>NC_140942.1:154857099-157464599 GCF_014529385.1 Adiantum capillus-veneris | reverse complement strand
CTGGGTTCCTCGCAACTGCCAATGCGCTCTGACTGTCAGTGTAGATAGTGTTGGCAGTGTCCTGTCCAACACCCAAGTCAGCCATAAGGCGTCTGAGCCATACACACTCAACCGTAGCTGTGAAGACTGCCCTGTACTCAGCCTCACAACTCGAAGTGGCCACAGTAGGTTGCTTCTTGCTCAACCATGATATACATGAACTGCCAAGCATGAAACAAAAACCACTTGTGGACACTCGCGTGTCAAAACAACCAGCCCAATCTGAGTCCGAAAAAGCATGTAAGTCTGGCGGCAATGATCCCCCCTTGGGATAAAACAAGCCAAGATGTAAAGTGCCACTAAGGTAGCGGAAAATCCTCTTGACAGCCTGCCAATGCTTAGACCCTGGGCTATGCATAAATCTGCTGACCTGCGAGACTGCAAACTGAATATCTGGCCTCGTGTTGCATACATAAATGAGGCAGCCAACAGCAGTTTGGTAAAGAGTGACATCAGCAGGATCGCCAGCATCATGTAGACTCAACTTCAAACCTGTTTCCATGGGAGTGGAAATAGGTTTGCAATCCTCAAGTCCAAACTTACATAGCAATGTCTCTATGTAACTTTTCTGACACAAGGCAATACCACCATCACACTGCTTAAACTGTATACCCAAGTAATGATGCAACAGCCCCAAATCTTTCATCTTGAAAGTAGCATTCAAATCAGCCTTAAATTCAGCAATATGTCTCTCATTTGGTCCAGTGATCAGCAAATCATCAACATAAAGAACCACAATGAGAAATACATCATCCTCACGCTTTACATACAATGTGCTTTCTGTTGGACTGTTACGAAAGCCTCATTTAACCAAATGAGTGTCAGCTTTCTCATACCAAGCACGAGGAGATTGCTTCAACCCATACAAAGCCTTCTTACATTTGCACACTTTGTCCTCATGTCCTTTTATGACAAAACCGCGAGGCTGCGTTACATAAACTTCCTCAAATATGTCACCATTCAAGAAAGCAGTAACAGTGTCTGATTGATGTACATCCCAACCAAAATGAGCTGCCAATGCACATAGAAAACGCACAGTAGTCATACGACAAGTGGGAGCAAAAGTCTCTTCATAATCTATGCCTTTTTGTTGTGCATAACCCTTTGCAACAAGTCGAGCCTTATGGCGATCGATCTCACCATCCGGCTTGCGTTTCAACTTGTAAACCCACTTCGTACCAATGGCCTTTTTGCCAGGAGGCAAATCACATAAAGTCCATGTGTCATTCTCTATAAGTGCATCATATTCTGATTTCATGGCAGCAATCCAATTTTCTGAATTCTGTGCTTCATCAAAAGACAGAGGCTCCTCAACATCATGTAAACTAGACACAGCCAAAGCATAACAATCTGATGCATAAGATGCATGGTGAGAGCCTGAACGAGTACGACTAGATAAAGGTGCATCCAATTTACTGTGACGCAATGTATGCACCAGCCATTTTGGCATACCTCTAGCCTGCTCATTTTCAGCCCTTTCCTCATCAAGTACATCATGTACATCTGCATCAGTAATAGGCTGTTCTAAAACATTTTCAGAATCCCCCATAGGCTGTACATTGGCCTCATTGGAACTTACATTCGTATTTCCACCACTGAAAAGAGGCAACAAAGTGTCATAAATGTCCTGTGAGCTTACATTACTGTCTCTAGTACATGACAGCAAGGGTTGAACAGAATCTTCCACAAACACTACATCCCGTGAAACCAGAATACGTTTTGTTTGCGGATGATACAACCTGTAACCTTTGCTTTCAGCACTATAACCAACAAAAATACATTTGACAGCCTTATCATCCAATTTTCTGCGCTGCACTTGTGGCACCAAAGCATATGCCAAACAGCCAAAAACACGTATGTGCTCAATAGAAGGTTTTCTATCATGCCATGCTTCATATGGAGTAATAGACTGCAAAGCTTTCGTAGGACACCTGTTAAGTACATAAGTGGCACACATGATGGCCTCAAGCCAAAAAGAATGCGGCAAAGCTTGACTTTTGACCATACATCGTGCCATTTCCGTTAGTGACCTGTTTTTCCTCTCAGCAACACCATTTTGCTGAGGTGTATAAGGCACTGTACATTGGTGTTTTATCCCACGACTAGCCAGAAATGCATTAAATTCATGAGACATATACTCCCCCCTCGATCGGAACGGAGGGTGCCCATAGTACATTTTGAGACATTTTCAGCCATAGCCAAAAATTGTTTGAAGCACATAAAAACTTCGGACTTCGCTTTAAGCGGAAATACCCACGCATGCCTGGAGTAATCATCAATGAAAGTCACGAAGTACAGGTAATTGCCCAAGGACGGAGTTTGCATGGGCCCACAAACGTCACTATGCACAAGCTGCAACCTGCATGTGGCCCTAACTGAACCATCCTTTGGAAACTTAGAACGCTGCATTTTACCCAGAATACAGCCTTCACAAACATGTTTGATAGGTGCTTCAAGAGGCGGCAAAGAAGCAACCATATCAGATTTCTGCAAACGCAGCAAACTGGCAAAATTCAGATGACCAAAATGTGCATGCCAAAGTTTTGCATCTGAAATAGCCCTTGAATCTACAACAGCATTTGCAAAATTTTGTCCACACTTGTCATACAAAGTGAGCTTATACAGCCCACGGCACAAAAGCCCAGATGCAACAATTTCATCACCAAAACTGAGATCATGAACTGTACATCTGTCATCCACAAATTTGACTACAAGTCCAAGTCTAGCAAGTGCGGATACAGACAATAGATTTTTCTTGATCCCAGGTACATAAAGTGCATCAACAAGTGTGAAGGAACTGCCATTAGCAGCAGTGAGCACAATCTTTCCAACTCCCTGAACTGGATAAGAGGCGTTGTTGGCACAAGTGACTGAATTCCCATGAGGGACAGACTCGAGAGAGGTAAACAATTCACGATGTGAGGTAATGTGCTTTGTAGCACCACTGTCGAAATACCACACATGTGAATTTGCAGCAACTGACAAGCATGCATCATGGACAGCAGGATTGTAAGTGCACTCTGCGCTAAAAGCCCATTCTGCATCAACATCGGCATCACAATCTCCTTTCACAGAAGACTCAACAATGGCTGCATTTGTAGTGGAACCAGCATTTGCAGTGGAACCACCCTCTTTCTTCTTAGCCTCTTTGGCCTTCAACTTAGGACACGACTTGATCAAGTGATCATTGGCTTTACAATAATGGCAACGCATCTTCTTTTTGCCCTTATCACCAGAATTGCCAGACGAAGTGCTGCCAGCAGAAGCATTAGGAACAGAATTTTTGCCACTCGCAGCAGAACCATAAGAAGTGGCTGCATTACTGTTACCACCCTTTCTTTGAGAAGCAATAAAAGCCTGTTCAACTGCACGCTGCCTAGTCCTGTTTTTTCTAGAAAGTGACTCTTGCAACAGCAATGTGCATAATGCATCAAACTTGACAACTTCAGGATTTCCTTGGGTCATCAGTCTCCAAGTACTAGCAAAAGTCTGGTAGGAATCTGGTAAGGCATCAAGAACAGTCTGCACAAGGGAACTGTCAGAAATGACTTCACCTGCAGAAATGAGTTGCTCATTGATATCCTTGACACTAGCAAGGAAAGTGTCCATATCATCTTCCTCATGCATAATCTTCGACTCTAGCTCTTTACGCAGCAAAGCAATTTTAGCCTCATTGCGGCTTGCATAAAGACCTGCTAGAATATCCCAAGCCTGTTTTGCAGATTTTGCTGAACGGATGTGAGGAATAATGGTGCGCTTCACAGACAACGCAATCAATGCATGAGCCTGCGCATCCTTAACATCCCAACGAGCTTGTTCTGCTATAGGCAAAACAACTCTAACAGCTGCAATCCTTGCAGCAAGACCTGCAACATCCTCAATATCGCCTACATCTTCAGAACCAGGACGTACATCAATGCCCTGCACAATGTTCCAGACACCTTTTGACACAAGAACGTGTTGCATCATATAAGCCCACATAGGGTAGTTGTCCCCATCCAACCTGTCCTCAGCAGCAAACATCTTGAACACATCTGTGTTGTTGTTGTCAGCCATGGTAAATGCTGCACCTGATGTGAAAACTGCCCGAAAATAGGAGAAATGGAGCGGGAACAACTTGTGCTATATAGCACAAACCGTAGAAGACTATAAGGCACCTGTTATGCAGAAAACGGCACTGACAGAAAATCTGCACAAAATGACGAAATAGCCTGTGCAGTACTGCCCGTAGTGGAAACGGAGGCCGAAATGAGCCCAAATCAAAATTCTGAGCAGACCGAGCTCTTCGAGGTCTCCCAAAATTTTTGTCGACCTGCGAACGCTTGCCAAAGCTCACTGAAATCGGAGAAAGTGAGCAGGCGTGTGTTGGAGCAGCTGGCGACTAAGCCCGGGAGGACGTGACCTGCTCTGATACCAATTGTTGGAATTAGGGTTGCAGAGAAACACACACAGCTTGGAGAAGACGAAGGAAGCTCAAGGTACACAATAGAGAGTGTATTCCTTAGTGTACAATGAAAAGATAGATAGCCCTAGAGTGATGGGCGTATATACAATGCACGGGGGAAAAAACCTCCTAAAGAGGGAAAAAATGCCCCGGCGGTCCTAGTGTGTTCACACACATCACTACCACATGTATATGGTAACAAATGCTAGTCCAGGGGTGTAAGGTATGGGCTTTGTCCTAGAGTCACTAGTGTGTGAGTGAATGAGAGAAGAGGAGGAATTATCCCATATGTAAAGGTGTGAGGCTATAGAGCTACTTAAATCTCCTTTTATGAATAAACAATCATTCCAAGTTTCTTGTCTACGGTGAGCTTGTGATGGGTTAGCAAACTACTCAAGATCATGGTTATGAGTCCAAATTAATCTATCTTGGAACCTAATTCCCTTGAGCAACAATCTAGCCTACACACACTCACACATGTGCACGATGTTTTTCTATCACCCACCTTAGCTAGCACAAGCCCAATCCCATCAGGGGGGGCACTCCAAGATAAGAGAGTAGCTCTAAGAGCGTGTGCCCATTCCAACTGCTTTTGCCATCTCTATATAGTTGTTTTGTAGGACTAAGAACGTGTAGCAGAGTTGTTCAAACTTGCATCTCTTGAAAAAGGTTCAGCTTTGATTCCTATTCCTATCAAAGTTAATACATAATAAAACTTTCTTGTTACGATTATTGTTAATAGGCTTATCAATGTGGGACTGTTGTTCACCTTCTTCTTTTTCCCATTAAGATCCAAGTTGATAGCTTTAAACAATGAATCTAGCTCAAATATGTCTACTTCAATGCCAATTTGAATTGCTAGCCTTGATATGTATTTACACTTTAATATTCTTTGGAAAACATGTTCAATGGTTTGTCATTGAATGAGATAGTTCTAAAACGATCAGTATAGGTTTGTACATCTTCATTTCTACTGTGATGAATTAAATCTCGTCGACATCATGCTTTAGCTTTGTATTGTGTGGGTAAAAATTGATGTAGGGAATTTGAAGTTGGAGATTGATGGGTAGCTAGTAAAGAGAAGGTTTAAGTGGTTGCTTTAATTTATAGCCACGTGGGCTTGGCGGACAATCAAAATGGAGAAGGGGGCCTTACTTTAAGTGGTGGCCACCTCTTTAATCGAAGGGGTGTGTAAAAATAATGGGAGGCAACGAGCAGGTGTACAAAGAGCAGCACGTGAGAGAGATTGGAGGAGATGGTGACCTCTAGAGTTCGTTTTGGGCTGCAAGCAAGAAGGCAAAAGAGGTCACTTGTGTAGGGCAACTTGATTTGGTACCTCTTGGGAATGATTTTGAGGAAGTCGAATAGCGAGCTTGAGTGTGTGAAGGGTTTCGTCCACCACGAACTTGCCGAGGAGCTTTCAGTGAAGAAAACCACTCAATAAATTTCAATGGTGATAAGTTGGTTGTTTCTACATCCGTCCTAAGCATAAGAGTTTCAAAACTCATTTGAAAGAGCTTTTGAAGACTCTCAGAATCAGGTTCGAGCTTGTTAGGTAAAGTTAGGCCAGGAAGCTTTAGACTTCTTTAAGAAATTAAAATTCACCTTCGAGATCTCTTGGTAAGCCTTCAACACCTTACAATGCATTCTCTTTCGGACCAATTATTATGAATCTTTCCCCTCTTCTTTTCTCTTCCTAAGTCAAGATCGGCTCTTCAAAAACTCATTCAAAACACTTCGATCTCAAACACGTTTAATTTTATTTAATTTTGCTTCAATATCTTCTCCTTCTCCATTCTTCACAAGACCTTCTTTGTAGATCCAACCAAGATTAACAATTTTCAATTAACTATTTTCCACACCGATTTTTGACTATCATTAATAAGGACAATTTTGGAAAAAAAAAATGTCGATGAGAATCCACTTAGTGCCAATTGAGACTCAAATTTTCAAATTCGATCTTTGCCAATTTGAAAAATCATGTTATCGATGCCTCAAACCAAGGCTCTAATACCATTGTTGGGAGATTTTGGAGAACACGTGTCAAAATCTTCAAGCTTTCCATACACACACATCCAACATACCTCTCACCATCTCTCCCTTTCAAAGTACACACACATATCAACAAAGAAAACATAGTCTACACACACATACAAACAAACATAATCAAGATGATGAAAGCTTGTAAGAGAGAATGAGGCAAACAAAAATATTGCACATAGCATAGCATAAGAAAAAGAGAGAGAGAATCTTATAATTCAATGGCTTAAAGTGAGCCCCCAAACTCCATGGCACCTCTTTTGGAGTTGGGTATTTAATCCCTTTATTAAATTTTTTTGGTGCCAAAAATGAGATGCTCCTCTTTACACTATCACTTATTGCATGAACCTTTATAGGGTAGGTTCTCTCTATCTTTGTACATTTGAAATACACAGGCTTAATGAAAAAATAACTACAAAAACTTATGCCAAAATAAATGGTCAAGAAAAATAAATGGCCAAAATGAACTATTGGTTTTATTACATACTGCTTCTAGTTTCCAAAGTTCCAATTTACACACTATCAACTCACTTATCAGTGAAAAATAAAGACAACGTACTAATTAATCATTACACACCCAACTATCCCAATTGTAATGCTAATTACATACAACAGAAGGGTGCGCATTATAATAATAGGAGTATCTTGTTTGCCCCCTTAAGAAGTATGGTTCATCCTCTATGAACTCAATTCCGAGCTCCTGTTCAATCCCTTCATCTTGATACAAGGGTCGAGATTCCAAGATCCATCACCATCATAATGGAGGTAATCCATCGCATCCAAGAAGCCTCCTACTATTAGTTGCTTTGCTTCGCATCTCTTAGGTGAACACATTTGCTTTGGTGGTCATCTAGAAGAGCTATTTTTATCCTCCTCTCTGATGATAATTATTTCAAAAAGCCTTTTGTGGCTTGTTGAAGGCCTCTTCACATTTAGAGAGATTAGATCCCTCATCCAACGGTCAGCTTCTTTTCATCGATAGAAGGTCTTGCCTTCTCTTTTGGTCCTCGTTCCACAAGGTAAGTAATAATTTTATTCCCATTCATGGTAACATCATTGATTTATACCTCTTAATCTCTCTTCAACATCTTTTGCATTAGCAATTATCTATGTTGCAATCCATGACACACGCACAATCCCTTCCTTTTAATCACAAAAGCCCACAAGCTACACAAAGGAGCCATGAACCATGACACTGGAACCTCTCGATCCCTCTCGCTCAAGCCTTTGCATTCATCAACATCATCATCATCATCAATGCCAACATATCCATTGTATTTATCCCTACAATCATCATGCTTTTTTGCAAGCCCTCTAATCACCATCCTTGTAGCTACAATCCCTCCTATACTCATCCTATATGTCATGGCCTGAGGTCATGGTATCTTTGTCTTTCATACCTTCTCTCATCTCGATCATGTTAGCCACAATCTAAATTATCACGTCGATCATGTCTATAGTGATCTCCACCATCATCTATGTTGCAAATTATACCATTGTGTCGACTATCACGACCACTTCTCCTATCATGTCTACCACCACCATTGCTTTTGTGTTGTTCTTGTCATAATAATCAATATCTAATTCTCCTAAATGATTTTCTCATGTTAAACTGATCATTTAATATGGGGAAGTGCCAGGGGAGAAAAAGCTAGAATATTGGTTAAGCTAGCAGACCGGCCACAGTAGGGATCCAAAGGAGGGAAAATAGGGATCCAAAGGGGGGGGCCATCTGCAAAAGAGCCACGTGCAACAATGGGCTAAAAAGACCCTAAGGTTCAACCCATTAAGACTTCCAAAATGCTAAGGTTCCAAAATTCAAAGGTTGTGTCCAAAGGTCAACCATATGGGAATTGGATGCTTTGTGTGTGTACAAAAAAGTCTTTACAATCCGTACTTAGGAGGAGGCGAGCCTAGCATGTAGGGGATGAGAGAGAAAGCCACACACACACACACAAGCTCCCTTTACACAAAGGGAATGAGGGACACATGTCAACTCCCTAGGCCAGATGCCCACAAGGTGTACCCAATTCCTATTGGATGGCCTTGGAGGTGGACCAATGAGAATTAGGCTAGAGTAAATCTAGTTTAATTAATTTAAAAACACTTAATAAAGAACCAATGAGAATTAAGTCCTCTAGAAGACTATTGGACAGTCTCCCAAGGGGTCCAATGAGCATTCAACAGCCCAATGGCTTGCCTGATTCCTATTGGCCAGGAGGCAAAGGGGTCCAATGAGAGTTTAGTTGAATTATTAAATTACCTAAAGCTCTCACAAAAGGGGAAAGGGGGACACATGTCAAAAGGCTATCACTTATGCTGCTTAATTGTCATTGGCTAGCCCTAGGGAGGTCCAATGAGAGAATAGCAAGAGCAAATAGCAAGAGGGGTCGCCCAAGAGAGAGAGGGGGCTGATTTTTGCAAGGCATTATCACACACACACTCACACAATCTCATGTGTGAAGTAAAGAAGACTCTCTCTCCTTCTCAAGCTTTAATGAGCTTACCACCTACTCCAAGCTTGTGATAAGGGAGGCCTACACCAACAACTCTTGGCTTTGTGATGCAAATCCAACCAAGAGCCAAGCTTCAATGCATGCTCATCTCCTCTACCATGCTAATTACTAAGCTAAGCTATGCTAATATGAGTGATTATGTGAGGAGATGTACATCTTTCTCGTAAGACTACTCCTTCTTCCTCTCAATCTACTCTCATACCTTGCTAGCTCTCACCATCTTCGAAGGTGTGTGAGGTCTTGGGTCTGAGACTGGGGATAATTGATGTTGTGTTTGATAAGTGTTTTTCTTAGTGCATGAAGCTTTCATCTTCATTGCACTAGCTAGTCTTGAAGGAACACAAAGAATTGTATTGTACAATGTCTCTCTTAATGGGAGAAACCATAATACAAAGCCTTTTGGAGGGGGGACCGGCTCCATGCAAATCCGGTCCTCAATTGTTGTCAATAGCTTAATTTCTCTCTCTTTTGAAAGTATTGTTCATGCTATCTAACTAGTGTTATGCTTTTTGTTGCTCTCTCCACCCAAGCACTCTTGTAATTCTCATTAGGAATCTATTCTAATGAAATGCCCACTATGTTCATGCTCATTTCCGCTACACACAAGTTTTTAGGCCATTAAATGTTACAGTTCCTCTCCTTTCAACTTAGCCTCATACTTGAGCACCTTTTTTGTATTGGTGATTCTCCCTTGGTATCAAGAATAAATTGCTAAGAGAAAGGTGAATCTTAATGCATACTTTTGTGTTTTTCCTAGTTTTGCAATGATACGAGAATGTATGAGTCAATGGGTGGTCTAAGTGACGCTATTTTATGATCATCACTAACTTCTGATTCAATGCAACATATTTCTTTAGTCTTGGCATGCTTTATGATGTATATAGCAACCAATCATATAATATATAGGAGAACTATTGCTTCCTGCATTTGAGAAACCTCATTTTAGGTGGTGGGTTGCTATTGTCTGTGGGTCTATCGGTCTCTACTCAATTATAGTTTTTTTGGGATGTACCGCACCACATAAGTGCAGGGGAGGGTTTTTTTTTACAAGTTACATAAGCGTATAAGTTAGGGGTAGGTCCCCAATAATTTATCTCCCAAACTTAAAAATAAGATTTGGGGGGGAGGGGGGGGGACATATACTATTCCCTACACTTTTCTTTGTTTTATCATGTTCTAGATGCTTGAAAATCTAGCCTATATCTTTTCAAGCACTGGCATGTGGCCTTCATTCTAAAACAAAATGAGAACAGGTTACATCACCTCTTTTACTTTTACTATTGACTAATATGGCCTTCGGCCGTCTCTCTCTCTCTCTCTCTCTCTCTCTCTCTCTCTTTCTTGTTGCGTCGTTGTCTAGTCAGAGCCGCGGAGAACACTACCGATTGAAGGAACTATTGCCACGTGTCGAGGGGGGCGGGGGGGGGGGGGGGGGGGGGGGGGGGGGGGGGGGGGGCGTAATCCCTCCCCCTTTTATAATAGTATAGATGAGTTAGTTCTTGAATCGTCACCTTTGACATCTTATTCTATATATATATATATATATATATATATATATATATATATTATATATATATATATATATATATATATATATATATATATATATATATATATATATATATATATATTGAAAAGAAGGCGTTTGATCCATGTTGCGGAATCTAAGACCTTCCTTCATCTGTTTCCCCTTCCTTGGGTTATCAACAGCCACACTAGATCACCTGCAACAATGAGCCTAAAGATGTTACAAATGCGCACGCAGTCTCCCCTCCTCAAGATGTGGGTGCTTGTTGTGGCAAGCTGCACTCTTGAACTATTCTAGGAGTTGTCTTGGATTGTGGGCATACCCTTGAACTACGAGAGCGGTGCACTAACTCCACCCTAAAGCTGTTGGAGCCATCATGGAGCTATGGGTTACGGGCACAACAGGAGCCACACGAGTAAAACGTCCTCCATGTGTGTGAGGCATTTGAGGAGGGGTGTTGTAGCCTTGCCAAACCACAGAGGAGGCGTAGAGCTTCTTGCAATAGTCATGCTAGGCATATCCTGCAATCAAGGTGCTTAAAGAGTCGACATTGCAAATAGAAAGCTCATGAATGACTTCCTATGCTTTTGTAAGGGCACCACATTTGGCTTATACATCGACCAAAGCATTTCCAATTAGTGTTAGAAACAAACAGGGGTACAATGTATTCTAACCGGCTAAAAATCATAAAATCTCGGTTAGATTTTGAGCTTGTCTTGAAGAAAACTGGCAAATTTACACAAGTTTTAGTGTAAATATCGGCAAAAGCTTCAAATTTTGACCTAAAAACCGGCAGGACTTAGATGATTGGCTTAGGGCAACCTCACCATCCGATCGAGCCTTGCTAAGTAAAGGATTGGACTTTTGGTAATAGTGCGCTTCGAGGTATCTAATGTAACCTTTTGTCCCTCAAGGCTGATTTGTATATTTCTTGGTCATATTATAATAAAACCACTCACAATTGTGAGTTTTGCAAAAAAGAAGGGCCACAAGCCTTCAAGGTGCAAGCATGAGTGTGATAGCATTTGTAGAAGGGGCTTTTCTTTGCATATGGTTAATATAACCTAGAACTTCCTTGCTACAACCATGTTGGGCATACCCAACATTCAAAGCACCCTTGAATTGCAATCTCATCATAAATTCTCTCACCCATGTGAAGGTCTCTCTTCTCGTGCCATAGCCGTGTTAGGTATATCTTATAATCAACACATTGCAAGTGATGACCAAAGAGGATGCCAAATAAGAACTTTTTGTGCTTTTGTGAGGGCACATTTGTAATACATATCAACCAAAGCATTACTTTATGTAGAGTCCTGCTTTCCATGTCTGCTTCTTTTGTAAAATCCTAGCGTTGGATTGGAATCTTAGTGCTTAAAAAAACCTAGGTTTAATGTAATCCCTCCTACTAATTTTGAGATTTATCTCTTTAAATTTGAAGGTGAGGAAACCTATGAAATTTAGCTTGAAAACCTTTGCGATATTTTTGGAAAGAAGATTTTTTGAGCAATGGTTGGACTCAGCCAACCTTCAGGCGGTTAAAAATCCCGCGCGCGGGGAGGTTGAAGGGCTTAGAAAAGCGGGCGCCCAGAATTTGCCACGTCCAAACTTAACCCTAGTCATCCTTCTCGCGGACCTCTTCAGTTATCAATCTGCAGCTTCAGGGTTAGTGTAGCCTGATCTACCCCTTCCCTTCGCTACTGCTTTGCCCTTCACTGCCGCATTGAATGGAGTCGCACCTGACTGTTTGTGCATCGAGGGCTCCACCGAGGCTCCCATGGTGGTGACGCTCGCACACTTGGATGACCTGCCCTTTGCGAGCCCCTTCAGCTCGAAGTGGGTGCGACATTTGCTGCCAAAGTGCTGCAACAGAAACTGTCAGGAGGGAGATAGACTGTGACTTTAATTAAATGCGCTTACTTTTGTTAATCTAATTACGAGCTTGTTCTATGTGTTGGTTTGTTCTTATTTCTATAGCTTTGTTAGATGGTTTTAATGGAACTTGATGCACAATGGCATAGTTTGATGGTTCATGTGCCCTTGGAGAGCTTCAAGGATTTAGTCACAGGAGGGTCGCAATTGTATAAGATATCTCTTATCAATCTTGCCGATGAGAAAAGTACCCACAGGTGAGTATCTAAATCTGCTTTCTTTGTATCACTTTGACTTTCCATAAACAAGCAGGCTAATTAATTGATTCTTAATTTTCATTTGAAGGCAAAACTCTTCATGGGATCAGCTTTCAATGGCGAGCGCCTAGGCTTTGGGTGTTTCAAGGTCACTGTTATTATGGAGCAGGCAATGCAAAGGCCATGCCAACATGATCTATACATTTGTAAATTTTTTATTTTGTAATGACCTGTTATTGATTTGTTGTTATGCATGGACCTAACCAGATAAAGTTGTACCCACTTCAATTAAATAAATATAGTTTTATTGTTTTAAAGCTTTACATTGTATTCCTTGACAAGTATTACCCTTCAGGAGCTTTATCAGTTTGCATGTGCTCTTTAAAAGAAGAGCGAGTTTATAAATGTGGGATTGGTGTAATGGTTGTTATTTGATGCATCAGAATTGACTCCATGGTTTATTTTAATGAACTCAAGATTTGTTTACAAGGTCTTATTTTGTTAGAGGTAAACTAGAAGTTGTAAGTTAAGGTTTTCATATGGTAATGTATATATTGTTGAGTGGAAATCCTTGAAAAGGAATGTTTAAAGTTTTTTTTTTTTTGTTGAGAAAGTTACCACGTGGTGTTTGTTCTATTGGGGTTGAATATTATGTTATAATTTGAGTTTTGTATGGAAAAGTGGATATTCTTAGATTTGAAGAACGTTGTTCTAGTTTCCCATTTGGATATGTAGTTTATTTAGAGAAAATAACAAGGGAAATGGGTTTTGTTTGTGTGACAATAGTACCATGTGGTATTTTGTAAAAATAAGTGATGTGGAAAAAAGAGGGCATTTTTGGGTATGGAATTGTCATGTGATGGCATGGTAGATTTACTTTTCTACATGGTGATAGTAGCATGTCTACATGGTAAAGCAGTCTTTAGTTCTCCAAGTACCATTATTACAAGTGGATACTTTTGGATCTTCATTTTGGTTATGCTTTTATTAAGATCATAGGCCTCGGGTCAGCAAGCATAGAATTGGAGGAGTTTAAATTGTGATGGGTCTCATCATTTGGATCATAATTTTTTGGCTGGAGTTGAGGGAAGTGTGTACAAAAGTTTAAGTGACTTTCATAAGGGTTGACTGGTCAATGACAATCAAGTGAGTAAATTTTGACAACTTACTTTAGGCAAAGAATATATACATGGGAGCTGAGTCATGACAGTACAAGCTTGCCAGCCATGGTGTTTGTCAAAGCCCCCAAAACTAAGAAGTCTTGTTTATTTATATTTTTGTGAGAAACACAGAGCGGGCACATGGCTAATCAAAGCTTGCCTTACAGATGCTGGACAATCTGTGTCAGTCAGTGCCCTCACCAAGCCCTTAGCGAGCTGTGGTGATCTCTTTTTGATGAAGAGAAGTAGAGATATGAGGACCCCTCTTCTTTTTGCATCTCATGTGGCTACCCCTCCACCTTTTGGTAACGGCAGGCTTGAGGCTCAAGCTTCCGATCAGACCATGCTCACGAAATGAATCCTTTAGCTAGACAAAGATATTCGTGGTTGTAGCTGAAGCAATCAGTTTAATAGCGTATGCTTCATAGCTTTTCCTTGAGTATATAGCAATGGTTGCCCATGCCTATGTGCTTAAGAAAACGAGAATCCAAAATTGAAGGGGCATTCCAATAAGAAGTCAAAGCTAGCGAGGGAGCCATTACTTGCTCCACCAGTTTGGCCGAAACAAGAAAGATAGCAGATTCCTTCTTCGGCTTCAAACTAGAGCAAGGTTAGCAATTTAAATACATAATGAATTCTTCTTTCTGTAACATGTAGGGATAATTTCTATTAGTTTCTTGAAATATTTTGGTTCATAAGAATGCATGCAACAAATTAAGAGGCGGAATTGTAACTTGTTTAGCATTGGATGTTGCTTTATTGCAGTTTTACTTGTCGTATTTGGAAATGTGCTCACTCCTTCGCCCATCATTCACTCCATGCTTGCAAGCACTTCAACCACTTTCAATTCATGGGTTAGTCAAGTGATCTATATCGATGCATTGATATGGTTCGTGTCTCGCTTGATATCATAATTACAAGGAAACTCCGCTTTGGAGCCTATCAGATTGGAAACTCATCCCTTGCTTCTTGTTTTTTATTTTTTGTTTCTTTGGGTAGTTTTAGATTTTTTAATACACAATATACCTATATAAAGCCTTTCTGAAACCGTTCTAGTGAAATGAGCAAGTCATTTTCGTCTCTAATTGCCTTGTTGAGCTTGTTCTCGTTCTAGATGAATATGGTTGATATGTTAAAGACACATCAATAGATGCATTTTTTCCAACTCTTTTCAATTATCACATAGTGTTTGTATGTTATTTTTCTAGAAGTTTTGTGTCAAATGTTTGTATGTTTCTTTTTGGAAGTTCTACGACAACGGTGGAATTCGTAGTCAAGCATGTCAAGATTCAACATTTGCTTGGTACACTTTAGCTGTAATTACTTTCATTGTGTGATATATGCGTAGGATTTCTTGCAAGCAAAAGTCTCGGATTGTAAAGTAGAGGTTGTTTAGCTGGTATAGAAGGCTCTACGACAAAGTTGATGTGTAAACTCATGACATTGTCCATGGGTAAGTCTAAAGGAGGCCATTGGGAGTATGATATGTGGACACTCGGCTGTATCTATGAACCTTTAGCATATGTGACGATGTAGAAACATCTTGAATGTCCTCATAAGCTATCCTATTAAATGCGTTCAAATAGAAATTAGCAACAAAAATTGTGCTTTTACACTCCGCCAATTTCTTGTTTGTGGAAGACTAGCAAGAAGCTACATTATGTGCAACACTTTGAACCCAAGCCAATACACACACATTTGGACAAGTAGCAAGACTTAGCATGTCTATAGAATAAAGGAAGACTCTTGAAAGGTGCACTACAAAGGCTTCAAATTTAAGAGCCATAGCCATGTGGGAAACTCCAAAAGAGGGAGGGGGCGGGTCTACATCAATTATTGATGCCCATCCCTTCCCTCACATGCACAAAGTGTGTGTGTGTGTGTCTTTTGCATCCCCGCCTTTCTTTATCTCTTGTCAAATAATAAGTGCTAGCAGTAAGACGCATGAGCTTTTCAGTAGTTGTAATTTGCAAGGCACACCAAAAGATTAAAAGAAGGAAGAGAGCGGAGTCTCGGGGAGGTTCCAGGCAAGCTCTTTGGTAAAAGAGGTACAAAAACTTTTCCCCCATCTAATTGTTCACATAAGGCGAAGACAACACATGTATGCAGATCTCACGAACAAGCTTTCAACTAATCAACATTAATGCAATGGTGAAGTGGATGGCATGATCAGGGCTTCCTATACTCAAGCTGCATGATCTTTCCATGCATGATGGCTTGCCACAATGCTAGATTACGTCAGCATATTGCTCTTGCTCTTGACCTGTTATTATTTGTTATATAGAGAAAGATCCATTTTAAGTGTGCTTTATATCCCATGTGAAAACCTACTGAGTAGGTGGCTAGTATCATTTGTTTTGAAATTAAGATTTGTATCAGTTTACAAAGGAAATGTTGTTTGTTTTGTGACAAATTACATTGAATCAATTGGTTTATTTTAATCTAGTATCATTTTATTTGTTCCTTTTCACGGTAGTTCTTTTCTCAAATGAAAGCACACTACAATTTACACTTCTGTTTCTAAAATTGTCATGTTACTAGTATACATAAAATAGTGAGCCATTACATTCCATATGAAACTTGTATGGGGGGATGGTTCATTACAAGAACGTCCATATCTCATTCGTATGTAGTGGAGTAGGTTAGATTGTTAGATACCGTACATGGGGTGTTACCATATACATGTGGTAGTGATGTGTGTGAACACATTAGGACCGCCGGGGCATTTTTTCCCTCTTTAGGAGGTTTTTTCCCCCGTGCATTATATATACGCCCATCACTCTAGGGCTAACTATCTTTCCATTGCACACTAAGTAACATACTCTCTATTGTGTGCCTTGAGCTTCCTTCGTCTTCTCCAAGCTGTGTGTGTTTCTTTGCAACCCTAATTCCAACATGGGGGGGTTTCTCTGATTTGGATGCACGCAGGTGACATCCTCCCATTACTAATAGTGATTCCCCCAGGGTCACTGTGCTACACACTCTTCGACTAGTTTTACTCAATTAGATCATGTGAGGCATAAATTTTATATGTAAGATAGGGGTATGATAGTTTTCTTCATTGATTGTTGTATAAGCGTAGAAAGGGGGGTCATATTCTCTAGTATCAGTCGTATATAGGGGTTTTATCAAATTTGTCCACTTGCAGGTGTCGTCCTGTTTTGTATATAGAGTGAATCCCTCGGGGTGCATAGAGGGAGCCAAGCTCCAGTGGAGTTTCGTAGAGGTGGAGATCACATATGTTCATGTATTTTGAGGTGCTTTTTTAATCAAGCTCCATTGTGCAACGTTTTACCAATTTCACAATTTTGAGAACTTAAAATGGTTCTATTTGTGATGGATGTTGCATTTAGTGGTGATTTCTAAACTACACATAGACATCTTTGCACTTCAAATGAAAGACATTGTTTTTGCAAACAACATCAAGCTTATACAACTATGTTGAAGGGACGTGACGGAGCTAGATGAATGTTGGTGAGAGCAAACTTTTGATGAAGTACTCAAGAAGCTTAGCATTGTTTTCTTCCAGACTTTTTGCAAACGCTTCCTCCTTTTCATTGCTCTAGGCAATGTCAACGATGAACTCTATTAACGTTTTGTAAGAACATGTGATGCTGGCTTCAAGCTCTCTATAAGCCTTCAAACGAGGAACATGTACTCTAAAGTTGAAAAAGTGACAATGAAGAAGTTGGTGTGAACAAGAGTTATAAACGATAAAGTTGATAAAAAATGCTAGCTAAAGCTTATGGAAAAGATTGTTTGCACTGACGTTGACAATGGCAAGTAGCTTTTCTTATGCTAATTTTTTTTAACGCATCCATGCTAGTAGGTAGCTTTTGTGAGCGATCGCCCACTTTGGGTTAAGAGCAATGGCCTAGATCATGCCAAGTTGTGTCTTCTAGGCTTAAAAAACCAAAAAAGCACTTACCAAGTAAAATTAGATCAATTATGCATGATTCATGTATCCAAAGATAATGCAAGTCATGTCGATTTAGGGACACAAATGCCACCACAAGCTAAGAGAGCTCCTATAAGATTCCCTCATAGGTATCCATATAGAATTTCATAGAGAAACTTGCAAAGAGTGCCAGGTATAGTGCGAGAGAGAGAGAGAGAGAGAGAGAGAGAGAGAGAGAGAGAGAGAGAGAGAGAGAGAGAGAGATGACACATAAAGGGTACCAAGATTGGTCAGATTTATAGCAAAATAGTGGCGTATGAGGCCATTTCAAGTAGCAAAATGTGTGGTTAAGAAGTACAGGGGATCAAAATATCCCTTGCATAGGTTTCCCTTTTCAAACAAGTCTTTGAGAGCTGAATAGATAAACGATTTTCATACACAGTACAAAAGATTTTGGTTTAACCATGGAGGGGACTACGCTTACTAGGTTCAACCATTGAATGGGAGCACCTTTGCAACTATACAAGCCCTTTCACAGGAGTTTGTAGAAGAGTTTTTACACCCATTACCATTATTGTAAAGCTAGTGATCACTTGATCAAGTAGTGTCCTAAGTTGAAGGCCAAAGAGGCTAAGAAGAAAGAGGGTGGTTCCACTACAAACGCAGCCATTGTTGAGTCTTCTGTGAAAGGAGATTGTGATGCTAATATTGATGCAGAATGGGATTTTAGTGCAGAGTGCACTTACAATCCTGTTGTCCATGATGCATGCATGTCAGCTGGCTGCAAATTCACATGTGTGGTATTTTGACAGTGGTGCTACAAAGCACATTACCTCACATCGTGAATTGTTCACCTCTCTCGAGTCTGTCCCTCATGGGAATTCAGTCACTTGTGCCAACAATGCCTCTTATCCGGTTCACGAAGTTGGAAAGATTGTGCTTACTGCTGCAAATGGCAGTTCTTTCACACTTGTTGATGCACTTTATGTACCTGGGATCAAGAAGAATCCTTTGTCTATATCTACACTTGCTAGACTTAGACTTGTAGACAAATTTGCAGATGACAGATGTACAGTTCATGAATTCAATATTGGTGATGAAATTGTTATATCTGGGCTTTTGTGTCGTGGGCTATATAAGCTCACTTTGTATGAAAAGTGTGGACAAAATTTTGCAAATGCAGTTGCTGATTCAAGGGCTATTTCAGATGCAAAACTTTGGCATGAATGTTTTGGTCATCTAAATTTTGCCACTTTGCTGTGTTTGTAGAAAACTGGTATGGTTGCTTCTTTGCCACCTCTTGATGCACCTGTCAAACATGTTTGTGAAGGCTATATTTTGGGTAAGATGTAGCGTTCGAAGTTTCCAAAGGATGGTTCAGTTAGGGCCACATGTAGGTTGCAGCTTGTGCATAGTGATGTTTGTGGGCACATGCAAACTCCGTCCTTGGGATATTACCTTTACTTCGTGACTTTCATTGATGATTACTCCAAGCATGCATGGGTATTTCTGCTTAAAGCGGTCCGAAGTTTTTGTGTGCTTCAACCAATTTCTGGCTATGGCTGAAAATGTCTCGAAATGTACTATGGGCACCCTCCGTTCCGATCGAGGGGGGGAGTATATGTCTCATGAATTTAATGTATTTCTGGCTAGTCGCGGGATAAAACACCAATGTACAATGCCTTATACACCTCATCAAAATGGTGTCGTTGAGAGGAAAAACAGGTCACTTACGGAAATGGCACGATGTATGGTCAAAATTCAAGCTTTGCCGCATTCTTTTTGGCTCGAGGCCATCATGTGTGCCACTTATGTACTAAATAGGTGTCCTACGAAAGCTTTGCAGTCTATTACTCCATATGAAGCATCGCATGATAGAGAGCCTTCTATTGAGCACATGCATGTTTTTGGTTGTTTGGCATATGCTTTGGTGCCACAAACACAGCGCAAAAGTTTGGATGATAAGACTATCAAATGTATTTTTGTTGGTTATAGTGCTAAAAGCAACGGTTAGAGGTTGCATCCTCCGCAAACAAAGCGTATTCTGGTTTCACGAGATGTAGTGTTTGTGGAAGATTCTGTTTAGCCCTTGCTGTCATGTACGAGAAAAAGTAATGTAAGCTCACAGGACATTTATGACATTGTTGCCTCTTTTCAGTGGTGGAAATACGAATGTAAATTCCAATGAGGCAATGTACAGCCTATGGGGGTTTCTGAAAATGTTAGATCAGCTTATTACTGATGCAGATGTACATGATGTACTTGATGAGGAAAAGGGCTGAAAATGAGTAGGCTAGAGGCTTGCCAAAATGTCTGGTGCATACATTACGTGACAGTAAATCGGATGCACCTTAGTCTAGTCGTACTCGTTCAAGCTCTCACCATGCATCTTATGCATCAGATTGTTATGCTTTGGCTGTGTCTAGCTTACATGATGTTGAGGAACCTCTGTCTTTTGATGAAGCACATAATTCAAAAAATTGGATGGCTGTCATGCAATCAGAATATGATGCACTTATAGAAAATGACACATGGACTTTATGTGATTTGCCTCCTGGAAAAAAGGCCATTGGTACAAAGTGGGTTTACAAGTTGAAATGCAAGTTGGATGGTGAGATCCATTGCCATAAGACTCGACTTGTTGCAAAGGGTTATGCACAACAAAAAGGCATAGATTATGAAGAGACTTTTGCTCCCTCTTGTTGTATGACTACTGCGCGTTTTCTATGTGCATTGGCAGCTCATTTTGGTTGGGTACATTATTTAGACATTGTTACTGCTTTCTTGAATGGTGACATATTTGAGGAAGTTTGTATAACGCAGCCTCGCGGTTTTGTCAAGAAAGGACAAGAGGACAAAGTGTGCAGATGTAAGAAGGCTTTGTATGGGTTGAAGCAATCTCCTCGTGCTTGGTATGAGAAAGCTGACACTCATTTGGTCAAACGAGGCTTTCGTAACAATCCAACAGAAAGTACATTGTATGTAAAGCATGAAGGCAATGTACTTCTCATTGTTGTTCTTTATGTGGACGATTTGCTGATCACCGGTCCCAATGAGGCACATATTGCTGAATTTAAGGCTGATTTGAATGCTACTTTCAAGATGAAAGATTTGGGGATGTTGCATCATTATTTGGGCATACATTTTAAGTAGTGTGATGGTGGTATTGCCTTGTGTCAAAAAAGTTACATAGAGACATTACTATGTAAGTTTGGACTTGAGGATTACAAACCTATTGCCACTCCCATGGAAACAGGTATGAAGTTGAGTCTACATGATGCTGGCGATCCTACTGATGTCACTCTTTACCAAACTATCATTGGCCAGCAGATTTATGCATGGCCTAGGGTCTAAGCATTGGCAGGCTATCGAGAGGATTTTTCGCTTCCTTAGTGGCACTTTACATCTTGGCTTGTTTTATCGCAAGGGGGGATCATTGCCGCTAGACTTACATGCTTTTTCAGACTCAGATTGGGCTGGTTGTTTTGGCACAAGAGTGTCTGCAAGTGGTAGTTGTTTCATGTTTGGCAGTTCATGTATATCGTGGTTGAGCAAGAATCAACCTACTGTGGCCACTTTGACTTGTGAGCCTGAGTACAAGGAAGTCTTCACAACTACGGTTGAGTGTGTATGGCTCAGACGCCTTATGGTTGATTTGGGTGTTGGACAGATAGTGCCAACACTATCTACACTGACAGTCAGAGCGCATTGGCAAAGGAACCCAAATTTTCATGCTCGCACAAAGCACATTGAGGTGCATTACCACTATGTTAGGAAGAGGCTCTTAGCAGGAGAGATCAGCTTGGCTTATGTGCCAACACAGGACAACCTTGCAGATATTTTCACAAAGGCATTGTCTTGTGAGAAGCTCGAAGCTTTCCGCAAAGCTTTGGGCTTACTCCCCTTTGTGGACTGATCATGTCCTCATGGCATGGCACTTCCCTTTACTCATGTGCCAGCTCTCGTTCACCACATCACTCCAGGGGGGATTTGTTACCATATACATGTGGTAGTGATGTGTGTGAACACACTAGGACTACCGGGGCATTTTTTCCCTCTTTAGGAGGTTTTTCCCCCGTCATTGTATATACGCCCATCACTTTAGGGCTATCTATCTTTCCATTGTACACTAAGTAACACACTCTCTATTGTGTGCCTTGAGCTTCCTTCGTCTTCTCCAAGCTGTGCCCGTTTCCTTGCGACCCTAATTCCAACAAAAGCTTGATTCACTTGGGAGTCTATTGAGGAATCATGTAGCAAGTGTTACCATATACATGTGGTAGTGATGTGTGTGAACACACTTAGGACTGTGGGGGATTTTTTTCCCTCACTAGGAGGTTTTTTCCCTGGTGCATTATACATGCGTCCATGAATCTAGGGCTATCTTATTTTATCACTCTTTGTTGTGTGCCTTGAGCTTTCTTCGTCTTCTCCAACTTGTGTGTATTTCCCTGCAACCCTAATTCCTCACAGGCTTAGTCGCCAACAGCTCCAGCACATGCCTGCTCACTTTCTCTGATTTTTGTGAGCTTTGGTGAGCATCAACTGGTCGACAAATTCTTTGATTCGGGCTCATTTTGGCCTTAGTTTCCACTACAAGCAGCACTGCGCATACAATTTTTTCATTTTGTGCATAATTTTTGTCAATGTCATTTTCTGCATAGTAGGTCCCTTACAATCTTGTACGGATTGTGCTATATAGCATGTGTTGGTCTTGTTTGTTGTTGAGGATAGATTGGATGTGGACAATTACTGTATGTGGGCTTACATGATGCACAATGTCCTTATGTCAAAGGACGTTTGGAATCTTGTGTAGGGCATTGATGCGCGTCCCGGTTCTGAGGATGTTGTAGGTTTTGGTGGCAAGGTTGCTGCTGCCAGAGCTGTTTTGCCTACGGCTGAGCAAGCTCATTGGGATGTAAGAGATGTGCAAGGTCATGCATTGATTGTGATGTCTGTGAAGCGCACTATTACTTCTCATATTCGTTTAGCAAAATCTCCAAAACAGGCTTGGGACATTTTGGCCAGTCTTTGTTGAAGTCGCAATGAGGCTAATTGCATTGCTACGTAAAGAGCTGGAGTCAAAGATTATGCATGAGGAAGATGAGATGGACACTTTCCTTGCTGGTGTTAAGGATATTAATGAGCAACTTATTTCTGCAGGCAAAGTCGTTTCTGACAGTTCCCTTGTGCATATTGTTCTTGATGCTTTGCCAAATTCTTACAAGACTTTTGCTAGTACTTTGAGACTTATCACCCAAGGAAATTCAGAAGTTGTCAAGTTTGAACAATGTAGCCACTCCTCATGGTTCTTCAGTGAGTGGTAAATTGCTAGTTCCTAATGCTTCTGCTGGCAACAATTCTTCTGAAAATTTTGGTGAAAAGGGCAAAAAGAATATGTGTTTCCATTATTGTAAAGCTAATGATCACTTGATCAAGAAGTGTCCTAAGTTGAATGCAAAAGAGGCTAAGAATAAAGAGGTTGGTTCCATGACAAATCCGGCTATTGTTGAGTCTTCTGTGAAAGGAGATTGTGATACTGATGCTGGTGCAAAATGGGCTTTTAGTACTCAACAGACTAGAGGTATGCCAAAATGGATGGTGCATACTTTGCGTTACAATAAATTGGATGCATCTTTGTCTAGTCATACTCGTTCACGTTCTCGCCATGCATCTTATGCATTGGATTTCTATGTTTTGGCTATTTCTAGCTTATGTGATGTTGAGGAACCTCTGTCTTTTATGAAGCACATAATTTGAAGAATTGTATGGCTGCCATGCAATTAGAATATGATGCACTTATAGAAAATGACACATGGACTTTATGTGATTTGCCTCCTCGAAAAAAGCCCATTCATACAGCGTGGGTTTACAAAGTTGAAACGCAAGCCGGATGGTAAGATTGAAGGCTTGATTTATTGCAAAGGGTTATGCACAACAGAAAGGCATAGATTATGAAGAGACTTTTGATCCCATTTGTCATATGACTACTGTGCATTTTCTATGTGCATTGGCAGCTCATTGACATTGTTATTGCTTTCTTGAATGGTGACATATTGGAGGAGGTTTATGTAACACAACACCTCGTGGTTTTTGTCAAGAAAGGACGGGGATAAAGTGTACAAATGTAAGAAAGCTTTGTATGGGTTGAAGCAATTTGCTCGTGCTTGGTATGAGAAAGTTGATGCTCATTTGGTCAAACAAGGCTTTCGTAATAGTCCAATAGAAAGCACTTTGTATGTAAAGCGTGAGGGTGATGTACTTCTCATCATTGTTCTACGTATGGATGATGTGCTGATCATTGGTCAGAATGAGGCACGATTACTCAATTTAAGGCTGATCTGAATGCTACTTTTAAGATGAAAGATCTGGGATTTTGCATCATTACTTGGGCATACAGTTTAAGCAATGTGATGGTGGTATTGCCTTGTATCAGACAAGTTACATAAAGACATTGCTATGTAAGTTTGAACTTGAGTATTGCAAACCTATTGCCGCTCCCATGGAAACAGGTTTGAAATCAAGTCTTCATGATGTTGGTGATCCTGCTGATGTCACTCTTTACCAAACTGATTTTGGATGCCTTATTTATGTATCCAACACAAGGCAGAATATTCAGTTTGTAGTCTCATAGGTCGGCAAATTTATCCATAGCCTAGGGTCTAAGCATTGGCACGATGTCAAGCGGATCTTTCGCTACTTGAGTGACACTTTACATCTTGGGTTGTTTTATCCCAAGGAGATCATTGCCACCATATTTACATGATTTTTCAGACTTAGATTGGGCTGGTTGTTTTCACACGTGAGTGTCTACGAATGGTTTTTGCCTCATGCTAAATAGTTCATGCGTATCATGGTTGAGCAAGAAGTAGCCTACTGTGGACACTTCTAGTTGTGAGGCTAAGTACAGGGCAATCTTCACAACCACGGTTGAGCGTGTATGGCTCAAATGCGTTATGGATGTTTGGGGTGTTGGATAGGACAATGCCAACATCATCTACACTGACAGTGAGAGTGCATTGGCAGTTGCAAGAAACCCAGTTTTTCATGCTCACACAAAGCACATTGAGGTGCATTATCACTATTTAGGGAGAGACTTTCAATAGGAGAGATCAGCTTGGCTTATGTGCCACCATATGACAACCTTGTAAATCTTTTCACAAAGGCATTGTCTCGTGAGAAGTTCGAAGCTTTCCGCAAAGCTTTGGGCTTGCTCCCCTTTGTGGATTGATCTTGTCCTTAGGGCATGGCACTTCCTTATACTCTATGTGCTAGCTCTCGTTCACCGCATCACTCCCAGGGGGGATTTGTTACAATATACATGTGATAGTGATGTGTGTGAACATACTTAGGACCATCAAGGCATTTTTTCCCTCACTAGGAGCCCCCCCCCCCCCCCCCCCCCCCCCCCCATGCATTGTATATATGCCCATCACTATAGGGCTATCTTATCTTTCGATTGCATACAAAGTAACACACTCTCTGTTGTGTGCCTTGAGCTTCCTTCATATTCTCCAAGTTGTGTGTGTTTCTTGCAACCCTAATTCCAACATCAAGTGTAATGCATCCCATCTCTCAAATCACTTCTTTATGTCTTGCATCGATCCCGTGCTCAAGATGTTGCTTTTATGTGTCTTTGAAACTTTTTTGCTTGCTTCCCATGCAATTGTAGACTCTCTGTTGTGTGCCTTGAGCTTCCTTCATATTCTCCAAGTTGTGTGTGTTTCTTGCAACCCTAATTCCAACATCAAGTGTAATGCATCCCATCTCCCAAACCACTTCTTTATGTCTTGCATCGATCCCGTGCTCAAGATGTTGCTTTTATGTGTCTTTGAAACTTTTTTGCTTGCTTCCCATGCAGTTATAGGAAGTAAATGTGAGGGGTTTTGATGCATATTTATCATGTACTCCACCACTCTTTCCATGCCCATAAACTCAATTGAAAGAGGTCCCAACTCAAGAAGTAGGAGCATATATTGTGTTTGTGTCTTAACTTGGAGAAAGCTTGTAAGAAAATGCTTTTGGGCATTCTCAAACTCTTTCCAAGTAGACATTGAGATTCTTGCCAGCACTTCCACTCCATAAAGGAGAATCGATGTCACCAATGTGTCAAAAAGGTACTCCTTGGGAACCAACACTTGATGTGTTACACATGTTCTCAAATGCATAGTACGCTCTCTTTCCGGTTTCCAAACAATGCATAGCACATTCATGCCGCTTGTTTTTGGTCACAACCTCAAGGCCAAGGTACTTAAATCTCTCAACAATTTCAAGTGTCTCATTGTTGTCACAATGAGACACTTGAACAATTTCAAGTGTCTCATTGTTGTTCACAATGCATGGCTTCTCCTTATTGTTGGTTTTCGAAAGTATAACCTTTTTTCCGTATTCATTCACACCAGCCCACTATGCAAGCAAAAGTTCTCAAGGGCAACCATAGGAGTTTTTGCATCCTCAAAAGTGTGTTCTAGAAGCACATTGGCATACAACAAAAACATGATTACTTCATTGCAAATAGTGACCTCTTCAATGCCTTCTTCTTGCATAAAGTCAAGTACCATTTGTTCCAAATGATCGATGCATAGACCAAAGAGAGTTGGTGACAATGGGTATCCTTGTTTAACCCCAATAGTGCTTGCAAAAATAAAATAAAATTCCTCTTCCCATGTGTAATTAACACACCACCTTCTCATAGATTTGAGAAACCGCAAGCATAAAATCACTTGGCACTTGGAGTTCTTCCATCCTTCTCCAATTTTTTAAATGTGGAATCATATTAAAGTCTTTCTTAAAGTCCACAAAGCAACAATACAATTGCTTGCCTCTCAACCTACTTTCCTCCATGAGAACACATAGTGACAAGATGATCAATAGTGTTATGGCATCGACAAAAACTTACTCATCCTTTTGCACGCTTGGCATTCTCTTCATCCCAAACACTCAATTTTATCTCCATTATGCAACCAAACAACTTTGTTATAAGAGACCCAACCATTATAGTCTGGTAGTTACTTACATTCTTTACATCCCCTTCTTTATGCAAAGGCTTGACCAAATGAGTGCTCCAATAACAAGGCATGCCATGTTAAAGTGCAAGGTTGACCATATCACTATTGAGGATGTGTGCGGCGTGCTAATTTAAATGATCTCTCGCTTTGCGAGTGGCCAACTTTTTCCGCCCACCGCACACATGCTCAATAGTAAAAAAAAAAAAAACATACATGGGAGTGAACCATAAAATGGTATCTTTTCAACATTTGGTTGCTCATATAGTTGCCTACAATGTGTGTACATATCCACAAGCTCGAGTTACCAAAACTCTCAACCCGCTTGCCTCTCAAGTTTCTCCAAAATCTTCCACATGCACTTGCCTTTTCTTGAACTTTAAAATTTTGATGCTTGACTTTCCATCTTCTTCTCTTCTTTTGAATCAATGCCTTGTATGTATGCAAATGCCTTTGATAGTTGTCTTTGTCCATAGTTGCATGAAGCTTTATCAAGGACTTTTGAGCATCTTGATATTCTTTATCAAACCACCTTTTACGTAAACTATCTTTGTTGATACCATGGACATGTTTTATGGAAAAGCATTCTTCGACACAAGAACAAATGACTTTCTTGAAAGCTTCCCATTTAGTTTCCAATGGTGAGTCATATTGAAGCTTTGTCATCCATAAGTTTAGCTCAACCATTTCAATATACATTGGTACCCATTTGAAATCCATACAAAGTGATAACTTCTCTTTGGTTAAGCTAAGATTATCATGCTTAGTTGTTTCTCCACATGCAAGGTCAATAGATAAGGTTTGATGGTCTGATTTTGGGGTTCGTAAAACTCTTATGTGATACATGATAGATTTGGAAAGTAGCATATAGTCAATCACACTATCTGCATTTTCTTTTCTACGTGTAAATCCATTGGTTCCACTCTACAAAGATACACCATTTACAATGAGTATACCCATGGTATTGCACATGTGTAAAAGTAGCTTTTCATAGTGATCCACGGCTCTTTCTCTTTCATTGAAGTATGATAATACAATTGAACTCTCTCCACCTCACTTGAAATGTATGGCATATCAAATGGTAATTATGTTGAAATGTTTTTGTGCGAGCATTCATACCCCCAAAGACAATAACATCACCTTTGCCTTTAAAATATGCAATGTTCTCCTCTAAATTAATGAATACATGATCTCTATCCGTGCAAGCATAAAAGGGAGAATCATTGGAATCATGATGAGGAATGTAGCAACTGGCTACAAAAATCTTGTCATCTTTCACAATTGATACAAAATCTTCCAATCCTTTCTTAACCATACATGCTACCCCTCCTCTTCATTGCTTGAGATTCTTTGACCACATCAATGAATGTAATCATAATCCTCCAACCCACTAATCCTTTGTGTATCATGCTCCCAAGTTTCAACAAGAAGCACAACATCGGCTTTGCTTGTTAGTTCATATATGCCAACCCCCGCATTCCATGCATATCCATTGCAATTCCAAAAGCATACTTTAAATTAACTTGGCCTCATAGGTCCCACATTCCTATTAACTCAAGGGGCTTGCCTCCTCCTTGGGTACAAATTTTTTTGTGAGAGATGTCCTTGTTTTTCTTATTTCTTTCTTCATATGCCTTGCGACGCATATTTCGTCGCTCAATAGTGCGATCTCACGTACAAAACATTTTGTATTCCTCAACTAAATCCATCTATTATCAAGAATAATCTTTTATTTGGTCTCATCCGGCATGGTGCATACAATTGGCCATTTTATGAAGCAACACAATGATATGTCCCAAGAAAAGCCCACCCAAAGGCCACCAAATCCAAAAAATATCAAGAAAGACACCAAGAATTTGGCCAAATACGGTATGAACACCCCAAAAAAGGGATCGCACTTGAAGGAAATAATCACCAGTGTTTTGGCATTGCATGATACAGATATAGTGAAGCTTGTCAAAGGAACACAGATCGCGATTCATGTACCTACCGAGTACTCTATATGCTCCGTAAACCATAACTCTTGACCTACCAAAGTGGGTTTTGAAGGATTCTTCGATAACAATAGCAAGAAAAGAAAGTGTCTCTAACTTCTCTTTGGGAACTCCATGAATAAAAATGTTCTTGGAACGACGCTCTCGTTCCTTAAAATCCTCTACATCCACATTCTCAATATTCTTTGTTTGAGCCATACCTTGCATGCGGGAGGAAATAGGAACCACATTGTTACCACATACATCAGCTCAAGAGTTTCTTGTATATGCAATTTTTATGTTGCATTCACCCCCGCTCATGGTGTCAAATTTCTCTCATCTTTCAATACATGGTCATGCTCCACTTTGCTCCTGCACTCCTTCAAAGCGTTCAAGTCCACAAGAGAGCGTTTATATTCCTTGACTTTCTCTTCGAGTTGCATCAAAGGTGTTGCTTGGATCTCAAGTGTCTTTGTTGAGATTCTCATTCTCAACACAAGAACCTTTAGCGTGCCATTCTCCATTGCAAGTGCGTGTAAGTCTTCACCTTCCTTGCCATGTTTATGGTTTTCGATATTGTTGGTTGAGTGGTTGTGTTGCTATGTCCACACTTAGGAGATTTTGGATCATTTTCCACAATGGTTGTGGACCTTATTGAAGAAGAAGAACCCTTGCGAGTGCTGAAAGATATTGTATATAAAATAAGAGATGAGAGTCAACTTCCCCGAATTTGTTCACTTCAAATATGCTGCTGCAGAAAATCCTTCCATAAATCTTTTTTTTTTGCTTTTACTCAGAGAGAGAGAGAGAGAGAGAGAGAGAGAGAGAGAGAGAGAGAGAGAGAGAGAGAGAGAGAGAGGGATAGTGAGAGGTTGACTTAGAGATGTCGGGGAGGATCATGGGTGGAAATGGTGGTTCATGGTGGTTGAGGGGGGGGGAAAAAAAACTTGCTCTGAAGCTCACACCCTCAAGATCTCTTTTTGTCTTCCCCTCTTGGGAAGAAGGAGAAAGAATCCAAACTAGTGTTGTGAAATGTCGTGTATATTAGATTTCTTTACATGAGCCCACTCATGCTCGATTTTATGCCAAGTCGATCTTGGATATAGAGCATGTGTGTAAGAGCCTCTACATGGACCTTGCAAAAGACAAGGGGAGAGAAATATATTATCTTGCATGCATGCAAAAAAGCAACACCTCTCTCTTCCTCCCTTTTCTCCAATAACAAAGAGAGAATAGGGGTCTGTACCATCCATTATAGGACTACCTATGTCCTCATAGGTCTTATTCTTCACCTATCAATAAATCTTAGGCATGCCTTGTTGTCTAATAGTAGAAAATATGTTCCCCTCAAACAAAATCAGCTTTTAGGTAAGTCTTCCTTGTATGTTAGCGTTGATGCAAAATGTTTTAAGAATTCTGACGTCATTAAGAAAAATTTCCGTAAATCATATTTAGAAATACTCATATGTGTTGGGGTAAAGGCGCTTCACCTTTGCCCGGGGCCCAGACGTCCGATGTCCAATCGCCTCCCCACCACTGTGTGTACACTTCCTTATTCATTATATGCATAACCAATTGTGAGTGCGCGTGTGCGCGGATACGTGCATGTGTAGTGCGGTGCGATGCGTGCGAGAAAGGGGAGAAGCATGAGAGTGTGGGTGGAGCAACCTCAAGAAGTGGCGTGAGTGAGGATCTCCTTATTCATATGTATATAATGATTAAGGAAGTGTACACACGGTGGGCATGCGATCAATCACCGGAGGTCTGGCCCCAAGCAAAGGTGCAACGCCTTTACCCCAACAAACTCCACTTAAAGGCCATACGTCGATAAGTGAGACCTACTAGCTAAACTACTAGTATGTACAAGAAACAAGGTGAGAGACTCTCGCAACCTATGCCCACTGGCTCACTCAGTCGATCTACATACAATCGTATTGGCTCTAGTGGTAGGCGAGTGTGCGTATCCACGCTAGAGCCTGCATGTAAATCCCGCAGACAACTTTGCATGGTTTGCAAAGCTCCACGAAGCATCATGCTTAAGTCAATCACCGTACAACTTACAATCCCTACTACAAATGCTCCCACTGCAACTTCTAGATTGGGCCTCGACACTAACAAGTCAAACATGAGACGTTCGAACACTGATGAAATCTACACAAACCTGGCTGTACTCGCCTCGTCTGCACTATCTGCATGTACTACATCATAAGGACTACTCATTGCGTATGGATGTGTCAACACCGACATTAGGATGGCTACATCCCTCTCATCCATACACGAAACTGTGTATCCTAGCACCAAATCATCAGCCATCAAATAACTCTATGTATGTCAGCTCTACCTATGTCTCTAGGGAGCATAACTTCTCTACCTCTACCTGCACAAACTCTAACAACACCTGTTGTGTCTCACTAGAGCACTGCCGCTCTACCTATGTCTCTACAGAGTCTATTGGCATGTCGTGCATAGCTAAATGCTCTGTCTCATGAGCATGGTGGAGCTCACCCATGAAGGAGACATGTCTCATCTCTCGCTCAAGCACGCCAATCACAAAACCGAGACTATGCCGTTTTGAACCTCAGACACATGCATAGGATATACCAAGCCACTACGGGCTCCTCTAGCAATCACTACTGCAATGTTGCATCTGGAAACACTCCTCTCTAAGAAGTGTGTGACAACCAAGATCTGCCTATTGTCTCACTGAGATCAAACTTTGTCTCAAACGAGGAACATAATGCATATCCCGTAGCGTATATGATGCACCATTGGGTAAAGACAAGCAAACACCTCCTGCACCTACAGTGTCAAATGTCGAACCATCGGCCAAGTGTAGACAACCAAAACTCCCACTATAGAAGGTGCTAAACCAGTCACGACGCTGTGTGATGTGGAAAAATGCATCTTCATCTAGCAACCAACAAGGAGAAGTGTCACTCAAAGACATGTAATAAAGAGGAATGCTAAAGGCAAACGTGATATCACTATCACTGGCATATGAAACCATTGCTCTAGCATGTGTCAAAACCTCATTTGCACCACGCATAGACCTCCGCTACTGTCTCATACGTATGAAACAACAACACCTAATGTGCCTTGTGTGACCACAATGCCAACAACGCAAGTATCAACAACTACAAGACCGCCATCTCTCATGAGTCGTCAATGTAGACTCTAAATTGTCACACATATTGGCAGCCATAAGTGGAACCAAACTATGGCGAGAGATCCTGGGAGAACTCTGGCTGAGTCTCCCCTATAAACTGACTAAAACCTCAAGTACAATCTCTATCATAAACATTGCTAAATGGGCAACAAAGTGGGAGATAACTCGACCACTACACAATCATGAAACCATGATCAATCTGCATCAAAACCAATGCTACATATGCATAAAACCAACTCCACAATCTAAAAACTGCAAGCACACAATTTGGGACAAATTGGTCAACCGAGTGTAAAGCGCATAACCATATAAGCAAGTAGAGAGCAAACTAGCTCAAAACGCATCCCACAAGAGAAATTGCCTACAAAAATCTGCAAAAAAACCTATGAAACATGTGATTGCATATCTGCAGCCACACAAGCATACGAAATCCTCACTCCTACGAGAGTGGGTACAGGAACACCAAATTGTGTCCAAGCTGACAAAACCTGTCAAAGTGGGAGTCACGGTCGACCACTATGCCATCAGAGAGCAAACTGCGGATACACGTAAACCATGACGATGGGGTCAAGGCACTGAGCCTTTGCCTGGGGCCAGACGTCCAATGTTCGATCGCCCGCCCACCGTATGTACACTTCCTTATTCATTATATACATATGAAATAAGGAGCTCCTCACTCACACCACTTCTTAAGGTTGCTCCACCCACACTCTCGTGCTTCTCCCCTTCCCTGCACGCATCGCACTGCAGCGCACACACACGCACTCACAATATGGAGATATCAACCACTCCTTAACATCAAGATTTTTCTCAAAAGCTAGTCCATGGACTCCCTTTCATTCATGCACCCACTTCTCTAGGTGCATATATTAATTTGTAGCACAAGACTCATTGATCACGTGTCCTGATATTTCCTACTTATGCTTTGTTGTCGAACGATAGGGAATGTGTGTCCCATATAACACAATGTTGCTTTGTTGCATATACTAATTTCCAACACAAGTCTCGTTCATGACCTGTTGATGTTTCCTATGTATGCTTTATTGTCTAGCAATAGCAAATGTATGTCCAATATTGTACTATGTTGAACAAGTAGTCCAATTAAGGAATAGTGCTATACATATCGAGCATTCTAGAAAACTTCTTAACTATTTTTGACACTCTCTAGAGTTGACAATAGTAATAAACATGTATATCTTGCATGGTAATAAACATGTATAGGTCTAGCATTGACTATATTAGTAAACAAGTATATCTTGCATATTAATGAACATGTCTATCTTGCATAATACTTGTTTGAGTGGAATTGGCCATTAGTTTTGCAAGAGTCAAGATAACAAGAAACACATTTGTCATCCCCACACTTTAGAATTAAGAAAAAATAAACATGTATATCTTGCATAGTCCTTATTTGAGTAGCATTTGCCATTAGTTTTGCAAGAACTGAGATAACAAGAAATACATATGTCATCCCCACACTTTATAACAAAGAAAATTAAAGTAAATAGATATGCAATCAATGTGAAGGAACAACTACTATGTAGCAAATTACACACTTTTCTTGGAATTTGAGCTCAATGTGGACGTGCAACCATCCTATAACAAATGTCACAAATTTACTAGCTCATCTACAAGACAAGGGGCTGTTTTGGATTTGTGAAATTCTTTCTTGTAGGGTGAATCTTAGAGAAGTCAACACCATGACAAAGTTATGTGTGGGCTAGAACACACATGCATATATGGAATGCCATTCATGTATCAAGCCGAATGGGTGACAAAGAAACCTACAATTTGAATGTTTGTTAACCCTCACGGCTCACGGACACCCTATCACCTACGACGGACATTGTAACCTACGACGGACGTTGTATTATTTACTTGGTAGACTCAGGTACCGGGCTTGTTGGTCCAATAGGAAAAGGGTAAGAGTGATCGCCGATGAGAGGCGCACTCTAACTGGAACATTCAAGGGATTATTTGGCTAAGCATGGGCGCCCAAGTGTAAATGGGGCAATCTCATATAAATGTCAACTAAACCTAAAATTCACTCATTCTCTCATTTGTGCAATTGAAGAGTGCTCTTGCTCCATCCCCATCTTCTTCTTCTTCATCTCCTTGTGTGTGTGTGTATGCGAGAGAGAGAGAGAGAGAGAGAGAGAGAGAGAGTGCGATCGAGCATTGCGGCGGCACGACGGCGGCGAGGCGGTTGAGCGGGGCTTAGCGGCGTCTCCCTCTTCTTCGCGGCGAGGAATCCTCCACGAAGCAAGCGTAGAGCGGTGAGTGACACACCATCGTCATCTTTGAGCTTACTAGTTTAGGCTTGTTGTATGCTTTGAGCCATTTGTGGCTCGCACGCGGTGTATCGGCAAGTTCCTTGCATTGACACGTGCGACATATGCACACATTTTTGACGCCGTTGTCGGGGAATGCCATACACTAAGCTTGAATGGCACTCTGTGCTTCTTTTGTGGTGCAATTTCAATTGTAGGAAAGGTAAGGAACGAGGGTGTGTGTTGTTGAGAAGAAGGATTTTGTGTTATACTATGTATTTTTTTTGTTAATGGAGTTTTCAAACGTACTGTGTTTATTCTTTGTGTATTAAGGTTGTTAGTTTTGTTTGTTAATGGAGTTTTCAAAGGTACTGTGTTTATTCTCTGTGTATTAAAGGTTGTTAGTTTTCTGTGTACAGTAAGAAGGAAGTAGATATGTGAGAGCTAATATAGTGTGTTAGTGTGTAACAGTAGGTGTATTAGTTAGAAGTAGGTAGATAGAGTGTGTGTGTGCTCTCACGTAGGCCGCGGTGACCTTATCCTTTTTTAAAAAATAAAAAAATAAAAATAAAAAAATAATTTTTTTTAAAAAAAAAAGGTAGGACCGGGATCGGGAATATCTCCCAGACCCAAGCCCAAGCTCACGCTCAGGCCTTGGCCTCAGTCGCCTTTTAAAATTACGAATTTTAGCTTCACACGTAGCTAAAAATCGATTTTTTGAGGACCAACGGAACTTCAGATGCCCAAAAATTGTGTTGTAAAGCACATAACGACCCTCTAAGTGATACGCTCATTTCAAGCTATCAAACACTTTAATAAAAAAAAATCAAACATTAAAAACGTAAAAAACACGAGTGAAAATGGACGCTTAAAAAAGGTAAGCGGTTAACCTCCGAGGTTATTCGCCGACGCTTGTAGGGTGCCAAAGGCACATGTATCTCCTAAGGTAGTACAAACCAAGACCCGAACATAATGGCTAGTGACTCTTCCTCTGACTACGACGTCATGGAGGGTTTTCCAATTCCTAATCCCGATAGCTCAAGCCAAGACATGCATGCCATGGGCCTGCGGTCCGGGCCGAGCGTGCTTAGCCGCCTAAAGGAAACCTTTAGTAGAGCCACTCGCTCCGAACATGGAGCTAATGATGTAAATGAGGGGGGTGGGGAAGTAAATTCTCCATTCATGACCAACATAGACCCTACGCCCTTAGAGAATGTGCATGTGAATACTTCATTCACTGCACCTCCTAACTCTTCAGAGTTATTTCCCTCCGAGGTCATATTACCCGATGGTAGAAGCCTTGCTGAAGTGCAAGAGGTTGAGCGATATATGCTTCCAGCGAGGGAAAAGGAAGTCGAGAGCTTACGTAAGGCAGAGCAACGAAGATAGTTAAAAGCAAAAGCCCCTATGTCAATATCCTTGCTAAGAGAGCAATCGAGTGCTCCTGATTTAGCAACCGCTAAGGGCCAACCCCTAGAAACCAACATTGCATCTAGCTCAAGGGACACCCCTAGCACCTCAATCCTAGATGGAGTGTTCTTAAATGAGAAATGGGAGTACGAACTACAAACGGAAACTCTGACCGACCTATACACATGTCACACCTATCACGTGGGTTGGTTAGATATCCTACAATCCACAATGGGTGCTACTAGTGTGGAGGATCAACAACAAAGAGTTTGTGAGGTCATCCATAGGGTGATTGAGTTAGAGAGACAGAACAAGGGGATCAACATGCCTTCAACGGGTCTCATGAGATTCTTGGATACAGGAAAGGCTAAACAACCGACCTTATCACAAATGGAGACTCCCTCGGATGGATCCTCCATATGTTGTTTCGCCAGGGGTCTCAGTGCAATCTGAGCCCACAAGTGATAGCTTCACCTGTCCAAGTCTAGCTCATCTTTCCCTTGATGACACCATGGCTACCATGCCTACCCCAATGATGGGCATGCCTAGAAACACGCCATGGACCTCATTTGTTAGTAAAGCACCGCTACATGGTAGCTCAATGCCTGCCAACAATACCCACAAGTGTGTACCAATCGTATACACCCATGGGTCCTCGTACTCATGTAGTCTCTACTCTTTCCATTGTTTCAACAACATATGCTCCACAACCACAATACCCAAGTTATTATTTCCATGGGACTATACCGGCTAGCATTAGCATGTCACATCCGACGTCTGCTATGCCTATGTCTACACATATGAACTATGGACCACCACATGGCACAACATCGTACCCAACGTGGAACCCAAGGGCTTCCTATGCGCCAAGCCCAATGCCAATACCTACTCCACATGTAGTCTCTGGAGCACCTCCACCCACGGTGCCTGCTCACTTTGGTGACTTGGCAACACTTGCTCAAGCTATTGGTCGATCTATTGCTGAGAATATGCGTAACACGCCTAATAGAGAGCTTAGAAGTAAGGCAGTACAAATAGCCAAGCTCACACAAAAATTTAGTGGAGACGGGGATGTGAGGAAACATATCGAAGTGTTTGAACAAATATGCGATTCTCTAGGAGAACACAATGACCTACATAAGAGCAATGCTTTAAGCCTAACCTTAAGTGGAAAGGCTTGGGATTGGTATAGAACCCTAAGGGTGAAAGAAAAAACGATTTACCCTACTCTTAGGAGACTATTTTTAAAAGAATACATACGAGAGGGAGTACTTTGGGGTGTAGCCTCTCAGCTCCAGAAAGCCCAATGAGAGGAAGAAGAGTCGGTGAGAGACTTTATTAGTCGCTTGAAGCATTTGAATTCTCGATGTAATCCAAATGAGCGCTTCACAATAACCAATTGCTTGATAGATTCATTAGGGGATTACGACATGAGGATATCTACAATGGCTTAGTCATTAGAGGTATCACCACTTGGGAAGCAGTCACCACCAATGCGATCCAATTGGAGGATAATTTAATGATTCAAGGAGAAAGAGTGTCTGTTGAGCCTAAATCCATTAGCTCGCAAGCATCGGGGCATCAACCAATGACCCTATAGCCTATTGCTAAGGAGCCAAAGATATCTGAGATGACTTTAGCAGATCTCACCAAGGCTATTCAAGAGAGTCTTAGAGATAATCGTGCTCCGCAAAACAATCATATGTATCCAAGAAGGGAGCAACAATGGTGCTCAGTATGCTATGGACCGCATAATACCAGTGAATGCCCTACTTTTAGAGTAAAATTCAATGGGAACTACAATGTCTGTGGGAGGTATGGTCATCAAGCTAAGGATTGCATAGTATTTAAGCGCGCGATGGCCAATAGACTAACCTTAGCATGAACAGACACACCTCAAGTGCTTGCATTGATGTCGGCCCCACCTCTTGAACAAACAGCACAACACATGGTCCCTAGGGCCCAAAATGTTGTTCAAACAACACCCTTACCACCTCCAATGCTAGGACCACAACCACCACATCCGAGAATCATTTCTGTAAATCAAGTGGGTTGTGAGTCATCTATTGCTTGTTTAGAAGGCTTTAAGGAAGATATAGATCCTAATGTTGCCTATGGGATGGATGTGCTTGAAGAAAGTCCACAATACTACACGGAGGACTATTGGGGACAAGTCAAACCTGTATATCAAGTAGCTGCTCTTGCGGCAAGAGGCCAAAATATCAATTACACTGCTAAGAGACCACCTCTTCAATGCTATGAGTGTGGAGGTCCACATCGTGTAGCTGAGTGTCCTATTAGGCTACAAAAGAATGCCACACTAATGCAAACCAATCAAGTGAGCACGTCTACAATGCCGATACTCATGTGTAATCGATGTGGCATAGATCATTTGATTGCCCAATGTCCAAATAATCCAAATGCACCGAAGATCACGCCATTAAACTTGATTGAAGTTATCGAGGAGCCATCACAAAGTACACCTATGGTACCAGTAAACGTACTCACACGATTGATGCTCCAAAAACAAAACTATATTCTTGAGGAAAGAGACACGGCATCAATTTTCCAATCTCAGAAAAAGAAGAAAACACGAAGGAAGAGATCTCAAAAAGCAGCGAAGTCAGACCCCAGTTTAAAGACCAACATAGGGATTGGTGACGACCCCGTATATATGAATGACGCTGAAGAGGATTCTGATTCAGGAGAAACCATGGAGACCAAAACAACCACTAAGATAGAAACGAATCAGAAGAAACCATGGAGACCAAAACAACCACTAAGATAGAAACCAACAAGGAAGATCTTCATGAGCCACAATGGCAGGGATCCAAGAAGAAGATAGGAACTTATCCAAACCCTACAGAGGATATTGAGCGAGTCAAGCAATTAAGGAGTTTGGTAGAAGATACCCAAAGGAATCTAGAACCAGCACCTAGGAGGATCCAGATTACAGACACCATGTTCCCTATGCAACAACAACCTCACCAAGACCATAGACCCTTAGCCATACTTAGTGTCATCCAAGAAGAAAGTGACTTAAAGTCATGGGAAAGTGGGCGTACTCACTTCTTGATGGAAAGAATGTTTACAGAGGGACTACTTGATCCTATCAAAGAAATGGAGATCCTATCTTCCCCACGTCAAGGGACTCAAGGCCAAAAGGTGACGTTAAACATTGCCAAATTGATGGATTTCATGTCTTCAGAGGTTAGAACCACCATCATGTCCAAACTATATAAGACCCTGAGCTGGTCTCAGCTCTTCAAGCCTTCCTCAATGGAGAACTAAAGTTTGGGCTACCACAATTTGCACAGATGGATGGAGCTGGGGAGATGCCAATAGAGGAGGAACACTTAGATCCACAACCCAACCTAGATGAGAACCTTGGTATAGAAATACCTGTTAACAAGTTGGGACAATACTTTGAGGGTGATGAATCCAATGCGACCATACCAATCACTACTAAGGGATTAGCTGTGAAGGGAATTCTTGATGGTGGCGCTGGGGTTAGCATTGTGACTAAAAATTGATGGGAAACTATGGGAAGACCTCACCTTACGACCACAACCATAGTAGTGAAGATGGCCAATGGGTCTATGGTTAAACCTATTGGGATGCTAGAAGATCTCAAGATCAAGGTCTTTGGACATAAAAAAAGAGTTACCTTCATTGTTATGGATCTCTCCAAACACACTATGGCATCAGACATGATCTTAGGACGTCCTTTCATGAGGGAAGCAAAAATGGTTCATGACTGGTCTAAAAACCATGTGTACTTGCAGTTCCAAGATTCTGTTATTCGAGTAGATCTTGTAGCTGGTCGAGCACATCCTCTAGGAAACAGGTTTATAATTGATCATAGATCTGACACCACAGTTCACTCGGCCCCATTGCAGTATTGTTATACGTGTAAAGCGGACACTGATGTTGGGGAAGATTCTCCTTATATGGATGTACAACTGTTTATGCGTTTGATTATATTGCAATTTAATGTTTATTGCGGACAAATGGTTTCAAATTCTGTTACCAATCAAATTGTCTGCCTACAACTGCATATGCTTTTTAATTGCTTATGAGAATGCAATTACTGTGCCAATGTTGTTTGATTTTGCAGTAACTGAAGGAGGCTAAGGACATTCATCTCAAAAGCTCTTCCACCTCGACGAACGAGCTTCAACTCAATAGCTTCCGAGGACGGAATCTACATCAGGAAGGGGGGCATGTTAACCCTCACAGCTCACGGACACCCTATCACCTACGACGGACGTTGTATTATTTACTTGGTAGATTTAGGTACCGGGCTTGTCGGTCCAATAGGAAAAGGGTAAGAGTGATCGCCGATGAGAGGCGCACTCTAACTGGAACATTCAAGGGATTATTTGGCTAAGCATGGGCGCCCAAGTGTGAATGGGGCAAGCTCATATAAAATTCACTCATTCTCTCATTTGTGCAATTGAAGAGTGCTCTTGCTCCATCTCCATCTTCTTCTTATTCATCTCCTCGTGTGTGTGTGTGTGTGTGTGTGTGTGTGTGTGTGTGTGAGAGAGAGAGAGAGAGAGAGAGAGAGAGAGAGAGAGAGAGAGAGAGAGAGAGAGAGAGATTGAGCATTGCGGTGGCACGACGGCGGCGAGGAATCCTCCACGAAGCAAGCGTAGAGCGGTGAGTGACACACCATCGTCATCTTTGAGTTTACTAGTTTAGGCTTGTTGTGTGCTTGGAGCCATTTGTGGCTCGCATGCGGTATATGGGCAAGTTCCTTGCATTGACACGTGCAACATACGCGCACAATGTTCATTTTGTATCTTGCATTATATTAGATAGAGAGCTTTTTTTTTTGCCACATGTTGGAGGGTGTGTATAGTATCTACTAGCTCAATCCAAATCATTGGATGCAATTCAATGAAGATGTCATGTCCTCTTGGGAAAGAACAAGCCGAAGTCAGAGTATATTGAAGATACCCCCCATCTATTGCCTAGTTTTGTGAAGAGCGCTCTAGACAATTCTTCATACTAGCTCAAGGAAAACATTTGGTAGTGACTAAAGCTACACAAATGTAGAAAATTGGTAGTTATTGAAGCTACACATTGAATATCTAGAAGACAAAAAAATGCTGCACTATGGGAATACTTGAATTTATGGGCTAGAAATGTAAGAAAACAACCAAAATATGTGTAATGAAATCAGCAGTTGCACGTTATCATGAGTAGGCTTACATATATGCATGCCAAAACATTGCAAAACTTACATACACAAGAATATGTGACAAAAATTCCATCATGGGATTGCTTAAAGTGCTTATCAATGCGTGCCTCCAAAATACCCCAAAATTGACATTTCAAAATCAACCTAGAGCGTCTCTTTGAATCGATATAAAACATGCTCATTGTTTTCAATCAAAAGAAAATCATCCACATAAAATGCAACAATAAGAGTACTATGATTGGACTGGATACATATAATGTGCTCTCAAGTGGAGACTACAAAAAAACTATAACACTCAGCCACAAATAAATACACGTGGTCTATGAAGACTACACACGTGAAGTTTATGTTTGGCAAAAAGTTATTGTCTGATTAAAGTTTAAACTACTCAAGTAGGGGGTTAATCTCAAGGTCACCCATTAAAAAACCCTCAAATTCTCGAGCATGTAGGTATAGCATTTGGACTTTAAAATGATCTACATTTAAAGTGATGATGCGCAAAATCACACAAGTAGAAGCTCTAATACCACAAATGTTGGAAGCGATTGGTGAGCACGATAAGGATCCGATTAGACACCGATGCAGTCGTCAACAATAGAGACACACTATCAAAAGCTTCCATTCATGAGGCTCAGAAACATTGGGGCAACTTGCAATGGTACCTTTTGGGCGGACAGGTGTGGGATTTAGTGGGGTTTGAAAAGGGAGGCTATTCGGCTCAGCCACAAAGGTTCCTTGGGTTATTGTATATTGTCGTCGACCGTTCATTTAATAGATGATGGGCTGCAGCACACAGAGGAAGAAGGGCCCGCCAAGGATGAAGAGAAGAAGAGCAAGGAGGCCTACTCGTTTTTGGTCCGAGTAGCTGCGAGCTTCCATTAGCCAATTCTGTCCAGAGCTCCATGGCTCTTGCTACCACCGCTGTCTCTTGGGGCCTCTCTCGGCCTCTCGACTCATGCACTTCTTCCTCTTCCTGCTCTGCCTCCTCGTCCTCTTCGTATAGCGACGCCCTTTTCTTGGAATGCAGAGATTCAAGGCTTTTCTGCCACCACAGCAGTAGCAGCAATCTCTTTGGTGGTGGCCGCCTCTTTTTTAATGGCACATCAGGCCCTGGTTCTTGGATCATGACTACAAAGATACAATATCCACGCCGAAGAGGAAGTTCTTCTTGTACAGCCATCAATGCCGCTGTTGCTACAAAAGAAGCCCCTCCCTCCACATCTGCAGGTTGAAACCCCCCCCCCCCCCCCCCCCCCCCCCCCTCTTTTCCCCCCTTCTTCCTCTTTTATTCTCTTTAAGAAGTGTCCCTTGTAAATGTAACGAGTGCATATAGTCGAATTATCAAGGCAGCAGTGGCTAGGCCCATTCGCTCAATCCAATATCCGAGTGGGGTAAACCTTACTTAGATACTGAACAGCTTTGCTTGTCATCATCATTTTCGAGATCAAGGACTATGCCTACATTGACATGGCTCCAACAGTGAACCTAGAGCTGTTAACAGGGTTGCTGACCTTCCAAAAACTCTCAAACACGTCCAAAAGGCTGCACCATGTTGAAGCATAAATATAATCTTCATACTCATCCATTCATTCCCCCGATGTGGCCGCATCAGTACAATCCTATAGCTCGAATATGAACTGTGATGCTCATGAACCCGTTTATTTTTTCAGAAGAATAGAAAATGCTGAGTTATTTCTTTTTCATTAAATCCCTATCAATAGGGGGAGTTGCATGCTCAGTATATTTAAGAGAACAACATTGTGGACTATCAAGAATGCTGAAGATCAAGGCTTTGCATAGTTCTTGAAAGCGTTCTAGGAGTGTAAAAGGTTGCAAAAATCATCCTTTTGACCATAGTGTAGATGTGACAAGGAATCTTGAAGTTGATCTCTGGTCTGATTTGACGCACCTTTGGATCCGTCTCAATGAGGGGTTGTTGATGGCCACCAAGGGGTAGATCTATGGCTAATTGCGCTCCCAATGTGAGAGGAATGCAGGGCTGAAAAGGCAGATGATCATGGAGCTGATAATGGACAACAATGGGAGCACTCGATGCGGTGAGGGAATGGCCGAGAAGAGGCTTAATGGGCTGTGGAAGGTCCGGGTTGTAGCAGGGAAGATAGTGTTTGGAGATCCAAGCAATCTCCGACGAGGAAGAGGGCTGAATGTTGGGCTGATCTGCTGCTATAGAAAACACTGGGGATAGCAGCAAACATTGGGGCTGATCAGCGGTATGGAACCAAAAATGCAAGGGCATGTAGATACAAAACGCTTGGCTGATCTGTGATAACATTTGTCAAAACACTTGTACAAACCATTTACGCACGAGGTTTCCAAAAGTGGAAAACCTAATCTAACGGAATCGTTTGGACATAAAGGTCTTGCGAATAGGCTCACAAAATTGCCGGTACTAATTTAGAAATGGCACGTGAAGATAGGATGGGGACAAATTCACCCTTCAATTTAACATCTAGTTTGATTTGCTTGTTGTTATGTGTCAAAAGGATCTCACAATTGCAGGATTGTAGAACCAAGGCATTCAAACCAAAGGATCACATCCATCTAATTGGATTCAACTACTCTGGGATGTGGAAATTTTTCGAGTCAACAAAACTTAGGCATCTATACTCGGTCACTTGGCAAACCTTAGGCCTCTATACTCGAAAGTAAAGGTGGCTAGTGGATCCAAGAAGCGTGTTCGTATCGAGGATGGCCCCGATTCTTCTTTTGTAGAGAGTTCCAATAGTTCTTTCCCTCTAGTTCCAGTGAGGATGAGAAAAAGCGGAGAAAGACCAAGAAAAGTAGATCCAAGAAAAAGTCTAGAAAGCAATCTAGCAATTCAAAGGAGGAGACCTTGTTCTCTTTTGACAATTCAAGCAGTGATGTCCACACGTTTGGTACCATTTATGATGAGAAGGAGAATCACTTGTTGAGTGCCACTTAGCACGACAACTTCTAGAAGAAGAGAAAGACGAAAGAGTTCAAGGTGTTAGATTTACACCACTCTGCTGCTTCACAAGTCTAGGGCATACATGTACGGCTAGTGTGCCTCTAGGCTGGCCACCCTTTGTCTATGCATTTAGATTGCATCACTGTCCGGCCACCCACTCCGGGCCGGCCGCCCACTTTTGTCCGGGCGCCCTTATATCCCTTTTTGTGTTATGCTGGGTCGTGGAGCACTTTCTGGCACTGCTCGACCCCCTCCTTAGGCACCTGTATATGGAGCTAGGGGGGTACCCACATATCATTGGCGTTTTTCTGTCTATGGTCAGTGGGGGAGGATGATCGCCCCCTCTTCCACATCTAGCGTTTGTGTTCTCTGTCTCTCTCTCCTCTCCTCTCCTCTCATGCTTCTGCACATGTGCACTCTCACATGGTATGAGCAGCTTCAGGCTCTGTCTGTTCCGAGGCGCTACATCACATCAGGCTCTTCTCCCAAGGGCTGGATCAGCCAGAGTTTTTGCAACTAGAGGCAGATCTGCCAGCGTTTTTACATCAGCCAGGCAAGCGCAGAAACGGGATCCATTTCTGTCGTGGAGGACCTCACCTCAACCTGCGTTTTTTGCAAGAAACGTCAGATCTGCTGATTTCCCTGCTAGCGCTACACTTTTGGGACATTTTCGTCGCCAGAAATGCCCCTCCTCCATTTGCGTTTTTGGACAAGTGCTGCGTTTTTGCAGCAGGAGGGCAATACCGGATCTCGCCACCACCTACCCACCCTTGGCATCCAGTGCCTTGCCGGTGAAGTTCCTTCTTTAAATCTACAGATTTCAGCCATTCCCCACTGCTGTCTTTTACTCTGTTTTCAGCCATCTGGGGCTGTGCCATTGATTCCCCACCCTCCCTACACCCTCTACACCGCTCCGGATCCTGCCGGGAGCGTATGAGCATGCTGAAAAATGCTGGACAGCAGCGTTTTCATCACCTCGCAGTTGCGTTTTTGGGTGGACAGCAGCCACATGGCTTGTGTTTTTCACAAAGCATGAAGTTACCTCCTGCCAAGACACCATCCAATGGTGGGCCATGCGGTCTCTCAGTGACTGCTGCAGTACACGGTATCTTCGACATTGGCTTGATCATCTACGGGCGTACGATCCTTGGGAGATCCATTCATTCAAGCCATCATTCGGTGGTTGCGCACTCGAGAGGGGGTTTGCTATGGACACGCGTATGCGCACTCATTAGAGGAGTTCACACGAGATATGGCCATGCTCATGGCATATGGGCAATTTGACTTACCCCATTGACGAGGTCTTGACTCAAAGAACCCAATAGACTTCTAACAATGAAAGTAGAAAGAGAAAGAGTTCCCAAGAAAAGAAAGACAAGGATTCACGACCCCGGCTCACTCTTCGAGAGAGGGCCAACTACATCAAAGAGGGGAAGTGTTTTGGATGCGGGAAACATGGGCACGTCTCCTCGAAGTGCCCTAAAAAGGCACAGAATGAAGATAGACCGGAGAGTTCGAGAGCAGTTGAGGAACGTGGCAGAAAAGGCAAGATGAAAGCAGGATTGGTTCCAGATTGCATGCGTACTGACCCAAGCATGATTGATGAAAGTACAAAACTTTGCCGAGCTTGGGGCAAAGTGAAAGATCAAGAAGCCTTGATTTTCTGATGGAGGAGCCAAGGCCAACTTCATTTCACCTGAATTGGCAGCGCGGCTCGAGATTACACCCGATCGGATGGGACCACAAGCAGAGGCAGTTCTAGCGGCACTCGGATGGGACATAGCCATTACACCTGTCATTGGCAAACTTCGGTTGCATTGTCAGGGGTATTTGGGGCACGAGGACTTCTACATAATGCCCTTGGAAGGTTGTGATCTCCTCCTGGGAGTCCCTTGGTACCATAAGAACAACGCCGTTGTCGATTATCGGGCGAAGGAAGCGACACTAACAAATGAAAAGGGCCAAAAAATTGTACTTGGTGTGAAATTGAAGGGGGAGTCTGCCCCTATTGTATCGGCTTCGGCCGTTTCCAAATTAATGAAATCCAGTCTACTTGCTTACTCGATCTATTTGAAAGAGTTAAATGATGAACATAGGATGAATATGTCTGAACTTGATAAAGAACGCCAAGATTTTCTCGACACTCTTGCCGATTGCTTTTCTGAGGGTCTGTCAGGCGAGTTGCCACCATCTCGTCCTGAGGATCATACCATTGATCTGATACTTGGAAGCACACCACCGAACCGGCCACCTAATCGTGTAAGCCGAGCCCAGAATGAAGAGATTATAAACCAAGTGAAAGACCTCTTGGAAAACAGTCTTATCTAGCCGAGTACTTTGCCCTACAGCTCTCCAATGTTGCTGGGTTTACAGAAAGATGGAGCTTGGAGAATGTGCATTGATTATAGAGCTCTTAATAAAATCACCATCAAGGACAGATTTCGATTCCAAGGATCGATGATACTCTTGACAGATTACGGGGATCCTCTTGTTTCAGCAAGATCGATTTGAAAAGCGGATATCATCATATCCGAAGTGCCAGGAGATGTCTACAAGACAGCTTTTCGAACGAGCTTCGGTTTATATGAATTTTTGGTGATGCCTTTTGGCCTTACCAATGTTCCAACGAGTTTTAACCGACTTTTAACCGAATGATGGATAGGATTTTCAGAGAGTACAAATTTTTTGTCGGCACTTTCTTTGATGACATTATAGTCTTCTCCAAGGATGAGGCAGAACATAGACATCATCTACTACGGGTCTTTCAGGCATTGCGAGATCACAAGTTGGTAATCAATGCCAAGAAGAGTGAATTTTTCTTATCGGAGATACACTTTCTTGGACACATCGTCTTAGCAGCAAGAGTACAGATGGACCCGGCCAAGATTGAGACTATACGTGATTGGCCCGATCTGAAGAATGTTCATGAAGTTAGAAGCTTCTTGGGCTTATGTTCTTACTAAAGGCGGTTCATTAGAAAATTTGCAGAGGTTGCTTCCCCTTTGCATATTTTGACACAGGAAGGAGTCTCTTTCTCGTGGGGACCCATAGAGGTGACTGCCTTTCAGACTTTGAAAGAGAAATTCAGTATAGGACTAATTTTGACTTTGCCAGATTTGCAAAAAACATTCGAAGTATAAAGTGATTGTAAGGTGCAGCGGAAGTGAATGTCGAACTTTGCTCAAGATGAGTGCTCCGAACTGTGCTCAAGGTTTCTTTTACTTACGGAAGGAAGAGCCTTACGTTCCTATAGTGACATAGTACAATGGACACAAACAAGTGGTGAACACTGTGAATGAAGGTGCTGAGACTGAGAGATAGAGAGAGAAGAATACGACACCAGACAAGTTGTCAAACCCTCCTCCGAAGGCCCTTCTCTCGATGGTGAGAGAAGTCTATGCTATTGATTGCACAAAAACCGGTACAAGATGCTAATGCAATGTGTATCAAAGTTGTCGACTATGGTGGCGACGAGGCTGAAATGCTAACAACGGGGTGACATATAGTGCCCTGTGTGACATAACATAACACATCTTTCCGCATTTTAGGCCAATAAAAGAATCTTTCTATTTTTTCTATAGTGGTGTTCATTCCCCTGTGCCCACCCGTGAGAGAATCATGTGCATCATGCAATATGGTTGGCTTGAGAGAGGGCAACAAACATAGACGTTGACCAAAATACAACAAACCATCACGAATGAGATAGTTGCTTGGCCCTTGGGAAGCAAGAGCCTGCAACCATTGCTTACCAAACTCGGAATCCGCGTACTAGTTCTTCATGCTGTTGAAAGACACACCCTGAAGAGAAACTGTAGATCTTGACTCAAGAGCCAAAATCTGTCCTTTGCGACTTAACGCATCTGCACAACAGGGTTAGCTTTTCCAGGCACATACTCAATCAAACCTCCAAATTGCTCAAAGAATTGTGACCACCGTGCTTGGCGATCACTCCAATGTGCACTAGGCATAGACTGGAGCCGCTTGAGGGCTTGGTGAATTGTGTGAACTGTAAACTCTCTACCATAAAGAAAATGCTTCCAATGCTTACGAGAGTGAATGACAGACAAAAGTTCTTTTCTGCACTATTGAGCTTCCGGCTAAGGAAAGCTACAGGACGACCATGCTGCTGAAGCACAGTGGCTATGGCGACATTGCTCGCATCCGTCCATACCTCAAACGGGTCATCCCTAGAGGCAAGGATAAGACACGGTGCTTCTGTCACCGCAACCAGAGCTCCGAAAGCTTCAATGGTTGCCTCGGGCAAGTCTACGCGCTGACGGCGAGTCTTTACCCCTTTCAAACCATTAGTCATAGGTGCGGCAATGTGTGCAAAATTCTCTATGTGCAAACTATATGCTTGACGTAAACCAAGAAAAGAATGGATATCATATGCAGTTTTGGGAAAATCCCAATTATGTACCTGTTCCACCTTCGTGGGATTTAGCTTGACGCCTTCTGCAGAAATGATATAACCCAGATAAGTAACTTCAGTGAGAAAAAACTCAGATTTCTTAGCTTCAATGTACAAGTGACACTCATCGAAACTGCTCAATACCCTTTCCACATCCCTTTCATGTTGTTTTCACGATGTAGAAAAAATGAGAATATCATCAAGAAAGATGAATACACATACACCAACCATATCGCCGAAACAGCTTACCATGAGACAGTTAAATGTACCCACGACGCCTGTCAATCCAAAAGGCATAACAACATACTCCCATTGCCCTCGCTCTGTACGAAAAGTGGTTTTGAAGATGTCGCCTTTGAATACCCGTACGTGATGGTATCCACTCTTGAGATCGACCTTATTGAAAACCTTTACCCCATTAAGCCTATCAAGGATATACTCAATGGGAGGCATCAGAAACTTGTTCTTAACGGTCATCTTGTTCAATGCCCTGTAATCAACAAACAAACGAGACGAACCATCTTTCTTTCGGACAAACAAAATAGTAGTAGCCAAAGGACTTACACTAGGACGTATGAATCTTCTGGCCACCAACTTCGTGAGTTGCCACTCTAACTCTTCCTCCTGTGTCTTGTTCAAACGGTACGGAGCCTTACTGACAGGGTGTGCCCCCTCCATAAGCTCGATGCGATGGTCCTCCGGTCGCGCGGGTGGGAGACAGGGTGGAAGATCATCTGCAAAATGAGATGCTTAAACTTGGTAATCAAATCTGAATACCTGTCTGGAGCTTGAATGCTTTGGGAAACTAGAGCAGCATAGATGAATGCCGCTTGTGGTCCTTGTCGTAATTCACGCTTTACCTGCACATGAGAAATGAGAGGAAAATAATGCACACTCCTCAGCACGAATGATCATGGGAGAGTCAGTTTTGGCATTTAATGTGAGAGTGTTGGCCTCTCAATCAATGAGAGGGTTATGCTAATGAGAAATGAAAGGCAAAGAATGCAGACCCTCCTCAACACGAATGATCATGGGAGGGTCAGTTTTGGCATTTAATGTGAGAGTGTTGGCCTCTCAATCAATGAGAGGGTTATGCTCACGAAACCATCTAATGCCTAAAAGCATATCACATCCTGAAAGAGGAGACACGAGAAATTTCCTACAGAAAGCAGCTTGTTGAACTATAAACAACACATCAAGGCACTCTTTCGTGATGAGAGAGTCCATACCGGGAGCGAAGCCAGACACCTCGAGAGGAGATTTCTGACTAACCTCTAGGCGGGCTCTCTCAACAAGAGAGGCACTAATCACATCATGCATACTGCCTGGATCAAACAATATGATAAAACACTGACCCTTTAACATGACCATAACACTTCATGAGAGACTCATCAATGTGTGTGTCAGAGACATGAGAAGATTCAACTTGGTTCATTAAAGTGCTTGTGGTAGCTATGGGTTCCTTAGGTAGGGCTATTTGAGGACAAGACTTCTCAATGTGACCCTTGACGTGACATTGATAACATCTACCTTCCTTCGCATAAATCACTTGTTCTTCAGCCTTTATGTATCCTCCTACAATTCCTTGTGCGGCTTTTTCATCCGGGGTTAGCTTAGGTTTTGCAATGCTTTAGCTTTACCCTTAGATTCATTTTGAGAGTTCTTTTCCGAAGGATTAGAGGAAGATGGGCTAGAAGAGTTACCATTCTCACCATTCTTACCGTTCTGAGAAGTTTGAGAGGTACTTTTAGACGACTTGTTCTCCTTAGGCTTTCCCTTGTTGTGCTTCATCTCCCGTGCTTCGACAAATGAAAGTAGAAAGAGGAAGAGCAACCCAGAAAAGAAAGATCCACGACCCAAGCTTACCCCTCAGGAGCGAGCTCGCTGCATCAAGGAGGTGAAGTGCTTTCGATGCGGGGAAACTGGACATATCTCCGCGAAGTGCCCTAACAAGGCACCGAATCAACAGGACAAAGAAATGCCAGAAAGTTCTAAAGCAGCTGAGGGATGTGGTAGAAAAGACAGATAACAAGCAGAATTGGTACCACTTCTCATGGCACCCGACCCGAATCAAAGGAATGAAAGTACAAACTTTAGCGCTTTTAGGGCAAAGGGAAAGATCAGGAAGCTCTCTTGAGGGAGCCAAGGCCAACTTCTTGAATTGGCGGCTCGATTTGGAATTACGCCCGACAGGCTGAGGCCACATGCGGAGGTAGTTCGAGTGGCACGCGGAAGGGATGTTGCCATTACACCGAGCATTGGCAAACTTTGTTTGCAATGATAAGGGTGTTTAGGGCACTAGGAGTTTTACGTATTTGCCTTGGAAGGTTGTGAATTTCTACTCGAAATCCCTTGGTACCACAACAACAACGCCGTGGTTGACTACCGGGCCGAGAATGCGACTTTGACAAATGAAGGGCTTAGAGATTGTACTTGATGAACTTAGTTTCTTTACTCACTTTTTGGGAGAGAACTGAATGATGATTGAAGGTCAAATATGTTTTGACCTGAACAAAGAACGCCAAGATTTTTCTCCTCACTCATGCCGATTGCTTTTTAGAGGGCCTAAGGATCATACCATTGATCTGATACTTGGAAGCACGCCACCGAATTGGCCACCTTACCGTGTGAGCCGAGCCCAGAACGAAGAGATTATGAACCAAGTGCACGACCTCTTGGAAAAGGGTCTTGTCCAGCCTAGTACTTTACCGTATTGCTCTTCAGTGTTGTTGGTTTTGAAAAAAAAAGACGGATCTTGGAGAGTGTGCATCGATTATAGAGCTCTCAACAAATTCACCTTCAAGAACAGATTTTCGATTCCTAGGATCGATGATATACTCGAGAGATTACAAGGATCCTCGTGTTTTAGCAGGATTGATTTGAAGAGAGGATATCATCAGGATGGACATGATTTTTCGAGAGTACAGGCTATTTGTTGGCACTTTCTTTGACGCTATCTTTGTTTTCTCCAAGAATGAGGTAGAACATAGAGATCATCTGCTTCAGGTCTTCAGGCATTACGAGATCACAAGTTAGTGATTAATGCAAAGAAAAGTGATTTTTTTTCCTACCAGAGATACGCTTTTTGGGACACTTTGTCTCAGCAAGCAGGAGTGCAAATGGATCTGGCCAAGATAGAGACTATCCGTGATTGGCCAGATTTGAAGAATGTCCAGGAAGCTGGAACCTTCTTGGGACTGTGTTCGTACTATAGGCGGTTCATTCGAAATTTTGCAAAGGTTGCTTCCCCTTTGCATTTCTTGACACAAAAAGGAGTCCCTTTCTCTTGGTGACCCACAGAGGTGATTGCCTTTCAAACTTTGAAAGAGAAATTGACTACGGGGCCAGTTTTGACTTTGCCGGACTTGCAGAATTCGTTTGAAGTATATTGTGATACTTGTGGTCGTAGTCTGGATGCGGTCTTAATGCAAGAAGGCCAATGTCATTGCCTATGAAAGCCGATTGTTTTTTCAGGGACGGAATTGACAGCACAGATTTGTGAGAAAGAGCTTTTGGCGGCTATCCATTCTCTTATTCAGTGGCGACATTACCTCTCGGAGCCGATTTTATGGTTTTCACAGATGATGGGAGCTACGCTACTTGTCACGGAAGCAGCTATAGGAAAAAGCATATGTGGTGGACAAACATCTTGTCACGATTTACTTCCGGATCGTCCATGTGCAGGGACAAAAGAAATTGGTGGCAAATACTTTGTCCCGAAAGCGTTGGTTCTAGCTATTTCCGCGATACATCATAGGAACTTCGAGGAGACGCCACAGAACAGATTTTGCAGACGTATTCAATTGAATACAGAAAGGGGAGATAGTAGCGGATCGTTCCATTCGGGATGGCTACTTGATGAAGAAAACCATGTTGTGCGTTACACAACCGTTGAGGGGAATGGTTCTAACCGAATGCCACTGTCCGACTTTTACGGGTCATCGCGGCATTGCTACCACCTTGAAAGGGGTAGAGGGATATTTCTGTAAGGTGCAACGGAATGAATGTTGTATTTTCTCAAGATTAGTGATCTTTACTGCTCAAGGTTCCTTTTAGTTCTTAGGGAAAGAGAGAGCTTTCCGTCTTATAGAGAGTGTGGTGATCATGAACAAAGTGAGTGGATCTAGTGCGTGCAAGTGAATGAGACTGAGAGAAGGAGAGAGAAGAGATACGACACCGAGAGGTTGTAAAACCCTCCTCCGAAGGCCCCACTCTCGTCGGTGAGAGTGGTCTACTTGATTTCACGAAAGAGTACAATGCGAATGCAAAGGACTGATGCTGTTGGACTATGCCGATGACGATGACTGTGACGACGATGGTGACGACGATGGTGGTGATGTCGACGGCTTCGTGGCTGTAACGGGGACTGTTTTCGCTGCTGAAAATGGACTGTTTCTTGTGGCTTAATGGCTGAATCTGAACGCTGGAAAAAACGCTAGGTTCCGGGTCCCTTTTGCTGCGTTTTTGGGGGATAATGTTGGCTGAGAAAACGATGTTACCGGGGTTCTTGCCGCTGAAAATGGCCTGTTTTGCAAGTGGGAAATCACCCTTACCGGCTGTGATGTACTGCTGCGATTGTTTGATGAAAAACGCTGCTGCTGCTGACAGTTCCTCTTGCGTTTGTGGTGCTGTTTTGCTGCAGATCAGTCCTGATCCCTAGCGTTAGTAAGTGCTGGTTACGGCTGCCAAGGATGGTAAAAAACGCTGGTTATGCTGAGGTTTCCTGCCGTTAGTAGCTTGGTGAAGAAAACGCTGATTATGCTGAGGTTTCCTGGCGATATCTCCAAGAGGGAAGGCGCTAGGCTCTACAAGAGGAGAAGGTGACACCAAGGGCTGAAGATGCGGGGGGATAGCCTCACCAAGGTAGGAGAGGTTCTTGCTGAGAGGGAGGGAACACCTGCTGCTTGGGGAAGCCTGTTGTGCTCTCTGCTCATCTGCCAATTAGTGCTAACATTGGTTTGCTTATAAATTAACTTACTCAATTTGCCCTACTGACTACCCAACAAAAGTCACTTAATAAATAAGTGAAAAATGTCAAAAATAGGGAAAAATGGGATAAAGTCATCTGAAAAATCCCCAAACTGACTCTGATGGAATCTGATGGAAATGCTTATGCTTATATGGGATAAAGTCATCTGAAAAATCCCCAAACTGACTCTGATGGAATCTGATGGAAATGCTTATGCTTGTGCAACCAGAGGATATGCATCTACTCTGAGTGATTGGGCATGCACGGTCTACGAATAGACTCACAAAAGTGCCAGATCACTTCTAATCTAACTTGACTGGACTTGACGGAAACCCTGCTATGGTGTAGCTTGTCCACAGACACATAGGGTTGGGATGTGTCACGTGACATCCCCTCCTTTTTAAAGTGAGGTACTGGTACCGAGCTGCATGGCTTTCTTGTAGTCTGCCAACAACTCTGGATAATCCTTGAAGAACACTTCGTCTACCCACACCGCTTCATGGGTTCCTCGATCTTTGAACTTCAAAAAATACTGTCGTACTTGTTTCTTCGAACCATGGCGAAACCAATGCAACAAGACTTGATCCGGCTCCATGACCTTTGCTTCATCGATGATCTCCGGCTCTTCTTCTTCCGTAACGTCCTTTGGAGGTGTTCCCTGAAACACTTTCAACCAAGAAACATGAAAAACGTTGTGCATTGACCAAGAGTTAGGCAACTTTAATTTCATTGAAGCCTCATTAATCTTTTGATGACTGGAAATGGACCATACATACGAAAAGATAATTCAGGACATTTCTTTCCAACTTGCTTAAGACGCTGTTTCATAATCCGTAGATACACCTAATCTCCTTCCTTGATCGAGACCTCCTGACGATGCTTGTTAGACTGTCGAGAATAAGATTCCTGAGCCTTGCTTAGCCGAAGCTTCACACTCTCAGAAATCTCATCCAATGACTGACTCTCAGCATTGGCATCAGGCATTTGACTGACCGATCGAGTCAACAATGACTGGAATCGGCGGCCAAAAGCTGCCTCATACGGAGTTCGACCAATAGCAGAAGAGAAGGATTCATTGAGAATAGCCTGTACCAATGGGAGATAGAGCTCCCATTGAGATTGCTGATCATGAACATAAGACTTCAACACATCAAAAGCTAACTGATTATAAATTTCCGTTTGACCATCTGACTATGGCTGAAAAGCGGATGAAAAATTCAACTTTGTGTTAAAATTTTCAAAGAGTGCACGCCAAAAGTTGGACGTAAACTTAACATCCCTATGTGAAACAATGGACTTTGGCAAACCACAGAGGGGGTACCAATGCTTTATGAACAATCGTGCAACATCTTGTGCAGTAACTGTGGCCTTACAAGGAATCAACATGCAGAATTTGCTGAAACGATCAACAATAGTTAAACATTGAGTGTTCCTTGAATGCTGACTTGGTGGTAAGTTAGTCACAAAATCCATAGAGATATCCTAGAAAGGTCCCTCGGGAATAGGCAGCGGAAGCAAGAGGCCTTGCTGCTTACCCCGAGGAGCTTTCACTTTTTGACAAATAGTGCAATGTGTGACATAACTAAACACATCTTTTCGCATTTTAGGCCAATAGAAAAATCGTTCAATCTTTTCCAATGTGGTGTTCATACCCTTGTGCCCACCCGTGAGAGAGTCATGTGCATCATGCAATATGGCTGGCGTAAGAGAGGGCAACACACATAGACGCTGACGAAAAAATAACAATCCATCACGAATGAGATAGTTGCTGGGCCCTTGGGAAGCAAGAGCCTGCAACCAATACTTACCAAACTCCGAATCTGCATACTGATTCTTCACGCTGTCAAAAGACTCACCTTGTATAGAAAATGTGGTTCTTGACTCAAGAGCCAAAATCTGTCCTTTGCGACTCAACGCATCTGCAACAACAGGGTTAGCTTTTCCAGGCACATACTCAATCAAACCTCCAAATTGCTCAAAAAATTGTGACCACCGTGCTTGGCGATCACTCCAATGTGCACTAGGCATGGACTGCAGTCACTTGAGGGCTTGATGATCTGTGCGCACTGTAAACTCTCTACCATACAAAAAATGCTTCCAATGCTTAAGAGAGTGAATGACAGACAAAAGTTCTTTATCATAATCTGAATAATTCATTTCCGCACTATTGAGCTTCCGGCTAAGGAAAGCTACTGGGCGACCATGCTGTTGGAGCACAACGCCTATGGTGACATTGCTCGCATCCGTCCATACCTCAAAGGGATCATCCCAAGAGGCAAGGATAAGACACGGTGCTTCTATCACCGCAACCTTGAGAGCTGCGAAAGCCTCAATGGCTGCCTCCGGCAAGTCTACGCGCTGACGGCGAGTCTTTACCCCTTTCAAAACATCAATCATAGGTGCAGCAATGCGTGCAAAATTCTCTATGTGCGAACTATATGCTTGACAGAAACCAAGAAAAGAACGCACATCATATTCAGTTTTGGGCAAATCCCAATTACGAACCTGTTCCACCTTCGCGGGGTCTAGCTTGACACCATCTGCAGAAATGATATAACCCAGATAAGTGACTTTAGTAAGAAAAAATTCAGCCTTCTTAGCTGCAATGTACAATTGACACTCATCCAAACGAGTTAGTACCCTTTCAACATCTCGTTCATGTTGTTCCCACGATGCAGAAAAAATGAGAATATCATCTAAAAAGATGAATACACATACACCTACCATGTCGCCGAAACGACCTACCATGAGACGATTGAATGTACCCATGGCTCCTGTCAATCCAAAAGGCATAACAATATACTCCCATTGCCCTCGCTCGGTGCGAAAGGCGGTCTTGAAAATGTCGCCTTTGAATACCCGTACTTGATGGTATCCACTTTTGAGATTGATCTTGCTGAAAACCTTTGCCCCATTGAGCCTATCGAGGATATACTCAATGCGAGGCATCGGAAACTTGTTCTTGACGGTCATCTTGTTTAATGCCCTGTAATCAACACACAAGTGAGACGAACCATCCTTCTTGCAAACGAACAAAATAGGAGCAGCAAAAGGACTTACACTAGGACGTATGAATCCTCTAGCCACCAACTCCGTGAGTTGTCGCTCTAACTCTTCCTCCTGTGACTTGTTCAAACGGTAGGGAGCCTTACTGACGGCCTGCGCTCCCTCCATAAGCTCGATGCGATGGTCCTCCGGCCGCTCCGATGGAAGACGAGGAGGAAGATCATCCTGCAAAAAGAGATGTTTAAATTTCGTAAATATCTCCGAATACTTACTTAGAGCCTGCATGCTCTGGGAAACTGGGGCAGCATAAATGAATGCCGCTTGTGCTCGTCGTAATTCACGCTTTACGTGTACATGCAAGATGAGAGGCAAAGAATGCAAGCCCTCCTCAACACGAATGATGAGAGGGGGGATCAGATTTGGCATGTAAAATGAGAGTGTTAGCTTCAAAATCAATGAGAGCGTTGAGTTCACGAAACCATTTTATGCCCAAAATCATATCACATCCTGAGAGAGGAGACACGAGAAATTTCCTACGAAAAGAAGCTTGCTGAATGGTAAACATCACATCAAGGCACTTCTTCGTGATGAGAGAGTCCATACCAGGAGCGAAGCCAGAAACCTCGAGAGGAGATTTTTGACTAACCTTTAGGCGAGCTCTCTCAACAAGAGGGGGACTAATCACATCATGCATACTATCGGGATCAAATAGTATGATGAAACGCTGTCCTTTTACATGACCATAACACTTCAAGAGAGATTCATCAATGTGTGTGTTAGAGTCGAGAGAAGATGCTGGTTGTGTTGTGACAGAGTTTGTGGTAGTTGTGGGTGCCTTTGGTTCTTTAGGTGGGACTGTCTTAGGACAGTTTTTCTTAATGTGATCCTTAATGTGACATTGAAAACATCTACCTTCTTTAGCATAAATCACTTGTTCTTTCGCCGTGATGTATCCTCCTATAATTCCTTGAGAAGCTTTTTCATCAGGGGTTAGCTTAGGTTTTGCAGGTGCTTTAGCTTTACCCTTAGATTCATTGTGAGAGTTCTTTTCCGAGGAATTAGAGGAAGAAGGGCTAGAAGAATTACCATTCTGACCGTTCTGTGTGTTCTGAGAATTCTGAGATGTCCCTTGAGAAGACTTGTTCTCCATAGGCTTTCCCTTGTTGTGCTTCATCTCTTGGGCGAGAGCGATTGCTACCGCCTTGTTGAGATCCGCGGGGTCAAAGACTTCAACATCAAACTTGATGTATTCGTCTAACCCAAAGAGAAAAGCCTCTTTGCGCTCATCATCCGACTTGCGTAGTTGAGTGCCTAGGTGCAAAACACGGTTAGAAAAAGACATGATTGGCATACCATGTTGCTCGAGATTACGCCAATCCTCTTTCAAGCATGCAAGATACTGAGGTGGCATAAACCGTGCCTTGAGCTTGTCTTGAAAATCAGCCCAACTAAAAGAGAGGGGCGTGAAATTGTTGGCTGCCTTTAGGTGCGTGGCTAGCTGTGCCTCTTGCCATGTATGGTACCAATTGATGGCATCACCGGCAAGGTACATAGCTGCCGTCAAAATTTGCTATTTCCTGTTTTCTTAGTTGTTGCAAAATAAGCATTAAATTGATGCAACCAAGAATGAATAACTGTAGCATCCATCTTACCGTCATACTTACTGAAAAAGTCAACTTTTTTGTGACTGGATGATCGGAATCCGCGTCGTGGCTTGCGCCACTTGACGAACTTCTCCGATCTTTGGGTGGATCGGTCTTCGAGGCTAGGACTTGGGTAATAAATTCTTGATTGCGAAGCTCCCTTTGAGCTTCACGCTCGGCCTCCAATGCTGCGTTTCTTGCTGCGGCTTCTTCCTTTCTTAGTTCTTTTCTTTCTTTTCTTGTGTCGCGCTCGCGTTCCAAAGCAAGGCGCTTGTCTTCCTGTCGATCCATCATGGCCATCATTTGCTTCATCATTGCTTCCATAGGGTCTGGCGTAGATGGTGAAGGGGGAGGGTTGGAAAAACCTCCTGGTGGGGAGAATCCTTTGTCGCCTCTCTCATGCTCATCACTTGAAGGCAAAGTATCCATGCCGCTTTGGATGACGACCATGCACTATGATCTTGGGGTCTTAAGCTCGCGAGGAACTTGGTTCTTGAGGGTCTTGAGGTTCTTGAGGTCCTTCATTCGTGAGAATCTTGGGTTCTTGAGGGTTTCTTTCGCTTGCAAATCGCGTTGGAGAAGGATCTTCTCTTCACCCGAGTTCTACTCCTTTTTGCGGGCGCACCCCTCGGCGGCCTTGCACTCACACCAAGGTTGCTTTTTCCCACCTCACGTCGATTGGCCGGCCGCTAAGCGTATGGTCCGCTCTCAATGAGTGAAAAGAGACACAAGGGGAGGCTGGACAAGCCCTTCTTTCTTGGGATTCCTGTCACTCTTCAACAAAACACGATTAGGAATCGCCACGCCCAAGTAAACTTGGGTTCGTGCGACCGCAACAAGCAAAAAAAATTCTTGTGGTTCTTCCCTTGAGTAATGCAGAACACTTCCAAAGCTCTGATACCAATGTAAGGTGCAACGGAATGAATGTTGTATTTTCTCAAGATTAGTGATCTTTACTGCTCAAGGTTCCTTTTAGTTCTTAGGGAAAGAGAGAGCTTTCCATCTGATAGAGAGTGTGGTGATCACGACCAAAGTGAGTGGATCTAGTGCGTGCAAGTGAATGAGACTGAGAGAAGGAGAGAGAAGAGATACGACACCGAGAGGTTGTAAAACCCTCCTCCGAAGGCCCCAATCTCGTCAGTGAGAGTGGTCTACTTGATTTCACGAAAGAGTACAATGCGAATGCAAAGGACCATCCATATTCTCAACATATCGATCTACTTCGAAAATTTTGTTCTTTGTGTGCAAAATGGGAGAAACCATTTTGCCACCCTCAACAATCTCAAAAGGTGCCTTGCTTGTTGAAGAATGCACCGTATTGTTTTATGCATACTCAAGCATAGGTAGATACTGTTCCCGCTTGCCCTTATTATTTGACACATAAGATTTCAACACTTATCTGGAATAGGCAATGGTTGTAATAACCCTGGTGCCTTTTGCCTGTCAAACTTGACCTTTTGGCAAATGACGGATACTTGCCCAAAGGCGTGCAGCGGAACGAATGTTTGAACTTTGTTCAAGATTAGTGCTCCGAACTGTGCTCAAGGTTCTTTTTTCTTCTTATGGAAGGAAGAGCCTTCCGTTCTTAATGAGAGAGTGCAATGAACACAAACAAAGTGAATGGACACTGTGCGTGAAAGTGTATGAGACTGAGAGATAGAGAGAGAAGAGATATACGACACCAGAGACGTTGTAAAACCCTCCTCCAAAGGCCCCACTCTTGTCGACGAGAGTGGTCTACTATTGATTGCACAACTTGGTACAATGGGGATGCATGTGACTGATGTAAGTCTAGGCTATGTCGATGACGACGACGGGGATGGCGAGACCGACCTAAGGGCTGAAATCTGCAATCTTTTATCTGCTGTTTAAAAACTCTATGGACTGAAATCTGCTGTTGCCGAAAACGCTAAGGAAAACGCCGATTCTGCTGGTCTTTAGGGCTGGAAATCTGCATCTATTGTAGGGCTGAAATGGCTATGGAAACTCGCTGAAAATGACCTGCTGAAATTCTGCAAAGGCTGAAAATCTGCAGTGCTTCTTGCTGGGATGAAAAACGCTAGACTGGTTGGTACTTTTGGTGGAAACGCTAGTGACTGTTGCTTGCAAGAGATGGAGGACTGTTGAAAACGCCAATCAACTGGAGCCAGGGCAATGAGATCCAAAAACGCTAGAGGAGTTGGAGTCTTGCCTTGGAGGAAAATCGCTACCAAGGGGTTTCTTGCTTGAGAAGTTGCCTGTTGAGTGGTGAAGCTCCTGCTTCCTCTTCTGCCATTTAGTGCTAGTGTAGGTTTGCTTATATACAAACTTACTCAATTTGCCCTACCTACTTTCCAACAAAAGTCACTTATAAATAATAAGTGAAAAATGTCAAAAATAGGTAAAAAAGGCTAAATGCATTGAAAAATTCCCCTGAAGGATTCTGATGGGAATGCTTATGATCATGTTGTGTGCAACCAGAGGATATGCATCTACACTAAGTGACTGGGCATGCACGGGCTACGAATAGACTCACAAAAGTGCGAGATCACTTCTAATCTAGACTGACTGGACTGACTGAACCCTGGTCATGCTGTAGCTTGAACACGGACACATAGGGTTGGATGTGTCACGTGACACATCCACATCTCTCCTCAAAGTAGGCCAATAAAAGAATGTCTCAACGGCTTTCACTGTCCCATCTATACCACGATGCCCTGCATACGGTGGGACATGGCTTTCTACCATAACCTTATGTTGCAATGGCCTAGTGACACATAGTCTTCCATGCATCATTATAAAACCGTCTCTGAGGAGATAGTGCTCATGGCGTTGTCCATCTTGTAAGTGTTCAAAGATTCTTGCAAGATCTTCATTAGTGGCGTACTATTCCTTCATGTTGTCAAGCTCATGATGATTAGGAAATGACACAGCTGAAACTTGTGGCTTTCTTGATAACGCATCAACCACGACATTCTTCTTGCCTTCCACATGCATAATCTGAAATTGGAACGTAGAGAGAATGCTTATCCATTGCATATGCTTTTTGGATAACTTTGACTGTGTCAAGAAGTATCGCAAAGTGTGATGATCTGTTTGGTGTCTTTCCTTTTCTTCCGTGCTTGGGTTGCTGTTGTGTAGCTCTCTCAGGCTTATCTTTTTGTGGTCTTCTGTTTCATCTTCTCATGAAGAGTTTTGTCCAGCTCTTTTGCGAGTACAAGTTCCGCTTTTCATGCACTTGTTTGTCCTTTCCGCTTTCCTCCTAACTTGAGAGGAGAATCAACGGCTTCACGCCATCTGTAGTAAATCTCATCAATCGGCTAATTATTTAGGTGTTTTACAAATCTCGGGTCTTTGGAGTACTGGATCAATCTTTTTACACACGTCTTAACTTGCAGTTGACGCTCGGACTGCGCTCTAGCAAACTTCTATGCCGAAATTTTTTCCCAACTCTTCATTCTTTTCTTCAGTTCTCCCATCGGATTTCAACTTTTCTTTGACCCCCCCTCGAGAGTGTTATCTTTGTTAAATTCTCCGCGAGATCCTATGTGTAATCTGGGGACTTGTAACATATAATGGCCTAGTAACTTGTGTGTAGCGGAAAATAGCATGAACATAGTGAGCATTTTATTAGAATAGATTCCTAATGAGCATAACAAGAGTGCTTGGGTGGAGAGAGCAACAAAAAGCATAACACCTAGTTAGATAGGCATGAACAATACTTCAAACGAGAGAGAAATTAAGCTATTGACAACAGTTGAGGACCTGTCACTTGACACATCCAACCCTATGTGTCCGTGGACAAGCTACAGCATGATCAGGGTTCAATCAGTCCAATCAGTGTAGATTAGAAGTGATCTGGCACTTTTGTGAGTCTATTTGTAGACCGTGCATTCCCAGTCACTTAGTATAGATGCATATCCTCTGGTTGCACACAGCATGATCATCAGTATTCCCACCAGAATCCTATGTGTCCGTGGACAAGCTACAACATGATTAGGGTTCAGTCAGTCCAATCAGTCTAGATTAGAAGTTATCTGGCACTTTTGTGAGTCTATTCGTAGACCGTGCATGCCCAGTCACTTAGTATAGATGCATATCCTTTGGTTGCACACAGCATGATCATCAGTATTCCCACCAGAAACCATCAGATTTTATCAGGGGAATTTTCCAGTGTATTTAGCCTATTTTACCTATTTTTGACATTTTTCACTTATTATTTTTAAGTGACTTTTGTTGGAAAGTAGGTAGGGCAATTTTACTAAGTTTGTATATAAGCAAACTAGAGCTAGCACTATTTGGCAGAAGAGGCAACAAGAGCCAAGCTTAGCAGGCAACTTCTCAACAAGACCCCTTGGTGGTTTTCCTCCAAGCAAGAAGTAAAACCTCCCCTAGTGTTGTGAAGACCCCTTGCGTGGCATTTTGTGCATCAGCAGTCATCGCCATACATCCGAGCCAATAGCGTTTTGCATCACCATCCATCGCCAATAGAAGAAGTCACAAGCAAGCTAGCGTTGTTGACTTCAGCAGCTCTAGCGTTTTTGGTCCAAATCTTAGCCCTTGCAGATTCAACATGCAACGTTTTTCAGCAGATAAAGACTAGCAAGATTCAGCCTAAAGTGTAGCAGATACAGCCCGGTAAGAACCTCAGTTTTCAGCCTTAAGAAGTCTCAGTTTTCAGCCCTAAACCTGCAGAATTTCAGCGACAAAGACCCACAAAAAACAGCCCCAAAATCAGCGTTTTTGGACTAGTCGCAGATTTCAGCCCATAGCGTTTTTGGACAGGAGATCAAAGATTGCAGATTTCAGCCCTTAGGTTGACTTCGTCATCCCCGTCGTAGTCATCAACATAGTCTAGACTTGCATCAATCTCATGCATCACCATTGTATCAGATTGTGCAATCAATAGTAGACCACTCTCGTCGACGAGAGTGGGGCCTTCGGAGGAGGGTTTTACAACGTCTCTGGTGTCGTATCTCTCTTCTCTCTCTATCTCTCAGTCTCATACACTCTCACCCACAGTGTCCACTCACTTTGTTGTGATCATAGCATTCTCTCATTAAGAACGGAAGGCTCCTTTCCATAAGAACAAAAGGAACCTTGAGCACAGTTCGGAGCACACAACGTCTCTGGTGTCGTATCTCTCTTCTCTCTCTATCTCTCAGTCTCATACACTCGCACCCACAGTGTCCACTCACTTTGTTGTGATCATAGCATTCTCTCATTAAGAACGGAAGGCTCCTTTCCATAAGAACAAAAGGAACCTTGAGCACAGTTCGGAGCACTCATCTTAAGCAAAACGCAAACATTCATTCCGCTGCACCTAACAGGACCGGATTTACATGGAGCCGGTCCCCCCTCCAAAAGGCTTTGTATTATAGGTTTCCCCCATCAAGGGAGACATTTTACAATACTATTCTTTGTGTTCCTTCATTAACTAGCCGGTGCAATGAAGATGGAGAAGTCAAGCACTAAGCAAATACTTATAAAACACAACATCAATTCCCTCATGGTCTCAGACCCAAGACCTTACACACCTTCGAAGATGGTGAGAGCTAGCAGGGTATGAGAGTAGATAGAGAGGGAGGAGTACTCGTACGAGAAAGAAGTATATCTCCTCACGTAATCACTCATAATAGCTTAGCATAGCTTAGTAATTAGCATGGTAGAGGAGATGAGCATGCATTGAAGCTTGGCTCTTGGTTGGATTTGCATCACAAAGCCAAGAGTTGTTGGTGTAGGCCTCCCTTCTCACAAGGTTGGAGTAGGTGATGAGGTTTCCATTAAAGCTTGAGAAGGAGAGAGAGAGTCTTCTTGCTTCACACATGAGATTGTGTGAGTGTGTGTGTGATAATGCCTTGCCAAAATCAGCCCCCCTCTCTCTCTTGGTTGACCCCTCTTGCAAATTACTCCTGCTGGCACTCCATTGGACCCTACAAAGCTTAGCCAATGAAAATTGAGAAGCATAAGTGATAGCCTTGTGACATGTGTCTCCCTTTTCCGTTTTGTGAGAGCTTTAGGTAATTAAATAAATCAATTAAACTCTCATTGGAACCCTTTATCTGCTGGCCAATAGGAATCAAGCAAGCCATTGGGCTGTTGAATGCTCATTGGACCCCTTGGGAGACTGTCCAATAGTCTTCTAGAGAGATTAATTCTTATTGGTTCTTTTATCAAGTGTTTTTAAATGAATTAAACTAGATTTACTCTAGCTTAATTCTCATTGGTCCACCTCTATTGGCCATCCAATAGGATTCAAGTGCACCTTGTGGGCAATTGGCCTAGGGAGTTGACATGTGTCCCTTATTCCCTTTGTGTAAAGGGAACCTGTGAGTGTGTGTGTTTCTCTCTCATCCCCTACTTACAGGCAGTGTAACACGGAATGGGGGGAACACAGCCCAAACATTCTGAAACGGCGTTCTGAACGAGTCCGGTTCCCAAAAGGGAGATGGGAACGGAAGACCGTTCCGGAATGGGGTGTAACTGGAACGGTGTTCCGGAATGGGGGGAACGAGGCGGAAGATGAGACGGAAGATGCGAATCGCAGGGCGGAACGGGTAAAATTAAGCATTTGGGGGAAAACAAGTGGGCTTTTGGAGGCAGATTTGGGACTGTTCGGAGAACATATTTGGTGCAGTTTGAGGGTAGGTTAGGGGGCAGATTTGGGGTTGTTTAGGAGTTTATCTGGGACTAAGCTGAATGGAGGTAATTCAAGCCTCACTTTAGGTGGACCGCTCCGGCCCTGTTCCCGTTCCGTCCCCCTCTCCTCCTCCTCGTTCCCGTCCTGTTCCGGACCCTCCCGTTCTCGTTCCCTATTCTCGTTCCGGGTAACTATGCTGACAGGGCTGGCCCCCTCCTATGTAGGAGTCTTGAAGACTTTTTGGCACACTCACAAAGCATCCAATTTTTTCTAAGCTTGACCATAGGACACAACCTTTGAATTTTGAAATCTTTTTGCATTTTGGAAGTCTTAATGGGCTGAACCTTAGGGTCTTTAAAGCCCATTGTTGCACATTGCTCTTTTGCAGATGGCCCTCCCATTTGGATCCCTATTTTCCCTCCTTTGGATCCCTACTGTGGCCGGTCTGTCAGCTTAACCAATATTCTAACTTTTTCTCCCCTCGTACTTCCCCATATTAAATGATCAGTTTAACATGAGAAAATTATGTAGGAGAATTAGATATTAGTTATTATGACATTACCTCTCTCATGAAATCATAGTCGTCCTTGACTATGGGGTAGAGAAGATAAAGCCTATTCATTAGTCCTTTTTCTAGCGGGTAGAGGATCCCTATCTTACTCTACGACATCGTTCCAGAATGGATGACTAATTCATTTGGCGCTTGAGAGCCTAAGGCTGCCCCAAGCAGGTCTGCACATTAGTCCTATCAATCTTCCATAGTAGAGTGACAAGCTCTACTTGGTGTTTGGAAGACGTGTCTTCACAAACTTGATTCTAAGCATGCATTCTACTTAACATTTGTGCACAATAAAGAAAAAGAGAGTTTTATAAGACAAAAGTTTTGTTCATTTTAAACATTTGTACATTTGCTTACTCTAGGGAAGCATTGAAAGCATGGACAAGGTTTAGGTTATCCTTTAATTGTATGCCTTGCATCCATCTAGCATCTTTAATTGTATGCCTTGCATCCATCTAGCATCTTCAAAAGGATAATTCTTAAACTTAATAAGATACCGTCGGATATCTATAAAAACTTTTTGAAAATTTGAGAAAATTGGATAACTCTAGTTCCTTGTGATTGTTTATATTTTCTTTTGCTAAAGCATTAGGTTCATTTTGAGAATCTTTAACAAAAATCATGTACACGAAAATAGAGCTCTTTATTGACTTATTGAAAGCTTGCGTATGTACAATGGGTATGGTGTTACCCATCTCTTTGGCATCTATGTACATATCTTTTTCCCTAAACCTAATGTAGATTTTCCTTTCAGGGAATTTAACATTGGCAGCCATGCGATCATACTATGGTGCCCCTAGGATTACATCCTCATGCTTGAGAGGAGAGATAAAGAAGTCCTCTTTGTCCACATAGCTTTGGACATGGAGCCTCAATTTCCCAGTTAAGGGGTGACTGAAGCTTCTTGCCCCTTGAGAGCACCATCTGCGGGTAGGACATCTCCCATCTCATAGGCTTGGATGCCTAGCTTGGTGGCCAACTCTGTGGATATGAAATTGTGAGTAGAACTAGGGTCAAAGAGAATAAAAGCATCATGTTCTCTTACCTTTCCCCAAGCATGGCATAGAGGAGATCCTTTGTGGTGAGCTTCCTCTTCTTGGATTTCAACCAAGGAAGCTCTAGGAGGCTCATGGTGGGTGTTCTTTTGGGAACAAGCGTGGTACGCATGCCCTTGTTCGCCGCACTTGAAACAACGGTTATCCTTGCGATAACGCTCAAGCTCTTCAGGAGAGTGTTTGTTTTTGCCTTTGTAAACTCCCTTCTCCTTAGCTTTGTTGTTATTGGAATTGCCCTTAGGAGACTTTTGGACATTGTCCTTTCCCTTAGGCTCATTGGAACCCTTGTTTTCCGTGGGCTTAAGATTTCTCTTAGCCTTTGTTTGGAAATTGATTTGTGAAGCCACCATAGTATGATGTATGACCGCAAATATGGTGCGTGGCCTTTTGGAGTTGACATACTCCGCCATTTCTTCAGTTAAGCCCGCACAAAATTGTTGTTTTTTCTCTCCAAAATCCTTCTTTTTGAAGACAACGGCTTTGAGATGTAAGTCCCAAAACTTGTCTACATATTTATGAATGGATTCGTAGGGAGAGAGCTTCAAGCTTCGCTATTCGGTGAGTACTTTATCTTTGGCATCGGTGGCTAAAAACTGCTTGATAATGGAAGCTCTTAAAGCTTTCCATGTTCGTGGAGCTTCAGCGTTTGCCCGTAGGCTAGACCACCATTGCGTGGCGGACTTTTGAAAGTGCATAGCTACATGGCGTAGCTTAGAGGACTCTGTGAGGCCCTCATCTCCAAACGCCGCATCGAATTGGTGGATGAAAGCCAAGACTTTTTCTGTAGCACCAAAGGTGCCATCATAGGTAAGGAAAGAGATGCTCTTTCGTCCCTCTTTGAACTTCTAGTCTTCTTGAGCTTGGACGATCTCTTCCACGCGGCATAGGATTTCCTATTGCCTCTTCTTTTTGATGCTTCAAACGTTGCACCATCGCTTTCTTCAGAAGATAAAGAATTTGAGGAAGATGGAGAAGAGGGTGACCTCTTTCTCGCCTTTTTCTTGCCTTGATCCTCTTTGTCTGCACCATCACTTTTTTCATAAGAGGAAGAGGATAACGAAGATGGAGAAGAGGGTGACCTCTTTCTCGCCTTTTTCTTCTCTTGTTTTCTGTCATCACTCTTTGAATTATGGTGTGGAGAAGTGTGCGATGGTCTTCTCCATTTAGGAGGTGATGGAGGGCGTTTTGCCCGCCCTATTCGTAGATCCATCTCCGCCGAGGTGGTCACAAAACGGGAGCGTACATGAGCACTTGGAAATCTGAAAAATAAAATACTTTGCAAAAGTGAGAGAAGGGAGAAGATCGACACAGTATTGGGGACCAGAAGATGGGCTGTTCCCCCCCCCCCCCCCCCCGTCAAGAGTATTCTTTATTCAGGTAGAATTCTTATACACGCACGAGAACCCGAGGAAACCCCTCCGTTCTGTAATCTTAGACCCGAAGGTCGTGCTTTCCCGTAAAGGGCTTGGGCACAAGGCCGTTCCTTCTCGTAAGGGACTTAGGCGCGAAGCCGTACTTTCCCGTAAGGGACTTAGGCGTGAAGCTGTACTTTCCCGTAAGGGACTTAGGCGTGAAGCCGTACTTAGCGTGAGGGGCTTTCCCGTAAGACGGGAGATTCCTGCAAAACAAAGCACACAAAGCAATAATTCTCAATGCGTACCAGCACCTTATACTTGTCGCTCCTTGCTCGGAAAAGCGACCTCCGTACTCAGTCGTCACACGAACACTTGCAATTTCCATCGCCAACACTTGCTCCAAAATCCCAGCGCTAGCTCCTTTTGCTGCTTCCGGCGTGTGTCTCAACTGGAATGCTTGCTGCCTTTTTATAGGCCCTTGCACCCGGCGGGAATAGGAGCCGAAAAAGCAGAACCTTGGCGCCCCTAGAGAGAGGAGAGAGAGAGATCGCTGAATCTGGCCCTTTTAGAGAGAGGAGAGAGAGAGATCGTTGAATCTGGCCTGCGTAGCTTATTAGCGCTGGGTTTGCCTTGCTTTATTTTATTATAAGAGGGCTAGTGACCGGCCACTTTATAAAATAAAGTGTGAACCTGTTCAAACTTTAAAAACTCACTGAGTTAGTGAAAACAATGCTACACGAATACATTCCAGGCGTCCCCGGGTGCAGAACACAGCACAGATGCAATGCAAACACAGACTCCTCGTGGGAAAGCATCTGCCCTCCCGCGAATGTTCCTGCTTTTCGTAAAAAGCTTCATTGAACCCATCTTTATTTTTGTGCTTGCGTACTTACGCGTATTTTCTTACTCAGTTTGGATTTCCTCCTTAGCCTACGGAATGCCCCCTTTCTGATGCACCCATCACCCATCCTGTGACGTATCAGAGGCACTCGTAACCCGGCCCTTTCCACCGAACTTACGGAAACTCCTTTGCGATGTTTACCGTCACCCATCAAATGACACATCAGAGTTGTCCGTTCTTGATGGCAGTTCCTGTAGCTACAATCTTTTAACAGTTCTTAGTGCACACAATAAAATATCCTAGAAAAGAAATTAATCATTAAAAATAAGAAAATAGTCCAATTAGCAACATCCCTCTGGCTTCTAAACAGTTGACCTCAACTGTAGTGCTTGGACATATACCTCCAGTATCTCGGGATAAGCTGCTAATTCCTCCTGCGTCATCCACTGAGCATCAAGATTTGAATAGTTCTTAAACTTAACCAAATACTTCCGTGTTATTTTTCCGGACTTGAGAGGCTGCTCCTGATGACTTACTATCTGCTCCGGTTGGAGTATTTCTTCTGTTTCCTCAACCTCAGGAGGTTCCTCAGCACTAGGCTGGCTCGGAGGCGGTCCCACATACGGCCGGATTAAACTGACATGGAAAGCATTATGGATCCTCCAATTAGGCGGTAGCTTTAATCAGAAGGTGACATCATTCACTCGCTCAGTGATCTTAAATGGCCCATAATAACGGGTAGAAAGTTTTACCACCTTCCCCTTATGAGACGCTTGTTTCTTAAGTCTTGCCTTCTCAAACTTGAGTAAGACTAACTGTCCGACTGTTAAGTCTAGATTCCTCCTGTGCTTGTCTGCAGTTTTTTTATGCTTTTCCTGAGAGCGTGGAATAGCTCTCCTAACTTGCCCATAGGCTGTGTCCAAATCCCGGACAAATTCATCTGCTGCAAAAATCTTATCCTTAGTGAAAAGGATTGGTGGAAGCAAGGGCTTACCATAGAGAATCTCAAAAGGTGCTTTCCCCGTCGATGAGTGTATGGTATTGTTATACGCATACTCGACAAGAGGCAAATATTTCTCCTAGTGAGATTGCCGGTCTGACACAAGCTTTTAACATATCCAATATTGTGGAATTGGCCTTTCAGTTTGCCCGTTTGTTTGAGGATGGTAGGGAGATGAAAAATTCAACTTCGTACCAAGATTATCCATCAAGGCACGCCAAAAATTTCCTGTCATGCGAGGATCTCGATCACTCACAATAGACTTAGGCATTCCATGATGCTTAAAGATGAGGAATCTCAAACTTCGAGCGAACTTTTTTGATCGATGATAAAATCGAGCGAGTTAATGAGCCAAGAGTTCCTTTAAATCGCTCATTTTTCACTCGAGAGACTAAATAGATTGGCCCTAGACCTCCTAAAGATGGTGATTAAATTTAAGAATGGTTATGCTAAGAGGTATGTGCTAGCAAGCTTGACATTGGTGGATAACTCTTGAGCTTGTTCTTTCTTGTGTGTTTTTCTAGCAAGTAAAAGAAAGCTCGTAGCTTTTCCATTGCCCAAAGTATGTGAAGATCATTTTACCCAAACATTGGTCTAACATTGCCAGCATGCTATCTGCAGGCCTTCCTATGAATCAGTTCTGGACCTTGCGGGCAACCCCCCCCCTTACTTTTGCACTATATTTGAGTATTTTTCAACTCTTTTCTTAATTATAGTAGGCCTTAGTATTTTTCAACTCTTTGCTCATGGGGCAACCTTAGTAGCCGACTATGGTGAATATTTTACAGTGCTGCAAATTGAGACCGTCACTTATTTGTCACTATTTGTTGACCGGCATCAGTATCCTCAGTGAGTTTTATTTTGCTTTTATGAGAAATCTACGAAGATCTTAAAAGACAAATTGATCGTCGAATGTAGACAAGAAGTTTGTGTTGCGTGACTACTTCATGCTTGTCTCACCCCCCCCCCCCCCTCTCTCTCTCTCTCTCTCTCTCTCTCGGTGTTATCTTGAAGGCTTCTCCCAACATTGTGAAGTTTACATGCGAAGAAGCTTTAGGATCTTTTTGATAGATGCAATTTGGCGGCCTTTTGTAGATGGTGTTGATGCGTAAGAGGGAAGGTTCACGTATGTGATGACTCTATGGCAATTCATGTGATGTAGCCTACACATGACTCTATGACAATTCAGCTGATGTAGTCTACACAAAAAGACCATGTCCCTTCTCATCAAGACTGTTTGCCACCACATCCACATCTAGTAGTGCCACCACTATCCTCAAGTGCAAAGATTTCTATGGTCAGGGGCTATAGCAAAAAAAAATTGAGAGGAAAATATATCTCTCTCTCTCTCTCTCTCTCTCTCTCTTATCTCTAATCTTGCTTCTAGAAAACCTGTGATGAGCAGGTGGTGGAAGCTATTGTCACCCAACTCTTGACAGTGCATGGTCATACTAGGGAGGCGAGGTGAGATTTTGGTTGTTGTACGACAGACAAGGTGAGTTGCTGTTTGCACCCTTCGAGGGCTTGGAGGGGTGGCCTCCACCATTTCTAGAAAAAAGGGCATAGAAAAGGAAGGCCGAAGAATAAGGGGCCAAAGACGCCCGATGGCTCACCTTAGAGCCTGCCATTCTCTAAGCATTGAGTGCGCTTGACCTCGAGCTAGTCCCACCCAGTCTCCACCCTACCGCAGATTGTTTGCACCCTCGATGATAGCGACCCGTAGGCAATAAAGCCCCTAGCGAAGTAACTCCAGAAACCTGAGAGAGAGAGAGAGAGAGAGAGAGAGAGAGAGAGAGAGAGAGAGAGAGAGAGAGATTGTTTTTTTTCAAGAAAAACCCTCCCTTGAAGGATCTGCGCCGAGTAGATCCTTTGGGGAGGTCTTTTCTTTTTTAACTCTCTCTCTCTCTCTCTCTCTCTCTCTCTCTCCTTTTGCACCAAATGCAAAAGTGAATAGGCTGTTGATTTTGGAAACTCTTTGGGAGGGTAAAGTGAATAAGTTGGCACACATTTATCTTTAACCATAATCTAGGAAGATACCCTTTGAAATTGACAAGTTTGAAAGAAAAGTAAACAGGAGGTGCTCTACGTAGATGGCTAGTGGAGGGGGAAGAGAGAGAGAGAGAGAGAGAGAGAGAGAGAGAGAGAGAGAGAGAGAGAGAGAGAGAGAGAGAGAGAGAGAGAGAGAGAGAGAGAGAGAGCGAGAGCGATGATGTACGTCACCCAAAACGTGGGGGTGAGAGAGAGTAGCAAGGAGATTTTTTGTCTGCTTGTGCGCGATGCCACAAAGCAGGGAATGGATGGGGAAGACAGCAGCGTTAAGTTTTTTTTTCTCTATCTGTCCGGGTGGTAGCCCCCCCCCCCCCCCCCCCCCCCCCCCCCCCCCCCCTCCTCTCTCTCTCTCTCTCTCTCTCTCTCTCTCTCATTGTTTGAATTCGGTATTGCATTGAGGTGCTCCTTGCAGATGAAAGAACGGACAAGATGGATACGTGATGGCGTGGCCTGTGTGTGTGTGTGTGTGTGTTGCTTGGCTGATGGAGGAGTAGCGGTGGGTGTGCAATAGAAGCAATTGTGGAGGTTTTCGAAGGGCGTGGATGTTCAGAGCAAGGACGAGATGGCTTGGGGGAGGAGCAAACAGAAGATCACAGTCATGAAGGGTGGGTACCAGATATCCTTTTTTTTTCGACGCCTCTAGGGGCCAGCGAGACGCATGCACAGAGCCGGGGAGGGGAGCAAAGTGGCAGGGGACGTGGCGAGGAGCAGATGGGAGGGTGCAAGATTGTTAGCTCTCTCTCTCTCTCTCTCTCTCTCTCGTTTTCCCCTTGCGAGCACGCATGCTATCCGTAGATTGAATCGCGGCCGGTGGAGGCACAGGTGTAGATGGAGATGGGCACATAGGATTGGACGGCGCGATAGAGATGGAGATGGGTGCAGGGGATTGGACGGCATGATAGGCAACAATGCCCGGGAGGGGGGCCGGGCAGCTTTTAGTTTGCATAGGACACGGAAGAGCAGAGCGAATCTAGTCAGATTCACCTTAATGATTTGAAGTTGACTCAATAGAACCTCTAGAACCTCTTACAACTATTAGTTAGGGTAGGCTTTTTTTTTTTTTTGAACTCTTTGGGAGGGTAGAATTGGTTGGACCTACTAAAGAGAAAGAGAGTTATAAAAAAAATACCTCCCTCAAACGATCTGCGCCGGCGCAGATCCTTTTGAAGAGGGGGGGGGGGGGGGGGGGGGGGGGGGGGGGGTTTGGTTGGACCTACTAAACAGAAACAGAAAGAGAGTTATAAAAAAATTACCTCCCTCATAGGATCGGCGCCGGCGTAGATCCTTTGGGGGAGGTTTTTGTTTTACAATGCTTTCGCTTGGAGGGTACTCCCATATTGCCGATCGACACCCCCCTTTGCAGAGCTCCCTACGCTCCTCGTGCACTCTACCATTTTCACGCACGCAAACCTGTTGTACTGTCTAGCCAAGCTCAGCCTTGCACTGCTCTAGCCCAATCCATGTCTACTCTGCGTACACCTCAGGGCTTTTTGATGGTATGTTGCGGCGAACCAAATGCAAGAGCAAGAAGAGCATTCTCTCTCTCTCTCTCTCTCTCTCTCTCTCTCTCTCTCTCTCTGTGTCAAGACGGCAACCATCTATATTCCCTCTGACTTGCTCTCTTTTCCAAATTGGCTCATCAGAGACAGAGATGAGCCTTCTGCTCTAGTGTTGCTCCTCAGAGATGGCACGCAAGAGATGCATGAATACATGAATAAAGCATCTCTCATGCACACGCCGTATGAGGAATCTCTCTCTCTCTCTCTCTCTCTCTCTCTCTCTCTCTCTTGCTGCTCTAGATATGCATGCACTCAGAGATGTCGATCCTCACTTACCCAACTTGCACTCCTCTTGAAGTGCAACCCCCCACCCCTAATTTGTAGACAGTTTGCAGCTACCCCAACCACTCCCAGAGTTCTCGTGCGTGTGTTGGCCGACACACATGTGCTGTAGATCCCCCCCCCAACCAAAGAACCGACTGTAGTCTTGCGAGATTGTGTGTGTGTGTGTGTGTGTGTGTGTGTGAGAGAGAGAGAGAGAGAGAGAGAGATGCGCATCAAAAACTAATCAATCTCCCCCGCCCCCCCCGGGCCGCCGGGGGCAGTCTTTTCATCTCCTTTCCAAGCAAATCATTAACCTTTGCGTTTCCTTCATCAACTTTCCCTTTTTCCCCCAATGAGCATTTCCTTATGATTCTGCATAAACAAATGGGTCCAAAATTGAGCCGAGTAGCAGCATGAATATTTGGCTCCACTACGTTTATTACCCTGAATCTTCTTGAGATTACCAAGAAGGATCCAAAAGTTTAATGGAAAACACCCTCCTCCCCCCTCCATGCTCCCCTTGTTGCACTCCTCATGCTATGGAGCCTTTCCCCTTGTGTCACCTGAGCCCGCATAACCCATTCTCCCCCCACGTCAGTCCTTTGCGCAACATCTGTGACAAACCTCATACATGCCAATAAGGCGCACATTGCTCGCCAAAAATCTTTTTAGCAACCAATGGAAAAAAGGAGCGCATTGGAAATCTCCGTGTTTTCAGTGAAAATTTTAGTGCTTTTATTAGTTTCTACACTAAAATCTTCCAAATTTACCAGATTTCCATCAAGTTGACCCTCCTACCTAGCTCTATTCTCTTCCCCTATTAATTTTCATGTAATATACCCAATCTCTCTCCCTCCCAAAACTAGGAAAAGTCAAGCAAGACCCGTCTCATGCACTCGTTGCTCGTCTTGCACTCGAGCCACAAGCTGGAGTGTTCATAGCTAGTTGCCAGCACCTTGTTCTTCTTGCACTCGATCCACAAGCTATGCCATGCACATCTCACCTGCATCTCCACACTTTTGCCTTGTTGTTGCACAGATGTCAACCTCGGTCACCATATGTCGTGTCCTTCATGTGTGTGTTCCCAAGTTCTTAATTTTCAAAGTGCAATTTCTATCATGCGCAACCTAGTGTATATGTCTTGTTTCCTGCTCGCAAGGCATCGTCCCCTCAAATCCCCCTCCTCCATGCTAACTCTCTGTCTCTGCCATAACACACCTCTACACATGCTCTCACCTACCCATCGAGGCTCACAACCGCGTTCTCCCTTTTCGATTGGCACTGATGCACAATACCCGCTGGACGTATGCCCTCAAAACAAGAGACAAATAACTCTAAAAAATAGAACAATATCTTGGCACTTCGATGTTTACGAATTTACCTCTTGGTATTAAATCCAAAACCAACACCTGATTAATTGAAGAGACCTACTCGTCAAGCAAGCATACATTAAAAAAAATCTCCCTTTCTTTGTTGGCATGACAATGTCGAATAAGATATCTCTCTCTCTCTCTCTCTCTCTCTCTCTCTCTCTCTCCACGTGCCATTTCCCCCCTTTTTCACCTCTAGGCCAAATGGAGCATTTCATGAGATTCTACCTAAGTAGAACTTCAAAGATTTTTTTGGCTAAGCTTATTATGCCCTAAATTTAAACTTATCCATTATTTTAAGGCCTAGATTCCTCCTCATTCTTTTGGGAAAAGTATTAAGGTTTCCTTTTCACTTCATTCTCGTGCACACATACACCCTCATCAATTTCATGCCTTGTTGCAAATGAGTCCTCACCAAGCTCTTGCTTCCAACCATGATGGAGGCTCCCTCCCCTTGGTTTTCTGCCCTAGTCCACCTACGTATGCATCTTCTCACTCTCATCATCACCTTTAGTTGTGGCAATTGCAGACACGAGAAGTTGTTGGTTCCATTGAAATTACTGTCCATTCAAAGGGCAGAGATATAGGGACTCTTTTCTCAACTTGAGGAGAGCACCGGCCAATGGGCTACAGGTAGGATTTGCATAGGAGCAGCCATGGAAAACACAAGTTGTTGGCATGCAACGCTTTCTCTACAAAATCACTACTGTCTCCACCACCATTTCGATAAAACTTTTATCGTGTCAATTTTGTTATTAATAATTGGCCCTACAACTCTTGGAGCCAAAGACTCACGAGTCACATGTCTCGAATAAGGACGTGAAGACAAGAATTGACATACATAGATCACTACTCTATTAGGCAATTTTGCATATGCTATTGTGCGCACACGAGAGAGAGAGAGAGAGAGAGAGAGAGAGAGAGAGAGAGAGAGAGAGAGAGAGTGAGTATTAAAAAAACTATAGGCATGGTCTCTAGGTGGCATTCCCCCCTCTTCTTCATCCTTGATGTTGAGGATGGGACCCCAATAATGCTCAGTAAGAGAAGTTTCCAATTGCTACATATTGGACAACATGGGCCCATGTTGTATAAATATTCGCTCGGATTTTGGTTCGCTCGAAAAATGTCGCTCGGTGTATGGTAAGACTCCTTAAAGATCTGTGCCAGAAAGACCCTAACCATATGATCTGCTTTGATCGTTTTCTTGACTGGTATAAAGTGTGCTTGCTTGCTAAACCTGTCCACAATGGTCCAGATCGCGTCATTTCCAGTCTGAGTTCTAGGGAGGTCCATGATGAAGTCCATGGCAATACTTTCCGAAGGTTCATTAGGCATAGGCAATGGTTGTAGCAACCCAGGCGTCTTATGCCGATCATACTTCACTTTTTGGCAAACCAAGCATTCCCTGAGATACTTATCAATGTCTGTTTTAAGGCTAGGCCAAAAGAAATATCTTTCCATTGCTAAGGTCATAGGGAGGATACCCCGATGACCCGCATAAGGCGAAGCGTGTGCTTCATCCATGATCTTCTTTCTTAATGGTTCCGCCACACATATGGCTTGATGGTGGTAGAGATAACCGTCCCGAATGGAATAGGGAAACTCATTCTCTCCACGGTGTAGCTTTCCCCAAATGGTGGAGAAATCTGGATCATTCGGATACAAATCTGGTAGTGCTTCTAATTCTTGGTGATACACCGAAGTGATAGTGTTCACCCTTGGCCGCCTAGACAATGCGTCCGCGACTACATTCTTACTCCCAGCCGTGTGAAGGATCTGGAAGTGAAACATAGACAAAAAGTTTGCCCATCTCATCTGCTTCTCAGATAGTTTCCTTTGCGTAAGAAAATATCGCAAACTCTGGTGATCAGTCTTGATCACAAAATCCGCTCCTAGAAGATAGTGCTTCCAGTTGGATAAGGCGTGAATCATAGCCGTGAGTTCCTTTTCGTAGATTGATGCATGCAACTCTGCATCATTAAGCCGTTTGCTTTCGTAGGCCACTGCATGCATAGTAACAGGGAATGGCCGTTTTCAGGTCTCCGTTCCCCGTTCCCATTCCAAGTTCCCGTTCCAAATCCCCGTTCCGTGTTTCAAACGTGAGTACCCGTAACAGGGAATGGCATTTTGTTCGGCGTTCCCGTTCCGCATTCCCGTTCCGGTTTCCCGTTCCTGGTAACTATGACTGCATGGCCTTCTTGGTTTAACACTGCTCCGATGCAATCGCCTGAAGCATCGCAGTGAACCTCAAATAGTTTTCTTAAGTCAGCCACTATCAAAATAGGTCCATGGCTTAGCAAGTACTTGAGCCGATCAAAAGCTCCTTGTTGTCTCGATCCCCATTTGAAAGGAATCTTCTTCTTTTGTCAAATCATGAAGGGGTCCTGCTACATGAGCAAATCCTCGGACAAACGTTCGATAATACGAACATAATCCCAGGAAGCTACGTACATCATGTACCGTAGTGGGAATAGGCCAATCCTCTACCACTCGGATCTTGGCAGGATCCATACTCACTTGATTGTGAGAGACTACATGGCTGAGATAGTGTATCTCTGAGAGGAAGAACTCGCTCTTCTTTGCATTCACATGCAACTCATCCTTTCGCAATTCTTGAAACACGAAGTCCCAAGTGCTTCCGATGTTCCTCTTCTGACTTAGAGAAGATGAGTATGTCGTCAAAGAATACTCCCGTAAAAGCTCGATACGGGCTGAAAATGCGGTCCATCATGCGATTGAACGTCGCAGGAGCATTGGTCAAGCCGAAAGGCATTACCAAAAATTCATATAGTCCAAAGGTTGTGCGGAAAGCAGTGTTATGGACATCCTCATGGGTGATCTGTATCTGATGATACCCACTCTTTAAGTCTATGCGACTAAAGACACTTGCACCCTGCAACTTATCAAGTATATGATCAATCTGAGGGATCGGAAAGCGATTCTTGACCGTGATCTTGTTTAAAGACCTATAGTCTATGCACATTCGAAACGTGCCATCTTTCTTCTGCACCAGTAGAACTGGAGAGCAGTAGGGTGAAGCACTTGGCCGTACTAACCCTTTCTCTAGAAGCTCGTTGACTTGCTTCAGAATTTCCTCTTGCTGAGCAAGACTCACCCGATAAGGGGGTTGATTGGGAGGCGAGCTACCCGGTATGAGATCTATGCGGTGATCTTCCGGGCGTACCGGAGGGAGTTCATCAGGAAGTGTTTCCGTGAAACAATCTTTGTACTTTTCAATAAATTCGAGACGCTTAATTTCCAGACTAGAGAGAGAGTCCCCACTAGTTTTATCCTTCTCACGTGCAAAAATCAAGTAAGCAGAAACACACTTCTTCATTTCTTTCTTAATGGAGATATGGCTTACAGTTGGGAACTGCCAATCTCCTACATCAGCATGAATCTTTATTTTCTTACCCCCATGATCAAAAGTGAGGGTCTTTTCCACATATTCGGGGACAGGTGTCATGTGGAAGTGCCATGGCATACCCAGGATGATATCACATCCTTCGATGGGTGCCATCAAAAATGATTCACGGTCCTTGTACTCGCGAATCCGAAGATTGAGCTGTCCTTGCACGGGAGTTGCATTGGTTGTCAACCCCTCGAATGCCGATCCGGATGTAACCGGTGTGCCAAGCTGAGCCGGTGTGAGGCACAAACGTTCTGCAGTATCCAGGGAGATAAAATTATCTGTGGATCCTGGATCGTAAAGAATTAGTACACGCTGGTTGTTCAAAGACCCCTAGCCCTTCAGAAGTTGACGCTTCCCTTTCTCCGTTTCTGTGTTTCCTTGAACATCTGGAATTGAGTTCGAACTTGGTGGTGCGGGTTCCTTCCTTGCTTTCTCTTGCCTCGTAAAGGCTTGTTCTTGCCGTTGCTGCTTTAGCGGGCAATCCGGTTTCACATGTCCTTTCTCGCCACAGTAGAAGCATCTTCCTTTCTCTCTGAAATTTTGAAGTTGAGTAGGAGAAAGATACTTAGTTCCCTTGCCATTGCCCTAGCAAACTTCTATGCCGAAATTTTTTCCCAACTCTTCATTCTTTTCTTTAGTTCTCGCACCGGATTTCAACTTTTCTTTGACCCCCCCTCGAGAGTGTTATCTTTGTTAAATTCTCCGCGAGATCCCATGTGTAATCTGGGGACTTGTAACATATAATGGCCTAGTAACTTGTGTGTAGCGGAAAATAGCATGAACATAGTGAGCATTTCATTAGAATAGATTCCTAATGAGCATAACAAGAGTGCTTGGGTGGAGAGAGCAACAAAAAGCATAACACCTAGTTAGATAGGCATGAAGAATACTTCAAAAGAGAGAGAAATTAAGCTATTGACAACAGTTGAGGGCCGGATTTACATGGAGCCGGTCCCCGCTCCAAAAGGCTTTCTATTATAGGTTTCCCCCATCAAGGGAGACATTTTACAATACAATTCTTTGTGTTCCTTCAATAACTAGCTAGTGCAATGAAGATGGAAGCTTCAAGCACTAAGCAAACACTTATAAAACACATCATCAATTCCCTCACGGTCTCAGACCCAAGACCACACACCTTCGAAGATGGTGAGAGCTAGCAAGGTATGAGAGTAGATAGAGAGGAAGAAAGAGTAGTCTTACGAGAAAGAAGTATATCTCCTCACCTAATGACTCATAATAGCTTAGCATAGCTTAGTAATAAGCATGCATTGAAGCTTGGCTCTTGGTTGGATTTGCATCACAAAGCCAAGAGTTGTTGGTGTAGGCCTCCCTTCTCACAAGGTTGGAGTAGGTGATGAGCTTTCCATTAAAGCTTGAGAAGGAGAGAGAGAGTCTTCTTGCTTCACACATGAGATTGTGTGAGTGTGTGTGTGATAATGCCTTGCCAAAATCAGCCCCCCTCTCTCTCTTGGTCGACCCCTCTTGCAAATTACTCCTGCTGGCACCCCATTGGACTCTACAAAGCTTAGCCAATGAAAATTGAGAAGCATAAGTGATAGCCTTGTGACATGTGTCCCCCTTTCCCCTTTTGTGAGAGCTTTAGGTAATTAAATGAATCAATTAAACTCTCATTGGACCCCTTTGTCTTCTGGCTAATAGGAATCAAGCAAGCCATTGGGCTGCTGAATGCTCATTGGACCCCTTGGGAGACTGTCCAATAGTCATCTAGAGAGCTTAATTCTTATTGGTTCTTTTATCAAGTGTTTTTAAACAAGTTAAACTAGATTTACTCTAGCCTAATTCTCATTGGTCCACCTCTATGGCCATCTAATAGGATTTAAGTGCACCTTGTGGGCAATTGGCCTAGGGAGTTGACATGTGTCCCTTATTCCCTTTGTGTGAAGGGAACCTGTGAGTGTGTGTGTGTTTCTCTCTCATCCCCTACTTACAGGGCTCGCCCCCCTCCTATGTAGGAGTCTTGAAGACTTTTTGGCACACTCACAAAGCACCCAATTTTTTCTAAGCTTGACCATAGGACACAACCTTTGAATTTTGGAACCTTAGCATTTTGGAAGTCTTAATGGGTTGAACCTTAGGGTCTTTAAAGCCCATTGTTGCACATTCCTCTCCCCCCTTTGGATCCCTATTTTCCCTCCTTTGGATCCCTACTGTGGCTAGTCTGCCAGCTTAACCAATATTTTATCTTTTTCTCCCTTGGTACTTCCCTATATTAAATGATCAGTTTAACATGAGAAAATCATTTAGGAGAATTAGATATTAGTTATTATGATAGGACCTGTATGGCATCGGGGTCGGGGCACGAAGATTCTTTCACAAAAATAGTCCGGGGTTGGGACACGAGAATTCTTTCTTAAAAATAGTTCCAGGTCGGGACACGAAAATTCTTTCACAGAAACCTGCGTGTGCTGCAAAAAAGATCGGATCCTTCGCAAAAGAAGAATCTTTTTGAGCTCTGATACCACTGTAACAGACTTGGACACTCCAAGAGAAATCAATAGCAATACACAAATAGAAACTCAAAAATCTCCGAACTTTAATAGAGAGAGAGAGTCGACATGGTCCAGTGTAGTTCCGTGCCCAGAGGTATCGACCCCAAATTTTGGCACCCCTTTCGGGATTTCTTTATCATTAATCATTGCAAAGTACAACTCTCGAGGGACCTCTGCCCTTAGACTCTGCGTCCAGATGCTCTGCAGAGTGAGGCCCGAAGGACTCTTATAACAAGTACAAGAGATGCCCAATAGCAGTGCCCCAAAAGCAGTACAATGAAAAACTTCAGGTCCAAAAGCTAGCGCTCTGGGCAGCCAACGTAATTCGTGGAAATCCGTACGTTGCCACGTTAGCATCAACACAATTCGCGGGCTGTCCGTATAACACTTGCCACGTCAGCATCTTCGTGATCTTTCTTTCTTTTATTATCTCTATGTGTCCCTAAGGGCCCCATCCGATGGGTACCCAATAAGTTGGAACAACTTAGAATCTTGTTAGTCTGTCAGTTTACGGGTGGACATACCACGTCAATCATTTTGTGACACCTGGCTTGAAAAGCATTAGCTACAAAACTGGCGCCCAAAAGTAGCTTCTGCAATTTCTAGCCAGCTTGCCACGTCATCACCCGTGATTCGTGGCGCCCAAAAGTAGCTTCTGCAATTTCTAGCGAGCTTGCCACGTCATCACCCGTTCACTACCTTAAAGGCTTCTAAATAGAATTGCAATGGTGGGATTACTTTATTCCATCTAGTTGCATCTGACATCGCCACAAATGGTATCTTGTGATTGTTATTTTGGTGGTGGTGCTGGATTTGTCTTGTGCAATTGGGAAGGCATGACATTTGCGACAACAAATATAATACCTTCCTTGTACTCTGTTATCTGTTGTGGGTGTGAACTGGAATAATCATGGAGAAGCTTGTGAAGGTGTAGGATTTCTCTGCCGAGAAGAAGCGGGGGTGAATGTTTGAGAGTTGGGAGGGCTTCTTTGACTAGAGAATGAGGCTTCTTAAAAGAAAAAAAGTTTTATTGATATATGTATCCACCCATGCACGTGACATAAGTAGCCACATATTGGAAATCACCTTGCGAATGCAATAGTTACACAAGAGAAAAGGCAATGCAACCTTATATTTCTCAATTTGACCAGCCAAAGTGTAGTCCCTAAATGAGAAAATGACAAAAATATCTTAAGGATTTTAGTTGTAGGTCTCCGACGTGTAGGTAGGAGAAATTCTTAAGCTAGACCAAGCAGAAACGAAATTTCAGAGCATCCCATTATTGCCTTAGAACTGTCCTTGAGGAAGGAAGTAATAATTAACTCTGATTCCCCCGGTGGTGCGGGAGATAACATCAAATCACTGAAGAAACTTAGGATGTTCTTGGAGTGTTGGATGCCTAAGAAAGTGAAGAATTTACTTGTAGAGAAGCCATCTTTGAATGTCTTAGGTGCTGGTGAATCAAGAGGTGGCACATTTTAATAAGCCTAGCAATCTCCAAGAAACAATGGATAGATTATCAGAGGTGGTGGAGAGGCCGGTGGAGAGGCCGGTGGTGGTGTACCGTGTGGGAGGTGCAAGCCAGTAGGTAATGGAGGTTGGACCTCATGAGATAGGAGAGGACCCTCTTTAAAAGCCATATGCTTAAATAAGCCTAAACGATAACCCACCTTGTTGAAAAGAGAAAGAGAGCACACCCAAAACCCCAAGTTTGCCTTCACAAATTGAAAGGATTGACGTGTTATTGAAAGCTTCAATGTGGGGGAGGATGATCAACAGAGGCAAAGATCCTGTCCTTTGTGAAGCTGAGAAATCGTTAACAAGCATTTTGTGATAATGCACCACATTTGGTGCAAGGGATGTCTTTTGCACATGAACAACGAGTAGTACATTGTGACCTGCATCCAATGATTTGTCATGCTGGATTTCACGAGAGAATCAACCGACAAAAGGTGGTGACTCACCTCGTAATACTCATAAACCTGAAGATCCATCACAGCTACATGGAAAGTTTACATGGTGTTTCAGGCATGCGTATGAGAGCAATGTCTTTCGCACATGAACAAGGATTAGCACATTGTGACCTGCATCCGATGAATGTCATGCTAGCAATGGGTGCATATCTATATCTATGTCTATATATGTATGTTTTTTAGTCACTGCTTACTGAGCCTATATTATTGATAAAAGCTAAGGAAAATTTGTTTTCCAGAAAATTGTTACGTTGTGGTTGTTACTTTTGTTGTTAAATATTTGCAAATGGTTAAAGTTCAATCACGTTTGAAATCTCATGAGGAGAAACTGCATTTGTTTATCTCAGTACCAAAAGGAGGTGTGGAAAATTTGGTAATCATAGGATCGGGCCCTGCTGGCTACACCGCAGCAATTTATGCCGCAAGAGCAAATTTGAAGCCTGTTGTTTTTGAGGGCTATCAAGCTGGTGGTGTACCTGGTGGTCAGTTGATGACGACTACTGAGGTGGAGAATTTTCCTGGTTTTCCTGATGGCATAGCGGGCCCAGATCTGATGGATAGGTTGGTCTGCTTTGAAACAGTACAATCAATGCTGTAAAGACTATTTCCTTTCAGTTCCAGGCTTCATGGGGGCATGGCTGGTTGACAGGATGCGGAAACAGGCTGAGCGTTGGGGTGCTGAGCTTCGTACAGAAGATGTGGAGTTTGTTGATGTCACAAACCGGCCATTTACTGTGAAGAGCAGTGATTATGAGGTGAGGTTTGGCTGCTTGATCCAGTTTGATAGTATGGGTTGCTGTTAAGCCTGTTTAGCTTCTCTTTATAAGAAATCTTTTGCCAGTGTGAATCATGAGTTTAATGTAGACATGCTATTATAATTCTTAAGGACTATGGCATTGCCACCCAGGTAAAGTGCCATACCGTGATTATTGCAACTGGTGCCACTGCAAAAAGGTTGGACTTGCCCCGAGAACACGAGTTTTGGTGTAGAGGGATCAGTGCATGTGCCATTTGTGATGGTGCATCACCCCTTTTCAAAGGGCAGGAGCTTGCTGTTGTTGGGGGCGGGGATACAGCAGCTGAAGAGGCCATTTATCTCACCAAATATGCTTGTCACGTGCATTTATTGGTGCGAAGGGATCAAATGCGTGCTTCCAGGGCAATGCAAGATAGGTAGACTTCCAGATTGGTTTTAATTATCATTTTATAGCTCCATCTTATGATTGTTTCTTAATATTTCAGGGTTCTGGATAATGCAAATGTGACTGTGCATTTCAACACACAGGTGGTAGATATAGCTAGCAATGATAAGGGCCAAATGACTGGCGTTATCGTACGTGATACTAAGTCCAGTAAGGAAAGAACCATGAGTGTGAAGGGTCTGTTTTATGGCATAGGGCATCAACCAAACAGTCAGCTTTTGAAAGGCCAAATTGATCTTGACGACGCTGGTTATGTCGTTGTTCGCAATGGTGGAGCAGAGACTTCTGTACATGGTGTCTATGCTGCTGGAGATCTTAAGGTACCAAACTAACGTTACTTTGAGTAAGATTAGCAAACATTGTGCTATAAGGATGTGTGCTATTTTATGTGGGAAGATGTTTAGATTGTATTCTTTTTAACAGCTTTTTGGGCCATATGGTTTCAGGGCTCTCTTTTCTATCTCAATTAATATAAAGGTTTTTGTTTTTACAGCCCCTTTTCTCTCTCTCGTGTTTGTTTGGAGTCCTGGCAAATCTGGAGAACCAAAGTGAGTGCCAAGCCAAACACGACGAACCGTCCAGTGCCAAGTTATGATGACCATAGTGTAGGTTGCGCTGCTCAAGCCGCATCTAAAAGCTGTAGAAAATGGCAAAAAAACGGAATCAATCACGGGAGAGGATGAATTGAGAAGAAGAAGAAGAAGAAGAGTGTTTTAACGTCGTAGGAAACTATTCCAAGAGACCTTAAAGATCTAGCCGACGAGGAGAGTTGAACTCAAGACCTGTTATGTGTGTGTGTGTGTGTGTGTGAGAGAGAGAGAGAGAGAGAGAGAGAGAGAGATTGAATTATCGTCCGCGGAGGTCAGATATGACCCATGGGACCGAAATCGAAACATTACAAAAGGAGTTCTTCTAAACAGGAGGATCGTGAGATACATCTCAATTAAGGACTGAGGGTCCAAAGAGGTGTCAAAAGGAAAGTTAAAATAAACAAAACTAAGAAGGGGAAGGTGAGGAGGGAGCCGGCTTGGGAATTCAAAACTCCTGGATGATGGCTTTACCTCCTGGATAGACTGCCCATTTCCCTGCCGTGCGTGCTTGTCGCATCTTTTGGAGTTCTGTCTTTTTTTGTTTGAGTTGGGCGGGTGTGAGATCTTCTGCAAACCAAATTTTAGTATCCTTGAGAAGCCTTGATTGCTCAAGGAGTTCGACTCGATATGCCTTGGTCTTGAAAGTGAGGATTGCGTGATTGGTGCGATGCTCATGTGTAAGAAAGGTGATTGTTGCTGGATCCCATTGTACCAATGGGGTTACTGCTTAGATACGGGCAAAGCACTCGTGAAACTTGTGATCTCCCTCCCCTTTCCAGTCGCTTGGGAGCCCGCCGATACGAACATTGAGGGAGATGTCCTCTTGTCGTTGTCGCTCGCGTAGCGTGGATGCCACACGGTCTTCGACCTTGCGAAAGATTACCTCGTGTATTTGATTTTTGACCTCCTTTGTGAGTATGGTCTCCACTTCCGTCTTTGTTTTGTTGAACTTGACTTCCATATCTACCGTCTCTTCTTTCTTGCGGTTTTCCATTGCGGCAAGCCATGTCTCGATGGCAACAAGTCTTTGTTTGAGCTCGTCATTCTCCTTGAGAACCTTTCCGACTTCATTTTGGAGGCAGACGATGTTGTCTTGCTTCGGGGGTGTTGCTACAACCCCTGCGAAAGTGAGCTTGCTGCGGGATGATGCTCGAGTGGCCATCGCTGTTGTTTAGAAGACCCAAAGGTGGGCTGCTGATGGGCTCGGGGTGGGAAAGGCCGCTTAGGAGTTTAATATTCCGCTGTATAATCTTGAGGCTTGAAGGTAAAGTAAATTTGAAATGCAGAGAGCAGTGAGGAGACGGGGGCGGGATGGGGGGGATGTAGAGACAACGCAGAGCAGAGGGACCTGTGATGGGTGGAGCAGGGCCCGGCCCGTGAGGGCGCCGTTGGAGCAGGACCAAAGCGGTGGTGCAACAGTGGCGGACCAGGATGGTAGGCGCTGTTGCTGGAGTTTGGGCTGGGATGGGGCGGTGCTTATTCGAGCCGGGGACCCCCCCCGCAGGGCAGCCCCTCGCCCAAGGTGAGGTCAGCGAAGCAAAGGAAGCTTGAGCTGCTAGGGTTTCGATCGGATATATAGAGAGAGAGAGAGAGAGAGAGAGAGAGAGAGAGAGAGAGAGAGAGAGAGAGAGAGAGAGAGAGAGAGAGAGAGAGAGAGAGAGAGAGAGAGAGAGAGAGAGAGAGAGATGATGATGATGATGATGAAATGAAATGTAATGTTATATTAATGTCTTCAGGAGGCCAGAATGACCTATGAGACCAGAAAGTTACAATGTGGTGGATCTGATACAAAGTCAGAGTAACAAAAATGACAGAATAAAATGCTATGGAATCCTAAACAACTAGGTGTGAGCTAAGCAGATAGGTGGAATAGCTAAATCACAGATGACAAAAGATCCAGCATCGGTCGCTGGCGGATCTCATCAATCTCCTCCATGGTCAATAGCTTGACCGGGCGTCGTGCATGTTGGGCCAAAGTGATCCGAATCCTTTGATGCAATTTCCATCGATGCTGTGTAGTCCTCCGCAGTCGTGGGCGTCTTGATCTCCCTAGCTCGGTCACTTGGTCGATCAGTGTGCCTCCGTTGTGAGGCGGCGAGCTCTCCTTTGGTAGTAGCTCGTCCGGGTGTTCAGTGTTTGCTCTAAAGAAGTCCGTGATCCGTCTTTGAGACTGGCCGACCTCTCCTCTCATCAGGCTCTCTTTGTGTCTGCGCAGCTCGAGCAAAAACAGACCCAAGTATCTCTGATCCTCGTACCGCATGACTCTCGAGAGTGGTCCGAAGCCCTCTCTGAATAAGCAGTGGAAGCGGCCGCGTATCTCGTAGCAGACGGGGCAATCGCATGTGTAGTGCAACTCTGTCTCAGGCTCCAGGTCACATAGGAGGCATGTCTTGGCCTCTGCTGTATCTCCCAGTCTCGTGGCCTCTGTTGTATCTCCCAGTCTCGATCCGCAGCTGGTGTGAAGATGTGCGCATCTGGCCAATAGCACATTGTATCCCATGAGACAAGTGGGTGTCCATGTATCTGGGTCTCGTCACAAAACCGTCCTCCGTAAGCTGGAGAAGATGCTCTCTGTAGAAAGCCATCTTCGTGCCCAGCTCCCGTGGTGGCTGTATCCATGTCCTCCTGGTGTCTAGCTGAGTCAGGTCCTGGCGGATGAGCCTGGTGATCTCGAACTGTGTGAGAGTCAGAGAGGGTGCATCTAGTGAGTACTGGAAGGGGGGCAGTCTGTCTATGCTGAACCCATGCGCCTGAAACCATGATGTCATCTCCCCATACCAGCATGGTGTTTCTCCCTGCATGGCTAACTATCGAGAGGACTCGAGTGCAAGGCGGGCATATCTGTTTCTGGGAAGTTCCCAGATGCAATGTATGAAGGAGACAGATCTGGTGAGCGCCTCAACCACTAGTGGGGGGGGCAGCTAGCTCTGCTTGTGTAATGGCACGTGGTACTGAAGCCTTGGCTCTAATTAGCCGTGAGATCATAGAGACTAGTGGCTTCTCCATGTCCCACCATCCATCAGTGCGACTTGTCCTCCCATGATGGTCCAATGAAGGTCCCTAAATCTCAGCTCTCTAGAGATGGTGACATCATCATTCTAGGGGATTTCAATGCTAGTACTGCTCATCATCAGATAGTTTTTTATGATACTTCAGAAGAGATGCTGAGAGAGCTGGATGTTGCAGAGACAAGCCTATCCAGACTATCGCAAGATGGGGAGCATATTGAGTATGGACGACACTTGATAGACATGGGGACTGCACATGGATTGGTCATCTTGAATGGCCTACAGAGATTTCCCGCTGCGGGGGGTTTTACACGCTTTCCACATAGACATGGAGCTAGCATAGTGGATTATGTCATGGCACAACCGAGACTCATCTCTAGTATCCAAGACCTCATGGTTGGACCCATACCTGTTGGTGTGGCAGTGGACCATGCTCTTGTGTCGTTGACTATCTCTTTCGAGTTTAGTGTAGCACATAGGCCACAGGCAGCGGCTCCTACTCGCTACACCTTCACGCGGGAGACGGACTCTGTATACATAGATAGGATTTACAGACGCTTGTGTACAGAAGAGCCAGGGCGACCTTTGGAGGAGCTTACTACTATACTGACGCAGACGTTACATGATGCAGTAGCAGAGGCATACCCACACACACAGCCTGAGCAGAGACGTCGTTCTGGGAGCATGCCCCAGAACAACTGGTATGATGAGGAATGCCGAGAGACCAGAGCTAGACTTCAGAGGGAGGTGCTTTTGGGGGACATCACTCACAGACAGTCACAGATTGACTTCCGACGCCTAGTGCGGCGGAAGAAGAGGGCATTTTTGGCTCGCCTAGAGCAGGATCTATACCAGCTATTCTTGAGTCAGGACTCACGTGAGGCATGGCGGCTCTTTCATGAGCACTCCCCTCCCCCACAGAGGCTTGGGGCCAGTACGCGTCATCTCTGTACACAATTCCTGGACAACCGCCCCTTCCCGGCCCCCCCGATCCATGCCCCCACACATGTGCTTTTTTCACCGCTGAGATGGTGAGGAAGGCCATTGACAGGATGAGGATTGGGAGAGCATATGATCATAATGGCTTAGTGGCTGAGCACTTCATGCATGCCAGAGATCTACTAGCAGAGCTCCTAGCAGTTATGTTTAACCGTGCCATGTGTGAGGGCTTGCCTGATACTTGGAGCCTAGCTACTATTGTATCTATTTTCAAGTCAGGAGACCCTATGGAGCCTGGGAATTATCGCACTATCATGATCGGACACACATTGGCACGGTTGTACGCATCCATTCTTGAGCAACAACTGAGTAGATGGGCAGAGAGGGAAGGGATACGGGCAGCCGGGCAGGCAGGATTCAGGAGATGTTTTTCTACTCTTGACCATATCTTGACTCTTAGAGCCATCATTGAGGAGGGAAGATCACATGGGGGACGGATCTATTGCAGCTTTGTGGACTTCCGCAAAGCATTTGACACCGTACCCAGAGCTAGATTGATCCGCAGATTACAGGAGATGGGAGTACCCACAGAGCTCATTTGGGGGGTCATGGCACTGTACGGGTCAGTAGTGGGGCATGTACTCACCTTAGAGGGCCTATCTACAACGGCTCATTCCACTATTGGGGTGAAGCAGGGTTGCCCGCTCTCTCCTACTTTGTTTGGTATTGTGCGCGTATGTCGCACGTGTCAATGCAAGGAACTTGCGATACACCGTGTGCGAGCCACAAATGGCTCCAAGCACACAACAAGCCTAAACTAGTAAGCTCAAAGAAGGCGATGGTGTGTCACTCACCGCTCTACGCTTGCTTCGTGGAGGATTCCTCGCTGTGAAGAAGAAGGAGCCGCCGCTTCGCCGCGCTCAACCGCTTCGCTGCCGTCGTGCCTTCGTAATGCTCGATCGCACACACACTCCCTCTCTCTCCCTCTTTCACTCTCACACATACACACACACACAAGGAGATGAAGAAGAAGAAGATGGAGATGGAGCAAGAGCACTCTTCTATTGCACAAATGAGAGAATGAGTGAATTTTAGGTTTAGTTGACTTTTATATGAGCTCGCCCCATTCACACTTGGGCGTCCATGCTTAGCCAACTAATCCCTTGAATGTTCCAGTTAGAGTGCGCCTCTCATCGGCGATCACTCTTACTCTTTTCCTATTGGACCGACAAGCCTGGTACCTGACTCTACCAAATAAATAATACAATGTCCGCCGTAGGTTACAACGTCCGTCGTAGGTGATAGGGTGTCCGTGAGCCGTGAGGGTTAACAGGTATGCATGTGGATGAGGTTTCTGACTACATTGAGAGAGATGGTGATAGAGGTGCACAACTGGCAGGACATGGATCCCACTATTGTTATATGTTGATGATATTGTGTTGATCTCCGACTCTCCAGAGGGGATGCAATGTCACTTGGATGCTTTGCATAGCTTTGCCCATGAAAGTGGTTTGTCTGTCAACCTTGGTAAAACCAAGGTCATGGTAATTAATACGACCCCACAGTGGATCAGGAGGTCAGCGCCCGCATTCACATGAGAGAGAGAGAGAGAGAGAGAGAGAGAGAGAGAGAGAGAGAGAGAGAGAGAGAGAGAGGTGAAATGAAATGAAATGTTATATTAACGTCTTTAAAAGGCCAAAATGACCTATGAGACCAAAGCGTTACAATGTGGTGAATCTGATACAAAGTCAGAGTAACAAAATGAAATGACAAAATCCTAAACTGGTAGTGTGAACTAAGCAGCTAGCTAGGATAGCTAAATCACAAGTCACAAGAAATCCAGCATCGGTCGCTGGCGGATCTCATCAATCTTCTCCATGGACAGTAGTGACCGGGCGTCGTGCATGTCGGGCCAAAGTGATCCGAATCCTTTGATGTAGCCTCCGTCGATGCTATGAGAGAGAGAGAGAGAGAGAGAGAGAGAGAGAGAGAGAGAGAGAGATGAAATGAAATGTTATATTAACGTCTTAGGAGGCCAAATGACCTATGAGACCAAAAAGTTACAAGGTGAATTTGATACCATGTCTGAGTACGGAAAGTATAAAGAACTAAGACTAAAAACACTAAGGAGATGAATCTGAAGCTGATCGGAGCTGAAACAAGATAGAGGGAGGGGGGGGGGGGGGGGGGGGGGGGGGATCCGCCTAGCTCAATGGCTCGATCAATCAACGTACTTCTAGTGTGGGTGGGCTCTGAGATCTGGCGTGATAACTGCTCCTCTGGCTCTCCCTTGGCTGGTGTAAAGAAATATGTGATCCGTCTCTGAGACTCTCGCCCCTGATGTCCTCAGCAAGCTCTCCCTAAGTCTGTGCAGCTCTAGTAGGAACAATCCGAGACATCTCTGATCCTCGTATCTCATGACTCTAGAGAATGGTCCAAAACCCTCCTAGAATAGACAGTAGAAGTGGCCTCGTATCTCATAGTACGCCGGGCAATGACATGTGTAGTGCTGCTCTGTCTCTAGCTCTAAGCGACATAGGTGACATATCCTGGCCCCTGTTGGTACCTCTCGAAATCGGCTGGTCTCGATCTAGAGCTGATGTGAGCATGTGCGTATCTGCCCAGTAGCGCATCGTATCCCATGAGATAAGTGTGTATCCATGTGTGCAGGCCTAGTCACAAAACCATCCTCCGTGAGCTGGAGAAGATGCTCTTTGTAGAAGGCCATCTTCGTGCCCAACTCCTGTGTCGGTTGTATCCATGTGCTCCTGGTATCTAGCTGAATCAGATCCTTGCGTATTGAGTCTGGTGATCTCTGTGTGTGTGAAAGATAGGGAGGGTGCATCCAAGGAGTATTGGAACGGAGGCAATCTATCCAAGCTGAAACCATGTGACTGAAACCATGCTGTCATCTGTCCATACCAACATGGTGTATCGTCTTGTAGCGTTAGTTGTCGAGATGACTCTAGGGCAAGCCGAGCATATCTTTTTCTGGAGAGGTCCCATAAAATGTGTATAAAGGATACTGATCTAGTCAATGCCTCAGCCACGGGGGGGGGGGGGAGAGCGGCTAGCTCGGCTCGGATAATCTCATGCGGCACTGAGGCCCTAGCGCGAATCATCCGAGCGATCATAGAGACTAAAGGCCTCTCCATATATCTCCATCCATCTGTGGTGCCAGATCTCCCATGATGGTCTACTGAGGGTCCCCATACTTGAACTCTGTAGAGCATAGCTGAAGTTACTAGTGTCAAAAAGCCAGAGCTTTGTTCGCGGTTCCTAAAACTGAACCTGTGAACACATTCTATCTAGTCCTCCCAAGGCTGCATAGGCTCTCGTCAGTCTAGTCTCTGATGTGCTCCTCATTGAAAACACCGGTCCACTGAAAACTACCCCAAGATAGGTATATGCATCTATGTACTCCACAGTCTCTTGGCCATACGTAAATCTGGGTGCTGACCTCCTGACCCTCGGAGATAGGGCATCCCTGCTTCACTCCAATAGTGGAGTGGACCATGTCAGACATTCCCTCAGTAGTGCGTACCTGCCCCATCACTCTCCTGCATAAAGCCAAAATACCCCATATCAGCTCTATAGGCACACCCTTGTCCTGTAGTCTGTGTATAAGGCTGGCTCTCAGTACCGTGTCAAAAGCTTTGCGGAAATCCACAAAGCTACAATAGATCCTCTTGCCATGGTGTCTACCCTCCTCAATCTCAGTGTCATAAAGTGGTCAAGAGTGGAGAAACCTCTCCTAAATCTTGCCTGCCCTGATGCTCGTAGGCCCTCTCGCTCTGCCCGTCTACTCAGCTCCTGCTCAAGAACGGATGTATACAACCTAGCCAATGTGTGACCAACCATGATGCTGCGATAATTCCCTGGAATCATGGGATCTCCTGACTTGAAAATAGCCACAATTGTAGACATACTGTCACCAGCGTGTGACTACTATTTATCCTTTTTGTTGATTTCTTTCTTATTATCTATTTACTTTCACTTTTTGGAAACACCCCTCGGGAAATCTAACTGCCCTGCATTGCATAGCTAGTGTGGAACTGTCCAGAGGGAGTCCAGGCCTGAGGGCAAGAGAGCACTAAGGTTAGACAAGGACTATGGTTAGCCAAAGTGGGGTCATTGACTAGCCAAAGCGAATCCTTTGCTACAGAGGCTACATTTCAGTTCTGGATGTGGCCACAATGTACAAAGAGGGTCGGATGACCTAGAAAGATACAATGGCAGCATCTCCTAAAATTTAGGGAACTGCTATTTTGGGACCTGAAAATGTGTTTGCGTCATTACCTCCGGAATGACAAGGAGAACATTTTCTGACTCTGCCGTGAAGTCAACTGGGCAACCGGTTGGGAGATTTTTAGGCGGCAACCCCGAAATGGGAAAATGCTTGTAAATGTGCCAAGTGGCACAATTCTGTGCACTTTCCTCATGCAGAAAATTGGGCGCTGATTTTTAAGCTGGGAGAGGCTGATTTTCAGAATTTGTCACAGGTTAAGAGCTATGGAGTGCTTGCTTTCCCTCTTATGCTCAGTGCAGTGCCAGGAGTGATGCCCTGCACGCTACGCACTGCCCTCTCTCTCCCCTTTTGGCAGTATGTTATGCCCCACTAGTGGGCTTTTCATTTGACCAATGTACAGTTGTGTGGGTTCATGCGCGATTGCCGAGGCAAGAGCCTCTTGCACAGGTACTGGATTAGCTAGCGGCTAATCCCCCCGCAGGTACAGGTGAATTCGGAGAGGTTTCACGCCAGAAATCTCGTCCGATTCAAAGGGCAAGTAGCCCTACAGGTGCGGGAGCTCGAGGACTTGCTAAGGATGCGACCGGCACACGAAACGGAGCCCGAAACAGTAACTTACAGCCTGCTGTGTATTTTTGCAGGTTTAGGGTTTTGGCACTAAACGGACCCTAATACCCCCAGGAGGTTCGGTGACGCAAGGGGACCGCTGTACAAGCGATCTGGCGCATTTTCAGGGCTGAAAACAGAGAATTCAGCGTGCTGCAGATTCTCGCCAGGTTTTGCAAAGTGCTCGTATGCGTCGGGAAAGTCATTTAATGCGTGGGAATACTGATTGTGAAGGGTCCTAGTACAGTTATGCTGCGGAAATCGGCTGGAACAGTTGAAATTCAGCCAAGTGTGTGCGGGGCAGCTTGTAGGGATCCACAACGTTTATTCCCTCTTTTGAACAATAAAGAAATACCGAAAGGGGCACCTAAGTTAGGGGCCAATCAGGTGTCGGTCTACTCATACAGGTGCAATCTAGCAGCTTGTATCCCTCTCCCCTTTGTTGTGTCTTGAAAGTACAGGTAAAATAGACGTCTAATAATGGGTGAAAGCTAAATCAAGGTTTGAAGTAAAGTCTACCGTCCTTTTTGGATTGAACAGGCCGGTTACATGGTTCCATCGACGGAATTAAATCACTTTTTCCCATAGAAGTGAGCCTTGGTCAGTTGGGCTTGAGGACACAGGGGATCATAGACCAGACACAGGGAATTGCAATTATGGCTGACAGACCAGATGATGTGACTGAAGAGGTTTCCTCTTCACAGGGTCAACAGACACATGAAGTGGGTGAGTCCTCAAGACCACCACAGACGGATGATGATATATTCAGGACCCAGTTGGCTACTGTTGTGGCTAAGTTCACACAAGTAATGCAAAACCCGAGGTTTTTAGTCTTTCTGCAACCTCCTGTTCCGTCTCAGCAAGTTGGGTCACTGGATCATATTCAAAAGCCTGTTAAGGCTCAAGCACAGGTGATTCATACTGCACAGTCAATGGAAACACCTGTACACTTGACGGAGAACATGTAGTCTCCGCAACGTGTGCCGAAGGTGCAAGAACAGGTGGCTGAGATGCCAGTCTTTCAAGCTGTACCAGTTCAGCCCGCCACCTTTCAGCAGCCTATAGCTGGTTCTAATGGGCAGGGAGGCAACCTACAGGCTATGCAACAGGTCTTCCCACCACCTTCAGTACACCCTGGCTATTTTGGAGGTGGATCGGTATTCCAGAGCATGGCTGGTCATGCACCTGGAAATCAGTTTTACACGCCAAGAACAGTGTTCGGGAGTGCTCAAAGGATGATGCCTAACCCCATGTATGGTGTCACGGGCATGCTACCAGGGTTTCAGAGCACTCAAGGCCAATTTGGGATGCCACAGGCAAATTTTGGTATGGCTGGAATTACAAATCAGCAGCCAAATATGGCATTTCCAGGTCAAGTTATTAGCGGCCAAGGAACACATATGAACCCTAACAGTGTTCCCATGTTTTAGTCACTTCCATATGACAATTTAACGCCGCTGGAGAGGCCAACTCCGTACAAAGAAGGTGGCAAAGGTGTATCTTTCACGACCTTTACAGGGTTTGATGACAGGAAGAAGGCTCTTTCATTCCTCCAGCAGTTTGACAAGGCCTATGAAGGGGGAAACTTTACAGAGGCTTCAAAGGTCCGCAAGGCAGCCACTTTCTTGACAGGGAATGCGGGACAATGGTGGACAACTTTATTGCTGCAAGGGCAAGCTCCGTCCACATGGATTTACTTCAAGCAGATTTTTGCAGCAGCATGGTTATCTGATGACTTTGAAGCAGATGTGATGACAGAATGGCACCAGCTTAATGCTGCTACTTGCAAGAATCTGGATGATTACAATCGGAAGTTTTGGAAAGCTCTACTTCCAGTAACTTCCTATAGGTTTGTGCCATTGACAGAACAGATTGAAAAATACTGTTGTGGCCTACCTAAAGGATTGAGAAAGTATTGTACGAAGACCAAAGTCACTACTATGACGCAGCTCATCGAGGTAGCAAACACTGGCAATGGTTTGCTCAAGGGAGAAGATTGTGAATTCAATACTGGCGTCAAGGAAGGATCAGCCACGAAAAATTCAGCGAAGAAGTATGTTTCCAAGGAGGTTCCTAAAGTGACTCAGGAGCCAGCCAACGCAGGGAAAGGCAAAGTTTCGGCTGAATCAGAAAAGAGACCAACGAAGAAATGGAAAAGACGTTTTCCTCGCAAGTGTGAAGAGCAAAAGAAGGTCCTGAGGACAGAGAACAAATGCTTTATTTGTGAGCAACCCGGCCACATTGCTTACAATTGTCTTACAAAGAAAAGGCCAACTGGTTCTGAAGACAAGGAGGACAGGAAAGGAAAGAAGCCCATGGCTGGTCTAGTGCCAGATATGGTGGGCGACAAGCCAAATTCAGATGCAAGTGAGCTTTGCAGAGCATGGGGAAAGGTTAGGGATCAAACAGTGCTTATCTTCTTTGATCCAGGTGCCAAAGTCAACTTCATTTCCCCAGAATTGGCTTCAAAGTTGGGAATCAGACCTGAAGAGATGGGGTATACAACAGAGGCAGGTTTGGCATGTCCTGGGCATACAGAGGCTGTGACACCCATCATTGGAAAGTTGCGTCTACATATCCAATCCTATGTAGATGCTGAAGAATTTTACATCATGCCACTGGACGGATGTGATGTGTTGTTAGGTATTCCTTGGTTGTTTCGTGTACAAGGAATCATGGATGCCTACAACAAAAAGATCACTGTACAGAGCAGGGGAAAGACTCACATTCTGGATGTAAAGCTTAAAGGGGAGTCTATACCATCAAGAATAGGTTCCCTATACCTAGAATTGATGATATTATGGACAAATTAGAAGGAGCAGCTATGTTTAGCAGGATAGATCTAAAGAGTGGGTACCATCAGATCCGCATTAGATCAGAGGATGTGCACAAGATTGCTTTTAGAACGACGTTTGGCCTTTACGAATTTTTAGTGATGCCCTTTGCTCTCACAAATGCTCCTGCTACGTTCAATAGGATGATGGACAGAATTTTCTGTCCACACCAACAGTTTGTTGGTACATTCTTTGATGACATGATAGTCTACTCAAAGAATGAAGAGGAGCATAGGCATCACTTGGCCATTGTGTTCAAAGAGTTACGCAGTCATAGGTTGCTCATCAATGCAAAGAAAAGTGAATTTTTTCTGGAAGAGATCCACTTTCTGGGACACATTGTCTCAAAGGATGGTGTCAGAATGGATCTTGCAAAAGTTGAAGCGATCAAGTCATGTCCAAATTTGAAGACGGTGCATGATGTCTGAAGCTTTTTGGGACTATGCTCCTATTACAGAAGGTTTATCCGAAATTTCGCTGAGATTGCTTCACCTTTACATGCTCTTCAAAAGAAGGTAGTCACCTTTAGATGGACACAGAAAGAAATTTCAGCTTTTAATCTCTTAAAGGAAAAGATGACTTCAGATCCAGTCATTGTGTTGCCAGATCTTAGGAAGTCATTTGTGGTCCAGAGCGACGCCCGTGGTAGTAGCATTGGTGCAGTGCTAATGCAAGATGGCAGGGTAGTAGCCTATGAGAGCAGTTTTTTGCAAGGGCCAGAGATGACCATGCAGGTCTATGAGAAAGAGCTACTGGCTGTGATTCATGCGCTCTTCAGTTGGAAACACTACCTGCTAGGTGCAGATTTCGTTGTCCAAACGGACCATCAGACCTTGCGATACTTCTTGACACAGACAAAGTTATCTGAGAAGCATATGCGATGGGCAAATATCTTGTCCATGTGCCATTTTCAGATTGTGCATGTGGAAGGCAAGAAGAATGTTGTGGCTGATGCCTTGTCAAGGAAGCCACAAATTTCAGCTGTGTCAATTACTTATCATCATGAACTTGATGATATGAGAGAACAGTATGCAAATGATGAAGATTTTGCAAGGGTCTTCGAGCAGCTAATGGATGGACAACGTCATGAACACTATCTTCTTAAAGACGGGTTCATGATGATGCATGGCAGATTGTGTGTCACAAAGCCATTCCGACGCAAAGTTATGGAAGAGAGTCATGTCCCACCGTATGTAGGGCATCGTGGTATTGATGCTACAGTTAAATCGGTTTAGACATTCTTCTATTGGCCTACATTGAGAAGAGATGTGGATGCCTTTGTGCGAGAATGCCTAATTTACCAAAAGGTCAAGTTTGACAGGCAAAAGGCACCAGGGTTATTGCAACCACTACCTATTCCAGATAAACCATGGGAAAGTATTGCTATGGATTTTATCTTTGATCTTCCGAGAACGCAGACAGGAAATGATGGTATTTGGACCATTATTTGCAGATTCAGCAAACAGGTTCATTTTATTTCTATCAGGAAGAAGATAAAGCCAGATCAGATGGCACGCTTGTTTATGAGCAATATTTTCAAGTATCATGGGATGCCACAGTCGATTGTTAGCGACCGTGATCCACGCATGACAAGTTTGTTCTGGAGAGGCTTGTTTGAGAATATGGGCATCACGCTCAAATTCTCTTCGTCATTTCATCCTCAAACAGATGGGCAGTCAGAAGAGGCAAATTCTACTGTCCTAGATCTGCTGAAGTGTTATGTGTCAGAGCATAAAGGAAAGTGGGAGCAGCATTTGCCATTGGTGGAGTATGCATACAATAATACAATGCATTCATCAACTGGCAAGGCACCTTTTGAGATAGTTGAAGGTGGCAAGAAAGTTCCTCCCATACTGCACACAAAGGACAAGATATTTGAAGCAGATAAGTATGTTCAGGACATGGATGAAATGTACAAGAAGGTCAAAGTGGCCTTAGAGAAGACTCAGGCAAAGCAAAAGAAAGCAGCTGATCGTCACCGTCGTGAAGTGGTATATTCACTTGGTGATTGGGTGCTTTTACGCTTTGAAAAGGCAAGTTTAAAGAAGATGAAGGGCAAGGAAAGACTGTTTCCAAAGCTCAGCATGCGTTACTATGGGCCTTTTCAAGTGTGCGACATAATCAGTGATGCTGCATATAGGCTGAAATTGCCTGACAGTTGGAAGATTCACAATGCGTTTCATGTGAGTCTTCTCAGACCCTATGTGGGTGATGTGCCAGAAGATATGCCAGCTGAAGATCAACCGGAAGTCGAGGAACTTGACGAGATCTTGGTCCCTGAACAGATTTTGGCACACAAAGAAAGGAAAGTGAAAGGCAAGGTTGCTAGGCGTTACTTAGTAAAGTTAAAAAACTATCCACGAATGGATGCTAAGTGGATGGAAGAAGGTGAACTTGCAGAGTCACCAACTGTGTTATCACTATACCTTGAAGCCTTCGGTTTGCAACCTACCTTGACCCATTGAGTTTCAAAGCTACATGGATTGTCAGTGTGACAATGGCTTCTGAAACAAATGATGTACATGGTATTTAAAGTGAGCTCAAATGAAATACCTGTTACATGAATGTTAGAGCTGTACAGATTGTCAGTTTGGCAATTGCTCTTACGGAATGTCCAAAAGTTTGGTTAGTGCTATAGAAGTGAGTATTTCTTGTTAGTTTGTCAAGGATACAGTAATTGCTTCTATTAAAGAGTACATGTGTAACTGCATTCTTAAACTGTCGTTTTGGGTATGCTCGAAAGTGTTACGGGATCCAACGTGTACTATAAGACAGTGGGAAAATGTGCAGCTACCATTTTGTCATTGGAAAGTTAGTGACTCAAAGCAATGGCAGAGTGCGAAGCTACCACTATGTCATTGGGACAGGGTTCACACGCAGGCAATACATGAGTCGACGAGGTGTTGAATACACCAGGGTTGACAATGAGCATGTATGTGTTGTACATGTGTCGACAGGTGTTGAATACATCAGTGTTGACTAGGAGCATGAACGACATAGATGCAAACGAGGACGTTTGAGATTTCAAGAGGGGGGTATGTCACCAACGTGTGACTACTATTTATCCTTTTTTTGCTACAGAGGCTACATTTCAGTTCTGGATGTGGCCAGTGTACAAAGAGGGTCGGATGACCTAGAAAGATACAATGGCAGCATCTCCTAAAATTTAGGGGGCTGCTATTTTGGGACCTGAAAATGTGTTTACGTCATTACCTCCGGAATGACAAGGAGAACATTTTCTTACTCTGCCGTGAAGTCAACTGGGCAACCGGTTGGGAGATTTTTAGGCGGCAACCCCGAAACGGGAAAATGCTTGTAAATGTGCCAAGTGGCACAATTCTGTGCACTTTCCTCATGCAGAAAATTGGGCGCTGATTTTTAAGCTGGGAGAGGCTGATTTTCAGAATTTGTCACAGGCTAAGAGCTATGGAGTGCTTGCTTTCCCTCTTATGCATAGTGCGGTGCCAGGAGTGATGCCCTGCACGCTACGCACTGCTCTCTCTCTCCCCTTTTGGCAGTATGTTATGCCCCACTAGTGGGCTTTTCATTTGACCAATGTACAGTTGTGTGGGTTCATGCGCGATTGCCGAGGCAAGAGCCTCTTGCACATGTACTGGATTAGCAAGAATCCGTCTCCCTCACCATATACTGGATTAGTATATGGTGCCTGTATATCTCATCCATATACACAGAATCCGTCTCCATCACGAAGGTATACGGAGTGTGTGTGGGGACCTCTCCTAATGGAGCTGTGCTGAACTGATACGTAAGAGTGAAAGACAAGATAGCATGATCAACTGCTACTCCAATTGGCCTAGTGCCCACCATGAAATCCTGTAAGAATGGAACGAGACCTGGCTGGGCCATAACATAATGCACTGTACTAGCACCACGTCGATGTGGAAAGCATGTAAAACCTCTAGCTGTAGAAAATCTTTCTAGGCCATTCAAAATGGCCAATCTATGTGCAGTTCCCATATCTATCAAGTATCTGCCGTACTCAGTGTATTCCTCATCCTGTCATAGTCTGGATAGGCCCATCTATGTAACGTCCAGCGCCTAAGCATCTCCTCGGAAGTATCATAAAATACTGTCTGGTGGCAGTCTTAGCATTGAAGTCCCCTAATATGATAATGTCACCATCTTTGGAAAACTCCCATATGTCATTATCCAAAATAGCAAAGGGGGACTGTCCTTTAGGTGATGCATATACTGACGTATTAGGAGGAAAGTAACAAATAGCAATATAGAGGTATCTGCATGTCTCTGCCCTAAGCCTCACCCACATGTACCTAGTCTGCTCATCCCTGCGTGCTATATATATCAATGGCTGCAACTCCTCCTTGACCACTCCCCCTGAGCCCCGTCCTCGATGCTCCGATCTGGTCTCCTGTTTGCAAGCTGTCTCCCATCTATATCCGCTCACCTGTGGCATGGATTGCCCAGGGGCTTGATGTGTCTCAAAATAGAAAATGGTCTCTTCCAGTGAAACTATCCTCAAAGGCACCTACATCAAGACGGAGTGACCCATTACAATTCCAGGCTGCCATCTATAGTGTGGTCCCATAGGTCTCGCACCGTCATGCGGAGTGTCGCTCCAATATCCCCACCCTTCCATCCAGGTAAAAAGCAATCTTCCCTTTTTCCCTTGCTGCTCTAATTTCCGGCATCACCTCTTGCATATGAGCAATCTGCGAGAGGGTGAGGTCATCTCCAAGAAAGATGCCTGTCTTATTTAGAGTCGGTCTCTTCTTCAAGAAGTCCTTCACTTCCATGGAGGGGAAACGGAGGATGAGTGCCTTTTCCTTCGAGGTTTCCCCCTTGCTCCCACTTTTCTTATTGCCCACTCTCCAAGCCCTTGTATGCGTCTGCTCATTAACCCCCACCATAGTCATGAGTTCTTTCACCTCTTCATCCACATTATCTTGGTCTGTGAGGCCACATATCCTTACGTGTAAGGCCCGCACACGTTTCCTTTGCTCCTCTGCTAGTGTTAGGTTAATGATGGTTGGTGTGGGGGTTATTTCCTTGCCCTTTCCTTTCTTGACGATCTTGATCCACTTCTCGGCCTGTTCTGCTTTTTGTTGGGTCTTTGTGATGACATCTACCCATGAGGTCCTCATTTCTTTTTGTTGCTCCTCACCTTCTTTGATGGCCCGCACTTGTTCTTTAATCGTGTTAAGCTCTTCAACTACTGAGGGCTGAAGCTCTCCTTCTTCGAGGATCGTGCTTTCTTGTGCCGACACGCGCTCGTCGAGTGCCTTTATAGTACTCGCTCATTTCTTCTTTGCATTTTTGAATGGGATCCTCCATAGGACCATCTTTGCCATTTTGTTTCCTCATGATTGAAGGCCGCTAAAGGAGAGGGAGAGGAAGAGAATTTTGAGGCTTTTTTTTTCCTCTCTACGTGTGCAGGTTTTCTCTCTCTACGCTTTTTGTCTCTCTACGGGTGCAGGTTTTCTCTCTCTACGCTTTTTATCTCTCTCTCTCTCTATATTTTCTTTTTCTCCACTCTCTCTCTCTACGCACGGGGCAGCAAGGGGGGCCGGGGGGGAGCATGAGGGGGTGGCGCTGCAAGGAGAGTGCGAGAGGGGGGGGGGGGGGGGGGGGGGGGGGGCTGCAGAGGGAGAGCGCGCGAGGGGGGTTGGGCAGCAGAGGGGGGAGCGCGAGGGGCGTGGGGTTGGAGAGAGAGAGAGAGAGAGAGAGAGAGAGAGAGAGAGAGAGAGAGAGAGAGAGAGAGAGAGAGAGAGAGATGAAATGAAATGAAATGTTATATAAACGTCTTCAAAAGGCCAAAATGACCTATGAGACCAGAAGGTTACAACCATGTGTGACTCTAGTAAAGTGTAAATAGTACAAGCTCAAAACATATGGGGGTTGGGTACATTCACATGAGGGCTAATGAGAGAGAGAGAGAGAGAGAGAGAGAGAGAGAGAGAGAGAGAGAGAGAGAGAGAGAGAGGACACAAAATGATGGGATCACAACCAACCTGCACAAGGCTCCCCCACACCGTTGCGGATGTGGTGTTTGCTTTGGATTGTGTTAATGGAATGTACACAGATGCAATACCTCAATGCAAGACTCTACTTGATTCAATGGATGATGTAGCCGCTCATAACCCTTTGAAATTAAGCGCTTTTGGGGCTGAGAGATGCACCAATGAGATACGATTTGATGTTGCGTGCGGATGGTCATCATGGCGTAGATCTTGGGCTGATTTGCACACCTGATGTGACGAATCAAGGGCTGAATGCTAGCTGCTAAAACGTAGATCTGAGAAGGTGATTACGGAGTAGATCTTGCGTTAATGCAGGCTGAAAATGATGCGGAAGTTGCACTGGATGGAGCAGCAAAAGGTCTCTAATGGCAAGGCAATGGGGTCGCCACGAGAGGGAAAGGACAGGCGGCTGATGCATGCGACAAAATTCAGCAGATCTGGCACAGGTAAGGCTGAAATCACTAGCACAATGCAGGGGGCTGCGATCTCTTGCAAAACGCAAGACACTGAGAAGGATCGGATCTCTTTCAGAAAAGGCTAGAGAGGGAGGGACCTTAAGATTATGAGTTGATGGAGAGGCTAAGGTTTGATTTTATAGTGGTTTGGATGGCCTCCAGAATAGTAATGTCAGTGGGCTGCCCATAATGTGCAAAGATGCACACAAGTGAGTTTCTAGCGGTAAAATGGCCACAACTCAGGGATCGGTGACACATTTGACGAGGGAATTATACTATCGTCCCTCTAGCCCTAATCCGCATTCTCGTGTTGTGAAAAAGACTAGATAGCTCCATCTAGTACCAAACTTGAGGGATGGAGGGGATGTTATGCAAAGGTGAGCATGGAGTGAAGAGTCCTTGCAGTATACAAGTGGAGTCTAAGAAAGCCCGCTCTATCATCCTCTTGTCTATAAATCTTGGCCTCTAGATGAAGCCGCCTCTAAGATAGTCATAAAGTGAATCTATCGTACTGCATCTTTGATGGAAGAGGCTGCTTGGGTGTGCTCCATGCCAAAGATCATGTATGAGGACCTAGTTCCTCTCGCATTGTGAGATGCATACAAATGATGAGCCCGGGCTATACTGAAAGGGCGGGAGTTGCTCTATATCAAGACCATGCTTCCTCAATCTTTGAATGAAACATACTATCTGAAATAGAGCCTCCACTAGCATGGATGATGTGGCCAATTCTTCTATGATAATGTCATGTGGGACGGAAGGTTTGTTGTCGACGATGCGAGAGAACATCATAACCTGTGGTCTCTCAATGTAGCCAACTTTCCGCCGTAAGAACTCGAAGAGTAGCAAGTTGATTAATGTTGCGTAGACTTTTGACAAAAGCCCACTTGTGCATGAGCACCTTTGCCATTTACTTTAGCCCATGCACTCATTTTTTCTTGCATTATAGTTCCAATTAGCTTTGCCATAAGAGATCCAACCTTTATAGTGCGATAGTTATTTACATTGTTTGTATCTTCTCTTTGATGTAGATGCTTGATCAAATTAGTGGTCCAATCATGAGGCATGCCATGGTGAAGTGTAAACTTAAACATATCACGAATCCAACCATACATTGCCGTTCCGGTTCAATTTAACATTTCAAGTATCATTTGTTCCAATTGATCGATGCATACACCAAAGAGAGTTGGTGACAGCGGACATCCTTGTTTAACCCCAATAGTGCTTGCAAAAATTTCTGAAACGTCTCTTCCCATGCGCAATTGACACATCACCCTCTCATAGATTAGAGAAACTGCAAGCATAAACTCACTTGGCACTAGGAGTTCTTCCATCCTTCTCCGCAAATTGTTACGTGGAATCATATCAAATGCTTTCCTTAAGGCCACAAAGCAACAATACAATCGCTTGCCTTTCAATTGATTTTCCTCCATGAGAACACGAAGAGTGACAAGATGATCAATTGTGCTATGGTGTTGACGAAAACACGCTTGTCCTTTTGTACGCTTGCCATTCTCTTCAACCCAATCACTCACTTTTATCTTCATTATGCACCCAAACAACTTTGCCATAAGAGACCCAATCATTATAGTCTGGTAGTTATTTACATTCTTTGCATCCCCTCCTGTATGCAAAGGTTTGAGCTAATTAGTACTCGAACCATAAGGCATACCATGTTGAAGTGTAAGGTTGAACATATCACACATTCACTCATGTGTAAAATCTCTTGTCCATTTAATCATTTCCGGCTTGATACCTTAAAGATCTTCCGCTTTGTGAGTGGCCAACCTTTCGAGCCCATCGCATATATCCTCAAGAGTGAAAAAAGAGGGCATACATGGTAGTGAACCATAAAATGACATTTTTCGAGCATTTTGTCGCTCATATAGTTGCTTACAATGTGTGTACATATCCACAAGGCTCAAGTTACCAAAACTCTTAACCCGCTTGTACCTCAAGTGTAACAGACTTGGACACTCCAAGTCAAGAATCAACCGCGAGAGCACCAAATAACCACTTCAAAACAATTCACAGATCACAATAGATTTGCACTGGCCCGGCGGAGTTCCGTGCCTAGAGATATTGGCCCCAAAGACTGGCTCCCCTTTCGGTATTTCTTTTATATTAATAAATCATCAAAGTACAAGAGAGCGGTTAGGGTTTCACTCTCAGACTTTGTGTCCAGATGCTCTGAGAAGTGAGGCCCTCACCACTAATTTAAAGGTTACAAGGGATGCCCAAAAGCAGAGCCCCAAAAGCTTTTAAAATCAAAAGCATCAGTTCTCTCTCTCTCTTAGAGTCTTTTCTCTAAAGCAAAATTCGCGTCGCTCATCATTTTCCAGATTTAAAAAAAAAATTTAATAATCCGCCTCCGCGATTTCCGAAATTTAGGGTTTCTGGCAAAAATTAGGGTTTGCAGGAATTTTAGGGTTTCTGGCAAAAATTAGGGTTTTTGCTGTCCGCCACGTCATCACTTTGTGACATACCCCCCTGTTGAAAGCATTGTAATCGACCGCGATTACGCCTGCAAAACCGACAAAAGCCATAAACCGTCTTAGCAGACACTGACTGTTAGTACCTACGTACTAGGAACACACATCTAGCACATGTACAAAATCGACAGTCACATCACACGACATCACAGGACATCACCAGACATCACAGGACATCACATGACATTCAACATTCATTCGGATCTTAGACCATGATTTATCGGCAATGTAGCTAGCAATCACATCTAGGTCCAATCGGGACCTCATCGATGTCCGATTGACTAACCCCTATTGCAACCATGTCTATTCGAGATCAAGTAGACCAAAATGCTGCAGTCATTTCGTCTACCAGTTCCTGCACTCACAAGAAGTCAAGAACAAATCAGTATCATAATCAGGAATTCCATTTCATAAAGTCATCCAGCAGAATACTGTCAGCTCTCAGTATCCCTGAAGCTCAAAGAGACATCAGTGACTTTAGTATCAAAATCGAGGCATCTGTTGACAAAGGAGTGGAGTGACTCCCCTCTTGTGCATCCCACTGCAGCAGATCTCCGGCCAAGCTGAATTCTGGGTTCCGTTTGGAGTAGACTATGCTAAACCAAAACATTGAGGTAAAGTTTCACAATCGGAGGAGTATCTGCTAGGTCCTCCTCCTCCATCCACATCGCATCAAATGCAGGAAAGTTCTTGAACTTAACCAAGAACCGCCTTCGGACTTTACCTTTCTTCGTATCATTATGTGCCAAAATCTGTTCAGGAACAAGGATCTCCTCGTTTTCTTCCACTTTGGGTTGCTCATCAGGCTCCCCATCATCAGGCACATCACCCTTAACAGGGTTCAAGAGACTCACATGCAATGCATTGTGAATCCTCCAAGTATCTGGCAGTTTCAATCGGAAGGAGACATCATTTATCTTGTCAGTAATCTGGAAAGGTCCGTAGTATCACATACTAAGCTTTGGAAAAAGCCTCTCCTTTCCCTGTTTCTTTCTTAGGCGTGCCTTCTCAAAAGTAAGAGCACCCAATCATCCTCCTTCAGTTTCCAGTCGCGACGATGGCGATCCGCTGCCTTTTTCTTTCGTTCTTGAGACTCCTGCAAAGTCTCGCGAACCTTGGCAAAAGCCGTATCCAAATCTCGCGAATATTCATCCACTTCAAAATTTCTAATCTTTCGTGCTCAGGAAGGATGGAACCTTCGCAGCAGTTTCAACAATCTCACATGGCATCATCCCCGTCGAAGAGTGTATCGTGTTATTGTAGGCAAATTCCACCAAAGGTAAGTTCTTTTCCCATTGAGTCTTCTGATGCGAGATACAAGACCTCAATAAATCTAAAATCACTGAATTGGCAATCTCAGATTGCCCGTCAGTCTGCAAGTTGAACGATGACGAGAACTGTAACCGCGTGCCAATGTTCTCCCAAATTGCCTTCCAAAACAAACTCATAAATCTGGGGTCTCTGTCGGAGACAATCGTCTCATACGTGCCATGTAATCGGAAAATCATCGTGATCATTCTGTGTTCTTGGGAGATCAAAAATGAAATCCATTGCAATACTTTCCCAGGGGCGGGTGGGTATGGGTAAAGGCTGTAACAATCCCTGTGCCTTATGCCTGTCAAACTTGACCTTCTGGCATACCAAGCAACTGCGCACAAACTCTTCCATATCCTTCTTCAGTCTCCGCCAAAAGAAATCTCGCTCTACCCCTTTCATGGTGGTAGCAATGCCGCGGTGACCCGTAAAAGGTGGACAATGGCAATCAGTCATAACCTTTACCCTCAATGGCTGTGTAACGCACAACATAGTCTTTTTCATCAAGTAGCCTTCCCGGAGGGAGTATCCAGCTACTGTCTCCCCATCACGTATCCGTGTGAAAATATCTGCAAAATCTGTATCTGTGGCACACTGATCGACCATATCCTCGAAGCTCCTATGATGTATCGCGGAAATAGCCAGAACCAACGGTTTCCGAGACAAAGCATCTGCCACCACATTCTTTTGTCCCTGCACATGGACAATCTTGAAGTGGAACTGTGACAAGATGTTTGCCCACCGCATCTGCTTTTCCGAAAGCTGCTTCTGTGACAAGAAGTAGCGCAAACTCTAATGGTCTATAAAGACAGTAAAATCCGCTTCGAGTAGGTAATGCCGCCACTGAGTAAGAGCATGGATAACCGCCAAAAGCTCTTTCTCATAAATCTGTGCTGTCATCTCCGGCCTAGAGAACAAACGACTCTCGTAAGCTATGACATGGCCTTCTTGCATCAAGACCGCACCCAGACTACGACCACAAGCATCACAAAATACTTCAAATGACTTCTACAAGTCCGGCAAAGTCAAATCTGGTCCTGTAGTGAATTTCTCTTTCAATGTCTGAAAGGCAGTCACCTCTGTGGGTCCCCACGAAAAAGGTACTCCTTTCTGTGTCAAGGTATGCAAAGGGGAAGCAACCTCTGCAGACTTTCGTATGAACCGCTTGTAGTACGAACACAGTCCCAAGAAGCTTCTAGCTTCATGGACATTCCTCAAATCGGGCCAATCACGGATAGTCTCTATCTTGGCCGGGTTCATTTGCACTCCTGCTATTGACACAATGTGTCCCAAAACGTGTATCTCTGGTAGGAAAAATTCACTTTTCTTAGCATTAATCACTAACGTGTGATCTCGTAATGCCTGAAAGACTTGAAGCAGATGATCTCTGTGTTCTGCCTCATTCTTCGAGAAAACAATGATGTCGTCAAGGAAAGTGCCAACAAATAGCCTGTACTCTCGAAAAATCCTATCCATCATCCGGTTAAATGTCGCAGGAGCATTGGTTAAGCCAAAAGGCATCACCAAAAACTCAAATAACCCAAAAGTCGTCCGAAAAGCTGTCTTGTAGATATCTCCTGGTGCTATCGTGATCTGATGATATCCACTCTTCAAGTCAATCCTGCTAAAGCACGAGGATCCCTGTAACCTGTCGAGTATATCATCGATCCTAGGAATCGGAAATCTGTTCTTGATGGTGATTTCGTTGAGAGTGCTATAATCGATGCACATTCTCTAAGATCCGTCTTTCTTCAAAACCAACAACACTGGAGAGCAATACGGTGAAGTACTAGGCTGGACAAGACCCTTTTCCAAGAGGTCTTTCACTGAGTTCATAATCTTTTCATTCTGTACTCGGCTCACACGATAAGGTGGCCGATTCGGTGGCGTGCTTCCAGATTTCAGATCAATGGTATGATCTTCAGGCCCTCTCAAAAGCAATCGGCATGAGCGTGGAGAAAAAAAATCTTGGCGTTCTTTTCTTCAGGTCAAAACATTTTCAACTTTTATCTATCGTTCAGTTCTCCCAAAAAAATGAGTAAGAAAAGTGAAGTTCATCAACTACAATCTCTAAGCCCTTCATTTATCAAAGTCGCTTTCTCGGCCCGATAGTTCTTGTGGTACCAAGGGATCCCGAGTAGAACGTCACTCGCGTGCCCTGAACACCCCTGTCATTGCAAACGAAGTTTGCCAATGCTCGGTGTAATGGCAACATCCCATCCGGGTGCCAGTCGAACTACCTCCGCCTGTGGCGTCAGTCTGTCGGGCGTAGTTCCAAATCGAGCCGCCAATTCCAAGTGAAAAGAAGTTGGCCTTGGCTCCTTCGAAAGAGCTTCTTGATCCTTCACTTTGCCCCAAAAAAAAAAGCGGCAAAGTTTGTACTTTCATTCATTAGATTCGGTGTAGGTCCCACGCCATGTGGTACCAGTTCTACTTTTCTATCTGCCTTTTTGCCACATTCCTTAGCTGTTCTCGAACTCTCAGACCTGTCGTCGTCTTTTTCATTTTGTTCTTTCTGTGCCTTATCAGGGCACTTTGCGGAAATAAATTCGGGGATCGGATTTCTCGTAGAAGAGAAATCGGCCGTGCTCTGATACCACTGTAACAGACTTGGTTACTCCAAGTCAAGAATCTACCGCGACAGCACCAAATAACCACTTCAAAACAATTCACAGATCACAATAGATTTGCACTGGTCCGGCGGAGTTCCGTGCCTAGAGATATTGGCCCCAAAGACTGGCGCCACTTTCGGTATTTCTTTTTATATTAATCAATCATCAAAGTACAAGAGAGCGGTTAGGTTTCACTCTCAGACTCTGTGTCCAGATGCTCTGAGAAGTGAGGCCCTCACCACTAATTTAAAGGTTACAAGGGATGCCCAAAAGCAGAGCCCCAAAAGCTTTTAAAATCAAAAGCATCAGTTCTCTCTCTCTCTTAGAGAGTCTTTTCTCTTTTTTTTAAAAAAAAAAGCAAAAGCAAAATTCGCGTCGCTCATCATTTTTCAATTTTTTTTTAAATTTATAATAATCCGCCTCCGCGATTTCAAGAATTTAGGGTTTCTGGCAAAAATTAGGGTTTCTGCTGTCCGCCACGTTATCACTTTGTGACATCAAGTTTCTCCAAAATCTTCCACATGCATGTGATTGTTGCTTTACTTCCCATTGTCTTCTCCTCTGTTGAATCAATGCCTTGTATGTATGCAAATGACTTTGATAGTTTTCTTTGTCCATAGTTGCATCAAGCTTTATCAAGGACTTTCGAGCATCTTGGCATTCTTTATCAAACTACGTTTTGCGTGATCTATCTTTATTCATTCCATGGACATGCTTTATGGCAAATCATTCTTCGGCACAAGAACAAATAACTTTCTTGAAAGCTTGCCATTTAGTTTCCAATGGTGCGTCATATTGAAGGTTTGTCATCCATAACTTTTGCTCAACCATTGAAATGTACAAAAATGCCCGTTTGAAATCCATACACAGTGATAACTTTACTTCTCTTTGGTTGAGATTATCATGCTTAGTTGCTTCTCCACATGTAAGGTCAATACATAAGGTTCGATGGTCTGATTCTAGGGTCCATTGGCCAAGCATAAAACTGTGTCACGATTATGACTATGTTGCAGTAGTACATACACTCCGAATTGCAGATATGCGAAGTGCCATGCCAAGGAGGACCTCTATGCTTAGATGGCTGCAAGAGACCCAAATGTTCCAAGGATGTTGGCCTCTTAGACTCCCCGGTCATATAGTCTTCAATGCCCACCGCAAAACCAGGAGAACGTGGAATGGCGTCTCTGGTCGCAGTTGAGCTCAGGCCCTTTGAGCTCAACTTCTCTTCCCCGAATCAAATTTTCATACAATTTTTTCCCAAAGGTTTAGGGGCTTGGATTCATGGCAATGTGTACATCTTGCAGCGCCAGTCGGGCGAAGCCATGACAGTCGCTTTGAAGACCCTTGCCCGAACGTTGGGGGTCATCTCGAACAAAAACCTACTGGTAATTGTTGGAGGTAACTTCAACATGAAGACGGGGACGCTGAAGAAGTGGCTACTGAGATGCGGAAGAGGATTCAAGAGCTTAAAGGTTCGAGGCTCGAACCTCACGTACCATTCCAGGTGGGGGAAGGGAAAGTCGAACATCGATCACTTCATCGTGAACGAATCCGCCGCGAGACAACTTCTCAACAATACAGTACAGAGGGGGATAGATTTGTCAGACCAGTGGCCACTAGTGTGCCACCTACACTCTGTGGATTCGGGAGTAGCAGCCAAAGCTAATTTGGCGTCCGTACCCAAAGTGGATGCATGTAAGATGGATGTGAATTGCAGGTTATTTCTCGATGATAGTCGGTGGAATACTCTGCTGTTCCTCGAGCATGAGGACGGACGTGCGACCCAACAGTGTTATGACAAGTTTGTTTTCGCTGCTACATCAATTGCCAAAGAGGCAGGAGCTCTTTCAAGTTTCCACGAAGCCCCCGCCGAGGCCAAGGTCAGGTTGTCGACTCGAACCTCGGGCTTGGAGACTCTTTAATGCGCGCCGGAAAGCTTGGAATAGGGTGAGGAACAGGACTGCGAACACTAGGGCTGGCCGGCTAGCGATTAGGGAGTACAAGTCAATAGCACTTCGTGCGAAGGCCGCTGTCCGTGACAGTAACCGAAGGTCCTTCGAGCGCTTCGTGGAAAAAGGGAATGAGCTCCTGAGGGAGGGTCAAATGAAGAAATTCTTTACCCACCTCAAGAAAGTTGTTGGGAAGGGCAAGGAACTCTTGCCAATCAACCTTTGAACGCAAATGGGGAGCTAGTAATGGAACCAGAGAGGCAATTACAGGTATGGGAGGGTCACTACTCCAAGGTCTTCGCCGATACGGACGGTACCAGCAAGGATCCTCTTGCTTGGTATGACAAACACGTGTGCATCTGGCCTGGTATGCCTGAAGTATGTGACCCGTTGAACTGGTACGAAGTGCGGGAGGCCTGTCGGCAGTTGAAGAGAGACAAAGCAGCTGGAGGAGATGGGTTACCACCCGAATTCTTTAAGCTGCTTGTGAAAGATAAGGGGCTTAGGTCGGATCCGCGTAAGCCATGATCGGAGATGGGCAAGGCTCACTTGCACATGATTGAGGGCATTTACGATACTGGAGACATCCGGCCGGCGCTAGCGACGCAGTGATTGTGTCAATTCCCAAGAAGGGCGATTTGACCAACACTGATAACTATCGCGGGATCGCGCTAATCTCCGTTGCCATAAAAGTCCTCACTACGATCGTGATTAAGCAGATCACTAAGTTACTTGAAAAGAGGAATTTCTTCAATCTCGGCCAAGCAGGCTTCCGCTTGCCACAAAGCTTACCCCCCAGGAGCGGTGCATTGAGACAGAGGTTTGTTGGGAGCTCATCTGTGGCTTGAGGGGGGCCCGATGCTTCCGTATCTTCGAGGCTAGACCTGTTCCACCGCCAGAGACTATTCCTGATGTTTGGTTGGAGCTGATCCACACTCTTAGGGGCCAGCTCGAGAGAGTAGGGCAGTTCCGACCGCATGCGGGAGCGCAGAGAGGCTTTCCTGCAGCTCCTTCACCTTGGTCCAGGGTCCACTTAGATGGCACTACCGTCTACGTGTGTGGCTCTTTCCGCTTCCCATCTCGTGATATAGTGCCCATTGCACATAATGTGTTTTTTCATTGGGAGAGTCTCCCCTTGCTGTTGATATAGACCTCTCTAGTAGAGGTGATTGTAGCCCTATGGGTAGATTTATTAACTAATGGGAGGATCTTTTTCTCGGAAAAAAAACAATGGCAAGAGAAGGAGTTGTCTCTAGTTTCTCTATGGAATTTTACGAATAACAATGTAACAAACTTGGACACTCGAAGTCAAGGTTCCCAGCGCCACACAATAGAGATTCACTTCAAAACAGTTCACACTTCACAATTAAGTCGACACGGCCTGGCGTAGTTCCGTGCCTAGAGATATTGGCCCCAAAGACTGGCGCCCCTTTCGGTATTTCTTTTTGTATTTATCTGTGTTCAAAGTACAAGAGAGTGGGTAGGTGCTCACTCTCAAACTTTGCGTCCAGATGCTCTGAGAAGTGAGGCCTAGCCCACTTATTTATTGATACAAGGGATACCCAAAAGCATAGCCCCAAAAGCATTCAACTTTAAAAGCTTTTAAAAATAAAGTAACTGGCCCAAAAGCTGCCATAAAAACAGCCAGCGCAATTTCAGGGCTTTCGTACGCTGCCACGGTATCAGGAGGCTACACAAAAGCTGATTTCCGTACAACTCGCCACGACAGCTTGTCAGCACCATTTGCGCCGCAAAATCCAGAAATGCCGTACAATCTGCCACATGTATTGCCGGCCAGTCTGTGTGTGTCTGGGTATGTTATCACGTTATCCCATTCTGACATACCCCCCCTCTTGAAAGCGTTGTAATCGTCCTCGATTACGCATGCAAAACAGACAGAGGTCATGAACTGGCTTAGTAGACACTGACTGTTAGTACCGACGCACTAGGCAACACATCTAGCACATGTACCAATCGATAGTCACATCACAGGACATCAGAGGACATCACATGACAAATCACATTCAAAATCATCCCAAATCTCATACCATGATTCATCGGCAACGTATTTAGTAGTCGCATCTAGATCCAATCGGGACCTCAGAGATGCCTGATTAGCTAATCCATATTGCAATCATGTCTATAGAGATTTATGAGACCGAAATGTTGCACTCATTTCGTCTATCAGTTCGTGCACTCAAACAAGTCAACTACAAATCAATCAGTATTATATTCATTATCGGGAATTCCAGTACATAAAGTCATATAGCAAAATATTGTCAGCTCAGTCGTATTCTTGAAACCCAAAGGGACATCACTGACTATAGCAAAAATCGGGGCAATCTGTTGACAAAGGAGCAGAGTGACTGCCCTCTTGTTCAAATCCGTTGCACTAGATTCGCCGTTGCTGAAACTGGGGTTCTATCGGAGTAGACTATGCTAAACTGAATGCTCCAAGGTAAAGTTCTACATTCTGAGGAGTATCTGCTAAGTCCTCCTCCTCCATCCACTCTGCATCCAATGCAGGATAGTTCTTGAGTTTAACCAAGAACCGCCTAATCACTTTACCTTTGATCTTTCTATCTTTATGTGTCAGTATCTGTTCTCGAACGAGTATGTCACGTGACACATCCAACCCTATGTGTCCATGGACAAGCTACAGCACGACCAGGGTTCAGTTCCGTCAAGTCAGTCTAGAATAGGAAGTGATCTGGCACTTTTGCATGCCTAGGCACTTAGTATAGATGCATATCCTCTGGTTGGACACATCATTATCATAAGCATTCCCATCAAAATCCATCAGAATCCTTCAAGGGAATTTTCCAGTGATTTTAGCCTATTTTCCCTATTTTTGACATTTTTCACTTATTATTTTGGAGTGACTTTTGTTAAAAAGTAGGTAGGGCAAATTGAGTAAGTTTGTGTATAAGCAAACCTAGATTAGCACTAATTGGCAGAAGAGGCAGCAGGAGCACCAGTGCTCAACAGGCAACTTCTCAGCAAGAACCTTCCTTGGTGGCGTTTTCTCCTCCAAGCAGACTCCCCTAGCCCTAGCGTTTTTGATTTGCAGACCAATCTCAACATTTTTGCAGATCTTCCCGACAGAATCAGCCCATAGACCAGCGTTTTCAGTTTTCAGCAGGTCAGACATCGCAGAAGAAGTCCCGAACCTCGCAGATCTCACCTTCCCACAGCAGATCCTCGCCGCACGGTCAGTTTCCTCAAGGTTTACAGCTTCAGCCCGGAAAACGCAGATTTCAGCATCTGCATTTTCAGCGCGTTGTCGTCGCATCGTCGCCATCGACATCGTCTCCGACATAGTCAGAATTCAGCAAATAAAGATTTGCAGATTTCAGCCATTAGCGTTTTCAGATTTCAGCCTGTCTCGTCGTCGTCCTCATCATCGTCGAATCGTCGGCAAATCCAAGCATTGTAGAGATATGTGCAATCATAAGTAGAACGCTCTCGCCATAGAGAGTGGGGCCTTCGGAGGAGGGTTTTACAACGTCTCTGGTGTCGTATTCTCTTCTCTCTCTATCTCTCAGTTTCATGCACTTTCACGCACAGTGTCCATTCACTTTGTTTGTGTTCATGGCACTCTCTCATTAAGAACGGAAGGCTCTCCCTACCATAAGAACAAAAGGAACCCTGAGCAGAGTTCGGAGCACTCATCTTGAGCAAAGTTCAAACATTCATTCTGCTGCACCTTACATTGGTATCAGAGCTTTGGCAGTGTTCTGTATCACTCAAGGAAAGAACCACAAGAACCACATAATTTTTTTTGCTTGTTGAGGTCGCACAAACCCAAGTTCACTTGGGCGTGTCGATTCCTAATCGTGTTTTTGAAGATTGACAGGAAACCCAAGAAAGAAGGGCTTGTCTAGCCTCCCTTGTGCCTCTTTTCAGTCATTAAGAGCGGACTGTGCACTTAGCGGCCGGCCAATCGACGTGAGGTGGGAAAAAGCAACCTTGGTGTGAGCGCAAGGCCGCCAAGGGGTGCGCCCGCGGAAAAGAGCAGAACTCGGGTGAAGAGAAGATCCTTCTTGAACACAGATTGCAAGCGAAAGGAGAACCGCAAGAACCCTAGAACCTCAAGACCCTCAAGAACCCAAGACCCCTAAGAACCCAAGTTCCTCGTGAACTTACGAACCCAAGACCACAAGAACCCACAAGAACCCAAGACTTCAATGGACGGTCATCACTCGAAGCGGAATGGATACTTCGCTTGGAGGTGATGAGCATGAGAGAGGCGAAGAAGAATTTTTCCCACTAGGAGGTTTTTCCGACCCTCCCCCTTCCCCATCTACGCCAAGGATTGCACTAACTCCTATGGAGGAGTTGGAGCAAATGTTTATGGACAGGAAGTTAGAACGCGAAGCAAGAAGAGCAGAAAGAAAAGAAGAAATGGAGCGCGAACACCAAGAAAGAATGGCAGCCATAGCGCGTGAGAGCGAGCAAGAACGCTTGGAAGCCAAAGAAAGACAAACCGAATTTGATCGCGAGAAGAAAGCAAGAAAGGCAATGAACGACCGACACATGGAAGAGATGTTGCGACTTTTTTCTCAAGTGCAGGCGCACTTTGCACACAATCAGGAGAAGGAGACTCTCTCAGTCTCTTCTTCTCCAAAGCAAGACATACATGATTTGCATGATGATGATTTGAATGACAATGCTCAGCATGATGATTTGAATAACAATGATAAGCATGATGATTTGGCTGTTAATGATGAGCATGATGGTTTGCATGATCAAGGTGTGATTTCTCACAAGCAATGATGAGTTGCATCAAGATGATGTGATTGTTTACATGGATGATAGGTTAGTTGATACTTTCTCTAGTGTAGCTAACCTCATTGCAGAGACGATCAATCTCGAAGACCCCGTCTTGGCTATTGAGCCTAGGTCCAAAGAACCCCCTCAAGAAGAACTGATCTTGGCTCTCGAGCCTAGGACCAAAGAACCCTCACAGGAAGTATTATATGTACGAATGATTAGTCAACACGCATTGTTTGAGTGTTAGGTTCCTTTTTGTTCTTATGGAAGGGAGAAGCATGACTCTAGACGAAGTTGAAGCATCGAAGGAGCCACAGGAGACTTTGTGTCGCTTTCGGCGCGGCCCAAAGAAGCAAGCGTTATAAGCCTTTATGAAGTTCAACTACCGCACGGCCCACACATCAGAGTGGGCCGGCGAAGAGTCCCTTCCAGGATTCCGGATGCTATTGGCGATCTCCCTCGACGCCATACAATTCGGTACCAGTACCTCACTTTGAAAAGGAGGGGATGTCACGTGACATCATCCAACCCTATGTGTCCGTGGACAAGCTACAACATGACCAGGGTTCAGTTCCGTAAAGTCAGTCTAGAATAGGAAGTGATCTGGCACTTTTGTGAGTCTGTTCGCAGACCGTGCATGCCCAGGCACTTAGTATAGATGCATATCCTCTGGTTGCACACAGCATGATCATAAGCAAAAGAAGTCCCGAACCTCGTAGATCTCACCTTCCCGTAGCAGATCCTCGCCACACGGTCAGTTTCCTCAAGGTTTACAGTTTCAGCCCGGAAAACGCAGATTTCAGCATCTGCGTTTTCAGCGCGTCGTCGTCGCATCGTCGTCGTCGACATCGTCTCCAACATAGAGTCAGAATTCAACTGATAAAGATTTGCAGATTTCAGCCATTAGCGTTTTCAGATTTCAGCCCGTCTCGTCGTCATCCTCATCGTCGGCGACATCGTTGGCAAGTCCAAGCATTGTAGAGATTTGTGTAATCATAAGTAGAACGCTCTCGCCATAGAGAGTGGGGCCTTCCGAGGAGGGTTTTACAACGTCTCTGGTGTCGTATTCTCTTCTCTCTCTATCTCTCAGTCTCATGCACTTCACGCACAGTGTCCATTCACTTTGTTTGTGTTCATCGCACTCTCTCATTAAGAACGGAAGGCTCTGCCTTCCATAAGAACAACAAGAACCTTGAGCATAGTTTTGATCACTCATCTTGAGCAAAGTTCAAACATTCATTCCGCTGCACCTTACAAAGTATCTCCTCGCTTTCCTCCACTTCGGGTTGCTCATCTGGCTCCCCATCATCGAGCACATCGCCTTTAGAAGGCTTCAAGAGACTCACATGAAAAGCATTGTGAATTCTCCCAAGTATCGGGCAGCTTAAGTCTAAAGGAGACATCATTTATCTTTTCTTTTATCTGGAAAGGTCCGCAGTATCTCATGCTAAGCTTTGGAAAAAGCCGCTCCTTTTCTCTTTTTCTCTCTCACGCGTGCCTTCTCAAATCGTAACAACACCCAATCGTCTTCCTTTAATTTCAAATCGGGACGGTGTCGACCAATTGCATTCTCGTGTCTTTCCTGAGATTTTACTAAAGCCTCCCGGACCTTGGCAAAAGCAGTGTCCCAAGTCCCTCGTGTACTGATCGGCTTCAAAAATCTTATCTTTCGTGCTTAGAAAGGGTGGAACCTTCGTAGCACCTTCAATAATCTTAAATGGCGCCTTCCCCGTCGAAGAGTGGATCGTGTTATTGTAGGCAAATTCCACCAAGGGCAAAAACTTTTTCCGTTGAGTCTTGTAATCAGAAATGTAAGACTTCAGTAAATCCAGTATGACTGAATTTGCAATCTCAGATTGCCTATCTGTCTGCGGGTGGAAAGATGACGAGAACTGCAACCGTGTGCCAATGTTCTTTCAAATAGGCTTCCAAAACAAACTCGTGAATCGGGGATCTCTGTCAGAGACTATTGTCTCAGGCATGCCATGTAATCCGAATATCTGGGTAATGAACAATCTCACTAAATGATCCGGCTTGACTGTTTTCTTCACTGGAATGAAGCAAGCGTGCTTGCTAAATCTGTTAATAACAGTCCAGATACCATCGTGCCCACTCTGTGTCTTTGGGAGATCAAGAATGAAATCCAATGCAATACTTTCCCAGGGGCGGGTGGAAATAAGTAAAGGCTGTAACAATCCTTGTGCTTTATGCCTGTCAAACTTGACCTTCTAGCATACCAAGCAACTGCGTACAAAATCGTCCGTGTCCTTCTTGAGTCTCGGCCAAAAGAAGTATAGCTCCACACCTTTCAAGGTGGTGTCAATGCCGCGATGACCCGTAAATGGTGGAGAGTGACATTCGGCTAGAACCTTTTCTCTCAACGGTTGTGTAACGCACAACATCGTTTTCTACATCAAGTAGCTATCCCGAATGGAACATCCCGCTACTACCTCCCCATTTTGTATTAGAGTGAACACATCTGAAAAATCTGGATTTGCGCCGTATGGATCAACCATGTCCTCGAAGCTTCTATGATGAATCGCGGAAATAGCCAAGACTAACGGCTTCCGAGACAAAGCATCTGCCAACAAGTTCTTCTGTCCCTGCACATGGACAATCTCGAACTGTGACAAGATGTTAGCCAACCGCATCTGCTTTTCTGAAAGCTGCTCCTGTGACAAGAAGTAGCGTAAACTCTGCTGATTGGTGAAGACCGTAAAATCGGCTCCGCGTAGGTAATGCCGCCACTGAGTAAGGGCATGGATTACTGCCAAAAGCTCTTTCTCATCAATCTGTGCTGTGAATTCTGGCCTTGAAAACAATCGTCTCTCATAGGCAATGACATGGCCTTCTTGCATTAAGACCGCACCCAGAGTACGACCACAAGCATCACAATATACTTCGAATGACTTTTGCCAATCTGGCAAAGTCAAAACTGGTCCCGAAGTCAATTTCTCTTTTAAAGTCTGAAAGGCAATCACCTTTGTGGGTCCCTATGAGAAAGGGACTCCTTTTTGTATCAAGATATGCAAAGGGGAAGCAAACTTTCTAATGAACCGCGGGTAGTAAGAACATAAGCCCAAGAAGCTTTTGACTTCATGGACGGGTCTCAATCTTGGCCGGGTCCATCTGCACTCCTGCTGCTGAGACGATGTGTCCCAGAAAGCGTATCTCTGATAAGAAAAATTCACTCCTCTTGGCATTGATTACCAACTTGTGATCTAGCAATGCCTGAAAGACCTCTAGCAGATGTTGTCTATGTTCTGCCCCATCCTTGGAGAAGACTATAATATCATCAAAGAAAGTGCCAACAAAAAATCTGTACTCTGTGCATCATCCGGTTAAAAGTCGCTTGAGCATGGATAAGGCCAAAAGACACGAAGCTCGTCCGAAAAGTTGTCTTGTAGACATCTCTTGGCGCGATTCGGATCTGATGATATCCGCTCTTCAAATCGATCCTGCTAAAACAAGAGAATCCCTATAGTCGGTCCAAAATATCATCGATCCTGGGAATCGGAAATCTGATCTTGATGGTGATTTTATATTGAGAGCTCTATAATCAATGCACATTCTCCAAGATCTGTCTTTCTGTATAACCAACAACACCGGAGAGCAGTAAGGTGAAGTGCTCGGTTGGATAAGACCCTTTTCCATGAGGTCTTTCACTTGGTTCATAATCTCTTTATTTTGGGCTCGGCCCACACGGTAAGGTGGCCGGTTCGGTGGTGTGCTTCCAGGTATCAGATCAATAGTATGATCCTCAAGACGAGCTGGTGGCAACTGGCCTGGCAGGCCCTCAGAAAAGAAATCGGCATGAGTGTGGAGAAAATCTTAGCGTTCTTTATCAAGGTTAGACATAGTTTTTTTATGTTCATCATTCAACTCTTTCAAAAAGATTGAGTAAACAAACAGACTGGATTTCATTAATTTCAAAACCGCCGAAGCCGATACAATAGGGACAAACAATGGGCCCTTTTCATTTGTCAATGTCGCTTTCTTCGCTTGATAATCGACCACGGCTTTGTTCTTATGGTAGCAAGGGACTCCTAGAAGGACATCACAACCTTCCAAGGGCATTGTTTAGAAGTCCTCGTGGCCCAAATACCCCTGACAATGCAATCGAAGTTTGCCAATGAGAGGTGTAATGTCCACGTCCCGTCTGAATGCCGCTAGAACTGCCTCTGCTTGTGGTCCCATCCGCTCCGGTGTAATCTCGAGCCGCACCGCCAATTCAGGTGAAATGAAGTTGGCCTTGGCTCCTCCATCAAAGAAAATCAGGACTTCTTGATCTCTCATTTTGCTCCAAGTTTGGCAAAGTTCTGTACTTTTATCAATCGTGCTTGGGTCAGTACCCATGCAATCTGGAACCAGTCCTTCTTTCATCTTGCCTTTTCTACCACGTTCCTTAGCTGCTCTCGAACTCTCTGGTCTGTCTTCATTGTGTTCTTGCTGTGCCTTTTTCGGGCACTTCGCGGAGACGTGCCCATGTTTCCCTTATCCAAAACACTTCCCTCTATGATGTAGTTGGCCCTCTCTCGAAGAGTGAGCCGGGGTCGTGAATCCTTGTCTTTCTTTTCTTGGTAACACTCTCTTTCTACTTTCATTGTTAGAAGTCTGTTGGGTTGTCTGAGTCAAGATCTCATCAGTGTGGTAAGTCAAATTACCCGAATGTATCGCCGTTTTGCATGACCCAAGCAGTAGTCTGGGATCTCTGTAGAAAGTCTGCAGCAAAACCGCTCAATCTGTTCTTTAAACGAGACCTTCTTAAATGAAGAGGCTGGTAGAAAAGAGCTCCAAAATTCTCGTAATAAGCGTCCAGAGAATCTCCCTTGGTCATCCAAAGATGATTCCAAGCAGTTCGTATATCTCGTTCGTACTCTCGAGTCAGCCAAGAAGAAATAAAAAGCCTTTTGAATTTCAACCATTTAACTAGAGATTGCTTTCTCAGTAGAAGGGTGGACCACCATGTTCGAGCATTTCCCTTGAAGAAAGATGTAGTCCTCCTAATCTTGGAGTGCTCTGAGTTATGCCCTTCAAAGAAAGCTATGTCAAACTGTTGTATGAAGGCCAAAGCCCTCGGAGCATCTCGGAATCCGAAAAAAGAATCAAACTTAATTGACCGTCCACCTTCTTTGAATTCTCTTACTTTCTTGCTTTTATCTTCGAGGAAGTCATATTGGTTGGTTTTATAAAAATGCTCCTTCTTTGCGTAAAACATGTGATCGTCGGAGTCCGAAGTATCCGAGGATGGGTCCTCTGTAGAATTGTCAGAAACTGGGCGAAATTTAGGCTTCTTTGCCTTTTTCTTGCCCTTTCCGAAGCTTTGCTTTTTGCCCTTTTCTGTCTTCTTCGCTCGAGGCAGAAAAGCTAGAAGAATTGATAGAAAAAGAAGAAGAAGAAGAACTGGGTAGTCCTTCCAATTGTACACGCTTCTTCTGCTTTCTTGCCGATGCAAAAGTAGATCGACGACCCAAATAATCCGGGAAGTCAGTTCCTTTCTTCTGCTTTTTGTCGTGCTTTTTGGCTTCATTGTTCGTGTCTAAAAGCCTGCTGATCTATGTTTAAACCACCTCTTCTAATTCTTGCTATGTAAACATCGTTGTAGAAGGAGGTTTCTTGAGTGCCGGTTTGATGGGTGTCTCTGTGGCCTTCTGCCACTGGGCGTGCACTTCTTCGAAGGATTGTTGAGTCAAAAATTTTGCAAATTTTGGATCCTTCGCAATGTTAATCATCACCTTTGTTGCATCGTCAACCAATTGTCGACGTTCCATCTCTTCAATCTCAGCTTGAGTAGGCCGTGGGCCGTACTCTTCCTCTGTTTGCTCATGAGAATCTTCTTCGTGATCTCCTCCCGCATTCCCAGATGCAGAAGAAGTCGACTTATCTCTGTTGGAATCCATAAGTGTCGCGAGAAAAGGATTGGATTTCCCCGTAGAAGAGAAATCGGCCGCGCTCTGATACCACTGTAACAAACTTGGACACCCCAAGTCAAGATTCTACCACAACACAACAGAGATTCACTTCAAAATAGTTCACAATTCACAATTAAGTCTACACGGCCCGGCGTAGTTCCGTGCCTAGAGATATTGGCCCCAAAGACTGGCGCCCCTTTCAGTATTTCTTTTTGTATTAATCTGTGTTCAAAGAACAAGAGAGTGGGTAGGTGCTCACTCTAAGACTCTGCGTCCAAATGCTCTGAGAAGTGAGGCCTAGCCCACTTATTTATTGATACAAGGGATGCCCGAAAGCAGAGCCCCAAAAGCATTCAACTTTAAAAGCTTTTAAAAATAAAGCAACTGGCCCAAAAGCTGCTATAAAAACAGCTAGCGCAATTTCAGGGCTTCCGTACGCTGCCACGCCATCAGCAGGCTACGCAAAAGTTGTTTTCCGTACAACTCGCCACATTAGCCTGTCTCAACGGGTGTTGCGCCGCAAAATCTGGAAATGCCGTACGATCTACCATGTTTACAGCCTAGCTGCTAGTCTGTGTGTATCCAGGTCTGTTGCCACGTCATCCATTTGTGACTGCAATGTTCTTGGAACGTTGCTTCCGTTGCTTCAACTCCTCTACATCCACATTCTCAACATTCTTTGTTTGAGTCATAGCTTGCATGAGAGAGGAATTAGGAGCCACATTGTTACTGCATACATCAACCAAAGACTTGTTTGTGCATACATTTTTCATGTCACATACATCGTGGCTCATGGTGTCAAATTTCTCCTCTTCCAATACAATGGTCATGCTCTACTTTGCTTATGCGCTCCTTCAAAGCATTCAAGTCCGCAAGAGAGCGTTTACATTCTTTGACTTCCTCTTTAAGTTGCATCAAACGTGTTGTTTGCATCTCAAGTGTCCTCTTGAGATTCTCATTCTCAACCACAAGAACCCTTAGCGTGTCATTCTCCATTGCAAGTGCCCCTAAGTCTTCACTTTGTTTGTTTACGTTCTCTTGCAATAATACGAGGTATGCCATCATCATGGTTTCCGAGAGAGAGAGAGAGAGAGAGAGAGAGAGAGAGAGAGAGAGAGAGAGAGAGAGAGAGAGATTTTAACGTCTAATTTGGCAAGCCTCACATACGCCTGATGAGGAGCGTATCGCTGGTAAACCCTCCACCATAGAGGTCCTAGCAGCCTGTTGAAGCTGCTGATAGCATAGATGTCTAACTCGTGCATGCCATAGAGAAGAAGACTCCGTGGTCCGAGATAGAAGAGCAGTGAGGCGGTATAGAGAACCATCGCGCTCACCTCGCGTTCATGGATAGTACCTGTCGTAGAATGAGAACTGGTCACTGTACCAGTCCCAAAGTGTATGTCAGCTCCTTGAGAGTCCAAGCTCGACATAGAGAGGAGGCTGAAGGCCATGTGCGGAACGTAAAGCGCCTCCACTGAACTGAACTTTGGGTCTGAGGTAGAACGAAAGAGGGTAATCTGGCTTGTGCTAGACATTGGAATCTCATGGTTGTCACATATACTGAAGGTCTTTCTGTGAGTCTCCGTGACAGAGCTAAATCAAGACTGTTGGGGAGTCATGTGAGTGGTGGCTCCACTGTCAACAACCCAAGTACCTGACTACGATGTAGCAAGAGCGTGGTCCGTCGTCGCGACAAGAGCGGTCCCCGTCGTCTTGTGAGAGGCTATAACTGCAGTCGAGGCTGTTTGTTTCTCCTTGTTGGACTCGTCTTGCTTCTTCTTTTTGCATTCTGATTCTCTGTGCCCTTTCTTGTGGCAGTGGTAACATACGATGTCCTTGTTGTTGTTCTTCTTCTTCATTCTTCTTCTTGTTACCTTTACCTTTCATGTTGCCTCCTATCAAAGCTCCTTCCACATCAGGAAGGAAGTTTCCAAAGAGGATCATGCACACCCATTGTGGAAACGGATTCTTGACCAAAGTGAGGAGGCCTCGTTTTCCAAAGAGACCACACTTGAACGGGAGTTGTACAACATCCAGTTCAAGGATTTCAACTCACTCGATGGGTTGACCCGCCGCATGCGGGAACTCTTGGATGACCATGCCTCTGCCGGGGGCAACATCACCTCGGCACGCATGACTGGCCTTTTACTAAAACACTGCTCATTCTCACAAGTTGCATCTTCACCCTCATCTTTGTCACCAGCTGCTCTCTCTCTCCTATTCCTCCAGTACCTCTGGCTGTCCGATTTTACTAGTTGGCAGGCATCTGAAGACACCGGCTTAGGTCGAAGTGCCTATCTTTTAGAGGCGCCTAACATCTTCTCTCCCCTTAGCTTGCCAGGGCACTTTTTACTCTCTTTAGGAGAGATTTTTACCCTGACCTTCCGTTTTCCCCGTTTGGGCATGTGCCTAGTTGTATCTAGTTTTACAGTTTTCAGATTGAAGCCTACGGGCCTGCTATGTAAATAGAGATGTACTTGCACTCAGAATAGGCACCACTTGGGCAAGGCAGCTAAGGTTGGGTCTGGGAACCCCTACCCGCAGGGTCTTCTGTGGCTTGACGCGTCAGCAGTTTGACTGAGAGAGAGAGAGAGAGAGAGAGAGAGAGAGAGAGAGAGAGAGAGAGAGAGAGAGAGAGAGAGAGAGGCAATGGCTATATATAATTGAGCTGTTTATTTCATTCGGAGACTGGCATTTAGGGTTGGCTTTTAATCCAAATCTATTACCAAATGTTTTTTTCCCTCGTGGCAAGTAGGATCCAGAGTGGAGACAGGCTGTAACAGCAGCTGGGTCAGGCTGCATGGCAGCATTGGCGGCAGAGCGGTATCTCGCCAAGAATAATCTACTTGTTGAATTTCACCAGGTTAAAAATTGATTGTGCTTTACTGGAGAACAAAGAAGTTTATTGCCTGATTCATTGTCACCACAAGTATCCTCATTCCATAAATTACTCGCATTGCAGCCGAAGTTAGAGGTGACAAAGAAACAATTGACTCCTGAGGATGTAAATATGGGATTCGACATCACCTTGTCAAAACATAAAGGACAGGTAAACAGCTGCATATAGGCCGCACCCATATTGTTATCTGTTGCATTTACTTGGTGCTTGCTTAATTCTTTTTTTTTGCAATGGTTTTAATTGACAAGGCTGATAGCAAGGTTGCAGATATCTTTTGAGGACCATGATATTGTTTGGGATTAGTTCTGCTTTGGTGCTGGAAGACTGATGCTATATTCACATAGATCCACATGTCCTTCCATTCACAAGGGGGATTTGTCCTTGTTAAAAGTTTAGCCATTAAACATAGTTGGGAAAGGGCGGCATTGTGTTTAATGGGAAGGGCCACATACTGTCAAGCAACAGCCGCTGTGGTAAGGAGATGGGCTGCATGGCTGAACTGAGGAAAGAGTGGCGAAGATATGCATCTTCGGTCCTCCCACTGTTGCTAGGAGGACACCTGCAATTGGGTATTAAAGGGCAAGAACCCTTCCAAAGTGTGACACCAGAAGACGGCATACATGTCTAATGTTTAGTCGCATCTAACCAGATTTCCAGGCGCAAATTTTTAGAGGCTATCAGTGTCCCTCCTTGAAGCTTTGCATTATTTCAAAAGCTACCGGCCGTCCGACATTTTATCGGTCATCATAAACAAATATCAAGTTTTGGATGGCTACTACCAGTCTCGATTGCAATGTTATGGTCACTCTGGACACAAACCAGATTCAGTTTCTGGATTTCTCATCTTTGAGAAATTATGTAGGCATGTAATGCATTGCCAGGGTTTGAGTGATTCCAACTTTCTGAGTCCATTAACTTATACTGAATAGCATTTATCTTTGTATTTTGCAGTACGCTCTTCGCAAGCTCTATCATGAGAGTCCTCGCTTGTTAATAGTTCTATATACATCTCCGACTTGTGGGCCTTGCAGAACGCTGAAGCCAATGCTTAGTAAAGTAGGGGCCTCTCTAGTTCTTGTAGTCACAAAGAAAGCTTTGTGGACTAGATTAAGCTAAATGCGTCTCCTGATGGTTCTAGGTGATGGACGAGTTTGAGCAGGATCTACACTTTGTGGAAATTGATATTGAAGAAGACCCAGAGATAGCTGAAGCAGCGGGCATCATGGGAACGCCTTGTGTCCAGTTCTTCAAGCAAAAAGAGATGCTCAAGTACGTGGGTTTTCATTTTGTTTAGTGTAGGGAGGTACTCTTGCGTATACGTCGAAAATGTCGCACTTTTCTAACTCGTGTCTCAAGAAACTGGTGAAAGTATCATGTTTTCTTTTTCTGAAACTGCAGGTCAATGTCAGGAGTCAAGATGAAGAAAGATTATCGAGAGATCATCGAAGCAAACACGTGAAGATCTTTCATTTTGTGTACTTGTGACGCTTTTTCTGGTGAATTCGTCTCCCTGCCCAACAACGAGAAAACATCACCAACAACGTTCACTCTTTGTTTCTCAAGAAAAGTGATATGAGTGTAATGTTCCCCTTTTTCTGAAACTGCAGATCAACGTCAGGTAGCACGATGAAAAAAGATTCTCGAGAGGTTATCGAATCCAAGAAGTGAAGATCTTATTGTCTTGTTTACTTGATGACGCTTATTCTGGTGAATTCGTCTCCCTGCCAAACAATGACAAATTCTTTAGGCAAGCTGATGGGGTACCACTAAACGTTGTCTTAAAGCATATTAAGACACATTATTGATTTACATCATGTAGTAAAAATATGGCACCCCTGCCAATGTACTATCATACTTGGCTGCGGCTCATATTTCTTGCAGGGAGCAGCATTGAAAATACAGAGCCTTCTTGTAAGAAATCACTATTAAAATTTAATTGATTGTTATGCTTGCAATACTATTGATCCGTGCACTTTAGCTCCTCTGTACGTTTTACCATTTTTGTCAACAGGTCCAGTCTCAATCGACTCCTATTCAATCATTCAAGACCCCTTGTTGAAAAGAGGGATTCCCACGCCAAAAAGCTAAATCTAAAAACACAACTGTGTTCAATTAGCTGTGTCACATGGGTCACACAGTTGTTAGTAAATCATATTGAAGTGAATGCAACCACTGTTATGTCACTAGGGTGACGGCGATGAGCGGATTTGTACGCAAATCTGCATTAAAAAAATCACTTCAATCAAGTCGTGGTACCTTAAGCTCATTATGTTTTGAGCATTGCCTCTTTTGTAATGGCATTGCCTTTTGGACAACTGTTTAGAAGGTGTAGGGAATGGTCACTCCCTGTAATACTGCTCCCGCTGCATGGTGATCAGCGGAGCTGGCCTTCACAATTGGTGGGGGGGGAGTGGGGCCAACTGAATTTATGGACTGCAGGGAGTGCTGACAGTGAGCTCAGCGGAACAAATTCTGCACGCTGAGTTGGCAGAAATTCCTGCTGCTGACTTGGCGCAAGATGCTTGGATTATGTTGGATTTCCTTCCCACTGCTGGCATCTGTCACCTGCAGGCTGGATTATGCAGAAGAAAGTTCACGAGGTAGACTACCCTGATCGGCTGCCCTGCGACCCCGACTGTGAAAATGATAGCATTGCATGCATGGGCAAACATATTATTGGATATTGGGGGACCGATGAAGTATTTTTTATCTCAGAAATATCTGTGCACTGAGCCAATCCTGAATAACCTTGTCTTGTGAAATTTTCAAGGAAAAGAAGGCTACTCCTTTGTTTGATTCAATAAATTATCTTATAGGGATATAATTACTCCACTTGATAACATGATCTGGGATATTTTTAATTGCTTATTGAGTGAGGGCTAACAGGTTTTTTTTGTATCAAGGAGATAGTAGCATACTACCAAGACCCATGCAACAATTCAGGGGATGATCACCCTTCTCGCCACCCTGTACATTCTATCTTTGCTCCTTCATTTCGATTGTTACAAAAGATGTATAGACATCTTTCCTCGTCTTAGGTGATCTTTTATTCATTTCATTTTGGCCTTTTGTAGAGGTTAATAGTGCATCCTCTCTCTCTCTCTCTCCTTCCTCTTTTTCTTCTAATGCTTGCACTTCTTTATGGGCTTAAAGTTTGGGGTGTTAGCTTTAGTGTCCACTTAGAGATTGAAAATGTCTGAAGCATGAGGTAAAGGTACAAACACCTTACGTGCTCCAGTTGTGATTACTTACCATTGGGGTTATGGCATGAAGAGAGTTGTGGGTGCATGACCAAGATACATCAAAGCTTGCCACATAACATCCTAGAATTTCATGGAAGACAAGTAACAAAGCTCAAAGACTCTTGAGAAACAAAATATCGAGCTCTTGATGGATGTAAGATGTCAAGGAAGTGATTTGTGTAAGATTGCGGGGGACTGGACCATGCAACTCTCCACCCAACCGTGCCATATATAGACTCCTAGCCCCTAAATATAGCACCCCTTGACCGCATGTCCGTCTTGGCCCTTGCCTTGCCCTTGGCCTGACATTACTCCCCCCTTGGAGAAGCGTTTTCGTCCTCGAAAACACAAGTGGTAGTATCTTCGTAAGAACACTGATGTTTTCCTTATTGGCATCTTCTACACGGGCCAATTGTCCATATGACTGATACCTGGTGCAGTGAGGAGGTTCAATGAAACCAAGAGCAACATCTTGATTTTCAACATTGTTGTCCTTTTGCAACCACTCGTATCTAAATGGTAACTCATGTGAGTATCTTGAAAAGCTCATAGCTACTAAAAGATAAAATAGGGAGTGTCCTCATGTCAGACTTCTGAACATTTTGAAACACACAGAACCACATGTCCACTCCTAACAAAGGTTACATGTCAACATACTCTGTCAGCACACCTACTAAGTCCTTGACTTATGAAACTATCGGTATCCAACCCCACCACAACAGGTGTTCAAAGTTGAAAACCTAACCTAAGCAAATTCTAGAATAAGGAGAGAATCACCTATTCAGAATGCATTGTGCTAACGTATGCTCTTAGCAGATCCTTTAGCACGGTTTACTAACGTATGCGCTTAGCATATCCTTTAGTACTAAATAGAATACTTGTCAGCTGTCTATCCAACGTGGGATGAATAACAGCAGTAAGAGTGAGGTACTTTCCCCAACCACTTACAGACAGTCTTTCACGATCGACGACAAACTATGACTCAATCATTGAGTATCCAGCCATATACTCGATATAGAATGGAGACAACCAACTAGGTTGAAGGTAGATTGGAGGTTCTAGCATCCAATCACTAACATCCATACTCAGCGATCACCTTGTATGGTAGGGTGTAAACTCATACGAAATTTGCAAGAGAGATTGCACTAGCAATGCAAAAGGGTGCAAAAAGAATAAAGTCCATGGATTTGTATGCCGCTCCAAATAAATTTGTGTTAAACATTAAGGCCCATAACACTTAGTGTGCATGCATTTAACACAAACATATCCAAGCCGCAATTCCATGACGAGATTTTTCACGATACTTACGTGAAAATCTTGCAACAAAGTTGGACCATAATAGAATGTGACAACCTGGTCACACCTAGGAACCAACCATGAGACCTTCTCATGAACGTAGCATACTTTGCAACAAAAGTTGGACCATAATAGAATGTGACAACCCGGTCACACCTAGGACCAACCATGAGACATTCTCATGAACGTAGCATACTTTGCTATATGTAGAAACGACCCTCCGTTAAGGTGGTTTCACAGCACTTGTAATCACAACAAGTCTGTGCTTAGTATCCGACAATTTTTGGCCACTGAAATTGTTCCTGATACTGTGTGCGTCAATTGGTTTAATGAACGGATGCGACCAGTACCTAGGGACTTCGTCGCGACACATCATTTCGAATTGGGCGCCAGTGTCAGTCCCAGAGACTCATATTCTCCACATGTGGAATATGTCTTAAGTAAGAATGCCAGGAAAAGTGATATCCATCAAGTACGAGCTGTACTTGTGTGTGGAGGAACTACAAACACTCTGCGACGCGAGTGAGAGGGACCCTCATTATCATGCTCCACACTGGCTAAACCAAACTCCTTGAGTTCTTAGACCATGTTGTATCCCATGTGACAACATGTGCCAAATCAAACCCTACAAGTAGGTTCGTAACAGCATAAGGCAAAAAGGTAGATTGGACACTTGGCCCAAAATACTTTGTGCCGACATGCCCTTGGCATGGCTCTGTAACATTCAAGCGTACTTATATGTCTTAAAAAAAAACAAGCAAAGTATACAAAAAATGGAATAACACTAAATTAATAGATGCGTACCTGGAGGTTTGAATGGAATGTTCACTTACCAGTATTCAAACGGAGAGGAGCACATCTCCTACCTGAAAAACAAACAGCATTGCATTGGGAACCGTGGGTGTTTCCTTCGCAATCCAACCCCTTTGGTTAAAATCTACGTAGTCAAACCCCTTGGTAAGACCCTTTGTAGAAACTGCTCAACTAGGAGGTAATGGCAACCAACATAGTTAACCGTGTACATAATGATTGGAATCAACTTCAAAAGTTGAGTTTGTCCGCTACCGCATGGTAGATTGCGGAATTCTTTCCTTGAAAGTTTAACTGAGAGAGATCAAACTGTGATCCTCAATGCAGATCAAACTGTGATCCTCAATGCAGATCAACTATGATCCTCAATGCCTATGGGGTGATGTAGCAGTCACCCGTCGGGTCGTACCCCAAAACAATATGTCCATAGACACTCTGTAGTGCTATAGAGAGAGCAGGAAATCCACACAAGTGAACTGCCTAGCTCGTGTGGACAGCCATGCTGCACCACTGATTGTTGCATATATACTTCCTTATAGAGATCAACTGCTGTGAGTTGAAGATTATCAAAAACTCAGCTTGAGTGTCGCACTGAAAACATGTAGTGCAAAAATGACACCTTAAACATCCGTAATGACAAGACTCTTGCTTGTGCATTAACGTCGATGTATACTTCCCTGGGTAGATCTGTTCAATCTTGAAAACAATCACCCCAAAGAATGCCAATAGTTGGGTCTTACCCTTGGCCTGACAATGGCTCTTAGCCGATGTGGCTCATAGCCCTTATGAAAATTAGTGTTCAATGGACGAACCGATGAAGACTAATTTGAGTAGCATCGTAGCCACGTGGTAGCTGAGAGTTAGAGCACCTTGGCTCAGGCTGACTCACGAGCAAAACACGTATCAAAAGCTTCTTAGAAGATTTTTCATTTTTCCCTTAAAGAGAGGGAGAGAGAGAAGAAGAACACGCTGGGACACAACCACATTTTGACCTACTTGCCTTGCAGGGTCGTGATTGTATGAAAATGACTTAGCATTGGCACTTTGCCTATGAAATAAGTTCTAGATTTAGTTCCTTTTAGTGTTGTTGGGTGTTGATAGCAACCAACTAGCAGGTTCAACAATCCATCACTTAGTCTGTCCTTCACAGAGTTGCGAGGGTGATAGCGGAAGCATAATGCATAAAGTGGTGGAATCCATGCCACCTGCGTAGCATGCCTTGCATGCAAAAACTTAAGCCCTTGGCTACTATAACGGTCTCAAGCGTGAGAACCAAAACCATAAGTGCCTTGCACAATCTAAACTGGTCGGAATTCTGTGAGGTGATATTCCCTACTTTGCCAGTTTTTGCAAACTTGTGTGCCACGGCCCTTGATGACAAGTCATTGGGAAGTTCCTTGGCACAAGGGAGAAGCTGTGCTTCATGTAAAATTGCCAAAGCACTTTGCTTTGCACAATGACAGTAATTGCCAAGTAAAGTGTAAACATGGAAAAATAATAAGAACATAAAATTGGCTAACCTGGTCGTTGCGGTCACCCGTTGACTCAAAAGTCCGTGGAACAAAACTCGCTTAAAATGGCTCGTAGCCATATCTGCTGCACGGATAGGAGCTGTTGGATGTAAATATACATCCCTTGTATGATATACGCTCGTCTGTCACGTAATGAAATAAGCTGGAAGCATTTTGCCAAATCCTTCCCAAGTTTGTATGCTCATAGCATAAGCCGAACGTGGGAATTTTCCATGCAATATACCTGGCTTGAAGCCTTGCTTCGCATAAAGAATGTTGTGATACTAGACGACGAAGTCGGCTGTTGAGACACAGATATCATGACAAAAAGCATTGACCTTGTCGAGTGATTTCAATTGAAAATAACCAGTCTTGTGTGGCAAACATCCCCTGTCCGCTTCGAGAACAGTGACACGAAGTCGGCCATGCCGAGCAACATGCCCCCCCCGCATCAAGTCTAGCAGTAGGATGTGCCAATCTCCTTGAGATTCTAAAGCATCGCGAATTTGCTATGCTTTTGCATCAAAGTCAACCGTTGAGAAGCCGTGCTTCAGAGCCAAGTGCTTGGGATTCAAGCAGTGCTTGATTCGAGTGTCCTAAGCAATACACAGCCTTGCTGTTAGAAACATCATAACCATGTCATACTCAAGCCAATATGAGAAGGAAGCCTTGCTGCACATGAGTTCTTATGTAGTTCTGATGCGGGGAGCCACCAGTTACGCTTGCCAGTTGACAATGGCATTCACAGCTTACTCGACCATGTCGAATTGTACTCATGGAAAGTATGTACCTTGTACCTGCTTGGTTGGGCTATGGTAGTCCCGATAATTTGTAAATGGAGTTCTGCTCCCAGGATTGCTTAGAAAACTCATTTAAGCACGCTGATTGAGAATGGGAAGATCCTGTTGTTGCCTAATTTCAACAATAAACAACAACTAGCCGAGGAGCCATGTCCTAACAAACTTGTTTTACAACTTCGTGAAAGTGTAATCAGCGGTTGGCCTTGCCAAATATTTGCATCTTAAATGCCACAGGCCTTGCCTGTACCAATATGGCATAAGCCTTGCCTGACCCGAAGGAGCAAACATGGCCGAGGATCAAAAATTTCCAAACCAAAACTGGGAATTTGATATCTATAACTGTAGACCCGAACATGCTCAAATTGCTCCATGCTTTGCTTGTGGTGCGTATAATGCAGATAAATCTGCGAGATTCAAAGAAGTTATCATTGAATATATTAAAGTCGACTTGCTTACCAACTCGTAGAAATCCAGGTTGAACAGCGTAAATCCTTTGTTGTCAACATCCGGCATGTATGTTGGCTCGTAACCCTTGTGCATGTCTTGACGACAACTTCCATGTCTTGCATAAATCTTGTGGGAGTTCGAAGAAAAGCTACTGCTTACCTTGTGACGTACTCACCGCGACCTTGATCCGATCTCAGTGAGTGGCATTATGTCTTGCAGGGTTCGTGTATGCGGTCCTGAGAAAATTTTGCAATTTGTTTCTTGCTGCATGCAAGCTAGCCCACGCATGTCATCTTTGTTCAAAAACGCACCAGCCTGTTGAGAGGTCATATGCCCATGCGACAAGGGGGGGACCTTGGCCCGTGGGCAACATCCTCTAATTCAATTTAATTGCCCAAGGCCTTTGGCCTTAGGGCATCTTGATGTGAAACCAGCGAACTCGCTGGGCGATGGAGTTCTCCACAGAGCCGCCGTGAGAGAGAAAGGGAGGTCGGGCTCCGCGCGTTGCTCGGATGCACCCTCAGCTGAGTCGGGTTTGCTCCGGCTCCGCCTCGCGCTCCCAACTAGGCTGACCATGAGCGATTTGGAGCCTGTCGATGAGCCATCTCCTCCCGCCTCAAGAGGCCTTGCACACGCCGCTTGCGTCTCGGCCCAGCCTTCCCCGCCTGTGGAGAAGCCCTTCCCACGGCCATGCACTGTCGGCTTGTCCACGACCGGAGAGAGAGAGAGAGAGAGAGAGAGAGAGAGAGAGAGAGAGAGAGAGAGAGAGAGAGAGAGAGAGAGAGAGAGAGAGAGAGAGAGAGAGAGAGAATGCCATGCTTCCCCCCTCCATAGCTCCCTGCTGCCTCCTCCTCTCCCCTGAGCTCTAATACCAGTGTAAGACTGCGGGGGACTGGACCATGCAACTCTCCACCCAACCATGCCATATATAGACTCCTAGCCCCTAAATATAGCGCCCCTTGACCGCATGTCCGTTTTGGCCCTTGGCCCTGCCCTTGGCCTGACAATTTGGACAATGGAATGCAACACATTTTTGTCATGATTCATCACTTGACCCTACAACAAATGAGGCTTTCCTACTATATCAATCTATCACGACATGGTAAAAAATATGAAGGCTCATCCTTTATGCATTAACACTAGTTCGGTACCAAAGTAGGACATTTAATTCTCCTCCTTTTACAAATTTAAATTAAATGTTACTTGCGTATTTCAAAAAATCCTTTTGATATGCTCAGCTACAACATCTTCTTAAAATATAACCTTGCATTTTGGAAGCTATCATGATTAAGAACTATACTCATTAAGTGGACCACTATAAGACTATGATTGATGCTTTGAAGAAATCAATTTTATAAGCTTAAGAAAGAATGAAGAGACCTTGTAGAAAATTGTACATGATTTTTCACCATTGGACTATAGATAATTGCAAGTTTCACGTGCAAAAAAATTTACTTGAGAGTATATAAAATAATGTGAATTTCTACGTGTTTGATATGGCCAATTCAAGCATATCATTGTATACAAAGAAAAATATATTTTTCAAGTATTTGTGAGTCTTAGAAAGTGATACATTGCTTACTCTCTCCATTGAGGATTCAAGGTGGTACGTAGAAGAACTTTGATAAGCAACAATCATTGGATGATTTTAAATATTCAGAACTACGCATGAGAAAACTTTGATATTATAATTCTTGAGATATTAAAGCATTCAAAACGTCAAATAACTTTTCACATACATCAACTACTTGTGTCAAAGTACATGGTATGCACATAATTGGGACACCTAAAACCTTGGTTTTAATGTTATTGTGGACTCCTCAAGATTTTCAAGAGATTTTGCACAATAGAAAAATTCAAGCTAGGGTTCAAGCAATGAGATTTAAGTGAGTTAGGAAACCAAAAAAATACACAGTTTCTTGGTTTGAACATATTAAGTCATTTTTAGTTGTCAAACTGCACTAGAGTAACTCCAATTTCATGAGAGAACCTTTGGAAGGTCAAAATTATGCACTTACTTGGCACATGCTCAAGTATATAGTTTTGTCTATAACTTACATGTCACTTGGAAACTAATCCTTGAAGGGTATTTCATTTTTTTGTAACACTAAGTACTAACACTCGGCTTTTATAAACATAAAAAAGGTCATCTCTACAAAAAGATATAAGCATTCAATGATTTGTTTTGGCAAAATAGCTCAAATTTTACTAAAATTAACTACTTAGAACTTACCATAGTTTTCTCCATAGGTTTTGTATTTTAAGATGGAGAAAAATCCAATGTTTTCTGTCTCTCATAAACAACCTATGGTAGAAGCAAGGTGTAGAAAACATGTTTCTAGCTTGAAAAATAAATTGGCAAAACATGATAGGAAAACATAACACTTTAGTGTCTTAGGCCACTTGAATGTCCAATTACAGAACTAGTGCTAAACCACCCACATTGCCCACAATTTCAAAAGCATGTTCTTCTTTTAGAGGAGATCGTACTAACCCATACATGCTTGTGCCTATCACCTTATCCGTTATAATTGTGTATGCACACTATGCCCCTTGCAAGTTTGACGGTATGAGCAAACTTGAGTGCTCGACTTTTGATCATGCTTAGCTCAAACTACTCTCTATATACCTTTCTCTCCCTACCATTTTGTAGATTCTGAATTTCCACCCTCATAACCATAGTCCTCAAGCATTGACATTCATCGGCGACAATTATCGGATGCTTGAGTAAAGGATCAGCTCAACATAGAGCGTGTGGCATGTTTCATTTTGTCCCACAGGGCCCATATTTGATCTTTGAGGATGATAATACAATCTTCTATCTATCTCTATTGTGCATTGTTTGCAAGCACACATTTTGTGCACACACCGCTACATCAGGTTTCTTTGTCAAAGTTGGCATGTCCGATTGGTCACTATTGACGTATTGCTTGGGTTATGGCTATACGATGGGGCCACGTTTAGCATTAACTAACTAATTCCTAGCATCCTCTGCCATATCGGAGTCCCATCCTGTCACACACACACACACACACACACACACACACACACACACACACACACACACACACACACACACACACACACACACACACACACACACACACCTTTGCGTGTACCTAGAACTTCTAGTCTCCCCACGTTAGCTTGGGGACCTTGCCACGAAAACTCGGCATAAATTAGTATAGGAATGATCCCGTATGTTGAGTGCCAAAAGTAACTTCATTACCCATGTGATCTTCTTCATGCCAAGATATTCCCTCTCCTTTCTCACTTTGAGTAAACATGGTGGCTGCCTAAGGATCATGGTGATGATGTGCATCCTCGCTTACCCTATTAAAAAGAACAGGTGAATCCCCCTCGCGAGTTCACTTAGTCCATTTTTCATTGCATATGTGAGTGTTAAATTGTCTCTGCATGGAGAGTGTGAGTGTTGAACTGTCTCTACGTGGAGAGTGCTTACTGTCGTCATGACTAAAAACAAAGGAAACAAGGTGGAGGAGGTGTTGACTCCATCACAGGTAGTCAGAATCTCATCTTAAGATTGTGTTTGCCAAACAAGAATTTGTAATCACTTTCTGCATTTTTTGTCTCGTTTGAGACGTGCATATGGTTTTTGAATATTAATTTGTTATTCTTGAACACCCAAGTGGGTATGGTTACCCTGTGTGGGGCCTATAGTTGTGTTCGATCCCAAACTACTTTTAATGTTTATGGGCTACTCTTTTTGGAACATGCACATATTAAAAAATGTCATGATCACTAAATATTGAAGTACCCTATTTAGGGGAATATTGTACTCTGTTTAAGGAGGTTCCCCATATAGAGGAACGTGTGCATATGGTATTCCTTGGAATTCTTGTGTATTGTGTTTATTTGTCGAATCACTATATTCAACGACATGACACCCCTTGCATAGGGACTAACGTGTAATCTCCTTACTGCCCCGTGTAGGGTCTGCACATAAAACCAGTCTGTATTTTTTCTTTTATTTGTAATTGACAGAGCCCATGGTAATCTTTAGTATGCACGAATTGATTCACTAATTAGAAAACTTGTATAGTGGTATTGTGTTTATGGTGATGGTAACCCTATACCATGATCCAAACATACTTTATTGATGTGGTTGCCTTCAAGGCGCATTGAAGTGACCTTTTGTTCTGCCATAAATAATGTTGAGGTTATTGATGTACTTTGCATGGTTTGCAACATGGTAGATGCTTGGTTTACCATGGTTGAGAAGGCCTTGGATGGCTCACCAAATCATCACCATAGTGTTTGGCTACGTATTGGAAGGGGATTGGACTACTCTACCATAAAGGCAAAAATGCTTTCTTTCTTTGTTGGGGGGTATACTGCTCCAATTATGGATACATTCAGATGATTCTTGGGTGCTAAGTTTGTAGGAGGCTATATGGAAATGGTCTAGGTTTGAACCAAATATTGTGTGGGAAGTTTAAGGGTCACTTCAAAGCCTTTGTGGCATCAAGAGTGTTAAACAAAAAAGGGCTTAGCATACTTTTGGAAAGACATTATTGGGGTAATTAAGCTATATAGGTTAGCAAACATAGGATATAAAGCCCGATGATTAACTTAAAACTAGGCTTGTGTTGCAAGCCTCAAAAGGTCTTGGATGAACTACCTCGAACTCAAGGAATTTTGTTTCAGACTCCAAGATAGAAGTATTTTCTGGGAATTCTACTCGATTATTAATTCTTAGTCTAGAGTCATTTACTAGAAACTCTATTAATTTTTTCTTTGTAAAGGATACAAATAGAATTTAAAAGAAAGAAGAAGAATAAGAAACAATCTTAAATGTATACTATTTAAACATTATAAATTTAAGAATGTGGGTGACATCAATAACAAGTAGAGAGTTTGTTGAGGCCTTCAAAACGCATAAAGGACTAATGAATAGTTGTGTGAGGATCTCTCTCTTTCTCATTTCTGGTTTCATGTTGTTCAAAGGAACATAGAGGATCTTCAACCGTAGACAAAACTCAATTTTTAAAAATCAAATCTCCGATTTACCTCTCTTGTACTAGATCTGCAAAAAGTCTTGGACTATAGTACATAAACCCTTTACTTTCCTTTGTCAAATGTCATTTGTAATAGTTATTATGTTCTACTATGGGTATTTTAGTCTATATCAAACAAGCCCCCCCCCCCCCCTTCCCCCCCACACACACACAAACAAACATGCATGCGCGTGCACACACAATTCTCTCTCTCTCTCTCTCTCTCTCTCTCTCTCTCTCACACACACACACACACACACACACACACACACAAACACACACACATACTTTGTTCATTGACTAAAGATGTGTTAGCAGCAAGCTAACTCAAATACCATTTTTGGAGCTCTCAGTGTAAAAACACTTATTATTTTTGATAAATCGGGAATATTGTAACTCCTATTTTTTGGGTAAATTTTATAATTGATGAGCCGGGGCTACAAGCTTCCAGATTGTATCAACCTGTCATTACCTATCTTTAGTTAGAGCTACCAGATTATTAGTTTTGACCACCAAAAACCTTGGCTAAGGTTTAAAAGCCAATTTTTGTAAGTTATTATTAAGTTTTGGAAAATAAAATATACAACGTGAGCTAACGGCGTTCACTTCTCTCCTTCTCGTGCTTCCTACTCCCTCTCCGGTTGTTACATTTCAGTCGCGTTTGTTGCATTGCAACCGGAGGTAAGAGCTCTACGCATTGACGTAAACACTTCACGGTATTTCGTAGCTTTTGGCGTAGCCGACCCGCGGCCTAATTTCATCATAAGTAGAAATTTACACTTCAAAATAAAAAACTAAGCATAGACGGGATATTGGGGCATCATTGAGCATTTAGGTGTATTCTGGGTCGAAAACGACTAGGTCAAAAATCCACTGCTGTTAATGATTGCGATTTTGGAACTTGACCTAAAGTGGGATTTAAGACCATAAGCATGTGTGCTTAGGTATTATATACATGTCCTAGAAGTTTCGTTACGTTTGGATGTCATTTGATGCTGTAATGGATGTGATTTGTTTGTCGATGAGCGATTGGCTTTTGTTGATTTCAATCACTTGAGTGTAGCTTGAGTTAGATGCGAGTTGTTTGTTGTTTTCCGAGAGATTGACAACCTCTTGTAGCCTCTATGTACTAGTCGAGTCAACTTCATTCCATGGATTGACAATAAAATCGTGGTTCTCGCTAAATCTACAATAAGATAGGAGTGAGGTTAGACACCCGTCCCACATTTGGCACCGTTGCCGGGGATAGGAGAGACCTAAACTAGAAAAAAACACGAGCGTCTTGTGAAGTTATACTTTAACTTCCTCTAGGATCTTCTAGAGTAAAAAATTTCTTTTGGAAACCGTATAGCTTAAGATTGTCGTCTTTTGTTGTATAGAGGTAGCTTGCAAGTAATCGTACTTGTCGAGTGCCTTTAGGATCGTAGGATTGTAGAACTAGATTAGGATTTTGAGAATGATTGATGGACGAGACAAGTCTTAAGATCAATGCTCATAAAATCATAAAAAACAAGAAAACGAGTGTTTGTGAACACTTTCCACAACCCCATTGCATGAGAACCTAGGAGTAGGGTAAGTAGGATCCGAGGTGGATTTCAGAACATTGCTCTCTCCGAAAGAATCATCGTGAGTTGTTATTTGAAGTTGCAGAATTTCAGATGTACAGCTAGAAATAGCATGAAAAGACTCCAGATCACTCAATCTGACTGAAGAGTATGCTTGAAAGTTGTATAAACAAGTGGGTAAGTTCAAGGACACTTTGAGGTAAAAATTTCAAGAGTTTGCAAAAACTCAGATTATTTACTTTTTTTTGATATTTTAGGTCAAATTAAGTTTTGACTTGATTCTTAGGCTTAAAATAACTCATGAAATGACTGTCCATGAAAAAAGTGCAAAAAATGGTTCATTTCAAGTCTGAAGTAAATAATCACAATTATTTACTTTTAGCTCAAAATTGACCAAGGTTGATACCAGTGACTCATTGCATGTGTACAAACAACTTTTGTAAAGGCACATTGAATTTGGATCACCAAACTGGCAAAAAATTGGGTAAAAACTAAAGTTTGTACTGACTTTTGAGAACTTGAGTATAAATTAGAAAAAAAATAGTCCAAACCTGATGAAAATTGATTCATAGGCTTATATTGATGTGATAGACATGTGTACATGCTCACTTGACCAAAAAGATGCAAAAAATTTTTAAAAATAAATAATTGTGATTATTTACTACTGTCCCATTTTTCTACTTTTTTGACTAGGTTGGCATACAACTAATTTTACTATGTTGTAATAAGCCCACAAACCTTACTTGGTAAGATTTGGATCATTGGATTGAAAATTGTGACCAAATTTGCAAGCTAGTATGTGGACAGAAAACTGATGACCATTTGACCAAAAATTGTCCGAACTTGGGAAAACTTAGCTAGAGACCTTAAGTTGAGGTGCTTAACAGATTTGTGTCAAGAGTGGGACAAAGACTTGCAAAAAACTAGCTAGAGTAAATTATCGCGATTATTTATATCTGCTTTAAAAATTGTCAATCTTGCATATTTGGGCATACCACAAGGTCAAGCATATCAAGTAGACCACATATATCAATTTTTGTGAAATTTGGATCACAAAAATGAGACTTAAGCCAGATTCTTGAAATCAGAGTCTCCGGACACGAAGCAGTTGATAAACTTGAACAGATTTTGTCCAAACTTGTTGAAACTTGTCCAAGGACCTTAACTGGTTGTATACTTGGCAAACCAAGCCAAAAATTGTAAAAAAACTGACAAAAGTAAATAATCGTGATTATTTACTAATGCTACACAGAGCCACCAATTTTGACTTTTGAACTTGTACAATTCTAGACCAGCTTAATACAAAGCCACCGAGCAATTTTGGATGCAATCGGATCCAAATTTGGATGTTCACTCAGTTTTCAGGCTGCAGATTAATCCTTTGATTTTTGCCAAATTTGAGCCTGAAAATCTCAATTGCTGACTAAATTAGCTCGATTTGAAGTGATACACATAGACCAATCACAATAGTTAGCAAAAACTACACAGTCTTCGTGAAAGAATAGCTAACTTGATCAAAATTGATATAGGAATCAGGTTGCAGACGAGGAAACGGCAGCTTGACAGAAGTTGCAATCCAGTCAAGTGATAAAAATTGACAACAAGTCAATCCAAAAGTAAGTACTCTATCCAGGGCTTCACAAGTTTTTATGAACCTTAGGTCTGGTTGTGTACTAGGAAATGAGGGCATATTTGGAGAAACCTCTAGTAGAGTATCCACCGAAGAAAGTGTGAATCAAGGCAATTCTTTGCACACTATCCTTGGAGAAGTTTCAGACACTTTTTCTGATTCATCATCTGAAATGTCTTCTTATTCGACTCACTCTAAAACTGGAACGACAATGCGCTATAAGCACATACTCTCTTTTTATAAGACTAATCGCCCTGGAGCTCAGGTTTACCTGGATCCTAACGAAGAGTATGCTATTCGCATTGATGACCATGGTATTGAGTTCAAAGAAGAGATTAGGGAAAACAAACAAGGAAAAATGTACATAGATAGAAACATAACTCAATATTTACAAGTCGAAAACCTTGATGTGATAGACAAATGGGGGTTAGAAGTAATTCCATATATGGTCGCAAAAGAAGGACCACCAACTTTAGAATTCAAGGGACACGATCAAGTTGATTTGAAGTCTTTGAAACGGCTTAGTACTAATAATCCCAGGATCGGAGTCTATTCTTGGGAGGATAGAAATGTAAAAGATCTTTTGTGGACTTCGCATGCCAAATTAGGACAATTAACGCCCATGAAGATCATCTATATCTTCAAGATCAGAGAAAAGAGATCAACAGATCTACCAACCTACTTGTTTATGGATTGTTATAACAACAACTTTGTTATGATGACTCCTGAGGAGGTAGAACAAACCAAACATAAGGGATTGGATATTGAGACAAGGACCAGAAACTATTCCAAGAGATGAACACCGTGAGAGATCTTTTGAGAGTAATCTTAAGAAATCAGAAAACACCTCATCACGAAGAAAACCGGGTGACACTAAAGCCAATCCAGGGCTACATGAGTGGGAACGGTTGCTGCAGCACCACTTTCAGCCATAGAAGACATGTTCAAAAGGATGAATGACATGATGAATAACATGCAAAAAGCACCTATGAAGGGACCAGGGCAAGGGATACCTCAACAAGGATAACCAATTAGACCGCAAAAATGGTGTGCAATTGAGGGTAAATGGACCAACCATGAGACCGATGAGTGCTCGACCAAAATATGATGGGAATGTTTAGTACGTGCCCATGAGGCCACAAGGACAACCCATGTACAGATACCGGTCTAACATGGCACCAACTCAAAGACCACCGATCGGTATGGAAAGACCTCAACCCGTGTTGGGTCAACAAACTCCATATCGAGGACATAATACAGTGCCTGTAAAGTACATGCATTCAGAAGGAGTCATAAATGAACAAGCACTAGTGCCTGTTATACCCTATGCTGAGCCTAGTCCATCTACAATATTGGTATAATGTACATCCACCACCAATGGAAGACTTGTGACTTATACTCCACAAAAGCTTGCACCAATGTATTATGTGGCTAATCAAGATGTTAGACCTCCTATGGTAAGACCCATGATTAAGCCAAGAATGAAAAACTGTCATAACTGTGGTGCAGATGATCATTGGAAAAATGAATGTCTAGAGCCTGACAAAAACCTCAAGAAAGTTGAAGCTTATTGCATATAATGTTGCAAAAAGGGAGGACACTTCCCGGAAGATTGTCCTAAAAATCCTTTAAACAAGGGTAAAACAGTAGTAAACGTAGTCAAAGTGATACCTAGTAGCTCATCTGAGAGTGAACCAATTGTTCCAATCAAGGTAATCACTAGAGCCCAGGCTTCAGGAATGTTTAAACCATTGACCTTGAAAACATTACCCTCTTACTTGGGAGATAACGAAGATGAATCCATAGTGTGTAGGACCACTCAGTAAAAAGGGCAGAACAAACCCTAGAAGTAGACAATATTTATTCAATCATGTCTACACCCATCCAATGCACTCTTACTTTGGGAGAACTGTTAAAAATCATACCATATTTATGGAATGATCTATAGAAAACCCTAGAGAAGGTGGGGATAACGGGGCTCATCGCAAAAAATTTGGAAAGATTGAAACATGAAATGGATAACAAAGAGATTCGATATGTTCCAATGAACAAAGTCGGAGAATACTATGAAGGGGAAGAAGGAAATACCACCCTTCCAGTGAAATATAATGACATTGAAACCATGGCGATACTGGACAGTGGGGCAGGCATAGCCATAGCCACGAAAGCAGTATGGGAATCCTAGGGACAAACCGCCATTAGACAAACTCAAATGAAATTGCAATTGGCTGATGGACATATTGAAAGACCCTTAGGACTGCTTGAAAAGGTGATATTTAATTTCTGTGGAGTTGAATATCAACATACTTTTGCCATAGTAGACCTTGGGAAGAAACTCAATTACGAAATCATATTGGGAAGACCTTTCATGCGACAGGTACAACTCATCCAAGATTGGGAAAACAATTATCTGTACTTGAAGCAAGTGGTATCTATAACAAGGGTTAATCTAAAAGTTCACACTTATAGAGATGTCATAAAAACGCGCATAGAAGAGTTCAATTCAGTCTCTTCGGCTGAAACTAAGCTTCCATCGTGGTTGAACAAAGATACTCCTATTTGGATGTGTGGAGCTTCAGAAAACGGAAGTTTAAAACGAGAAGAATGTACCTTAGAAAAGGATTGCACAGACGAAGCCTATGTACTTGAACCCTTTTCAGAGCATTTGTTTGAGCCATTTGAGTGGACTCAAATTTTAGCGACAATGGATGTATGTGTGAATACGTCAATGCCTACTCAATTTTTCAATGAGGACGGCTATGACATAATTCCCATCCAAATGATTTCAACCCTCCACATTGAAGATGAAATTGAGGAACCCAAGGACTTAATGAAAGCTCAAGAAGTCTTTTCAAACCTCTCCTACGATGCAACAGATGAGTTAGAAGAACATTGAGCTACCTCAGACGATTCGGGGTCATAAAGAGAACATGTGAGAGCCAAGCTACTCATGAAAGGAGGGGAGGAAAAGTTTTTTGACTTTCCAAACCAGAAATCAAGAAGACAAAAATGGTATAGATGAAAAAGAGACACCAGAAACGTGAAAGCTAGACCTATGTCATCAGTCTCTAGTAGAACACAGTTCTTGATGCAGATAGATGTCCATGATTGTGTCAAGGACAAAATCACTGGCATATATCCTTCAAATGAAAATCCAAAAATGTCAAAAAAATCAAGAAAAACGAGGAAGGATACTCAAGCAAAGCCAAAGAAACAGGACAAGGAGCCAACCATGACATGAGTTGAGCGGAAAAAGAAATGTCAAGAGTTGAGAAAAGCTCTAAGAGAGATATATAAGACTAAAATGAAAACCACAGAAGAGGATGGTAAAGATGTAATGAGTGTTCCATCCCATTACAAAAAATATACTCTCCAAGAGAAAAAAAGCATAGTCGAACAACCTGTTAGAGAACTAAGAAAACAGGGCGAGTCCTACGAAGGACCTGAAAACGTGAAAAATATAGATTTGGCTGAACCAGGAGAAGAGCTTAGGCCTACCTACATTGCAATGACCTAACAAAAGAAGAAGAGGAAGATCTCTTAGTAAGCTTACTAAAAGAATACCGAGATATCTTCGCTTGGTCTTACAAGGATTTCAAGGGTGTTGATCCAGAAATCTGTCAACATACCATATCCATGAGAGATGATGCGAAACCAAGTAGACAAAGGCCATACACATACAATGAAACATTCGTCAGAAAGATCAAAGAAGAGATTGAAAAAATAAAGGAAGCCGAATTCATCTATGAAGTTGAACACACAGATTGGGTGTCTCCAATTGTAGTAGTACCCAAGAAGAATGGAAAATTACGAGTGTGTGTCAACCTCAAGAAAGTGAACGCAGCTACCATTAGAGACAACTTTCCTCTTCCAATCACTAAGCATGTTTTAAAACGAGTTACAGGAAAAGAAGCTTACAGCTTCTTAGATGGATTTTCGGAATACAATCAACTTTTGGTTGACCCAAAAGATCAGCATAAAACTGCTTTTGCAACGGAATGGGGTATTTTTGCCTATTGGGTTATGCCTTTTAGATTAACTAATGCTCCTGCCACATTTCAAAGATTGATGAGCCATGCTTTTAAAGAATATCTTAGACAGTTCTTGGAAGTATATATGGATGATCTATGTGTACATTCGTCAATCCTGGTTGATCATTTTGAACACCTCAAAAAGATATTCGAAAAATGTAGACTCTATAGGATTTGCTTAAATCTTGAAAAGTGCACATTCATGGGTAGACAAGGAAAAATTCTTGGACATATAGTGTCTAAAAATGGCATAGCTACTGATATGGATAAAATTCATGTTATTGTTGATTTGTCTAGACCAACAACATTTAAGGGGGTTCAAGCCTTCATGGGACATGGTGGATATTACAGACGGTTCATTTACATGCACGCTATAATTGCAAAACCCATGTATAGATTGATTACACACTTTGAATGGACTGATGAGTGGGAATAGTCCTTTATGAAGCTTAAGCAAGCTCTCACCTCAGCTCCAATTTTGAAAGCACCAGATTGGAATAAGATATTCCACATACATGTAGCTGCTTCCAATTTTGCCATAGGGTGTATACTAGCTCAACCGGGAGACAGAAAAATTTATTTTCCTATTTCTTATGCTAGCCGTTAGTTGAACATGGCGAAAAAGAATTATACAACCACAGAAAGGGAAGGATTAGGAATGATCTATGCTGTAAAAAAGTATAGACATTACCTATTAGCAAACAAATTTGTGTTCTTTGTGGACCACCAAGTCTTATTGTACTTGGTCAACAAACCATGTAGCACAGGAAGAATAGTGAGATGGTTCATCATTCTTCTGGAATTTGATTTCACTGTAGTTGTGGAAAAGGGCACCACCCATCAAAGAGCAGATCATTTTTCTAGGATTGTTTCAGGGGAATCGTTGACGATGATCTACCAGATGCATATTTGTTCATCGTGGAAATGATACCTCGATGGTGAAAAAATAGGGTATCATTGATGACCATAGCTCATGTGGATTCGCAAATACCACTTCCTATTACAATCAGATTAATTGAGCAATCGGCTATGTATCAACTACTAGCTGGTAGGCTATACAAGAGGAAGCGAGATGGAATATTGCTCTTATGCATTAATCCTAAAGAGAAAACCCAATACCCAAGTCAAGCACATATTACCATCGTAGGACTTCACTTTGCGGAACACCAAACTATGCAAAGGATCTTGAGACTTGGAGTATTTTGGCCAACTATGAGGAGTGATGTTCGCTCTTTTGTAAAGGATTGTCCTTAATGTCAAAAACAGACACGCCATACCTCATGTAACATTGTTTCAAATGTCACCTGTTCCTAAGTGGAGTAATTATCTAGTCACTTACTTATTGAGCCGAACATTTCCTGAGGATATGAGTAAACGCCGTCAAAGAGCAATTGAAACTGAAGCAAGAGACTATGCTCTTATTGGAAACCAATTGTATCGGAGAGGCAAGGATCAACATTTGCGTCTTTGTGCAAACGAAGACGAATATATTCCGATTATAGAACAAGCACATGCTGGATTAGCTGGAGGTCACTTTTCTAGTGAGACCACCGCAAGAGAAATCTTAATGGCAGGCATATGGTGGCCAACACTTTTTACAAATGCCAAAGAATATGTTCGGAGGTGTGATGCTTGTCAACGAGCAAAAATGCCAACACGTATAGATAGCATGCCCTTAAGACCAATGATGGGAGCTATAGCTTTTGCAAACTGGGGTATAGACTTGTTGGGCCAATACAGCCACCTGCTTATAGAACCCAAGCTCAATATATTATTGTAGCTTGACTAAGTGGGCCGAGGCTAAAGCAACTCAAAAGAATGATGCTAGAACCACTATTGTATTCTTATATGAGTATGTGTTCACAAGATATGGACTACCAATAGAAATTGCCAGTGATAGGAGAACTCATTTCCTGAATGAGGTAATTGAGTATCTGCTTAATGAATTTATGGTCATCCATAACAAATCAGCTCCCTATCACCCACAAGCAAACGGACAAGCTGAGCATACGAATAAAATTCTTATCTTGGTATTGACTAAAGTGGTTAGTTCAGAAAGGACAGACTGGGAAATAAATCTCCATGCAACTCTATGAGCTTATCAAGTTTCATTAAAAACAGCTTTAAATGCTACATCCTTTAACCTTGTTTATGGTGTTGATGCCATACTTCCAATAGAATTTCTATTGCCGACACTAAGGGTAGTTAAGGATCTTGAATGGACTGGACATGAATTGTCAGAAAGACTTGAAGATTTAGAGAAGCTAGATGAGCAAAGGCTAACTGTTGTAGCTCACATCTATGCACAAAAGCAAAAACAAAAACAATTTTTTGATTCCCATCTAATTACAAAAATCTTCAAAAAAGGGGATTTAGTTTTAGTCTATTCCCTTAAGCAACACATTCCCAAGTTTAAGAAAAAGAAAAATGGACCGTTTATCATTGAATATGTATCTCCAAGTGGACCAATTAAGTTGTCCACCCTAGATGGTGAACCAATGGCTAATTGGATTAGTGGATGTTGTTTAAAGAAGTACAATTTACCGCTAACCAATGGATTGCTAGAAAGAATGCACGCAGCCAAGCAAAAGAAGATAAAACGATAGCAGGTTATTGATGAAGCCCAAGAGGAAGCTCGACTTTGGGTACTCAAAAGGAAAGCTGCTCTTAAGAATCAACAAATACCTATTCCCATGAACACCCTGGAAGTAGATGACCGGCAATGGGAACTGCAAAAAGATGCAGTGTCAACAGATGATGAATGGTTAGATGGAATGGACCTTCGCATCAAAGTACAACTCAACAACCATAGCACAAATGCATTGGTCTATATAGGAGCGAGAGTGAATGCAGTCAATTCTTCCGCGTACAAGAAAGCAACAAGTCATTCATTGATAGCAGAAATAGCGACTATCAAAGGATGCAACAAGAACCCAACACCAACATTGGGAGTAGTCACTTGAATGTGATAGTACATGGATGTTCATGTCCTCATCAGTTTGTATGCTTACGAGATGAGCACATGAATGAGACAATGATTCTTGGAATTCCCTGGATGCGAACATACAAGGTAGTACTAGATTAAGATACAAATCATCTCAAGCTATCACCTAAAGTCGGACAACTCATTGTTCCAATTGCATCAAGTAAGGAGGAATGGAAAGACAATTACCAGCAGAGCAAACCACGAAGTAATCAATCTTCTCCATCCTATCGACAAGCAAATGCTACAAGTAGCATGCAAGGAGTCATGCAAACTTGGGTACCGAAAACACAGCTTAAGGACAAGCCGATTCAAATCTGGGTGCCCAAAACATCATCAGCAATACCAAAGACGGTTCCACGAGTCAAAACACAGAGACGAGTATCTCCAAGAAAGGAACTTAACATGAAATGGGTTTGGAAGAAAAAGGAGCACTTATCTTCTACGCAAACTGAAAAATAAATCAAGCAATGGAGAGTTAAGTCTCATAAACCTCAACCACACCATTCTGACCAAGACAAACCAAGATATCGATGGCGAGTAAAAGCTCGACAACAGCCATTATTGATAACAAAATCTCAAAAAATTAGCACGCTAAAGCATCCTGATGGCACAATCAAGCAAAAAGCACACAAGCTACAAGATTTTCTCTTTGGAAGACAACATCAAAAAGCCTCGACATCAGAAACCCTTGAGTTAATTACTCAAGACCCAACTCTTGCACAACATAATGGTTTGAACTGCATTGATCTTCAAAGCATGGTAGAGCCAACCAAGGCTATGTATAGACACGATTGTTCAACCCATGCACACAGTCGTCTCGGAGTACGCCATCTAGGAGGGGTGGACGAGTACTAAGTAATTAAGGGCAATGTTTGAAGAGGGAGAAAAAAGTTTGATGTTAACGTGTAATTTTTTTGCAAAATTACCTAATAATGCCCTTATAATTCATCAACAAGGAAAATTTAAGTGATAATATGTCCCCGATGAGTGTAAATAGTGTATATATTATGAGAAAATCATCAAAACATGGTCCTTTTTTGTTATTTTTCTCGATATTAAGACTTGAAAATAGAGAAATCCAACAAAAAACAATAAAGCTGTGTTTTTCAATGGATTTTATTTATTATTGGATTTTCACTTTGCTTTTTTAGTATATTTTGTTATTTTCTTTGATTTTTCCAATAAACAGGTCAAAAATTAATAATAAATAGCAAAGGAGCTCAGATGAAAAAATTGAAGACACGGTGGTGATAAAAAAAATAAGGTGGATAAGCACAAAAAATTTCAATCAAATCGACAGATGGAAGCGGGAAGCCTAAATTAGGCGGCCGGACCTACTTTTGCAGACTTCTTGCAGAATGAGCTACAAGAATCCTATTGGGAAATTTTTTGAGTCTAACATAAATTTCATGGCCTAATAGGACTAACAGGGGAATCTGGGGAAAAATGGTTCGAGAAGTCCGAGTATAGATATCCAAGGTAGGCTAAAATCACCTCATTTCCACTTGTTGCCTTTGGAGAGAGAGCCTTTCGACCCTCTTCACGCGTATTTTTTGGAGTCCACAGTCACTTGTTTTCAGCACTGTCTCACATGAGACATGAGGGGTAAGTTCTTTACTCATCAAAACAATGATCCATTTTGTATGACTGGTAGCTAGTCTAAACTCCTAGAAAAACCCTAGAATCCGAGCAGTGCACGAAGACGTCCTACGACCAAAAATCGACCATAGCGGCCTGTCAGATCAACCAAATCGGATGAGATTTGAACTGTAGCATGCCCAACATAAAAGAACACTTCTGTATCAACAATTGACCATTCGGCAAGGGTCGAGGGGGTCTCAAGTAGAAAAGCTAGGTTTTTGGCAGATGCCAGAATTGGATTCTAACTCCACAGACAGCTTACCTATGAGGTCTATATACATGATTGGTTTCATGAAATCAATCAAGAAAAGCCCTCAAAAAGCAGAAAACGGCTCGAAAGCTACAAAGCGTCAAATTCGACATAGGAGGTCAAATTGACTCTAAATGGGCCAAAATTGGATGAGTTGCTTCATGACAATGTTGCGAACGAGTCCATAGCTTCAAAAGTGACTGATCTACAAGCAGTGTAGTCAAAGAAATCGGTGATTTCATAGTCGAAAAGCACGAAGTGATGCCGGCAAGACCAAACTTTACCAAATTCAATTTAGGACTTGTTTTAGGTGTATAGAATGTGTTTAGGTCAAAAATTTTAAGTTTTGCAAGAAAAAGTTGACTGCTATAAATAATCGTGATTATTTACTTTTGCACTATTTTGGCTTGAAAATTGCATCATCACCTAACCTATCACTTGTACACACCTATTACATGCCCAATTTCCAGTATGAGCCAAAATGATCAAATATAACTTGGAAAATTGCCAAAAAACGCAAAGAAGTCCGTCCAAGCCAAATTTTGAGCTATGAGCCACAATTTTTGATCCAAATCTCCTCATATCACATACACAGGATCTATACTATGCCTAGAACTAAGTTCTACCAAAAAATGTTCATTTTGATGAAAAAGCTAATAATCGCGATTATTTACTTTTTGACCAAGATGGAAGAAATTTGCAACTTTGCCATCATGGGAGCAAAGTACATGATGTCCTAAGCCCACTAGCCAAGTACAAATTTGGAGCTCAAAATCTCAAAATTTCTCTACATCTACTGTTTCAGAGACCTAAAGCTCAAATCTGGCACCATTTTCACCATGTGGATCTAAATGAGCCCATATTTTACCTAGAGTATCTATTTGGTATATACTTCAAGCTTATAATGCCAAGTTTGCAAAAAGTTGAAAAAATTACTCAGCTATAAATAATCACGATTATATACTTTTGTTGCAATTTTTTGTTTGGACTTCATAATTTTGATCTTTACATGTTTTTATGCATCTATGCATGTTCAAAAATTGATTTGAAGCAAATTGGACCAAAATTGTCAGCATTTTAGCCTGAAGGACATTTCAGAGAAAATCTACCAAATTTGCTAACTTTCACACTCTATTCACTCAACAGGAGCCACGCAAGCCGCAGAGAGGGCCAAGAAGAAGCTCTCGCAAAAGCAGAAGCTGTAAGAGCTACTGCCATACCAACTGGACCCCAGTTCAATCAAGACTACCAAAGCGACCTACCTATCGAAGGAATAGCTTGAAGAGCATAACACAACAGTGTTCACAGGTAGATTCAAGAGCAAAGAAGAACATCAGGTAGAACTGCAACTTCTACCAAAAGAAGTTTATGATGTTGCCGCAAAGCCCGAGACCAAAGAAGCCAACAAAAGGCTTGGACTAAGAGTGTTTTATGAACAAGAGCCATGTGGAGTGGACTTCCAAAAAGCTTATGAGCTCTTGTCCACGATCAAAAAAGATAGAACCGCCCAAATCTCTGACTAGCAAGGGAACAAAGTCGAGGTGGTGATTAGAAAAGACATAGTGGTAGAAGTTCCAACAGAAGGAATGATAATGAGGGTAAGAGATAGAAAGATGGCAGGAACCTGTTGGGGTAAAGCCCCATGTGGCCGGTTAGGCCAGGTGTCCCTCCACTATACTTATTCATTATGTACATAATAGAATAAGGGGGCTCACATGTAGAGAGTGAGTTTTAGCCCCTGCAAACACAAGGTGTCCTCTTCTCCTCTCTTCTCCATTGTTGCACACTCTCGCGCACTTCAACTGGTATCAGAGCTCAGGGATTGGGAGCACCATTGGAGGTCAGCGGGGAGGCAGGCAGAGAAGCAGTAAAAACGCATCACGTTTTTACAGATCTGTTTTGGCCTACCAAAACGTCTTCATTCAAGCCAATTTTTGTTGCTACTGACCGATTTTTTGTCCTCTTAAACTTTGCAAAAGAAAGTTTTCTCAAAATGTTCACCAATTTTGAGATATGTCACTCAGACTGCCTGTAGGTCGTGAACTAGAAGCTGAAGATTTTTACAAGTCTATTTTGACCTATAAAAACAACTTGTTTCATGTCCATTCCTAGAGTCCCCAAACGTTTTTGCGTGGTCTACAACTTTGTAGAAGGAAGTTTCTACAAATTTTGCACAGTTTGAGAGATATTCAGTTCAGACAGCAGGGTGGTCTACCTTCGTCGGTTCTTCTGCGTACAGGTTTTTCGTTGCAGACTCTTTCTGCAATGTCTATCACATGCATATCTGATGTAAGGTCTTGAGGGTCTGTTAAATCAGATAAATCGTTGCAACGGTTACAGAAAAGGGTTTTTGTGGTTGATGTAAGATCTTATGCGGTTTATGTATTGTGATGAAAATATGCAAAGCCTATTGTTGAGGGTCGTGGTAAGGTTTTATTTGAGCTGGGGGATTCTCAAATGTGGAGATCCTTTCGGTGATACATGTTTTGGAGCGAGCCTCCGACATCCCCATAGTTTCGGCATCGACATAGGATGTATGTTTATGCGGTTAGTGTAGTATTGGTGTGCATCTGCTAACCCGCCATTGTTGGCATTGCTGTCATCTTTATGCATATGTGTTTGACAATGTTCAGTTGGTCAGAGACACTCTTCTAGAGTTAAAGACATTGACAATGACTCTGCCGAAATTTTCAGGTTTTCTATCATCTTCTTTAGTACAGCGGATCTATTACTTTTGTTCCTTGTTGAGTGATGGCTTCGTCATCGGAGAACTCTTTGTTCAACATTGAGAAGTTAGATGTGACTAACTTCCCATTTTGGAAGGAACAAATTTACAATGTCTTAGTACAGAAGAAGCAGATCCGGCCAATAAAGATGAAAGGGATAAAGCCTGAGGATATGGATGAGTATGATTGGGAGAACTTGGATGAGTTTGCACGTTTGAAGATCATGTTAGACCTTGGTGAGTCTGTCTATCGCATTGGTTTGGATGCATGTAAGCTAGAGAGTTATGGCAAAGATTGTGCAATGGTTTTGGCACAAATGAGTCTAGAGAGATGCCTACAGTCAAAGGAGGATCTCGCAGACATAGAGATGTTGTGTGTTGGCATTGTGGTCATACAAGGCATGTACGTAGCCATTGTTTTCGGTGGATGAGACAGCGCAGGAGACAACATAGGAGGGATGCTATCACTTTGGATGATGTGGGCGCAGATGTAGCGTATGTGGCTATGCATGACGGAGATGTCGCCTTTGCTTCCGTGTTTACTCTTGACTTTCTTATGTGGGTTTTTGACGACACGTACCTTCGCATTGGATACTAGATGTGAGTGTTAGGTTTCACGTCACTCCGAGTCATGAGTGATTTAGCATATATGCTAGTGGTATGCTTGGACGTGTGTGTCTAGCTGATGGTTCAATGCATGACATAGTTGGTGCAGGAGATGTCAGACTATTGTTGTTGAGTGGTGCATCATACGTGCTGCGAGATGTACGCCATGTGCCAGGTTTGACACAAAGCTTGATCTTTGTGAGTCAGTTACGAGACATCGGATGCCAGGTAGTACTGGATGAGCACAATTTCAGATTGCATCGTGGAGAGCTAGTCATAGCGAGAGGTGCTAGTATTGGCACAATTCATGTGATACGAGTATATCATGTACGAGATGACACAATCTTCATGAGTATGCAGCCATGCAGAGAGATGAGGCATGTCTCCTTTGCAGATGGGTTGCATGATGCTCCAGTTTGTGAGCATGTTGAGCCAGTTGTGCAGATAGTTGTGCAGCAAGGCATGTCATTTGTGGATACAATGATGGATATGGATGGCTTGAGTGTTGAGGATTCAACCGTGATTCAGTCATTCATGGATATGCTTAGGCCAGAGGCTGATGTGTGTGAGTTAGAGATAGGCATTGCTCTTACCACACAAGGTTTAGGACAGACAGATGCTCTTGGTGCGCATGTGACATGTGATGGACACGAGGATGGATTCCAGGGATGGGAGTTTGGGTGTCAGAGTGATTTCCATGAGTGGAGTTCTGAGCAAGATTTGACTGAGATGGTCGGATTGGGAGATATTGCTAGAATTGCATCAGCATTCCGAAGTCTCATGTACGAGATACTCATCTTGAGACCAAAGATTGCATTTGTAGTAGGTGCATTTGCAGTGGGTGCAGTTAGTCATGTAGTGACTGACGTCGGCCTTGAGCATAGGGGCACTTTGCAGCGTATGGTGAGATACCTGCAGGATGTGTGCGGCTTTGGTGAGGAGTATGGTGTCGATCGCTCTATACTTTCTCTACGATTAGAGCTGGATGCACATAGATTCAGTGAGCGAGTGGGCGTTGGCTGAGGTCATACTTGTGATGGCCTTGTACAGGTTTTGTATGGTTTTCTTTTCTCTCTCAGGGCCACATTGGCCTTTACGTGGGAGGTTGTTGGGGTAAAGCCCCATGTGGCCGGTTAGGCCAGGTGCCCGCCCACTATACTTATTAATTATGTACATAATAGAATAAGGGGACTCACATGTAGAGAGTGAGTTTTAGCCCCTGCAAACACAAGGTCTCCTCTTCTCCTCTCTTCTCCATTGTTGCACACACTCACACACGCTCTCACTCACGCACTTCATAACCTTCACCAAGGAAACCGCCGCTGCAACATTTTGCGGACCTCATCCAAAAACAGGTGGAAGAGCTTGCAAGATTGTACCACCAGTGCTTCTACTTCCTCGCCAAAAGATCACCAAGGTATACGACACCCAATCATGTGGGTTCTCAAATCAACAACCAGGAAACCAATCGACCATGCATAGTACGTGTTGTCCACATTGAAGGGGACAAAGAAAGAGGGAAAAATAACATATCTGGGAGCACTAGAGGTTCTAATCAGAATTGCCTACCATGCTATCAGCATGGCCAACAACTTGCTGCCTGCCCCAGATCAGAACACTTGGATAGTGTTTGCACAACCATCCCCTCGAGCAACAAGATCTACCAAAAGAACATACAAGTCGGATGAAGAGTCTATTGAGAGCTCGCCAGAACGACATAGCAATGAAAGCTCAGATAACAAGGAAAAAAGAGCACGAAGGGAAGAGATGAAAATAAAAGCCGTGGCAGCACATTAGGAGGAGCCGCAACAAAAATAGGCCAGCTTTGAAAGAGAAAAGCAGTCCTATGAACGTAGCCGCCATGCACAAGGCAAGGACCCGACAAAGTGGGTACCCATTGAACTCAAAGGGGCAAGAACAAAGCGCCATGCCAGGAAACAAGCAGAAGACCCCACAGAGTTACTGGAAAAAATGTATGAGAAAGAAAAAGCTTTGAAACTGAAAGAAGCCCAAGAAGCAGAACGGAAAGCTAAAGAGACGGCGGAGCAGCAAAAGCAAGGAGAGGAAACAACTGCACAAGGAGAAGCATAGCATGATCAAGGTGACGTGTCTCCCCAACCTTCTTCACTTGCTTCAGAATAACATGATCACCCCATGCCAAGCCCACCACCTTCACCAGTGGATAAAGCCACAGAACCTGAACCTACAAAAGAGATGGAGTCTAAACAAAGAGAAGCAATTGAATCTGCACAATAGGCAGCTACTACACAAGAGCAACACAAAGAGCCAGAGCCAGAGCCAGAGCCAGAGCCAGAGCCAGAAAGGGCAGCAAGTCCTGCACCAGAAGACAACACAAGGTTTGAGCAAACAAGAGAGCATGAGGCCGAGGAAACACCTTCTACCTCTACAAACATGACAATATCGAGGCATCCACGAAGCCTCACGATGACACAACAAAAGAAGACCATCCACAGTCTCAAGGGCAAGAACAACCAGCCGCCATGACTCAGCCGAAAGAGATAGAAGAGACTGTCGAGACATCTAGGCAGCTAGCAAGAAATGAAGATTGGCAATCAAACGATGAAGTAATCCTGCAAGTCGACGAGTATGCCAATCAAATGTAGACATGATGGAAAGACTTCGAACAGCAGCACTTAGTCGCAACACAAAGGCTAAAGAATTAGAGATGGTGATTGACGCACTCCAAGGGGAGTTAGACGACAGATTAAATGTCATCATCGATCTACAAAGGCAAGTGTAGAAATTGAAAGCTGAAGCTGAACAACATCAGCTAGCAAGGAATAAACATCAAAAAGAGATGGAGGAGCTCGGTGACCTACTTATGAAGTTGTCAGATGCTTGCAAAGCAAAAGATGAACAACTGACAGAAGTTACCAATGAAGTTCTAACTACAGTTCAGAAGATGTAAATACAGTTAGATGTAGCAAATGCCTCCCTGCAATACTTAGAGAAAAGAATAAATAATGAGGCAATGTTCTTGCGGCAAATATGAGAAAATCCTGTAGTGGCCTCGATCAAAGGAATAGACAAGGTCTACAAAGTATTAGAGAAGAAGAACAAAGACCTCGAGCTAGAGCTAAAACTGGAGCAGTCTCAGCGCAGAGACCTGGCTTTAATGCGGGTGCAAAGAGAAGATGATAAATGAGCTTAAAAGAGTCAACCAACTATTGAGAGATGGATGGCCAAAAACACAAGAAGAGGCAGGAACTTTAGAGCCCAGATAGAGATCCCCTCAGTTTCTTTTGCTGAGATGGAGACACAGCCTGCAGAAGAGCTAGGTGGTGAGGAGGAATTTCAAGTACAAATAACAGAAATGGATACAGTGCTAATGTCCAGCTATCAAAGGCTGAGGAAGATGCACTAAAAGAAAAGATTACACAAGAGGTAGATGAGCAGTGGAAGGCAACGATGGATTGGGAGTTGAGAGTTCTTTACTCTGTCAACCTTACACAACTCACTCCCAATCAAATCAATGGGCAATGGCACCAACAATACCTGCCCTATCCTTTGATAAAGGTGGAGTTGCTCCAAGTCAAAGAGAGGCTTTACAAAGACATGCAGGTAGAAGGCGCAGATCAAGACCACCCAAAGTGGAGGCTGAGCTGGTTGAACAAGAATCCAAGGTATTTGATTATGTTCACAAGAGCACCTGCGGCTCTACAAAAGGATCCTACTTTCTATCCTGTACCGAGGGTAAGAACCTGGCAAGCACATGAGGCATTAACAAAGAAGTAGCCAACTTGGCTGATCTACCCAAGATTGCCTGCTCCAGAAAAGGGACCGCCGGCAGAAGAGTACATTGTGAAAACCCTAACGCACGCCATGTTCTTCTTCAAAAGTCTTCCGGATCTATCATGTGTGATTCTATATAAAATCTACTGAATGCTGCTCACTTGCATCGAAGTTTTCCATGAGCCAGAGCAAGTAGGCGTCCCTTGGATGTCATTCCTCGAGGGTAATAAAGGTTTATGCTATGATCTTAGTGGCCAACCTTCCGAAAAAGTCCTCTATGGATTCTACGCCAGATGTATGTTCTTACCTTCTCACAATATGCTGGAATTTGAGGAAACGTTCTACACAGGGTTCTTCACTTGGCGAACGAAGATATTTGGGCCAGTGATCAACAACCTGACATCAAGATTTGTAGGCTACTCAGCAGTGGAGCTGAAAAATAGAGTCACTATGCAATTCTTGCAGGTGCCAGATAAAGAGAGGAAGATCAGATATGAAAAGGCCCTAAATGCACTTAAAGACCGCCTCGCTGCCGTCAACCCAAAGACTACTTCAGTCCATAAAGCTGTGTCAAGGGACGAGACAGGCGAGGAGGGGGGAAATGTTAGTAGCAAGCTAACTCAAATACCATTTTTGGAGCTCTCATTGTAAAAACACTTATTATTTTTGATAAATTGGGAATATTCTAACTCCTAATTTTTGGGTAAACCTTGTAATTGATGAGCTGGGGCTACAAGCTTCCACATTGTATCAACCTGTCATTACCTATCTTTAGTTAGAGCTCCCAGATTATTAGTTTTGACCACCAAAAACCTTGGCTAAGGTTTAAAATCCAATTTTTGTAAGTTATTATTAAGTTTTGGATAATGAAATACACAGCGTGAGCTTACGGCGTTCACTTCTCTCCTTCTCACGCTTCCTACTCCCTCTCCGATTGTCACATTGTAGTCACATTTTTTGCATTGCTACCGTAGGTAAGAGCTCTACGCATTGACGTAAACACTTCATGGTATTTCATAGATTTTGGCGTTGCGGACCCGCGGCCTAATTTCATCATAAGTAGGAATTTACACTTCAAAATAAAAAACTAAGCATAGGCGGGGTATTGGGGCATCATTGCTAAGCATTTAGGTGCATTCTGGGTCGAAAACGACTAGGTCAAAAATCCACTGCTGTTAATAATCGTGATTTTGACACTTGACCTAAAGTGGGATTTGAGATCATAAGCATGTGTGCTTAGGTCTTATATACATTTCCTAGAAGTTTCATTATATTTGGATGTCATTTGATGCTGTAACGGATGTGATTTGTTTGAGGAGCGTTGGCTTTTGGTGATTTCAGTCACTTGAGTGTAGCTTGAGTTAGATGCCAGTTGTTTGTTGTTTTCCGAGAGATTGAAAACCTCTTGTAGCCTCTATGCACTAGTCAAGTCAGGTTCGTCCCATGGATTTAATCATGGTTCTCGCTAAATCTGCAATAAGATAGGAGTGAGGTTAGACACCCGTCCCACAATATGATAGTAGCTCCTTCTACGACTTCCTTTGGAATCTGAGCCTCGGAGCTTAAAATACAAACACCGCACACACACACACACACACACACACACACACACACACACACACACACACACACACACATTGTTTCCAAAAAAAAAAATTACTCCTCTTTGACAGGAAGTGTCTAGGTTTGGGCGAGAAGGCACACACACACACACACACACACACACACACGGAGTTCATTAACAAAACCTAGGTGATAACCCTTATCAGTATATTTTACTATGGACTCGAGGCCTAAAAAGGTTTTTTTTCTCTACCACGTCACACTTTACCAAGCCCTAAATTCGTCTCAAGCTCTTTCTTTGCCTACCTATCCTCGGTGAGAACGATAGGTTAGTAAAGACAAAAAATTCCCTATGGAAACGCACCCTATCGATGGGAGGTTTTCCTTTTTTCTTTTTCTACTCTCTAAATTTAGGTTGTCACGCCGTTTTGGCATTATTGCAACTGGCGAAGGCGGAATACATGTACCCAAAACAAAAGCGAAATAGAATTGAGTCTTTGACTGCTTGTGCGCATCTGTCGCACGTGTCAAAGCAAGGGACTTTCCGTACACTGTGTGCAAGCCACAAATGGCTGCAATCACACAACCGAATTAATCTAGCAAGCTCAAGAGAGCAAGGGTGTGTCACTCATCACCCTACACTCGCCTTCGTGGAGGATTCCTTGCCGCAAAGAAGAGGGGGCTACCGCCGTGCTGCGCTCAACTGCCTCGCTGCCGCCATGCGGTCGCAATGCTCAATCACTCTCTCTCTCTCTCTCTCTCTCTCTCTCTCTCTCTCTCTCTCTCTCTCTCTCTATCTATCTATCTATCTCTCTCTCACGCATACACACGAAGAAGAAGATGGAGATGGAGCAAGAGCACTCTTCAATTGCACAAATTAGAGAATGAGTGGTTTTTAGGTTTAGGTGACTTTTATATGAGCTCGCCCATTCACACTTGGGCACCCATGCTTGGCCAACTAACCCTTGAATGTTCCAGTTAGAGTGCACCTCTCATTGGAGATTACTCTTACCCTTTTTCTATTGGACCGACAAGCCCGGCCCATGACTACTAGAAGTGGACGCCGTTGGTTAACAAGCCCCCCTTCCTGAAGTTGATTCCACCCTCGGAATATAACAGTGCATCATCGAAATCCAGTACCTGTAGTAGCAGAAGAAAAACAACATTGTGAAAGCTCAAAGGCAGCATGTGCAGGTGTGTAATAAGTGAGATGCATACATGATATTCTAGGTAATGCAAAAAAATTCGTGAATTGTAACATTGCCAACTAGAACAAGCGTAGTACCTGAATGAATTGCAATTGAGTTAAGGTCTATCAGGTTGACTCTAAGAGAAGTACACAAGAGCTAGGGCTAAAGTAACTACTAGATTGACCAATGTTAATTAAAAAATTTCGATTAAAGAGTAGTTAACCCTAGGAATTTTCGTCGTGTTTTAAAGGCCACTGATCTTGTCACTTATACCACTTAAGTGTGATCAACATAAAATACAAGGAAATTTGTGCTATTCGCTTTCTCTTTTCTCTTTTTTTTTTTTTCTTTTTTGTTGTTGTCATAGTTGCTACAAGTAGCTGGGGGACTCGAAGTCTCAAATATTAGCTTAACACATGGACTTCCACAACACAAGTCACACTTAGGTGAAATAAGCTAGAGAGAACTATATCCTCATAGCCTAAAAAATTACTAAAGTTACTACAATTAATAAACTATTTAGGAATTAAAGTCACTAATTAAGTGGCGTAGTTTAGCCTAAGGTCCTAATACCTGCTTAAAGCCAACTAATAGACAAAACTCAAAGAGAAGAACAACGTACTAGAAGGTTGAAAAAATTATAGCATCTAAATTGGCAATGTCACAACTTCATAAATTTTATGCATTGTTAGAAACTCAAATGACAAGATGCAAACATGTAATTGTGGAAAGCATAGATAAAAGGAAGTAGTACACCTGATATAATGGAGAACATCTAATATAACATGTAAACATCCATTGTCGTTGTCATTCGAAGGCATCCTTATGTAGTCACAAACTGCACAATAGTCACTACTAAGCATCCACCTTCCAGAGGCACAACAGTGGGAAAAAAGAACTTTTCTAATCACTAAACTCTAAAACAGATCACTCCTATCGTACTAATCCTACTTACCCTCCATCACTTGAGTGATGAGGATCAAAGTAAGTGGAGGTTAGAGAGCTCGGTCGGTAGCTCTAAAGCTAAACCGCCATCCTCATCATCAAGGTAGGTGCAGTCCTCTTCGGTAAGGCCGTGTGTCTCGTTTGTCCAATTGCCATTATCGTTCTCGTCCTCTTTCGTGCAAAATAGTATTAGGAATGTCACGAGGCATGCATACTCAACCTAGGCAAAAGGGTAAACTTGGACAATTGGGTGAACTTCCTGGATAGAAAAGGGATCCGTCGTAGTCAAGAGGCGGACCGGCCACTCTAACTTCTCAACATTTCTCTCACAAGCGAGTGTTTCAACTGAATCCCATTCAAAGGAAATATGAGGATAACATAAATGCATTACTTGGGACACGTAAAAAGAATATTCGTAAAGAATAAGCCATACTGTGAACACAAATAGAGGATGGTTAAGTGTTTGATGACATAGGTTTCTGTTTCAGTGTACTGATGTGACATGTGTAGGTTGGGGTCAATGATTTTGACTAGTATTTTGCACACTCTAATTGCTCTTGCTCTTTAATTTTTTTTAAAAAAACTAGGGTGGTTAGTTACTATATATCTATATATATACAATCCCTAAAATTAGAAAGCTCAAGGGTCAGGGAAAGAAGGGTAACAGGGAAATAATTCAATAGGCTGACGTGAATGAAGACTCCCCCCTTCCTTGAGTAGATCATACTTTAAAAGGATGTCATCACCTTTTGGAACCAGTTATTCCAATTGGTAATAGGTGAGGATTTTAGCTAATTTTTTTCTTTTACCTTGGGTGCCTCATCGAGTTGCAAGGGTGGTAAGGTACTCTCCCCTGAATGAGCTTGAAGTAGTTCATGAGGTAATAATTGAACAATGGGAGGTATCGAATATTTTGTAGCTTCGTGGAGGCTGCCTATGGTAGGTGGAGGTTGTGTTGAAGCTTTTACCTCTATGGATGAATTACATGAGGAGCTAGAAGCTTCATGGAACTCCCCCTTTCCTGAGCTAAGCCGAATACATTGGTTTGGCCTTGAAATCCAAACTATCTCTGGAATAGGTGTGTAACATTCTGTGATCTTTCCCTTCCCACGGTCTTCCATCGACTTTGGAATCACAAGGTTTGACTCACATGGTTTCGTAGTGGATAGGAAAGGACACGATTTATGTTTAGGTACCCAAATTCAATCATTTCCATGATAGTAGCCTTGGGCTTCTAATAGTTGTTTGGGAATCCAACATGATTAGGTTTTCACTTTTTTAACCTGATTGGACGCCTTCCTTGAGGTTTCCTTTGTGAATCAACTTGAACCATAGGGGGGTCCGATAACGATACTTTGGGGGCCCATTGATATGTACCCTTGGCTGTCTGTCGTAGCCATGGAAGTTGAAGCTTTAGAAGGTTGTGCTATTGGCAAGGATGTTGTGACTTTTTGGATTGGCAATATTTTGTTGGTTTTGGTGTTATGAAGAGGTGAGATTTTAGGTGTTATTCCTTGAGCCGTAGGGCCATGAGTTGGTTTTTGCGTCGTGATACTCCCGATCTCCCAATCGATATTACATTTGACTGTAGACATCCATTTGCACCCTAGGTTTATATTACCCTCTATAGTACCAACATGCATGACCAAAAAGCTTTGAACCACGGTTCCATTGTCATAAATAATAGGAGTATGTAGGATTCCAAAAACAGTGGTCTTATTCTTATTGACACCCTTGACTTGGATGGTGCTTGTGGATAGGGGTGGTTTTCCTAGCTGTCACCAAACTCCATAGGATAACAAATTATGTTGAGCTCCTGTATCCAATAATGCATTATAGTACTCTCCCATAGAGGCTATTTAGTTCAATTGGATATCATAAAGGTGGCTCAGATTCCAATGAATCATCATGAGTGTCTTCAAAAAACGCTTTCGTGATTCCCAGATTAGCCTCTTGTTGGTGTCTAAGACGTTGTTGTCTTTCTCAAGCCTCAACTCTTGCTTGGATCTTTTTTAACTCTGCATGTTCTTTGGCTGCTTTCTTTTGATGGATGGCTTGTAAATCTTCCTAGCTTAGAGGATCATAGTACCTTTTGAATTTACTCTCATTGAGGAATCCAATGGTTTCAACTCCATCTAGAGTCTACACACGAATAGTACCTTACGAGGTAATTTCACACGCTCAATATGGTCTTGTTCCCGCATATTTTAACTTTTTCTTTTTGTTACGCACTCCATACATAAGGACTTTATCACCAACATTATATCTTTGTTCTTTAGATGAAGGTCAAACCATTTCTTCCTTCTGTCTTTCTCCACAAGTGCATTTTGCACAGCCAATTGTCTTTCTTCATCTAATCTCTCAAGGATGTATAAGTGCTCAACTAAAGGGTTACCATCACAACCTTCTTGTGAATCTACGTGCATATTAGGAATTACAAACTCCCATTGCATAATTGCTTCTTGGCCATATACCATTTTGAATGGTGTACAATTAATAGCCACTTTGTAAGAAGTACGATAAGCCCATAGAGCTAATGTAAGCTTTAAATCCCAATCTGTATGATGAGCCTCAATTGTCTTTGTCAAAATGGAGATGAGAGTTTTGTTGGTACTCTCAGCTTGGCCATTTGCATGTGGATAATAAGGTGTAGACTTGTGGTGGGATATCATGAAGTCTGATGTGAGTTCTTTTATGACTTCATTTATAAAATGGGTTCCATTATCACTCACAAGTTCAAAGGGGCATCCAAAACGTGTGATAATGTTCTCAAAGAGAAACTTAGTTGTTGTCTTTGCATCAGCTTTTTGTGTTGCTTTTTCTTCACTCCATTTGGTCACATAGTCAGTAGCTACAATGATATATTGTGATTGAGTGTTACGCGCAGCCGGACTAATGGAACCTACAAAGTCTAAGCCCCACTTTTCAAATGGTTGGGCTACCTTGATGGGATGTAGAGGCATCTTATCCTTCCTTTGTGGCTTCTTAAAGCGTTGGCATTCATCACATCCCTTCGCCAAAAGTGATGCATCCTTGAATAAGGTAGGCTGCCAATAGCCTGATTGCAACACCTTTCTAGCTATTAGTTCCCCTGATAAATGTCCTCCGGCTATACCCATGTGGGCTTCTTGTAGTATGTATAAATACTCATCCTCACGGGCACAACGTCTAAGAATATCTTCTTTCCCTAGACTGTAGAGAGTTCCTGCAATGAGAGAATAAGGTTCACATTCTTTTAATAGTTTTCAAGCTATGTCCTTACAAAGCTCTTTGGGTGGAAAATCATTAACTAGAAAGTTCACAATCTTCTCACTCCATTTAGGCATGGTCTCGACTAGAAGTAAGGAAGTATCAAGCAATTCATCATCGAATTCAGTAGGGGCTTCACCATTGGGTATGCGAGACAAATGATCCACCATGATATGTCTTTTACCTGGTCTCACCACAATGATAAAATCAAACTCAAGAAGAATTATCAACCATTGTGCAATTCTTCCCGTGGAACAAGGTTTATTTACTAGATACAACAAGGCTTGATAATCAACACAGAAAACAAACTTGTTGGCTAGAAGGTAGTAGCAAAATGTCTTTACTACGTAAATCATACCTAAACCTTCTTTCTCTTTAGTGGTGTAGTTTCTCTCGGCATCATTCATTTGACGACTTGCAAAGCTAATGGGGTAGTCCACTTTATGTTCTCCTAGTTGAGCTAGAACACACCCAGTAGCAAAGTTTAATGCATCAATATGCACATGGAAAGTTATATTCCAATCGGGCAGTCATAGAATGGAAGCGCTTGTTAAGGTCTTTTTCAATGACACATAAGCATGGTCACACTTCGCGGTCTAGTGGAACTCAATAAGAAGCTTGTACAAAGGATGAGCTATTTCAGCAAAGTTTAAAATAAAGTGTCAGTAATAACCAACATGGCCCATGAATCTTTGAACTCCTTTATAGTTTGTAGGTGGTGGAAATTCAGCAATGGCTTTAATTTTTCTCTCATCTGTGGAAATCCCATTTTTGGACACTATATGCCCTAAAATGACTCCATGTTTACCCCAAAATTGGCCTTTGAAAGGGTTTAAGGAGATATGATACAATCTGCACTTCTCAAACACTTTTCATAAGCATGATAGATGTTTTTTCCAAGAGGAATAAACACAAAGGTCACCTAAGAAAGCTTCGCAAAACTCCCTCAGATATTCTCTAAAAGCAATGTTTATTAATCTTTGAAAGGTAACACGGGCATTGGTTAAGCCAAAAGCCATAACACGAAATGCAAAAACTCCAAATTTGGTTATAAAGGTTGTTTTAGCTTGTTCCTCTAGTGCAATTGTGATTTGATTGTATCTAGAATACCCATCTAAAAAGTTAAAATCTTCCTTTCTTGCAACTCTTTCAAGCACATGTTATGAATATTGCAAGGGGTAATGGTCCCTCCTAGTGGTGGCATTGACCTTCTTGAGATCCACGCACACTCTGAGTTTCCCATTTTTTTTGACACAATCACTATCGGAGAGACCCATTCTCAGTGCTTAATAGGATATATGAATCCGCATTTCACAAGCTTTTCAATCTCTTCTTGAACGATCTTTGCATATTTAGGATTCATTGGTAGGGTTGTTGCTGAACTGGTTTAGCCATGGTATTCATAGGGATTGTGTGTTGCACCACGAAAGGTGGAACACCTTTCATATCATGATATGTCCAAGAAAATATATCCCTGAATTCCTTGAGAAGTTCTTTAAGTACACATTCCTCAGTCTTTGTCAGATCTTGGGTAATGAAAACAGGTTTGGACTCTTCCCCTGGGTCTGCTAACTCTATTACCATCATAAACTCCATTGCTTCCATCGATAGGTTTTCTTTGAGCCTTTGTATACACAACCTTACGTTCCTTTGTGGTGTAGGATTTGAAATGTTGAGGTGCAGGGTGTAAGTCTGTGGGGTCCTGTTGTTCTGTGGACTGTGATTTCACTTCCGATTCCTTTTGTTGAGCTAACTCTTGATTTTGTCATCTCCTTACGGTACGGCTCAACTTTAGTTTCTCTATAGCCTCTAGTTGTGCGATGTCAATGGGTTGTGGACTACACCACATAACGCTTTGAAGGTATTCACCCCAGTTATCTACCACTTCTGATGAGCATCACATGACCCTATATAATTAAGCCATTCTGCGGTAGATTTATTTTCATTTATTCTAGCATGCACATTTGGTCGATATGGTCACCTCTTATATCTCTTACTCTTCTTATCTATTTTTTTATTACGGACGATCTCTAGTGAAGAGTCACTAGATGAATCGCTAGTTGTGTCTTCTGCTCTTTTGGGTAGATTGTCATCTAGGGTACCAATGGGCCCTGAATGGTTTGTCCCCCACATTTTCACTAAGATTTAACTCAGATTCTTCATCCTTAAAGTCATTTCAATTGATGATTCTTACCCCAAATCATGTGGGCTATAGTCTTGTGAGAAGCTACTGATTCCAATGCCAGTCAAACCTTCATCTTGTAGGTCATCAGAAGCTATATGCATTGCTTCTAGTATATTTAAGGGTACGAGTGGTGGCATTTCATCCCCCTCAGTTGTTACCTTGTTCGTCCCCCTGTTTCCCCAAGTGTCTATGGTTGTTGCTAAGTGGACCCAATCCACATTTTCCGACTCAGTCATCCCATGTAGTACATCCATATAAGGAGAAACTTCCCCAACGTCAGTGTCCACTTTACATGTGTAACAATACTGCAATGGGGCCAAGTGAACTATGGTTTTAGATCTATGATCAATTATAAATGTGTTTCCTAGAGGATGTGCTTGACGAGTTACAAGATTCACTTTGAACTGGGGCCTCACTTCGCTGTTTTTTGCAATCTCTTCCTTCGTGTTTTCTTCTTCTTCTGAGATTGGGCAATTGATGTTGTGTCTCTTTCTTCAAGAATATAGTTTTGTTTTGGAGCATCGATCATGTGATTATGTTTATTGGTACCACAGGTGTACTTTGTGATGGCTCCTTGATAACCTCAATCAAGTTTAATGGTGTGATCTTCGACGCATTTGGATTATTCGAACATTGGGCAATCAAATGATCTATGCATCAATTACACATGAGTATCAGAATTGTAGACATGCTTGCTTGATTGGTTTGCATTAGTGTGGTGTTCTTTTGTAGCCTAATAGGACACTCGGCCACACGATGTGGACCTCCACACTCATAGCATTGAAGCGGTGGTCTCTTGGCAGTGTAATTGATATTTTGGCCTCTTGCAGCAAGAGCATCTACTTGATAGACATGTTTGACTTGTCCCCAATAGTCCTCCATGTAGTATTGTGGACTTTCTTCAAGCGCGTCAATCCCAGAGGCAATATTAGGGTCTATATCTTCCTCACAGCCTTCCAAAAAAGTAACAGATGACTCACAACCCACTTGATTCACAGAAGTGATTCTCAGATGTGGTGGTTGCGCTCCTAGAACTGGAGGTGGTAAGAGTGTTGTTTGAACAACATTTTGGGCCCTAGGGACCATATGTTGTGATGTTTGTTCGAGAAGTGGGGCCGGCATCAATGCAGGCACTCGAGGTGTGTCCATCCATGCTAAGGTTGGTCTATTGGCCATCGTGCGCTTAAATACTGTGAAATCCTTAGCTTGATGACCATACCTCCCATAGGCATTGCAATTCCCATTGAATTTTACTTTAAAAGCAGGGCATTCAATGGTACTATGCGGACCGTAGCATATGGAGAACCATTGTTGCTCCCTTCTTGGATATATATGATTGTTTTGTGGAGCGCGACTGTCTCTAAGACTCTCTTGAATGGCCTTGGTGAGATGTGCTAAAGTCATCTTAGATATCTTTGTCTCCTTAGCAATAGGCTTTAAGGTCATTGGTTGATGCCCCGATGCTTGCGAGCTAGTAGATTTAGGCTCAACAAACACTCTTTCTCCTTGAATCATTAAATTATCCTCCAATTGGATCACATTGGTGGTGACTGCTTCCCAAGTGGTGATACCTCTAATGACTAGACCATTGTAGATATCCTCATGTCATAATCCCCTAATCAATCTATCAAGAAATTGATTATTATTGAAGCACTCATTTGGATTACAACGAGAATTCAAATGCTTCAAGCGACTAATAAAGTCTCTCACCGACTCTCATTCCTCTCATTGGGCTTTTTGAAGCTGAGAGGCTACACCCCAAAGCACTCCCTCTCGTATGTATTCTTTCAAGAATAGTCTCCTAAGAGTAGGGTAAATCATTTTTTTTCCACCCTTAGGGTTCTATACCAATCCCCAACCTTCCCACTTAAAGTTAGGTTTAAAGCATTACTCTTATGCAGGTCATTGTGTTCTCCTAGAGAATCACATATTTGTTCAAACACTTCGATATTCTTTCTCACATCCCCATCTCTACTAAATTTTTTTGTGAGCTTTGCTATTTGTATTGTCTTACTTCTAGGCTCTCTATCGGGCGTGTTACGTATATTCTCAGCAATAGATTGATTGATGGTTTGAGCAAATGCTACCAAATCTCCTAAATAAGCAGATATAGTGGCCGCAGGTGTAGGCGCTCCTGGAACTACATGTGGGATGGGAGTTGGCCTTGGCCTTGGCATACGCGCGGCCCTTGGGTCCCATACCTCGTATGGTGGTGTACCAGGTGGTGGTCCAAAGTTCATAGGTGTGGCCCTAGGCATAGCCGGTGCCGGGTACGACATGTTATTGCTAAATGGTACGGCCCCACTTGAATAAGAGCTTGGATAATTCCATTGTGAAGTGTAAGCCCTTGGCATAATTGGGGGTGTGGGAGCTATGTGGGCATGAGGTGCGACAGGTACATAGGCTTGATGCACACCTGTAGGTATTGTTGGGGCACTATGCTACTAGGTAGCAGTGCAGTGCTAACAAACGAGGTCCAAGGTGTACTTTTTGTACTCATCACCGGAGTAGGTATCGTAGCTGTAGTGTCTCCAAGAGACAGATGATCTAGATTTGGAAAAGTAAAACTACTACTTGTGGGTTTATACTGTACCAAAACTCCAGGCCGCACAATATATGAAGGGTCCATTGGACTCACTGAAGGAGTTTCCATTTGTGATAGCATCGATTGTCTGGCCTTGCGTGTATCCAAGAATCTCATAAGGCTAGTTGAAGGAATGTTAATCCCTCGATTTTGCGTCTCCGATTGGATGATGCTATGGATGACATTGCAGACCATCTATTACCGCTCCTCTAGACTTGTGGCGCTAGAAGTAGGTTGTACAACTTCTAACCAACCCTATATGGTATGTGTAACCCATGTACATGTCACTCAAGGTTTTAGTTTGTAGGTCATATTCCCAATTTTCGTTGAGAAATAACCCTTCTAGGCCCGGCGTACTAGAGGTTTCCCTTGAGGTGGAAGCATTGTTGTTCCCCACAGTTTGACCCACATTGCCTACTAACTCAGGAGCACCCGATTGCTTGATTGCTATGCCTGTTGTCCCAAGGGTCTTTACCTTCATGGCTTGCTGTTGTTCTAGAAAACTCTCCATTTCCATCTCCCTAGCCGCTTGCATATAGCGCTCAACTTCTTGCACCCGCAAGACTACTACCATCGGGTAGTAGAACTTCAGGGGGTGATTGCTTTGCAGGGTCTTCCATGAAAGCAGGGTGCAGGATATTGACGTGGACACTCTTGGGGAGTATATGCTCCCCGTGAAATACCAAAGGTGAATCTACCTCTCCCTCACCTTCGTTAACTTCACTAGCTGCAGGTTCAGAGCGAGTAGCTCTACTAAAGGTTTCTATAAAGCGACTAAACACACTAGATCCAAGCTGTGGAGCCTAAAAAGGTACGTTTTCATTTACTTGCTCGGGGTTTGGTGTAGGATTCCCTTCCATAATATCATAGTCAGATGAAGAGTCACTAGCCGCTATGTTTGGGTCTTGGGTTGTACTACCTTGGGTCCCCACCGAGGGCCCGAAACCTAAGTAGGTGGATATTGAGAACCCGCGTAAGTCGAAGTGCTCGCTAGTTGCTCGGCCTCTAGCACACAACCAGAGCACAAATTCATGTGCCTTTAACACCCTACAAGCATTGACGAATACCCTCAAAGGTTGACCACTTGATTTTTTGGGTGTTTTGCACCCTGTTTTCACCCGTTTTTACTCGTTTTTTGATGTTTTTTAAAGTCTTTTTATGATCGGTTTTTGGATTAGAGTGTGTGATAGCTCAAAACGAGCGTATCGCTCAGGGGGTCGTGGTGTGCTTTACAGCACAACATTGGTTACCGAAGCCATGATGGTCCTCAAAAGGGTCGATTTTTACTTAGACGTGAGGCTAAAATAAGTAAGTCCAAAGGGTGACTGAGGCGTGAGCCTGGGTTTGGGCTTGGGCTTGGGGAATGTTCTCGATCCCGACCCTTCCTTTTAAATAAATAAATAATTTTTTTCTTTTTATTTTTTTGGAGGATAAGGTCACGCCGTGCACGCGCGCACACACACACACACACACACACCTAACCTATCTACTTGCAACTAATAGAGCTACTGTTACACACTATTTAACACAGTACTAGAGCAACTAATTAACTAACATATCTACTTACTGCACCTTACAGATCTAACATTATAGATCTAATACCTTAAATCTAACACCTTATCAATAGAAAACAGTACATTGTAGCAAAAAAATCTAACACCTTATTAACAGAAAACAGTAGACTGCAGCAAAAACAAAGTTTACAAATCCTTCTCAACAGCCACACACCTTCTTTCTCTACCTTTCCTACATCTCACATTGCACCACAAAGCAGCATAGAGTGCTATTCGAGCTTAGTATAGGGCATCTTCCCGGCAATGGTGCCAAAAATGTGCGCATTTGTTTCACGTGTTAAAGCAAGGGACTTGCTGTACACTGTGTGCAAGCCACAAAATGGATGCAAGCACACAACTAGATTAATCTAGCAAGCTCAAGAGAGCAAGGATGTGTCACTCACCGCCCTACGCTTGCCTTCATGGAGGATTCCTTGCCACGAAGAAGAGGGATCTACCGTCGTGCCGCGCTCAACCGCCTAGCTGCAGCCGTGCCGTCACAATGCTCTCTCTCTCTCTCTCTCTCTCTCTCTCTCTCTCTCTCTCTCTCTCTCTCTCACACACACACACACACACACACACACACACACACACACACACACACACATACACACGAAGAAGATATGGGGATGGAGCAAGAGCACTCTTCAATTGCACAAATGAGAGAATGAGTGATTTTTAGGTTTATGTGACTTTTATATGAGCTCGCCCATTCACACTTGGGCCCATGCTTAGCCAACTAACCCTTGAATGTTCCAGTTAGAGTGCACCTCTCATCGGCGATCACTCTTACCCTTTATCTATTGGATCGACAAGCCCAGCCCATGACTACTAGAAGTGGACACCGGTGGTTAACACTGCTATACACTCCAATACACCACACACACACACACACACACACACACACACATACCATGCACTTACAACTCTAAAGAACTCTCTTCTGCGCTATGAGCCCATCCATTTATATTGAAGAACGCTCTTCTTTGATATGTGGCCATCCATCTATACAAAGGCTTAAGCATTCATTAGCACACGGCCACAGTACGTCTGTCGATACCACCCTCCATAAAAAGGAGTAAAAGGTGGTGACACCTTGCAAATTTGGTAAGGAATACACAATCTCAAAGTTGTCTATTGACAAATTCTTCAAAAAGGCCACTCTTATGGAGGGAATACAAGCGGATAGTGGAGCTGTGGCCTCATCCTCCTCCTCTCAGGTGGATAGTCTCCTTACAATAAATAATTTGGGTTTTGTTTTCCTCCCTAAGGAATTGAATATCACAAAATCTAGGTTTATTTAATTTTTTGGACAAAAGAAAGAATGTTGTCATTGTAGTCACAAGACATTCATCATAGTAGCTGTTAAGAACTTTCTTTAATACAATTTTCCATGTGGCTAATCATATATTGTTCACATACTACATAATTTTTTGCCTATCACGTTAAAAGGAATTTTTTGAAACAAATAAGATAATGTTGTATGGAGAAGGCATATGACACCGAAAATATAACGACATATAAACTTGTTTATTAGTGGTTACTCGAGTATACTTTAATTTTTCCAAAACCCAGAGTTCTTAAACACAATGCTAAAATACCATGCTTGGGAGGTGGCTATCATAGCCATGAGAGCTTGTGTTATTTTCCTCGACTAATATTATGGAAAAAATATATATTCCTCCTCATACCTAGCTAGAAATGGGCTTTGGGAATCCTTGCTTTTTCAAGTAGTTAATCTTAGCTACCAAAGACATACATGGCTACATCGTCACTAAATAGATTTGAATGCATGGATAAGATGGACATGGATGACAACTGTCGGGTCCGTCCTATACTTGCATTCCATGACTAAACAAAAATGCTGATGATTTTTTAGTTTTCATTATGGTTGCAGGTAAGGATTTTGACTTCTTTTATCTTTGAATTCAAGTGTTGTTCGACCATCTTTTTGAATGTACTCTTCAAATTGTGAATAAAGTATATAGATTAATACTCCAACATGTTGGAATTAGGGTTGCAAGAAAACACACACAGCTTGGAGAAGAGAAAGGAATCTCATAGCACACAATAGAGAGTGTTTTACTTAGTGTGCAATGGGAAGATAGATAGCCCTAGAATGATGGGCGTATATACAATGCACGGGGGGAAAAACCTCCCAGGGAGGGAAAAATGCCCCGGTGGTCCTAAGTAAGTGTATTCACACACATCACTACCACATGTATATGGTAACAAATCCCTTCCTAAAGTGATGCAATGAATGAGAGCTGGCACATAGAGTAAAGGGAAATGCCATGCCTTGAGGACATGATCAGTCCACAAAAGGGAGTAAGCCCAAAGCTTTGCTAAAAGCTTCAAACTTCTCACGAGACCAAGCCTTTGTGAAAAGGTTTGCAAGATTGTCATGTGTTGGCACGTATCTCCTGCTAAGAGTCTATCCCTGACATAGTGGTAATGCACCTCAATGTGCTTTGTGCGAGCGTGAAAAACTGGGTTTCTTGCAACTGCCAATGCGCTCTAATTGTCAGTGTAGATAGTGTTGGTAGTGTCCTGTCCAACACCCAAATTAGCCAAAGGCGTCTGAGCCATACACAATCAACCGTAGCTATAAAGACTGCTTTGTACTCAGCCTCACAAGAAGAAGTGGCCACAGTAGGTTGTTTCTTGTTCAACCATGATATACATGAATTGCCAAGCATGAAACAAACACCACCTGTGGACACTCGAGTGTCAAAACAACCAACCCAATCTAAGTCCGAAAAAGCATGTAAGTATGGTGGCAATGACTCAAGTAGCAAAAAATCCTCTTGACAGCCTACCAATGCTTAGACCCTGGGCTATGCATAAATCTGTTGACTTGTGAGATTGCAAATTGAATATCCTGCCTCGTGTTGCATACATAAATGAGGCAGCCAACAACAATTTGGTAAATAGTGACATCTGCAGGATCACCAACATCATGAAGACTCAATTTCTAATCTGTTTGCATGGGAGTGGCAATAGGTTTTCAATCCTCAAGTCCAAACTTACATAGCAATGTCTCTATGTAGCTTTTCTGACACAAGGCAATACCACCATCACACTGCTTAAATTGTATACCCAAGTAATGATGCAACAACCCCAAATCTTTCATCTTGAAAGTAGCATTCAAATCAACCTTAAATTCAACAATATGTCTCTCATTTGGTACAGTGATCAACAAATCATGCACATAAAGAACCACAATGAGAAGTACATCACCCTCACGCTTTACATACAATGCTCTTTTTGTTGGACTGTTATGAAAGCCTCGTTTGACCAAATGAGTGTCAGCCTTCTCATATCAAGCATGAGGAGATTTCTTCAACCCATACAAAGCTTCCATCTACACACATTATCCTCTTGTCCTTTCTTGACAAAACCGCAAGGCTGTGCTACATAAACTTCCTCAAATATGTCATCATTCAAGAAATCAGTAACAATGTAGGATTGATGTACATCCCAACCAAAATGAGCTGCCAATGCACATAGAAAATGTACAATAGTCATACAACAAGTGGGATCAAAAGTCTCTTCATAATGTATGCCTTTTTGTTGTGCATAACCCTTTGCAACAAGTCGAGCCCTATAGAAATGAATCTCACCATCCGGCTTTGATTTCAACTTGTAAAACCACTTCGTACCAATGGCCTTTTTTCCAGGAGGAAAATCACATAAAGTCCATGTGTCATTTTCTAGAAGTGCATCATATTCTGATTGCATGGTAGCCATCCAATTTTTTGAATTCTATGCTTCATCAAAAGATAGAGGTTTCTCAACATCATGTAAGCTAGACACAGCCAAAGCATAACAATCTGATGCATAAGATGCATGGCAAGAACCTGAATGAGTACAATTAGAAAAAGGTGCATCCAATTTACTGTCACACAAAGTATGCACCAGCCATTTAGGCATACCTCTAGCCTTCTCATTCTCAACCCTTTCCTCACCAAGTACAGCATGTACATTTGCATCAGTAATAGGCTGATTTGTAACATTTTCAAAAACCCCCCATAGGCTGTACATTTGCCTCATTGAAATTTACAATTGAACTTCCACCACTAAAAAGAGGCAACAGTGTCATAAATGTCCTTTGAGCTGACATTATTATCTCTAGTACATGACAACAAGGGCTGAACAAAATCTTCCATAACACAACATCCTATGAGACCAAGATACGCTTTGTTTGTGGATGATACAACCTGTAACCTTTACTTTCAGCACTATAACATAAAAAAATACATTTGACAGCCTTATCATCAAATTTTCTACAATGTAATTGTGGCACCAAAGCATATGCCAAACAGCCAAAAACACACATGTGCTCAATAGAAGGTTTTTTTATCATGCCATGCTTCATATGAAGTAATAGACAACAAAGAAATTGTAGGTCGACAAATTTTTTTGGGAGTGGTCGAAGAGCTCAATCTGCTCAAATTTTTTATTCGGGCTTATTTTGGCCTCCGTTTCCACTACATGCGGTGTTGCACATGCTATTTTGTCATTTTGTGCAAAAAATTCTGTCAGTGCCTGGAATTGGAGCTGGTCTCTTCATATAGCTAATTCCAGTGTTAGAATTTAGAGCTACTGGTGGTAAGTCGTCAGTTCAATCAATGAAACTGGAATAGAGATTAGAGACGCGACTGAAATAGTTATCTGAACTGAAATAGTATACTGAAATGAGAGACAGACTGGACAACTGGAAAAGTGTTTGTAGTTTCAGATTCATAGTTCAGGAACAACTAGTACAAGCTATAATGGATTGAAGCTCAAATGATTATAGCAGCATTAATGATTACAAGGTGAAGTTACAGGCTAAGACATTGTAGCTCAGGAAATACTTGGAAGGCTAAAACTAAGAGAAGTAAGAAGTAAGAAGCAAGAAGCCCGATTACAATGTAATGGGTCCTATTTATAACCTTCTAGAAGTTACTGTAGTAACTGTCGTGGTAATTAATGATGTGTGACTGATCCTCTATTTGGCTTTCCAGGAGACAGTTCCCGCCCGTTTGGACTGTCTTTGCCTTCTACATCCTTCCTTACTTTCTTGAATTTTGGTATAACTCCAAAATTTCAAAAAAATCCACCACCTCATTTTGAAATGGTGTTGAGGAACCCATTTGGGTTTCTGGTTGAGGCCCAAACCCTAAACCCTAAACCCATTTGTCTATTTGCTGAGTTGGCCGACGTTCCTCTGAGTTTGCCTATGTTCCTCATGATAGTACTCCTCTGGAGTTGCTAGCTCTTTTGGTATTGTTGTCTTTATGCTTATTTCATGATTATTGAGTGCTTGACACCCCTATAATTGTAATTCCAAGGGTGCCCAGCCAAAGAAATTCTAGCAGCTCACTGGGAAAATCCTCTGTTTGATTCTGAGATGGAACTACCCAGTATCCTTCCACTGAACCTGCTTCCTCTTGCCTTTCTGCTATACTAGTGCTTCAGAAGTTCCAGTGCCAGCATTGTCCTTCTGGATAAGTCGATAAATGGCCTCCTACTCAAGCTGATCTCGCCTTGCTGTGGACATCTCCAATTCATAAGGCGTGAGAGGATCATATGTTTTGGTGTCGGGATTATACAACGTGCGTCTACCCTTTGTCAGACAGCATCTAGCCAATTTATGACAATGTGAAGCTGTGTGGATCCATCCTTTTGGGAGAGGCTGATTTATTTTAATCCTAGCTTCAAAGAGTATCTCAGTCATTTCTGTGTACTGAGGCCCTAGACCTAGTTTAGCCGTAATATCCTTTTCAAGAATCTTAGAGGACTCCACAGTAAGTTGAAGCAGATGATTTGTGATCTTGTTGAGACCTTTGAGCTGGATTTTCCATTGTCCCATACAAAGCTTGATCCTCTGCATTTCTCCTTGCAGTTCAAAAACATCCGTTAATTGGAGAGCATCATTGATCAGTGTTTGCCAGGTTTTCCATTCTACAGTGGCTCGCTCATACCAATCCTGAAGATCATTAGTGATGTATAGTATGTGAGCCGATCCACTGGTTCTAGATGTTGAGGATACAAAGCTGGGAAAAACCTAGGCAGTTCAGTCTCTCTAGCAGACAATGCATACAGGAGAACTGGAAAATCAGGTACAAACTCTAAAAAGTTGAGAACAGCCTGGTTCTCCTGCTGCATCATCTTCCTGGTGACTCAAACCAGCTGCAACAGTCTGCGAAGATCAGTTACCTATTCCCCTACTATCATTTGAGTTTGCGGTCCTTTACTACTGCAAGTTTGATCTTCAATAATATCTTGTACCCTCTTGTCTAGAACTCCTCTGGTAATTTGCATTTGCAGTAGGACTTCTTTCATTTGATTTCTGACATCTTTCATACATTTATATGTAGGCATGTTCCCAAGCAGGAGCTCTAATTCAATGGCTAGGGAATGATAGCCTGCAATAGACTGCAGCTGCCAGTGTGCATTGACCAGCTTATCATCAGAGGTTAGTGCCCATTCAGGTACTCTCTCTAGCAGCTAAATTTTGCTAGGATGCTTAGGTAATTGGCACAACTCCTGATCATGGAAAGCGGCTGATTTCCAATGCTGGATCATTTCTCTGGCGTGTCGACATATAGGCTTTGAAAACGTTCCAGATCAGAAAGAAGAACATCATCCTCCAGATACATCCTAGTTATAGGAGATTGTTGATGTCTTAACCTCTTGTTCAGTGTGATGAGCTATAATGAATGTTGCTCATCACCTTTCAGAGTCTAAGTTACAGCTTTAGCTTTCCCTTCCACATCTGAAATGTGCTATGACTGGTGTATTGGTGAATCTTCAGTGTTGCCTGGTTGTTGATCAGCAGCCTGCTGATCTCCCGACTACTGATCCTTGTACTAGTGTGGCTGGTCTGTGTTGGGCTGACTGCCCCGTGTGGGCAGCTGATCCACCAGGACCAGATCCTGAAGGTGGAGATGGAGGAGAGTCATTATCATCATCATGTTTATCTACTGCTTCATCCTCCCTCTCTTCATCCTTCTCTTCTGCTTTCTTAGAATCCTCATTGAGGTCATTCTGCTTATCAATGTAGTCTAGAATAGCTTGATTTGCCAAAGCACTGCTATATTCAGAAAGCTTATCCTGCAAATCACTCTGCATTGTTTCCATGAGCGCCTTCAGATTATCTATATTGAAAATGGCATTGCCTTCTGGATTCAACATATCAGCCAAATTATTGTATATGTATCTTTCTGTTAAAGAGACTTTCAATGCAGTGTGGCTGGTCAGTAATGAGTTAAAATCAACTCTCTTCATCCTCAACATAGTTTTGAATCTGTCAGCAGCTCTCTCAGCCTCTACCTTTTGTTCATTTAACTGCCTCATCTCAAACTCAAGCTTTGACTACTTACTTTCCAATGTCTGAATTGTCTTGGCTGACTGATTTTCAAGAACTCTATGCCTCAAGAATTGTGCCCCTATATCCTGTTTCAACTTCATGACTTGCTGCTCATTGTTCCTCAGTTTATCTTTTAACTTGGTCACTTCATCAGTAGACGTTGAGGCATCCAACATTTGTCCCAAAGCATGGACAATCGTATTCCAGGATGACTGGATAAGCACTGAGCATCCATCATTGACCATTGTTGGGCCAGAGGCAGGGCCAGAGGCAACTCGCTTATATACTGTAACAAGAGCCATATATGGTAATGTGGTGAAGTCAGGTTTGTGCAAGACTAATCGTCCTATGAGAGGATGAGTCTGTAGATGTTGTAATATGTCCTTCTTTGGTAAGGCTAAAGCCAATTCACTAAAAGGGATAGAAACTTTACTAATTGGACTAGCAGGTGCAGGACCTTTTCCCTTATCAGTGTGGGTTGTTGACTAATCAGCACTGGTCTTGTCTCGCTGGTCTTTTCCAGTATTGGTGTTTGATGGACTCTACCCCGCTTGCTGGCTGGTCCCAACAATAATCTTTACTGGAAGTTGTTCTGTCTAGCCTTCTAAAGTCTGGCCTGCTGAAGATTTTTCAGTAACGACACAGTTTGACTTGACTTTCTAGTTGCTTCAGGAAAGCACCGCTCTTTGCCAATGTAGTTTTTGATCTTTTGGAACTACCAGCTTCCACTTGCATGGCCTTTCCCTTTTGTCCAGTGAGAGCCAACTGAGTAACTGGGGTTTCTTCATCTGAGGAAAAATCAACATTGTTAGTGCTGGGATGGGTTTCTAACTCCAAGCCATCCGTACATGGTCATGAGCATCAGGAGAAGTTTCCCAGTAAATAAATTGGCAGACATACCAGGCTTTGAAAACAGTCTGATACTTCAACTTCGCAGTCTGCTGAAGCACATTATGCAACAGAATCTGACATAAGTTGATTGAGGTTGTGGCATCTAATCTCTTTGCCAGTAACATAGCAAACAGTTTCTCTGAGACATATGTGGGGTTATTTTTCAGACTCGCAACTTCAGCTACAAACCGGTAAGCAGCAAGGACGTCCAGACCTGCTATTGGAACCCCGTGTGCACTGGCCTTGCGTTTTCTCTTGGCTGCTTTATCTTCCTTCAAAGCTGCACATATCTGTTCTACAGTTGCAACAGTCGGCTTCGGCTCAGTTGGCATCTTGAAAGCATAAGCAATTTCATCTGGAGTTGCTGAGGCTTTCTGCCATATACTACAGTGCTACCGATATCAATATTGAAGGAATCAAGAACCTGCCTAATGATAGTTGTGTCAAACTCGATTCTTGTGGCTTGCACAACCACATGCAAATCCCACAGTCGCAGCAATGCTTCTACTTGCTCAATAAACACATACCACTATAAATTACTATGAGAATAAGTGGTAGAGAAGCTTTGATAGAGGTGATAAGTGCCAAAGTTTCATTTATAGTGTCCTGCATCTTCTCCGATATTTTTCTTCTACCCATACAATGTGAAGACGATGACTCTGTAGAAGAAGAAGAGGACTTACCCAAATATTCAAATCCGTATGTAGGTGTGTCTGGTAAAGACAAACATCAATCGACACTTGCTTCTGATGAAGAAGTTTGTGGTTGTAGGGAAGAGGCTTCAGAGCTTGGCGATGGTGAATGTGTAACAGCAGGCAAACGTTGTGCAGGAGACTTATGAGGAAAAATGCCTACTCACCCTACTATTTATAAGCATTTCCACCATAAAAGCTTCAGTACTTACCGTTCCTAGAGTTCTGTGCACCGCCAATGATGTGGCATACATGCATTGGCTAATACTCTCCATGTTCTTTGAAATGATTATCACAGACAGTCCGACTGGCCCTTTTTTCCATAAAAACTGATAGTGGCTCTGACACTTTACTAATTCTGCTACTACTGACATGGTTTTGTTGTGCTGAGACTTTTCTGACTCATTGGCTCGCTCTAGTACTGTTTGTACATGAAAAAGGCTTGAAATAACTGATTCTAAATTGTCCTGGTCTTCAGTTCCCAGAATACTAGTATCATTATTCCTGGAAGTCTCTTTGTCAATATAGCTTGATCTTGGCCCCATTATACACACCTGGCAGCAGTAAGCCAGATAAATATTTCAGCCTTATTGTGCCATTGGAAAACACCCAGTCGACTTCATATGGACCATCCCAAGCTATCTTTAAATTTGGTTTCTTAGGACCCAGTTTAGATTGATAGAGCATAACCAAATCTCCTTTCTGAGACTCCCTAACTTTGATACGTCTATCATGCCAGTGTTCCCTTCTTTACTGAATAATTTCTTGTTCCAACATAGCCCACTGTCTTAACTCATCCAAACGTGTTAACTCCTCCATTCTCTGTTGATTAAAATCTAATCCATATTCCACTGCCATCCTGAGACTGGGAATTAGAAATTCCATAGGCACGACAACTTCAGTGCCATACACCATTCTGAATTGTGTTAGTCCAGTGGTGATCTTATAGGCTGTCCTATATGCCAAGAGAGCATTCTGGAGCTTTAGATCCCACTGATGTGGCTCCTTTTGCACAATCTTAATGAGAATGGTCTTGACAGTTTTGTTACTGCTCTCTGCTTGCCCATTGCATCTGGGATAATATGGTGTAGATTTTTGATGCTTTACTGAGAACATTTCCATTAGAATGTCCATAGTATCATTTATAAAGTGTCTTCCCTGATCAAACACAATTTCAACACGACATCCACAACGGCAGGCAATATTTTCAAATAAGAATATAGTAGTGGACTTCGCGGTGTTGTCGAGAAGAGCCTTAGCTTCTACCCATTGGTGACATAACAAGTGGCCATCAATATATACCTATTTTTCTGTGGAGTAATTTTCTTGAATGGACCCATGAAATCCAGACCCCATTTCATAAACACTCCCAGTCACTGGACTGGAGTTAGAGGAGTCATATATGTTGTTGTGTGTCTACCCATCCTCTGGCATATATCACATGTTTTAGGAAAGCTTCTAACATCAGCTATTAAAGTTTGCCACCACAATCCAGCCTACAAAATTTCTTGTAAGTAATATCAGTAGAGAAATGTCCTCCAGAATCCCCATCATGTGCCTCTAAAATAACTTGCATTCTCCCTTCCATAGGCACACATCTTCGAAGAACACCATCTACTCGTAGTCTGTAAAGTGATCCGCCAATGATGGTGAACTTTAGACTCTTAAAGAGCCTTCTTTTGATTCTGAGTCCAATTGTCTGGGAATCCTCCCTTAGAAAGAAACTGATATACATCATACCACTCTGGATCAGTTGTTTCTTTAGTTGTTATCTGAAATGTTCTACATCCACTGGCTCATCTCTCAAGGATTGCTCAGAGTAGCCATCCGTACTCCTGGACAAGAAATCAGCACCACAGTGGGTTGAGTTAGGTCTTCGAGCGAGCTCAACGGAGGGAGCTTTGGAGCGATCTTTTTTTTCTTTTTTTTGGAGTGCCATCCTCTCTACCTCCCCTTCCTCCTCTTGCCACCCATGTGCTTCCTCCTCTTCCCTTCCTCCTCCTCCTCAGCCTCCTCCTCCAAAATATTTCCTCTCCTCCACCTCCTCTCTCCATCTACTCCTCTAACCACCTTCTCTTCCTCCAGCTCCTCCTCTAGAAACCACCATCCCTTCTCTAAAGTCCTCCTATCTCCTACTCCCTTCTTCCTCTCTCTTTTCTTAGTCGCTCTATAACCCCTCTCCTTATCCCTCTCTCCCTCTCTCTCTCTCTCTCTCTCTCTCTCTCTCTCTCTCTCGTTCTCTCGTGCTATCTTCCCTCTGTGCGTGTGTCTCTCTCTCTCGCCCGCCACCCCTCTCTCTCGTTGTCTCCCCCTCCCACCCCCGCTCCCCCCCCCCCCCCCCCCCTCTCTCTCTCTCTCTCTCTCTCTCTCTCTCTCTCTCTCTCTCTCTCTCTCTCTCTCTCTCTCTCTCTCTCTCTCTCTCACACACACACACACACACACACACACACACACACACTAGGACAAGAGGGAAGGGTGGCAAGGGTAGACTCACTCTCTCTCTCTCTCTCTCTCTCTCTCTCTCTCTCTCTCTCTCTCTCTCTCTCTCTCTGAGACACACACACATACACACACACACACATTAGGACGAGAGGTAAGGGTGGCAAGGGTAGAGAGAGAGAGAGAGAGAGAGAGAGAGAGAGAGAGTGCAGAGAGCTATTTAATAAAAAACAAAGCACTAGCAGTATCTCTAGTGCCTCCGTTTTTGTAAAAGAGGGGGAGAGAAAGAGAAAGTGATAGCGGGAGGGGAAGAGAGAGGGGGGGCATTGGGAGGGAGAGAGAGATCAAGAGAAGAGGGGTGGCAGGTGGAGAGAGGGTAGGAGACTGGGAGGGAGAAAGAAAGCGAGCGCGAGGGGGGGGGGGGGTTGTACAGGGTGAGCCCGTCTTTCTTTAAAAAGAAAAACAATACACTTCACCTCTCCCCCTCATAATTTTGTCGCCTCTCTCTCTCTCTCTCTCTCTCTCTCTCTCTCTCTCTCTCTCTCTCTCTCTCTCTCTCTCCCCTTATCGATCGATCTCTCTCCCACTGCATCTTCCTTTTTACTTTCTTTGCCTCCTGTCACATTGTCGCTTTTTGAGTCCCTCCAATCCTAATGACAAATGAAATGAAATGCTATGTTAACTGTCATCAAAAGGCCAAAATGACCCATGCGACCAAAATGATACATTCTTGGTGGATCTAATACAATGTCTGGGTACAAAATAAAATGAGAAAGAAGGGGGGGGGGAGAGAGAGAGAGAGAGAGAGAGAGAGAGAGAGAGAGAGAGAGAGAAGGGGGGAGAGGCGTCCACAAGGGAAGGGAAGGTTTGGGCACACGGGGGGGGGGGGATTGTGAGAGGGGAGAGTGGAGTGTAGTTTTCTTTTTCTTTTTTTTAAGGGAAAGAAAGGGAGAGAGACGAGTGCTTAGGCCCCCCCAAAAAAATTAAAAAGGGGAGAGAGAGAGAGAGAGAGAGAGAGAGAGAGAGAAGGGGGGGGCCTTCTCTCTCTCTCTCCCTTTCTTTCCCTTAAAAAAGAAATAATAATAACTACACTCCACTCCCCCCCTCTCACAGTCTCTCCCCTCCCTTCCCCTCTCTCTCTCTCTCTCTCTCTCTCTCCCTTTCACTGCAAGTTCGAGAGTCTGAGTACCACAAACTTCTAGAGCGCTCAGCTTTTGGTCACATGTAAACTTACTTCCTTCACATTTTCAGCCATGACCTAGACCTACACACTTTTCTCTCCCAGCTATAGTGTGCGCTCTCCATTGCGACTCTCATCACCACAAGTTTGGACCATCAAGAATCACTCATCAGCGACACAAATACTACATCACATGTAACTTTGGTCCCATATGTCATATCCCATATGTCCCATGTAACTTTGGTCCCATATGTCATACGATAAACAAATCTATCTATCTACCTCTCCCTCCCCCGCTGGCCCCTCCCTCCCCCCCCCCCCCCCCTCTCTCTCTCTCTCTCTCTCTCTCTCTCTCCCTTTTTCTCTCTCATTTTCCTTTGTACCCATGCATTGTATTATATCCACCAAGACTGTATCAGTTTGGTCTCATATATCATTTTTACCTTATAAAAATCCTTAATACAACATTTCATTCCATTTCGTTTCATTTCTCTCTAGGGTTGGAGGGACTCAAGGGGGGGTGGTGTGGTGGGAGTAAAGAGAGAGAAAAGGAATAGGGAGTGGGGAGAGAGGTGGCAAGTGGAGGGGGGCAGAGAGAGAGAGGGATAGGGAGAGCAAGATAGGAGGACACACACACACACACACACACACACACACATATATATATATATATATATATATATATATATATATATATATATATATATATATATATATATATATAGAGAGAGAGAGAGAGAGAGAGAGAGAGAGAGAGAGAGAGAGAAGGGGGGGGGGGGAGGATCAGAGCTAGGGAAGAGGGCAGACGTAGAGCAAGAGGTGGGGGCCAGAGAGAGGAAAGAGGTGGGCTGGAGAGAGAGAGAGAGAGAGAGAGAGAGAGAGAGAGAGAGAGAGAGAGAGAGAGAGAGAGGGGGGGGGGGGGGGGGAATGGGTTGGAGGGATCATGAGAGGGAGAGAAGGGGAGCGGTGAGAGGGTCTGATTTAAAAAAAAAAAAACCAAAGGCACTAGCAAAATCGCTAATGTTTTAGGTTTTTTTAGAGAGAGAGAAAGAGAGGAGAATTTTAACGTTATAGAAAAGTACACACACACACATATATATATACATACATAGAGAGAGAGAGAGAGAGAGAGAGAGAGAGAGAGAGAGAGAGAGAGAGAGAGAGAGAGGGTGGAGCTCACTCTAGGAAGGGAGGGAAGGCAAGGGGGAGAGAGGGAGAGAGGGGAAGAGGGAGAGAGAGAGAGAGAGAGAGAGAGAGAGAGAGAGAGAGAAGGGGGGGGGGGGGGGGGGGTAGGGGGTGGGAGGGGGAGACAACAAGAGAGAGGGGTGGCGGGCAAGAGAGAGACACATGCACAGAGGGAAGATAGCAGGAGAGAGAGAGAGAGAGGTCCTTGACTACTCCACTCGAGAGAGGGGCGGCAATTGGCAGTGGTGGTAGGAGTAGGGGTGGCACATGGTGGTAGTAAGTTAGCACCACTAACCACCAGTGGTGGGCTAGGGTGGTGGGTGGTGATGGTTGCTAAGGGGCGGCAATGGGAGGTAGTGGTGGTGGGATGAAAAAAAAAAAACAAAGCTCGCTGAGCTGAGCTCGCTCCTTAACCGTCCCCCAGTGGGTTTTACCGGGCTTATGAAAAATGCGAAACTCAAATTCCATCAGGAACATCATCCATCTTATCAGTCTGCCTTGAATACTGACTTTTTTAATAAAAAATAATAATGCTTGATGATCCACAAAAAAATGAAATAGCTTGCCCAGGAAATAGTGTCAAAAATTTAGTAGCGCTGAAAACCATTCCTAAGGCTTCTCTTTCAGTAGTGGTATATCCTTGTTCAGCCTGACTGAATCTCCGACTAGCAAAATACAATGGATAATCAATCCTCCCTTCTGGCTGAGCTAAGATTGCTCCCATTGCCAGTCCTGAAGCATCCACATGTACATGAAAAATGACATCCCAATTTGGTTGTCAAAGTACTGGCTTACTGATAATAGCATTCTTCAAATTATGAACTTGATGTTCTTCTTTGTGAGCTCATACAATGGTAATGCCTGGGAAGCAGACTGATGGACAAATCTTCTATAGAATTGATATAACCCAAGAAAGAGCTTAGTTCTGATGCATTGCGAGGCGCCTTGGCCTGTTGGACACACTGAATCTTGTCATTGGCCATTTCTATACAATTTTTGGACACTACATGTCCCGGTAGTTGTCCTTTCTAGACCAAGGAAATAGATTTGAATGGATTCAAACAAATTTTCTTTTCCTGACAACGCTGGAAAACCATTTCCAAAAAAAGTAAATGCTTATCCTCTACTGAATATACAGTAAAGTCATCCATAAATATGGCAAGGAATCGGTGGAGAAATTCATTGAATATGTTGGGATTCAAGCCAACTGGCCGGACATCCCACTTACTACTAACCCATCTACTAACTTAACCATGTATACACTTACTCTTTAATACAACAGAATAAGGAGCTGCAACAAGATAACATTGATGTGTGCTCCATCCAAAGCAGGTCTCTCTCTCTCTCTCTGCTCTCGCTCTTGCACTCGCACACGCTTCCCATGGCACCTTCAACTGGTATCAGAGCAGGGTTTGTGCTTTCCGTTTTCGCGTTCGCGCATGCGCGTGCACTTTTAAAAGTGCAAACAGGTTTTCGATTTTGGCATCGGCAAATTCAGCATTCCAAGAGCATTTCCAGCAGGTTTCCTGAGGTTTTATCCCCCTTTCAAAGTTGTTCGTGCAGTTGAAAGCTTCATTAGAGCTAAGCTTCAGGAGTTGTATTTTTTCAATTTCACTTTTGCTACAGATACAGGTACAAGTATAGGACACAGGTGTAGGTTGTTCAGAGACTCTTTTGGGATGGTATATAGTAGCTTTATGGCTATTATGTGCTATTGAGATGGCGTTTATGGGCTGATTAGGAGCACTTTTCAGCATCGACATTGTCTCGGGTTTTTCAGGCATCCATCTCCTCATAGGTTCTTGCATACATACAGGACATCCAGGTTTCTTACAGGTTGCGGTGTTTAGCATCAACACAGATTTTAGTGGGAGTATTTGATGCGCATATGCATTGTTTTGGCACTTTTGATAGTGCTTGAGCTCTTTTAAGAGCGGTTTTACTCCTCGTAGGGATTTGTTTACCCCTTGCACATTTTGTTTGGAGCATGTTTGAGCGCGTATACTACACCTTGTAGTATTGTTGACAATGGATGTACGTTGAGTAGCGGAAACTACCATATGTACCTTTTGTGGAGCCGATTTGGCTTGTTTCTGGCAGTCCCGACCGTTTCTGAGACTCGGTTCGAAGGCCCTTTCTGAGACTGGGCTGGTTTCTTGTCTGCATAACCTTTTGTGACGGTTGATAGCGTGAGGTTTTCTTGAGCTGGGGGATTCTCGAATGTTGAGATCCTTTCGGTGATACAGGTTGCTGGAGTAACCCTTTTTCGTGGCCTCGCCCTAGGACATGTATAGAGAGGGCTAGGTGCATTTGACATCGTGTTGGCAGTCTTGGGTCAGCTTTTGACTTTTTATGCACAGTTAGTGGTTGATGTGCATGTCTTATGCTCTGAGAGCATTACTTTTTATGTGATACTGATCTCTTGTGACAGTTTTGGATTGAGATTCTGTCAGTTTTTTTTGGGGAAACTCTATCGAATGTTTTCCAAAATTACTAGCGTTTATCACCATATTATCTTTAGCTTGCAGCCGTGTCATCTAGCGGTGAAAAGGATATTTACAATATCCAAAAATTTGATGGGACAAATTTTGTTGTCTGGAAAGAGAAGATTCAAGATTTTCTTATACAAAAAGGCCAGATGGATCCTATCATGGAGCGCTCGGAGGGCGAGTATACAGATGTTGAGTGGGAGAAACTTGATGCTACAAATCTACCCTTCGTTTGCATTTGGCTGAATCTGTGTACTTTACTGTAGTTGGAGAAAGGACTGCTAGAGATGTATGGGATAAGTTGTGTTCCAGTTATGAGAACAAAACTGCCACTAATAGGTTTTCTTGATGAAGAAGCTGTTTGACCTTCGTATGAAGGGAGAGGGCACTATTTCTACTCACATTAATGAGTTCAATATCAATTTTACTCAGTTGACCACTCAGGGTTTGGTCTTCAATGAGGAAATCAAATGTATCTTCTTGCTATGTAGTTTACCCTCGTCTTGGGATACGTTTTGTACTGCGATTAGCAACTCAGCACCTGGTACCGGTCTAGTGTACAATGACGTCCTTGGGAGTTTGTTTACCGAGGAGATTCGCAGGAAATCTCTCGAAGTCAAGAAGGATGGTGATGCGTATGTTGCTAGTGATAGACAAAGGGGTCGCACTCAAATTCGTGCCAAAAGCAAGGAGCATGGGGGCTCACGCAGTAAGTCTTGGGGTTCTATGCGTAATGTTGAGTGCTATCACTGCCATAAAAAAGGGCATGTGAAGAAGGATTGCAAGAAATGGCAGCAAAGCAAGAAGGATAAACAATCCAGTGAAACTTCTAAGTCTGATGATTCAAACAAAGACAAAGCAAAGTTAGAGGAGATCAATGTGCTAGAGTCTTCAAATGCTCCTATTGTAGATACTCTTCCAATGGTTGTTATGCCCCTTACCTCTGACGTATTGGTCTTCACAACAGATCTACCTGTCGAGGCTCTTGTTACAAAAGATGCGCAGTATGCACAAAATTGGATAGTAGATTCTGGTGCAAGTTTCCATGTGACACCACATAGAGAGTGGTTCTCTACTTATTCTCACTCTTGGGGTAAAGTGAGACTTGGTGATGCTTATGAACTAGACATTGAGGGTGTCGGAAATGTCAAATTGCATCTAAGGAATGGCACGCACTTTACTTTATGTAATGTCAGACATGTGCCCCAGTTGACTAAAAGCTTGCTTTCTGTTGGTCAGCTTGATGATTTGGGCTACAACACCACATTTGGCAATGGTTCATGGATAATACGCAAAGGTAATCTTGTTGTACTCAGAGGTCAGAAGCATGGTACCTTGTATTCCATGCATGTGTCATATGTTGGTCATGATTACACATCTATAGCCGAGCTGCCGTCTACTGGGTTGTGGCATTGCCGGCTAGGTCATATTAGCCAAAAAGGAATGAGAACTCTGACTCGTTTTGGTGACTTACCTGTCTTGTCTTATGTTGGCTTTCCTGTTTGTGAGCATGTATCTATGGCAAACAGACTAGGTCCGTGCACTTACCATTGGGTCAAAAGCGAACTGAACCTCTAGATTTAGTGCATAGTGATGTTTGTGGTCCTATGTCAACCAAATCTCTAGGGGGGGCAGCTATTTTGTGACATTCATAGATGACTCTACTCGAAAGGTGTGGGCATATCCTTTGAAACATAAGGATCAAGTTCTTCATGTGTTCCAAAAAAATTTATCACTCGTTAAGGATCAGTCTGGCAAGAAATTGCGTACTGACAACGGTGGAGAGTATGTCTCCAAGGAGTTTGACAATTTTTGTGCTAAAAGGGGGATGAAAAGGCAGTTTATTGCACCATACACACCAGCTCAGAATGGATTTGCTGAGTGCATCAATCGTACGATTCAAGAAAGAGTCACGGCCATGGTTTCTAGAGAAAATCTCACACAAGGATTTTGGGCAGAAGCCGTCTTGACTGCAGTGCACATTATAAATCATTTGCCTAGTACGCCATTGGATTATAAGATTCCAGAAGAGTTATGGTCTAAACATAAGCTCCACTATGACCATCTCTACGTGTTTTTGGTTGTGAAGCTTATGCCACGTGCCTAAACAACTTCGACAGAAGTTAGAGCCAACGTCACACAAATGTATTTTCATTGGATATGGTGTAGATGGAGAGATGGGATATCGTCTCTGGCACCTGGAATCTCATCGAGTCATCCGTAGTTCAGATGTGATCTTCAATGATTCGAAGATGCATAAACAACCTATCAAGGAAATAAAGATTCGAAGGGTCACTTTTGAGGATGTTGCCTCGGAGACAGTGAAATCAACTCAGCGGGCTAGTGATGTACCTTCGACTAGCAATGCTCCAGAGGGAGCGGAAAGCAATGGTCAAGGAGTGAGACGGTCTACTAGATTCTCTCATCCACCTGCGCGTTTTGAGCCAGGTCTTGATTACATCATGTTGACCGTTGTGGTGAGCCAAGATGCTACCAAGAAGCCATGATGGCGGATGATGTGGTGAAGTGGGAGCAGGCTATGCAATTTGAGTATAACTTGATTCTGGCTAATGACACTTGGGACTTGGTAAAACTGCCAAATGATGCGAAAGCTTTACCTTGCAAATGGGTTTACAAGAAGAAATTTACCTCAGGTGATCCAAATCCAAAGTACAAGTCTAGACTTGTAGCCAAAGGGTTCAAATAGCAAAAGGGAGTCGATTTTTTATTAAATCTTCGCAACTGTGGTCAAGATGACAACGCTTAGAGCCGTACTTGGTCTTGTAGCGATTGAGGACATGAAACTTGTCCAAATGGATGTGAAGACAACATTTCTTCACGGGGATCTCGATGAGGATGTTTACATGCAGCAGCCTGAAGGGTTTGTTTAGGAGAATGCATCTCGTGAGGAGCTAGTATGTAAGCTCAAAAAGGCACTTTATGGCTTAAAGCAGGGTTTGAGGAAGTGGTATCATAAATTTGATGCATGTATGAGGTCTCAAGGATATAAAAGGAGCGAAGAGGATCACTGCTTGTACACAAGAAAGCTAGATGATGGCTCGATGATCATTCTAGTTTTGTATGTTGATGACATGCTTATAGCTAGGAAATCCGTTGCAAAAATTGCCAACTTGAAGAAAACACTTAGCAATAATTTTGCAATGAAAGATTTGGGGGATGCTTCACACTTCTTGGCATGCGAATCAAAAGAGATTGCAAACGTCATACTCTTGAGTTATCCCAGGAAACATACATTGAGAAAGCTTTGCAGCATTTCAATATGCAGGGGGGGAAAGCATTGAGTACCCCAATGCAGGCATTCTTGAAACTCGGCAAGGAAGATGCACCCAAATTTGATGTTGAGCGAGCTGAAATGGCTAACGTACCATATAATCTTTGGCAATGGGCAATCTCATGTATGCTATGGTGGCCACAAGACCAGACATTGCTTTTGCAATGGGAGTGGTGAGCCGATATATGGCAAATCCTGGTAGCAAGCATTGGGAAGCAATGAAGCACATTCTTAGGTACCTCAAAGGTACGGTCGGCAGGTGTTTACTCTTCTAGAACAGTGATGCATCCATCGTGGGTTATGCGGATGCAGACTATGCGGGTTGTGTCGACAATAGAAGATCGACATCTGGCTATGTCTTCATATTTTCTTGAGCAGCAATATCTTGGAGTTCATGTCTTCAAGATTGTACATCGTCTTCTACTACGGAAGCAGAGTATGTTGCATTGTCGGATGCAAGTAAAGAGGTTGTATGGTTATCTCGCTTGGTCAAAAATCTTGGCATTATGAGACTCCAGTGATATATTGTGATAGTCAGAGTGCTCTTGCATTGGCAAGGAATCCCGTGTTTCACTCCAAATCAAAACACGCTGAAGTCACGTATCATCTTGTGAGAGATTTCTTGGCCAAAGAGCTCATTATTTGGTCAAGGTACACATTGACAAAAACCGAGCCGATGCTTTGACAAAAGGCTTAGCTTTGGAGCGGTTTACACATTGCAGTGAGTTGATGGGTATAGGTTGAAGCCACTAGATTGCTTCATGGTTGTACATAGCAAGTCACTTGGGTTGCATTGGCCTTCAAGTGGCAGTTTGTTGGGATTCAGGCCAACTGGTCGGACATCCCACTTACTACTAACACATCTACTAACTTAACCATGTATACACTTATTCTTTAACACAACAGAATAAGGAGCTACACCAACAGGATAACGTTGTTGTGCACTCCATCTAAAGCAAGTCTCTCTCTCTCTCTCTCTCTCTCTCTCTCTCTCTCTCTCTCTCTCTCTCTCTCTCTCTCTTGCACTTGCACTTGCACACGCTTCATGTGGCACCTTCAGAATATTTCCATCATACATCATTGGAAAGTCGCAGGAGCATTGCAAAGACCAAATAGCATAACCACATACATAAATGCTCCCCACTCAGTAATAAAAGTAGTTTTACTCCTTAGGAGCAATCTGTAACTGGTTATAACCACTATAACCATCTATAAAGCTATACATCTCATAACCTGCAATTTCCTCAAGCAGCATGTCCGTAAATGTTAATGGAAAGGGATCCTTAATGGTCTGAGCATTTAGCTTTTGATAATCCTCATAGACTCTAAGATTTACATTCTTCTTGGGCACCACCACAATAGGAAATAACCAGACACTACTGGCTACTTCAGTAATGAACCCGATCTTCACAACGTTATCAATATCTTCCTTGACCTTCTTAGCATAATTTGGATTCATTCTTTATCTTTGCAACCTCACTGGTCTGGCATCTGGCTTCAATGGTATGCGATTTTGACATACCTCTAGATCTACTCCCTTGAGATCAGTATGTTCCCATGCGAACTCATCTTTGTACTGCTGGAACATGTGTCGGGCCTTCACTTTCATTGATGGATTCAAATGCTTGTTGATTTTGATCAATCAAGGATTTTCCTCTAAACCCAGATTTCGTTCCTCTATTTCTTGATCATCTGGAAGCAACCAGTTAGGCACACTACCCTTTTGTTTGGTTGACTCCTCATCATAATCCCATGACTGTGCTCTGAGCTCTGAACTGCTATTCTGATTTTCAATAACTTCTTCAGAGTGTGCTTGTTCAGAAACCACTGGCATACTGGAACCAACTGGTTCTTCTGGCCTTCCAGTTAGCTGAACTGGTTGTTCCCCAGAATTTAGTTCAATGAACTGATATGGAAATCGCTTCTTTGGCTTTTCAGCCTGATATTTATCTAGTAATAGTGCGTTGAGATCTATTTTGATTAGTGGAAAAATATTCATTGCCACCAGCATCCTCTCAATTTGCTTCACCTTATACTTCTGGCAAAGCTCTTCTGGTCGCAACTCCTTTCTTCAACTCCTAGTGTTGTTTGTCTGAATCTGAATTCTGCTACTGGCACCTTGTATTGTCAGAGTCTGATTGGCATAGTCGTGAACAGCCTGTGCTGTTCGCAACCATGGGTGCCCTAGTAGCATCCCATATGCGCCTTACACATCTAGTACTAGGAAGCTGGTCTTGAACTTTTCTTTGCCTACCCTTATCTACATACTCTCTATCATCCCAGTTGCCTGCACAACTCGATGATCCACCATTCAAACTTTGAAAGGTGTTGGTTTTAGATTTGTGATACCCATTCTTTGCTGAAGGTATGCCCCCAGGATATTTACTCCTGCTCCTCCATCCAGTATGACACCAGACAGTGGCTCCCACTGTTTCCTAACCTTGTAGTCTACCTGGATCACTGGCACTTCATCATCTCTGACAGCAGCCAAGTCAACTTCTCTGGCTTTCGCTTCAGCCTTCCTTCATTGTTTGATGAATTTTGTTGCTTCAGGCAAAGTTTTTCTAATATCATCTAGTTCAACTGTGAGTTTCTGAATCCTGTCACAAATTTTGACATGAATTTCTTCCCTCTCTCGATCAGAGTTGTTATAAGGACTTGAAGATTCACGAGTATCTGCACAGTATCATTCCTGTGTTCTGGTGCCTTCAGTGCCTCTTTTAGTGTTTTCTATTGCAGTTATATCTGATTTAACGCTCCCTAATTCCTCCATCAGTCCCTGAACTACAGCCAACATAGTCTCAGGAATCCCAGACCCTGACTGATCTGGTTGTGCCTTCTCAAAATACTGGGTTGGTATCTTTTGAATGACCCGAGCATCAGAACTTTCGAGCTGCTCTGGCAGCTTCTTGGCTAAATCTTTTGTGATCTTAGCCGCCAGTTCTCTCTGCTCCTGCCATTTATCAACTACCTTTTCTTTACCCTTTGCCTTCCACACCTCTCTCTGTTGAGCCCATTTGCTGCTTTCAGGACTGACTGGTTTTGCCGGCTCATCTCGAATTTCCTCAGTGACAACCCCTTTGCTACGTGTAACTGTTCGTACAGGAACTGGCTCTGGGGCCTTCGCCTCAGTAGCCGCAGTAGTAGGTGTTTCTGGACACTGAGCTGCAAAATGCCCATACTTGCCACAAGTATAACAGTTCAGACTTCGGTTCTGGAAATTATCATAACCCGGGCCCTGGCCAGTACCTCTCTGGTATCTGCCACGCCCAATAGCAGTACCATGCTCGCAACCTCTTTTCTGATGGTGGCTCCTGCATCTGTTTGGTTAGCTCCTTGATTTTCTCAACATGACTGCTGACTAATAATTTTTCTTGCTTTATCTTATCCAATTCACAGAGGATGTCCTCATCACCTTTGTTGTCTGAGTATTACAATCTAAAAGCCTTGAGTAATTTGTTGTATGATCTGAGTTGGCAAGCTCGGTAATGGTAGTACCATTTCCTTGCTGTATCCTTTAGTGTCTGAGGAAAATATTCACCCCAGTCATCTTCATCAATATTTTTTAACTCAGCATATTTTTCAAAAGCTTGGATATGAACATTTGGATCATCTTTCTTCCCACCTTTGAACACCGGGAAAGAAATTTTCAATGAAGAGGTATAATCATGTTGGTCAGCATCGTCTCTGGCTCTTCTGACCTAAGAAGCCTGACTCCATCTTGAGGATTTCTTGTAATGGTTTGTATCAGCATCCCAATCAATTTCTTCGTGAGTCTCAGTTTCAGTCTCTTCTCTGGCTTTTCTACTGGAACTGTGTTGCCTTTGGCCCCAACATCACTGTGTGTGGTCCGAGAACTCCTGGCCTTGCGTTCTTCCCTCTCATCCCTTCTCCTTCTGGACTGACTGGAGTGTTGAGAGTCCTTTGCCTCAATCTCAATTGGGTCCTTCTTAGGATCAGAGTCTCGTTCTGGTTCCTCAGGAAGAGGGTCAACGCGGTGTGATGGTTTACGACCACGACTGGTTTTGGGCGCCATCACTACAGGTGAAAATCCTAACTGGGAGAAGAGTTTTTTGGTCAATGAACAAACAGCTCTAACCACCATGATCGCCAAAACGGAATTGGAGCTGATCTCTTCAGATAGCTCATTCCAATGTTAGAATTTAGAGCTACTGGTAAGTCGTCAGTTCAATTAGTGAAACTGGAATAGAGATTAGAGACGGAACTGAAATACTTATCTGAACTAAAATAGTATACTGAAATGAGAGACAGACTGGACAACTGGAAAAGTGTTTGTAGTTTTAAATTCATAGTTCATAAACAATTAGTACAAGGTATAACAGATTGAAGCTCAAATGATTACAGCAGTAGTAATGATTACAAGGTGAAGTTACAGGCAAAGAGATTGTAGCTAAAGAAATACTTGGAAGGCTAAAACTAAGAGAACTAAGAAGTAAGAAGTAAGAAGTAAGAAGTAAGAAGTAAGAAGCAAGAATCCCGATTACAATGTAATGGGTCCTATTTATAGCCTTCTAGAAGTTACTGTAGTAACTATCAAAGTAATAATTGATGTGTGATTATTCCTCTGTTCGGCTTTCCAGGAGACAGTTCTCGCATGTTGGGACTGTCTTCACCTTCTACAATGTCTTTTTTTGCATAATAGGCCCCTTACAGTCTTCTACGGTTTGTGCTATACAGCACGTGTTGTTCTCGCTTCGTTTATCCTCTTTTCGGGCAGTTTTCACATCAAGTGCAGCATTTACCATGACTAACACAATGACAGAGATGTGTTCAAGATGTTTGCTGCTAAGGAACGATTGGATGGGCACAATTACCCTATGTGGGCTTACATGATGTGTCATAATAACTAATATCTAATTCTCCTAAATGAATTTCTCATGTTAAACTGATCATTTAATATGGGAAAGTGCCAGGGGAGAAAAAGCTAGAATATTGGTTAAGCTCGCAGACCGGCCACGGTAGGGATCCAAAGGAGGGAAAATAGGGATCCAAAGGGGGGTCCATCTGCAAAAGTGCACTATGCAACAATGGGCTTTAAAGACCCTAAGGTTCAGCCCATTAAGACTTCCAAAATGCTAAGGTTCCAACATTCAAAGGTTGTGTCCAAAGGTCATCACTAGGGAAATTGGATGCTTTGTGTGTGTACCAAAAAAGTCTTCATTAATCCTACAAAGGAGGGGGCGAGCCTTGAAAGTAGGGGATGAGAGAGAAACACACACACACAGACACACACACACACACACACACACACTTATGCTCCTTTAGACAAAGGGAATGAGGGACATATGTCAGCTCCCTAGCCCAGATGACCACAAGGTGTACTCAAATCCTATTGGATGGCCATGGAGGTGGACCAATGAGAAGTAGGCTAGAGTAAATCTAGTTTAATTAATTTAAAAACACTTAATAAAAGAACCAATAAGAATTAAGCTCTCTAGAAGACTATTGGACATTCTCCCAAGGGGTCCAATGAGCATTCAGCAGCCCAATGGCTTGCATGATTCCTGTTGGCCAGGAGACAAAGGGGTCCAGTGAGAGATTAGTTGCATTAATTAATTACCTAAATCCCTCGCAAAGAGCAAATAGCAAGGGGGGTCGACCAAGAGAGAGAGGGGGCTGAATTGCACCAGGCATTATTGCATACACACTCACATGAACTCATGTGTGAAACAAGAAGACTCTCTCTCCCCTTCTCAAGTTTTAATGGAAAGCTTATCACCTACTCCAAGCTTGTGAGAAGGGAGGCCTACACCAACAACTCTTGGCTTTGTGATGAAAATCCAACCAAGAGCCAAGCTTCAATGCATGCTCATCTCCTCTACCCTGCTAATTACTAAGTTATGTTATGCTAATATGAGTGATTATGTGAGGAGATGTAGATTTTTCTCGTAAGATTACTCCTTCTTCCTCTCAATCTACTCTCATACCCCACTAGCTCTCACCATCTTCGAAGGTGTGTGAGGTCTTGGGTCTGAGACCGTGAGGGAATTGATGATGTGTTTTATAAGTGTTTTGCTTAGTGCTTTAAGCTTCCATCTTCATTGCACTAGCTAGTATTGAAGGAACACAAAGAATTGTATTGTAAAATGTCTGTCTTGATGGGAGAAACCATAATACAAAGCCTTTTGGAGGGGGGACCGGCTCCATGTGAATCCGGTCCTCAACTGTTGTCAATAGCTTAATTTTTCTCTCTTTTGAAGTACTGTTCATGCTAACTATCTAGGTCTTATACTTTTTGCTGCTCTCTCCACCTAAGCACTCTTGTTATTCTCATTAGGAATCTATTCTAATGAAATGCTCACTATGTTCATGCTATTTTTAGTTACACACAAGTTACTAGGCCATTTAATGTTACACACAAGTTACTAGGCCATTAAATGTTACATTGGTATCAAAGCACAAGGTTTCTCTTTTCCTACTAAAGAAGGGAGGTCCTCAAGCTAGCTCTAAATGGTTGGTATTATTAATTGCATTTGAGTAAGTAGAATAGGGATTTTTCAGTCTTGCAGTGCACCTGCCTTCGTGCAGATAATGGAGCATCACCATTGAGAGCTATGGTCTTAATAGTGGAGTACTACGGGGCTTTCCTACGGCTTAACCACTATTGAGCTATTAGAATCTTGACAAGAGCCGATGATGTTTTGGTGTTGAACGACTCTCTCTTCTATTCCTTGCAATTAATGGTATTCAAGCCACGGGTACATTAGCTTGAGTGCTTTTTCTAAAGGGGTAAAGAGGAGTAGCAACTAGGGCTTGAAGTGCCAAAGTACACCTAAAAGTTGTTAGAATGGCTGACAATAGTAAAGAGAGTGAAATTAATGTTGATAACTTTGATTTTGCTAATTAGCAGGCTACTAATGATGCCCCTATGCTTGTTAACTACCTTGTTTCTAGGCTTCAACAAGCCATGGGAAATCCATCCCTCCAAAGTGAAGTGCGACGGCATCTTCGTGCTCATGGGATTCTCCAAGCTCCTCACCATGACGAGAGAGTACCTAGGAAGCCTCCTTGTGAGACTCCCAAAAGAGGCCTCTCTCCGATTCAGGAAGAAGAAGACGATCCATATGAAGGGCTCAGAATTTTGCTTCTTGAAGACGCATCTCCTTCTCAAAGGAGAACTAAAGAGTCCCCCACCAAAGGAATGAGAAAGAAGTGAGTCTCCTGCCACCTCGGCAGAGATGGCTCCACAAAGGCGGCAGGCTAAACGCTCTCATCACCTCCAAAACAGAGAAGACCATCACACACACTTCTCCACACCATAATTCAAAGAGGGATGACAAAAAGCAAGAGAAGAAAAAGGCAAGAAAGAGGACACCCTCTTCTCCATCTTCTTCATCCTCCTCCTCTTATGAAAGTGATGGTGCAGACAAAGAAGATCAAGGCAAGAAAAAGGCGAGAAAGAGGTCACCCTCTTCTCCATCTTCCTCAAATTCTTCATCCTCTGAAGAAAGCGATGGTGCAACTTTTGAACCATCAAAAAGAAGAGGCCATAGGAAATCCTATGCCGCGTGGAAGAGGTTGTCCAAGCTCAAGAAGTTCAAAGAGGGAGGAAAGAGCATCTCTTTCCTTACCTACGATGGCACCTTTGGTGCTACGGACAAAGTCTTGGCCTTTATCCAACAATTCGATGCAGCGTTTGGAGATGAGGTCTTCACGGAGTCCTGTAAGCTACACCATGTAGCTATGCACTTTCAAAAGTCCGCCAGGCAATGGTGGTCTAGCCTACGGGCCAACGGGGAAGCTCCACGAACATGGAAAGCTTAAAGAGCTTCCATCATGAAGCAGTTTTTGGCCACTGATACCAAAGACAAAGTACTCACCGAATGGCAAAGCTTGAAGCTCTCTCCCTACAAATCCATTCACAAATATGTAGACAAGTTTTGGGATTTACATCTCAAAGCCACTGTCTTCCAAAATATGGATTTTGGAGAACAAAAGCAGCAATTTTGTGCAGGCTTAACTGAACAAATGGTGGAGTATATCAACTCCAAAGGCCATGCACCATATCGGCGGTTATACACCATACTATGGTGGCTTCTTGAATCAATTTCCAAACAGGGGCTAAGAGAAATTCTAAGCCCACAGAAAACAAGGGTTCCAATGAGCCTAAGGGGAAGGACAATGTCCAAAGTCTCCTAAGTGCAATTCCAACAAACTAAGGAGAAGGGAGTTTACAAAGGCAAAAACAAACTCTCTCATGAAGAGCTTGAGCATTATCGCAAGGATAACCGTTGTTTCAAGTGCAAAGAGTAAGGGCATGCGTACCGTGCTTGTCCCAAAAGAACACCCATCATGAACCTCCTAGAGCTATCTTGGTCGAAATCCAAGAGGAGGAAACTCACCACAAAGGATCTCCTCTATGCCATGCTTGGGGAAAGGTAAGAGAACATGTTGCTTTAATTCTCTTTGACCCTGGTTCTCCTCACAATTTCATATCCACATAGTTGGCCACCAAGCTAGGCATACAAGCTTACGAGATGGGAGATGTCCTACCCGCAGATGGTGCTTTCAAGGGGCAAGAAGCTTCAGCCACTCCCTTAATCGGGAAATTGAGGCTCCATGTACAAAGCTATGTGGACAAAGAGGACTTCTTTATCTCTCCTCTCAAGCATGAGGATGTAATCTTAGGGGCACCATGGTTTGATCGCATGGTTGCCAATGTTAAATTCCCTGAAAGGAAAATCTACTTTAGGTTCAGGGAAAAAGATATGTACATAGATGCTAAGCAAATGGGTAACGCCATACCCATTGTACATACACAAGCTTTCAATAAGTCAATAAAGAGCTCTATTTCCATGTACATGATTTTTGTTAAAGATTCTCAAAATGAATCTAATGCTTTAGCAAAAGAAAATATAAACAATCACAAGAAATTAGCGTTATCCAATTTTCTCAAGGGGTTTCAAGATGTTTTTATTGCCGACATCCCTTGTGAGCTACCTCCTAAAGAAGGCAATGATGACCACGCAATTGAACTTCTTCCAAGAAGTTCACCGCCTAATAAACCTCCTTATAGAGTTTCTCAAGCTCAACAAGAGGAGATTATGTGGCAAGTGCATGATTAGTTGAGAAGGGCATGGTTAGGCCTAGCTCATCTCCGTTTTGCTTACCCGTGTTACTAATGCAAAAGAAAGACGACACTTATCATATGTGTGTCGACTATAGAGCACTAAATAGGATCATTATCAAGAATAGGTTTCCCATTCTGCGGGTAGAATACCTATTTGATAAGCTACAAGGGTCCACCTACTTCAGTAGGATTGACCTAAAAAGTGGCTATCATCAAATAAGGATAGTTGATCAAGACATTGTAAAGACCACATTTTGTACTACGTTTGGTCTTTACAAATATATTGTCATGCCTTTTGGCTTGACCAATGCACCAACCACATTCAACCGCTTGATGGAGAAGCTATTCACGCCTTATCGAACCTTTTCAGGAGTGTTCTTTGATGATATTATCATCTACTCTAATTCACTAGATGAACACAAGCAACACCTCCAAGTAATATTTCAAGTTCTAAGAGAGAATAAACTTTATGTTAATCGAAAGAAAAGTGAATTTTTCTTGCAAGAGATTCAGTATTTTGGTCGCATTATCTCTCAAGATGGCATCCAAATGGATCCATCAAAGTTATAGGTAATAAAAGGATGGCCTAAACCAAGGAATCTTCATGAACTAAGAAGCTTTTTAGGTATGTGTGCATACTATAGATGCTTCATAGAAAAGTTCTCACAAATTGCAGGACCATTACATGACCTAACAAAGAAAAATGTTAGGTATACATGGTCCCATACATGGTCTCCCAAGGAGAACAATGCTTTCAAAAAGCTTAAAGAGGAGAACAATGCTTTCAAAAAGCTTAAAGAGGAGAACATGGTCTCCCGAGGAGAACAATGCTTTCAATGCTTTCAACAATGCTTACACTTCTGGATCTCTCAAAGTCATTTGAGGTCCAATGTGACGCTTGTGGTGATTGCCTTGGAGTTGTTTTGCTCCAAGAAGGGCACGCCATAGCCTATGAAAGTCGAAGGCTCAACCCTATTGAGCAAGCTCTAGGCATATATGAAAAGGAACTCCTCGCAGTTCTACATGCCTTAGACTCATGGAAGCACTATTTATTGGGGACTCCTTTCATTCTGCGAACGGATCACCAAAGTCTTAAGTACTTCATGACGCAGACCAAGCTCTCCAACAAACAAATGAGGTGGGCAAGTTTCCTTTCGCAATTTTATTTTCATATTGCTCACATTGTTGGAAAGCATAATCAAGTAGCCGATGAACTCTCAAGACGACCGAGAATGAATGCGGTTTCCATAGCAACTCACAATGATCTATTTTCTATGATAGATGAGTATGCTATTGATCCCGACTTTAGAGATGTGATTTCAGACCTTGCACTAGGAAGAAAGAGGAACCATTTACTTTACAAGATGGTTATCTTCTCTATGGCAATAGACTATGTGTTACTACCTCACTATGTGAGAAAGTAATGTTTGAATCTCATGCTCCTCCTTATGCAGGGCATATAGGGATTCAGTCTATCCTAAAGGGATTGAAACATATTTCTATTGGCCTACCATGAAAGCAAACATACAAGAGTATGTTTCTAAATGTGTGGTATGCCAAAAGACGAAGTTTGATAGAGGAAAGCAACCTGGATCGCTTCAACCTATGCCCATCCCTAATTCACCATGGGAGAGCATATCTGTCAGGATAACGGCAAGGCCGGACTAGACAAGGGCAAGGTCGGGCTAGGCAGTGTGGAAAGGGAGTCCAACTAGGGCAAAGGGCTAGGATCCATGCTATATAGTGGGTGGTTGGGAGGTGGATTCCTAGGTTCTAGTTCCCCTTGTCTAACATTGGTATCAAGAGCAAGGTTTTTAATTTTGGGAAGGGCACAGCCGTGGTGTTGGAGAGCCACACAATTCTTGCATGTTTTTGCATGTCGGGGTCAAGGAGGCCGTGGAGCTCACCCCCTGTGAGGAGGACGAAGAAGAAGGACGGCGTGGGCAACACCTCTTGCAAGGCAAGTGGCCGAATTTTGCCATGCACCGAATTGCACCCTTGCGAGCTCTACGGCATCGTGCCGGGCTGAGGAGCACAGCTCGACCCAAGGCCAAGGCCAAAGCCCGCTTCGCACTATAGCGACCACCATCTCTCTCAATAGCTCCATGCGCACAACTGCCGCCGGCCATGCCGATTGAGAAGCTTTGAATTCACACTCAAAAGCGCCTAAGGCCTTTGGCCTTAGGACTTTATTGATACTAGGGGCAATACACACCCCGCATCAAGCAAGGAGCTCCGACCTCCGGATTTAGTAAGCATAGATCCAAGGGAATTGAAGGTAGGGCCGGCAAGTACACACACCCACACAAATTTTATGCGTACCACCTGCATAAAATTAGAGAATTAATAAAGTGTCTCAAGGGGAGTCAGAAGCGACATTATTTCTCAAATTTGATGGCAGTCGAAAGCAATTCTATCCATACTCGATTTGGCTACAACGGGTTAAGGATTTCCCTACACGGCTGACATTTTGGATCGATTTCGACTTGGAAAATATCGATTTTGACGGGATTAGCAAGGCTAATTAACCCTTGTAGTGCTCTCAATATCATGTATTTTCTGACTATTCCTTTCACTGCACTATGTAGCCATGGATTCAGATGTCAATATGACTTTTGATTTCGAGTAAAATACGCATGATCCTGCCCATGATGGCTGGTGGCCGGATGCTCTCATGGAGACTGCCCGCGACGCTACGGAAGGTGACGACACTTATGAATTGCTCGACATTCAAGAATTTTGTGCACTTCAAGCACGCATATCAGTCATGGAAGGAAATTTTAAATCTTTAAATGAAAACGTCACTAAATTATCCACGTTAATGATCCAATTAATGCAACAGTAGTCCAAGGGTCCTGCTGACACGCACATGCATGAGCACGTTGCTACACAGAGGCAAGGCCCTTCTAATCAAGGAGAAGGTCCAACTGCTGATACTTTGCACACTCTCACTGCAAAAGAGGTGGATGAGTTGTTGAAAAACACAAAACCCATTGACTTTTAAGGGAGAAGACCGAGACCGCAATAAAGATGCAGTGAATATCTTTCTTGACAAGTGGGATGGAATTCACGCCTTATGGCGTACTTCGGATGCAGTCAGATCACTACAAACGAGCTTAACTCTGGAAGGCAAGGCCTACAAATGGTGGATGTCTCTCAAAGAGAAGAATATCATACCACAGAGTTGGGCAGCTTTTGAAGCTATGTTTCACAAAGAATTTTTGCCTACAAATGAGGCAGATCGAAATTGGACGGCTTGGGATACGTGTTCCAGGCGCCAATACCCATCATTACTTGAATATATATCTCACTATCGTGATGTTATCCTCAAGTTGAAAGGCTTAGATAACTTTCAGCAAGTACGGGGATTTATACGTGGTCTGACATCAGAGCTTAAGAAGCACGTCAAGACCCAAGACCCTAAAACACTTGAGGAAGCCATAGTGAAAGCACATATTCACGATGATCCAGATGAAAAGAAATCACATAATACTCACGTACCTGCTACTACACATGGTAATACACGCACACAATATGGGAACAATAAAAGAAAATTTATAGTAGCCAATTCAGAAGCATCTAAGGGGTCCAGAGGTCCTCTCTCTCCTAAGGACTTTGATAAAGCTAAGAAAGAGAAATTAGGTTTTCAATGTTTAGGAAGCGGTCATGGCAAAAAGGATTGTCCCAAGGGGAAATCTGCTGCTCATGGCAAGGAGAAAGCAGTGCACATGGTGCAATTGCTGCCTCTTGAGTCTTCCTCATGATTCTCTACAGTGGAAGTAACACACACCGAGGTGGTGCATGAATGCTGTCTCACAGCTTCCATGTGGCAACAGACCTTTGAACCACATGAATTAATACGTATGCAAAGATCTCTACAAGGGCACAAGGTGCGCATCTTGGTAGATGATGGTGCTACTCAAAATTTCATCAATTACGGATTGGTAAAAAAACTCAAACTGCCTCAAACTCCGAGTACCCACCGCTACAAGGTAGCAATGATAAATGGACATGGTACCAAAATCTGGGATACTCAAGTCCGAGCTGTTCCATTGGAAGTACAAGGTTACTCCACATCCTTGGATTTTCAGGTTATGAACATGGAGAGGGCAGACGTGGTCCTTGGTAGGGAATGGTTGCATAGCCTAGGACCATCACTGAAGCATAGCTATGAGCACAACAGCTTGATGTTCGAATCCCATGGCACACATGTGTTGTTGTTAGGAGAGAAGGATGTACCTTCTTCACCATTGATATGTAGAGCTGAGCTTATGCAGCTCATTTTTGATAATGAAATAGATCAAGTTTTCTTGTGTTACTCGTTGTCTCATTTTCTCTCTAACATTGAATCTGTTGAACATTCTCAACACCGCATGCTTCTCTCTCATCTCTTCCACCAATGGCTACGTATACTTCCAAACAAGCAAACGTCGCTAGTGAGTTACAAAAATTATTAAGGGAATTTCAAGATGTTTTTCCTAATGATTTTTCACCAGGATTACCGTCGACACGATCAGTGCAACATAGCATCGATGTGGTTGCAGGCAGTAAACCTGTCAGTAAACCGCCCTACTGTATGAGTTACTCTGAAGCTGCTGAGGTGGAAAGTCAGCTTGCTAACTACCTTAGCAAAGGGTTTATCCAGCCCAATTCTTCACCATGGGCTTTTCCTATCCTATTAGTGAAGGAAAAAGACAGCAGTATGCGTATGTGCGTAGACTACCGTGGCTTAAATTCGGTTATGATTAAGAACAAGTACCCATTGCCACGAGTCTTATGAGATGGTGAGCAAGTTTTTCCGAGCAACAAAAAAAACGAGCAAGTCCCTCATTAAATTTATTTGTAAAAAATGATAAGGAAAAAGAGACATAGTGTGGTAACAATGTGTTAAGTAGTTGTAGAGTATGATAAAGAATTTCATCTATTCTACCCATGATAAATATGTACTAACATCCAAGCATATTTTTGTACCCGCGACAATAGGTAGATCATCAACCACATGCTCTATGGTAATCTACTTGATCTTGTCCAAAGAGCTTATTGCTTCAAAAACAAACAATGTTAAAAGATTTAAAGCAATTGATCGACTACTTGTCCTCTTAGGGTTGAACAAAACTTACAACTTACAAGCTTGCACGGCAGAGGGCGAGAGGGTGGATCAACAACATCCGCGAGAAAGGGTGGACGGATGTTTGCTGTGAACAAGGCTCGAGTAAATTGTACATCATGTAACTTGCACTCTCTAGCAAGGGATTTGGTTATATATATATCGGCTAGCTTTCCTACGTGGCATGGAAAGTCGAGTGGTTATCGGTGAATTGAAACCGGTTGAGAGTAGTTGACCAAAAGGTCAATGCGGTTGCAGTGCACGCTTCTTGAACCCATGTCCTCTTTGCAACATGCACTACAAGAGGCTATTCATATTAGCGACGCTCACACAGCGACGCTCAAAAAAAAAATCCCGGCGTCGCTATGAGCGTCGCAAATTTAGTTGTAAATTTGCGACGCTCATAGCGACGCCGGCTGGGGTAAAAAAAAATAACAGAGAGCGCCCAAAAACTCAGATCTCAGATCTGAGTTTTTCGGCGCCCTCAAGCAAGGAGCAGGTAACGCTCTCCCTCTCTCTCTCTCTCTCTCTCTCTCTCTCTTTCTTCTCCACACACACACACACACACGAGGAGAGGAAGGAGAGCCAGGTATTCTCCTTCCCTCTCCTCACTCTCATGTTCCCTTCCCCTCTTTCTCTCTCCCTCTCTCTCTCTCTCTCTCACACACACACACACACATAGTGTTTTTGAGAGAGAGAGAGAGAGAGAGAGAGAGAGAGAGAGAGAGAGAGAGAGAGTACAAACATAAACAAAAACGCACACACACATACATAAACAAAGAATGCACACACACATTGAGAGAGGAAAAGAGAGAGAGAGCATGCATAAACAAAAAACGCACACATTGAGAGAGGAAAAGAGAGAGAGAACATGCATAAACAAAAAACGCACACATTGAGAGAGAAAAAGAGAGAGAAAACATGCATAAACAAAAAAACGCACACACATTGAGAGAGAAAGAGAGAGAAACTAATTTAACGTCGTAGGAAACTAATTAAAATTAAAAGACCTAAAGATCTAGCCGACGAGGAGTTGAACTCAAGACCTATTATTCAAGAGGGAAATGGCATAACCAATCTATCATAATTGGCATGGGTGATAGAAAGGTTATACCATTTATCTCTTTTTATTGGCACACACATCCACACACGCGCACACACACAAGAAGAAGAGAGTTATAACGTCGTAGGAAACTATCCTAAAAGACGTTAAAGATTAGGTTAGATGTAGACTTACGTTAAATTAGATTTAGGTTTATTTAAGTTAAATTAGATTAGATTTAGGTTTATTTTTAGTTAGATTTACGTTTATTTACTCTAGATTTAGATTTACGTTATATTAGATTAGATTTAGGTCTCCATAGACTGCGATGCCTGCATGAAGCGGGTGAAGAAAGCCCTCAATAGAATATAGGGTATTGCTGCCTTCACTCATGGTGGTCTCCGTCGATCCAAAAGTACTGGTGAAATGTCTTTAGAAGATAGGGAAGAAGGTGGATCTTCAGGGCGGCAAGAGTCACTACATCCCCGACAATGACCATCTAGACAACCTCTAGTCATTCAACAGCAACTTCAAAGTTAGTAACAAGAGCAAGAACGGTCCAAAGGGCCAATTGCTGTCGTCAGATGTGGATGGAGATGAGGCAGCGTCACCGCCGGAAGTTAACTCTCACATCTTTAGTGATGAGAATGCCAACTCTTGCCGAGTTATGTGAAAAATTATGTGTTAAATCAGTTTTAAGGTTCTTATAATCCCTATTAGTTTAGTTCTTTGTTTTTAATATAACATAATTTACGTTAGATTTAGATTTATGTTATATTAGATTAGACTTAGGTTTATTTAGGTTTACCCACACACACACAAAAGAAAAAGAGAGTTTTAACGTCGTAGGAAACTATCCCAAAAGACGTTAAAGATTAGGTTAGATGTAGACTTACGTTAAATTAGATTTAGGTTTATTTTTAGTTAGATTTACGTTTATTTAGATTTACGGTTATTTACGTTAGATCGAGTCCACGCAAGAATTACTTACGGTTTAGTGTTTAGAGTTAGACGAACAGTGAAAAGATCTACTGTGAAAAGATGTTAAGATGCTATTGAGTGCTACAGCTAGAGAAGAGGCAAAGGGGTTTTGTCCACTACATGCAGTATCATGTAGACGTGGGTCTGTAGATTTCTTGTACCCACAAATATAGGTATTGACCAATAAAGACGAGATTATAACCCGGTGGTTCTGATCTCCGTGCACCTCTAGACCGAGGTGTGGGGGGATTGGACATGACTAGAGAATGTGAGGTAGAGAGAGAGAGAGAGAGAGAGAGATAAGACGAAGAATGCCAATAGAATATTAAATTTTTTGTCCAGGTTATAAGATTTTTATCCTCATTATGAGTAGTGACGAGGATGTGGGACCGTCCAACCGAAACACCTATCTCTCAACGAGGGTCTTATGTCCTTGTAATCAATGCAAGCATGTTGTGCGACGGACAAGACGTGTTTCTTTGCAGCACGTTCGCAAATTTCGCGAGTTCAATCCATCTATTATAGATCGAGTTGTTGCCAATTATAACTCGTCGGACTCTGACGCTGGCCACTCATAATCTTTGTTCGTTTGAACGGCCACTCATAATCTTTGTTCGTTGTAGTATAAGTCATACACAGCAGCATGGTGTAAAGGTCGATATTTTAGGGTGGAACGGATCGACAAAAAGCGTTTTACTCAAGATTATGGAATCATGGCAAAATTTGAACAGTCTAGTCGACGACGTTCCTCTGATGCAGATCCTGTGGTGGCGGAACTCACTTACTTCGGCACGCTACAAGAGATTTTGAGGATCGATTACAGAGGATTTTTTGTCGACTTGTTCGACGTGCAATGGTTCAAGATAATCATGGAGGGTCGCAACGCTACTGTGCGTAGAGGAGAGTCTGGTTTTCTCGAGGTGGATTCTACTAAGAAATGGACTGACCTAAGAGACACTTTCGTACTACCCGAGCATTGTGAACAAGTAAGTATGTAAATAGTTAGCATCCCCCTTTTACAAGTTATGTGCTTGAAAGCTCTCATGTAAGTTATGTGGCTCTGGTAGGTAATATTTCATCCTACAAAAATTTTGTGACGAAGAAGGATACGAGCTAGTAACGTTGCAAATGGCTAGCGTCATCCTTGAGTCAAGATCGATGAGCGAGGAACAAGAAGAACCACCATGTGAGACCGAGTGTAAAATAATAATTGATGAGATATCCATAGTGAACGATAGTAATCGAACAGAGGAGGAATTCACGGATTCACTAAGCAGTGACCTTCCATCACTGGATGATGAAATCCAAATTTTAGAGGCTGATGATGAAAGATCAAGTGGATCAAAGACGAATAAGAAATACAGGTCGAGACAGGACAGGTTTTACGAGTTTCCTAACCAAAAACCTCGTCGACAAGAGCGGTATATATCCAAGAGAACAAGAAAATCAAGGGCGAATAAGCATAATCCGATGCCTCTTGTCAATGACAGAATGGGATATCTAAAGCTTGTCAAAGCTGATGATTGTGTCAAAGACGAGGTCACTGGCCGGTTTATCAAAATTAAACCATGGAAAAACAACAAGAAGAACAGGCACGAAAAGCGAACCACTAAGTCGCATAAAGGGGGGAAAATAGGGTATGGAATGACCAAAACAGAGAGGAAAACGGAGTACAATAAGCTCAAGCGAACCCTCAGAGACATATGGACGACTTAATTGGAAACAAATGAGGACATGAATTCTAACAAGATGGATGCACCGTCCCATTATAAGAAGTATACTATACAAGATAGGAAAATCATAGTGCAACAACCAATGAGGGAATTGAAGGAACCGGGTACATCGTACGACGGTCCTGAGAAAGCCAAACAAATAGATCTAGCGGAGCTGGGAGAAGATCCAAAACCTGCATATATTGCCACGGATCTTACTGAAGAAGAGGAAAAGCTTTTGGTAGCTACTCTTAAATAGTATAGAGATGTGTTTGCATGGTCATACAAAGATCTTAAAGGGGTGGATCCAAGTATCTGTCAACACACAATACCCCTTAAGAATGATGCCAAACCCAACAGACAACGTCCATGTACTTACAATGAGATGTTTGCAAAAAAAATCAAGGAGGAGATAGATAAACTTAAAGAGGCAGAGTTTATTTACAAAATTGAGCACACCGATTGGGTTTCACCGATTGTGGTGGTCCCGAAGAAAAATGGAAAGTTAAGAGTGTGCGTCAATCTCAAGAAAGTAAACGCTGCTATAATTTGAGACAACTATCCCCTACCCATTACTGATCATGTAATAGAAAAAGTGGCAGGTAAAGAGGCTTATAGTTTCTTAGATGGCTTTTCGGGTTACAACCAACTCGCAATAAAGCCAGAGGATCAGCACAAAACGGCTTTTGCAACTGAATGGGGTATTTTTGCAATCCAGGTAATGGCTTTTGGCTTAACAAATGCACCAGCCACATTTCAGAGGCTGATGGGTCATGCTTTTAAAGAATATCTAAGACAGTTCTTTGAAATTTACATGGATGACTTGTGCGTTCACTCTTTTGTAAGATTGGAGCACATAGAGCACTTGACCAAGGTGTTGGAAAAATGCAGACTGTATCGGATTTGCCTGAATCCAGAGAAATGTGTCTTCATGGTAAGACAGGGCAAAATATTGAGACATATAGTGTCCAAAAACGGTATTTCGACAGACATGGAGAAGATTAGCGTCATTGTTGATCTACCACGACCAGTAAAGGTAAAGGAGGTACAGGCATTTATGGGCCATTGTGGATATTATCGCAGATTTATCTACTCATACGCTATAATTGCAAAACCACTTTACGCGCTGATAACTAAATTTGAGTGGACGGATGAGTGCGAGAAAGCTTTTCAAACTTTGAAGCAAAGGTTGATTTTCGCTCCAATTTTGAAGGCTCCAGATTGGGAAAAGATATTCCACATCCACGTAGATGCATCAGCGTATGCAATAGGATGCATACTTGCACAACCTGGAGAGAACAACATGGATTTTCCAATAAGTTACTCCAATAGACAACTGAACAATGCAGAGAAGAATTACACAACAACTGAAAGGGAGGGTTTTGGGTATGATCTATGCGGTGAAAAAGTTTAGACACTACTTACTTTCCAATAAATTTGTATTCTTCATTGATCACCAAGCAGTGCTGTACTTAGTAAACAAACCTTGCAATACGGGGAGGATTGTTCGATGGTTCATCATACTGCTTGAATTTGACTTCACGGTAGTAGTCAAAAAAGGAACTACACACCAAAGAGCGGATCATTTATCTAGAATGATGCATGGAGAAAACCTGATAGGAGTTGATGATGATTTGCCAAATGCATATCTTTTCAACATAGAAATGGTTCCAAGATGGAGCGAAGATGTAATTCCTTTGCTAACTATCGGGTCATTGAATGTGACAAGACAACCATCTACCATTGCAGCATCTAGATCATTGGTAATGTTGGCGGGCAGGCTATACAAACAGGGATCGGATCAAATCCTTAGGCTTTGTGTTGAATCGAGTAAACGGGAATTGTATATAAACCAAGCTCATGTACAAACAACGGGGATTCACAATGGGCATGCACAAATGTATCAAAGATTGATAAGAATGGGTGTGTATTGGTCGAAAATGCAACATAGTGTTCTATGCATATCAAATCATGCATTAGATGCATGCTTCAAAAGCCAATAGAGCATGCGACTCTATTCAAACTATCTGTAGCACCCTGATGGAGTAACTACATTGTTGAATACCTCACCACCAGGATACTGCCTGAAGGGATGAGTAGATCACGTATCAAAATGATCACGAAAGAGGCATAAAACTATGTACTGATTGAGGACAATCTTTACAAGAGGAGAAAAGACAATCAATTGAGAATGTGTGCGATTGAAGAGGAATACATTTCTATCTTAGAGCAAGCACACGGCGGACCAACTGGTGGATATTTCTCAGCTGAAAAAACGGCCAAAGCAATTCTTATTGCAGGCATATGGTGGCCTACACTATTCATGGACGTTCAAGAGTTTGTAAAACGATGTGACGATTGCCAGAAAACAAAAATTCCTAGAGCACGAGATGATATGCCCTTGAGGCCAATGATGGGGGCAAGAGCGTTTGCAAAATGGGGAATAGATTTTGTAGGACCGATAGTGCCTCCGGGATATAAAACGTACGCTCAATACATTATTGTGGCAACAGATTATCTAACAAAATGGGTAGAAGCGAAAGCAACAACCAGAAATGATGCAAAAACGACAGCACAGTTTTTGTATGAGAACATTTTCACCAGATAGGGCTTACCAATAGAGATAGTGAGCGATAGAGGAACTCACTTCATCAATGAAGTGATAGAATTCCTATTGGATGAATTCATGGTAATTCAAAGGAAGTCAGCTCCCTATCACCCACAAGCTAACGGCCAAGCAGAAAGTACGAATAAGATTTTGGTGACAACAAAAATTGTTAGCGAATTGAGAGTTGACTGGGATCAAAAGCTGCATTCAGCTTTATGGGCATATAGAGTAGCTTACAAAACATCAATCGGAACGACTCCGTTCAACATGGTTTATGGAATTCAAGCGATTTTGCCACTTGAATTTCTTATCCCCATGCTTCGGGTCGCTAAACAATTAGAATGGACGGGCCATGAATTATCCAATCAGGTAGACGTCCTGGAAAAACTGGATGAAACTAGATTGAGAGCCGTTGCATCAATCTACGCGCAAAAACAAAACATGAAATCATTCTTTGATCAATATGTTATCAGCAAGGAATTTGCTACGAGGGATTACGTCTTAATGTATATCCTGAAACAACATTCCCGAAAACTCAAAAAGCAAGGCAATGGACCCTATGTGATTCATGACATATCATCTAGCGGTGCCATTAAACTTGCGACATTAGAGGGAGAGGGAATGCCTAACTGGATTAGTGGTTACAGACTAAAGAAATACAACCTACCACTAACCTCAGAGATGCTTGCCAAAATACACGCTGCGAAAGAGCGCAAGAACAAAGCAAAGGAGACAAAAGCTCAAGCGCAGGAGGAGGCCAAAGTCAGGATTTTAAAACGAAAACAAAACTTACAACAACAAAGACTTCCTCAACCAGCAGATACGGCTCAAATTCCTCTTTCTATAATTCAAACTAATGAGCAATGGGAAACAGGAATCGATGTTCGCATCAATGTCAGACTTCCGCATGGCAGATATCAACGAGCGTTGATTGACACAGAAGCAAGAGTCAATGTGGTCAACTTCTCCACTTACAGGATGCTTACAGATGAACCCCTAGTGCAATCCACACGTGATTTACAAGCCGCAAACGGAGCAACAATGCCAACATTGGGGATAGTAAACCTACCAATCAATATTGATGGAAATAGTTGTCCTCATCAATTTTTCGTAATGAAAGATGGAGAAATCATATAATCACTATGTTTGGGAGTTCCATGGATGAGAACGTACAATGCAATCACTGAATGGTCAGAACATGCGTTGATATACACACACGACTCTAACACGTACATGACTCCATTCACCAAAACAGATCACTCGTGGCCAAGTATCCCCATCGACAAAAAGCAACCAGCTCATCAGCCAAAAACACCACAAAAGGTTATTCGGAAAGTATGGATAAAGAAAAGAATTATGCCCAACAAACCGAGCAAGATATGGCTACCTAAGGACAAACTCCAGACGAAAGCAGCACCATATCAAAGACCTTCAGGAGTTACTCCAGAGTGGAAATGGAAACCAAAACTGGAGAAAACTATAGATTCGGCGGCAGAGCTCGAAAGGAAACCCAAAACTCAAAACAAGAAGCATGAACCTCCAAAATGGCACTGGAAACCTGTGAAAATTCAAGAAACTAAAGTTGAATCTGTAAAGATGCAACAAACCGCATACAAATGGGTTCCAAAAATAGTTGCCATCACAACACCAACAATCAGGGAAAGAGCAATTCGACTGCAAGCTCTTCTGTTCCGTACAAAGCTACCCTCGCCATCAAAAGCCACTGAAAACTACATTCAGTCCCCGCATCTTGCACAGCACTTTGTTACCCGACGCATTGTCTCAAACATCAGAATAGGGCCACATTACACGGTCATGCATAGACACATTTTCCAAAACCCATGCACATGCATCCAACCTTCGTCCAGGACGATCAGTCAAGGAAGGGGGGAGTAATTGATGAATCTAGCAGCAGTCAGGGCCATTAAGGGGTCCAACATATATACATGTACATAATGTGTGTGTGTTTTCATTATTTAGAGTTCAATTTTGAACATATTCGATCAAAACCTAGCATTTTTAGCGTTTTTTATCATCCGACCAGCATAATAATGAGCTGTAATGACAAAATCCGGAGCATTGGGATGCTTCTAGAGAAAATATATGCTTAGGGGTGAGTATAATAATTGTGGCTAATTTTTGCCAGTTAATAAGTATTTTCAATTTATTTTGTTTGATTTTCGTTAATAAAATATCAAAAATTAAAAAATATCGCTCACTAGCACTACAAGAGGCTCTTCATATTAGCGACGCTCACACAGCGACGCTCAAAAAAAAAAATCCCGGCGTCGCTATGAGCGTCGCTATAAGCGTCGCTATGAGCGTCGCAAATTTACAAAGAAATTTGCGACGCTCATAGCGACGCTTATAGCGACGCTCATAGCGACGCCAGCTGGGATAAAAAAAATAACCGAGCGCGCCCAAAAACTTAGATCTCAGATCTGAGTTTTTCGGCGCCCTCAAGCAAAGAGCAGGTAACGCTCTCCCTCTCCCTCTCTCTCTCTCTCTCTCTCTCTCTCTCTCTCTCTTTTTCTTCTACACACACACACACACACACACACGAGGAGAGGAAGGAGAGCCAGGTATGCTCCTTCCCTCTCCTCATTCTCATGTTCCCTTCCCCTCTTTCTCTCTCCCTCTCTCTCTCTCTCACACACACACATACACACACACACATAGTGTTTTTGAGAGAGAGAGAGAGAGAGAGAGAGTACAAACAAAAACAAAAACGCACACACATACATAAACAAAGAATGCACACACACATTGAGAGAGAAAAAGAGAGAGAAAGCATGCATAAACAAAAAACGCACGCATTGAAAGAGGAAAAGAGAGAGAGAACATGCATAAACAAAAAACGCACACATTGAAAGAGGAAAAGAGAAAGAAAACATGCATACGATCCAAAAAAACGCACACACATTGAGAGAGAAAGAAAGAGAAACTAAGGGAGCGTCGTAGGAAACTAATTAAAATTAAAAGACCTAAAGATCTAGCCGACGAGGAGTTGAACTGAAGACCTATTATTCAAGAGGGAAATGGCATAATCAATCTATCATACTTGGCATGGGTGATAGAAAGGTTATACCATTTATCTCTTTTTATTGGCACACACATCCACACACGCGCACACACACAGGAAGAAGAGAGTTATAACGTCGTAGGAAACTATCTTAAAAGACGTTAAAGATTAGGTTATATGTAGACTTACATTAAATTAGATTTAGGTTTATTTTTAACTAGATTTACGTTTATTTAAGCTAGATTTAAATTTACGTTATATTAGATTAGATGCAGGTCTCCATAGACTGCGATGCCTGCATGAAGCGGGTGAAGAAAGCCCTCAATGGAATATAGGGTATTGCTGCCTTCACTCATGGTGGGCTCCGTCGATCCAAAAGTACTGGTGAAATGTCTTCAGAAGACAGGGAAGAAGGTGGATCTTCAGGGCGGCAAGAGTCACTACATCCCCGACACAATGACCATCTAGACAACCTCTAGTCATTAGACTTACGTTAAATTAGATTTAGCTTTATTTTTAGTTAGATTTACGTTTATTTAGATTTACGCTTATTTACGTTAGATCGAGTCCACGCAAGAATTACTTACGGTTTAGGGTTTAGAGTTAGACGAACAGTGAAAAGATCTACTGTGAAAAGATGTTAAGATGAAGTGAAGTGCTACAGCTAGAGAAGAGGCAAAGGGATTTTGTCCACTACATGCAGTATCATGTAGACGTGGGTGTCTAGATTTCTTGTACCCACAAATATAGGTATTGACCAATAAAGACGAGATTATAACCCGGTGGTTCTGATCTCCGTGCACCTCTAGACCGAGGTGTGCGGGGATTGGACATGACTAGAGAATGTGAGGTAAAGAGAGAGAGAGAGAGAGAGAGAGAGAGAGAGAGAGATAAGACGAAGAATGCCAATAGAATATTAAATTTGTTGTCCAGGTTATAAGTTTTTTATCCTCATTATGAGTAGCGACGAGGATGTGGGACCGTCCAACCGAAACACCTATCTCTCAACGAGGGTCTTATGTCCTTGTAATCAATGCAAGCATGCTGTGCGACGGACAAGACGTGTTTCTTTGCAGCACGTTCACGAATTTGGCGAGTTCGATCCATCTATTATAGATCGAGTTGTTGCCAATTATAACTCGTCGGACTCTGACGCTGGCCAACAAGCAGCAATCTTGCAACCCAATAGACGTATTCGCAGGCGCTTTGGTCAAGCAGCATATGTGAGGCCACAAGATGTAGCCTCTGACAGCTCGGGGGATGATCATGCAGAGCACATTCCCAACGAGGCAATGTTTGAGCCCGAGATTGATGAAATGATCGAGACGATCATGGATTCAGAAAGGCTTATCTATGATGATATGAAAAGTGAAGCCGATACATCATTGTATAATGGAGCACGTATGTCTAGATTGAAAGCACTCCTGGTTCTTCTCAACATGCAGGCAAAGTTTGGATGGAGTGACACTAGCGTCACAGCGCTTTTCAGGTGATCTATTACAATTAGTTTACTTTAATAGAACTCTAAATGTATAATGATCTGATAGATTTTTACACGACTGTATCATATTTTTATGTTGTGTAGATTGCTGAAAGAGCACATTCTACCAGCTGACAATGTGATGCCAGATTCCCGAGATGAAGCAAGAAAGATTTTGCGAAACTTGGGGATGGATTACAATTCTATCCACGCTTGTCCTAATGACTGCATTCTTTTCAGAGGGGAATACACAGACATGGAGAAGTGTCCGAAATGTGATTCCGAAAGATATCGAGTAGATCTCCACGGGACAAAAATTCCACAAAAGGTTTTGTGACATTTTCCTTTGCTTCCTCGCATCAAGCATTTCTTCGAATGTAAGTCCATGGCCGCCCTAGCATCATGGCATGAGGAGAATAAATCTTCGGATGGTGTGCTACGAATTCCTGCAGATTGCGCAGCCTGGAAACATATAGATGGAACATGGTCGGATTTTGCCAGGGAAGCTCGAAATTTGCGCTTAGGCCTGGCTATGGATGGCGTAAATCCATTTGGTCAAAGATCAACATCTTACAGTGTATGGCCCGTTGTCATCGTCAACTACAACATTCCCCCGTGGTTGACTACGAAGAAGGGGCACCTATGGCTAAGCTTGATTGTGCCAGGGCGATATAAAGTGGGGAATATGGATGTGTATCTTCGTCCACTATTGGAAGAGCTACAACAATTGTGGATTGGCATAGAGGTGGTGGATATGAGCCGACACACAGGACGACGGAATGCTTTGATCAGAGGTATTCTAATGTGGACCATGCATGACTATCCCGGGCTAACAGAATGCTCAGGTGATCTATTGACACTCCTCTCTCAGACACTGTAAATCTTGTTTTTCCCCATAGTTGATCTATTATCATGTGTATACATGCAGGGCTTCAAACAAGCGGATACAGAGCATGTGTCACATGTGGACCTAAACTGAATGCACGTAGGGCACCCTCACTGAAGAAGCAAATCTACGAAGGTCATCAAGCGTATCTTCCGGAGAATCATGTGTTACGCGACGGCTTTTTGGGAAGAGAGCCACCAAGGATGTCTGCACAAGCATGGTTAGAGCAGAAGGAGATGTGCGATGACGGATTGCCTCCAGGGATGAAGAGACTATCTCTATGGTACAAGTTACCATACTGGCCCCGACTCGTGATCAATCACTTGCTCGATCCAATGCACATATTCAAGAATGTGGGTAATCTACTATGGGACCATTTGACCGGCAAGAAAGATACTTTGGGAGCCAGAGTTGACCTTAGAAATGTGGATCGTATGGAGCAATATTGGCCGCAAACAGCGTCTGATGGATCGATAAAACTTCCTAAAGCACCATGGATTTTCACAGGAGCCCAAGAACGCAAAGTAAAAGAGGCCATTCGATCGTTGCGGACCCCCACTGGCGTAATGCACTCGCTCCGAACGTGTTTTACTAAAGAAGGAAAGCTTACCGGTTTGAAGTCACACGATTGGCATAAAATGTGTCAGGTACGTTCATAGTGGACTTTAATATCATTGCATAAAATGTGGACTTTAATATCATTGCTGCACATACTTTACAGTTTATTTTACCGGTTGCCATTGAGGGATGTTTGTCTCTCGACATCCGTAACACAATCTACAAACTTGCAAAGCTGGTGCAATGGATCTCACAAAAGGAGATCGACGTAGACTCCATACCATTCGCCAAACTAAATGCTGCGGAGCTTGTGTGCATGTTTGAGAAACATTTTCCTACTACAATACTAACCATTCAGGTGCATCTTCTTGTTCACATAGTTGATGAGGTGGAAATAGCTGGCACAGTTCATTCCAGATGGATGTTCTTCTTAGAGCGTTTCATGAAAACGCTTAAGGGATATGTGCGTCAAAAGGCACGTCCGGAGGGTAGCATGGCAGAAGGTTGGTTGGTATCAGAGTCCCTAGTGTACATTGGAGAGTGGCTAGACGGATTTGATAAATCCCGGGACACGCTATGGCGAACCATAGATGATGAGCGCATATCTGGGATTGTCATGTGCAATCTCGGTGTTGAGAAGAAGATGACGGAAGATCTAGAGGCTAAAATCAACCGATTTTGCATGCTTCACAATCCAGTGATGCAAAAGTGGATTTCACAATATGAGGATGCAAAGCAAGAGCGACAAAGGGCACGAATCGAGTGGAGACGGGGAAGACGACCACCGATGCACTATCCAGCGGTTCTGGAGAGCCTACCAACCTTCATGAGCTTAAAATGGTTGCACAACCAATTGAAAAGCGCACAACAATGCGGTGACGAAGTGACTGAAGAAGAGTGGGAGTACTCTCGGGGTTGCGCGACCAAGGTAAGTTTGCAATGTATGACTAGCAAGTGACTTTATTTATAAACGTTTGAACGGCCACTCATAATCTTTGTTCGTTGTAGTATAAGTCATACACAGCAGCATGGTGTAAAGGTCGACATTTTAGGGTGGAACGAATCGACAAAAAGCGTTTTACTCAAGATTGTGGAATCATGGCAAAATTTGAACAGTCTAGTCGACGACGTTCCTCTGATGCAGATCCCGTGGTGGCGGAACTCACTTACTTCGGCACGCTGCAAGAGATTTTGAGGATCGATTATAGAGGATTTTTTGTCGCCTTGTTCGACGTGCAATGGTTCAAGATAATCATGGAGGGTCGAAACGCTATTGTGCGTAGAGGAGAGTCTGGTTTTCTTGAGGTGGATTCTACTAAGAAATGGACTGACCTAAGAGACACTTTCGTACTACCCGAGCATTGTGAACAAGTAAGTATATAAATAGTTAACATCCCCCTTTTACAAGTTATGTGCTTGAAAGCTCTCATGTAAGTTATGTGGCTCTGGCAGGTAGTATTTCATCCTACAAAGTCTACATCAAACTGGTGGTACGTCATAGAGGTAGCCCCTCGTAGTGCAAGGACGTATGAAGGCTACCATGTGCCAATCACAACGACATCAATGGAGGAGATCAGAGAAGATGCTCAATCAGAAGCCGCTGCGGTGGTGCCAGACGAGCATCAAGATGCTACTACTCTATATGGGGTGCATGCAGAGGAGCTACAAAATGAAACAGAGGATATGTGTTTAAACGGAGAGCTCTATATAGATATAGGAAGTTATGCTGAGTTATGCGAGGATGAGAGAGAGATCTCTTAAAGCCACAAATATTGTATTTGAACAATTTTGCTCCGTGCTGTAAAAGCTCTAGCTCTCTAAGTAGCTTCCATGGTGTGTAACGCTCTTTTCTACTCGCGCTCACATCTTTTGATTGAAAATTCTGAGTTTTCGACTTGCCTCTTCTATCACTCGATTCATTGCGTCATTGTATTTATATGCGTCATTACGTCATTGTATTTAATGGTCTTTGCGTCATTGTCTACTCTATTCATTCAATATTAAGTTTAAATATTCGTGTGTTTAATGCAGGTATGGATGATGAGGAGTTTCTTTCTTCTTTGTCACCGCAGCAGAGACAGTGGTACGTGGAGCGTCATCGCTCTGGCGCATCATCGCGCGTTCCTACACCATCCGCATCTCCCTCTCTTTCGGAGCATTCGGCGCGCTCGGAAGCTTCGGCGTCGACGAGACGAGCGTCACACTCGTCTAGACACCGGCGCTCTAGTGGTGGCGGTGGCGGTTGTTGTGGGGATTCCGCCACCGATGCCTCCACACCGCCTCGTGTTCGACGAGGCTCTTTACCCTCCCCTTCTTTGCCCGCCCCCACACCAGCCACAGCATCGCCATCTACGCCAGGTTTTGCACGGCTGACTGTTCCTAGAAGCTACACACCTCTACCTACTCCGCCAGGAGCCACCCCACTCGACACTCCTCGCTTCGGCGCCCAGACGCCGGTGGAGACACCTGACGTCCGTACCCCCATCGACACGCCGCTAGAGACCCCTGCCGGGACACCCAGGTTCACGCGTCACCGGCCAGAGGGCTCGCCTTACTCCGTCGACATCAGCGGCGGCATCATCATGGATGATGACGGCAAGAAGGTGATCTCGCGCATGCGTGGTCTTTGCTCTCAGCTGTTTAGACACTATATACTAAACAAATGGAGTGAAGTACCAAGTGATTTAAAAAACAGAGTCATCAGCATACTTCATGATGAGTTTCCCGTTCCAACACGGGATCAGCGCTTCAATGAAGACCTGATGAAGATTCGAATGCGCGAATACTGCAAACACAAGCGTTCCGAAGTGCAAAAAGCAATCAAGAATGGGTGGAATAGGCCAGATTGGCTGGCCAAAGAAGATTGGAAGAATGCGAAGAAAGCAGCGCGCGAGAATCCCGACAAGTGGAAGCAACAAAAGGATGCAGCCAGAGCGCGAGTAGAGGCAGGGAGCTCGCACCACTTGGGGAGCGGTGGATGGGCATCATTTGAGGCCGATTTTGTAAGTCTTTTCACATTGCTCTTTATGCATGTTCGATAGTTTAGGGTTTATGAGTTTTTTAGTTCTAACATAATGAAATCTTTGTATGTTTTGACAGTGGTCGATGACAGGACGTGATCCCACACCGTACGAGCGCGAGTACGCAGGCAGGAAGGGCTTAAACGCCCTGATGGACATTCTCAGTTCTCGCGGCGGCATGGTTAGTATTAGGGTTTACTCTTTTTTATTTTTTGTATTGTTTTATAAATGTCGTTATATGTTTATATTTACTGAAAACTGTCTTATTGTCTTTTTTTGCAGAATCCGACAGATACGCCGCTTGGACGCGATGAGACGTCTGATTAGACGACGTCAGTTTAGCCGTAGCTAGATAGCATTAGTTTAGGGTTTCTCATAGCTTATGTATCATGAGACGGATTTTATACGTCTTTTTGAACCATGTATATTATTACATTTGTCACCGCAATTCCTTTTGCCAATCAATTCTTTATGCCTATGATGTTGTACAATTGTCATTATTACATTTGCCAATCAATTCAGTTTGTCTATGATGTGTACAATTGTCAATTTTGCAAACAATGCGTCTTGTGGGTGACTATTTTGGGTCTATTATTTACCTTTGCACTTTTTTTAAAAAGTGAATCAAGTACAATATGGTTGATGGGTGGCAGGGCATTCAATGCCCTACCACCAAAAAAATATTCTCTCAGACGTCGCTATAAGCGTCGCTATTTATGGCTCTGTAGCGTCGCTATATGCGTCGCTATACTCTTCTGTGAGAGCGTCGCTATAGGCGTCGCTATGAGCGTCGCTATATAGCGACGCCTATAGCGACGCCTATAGCGACGCATATAGCGACGCTCTCGTAGCGACGCTATTAGCGACGATTTTAGCGACGCCGGGGGTTATAAAAACCCAGTGTATTTCCGTCGCTAACAGCGTCACAAGAGCACACAACCTCTTGTAGTGTAGTGTCGGAATCAAGTTCTGGAAGCAAACGCCGAAGTATCATGATAAGGTTATCAAGCATGAAAGATATGAAGCTAATCTGAAGATGTCGAATTTCAGCCTTAATGATCATGACTACATTTCGCCAAAATCGCATCAAATGGTCATACGACGCCGAAATGACAAGCGGTTCGACCCACAGGTGGTATGCAGATTATATCGGGATCAAAGGTAAGGAAAATCAACCCTATGTCATGAAAATCTCAGGAAGATATAGGTCAGGTAGGCCAAATTCTAGCTCATTGTTCATTTTCACATTTTGAGAGAGAAGAAAAGAGCTTCTTGACCTAGAGCGAGCTGCCACATTTTTACCCCGTACGGACGGTCGAAGCCAGAATTTCATGCCAGATTTCATAGGTGTGTTCCTTATCAAGTAAAGATCAAGTCTATTACGCATGCAAGCGCGAATCATTGCACAAACGGGCGAAGGGATCAAATCAAAGTCGGATCGGGTCAAATAGGTCAAGGGCCCTTAGAGGCATCCAAACAAAACTTTTTCCAGGCACATAACACATCAATGTGCTCCCCACAAGGTCAAGAACAAAGCCATATAATCAAATCACAGTTTGGTGGTGGTACACCGATCGCGATCGGTGTACCTCACTGACAAAATTTGGGACAGAATATGCAAAAAACCTCCCCTCAGCCTCGTCTACAATCTGCAGGTGTCAAAATTCATTTTGGCCTCTGTGGTACGATCATGATCAGCGCCCCCCAGATGCAGGTTTTGCAACTTTTGATTCGGCCCAGGCTTGGAACTCAATTAAACATACACACTCTTGAATTTTCAAGGAAAATGCACAAATTTTGCTCATGGAATGGGCCTAATTTGTCAAACACAACCGAAACGGGAAAATTTGACCTACAACTATCAAAAATCCGGTTAAAAATAATGATGGATAGTTTGAAGGGCATGCCTGTCCGACTAAGAGTCAGTCCATTTGTAGAAACCTCGAATGGATCTCAGAATCTTCTACAAGTACAGATATAATCATTTCAGTCTTGAATGATCACACAAAGGGAGAATTGGGGCCGAACCAATGCCAAAGACCAAAAGGTGACTTAGGGATGCTCAAATATCACATGGGTATCCAAGGAATGCTTGAAAAATGCACAAGTCTGGAAAATCTCCCAAGACGGGGTATGAAGTGCCTGATCAAGTCAAAATCAGATAGTGGAGTAGGCTGATGGTAGCAGCACATCATGGAAGCAGTGGAAGCTCTAAAACTAACTTCAACTAACTCCAGGCTCCAACCAAATTTCATCAGGAAAACCCAATATGGTTAGACTTAGTAAAATAAGGTCAAACAATGAAAAATTGCTCTAATTTGTTCATTTTAAGTCCAAACTTGGAAATAAATCATCAGTGGGCTAGGCAGGCATAGGGGTCCATGACCATCCAGTTTTCACCCAAAAAAGCCCAGGTACTACGATCGCAATTGGTGTACCTCAGCATCAGATTTTGACCAAAATCTAACAGATCCCTTGTATACATCTTGTTCAAGTCACCAACCAAGTTTCAAGCCATTTGGACATAAAAAAACTCATGAAAAGTCAAAGTCTAGTCCAAAACTCCCTTGTAACCCAAAATTGGGACCTATAAATTCAAAAGTGGTTCAAATGAAACACAAAGTGGACCAAAATGACCCTCCAACTATCAGCAAACCACTCATGTGATCAAATCTAATTTTGGCCTCTGTACTGCGATCGTGATCGGTGTACCTCAGGCCAGAATTGGCTCAGATTTTAATCGGTCATAGCTCTAGTCTTCCTAGTCCCATTGGTGAAAAATGGACAAGAATGGATGAAATTTGTTCAAGTTATGATCAGTTTTAACTTTTGAACTGCTTTTTACTAAAAGTCTAAATGCGATTGATTGCGAAAGGAAAATCCTGACAGCTTGTGATTCTACTGACACAGAATTCCTCGCCAAAAGAAAGAAAGACAGTGGACAGCAGCACCATATAAAGTGGAGGAGCTCGCTACAAATGAAAAGGCTCACATCTCGGATGAAATACTAGCTCAGATCCCTGCCCACATATTCATATCAAAGTTTAAGGATGCTGATGGTGACATGGTAAATACAACTATCATGCCACGAGAGATATGGAACCTCCACCGAAGGCCGGAGATAATAGAGGCAATGCGAGCTATGCATTTGGAGCAACTTTTTAGATTACAGCCATGGGGAACAGATTACATGAGGGCCCACGAGCTCATGAGCTCGATAAAATATGATGGGCAGGCAATGCTCACGGACAAGGATGGATCGAAGGTGAAAGTAAAGATCACGAAAGAAATCATCAACGAAGCTTTGCATTTCCTTCCAGGGCAACACGACTTGCTGGCAAAGACAAAGTCATTGGATAATGAGAAAGCATTCGTCAAAGCAAAAGGAAACAAATACAAATACAGTGACATGATATACGGTGAGCTGGAATTGTCGATGAGATTGATCTCTCAGCATTTCAGAGTACAAAAGCCTGCTCGCTACACCGAGCCAATCCTGCACATTGCCGTGGTCATGGCTCTAGCGGTAGCCGAAAATAGAACCATTCGCTGCGACTACGGTTCTTACATTTTGGAAAACTTGATCGAAGCAAATTTGAAAAGCTCGGCAAAAAACAAAAGCTACATGAACGCCGGGCCGATGCTAACAAGAATAGCATACCAAGCTTTGGGAATGATTGAAGATATGCCAACTGCCAGTTCTCAAACGGCCCTGATTCAGAAAGCAAAGCTGGTTGCTCATTCAGTAAGGACGACCCCTGGTGCGACATCATCGCACTCAGCAAAGGCCTCCAACAAAAGCTCGAGTGATGAAGAAAATACGAAGACTGATGAAGAAGGAAAATCTCAAGGGTCGAAAGACAAAGGGCCATCGGAGTTTGAAGAAAGCGAGGAGGAAGACTCCACAAAGCCGCTAGAGAGAAAAAGGAGGGAGAGAAGTGCAGTACCGCAGTCGGACCTTCAAAAAGCATATGTAGAAGCCCAACAAAGAATCGAGGAAAGAAGAACCAAGTTACGGGCTGACAAACAGGCAAGAGCTGCTGTAACACAACAAACACAAAAAACAAGATTCGAGAAGGAAAGGCAAGAAAGAATAGAAAATGCAGCTCGCATACGGGCTGAAAAGCAAAGGTTAGAAGCAGTGCAAAAGGTTGCAGAAGTGGACATTTCTTCGCAGTCCACTGAACGAACGAAGGAGAAAGATGTAGCTGATGAAACAAACCAAGCAGAGCAGCTAAAGAAGATTCAAAGAGAGAGGAATATGGAAGCGCGACAGGCTGCGGATCTGACCCGCCAAAGAATCATCAAGATTTTAAAGAAAAGAAAAGCGGAAGCATCTGCTTCGCAACGAGGGGAAGATGCTTCCAAAAAGAGGCATGTACGAGAAGAAGCAAGCTCACCTCCTCCCTCGCCTAGATCATCGCCTCCTCCCTCGCCCAAATCACCACCTCCTCCCTCACCGAAATCTCCTCCTCCTCCCCCTTCTCCATCAAACAAAAAACCACCACCTCCTCCTCCTTCAACCTCGCAAAAGGATTTTATACCTCCTACAGAAGCAATCGGATACCACAAAGCCTACCAGGCCATTGCTGGTTTTGATTACAGGCAAACTTTAAAGGAATTAGAAAGACAGTTCCAGTGCCAGCACGTGGTGCTGAGTGAAAAGGAAAGGCAGGACAGGAGGCCCAACAAAAGCAAGCATCTGGGCAAGAGGAGTTAGAGAGCCTGAATGTGCGACTAGAACTCACAACGGAGGAAAGAGACCTTGAGTGACAGCAGGCTCAGTCTCTGATCAGAGATTTGGTGGACGTCAGGACAGAATTCACCGCCAAAGAAAAGGAATGCCAAGAATTGACGGCAAGAGTACAGAAAGCAACGGAGCAGCTTGCTTACGAGAGCGCAAGATTTCAAAGAATTAACAGTTCATACAACACTTTCAAGAGCACTCTGACAACCTTGATGGCAAACCAGGAGCCTCTTGGAGCATTGGTCTCCACATCTGACAATGCCACAGCACTGAACACTATAGCGGCACTGAAATTGGAGTTAGAGCAAGAAAATCTTCAAAGACAGCTGCTCATATTAGGAATGGTGGCCCAGACGGTGGCAAATGAGCAAAAGATAAAAGAACTGGAGCAGCAACTAGCTCAAGCAAGTGCCAAATTAGAGACTCAGAAGTAGATCGGTGACACGCTGCTAAAGGAAAAAGAAGATATGATTTTTCAACAACAAATCAGAGCAGGCAAAGCCCAGAGTCAACCGCAACTGCTACCCGAACAACAAGTGCCTGATTTGCAGGAAACATCACACCAAGGGGAACAAGAGCATGAATTTGCTCAGCCAGATCTGGATATTAGAAATGAGCTCAGTGAGATCATTAAGGACATGCCAGAGGGACCAACAAAGGAGTACATGCTCTATGAAAAGAAGATAATGGAGTCAGCGGCCCTGGCCTACTTACAGCCAGAAGAGCAGGTGGAAGGGTTTGGCCATGAGTACCTACCATTTCCTCTGTTATGCCATGAAGAAATTCTGTGGAAGGAAAAGATGCGGCCAGCCCTGCCACGAAACAAAGATGGGGGTTACGAAGGCATTGCACTGACAGCGGAAGAATCCCAGATGCTTGTCGATAACCACCCAAAGTGGAGGCAGAAGTGGTTGGACAAACGGCCACAAGATCTAACTAACTACCACAACACTCCTCAGCATATACAAATAGATCCTACTTTCTGCCCAGTCCCTAGAAGACGCACGTGGAAGGAGTTCGCCACATGGAAAGGCTCAAGGCCACAAAAACTGAACTACCCAGTCTTGACAGCGCAGCAGCCCCCTACAGTAACCTACATGGTCAACACACTGAATTCGACAGTCACCTTGCTGCAGGATGTTCCCGACGTGGCTTGTCAAATGCTAGTAAAGATAGCCCGGATGATCGTCACCTGCATCCAGGTGTTTAAGTACACTGAAGGCAACGATCATCCGTGGAATCTGTTCTTGGAATGGCACAAAGGGATCTGCTGGAATCTCCAGGATTCACCGCCATGACACATTTTGATGGCAATGTACTCCACTCTAATGTACCTGCCCTCACACTACTTGCAGACATTCGAAGAGGCCTTCGTCACAGGATTCTTCGAAATTGACTCGAGGATTTTCCATCCTATGGCGAAGGACCTCAAGGCACGGTACGTAGCATACCAACACACGCTAAGTGAAAATCCATTCAGACAACATCAAGAAGCCCTGGAAGCTATCCTTCAAACAAGAAGCTTTTCAGCAACACTCGCTTCATTGGAGCCACATCAACGGCCAAAGCACTGAACATGCACGAGGGCGTGCAAGGATAAGGAAGGGGGGAGTGTTTGGCGGACGAAGCGACAAGCGGTCGTTTCCAGAGAAAGATCATATTTTTATGAGAAACCTTTGTAAAATTCTTTTGTAAAGAAGCATCTCTAAGCCGAGAACTTGTCAAAGGATTTATGATTATTCTTCTGGGAGAAATTGTATATTAGAGAGTCAGTTAGAAGTTTAGGAGCTTTTGGCCGGACAAACCATTTGTAAAGACCTAAACTATAAAGGTCATTTTTTCTAAGTTTGAACATCATCTTTTTGATGGGAAACTGAAAAGATAGCGTACATTTGAGAGCTCCTTCTCGCTCCAACTTGTAATCTTCACCATTGTGGCTACGGTAATCCAAATTCAGATTTGTTTATTGCATTGTGTTCCTCTTACCTTGCTCTTCCATTCAAGTGTAATCATTCAAAGTTCGGTGTAGGTATTCAACTACGAGTCTGAGACCTTAAATCCCTGTTTTGAGTGTCTATATGCGTGTTTCATGTTGTTTTGACCCTATAAGGGGCATTAGGGACCCTAAAACGACCCATTAGGATCACATGTTCGCTGTTTTTGCTAACTTTGGGACGAACGATCGCGATCTTTGTACCTTTTAAGAATGCTGTGACAATGATAGGATATGTTCTTGATAGTCCCCTGTAGCTTCCCTTCAAGTTTCATGCGATTCCGATATGAGTTGCATGGTGAACGGGCGTGATGACTGTAGAGCTGTGTAGAAGGACATAGGCAGATTACTTGGCTTTAGTGCCTTTGATTTTCTTGTAGAGTTAGTAGTTGCATCTCTTCGAGTTCACTTCATTAGGGTTAACATCCTAATGAGTTTCCATGCCTCATCCAAGTCGCTTCCCCTGTATCGATAATTGTATGTTGATGCTTGAGAGCTATGCTAAGGATGTTCGTCGCGGCGACCCGCAAACAAAGATTGTGTCCAAAGGTCGTCACTAGGGAAATTGGATGCTTTGTGTGTGTACCAAAAAAGTCTTCATTAATCCTACAAAGGAGGGGGCGAGCCCTGGAAGTAGGGGATGAGAGAGAAACACACACACACACACACACACTTATGCTCCTTTACACAAAGGGAATGAGGGACACCCCGGGGGATTCACCATGGAAAACTTACCGCACCATGTAAGTACAAGGGAGGGGTTTTTTTTTACAAGTTACATAAGCATATAAGTTAGGGGCAGGCCTCCAATAATTAATCTCCCAAGATTAAAAATAAGGGAGGGGGGTATCATTTTTATTTTTTTATTTTTTTTGGGGGGGGAGGGGGGGATAAGTGAGAAAAAGGGAAAATGAGAGGAAGTTTTTGTGTTTCAAAATCATAGCTTCCCAAAAGAGTGTGCACTCAAACTTGTGAGTTAATAGCTAGCTACAAAGATACATGCAAGAACTAACATTGCTTTGTATCAATTGCTTGTTTTGTGATTATAGTTCATTTGTTGAGGGATGAAAGCTATAAAGAGTTTCTATAGGTGCAAATTTACACAAAGAACCTAAAACAAATTTATAACCATATTTTTTACGTAATTAGATGGGTCAAAATTGGATGAGTAGCTAGAGTACAGGCTGATCACATACATAATTTGAAAGTCAAACTAAGACACATTGAGGGTATATCTAGTTATCAATAGAAGTGGTTTCTTAGTACGTTGCCAGTCACTATGCTACACACTCTTTGACTAGTTTTACTCAGTTAGATCATGTGAGACCTTGATTTTATATGTAAGATAGGGGTATGATAGCTTTCTTCATGATTGTCGTATAAGTGTAGAAAGGGGGGTCATATTCCCTAATATGATTCGTATATAGGGGTTTTATCAAAGTTTTCCGCTCGCAGGTGGCGTCCCGTTTTGTATATAGAGTGAATCCCCCGGGGAGGGACACATGTCAGCTCCCTAGCGCAGATGACCACAAGGTGTACTCAAATCCTATTGGATGGCCATGGATGTGGACCAATGAGAATTAGGCTAGAGCAAATCTAGTTTAATTAATTTAAAAACACTTAATAAAAGAACCAATAAGAATTAAGCTCTCTAGAAGACTATTGGACAGTCTCCCAAGGGGTCTAATGAGCATTTAGCAACCCAATGGCTTGCCTGATTCCTATTGGCCAGGAGACAAAGGGGTCCAGTGAGAGTTTAGTTGCATTAATTAATTACCTAAAGCTCTCACAAAAGGGGAATGTCAAAAGGCTATCACTTATGCTACTTAACTTTCATTGGCTAAGTTGGGAGAGGTCCAATGAGGTGCTAGCAAGAGCAAATAGCAAGGGGGGTCGACCAAGAGAGAGAGGGGGCTGAATTGAACAAGGCATTATTTCATACACACTCACACGAACTCGTGTTTGAAGCAAGAAGACTCTCTCTCCCCTTCTCAAGCTTTAATGGAAAGCTTATCACCTACTCCAAGCTTGTGAGAAGGGAGGCCTACACCAACAACTCTTGGCTTTGTGATGCAAATCCAACCAAGAGCCAAGATTCAATGCATGCTCATCTCCTCTACCATGCTAATTACTAAGCTATGATATGCTAATATGAGTGATTATGTGAGGAGATGTACATCTTTCTCGTAAGACTACTCCTTCCTCTGAATCTCCTCTCATACCCCGCTAGCTCTCACCGTCTTTGAAGGTGTGTGAGGTCTTGGGTGTGAGACCATGAGGGAATTGGTGTTGTGTTTTATAAATGTTTTGCTTAGTGCTTGAAGCTTCCATCTTCATTGCACTAGCTAGTATTGAAGGAACACAAAGGATTGTATTGTAAAATGTCTGTCTTGATGGGAGAAACCATAATACAAAGCCTTTTGGAGGGGGGATTGGCTCCATGTAAATCCGGTCCTCAACTGTTGTTAATAGCTTAATTTCTCTCTCTTTTGAAGTATTGTTCATGCTATCTAACTAGGTGTTATACTTTTTGTTGCTCTCTCCACCCAAGCACTCTTGTTATTCTCATTAGGAATCTATTCTAATGAAATGCTCACTATGTTCATGCTATTTTCCGCAACACACAAGTTACTAGGCCATTAAATGCTACATGATGCAACATGTTCTTGTGTCAAAGGGCATTTGGAATATTATGCAGGGCATTGATGTACGTCCTGGTTCTAAGGATGTAGGCGATGTTGCACGTCTTGTTGCAAGGATTGCTATTGTTAGAGTTGTTTTGCCTATGGTAGAACAAGCTCATTGGGATGTAAAGGATGCACAGGCTCATGCATTGATTGCATTGTGTGTGAAGCACACCATTACTCCCCACATTCGTTTAGTGAAATCTGCAAAACAGGCTTGGGATATTATGGCTGGTCTTTATGCAAGCCGCAATGAGGCAAAAATTGCATTGCTGCGTAAAGAGCTGGAGCCGAAGATTATGCATGAGAAAGATGATATGGACACTTTCCTTGCTGGTATCAAGGATATCAATGAGCAACTTGTTTCTGCAGGTGAAGTCATTTCAGACATTTCCCTTGTGCAAACTGTTCTTGATGCCTTACCAGATTCTTACCAGACTTTTGCTAGTACTTGGAGACTTATGACCCAAGGAAATCCTGAAGTTGTCAAGTTTGAGGCATTGTTCACATTGCTGTTACAAGAGTCACTTCCTAGAAAAAACGAGACTAGACAGCATGTAGTTGAACATGCTTTTATTGCTTCTCAAAGAAAGGGTGGTAACACCAATGCAGCCACTTCTTATGGTTCTTCTACGAATAGAAAAGCATATGTTCCTAATGCTTCTGCTGGCAACAATTCGTCTGGAAATTTTGGTGATAAGGGCAAAAAGAAGATGCATTGCCATTTTTGTAAAGCTAATGATCACTTGATCAAGCAGTGTCATAAGTTGAAGGCCAGAGAAGCTAAGAAGAAAGAGGGTGGTTCCACTGCAAATGTTGGTTCCACTACAAATGAAGCCATTGTTGGGTCTTTCATGAAAGGAGACTGTAATGCTGATGTTGATGCAGAATGGGATTTTAGTGCAGAGTGCACTTACAATCCTCCTGTCCATGATGCATGCATGCCAATTGCTGCAGATTCACATGTGTGGTATTTTGACAGTGGTGCTACAAAGCACATTACCTCACATCGTGAATTATTCACCTCTCTTGAGTCTGTCCCTCATGGGAATTCAGACACTTGTATCAACAATGCCTCTTACCCGATTCAGGGGGTTGGAAAGATTGTGCTTACTGTGCAAATGGCAGTTCTTTCACACTTGTTGATGCACTTTATATACATGGGATCAAGAAGAATCTTTTGTATGTATCTGCACTTGCTAGACTTGACTTGTAGTCAAATTTATGGATGACATATGTACAGTTCATGATCGCAGTTTTGGTGATGAAATTGTTGCATCTGGCCTTTTGTGCCGTGGACTGTATAACCTCACTTTGTATGACAAGTGTGGACAAAATTTTGCAGATGCAGTTGCAGATTCAAGGGCTGTTTCAGATGCAAAATTGTGGCATGCACGTTTTGGGCATCTGAATTTTTCCAGTTTGCTGCATCTGCAGAAATCTTATATGGTTGCTTCTTTGCTGCCTCTTGAAGCACCTGTCAAACATGTTTGTGAAGGCTGTATTTTGGGCAAGATGCAGCATTCAAAGTTTCTAAAGGATGGTTCAGTTAGGGCCACATGCAGGTTGCAGCTTGTACATAGTGATGTTTGTGGGCCCATGCAAACTCCGTCTTTGGGCAATTACCTGTACTTCGTGACTTTCATTGATGATTACTCCAGGCATGCATGGGTATTTCCGCTTAAAGCGAAGTCCGAAGTTTTTATGTGCTTCAAACAATTTTTGGCTATGGCTGAAAATGTCTCAAAATGTACTATGGGCACCCTCCGTTCCGATCGAGGGGGGGAGTATATGTCTCATGAATTTAATGCATTTCTGGCTAGTCGTGGGATAAAACACCAATGTACAGTGCCTTATACACCTCAGCAAAATGGTGTTGCTGAGAGGAAAAATAGGTCACTAACGGAAATGGCACGATGTATGGTCAAAAGTCAAGCTTTGCCGCATTCTTTTTGGCTTGAGGCCATCATGTGTGCCACTTATGTACTTAACAGGTGTCCTACGAAAGCTTTGTAGTCTATTACTCCATATGAAGCATGGCATGATAGAAAGCCTTCTATTGAGCACATGCGTGTTTTTGGTTGTTTGGCATATGCTTTGGTGCCACAAACACGGCGCAGAAAATTGAATGATAAGGCTATCAAATGTATTTTTGTTGGTTATAGTTCTGAAATCAAAGGTGCCAGGTTGTATCATCCGCAAACAAAGTGTCTTCTGGTTTCACAAGATGTTGTGTTTGTGGAAGATTCTGTTCAGTCCTTGCTGTCATGTACTAGAGTCAGTAATGTAAGCTCACAGGAGATTTATGACACTTTGTTGCCTCTTTTCAAGGGTGGAAGTTCGAATGTAAATTCCAATGAGGCAAATGTACAGCCTATGGGGGTTTTTGAAAATGTTACAAATCAGCCTATTACTGATGCAAATGTACATGCTTTACTTGATGAGGAAAGGGCTGAGAATGAGAAGGCTAGAGGTATGCCTAAATGGTTGGTGCATACTTTGTGTGACAGTAAATTGGATGCACCTTTGTCTAGTCGTACTCATTCAGGTTCTCACCATGCATCTTATGCATCAGATTGTTATGCTTTGGCTGTGTCTAGATTACATGATGTTGAGGAATGTCTGTCTTTTGATGAAGCACACAATTCAAAAAATTGGATGGCTGCTATGCAATCAGAATATGATACACTTATTGAAAATGACACATGGACTTTATGTGATTTGCCTCCTGTCAAAAAGGCCATTGGTACGAAGTGGGTTTACAAGTTGAAAGGCCAGCCGGATGGTGAGATCGATCACCATAAGGCTTGACTTGTTGCAAAGGGTTATGCATAGCAAAAAGGAATAGATTATGAAGAGACTTTTGCTCCCACTTGTCGTATGACTAGTGTGCATTTTCTATGTGCATTGGCAGCTCATTTTGGTTACTGCTTTCTTGAATGGTGACATATTTGAGGAAGTTTATGTAACGCAGCCTCACGGTTTTGTCAAGAAAGGACAAGAGGGCAAAGTGTGCAGATGTAAGAAGGCTTTTTATGGGTTGAAGCAATCTCCTCATGCTTGGTATGAGAAAGCTGACACTCATTTGGTCAAATGAGGCTTTCATAATAGTCCAATAGAAATCACATTGTATGTAAAGTGTGAGGGTGATGTACTTCTCATTGTGGTTCTTTATGTAGATGATTTTCTAATCACTGGACCAAAAGAGAGACATATTGTTGAATTTAAGGCTGATTTGAATGCCACTTTCAAGATGAAAGATTTGGGGCTGCTGCATCATTACTTGGGCATACATTTTAAGCAGTGTGATGGTGGTATTGCCTTTTGTCAGAAAAGTTATATAGAGACATTGCTATGTAAGTTTGGGCTTGAGGATTGCAAACCTAGTGCCACTCCCATGGAAACAGGTATAAAATTGAGTCTTCATGATGCTGGTGATCTTGCAAATGTCACTCTTTACCAAACTGTTGTTGGATGCCTCATTTATGTATGCAACACAGGGCCAGATATTCAGTTTGTAGTCTCACATGTCAATAGATTTATGCATAGCCCAGGGTCTAAGCATTGGCAGGCTGTCAAGAGGATTTTCCGGTACCTTAGTGGCACTTTACATCTTGGCTTGTTTTATCCCAAGGGGGGATCACTGCCGCTAGACTTACATGATTTTTCGGACTCAAATTGGGCTGGTTGTTTTGACATGTGAGTGTCCACAAGTGGTTTTTGTTTCATGCTTGACAGTTCATGTATATCATGGTTGAGCAAGAAGCAACCTATAGTGGCCACTTCTAGTTGTGAGGCTGAGTACAGGGCAGTCTTCACAGCTACGATTGAGTGTGTATGGCTCAGACGCCTTATGGGCTGATTTGGGTGTTGGACATGACACTGCCAACACTATCTACACTGACAATTAGAGCGCATTGGCAATTGCAAGGAACCCAGTTTTTCATGCTCACACAAAGCACATTGAGGTGCATTACCACTATGTCAGGGAGAGGCTCTCAACAGGAGAGATCGGCTTGCATTATGTGCCAACACAGGACAACCTTACAGATCTTTTCACAAATGCATTGTCTTGTGAGAAGCTCGAAGCTTTGGGCTTACTCCCCTTTGTGGACTGATCATGTCCTCAAGGCATGGCACTTCCCTTTACTCATGTGCAAGCTCTGATTCACCGCATCACTCCAGGGGGGATTTGTTACCATATACATGTGGTAGTGATGTGTGTCAACACACTAGGACCGCCGTGGCATTTTTTCCCTCTTTAGGAGGTTTTTCCCCCATGCATTGAATATGCGCCCATCACTCTAGGGCTATCTATCTTTTCATTGCACACTGAGTAATACACTCTCTATTGTGTGCCTTGAGCTTCCTTCATCTTCTCCAAGCTGTGTGTGTTTTCCTGCAACCCTAATTCCAACAGTGACCTATTTTTACTCTCAGCAACACCATTTTGTTGAGGCATTTAAGGCACTTTACATTGGTGTTTTATCCCACGACTAGCCAGAAATGCATTAAATTCATGAGACATATACTCCCCCCCCCCCCCTCGATCGGAACGGAGGGTGCCCATAGTACATTTTGAGACATTTTTAGCCATAGCCAGAAATTTTTTGAAGCACATAAATACTTCAGACTTTGGTTTAAGCGGAAATACCTATGCATGCTTGGAGAAATCATCAATGAAAGTCACGAAGTAAAGGTAATTGCCCAAGGATGGAGTCTGCATGGGCCCATAAAAATCACTATGCACAAGCTGCAACCTGCATGTGGCCCTAACTGAACCGTCCTTTGGAAAATTGAACATGACATCTTACCCAAAATAAAACCTTCACAAATATGTTTGATAGGTGCTTCAAGAGGCGCCAAAGAAGTACCCATATCAGATTTCTACAAACGCAACAAACTGTCAAAAATCAGATGTCCAAAACGTACATGCCAAAGTTTTGCATCTGAATAGCCTTAGAATCCACAACTGCATTTGCAAAATTTTGCCCACACTTGTCATACAAACTGAGCTTATACAACCCACGACATAAAATGCAGATGCAACAATTTCATCACCAAAACTTAGATCATGTATTGTACATCTGTCATCCACAAATTTGACTACAAGACCAAATCTAGTAAGTGCACATACACACAAAAGATTCTTCTTGATCCCAGGTACATAAAGTGCATCAACAAGTGTGAAAGAACTATCATTTGGAGTAGTAAGTGCAGCACAATCTTTTTAACTCCTTGGAACCGGATAAGAGGCATTGTTGGCATAAGTAACTAAATTCCCATTAGGGACAGACTCAAGAGAGGTGAACAAATCACGATGTGAGGTAATGTGCTTTGTAGCACCACTGTCAAAATAGCACACATGTGAATCTGCAGCAAAACTGACATGCATGCACCATGGACAATAGAATTATAAGTGCAGTCTGCACTAAAAGTCCATTCTGCATCAACATCAACATCACCAACATTAGTAGTGGAACCAGCCTCTTTCTTCTTAGCCTCTTTGGCCTTCAACTTAGGACATTGGTTGATCGAGTGATCATTAGCTTTACAATAATGGCAACGTATCTTCTTTTTGCACTTATCACCATAATTTCCAGACAAATTGTTGCCAGCAGAAGCATTAGGAACATGTGATTTTTCACTCGCAAAAGAACCATACGAAGTGGCTGCATTGTTGTTACCACCTTTTCTTTGAGCAGCAATACATGCATGTTCGACTGCACGTTGTCTAGTCCTGCTTTTTTTTTGGAAAGCGACTCTTGCAACAGCAATGTGCATAATGCATAAAACTTGAAAACTTCAAGATTCCCTTGCGTCATAAGTCTCCAAGTACTAGCAAAAGTCTAGCAAGAATCTGGCAAGGCATCAAGAACAATCTGCACAAGGGAACTGTCTAAAATGACTTCTCCTGCATAAATAAGTTGCTCATTGATATTCTTGACACCAGCAAGGAAAGTGTCCATGTCATCTTCCTCATGCATAATCTTCGACTCCAGCTCTTTACCTAGCAATGCAATTTTTGCCTCATTGCAACTTGCATAAAGACCATCCATCCCAAGCCTATTTTGCAGATTTTGTTGAATGAATGTGAGGAGTAATGGTATGCTTCACAAACAACACAATCAATGCATGAGCTTGTGCATCTTTTACATCCCAGTGAGCTTGTTCTGCCATAGGCAAAACAACTCTAACAATAGCAATCCTTGCAGCAAGACCTGCAACATCCTCAACATAGCTTATATCCTCAGAACCAGGACGTACATCAATGCCCTGCACAATGTTCCAAATGCCTTTGACACAAGAACATGTTGCATCATATAAGCCCACATAGGGTAATTGTCCCCATCAAAACTATCCTCATCAGCAAACATCTTGACCACATTTGTGTTGTTGTCAGCCATGGTAAATGTTGCACCTGATGTGAAAATTTCCCAAAAAGATGAGAAGGAAAGTGGGAAGAACACGTGCTATATAGCACAATGAGTAGAAGACCATAAGGGACCTGTTATGCAAAAAAACAACACTGAAAGAATATCTGCACAAAATGACAAAATAGCCTGTTCAGTACTGCCTGTAAAGGAAACGGAGGCCGAAATGAGCCCAAAGCAAAATTTTGTCGACCTACGGACGCTCGTCAGAGCTCACAAAAATTGGAGAAAGTGAGCAGGCGCGTGTTGGAGCTGCTGGCAAGACTAAGCTTGGGAGGACGCAACCTGCTCTAATACCAATTGTTGGAATTAGGGTTGCAGGAAAACACACACAGCTTGGAGAAGACGAAGGAAGCTCAAGGCACACAACAGAGAGTGTTGTACTTAATGTGCAATGGAAATATAGATAGCCCTAGAATTATGGACGTATATATAATGCACGGGGAAAAAACCTCCTAGTGAGGGACAAAATGCCCCGGCGGTCCTGAGTGTGTTCACACACATCACTACCACCACATGTATATGGTAACACAACACAACTACAACTAAAGACATTTTTAGCCATAAGCAAAAATTACTTGAAGCACACACAAAAACACTTCAAACTTTGCCTTGAGTAGATACACCCATGCATGTATGTAATCATCAATAAAATTCATGAACTATGCATTGGACCACAAACATCTATATGGACATGCATATCCATGCACACAATCACATACTCACATGTACATGTATGACCACCGAAATGTCCAAATGGCCACAAATGCATTGGCGGTCCGCGGGAATCCCTAGAGGATTGCGAGAGGTCAAGATGGCCTTCAAATCATATGATGCCACCAACACCAAACTCAAGCCGAAGTTGACCCGGATGATCAACAAGATTATGAAAACAATCAATAGCAACATCAATGCCATATATAGGGCTCTTTTTTCTTGGTTTGCAAAGATTGACAAAGATATGGAACAATGGCAAAGATAGAATGAAGAGTGGAAGCAATAAAAGGAGCAGTGGAAGAAGGAAATGCGGGAATAAAGGAGTAAGCATATACGAGGGAAGATTTGGACGTCTAAGGGTAGAAGTAGCATTACTGAGGGACCAACCACTAAGGCAAGAGGGGGAGATAATGGATGTGGACAAGGAAGCTATCAAGGAGAAGCTCATGAAGGCCATGAATGAGAGCCATGAAGGGAAAATGGAGGCCACTAGGGAGGGATAGGTGGACCTGGTGAGGAAGTACACCCGAAAAGAAGTGGACAAGGAAGCACAACAGGAAGAAATAAAATTGGTGCACACAATCAAAGACGAGAAAATGAGCATTGGGCCCAACATAAGAGTCCAGGGTATCTTAGCAACAACCAACTCTATGCATAAAGGAGATGAAAGATGTTATGGATGAGGCTAGGATATGCACAAGACGTACCTCCCCACTTTGCCAAATCTTAGAGAGGACGAAGAGATTCCATGAAGAAGAGAGATCTCATAGTATAGCCTTGGATGAGGAGTCACACACTACATTCATGTGGAAGAGAATATTATTACATGAGACTATTTGATAAGCTTTCTCTCCGCAATGAAGCCTTGTGGAATGTGCTTATAAGAGGGTATTGTGAACATGGGTGTGAGAAGTAAGATTTGTACAGTTTCAACCAGATGAAAAGTTAGGGCTTTTCTCCTAATGCAATTACTTGCCCTCCTCGGTAGGGGCACCAACAACTAACAAGGAAATGAAACATGGGGCACCTCTATAGCTTGGGCTCCTTGCCTTTTGTGCAAGCTCTACAATCACCATCTCCATAAGAATCTCTCTCTCATTTGTAGAAAGAAGAAATAGAAGGACCATATCTCTCTACTTTCTTACTATATTCTCTTCTCTTTTCACAGTGTACGTGCTTTATATCAAGTTTGTGGTTGAATCCTCTATGTAGCTCTCATCACCGCTATTTTGCAACAAAGCAAGAATCCTTTTGATCACCGATAGTCACTTGTTGTTCATGCATCAACATTGCTTAGATTCAATGAAAGGGTCAATGAACTAGGGCTTTGCTAGATCAAGAATGTTTCTTAGATCTTTTTCTTTTTTTATTAGGCTCATCTACACGATTAGTCCATTGATGGTTGAATGACCTACACAGTTAACATGCCGGGGATCTTGCCATCATGTGCAATACTGAAGAGGCATGGTGCCTAAATTTGTATGATTGATGTTGATGATTTACTACTACCTATCAATATTTGAAATCCTTTCAAAGATTGGTTTCATGGAGGGAGGCAAAGTGGCATGGTCTTATATCTGGCTCAGGCAAGTTAAAGGTGTTTTGGCTTGTTCCTAACAAAGTGAAAATCTCTCTATTTGTTGTAGAAGCGGATGTGATGGGTGGACAGATCGATCCTGCACATTTAGATGAGGCATTTAAAGATTCTCTTTTGTCATCCTTCTGTGTCATCTATGCACTCTATTTCACCCTCCACTTTCTTTCTTACTCTCTCAATTCTTGCAATGCGGTGTATACATATTTTCACCCTCCACTTGATCATTCTTTTGAGTGCAGTTTCATTAATACACATTCAGGGGTAGCACTAGTTGCTAGATACCTCTGGATGTAGTGCGACTCATGGCTTAAACTCCATGCTAAGTCGAGCACACTGAGATCACTTTCACAACTTTGTGTGTATTGAAATTGTATAAAAGTGTAAATTGTATAAGTCTCGTAGAGACCCCTCGGAAGGGGTATCTCTCATTTTGATAGAAGATTGTTCTCATTTCTTAGGAGAAGCTATTGGACTATTTCTATTAATGTTTTGATGACTTATGAAATGATGGGTCGTGATTCATGTACCTTTCAAAATTAGGTTTTTAGGGTCTAGATTTGCTCTAATAGTCCTTGCCTATAGTCTCTGAGAGTTTCCAACAATTTGAGCTCATTTAGCTCAAAAACCATCCAGTGATTGGTTGATGTGAGGATTGACTCTATGCTTGTTGAAATTAATTTTTTATTATTGGCTCATGGATGCTCTTGTGTATCTTCTTGTGTAGGTTCATGGCTGCTCTTGTGTATCTTCTTGCCTAGGTTCACTCCATTGCGATTGACAACCCAACACGTCTCTCGACTCCATCCAAATCGCTTCCTTGAGTATTAGCATATTGTGTATCTTAGTGCTAGATAGCTATGCTATAGATTTGTGTCGCGGTGATCCGCTAACATTGGCATCATGTTAGGGATTAGTGGCATCATGTTAGGGATTAGTTTTATGATGGTCAAGTGACCTTGCCTCTATACTTGTGTTCATCCATACTTTTTAAAAACACATTCCATTTCACTAGCAAAATAGTGGCAAAATAAGGTTTTTGTCACATGAGAGAGTTTAGGAGTCTAGGACTTGCTAGATCTTTCATTTGGTAGCAAAGAGTTTTTATTGATTGAAGGCAAAAGAAATCATCTTAATCGCCAATTTTTTCATTGCTTTCAGAGTGTTGTGAGTTCCATCACCATTAGCTTCGTTTTCAAGTTTTGTTTATTTCTTTGCATTCTTTCATTTCCAATTCATAGTAATAGGTTAAATAGGCAAAAACCCATCAATCTGAGCTAGTCAAATAAAAATGATAGATTCTGATTCATGTAGCTCACAACATAAACGATAAATTTTGTATATATCTTGCATCCTCATCACTTGCTTACACCAATTGCAACAATTGAGATGCAAGAAGATCTTTGAAACCTCTTCAAAATCAAGAGATTGAAAAAAAACATTTAAATCGAGCTCATTAAACGTAAACACAAGAAAATTTTGAGTTTTGGTGTCCAAATCAAAAAAGATTTTGGCAAGCGAAAGACATTGCTTATTTTAAAGGCAAAGGTGATGTTATTATCTTTGGGAATATGAATGCTCGCACAAAAATATTGCAACATGATACTCAATAAATTGATATGCCATACATTTCAAAGGAGTTGGAGGAAGTTCACTTGTATGATCGTACTTCAAAGAAAGAGCTAGATCACTATGAAAAGTTACTTTTACACATGTGCAATAGCACGAGTATGCTCATTTCCAATGGTGTATATTTGTAGAGTGGAACCAATGGATTTACATGTAGAAAACATAATGGGGATAGTGTGATTGACTATATGCTACTCTTTGAATCCATCATGTATATCGCATAAAGAGTTTTACGCTTGGCCAATGGACCCTAGAATCACATCATCGGACCTTATGTATTGACTTGCATGTGGAGAAGCATCTGAGAATGATAATCTCAGCCAAAGGAAAAGAAGTTATCACTTTGTATGAATTTCAAACGGGCACAAATGTATATTGAAATGGTTGAGCAAAAGTTGTGGATGACAAATCTTCAATATGACACACCCTTCTACCGCATATGTCGGAGGTTGGAGACTTGCCAAACACTGTGTGCAAGCCACAAACGGCTTCAAGCACACAACCAGACTATTCTAGTAAGCTCAAAGGGGGGCAATGGTGTGTCACTCACCACTTGCTTGCCACTGTGAAGGATTCCGTGCACCAAAGAAGAAGGAGCCACCGCCGCAATGCTAAATCGCTCTCTCTCTCTCTCTCTCTCTCTCTCTCTCTCAAGCATACACACACACACACACACACACTTGTGAGCACATGATGGAGCAGAAGAAGAAGGAGCCGCCGCCGCAATGCTAAATTGCTCTCTCTCTCTCTCTCTCTCTCTCTCTCTCTCTCTCTCTCTCTCTCTCTCTCTCTCTCTCTCTCTCTCTCTCTCTCTCTCTCAAGCATACACACACACACACACACACACACACTTGTGAGCACATGATGGAGCAGAAGGTAGAGGTAGAGCAAGAAAGTGCAAGCCACAAATGGCTTCAAGCACACAACCAGACTATTCTAGTAAGCTCAAAGGGGGGCAATGGTGTGTCACTCACCGCTCGCTTGCCGCTGTGAAGGATTCCGTCCAGCGAAGAAGAAGGAGCCACCGTCGCCACGCTCAATTGTCTTGCTGCCATAATGCTCAATCGCTCTCTCTCTCTCTCTCTCTCTCTCTCTCTCTCTCTCTCTCTCTCTCTCTCTCTCTCTCTCTCTCAAGCATACACACACACACACACACTCGTGAGCACATGATGGAGCATAACGTAGAGGTAGAGTAAGAGCACTTCTTTAGTGTGCACCTCAAGAATGAGGATTTTAGGTCAAAATGGACCTTTTATATGAATCTGACCCATTCACATATGGGCGCCCACAGTGGCTGGTCATAGCAAAAATAATGTAAAAATGAGATAACTGGTGTTCCTCTCATCAATGATCACCTACGCACCTATAGGACCGACAAGCCCGGTCCATGACTCAAATAAAGTGATAAGATGTTCGTCAAAGGTGATAGGGTGTCCGTAAGTGGTTAACACTTTGCTTTGTTCAACCCTGTAGATCAGCTCAGCATTTTTACTCTTTAGTCCATTCCATCGTCAAAACATAGCTTGGAATTGCCTTCGCGTGCTTCTCGTTGCGGTTTGGTACTTCGGCTGTGTTTTACGCCTTAGATCTACATTTTGGCAGTTCAACCCTAGCTCTACCCCTTGGTGGCCATCTGATTGTACATGCATTTTGATAGATGTTATAGCACTACAGTTTCATTGCCAAAGTAGCCCTTGCATTGTCCATCCGTGTAGATCAGTTCAGCGTTTTCAGTCTTTAGTCCGTTCCATTGCTAGAACATGGCTTGGAACTTCCTTCACATGTTTCTCGTTGCAGTCCAATACTTCGATAGCCCATTAAGCTTCCCCTCGGCCATTCCCTTGATGGCACCAAGTGCTCACACAGCTATCCATCATCACCATCATTGAGATTGTCTTTTTTAGCCCTACTTTACGCAAGAAATCTGTTGTGTTTTACACGTTAGATCTATGTTTTTACAGCTAGCTTTCAGCCCTTTAATCATCTCACATCAAGAGTGGAATTCAGCCCTAGATCTACCTTTTGCCATCTGGTTGTACATGATTTTGACAGATGTTATAACACTATGGTGTCATCGTTAGATCAGCCCTTGTGTTGCTCATCCTTGTAGATCGGTTCATCTTTTTCAATCTTCAGTCCATTCCATCACCAGAACACGGCTTGGAACTACTTTCGCGTGCTTGCCGTTGCAGTCCGGTACTTCGGCAGCCCATCGAGCTTCCCCCCGGCCATTCCCTTGCCTGCATTGAGTGCTCACATTGCTACCAATCATCACGATCATCAGGATCTGCGTTTTTAGCCCTCCTTTATGCAAGAGATTTGTCGCGTTTTATGCCTTAGATCTGCGTTCTTGCAGCCAGCTTTCAATCCTTCATTCCTCTCACATCGGGAGTGCAATTCAGACCCAGATCTACCCCTTGGTGGCCATCTGCCGGTTGTGCATGCGCTTTATTTCTCAACCAATGGAATTTTTTTGTTAGGATTGTAAATAGCCTCCTCTTTTTCATCAACAAGAAGGGGAGGCATCACTAAGGCCTCAACCCTTTGGGGCAAGCCAAAAATCTATTGGTGGACTAAAGGAATGTAATTTCATGATGGTGTATATTAAGGAGATGGTAATCATGCTGATTATTTGGGCTCTTAAAGAAAGGAACCCTTTAATTGGACACTCATGGGGAGAGGCTATTAGTATACCCAAGAAGGACATCTTACAGTAATAAGGTAATATACACGAATTGATGATGGATGGGGGATAAGTTGTCTCTTTAGGACCTCCCTCCCCCCCCCCCCCCCCCCCCCCCCTCTCTCTCTCTTCCTTCTTTCATGTCTTCAGATTTGCTCCACACGGTTTCCAAATATTTCATCTCCTATTTTTCTATTTGCCATTAGCTTCTTGTGCTCCACATGGTAGCTTCTTCTTGGCATCGGATTCATGTGGGTAACTTTATTGTAAGCAAACTTCTTTCTGGTTTTTTGTGGGCAATTAGAGCAATTGAGAGTTGAAGGGGTTGATCTATTGGGCTAAGCACTGGCAAAGAGATGAGTAGGGTGCCATCTAAGGAAGGATAGAGGGGGGGCACTACCGGATCACATTGACAACTTGTAGGCGTGTATTGGGTTTTCTAGCCATCATGTTGCTAGGCAACCTACTTTGCACAGATGTCAAACACTATAAAGCACTACCTCAAGCGTAGATGGAGGTCCTGTCATCTACCACCTCTTTGTGAGAGGTGCAAGTGTCCATTATGCTCAACACCTCATCAGCTTGTTGATTAGTTGGTGGAGTCGCATATGCATTAGATGAGTGAATATTGAGAGCGAAGGCTGCAAGGGAAGAGTGGGTGAGGGCATGATAGTGCATACATCCAACAACTAACTCAAGTGTGCGCTTTCGACCCGAAGTTGCAGTTGCCCCACTTGCAGTGGAGGCATATTAGGCCGCCATGGACGACCGATAATGGTTTGACTTCGGTAGGATTTGGGAGCGAGGGGTTGTTGATGGACAACCTTGGCTATCTCATGAGTTAGGGAACACCATATCCCTGGTAAATATGCTTGCTTTTGATAAGTAAATGAAAAGCTTTAATTTTGTGTAAATGATTTTTGTTAAAGATCTGTAAATGATTCTAATGTTTTCACATTTCCTAAATAAATTCCAAGATGTTTTTATTAATGACATCCCTAGTGATCTACCTTCAAAATGAGGGGATCATGACCATTCAATAGAGCTTCTACCAAAAAGCTCATCACCTAATAAACCTCCTTATCGTGTTTCACAAGCTCAACAAGAGGAGATCATGAGGCAAGTGCATGAATTGGTGGAAAAAGGGATGGTGAGGCCTAGCTCCTCTCCATTCTGTTCACCGGTACTTTTAGTACAAAAGAAAGACGGCACATATCAAGTGTGTAGACTATAGAGCACTATATAGGATCACCATGAAAAAGAAAAAAGATTTTCCATGCTGCGGGTAGAAAATCTATTTGATAATTTACAAGTTTTTGCCTGACAAATGCTTTAACCGCATTCAAACCCATGATGGAAAAAAATCTTCATGCCACTCAAAATCTCTTGAGGAGTACAAGTGACATCTCCAGGTAATCTTTCAAGTTGTCTGAGAGAATAAGCTTTTCATTAATCAAAAGAAAAGTGAATTTTCTGTACAAGAGATTCAATATTTAGGTCACATTATCTCTAAAGATGACACCTGTATGGATCCAACAAAGTTAGAGGTAATAAAAGGATTGCCTAATCCAAGGAATCTACACGAGCTATGAAGCTTTATAGGTATGTGTGCATACTACAGACACTTCATAGAAAAATTGTCACTAATAGCAGGCCCATTACATGACTTAATGAAAAAGAATGTTAAGTATTCATGGACTGCAAAAGAGCAAGAAGCTTTTCAGAATCTTAAGGAGAAGCTTATCTCTCAACTTGGGCTCACACTACTAGATCTCTCAAAGCCATTTGAGATCCAATGTGATGCTTGTGGTGATTGCCTTGGAGCTGTTTTGCTTCAAAAATGGCATGCCATAGCATATGAGAGTCGAAGACTCAACTCCACAAGTATTGGGAAAATACGAAAAAGAGCTACTAGCCGTTCTATATGCACTAGACACATAGAAACACTATCTCTTGGAGACTCCATTCATCCTACGAATATATCACAAAGCCGCAAGAACTTCATGATGCAAACCAAGCTCTTTGACAAACAAATGAGGTGGGCAAATTTTCTTTCGCAATTTAAATTTCATATTGCTCACATTGCTGGCAAGCACAATCAAGTGGCCAATGCACTTTCACAATGGCCAAGGGTAAATGTGGTGTCAATAGCAACTCACAATGATCTATCTTTTATGATAGATGAGTATGCTACTCATAGAGACTTTAAGTATGTAATTAGAGCCTTTGCATTAGGGAAGAAAGAAGAATCATTTACCTTGGAGGATGGTTATCTTCTAAATGGCAATAAGCTATGTGTTACTCACCCATACAATAAGAAATTCATGTATGAATCCAATGCTTCTCCTTATGCGGGGCGGTATGCCAAAAGTCAAAATTTGATCGAGGGAAGCAACTCGGATTGTTTCAGTCGACAGGCTTAGCAAGAAAACACACTCTATGCCTGTCAAAAATACCATCAAGTCACATCAAACAAGAACCCTCTTCTGATCTCAAATTTTCAAGTATCATGGCTTGCCAACATCCATATTGTCAGACAGAGATCCTAGAATGATCAGTAATTTCTGGAAGGGTCTCTTTGAGAATCTAGGAATTAGATTAAATTTCTCTTTGTGTCTATCATCCACAAACAAATGAACAAAGTGAAATAACTAATCGAACGATTATTGATCTATTAAAAGCCTATGTCATGGAAGTAGATCAACGTTCTCAATGACAGAAGTACCTACCTCTTATAGAGTAGGCGTACAATGACATTGTACATACTTCTATAGGGAAAGCACCTTTCGAGGTTAAAGAGGGAAGATCCAAAAGTCGTACATGGGAAGATCTTCATTGTTGATGAATATAACCGAGACTTACAATAATCTGTTCCAAAGATTAAAGAGGTTATATCCATCTTAGAGCAAAGGCAAAAGTTGTTGCTAATAAGTACAAAAGATCCTTAGCCTTTAAGGAAAATGATTGGGTCTTGCTAAAGTTTCTCAAGGCTCATCTAAGGCATGCTATGGGCAAGAATCCTACGGGCCACCAAGAGTATTATGCTAAACTAGCAAAAAGATAATATGGTCCTTTTTAAATTCTTAAGCTAATCAATGAGATGGCTTATCAATTAAAGTTGCTCAACCATTGGCTCATGCACAATCTTTTCCATGGGAGCCTACTTAAGAATTACAAAGGAGCACCACCAAAAGAAGCAATAGTTGCAGACCCTCCAAACCCAAAGATCAAGAAGAGGTACTTCAATCTGAGTCCATCCTATGACATGAAGACAAGGTATTAAGAAATGGTAAGATTCTCCAACGATATCTTATTAATTTTAACAATTATCCTTTTAAAGATGCTAGATGGATGCAAGGAACCTAACTTAAGGATAATATGAACCTTATCAAAGCTTACAATGATGCTTTAGAGTGTAAGCATATGAAAATACATTTTAAATGAACAATGTTTTCGTCTTATAAGACTCTCTCTTTCTTTGATTATGCACAAAATTTAAGAACTATGCATGCTTAGGATCATGTTTGTGGCAATGACATCTCCCAAACACCAAGTAGAACTTGTCCCTCTACATTGGAAGTATGATATGGACTAAAGAGCAGACATGCTTGCAGCAGCTAAGTCTCTCGAGCACCAACAAATGGGTTAGTCATCCATTTTGGAATGATGTCGTAGGGTAAAATGGGATCCTCTACCCGCTAAGAAACATGGACTAATGATTAGGCTTGGTCTTCTCTTGATCTTCTCTACCTCATAGTCAAGGACAACTATGATTTCAAGAGAGAGGTAATGTCATAAAATATAATATCTAACTTTACCAATTGATTTTCTCATATTAAACTGATCATTTAATATTGAAAGATAAAAGGGGAACAAGAGTTAGGATATAGATATGTGTTTCTAGACCTATCTCAGCAGGGGACCAAAAAGAGAGATGGTTGCATCTCAATATGCGTCCAAAAGGAGATGGTCTACCAAAGAGCAATGTGCAATAAGTGCCTCTAGACTTATCTCTGCGTAGGGGACCAAGAGGAGAGATGGTTACATCTCAATAGGGGTCTAAAAGGAGATAGTTTATCAAAGAGCAACGTGCATCTAATGGAGCTCAAAAGACCTTAGGGTTAGCCTCATTAAAGCCTGTGTTAAAATACTTAGACCTACGACCTTTAAGTACTTTAGACCTTAGGCAAGCTAGGCTTGCGCTTGAAGTGCTTAAGGTGCTTGTCATGCTTAATAACTAAGGTGCTTGAGGTGCTTGTCATGCTTGATGACTAAGGTGCTTGAGGTGTTTGTCATGCTTGATGAATAAGGTGCTTAAGGTGCTTGTCATGCTTAATGACTAAGGTGCTTGAGGTGATTTTTGTGCTTGATGACCGAGGTGCTTGACGTGTTCAAGTCAAAGATGAGCCCTAAAAATAGGGGCATGAGAGAGAACACACACACACACACACACACACACACGTGCGCTCAAGGCAAGGCCAAGACTCAAGAGGCATTAAGGCCACATGTCAGGCCCCTCGCAATATTGCCCTCATAATGTGCTTGAATCCTATTGGATGACCTACAGGGAGGTCCAATAAGAATTTAGATTCAATTAAATAATTAAGATCTTTCTTTCAAAGGGGGAAAGGAGGACACTTGTCCAAATGCTACAATTAAATAATTAAGATCTTTCTCTCAAAGAGGGAAAAGAGGACTCTTGTCCAAATGCTACACCCCTTGCTTGTTATGATTAAGGCCATTCATTGGCTAGCCCAAGGTTTGAGCCAATAGGCTTGTAGCAAGAGTAAAGTAGCAAAATCGAATCCTCTCTCTCTCTCTCTCTCTCTCTCTCTCTCTCATATACTCCACAAATCACACACACACACACACACCCATTGTGTGTTGTGCACACAAGTCATCTCCTTCTCCAAGCTTGAGAAGTGGAAAGCCTACACCAACCCCCCTTGGCTATGGAATGCAAATCCAACCAAGAGTTATGCTCAAAGCAATACACCAATGATGCTATGGTGTCGATGAAAAACTGCTTGTCCTTTTGCACGCTTTCCATTCTCCTCATCCCAATTACTCAATTTTATCTTTGTTATACACCCCTAATACGTTTTTAATAAGAGACACAATCATTAAAGTTTGGTAGTTATTTACATTCTTTACATTCCCTCCTTTATGCAAATGCTTGACCCAATTAGTACTCCAATCACAAGGCATACCATATTGAAGTGAAATGTTGAACATAGCACCCATCCACTCATGTGTAAAATCTCCCTTCTATTTAATCATTTTTGGCTTGATACCTTGAAGATCTCCTGCTTTGCGAGTGACCCTTATGTGGATTGTAAGGATGAGTTAGACCCTAATATTGCTTATGGGATCAATGCACTTGAAGAAAGTCCACAATACTATATGGAGGACTATTGGGGACAAGTCAAACATGTCTATCAAGTAGCTGCTCTTGCTGCAAGAGGCCAAAAATATCAATTTCACTGCCAAGAGACCACCTCTTCAATGCTACGAGTGTGGGGGTCCACATTGTGTAGCTGAGTGTCCTATTAGACTACAAAAGAATGCCACACTAATGCAAACCAATCAAACGAGTACGACTACAATGCCGATACTCATGTGTAATCGATGTGGCATAGATCATTTGATTGCCCAATGTCTTAATAATCCAAATGCGCCAAAGATCACGCCATTGAACATAATTGAGGTTACCGAGGAGCCATCACAAAGTACACATGTGATACCAGTAGTAAATGTACTCACACGATTGATGCTCCAAAACCAAAATTATATTTTTGAAGAAAGAGACACGGCATCAATTGCCCATTCTCACAAGAAGAACAACAAAGGAAGAGATTGCAAAAAGCAGCAAAGTCATACCCCAATTCAAAGACCTAGGGACTGGTGACGACCTCGTGTATATGAATGACGATGAAGAGGATTATGATTCAAATGAGACCATGGAGACTAAAGGTCCAATAGGAAAAGGGTAAGAGTGATCGCCAATGAGAGGCACACTCTAACTGGAACATTCAAGGGATTACTTGGCTAAGCATGGGTGCCCAAGTGTGAATGGGGCAAGTTCATATAAAAGTCAACTAAACCTAAAATTCACTCATTCTTTCATTTGTCCAATCGAAGGGTGCTCTTGCTCCATCTCCATCTTCTTCTTCTTCATCTCCTTGTGTGTGTGTGTGTATGCCTGAGAGAGAGAGAGAGAGTGTGTGTGTGTGTGTGTGTGTGTGATCGAGCATTGCGACAACGACACGACAGCAGCGAAGCAATCGAGCACGGCGAAGCGGCAGCTCCTTCTTCTTCGCGGTGAGGAATCCTCCATGACAGCAAGCGTAGAGCGGTGAGTGGCACACCATCGCCATCTTTGAGCTTACTAGTTTAGGCTAGTTGCAGTCTTGGAGTCATCTGTGGCTCGCACATAGTGTATCGGCAAGTTCCTTGCATTGACACGTGCGATAGACGTGCACATAGGCTTCAACAAGCCATGGACAACCCATCCCTCCAAGGTGAAGTACAATAGCAATTACGCATCCATGGGATTCTCTAATCTCCTCACCTAGAAGAGGGAGTGCCTATGAAGCTCCTAGTGAGATTTCTAAAAGAGGACTCTCTACGGTCAGAGAAGAGGAGGATCCATATGAAGGACCCATAAGCTTACAAGTTGACGGGGCAACCCCCTCACCAAGGAGAGCCCAAATCTCAACAGTAGAGCCCCCACCAAAAGAATGAGAAAGAAGTGAATCTCCCGTCACCTCGACGGAGATGGCACCACGAAGACGGTGGGCAAAATGCTCTCCAACACCCCCTAAACGGAGAAGACCATCGGATAGTCCTTCTCACCATAATTCAAAGAAGGAAGAAAGGAAGTATGAGAAGGAAAAGGTGAGAAAGAGGTCACCCTCTTCTCCATCTTCATCATCCTCCTCCTCTTCTGAAGAAAGTGATGGTGCAGCTCCTAAAGAATTCAAAAGGAGAGGCCATAGGAAATCCTATGCCGCTTGGAAGAGGTTGTCCAAGCTCAAAGAGTTCCAGGAGGGAGGAAAGAGTATCTCTTTTCTTACCTACTATGGCACCTTTGGTGCTACGGACAAAGTCTTGGCCTTTATTCAACAATTTGATGCGGCATTCGGAGATGAGGTCTTCACGGAGTCCTCTAAGATACGTCATGTATCCATGCATCTCCAAAAGTCCGTCAGGCAATGGTGGTCTAGCCTACGAGCAAACGGTGAAGCTCCACGAACATGGAAAGATTTAAGATCTTCCATTATGAAGCAGTTTTGGCTAGCGATGCCAAAGACAAAGTGCTCACCGAATGGCGAAGCTTGAAGCACTCTCCCTACAAATCTATTCACAAATACGTAGACAAGTTTTGGGATTTACATCTCAAAGCCACTGTCTACAAAAAGATAGATTTTGGAGAGCAAAACCAACAATTTTGTGCGGGTTTATCTGAAGATATGGCGGAGTATCTCAACTCCCAAAAGGCCTCGCACTATTTCAGCGGTCATACACCAAACTATGGTGGCTTCACGAATCCACTTCCAACAAGGGGCTAAGAAAAATCTTAAGCCCATGGAAATCAAAGACCGTAATGAGCCTAAGGGGAAGGACCATGTCCAAAAGTTTCCCAAGGGCAACTTCAACAACAACAAAGCTAAGGAGAAGGGAGTCTACAAAGGCAAAAATAGACTCTCTCTCTTGAAGAGCTAGAGCGTTATCGCAAGGATAACCGTTGTTTCAAATGTGGGGAGCAAGGGCATGCTTATCGTGCTTGCCCACAAAAGAACACACGCAATGAACCTCCTAGAGCCTCCATAATTGAAGTTCAAGAAGAAGATGCTCAGCGCAAAGGATCTCCTCTATGCCATGCTTGGGGAAACGTAAGAGGACATGACGCTTTCATTCTCTTCGACAATGGCTCTACTCACAATTTCATATCCACGGAGTTGGCCACTAAGCTAGGCATCCAAGCCTTTGAGATGGGAAATACCCCACCAGTCGATGGTGCTTTCAAGGGAGAAGAAGTCCCAGTTACTCCCTTAATCGGGAAATTGAGGCTACATGTCCAAAGTTATGTGGACAAAGAGGATTTCTTCATCTCTCCCCTTAAGCATGAGGATGTAATCCTAGGGGAACCATGGTTTTGCTACAGCCGGAAGCCTGGTTTCCCTGCAAAATACTCGAAAACAGCACATAGCAAGACATAAACCGACTAATCGACATACCTGGCAACCACATAGACGCATAATCGCGAGATACACGAATAGAGGGAGACAGAGTGCGAGAGAGAGCAATAGGGCGCGTGCAGACGCACCTCCTAGAATGGAGTGCTACGTCGGCACGGCGAGAGAGAAGAGGGAAGAGGAGAGAAGAGCAACGCAAGCACTGGGTGCAATCTCCCCCCGTGCAAGAGTGACCATTTCCCTCTTGCACGTATTTAATTTATAGATTCTTGAATGGTCAAAATGAGTACAAACTGGCCGGCCGGACATAATTGGCCAAAGTTCACAAAGAGCACTTGAATAATCAAATATACATAAAATGTAACATCCTTCTGTATAATCCATTATCTGCTGATGCTCTTGCCACCTGTCAGCTGCAATAGATAATAAAATATCAATTCTATAACATACCTCTCCGTTGGAAAGCAAGTGTTCTCAGTTGCAAAGATAAAAATCTGCAAACAGTACTTGTAAAAAACAATGATTAGAAGTCTGTATCAAATAGTAACAAAATTCATAAAATTAGACAATATTGCTTATGCCTTCTGTCATCCACATACTACCTATTCTAGTGTCCCATACCACTAGAATAAGCAGTATATGTCATACCCTGATGAATCAGGATATCATTGGTCACACTCATCATCAATCTAATAATGTCAAGTCTCATCACATAAACACTGCCGTGATAAAAGAATCATCAGGTATTAAATCCCAATCCAATTCCAATTCCACAATATAAGACCAAATCCAAATCACTTTCATGATGTACCCGGGTAACAAAATCATGCCAGTTACAGTGGTGGCCAGCCACTGTAGCATGATTTCGTGGTTGGTGTTGCCTAAATCGGCGAATCTACACCAATAAAACGTGCTGTCTAAATCGGCGAATCTGCACTAATGCTACCTAAATCGACGAATCTGCATTTGGTTAAGAAAATTATGAATCTGCAGTTTGTTGGTGTGCTGCCTAAATCGGCGAATCTGCACTAGGATGAGCATTGACACACTACCTAAATCGGCGAATCTGTGTGCTTTGTGACCAATGGACTAGACAAGACATAAAAAGTGGAAAATAAAAGACCTGTTTGATATGAAATTGGAATAGACTGGAGTGTGGAAGCATGTACCAAATGTTAGCGATCATTGCACACCAACTGAGCTCATGTAAGTAGCAGTGTGACAAGTCATCTCAGTAAAGATTTCAATCAAAGTAAGTACGAGCCATGATATTAGAAACAATTTTGCAACCTATAACATATGCGAACAAGTAAAGAAGCTCCCTCTTCTAAAAATAACCGATGATATTCTTACATATTGGAAAATTGCTTAGTTATAGTCTTGTGAAAACGCATGTAAATAGAGTTACTTGAAAGAAATTAATAGAATGAGCATGGATTTATCAAACTGTTATTAAACTATAGGATTGTCGTATAGGAAGTTGGTGTAATAGGTGATGGATAATTTGTAGACCTTAACATAAGAAAGGAGGTAGAATAAGCGAAAGGTTGGTGTATTTGTATATGGTCTATATATACATAGAGACAGATTACGTAGTAGATGATCTTCGTAGATAACAGTACCTTGATAAATTTCATACCTGGAGGGTTGCAGAGATGTTAGCATTGTATCGAGCTTTATCTGCAAAAGTGTTTCTCAAAGACAAAGCACTTACAATTTCTTGTTCAATTTAAGAACAATATAATCGTACAGTAAATAAATTGTGGTGATAGAATTGATGCAAAGTTGGATTATTTGTTAGTAAAAGAGGATGAAAGCAGGCAAGTTTGAGTACAAACAAACGGATAATGAAGGTGCTATATAAATTTGTTGAGTGGTGTGCAAAGCTGAGATAGCTAGTGGATAGCAGTCTTAGGGCAAAGCAATACCAAGCTCCATGAATAACTGTTTTGATGGGTTACAAGGAGGTCGCCTAATGGAAAGGTGTTGCTATCAGATCCTTGCACAAAAGTAAAAATTCCTCAATAATTGTAGTCTTCTATCAATGAGTATTAGAAACATTGGGAGGGGTGGGATGCAGAAACAAATAGATGAAACAATATCGAATAATATGCAACAATAATTTCACTACCCATTAAATCATCGTCATCGTCGTCAATGCTCTAGCATTGTTGCAGGAAGTATTGCATCTAGAGTGTCGTGATTGTCCATTGTTGTAGGTAGTGGTATTGGGGGGAAGAGAGAGAGAGAGAGAAATGAAATGAAAAGTTATATTACTCGTCTTTAAAAGCCATGGGGTCAAACTCGTACAATCCTTATGGATCTAATACAATGTCGAGTACAAAATAAAATGAAGTGTAGTGAAAAATTGAATTAAAAGACTAAAATCAATATCAGCAGACTGAAATCATCATCATCATGATCATCTCAATGCCCGGGATGGTTGGCAGGCGACATTATCATAAGAAGTTGGTCACTGAGGAGCGTTGTCGATGTCCGAATATGCTTGGTAACCTGGTGATGCCCGAAAGGCTATTGTATGCTTATTGGAGAGCTTCATCTGTGTCCGTCGTTACAAAGAATCGTAGTGGGAGAGGGAAGAGAGAGCGAAATGAAATGAAATGTTTTATCATCTGGCTTCCAAAGGCCTATGGGAACAAACTGATAGAATACTTATGGATCTAATACAATGTGGGGTACAAAATCAAATGAAATAAAGTGAAATTCTTAAAAATAAGACTAAACCTTTAAAAATAAAAATAAAAATAAATCCTACGATCGTTTATTGAAATCAATTTGAGAAAGTATCGCAGTAGTCGCTGATGAGTTTCGTTAATGTCCGCCTCTGTAAACAGTCGACTTGCAGAAGAGAGGGAGAGGAGAGTGCTCCCAAGCGCCCAGGGGCATGCCTTGCTGATGCTTCTTGGAAGGTGTCCATCTCCTCAAGCTTTCTTCTCCCTTTAACTAGTTATGAGAGAACTCTTTCTACAATAGGTTACATAAGCAATGGATACAAAGAAGTCATTGCTTTCAAAACAGAAAGCAACAAATTAATGCAGTCTTGTGCATAATGTAAACAAAGCCACTGGTAGTACAGTAACCTCTGCTAATATATTTCTGTAAGCAATTCAGCTGAAGCATTTTCCACATTGGGCAAGCCCAATTCACAGCATTGCCATTCCATAATCTTGCTGCAATTACTGCTATTGGAACATAAACTAGCCTCGTGGGAAGAAACGACACTTTCCTATAATTCCTTGCACATCCACATCTGTAGGTAACAAATTCCTGAAAGCATGGAGCATGCTTGAATGATCAAGCCAGGAAAGCAAATGATAGCACATTAAAGGTTGAACACTGCTGGCAGACACCTACCACATAAAGCTACACACAAATTAACACATTGTACTTCAAGGACAGGCAGCCGACATAAGAAAACCAGCAGCAATGGAAATCAAGTCATATAACATTCCCACTATAGGCAAACACAAACAGCTGATACCAATTTCTATGAAGATAATAACCTTCATCAGATAAAAATGTCAAAGCCGCCGAACAAAAGACTCTCCAAGGTGATGTGTGTGCATGTATATCTTACATGCGAATCCATGAAATATGAATGACATATAAGGAAATGGAACCTTACCCTTTACTGATGGAAAAGGCTAAGAGTAAATAGTTTGTCAGCATTTCTATGTTTCCCATAGAAAGTTCCCAATGGCAAGCTCGCGCATATCAGCGAGAGTGGAAGGGATAGGCAGACCATACTCTTCCAGCAAAAGAGCGAGCCTCCACTCTCGCTGATATGCGCGAGCTTGCCATTGGGAATCGAGGATAGTGCAGGGGCATCTGGAAAACGGAAGGCATGGAAGCGCTGGTCACTCCAAACGTGGAAGGGTAAGGCACTCGCAACCTGGGAGATGAGCAATCTCGTGTTGCTGCTCCAAATGAAACAGATGCTGCTGAGAATTTGAGCGTTTCTTTTCTGAAAGAAGCTTCTGGACAGACTTCTCCAGGGAGGAGACGCGTTCCAGAAGCTCACCATAGCCAGAACTTGGGGGAGGGTTGCAGATGATGATGGCCTGACGTCGTCTTGTGTATGTGTGTCTGTGTGTGGGAGCCGTTGTTGAGAGTCAAGAGAGAAACACGTAGCTAATGTTAGCATGCACAGAAAAAAAAGAAAAAGAAAGAGAGATTGGATGGCCAATATCAAAGAGAGAGAGAGAGAGGAGCATTGACCGACATGGATCAAAGAGAGAGAGGTGTGTGTGAAGTTGCATGGCCAACAAGAGGTGGTGGCAGAGAAACTGTGAGAGAGAGAGATCAGTGGGTGTCCTTGTGTAGGGGAGCGAGCTGCTACTCAATTACTTGCAGCCATCTGATGTGTGTGTGTGTGTGTGTGTGTGTGTGTGTGTGTGCAGTGCAACTATGAGAGAAAAAGAGAATCAAGTTGCAATAGGAACTGGCCGATGACGGCTCCAGTGCATGTGTGGAGAGAGAGGGAGAACTACAGAAAGTGTCGTCACCTCTGCATGAGGGTGGTAGCGGTTTGTGTGGCTGGGGGACGCCATATTGCAGACCACGAATAAAAATAAGTGGGCGAGATTGAAGTTTGGCTGCGTGTGAAGAGGAGAGAGAGAGTGTGTTGGGCAGTGGTTGGCTCGTGTCTGCCTTGCGAGTCTGCATGTTAATTAGCACCGCAGAGCGAGAAGGGTGTGGGGTTGCATGGTTGGTGAGAACTGAGAGAAAGCGACAGAGCTGCGGGTGTTTGTGGTCGTTATTCAACCCGAGAGAGAGATTGAGGGAATCTGCACTGCCACTGACTCACACATTGTTCTTTGTTGATGGTGACGTCTAGCAATTTTGTCGTTGGTCCTGCGCCGTCGTTGCTTGTTAGTAAAGGGAAGCTCAAGGGATTTTTCCCTTGTAGAACAATCTCATTGTGAATTCTGAGGACGGTATAATACTCGGCATAGGTGCTAACGATTGTGCTTATCTCCTCGTCATCATCAGCTCCACGATCAAGTTTGAGGACAGCTCAAAGGTTCACTCGGGATCCTTAATCGTCCTCTGCCTCTATTCTTGTCTGCGTTCAACTTTTCTACGACCTTAAAATTTCTCCTCGTAATCCTATAATGTAAATTGTCGCTAAGCCCTCTCGAGTAAGATTCTGCTCTGCTTAATATCGACCTACTAAATGCTATGTATTACTCCTCTTTGTCGTAACTAGTCATCTCGACATGATTTTTAGTTTAATCCATGTTTTATGTGTTTAATTAACACAATATTTACATTAACAAGCACTAAATTATGGCGATAAAGAAGGGACTCTATTTTAATTTCAAAAATTCACTAATTATATCATACAATCAACATTAATCAGTACAAAGTGAAGCAATTCATGGAATCTACAAACACAAGAAAGAAAAATACTTAGCTGTTGTTTATCGATCATAATCATTAGTCTTTTAGCGTAGCCTAAGCTCTGATACCACTGCCACAGCCGGAAGCCTGGCTGCCCTGCAAAATACTCAAAAATAGCACATAGCAAGACATAAACCGACTAATCGACATACCTGGCAACCACATAGACGCATAATCGCGAGATACACGAACAGAGGGAGATAGAGTGCGAGAGAGAGCAATAGGGCGCGAGCAGACGCACCTCCTAGAATGGAGTGCTACGTCGGCACAGCGAGAGAGAAGAGGGAAGAGGAGAGAAGAGCAACGCAAGCACTGGGTGCAATCTCCCCCCGTGCAAGAGTGACCATTTCCCTCTTGCACGTATTTAATTTATAGATTCTTGAATGGTCAAAATGAGTACAAACTGGCCGGCCGGACATAATTGGCCAAAGCTCACAAAGAGCACTTGAATAATCAAATATACATAAAATGTAACATCCTTCTGCATAATCCATTATCTGTTGATGCTCTTGCCACCTGTCAGTTGCAATAGATAATAAAATATCAATTCTATAACAGGTTTGATCGCATGGTGGCCAACATCAAGTTTCCTGAAAGGCAAATTTGCTTTAAGTACAAGGACAAAGACACGTACATATATGCTAACGAGTCAGGTAACACTATACCTCTTGTACATAAGCAAGCTTTTGATAAGTCAATAAAGAGCTCTATTTTTGTGTACATGATATTTGTAAAAGACTCTCAAAATGAACCTAATGTTCTGTCAAATTTAAAAAAAGGAAATAAAAAAGAATTAGGTTATCTAATTTACCTGATGAATTCCAATATATTTTTATAAATATGTTTTAAATGATCAATATTTTTGTCTTATAAAACTCTCTTTTTTTCTTTATTGTGCACAAATGTTAAGAAGTATGCATGCTTACGATCAAGTTTACGGAGACGACGTCTCCCAAGCACCAAGTAGAGCTTGTCACTCTACTATGGAAGATTGATAGGACTAATACGTAGACATGCTTGCGCAGCTTCGGCTCTCAAGCGCCAAATGGATTAGTCATCCATTGTGGAAGGGTGTCGTAGGGTAAAATAGGGATCCTATACCCGCTAAGCAAAGGACTAATGACTATGCTTTATCATCTCTACCTCATAGTCGAGGACAACTATGATTTCAAGAGAGAGGTAATGTCATAATAACTAATATCTAATTCTCCTAAATGATTTTCTCATGTTAAACTGATCATTTAATATGGGGAAGTATCAGGGGAGAAAAAGCTAGATTATTAGTAAGGCTAGCAGACTGGTCACATACGGGGCCCACAGTAGGGATCCAAAGGGGTACCATCTGCAGAAGAGCAATGTGCAATGAATGGACTCCAAAGACCTTAGGGTTCAACCCATTAAGACTTCCAAAAGGTTAAGTTTTAAAATTTCAAAGTGTAAGTCCAATGGTCAAATGTTAACGGAATTGGATGCTTTGTGTGTGTACAAAAGTCCAATCAGCTAGAGAGAGGCGAGCTCGGAAGATGACAAAGCTTGTGAAGTGACTGGACACACACACACACACACACTATACACCTAAGCTTGTGAAGTGACTGGACACACACATACACACACACACACACACACACACACTATACACGTAAGCTTACCCTTTCCACAAAGTAAACAGGACACATGTCAAGCATGCAAAGAAACCTTCAATTCTTGCCTGAATCCTATTGGATGGGCAAAGAGGTGGACCAACGAGGATTGAGCTAGTGTAAATTCAATTTCTTATTTTAGAAATTCTTGATAAAAGAACCAATGAGAATTAATCTACCAAAAAGACTATTGACAGTCAAAAGGTCCAATGAGAAATAAGCAACCCACAAATTTGCTTAATTCCTATTGGCCAGAAGACTAAAAGGTCCAATAACAATTTAGATAATTAAATTAATTATCTGAGCTTTTACAAAAGAGGAAAGGGGTGGACACTTGTCACGGCTCTTGACTGGGCCTCTCAAATACTATTGGCTAATCTTTTCACCGGCCAATAGGAAGCCAACATGAGTAAAAAGCTTGCTCAAATGCTATTGGCTAAGGTTTTCAAGGGCCAATAGGAAGCCATCATGAGTAAATTGCAAGAGGGGTCGACCAAGATGAGAGCGGGGGCTAATTTGTAAAGGCATAATTCCACACACACTCACACAACTCATGTGTAGAGCAAGAAAGTCATCTCCTTCTCCGAGCTTTAATGGAAAGCTCATCTTCTTCTCCAAGATTTGAGAATGGAGGCCTACACCAACAACTCTTGGATATGGAATGCAAATCCAACCAAGTGCCAAGCTTCAATGCCATGCTTCTCTCCTCTATTATCTAATTACTAAGCTAAGATAAGCTACAAGAGAAATTAAGTGAGGAAATACTTCTTTCTCATAAGAATACTCCTTCTTCCTCTAAATCTACTCTCATACCCCGCTAGCTCTCCCCATCTTCGAAGGTGTGTGAGGTCTTGGGTACTGCTTACAAAGTGGCTATTTAATTGTACACCATTCAAGATGGTATATGGCCAAGAAGCATTTATGCCATGGTTTTTGTAATTCATAGTCTCTGCGAATAGCTTCACAAGAAGGTTGGGATGGTAACCCTTTAGTTGAGCGTATATATATCCTTGAGCGGTTAGATGAAGAAAGACAATTGGATGCGCAAAATGCACTTGTGGAGAAAGATAGGAGAAAAGAATGGTTTGACTGTCATTTAAAGAACAAGGATATCAAGGTTGAGGATAAAGTCCTTATGTATGGAGTGCGTAACGAGAAGAAAAAGTTGAAATATGCGAGAAAAGGACCTTATAGAGTATGCAAAATCACGCCACAAGGTACCATTCATGTGGAAACTGTTGATGGAGTTGAAACCATTGGATTCCTCAATGGGAGTAAATTCAAAATATACTATGATCCTTTAAGCCAAGAGGAACTACGTACCATCCATCAAAAAAAGGTAGCCAAGGCACAAGCAGAATTGAAAAAGATACAAGCTCAAGCTGAGGCTAAGGAGCGACAACAACATATTAGACGCCAACAAGAGGCCAATCTTGGAGTTACACATGCATTTCAAGTTGAAACAGATAATGATTGGTTGGACTCTGACACGATACCCTATTGAGTTAAATAGCACCTATGGGAAAGTGCTATATAACACCTTATTGGACATATGTGCTAAATATAATCTATTATCATATGGAGTGTGGTGTCAGTTAGAAAAGCCAACTCTATCTGAGAGTACATCCAAGTCAAGAGTATCAACAAGAAAAAAACATTGTTTTTGAAAGCTGGTACTCTTCTGTCAGTTATGACAACGGAGTCATAGCTCAAGCCTTTCTGGTCATGCTACTAGAACTATGGAAGGCAATAGAAACCTAGGACGCAAGTGGATGTTAGCGACCAAATGCACTATTGATTGGGGGACTGGGAGTGTCACAACACAGAAACCAACTCTTGGCCTTACACTCAAGCTATAGTCCCTGAGATATCACCTCTTGAGGAAATACAACCCAAACATTGCATGTCCAAGGGTTGAACCATATGTACCTATAGCCCAACCCTCTAGAGCTTCAACTTCTGTAGTTGAAACAAAGCATGAGACACACAAGACTCATCGTAATATAACAAAGAAAACATACAAATGGGTCCCTAAAGCTTCTTTAGCGACCATTTTTTATGCTAAAGAAGAGAAGCCTTGTAAGAAACACCCCACTCGCTCTAAAAAATGTAAGAAAATGTTGCATTGGATTCCTAAATGACTATTGGAAGCCCAAGGCTACTATGAAGGTAATGATCAAATCTGGGTTCCTAAACGTAAATTGTGTTCTTACATGTCACCTATAGACCCATGTGAGTCAAATCTTGTAACAATAAAGCCGATTGAAGACTGTGGGAAGGGAAAGATCACAGAATACTATACACCTGATATGGAGCTAGTTTGGGTACCCAAGCGAGAACGACTTGTATCACTCGGCTCAAACATAGAAAAGAAAAATGAAGCTTCTTGCTCTTCATGTAGTTCTTCTACAGAAACACAAACTTCTTCCAACTTCCATCTACCACCAAAATTATACAAAAAAACAAGGAAAAACTAGCACCTCCCACTGTAAATTCATCACCTAAGACAACAATTCAAGTAAAATCATGGGAGAGTACCTTACCACCCTTGCAACTAGATGAAACACCTAGGGTGGTGAAAAAGTATCGGTCAAAGTCTTCAGCCATTACAACTTGGAACAATTGGTTTCAAACGGTGACAACATCGTTCCAAAAGGTATGATCTACCCAAGGAAGGGGGAAGTGTTTGCTAGCATCCATCATTCACTTGCTCCCGTCTTAACCTTCCTCCCTGACCTCTCAATCTCTCAATCTTAGGGAATGTATATATATAGGCCTATACTCAAAAAAAAAAAAAGTGCAAGAGCCACCAAACAAAAAGTTGAAAACTTACAAATTATAGTACATGACCCAAAAATCATAATAACACATTATGCACAAGGACACAACCTTTTGACATGACCCTTACAATAATTGCACACTAACCAATATCTATTTGTGTGTACAAATATGGCTAGTACGCTAGAGTCATCCACTCCTACCTTGGGTGAGAGGTACCCCTCTTTGCTTTTCACAAGTGTTTCACATAGTCTACCCAGTGCTTGCCTGTGAATGGGATTTGGTAGATACACTAGCGTGTGATAAAAATTTTGAGGTATTAGAATGGTTGTATCTTGACCATGACTGATCTCTACTTAGTAGAGAATGTCTCTCCAATTGCACAAACTTACCCTTTTGAGCAAGATGACTATACACGCCTAGTGACATTGTTAGTGAACATATGTGCATCTAATGAGGAGGAAGATTTACATGATTACACGGATGGACGTACGGTCTCACTGATGATGACTTTATTATTCTTGATGATGACGAAGATAGAGGTTTAGACTTAGGGCTACCCGTCCATCTATACAATATCTTGTTCCCTTGACCCTCTAGGGGGTGCAAATACTTAGGTTAGGGTTCTTTATATTGTTTTGATTGTGTTCAGTAAAGGTTGGTGCCTCTTCCCACTGATGTGCCTCCTAGAGGTATTCCTTGTGTTTTCTAATGTGTACAGAAATGCATTATAGTAATTGGAATTTTGAACTTCATGCAATCTTTGTTTAGTTCACTCTTCGAATCAAGCGCTATCATCAACACGAACAAGTGTTTCATGTCCATTATCATTGTCTCTTATCTTTTATAGCATCCATGTTTATATGCTTTAACTCTGATTGGTAGCACAACATTCAACACATTTGCTTAGTATTAAAACATTAGATTTAATATAATTTTATGTCATAGTCTCTTGTTTAGGTTTATAAATCAAGAAGTCTGACTAAGCTAGTTTCACCAAGATAGACATTAGACATCTTCTCTTAATACCATGGGAAATGCCTTCCCAATTGTCAATGGTTACTTTAGGTTCTTAATTTGATATTATGAAGCATTGTGTATAATGTACTAGTACTTTCTAGTGGTCTTAATCTCTCTTGACCTTTAGCTTAAGTATTAAAAAGAAAATTTACTATTGTGATGAGCCTGGGGAGGGTAACACTGTCAATATGACCCCCCAAAGTTACAGAATTGAAATGCAATGAAAAATAAACAAATAAAAAAACAAAAGTGCCAAAAATGTAGAATCTGAAGCTGGAAGAGAAATCCCAGCTTGATTTGGTACTTCACTCACATGTATTGCATATGGTACTAGAGCCTTAGAGGTTCCCAATGTGGGTGCTTTTTCTTGAAAAGCAAAAAGACCAAGGCATACAAAATAATCACACACATCAAAAATTGAATCAATGTGGAAAAAACTTTGGGGATCAAACAAAGGGGATAATTTAGGCGATGATTTCATATGCAACTTTTTTTATCATAGCTTAACTAGAAGATCTTCTAGGTATAGCCTCTAGTCAGCCCTTGGACATGAAATACTTTGCTCTCGCGATTAAACAGCTTAAGTGACCAGAGAGAATTAAGAAGCTTGCCCATAGTATTAATAGTTGACCTCTAGTGCCTCTCGATCGTTAAATTAGAGACCCTAGACTTGTTCATTTTTTTACCTTTACAAATGCTTATGTGTTTGATTATATTACAATTTAATGTTTACTGCTGAAAAATTATTTACTATTCTGTTACCAATCAATATGTGTGCATATTCACAGCATATGCTTTTTAATTATATGAGAATGCAATTACTGTGCCATTTTTGGTTGATTTTGCAGTGTTTGAAGAAAGCTAAAGACATTCAATCTCAGATGCTCTTCCACCTCGACGAACGGGCTTCACATCACTAGCTTCCAAGGACAGAATCTACATTAGGAAGGGAGGCATGTTAACCACTTACGGACACCCTATCAGCTTTGACGGATGCTTTATCACTTTATTTGAGTCATGGACCGGGATTGTTGGTCCTATAGGTGTGTAGGTGATCGCCGATGAGAGACGCACCACTTATCTCATCTTTACATTATTTTTGCTATGACTGGTCACTGTGGGCACCCCTGTGTGAATGGGTCAGATTCATATAAAAGGTCCATTTTGACCTAAAATCCTCATTCTTGAGGTGCATGCTAAAGAAGTGCTCTTGCTCTACCTTCTTCTCCCTCGTGTGTGTGTGTGTGTGTGTGTGTGTGTGTGTGTATGCTTGAGAGAGAGAGAGAGAGAGTGATCGAGCATTACGACAGCATCGGTGATGGCGGCGACTCCGTCTTCTTTGCAGCACATAATCGTTCACGACGACAAGTATCGAGCGGTGAGTGACACACCATCGCCCCCCTTTGAGCTTACTAGAATAGTTTGGTTGTGTGCTTGCAGCCATTTGTGTTTCACACACAGTGTTTAGCAAGTCCCCAGCCTCTGACACGTGTGGTAGAAGCGCACACAAGGGCTGATTTGGTGATGAAAGCATAGTGTTATAACATCCATCAAAACGGGTTTATGACCGGATGGCCACCAAGGGGTAGATCTATGGGTGAATTGCACTCTTGATGTGAGAGGAATGAAGGGCTAAAAGCTGGCTGCAAAAATGCAGATCATGCATAAAATGCTCTTGCATAAATTAGGGCTGAAAATGCAGATCTCGATGATGGTGATGATGGATAGCAATGTGAGCACTTGATGTCGGCGAGGGAATGGTCAACGGGAAGCTCAATGGGTTGTCTAAGTACCGGACCACAATGGGAAGCATGTGAAGGCAGTTTCAAGCCGTGTTTCGGTGATGGAACGGATTGAAGATTGAAAACACTGAATTGATCACGCATGTTCGACACGTCACAAGTAGAGCGCATAGATCAAGGGCGGCCAACTAGTGGCGCATTCATGGCAAGGATACGTATGACTATGGGATGGGTATGTTCATCCACAATTTACTTACAACCCTTGGTGCCACGTGCAGAGAGTGTGTCAGACCCACAGCTATCTGCTTCGCCCTCGTAGAGCTTAACTCCAACCATAACCATACCTGACACGCCACACTATTCCTTCAACAACTCATTCACGAGATCAAGAACAAGTAAGTCTTATTCAATCGATACTTTTTCATTTGAGTCGTGTATGGGCAAAAAGAAAAACAGTATATGAAGGAATCCATGGACAAGATGCACGCTCACACATAGAGCCTTAAGGAGTCGCTAGGTCTCATACCACACACCAAAATAGCAAAGTATGTATTCCAAGAAAGTGAGCTGAAATTGCTCAAACTATGGGGTCTAGAGGTGATTAAGGAAGCCGGAACACTTCCTTTCAATGGGCATATTATGCAATAGGTGCTCAATACGTACAAGGCTATAAAAAGTAATGTAGTGATTAAGGAAGCCGGAACACTTCCTTTCAATGGGCATATTATGCAATAGGTGCTCAATACGTACAAGGCTATAAAAAGTAATGTAGTGATTTAGGGCCAACCGACTGCTGGCGAACTAGCCCACATTTTCAAACTCCCTAATGACGAAAAAGCCACACCAGCGACTGCTTAGGACGTAGTCTCAATATCTAAAAGAAGACGATCGTGCCAAAAAGAAAAGAACATATGGGTCTCCAGGTATTCGAGTGGTGGCACTGGAACATATAGCAGTATACATGTTTATTGCTGAGATCATCAGCTTGAAGAACAATCCCACACACTTGTCTGAGAAATTGTTTGCAATGCTACTGGCTAAAATATTAGACCCAGAGGCTAATATCAACATTGCATAGATTTTGTTCAGCTGTGTCATACAGCATACTGCCAAGGCTAAATCCACAAGCCTATTTAAAACTTGGTACGTCTGGCAGTTTGTCTCTACTGGGCAAGTCAATTTGTAGTACCTGTCATTATTAACACAATATGGGACAAGGTGGATGCTTCTAGAGCCAATAAAATCAATTTAGGTTCATCTGATGAGGAAATTGGGTTTGATAGAGCTGACTCACATCAGACTAAGTCATAGAGAAAGGAAAGCTCATCAAAGCCTTTTGGGGACAGAGACAAGTGCAAAGAGTTGGTCGGGGAGAAGCACCCGACTATTGACACAAATACTGGTTCTGTCATAAAAACTAATATCTAATTCTCCCAAATTATTTTCTCGTCTTACATTGATAATTTAATATGGGGAAGGACCAAGGGAGTAAAAGCTAGAATATTGGTAAGGTTGCCATACCAATCTCAGCAGGGATCCAAAGGAGAGAAAATAGGGATCCAAAGGGGGGCAGTCTGCAAAAGAGCAATGTGCATCACTGGAGTTTAAATGACCCAATGTTCAGCTCCATTAAGACTCCATAGGCTAAGGTTCCAAAAATTAACTAATAAGTCCAATGGTTAAAAGTGGAAAATATTGGATGATTATGGGAAAACTAAAAAGTCTTCCCACATCCCTAGGAAGGAGGGGGCGAGTCCTAATGGTAGGGGATGAGAGAGAAACACACGCGCACACACACTCCCAAGCTCTCCCCAAAGGGAAGAATGGACACATGGCAAGCTCCTAGCCCAGTTGTCCCCAATCTCCCCTCAAATCCTATTGGATGGCTATAGAGGTGGACCAATGAGAATTAGGCTAGAGTAAAATTAGTCTAATCAATTTCAAAATGCTTGATAAAAGAACCAATAGAAATTAAGCTCCCTAACTAGACAGTCTACCAAGGGGTCCAATGAGCATCCAACAGCCCAATGGCTTGCTTGATTCCTATTGGCCAGAAGACTAAAACACTAGGTGTGTTTTTCAAGCATAATTTGGTGCATGAAGCTTCCACCTTCATTGCACCCAGGAGTTTTGTCAAGGAACACAAAGATTGTATTGTACAAAAGTCTCCTTTGATGGGAGAAGCTATAATACAAAGCCTTTTTGCAGGGGGGACTGGCTCCATGTAAATCCGGTCCTCAACTGTTGTCAATTGTTCTATTTCTCTCTCTTTTCAAGTATTGTCTATGCCAAATTAACTAGGTGTAAATTGCTATGTTTCTTTCTCAAACTAAGTACTCTTTCTATGCTCATTAAGAACTTATTCTTAATGGAATATCACTATGTTACCAATTTTTGCTACACACAAGTTACTAGTGCATTAAATGTTACATTGGTATCAGAGCTATTGGTTTCTCTTTTCTTGCTCAAGAAGAGAGGTCCTCAAGCTTGCTACAAATGGTTGGTGTTATTAATTGCAAAAGAGTAAGTAGAATATGGATTTTTCATCCTTGAAGCACTCCTGCTTTATGTAGTTAACAGGGATACCGTCGAGAGCTATGGTCTTAATAATGGAGTCCTACGGGGCTTGACCATTATTGAGCTATTAGAATCTTGACAAGAACCAGTGTTGTCTTGGCTCTGTTGAACCCTCTCTTCTATTCCTTGCAATTAATAATATTCGAGCCACTGGTATGATGCTTGAGTGCTTATCTTTGAAGGTAAAGAGGAGTAGCAACTAGGGCTTGAAGTGCCAAAGTACAAGTAAGAATTTACACCCAAAATTTGCTAGTATGGCTGACAAGGGAAAAGAGATTGAAATGAATGTTGATAGCTTTGATTTTGCTAATGAAAGAGCAACTAATGATGCCCTATGCTTGTAAACTATCTTGTTTCTAGGCTTCAACAAGCCCTGAACAATCCATCCCTCCAAGGTGAAGAGCTGTAACAATTGCGTACCCATGGTATTCTCCAAACTCCCCACCAAGAAGAGAGAGTACCTAGGAAATCTCCTCGTGGGACTTCCAAAAGAGGACTCTCTCCCATAAGGGAAGAAGAGGAGGATCCATACGAAGGGCTCAAAAACTTACTACTCGATGAGGCATCTCCCTCCCAAAGGACAACCCAAGTTTCAACGGTAGAGCCCCCACCGAAAGAATGAGAAAGAAGCAAGTCTCTTGCCACCTCGGTGGAGATGGCTCCACTAAGACAGTGGAAAAAATGCTCTCCAACACCCCTAAACGGAGAAGACTATCACATACTTCTCTACACCATGTTTCAAAGAGGGAAGAGAGAAAACAAGAGAAGAAAAAGGCAAGAAAGAGGTCACCCTCTTCTCCATCTTCTTCATCCTCTTCCTCTTCTGAAGAAAGTGATGGTGTAGACAAGGAGGAACAAGGGAAGAAAAGGCAAGAAAGAGGTCACCCTCTTATCCATCGTCCTCATACTCTTCCTCTTTTGAACAAAGTTATGGTGCAGCTCTCGAACCACCCAAAAGAAGAGGCCATAGGAAATCCTATGACACCTAGAAGAGGTCGTCCAAGCTCAAAAAGTTCAAAGAGGGAGGAAAGAATATCTCTTTCCTTACCTACGATAGCACCTTTGCCAAAAGTTTACCAAAGGCAATGCCAACAACAACAAAGCCAAGGAGAAGGGAGTTTATGAAGGTAAAAATAAACTCTCTCTTGAAGAGCTAGAGCGTTATCAAAAAGATAATCATTGTTTCAAGTACAGGGAGCAAGGGCATGCCTATCGTGCTTGCCCCCACAAGAATACATGTAATGAGCCTCCTAGAGCTACCTTGGTCAAAATTCAAGAAGAGGATGCTCATCACAAAGGATCCCCTCTACGTCATGCTTTGCAAAAGGTAAGAGAACATGATGCTTTCATTCTCTTTGACCCTGGTTCTACTCACAATTTCATATCCACAGAGTTGGCCACCAAGCTAGGCATCCAAGTCTATGAGATGGGACATGCTGATGGTGCTTTCAAGGGGCAAGAAGCCTCAGTCACTCCCTTAATTGGGAAATTAAGGCTCCATGTCCAAAGCTATGTGGACAAGGAGGATTTTTTCATCTCTCCTCTCAAGCATGAGGATGTAATACTAGGGGCACCATGATTTGATCGCATGGCTACCAATGTTAAATTCCCTGAAAGGAAAATCTACTTTAGGTTCAGGGAAAAAGATATGTACATAGATGCTAAGGAGTTGGGTAGCACCATAACCACTGTACATAAGCAAGCTTTCAATAAGTCAATAAAGAGCTCTATTTCCAAGTACATGATTTTTGTTAAAGATTCTCAAAATGAACCTAATGTTTTAGCAAAAGAAGATATAAACAATCAAAAGGAATTAGAGTTATCCAATTTCCTCAAGGGATTCCAAGATGTTTTTATTGACGACATCTCTTGTGAGCTACCTCCCAAACGAGGAGATGATGACCTGAGCTACCTCCCAAACAAGGGGATGATGACCATGCAATTGAACTTTTTCCAGGAAGCTCACCGCCTAATAAACCTCCTTATGGAGTTTCTCAAGCTCAACAAGAGGAGATTATGCGGCAAGTGAGTTGGTTGAGAAAGGCATGGTTAGGCCTAGCTCATCTCCATTTTGTTCACCAGTGTTATTAGTGCAAAAGAAAGATGGCACATATCGTATGTGTGTTGACTATAGAGCACTAAATAGGATCATATCAAGAATAGGTTTCCAATTCTACGGGTAGAAGACCTATTTGATAAGCTACAGGGGTCGACGTACTTCAATAGGATTGACCTAAAAAGTGGCTACCAACAAATAATGATAGTTGATCAAGATATTGTAAAGACCGCATTTCGCACTATGTTTGGCCTTTACCAGTACATTGTCGTGCCTTTTGGCTTGACCAATGCACTAGCCACATTTAACCGTCTGATGGAGAAGCTATACATGCCTCATCGAACCTTTATTGGAGTGTTCTTTGATGATATAATCATCTACTCTAATTCCTTAGATGAACACAAGCAACACCTCTAGGTATATTTTAAGTTTTATGAGAGAATAAACTTTATATGAATCGAAAGAAAAGTGAAAATTTCTTACAAAGAGAATCAATATTTAGGTCACATTATCTCTCAAGATGGCATCCAAATGGATCCATCAAAGTTAGAGGTAATAAAAGGATGGCCTAATCCAAGGAATCTGCATGAACTAAGAAGCTTTATAGGTATGTATGCATACTATAGACGCTTCATAGAAAAGCTCTCACAAATTGTGGGACCATTACATGACCTAACAAAGAAAAGCGTTAGGTATATATGGTCCACCAAGGAGAACAATGCTTTCGAAAAGCTTAAAGAAAAGCTTATCTCTCAACCTGTACTTTCTCTCAAAGCCATTTGAGGTCCAATGCGACGCATATGGTGATTGCCTTGGAGCTGTTTTGCTACAAGAAGGGCACGCCATAGCCTGCGGAAGTTGAAGGCTCGATCCTGTTGAGCAAGCTCCAGGGATATATGAGAAGGAACTCTTAGTAGTTCTACATGCTCTAGACTCGTGGAAGCACTATTTATTGGGGACTCCTTTCATTGTGCAAACGGATCACCAAAGCCTTAAGTACTTCATGATGCAGACCAAGCTCTCTGACAAACAAATGAGGTGGGAAAATTTCCTTTTGCAATTTCATTTTCATATTGCTCACATTGCTGGCAAGCATAATCAAGTGGCCGATGCACTCTCAAGACGACCAAGAGTGAATGCGGTATCCATAGGAACTCACAATTATCTATCTTCTATGATAGATGAGTACACTATCGATCCCGATTTTAGAGATGTGATTTCAGCCCTTGCACTAGGGAAGAAGGAAGAACCCTTTACCCTACAAGATGGTTATCTTCTCTATGGCAATAGACTATGCGTTACTAACTCACTACGTGAGAAAGTAATGTATGAATTTCATGATCCTCCTTATGCGGGGCATAAGGAGGAGCATAGAGGGATTCAGTCTACCCTAAAAGGGATAGAAACATACTTCTATTGTCCTGCCATGAAAGCAAACGTACGAGAGTATGTTTCAAAATGTGTGGTATGCCAAAAGACGAAGTTTGATAGAGGGAGGCAACCTGGATTGCTTCAACCTTTGCCAATCCCTAATTCACCGTCGGAGAGCATATCCATGGATTTTATCTTTGGATTGCCCAAGTCTATCCGTGGGAATGCAAGAATATGGACGATAGTAGACATGTTTAGCAAACAAGCACATTTCATACCTGTCAAAAAGAGTATTAAGGCCCATCAAATGGCAACCCTCTTAATATCACGAATCTTCAAGTACCACGGCTTGCCAATGTCCATAGTGTTGGATAGAGATCCTAGAATGACCAATAATTTTTGGAAGGGTCTCTTTGAGAATTTAGGTACAAGGCTAAACTTCTCTTTGGCATATCACCCACAAACGAATGGCCAAAGTGAAATAGCTAACCTAACAATTCTTGATCTACTAAAAGCTTATGTCACAGAAGTAGATCAAAAGTTCCAATGGGAGAAGTACTTACCTTTAGTGGAGTATGCTTACAATAACACTGTACATACTTCCACAGGAAAAGCACCTCTTGAGGTGATGGAGGGAAGATAAAAAAATCCCCTCTTGCTCAAGGTACATGGGAAGATCTTCGGTGCAGATGAATATAACCGAGACCTACAAGAATCCTTTCAAAAGATTAAGGATGCTATATCCATCTCTCAGCAAAGGCAAAAGGCTGTTGCTGATAAGCATAGAAGAGCCCTAGCCTTTAAACAAAATGATTGGGTCTTGCTCAAGTTTCCCAAGGCTCGATTAAGGCACACGACGGGCAAGAATCCTACAGGACACCAAAAGTACTATGCTAGGTTAGCAAAAAGGTACTATGGCCCCTTTCAGATTCTTAGACCAATCAATGAGATGACCTATCAACTCAAGTTGCCCAACCATTGGCTCATACACAATGCTTTCCATGTGAGCCTACTAAAGCCTTACAAAAGAGAGCCACCTCAAAAAGCAACCATTGAAGACCCATCGGAGATCGAGGACCAAGCAGAAGTGCTGCAGCTCGAGTCCATTCTCCGACATGAAGAGAAGGTATTACGAGGCAATAAGACTATTCGACGATATCTTATCAAGTTTAAAAATTATCCTTTTGAAGATGCTAGATGGATGCAAGGCATACAATTAAAGGATAACCTAAACCTTGTCAATGCTTACAATGATTCTCTAGGGTAAGCAAATGTAAATATGTATAAATGAACAAAGTTTTGTCTTATAAGACTCTCTTTTTCTTTATTGTGCACAAATGTTAATAAGTATGCATGCTTAGGGTCATGTTTGTGGAGATGACGTCTCCCAAACACCAAGTAGAGTTTGTCACTCTACTATGGAAGGTTGATATGGACTAATGTGCAGACATGCTTGTGGCAGTTAAGGCTCTCAAGCACCAAATGGGTTAATCATCCATTTTGGAACTGTGTCAGAGGACCCAAGACCATGATGTTGCTCAGAGAACAGGGCAGATGGGCTCCGAACATGGTATGAAGAGGCAACTGTAGAATGGCCGGTGTGGAATCGAGTAGTGCAAGATGCACAACACAAGACCGTGGCCAGTGAACTAAGGGAGGATCTCTATAGATTTCAGTTGTTAATGGGTCAATGGAAAATTCAAATCAAACGGCTCATTCGCATCACACATCAGCTTCTACAATTGACAATTGAGGCTTGTAAAATTCCACAGAAGGAACTGGCTAGTAAGGCGAGCTCTGAACCACAATTCAGAGAAATGGCTGAGATTTTGTTTGAAGCCCGCATCAAGTGCAACTAGCCACTTCCTCAGGGATGGATGCATACGGCCTCCTATGGTCACAAGCTGGCTAGAACTCGTATGACAAGAGGCAAGCGCACCCTATATGATGCTGACATTAAGACTTGGGATGCACTGACACCTTATGAAGTTGAAATGACAACAGTTAGGAAGGACTAGCTGGAGCAAGAGCCACTGTTCAGACTGATTTAGAAGGGAAATGTTGGACCCACTACTTTTGAAGCATCCCAAGCACCATTTAAGAGGAAGAAGGCACATGACAAGAAGAAGGTTCACTGGGTGAGGTAGTCAACCGTTGCTTCGGAGGAGGGTGCTGACAAGGAGGCGATTAAGGAAGCTGGAGATGCGTGGTATAAGACAATGATTGTCCACAACCGGCACCTTTGGAGTCCTATGATGACATAGGAGAGCTGGCTGTCCAGCTACAAAAGAAGCAACAAGCAATTAAGAAACCTTATTGACACCATCACTAAGCAATTGGAAAACAATCTGAAAATCGTTCAACGGAAATTTTGGTATATACCAAAGTTCAAGAAAGGAGGAATGTAGAAGGCGGGAACCGATCTTAAGCGGGACTTACATGCGAGAGAAGTTTCTAGGAGCAGTAACCAGCGAGTTACCACAGTAAGTGACAGTGCACAGTCAGTCAAATACCAGTCCGACAACCTATAAATAGGACCCATTACTCATGTTGTATAGCTTTTGACTCTTTAGAATCTTCACTAGTTTATGTGCGGAGCTACTTGTGCTCTTGTAATCATTTTGGTGCGCTCTCTCTCTTCTGTAATGATAAAGCTAGCTTCTGGGATATCAATTGCTTTCCAGTGTATTCTACATATCTGAAATACAATCCCAGTTCCATTTTTCTAAACAATATTGTGTCTTTCAGTTCCAATGTTTCATCTTTCGGTGATGGTGTTTCCTATTTCACTTCCAGTATTGTTTTCCAGCAATCGTTGAGTCTTTGAGTCTACCATCTTTAGTTCTAAGTAATAACCTTGAATAGCTGTCTACATGCATCCAGCTCATTCCAATAAAGTATCATCATGGATATACTAGGGGAGACTTTCCACATCCTTATATAGAGGCCATCTACATGCTATATAAAAGAGATGTTTGCTTGACTTTATATCATATTTTCATGGCAAGCCTCGTGATTTTTTTTTTTTTTTTTTTGGGCATTAGCCCCAAAGAGATCTTTAATCAATAGAAAAGAGGAGGCAAACTCTAAGGCCTTTGCACTTCGAAGAGGAGGCAAACTCTAAGGCCTTTGCACTTCGGGCAAACTAAAAAAAACATGACAGATTGTTGTCATAGGCTTTGTATAACTTCTCTTCTTACTCTATCGAAGACAACACTTTCACTGGAGGCGACGAGAGTTTCACTCATAGGTTGAATGTAGAATACATAGAGAGACTGCGCACATGCCATCAAGAACTAGTGGGTACCAATGCTATGTGTCGGCCTCCGTCGACTTTCAGAATGCGCACATTTTTGGTAATTACCTCCGACTGCAGACCGCGAAAAGTCAATTGATCCCATGAAATCCGTGAAGATGTGCGACTGAGCAACAAGATTTCATGCAAACGGCAGGCAATCTGTGGAGCACGGCTAGGCGTGGTGTATGAAGTTCTGATGAAGGAGATGGCTGGCGTGGTGGTGGGGCTGCCGCACTTTTTCATCGGCGCATGTGCGCACCCTAATTGAATTGAGCTTACCGACGGGCAGTGAGCCAAGTTTGGACCTTGGCGGTTATTTGCATAATCGGGAAAAAATGCAAGGATGTGGTGACTGGTCATTAAATGGAGGGAGCCTGGGCCTGCTTCAAGCGCCGCGAGGCTTTCACCAACCACGGCCGGCTCCTGGTGGTCCAGACAAACCCAAGGGCCAAGAGGGTCTCTTCTCGTGTTGCAGAGTGCAGACTCGCGCAACTTTGTGGAGTCAAAACTCAACAGTTCTCTTTACCCTGCGCATGCATTTCCTGCCACTCCACGTATGCTCCAGACTCCAGCTGCTCTCTCTCTTCAGACTTCGAAGTTCGGACTCCTCTCTTCTCCCTCCTTCCGTCACACACACACCCACTCACTCCGACACAAACACCCGCTCCCCCCGCCTCTTAATGCAGCCACCCTCAATCTCTCATTCATTTCGAGCTCGTGAAGCCCAAGAGCTTTCTCATCAGTCCGCGTCTTCCGCCTCTCTCTGCTGATCGCAGCATCTCTCTCTCTCTCTCTCTCTCTCTCTCTCTCACATCAGGGTTCTCTCAAGTTCCAAGCTCGTTGCGTGCTCTGCCTTTGCACAGGTACTCCAAGTCTCCAACCGCCGACACAATTAGCCCCACTTATCCTAATCTTGCTAGTAGCCACTGTGCTCTTCGAGCCGCGGTAACGAGAACAGGCGGTCTCTTTCCATTGTTCCACAAGTCAAGTTTGTATCCTACATGCAGTGCACACGCGTACGACAGCAGCCGCTTGAAGGTAGCTCCAGGGGCTTCTGGCAATGTACATCCATACTCTAGCAGCTACCCTGCTAACATATTGCAGGTTCAAACCCTCTCTTCCTAGTCCATTGTGGTGAAAGTCATGCAATCTTAGCAGCCCTCGTTTTGGGTGGCGCGCGCAGAGGAATTATCTTGTGCGAAACATGCCGCGGAAGGCGCATGGCGGGCAGCATGAGCCTTTCTATGATGACTACTACGTGGGCTCCCTCACGCAGCCATACCCTCCACCCCAGACACAGACACGCATCCATAACGTCGCGTTTGATATGCAGCAAAATGTGTCCAATTATCCCAGGCCGGGGATTGGCTTGGCAAGATCTGATAGCTCTAACTACAGCCTTCCTCGTCATTTGGGCGGCTTGAGCCCCCTTAGCCAGACCCTCTGGAAGAATGTGAAGAACCACAAGCCGTCTCCAATTGCGCAGGGGGGCGATGCCTCCGCCTGGCTCACATGGAAAGATCTCACAGTGTGTGTGACGAATGCTAGCGGAGAGACTAATGCAGTGCTTGACAACCTCAGTGGTTATGCTGAGCCAGGCTACATGATGGCCATCATGGGGCCTTCTGGGTCTGGAAAGTCTACTCTTCTTGATGCCCTTGCAGGTGATGGTCATACTGAGGATCTCATTGTAATTTTGTCTACTTTCAACGCATATCATTGCATTCTTTTCTAGCGATCGGGATCCTCATCCCCATACTTTTGACATGCAAGTGTGTCTGCCTCTTCTACGATGTACATTCTTCCTGCTTTTACATGAAATTCATTTCTTTCTGCTCAAGCAAAGAGTATGCCGTGCCCCTCGTTAGCTATGGACATTCGTGATGACTGTTGGATGAGCAGACAAAAGCGCTTGCAATTAACTTACAGATGATGTTTTGAGGTTGTTCCTGCTTGTTGTTGCGGAATAAGTCAACGATATGAGTGCAGCATTGTAAGATCAGTTGCTATGATCGACTCCACTTACCACCCTGTTGAAGTCAATATAGCCATAAGTATTCTTGGATGTAATGTCTCTTCACGTTCCTAAGGTGGTGGATTGGACATGCAGGGCGCCTGGCAAGAAATGCATCAATGACAGGGGAGGTGCTTTTGAATGGCAGACAAAGAAAGCTCTCATATGGAGCTGTGGTGAGTGTGTGTGTTTCTGCATTGGGGTTGGCGATGGTTTCTTCTGCAGGACTCTCATGATTGCATGTGATGTACTGGAATATAGGCATTTGTCACACAAGAGGATATCCTCATTGGAACCCTCACAGTCCGAGAGACAATTCGATACTCTGCTCATTTGCGATTACCAGACAAGATGCCAAAAGAGGAAAAAGAAACCATTGCGGAGAGCACGATCTTGGAAATGGGTCTTCAGGACTGTGCGGATACGCCAATAGGGAACTGGCATATGCGGGGTCTTAGTGGAGGTGAGAAAAGAAGAGTGAGCATTGCTCTGGAGATCCTTATGAGGCCCCGGCTTCTGTTCTTAGATGAGCCAACTAGTGGGCTGGATAGGTAACTGCAATGCACCTTGTTTTAACTTCTTACTTTTGTGATTTTGCATTTCTGTGGGAAGCCTAGACTCTGTTGTATCCTTTGTATGGTGTCCACCTCTGTGAAACTAAATGCGCAGGTTTGTTTTTCGCTGCAGTGCAGCTGCATTTTTCGTGATGCAGACATTAAGGAGTTTGTCTAGGGATGGTAGAACCGTGTTGTTTTCTATCCATCAACCAAGTAGTGAGGTCTTTTCACTCTTTGATAACCTCTTTCTTCTGTCAAGTGGGCAAGCTATCTACTTTGGGGAAGCTCCCCGAGCACATGAGGCATGTCTTCACATTTTTCTTCTAAAACAAGTGCTCCTCGCTTCTGGGTTCCCCCTTAAGAGGTTTTAATACTTCCATTGTTTACGTGCAGTTTTTTGCACAAGCTGGTTTTGCTTGTCCTCCAAGGCGGAATCCCTCCGATCACTTTCTCCGCTGTGTCAACTCAGATTTCGATAGAGTGAAGAAAAGTTTGAAAGCCTCATTCCGACAAAGGGTACTGTTTCTAGCTCTATCAATGTAGCTCTGATTTGTTATTCTTGTGATGACCTCGTGTAAACCTGTGCTCATTATCAACATTTGCGTTTTTGTTCAACATACCATGTGTCTTTCTTATTTTTTTCATAACTACCAGGAAAATGCTGTCGAGGATGCATCAGAGAGGTACTCCACATTTGAGGTCATTGAGATGCTAACAAGTGCTTACAACACATCAGAGCATGCCATGTTAACTGCGGCCAAAATTTACGAGATTTCAAACGTAGTAAGTTCCTTCCCTTCCAATGCCTGTTCAAGGTTGACACCTTTTTGCTTTGTATGTTTTAGAGGCATGGAGTAATTTTTGGCACTGCTTGCTGTAAGACAGAAGGGTACAATACTGGATTCTAGCGGTAGCCAGGCGAGCTTTTGGATGCAGGCAAAGACGCTCACCAAACGGTCTTTTGTGAATATGTCCAGGGATATTGGGTATTACTGGCTGAGACTTGTTATATACATTTTTGTTGCCATCTGCGTTGGGTCACTCTACTACAAAGTTGGCACAAGCTACCATTCTATATTGGTATGTGCAGTTTTGTATTGAAATATCGCAAAGATCTTGCAACTATGCTGCAATAGTATGGAGGGTCTGTCTTAATTAGATGCAATTTTTGTTCGTTACAGGCGAGAGGCGCTTGCACTTCGTATGTATCAGGGTTTGTGACCTTCATGTCCATTGGAGGGTTCCCATCCTTTATAGAAGACATGAAGGTTTGTTTTTGTTCTGATTTGATCGATGACATTCTAGTGCTCGGAGACATTCAAAATGCATGGGTTAGGGCATGTTTTGAAGGTTTCAAAGTTTGTTTCTGCTCCAGGTATTTCAGCGGGAGAGACTGAACGGGCATTATGGTGTAATGGCGTTTGTTATTGCCAACACCCTCTCCTCTTTACCTTATCTTTTTGCAATAGCCACAGTTACTGGGACCATAACGTATTTCATGGCTGGCCTGCATCCTGGTTATGAACATTATCTCTTCTTCATCATTGGGTTATTTGGGTGTGTCACCGTGGTGGAGAGCTTGATGATGGCTGTGGCAAGTGTGGTACCCAACTTTCTCATGGGCATTGTCACGGGCGCTGGAATCATGGTGTGCTATCAGCTGGTTTTTCTTTTTTGCATAGAAACATGGATGTATTTTTGATCTCTGTCAGCTCTGTCTGAAAAGCATTGATGGTTGTCTGGGCAGGGTGTCTTCATGTTGGTAGCTGGTTTTTTTCGACTACCCAATGACCTGCCCAAAATCATTTGGAGATATCCAATGTCTTACCTCAGTTTTAACTATTGGGCCTTGCAGGTAAAATGTTTAGCCTGGTTTTAGTTTTCAACTTCTACTCTAGGTCACTCACTACTTTATTGTGGACAACACCTGCGTATTTTGTCAGTGAGAAAGGTACAACATTTATGTGTGGAGAGTGTGTTTGCGTCTGGCTGGGGGTTGCGGGTGTATAAGCTGATATTGCTCTACCTAAGTGCATGTGGCACCCTCTGCTCGAGTCTGGGTTTTTCCTCCATTTCTTAAAAAAATGGCTATACCTAGTGCATGCGACACCCATGAGTCGGTTTGCTCGCGTCTGGGGTTGTCCTTGATTTCTTTAGGCACATTGGCTAACATTAGGTGATGTCCTGGCTATCTCAATATTTGCTTGTGAGCTAAACACTGAGCATGTGTTGTTCCTTATTGTTATTTAAAGTCGATGCTGAACATGCACAAACCTCAACAGGACATATCTATGTCATTCCTTATTGTTATTTAAAGTCGATGCTGAACATGCATAAACCTCAACAGAACATATCTATCGATCCGATTGCGCTAAAGTTCAGAATTTTTCCTTAATCTTCTGTGCAGGGGCAATACAAGAATGACCTTTTGGGGCTTAACTTTGACAATGTCAGTCCTCTTCTCCCTCCCATTACAGGAGAGCAGATACTCCGCGAAAATTTCCAGATGAACCTAAGCTGGAACAAGTGGTGGGATACTGCCATGGTCTTCGCCAATATCTTTGCATACCGAGCAATATTCTTCATCAACATTAAGCTGTCTGAGAGAGTCACTCCACATATTCGTGCATTCTATTCGAAACATACGGCTCGATGGAGAGTGCGGAGGCCTTCTGCAAAGACAATCATACCTGTGAAGACATCACCGGAGTCCAGTAGACGATGAATGTGAGTCTGAAAGTGAGCATGTAGAAATACAAGAGAGCATTGACAGAAGCCAGTCACGAGGGACAACTTTTTGATACAGTTCTATTCAGCCATACAGATGGCATAGTATTCTTTCCCATTGATACTCAATTTTTTGGGGAGCCCAGCTGATTGCAACTGAATCAGATGCTTTGAAAGCATATGGTGTGTTTGTATTTCTCTCTTGGCGCCGGAGGGATTGAGTCTCCATAATATGCTAGAAGGGCCTTGTCTTCTGACAGGAGGAAGAGGCCCGATCATATTGTGTATATATTATCTGTATAAGTCTGAAAGTGGGCTTTCTACGTGTGTGTGTGTGTGTGTGTGTGTGTGTGTGAGAGAGAGAGAGAGAGAGAGAGAGAGAGCACACCGAGGGTGCCTTCAGCTTTTCCCTCTGGGTTGGCAATCCAGTAGTCCCAAGCAAATTACCCTTTCGCAACTGCACCTCCTTCTTTGGCTTCTTTAGTCTAAGTAGAAAACATGAATTTTTCTGTCGTGTGCGCACACAAATGATTCACAAATTTCAATGTAATTCTGTGAGTTTAGTCTACTATTTAGACTAATTATAGCCACCTTTTTCTCGATTTTGCCAACCGTTGTGCTTTGAATGTCACATTACACTCTTACAGTAATTGGGCATTCTGTGCTCCAACTTGTATACTGAGCAGAACTCGCAATTTTTAAATTTTTGGTGTTGGTCGCAAGCATAGGTTCTTCGATTTTGGGGTGCAGTAGTGGGTAATTTTGTTGATTTAGGCAGCCTCTCATGGGCAGATTCTGTGTGGTACAGGGTTGTTACCATTATATGACAGCTCGTGGGCTTGCAATACAAGGGTTAGAATGGTTAAGTACTTGCTTTCGGTGGTATGAGGCTGGCTGGTACTTTGGTCCCAATGTAGTTTGACTGAGTGTATAGCTTTGCACCCAAATCAGCTGCCAAATTTTTTCTAGAAACTCTGTGCACTTGAGGAGCATACTAGCTAGTGCAGGAAACCTTGGCTATTGAATGGTTGTTCTGCAAATCGATGATTCGTAACACGGGCATGTACAATTGGAAGAAATTGGCTTTGAACATTGAAGAGGAAATAGTATTCTTTAAACCGCTGTTTCAGAGTTCACTATTGTAATCCAAAAATTCCAATTTTGAAAATGCCAATCGGGAGGCTGATTTTGGTCTTTCAAAGCTCATTTCAAGGGTTAGAAATTATGGCGGTTCTTGTAGATGACCCAGATTAAGTATATGGATACGTATTTTTGATAAATTAGGTCGAAATGAGAATGTATATGCTCCAAATGTGAGGAATAGCCATGATATTGACAAGAATTTTTTCTATTATGCCCAGTCGTACACCTAATGTCTCTCATATGAGAAAACATTGTTTAGAAGTATGTGTAGTTGTGTAAACATAGCTAATTTTTATTGTAAGTATTGCTTAAAATAGCATGTGTGTCTGCATACCAGCATGCAACCTTGGGGGGTTCACCTTTCTAAAATCACCTTTATTACATGTGCTCAAGAGGCACTTTGAAGTCCCTTTACACTTCACCATGAATTAAATGACCCCTTTTCTTCATACACCTATCACATTTGCTTGAAATCCTATTTTCAACCCCTCCTATACATGTAATGTTGCAACACTTTGAAATTATAAAGTGTTAATAAAGTTATAGCATCTCAAGTGAATAGCCCAATGTGCTCCACTCAATATTTACTTGTCTTTAGGTTTTTACTTTACTTATTTGGCAAGATTTTGGGTAGGGTGATTCATTTAAGGGGGTACTCAAGGCCCCTAGACCAATGTGTAAGCACCCCAAACCTCCATTGTATTGTCGTCTATTTCATTGCTCAATGGTTCAACTCTCTCTCTCTCTCTCTCTCTCTCTCTCTCTTTCTTTTTGCGCCTTACTGTACACTTAATTTGACATGATATCAAAGCTTAGGAGGGAGAATTTTCTTTTGGGTTACTATGTTTATGCATACGTCCAATGTAACTAGTAAATGTGTCCACCCAAGAAGTTCAAAAAGATCATAATGGAAAGGTTGTGGTATATAGGTATCATTCTTCATTGACATCACAAATTTTTAGTTTGTTTTGAGGAGGCTTCACAATCAGATGTTCTATACATCCAAATATATTTATTTGCTGTAAGCCATGCAAAAATTTCTAGCTAACCTATCATGGTTGAGTTAAACTCCTCAACAAGTGCTTTAGTCACATCTCAATAGGAATGATCTTTTAGGCTTGCTTTCGTAGTTGTTTTGTCATTCCTCAAGTAGATGTGATCATAATCCCAATTTTGAACCATTTTAAGTTCATAGTATGGACATCCCTAAATACTATCAAAATTGTTGTCTTTACTAAAGTTTACAATGGCAAGCATGTGTTCATATTCATTCCTAACTATCTATTCAATATTTCCATAGGCTTTACATAGCCATTTGCTAATTGCAATTTCCTGCATGTCTTACATAGAGCTGATTTTTTCCATTTTATGTTATAGCAATGGCTACACCCACCCCATTGTTAAGAATAACCAAAGTTTTAAAGTATTTGTACTTCATAGGCAAGGTTGTGTTTTCTTCTTTTCCTTCACAATAATCACCCACTTTGTTTATAGGCATTGGCTTTGTGTTCTTTTTCTCTGTGCTTTTTGTTTCCTTTGACACTGATTCCACCTCTGCTAGCATTATCATACATTGAATAGGACTAGACGACAACTCTTGTAAACTCCTTGAATCAATCATTTTTGGCATTTCTTTTTCTGTTGTGAGGCTACAACCTTTCATTCCAATTTGGATTCATGCTCTCCCATATATGATGGTAGAGTTTTCAATAAGTGCGATTTACTCTCTATGGAGTCCCCAGATCCAACATTTCCATAAAGTGATAAAGTCAAAGTATTCGCATTCATGCTTTAGGTTTATCTCACAAGTAGGAGCATATTTGTACGTTGCACTTCCTTTCTTAGCACTTTTAATCACTTCCCATACCTCATTTGGCCATGGCTCCTCTATCTCTAGGATAGGTGCTACAAAAAGTGATCTTAAATCATCTATGATGTTTACAACCACTCGGTCATCTAATTGAATCTTTGGATTGTTGACTATTTGTGGTAGAGTTTCTACTTCCATTTCTTTTTGCGATTGTGGTTTGATTTATTTTTTTTGAAGGGATGTTTTAATAGTAGTCTCGTTACATGTTTCAAGTTCAACTCGATGTTTCAAGCTACTCTATCAAAGCTTTGGTAGTCTCAATTAGCTTTTTACACATTTCCTACCTTTTATCTCTCAACTTCTGGATAAAAATCCTCTTGAGCTCATGGTTGGGGGTCAATTTTACTCCATTAAAGGGGATTCTTCCTCTGGTGTTGCTTCAATTGTTCATAATCTTGAGAGAGATTTGCTCCCACAAGGGTCTACTCACGTTTTTGCTTTGCTTTCAAATTTTTCCTTTTACTTTCCAAGGACGGAAGCATTGAGCGGTGAGTGACACACCATTGTTTCTTTGAGCTTGCTAGGAATGTTTAGTTGTGTGCTTGCAGCCTTTTGAGGATTGCACATAGTGCACATGCAAGTTCCTAGCCTTCGACACATGCGACAAAGCGCACATTTTTGGCACCGTTGCCGGGGATTGCCTTGCACTAAGCTTCAGGCTCAGTGCTGTCTCTGGAAGCTTTTCTTTCATCTATTTTCAGCTTTTGTTTGAGTTTGTGTAGATCTATTCTGTGGCTGTAATGCGCAGGTTTAGCAAGTTTGTTAGAATCTGTTAATGTTGAAATGCACTCTTTTGATTCTCAACATCCCTAGCTTGGGTTGAGCTCTTGCTATTATATTTATTTCAACAATTTGCTTGACGTCTGACCCACTTGAGCTAGGTAGGATATCTATCATGCTCATTGTTGTTTTTCTTGCTCTATCAAGATGTTTTACGCAATTGTGAATGAGATGTGCCTTGGCCCAATTTGAAAAAATCCCAAATATTTTCACTGTTTCCTTTTTATATGGACCCTTTTTAAGCCAATGATTGCCTCCATACTCATAGCATGGTTTATATGATGAGGTTGTTGTGGTGGTGGATAATTTATGGGAGGTAAATTATATGGAAAATTATATGGCCACTCTCTTTCAAAGTTATGATTGTAGTACCACTCATTTGTCTCATGTTTGTCCCATTTTTATTCAATTGCGCACCATTTATATTGTTGTGGCATATTTGCAACAAGTGGTTGTGGTTGAGTGTAGCACTGGGTTGTCGAAAGATCACCCCCACAAATGTCACAATTTCACATTTGAGGTTGTTTAACATCTCGTACTATTTTGAAGGCCTAGTTCATCTTTCTGGATATCTTTTCTATTAAATGGTCAACATTGGCTAGCAGTTGGGGCTGTGTTGGTTTTTTGAATTGTAGTCTCACTAGTAGCGGGACTTGCGTCATTGGTTGTGGTATCTATTTCCTCTAAAATCTCACCATAAGCTTTTCAATTGTCCACAAGATACAAAGCTTCCTTTATTACTCCTTCTAGAGACGCAAAACCCTTTAGATGAAGTTCCTTTTTGAGTATTCATTTTTTAGATTTTCAATAAAAGCACTACTAATTGATTTTGTTGTGGTATCTCTTGTGGTGGCCATCTCTAAAGGTATTGTTTGAATCTCAATGAGGCTTCTTTAACCTTCTCATATCCTTTTGATTGAAAGCACATATCTATGACACAATATTATGCTTTATTCCCCGTTTTGAAAATTCTTTTATAAAATTTGTTAATACATTCTCTATCATGGCAAAAGCTTCTCAAGTAAGTGGTTGGAATCAAGTCAAAGCCGTTTCTTCCAAGGCCAAGTCAAATCCCTCATATTGAGTGTAGAAATCATGTGCTTGCTTTGCTCTCAAGACTTTCTTAAAAAGAGATACATGTACATGAGGATCACCGAATTCACCATAGTTCATGTTTATCATTTTGCTTCTTGAGATGGTCTCATTTGTCATGGTTCACCACATATCTCATCATTTGTGGGTCTGTCCCCTATTTCTTGTCTTGGAAGAAAATCCTTGTAGAATCCTCTCTATCACATACTCAAGCATGGTTTTCAGAACTCTATCTCTGGATGATAGTTCTCTTCGCCCCATTATGGTAGTATTACCCCCCATTTGGCTTATGAGATTCGGATCTCCACTCCCTTGAACAACATTTTGAGTGTTTGAGATTTTGTAGCTTCAATTCTCAAAACATGTGTATATACTCGAGACTCATTGAATCCCATTCTTCCCAGAAGTTGTGTCTCAAATATTTGTGCCCTAGTTTCAAATATCCATGGTACACTCACATGTGACTATATGTAGTACGCACAAATCAGAGTACCCATATAGGTATATTTTTCCAACTCGGTTATATCGACATGTTTGTACTCTCATCCATACTTATCGATTATCAAAACTTGCACTATATGTAGAGGTTCTATACACTTATAGAAGTTATAATGATCCTCATTTACAAACCTAAATATGCCCATATAAGTGTAATCTGTTGAGACTCTCATTGCTTTGTTTATTTTGATGAATCTCACGTTGACTTTATTGATTAGAGGATGTTTCTCCTTTGGTTCCTCTTTGATTTTTTCCTTTATGCCTATAACTTCCCATTTACAAGCTACTTTTTTTCTCTCAAATTCACACTTAAAGGTGTTGCAAGATTTCTTATTATGCATATGTATCATATCTCTGAACTGAGTCGAAAATCCTAGTGGTGGATGATTTGACATAATTGAGGCTTACTCAATAATCTCAAGATAGTGACTATCTCACTTTGGTTTAGTAAAAATAGCTCCTTTTTGTCGGCCCTCAAGTCTTAGGATTTCATAAAAGTTTGAGATTGGGAATGCTATTTTAGTGTGTCCTATTGCTTTTTTCCTAGCTATACTTGATTCAATTTGGACTTGCGTATCAAACGTTAGTAATTTTGGTGAGTTGCACTTAAACAACACACAAAATAGTTTCAACACCACAATTTTGTTTTGTTTGTATCTTGATCTCTAGTGGTCTTTTTAGCCAAAACTTGAAATACAGGATGTACTCAAGTATGTCTATATGCCTTTTAAGTTAGATAGCCCCATTATGAAGGATATCATGGATCACAATCCATCATTTTTTAGATATGAGGAATTTGACTACATATTTTTTTTCACAATGATGAGTTATATCCCTTGGGAAGCTTTTCTCAACTTGGATCTCTTTTCCTTACTTACAAAAGGTATTTTGTATCAAACTGTCGAATTCCATGTCTATGCGTGGATGACACTTGTCAAATTCAGATTGGAAAGCATTAATACTTTTCTTTAGGGCTAGCTTTGATATGAATTTTGAAATTGTTGAAAATGTTGGATTGCACTATTAAAAAATAACAAGATTTTGACTTGAGATTTTGCCACATGACTACCCACTATGTCTAAACCTTTGTGAAATAGATCTTCTTTCAAAATGTTGTCAACCATGGATCACGATTCATATTCCTTAACATCTAAACTTGATCTTTGGGTAGCTTGTCACATACATTATTTCTACAATCTACATCCACAATCTTTTGCAATTTGAGCTCCTTTTGATGATCAAATCTCAGTTCTTTGGTTTGTACTATGGATTTTGTTCATCTGTCTATTTTTGAAAATTCTCCTTTACTTTAAGCCTTTTTTGATGACTAAACCCCCTTGCCATGCTTCTCGCTTTGTACAGTGAGTACCTTGTTGGCTAAACATCACTCCGTGGATCGCAATCCCATCATTGGCATGATCTACCTTCAATATTTGTATTACCAGTAGAGGAAGTCAATGACAACTACAAAAAAAAGGTTGATCTCTATCCACGCAAGCATAAAAGGGGAATCATGGTGAGGAATGTAGCAACCAACTACAAAAATGGGTGCTCTTTTTGGTGTCCTAATTTTCAGCCACACATAACGTTGTGCTTGTCATCTTTCACAATTGATACAAAATATTCCAATCCTTTCTTAACCATACATTCTACCCCTCCTTGCCCTCTTCATTGCTTGAGATTATTTGACCACATCAATGAATGTACACTGTAATCCTCCAAATGTTAATCCTTTGTGTATCATGCTCCCAAGTTTCAACAAGAAGTTCAACATCGTCTTTGCTTGTTAGTTCATATATGCCAACCCCGCATTCCATGGGTATCCATTGCAATTCCAAAAGCATACTTTCAATTATAACTCAACCTCATAGGTCGCACATTCCTATTTGCTTGAGGGATTTGCCTCCTCCTTAGGCACATTAACTTCATGAGAGATCTCCTTGTTTTTCTTATTCCTTTCCTCATATGCCTTGCAACGCATATTTTGTTGCTTTTAATAATGCGATCTTCCCATACAAAACATTTTGTATCCCTCAAATATATCCAACTATTTTCGAGGATAATCTTTCGTTTGGTCTCATCCGGCATGGTGCATACAATTGGTTGTTCTCTCGAGCGAAGAGTTCCTTGCTTACCCACCCTATGTGCTCCATAAACCAGAACTCTTGAAATGCCAAATGTGTTTTGAAATCTTTGATAAAAATGGCAAGAGAAGGAGGAGTCTCTAACTTCTCTTTAGGAATTCTACGAATAACAATGTTCTTGGAATGTCGATCCCGTTCCTTCAACTCCTCTACATCCACATTTTCAACATTCTTTGTTTGAGACATAGCCTACATGAGGGAGGAATTAGGAACCACATTGTTACCACATACATCAACCCAAGACTTGTTTGTGCATATTCCATGTGACATACATCCCGGCTCATGGTGTCAACTTTGTACTCTTTCAATACATGGTCATGCTCTACTTTGCTCATGTGCTCCTTCAAAGCATTCGAGTCCACAAGAGAGCATTTACATTCCTTAACTTCCTCTTCAAGTTGCATCAAACTTGTTTTTTGCATCTCAAGTGTCCTCAATACCAAGTATTCCATGATCATGGTTTTCGATGTCACTGGTTGAGTGGTTGTGTTATTATCTCCACGCTTAGGAGATTTTGGACCATTTTCTACAATGGTTGTGGCCCTTGTTGAAGAAGAAGAACCCTTGCGAGTGCTGGAAGACATTTTATGTAAAATAAGAGACGAGTCAACTTTCTCTGACTTATTCACTTCAAAAATGATGATGTAGAAAATTCTTCCATATCTTTGAATTTTTTTTCTTTTATATCAATGCACAGAAGGCGTCATGCTCTTTGATTGAGGCTATATATCACCCAAATTGGAGTTTGAATGAAGTAGTTATGATCGAAAGAGTGAACTATTGTCTACTTGGTAAAAAATGGATGCACAAGCGAGAGAGAGAGAGAGAGAGAGAGAGAGAGAGAGAGAGAGAGAATTAGAGTGATGGAGAGGGAAAGAGAGAGATAGGGATAGAGGGAGAGATGGAGAGAGAGGAAAAGAGAGAGAAGGGTATGGAGATAGAAGAGAGGTTGAAAGAGAGAGAGAGATGGAGAGGAGATATGTTTGCATGTATATATGTATATATGTGTGTGTATATGCATGCATATATATGTAGCTATGTATACATGCGCATATGTGTGTGTATATGCATTTATATAGGCACTAAACGAGGGAGCATAGCACTCGATGGTCGAACACTTCCTCTTGGATATAGTCCTTGTTTAATCATGGCGTTACGGTCTTTGGTCCACTCATGCATGGATTACCGCAATGTATCGTTGGTTTTACCATGATTGAGATTGTGATATCTAAAGAGGTGTCACTAGACTATTGACATTACTAGCTCCTACTTGGGTAGACAGATATCTATGTATCTATGTCAGTGAGTGTGTATGTATGTATCTATATGAGTGTGTAGATACATACATACATACATGTAGATACATATCTATGTGAGTGAGTGAGTGTGTATACATGTACATACGTATCTATGTGAGTGAGTGTGTATGTATGTATATATACGAGTGTGTATTTACTATATACATGTATGTAAGCACTGGATTTTTGTGGCTAGGGTTTTAGGCTAATCGTGTGAAAATTCTTTTCTCTTACTTTTATGCCAAGTGTATGTGCAGAAATCATGTCTTCATATCCTCTCTTACATGCTTTCACTAACTAGTTTATTCTATGTGTATGTGTGTGTGCTTGGTGTCTTTGTCTAGATTGTGTGTACTTGGGGTTTGGAAAAGATGGTGAAAGGTTGATGGTTATGTGTGTGATGAAAGATTGAAGGGTTTTAGATTTTGTTCTCCCAAAATTCTCCATCATCCCAGAATTCTCCATCATCCGCCACTCACTATGATGTCCACATGCACTGGACCTGGACAATTTTTAAGATGTGGTAAGACCTTATTTGTTTCTTTTGATTTTTCTCGAAGCTTCTCCTGATGATGTTGTTGCATGTGTTACCCATAGCTGTAACCTTTTACTCGATAATAATTAAGATTGGTATACTTGCTTGTGATTATTGTATATGACTACACTGTTGGACACTTTATATCATTGGCTCTATGCACAAGGTGCTGCCACTACAGATGATGCTGTGCGCTCCTTGCCGCACTGTCGAAGCAAGGGACTTGCCAATACACCGTGTGCGAGCCACAAACGGCTCCAAGCACACAACAAGCCTAAACTAGCAAGCTCAAGAGAACAAAGGGTGTGTCACTCACCGCTTTACGCTCGCCTTCGTGGTGGATTCCTCGCCGCGATGAAGAAGAAGCTGCAGTCGTGCCGCGCTCAACCGCCTCGTCGCCGTCGTGCCTTCGTAATGCTCGATCGCACACACACTCTCCCTCTCTCTCTCTCTCTCACACACACACACACATGAGGAGGTGAAGAAGAAGAAGATGGAGATGGAGCAAGAGCACTCTTCTATTGCACAAATGAGAGAATGAGTAAAAATTAGGTTTAGTTGGCTTTTATAGGAGCTCACCCCATTCACACTTGGGCGCCCATGCTTAGCCAACTAATCCCTTGAATGTCCAAGTTAAAGTGCGCCTCTCATCGGCGATCACTCTACCTTTCCCTATTGGTCCGACAAGCCCGGTAACTGACTCTAAATAATACAACGTTTATAGATCATAGGGTGTCCGTGTGCCGTGAGGGTTAACATGCCCCCCTTCCTGATGTAGATTCCGTCCTCGGAAGCTATTGAGTTGAAGTTGGTTCGTCGAGGTGGAAGAGCATTTGAGATGAATGTCCTTAGCCTTTTTCAGTCACTGCAAAATCAAACAACATTGGCACAGTAATTGCATTCTCTTAAAAAGCATATGCAGTTTTAGGTAGACACATTGATTGGTCAAAGAATTTCAAACAATTTGCTAGCAATGAACATTAAATTGCAATGCAATCAAATGCATAAACAGATGTAAAGGTAAAAAATTAAACAAGTCTGAGGTCGCTAATTTGACGGTCGAAAGGCACTAGAGATCGAATATTAATACCATGGGTAAGCTTCTTAATTTTCTATGGTCAATTAAGTTGTTTAATCGCGAGAGCCAAGTATTCATGTTCGAGGGCTGACTAAAGGCTATATTTAGAAAACCTTGTAGTTAAGCTACCATAAAAGGAATTTCTCATGAAATCATCGCCTGACTGATTACTTTTTCTTTGACTCCCCAAAGTCTTTTCACATTGATTCAATTATGATGTGTGTGCTTATTTTGTATGCCTTGGGTTTTTTGCTTTTCAAGGAAAAGCGCCCACACTGGGAACCTCTAGGGCTCTAGTACCATAGGCAATACATGTGAGTGAAGTACCAAATCAAGCCGAGATTTCTCTTCCAGCTTAAGATTTTACAGTGTGGCACTTTGATTTTTTGTTTGTTCATTTTCAGCATTTTAATTTTGTAACTTTGGGGGGGTCATATAACACTGTTACCCTCCCCAGGCTCATCACATTAGTAAACTCCCTTTATAATACTTAAGCTAAAGGTCAATAGGGTCAAGCCCACTAGAAAGCCCTAGTACATTTCATACAATGCTGCCTAAATCGGATTAAGAACCTAAGTAACCATTGCTTATTAGGAAGGCATTCCCCATGGTATTAAGAGAAGATTTCTAATATCTAGCTTGGTCAAACTAGCTTAGTCGGACTGCTTGATTTTTAAACCTAGACAAGTGATTATGACAAAACATTACATTGAATTAAATGTTTGATACTAAGCCAATGAGCTGAATATTATGCTACCAATCACAATCAAAGCAGACAAACATGGATGCAAAAAAGATAAGGGCAATGCTAATGGACAAGAAACACCTGTTTGTGTCGATGGTCGCGCTTGATATGAAGTGTGAACGAGAGAAAGGTTCCATGAAGGTCCAAATCCTATCAATAGCAACAGGTTCCTGTACACACTATGAAACACAAACAATACCTCTAGGAGGCACATTAGTGGGAAAAGAGAACTTTTCTAATCACTCAACTCTAAAACAGAAACACTCCTATCGTACTAATCTTACCTACTCTCCATCACTCAAGTGATGAGGATCAAAGGTGTTTTATGGCATAGGTTTCTGTTTCACTGTACCGGATGTAAATGTGTAGGTCTGAGTCAATGTTTTGACTTTTAATGTGCATACTCGTTTGCTAATTGCTCTTGCTCTTTTTTTTTTTTTGTTGTGAGTATAAAGCTTTATATGTACATTCCCTAAGATTGGTGATTGAGAGGTCAGGGAGAAAGGTTGAGAGGGAAACAAATGAATGATGACAATCAGCCAACACTCCCCCCTTCCTTGGGTAGATCATACCGTTTGAAATGAGCTTGTCACCCTTTGAAACCAATTGTTCCAGTTGGTAATAGGTGAGGATTTTTGCCAGTAGTTTTCTATTACCCTAGGTGCCTTGTCAAGCTGCAAGGGTGGTAAGGTACTCTCCCAGGATTGAACTTGAAGTGGTTCATCAGGTGATTCTTGAACACTGGGAGGTGTGGATTCTTTCGTAGCTTCATGGAGGTCCACTACTATAGATGGAGGCTGTGTAGAAGCTTTTACCTCTATGGATGTATTACATGAGGAGCTAGAAGCTTCATGGGACTCCCCCCTTCCTAAGCTAGGTGGAACAAATCGTTCTTTCTTTGGTACCCAAACTAGCTCGGGAGCGGGTGTGTAGCATTCTGTGATTTTTTTCTTTCCACGATCATTGATTCGTTTTGGAGCTACGGGATTGGGCTCACTTGGGTCAGGTGATAGGTAAGAGCACAATCTACGTTTTGGCACCCAGATTTGATCATTTCCTTGATAGTAGCCTTGGGCTTCCAATAGTCGTTTAGGGATCCATCGCAACATTTTCTTACTTTTCTTGGAGCGAGTGGTACGTTTCTTACAAGGCTTCTGTTTTTTAGCACTAGCTATGGTCACTAAAGAAGCTTTAGGGACCCACTTGTATGTTTTCTTCGTTACATTAGGATGAGTCTTGTCGGAAGCGATATGCGTTGCTTGTAGCATATTTAAGGGTATAGGCATTTCATCCCCCTCAGGTGTTACCCAGGTCGTCCCCCTATTTCCCCAAGTGTCTATGGTTGATGCTAGGTGGACCCAATCCACATTGTCTGACTCAGTCATCCCAGGTAGGATATCCATATAAGGAGAATCTTGACCAATGTCTGTATCCTTCTTACAAGTGTAACAATATTGTAGTGGGGCCGAGTGAACTGTGGTGTCAGAGCGATGATCAATAATGGTTTTACTCCCTAAGGGGTGTACCTTACCAGTCACCAAATCCACTCTAAGGACAGAGTCTTGGAATTGCAAATAGACATGATTTTTAGACCAATCATGAACCATTTGTGCTTCCCTCATGAATGGTCGTCCTAAAATCATTTCATATGACATAAGGTGTTTAGAGAAATCCATTACAATGAACGTATGTCGTACCTTGTGTCCTAGAACTTTGATCTTAAGATCCTTGAGCATCCCCATAGGTTTGGCTATGGTACCATTTGCCATCTTTACCACAATGTTAGTAACACTGAGGCGGGGTTTTCCCATGGATTCCCAACAACCTTTTGTAACGATGCTAACTCCCGCACCACCATCAAGAATTCCCTTTATAGTTAATCCCTTGGTAGTGATGGGTAGGGTCACATTAGACTCGTCGCCTTCAAAATACTGCCCTAATTTGTTAATGGGTACCTCGATCACAGACTCGTGTCCATCTAAGTCAAGTGATTGCACATGATTTTCCTCATCAATCATAATCGAGTCAGGCCTATTTGGTTGTGCAAACTGCGGTAATCCCGTTTGTAGCTCTCCGTTAAGGAATGCTCGAAGTGCAAGGAATAACTCAGGATCTCCATACAGCTTTGCTATGATCGTAGTTCGGACCTCAGAAGACATGAAGTCCACTAGTTTGGCAACATTCATTGGCGTTTTGCAGGGTGTAGGTCCTTGACTAGGAACTGGTGAGGATGGAATCTCATATTCCTCAATGGGATCAGGTATTCCTTCGTTAAACATCCTTTCTAACAAGAAGGGTGTATGCTCACTTTCTGATGTCCCGTCCTCACTCCCTTCTTGGATGATACTAGATATGGCTAACGGTCTATGGTTCATGTGGGGTGGATGAACTTGCGTGGGAAACACTATGTCATGAATTTTGACATGCATGGGTTCTGGTTCTAGTTTCCTTTGAGTCTCCTCCACTAAACCTCTTAGATGTTTCACCTGCTTAATCTCGTCTACAGGGTTTGGGTACGTCCCAATCTTCTTTTTACGATTCTTCCCTTTTTTCCCCTGCGGTTTATCTTGGGGGTCTTGGATTGGATTTGGAAACACTTGTGGCATTTTCAGAGGCTCTTTATGGTTTTCTCTTATTCGGTTTTCATTTGGTTCCATGTTACGGTTTTCTTTGTCGGTCTTTCTCTTTGTGGTATTGGTTCTAGTCTCCATTGTCTCGACTGAATCTGAATCATCCTCGAGGTCATTCATATACACGGGGTCATCTCCTGTTCCTATGTTTGTTTTGGAACTTGGCTTTGAATTTTCCGTATTCTGCGACTTCTTCCTTCGTGTCTTCTTTTTCTTTGCTTGGATAATTGACGCGGTATCTCTCTCTTCGAGGATATGGCCTGGCCCTTGAAGCATGGACCGTGTAATCGCATAAGCGGGTGCAACGGGTGGTATTGGCGATGTCACACTAGCAATTTCGACCAAATTCAGGGGTGTGATTTTAGGCGCATTTGGGTTATAGGGGCATTGGGCAATCAAGTGATCTATGCCACAACGATTACATGTGAGTATTGGCATTGCAGACGTGCTCCCTTGATTCACTTGCATCTGTGCAGCATTCTTTTGCAGCCTAATAGGGCACTCCGCTACTCGATGTGGTCCACCACACTCGTAGCATTGAAGAGGTGGCCTCCTAGCCTGGGTGTTGATATTTTGACCTCTGGATGCGAGAGCAGCAGCTTGATAAACCGGCTTGACTTGCCCCCAACAATCTTCCATGTAGTATATAGGACACTCTTCCAATGTATCAAGTCCGTAGGCAATACTAGTGTCTATTTCCTCCTCACAGCCATCTGGATAAGCATTTGATGGCTCGCAACCCACTTGGTTCATAGGGGCGACTCTTGGATGCGGGGGCTACGGTCCTAGCACAGGAGGTGGTAGCGGTGTAGCTTGTACAACATTTTGAGATCTAGGGACCATGTGTTGCGGTAGTTGCTCAACAGGTGGAGTAGGCATCAATACAGGAGCTCGAGGCGCATCCGTCCAGACTACAGGTGTTCTATTTGCCATCATACGTTTGATCATTAAACAATCCTTAGCTTGGTGACCATACCTACCACATGCGTTGCAAGTTCCATTAAATTTTACTCTAAATGTAGGGCACTCACTAGTGCTATGTGGACCTAAGCAAATGGAACACCATTGTTGCTCCCTTCTTGGATACATGTGACTATTTTGAGGGGGTCGATTATCCTTAAGAGACTCTTGGATTGCCTTGGTGAGGTCTGTCAAGAATGTCTCAAATACCTTTGGCTCATTGGCAATGGGCTTTGCAGTCATGGGTTCATACTCAATGGCTTGTGATTTAGTGGATCTCGTGTCAGTAGACACCCTCATGCCTGCTATCATCAAGTTGTCCTCTAATTGGATTGCATTGGCAGTGACATCTTCCCAGGTTGTGATACCTCTAATCACTAGTCCATTATAGATTCCTTCATTCCTCAACCCTCGAATGAATCGATCAAGCAGTTGGTTATTGTTGAAGCGCTCATTTACAGGGCAACGAGAGTTTAAGTGCTTTAGACGACTAATGAAGTCCCTTACTGACTCTCCTTCCTTACGTTCGGCCTTCTGTAGCTGAGATGCTACACCCCAAAGCACACCTTCTCGTATGTACTCCTTTAGAAACAACCTTCGAAGGGTAGGGTAGATTGTTTTCTCGTCCACCCTTAGGGTTCTATACCAATCTCCAGCCTTCCCACTTAATGTCAAGCTTAAGGCATTGCACTTATGTAGTTCGTTGCGTTCCCCTAAGGAATCACATACTTGTACAAACACTTCAATGTGTTTTCTAGCATCTTCGTCCCCATTGAATTTTTGCGTGAGTTTGGCAATTTGTACTGCCTTACTTCTAGGCTCTCTATCAGATGCATGACGCATATTTTCCGCGATAGATCGACCTATGGTTTGAGCAAACGCTGCCAAGTCACCTATGTGAGGAGGCAGGGCCGGTGGAGGTACTCTTGGAATCATATGTGGGAGAGGGATGGGTGCCGGTCTTGGCATATGTGTGGGTGATGCAGGATATGGAACATAACCGGGCATAGGTCCACTCGGATAAGGGCTAGGGAGCGGCACTCGAGGAGCATAAGCAAGTGGTACAATTGGAGGTGTGGGGGCCATGTGTGCATAAGGGGCTAGAGGCACATATGGTCGAGGTCCCATATTAGGTACTACGACACTAGGTAGTGGCACTGCGCTAATCGTAGATGTCATCGGTACATTCTCTGTCAGGCTTATCCCTGGAGTGAGCACTGTGTTTTCCTTAATAGAGGGTTGAGCCAAGTTAGGGAAGCTAAAGTTTTCGCTCGGAGGCTCAGATTGCATAGAGACCCTAGGTGAAATGACGTAAGATGGGTCCATGGGGCTCATTAGAGGAGTCTCCATTTGTGATAGAGTAGGCTGTTGAGCCTTGCTCGTATCCAGAAATCTCATGGGGCCAGCTGAGAGTATATTTACCCCTCGGTTTTGCCTTTCGGATTGAATAATGCCATGGATAACATTACAGATCATTTTCTGTTGATCTTCGATGCTCGTGGCACTAGAGGTGGATTGTACAATCTCTATCCATCCTACATGGTAGGCGTGGCCAGAGTGTAGATTCGTCAACACCTCAGTGTGGAGGTCGTATGTCCAATGATCATTAATGAACAATCCTTCTAGAGTCGACGTGTTAACGGTTTCTTGTGAGGTAGAAGCAATGTTGCTCCCCGTGGTTTTACTTGTCACCAACGGTACTCTAGAGGGAACTTCTGAAGGAGGCAGCTCAACAGGGCCTTCTTGGTAAGAAATTGGTAGGATATCCACATGGACACTCTTTGGGGGTGTGGGGTCCACGTGCGATGTGAAAGGAGAGTCCACTTCCCCACCCCCTTCGTGTGCTTCATTTGCATCAGGTTCCGAGCGAGTAGCTCTACCTAATGTTTCCATGAAACGGCTAAACATACTAGTACTAGGCTGTGGAGCTTCGGGAGGTGCATGGCCTTCTCTCTCAGTGTTTTGGGTAGGGTATGCTTCCATGATTTCTGAGTCGGAGGAGGAATCACTAGCGGCTATTTTAGGGTCTTGGGTGGTGCTACCTTGTGTCCCCGCTGAGGGTCTAGAGCTTATCGTGGATGGGTAATGGGTGTCCGTATGAACAGAGGCACCCTCAATATGCTCGTGTTCTAGCACCCGCCCAGAGCGTAAGTGCATATGACTTGATCCCCTAGAAGTGTCAATGAGTGCCCGTGAAGGCTGCTCACCTAGTATTTTTGGGTGTTTTGCAACTCAAGTCTTTCCTTAATTTGACTTTTTGGTCCTTTTTTTCTGACCTGGCTATAGAATAGAGTGTATGATAGCTCAAAACGAGCGTCTCGGTCAGAGGGTCGTGCCGTGCTTTATAGCCCTCCGTTTGGTCACTCTATGCCCTCGGAATCCCTAAAACTGTCAATTTCCAGTAGGGAACTAGGCCCAAACTAGAAAGTCTAAGGGTGCAAGTGGGAAGAGAAAGGAGGAGAGTGGAGGACTTGTCCCACATGCTCTCATTCTCTCTTGAGGGAGTAGGGTATATATATAAGAATGAGTCTAGTATACATCATAAGACTGAGGACTAAGGCCTGGGCCTGGGCTTGGGCTTGGGCTTGGGGAAACGATCCCGATCTATCTTTTATACAAACCAGCCCGTCCGTTTTAAGAGTCACGTTTTTTATTTTCGAAAAATTTCACCGCCCGCTCACTCGCGTTTTTAATTTCCGATTTTTTTCCCTTTTTAATTTTTTTTTTCATTTTTTTATTTTTTTATGCAAAAAATACAGAAATTGAAAACGCAGAAATTGAAAATGCACAAATGCAGAAAATTGAAAAAACGCAGAAATGCAGAAATTGAAAACGCAGAAATGCAGAAAATGCAGAAATGCAGAAAATTGAAAAAACGCAGAAATGCAGAAAATTGCAGAAATTAAAAACGCCGAAATTGAAAATGCAGAAATTGCAGAAATTGAAAAAACGCAAGAAATGCAGAAAATTGAAAAAGCACAGACAATAGCAGAAATTGAAACTTGACATAAAATGCAGAAAACGCAAAAAACAGAAATCTCCACACACTCCTTCCCTGCCTTTCCTATGATAGAAGTTGCACCACAAGGAAGCGTAAAGTGCTAACCGAGCTTAGTGTAGGGCATATCCCCGGCAACGGCGCCAAAAAATGTGCTCTCCTTGCCGCACTGTCGAAGCAAGGGACTTGCCAATACACCGTGTGCGAGCCACAAACGGCTCCAAGCACACAACAAGCCTAAACTAGCAAGCTCAAGAGAACAAAGGGTGTGTCACTCACCGCCTTACGCTCGCCTTCGTGGTGGATTCCTTGCCGCGATGAAGAAGAAGCTGCAGTCGTGCCGCGCTCAACCGCCTCACCGCCGTCGTGCCTTCGTAATGCTCGATCGCACACACACTCTCCCTCTCTCTCTCTCACACACACACACACACACGAGGAGGTGAAGAAGAAGAAGATGGAGATGGAGCAACAGCACTCTTCTATTGCACAAATGAGAGAATGAGTAAAAATTAGGTTTAGTTGGCTTTTATAGGAGCTCACCCCATTCACACTTGGGCGCCCATGCTTAGCCAACTAATCCCTTGAATGTCCAAGTTAAAGTGCGCCTCTCATCGGCGATCACTCTACCTTTCCCTATTGGTCCGATAAGCCCGGTACCTGACTCTAAATAATACAACGTTTATAGATCATAGGGTGTTCGTGTGCCGTGAGGGTTAACAGATGCTTTTTGTGGGTAGTAAGTAGGCATGGCCTCACTATCAAGTAGCTAGTTCATGGGATGACATGAATAGGCTAAGAAAGACTTAAGGCAGGTAATCTCTAGTTTAAAAAATCAATGAAACTCTAGTATAACTAACTGTTACCATATACATGTGGTAGTGATGTGTGTGAACACACTAGGACCGCCGGGGCATTTTTTCCCTCTTTAGGAGGTTTTCCCCCCCGTGCATTGTATATACGCCCATCACTCTAGGGCTATCTATCTTTCCATTGCACACTAAGTAACACACTCTCTATTGTGTGCCTTGAGCTTCCTTCGTCTTCTCCAAGCTGTGTGCGTTTCTCTGCAACCCTAATTCCAACAATTGGTATCAGAGCAGGTCACGTCCTCCCGGGCTTAGTCGCCAACTGCTCCAGCACACGCCTGCTCACTTTCTCCTATTTTAGTGAGCTTTGGTGAGCGTTCGCAGGTCGACAACTATTTTGGGTCAGCTCGAAGAGCTTGGTCTGCTCAGATTTATGATTTGGGCTCATTTCGGCCTCCGTTTCCACTACAGGCAGTACTGCACAGGCAATTTCGTCATTTTGTGCAAAATTTCTGTCACTGCTGTTTTCTGCATAACAGGTGCCTTATAGTCTTCTACGGTTTGTGCTATATAGCACAGGTTGTTCCCGCTCTGTTTCTCCTATTTTCGGGCAGGTTTCACATCAGGTGCAACATTTGCCATGGCTGACAACAACAACACAGATGTGTTCAAGATGTTTGCTACTGAGGACAGGTTGGATGGGGACAACTACCCTATGTGGGCTTATATGATGCAACATGTTCTTGTGTCAAAGGGTGTCTGGAACATTGTGTAGGGCATTGATGTACGTCCTGGTTCTGAGGATGTAGGCGATGTTTAGGATGTTGCAGGTCTTGCTGCAAGGATTGCAGCTGTTAGAGTTGTTTTGCCTACGGCAAAACAAGCTCGTTGGGATGTTAAGGATGCGCAGGCTCATGCATTGATTGCGTTGTCTGTGAAGCGCACCATTGTTCCTCACATCCGTTAAGAAAAATCTGCAAAACAGGCTTGGGATATTCTAGCAGGTCTTTATGCAAGCCGCAATGAGGCTAAAATTGCTTTGCTGCGTAAAGACCTGGAGTCGAAGATTATGCATGAGGAAGATGATATGGACACTTTCCTTGCTAGTGTCAAGGATATCAATGAGCAACTTATTTCTGCAGGTGAAGTCATTTTAGACAGTTCCCTTGTGCAGACTGTTCTTGATGCCTTACCAGATTCCTACCAGACTTTTGCTAGTACTTGGAGACTGATGACCCAAGGAAATCCTGAAGTTGTCAAGTTTGATGCATTATGCACATTGCTGTTGCAAGAGTCACTTTCCAGAAAAAACAGAACTAGGCAACGTGCAGTTGAACAGGCTTTTATTGCTTCTCAAAGAAAGGGTGGTAACAGTAATACAACCACTTCTTATGGTTCTGCTATGAGTGGCAAAAATTCTGTTCCTAATGCTTCTGCTGGCAGCACTTCATCTGGCAATTCTAGTGATAAGGGAAAAAAGAAGATGCGTTTCCATTATTGTAAAGCCAATGATCACTTGATCAAGTCGTGTCCTAAGTTGAAGGCCAAAGAGGCTAAGAAGAAAGAGGGTGGTTCCACTGCAAATGCTGGTTCCACTACAAATGCAGCCATTGTTGAGTCTTCTGTGAAAGGAGACTATAATGCTGATTTTGATACAAAATGGGCGTTTAGCGCAGACTGCACTTACAATCCTGCTGTCCATGATGCATGCTTGTCAGTTGCTGCAGATTCACATGTGTGGTATTTCGACAGTGGTGCTACAAAGCACATTACCTCACATTGTGAATTGTTTACCTCTCTCGAGTCTGTCCCTCATGGGAATTCAGTCACTTGTGCCAACAATGCCTCTTATCCAGTTCAGGGAGTTGGAAAGATTGTGCTTACTGCTGCTAATGGCAGTTCTTTCATACTTGTTGATGCACTTTATGTACCTGGGATCAAGAAGAATCTCTTGTCTATATCCGCACTTGCTAGACTTGGACTTGTAGTCAAATTTGTGGATGACAGATGTACAGTTCATGATCTCAGTTTTGGTGATGAAATTGTTGCATCTGGGCTTTTGTTTCGTGGGTTGTATAAGCTCACTTTGTATGACAAGCGTGGACAAAATTTTGCAAATGCTGTTGCAGATTCAAGGGCTATTTCAGATGCAAAACTTTGGCATGCACGTTTTGGTCATCTGAATTTTGCCACTTTGCTGCGTTTGTAGAAATCTGATATGGTTCCTTCTTTGCCGCCTCTTGAAGCACTTGTCAAACATGTTTGTGAAGGCTGTATTTTGGGTAAGATGCAGCGTTCTAAGTTTCCAAAGGATGGTTCAGTTCGGGCCACATGCAGGTTGCAGCTTGTGCATAGTGATGTTTGTGGGCACATGCAAACTCCGTCCTTGGGCAATTACCTTTACTTCGTGACTTTCATTGATGATTACTCCAAGCATGCATGGGTATTTTAGATTAAAGCGAAGTCCGAAGTTTTTATGTGCTTCAAACAATTTCTGGCTATGGCTGAAAATGTCTCGAAATGTACTATGGGCACCCTCCGTTCCGATCGAGGGGGGGAGTATATGTCTCATGAATTTAATGCATTTCTGGCTAGTCGTGGGATAAAACACCAATGTACAGTGCCTTATACACCTCACCAAAATGGTGTTGCTGAGAGGAAAAACAGGTCACTGACAGAAATGGCACGATGTATGGTCAAAAGTCAAGCTTTACCGCATTCTTTTTGGCTTGAGGCCATCATGTGTGCCACTTATGTACTTAACAGGTGTCTTACGAAACCTTTGCAGTCTATTACTCCATATGAAGCATGGCATGATAGAAAGCCTTCTATTGAGCACATGTGTGTTTTTGGCTGTTTGGCATATGCTTTGGTGCCACAAGTGCAGCGCAGAAAATTGGATGATAAGGCTGTCAAATGTATTTTTGTTGGTTATAGTGCTGAAAGCAAAGGTTACAGGTTGTATCATCCGCAAGCAAAACGTATTCTGGTTTCACGGGATGTAGTGTTTGTGGAAGATTCTGTTCAGCCCTTGGTGTCATGTACTAGAGACAATAATGTAAGCTCACAGGACATTTATGACACTTTGTTGCCTCTTTTCAGTGGTGGAAATACGAATGTAAGTTCCAATGAGGCAAATGTACAGCCTATGGGGGTTTCTGAAAATGTTACAGATCAGCCTATTACTGATGCAGATGTACATGATGTACTTGATGAGGAAAGGGCTGAAAATGAGCAGGCTAGAGGTATGCCAAAATGGCTGGTGCACACTTTGCGTGATAGTAAATTGGATGCACCTTTGTCTAGTCGTACTCGTTTAGGCTCTCGCCATGCATCTTATGCATCAAATTGTTATGCTTTGGCTGTGTCTAGTTTCCATGATGTTGAGGAGCCTCTGTCTTTTGATGAAGCATAGAATTCAGAAAATTGGATGGCTGCCATGCAATCAGAATATGATGCACTTATAGAGAATGACACATGGACTTTATGTGATTTGCCTCCTGGCAAAAAGGCCATTGGTACGAAGTGGGTTTACAAGTTGAAACGCAAGCCGGATGGTGAGATCGATCGCCATAAGGCTCGACTTGTTGCAAAGGGTTATGCACAACAAAAAGGCATAGATTATGAAGAGACTTTTGCTCCCACTTGTCGTATGACTACTGTGCATTTTCTATGTGCATTGGCAGCTCATTTTGGTTGGGATGTACATCAATCAGACATTGTTACTGCTTTCTTGAATGGTGACATATTTGAGGAAGTTTATGTAACGCAGCCTCGCGGTTTTGTCATAAAAGGACAAGAGGACAAAGTGTGCAAATGTAAGAAGGCTTTGTATGGGTTGAAGCAATCTCCTCGTGCTTGGTATGAGAAAGCTGACACTCATTTGGTTAAACGAGGCTTTCGTAACAGTCCAACAGAAAGCACATTGTATGTAAAGCGTGAGCATGATGTATTTCTCATTGTGGTTCTTTATGTTGATGATTTGCTGATCACTGGACCAAATGAGAGACATATTGCTGAATTTAAGGCTGATTTGAATGCTACATTCCAGATGAAAGATTTGGGGCTGTTGCATCATTACTTGGGTATACAGTTTAAGCAGTGTGATGGTGTTATTGCCTTGTGTCAGAAAAGTTACATAGAGACATTGCTATGTAAGTTTGGACTTGAGGATTGCAAACCTATTGCCACTGGAAACAGGTTTGAAGTTGAGTCTACATGATGCTGGTGATCCTGCTGATGTCACTCTTTACCAAACTGTTGTTGGCTGCCTCATTTATGTATGCAACACGAGGCCGGATATTCAGTTTGCAGTCTCACAGGTCAGCAGATTTATGCATAGCCCAGGGTCTAAGCATTGGCAGACTGTCAAGAGGATTTTCCGCTACCTTTATTGGCACTTTACATCTTGGATTGTTTTATCCCAAAGGGGGATCATTGCCGCCAGACTTACATGCTTTTTCGGACTTAGATTGGGCTGGTTGTTTTGACACGCGAGTGTCCACAAGTGGTTTTTGTTTCATGCTTGGCAGTTCATGTATATCATGGTTCAACAAAAATCAACCTACTGTGGCCACTTCGAGTTGTGAGGATGAGTATAGGGCAGTCTTCACAGCTACGATTGAGTGTGTATGGCTCAGACGCCTTATGGATGATTTGGGTGTTGGACAGGACACTGCCAACACTATCTACACTGACAGTCAGAGTGCATTGGCAGTTGCGAGGAACCCAGTTTTTCATGCTCGCACAAAGCACATTGAGGTGCATTACCACTATGTCAGGGAGAGGCTCTCAACAGGAGAGATCAGCTTGGCTTATGTGCCAACTTAGGACAACCTTGCAGATCTTTTCACAAAGGCATTGTCTCGTGAGAAGCTTGAAGCTTTCCGCAAAGCTTTGGGCTTACTCCCCTTTGTGGACTGATCCCGTCCTCAGGGCATGGCACTTCCCTCTACTCATGTGCCAACTCTTGTTCACCGCATCACTCCAGGGGGGATTTGTTACCATATACATGTGGTAGTGATGTGTGTGAACACACTAGGACCGCCGGGGCATTTTTTCCCTCTTTAGGAGGTTTTTCCCCCCGTGCATTGTATATACGCCCATCACTCTAGGGCTATCTATCTTTCCATTGCACACTAAGTAACACACTCTCTATTGCGTGCCTTGAGCTTCCTTCGTCTTCTCCAAGCTGTGTGTGTTTCTCTGCAACCCTAATTCCAACACTAACTTCTTTTTGGTATTGGGAATCTTTCTCTTCTTCTGATGGGGAGATATGATTGTTTCAAGATCCAATTGTGAAAAAAAATCCAAATTGAGAGGATCTGCTGCATAGTTTGCTCCAATTGTAAATAAGATTCCAACTTGAGAAGATCTGTTGTGTAGTTTATAACACTAATTGTATCTCTAAGAGTGGTATTTTCAGGGGTACGACCCATCTAATGCAAAATCACTCCATGGGTGTTGAGGGTCATGGTTTAGCCTCTTCATAGTTATACTTTCAAGGAAAGAAATCCTCAATCTACCAAGGGTTAGTAGATTAGTTCACCTTACCAAGTTCCTTACAATCACTATTGGTGGCACGATAGACTATGCTGGTCACAATTAACTAATAGTTTAAGCAGTCCTTTGCAAAATCTAACCAAAGGGTTTGGATTGCCAAGGAAACACCCAAGGTTATGAGTTAAATATTAGTTTATTTTTATTAATCTCGCATTTAGGTTTGGCAGGTCAAAGACATACTGGGCCTTTTGAGGTTAGATTTTTGGTAATGTACCTTTTAGGTTTGAAAATTGCACTTGACTCCTAGTAATGTGTAAGCTCTTTTCCTCCTCAATTTTCTTTCATTTTTAATTTAATAAGGATAAAAAAGTAATCAAATGAGTCAGGAAAGTCAGAATAAAGTTTTGAAAGCAAACGCCGAATCGACAAAGCAAGAGCTTCAAGCATGTCAAGTTTGGAAGAATTTGGCACATGTCAAATTTTGGGCCAATTTACGAGGGACCAAATTGAAAAATTGAGGGTAGTTAGCGACCAAGTATCCGAATGATGAACCGTCTCAACCATAAGTGGTATATTATGAGAAACCAGGGCAAACAAGGTAAGTTTGCACTTATCACTTTGGATAGGTTGGGCATATGTATCACCGAGGCTCTCTATCTCCCAGTTGGCAACCACTTTGCTAAAAAAAAAAAAGCAATTGACAATGACAAAGCGTTTGTGAAGCAGGAAGGTCACAAGGTCACTTACAAAGACCTAATCTATTCAGAGAGTGAGCTGCCATTACGGCTCATTTCAAAACACCTTAAAGTACATAAGACACGAAGATACACACAACCAAATCTACATATTGTAATAGTGATGGCTATGGGACCAGCCGAGAGGAGAGTAATCAGATGTGACTTGGGGAATTACATCCTCAAAAACCTTGTTGAAGAAAATCTCAAAGGTAGCAACAGAAACAAGACGTTCATGAATGCATGCCCAACTAGAATGGCATACGAGGCATTGGACATGATGGATCAACTACTTGAGGCGGAATCTCAGCTGAATCTACTTCACAAAGCAAAACATGCGGTCAAGTTGGTGGGTATCTTGTCTACAACACCCACCAAGAGAAGGACAAGGGTACAGAGTTCTAGGGCCAAAACACCTAATAGTGAGGCCACAGACTCTGACTTCAAGCTAAGTGAATCAAAGGAAGAAAACAAGAGATCCCCTCAAAATATTAGTCTACTAAAGAGGAGGAGGATGTTACCATGCCCTTGGTCCGTAAGAAAACACAAACAACGGAGAAATCCCTAAATTGCAAGCTCAAAGACCAATGGAGGAAGTGCAATGGCTCCGGGAAGAAAGATTGGCAAAGCTAGCCATGGAGAAAAAGAAGGCAAAAGAATCCACCTCTACAAAAGAAGAAGACGACCTCGAGCTCAACAAGAAGCTCGAGAAAATCAAAGAGGAGCGGGTAGAAAAGATTAAGTGACACAGACGCCAAAAAGAACTTGAAGAAACCGAGCTAGTTGGAGCTTTCATACAAAGGATTGATGAAGTTCTAAAGCGCAAAGCCGATCAAAGAGAAGAATAATTTACAAAATTGCAAAAGATGAAGGATTTAAAATCTCCATGGATTTGCCAAAAATTGAAAGGTGTATAAGGACACAAAAAGGCAAAAGATAACGGATTTAGAATCTCCAATGGATTCTCCAAAGAATCAAAGGTCTATGCATGGGGATTCTCCTAAGGACATATTTACCACATACCAACAAGAGGAGACGAGATATGAGACTGGACAACAACAAGTCTCACCAAAACCGCCGACTCCTCCTCATGCTGACAATAATCAAGATAAAGTGAAGTAACAAGAAGAAAAGAAAGAATCTGATGAAAAGAAAGACGAAACTCAAACTGAGCAAAAGGATTCTGAAACAGCCAAGCCCGACTAAGGCAACCAAGAAGAAGATAGACTGCCTGGAGGAAGGAGAGAGACAAAATCTATAGACTGGCCTAGAATGAGAAACTCAAGATGCGGCCAGCATCTTCCATGATTTAGAGAAGAAAATTGAGGCCAACAATGAGATTTAAATGGAGCATCAAGCCCTAGAGGAGACCTTGGCAAGAGAACAAAAGAAATACTCAAAATTGTATGAATCTAATGATGTTGTCAAGCATACATTGTCAACTCTCCTGGCCATTCAAGAAGTCTCGCTCCTACCTCTACCTCTCAATCTCCTATTGCCATAGTAGAGGAAATAAAAGCATTAAAAGCGGAGCTAGACTTGGAGACGTCAAAGAAAAATGATGCTGGATGGCTACACCCACAGAAAGGGAGCAAGAGCTCAAGGCGCTCCAAGAACAATTAGTGAAAGCTAAAGTGGATCTAACTAGCTAGACAGAACAACATGTTGAGGAACCATAGAGTAAAGATTCTGGCAATCAGTGCCTTACAATCCAAAGCCATTGTACTTGCTCAAACCACACAACACGTGGTAGCATTTCAAAGTATAGATTTACCCCCCCGTGGACCTACCAAGCACATCAACAGGGGGAGGGCTAAAAGAAGAGATAGATCACACAAAATCCCCATGAGGAGTTAAAGAAATGGAAAGAGGACATTCCAGCCAACTCCAACAAAGAATACGTTTGTATGAGCTCAAGGTGCTCAAATCAGCGACACTATTGATGATAAAGCCTAGCGAAGTGGTAAAAAACTTTGGCCATGAAATGATTCCACTCCCACTCGTGAAACAAGAGGCAATCTTATGGAAGAAAAAGATTTTTACCATTGTTGAAGCCAAATGCCAAGGGTGACTACGAAGATGTGCGAGTCACTTCAGATCAAGTGCTTCTCATATTGGAAAGTCAACCATTGTGGAAAAAGACATGGTTCAAGAAGCGACCACAAGATGAAACAATGTATAGAAATGCACCACAACACCTCAAGATCAACCCTACATATTGTCCAATTCCTCAGCAACAATCCTAGGATAGCTGCTGCCAAAGAAAATCAACAACTACAAGCCGACAGAGTCCTATATAGTCCACACTATGAAGGTAGTGATTTCTTAGATGAGAGATGTGCCATACCTAACTTTCCAAATGATGACAAAGATAGCCAAGATAATAACCACCTACATACAAGCTTTTGAAGACATTGATGTAGTAGATCATCCAGGGTAGATTTTCCTTGAAGGAACTAAAGGCATAGCATGGAACTTAGAGACTGAAGTCCCCATCTGTAACATACTCATGGGGATGTATGCAAGAATAATGTTTCCCCCCGCGCTATATGAAAAAATTTGAGGAGGCTTTTTATGGTGGGATGTTTCTGTAAGCATGGCATATCACATACTAGAGTACCCTTCTCAACAATCCTTTCAAATATCTCTCAATGCAAGCAGATATAGTAGCTCGGGCTGCCAAGTTTACCCACATCATGAAGACACCAGAAAAGCAGTAGTTTGACTACTAAATACCAAAGGACAAAGCTTGCACGAGGATGTGCAATGGCTAGGAAGGGGGAATGTTGTCAGATACAGTTGATGGGCACCCTCCTAGCCAACCACATCACATCAATGCCCAAAATTTTGAACTAATTATTTTGAAAAGCTGTGTATAAAAGAGACATATGATTTTTGAGTTGCACTCTGAACACTCAGAGATATAGTTCTTTCATCGTGAGCCCAAAGAGCCTTGTAAGCATGCCACTAGCCATATGAAAATCCCTAGGTATAAAGTCAAATTCTTTAGTTTGACACACCTTTGTAACATTATCCAAGTCTTAAAGAGCTTTGTAGTACGACTGTAGGCTACTTGCTTTGGTAATCATAATTCAGTTTCAAGAATTGCATTGTGTTCTTGTCTCTTAATTTTTCATTTAAGCATAACCATTCTCAATTTTGTTGTGGTTTGTGACTACCTGTCTGTGAGATAAATTTGCAATTTCGAGTGCAAAAATGGTTGTGTTTTGACATTTTGACCTTAGGAGAGTGTTCCTAGACCATGGGCCAACCTATCTAGACTATTCTATTGCAGTTTTTAGGACCTCTATCATGATGGATTGGGATTTTGGTACGTTGTTGGATGACCTCTAGGATTTTTAGGATATCGCCCCTAGGCCTCTTATACCTCCTCCTAAAGTTTCTTTGCATTCCAAGTTCATTGGTTTGACAAAATGGCATGATGACCTAGAGTGATGAGACATGATATAGGAAAATTTCCTAGATTAGAGATGCACTTCAATAGGTGCACTTCTTGAGGTTGACACCCTCAAAGAGTCTCCATGCCCCATCCAAGTCACTTCCCAGAGTATTGACATTATGTTAGTGCCAAATAGCTATGATGTAGACATTCGATTTTGTGACGACCCGTTAGCAGGCGCGAGTGAGCGTAGACTATTAGGAAATATAGTGTAGCTAAGTAGATATTATAGTAGGTTACTTAATACAGAGAGATAATTTTCACACACACAAGAGAGAGAGAGAGAGAGAGAGAGAGAGAGAGAGAGAGAGAGAGAGAGAGAGCACGATATACGTGGTTCACCCAATGTGGGCTACGTCCATGGGAAAGTAGCCACTCAATGGCTTTAGTGCTTCTAGCTAGAAGTAGGTTACAAAGGGATTATACCCTTAATGGAGCTCTTGCCTTGCTTCACTCTCACCACCTCACATACACCTTGTTTTATCAACTTCACACTGCATTTTGTGTGTAGAAGAGACCTCCTTTTATAGGCCAAAAGGGATGCCCTTGCTCATGAGAGGCAGTCGTGTGTAGCCACCCTTGTGTAGACAAGTTTGAGTTGATTTCTCCCATGCGCCCATGTGTGGCCACCCTTGAGAAGAAAAGTTCGCCTAGAAATTTGCCACCGGCCATTGAATTCTGCCAACGGCTAGAGACTTCCACTCACCGGCCACCGGTCAACGGATCTGGAATACCGTAGTCTTGGGAGTTCCATAAGCCATGCAAGACTACAAGGCTTTGCTTGAGTTTTAGGTCATGCACTTGGTTAGAGCATATGTATATCTAAGAAAATAGTGGCTGTATCGCCTAGGCCCTAGTCTAGTTCGGAATTATTTGCATAACACATTACATTTTGAGCAGAGTGATAGGGTCATCACCCTACAAGGTGACCGTAGTGTCCGCTTTATCCCTCTCGTTTCTTCGATGGAGCTACACAAAGCACTCTGCAAAGGCCAGATAGCAGAGGTATTTGCTTGTTACCCCCTCTTGTAAATTCTATTGCTGTGAATGAAATAATAATAACATAGGGAGAGTTAGTCTGAAGAGACTATGTGAGCCTTCCGAATATAGTTTGGACCCGGAGAGATTTGGCATAGACCCTTCATCACCTTTTATAGTTATGGCTTCAAATGGGGGTGATAAACTTTATCGGGGAAAGAAGTGTGCTAACTACTCCATTGACGACGGGTGCTTACTCTACAAGTGTAGATTGTGCTTACTAACTTTTGGTGACTTTCAGGCCCGCATTCTTAAAGAAAGTTATGATAGTCTCATCCCGGGATTCAGAAGACCTATACACTAGTTCAAAGACAATGTCATTGGCCTAGTTTATTTATGTATGTTTAGACTTACGTGTTGCAATGCAATAAGTGTTAGGTAAATAATTACCGGTTTATCCAAGGCTAGTCGAGGTAATGACTTAGTGTTGGTGGTAGTGGACAAGTTAACCAAAATGGTAGTGTATTTCCATGAAGAAAACATATAAAATGCCACTAAAGAAAGTAGTTCATGGGTTGGAGAGCGTAGTTTCTCTTGAGATCTTTGTCGACTTGATAGAGCCACCAAAAATATTGCATGAAGCGAAAAGGATTCTAGGGTATTAGGATAGACAAACCCATCATGTACCAGGAGGTACTAGGTAAGTGGACAAACATAAACGAGGAAGGAGAAACTTGGGAATGCAGTAGTGCGATTTCCAAGAGATTTTTCTAGGTTTTCTTTTAGAATGAAATTTGTTTATTGGGGGGGAGGTAACTTCACATAGCATGTAGTGGCTATGACTCGGTCGGTTGCCCTCTAGTCGTAGAGCCATGAGGACGGGGTTCAAGGGGAGATCACCCAAGTGCTTGGGCAACTTAAACAATGTGGATGGTAGTCACACTTTTATTTAAGGTCTGGGAATGAGGGGCAAGCCTCATCATCTCGATGGCTGGGTAGAGAGGTTATGACCTATCCCTCTCATGCGGTATGTCTATAGTGGCACTATAGCATTCTAATAGTTTTAGACTACCCTAGCAAATTGAATAGCATCCGCACATACGACATGCCTCAAGTAGGGTGAACACTAGGAGCTAAAGTCTAGTCATCCAATTTTAGCTGACTAGGCTTCTTAGCTCCATGGACTTGTGTGAGGAAGACCCATGTAATGCACATTAAAAAGTGAGTGTAGAAATTGTCTCTTGCTATTTTTGTGAGTTCTTGGGCTATGAAATTGTACTCTGTTCCTAGCCTCATGCCTCTTTATAGGCAACCCCCAAACTTGGTTTCATACTAACTGACCCTTGTTGGCTTTACATTACTCCCGCCTTGGAGAAGTGTTTTTATTCTCAAAACAAAAGTGGGAAATTTCTTCTTACAAAATTGAATGTTTTTCCAAGTGGAACCTTCTTCAGGTCGGTCTTTCCACTTGACTAATTCTTGATGATGCATATGATGATGAGTACGTAAATCATGATAGTCTACAATGCACTCGGGTTTATACGGCTAGATTGGATGATCAATGCAATCAACCAAAATTTGTAGATCAATCACATTGTTGTCCCTATGCAAGCGTTTACATAAACGAATTAAATGAAACATTGGATGGATACAAGTGCACATGTAAAGAGAGCTTGCGAGTCATATCTCCAACCCACTTGAGTATCTTAAAAGACCCACAATATCTTGGAGATAGTTTAGGTGTTGGCCCAGTTTTTAAACTTCGTGAATGTTTTAACACACGTAAAAATACCCCTTTCCTTTCCATGAAGGTTATGCTAGGAATAAATTAGTAGATAATTAGAAATTAGAGTGGTTTTTAATGGAGAAAGATAATGTTTACACAAGAGAGACAAGAGAGAAAATAGAGAGAGAGAGAGAGAGAGAGAGAGAGAGAGAGAGAGAGAGAGAGAGAGAGAGAGAGCACACAACATACGTGGTTCACCCAAGTGTGGGCTACGTCCACGAAAAAGTAGCCACTCAATGGATTTGCACTTCAATCTTGAAGTAGGTTACAAAGGGATTAGCAAACCCTTAATGGACCTCTCATGCCTTGCTTCACTTCTTACACCACTTCCCACACACTTCACCTCACAGCCTCTACCACCTTCAATCCACAAATTTGTGTGTAGAAGAGGCCTCCTTTTATAGGCCAAAAGGAGCCTCTATGGGATGACCTCTCTCATGAGAGATAGTCGTGTGTACCCGCCCTTGTGTAGACAAGTTCAAGTAGAACCATGCGCCCATGTGTAGCCATCATTGGGTAGACAAGTTTGTCTAAAAATCGGCCATCGGCCATTGAAAGTCAACCACCTTCGGCCACCGGCCATAGACTTCGGACTACCGAAAAAATCGGCCCATTGCACACTTGACACCAGTTAATCGATCATTTTTCAATCGCTCTCTAGCCACCGTTCAGCCATGATATTTCAACAAAATGGAATATTTGGATGAGTAATTTCTCACACACGATGGCTTCTCCTCATAAGGGGAGCCTTACATAAATAACAATTAGAAAGTTTGAATCGGGATCCATACTTAACAATGTTCCACTTGGACACTAATCACGATACCAAATCTACGACTACTTTCCATTTTGGCTTCTTATCCTTGAATGCCAATTGAAGGTGAGCACAAGATCAACTTCTCCTTGTTAACCACCTTTGTTAACATGTTTGTGAGATTCTTGCTTGTGTGCACCTTTCCAAGATTTAGTTTTCCCTCTTCCAATAGAGTGCGTATGAAGTGATATCTCAACTCTATATATTTTTTCCTTGAGTGGCAGGCTGAATTCTTTGCAAGAGTGGCACTTTTATTGTCACTATACAAGACACAATTGTCTTTCTTGTATCCAAGCTTCTCCAAGAATCTATGAAGCCACAAAATTTCTTTGCTAGCCTCCGTAAGAGCTACATATTTTGCTTTTGTGGGAGAAAGTGAGACCACTTTATGCAACTTTAAAGCCAAATTTACTATTGTGCCTCCAATAGTGAAGATGTAGCCAATAGTGCTCCTTGGAATATCTTTGTGTCCTGCCTAATCTCCATCAACATACCCTTGTAAGAGAACATTAGTGCCTCCAAAACATAAAGCATTTGTTATTGTCCCCTTTAGATACCTAAGTATCGCGTGAAGTGCAAAGTGCAAGAGCTCCCTCTTCTTCTCCAAGCAAGTAGAGAGGTTGAGAGCCTACACCAACACTCTTGGCTATGTAATGCAAATCCAACCGAGATCCATGCTTCAATGCTTAAGCTTTCCATATTTGCCATCTTCATTACTATGCTATTATGTATGCTAGCAAGAAGAGTGATGATAAGTGAGGAGTTAATTCATTCTCCTATGAAATGTTTCTTCTTCCTCTTCACCACCCTCATTCATTGCTATCTCTCTTCACCTTCGAAGGTGTTTGAGGTCTTGGGATTGAGGCTTGGGATAGTTAATGCTTTTCACAAAGTTTATGTTATGCTCGTTATGCATGAAGCTTTACATCTTCATTGCATCACCTAGGTCACAAGGAACACAAAGATTGTATTGTAACAAGTCTCTCTTGATGGGAGAAATCATAATACAAATGCCTATTGGAGGGGGGACTTGCTCCACATAAATCCGGTCCTCAATTGTTGTCATGTTCTCTAAATTCTCTCTTGCAAAAGTATTGGTCATGCCAAGTTTGTTTATGTTGCTATCTTCAATTATGATCACCCGCTATGCTCACAAAGTAATTTCTCAAAAGTACTCTCTCTAATTTCCGCTACTCTCAAGCCTATTACATGAGGCGCTTAAGGGCCCAGCTTGTGGTGAGAACTCGGCCCAAGGCTGAGGGGCTTGAGGTGTCACAAAAGTCAATGCATATCCCTACAAGGAGGGGGCAAGCTATGCAAGTAGGGGGGGTGGTTTCTTGACCACTCTCTCTCCCACAGGGCACCCCTTGCGCAAGAGGCAAGTAGGACACATGTTAAGCCCCTAGCTAGGTTACCCTCAAGGAGTGTCCAAAGCCTATTGGTTGGCCTCCCAAGAGGTCCAATGATAATTCAATAGATTTAATTAATTCTTTTTTGCATTTATAAAGTCCTCTCTCTCAAGGGGAAAGGGGGACACTTGTCCGAAGGCTAGCATGCTTGCTTGTTATTCATCCTATATGTGATTGACCAGGCTTGCAAAGGCCCAATGAGATTCAAGCTTGTGCTAGAATATGGGGTCGACCAATGCAAGTAGGGGGCATGCTTGAGGGGTATACTCTCACACTCAAATACACTCACACACACTCTCATTGTGTGAAGTGCAAAGTGCAGAGCTCCATCTCCTTCTCCAAGCTAGTAGAGAATTTGAGAGCCTACTCCAACACTCTTGGCTATGGAATGCAAATCCAACCAAGAGCCATGCTTCAATGCTTAAGCTTTCCTTCTTCTCCATCTTTATTACTATGCTATTATGTATGCTAGCAAGAAGAGTGATGACAAGTGAGGAACTAATACTTTTTCCTATGAAATGTTTCTTCTTCCTCTTCCCTACCCTCATTCCCTGCTAGCTCTCTCCAGCTTCGAAGGTGTTTGAGGCCTTGGGACTGAGGCTTAGGATAGTTAATGCTTTCTTTCTACAAAGTTTATGTTATGCTCGTGATGCATGAATATTTCCATCTTCATTACATCACCTAGGTCACAAGGAACATGAAGATTGTATTGTAATAGTTAGCTATGTGGATAAACATGAAACAACAAAGGGCCCACTCTATCCTAAAGTAATGCATGCGGCTCCACGTAAAGCAAGATACTAGTGTCTTGTCACCTCTATTGTGGAGGCAAAATCTGTTGGAAGGGAGATGGGGAGAACGGTTTCTTCCAACTCCCAATCTTGCTTGCACACATGCTTGTTAACCTTTCACCATCTCTTCCAATTTTCTAAGTATACACACACACACACACCTAGACTATGATAACGCGCACACACACATGAGAATAAATTGACAAGGAAAGAGTGTAAGAGAGTGTAAGAGGGATTGTAAGAGATGTAGACATAATCATGGAGTACATAGAGTAACACAACATAGCATAAGAGAGAGAAAGGGGAAAATTCAGAGCATCTACACAAGAAAGGACCAAAGATTGCAGCCCCAAACTCCACGGCACCTCTTGTGGAGTTTGATATTTGATATTTGATATTAATGTTGGTGCCAAAAATTGGAGGCTCCTATTTTACACTTTAATACCACTTTAGTTATGAATGGAACACATTACTTATTGCATGATGAGAAGCTAAACATGGAAGAGGGTCGAAGATGGTCTCCACTTTATTAGTGGAAAAAATGGTTCTCCCCCGCGGTGTTACACGAATTATGAACCAAGTTTTAGTTGGTGGATTGTTAGGATATAGATGACCTATAGAAGAGAAGATCAAAGTGAGTAACATTGGTATAATTAATGCTACATGCAAATAAGAATAAAAAGGTTAGTCACTCACCTGCTCACAATTGCGTGAAAAAACTTAATTTCATACCTGTCTCTGTGATGTACACTAGAATCCACCATGTAGAGGCCATTCTCATGCTGTCTAAACACATTTGAAAACGACTTTCACTGGAAGATGAAGGGATGAAAGGTTCTAAAATTAACCTTTGGTATCCTTTCAATAGTTCCACATTATATAGATTTATCACCATCTGAGTCAAAGTTGCCCATTATTCCACAGTCCATTGTGGTTCTATGCTCTCGTCAATGTGGTTCGTACAAAAGTGTTGGGGATCCCATCGTTGCAATAGCTCCAATGACCAACAAAATTATCAATCCGGAGGGATGAGCTACCTGGCTAGGGCATGGAAACACTCACACGATTAGTGAGCTAATTATGGAAACATGAATGGTTAAATCTCCGAGGTGAGATTCTCGGCCTATGGAGGAGCTAAGCACAATGAAGGGAAATCTCCACATCCACTTGTCTTCACCTCTAATAAACCTAGTCACACACACTACTATTGCAAGACACACACACATTACTTATTGCATGATGAGAAGCTAAACATGGAAGAGGGTCGAAGATGGTCTCCACTTTATTAGTGGAAAAAATGGTTCTCCCCCGCGGTGTTACACGAATTATGAACCAAGTTTTAGTTGGTGGATTGTTAGGATATAGATGACCTATAGAAGAGAAGATCAAAGTGAGTAACATTGGTATAATTAATGCTACATGCAAATAAGAATAAAAAGGTTAGTCACTCACCTGCTCACAATTGCGTGAAAAAACTTAATTTCATACCTCTCTCTGTGATGTACACTAGAATCCACCATGTAGAGGCCATTCTCATGCTGTCTAGACACATTTGAAAACGACTTTCACTGGAAGATGAAGGTATGAAAGGTTCTAAAATTAACCTTTGGTATCCTTTCAATAGTTCCACATTATATAGATTTATCACCATCTGAGTCAAAGTTGCCCATTATTCCACAGTCCATTGTGGTTCTATGCTCTCGTCAATGTGGTTCGTACAAAAGTGTTGGGGATCCCATCGTTGCAATAGCTCCAATGACCAACAAAATTATCAATCCGGAGGGATGAGCTACCTGGCTAGGGCATGGAAACACTCACACGATTAGTGAGCTAATTATGGAAACATGAATGGTTAAATCTCCGAGGTGAGATTCTCGGCCTATGGAGGAGCTAAGCACAATGAAGGGAAATCTCCACATCCACTTGTCTTCACCTCTAATAAACCTAGTCACACACACTACTATTGCAAGACACACACACATTACTTATTGCATGATGAGAAGCTAAACATGGAAGAGGGTCGAGATGGTCTCCACTTTATTAGTGGAAAAAATGGTTCTCCCCCGCGGTGTTACACGAATTATGAACCAAGTTTTAGTTGGTGGATTGTTAGGATATAGATGACCTATAGAAGAGAAGATCAAAGTGAGTAACATTGGTATAATTAATGCTACATGCAAATAAGAATAAAAAGGTTAGTCACTCACCTGCTCACAATTGCGTGAAAAAACTTAATTTCATACCTCTCTCTGTGATGTACACTAGAATCCACCATGTAGAGGCCATTCTCATGCTGTCTAGACACATTTGAAAACGACTTTCACTGGAAGATGAAGGTATGAAAGGTTCTAAAATTAACCTTTGGTATCCTTTCAATAGTTCCACATTATATAGATTTATCACCATCTGAGTCAAAGTTGCCCATTATTCCACACTCCATTGTGGTTCTATGCTCTCGTCAATGTGGTTCGTACAAAAGTGTTGGGGATCCCATCGTTGCAATAGCTCCAATGACCAACAAAATTATCAATCCGGAGGGATGAGCTACCTGGCTAGGGCATGGAAACACTCACACGATTAGTGAGCTAATTATGGAAACATGAATGGTTAAATCTCCGAGGTGAGATTCTCGGCCTATGGAGGAGCTAAGCACAATGAAGGGAAATCTCCACATCCACTTATCTTCACCTCTAATAAACCTAGTCACACACACTACTATTGCAAGACACACACACATTACTTATTGCATGATGAGAAGCTAAACATGGAAGAGGGTCGAGATGGTCTCCACTTTATTAGTGGAAAAAATGGTTCTCCCCCGCGGTGTTACACGAATTATGAACCAAGTTTTAGTTGGTGGATTGTTAGGATATAGATGACCTATAGAAGAGAAGATCAAAGTGAGTAACATTGGTATAATTAATGCTACATGCATATAAGAATAAAAAGGTTAGTCACTCACCTGCTCACAATTGCGTGAAAAAACTTAATTTCATACCTCTCTCTGTGATGTACACTAGAATCCACCATGTAGAGGCCATTCTCATGCTGTCTAGACACATTTGAAAACGACTTTCACTAGAAGATGAAGGTATGAAAGGTTCTAAAATTAACCTTTGGTATCCTTTCAATAGTTCCACATTATATAGATTTATCACCATCTGAGTCAAAGTTGCCCATTATTCCACAGTCCATTGTGGTTCTATGCTCTCGTCAATGTGGTTCGTACAAAAGTGTTGGGGATCCCATCGTTGCAATAGCTCCAATGACCAACAAAATTATCAATCCGGAGGGATGAGCTACCTGGCTAGGGCATGGAAACACTCACACGATTAGTGAGCTAATTATGGCAACATGAATGGTTAAATCTCTGAGGTGAGATTCTCGGCCTATGGAGGAGCTAAGCACAATGAAGGGAAATCTCCACATCCACTTGTCTTCACCTCTAATAAACCTAGTCACACACACTACTATTGCAAGACACACACACATTACTTATTGCATGATGAGAAGCTAAACATGGAAGAGGGTCGAGATGGTCTCCACTTTATTAGTGGAAAAAATGGTTCTCCCCCGCGGTGTTACACGAATTATGAACCAAGTTTTAGTTGGTGGATTGTTAGGATATAGATGACCTATAGAAGAGAAGATCAAAGTGAGTAACATTGGTATAATTAATGCTACATGCAAATAAGAATAAAAAGGTTAGTCACTCACCTGCTCACAATTGCGTGAAAAAACTTAATTTCATACCTCTCTCTGTGATGTACACTAGAATCCACCATGTAGAGGCCATTCTCATGCTGTCTAGACACATTTGAAAATGACTTTCACTGGAAGATGAAGGTATGAAAGGTTCTAAAATTAACCTTTGGTATCCTTTCAATAGTTCCACATTATATAGATTTATCACCATCTGAGTCAAAGTTGCCCATTATTCCACAGTCCATTGTGGTTCTATGCTCTCGTCAATGTGGTTCGTACAAAAGTGTTGGGGATCCCATCGTTGCAATAGCTCCAATGACCAACAAAATTATCAATCCGGAGGGATGAGCTACCTGGCTAGGGCATGGAAACACTCACACGATTAGTGAGCTAATTATGGCAACATGAATGGTTAAATCTACGAGGTGAGATTCTCGGCCTATGGAGGAGCTAAGCACAATGAAGGGAAATCTCCACATCCACTTGTCTTCACCTCTAATAAACCTATTCACACACACTACTATTGCAAGACACACACACATTACTTATTGCATGATGAGAAGCTAAACATGGAAGAGGGTCGAGATGGTCTCCACTTTATTAGTGGAAAAAATGGTTCTCCCCCGCGGTGTTACACGAATTATGAACCGAGTTTTAGTTGGTGGATTGTTAGGATATAGATGACCTATAGAAGAGAAGATCAAAGTGAGTAACATTGGTATAATTAATGCTACATGCAAATAAGAATAAAAAGGTTAGTCACTCACCTGCTCACAATTGCGTGAAAAAACTTAATTTCATACCTCTCTCTGTGATGTACACTAGAATCCACCATGTAGAGGCCATTCTCATGCTGTCTAGACACATTTGAAAACGACTTTCACTGGAAGATGAAGGTATGAAAGGTTCTAAAATTAACCTTTGGTATCCTTTCAATAGTTCCACATTATATAGATTTATCACCATCTGAGTCAAAGTTGCCCATTATTCCACAGTCCATTGTGGTTCTATGCTCTTGTCAATGTGGTTCGTACAAAAGTGTTGGGGATCCCATCGTTGCAATAGCTCCAATGACCAACAAAATTATCAATCCGGAGGGATGAGCTACCTGGCTAGGGCATGGAAACACTCACACGATTAGTGAGCTAATTATGGCAACATGAATGGTTAAATCTACGAGGTGAGATTCTCGGCCTATGGAGGAGCTAAGCACAATGAAGGGAAATATCCACATCCACTTGTCTTCACCTCTAATAAACCTAGTCACACACACTACTATTGCAAGACACACACAACACTAATCCTATCATGCAACACACTAATCGCAAGCACACACACATAGATCTATCGAGCACCACACTCCAATCAAACCTGCATGCACACACAAGCAAAAGAGGGCAATCACACAAGATAAGAGAGGGACTAACCACTAATTAGTTGAGATCTAGCTAATCTAAGAATCATAGACAATCAAGAAGCATGAGAGAGGTATAGTGAAAGCGAATGAATTATTGATTAGTGTTAATCAAGTCTCATGAGCAAGGGGAAGCTCAAGGACTCCATAGCCACACACCTCAAGAGCTCTCACCAAAAAGTGCTCTCAACAAATGAGCTTGAGAACCTTAATTTCTTTTACACACTGCCTTATATAGCTAGGATAAAAATATGCAATGCCCGGGCGCCCAAGGCCTTTACGGCTCCACCACTTACTGAATCTGCTACCTAGGCACACTAACTGACCTGTTCTTTATAGCTTGGAACTCCCATTGAGCCCATAACACATTAAAATATTACAATGGCTTGAAATAAATCGAGAATTTACAATATGTGACCATTTTGGAAAAATGTGAAAAATGTGTAACTCCAATCTTTACTGCTTCTTTGCTTTGATCTTCGATGTGCATCCATATGTCTTTGGTCTTTAGCAGCTTCTATTAATTGACGTTGACTCAGTTAACATTTTCCCTTTTCGATTTTAGTACCCGTCCTTGGGCATTGTTGAAAAGTGTCTGTGGAGACTGTGGAAGGTTTACGATTGGTTGTTGATGGCCTGATTGTCTTCATTTGTCGTCGAATTTGTTGATGAGTTTAATTTGTTGCAGCATCTTCATTGGTTCGAATATGTCTGATGTGAGAGATGATGTTGCTTTTTTCCGTTGTAATAGCATAATGAGGAGGCTTCTGTTTATTTATGAAAAGTATGTACAAGGGAAGTAGAATGATGAGGCTCTAATACCTAGATGACCAAAGGGAAAAAACCCAATGGGAAAAAAGTGCCTCTGGGATAAGCGCATCATTGGGGTACTTATTAGCATGGGAATATTTATTAATAAGGTAATCAAGGGATTATTTGCTGATAGATATGGAATTAAAAAGGCAACAATTATGAGAGGGTAGCATGATGGGACATTGGTTTGCCTGTTGTAGTTCACTCAAGGTGCATAGGTGAAAGAAAAAAAAGAGTGTCTAATGCAAATGTCCAATGGTGGGACATCCTATTTATGCATACACAAAAATGCATGGAAGACAATATGCTATGCAAGAAAGATTTTGAGGGGTAATTCAGAAAGATGGTGTAGCTATAAAAGCATATGACATGGCTTTGCAAGTTGGCACCCCTTTAAGAATGGTTTTTGTTGACGAGGATATGTGCTCTCATCTTATTGTGCACTGTGCGTGAGTGTTAAACTCTACGACACTCCACCAATTGTAAGTTAATAGACTTTGACTCTTATGCTCATCTCATCCAGCATGAGTGACATGACTTTAGATATGCTCAACTCTTCCAGCTTGAGCGTAAGCCTAATAACTATGACTCTTAGCACAGAGTTTAATATGATTTGAAGCTTTGGGACTAATGCTTTGCTCATTTTATGGCTCAGCAGCCGACTCTGACTATGCCAAAGAGTGTTTTTTGCACCCTGACGACTTGACTTTTTACATTCTTGTGCTTACCACAAACATTTCTTCAGGTAAAAGTAAGCTTGAATCCTCCAAAAAGAGGATTAGTGAAGGACCAAGTTGGCATCGAAGGTTTCTTTTGGCATACCTGATTTCTCATCTTTGAATCTGCATTCTCGTTGGTTGGGTTGTCCTTCATTGACCGTGAAGACTTTATTATCTGTTTGATTCTCCAATTAGGCCCGTTGATAGGAGTCTTTGATGTTGTTGTAGGTCTCTGTTGACTGTCGGCATTTGAGTTTTGACTAGAAGCATTGGAAGACTTAGGAATCCAAATTTGTTGATGTCCTTTGTATCTCCTTTGTTGACTTTGTTGAGCTCTTGAGATCTTCATGCAAGTTTGGTGTAGTTATAGTTGGCTTGTGGTTGATTGGTAGCCAAATCGTTTTATACCTTGTATAGAATCCTTGTCTAAGAGGAAGATTCTTTGAGATTTGTCTTTGTTCAGCATCCTCTTGTGAGTTGTGGTAGACTTTTGCATCTTTCGATGTTGTTCTGTTGTATACCTGCTTCTTAGGTATCCTAGGATATTGTCGAGGCTGATACCTTGTGGGCCCTCTTTCTTGGGAAGGACTTGATTTCACTTCATATACCCTAACCTATGGTTTTGGTACCCATATATGTTTGTTACGTCTATAGTGCTCTTGTTCCTCTAAGCTCCATTGTGATGCTATCCATCCCATGTGTTTGTCTTTTTGTGTTGATTTCTTGTCTTTAATCCAAAATGGATCATTGAATTTGACTAAACTACTCGGAACAAACACTTGCTTGACTTTCCTTTGCTTTCTTGAGTACTTTGGTTGAAACATCTTTGCTTTTCTGGGTGTCTCCTTAGAGGTTTCAGTTGGATCAGCAATTGACTTGAAGTTTTGAAAGCTTGACTTGCTAGAAGTATCTGATCCCCAAGGGTTCTTTGATGTAGAGGCATACGATGTCACACCTTCTTTGCTAATCGGTGGAGGGTCCACTTTAGCTTTACCTTTGTCTACAAGATTTGTCTTTGATTCCTTTATTGGATGGTATCTTATTAAGCTCAAAAATTATCCTTTTGAAGATGCTAGATGGATGCAGGGAATGCTTTTTAAGGATATATGAACCTTGTCAATGCTTACAATGCTACATTAGAGTAAGAAAATGTACAAATTTCTTTTAAATGGCCCATGTTTTTGTCTTATAAGACTAATTCTCTTTTTAATTGTGCACAAATTTAAATAGTATGCATGCTTAGAATTATGTTTGTGATGATGACGTCTCTCAAACACCAAGTAGAATTTGTCACTCTACTTTGGGAGAATGAAATGGACTAAGGAGCAGACATGCTTGCGGTAGCTATGTCTCCCAAGCACCAAATGGATTAGCCATCCATCTTGGAAAGACGTTGTAGGGTAAAAAGGGATCCTTTACCCGCTAGGCAAGATTGACTAATGACTAAGGCTTTATCTCTTCTACCTCATAGTCGAGGACGACAATGATTTCAAGAGAGAGGTAATGCCAAAAAATCTAATATCTAATCAACCCAAATGATTTTCTCATGTTAAACTGATCATTTAATGTGGGAAATAGTGGGACCAAGGGTTAAGATATAGACATGTGCTTATAGATCTATCTCAACACGGGGCCAATGGTAAAGGGGCCCAAATGAGAGATGGTCTATCAAAGAGCAAGGTTAAATAATGGAGCATAAAGACCTTAGGGTTAGATTCATTGAAGACCTCCAATAGTTAGTGTAAAAGTCCTTTGACCTTAGGTAAGCTAGGGCTGAGCTTGAGGTGGGAACCCATCCCAAGCTTAAGGTGCTTGAGGTGCTTGTCGTGCTTGATGACTAAGGTGCTTGAGGTGCTTGATGACTGAGATGCTTGCTTGTCAAGCTTGAGATGGTAGGGTTGTACTTGAGGTGGAAACCCTGCCCAAGCTTGAGGGGCAGGGCCAAGCTTGTGGTGGGAACCGGGCCCAAGGTTGAGTGTCTTGAGGTGTGAAAAATTCAATACCAATCCCTACAAGAAGGGGGAGAGCCCTACAAAAGGGAGGATGAGAGAGAACACACATACACACTCACACTCACACAAGGCATGCTTGGTACAAAGAAAGCAAAAGGGACACTTGTCAAGTTCCTCCTCCTGTTGCCCTTATGGTGTTCCTGAAGCCTATTGGTCGGCCACCCAAGGGGTCCAATGATAATTTAGAATATTAAATTAATAGTTTTTACATTTATCAAGTCCTCTCTCTCAAAGGGGAATGAGGGACACTTTTCCCAAGGCTACGCTTGTTATTTGATTTACCTCCTGCTTGTGATTGGCTAGACCTAGAGGGGTCCAATGAGCTTCAAGCATGAGCTACAAGGGGGGGTTGACCAAGGAAGCTAGGGGCATGCTTGGTGGGTATACTCGCTCTGTGTGTGTGTGTGTGTGTGTGTGTGTGTGTGTGTGCGCTTCAGCGAAGCCCTAAGACCCGCACAACCTGTGTCCCTCCCAGGATCAAGGGCGGCCTGTGGAGGGGCGTTAAGCCTCCAAGCTCGCCTGCAACAGAATCAAAGCCTTCTCAGAGTCTCAGAACTGTAGCCCCCTTGCTCTTTTGACCTAGAGCAGCTACGACCTGCTCGGAGCTCAGAGTTTTGATTTGCTCTCCCGCTCTCCCAACTTATAGATCCCCGACCTGGAGCTCTCCTGCCCTCCCAACCTGCTTCGACCTGCGGGTCCCTCTCTCTCTCTCTCTCTCTCTCTCTCTCTCTCTCTCTCTCTCTCTCTCTCTCTCTCTCTCTCTCTCTCTCTCTCTCTCTCTCTCCTGCCCTCCCAACCTACTTTGACCTGCGAGCCTAAACTAAGCAGGGACTGCCACAAAACTTTAGTTTGGTGGGTGCACTCAATAACAAGAAGATTAGCATCGGAAGAATGACGACCAAAACCAACACTCCGAAGAGCTTTGTGAAAACACGACCAAGCTTTGCTGCTGTCCTAGCAGCGCCAAGGAAATTTGACCGAATCGAACGCCTTCAAGCAGATCTCGATCGCGTCATGGAAGAAAATCGCGACCTCAAAGCTCGCCTTTGCAAGCTTGAGGCGCGATTTGATTCCATGGTCGATCTCGCCACCAATAAAGTGAAAGAAGTCGAAGCCAAGGCCATCGAAACCCACTCGGCAACCCTTGCGAAGGTGAATACATGTGTGACAGTAGAGCTTCGAGAACAACGACTCCAAGCAGAAAATACCCTCAAGATCCGCATCGGTGGGCTACCTCAAGCATGGGAAACAACCGAGCTCGACTTCTCGGAACGCATCAACTTCCTCAACGAAACTCTCAAGCCGATCAAGGTCGACCACAATGCAATAAGTCGTATCACTTGGAGAGGCCCTGACCTACCTATACCAAGTGGACATGCCATCCTTGAATTCGAAAGTAGGGAATGTCAGCTCAAGCTTCTCCAACAATCACGTCTTCTCAAGGACACCAAGTTTTGGATCGCAGAAGAACTCACCCCGCTACAACTCAAACGCAAAAGTGAAGAGCTCAAGAAGGTACATGAAGCCCGCAAACAAGGCAAATGGGCAGTCTACCGAGGTGGTAAAGCCATCATCCAGGAGTTTCGAAAACCCAAATCAGCTCTCCCCACAGCTGATCCCTCTTAGGTTTTTGTCCTTTTCATTTTTCATCTTTCCAATGGACCCTCAGTCCTTAACTGATATGTATTCAGTGCGATCTGCTACAAACGTCACCGTTGTAATGTTTGTTTTTGGTCCCATGGGTCATATCTGACCTCCGTGGACGATAACTGAATCTATCTATCTTGAATCTCTCTGTCACTCACACACACACACACACACACACTCATTGTGTGAAGTGCAAAGTGCAAGAGCTCCCTCTCCTTCTCCAAGCAGTATAGAGGTTGAGAGCCTACACCAACACTCCTAGCTATGGAATGCAAATCCAACCAAGAGCCATGCTTCAATGCTTAAGTTTGCCATCTTTTCCATCTTCATTACTATGCTATCATGTATGCTAGCAAGAAGAGTGATGATAAGTGAGGAGCTAATTCTTTCTCCTATGAAATGTTTCTTCTTCCTCTTCCCCACCCTCATTCCTTGCTAGCTCACTACACCTTTGAAGGTGTTTGAGGTCTTGGGACTGAGGCTTGGGATAGTTAATGCTTTTCACAAAGTTTATGTTATGCTCATTATGCATGAAGCTTTCCATCTTCATTGCATCACCTCGGTCACAAGGAACACAAAAATTTTATTGTAACAAGTCTCTCTTGACGGGAGAAATCATAATACAAATGCCTATTGGAGGGGGGACTAGCTCCACATAAATCCTATCCTCAATTGTTGTCATGTTCTCTAAATTCTCTCTCTTGCAAAAGTATTATTCATGCCAAGTTAACTAAATGCTATGTTTATGTTGCTATCTTCAATTATGATCACCCGCTATGCTCACAAAGTAATTTCTCAAAAGTACTCTCTCTAATTTCCGCTACTCTCAAGTTAATAGGCCAATTCCATTACATGAGGGGCTCAAAGGCCAAGCTCGTGGTGAGAACTCGGCCCAAGGTTGAGGGGCTTGAGGTGTCACAAAAGTCAACTCATATCCCTACAAGGAGGGGGCGAGGCATGGGAGTAGAGGGGGTGGTTGCTTGACCACTCTCTCTCTCCCAAAGGGCAGCCCTTGCAAGTAGGACACATGTCAAGCCCCTAGCAAGGTTACCCTCTACAAGTGTCCAAAGCCTATTGGTTGGCCTCCCAAGGGGTCCAATGATAATTAAGTAGATTTAATTAATTCTTTTTTGCATTTATCAAGTCCTCTCTCTCAAGGGGAAAGGAGGACACTTGTCCCAAGGCTAGCATGCTTGCTTGTTATGCATCCTACATGTGATTAACCAGGCTTGTAGAGGTCCAACGAGTTTCAAGCTTGTGCTAGAATATGGTGTCGACCAATGCAATTAGGGGGCATGCTTGAGTGGTATACTCACACACACACACACACACACACACACATTCTCATTGTGTGAAGTGCAAGAGCTCCATCTCCTTCTCCAAGCTAGTAGAGAAGTTGAGAGACTACTCCAACACTCTTGGCTATGGAATGGAAATCCAACCAAGAGCCATGCTTTAATGCTTAAGCTTTCCATCTTTATTACTATGCTATTATGTATGCTAGCAAGAAGAGTGATGATAAGTGAGGAACTAATTCTTTTTCCTATGAAATGTTTCTTCTTCCTCTTTCCTACCCTCATTCCCTGCTAGCTCTCTCCAGCTTCGAAGGTGTTTGAGGCGTTGGGACTGAGGCTTGGGATAGTTAATGCTTTCTACAAAATTTATGTTATGCTCGTGATGCATGATGATTTCCATCTTCATTGCATCACCTATGTCACAAGGAACACAAAGATTGTATTGTACCAAGTCTCTCTTAATGGGAGAACCTTTAATACAAATCCCTATTGGAGGGGGGACCTGCTCCACATAAATCCGGTCCTCAACAGTTGTCATGTTCTCTAAACTCATTCTCTTGTAAAAGCATTGTTCATGCCAAGTTAACTAAATTCTTTATTTATGTTGCTACCATGAATTAAGTTCACCCTCTATGCTCGCAAAGTCACATGTGGTCAGATGATGAGGATGCAGGGATGACTTCACACTTACCAAAGTGGGAGGGGAAAATTAATTAACATGGATGTGGATGTACGTCGAGTCGGCGACAACTTTGCATCCTCAATGAAAATGTTATGACCAAGTGGGTGTACTTGTGGGCAATAGCCAAGGAATTGCGTATGTAGGAGAGGACGCATGGAAGCAAGCCCATGGAGGCAGGAGAGCACCCCCAATTCCTCGACACCTTGCATGCTTCCCAGATCTCATTAGTGCCGAGTGGATCCATGAAAGGATGACCGAAGCTTCGGCACATGGAGAGGACATCAATGAAAAAGTATGGGAGTATGCACGAGGTTACGTGCAAAAGGTATAGTACTCCTACACTTAAACTATATTGCATTTAGTTCTTTCTTCATTTTAGATCTTGCATTGATTGTATAATCTTTCTTGTTTTGTAGTGTCTTTCCTTTAGCTCTATGTGGTCAAAGGGTTCACACTTTCGTACATGCCACATTGAAGAGTGTCGAACCACCATGAATTGTGGCATCATGGGCAACTGAGACACAAATGGTGATGAGGCCAGGTACTGTGGGACTATTGAAAGGATACTAAAGGTCGATTTTAGAACCTTTCATACGTTCATCTTTGAGTGAAAATGATTTGCAAATGTGTCAATATGCCATGAGAATGGGCTCTACATGGTGGACTCTAGTGTGTATAACATGGGTAGGTATGATAACTTGGTTTTACCATGAAATTGTGATCAGGTGAGTGTAAACCTTCTTTATCCTTACTTGCTTGTAACATAGTACCAATGTCACTCGCTTTGAACGTCTCTTTTGTAGGTTACTTATATCTCATCATTGCATCAATCAAAGCTTTGGTTCGTAGTTCCTGTAACACCTCGAGGAAAGACCATTTTTGTCACTAATGAAGTGGAGACCATCTTCGACCCTCTACCACTCTATTGCTTTGGATGATGGGGAGACAGGGGACAAAGAGATCGATGATTCAATTCCTAGCACCGCCAATCTCAGTGAGGATGATTTCCATGACGACGATGATGAGATGGAAGATCTAGATGACCAGTTTGAAGATGGAAGCCATGGCCAAGACATCCACAAACATCCTCTTTGTTGATTTAGGAGCCATGGGTTTAGATTTAGATCAAGCTACTTGTAGAGATCTTTTGGAGGACGATTTATAAACATTTTGTATAGTTTATTCTATGGAAAGGGTTTGTCATTTTGTCTCTCCCCCTCTATCTCTCTTTCTAATTTTGACAAGCACGCTATTTTTTATGTTAATCAAGTGGGTGTGATTAATTTAATAATGAAATATCTATCATTTTTTGTACAATTATTTAGGAAAAAGACAAATGCTTTGTGATTTTTTAAGAGAATAGATGGAAGTACCAAAAACTGCGTTGAAGAGGAGCTTCTTTCTTGTGCTCCTTGCTCAACGCCTCTTCATAACAGGTCTTGAGGGTGTGCAAAGGAAAAGTCAGAGAGCTTGCAAAGATAATATATCATAAGGCAATCAACGTTGAACCCAACTGGTAGAGGCTTACAAGTCCATTGACAGAAATGCAGAGCTCCTGCTTGAAGGGCAAGATAGAGCTTGAAGAAACTAACATAGGTACTACTGGTAAAATGTGGGCACACTTCACTCTATCATTATGAAAAATGAAAAAGAAGCTCCAAAGGGATACTTGATCAGCATTGGATATTTTACTCTCAAGGCGAGGATGCTTTGTTGAATGGAGGGCTCTCTGGTCCATCACAAAATCACGCCATCACCAAGCTTGAAGGGTGAAAATTACGAGGGGTTCTATTTGTACAACATGCTTGTCTATGTTTTACTATAACGGTGTGAAGCGACTGTCTCAGTTTGCATTAAGGCCAATTTGGATGAAATAAGGGTTGTTTAGGGTTTCTCTTTTCTTGATCTAAGGGTCAAGGAGGAGCCACATTTCCAAAAGTATGGCACTTTTGTACACGTGTCAAGATCTCCTTCACTTGCTTTTTGAATATTTTACACTATTTTAGCCATAACTTTTGCATACGAACTCCAAATTTAGCGCTCAAATGGTCCATGGGTGGCGCTTGATGAGCTCTATCCAATGAGTACCCATGTTGAATAGTTTTGGTAAGCTCTTCATGGTCTTTTTTAGGTTGCCCCTTTTTAGATCCTTACACAGCCCTTTTTTCATCCAAATTGGCCCTAATGGGAGGGTCATTACAAAACAGGATGGATGCTTGGTGGGTTGATTTTGTCCATATTTTGCTTCTCATCTATGGTGGTGCTTTTGGCATGGAGCTTTTTCTTTGTAGTTTCATATTTATTCACATAGCCGTCATTTCAAGTTTTGATATTGTTTGTTTTTTCATTTTTAAAGAGAGGTAAATCATGTTCTAAAAATTAGATCATTAACAAAACTGTTTAGATAGATGGAAACTCAAATTTGAATGCCATAGCACCAATGATCTGCTCGTGGTAATACTCCCAATATTATTTGTGATAAAATCCCCGATAGTACCTGCAATAATAACCCCAGTAATAGCGGTAATATTATTAGTTCAAAAAGTTCTCCCTCCGCCCTCCTCTCTCTTCTTTAGCGAGCCATTTTGGACTCTCTCTCTATACAAACCGCGGTAAAGATCCACAGTAAACGTTTGCAAATTTTCATAGTGCATGGTGGACTCTAGTGTGCATCACATGAGGAGGCATGAAAACTTAGTTTTGCCACACAATTGTGAGAAGGTGAGTGATTACCTTCTTTACCCTTATTTGCTTGTAAGTTGTAACATAATACCAATGTCACTCACTTTGAACTTCTCTTCTATAGTCATCTATATCCCATCAATTTATCAACAGAAACTTTGGTTCGTAGTTATTGTAACACCTCCTGGGAGAACCATTTCTCCCGCTGATGAAGTGGAGACTATCTTCAAACCTCTCCCACCTACTACTTTGGATGAGGGGGAAACACTCATGAGACAGAGGAGAGAGAGATCGATGCTTCAAGTCTCACCGCTTTGCCAACCTTAATAGCAAAAATGATTGCCATGATGATGACGATGAAATGGAAGATGGCCAATTCAAAGATGATGAAGTCAACACATCCACAAATGACAATTCAATTTGTCTCATTATTGATTTAAGAGCCATGGGTTTAGATTTAAATCAAGCTATTTGTAGAAATCTTTTGATAGATGATTCATAAACATTTTTTATATTTTATTCAATGAAAGGTTTTGTCATGTCGCCCATTCATTGCTCTCTCTCTCTCTCTCTACTCTCTCTCTCTAATTTTGTCAATCATGATAATTTACGCTAATTAAGTACGTGTAATTAATTTAAGGATAAAATATCTATCATTTTTTGGTACAAATATTCATGAAATATAACAACACTATGGGGGAGTCAGGGAGGGAAGAAAATGGAAAACTCAGAGTCTATGTGTGGATTAAAAAGAGCTAAACATTGAGACTATCACATACCCATTTTTGTTACCATATATATGGTAGTGATGTGTGTGAACACACTTAGGACATTGAGGCATTTTTTCCCTCACTAGGAAGCGTACCATTACCCCTCTCATTTGTTCAACAAAATTAGCAAAACATGCTTAGGATACACTAGCTAACCTTTATGCAATCACAATGAGCCTAAAATTGTGTTGCTAGTTGGATGCATAGGTCAAGAGCGTCACATTGATAACACCCCCTTCTACCACTGCCTTCTTACAAATCCACTCCCCTTCTATCGCAGGTGTTGGAATTAGGGTTGCAGAGAAACGCACATAGCATGGAGAAGACGAAGGAAGCTCAAGGCACACAAGAGAGAATGTGTTACTTAGTGTGCAATGGAAAGATAGATAGCCCTAGAGTGATGGGCGTATATACAATGTACGGGAGAAAAAACCTCCTAAAGAGGGAAAAAATGCCTCGGTGGTCCTAGTGTGTTCACACACATCACTACCACATGTATATGGTAATAAATCCCTCCTGGAGTGACGCGGTGAACGAGAGCTGGCACATGAGTAAAGGGAAGTGCCATGCCCTGAGGATATGATTAGTCCACAAAGGGGAGTAAGCCCAAAGCTTTGCAGAAAGCTTCGAGCTTCTCACAAGACAATGCCTTTGTGAAAAGATCTACAAGGTTGTCATGTGTTGGCACATAAGCCAAGCTGATCTCTCCTGCTAAGAGCCTCTCCTTGACATAGTGGTAATGCACCTCAATGTGCTTTGTGCGAGCATGAAAAACTGGGTTCCTCGCAACTGCCAATGCGTTCTGACTGTCAATGTAGATAGTGTTGGCAGTGTCCTGTCCAACACCCAAATCAGCCATAAGGCGTCTGAGCCATACACACTCAACCGTAGCAATGAAGATTGCCCTATACTCAACCTCACAACTCAAAGTGGCCACAGTAGGTTTCTTCTTGCTCAACCATGATATACATGAACTGTCAAGCATGAAACAAAAACCACTTGTGGACACTCGTGTGTCAAAACAACTAGCCCAATCTGAGTCCAAAAAGGCATGTAAATCTAGCGGCAATGAACCCCCCTTGGGATAAAACAAGCCAAGATGTAAAGTGCCACTAAGGTAGCGAAAATCCTTCTTGACAGCCTGCCAATGCTTAGACCCTAGGCTATGCATAAATCTACTGACCCGTCAGACTGCAAACTGAATATCTAGCCTCGTGTTGCATACATAAATGAGGCAGCCAAAAGCAGTTTGGTAAAGAGTGACATCAGGAGGATCGCCAGCATCATGTGGACTCAACTTCAAACATGTTTCCATGGGAGTGGCAATTGGTTTGCAATCCTCAAGTCCAAATTTACATAGCAATGTCTCTATGTAACTTTTTTGACACAAGGCAATTCTACCATCACACTGCTTAAACTGTATGCCCAAATAATGATGCAACAACCCCAAATCTTTCATCTTGAAAGTAGCATTCAAATCAGTCTTAAATTCAGCAATATGTCTCTCATTTGGTCCAATGATCAGCAAATAATCTACATAAAGAACCACAATGAGAAGTACATCACCCTCACGCTTTACATACAATGTGCTTTCTCCTGGACTGTTACAAAAGCCTTGTTTGACCAAATGAGTGTCAACTTTCTCATACCAAGCACGAGGAGATTGCTTCAACCCATACAAAGCCTTGTTACATTTGCACACTTTGTCCTCTTGTCCTTTCTTGAGAAAACTGCGAGGCTGAGTTACATAAACTTCCTCAAATATGTCACCATTCAAGAAAGCAGTAACAATGTCCGATTGATGTACATCCCAAACAAAATGAGCTACCAATGCACATAGAAAACACATGCAGATTGAAGCTTGTGCATAGTGATGTTTGTGGGCCCATGCAAACTCTGTCCTTGGGCCCTTGGGCAATTACCTTTACTTCATGACTTTTATTGATGATTACTCCAGGCATGCATGGGTATTTCCGCTCAAAGCGAAGTCGGAAGTTTTTATGTGCTTCAAACCATTTCTGACTAGGGCTGAAAATGTCTCGAAATGTACTATGGACACCCTCCGTTCCGATCGAGGAGGGGAGTATATGTCTCATGAATTTAATGCATTTCTAGCTAGTCGTGGGATAAAACACCAATGTACAATGCCTTATACACCTAAGCAAAATGGTGTTGCTGAGAGGAAAAATAGGTCACTTACGGAAATGGCACGATGTATGGTCAAAAGTCAAGCTTTGCCGCATTCTTTTTGGCTTGAGGCCATCATGTGTGCCACTTATGTACTTAACAGGTGTCCTACGAAAGCTTTGTAGTCTATTACTCCATATGAAGCATGGCATGATAGAAAGCCTTCTATTGAGCACATGCATGTTTTTGGTTGTTTGGCATATGCTTTGGTGCCACAAGTGCAGCGCAGAAAATTGGATGATAAGGCTGTCAAATGTATTTTTGTTGGTTATAGTGCTGAAAGCAAAGGTTACAGGTTGTATCATCCGCAAACAAAACGTATTCTGGTTTCTCGGGATGTAGTGTTTGTGGAAGATTCGGTTCAGCCCTTGCTGTCATGTACTAGAGACAGTAATGTAAGCTCACAGGACATTTATGACACTTTGTTGCCGCTTTTCAGTGGTGGAAATACGAATGTAAGTTCCAATGAGACAAATGTATAGCCTATGGGGGTTTCTGAAAATGTTTTAGATCAGCCTATTACTGATGCAAATGTACATGATGTACTTGATGAGGAAAGGGCTGAAAATGAGCAGGCTAGAGGTATGCCAAAATGGCTGGTGCACACTTTGCGTGACAGTAAATTGGATGCACCTTTGTCTAGTCGTACTCGTTCAGGATCTTGCCATGCATCTTATGCATCAGATTGTTATGCTTTGGCTGTGTCTAGCTTACATGATGTTGAGGAGCCTCTGTCTTTTGATGAAGCATAGAATTCAAAAAATTGGATGGCTGCCATGCAATCAGAATATGATGCACTTATAGAAAATGACACATGGACTTTATGTGATTTGCCTCCTGGCAAAAAGGCCATTGGTACGAAGTGGGTTTACAAGTTGAAACGCAAGCCGGATGGTGAGATCGATCGCCATAAGGCTCGACTTGTTGCAAAGGGTTATGCACAACAAAAAGGCATAGATTATGAAGAGACTTTTGCTCCCACTTGTCGTATGACTAATGTGCGTTTTCTATGTGCATTGGCAGCTCATTTTGGTTGGGATGTACATCAATCAGACATTGTTACTGCTTTCTTGAATGGTGACATATTTGAGGAAGTTTATGTAACGCAGCCTCGCGGTTTTGTCATAAAAGGACAAGAGGACAAAGTGTGCAGATGTAAGAAGGCTTTGTATGGGTTGAAGCAATCTCCTCGTGCTTGGTATGAGAAAGCTAACACTCATTTGGTTAAACGAGGCTTTCGTAACATTCCAACAGAAAGCACATTGTATGTAAAACGTGAGGGTGATGTACTTCTCATTGTGGTTCTTTATGTTGATGATTTGCTGATCACTGGACCAAATGAGAGACATATTGCTGAATTTAAGGCTGATTTGAATGCTACATTCCAGATGAAAGATTTGGGGTTGTTGCATCATTACTTGGGTATACAATTTAAGCAGTGTGATGGTGGTATTGCCTTGTGTCAGAAAAGTTACATAGAGACATTGCTATGTAAGTTTGGACTTGAGGATTGCAAACCTATTGCCAATTCCATGGAAACAGGTTTGAAGTTGAGTCTACATGATGCTGGCGATCCTGCTGATGTCACTCTTTACCAAACTGTTGTTGGCTGCCTCATTTATGTATGCAACACGAGGCCGGATGTTCAGTTTGCAGTCTCACAGGTCAACAGATTTATGCATAGCCCAGGGTCTAAGCATTGGCAAGCTGTCAAGAGGATTTTCCGCTATCTTAGTAGCACTTTACATCTTGGCTTGTTTTATCCCAAGGGGGGATCATTACTGCCAGACTTACATGCTTTTTCAGACTCAGATTGGACTGATTGTTTTGACACGCGAGTGTCCACAAGTGGTTTTTGTTTCATGCTTGGCAGTTCATGTATATCATGGTTGAGCAAGAAGCAACCTATTGTGGCCACTTCAAGTTGTGAGGCTGAGTACAGGGCAGTCTTCACAGCTACGGTTGAGTGTGTATGGCTCAAACGCATTATGGCTGATTTGGGTGTTGGACAGGACACTGCCAACACTATCTACACTGACAATCATAGCACATTGGCAGTTGCGAGGAACCTAGTTTTTCATGATCGCACAAAGCACATTGAGGTGCATTACCACTATGTCAGGGAGAGGCTCTCAGCAGGAGAGATCAGCTTGGCTTATGTGCAAACACATGACAACCTTGCAGATCTTTTCACAAAGGCATTGTCTTGTGAGAAGCTTGAAGCTTTCCGCAAAGCTTTGGGCTTACTCCCGTTTGTGGACTGATCCTGTCCTCAGGGCATGGAACTTCCCTTTACTCATGTGCCAGCTCTCGTTCACCGCATCACTCCAGGGGGGATTTGTTACCATATACATGTGGTAGTGATGTGTGTGAACACATTAGGACCGCTGGGGCATTTTTTCCCTCTTTAGGAGGTTTTTCCCCCCGTGCATTGTATATACACCCATCACTTTAGGGCTATCTATCTTTCCATTGTACACTAAGTAATACACTCTCTATTGTGTGCCTTGAGCTTACTTCGTCTTCTCCAAGCTGTGTGCGTTTCTCTGCAACCCTAATTCCAACATACTCCTGCGTTGTCACACACCTCCATCATCTCTTGAGGCAACACAATGCTCTTTATCTCATGACTGAAATACTTATGGCGCAAAACATTAGCAATGCCAACATTGGATGGATCATCCAATAGCTCGACTAACTTCTTTGGCTTGATGATACGCTGTAGCAGAGTATGTCCAGTCATTTGAGCATCGGAATCGATTCCCATCATCATCCGAGCCAGGTTCTTGCGCGTTGAAATAATATTACAGCAACCTGCAAAAAATGTAATAAATTAGAAGCTTACATTTGTATCCCTACCGAGTTTGACAGATACGTTTCTATTGAGCTTCACCGCTTGAAGATAGCATAGACATTGCATGTCTATTGCGCTTACGAATGTGGTAGCCCAACGGAATGTGTGTGAGATGATCAATTTGCCGACGCATATTACATGCAGTGTGTTGTAGCTGAACATAATTGTCTAGACGACACTCTTACTCTATTTTCTGATGCTCTACTTTTTTATTAAGCTTTGACATCCTATCATTTAGCTACTTCGTCTTCTCGTTGGCTTCCTCTATGACCTGCTGAATGTCTTTCACGTACTTCTCTTGCAATGATGAATAGGCAGCACATAGATGTTTTCTTGCTTTCCTTTCATTGACAAAAGCTGAATATAATCTCTAGCAGTAGCCAAACAATTCGTCTCTCCTATCTCCTATAAAATGTGGTAGCTCAGTGAAATTACGAAAGGGCAGTGATGCATAGGTCATTGGATTGCCAGGGTAAATATGGTCATCGACCCATAAGTTGATTGCCTTGCACCCAAGGTTCTGTAGCTCATCTCCAGCATTGGGATTAGATGTGCCAAGTCGCACAGTAGCGTACTCCTATCTAAATCATCGATATCGTTTTGTCTTGTTAGTAATGTCTTGTAGTGGTAGGGGATTGAATGACATTTATGTTAGCTAATCATGCAAATTAGAGAGAGAATGTGTAATGGTAACTGCTACAAGCAGGTGAAGGTGGCTATGGAGGAAAGAAGCGGGGAGTACTCAGAGATAGAAGAAAAGGATTATGTTGTGGAGGGAAACAAGAGAGGGAGTGCAACTCAATCTCATTTGGATTCAAATTGTTGATCATGAGTGTAGAGAGAGAAATGTTGCTGCACACAATAGTAATGGAGTTTTCCATTGCTCTCAACTGGAGTTGAAGTGGGAGAAGCATGAGGGGGGGGCAGAGACAGAGAGAGAGAGAGAGGGAGATAGAAAGACAATAAAGGAAGAGAGAGTGGGAGAGAGGGCAGATCTCCAACCTTGGAGGATCTGCACTTTGACAGAAGTAGGCACTACAAGAGGTACTTCACATTAGCGACGCTCGCAGTGTGACGCTTAAAAGTGAAAATTCACGGCCTCGCTAGTTTATTTGTAACATAGCAACGCTCATAGCGACGCCGACAGGGGTAAAAAATAAACCAAGAGTGCCCAAAAACTCAGATCTCAGATCTGAGTTTTCGACGCTCAAGCAAGCAAAGAGGTAACCCGCGCTCTTCCTCTCTCTCTCTTTCTTCTCCACACACACACACACACACACACACACACACACACACACCCACACACACGAGGAGAGGAAGGAGTGCCAGGTATGCTCCCTCCCTCTCCTCTCTCTAATGTTCCCTTCCCCTCTTTCTCTCTCTCCCTCTCTCTCTCACACACACACATTGTGTTTTAGAGAGAGAGAGAGAGAGAGAGAGAGAGAGAGAGAGAGCACATGCATAAACAAAAAACACACATACACACACACATGCATAAACAAAGAATGCATACACACACACATTGAGAGAGGAAAAGAGAGAGAGAGAGAGAGAGAGAGAGAGAGAGAGAGAAGAGAGAAGAAGAAGAAGAGAGTTTTAACGTCATAGGAAACTATCCCAAGAGACCTTAAAGATCTAGCCAACGAGGAGTTGAACTCAAGACCTGTTATTCAAGAGGGAAATGGCATAACCAATCTACCACACTTGGGTGATAGAAAGGTTATACCATTTTTCTCTTTTTATTGGCACACACACACACACCCACACACACACACACACACCCGAGAAGAAGAGAGTTTTAACGTCGTAGGAAACTATCCCAAGAGACCTTAAAGATCTAGCCGACAAGGAGTTGAACTCAAAACCTGTTATTCAAGAGGGAAATGGCATAACCAATCTACCACACTTGGGTGATAGAAAGGTTATACCATTTTCCTCTTTTTATTGGCGCACACACACACACCCACACACACACACCCCAGAAGAAGAGAGTTTTAACATCATAGGAAACTATCCCGAGAGACCTTAAAGATCTAGCCGACGAGGAGTTGAACTCAAGACCTGTTATTCAAGAGGGAAATGGCATAACCAATCTACCACACTTGGGTGATAGAAAGGTTATACCATTTTCCTCTTTTTATTGGCACACACCCACACACACACACACCCGAGAAGAAGAGAGATTTAACGTCGTAGGAAACTATCCAAAGAGACCTTAAAGATCTTGCCGACAAGGAGTTGAACTCAAGACCTGTTGAACAAAGAGAAAGAGAGAGAATAAAAAACCAAAGAGAGAGAGAGAGGGGGAGAAGATGAAAGAGAGAGGTAAGGGGAGAAAACAAAGATGTTAAAATTTAAATTAGATTAGGTTAGATTACATTTAGATTTATGTTTATGTTGAGTTTAAGATTATGTTAGATTTAGATTTACGTTAGATTAGATTTATGTTTATTTAGGTTAGATTAGATTAGATTTATGTTTATTTTGAGTTAGGTTTACGTTAGATTAGATTTAGGTTTATTTACGTTAGATTTAGATTAGATTAGATTAGATTTATGTTTATTTTGAGTTTAAAATTAAATTAGATCTAGATTTATGTTCGATGGACTAGCTTTTTTTTAAATTTAGGTTAGATTTCAGTGTGAGAGAGAAAGAGAGCACGCACGTGAGAGCAAATGACGAATTTGAAATTTAAAACCGTGTTATGAAGTGAGGCCCATTCACAGCCACGCAGCTACTAGTCCCATTGGTATGTCTTTTACCCTTCAATGGAGCGAATCACCACATGTTCAATTAGGTTAGATTTAAGATTAGATTTTGGATTGAGTTTTTATATTAGAGTCTACCTTCGAGATTACGGTAAAAAAATTAGAGTTAGACGAACGGTGATCCCTCTCTTCCTCTCTACGGATGCGACCTTAAGCTGGGAAGATTTCAACGGCATGATACTCAGATTGGAGGCCAACATGTAATGTGTTAAGTAATCCCTCGAACAAAGATCTACTGTGAAAAGATGTTAAGAAGTTGTGAAATGCTACAGCTAGAGAAGAGGCAAAGGGGTTTTGTCCACTACATGCACTATCATGTAGACGTGGGTGTGTAGATTTCTTGTATCCACAAATATAGGCATTGACCAATAAAGACAAGATTATAATCCGGTGGTTCTGATCTCCGTGCACCTCTAGATCGAGGTGTGAGGGGATTGGACATGAATAGAGAATGTGAGGTAGTTTATAGTGTGAACAGAGAGAGAGAGAGAGAGAGAGAGAGAGAGAGAGAGAGAGAGAGAGAGAGAGAGAGAGAGAGAGAGAGAGAGAGATAAGAGAGAGAGAGAGAGAGATAAAAGACGGAGAATTCCAATAGAAGATTAAATTTGTTATCCAGGTTATAAGGTTTTTCCCCTAATTATGAGTAGTGACGAGGATGTGGGGCCATCCAACCGAAACACCTATCTCTCAACGAGGATCTTATGTACTTGTAATCAATACAAGCATGCTGTGTGACGGACAAAACGCGTTTCTTTGCAACACGTTTGCAGATTTGGCGAGTTCGATCCATCTATTATAGATTGAGTTGTTGCCAATTATAACTCGTCGGACTCTGACGCTGACCAACAGGCAGCAATCTTGCAACCCAATAGACGTGTTCGCAGGGACTTTGGTCAAGCAGCATATGTGAGGCCACAAGATGTAGCCTCTAACAGCTCAGGGGATGATCATGCAGACCACATTCCCAACGAGGAAATGTTTGAGCCCGAGATCGATGAAATGATCGAGATGATCATGGATTTATAAAGGCTTATCTATGTTGATATGAAAAGTGAAGCAGATACGCCATTGTATGATGAAGCATGTGTGTTTAGATTGAAGGCACTCCTGGTTGTTCTCAACATGTAGACAAAGTTTGGATGGAGTGACACTAGCATCACAACGCTTTTTAGGTGATCTATTACAATGTGTTTACTTTAATAAACAACTCTAGATGTATAATGATCTGATAGATTTTTACACAATTGTACCGTATTTTTTTCGTTGTGTAGATTGCTCAAAGAGCACATATTGCCAGCTGATAATGTGATGCCAGATTCCAGAGAGGAAGCAAGAAAGATCTTGCGAAACTTGGGGATGGATTACAATTCGATCCACGCTTGTCCTAACGACTGCATCCTTTTCAGAGGGGAGTACATAGACATGGAGAAGTGTCCGAAATGTGATTCCGAGAGATATTGAGTAGATCTCCACGGAACAAAAATTCCAGAAAAGGTTTTGCGACATTTTCCTCTGCTTCCTCGCATCAAGCATTTCTTCGAAAGTAGTTCCATGGCCGCCCTAGCATCATGGCATGAGGAGAATAAATCTTCGGATGGTGTGCTATGGATTCCTGCAGATTGCACAGCATGGATAGTATAGATGAAACATGGTCGGATTTTGCCAGGGAAGCTCGAAATTTGCGCCTAGGCCTGGCTATGGATGGCATAAATCCAATTGGTCAAAGATCAACATCTTACAATGTATGGCCCGTTGTCATCGTCAACTACAACATTCCCCCGTGGTTGAGTACGAAGAAGGGGCACCTATGGCTAAGCTTGATTATGCCGGGGCGATATAAAGTGAAGAATATGGATGTGTATCTTTGTCCACTATTGGAAGAGCTACAACAATTGTGGATTGTCATAGAAGTGGTGGATATGAGCCGACACACAGGTCGACGGAATGCTTTGATTAGAGGCATTCTAATGTGGACCATGTATGACTATCCCGGACTAACAGAATGCTCAGGTGATTTACACTTAAACTCAAACACTGTAAATCTTGGTTTTTCTCAAGCTTATCTATTATCATGTGTATACATGCAGGGCTTCAAACAAGCGGATATAGAGCATGTGTCACATGTGGACCTAGACTGAATGCACGTTGGGCGTCCTCATTGTAGAAGTAAATCTATGAAGGTCATCAAGCATATCTTCCAGAGATCATGTGTTATGCGACAGCTTTTTGGGAAGAGAGCCACCGAGGATGTCTGCACAAGCATGGTTAGAGCAGAAGGAGATGTGTGATGACGGGTTGCCCCCAGGGATAAAGAGACTCTCTCTCTCGTACGAGTTACCATATTGGCCCCGACTCATGATCAATCACTTGCTCGATCCAATGCACATATTCAAGAATGTGGGTAATCTGCTATGGGACCATCTAACCGGTAAGAAAGATACTTTGGGAGCCAGGGTTGACCTTAGAAATGTGAATCGTATGGAGCAATCTTGGCCGTGGACAGCATCCGATGGAGCGATAAAACTCCCTAAAGCGCAATGGATTTTCAGTGGAGCCCAAGAACGCAAAGTAAAAGATACCATTCGATCTGTGTGGACCCCCACTGGCGTAATGCACTCGCTCCAAACGTGTTTTACTAAAGAAGGAAAGCTTACCGGTTTGAAGTCACACGACTGGCATAAAATGTGTCAGGTATGTTCATAGTGGAATATATCATAGTGGGAATTGAGTAACAAATTCGTGTGTGGACTTTAATATCATTGCTACACGTGTTTTGTAGTTAATTTTACAGGTGGCCATTGAGGGATGTTTGTCTCTTGACGTCCGTAACACAATCTACAAACTTGTGAAGTTGGTGCAATGGATCTCACAAAAGGAGATCAACGTAGACTCCATACCATTCACCAAACTAAACGCTGCGGAGGTTGTGTGCATGTTTGAGAAACACTTTCCTACTACCATGCTTACCATTCAGTGTTGGAATTAGGGTTGCAGAGAAACACACACAGCTTGGAGAAGACGAAGGGAGCTCAAGGCACACAATAGAGAGTGTGTTACTTAGTGTGCAATGGAAAGATAGATAGCCCTAAAGTGATGGGTGTATATACAATGCACGGGGGAAAAAAACTCCTAAAGAGGGAAAAAATGCCCCGGCGGTCCTAATGTGTTCACACACATCACTACCACATGTATATGGTAACAAATCCCCCCTGGAGTGATGCGGTGAACGAGAGCTGGCACATGAGTAAAGGGAAGTGCCATGCCCTGAGGACAGGATCAGTCCACAAACGGGAGTAAGCCCAAAGCTTTGCGGAAAGCTTCAAGCTTCTCACGAGACAATGCCTTTGTGAAAAGATCTGCAAGGTTGTCCTGTGTTGGCACATAAGCCAAGCTGATCTCTCCTGCTGAGAGCCTCTCCCTGACATAGTGGTAATGCACCTCAATGTGCTTTGTGCGATCATGAAAAACTAGGTTCCTCGCAACTGCCAATGTGCTATGATTGTCAGTGTAGATAGTGTTGGTAGTGTCCTGTCCAACACCCAAATCAGCCATAATGCGTTTGAGCCATACACACTCAACCGTAGCTGTGAAGACTGCCCTGTACTCAGCCTCACAACTTGAAGTGGCCACAATAGGTTGCTTCTTGCTCAACCATGATATACATGAACTGCCAAGCATGAAACAAAAACCACTTGTGGACACTCGCGTGTCAAAACAACCAGTCCAATCTGAGTCTGAAAAAGCATGTAAGTCTGGCAGTAATGATCCCCCCTTGGGATAAAACAAGCCAAGATGTAAAGTGCTACTAAGATAGCGGAAAATCCTCTTGACAGCTTGCCAATGCTTAGACCCTGGGCTATGCATAAATCTGTTGACCTGTGAGACTGCAAACTGAACATCCGGCCTCGTGTTGCATACATAAATGAGGCAGCCAACAGCAGTTTGGTAAAGAGTGACATCAGCAGGATCGCCAGCATCATGTAGACTCAACTTCAAACCTGTTTCCATGGAATTGGCAATAGGTTTGCAATCCTCAAGTCCAAACTTACATAGCAATGTCTCTATGTAACTTTTCTGACACAAGGCAATACCACCATCACACTGCTTAAATTGTATACCCAAGTAATGATGCAACAACCCCAAATCTTTCATCTGGAATGTAGCATTCAAATCAGCCTTAAATTCAGCAATATGTCTCTCATTTGGTCCAGTGATCAGCAAATCATCAACATAAAGAACCACAATGAGAAGTACATCACCCTCACGTTTTACATACAATGTGCTTTCTGTTGGAATGTTACGAAAGCCTCGTTTAACCAAATGATTGTTAGCTTTCTCATACCAAGCACGAGGAGATTGCTTCAACCCATACAAAGCCTTCTTACATCTGCACACTTTGTCCTCTTGTCCTTTTATGACAAAACCGCGAGGCTGCGTTACATAAACTTCCTCAAATATGTCACCATTCAAGAAAGCAGTAACAATGTCTGATTGATGTACATCCCAACCAAAATGAGCTGCCAATGCACATAGAAAACGCACATTAGTCATACGACAAGTGGGAGCAAAAGTCTCTTCATAATCTATGCCTTTTTGTTGTGCATAACCCTTTGCAACAAGTCGAGCCTTATGGCGATCGATCTCACCATCCGGCTTGCGTTTCAACTTGTAAACCCACTTCGTACCAATGGCCTTTTTGCCAGGAGGCAAATCACATAAAGTCCATGTGTCATTCTCTATAAGTGCATCATATTCTGATTTCATGGCAGCAATCCAATTTTTTGAATTCTGTGCTTCATCAAAAGACAGAGGCTCCTCAACATCATGTAAACTAGACACAGCCAAAGCATAACAATCTGATGCATAAGATGCATGGCGAGAGCCTGAACGAGTACGACTAGATAAAGGTGCATCCAATTTACTGTCACGCAAAGTGTGCACCAGCCATTTTGGCATACCTCTAGCCTGCGCATTTTCGGCCCTTTCCTCATCAAGTACATCATGTACATCTGCATCAGTAATAGGCTGTTCTAAAACATTTTCAGAAACCCCCATAGGCTGTACATTTGCCTCATTGGAACTTACATTCGTATTTCCACCACTGAAAAGAGGCAACAAAGTGTCATAAATGTCCTGTGAGCTTACATTACTGTCTCTAGTACATGACAACAAGGGTTGAACAGAATCTTCCACAAACACTACATCCCGTGAAACCAGAATACGTTTTGTTTGCGGATGATACAACCTGTAACCTTTGCTTTCAGCACTATAACCAACAAAAATACATTTGACAGCCTTATCATCCAATTTTCAGCGCTGCACTTGTGGCACCAAAGCATATGCCAAACAGCCAAAAACACGCATGTGCTCAATAGAAGGTTTTCTATCATGCCATGCTTCATATGGAGTAATAGACTGCAAAGCTTTCGTAGGACACCTGTTAAGTACATAAGTGGCACACATGATGGCCTCAAGCCAAAAAGAATGCGGCAAAGCTTGACTTTTGACCATACATCGTGCCATTTCCGTTAGTGACCTGTTTTTCCTCTCAGCAACACCATTTTGCTGAGGTGTATAAGGCACTGTACATTGGTGTTTTATCCCACGACTAGCCAGAAATGCATTAAATTCATGAGACATATACTCCCCCCCTCGATCGGAACGGAGGGTGCCCATAGTACATTTTGAGACATTTTCAGCCATAGCCAAAAATTGTTTGAAGCACATAAAAACTTCGGACTTCGCTTTAAGCGGAAATACCCACGCATGCCTGGAGTAATCATCAATGAAAGTCACGAAGTACAGGTAATTGCCCAAGGACGGAGTTTGCATGGGCCCACAAACATCACTATGCACAAGCTGCAACCTGCATGTGGCCCTAACTGAACCATCCTTTGGAAACTTAGAACGCTGCATTTTACCCAGAATACAGCCTTCACAAACATGTTTGATAGGTGCTTCAAGAGGCGGCAAAGAAGCAACCATATCAGATTTCTGCAAACGCAGCAAACTGGCAAAATTCAGATGACCAAAACGTGCATGCCAAAGTTTTGCATCTGAAATAGCCCTTGAATCTGCAACAGCATTTGCAAAATTTTGTCCACACTTGTCATACAAAGTGAGCTTATACAGCCCATGGCACAAAAGCCCAGATGCAACAATTTCATCACCAAAACTGAGATCATGAACTGTACATCTGTCATCCACAAATTTGACTACAAGTCCAAGTCTAGCAAGTGTGGATACAGACAAGAGATTCTTCTTGATCCCAGGTACATAAAGTGCATCAACAAGTGTGAAGGAACTGCCATTAGCAGCAGTGAGCACAATCTTTCCAACTCCCTGAACTGGATAAGAGGCGTTGTTGGCACAAGTGACTGAATTCCCATGAGGGACAGACTCGAGAGAGGTAAACAATTCACGATGTGAGGTAATGTGCTTTGTAGCACCACTGTCGAAATACCACACATGTGAATCTGCAGCAACTGACAAGCATGCATCATGGACAGCAGGATTGTAAGTGCACTCTGCGCTAAAAGCCCATTTTGCATCAACATCAGCATCACAATCTCCTTTCACAGAAGACTCAACAATGGCTGCATTTGTAGTGGACCCAGCATTTGCAGTGGAACCACCCTCTTTCTTCTTAGCCTCTTTGGGCTTCAACTTAGGACACGACTTGATCAAGTGATCATTGGCTTTACAATAATGGCAACGCATCTTCTTTTTGCCCTTATCACCAGAATTGCCAGACGAAGTGCTGCCAGCAGAAGCATTAGGAACAGAATTTTTGCCACTCGCAGCAGAACCATAAGAAGTGGCTGCATTACTGTTACCACCCTTTCTTTGAGAAGCAATAAAAGCCTGTTCAACTGCACGCTGCCTAGTCCTGTTTTTTCTAGAAAGTGACTCTTGCAACAGCAATGTGCATAATGCATCAAACTTGACAACTTCAGGATTTCCTTGGGTCATCAGTCTCCAAGTACTAGCAAAAGTCTGGTAGGAATCTTGTAAGGCATCAAGAACAGTCTGCACAAGGGAACTGTCAGAAATGACTTCACCTGCAGAAATGAGTTGCTCATTGATATCCTTGACACTAGCAAGGAAAGTGTCCATATCATCTTCCTCATGCATAATCTTCGACTCTAGCTCTTTACGCAGCAAAGCAATTTTAGCCTCATTGCGGCTTGCATAAAGACCTGCTAGAATATCCCAAGCCTGTTTTGCAGATTTTGCTGAACGGATGTGAGGAATAATGGTGCGCTTCACAGACAACGCAATCAATGCATGAGCCTGCGCATCCTTAACATCCCAACGAGCTTGTTCTGCCGTAGGCAAAACAACTCTAACAGCTGCAATCCTTGCAGCAAGACCTGCAACATCCTCAATATCGCCTACATCTTCAGAACCAGGACGTACATCAATGCCCTGCACAATGTTCCAGACACCTTTTGACACAAGAACATGTTGCATCATATAAGCCCACATAGGGTAGTTGTCCCCATCCAACCTATCCTCAGCAGCAAACATCTTGAACACATCTGTGTTGTTGTTGTCAGCCATGGTAAATGCTGCACCTGATGTGAAAACTGCCCGAAAATAGGAGAAATGGAGCGAGAACAACTTGTGCTATATAGCACAAACCGTAGAAGACTATAAGGCACCTGTTATGCAGAAAACGGCACTGACATAAAATCTGCGCAAAATGACGAAATAGCATGTGCAGTACTGCCCGTAGTGGAAACGGAGGCCGAAATGAGCCCAAATCAAAATTCTGAGCAGACCAAGCTCTTCGAGTTTTCCCAAAATATTTGTCGACCTGCGAACGCTCGCCAAAGCTCACTGAAATCGGAGAAAGTGAGCAGGCGTGTGCTGGAGCAGCTGGCGACTAAGCCCGGGAAGACGTGACCTGCTCTGATACCAATTGTTGGAATTAGGGTTGCAGAGAAACACACACAGCTTGGAGAAGACGAAGGGAGCTCAAGGCACACAATAGAGAGTGTGTTACTTAGTGTGCAATGGAAAGATAGATAGCCCTAGAGTGATGGGCGTATATACAATGCACGGGGGAAAAAACCTCCTAAAGAGGGAAAAAATGCCCCGGCGGTCCTAGTGTGTTCACACACATCACTACCACATGTATATGGTAACATTCAGGTGCATCTTCTTCTTCACATAATTGATGAGGTGAAAATAGCTGGCACAATACATTCCAGATGGATGTTCTTTTTAGATCGTTTCATGCAAACGCTCAAGGGATATGTGTGTCAGAAGGCACGTCCAGAGGGTAGCATGGCAGAAGGTTGGCTGGTATCAAAACCCCTAGTGTACATTGGAGAGTGGCTAGACAGATTTGATAAAGCGCGAGACACGCTATGGCAAACCATAGATGATGAGCGCATATCTGGGATTGTCATGTGCAATCTCGGTATTGAGAAGAAGATGATGGAAGATCTAGAGGCTAAAATCAACCGATTTTGCATGCTTCAAAATCCAGTGATGCAAAAGTGGATTTCACAATATGAGGATGCAAAGCAAGAGCGACAAAGCGCACGAATCGAGTGGAGACGGGGAAGACGACCACTAATGCACTATCCGACGGGTCTAGAGAGCCTACCAACATTCATGAGCTTAAGATGGTTGCACAACCAATTGAAAAGCGCACAACAGTGCGATGAAGAAGTGACTGAGGAGGAGTGGGAGTACTCTCAGGGTTGCGCGACCAAGGTAAGTTTACAATGTACGACTAATGACTTTCTAGATGTTTGAATGGCCACTCATAATCTTTGTTGGTTGTAGTATAAGTCATACACAACAGCATGGTGTAAAGGTCGACATTTTAGGGTGGAACGGATCGACAAAAAGCGTTTTACTCAAGATTATGGAATCATGGCAAAATATGAACAGTCTAGTCGACGATGGTCCTCTAATGCAGATCCTGTGGTGGCGGAACTCACTTACTTTGGCACGCTACAAGAGATTTTGAGGATCGATTATAAGAGGATTTTTTGTCGACTTGTTCGACGTGCAATGGTTCAAGATATAAATCATGGAGGGTCGCAACGCTACTGTGCGTAGAGGAGAGTCTGGTTTTCCTTAGGTGGATTCAACTAAGAAATGGACTGACCTAAGAGACACTTTCGTACTACTCGAGCATTGTGAACAAGTAAGTATGTAAATAGTTAACATCCAATTTTAGAAGTTATGTGCTTGGAAGCTCTCATGTAAGTTATGTGGCTCTGGCAGGTGATATTTCATCCTACAAAGTCTGCATCAAACTGGTGGTACGTCATAGAGGTAGCCCCTCGTAGTGCACGAACGTATGAAGGCTACCATGTGCCAATCACAGCGGCATCAATGGAGGAGATCGGAGAAGATGCTCACTTAGAAGCCGCTGAGGTGGTGCCAGACGAGCATCAAGCTGCTACTCTCTATGGGGTGCATGCAAAGGATCTACAAAATGAAACGAAGGACATCTGTTTAAACGGAGATCTCTATATAGATATAGGAAGTTATGCCGAGCTTTGCGAGAATGAGCGAGAGACCTCTTAAAGCCATAAACATTGTATTTGAACAATTTAGCTCCGTTTTATACTATATATTGTATTCAAGTGGCTCTTTGTCCATTCCTGTCTATATGCGTCATTGTGTCATTGTATTTAATGGTCTTTGTGTCCACTCCACGTACGTATGCTCTAGGTATGTTCTCACAAGCAGGGACGACGAGTACTGCGCTCCGAGTGTGATGGAGACTGAAGTTGCAATCGTGAAGGTCTGCTGAATATAGATTCTACTCGTCCCATCGCTAGATCTAGCTTGCTTCTCAGCGTCTCTTTCACCCAATCAATTAGATTTAGTGGTGGGGCAAGCAACTTCTATGAGTAGACCTTCGCGATGCAACTTCAGTCTCCATCGCATCCGGAGCGCAGTGCTTTTACAAATTCACAGAAATTCAATGAAATCTCTCTACACAGGAATCCCTCCCCCTTTATGAGTCCCCCCTCTCTCTCTCTCTCTCTCTCTCTACTTGTCCATGTTTTCTTCTCCATTCATTCAATATTAAGATTAAATGTTTCGTGTGCTTAATGCAGGTATGGATGATGATGAGTTTCTTTCTTCTTTGTCACCCCAGCATAGACAGTGGTACGTGGAGCGTCATTGCTCTAGAGCACCATCAGGTGTTCCTACTCCTTTAGCGTCTCCCTCTGTTTCAGAGCATTCAGCGTGCTACGAAGCTTTAGTGTCGATGAGAAGATCTTCACACTCGTCTAGGCATCGACGCTCTAGTGGTGGCGGCGGCGGTTGTTGGGGGGATGCCGCCGCCGATGCCTCGACACCGCCTTGTGTTCGACGAGGCTCTTTACCCTCCCCTTATTTGCGCCCCCCCCCCCCCCACACCAGCCACGACATCGCCATCTACACTAGGTTTTGCGCGGTTGACGGCCGTTCCTAGCAGCCACAGACCACTAGCTACTCCTCCAGGAGTCACTCCAGTCGACACTCCTCGCTTCGGGGCCCAGACTCCAGTGGAGACACTTGATGTCCGTACCCCCATCGACACGCCGCTAGAGACCCCTGCCGGGACACCCAGGTTCACGCGTCACCGGCGAGAGGGCTTGCCTTACTCGGTCCACTTCAGCGACAGCATCATCTTGGATGATGAAGGCAAGAAGGTGATCTCACGCATGCATGGTCTTTGCTCTCAGGTGTTTAGACACTAGATACTAAACACCTGGAGTGAAGTACCAAGTGATTTAAAAGATAGAGTCATTAGCATGCTGCATGACAAATTTCCCATTTCAACACGGGATGGCCGCTTCAATGAAGACCTGATGAAGCTTCGAATGCACGAATACTGTAAGCACAAGCGTTCCGAAGTGTAAAAATCAATTAAGCAATTAGGGTGGAACATACCAGATTGGCTGGCCAAAGAAGATTGGAAGAATGCGAAGAAAGCAGCACGCGAGAATCCCGACAAGTGGAAGCAACAAAAGGAGGCAGCCAGAGCGCGAGTAGACGCAGAGAGCTCGCACCACTTGGGGAGCGGTGAGAGGACATCATTTGAGGCCGATTTTGTAAGTGTTTTCGCATTGCTCTTTAGGTTTAATAGTTTAGGATTTAGGGGTTTTTAAATTCTAGCATAATGGATTCTTTGTATGTTTTGACAGTGGTCGATGACAGGACGTGACCCCACACCGTACGAGCGCACGTATGCAGGCAGGAAGGGCTTAAACGCCTTGATGGACATTCTGAGTTCTCGCGGTGGCATGGTTAGTATTAGGTTTTACTCTTTTCTATTTGTTGTATTGTTTTATGAGTTATATGTTTATACTTACAGAAAGTTTTCTTATTGTTTTTTTTTTTTTTGCAAAATCCGACAAATACGCCGCTTGGACGCGATGAGACATCTGATTAGACGCCGTCAGTTTAGTCGTAGCGAGATATCATTAGTTTCCTTTTGTCATAGCATATGTATCATGAGATGACATTTATAAGTCTTTTTGTAACTATTGGAAAACCATGTATATTTTTCAATAATGACAATGGTGTTGTAACTATTACATTTGCAAAGTTTAACAATCAAGTGATTTTGCATATGATGTGTACAATTGTCATTGATTTACTTTCATCAATTTACTTTTGTCAGTTTTGACTTTTGGATCTTTATTTGCAAACAATACTATGGATGATGGAGTTAATGGTTATATTGTCTTGTGGGTGACTACTTTGGGTCTATATCTAAGCTTGCACTTTCTTTCAAAGGTGAATCTGGGCTTATCTTGGATTCATTTAGGTTTACTCAATTATTGAAACATTCAATATGGTTAATGGATGACCCTACCACCAAAGAGTTTTTCTCTCGGACGTCGTCGCTATATAAGGCTCTGCAGCGTCGCTATAAACGTCGCTATAGGTGGCCTGTAAACGTCATTATGATCATCGCTATAGAAGTCGCTATATAGCGACGACTATAGCGACGGTTATACCGACGCTCATAGCGACGTTCCCGTATCGATGCTGTTAGCGACGCCGGGGAGTATAAAAATCCAATGTATTTCCTTCGCTAACAGCGTCACAAGTGCACACAACCTCTTGTAGTGAGGCAGCTAAGAATGTTCCTTAATGATTGGGAGGGGAAGTGACAAGAGAGAAAACGGGGGGAAAGAAAGAGAGAGAGTTGGCTCACATTTTAGAGAGATAATGCAATGAGAATGTGAAAAATCTGTTTTTTTGGTAGGGTGGACTGAAAAGTGCCCCCTTTAATGAAATCTAAGTGAGAGAGTGTTTTATATGTTAGAGAGAGAAGAGGGGTGGGAAAAGGACATTATAAAATTCATTTATCCACCTCTCTTTTGGGTTACTAAATAGACTATTTTCAAATACAAAATATGAAAATGGCTTTTTAAAAAATCTCAGCATAGGCCTTTTTGCCCTCTCTTTTAGGCTTGGTCAAATCGGGGGTCAAACTTGGCTTAAGCTTTAATCATTCCGTTAAACTGCCAAATAAAGAGGCCCTCCTATACCCCATCCACTTTCCCTTCACTTCCTAATGATCGCGAAAAAATGTGGCAATAGCAGGTGTCGAAATGAGCTGACTCACCTTTGCTGATTGTCCTCGCCGGTTAATTTTGTTGAAGCTTTTACTGTTCTCTTCAGGTGAGCCACCACTTGAAACAACCCATAGCAACGCTGAATCCTGGCAAATAATCCTAGCCCTCCCAGCTTATTGTGATGATGCTGGACAACCCACAACAGTTTTGAATGATCCTACTCTCTCTCTCTCTATGTTTCTCGTTCACTGTTCGGAATCCAAAGCAAACAAGGAACTCTCTCTCTCTCTCTCTCTCTCTCTCTCTCTCTCTCTCTCTCTCTCTCTCTCTCTCTCTCTCTCTTCAAAACGCAATGCAGGCGAGTGGGGAAAAAACTTACAATAAGTGCCTAGCTTCTTTGAGTTCTGCAAGTCCCCATGTCTCCAAACTGTTGCATTGACAAGTGAGCTTGCATTTGTACGAGGTGAGGCAGCCCTGTATTTGTAATGCTGCTAAGGCCCATGATCCATGCACTCTCGCAATGTGTAAAATAGTAGGCCTGAATCTTCTGCAAGGTTCATGGAGATCTTCATGCATTATAAGGCAAGCCAGATATGGCACAGAAGAAGCGGGAGGAGGTGGGCAGCGAACGACAACTGCCATTTGCAGGTGAGCAAGAGGGAGTACTGGCTGTGCAAGTAAAATCCTCGAAGATTTCGCTTACCCCCTTGGTTTTCAGGACGCGTTAGTGGGATTACAAGAATCCCAGCGCTTACTTTACCACTGGAGTGGAACCTGGTAATAGCAATGCTATCCTAACCACACTCCCCCAGCGCGACTCAGCTCTTAAGCACATGTTCGGTTTTAGGGCCTTGAGGGCTATGTGTATGTACCACTTCTTGGTTAGGGACAGTAGGGTAAGATCGTGCATCCCGTGGTACCGTGGTAGTAATTGAAAGGTAGGTACTAGGGCTTACCTGTTTGGGTGAAGATTGTCCATATTGGGGAACGGCAGGTTAGTACCAAAAAGGGTAGGGACGCGTGTCGACGCAGACACGAGCCACTTGCCATGCAATGCTCAAGTAAACTCCAGACAGCCTCTTCCCCTACTAAAAACCCTACTCATGTTCACCTACAGCTACTCTCTCTACTGAGAAACCTTAGCTTCTGTGCAGCAAACACACACACACAGCCTCTCCACTCTCATCAAGACTTGATGATGAGTTCCTCAAAATCGTTCCCTTCCGACGTCAAACCCTTCTGAACTGCACCTACGTGTCGTCCCCTCCGCTGCCTGCGCGCCTCACCATTCCCTTCCCACCACTCCATTTGCAGCTCCTCTACCCCCTTTTCATGACAGATAAAGTCCGCTCCCACTATGGCCGCCTCATCTTCGCCACAGGCAGACGGCGGCCCTCCTCCGCTGCCAATCGAGCTGTGTGTGCCCCTGTCCACATCTACCACCCCGGATGAACGAGCCCCAGCCATCATTGGGAACAGCGCTTTTGCAAAGCCCACTTCTGTTCTTCCTCGGCATTCTTCCATCGCTCGCCAGACGTCGATCTACTCCCTCACCCTGGACGAGTTTCAGAATGTTCTTGGAGAGCCTGGTAAGCAATTCGGTTCCATGAATATGGATGAATTTTTGAAGAACATCTGGACAGCTGAGGAAAGCCAGGCTATGGCGGTAGCGATGGGGACTGGGAATGATGAGGCTCCTCCTGCACATACCAGCTGGCTGCATTATGCCGGTGTTCAACGTCAGGGCTCCATTTCGCTCCCACGCACTCTGAGCAGAAAGACTGTAGAGGATGTGTGGAGCGCTAGCATCGATATGGGCTTGGGGTCAGAGTCTGCATCAGCAGCAGCAGGTGCTGGACAAGAACGGCAGGCTACTTTTGCAGAAATGACCCTCGAAGATTTCCTCATGAAGGCAGGAGTTGCCATCAAGGAAAATGGGCATGGAGGCCAATCCCTCGTGCCTTTTGGCTCTAGCTTCAACAACACATATAGCTCTATGCCCGAGGGAGATGACATGGGCGACAAGCTCAGCCACAGCAGTGCATTTTTTGGCTACAAAGGTCAGCTAGAGGATGAAAAGCCCAACATCAAGGCATTACCAATGCGGCTAGAAGAAAGATTCTCCGCAGTAAGGGACAACACCTCTCCTCTTTCGCGATCGTTAGATTGGCTCACAAACAACCCGTTTCAAAGTGCAGGGATGAACTCTCATCAACTGAACAGCAGTGTGCCGAACCACATGTTGGAGTCGAATGCCAGCAGAGGGAATGGTACAATGATGGGACTAGGGGAGAGTCATTATATTGGTCCAGACCTTGGTGTAGGATTTGGTGCAGCAGGGCTTGCACCTCCACTTAGCGTCAAAGTGGGATCTCCCTCAAGCCCTTTGTCGGATGGGGTTGGCCCGAGCCATGGGTCCATGTCCTCGATTTCACCTCTTTCATATAACCTTGAAGGAACTATAGGAGGAAGGAAGAGAGGTTTCGAAGGCTCGTTGGAAAAGGTGGTGGAGCGGCGGCAACGGCGAATGATAAAGAATCGAGAGTCTGCGGCAAGGTCGAGAGCTAGAAAGCAGGTAGCTACTCTTGCTTTTCAAAACTTGGTAAATGAATGGTTCTCTTTTAGGGGTAAAGGAGGAGATCATGTTTTGCTGCACTTAATCATGAAAAAAACCAGCAAATTTCTCACATGTATGCACATCTTTCCCTTGTGTTTGATCCATTATACGCACAGGGACCACTTGGATAGCGAGTTTTATTCCCAAGAACTATGAGTTCGAGACGCATTGGACGATGTCTTGGGAACGTTCCTTCGACTTAAAGTTTCTCTCCCCTCTCTCTCTCTCTCTCTCTCTCTCTCTCTCCCCGCGTCTCCGCACACACTCACAAGTACGCTCACACACCAAGCCTTTTTTTATCTCTATTCATGGGGAGTTCACTCTATGTAAAACTACTACATCGTGCGCATTTAAATGCAACTTAAATTATGAAAACCAGAAAATCTCTCACATGTATGCACGGCTTTCCCTTGTGTTTGATCTTATACACATAGGGACCACTTGGATAGTGAGTTTTAATTTCAAGAACTACGAGTTTAAGACGCATCGGACGATGTCTCTTAGGAATGTTCCTCCGACGTTAAAATTTCTCTCTCTCTCTCTCTCTCTCTCTCTCTCTCGCACTCACACCATTCATGGGAGTTCATGCTATGTAAAACCACTACATTAATGTGCGCGTTCAAGGGGTATTATTAATATGTGTGTGTTCAAGGAGGTCTATTGCCGCAACTTGATTATGGGCACCTTGTTTTTGCACACTCCTTCATAACATTGAAAGGGCTCATTATTGAAACCCCTATGTTCAAACAGTTGTTGAGATAAGGATTTTAATATACTTCTCATGTGATACATTTACATAGTGATGCCCTAAGAAAAATTCCTCTCCTTGCACACTTCAAAGAGCCCTACTTCTGATAACCCTTAGCTTGGTTCTTGGTGTTGTATTACATTTTTACAATAGCTTATAAAAATTGCTCTAGGTAGAGCAAATGTATCAAAGTGCCCATAATCAAGTTGCGGCAATAGACCATAATAGAAAGCTTTGTTAATATCAAAGTGAATTCAGCTGATTCATTAACAATGAGGAGGATCATGGGCATAATCTAAGGCTAGGTTTCATATAGATTTATAAAGCAATGGTAATAAGTATATGCATGTTTTTAATTTTCTCTTGGCATAGCTTCACACAAGGGAGAGAGCGATGCAGAAGAGCAAATCATCGTGCTACATGGGACAAGGGAGAAGGTAAGCTTTCCGTTAAAGCTTTGATCACCTACACCCACTACTCACACACACATATACATAGTGTTCACTTGTGAGTAAAAACCAGTCTCCTCTCTCAAAATTGGGGGCCCCCTCTTGAGATGAGACTTCAAGAAGTGAGAGTTGAGCTGTAGGTTTCTCTTCTATCCAGTTTGCTCCTCTTGGTTTAATTCCTAGTATCCACCAACTTTGAAAGTCTTGGCAAGGAGCTTAAATGACTTCAATTGATCCTAGCCACTTCTTTACTAGTTAGATTCCAATGCCGATTGGGCCAACAATCTCGTGGCTGCCTGGCCTTCACTCACGCGCGTGAAACTCTCGGCCAATGGTCGTTTCACATTGGCCATGCAATGTGCGCGTATTTGTGATTTTAAAAGAGGGTCGTAAAAATTAAATAAAAGTCAAGGGAAAGAAACTAACAAATAAAGGCTCGTGACAGTTACGGAGGCTATGTCTCAGTTTACTGGCTCCTTTCACTTTGCAGGAGATGCATGATACAATGGTTAGTCTTGATGGTTCATCTTCTCTTGGAGATGATCGGTTGACTGGACAAATTTTCTTTCAGTTTTGGGATGTACTCAATTCCCTTATGATTTTTGGCTTAAAATACATTTCATAAGTTATTTGCTCATGAGTAGTTTGCATTTGACACTAAGATTGCTTGATCTCATCCATGCTTCTTAGACAGGTTTAATGAAGGATTGATGTATTTTGGACGTCTTAAGCATTTGTTAGTACCTAGTTCTACACCCACTATTGGGTATTGACGATGTAAGTTGGGATGTCGTGGTATTTAGTCAATACTATGCATGATGGAGTTGATGGTTATATTGTCTTGTGAGTGACTACCATGGGTCTTTCCTCTATGGGTGAATGTGGCCTTATCCTGGATTCGTCTAGGTATATTTTTTAGTCGTATAGCGGACATGCAACCTTTACATTGTAAAGTTTTCATCCGAGTTACGACCCGTTGATATCGTGCTAATTCTTTCGATCTTTTGTGGTGCGTATGCCCTATCAACTACCTCATTTTTGTGCTAATTTTTTTGATGGTTATATTGTCTTGTGGGTGACCAGTACCATAGTGACATAAAAATGCGTTTCGGCCCTCCGAAACGGCGAAACGGCCAAAATGTTTCGGCGAAACGAGTTGAAATTTTTTTCAGGGCCGAAATGCCGAAACGGCCGAAACGTTTCGGTGAAATAGGCGAAACGAGTTGAAATTTTTTTTGCCCCCCTTTTGACCAGTTGACCTTAAACCACCTATTTGGGGATTTTTAAAGCCAAGCCGCTTCAAAAAATCAATACCTTGTTTACTCGTAACTCAAGTCTTACATCCAGATTTTGGTATTTCACATGTTTTGACAGGTAAATTATACGTATATTCAATGTATAGTTATAAGTACATACATGTAAAATGACACATGTGTTTTGCTTTCTTTGAGCCCCGAAACGAAACGTCTCAGAAACCTCGAAACCCCAAAACGCCCGAAACCCCGAAATGTTTCATGTCACATTGTCTACCATAGGTCTATACCTTGCACTTTTCTCTACGGGTGAATCCAGGCTTATCTTGGATTCATCTAGGTATATTTTTTAGTCTTATAGCGGACATACAGCCTTCACATTGTGAAGTTTTCGCCCGAGTTATGACCAGTTGATATCGTGCTAATTCTTTCGATCTTTTGTGGTGCGTATGCGCTATCATCTATCTCATTTTTGTGATAATTTTTCGATTAAATGTTGCTTTTAGTGCTAGGCTTCATTATGGCCGAGTCTGCCCTTCTCCGAAGTCATGACAGAAACTCAGTATGCTGAATTTTATGTTGATGTATCCTTACGTGTGTGTGCGTGTGGTGTGTTTTGTTTGGGAGCGTATGTTAGTACCTAGTTCTACACCTACTATTGGGCACTGACGACGTTAGTGGGGATGTCGTGGTATTTAGTCAATACTATGCATGATGAAGCTGATGGCTATATTGTCTTGGGGGTGACTACCATGGGTCTATACCTTGCACTTTTCTCTACGGGTGAATCTGGGCTATCCTAGATTCATCTAGGTATACATATATATACATATAGATATATATATATATATATATATAACGTCTTCACATTCTATAAGGCAGTTGAGTGGCCATGCCAATCAAGACAATTGGTAGCTATCATGCTTCTTGATTCTGAGAAGCAGCAAAAGAAGTGTAAGGTGCAGCGGAAATGAATGTTGAACTTTGCTCAACATGAGTACTCCAAACGGTGCTCAAGGGTTCCTTTTACTTATGGAAGGGAGAGCCTTTCGTTCCTTTAGTGAGAGAGTGTAAGGGGGACAAACAAAGTGGATAAACACCGTGAATGAAGATACTGAGTTTGAGAGAGAGAGAGAGGAATACGACACCAGAATGTTGTCAAACTCTCCTCCGAAGGCCCCACTCTCTATGGCGAGAGTGGTCTACTTACGATTGCACAAATCTCTACAATGCTTGGACTTGCCGACGATGTCGACGACGACGAGACGGGTCGAAATCTGAAAATGCTATGGGCTGAAATCTGCAAATCTTTATTTGATGAATTCTGATTGTATGTCGGTGACGAAGTCCATGGTGACGATGCGACGCGCTGAAAACGCAGATGCTGAAGTCTGCGTTTTCCGGGCTGAATCTGCAAACTGCGCTGGATCTGATCGTGCGACGAGGATCTGCTGCGTAAAGGTGAGATCTGCGAGGTTCGGGACTTGATGTGCGATGTCTGACTGTTGAAAATTGAAAACGCTGATGATGCTTGTGAGAATTCCGTCGCGGTAGATCTGCAAACGTTGGACTTCCAGGCTGATGCAAAAACGCTAGGGCTGAAAACTGATGTCACGTGACATATCCAACCCTATGTGTCCGTGGACAAGCTACAACATGACAAGGGTTCAGTCAGTCCAATCAGTCTAGCTTAGGAAGTGTGCTGGCACTTTCGTGAGTCTGTTCGCAGACCGTGCATGCCCAGTCACTCAGAACTTTGCTCAAGATGAGTGCTCCGAACTGTGCTCAAAGTTCCTTTTGTTCTTATGGAAGGGAGAGCCTTCTGTTCTTCATGAGAGAGTGCAATGGACACAACCAAACTGAATGGACACTGTGCGTGAAAGTGTATGAGACTGAGAGATAGAGAGAGAAGAGAATACGACACCAAAGATGTTGTCAAACCCTCCTTCGAAGGCCCCACTCTCTATGGCGAGAGCGGTCTATGATTGCATAAATCTCTACAATGCTTGGACTTGCCGATGATGGCGACAATGACGAGGACGACGACGAGATGGGTTAAATCTGAAACTGCTAATGCCTGAAACTTGCAAATCTGTATCTACTGAATTCTGACTCTGTGTTGATGACGACATTGATGACGACGGTACGACGACGACGCGCTGAAAACGCAGATGCTGAAATCTGCATTTTCCGGGTTGAAACTGCAAACTTCGCAGGTGAGATTTGCGAGGTTTGGGGGTTGTTCTGCGGTGTCTAAAGGCTGAAAACTGAAAACGCTGGTTCTAGGGCTGAATCTGTCGCGAAGATCTGCAAAAACGCCGACGCCGAGGTTGATCTGTAAACCAAAAACGCTAGGGCTGAAAACTAACCTTGCGGGGAAATCTGCTAATGCTAGGAAATCTGCTGTGTTGGTGTGGGAATCTGCTAAGGCTAGGGTTGATCTGCTATCTACTGTCGCCGGGAATCTGCAAGTGCAAAAATGCTGGTTGATCTGGTGCAAAAACGCTAGGTCTTCTGTTGAGAGGAAACGCCAGAGTTGTCGCGGGGGTTGGTCTTGCTGAGAAATTGCCTGTTGAGCAAGGTGCTCCTGCTGCCTCTTCTGCCAGAAAGTGCTAGCTCTGGTTTGCTTATATACAAACTTCGCAAAATTGCCCTACCTAGTTTCCAACAAAAGTCACTTAAAATAATAAGTGAAAAATGTCAAAAATAGGGAAAATAGGCCTTTGCACTGTAAAAATGCTAGTGATGAAATCTGACTGGAATATGATGGTCATGCTGTGTGCAACCAGAGGATATGCATCTAATCTTAGTGTCTAGACATGCACGGTCTGCGAACAGACTCACAAAAGTGCCAGATCCTTTCCTATTCTAGACTGACTTGACTAAACTGAACCCTGGTCATGCTGTAGTTGGTCCACGGACACATAGGGTTGGATGTGTCACGTGACATCCCCTCCTTTTCAAAGTGAGGTACTAGTACCGAACAGTATGGCGTCGAGGGAGATCGCCAACAACATCCGGAATCCTCGAAAGGACTCTTCGTCGGCTCACTCCGATGAGTGGCTCATGCGATACTTGAATTTAATAAAGGTTTGCAATGCTTGCTTCTTTGGGCCGCGCTGAAAGCGACACAAAGTCTTTTGTGCCTCCTTCAATGCTTCAACTTCCTCTAGAGTCATGCTTCTTTCTTCTTCAAGAATCTCCGAGGCTGAAAATTCCTGAAACCACTTCCAACACAAAAACATGAACATATCTATTCCATGTAAAGTGACTGGAAAAAATCTTGTCTTCCTCAAAGACTGTGCATGCAATGTAGATGAACAAATAGACGGAGTGCCAAACCGTTCACCACACATACGCAAATAATGAGATTGAATCTTTCTATTCTGATCTGAAGCAATCAACTGTGGCAATTCACAACAGAAATGCCCATGCTTGGTGCTCATACTTTCTTGTGCTCTTTCTACAAATGTGTCGTGCCAAGGAAGAGACATGGAATGTGATTTCCTTGAATGCATACTTTTCAACTTTTCATGAATAAGCCGCATACATCCGTGCTCATTCATGAGTGAAACATGCTCAACGTACAATATGTCATGCCTAGGAAAAGGGATCACATGAAGACGCTGACTAAAATACAGGAAACGATCATGAATGAAACACTTGAACAATGTGTGCGTACTAATCAGGCGAACACATAATACTTCCTGTAAGGGTTCTTTGGACCTAGGCTTGAGAGCCAAGATCGGTTCGTTGTGTTTGATCGAATTTTCTTGTGGGGAATTTGTGGACCTCAACTCGAAAGCCAAGATCGATTCGTCGTGATTGATCGAATCTGCAATGAGGTTAGCTTTACTAGAGAAAGTATCAACTAACTCATCATCGTGTGAACAATCACATCATCTTCATCTTGAAAATCATCATGCTTGTGAGAAATCACATCTTGGTCATACAAATCATCATGCTTGTCATTGTCATCCAAATCATCATGCTCATCATTATCATTCAAATCATCATGTAATCATGTGTGTCATGCTTGGGAGAAGAAGAGACCGAGAGAGTTTGCTTTTTCTGATTCTGTGCAAACTGCGCGTGCACAATGGAAAAGAGTCGCAAGAACTCTTTCATGTGTTGGTCGCTCTGTTCTTGTCTTGCTTTGTTCTCGCGATCAAATTCTGCTTCTCTTTTTCTCGCGATTCAATTTGGCTTGACTTTCTTTGTTCTCGCGATCCAATTTGGCTTGACTTTCTATGGCTTCCAAGTCGTACTTATGCTCTATGGCTGCCACGCTTTCTTCGTAGTCACGATCTATGGCTACCATTCTTTCTTCGTAGGCCTTTCTTTTTGCTTTTTTTTCTTTGCGTTCTAACTTTCTTCATAAGCAACCGCTTCAACTCCTCCATAAGAGTTAGTGCAATCCTCGGCATAGATGGGGAAGGGGGAGGGTCGGAAAAACCTCCTGGTGGGGAAAATTATTCTTCGCCTCTCTCATGCTCCTCACTTCCAAGCGAAGTATCCATTCTGCTTCGAGTGATTGTTTTGCGGTGTCTAAAGGTTGAAAACTGAAAACACTGGTTCTAGGGTTGAATTTGTCGCGAAGATCTGCAAAAACGCTGAGGTTGATCTGCAAACCAAAAACGCTAGGGCTGAAAACTGACCTTGCGGGGAAATCTGCTAACGCTAGGAAATTTGCTGTGTTTTTGTGGGAATCTGCTAACGCTAGGGCTGATCTGCTGTCTACTGTCCCCGAGAATCTACAAGTGCAAAAACGCTGGCTGATCTGGTACAAAAACGCTAGGTCTTCTGTTGAGAGAAAACGCCAGAGTTGTCGCAGGGGTTGGTCTTGCTGAGAAGTTGCCTGTTGAGCAAGGTGCTCCTGCTGCCTCTTCTGCTGCCTCTTCTGCCAGAAAGTGCTAGCTATGGTTTGCTCATATACAAACTTAGCAAAATTGCCCTACCTACTTTCCAACAAAAGTCACTTAAAAATAATAAGTGAAAAATGTCAAAAATAGGAAAAATAGGCCTATGCACTGTAAAAATGCTATTGATGGGATCTCACTGGAATCTGATGGTCATGCTGTGTGCAACCAGAGGATATGCATCTAATCTAAGTGTTTGGACATGCACGGTCTGCGAACACTCACAAAAGTGTCAGATCACTTCCTATGCTAGACTGACTTGACTAAACCGAACCCTGGTCATGCTGTAGCTTGTCCACGGACACATAGGGTTGGATGTGTCACGTGACACGCTGCCTATTCCCAATGGACCTTTTCAAGATATTTCCATGGATTTTGTGACTAACCTTCCACCAAGTTTGCATTCAAGGAACACTCAATGTTTGATAATTGTCGATCGTTTCAGCAAGTTTTGCATGTTGATTTCTTGTAAAGCCACAATCACCGCACAAGATGTAGCACGGTTGTTCATTAAGCATTGATACCCCCTCTGTGGTTTGCCAAAATCAATTGTTTCAGATAGGGATGTTAAGTTCACGTCCAATTTTTGGCGCGTACTCTTTGAAAATTTTGGTACTAAGTTGAATTTTTCATCGGCTTTTCATCCACAGTCAGATGGTCAGACAGAGATTTACAATCAATTGGCTTTTGAGAAGTTGCCTGTTGAGCAAGGTGCTCCTGTGGCCTCTTCTGCCAGAAAGTGCTAGCTCTGGTTTGCTTATATACAAACTTAGCAAAATTGCCCTACCTACTTTCCAATAAAAGTCACTTAAAAATAGTAAGTGAAAAATGTCAAAAATAGGGAAAATAGGCCTATGCACTGTAAAATTCCTACTGATGGGATTTGACTGGAATCTGATGGTCATGCTATGTGCAACCAGAGGATATGGATCTAATCTAAGTGTCTAGACATGCACGGTCTGCGAACAGACTCACAAAAGTGCCAGGTCACTTCCTATTCTAGACTGACTTGACTAAATCGAACCCTGGTCATGCTGTAGCTGGTCCACGGACACATAGGATTGGATGTGTCACGTGACCTCCCCTCCTTTTCAAGTGAGGTACTGGTACCGAATTGTATGGCGTTGAGGGAGATCGCCAACAACATCCGGAATCCTCGAGAGGACTCTTCACCGGCCCACTCTTCGCCAACAACATCCGGAATCCTCGAAAGGACTCTTCGCTGGCCCACTCTAATGTGTGGGTCGTGCGATACTTGAACTTCATAAAGGTTTGCAATGCTTGCTTCTCTGGGCCGCGCCGAAAGCGACACAAAGTCTTTTGTACCTCCTTCAATGCTTCAACTTCGTCTAGAGTCATGCCTCTTTCTTCTTCAAGAATGTCGAGGCTGAAAATTCCACTTCCAACACAAAAACATGAACATACCTATTCCATGTAAAGTGATTGGAAAAAATCTTGTCTTCCTCAAAGACTGTGCATGGTACATGTGATGTAGTATGTTTAGGCCTAATAAGTGATATTCGATGCTGTAGTTTGTGGTGATGAGGGTCACAATGGAGAGCCCACAGTGTGGCTGGGAGAGGAAAGTGTGTAGGTCTATGTCATGGCCAAAATTGTGAAGGAGGCAAGTTCGGATGTGATCAAAAGCTGAGCACTCTAGTAGTTTGTGATGCTGAGACTCTTGAACTTGTGAACATAATGTGCACAATCGATTTGACTCTTCTTCATTGCCCCAACGCCCTGTCTCTCATCGAAGGGCGTGGGAGCGCCGAGTGGCTGCGATAATGCGTATCCTTGACAAGGGAATAGGCTCAAGCATGTAAGGTTGAATGCGGTTTTCTCTTTCAGCAAAGAACATGGTTTTGTAGTTGGGGGCAAGGGTGGTGTAATGTATGAAGCATGACCCATCGGATTCCTCCCAAGTCGTAATACATTGGCGTTGTAGAAAAGCTTCATTCACTTGGGAGTCAATTGAGGCATCATGTAGCAAGTGTAATGCATGTCAATCTCCCAAACCACTTCTTTACGTCTTGCATCCTCTCGTGCTCAAGATCTTGCGTTTATGCGTTTTTTGTACTTTTTTGCTTGCTTCCCATGCTATTGTATGAAGTCGCGGAGTTTTTACTGTCACCAGCGTGTGACTACTATCTATCCTTTTTGTTGATTTCTTTCTTATTATTTATTTACTTTCACTTTTTGGAAACACCCCTCGGGAAATCTAATTGCCCTGCATTGCATAGCTAGTGTGGAACGGTTCAGAGGGAGTCCAGGCCTGAGGGCAAGAGAGCACCAAGGTTGGACAAGGACTATGGTTAGCCAAAGTGGGGTCATTGACTAGCCAAAGCGAATCCTTTGCTACAGAGGCTACCTTTCAGTTCTGGATGTGGCCACAATGTACAAAGAGGGTCGGATGACCTAGAAAGATACAATGGCAGCATCTCCTAAAATTTAGGAAATTGCTATTTTGGGACTTGAAAATGTGTTTGTGTCATTACCTCCGGAATGACGAGGGGAACATTTTCTTACTCTGCCCTGAAGTCAACAGGGCAGCCGGTTGGGAGATTTTTAGGCGGCAACCCCGAAACGGGAAAATGCTTGTAAATGTGCCAAGTAGCACCTTCTGGTGCACTTTCCTCATGCAACAAGAGTTGGTGCTGAATTTGAAGGGAGGAGGGGCTGTTTTGCAGAATTTGTCACAGGTTAAGAGCTATGGAGTGCTTGCTTTCCCTCTTATGCACAGTGCGGTGCCAGGAGTGATGCCTTGCACGCTACGCACTGCCCTCTCTCTCCCCTATGGCAGTATGTTATGCCCCACTAGTGGGCTTTTCAATTGACCAATGTACAGTTGTGTGGGTTCATGCGCGATTGCCGAGGCAAGAGCCTCTTGCACAGGTACTGGATTAGCTAGCGGCTAATCCCCCCCATAGGTACAAGTGAATTCAGAGAGGTTTCACGCGAGAAATCTCGTCCGATTCAAAGGGCAAGTAGCCCTATAGGTGCGGGAGCTCAAGGACTTGCTACGGATGTGACCGGCACGCGAAACGGAGCCCGAAACAGTAAATTACAGCCTGCTGTGTATTTTTGCAGGTTCAGGGTTTTGGCCCTAAACGGTCCCTAATACCCCCAGGAGGTTCGGGGACGCGAGGGGACCGTTGTACAGGTGATTTGGCGCATTTTCGGGGCTGAAAACAGAGAATTCAGCGTGCTGCAGATTCTCGCCAGGTCTTGCAAAGTGCCCGTATGCATCGGGAAAGTCAATCAATGCGTGGGAATACTGACTGTGAAGGGTCCTAGTACAGTTATGCTACCGAAATCGGACCGGAACAGTTGAAATTCAGCCAAGTTTGTGCGGGGCAGCTTGTAAGAAACCACAGCGTTTATTCCCTCTTTTGAACAGTAAAGAAATACCGAAAGGGGCGCCTAAGTTAGGGGCCAATCTGGTGTCGGTCTACTCATACAGGTGCAATCTAGCAGCCTGTATCCCTTTCCCCTTTGTTGTGTCTTGAAAGTACAGGTAAAGTGGACGACAAATTAAATGGGTGAAAGCAAATAAGGTTTAAGTTTAAAGTCTACCGCTCTTTTTGGATTGAACAAGCCGGTTTCATGGTTCCATCGACGGGATTAAATCACTTTTTCCCATAGAAGTGATCCTTGGTCAGTTTTGGGCTTGAAGACACAGGGGATCATAGACCAGACACAGGGAATTGCAATTATGGCTGACAGACCAGATTATGTGACTGAAGAGGTTTCCTCTTCACAGGGTCAACAGACACATGAAGTGGGTGAGTCCTCAAGACCACCACAGACGGATGATGATATATTCAGGACCCAGTTGGCTACTGCTGTCGCTATGTTCACACAAGTAATGCAAAACCCGAGGTTTTTAGCCTTTCTGCAACCTCCTGTTCCGTCTCAGCAAGTTGGGTCACTGGATCATATTCAAAAGCCTGTTAAGGCTCGAGCACAGGTGATTCATACTGCACAGTCAATGGAAACACCTGTACACTTGACGGAGAACATGCAGTCTCCACAACCTATGCCTAAGGTGCAAGAACAGGTGGCTGAGATGCCAGTCTTTCAAGCTGTACCAGTGCAGCCCGCCACCTTTCAGCAGCCTATAGCTGGTTCTAATGGGCAGGGAAGCAACCTACAGGCTATGCAACAGGTCTTCCCACCACCTTCAGTACACCCTGGCTATTTTGGAGGTGGATCCGTATTCCAGAGCATGGCTGGTCATGCACCTGGAAATCAGTTTTACACGCCAGGAACAGTGTTTGGGGGTGCTCAAACGATGATGCCTAACCCCATGTACAGTGTCATGGGTATGCAACCAGGGTTTCAGAGCACTCAGGGCCAATTTGGAATGCCACAGGCAAATTTTGGTATGGCTGGAATTACAAATCAGCAGCCAAATATGGCATTTCCAGGTCAAGTTAATAGCGGCCAAGGAACACAAATGAACCCTAACAGTGTTCCCATGTTTCAGTCACTTCCATATGACAATTTAACGCCGCTGGAGAGGCCAACTCCGTACAAAGAAGGTGGCAAAGGTGTGACATTCACGACCTTTACAGGGTTTGATGACAGGAAGAAGACTCTCTCATTCCTCCAACAGTTTGACAAGGCCTATGCAGGGGGAAACTTTACAGAGGCTTCAAAGGTCCGCAAGGCAGCCACTTTCTTAACAAGGAATGCGGGACAATGGTGGACAACTTTATTGCTTTAAGGGCAAGCTCCGTCCACATTGTGCGCTCCTTGCCGCACTGTCGAAGCAAGGGACTTGCCGATACTCCGCGTGCGAGCCGCAGACGGCTCCAAGCACACAACAAGCCTAAACTAGCAAGCTCAAGAGAGCAAAGGGTGTGTCACTCACCGCTCTACGCTCGCCTTCGTGGTGGATTCCTCGCCGCGATGAAGAAGAAGCTGCAGTCGTGCCGCGCTCAACCGCTTCGCCGCCGTCGTGCCTTCGTAATGCTCGATCGCGCACACACTCTCCCTCTCTCTCTCTCTCTCACACACACACACACACACAAGGAGGTGAAGAAGAAGAAGATGGAGATGGAGATGGAGATAGAGCAAGAGCACTCTTCTATTGCACAAATGAGAGAATGAGTAAAAATTAGGTTTAGTTGGTTTTTATAGGAGCTCACCCCATTCACACTTGGGCGCCCATGCTTAGCCAACTAATCCCTTGAATGTCCCAGTTAGAGTGCGCCTCTCATCGGCGATCACTCTACCTTTCCCTATTGGACCGACAAGCCCGGTGCCTGACTCTACTTAAATAAATAATACGGTTACAGTGTCCGTCGTAGGCGATAGGGTGTCCGTGAGCCACGAGGGTTAACATTGCCCCCTTCCTGATGTAGATTCCGTCCTCGGAAGCTATTGAGTTGAAGCTGGTTCGTCGAGGTGGAAGAGCATTTGAGATGAATGTCCTTAGCCTTCTTCAGTCACTGCAAAATCAAACAACATTGGCACAGTAATTGCATTCTCTTAAAAAGCATATGCAGTTTAGGTAGACAAATTGATTGGTAAAAGAATTTCAAACAATTTGTTAGCAATGAACATTAAATTGCAATGTAATCAAATGCATAAACAGATGTAAAGGTAAAAAATTAAACAAGTCTGAGGTCGCTAATTTGACGGTCGAAAGGCACTAGAGATCGAATATTAATACCATGGGTAAGCTTCTTAATTTTCTATGGTCAATTAAGTTGTTTAATCGCGCGAGCCAAGTATTCATGTTCGAGGGTTGACTAGAGGCTATATCTAGAAAACCTTGTAGTTAAGCTACCATTAAAGGAATTTCTCATGAAATCATCGCCTGACTGATACTTTTTCTTTAACCCCCCAAAGTCTTTTCACATTGATTCAATTATGATGTGTGTGCTTACTTTGTATGCCTTGGGTTTTTTGCTTTTCAAGGAAAAGCGCCCACACTGGGAACCTCTAGGGCTCTAGTACCATAGGCGATACATGTGAGTGAAGTACCAATTCAAGCTGAGATTTCTCTTCCAGCGTAAAATTTTTCATTTGTGGCACTTTGATTTTTTGTTTGTTCATTTTCAGCATTTTAATTTTGTAACTTTGGGGGGTCATATAACACTTTTACCCTCCCCAGGCTCATCACATTAGTAAACTCCCTTTATAATACTTAAGTTAAAGGTCACTAGGGTTAAGCCCACTAGAAAGCCCTAGTACATTTCACACAATGCTGCCTAAATCGGATTAAGAACCTAAGTAACCATTGTTTATTAGGAAGGCATTCCCCATGGTATTAAGAGAAGATTTCTAATACCTAGCTTGGTCAAACTAGCTTAGTCGGACTGCTTGATTTTTAAACCTAGACAAGTGATTATGACAAAACATTACATTGAATTAAATGTTTGATACTAAGCAAATGCACTGAATATTATGCTACCAATCACAATCAAAGCAGACAAACATGGATGCAAAAAGATAAGGGCAATGCTAATGGACAAGAAACACCTGTTTGTGTTGATGGTCGCGCTTGATTTGAAGTGTGAACGAGAGAAAGGTTCCATGAAGGTCCAAATCCTATCAATAGCAACACGCTCCTGTACACACTATGAAACACAAACAATACCTCTAGGAGGCACATCAGTGGGAAAAGAGAACTTCGCTAATCTCTCAACTCTAAAACAGAAACACTCCTATCGTACTAATCTTACCTACCCTCCATCACTCCAGTGATGAGGATCAAAGGTGTGTTATGGCATAGGTTTCTGTTTCACTGTACCAGATGTGAATGTGTAGGTCTGAGTCAATGTTTTGACTTTTATTGTGCATACTCGTTTGCGAATTGCTCTTGCTCTTTATTTTTTTGTTTTTTGTGAGTATAAAGCTTTATATGTACATTCCTAAGATTGGAGATTAAGAGGTCAGGGAAAAAGGTTGAGAGGGAAGCAAGTGAATGATGGATGTCCACAAACACTCCCCCCCTTCCTTGGGTAGATCATACCATTTGAAATGAGCTTGTCACCCTTTGAAACCAATTGTTCCAGTTGGTAATAGGTGAGGATTTTTGCCAGTAGTTTTCTATTACCCTAGGTGCCTCGTCAAGCTGCAAGGGTGGTAAGGTACTCTCCCAGGATCGAACTTGAAGTGGTTCATCAGGTGATTCTTGAACACTGGGAGGTGTGGATTCTTTTGTAGCTTCATGGAGGTCCACTACTATAGATGGAGGCTGTGTACAAGCTTTTACCTCTATGGATGTATTACATGAGGAGCTAGAAGCTTCATGGGACTCCCCTCTTCCTGAGCTAGGTGGAACAAATCGTTCTTTCTTTGGTACCCAAACTAGCTCGAGAGCGGGTGTATAGCATTCTGTGATTTTTTTCTTTCCACGATCATTGATTCGTTTTGGAGATACGGGATTGGGCTCACTTGGGTCAGGTGATAGGTAAGAGCACAATCTACGTTTTGACACCCAGATTTGATCATTTCCTTGATAGTAGCCTTGGGCTTCCAATAGTCGTTTAGGGATCCATCGCAACATTTTCTTACTTTTATTGGAGCGAGTGGTACGTTTCTTACAAGGCTTCTGTTTTTTAGCACTAGCTATGGTCACTAAAGAAGCTTTAGAGACCCACTTGTATGTTTTCTTCGTGACATTAGGATGAGTCTTGTCGGAAGCGATATGCATTGCTTGTAGCATATTTAAGGGTACAGGCATTTCATCCCCCTCAGGTGTTACCCAGGTCATCCCCCTATTTCCCCAAGTGTCTATGGTTGCTGCTAGGTGGACCCAATCCACATTGTCTGACTTCGTCATCCCAGGTAGGATATCCATATAGACACTCTTTGGGGGTGTGGGGTCCACGTGCGATGTGAAAGGAGAGTCCATTTCCCCACCCCCTTCGCGTGCTTCATTTGCATCAGGTTCCGAGCGAGTAGCTCTACCTAATGTTTCCATGAAACGGCTAAACATACTAGTACTAAGCTGTGGAGCTTCGGGAGGTGCATGGCCTTCTCTCTCAGTGTTTTGGGTAGGGTATGCTTCCATGATTTCTGAGTCGGAGGAGGAATCACTAGCGGCTATTTTAGGGTCTTGGGTGGTGCTACCTTGTGTCCCCGTTGAGGGTCTAGAGCCTATCGTGGATGGGTAATGGGTGTCCGTATGAACAGAGGCACCCTCAATATGCTCGTGTTCTAGCACCCGCCCAAAGCGTAGGTTCATATGACTTGATCCCATAGAAGTGTCAGTGAGTGCCCGTGAAGGTTGCTCACCTAGTATTTTTGGGTGTTTTGCAACCCAAGTCGTTCCTTAATTTGACTTTTTGGTCCTTTTTTTCTGACCCGGCTATAGAATAGAGCGTATGATAGCTCAAAACGAGCGTCTCGGTCAGAGGGTCGTGCCGTGCTTTACAGCCCTCCGTTTGGTCACTCTATGCCCTCGGAATCCCTAAAACTGTCAATTTTCAGTAGGGAACTAAGCCCAAACTAGAAAGTCTAAGGGTGCAAGTGGGAAGAGAAAGGAGGAGAGTGGAGGATTTGCCCCACACTCTCATTCCCTCTTGAGGAGGTAGGGTATATATATAAGAGTGAGTCTAGTATATATCATAAGACTGAGGACTGAGGCCTGGGCCTGGACCTGGGCTTGGGCTTGGGCTTGGGGAAATGATCCCGATCCCGATCCCGATCTATCTTTTATACAAACCAACCCGTCCGTTTTAAGAGTCACGTTTTTTATTTTCGAAAAATTTAACCGTCCGCTCGCTCGCGTTTAATTTTTTTTTTCAAAAAAAATAATTTTTTTTTCTTTGCAGAAAATACAAAAATTGAAAACGCAGAAATTGAAAATGCAGATTTTAAAATTGCAGAAATTGAAAAAACGCAAGAAATGCAGAGAATTGAAAAAGCACAGAAAATGCAGAAAATTGCAGAAATTGGAACTTGACAGAAAATTAAACGCAGAAAATGAAAATTAAATGCAGAAAATGCTAACTGTGCAGTGCAAACCAGAAAACGTAGAAAACGCACAAAACAAAAATCTCCACACAACTACACACACTCATTCCCTGCCTTTCCTATGATAGAGATTGCACCACAAGAAAGCGTAAAGTGCTAACCGAGCTTAGTGTAGGGCATATCCTCGGCAGCGGCGCCAAAAATGTGCGCTCCTTGCCGCACTGTCGAAGCAAGGGACTTGCCGATACACCGCGTGCGAGCCGCAAACGGCTCCAAGCACACAACAAGCCTAAACTAGCAAGCTCAAGAGAGCAAAGGGTGTGTCACTCACCGCTCTACGCTCGCCTTCGTGGTGGATTCCTCGCCGCAATGAAGAAGAAGCTGCAGTCGTGCCGCGCTCAACCGCTTCGCCGCCGTTGTGCCTTCGTAATGCTCGATCGCACACACTCTCCCTCTCTCTCTCTCTCTCTCACACACACACACACACACAAGGAGGTGAAGAAGAAGAAGATGGAGATGGAGATGGAGATAGAGCAAGAGCACTCTTCTATTGCACAAATGAGAGAATGAGTAAAAATTAGGTTTAGTTGGCTTTTATAGGAGCTCACCCCATTCACACTTGGGCGCCCATGCTTAGCCAACTAATCCCTTGAATGTCCCAGTTAGAGTGCGCCTCTCATCGGCGATCACTCTACCTTTCCCTATTGGACCGACAAGCCCGGTGCCTGACTCTACTTAAATAAATAATACGGTTACAATGTCCGTCGTAGGCGATAGGGTGTCCGTGAGCCACGAGGGTTAACACACATGGATTTACTTCAAGCAGATTTTTGCAGCAGCATGGTTATCTGATGACTTTGAAGCAGATGTCATGACAGAATGGCACCAGCTTAATGCTGCCACTTGCAAGAATCTGGATGATTACAATCGGAAGTTTTGGAAAGCTCTACTTCCAGTAACTTCCTATAGGTTTGTGCCATTGACATAACAGATTGAAAAATACTGTTGTGGCCTACCCAAAGGATTGAGAAAATACTGCACGAAGACCAAAGTCACTACTTTGAAGCAGCTCATCGAGGTAGCAAACACTGGCAATGGTTTGCTCAAGGGAGAAGATTGTGAATTCAATACTGGCGTCAAGGAGGGATCAGCCAAGAAAAATTCAGCAAAGAAGTATGTTCCCAAGGAGGCTCCGAAAGTGACCCAGGAGCCAGCCAACGCAGGGAAAGACAAAGCTACGGCTGAATCAGAAAAGGGACCAGCAAAGAAATGGAAAAGATGCTTTCCTCGCAAGTCGGAAGAGCAAAAGAAGGTCCTGAGGTCAGAGAACAAATGCTTCATCTGTGAGCAGCCTAGCCACATTGCTTACAATTGTCCTACAAAGAAAAGGCCAGCTGATTCTGAAGACAAGGAGGACAAGAAAGGAAAGAAGCGCATGGCTGGTCTAGTGCCAGATATGGTGGGCGACAAGCCAAATTCAGATGCAAGTGAGCTTTGCAGAGCATGGGGAAAGGTTAGGGATCAAACAGTGCTCATCTTCTTTGATCCAGGTGCCAAAGCCAACTTCATTTCCCCAGAATTGGCTTCGAAGTTGAGAATCAGACCTGAAGAGATGGGGTATACAGCAGAGGCAAGTTTGGCATGCCCTGGCCATACAGAGGCTGTGACACCCATCATTGGAAAGTTGTGCCTACATATCCAGTCCTATGTAGATGCTGAAGAATTTTACATCATGCCACTGGACGGATGTGATGTGTTGTTAGGTATTCCTTGGTTGTTTCGTGCACAGGGAATCATGGATGCCTACAACAAAAAGATCACTGTACAGAGCAAGGGAAAGACTCACATTCTGGATGTAAAGCTTAAAGGGGAGTCTATTCCCACTGTATCAGCTTCTGCTATTACTTCTGTAATGAAAAGGCATCTTTCTGCGTACTTGGTTTTTGCACGTGAAGTGTCAGATTGTGATGAATCAAATTTATCTGTGCTAGATAAAGAAAGGTCAATGTTTTTACAATAGTATAGTGACTGTTTTTCCGATTCATTACCGTCTCAATTACCGCCAGAGAGACCCGAGAACCATGCGAAGATTTGGTGCCAGGTAGTAGCCCACCAAATAAGCCTCCGTATAGGGTTAGTGCGGCTCAACAGAAAGAGATAATGGGCCAAGTACAGGAGCTGTTAGAAAAGGGGCTGATTCAGCCCAGTTCATCTCCATTCTGTTCTCCAGTGTTGGTGGTGCAGAAAAAGGATGGCTCATGGCGTATGTGCATCGACTACTGTGCACTGAACAAGAATACCATCAAGAATAGGTTTCCTATACCTAGAATTGATGATATTATGGACAAATTAGGAGTAGCTATGCTTAGCAGGATAGATCTAAAGAGTGGGTACCATCAGATCCGCATTAGATCAGAGGATGTGCACAAGATTGCTTTTAGAACAACGTTTGGCCTTTACGAATTTTTAGTGATGCCCTTTGGTCTCACAAATGCTCTTGCTACGTTCAATAGGATGATGGACATAATTTTCCGTCCACACCAGCAGTTTGTTGATACCTTCTTTGATGACATGATAGTCTACTTAAAGAATGAAGAGGAGCATAGGCATCACTTGGCCATTGTGTTCGAAGAGCTACGCAGTCATAGGTTGCTCATCAATGCAAAGAAAAGTGAATTTTTTCTGGAAGAGATCCACTTTCTGGGACATTGTCTCAAAGGATGGTGTCAAAATGGATCCTGCAAAAGTTGAAGCGATCAAGTCATGGCCAGATTTGAAGACGGTGCATGATGTGCGAAGCTTCTTGGGACTATGCTCCTATTACAGAAGGTTTATCCTAAATTTCGCTGAGATTGCTTCACCTTTACATGCTCTTCAAAAGAAGGCAGTCACCTTTAGATGGACACAGAAAGAGATTTCAGCTTTTAATCTCTTAAAGGAAAAGATGACTTCAGATCCAGTCATTGTGTTGCTAGATCTTAGGAAGTCATTTGTGGTCCAGTGTGACGCCTATGGTAGTAGCATTGGTGCAGTGCTAATGCAAGATGGCAGGGTAGTAGCCAATGAGAGCAGAATTTTGCAAGGGCCAGAGATGACCATGCAGGTCTATGAGAAAGAGTTACTGGCTGTGATTCATGCGCTCTTAAGTTGGAAACACTACTTGCTAGGTGCAGACTTTGTTGTCCAAACGGACCATCAGACCTTGCGGTACTTCTTGACACAGACAAAGTTATCTGAGAAGCATATGCGATGGGCAAATATCTTGTCCATGTTCCATTTTCAGATTGTGCATGTGGAAGGCAAGAAGAACGTTGTGGCTGATGCCTTGTCAAGGAAGCCACAAATTTCAGCTGTGTCAATTCCTTATCATCATGAACTTGATGATATGAGAGAACAGTATGAAAATGAAGAAGATTTTGCAAGGGTCTTCGAGCAGCTAATGGACGGATAACGTCATGAACACTATCTTCTCAAAGATGGGTTCATGATGATGCATGGCAGATTGTGTGTCACAAAGCCATTGCGACGCAAAGTTATGGAAGAGAGTCATGTCCCACCGTATGCAGGGCATCGTGGTATCGATGCTACAGTTAAAGCGGTTGAGACATTCTTCTATTGGCCTACATTGAGAAGGGATGTGGATGCCTTTGTGCGAGAATGCCTAATTTGCCAGAAGGTCAAGTTTGACAGGCAAAAGGCACCAGGATTATTGCAACCACTACCTATTCCAGATAAACCATGGGAAAGTATTGCTATGGATTTTATCTTTGATAATCGGAGAACGCAGACAGGAAACGATGGTATTTGGACCATTATTTGCAGATTCAGCAAACAGGCTCATTTTATTCCTGTCAGGAAGAAGATAAAGCTAGATCAGATGGCACGTTTGTTTATGAGCAATATTTTCAAGTATCATGGGATGCCACAGTCGATTGTTAGCGATCGTGATCCACGCATGACAAGTTTGTTCTGGAGAGGCTTGTTTGAGAATATGGACACCACGCTCAAATTCTCTTTGTCATTTCATCCTCAAACAGATGGGCAATCAGAAGAGGCAAATTCTACTGTCCTAGATCTGCTAAAGTGTTATGTGTCAGAGCATAAAGGAAAGTGGGAGCAATATTTGCCATTGGTGGAGTATGCATACAATAATACAGTGCATTCATCAACTGGCAAGGCACCTTTTGAGATTGTTGAAGGTGGCAAGAAAGTTCCTCCCATACTGCATACAAAGGACAAGATATTTGAAGCAGATAAGTATGTCCAGGACATGGATGAAATGTACAAGAAGGTCAAAGTGGCCTTAGAAAAAACTCATGCAAAGCAAAAGAAAGCAGTTGATCGTCACCGTCGTGAAGTGGTATATTCACTTGGTGATTGGGTGCTTTTGTGCTTTGAAAAGGCAAGGTTAAAGAAGATGAAGGGCAAGGAAAGAATGTTTCAAAGCTCAGCATGCGTTACTATGGGCCTTTTCAATTGTGCGACATAATCAGTGATGTTGCATATAGGCTGAAATTGCCTAACAATTGGAAGATTCACAATGCGTTTCATGTGAGTCTTCTCAGACCCTATGTGGGTGATGTGCCAGAGGATATGCCAGTGGAAGATCAGCCGGAAGTGGAGGAACTTGACGAGATCTTGGACCCGGAAAAGATTTTGGCACAAAAGTGAACGGCAAGGTTGCTAGGCGTTACTTGGTAAAATTCAGAAACTATCCACCAATGGATGCTAAGTGGATGGAAGAAGGTGAACTTGCAGAGTCACCAACTGTGTTATCACTTTACCTTGAAGCCTTCGATTTGCAACCTACCTTGACCCCTTGAGTTTCAAAGCTACATGGATTGTCAGTGTGACAATGGCTTCTGAAAGAAATGATGTACATGGTATTTAAAGTGAGCTCAAATGAAATACCTGTTACATGAATGTTAGAGCTGTACAGATTGTCAGTTTGGCAATTGCTCTTATGGAATGTCCAAAAGTGTGCTTAATGCTATAGAAGTGAGTATTTCTTGTCAGTTTGTCAAGGATACAATAATTGCTTCTATTAAAGAGTACATGTGTAACTGCATTCTTAAACTGTCAGTTTGGGTATGCTCGAAAGTGTTACGGGATCCAACGTGTACTATAAGACAGTGGCAAAATGTGTCGCTACCATTTTGTCATTGGAAAGTTAGTGACTCAAAACAATGGCAGAGTGCGAAGCTATCACTATGTCATTGGGACAGGGTTCACACGCAGGTAATACATGAGTCGACAAGGTGTTGAATACACTAGGGTTGACAATGAGCATGTATGTGTCGTACATGTGTCGACAGGTGTTGCATACATCAATGTTGACTGTGAGCATGTACGACATAGATGCAAACGAGGACGTTTGAGATTTCAAGGGGGGGTATGTCACCAACGTGTGACTACTATCTATCCTTTTTGTTGATTTCTTTCTTATTATTTATTTACTTTCACTTTTTGGAAACACCCCTTAGGAAATCTAACTGTCCTACATTGCATAGCTAGTGTGGAACTGTCCAGAGGGAGTCAAGGCCTGAGGGCAAGAGAGCACGAAGGTTGGACAAGGACTATGGTTAGCCAAAGTGGGGTCATTGACTAGCCAAAGCGAATCCTTTGCTACAGAGGCTACATTTCAGTTCTGGATGTGGCCACAGTGTACAAAGAGGGTCGGATGACCTAGAAAGATACAATGGCAGCATCTCCTAAAATTTAGGGAACTGCTATTTTGGGACCTGAAAATGTGTTTGCGTCATTACCTCCGGAATGACGAGGGGAACATTTTCTTACTCTGCCGTGAAGTCAACTGGGTAGCCGGTTGGGAGATTTTTAGGCGGCAACCCCGAAACGGGAAAATGCTTGTAAATGTGCCAAGTGGCACCTTCTGGTGCACTTTCCTCATGCAACAAGAGTTGGCGCTGAATTTGAAGGGAGGAGGGGCTGTTTTGCAGAATTTGTCACAGGTTAAGAGCTATGGAGTGCTTGCTTTCCCTCTTATGCACAGTGCGGTGCGAGGAGTGATGCCCTGCACGCTATGCACTGCCCTCTTTCCCCTATGGCAGTATGTTATGCCCCACTAGTGGGCTTTTCAATTGACCAATGTACAGTTGTGTGGGTTCATGCGCGATTGCCGAGGCAAGAGCCTCTTGCACAGGTACTGGATTAGCTAGCGGCTAATCCCCCCGGTAGGTACAGGTGAATTCGGAGAGGTTTCACGCCAGAAATCTCGTCTGATTCAAAGGGCAAGTAGCCCTATAGGTGCAGGAGCTCGAGGACTTGCTACGGATGCGATCGGCACGCGAAACGGAGCCCGAAACAGTAAATTACAGCCTGCTGTGTATTTTTGCAGGTTTAGGGTTTTGGCCCTAAACGGTCCCTAATACCCCCAAGAGGTTCGGGGACGCGAGGGGACCGCTGTACAGGTGATCTGGCGCATTTTCGGGGGCTGAAAACAGAGAATTCAGCGTGCTGCGGATTCTCGCCAGGTCTTGCAAAGTGCCCGTATGCGTCGGGAAAGTCACTCAATGCGTGGGAATACTGACTGTGAAGGGTCCTAGTACAGTTATGTTGCCGAAATCGGGCCGGAACAGTTGAAATTCAGCCAAGTTTGTGTGGGGCAGCTTGTAAGGAACCACAACGTTTATTCCCTCTTTTGAACAGTAAAGAAATACCGAATAGGGCGCCTAAGTTAGGGGCCAATCTGGTGTCGGTCTACTCATACAGGTGCAATCTAGCAGCCTGTATCCCTTTCCCCTTTGTTGTGTCTTGAAAGTACAGGTAAAGTGGGCGACAAATTAAATGGGTGAAAGCAAATAAGGTTTAAGTTTAAAGTCTACTGCCCTTTTTGGATTGAACAGGCCGGTTTCATTTACCCATCTTTATCATGTACTCTACAACCCTTTCCATCATAGTAACAGGGAATGACCATTTTCCGTTCCCCGTTCTCCGTTCCCATCCCAATTTCCCGTTCTGTACCATTTGTTCCAATTGATCGATGCATAGACTAAAGAAAATTGGTGACAATGGACATCCTTGCTCAACCCCAATAGTGCTTGCAATTTTTTTTTAAATTTCTCTTCCCATACGCAATTGACATATGATTTCTCCTAATTCGAGAAACCGCAAGCATAAACTCACTTCTCCACAAATTATTACGTAGAATCATATCAAAGGCTTTCTTGAAGTCCACAAAGCAACAAAACAATCGCTTTCCTTTCAACCGGCTTTCCTCCATGAGAACACGAAGAGTGACAAGATGGTCAATGGTGCTTGTCCTTTTGCACGCTTGCCAATCTTTGCAGCCCAATCACTCAATTTTATTTCCATTACGCACCCAAATAACTTTGCCATAAGAGACCCAATCATTTTAGCTCGGCAATTATTTTCATTCTTTACATTCCCTCCTTTATGCACTCAATTAGTGCTCCGATCACAAAGCATACCTTCTTGAAGTGCAAGATTGAATATATAACACATTCAATCATATGTAAAATCTTCCGTCCACTTAATCATTTCTAGCTTGATACCTTCAAGATCTCTCGCTTTGTGAGTGTCCAACTTTTCGAGCCTGCCACACATACTCGATATCAAAAAAAAGAGGGCATAGATGGAAATGAACCTTGTGCCTACAATGTGTGTACATATTCATAACACTCAAGTTACCAAGACTCTCAACGCGCTTGTCCGTCAAGTTTCTCCAAAATCTTCCACATGCGTGTGCCTTTTCTTGGACTTCTAAAATTGATGCTTCACTTCCCATGTTCTTCTTTTGAATCAATGCCTTGTTTGTATATAAATGACTTTGATAGTTGTCTTTGTCCATAGTTACATCTAGCTTTATCAAGGATTTTCAAGCATCTTGACATTCTTTATCAAACCACCTTTTGCGTTATCTACCTTGGTTGATACCATGGACATGCTTTATGACAAAGCATTCTTCGTCTTTGCGTGATCTACCTTTATTGACACCATGGACATGCTTTATGACAAAACATTCATCGTCACAAGAATAAGTAACTTTCTTGAAAGCTTTTCATTTAGTTTTACATTGGTGCCCGTTGAAAACCATACAAAGAGATAACTTTTCTTTCTTTTGGCTGAGATTATCATGCTTAGTTTTTCTCCACATAAAGCTACACCATTGTGTAAAAGTAGCGTTCCATAGTGATCCGGCTCTTTCTCATCCAGTGAAGTAGGATCATACAAGTGAACTCTTTCCAACTCCCTTGAAATGTACCGCATATCAAAGTGTTGAGTATCATGTTGCAATGTTTTCGTGAGAGCATTCATATCCCCGGAATAATGTCACCTTTGTCTTTGAAATAAGCAATGTCCTTCTTCTCTAAATCAACAAATGGTTGATCTTTTTTCATGCAAGCATAAAAGAGGGAATCATGATAAGCAATGTAGCAATTGGCTATAAAAATGGACTCTCTTTTCGGTATCATAATTTTCAACCATACATAACGTTTGTGCTTTTCATTTTTTATAATTGATACCATATCTTCTACTCCTTTCTTAATAATACATGCTACCCGTCCTTGCCCTTTTTTTGGCTTGAGATTCTTTGACCATATCAATGAATGTACTTTGTAATCCTTTCACTCGTTAATCCTTTGTGTATCATGCTCCCAAGTTTCAACAAGATATACAACATCGGCTTGCTTATTAGTTTATCTATACCAACTCCTACATTCGACGGTTATCCATTGTAATTCCCAAAGCATACTTTCAATTGTAACTCGGCCTCAGATCGCACATTTCTATTTGCTTGAGGGACTTGCGTCCTTGTTGGGCATGTTTTCTTCATGAGAGATTTCCTTGTTTTTCTTATTCCTATTCTCATATGCCTTGCGGCGCATATTTTGCTGCTTAATAGCGTGATCTTTGCATACATAACATTTTGTATCCCTTAAATAAATTCAACTATTATCTAGGATAATCTTTTGTTTGGTCTTATTTTTGGCATGGCGCATACAATTGGCCATTCTCTAGAGCGAGCAGCTCCTTGCTTATCGGTCTATGTGCTCCGAAAACCATAACTCCTGACATACCAAAGTCGGTTTTGAAGAAATCTTCAATAACAATGGCAAGAGGAGGAAGTCTCTGTAACTTCTCTTGAGGAATTCCACGAACAACAATATTCTTGGAACGTTGCTCCCGTTCCTTCAACTCCTATATGTCCATATTCTCAGCATTCTTTGTTTGGGCCATAGCTTACCTGAGAGAGGAATTAGGAACCACATTGCTACCACATACTTCAACCTAAGACTTCTTTGTGCATATAGTGCGCTCCTTCAGACCATTCAAGTCCATAAGAAAGCGTTTACATTCTCTGACCTCCTCTTCAAGTTGCATCAATCTTGTTGTTTGCATCTCAAGTGTCCTCTGGAGATGCTCGTTTTCAACAACAAGAATCTTTAGCGTGCCATTCTTCATTGCAAATGTTTGCAAGTCTTCACCTCGTTTGTTTACGGTCTCTTGGAACGATAACAAGTATGCCATAATCGTGGTTCTGTTGGTATCTTCATACGTAGGAGATTTTGGATCATTTTCTACAGCGGTTGTGGACCTTGTTGAAGAAGTATCCTTGTGAGTGCCGGAAGACATTGTATGTAAAATAAGAGATGAGAGTCAACTTTCTTGAATCTGTTCACTTTAAAAATGCTCTTGCAGAAAAGCCTTACATTGCTTAAAAATTTTGTGTTTTTACATTAGTGCGTAGTGTGTAGAGGGCATCGTGCTCTTCGATAGATGCTATAGATCACCCAAATTGGAGTTTGGATGAAGAAGTTATGATCAAAAGAGTTGATCAAAAGAGTAAACTGTTGTCTACTAGGTCAAAGAGAGAGAGAGAGAGAGATGGGAGAGATTGATAGTTTTGTGGGTTTTTGTTTTAGTGAGGATGAAACACCTTTCAATGATATATACATTTCCACTCTCCCATTGAGTCTTCACCCATCCCTACAGAGAGTCGCCTCCACGTGGCGGGACTGGATCCTAACCGAGAACTCTCCATTGCCTCTTTGGATCTTCTAACGGATGGGTGATACTCAACCCTTGAAGATTTAACGTCCAAGCGGATGAGGTAACTCGTCCCTTGTGGTTTTTGAACGCACTACACCCAAAGGTTGTCCTAAAGGTATTGAACGCATTACGCCTTGTACTTGGGCTAAAGGTAGGGATCTTCCACCGGATGGGGTGATTCCCAACCCGTGAAGATCTAGCTTCCAAGCGGATGAGGTAGTAACTCACTCCTTGTGGCTTTTGAACGCACTAGACCTGAAGTTTGTCCTATGGGTATTGAACGCATTACGCCCTGTGCCTGGGCTAAAGGTAAGTCTCTTGAGGACTTCAGGAGGGTGGGGTAACTCACCTTGCTGAAGTTGGCTAAGAGCCCCGTAGGGCGGGGGGGGGGGGGGGGGGGGACGGGACATCTCAGGCTCACCCCACGGGGTGCTTGGGAGAGAGGTGTAAAAGCTTTTCTCCCCCCAGACCTGGGTCAGAGGCGCTCTCCCTTAGGGCCACCCAGGGGGGAGTGGTGGCTCCCCTCGAGCTGCAAAGGGATGAGTCTCGAGCAGTACCCCCCAATCGAGTGCGAAAGGGGGGGGCGGGGGGGGGGGGGGGGGGGGGGTCGTGAATCATAAAAATTAAAAGGACTCACTCCATGGTGAGATCCAAACTCCACTTTGCGGAAGTAGGGCGTGTTGTGTAAACCTCCCCTTTGCCAGCCATACAAGGGGAGGAGGGGAAATGATTGGCGCCCATCCCTGCTCCACGAGGGGATGCAAGTGGTCTCTCTCCTAGCCCCCCGCGGGAGAGAGTATTCAAGGGGATGAGGGGAAATAATTGGCGCCCATCCTTGCACCACGAGGGGATGCAAGTGGTCTCTCTCCCAACCCCCGCGGGAGAGAGTATTCAGGGGCCCTTAATGAAAAGTACAACCATATATTTAAACGCTCTTGCTTTCTAGCGCTCATTCTTTCAAATTCTCCAAATTTCTCAACTATTCTCAAAGCTATCTATACTCTCAAAGCTTACTATACTCTCAAAGCGATGACGAACTTGTGTTCAGTGAGTGCTATGAGCACACTGCACACCTCTACTGGAAGGAACGAACTCAAGCGGCAAGCACGGACAATGCCTACTGGGAGGAATGAACACCACCTTCAACGTTAACGGACTCGGAAACAAAAGGAGCGAGCTTGGATCGTTGATGGGAAGCGGGAAATGGAACATTGTCAGGGTGCAAGAAACCCGAATGTTCCAAGGATGTTGGCCTCTTAGACTCCCCGGGCACGTGGTCTTCAATGCACTAGGCACCGCAAAACCAGGAGAACGTGGAATGGCGTCTCTAGTCGCAATTGAGCTCAGGCCCTTTGAGCTCAACTTCTCCTCCCCGAATCAGTTTATCATACAATTTTTTCCCAAAGGTTGAGGGCTTGGATTCATGGAAATGTGCACATTTCGCAGCGCCAGTTGGGCGAAGCCAGGACAGTCGCTTTGAAGACCCTCGCCCGAATGTTGGGCGCCATCTCGAACAAAAACCTACCGGTAATTGTTGGAGGTGACTTCAACATGAAGACGGGGACACTGAAGAAGTGGCTACTGAGATGCGGAAGAGGATTCGAGAGCTTAATGGTTTGAGGCTCGAACGTCACGTATCTTTCCAGGGTGGGGAAGGGAAAGTCGGACATCGATCATTTTTTCGTGAACGAGTCCGCCGCGAGACAACTTTCGATAATACAGTACAAAGGGGATAGACTTGTCTGACCATTGGCCACTAGTGTGCCAGCTACATTCTGTGGATTCGGGAGTAGCAGCCAAAGCGACTGTGCCGTCCATACCCAAATTGGACGCATGTAAGATGGATGTGAATTGCAGGTTGTTCCTCAATGACAATCGATGGAATACTCTGCTGCACCTCGAGCATGAGAACGAACATGCGACCCAACAATGTTATGACAAGTTTGTTTCCGTTGCTACATCAATTGCCAAAGAGGCAAGAGCTCTTTCCACGAAGCCCCTGCCGAGGCCAAGGTTAGGTTGTCGACTCGAACCTCGGGCTCGAAGACTCATTAATGCGCGTCGAAAAGACTGGAATAAGGTGAGGAACAAGTCTGGGAACACTAGGGCTGGCCGGCAAGCGGTTAGGAAGTACAAGGCAATAGCACTTCGTGCGAAGGCTGCTGTCCGTGACAGTAACCAAAGATCCTTCGAGCGCTTCGTGGAAAAAGTGAATGAGCTCCTGAGGGAGGGTCAAGCGAAGAAATTCTTTACCCACCTCAAGAAAATAGTTGGGAATGTGTCACAAGACGGGCACCACGTGCCAATAGAAAAGAACAGATTGAACAGACTTTTAGCACTTTAATAACAACTGAATTGAAAGAGAGAGAGACGACACGCGACACGGAGTGGTGGAATTCCACCCGGAGAGTATTGGCCCCAAACCTTGGCGCCCCTTTCGGTATTTCTTTATATTGCATCAACACAGTACAAGCCGGTACTCCAGACTCTGCACCTTCTCCAGGAAGCATGCCATAGAATGAGCCCTAGCCTCATATTTAAAGGCCCTTGGCCTGAAAAGTAGTTACAGTAAAAAGCCTTTAAAACTCAAAAGCTTCTGGTCCAAAAAGCAATGCCAAAAGCTGCCACCGTAATTTACGTAAATCCGTACAGCGTGCCACGTCATCATGCCAACACAATTTTTGGAAATCTACCACGTCATCAGTTTTTGCGTGTCCGGATCCTGCTTTATTTTCTTCCTTAATGTCACTTGGGGCCCCATTGAACGGGGTCCCCATAAGTTGGTAGGACTTTTTCTGTTACTTGTTCTTCTTAGGGTTTAGGCCCCTCGGCCACATCTGTAAGTTGGCTCCATTCTTTAGGCTTTGAGACGTCAGCAGTTTGTTATAGAAGGGGCAAGGAACTACTGCCAATCAACCTTTGAACGCAAATGGGGAGCTAGTAATGGAACCAGAGAGGCAATTACAAGTATGGGAGGGTCACTACTCCAAGGTATTCGCCGATACGGACGGTACCAACAAGGATCCGCTTGCATGGTATGACAAACACGTGCGCATCTGGCTTGGTATGCCTGAAGTATGTGACCCCTTGAACTGGTATGAAGTACGGGAGGCTTGTCGGCGTTTGAAGAGGCACAAGGCAGCGGGTGGTGATGGTTTACCACCCGAATTCTTTAAGCTGCTTGTGAAAGATAAGGGGCTTAGGTCGGATCCGCGTAAGCCACGATCGGAGATGGGCAAGGCATACTTGCACATAATTGAGGGCATTTACGACACCAGAGACATCCCGGCCGGTGCTAGCGACTCAGTGATTGTGTCAATCCCCAAGAAGGGCGATTTGACCAACACTAATAACTATCGCGGGATCGCGTTAATCTCCGTTGCCATAAAAGTCCCCACTACGGTCGTGATTAGGCGGACACTAAGATACTTGAAAAGAGGAACTTCTTCAATCTCGGCCAAGCAAGATTCTGTACTAATGAGGAATGCGTAGGGCAGGTCGCATGTCTGAAGGAGATCGTGAAACTCCGTCATAAGGATGGGAAACCAACCTATGCAACCTACATTGGTCTCAAGAAGGCGTACGACACAGTACCGCACGAGGGGTTGTTCCTAAAGCTCGCTGCGGCTGGCTGCAAGGTCGAGCACTTAGATTTTTCCAAGCGCTCTACAGGTCCACCTTTGTTAAAGTCCGACACATGGAACAACTGTCGGATTCGATTCCGGTGCAGCGGGGAGTCCACCAAGGATGCCCGGGATCGCCCTGTCTATTCAATATATACATTAACGATATTTTAGATGTAGATGGGGAAACATGGGGCCTGGAAGTACCTAACCTCCTCAAGCGAATTAAAGGACTCTTTTTTGCTGACGACCTGGTTCTACTTACTGACTCTCCTGAAAGCCTAGAAACGAGCCTTGACAAGGTGAGTGAATGGGCAAAGACCTGGGGCATGACCTTTGGAATTGACAAATGCATGGTCATGGTGTTCCACGAAGACCTGCAGGATCTCTCTATGAGGATCTTTATTCTGCCAAAGAGCAAAGAATAGGGGGTTGTAGGAACCCCTTAAGGGCTACTACACGGAGTGCTTTTGTCGTTGGAAATTTTGCAATAGATCACCTTCAAAAACGATGATAAAAAGGGTCCTATTTGCATTTTGTCGCGTCTTGTTTTTGGACTATTGATATCTTCTATATTTTCTAGCAGGATGTTGTGTGCTCCTTGTCTAAGATGAATGCCTAAAGTTAGTGCTTTGTTATACTATAAAAGTGGGAGACTAGCAACATGGAATTTGTAAGGTGCAGCAGAATGATTGTTTGCACTTTGCTCAAGATGAGTGCTCCGAACTGTGCTCAAGGTTCCTTTTGTTCTTAATGGAAGGTAGAGCCTTCTGTTCTTAATGAGAGAGTGCTGTGATCACAAACAAAGTGAATGGACACCGTGCGTGCAAGTGTATGAGACTGAGAGATAGAGAGAGAAGAGAGATACGACACCAGAGACGTTGTAAAACCCTCCTCCGAAGGCCCCACTCTCGTCGACGAGAGTGGTCTACTTATGATTGCACAAACTGGTACAAACGGTATGCACGAGACTAATGCAAGTCTAGGCTATGTCGATGATGACGACGGTGATGATGAAGTCGACCTAAGGGCTGAAATCTGCAATCTTTCTATTGCTGTCCAAAAACGCTATGGGCTGAAATCTGCGAATGTTCTATCTGCTGAATTCTGACTCTATGTTGGTGACGACGCGCTGAAAACGCAGATGCTGAAATCTGCGTTTTCCGGGCTGAAACTGTAAACCTTGCGGAAACTGACCGTGCGGCCAGAAACTGTTGCGAGAAGGTGAGATTTGGAGGTTCGGGACTTGATCTGCGGGTCCTAACTACTGAAAACTGAAAACGCTGATGTTCCTTGACTTTCCGTCGCGGAGAATCTGCAAAACGCCAAGGTTGGCTGCAGATGCAAAAACGCTAGGTCTGAAAATCTGCAATTCTGACGCTGTTTGTCTTGCAAATGCAGAATGCTAGGCTGATCTGATGTCTTGTTGCTGCCGGAATCTGCAAGTGCAAATCGTTGGGTGATCTGGTCCAAAAACGCTAGGCTGTTGCTATGGAGCGAAAATGCTAGGTCTCTTGGGGGCTTTCTACTGGTGTTGTGCTGAGAAGGTGCCTGTTGAGCATGTGCTCCTATTGCCTCTTCTGCCAAATAGTGCTAGCTTTGGTTTGCTTATATACAAACTTAGCAAAATTGTCCTACCTACTTTTGTTGCAAAGTCACTTAAATTAATAAGTGAAAAGTGCCGAAAATAAGTAAAATAGGCTAAATGCACTGGAAAATTCCCCTGACTGATTCTGATGGGAATACTTGATGATCATGCTGTGTGCAACCAGAGGATATGCATCTATGCTAAGTCTACGAATAGACTCACAAAAGTGCCAGATCACTTCTAAATCTAGATGGACTCGACTGACTGAACCTTGATCATGCTGTAGCTTGTCCACGGACACATAGGGTTGGATGTGTCACGTGACAGAATTGCTAGCCCTTTGCCGAAGAGGTAAGGCTACTAGTAAGGGTTTCAGCCTTAAACATTCTAATTATACCGTCTTAAGGATATGCCACATATTTTCAATTAAGTCCTCATCAAAAGTACTCGCAAAATCACACTAGGTTAGGCTTGGAAATGCTTGCATACCTTCGACGAGTTTGGCTAGTACGGACCTAACCACACTCTACTACTACTACTAGGCGAAATGCTAACCACGAACACTACTTGTCCTAGGCTAAACGCTAAGATTATCAGCTGTTGGCTACTTTCAACTTTATTACCTTGGAATCTCTACAGATTCCCTACGTTCCTTGCCTTGCTATGTAAACAGAAGCAAAACACCGAGGCATGAGCAGGTTTCAAACTTGTGCAGTCCTCTTCAGTAACAATGGCAAGAGGAGGAGGTGTTGGAACGTCGCTCCCGTTCCTTCAACTCCTATATGTTCATAATCAATAGTATTCAAGCGCTAGATAGGTGGGCCTTTCCAAAGACGACCATATTGTAAATATTGTTGGAGTTTTGGCATCTCTTTGGATTGTCCAGTCGGTACCAATTTCTCATAGGGATAGGTGTTAGGGAGTGAGGGTTGTTTTGTGGCCCTGCGGATAAATTTCGAGTGCTTCGAGCGCTTCTATCGTCGTCGACTTCAAAAACTTCTAACTTTTTAATTATTACCACTGCTGCCACATCAGCAGCAACGCTCGAAATTTATCATCGCCTGTTTGTGGCTATGCCCTTAGTATGAGGTAGTTTTCTCATGTCGGGATATTCTAGTCATTCCTAGCCTAGGTTTTTTGCTCTGTTCCATAGCCATGTAGGCTCCTATTGCCTTAGGGTACATTTCCCCCTGCACTCTAGTGCTTGCCCAGCACCCTAGTGTCCAGTAGCCCATAGTTACCTGGAATGGGAGTGGGGAATGGGAACGAGAATGGGAGGGTCCGGAACGGGACGGGGACGGGAACGGGGAGGAGGAAGGGGGCACAGAACGGGAACGGGCCCGGAACGGTTGACTAAAGTAAGGCTTGAATTACCTCCATTCAACTTAGTCCCAAATCAATTCCTAAATAACCCCAAAATCTGTCCCGAAACCTGCCCTCAAACTGCCCCAAATATGTCCCCCAAACAGGTATTGGGCTTTTTGCCAGGTCGTGGGGCTGGTCGTATGGGTGCCCTTGAGGGCTTGCAGAGGAGCCGTGCTAGCTTTTTTGGCATCAGCCTCTCCTGCGTTTTTGGGCAGCTTAGGAGGTGTTGCAATTCTCCATCGTCGGCAGCCCATTCCACGCCTTGTTGTGGTCAACAGTTGGTTGTATCCCTAGCGTTTTTCCTCAAAGTAGCTGGAGGAGGGTTTGGAGAGTAGAGATCCCAGATCCCCTAGAGGGCAGCCATGTCCTTATGGCAGCCTTGAGGCCCGTCTCTCTCCCTTTATTCAGAGTTGCCTTCCAGCCATGAGGAGTTACAGGTTGCTTTGTACCCAGAGCTTCTTGGGGTGCTAGCCAGTGTGGTAGTTCAGTCTGGTCTTGTGTGCAGGGGCAGTTACAATTGTGTGTACATCGGGTCTATCTATTGGGGCATGTCAAATCTATGCCAGACCACCCTTGGTCAGTCATGTCTCTTTTTACCTGAGTGATCTCTCTTCTCCATAGGTGCCTTTTTCATGTACGTGGCCATGCAGGTGTTCTAGATCGGAATTGAGGTGTCCACTGGATTGGGAGCAAGTTCTTGTCTTTATTGCATCTTCCGCTGCCTGCTCTAGATCTGACGAATATATCATGTATGTAGGGGTATGACTAATAATCTCGTAATGCATGTGATATAGCCTCATATAGTGAACTTTAGATGAGTAATGGCACCGTGATGTGTGCACTTGTCACACACTACGTATGGCGAGAGCTTTTCATCAGCTATATATAGTGTTTGTGTGTCAAGTGTTATCTGTTAAAACAAATAAGGTGAGTAAGTTTTTCTTCTTTATCCGTTTTCTCGTGTGCCTTGCTTTTGTGGTTTTGTGAGTGTTTTAGCCTCTTTATAATTTGTATAAATGCATGCAAACAATTATCCCGATTTGTAGTGGTCGTTAATCCCGATTTGCAGTGTAATTTTTTTGGTTGAAAATTATAGGTTATGACTTCACTGGACCTTGATTTTGAAGATCAAAATTTGGTCATTTTATTCATTGATATTTGGAAAAAATTTGTATCTCAGTTTGGGCAGAGAGTGATGAGCTCTTTTGTACCCTGTCACAAAGGACCTGCCTATCATGGTCATTGAAAGTAGCCCAAGCTCTCCCAAACTTCAATTTCTCCCTTTCCTATTATTTCTTCAAGGAAGACAGGTTGTCAGCAAAGATTCTTTAACTATAGAAGATAAGTATTCTATATTCTCAAATTGAACCTGCAAAAGTAATTGATGGGACTTGATATGGGGCGAGCTCTGTCTCGTGATGAAAAAAGCGTCTTTTCTAAATACATTCACATATTTACCAAAAAGAAGAAGAGATGGGACTTGAGGCCAAATCTAGGAAGGCCTTGTGCTGTTGTAAGCTGTGTTTGATGGTTTGTTTAAACTCTATTGTTATGTATGTAGGCTTACACAGTGGAGCTTGAAGCAGAGGTTTTGCAACTGAAGGAAGAGAATATGCGGTTACGGCTGCTACAGGTGTGTCCCCTTGCGCCCTCTTCCATCCAAGTGGCCAATGCTGAAGGTCGCTTTTGCGGAGAGAAACTTGCCAGCTGATTGGATCGCTGGACCACTGAGTTCAGTCCAAACCTCTGGCCATTACATAGGACCTCCCTTAATGTTGCTTTTTCTGATGCAATGATCAAGGCTTTAGGATGTATGTGTGTCGATGTTTTATGTTGTCGATATGGCTATTCTTTTCCATAATCTCTAACCTTTGACGTCTGTGTCATTTACAGGAAGAGATGGCAGACACGCGAAGGAAGCAGGTAAGCGGCGTGCTTTCGTATTATGTGGAAGATGTATGCTTGCTGTCATTCATGAAGAACAATCTTGCTCAACAAAAGAAATGCACAATGCTTCTAGAATGTTCGTGGTTTCATAACATGTGTTTACCCCTGATATCGCGCCATGCCAATAATAATAGACTGTTCTGTTGTTTTTAGTTCCTTGATGTGCTAGCCTCCTTGGGGTCGCACATGCCCCCTAAAGCGCGGACTTTAAGAAGAACCCAAACTGGTCCGTGGTGAAAAGACCTTAAGCTCTTAATTTGGACCTATGTACCATGACGCCTGGTGCGCACATACGCATGAATGACAACAAAGAGCCCAGCTCATATTCATCTGTACACATATATATTTTTTACTGGTATGCGAGAGAGCTGCAGTTGCATGATGGGCGTTCGGGATTTGGGTGCGATGCTTGCTGTGGAACTGCAGATGGTGGGGAATCAATAATTGGAAGCAAGTCTGCTTCACATGTGGAGGACAACGATCTCGGAAGGAGATTTATTGATCCTTGGAATGTCCCTCTCAAAAAGGCTGCCAGAGAGCACAGTGTCTGGTTGTGGGTAAAATGGGGGCAATAGCTGAGGTCTGTGGCAGGGCTGTAATTCCATAATCTTGGTTGTTGAAGCGTGGTGGGCAGGGGGATTGTATGGTGGTATGCAGCAGGGCTTTTGTGCAATCATGTTGGCACACTAATTTCTGCATACGATGACATGATCACTTTGTATGGGTTTGTCAACCACTGACATTTAACGAGAAAACCAATACATACATACAACTGCAGCTGGCAGCTGGCTGACTTCAAGCTTGCATCTTCTAACTAACTCTTGTACTCTATTCATCTCTTGAATAATTATAACGGCGGCTAGTGTAAATTTGCTTGATTGCCGCTTAGGCGATGCTTGTATAGAACGGCAGCAATGGCCGGAAGAGCAAGGCATGCATGGCTTCCGGCCCTCTTGAAGCAGAGAGAGGCTTATTACCCACCGCTTCAACACCACTCGTGAGTGCTCCCAAGCCTTGGAAAACCTACGTAATATAATTGACTATATTTGAAGGTTTTAACGCTCAATTCAAAAATAATATTGAAAACATTTCTTTGGTGCTCTTTGGAAAGCACTTTTGTTTAACAAGGAATTTGACTTCTAAAGGACACTCTGATCATAATTCCCGTGAAAATTTTCTCAAATAAAAGTGTTATAGCTCATGACATTCTCTCTTCCTTGAAGTCATAGTCAACCTTGTCTATGGCTTCTCTTCAATCTCTTCGAGACATTTGACTCCGTACTGACTATTCCAAAGTTTCGTTTTTTGCATGACCATTGATTTTGTAGATTGAGAAAAATTTTCCACTGATATTGTCTCTCTAAATTAAAGAGAATCAATTTTGGAGAAGGGTTTCGGTCACATAGTTCTACTCTTAATGGCTTTTAAATGTTCAAAAAACGTATACTTCATTTAGAGTTTGATATGACCAATTTCAGTTGTATTTTCACTTTAGGCATTTCATAGTATTTTCCCCTCTAGCCTTCTCTCTCTCTCTCTCTCTCTCTCTCTCTAATGCCTCAAGTTTTTGAGCCTTCCTTGAGGATGTTAGAAAATGCAATCCAATAATCAAACTCTGATGAAGCTCTTACCAAAATCTAATTTTGGTGACATTATGTTGCTTCTACATCATAGTCATCCTCGATGATGAGTCATATTTAAGAAAGAGATGTGCTTCTCTTACATCATACTCGGCCTCGACTATGAGTCATCTTTAAGAGGACATAGATGTTGTAGAGTGCGCAGGTGATGGAGAAGGTAGGAAAGAAGACTACGCACACACACCAACACACATCGAGACACACAATCGTTATCGTGCAGCAGCCATTCAACGAGTTGCTCCTCCTTTTCTCTTTTAACTATTATCCAAAGTATATTTACAACTTAGTATAGTCAGTGTCAGGTCGCCCATAGCACAATGGACATATTCTTTAACATCATATTCTTTAACACTCTCCCTCAAGCTCAGAGTGAGCTTGCATATGATGGATTCTCAATGCTTCACGAAAGTAACAAAACTTCTCCTTTCCAAGAGCTTTTTTGAATATATCCGCAACTTGATCATTTGTCTTTACATACACCAAATCAATCTCACTTGCCAAAACTTTTTCTTGATGAAGTGATAATGTACTTCAATGTGTTTAGTGCAAGCATGGTAGATTGGATTCTTTGCCAACAGGATGCTGCTAATATTGTCACAATATATAATGACACTATCAAGATAGTCAAAACCAAAGCCTACCATAAGTACTCTCAACCATGACTCTTCACATGCTGCCAAAGCTGCTCCACGATATTCAGCTTCTGTACTTGATAATGCTACAGTTGATTGCTTCTTGCTACTCTAACTTATCATACCATTGCCAATGGAAAATGCATAACCACTTGTAGATCTTCTATCCATGAAATCTCCTGCTCAATCTACATCTGTGTAACCCTAAAGACAAAGCTTCCCATTCTTTCCATAAAACATTCCATAACTGACAGTGGCTTTCACATATCTCATAATCCGTCTCACTGCATCAATATGACTTTTACATGGCTTTTGCATGAATTGACTCACAACACCCACTGCATAACTCAAATCTGGCCTTGTTATTGTCAAGTAAATAAGGCTTCCAACCATCTTGCGATACATAGTGATATCCTCAATGTAATGTCCTTCATCAAACAACTTCACATTTTGATCAAGAGGTGTATCAACCGGTTTGCACGCTGTCATTCCATACTTCTCAAGCATATCCAATGCATATTGTCTTTGTATCATCCAAATTCCTGATAATGTATTGACAATTTCAATTCCCAAGAAATATCTCAACTCACCAAGGTCCTTCATGTTGAATTCTCTCAACAAACTCTTCTTGACATGCAAAATTTGCTCATCATGACTTCCAGTGAGAATCAAGTCATCAACATAGATAATAATAACGATGATCTCTCCATCAACATGCTTCAAAAACAATGAGTGATCAGCAGTAGACTGTTTAAATCCAATCTTCTTCAGAAATCCGGTTATCTTTTCACACCAAGCTCTAGATGCTTGCTTCAAACCATACAATGCTTTCTTCAACTTACACACATAATATGGAAACTCTGGATGTTGATAACCCTCTAGCTGTATCATATAAACTTCTTCTTCCAAGTCACCATTCAAGAATTCATTATCCACATCCATTTGCCATAACTTCCAACCAAACATACTTGCCATTGCTATTACCAATCTGACTGTTGTCATCTTTGCAACTGAACTAAATGTCTCATCATAATCAAGACCTTTTGTTTGTGCATAACCTTTAGCAACAAGCCTCGCTTTGTATCTTTCCACACTACCATCTGACTTGCACTTGACTTTGTATACCCATTTTGAACCAATTGCTTTCTTTCCAATTGGCAAGCGAACCAAATCCCAAGTGTCATTCTTCACAAGAGCATCCATCTCATCATCCATAGCTGACTCTCATTTTGATTTTTCAATTGCCTCTTGAAAACATGTAGGCTCTTTATGTTGCACACGTGAAACCATGTATGCATAATGTGTACGCATGTAACCGTTGTATGTCAATCTATCAACTGGATAACGCACCCTCTCTGATCTTCTCAATTGTGGTGCATTCTTCTCTTCAACTCTTGCATATGGAGATACATATTTTTCAATATGCTTACTGCCAGGTGTCCTCAAATGTGATAAACCATGCTCTTCATCAAGGCTTTCATCTCCAGAACTCTCTTCAACCACTTTCTTCTTTCCTTTCTCGTCTTGCTTCTTATCTCGCAAACGACCACTCCATGGGTTGACACTTCCTGTACTCTCCTCTGCCATATGTGGTCCTGAAATAGTTCTTGTTGATGGTCCTGGCTTATCAACAACATGACGCACATTCTCTTGCTCTTCATACTCATCTTCTATCATCACTGGCTTTGGTTTATACCATGGTTCATGCTCACAAAATCTGACATCTCTACTGACATAAACTGGTCTTGTCGTAGGATCATAGCACTTGTAACCTTTCTTTTCAATTGGATAGCCCAAGAATATACACTTCACTGCCTTTGGCTCCCTCTTCTTTCTTGCTTCATTTTGCACATGAACATAGCAAACACATCCAAAAACTTTCATGTAGGAAACTGTTGGCTTGATCCCATAAATTCTCTCATAAGGTGAAATTTCATGAATGGCAGCTGTTGGTGTTCGATTCATAATGTGTACTGCTATATGAACTGCTTCAGCCCAATATGTTAATGGCATATTCATCTCATTCATCATGGCTCTTGCAATCTCTGCTATGACTCTATTCTTTCTCTCACATTTTGTTGTGGTGTGTATCTGCAAGTAATCTGTCTTCTTATGCCTTGTTCACATATCAAAACTGTGTGACATGTACTCTCCCCCTCCATCTGTACGTAGGCATTTAATTTGACAACCATTATCTTTCTTAACCATAACTTTGAACTCCAAGAATAACTCAAATGCCTCCAACTTTGCCTTTAGAAAGTAAACCCATGTCATTCTGCTGTAATCATCCGTGAATGTGATAAAATATCGACAACCATTTGGTGTAGCATGATCACAAGGTCCCCAAATATCTGAATGAACAATTTCCAAAGGACTTTGGCTAATCCTCCCCCTCCTTGGAAATGGTAAACGAAATTGCTTTCCAAATTGACAAGCGTCACAAACATGATCAAAATTCAATCTGCCAAACTTTGGTAATCCACGTACAATTTGATTTGATTGCATATGCTTTAGTCTTCTAAAATTGACATGACCAATCCTCTTATGCCATAACTCTGCCCAATTATCTTGAGTGGCTGATTTGTTTGCATACATACCACTGTGTAAACATGGATCTCCAGCTTCCAATGAGAACAAGCGACCTTTCTTTCTTCCGCGTGCCAATATCTTGCCTGGTCTGCCTTTGTGAAACTCCTCTATGAAGTAGCCATAACGATTAAAACGGACTTATAACCCTTGATCTGTCATTTGTCCAACTGATGTTAAATTCTTTGTGATTGAAGGCACATATAGAACATCTCCTAATGTGTTGTATGTCCCGTCTTTTTCTAGTAATGGAACTGAACCAACATGCGTAATCCGATGCATAGTATCATCACCTGTAGCGACAAACTCATCCTCTTCTAATTTCTCTTTTCTGTCAAACCATTCACCATGATATGTCATATGATTTGTGGCACCACTATCTAAATACCAATCATCTGTATGATGTGGCTCCACCATGCTTCCAACAACATGCTCCCTAGGAAATAAATGTCCACTCGATCTATTGTCATATATATTTTGATCATGAGGATTGTATCCAGCAAAGTTTCCTCTATGTCTGCCATAACCTCGGCCTCTTCCACCACGATCACAATTTTGATTTAGCCTTGTGTAACATTCTCTTTCAAAGTGACCATAAATGCCACATCTGTTACAATATCCATCTCTTTGAGGATGTACAAATCGTCCACCTCCACGTCCACGGGTTCGGGCTCTCCCCCTGCTTCTTTGGCTATAATCATTGTAACTTTGACTTTGTTGGTTTTGCCATTGACCTCTTCCAGCATTGTTTCCACGACCATAGTTTCCTCTTCCACCTCTATTGTTTCCACGACCTCTAGAGTAAAAAACATGATCTCTGGAATTGTTATTTGATGTAGAAGGACCTGACTTGCCTAACTTCACCTCTTCAAGGTTTACTTACTCTTCAAAATCAGGCATGTGTCCTCGAACATATATAGATGTATCCAATGACTTGTATTCCGGTCCCAAACCATTCAATGTCACTGAAACTAAGTCATCATCTGGAACTTCAACATTAATGCTTGCAAGATCTTCTTGTATTTGCTTTATCTCTGTCACATAATCTGATATGGATCTATTTCCTTGCCATACACAATGTAACCTTTGCTTCAAGTGAACTTTTCGTGGTTCTGTATTGGAGCTGTTCATTCTTGCTAGTATCTCCCATGCTTCCTTTGGAGATTGAGCCTTCTTCACATGTGGTATAAAGAAGTCACTAATGCATAGTGAAATCCAATGCATCACTTTCCTTGAATTCTCGATCCACTTCTTGTAAGCTTCTACTCCTGCTTGCTATGTTTTATGTGCTTCAACATTCTCTCTATTTGGTTCCAAACCAACCTCGGGACACTCTTGTTCACCTGTAATATAATCCCATAAACCTTTTCCCATGATAAAGTTCTCCATCCTGTAAGACTATATATTGTAGTTCTCTCTGGTCAGCTTCTCTCCAACAATCTGTGTGACTTGAGTTGAAATTTCTGCCATCTTCACTCTCTCAATTTCTTCCAAAGGATTTTGACAAAATTTCGGCAGAGTTTCGTTTGTATTTGGAAAATATCTCAAGTGACAATCTCAACCAAAGTGCTCATAAACACTGACAGAAAATCTCTCACTGCCAAGGGAAAATCCACTGACTCACTTTGCCACAAACTGACTCAGTACTATGCATAAATACTCTAAAACAATGTCCACATGGACCTGTATGCAAGTGCAATCCATACGCTGTCCTGTACCACATATCCATACATCCACCTTCTTCCCATAGTCGTAAACGACATATGAGGTCTTTCGTGGGGCCAGTCGGGGGTTCGCTCCAGTACCTAATCCACCTTGCCAAGGTACCAAAGCTCCCAAGGCAAGGCTTCAAAAAACCTCACTCGACTCTCACAAAGGCTGCAGTTTTCCAAAATACATTAACTGCATATCCATACATAACCACAAATTACTCAATCTGACAATATAACCGCCTCAACTTCTTCCCACAACCTTTCTTACATAGGCGGCTGTCATAACGGACCCACAACAACCAAACATAATCTTCCATAACACAATATCATGATGCAAAAGCTCTATGTTGCTCTCCAAAACCTGTGTAAATGCTGAATTCTTCACCTGTAACCTGTAAATCTACTGTCGAGTGCAAAACTAGACATCTTCTATGCTTGTGTGAATTGGCTGTTTGCTACAAAAAATTGCAGCTTTTGGCAAATCTGAGCATGCCAGTGCGTCTGGAACGCCCAAAAACATAAAGATAGACTCCTGGATCACTGTATTCCGAGTTCGGGTGAGGGACTTATACAAAAAAACCTCTCTTTTTTGCTATTTTCCAGAGCTGCGGAAACCTGTGTATTGACTGTAGCTCCTTAAACTGAGCTCTGATACCACTTTGTAGAGTGCGCAGGTGATGGAGAAGGTAGGAAATAAGACTACGCACACACACCAACACACATCGAGACACACACACACACAATCGTTACCCTGCAGCAGCCATTCAACGAGCTGCTCTTCTCTTCTTCTCTTTTAACTATTATCCAAAGTATATTTACAACATAGTATAGTCAGTGTCCGGCCGTCCATAGCACAATGGACATATTCTTTAACATCATATTCTTTAACAGATGTGGTGCTTGTAAATCCTCATTTGAGTAAGAGAAACAAAAATAGATCTTGTGAATCCTCATTTGGGTAAGAGAGACAAAAATAGATCGTTGTTGTGTTAAATTCAATTTTACATCGGTGATGGTCACCTCATATGAATATTTCAATTCATTTTATCATATAACTTTGAGTGACAGCCTAGCTGCATACTTAGGAGTCTTGATAGTTAGAAATGTCCTCAAGCTATTCAAATTCATGCTATGAATAATAAATCTCTATGAACTGAGTTCATAGGATTACTTGATGGGAAAAACTTTCAGCCAATTAGTGGCAATCTTGAGCTTATAGCTAATTATGTACCCTTTTTTTAGAATTGAAAAAAATCTTTGTGATCATTTGGATAACTTTGCATGTTTAATGATGTATTCATTTCTCACACGTGCAGTCCATGTCTGTGTCTAATCGTTTATAAGCTTTATTGGATGTGGCATAACAACCATTTGTTGAATGCATCTTCAAAAATCTTTGATGTGTTAGTCAAAGATTTTCTCCTTGATACCATGTCGTATGGTGGTACTTTTTATCTTTAGAATAATATCTAAAAGATCATACATAGAAGTCTTTTGCAAAGAATCATGATCTTGAACTTAAGAGAGTTACAATGCTTTAGTTGAGAGATAATTTTTTTACAACGTTTATATGCTAACATTTCCCTAGAAAACATCTTGAAGACTACTCGTTTGTAGAAAGTAGTAGCCAATCATCATTTTAAACTTTAAAGAGTTCATGTGTAAGCTTGTTACTTACTCTTTTGTTGCCATATTGAGAGGTCACACCCACACTTGTAGCAAAGTTTGTACACTTTGTGACACTTCAAATATTAAGAAACATATTTGCGAATATGCCACAATGTCATTTAGCAAGAGAGACATGAAGTACAATCTATTATCTCATCGTTTGTGCAAGAAAAAAAACTCTCTTGGAGTATATATGTATCTTGTAACTCTCATTTAGTCAAGGTGAATCATATGTGTCAATTATAGTAGCAGAATGTGTATCTATCGTGCTTGGTGGACACTAAGATAGGCTATTTGAATACTTGTGCATTCTAAGAAAACAAATCTATATAGATTTGGTTTTCTACCACTACAAGAGGTTACTTAAATTTCGGGGCCACATTATCGGCATCACTGGCGGGTGTCGGTATATGTGTAGGTATGTATGGAGGGAGCTAAAGTTTTTAAAAATTTTGATTTTCAAATTTTCGATGCCTATTCCGACGTCAACGCGCATGCACTTTTCGACGCTGTCTCCGGCGCGCTTTCCGGCGCTTATACCAATTTATGTACCGACGGTACCTGCAAAAAAAGAAACCCTGGGCTTTCTCTGTGTATTTCTCTTCTTCTTGCGCCTTTTCTCAAGCTCTCTCCTTCCTCACCTCTAACAGATTTGGTGTGAAACAAGCATTCGGAAGTGCTAATCTTGCTTGTGGGTTAGCCCATAACACTAAGGTGAGATTGTTTTCATGTTTACTTGTAGATTTAGGGTTTAGGGTTTAACTTTGTGTTTGTGTGTGCGTTTTTGCAGGTTCCAGAATATTTACTTCTTTTATTCCTCAAATAGGACGAATGTGAGTGCTCAAATCTCTAAATGCATATTAAATTTATTTAAATTACTTTGTATATTAATAAAAAAAATTCATGCTTTAAACTTCGAATGCTTTAAACTTTCAATGCTTTAAAAGAAATTATGGTTTGTGATGTGAAATTTTATTTTGAATTATAAAAAAATATTGGTTGGTTTATGAAAAATTTTGTGTTGAAGAAATTTCGTTTATGTTTTAGGTTAAGTTAGGTTAGGTTAGGCTATCTTATACGTTAGGTTAGGTTAAGTTAAGCTACGTTAGGTTATGTTATACGTTATGTTAGATTATGTTAAGTTATCTTATACGTTAGGTTATGTTAAACTACATTAGATTATGTTAGGTTAGGTTAGATTAAGTTAAGCTACGTTAGGTTAAATTAGGTTGGTTAGGTTAAGTTAAGCTACGTTAGATTAGGTTAGTTTAAGCTACGTTCGGCAATACGGCAAGCCATAGAGCTTATCCACAACGCATATTAAAAACAAACAATGACGATCCGTTCGTCAATACGCCAAGCCATAAAGCTTACCCACAACGCATATGCATTGTGAACAAGCTCTATGGCTTTCCGTATTGCCAACGGCTCGCTATTGTGTTGTTTATATATCCGTGACCGGTTTTCAAGTCCTAAAATGCTAAGCGACCCTGGAAATAACACAATGGCAATCTGTTTGGCAATACGGCAAGCCATAGAGCTTGCCCACAATGCATATGCGTTGTGGGTAAGCTCTATGGCTTGACGTATTGCCAAACGGATCGCCATTGTGTTTTCTATATATTTGCAAGCATTTTTCAAATCCTAAAATAGCTAAGCGGCCCTAGAAACAACACATTGGAAAGCCTTTTGGCAATACGGTAAACCATAGATCTTGCTTACAATGCATATGCATTGTGGGAAAGCTTTATGGCTTGCCGTATTGCCAAACGGCTCTGCATTGTGTTGTTTATATGTTTGCAAGCGATTTTCAAGCGCTAAAATTGCCTCGTGTGCCTAAAAATAACACAATGGCGATCCGTTTGGCAATACGATAAGCCATAATCTTGTCCACAAGGCATATGCATTGAGGGCAAGCTCTATGGCTTGCCATATTGCCAACAACTTGCCATTGTGTTGTTTTTATGTCTGCAAGCGATTTTCAAGCCCTAAAATAGCTAAGCATCCCTAAAAACAACACAATGATAAGTTGTTTGGCAATATGACAAGCCATAGAGTTTTCCCATAATGCATATGCATTGTGTGTAAGCTCTATGGTTTTCCCTATTGCCAAAAGGCTAGCCATTGTGTTATCTATACGTCCGCGAGAAACTTTCAAGCTTTAAAATTGCCCCGCGGCCCTAAAAACAACACAATGGAGATCGTTTGGCAAATTGGAAAGCCATAGAGCTTGCACATAATGCATATGCATTCTGGGAAAGCTCTATGGCTTGTTGTATTGCCAAACAACTTGCCATTGTGTTGTCTATATGTTTGCGAGCGACTTTCAAGCACTAAAATTGCCTCGTGTTCCTAAAAACAACACAATGGTGATCTATTTGGCGATACGGCAAGGCATAAAGCTTGCCCACAAGGCATATGCATTATGGGAAAGCTCTATAGCTTGCCATATTGCCAACGGATCACCATTGTGTTCGCAACCCTAAATGGCAAATTGGCAAGCCATAGAGGTTGCCGACATCGCATATGCATTGTGGGCAAGCTGTATGGCTTGCCGTTTTGACAAACTCCTCACCATTGTGTTGTTTTTAAGTTAGGTTAGGTTAGGTTAGGTTAGGTTTACGTTATAGGTTAGGTGAGATTATAGGTTAAGTCAGAGCTAGCGACAAATTAATAGTAGAAAAAATGCAAACGGACTTCGAAGATGACTCGTGTACTTCTAAAAATGAAAACAAACTTCGGTTAGGTTAGGTTTAGGTTATAAGTTAGGTTACATTAAGTTAGGTTAGGTTTAGGTTATAGATTAGCTTAGATTATAGGTTAGGTTACAGCTAGAGACAAATTAATTGAAAGGACGGTGGTAATGCGTGTGCTAGTCTCCACCCAACCGTGCTATCTTATAGCCTCCCCCTAGCGGACACACTTCCGGCCGTGCCGGTGGCCTTGCCCATAGGACCCATGTCCTTACATTACCCCCCCCCCCCTTGGAGAATCGTTTTCGTCGTCGAAAACGAACGTAGGAAAACGTTTCTTAAGTGCGGAGACATTCTCCTATGTAGAACCTTCTTCATGTCTATCTAGCCATTTTACCAACATCTGTTGTCTAACATGATGTCTGGTGCGAAGCTCATGAGAATTCAAAATCTTTTCGGGCTCATGAGGAATACTTGGCGATGCGATAAGGTCAACCAACACACCTGTGTCAATGACATTATCATTCTGTCCTACTATTTTCGTAAACGGTTAACATGAAAAAGAGGATGAACTCGTGAGTGCTCTGGAAGAGCTAACTTATAGGCCACTTGACCTATACGTTTGAGAATGGTAAATGGTCCACAATAGCGTGGTGAAAGTTTAGCAGCTTTTCCCGTCTTCAGAATTTCTGAATGCTCCGGAACTTTGAGGAAAACCTTGTCTCCTTTGAAAGTAGCAAGACATCGATGCTCATCTGCGTACTTCTTATATCAATCTTGAGTTTTCTTAACATTTTGTCAAGCAACTCGAAGCATGTCAAAATGGTATTGGAGAAAATCCTTTGCTTGTTGTATCTTCTTCTTAGCAAACCCCACCGTAACGGGTGATCTAGGTTGAAATCCATACAAAAGCATAAATGGACTAAACCCTGTAGTCACATGCTTTAAACTATTATAAGAAAATTCTGTGCGCGTATGTCGCACGTGTCAATGCAAGGAACTTGCCGATACACCGTGTGTGAGCCACAAATGGCTCCAAGCACACAACAAGCCTAAACTAGTAAGCTCAAAGAAAGCGATGGTGTGTCACTCACCGCTCTACGCTTGCTTCGTGGAGGATTCCTCGCCGCGAAGAAGAAGGAGCCGCCGCTTTGCCGCACTCAACCGCTTTGCCGCCGCCGTTTTGTCGTCGCAATGCTCGATCGCACACACACACACACACACTCTCTCTCTCTCACATACACACACACACACAAGGAGGTGAAGAAGAAGAAGATGGAGATGGAGATGGACCAAGAGCACTCTTCTATTGCACAAATGAGAGAATGAGTGAATTTTAGGTTTATTTGACTTTTATATGAGCTCGCCCCATTCACACTTGGGCGCCCATGCTTAGCCAACTAATCCCTTGAATGTTCCAGTTAGAGTGCGCCTCTCATCGACGATCACTCTTACCCTTTTCCTATTGGACCGACAAGCCCGGTACCTGACTCTACCAAATAAATAATACAATGTCCGCCGTAGGTTACAATGTCCGTCGTAGGTAATAGGGTGTCTGTGAGCCGTGGGGGTTAACATGCCCCCCTTCTTGATGTAGATTCCGTCCTCGGAAGCTATTGAGTTGAAGCTTGTTATGTCCATGTTGTAGAGCATCTGGATTTGAATCTGCAAGGCAAAGTCAGTGTTTCAGCAAGCGGAATTATATTTCCATAAATCATGAGGGGAATGTAAAGTACATGTGGAAATGAGGAAATGCAAGATTTATGAAATGTTAGACTGCCATTAAGGACAAATAAATCGCACTTTGAGTAAATTAATTAATCAAGAGTTTTGGGCTTATGGGTGAGTCTATCAATTAGTTAGCTATGACTAAGGTTAAAACAACTACTCTAGTACTAGCTAAACTAAGAAGATTATCTAAATGCAAGATTCCCTAATTGTGCTTTTCAGCTCTGATTAGCCAACTAGCTCTCACAACTGCAAACAAAAGCTTGAAATGTTAACTGTAAGCTCGATGGAAGTCTTTTAAATGTCATTTTTTTCTTTTTCTCTTTTTTACTTTGGTTCACAATCATTTGACGTGTGTGCTTATTTTGTATGTCCGGGGCTTTTTGCTTCTCAAGGAAAAGCACCCACACTGGGAACCTCTAGGACTCTAGTACCATACACAATACATGTGAGTGAAGTACCAAATCAAGCCAGGATTTCTCTTCCAGCATTAGATTTTTCATTTGTGGCACTTATGTTTTTTGCCATCATTTCCTTTGTATTCTCACTAGTGTTTTTGTTGTTTAAGTGAGCAAGCTTCTCTATGCCTTAAACATTCCTAAGGTCTCAAATACTCAGATAATTTTATTAGCTAGGACTAGTGGTCAAGTAAATGAGTTAACCTAAAGTTACGGTCTCCAAATCTCAAGGCTCATCCATAAGATTATACTCTAGTTCCATCAACTTAAGCAAATAAAAATTTATACATCTATAATGGCAGATAACAAACGTAACTATTGCACTCAAACAAACCATGAAAAATCATTATTAGCAATTATACATATCCACCAACATGAATCATGGAAAGTAGTACACCTGGAGGTATGGAGTTGCTCATTTCGTCGAAGCAGATGTCCTTAGCCATGTGGATGGAGATCCATATAAGTCCTACCTAACACATCCAAAAAACAAGCACTATACCTCTAGGAGGCATGTCAGTGTGAAAAAATTAAAACTCCTAGAAAACAAACTCAAAACACAATCCAGACCCCTAACCTACCTATCTGTCATCCCTTTTAGAATCAAGAAAAGAGGATATTATATAAACCGGGTGGCCACCCTAAGGCTAGGCCTCTATCCTTATCATCTAGATAAACGAAATCATTTTTCGTGAGGCCATAGTCTTCCTCGGTCTCTATTATTTCTTCTTCATCATCCTCTTGCGCAAGCGTGTTAATCAAGAACCTCGCGATGCGTGGATACTCATCCTGTGCAAAAGAATAAGCATGTGCCATCGGAGAAACATTCGCTACTGGGTAGGGATCACTAGTTATCCATATACGTATCAGCCATTCTAACTCCTCAAAATTTCACTCACGTGCAAGTCTCTCTACCAAATCCCATTCGCAAGAAAGTACAGGGTAGCAAATGTGAAACACTTGAGAAAAAGAAAAAGGGTACCTTTCATAAAAAATAGAAGCCCATGCCTCTGGTGAACTAGCCATCTCTGAGAATACAAATAGATTTGGTTAGGTCTTTAAAACATGAGTTGTTTTTGTGTGTTGCTTGATGTGACATGGTGAATTTAGACTTATGTGTAGGATCTGATAGGGTGCTCTCTCGTTGCTAGTCGCTCTTGCTCTTTTACTTTTTTATCTTGTTTTTGTGAGTATAAGGCTTTATATATACATTCCCTAAGATTGGAGATTAAGAGGTCAGGGAGAAAGGTTGAGAGGGAAGCAAGTGAATGATGGATGTCAACAAACACTCCCCCCTTCCTTGTGTAGATCATACCGTTTGAAATGATGTCGTCACCCTTTGAAACTAGTTGTTCCAAGTTGTTATAGGTGAAGGCTTTAACCAATAGTTTTTGACCACTCTATGCGTTTCATATAGTTGCAAGGGTGGTAAGGTACTCTACCATGATTTTATTTGCAACATCGTTGTAGGTGGTGAATTTACAACGGGAGGTGTAAACTCTTTCTTGCTTGTATGGATATGTACAATGGTAGGTGGAGGTTGTATCGAAGCTTCTATTTCCGTATAGGAACTACATGAAGAGCAAGAAGCTTCATTTGCTTTCCCTGTTCCTGAGCTAGGTGGAACAAATTGTTCTTTCTTTGGTACCCAAACTAGCTCTGAAGCAGGTGTGTCGCATTCTGTGATTTTTTCCTTTCCACGATCTTCAATTTGTTTTGGAGCCATAGGATTGAGCTCACATGGGCCCGGTGACAGGTAAAAGTACAATTTACGTTTGGGCACCCAGATTTGATCATTTCCTTCATAGTATCCTTGGGCTTCCAATAGTCGTTTAGGAATCCAACGTAATGTTTCTTTACATTTCTTGGAGTGAGGGGGACGTTTCTTACGAGGCTTCCGTTTTTTAGCATCAGCCATGGTTACTAAAGAAGCTTTAGGGACTCACTTGTATGTTTTCTTTGTTATATTATGATGGTTCTTGTGTGTCTCAAGCTTTCTTTCAACTACATCAATTGAAGCTCTAGAGAGTTGGGCTATGGGGACGTATGGTTCAACCTCTTGGACATGCAATGTCTTGGGTTTTATTTCCTTAGGCAATATCTCAGGGACTATGGCTTGAGTGGTAGGGATAAGAGTTGTTTTTTGCGTTGTGACACCCCCAGTCCCCCAATCAATAGTGCATTTGGTGGCTATCATCCACGTGCGTCCTAGGTTTATATTACCCTCCATAGTTCCAACAGGCATGACCAAAAAGTCTTGAGCTACAACCCCATTGTCATAACTGACAGAAGTGTGCCAGATTTCAAAAACCGTAGTTTTTTTCTTGTTGACACCCTTGACTTGGATAATACTCTCAGATAGAGGTGGCTTCCCAAAGTGACACCACACCCCATATGATAGCATATTATATTTAGCACCTGTGTCCAATAAGGCGTTATATAGCACTTTTCCATAGGTGCTATTTAGCTCAATAGGGTATCGTAGAGGTGTGTCAGAGTCCAACCAATACTCGTCGATTTCAACGTGGAATGTATGTGTGACTCCAAGGTTAGCCTCTCGTTTTCGTTTTATACGTTGTTGTCGCTCCTTAGCCTCAGATTGAGCTTGTATCTTCTTCAATTCTATTTGTGCCTTGGCTGCCTTTTTTGTGTGAATGGCACGCAACTTCTCTTGGCTTAAAGGATCATAGTATATTTTAAATTTGCTCCCATTGAGGAATCCAATGGTTTCAACTCCATCAAGAGTCTCCACACGAATGGTTCCTTGTGGGGTGATCTCACATACTCTATATGGTCCTTTTCCCGCATATTTCAACTTTTTCTTTTCGTTACGCACTCCATACATAAGGACTTTATCACCAACATTGATATCTTTGTTCTTTAAATGACGGTCAAACCATTTCTTCCTCCTATCTTTCTCCACAAGTGCATTTTGCACAGCTAATTGCCTCTCTTCATCTAGCTTTTCAAGGATATATAATTGCTCAACTAAGGGGTTACCATCCCAACCTTCTTGAGAAGCTACTCAAAGACTAGGAACGACAAACTCCCACGTCATAACCGCTTCTTGGCCATACACCATCTTGAATGGTGTGCAGTTAATGGCAACTTTATACGCAGTACGATAAGCCCATAGAGCTGATGTAAGCTTTAAATCCCAATCTGTGCGATGAGCTTCCACAGTTTTGGTTAAGATAGAGATTAAGGTCTTATTGGTGCTCTCAGCTTGGCGATTTGCTTGTGGATAATAAGGTGTGGATTTATGGTGAGCTATCATAAAGTTGGTAGTGAGTTCTTTTATTACTCCATTTATAAAATGAGTACCATTGTCACTCACAATCTCAAAGGGACAACCAAATCTTGTAACAATGTTCTCAAAGAGAGACTTAGCAGTTGACCTTGCATCGGCCTTACGTGTCGCCCTGGCTTCCGTCCACTTTGTCACATAGTCAGTGGTAACGATAATATATCGAGATTGAGTGCTACGAGCTGCCTGACTAATTGGGCCTACAAAGTCTAAACCCCATTTTTCAAATGGTTGAGTCACTTTAACAGGATGTAAGGGCATCCTATCCTTTTGTTGTGTGATCTTGTAATGTTGGCATTCATCACATCCTTTTGCAAAAAGTGATGCATCCTTAAATAAGGTTGGCCACCAATAGCCTGATTGCAACACCTTTCTAGCTGTTAGTTCCCCTGAGAAATGTCCTCCGGCTATACCCATGTGGGATTCTTGCAGTATGTATAAATACTCATCCTCACGGGCACAACGTCTAAGAATATCATGCTTCCCTAGCCTATAGAGAGTTCCTACAATGAGAGAGTAAGGTTCACATTCTTTTAACAGTTTTCGAGCTATGTCCTTACGAAGCTCTTTGGGTGGAAAACCATTAACTAGAAAGTTCACAATATTCTCACTCCATTCAGGTATGGTTTCAACTAGGAATAGAGAAGTATCAGGCAATTCATCATCGACTCCAGTAGGGGCTTCACCATTGGGTATGCGAGACAAATGATCAGCCATGACATGTCTTTTACCAGGTCTCACCACAATGGTAAAATCAAACTCAAGGAGAATTAACAACCATCTTGTAATTCTTCCCGTGGAACAAGGTTTATTCACTAGATACAACAAGGCTTGATGATCAACATAGAACACAAACTTGTTGGCCAGAAGGTAGTAGCGAAATTTCTTCACTGCATAAATCATACCTAAACCTTCTCGCTGTGTAGTGGTGTAGTTTCTTTCGGCATCATTCAACTGACGACTTGCAAAGCTAATGGGGTAGTCCAGTTTATGTTCTCCTGGTTGAGCTAGAACACACCCAATAGAAAAGTTCGATGCATCAATATGCACATGAAAAATTACATTCCAATCGGGCACTCGTAGAATAGGAGCGCTAGTCAAGGTCTTTTTCAATGACTCATAATCATGGTCACACTCCGTAGTCCATTGGAACTCAATAAGAAGCTTGTACAAAGGACGAGCTATCTCGGCAAAGTTTAAAATAAACCGTAGGTAATAACCAACATGGCCCATGAACCTTTGAACTCCTTTATAGTTTGTAGGTGTTGGCAATTCTGCAATGGCTTTAATTTTGCTCTCATCTGTGGAAATCCCATTTTTGGACACTATATGCCCTAAAATGACTCCATGTTTAACCCAAAATTGGCATTTGAAAGGATTTAAGGAGATGCGATACAATCTACACTTCTCAAACACTTTTCGTAAGCATGATAGATGTTCTTTCCAAGAGGAATAAACACAAAGGTCATCTAAGAAAGCTTCACAAAACTCCCTCAAATATTCTTTAAAAGCAGTGTTCATTAATCTTTGAAAGGTAGCCGGGGCATTGGTTAAGCCAAAAGCCATAACACGAAATGTGAACACTCCAAATTCGGTTATAAAGGCTATTTTAGCTTGGTCCTCCAGCGCAATTGTGATTTGATTGTAGCCAGAGTACCCATCCAAAAAGCTATAAGCTTTCTTCCCTGCAACTCTTTCAAGCACATGTTCTGAATATGGCAAGGGGCAATGGTCCCTCCTAGTGGCGGCATTGACCTTCTTGAGATCCACGCACACTCTAAGTTTCCCATTCTTTTTTGGCACAATCACTATTGGGGACACCCATTCTGAGTGCTCAATAGTATATATGAATCCGCATTTCACAAGATTTTCAATCTCTTCTTGAACGATCTTTGTATATTTAGGATTCATTGGGTAGGGTCGTTGCTGAACTGGTTTAGCCATGCTATTCATGGGGATTGTGTGCTGCACACGAAAGGTGGAACACCTTTCATATCATGATAAGTCCAGGCAAATATATTTCTGAATTCCTTGATAAGTTCTTTAAGTACACACTCCTCAGTCTCGGTCAGATCTTGGGCAATGAAAACAGGTTTAGACTCTTCTCCTGGGTCTGCTAACTCTATTTCCTTAACTATCGCTGGACCATCATAAACTCCATTGCTCCCATCGATAGGTTTTCTTTGAGCCTTTGTATACACAACCTTACGTTCCTCTGTGGTATAGGATTTGAAATGTTCAGGTGCAGGGTGTAAGTCTATGGGGTCTTGTTATTCTGTGGACTGTGATTTAACTTCTGATTCCTTTTGTTGTTGAGTTAACTCTCGATTTTGTCGTCTCCTTACGGTATGGCTCAACTTTGGCTTCTCTGTAGCCTCTAGTTGTGCGATGTCAATGGGTTGTGGACTACACCACATAACGCTTTGAAGGTATTCACCCCAGTTATCTACCAACTTTCGATGAGCATCACATGCCCCTATATAATTAAGCCATTCTGCGGTAGATTTCTTTTCATTTATTCTAGCACGCACATTTGCTCGATATCGTCGCCTCTTATATCTCTTACTCGTCTTGTTTAATTATCGATTACGGTCGATTTCTAGTGAAGACTCACTAGATGAATCACTACTTGTGTCTTCTGCTCCCTTGGATAGATTATCATCTAGGTTACCACTGGGCCCTGAATGGTTTGTCCCCACATTTGCACTAAGATTTAACTCAGATTATTTGTCCTCAGAGTCAATTTCAACTGATGATTCTGACCCCAAATCGTGTGGGCTATAGTCTTCTGAGGCGCTAATGGTTTCAATGCCAGTCAAACTTTCATCTTGTAGATCATCAGAAGCTATATGCATTGCTTCTAGCATGTTTAAGGGTACAAGTGGTGGTATTTCATCCCCCTCAGGTGTTACCCAGGTCGTCCCCCTATTTCCCCAAGTGTCTATGGTTGCTACTAGGTGGACCCAATCCACATTGTCCGACTCAGTTATCCCAGGTAGTACATTCATATAAGGAGAATCTTCCCCAACATCAGTGTCCGCTTTACACGTGTAACAATACTGCAATGGGGCCGAGTGAACTGTGGTGTCAGATCTATGATCGATTATAAACCTGTTTCCTAGAGGATGTGCTCGACCCGTCACAAGATCCACTCGAATGACAGAATCTTGGAACTGCAAGTAGACATGGTTTTTAGACCAGTCATGAACCATTTTTGCTTCCCTCATGAAAGGACGTCCTAAGATCATCTCCAATGCCATAGTGTGTTTGGAGAAATCCATAACAATGAAGGTAACTCTTATTTTATGTCCAAAGACCTTGATCTTGAGATCTTCTAGCATCCCAATAGGTTTAACAATAGACCCATTGGCCATTTTCAATACTATGGTTGTCGTCGCAAGGTGAGGTCTTCCCATAGTTTCCCAGCAATTTTTAGTCACAATGCTAACCCCAGCGCCACCATCAAGGATTCCCTTCACAGTTAAACCCTTAGTAGTGATTGGTATAGTCGCATTGGATTCATCACCCTCAAAGTATTGTCCCAACTTCTTAACAAGTATTTCTATAACAAGGTTCTCATCAAGGTTGGGTTGTGGATCTATGTGTTCCTCCTCTATTGGCATCTCCCCAGCTCCATCCATCTGTGCAAATTGTGGTAGCCCAAACTTCAGTTCTCCATTGAGGAAGGCTCGAAGAGCTGAGACTAGCTCAGGGTCTTTATATAGTTTGGACATGATGGTGGTTCTAACTTTTGAAGACATGAAATCCATCAATTTGGCAATGTTTAACGACACCTTTTGGCCTTGAGTCCCTTGACGTGGTGAAGATGGGATCTCCATTTCTTTGATAGGATCAGGTAGTCCCTCTGTAAACATTCTTTCCATCAAGAAGTGAGTACGTCCACTTTCCCATGACTTTAAGTCACTTTCTTCTTGGATGACACTAGGTATGTCCAAGGGTCTATGGACTTGGTGAGGTTGTTGTTGCGTAGGGAACACGGTGTTTGTAATCTGGATCTTCCTAGGTGCTGGTTCTAGATCCCTTTGGGTATCTTCTACCAAACTCCTTAATTGCTTGACTCGCTCAATCTCCTCTATAGGGTTTGGGTAAGTTCCTATCTTCTTTTTGGATCCTGTCCATTGTGGCTCATGAAGATCTTCCTTGTTGGTTTCTATGTTAGTGGTCGTTTTGGTCTCCATGGTTTCACCTGAATCAGAATCTTCTTCAGCGTCGTTCATATATACGGGGTCATCACCAGTCCCTATGTTGGTCTTTGAACTAGGGTCTGACTTTGCTGCTTTTTGTGATCTCTTTCTTCGTGTTTTCTTCTTTTTCTGAGATTGGGCAATTGATGCCGTGTCTCTTTTCTCAAGAATATAATTTTGTTTTTGGAGCATCGATCGTGTGAGTACGTTTACTGGTACCACGGGTGTACTTGGTGATGGCTCCTCGGTAACTTCAATCAAGTTTAATGGCGTGATCTTCGGTGAATTTGGATTATTTGGACATTGGGCAATCAAATGATCTATGCCACATCGATTACACATGAGTATCGGCATTGTAGACGTGCTCGCTTGATTGGTTTGCATTAGTGTGGCATTCTTTTGTAGCCTAATAGGACACTCGGCTACACGATGTGGACCTCCACACTCATAGCATTGAAGAGGTGGTCTCTTAGCAGTGTAGTTGATATTTTGGCCTCTTGCCGCAAGAGCAGCTACTTGATATACAGGTTTGACTTGTCCCCAATAGTCCTCCATGTAGTATTGTGGACTTTCTTCAAGCACATCCATCCCATAGGTGATATTAGGATCTATATCTTCCTCATAGCCTTCCAAACAAGAAATAGATGACTCACAACCCACTTGATTCACAGAAGTGATTCTCAGATGTGGTGGTTGCGGTCCTAGCACTGGAGGCGGTAAGGGTGTTGTTTGAACAACATTTTGGGCCCTAGGGACCATATGTTGTGATGTTTGTTCAAGAGGTGGGGCCGGCATCAATGCAGGCACTCGAGGTGTGTTTGTCCATGCTAAGGTTGGTCTATTGGCCATCGCACGCTTAAATACTATGCAATCCTTAGCTTGATGACCATACCTCCCACATGCATTGCAGTTCCCATTGAATTTTACTCTAAAAGTAGGGCATTCACTGGTACTATGCGGTCCATAGCATACTGAGCACCATTGTTGCTCCCTTCTTGGATACATATGATTGTTTTGTGGAGCACGATTGTCTCTAAGACTCTCTTGAATAGCCTTGGTGAGATCTGCTAAAGTCATCTCAGATATCTTTGGCTCCTTAGCAATAGGCTTTAGGGTCATTGACTGATTCCTTGATGCTTGCGAGCTAATAGATTTAGGCTCAACGGACACTCTTTCTCCTTGAATCATTAAATTATCCTCCAATTGGATCGCATTGGCGGTGACTGCTTCCCAAGTGGTGATACCTCTAATGACTAGGCCATTGTAGATATCCTCATGTTGTAACCCCCTAATGAATCTATCAAGCAATTGGTTATTGTTGAAGTGCTCATTTGGATTACAACGAGAATTCAAATGCTTCAAGCGACTTATAAAGTCTCTCACCGACTCTCCTTCCTCTCGTTGGGCTTTCTGGAGCTGAGAGGCTACACCCCAAAGTACTCCCTCTCGTATGTATTCCTTTAAGAACAGTCTCCTAAGAGTAGGGTAAATCGTTTTTTCTTCCACCCTTAGGGTTCTATACCAATCTCCAGCCTTTCCACTTAAGGTTAGGCTTAAAGCATTGCTCTTATGCAGGTCATTGTGTTCTCCTAGAGAATCGCATATTTGTTCAAACACTTCGATATGCTTTCTCACATCCCCGTCTCCACTAAATTTTTGTGTGAGCTTGGCTATTTTTACTGCCTTACTTCTAGGCTCTCTATCAGGCGTGTTACGCATATTCTCAGCAATAGATCGACCAATAGCTTGAGCAAATGTTGCCAAGTCACCTAAGTGAGCAGGCACCATGGGTGAAGGCGCTCCAGAGACTACATGTGGAGTAGGTATTGGCATTGGGCTTGGCGCATAGGAAGCCCTTGGGTTCCACGTTGGGTACGATGTTGTGCCATGTGGTGGTCCATAGTTCATATGAGTGGCCCTAGGCATAGCAGACGTCGGATGTGACATGCTAATGCTAGCCGGTATAGTCCCATGGAAATAAGAACTTGTGTATTGTGGTTGTGGAGCATAGGTAGTTGAAACAATGGAAGGGGTAGAGACTACATGAGTACGTGGATCCATAGGTGCATACGATTGGTTTGCACTTGTAGGTACTATTGCAGGCATTGAGCTACCATGTAGCGGTGCTTTACTAACAAACGAGGTCCATGTCGTGTTTCTTGGCATGCCCATCATTGGGGTAGGCATGGTAGCCATGGTGTCATCAAGGGAAAGATGAGCTAGACTTGGAAAAGTAAAGCTATCACTTGTGGGCTCAGATTGCATTGAGACCCCTGGCAAAACAACATATGGGGGATCGATGGGACTCACTGGGGGAGTCTCCATTTGTGATAGAGTGGGTTGTTTCCCTTTGCCTGTGTCTAAAAATTGCATAGGACCCGTCGAAGGTATGTTTATTCCTCGATTTTGCCTCTCAGACTGGATAATCCTATGGATGACATTGCAGATCATGTGTTGTTGTTCCTCTAGACTAGTGGCACTAGATGTGGATTGTACAACTTCTAACCAACCCACATGGTATGTGTAGCCCATGTATAGGTCGGTCAAAGTCTCTGTGTGTAGGTCATATTTCCAATTTTCATTGAGAAATACCCAGTCCAAACTTGGTGTACTAGAGGGTTGCCGTGAGGTGGATGCAATGTTGCTTCCCGTGTTTTGACTTTTAGTCACCGCTACCTTAGAGGCGACTTTGGAAGGTGGTAGCTCGGTAGGGCCCTCATTAAATGAGGTAGGTAGAATGTCTACGTGGACACTCTGAGGGAGTGTGGGGTCTACAGGAGATGTGAATGGTGATTCTACTTCCCCACCCCCTTCATTTACTTCACTAGCCGTAGGTTCAGAGCGCGTAGCTCTAGTAAAAGTTTCCATCAAACGGCTAAAAACACTAGTTCCAGGTTGTTGGGCCCAGCTAGGCACGGTTTCATTTGTTCCCCCGGGGCTTTGTGTAAGATGCTCTTCCATAATATCGTAGTCAGAGGAAGAGTCGCTAGCCGCTATATTTGGGTCTTGGGTTGCACTACCTTGGGTCCCCGCCGAGGGCATAGACCCTAACGTGGAAGGATAGTGAGTACCCCCGTAAATCAAAGCACTGGCTAGTTGTTTGGACTCTAGCACACGACCAGAGCGTAGATACATGTGCCTTGGGTGCCCTACAAGTGTCAGCAAGTACACTCAAAGGTTACTTGCTTTGTTTTGTGGGTGTTTTGCACCCCGTTTTCTACTTGATTTTTTCTTGTTTTTGATGTTTTTTGAATGTTTTTTTAATGTTTGATTTTTTTGATTGAAGTGTGTGATAGCTCGAAACGAGCGTATCACTTAAAGGGTCGCTGTGTGCTTTACAACACAATTTTTGGGCATCTGACGTTCCGTTGGTCCTCAAAAAATCTATTTTTAGCTACGTGTGAAGCTAAAATTTGTTTTTTTTTAAAAGGCGACTGAGGCCTAGGCCTGAGCATGAGCTTGGGCTTGGGTCTGGGCTTGGATGTGGGAGATATTCCCGATCCCGGTCCTACCTTTAAATTTTATTTTTTAAAAAGTTTTTTTTATAATAAGGATAAGGCCGCCGCAGCCTGCACGAGAGCACACACACACTCTCTCTACCTACTTCTAACTAATACACCTACTCTTACACACTAACACACTCTATTAACTCTCACTAATCTACTTTCTACTTACTGTACACAAAAAACTAACTACCTTAATACACAGAGAATAAACACAGAACCTTTGAAATCTCTATTAACAAAGAAAACTAACTACCTTAATACACAAAGAATAAACACAGAACCTTTGAAAAATCCATTAATAAAAAAAACACACAGTATAACACCAAATCCCTCTTCTCAACACACACACACACACACTCCTTCCTTACCTTTCCTACAATAGAAATTGCACCACGGAGAAGCATAGAGTGCTACTCGAGCTTCATGTATGGCACTCCCCGGCAGCTGCGCCAAAAATGTGCGCGTATGTCGCACGTGTCAATGCAAGGAACTTGCCGATACACCGTGTGCGAGCCACAAATGGCTCCAAGCACACAATAAGCCTAAACTAGTAAGCTCAAAGAAGGCGATGGTGTGTCACTCACCGCTCTACGCTTGCTTCGTGGAGGATTCCTCGCTGCGAAGAAGAAGGAGCCGTCGCTTCGCTGCGCTCAACCTCTTCGCCGCCGTCGTCGCAATGCTCGATCGCACACACACACACACACACACACACTCTCTCTCTCTCTCTCTCTCACATACACACACACACACAAGGAGGTGAAGAAGAAGAAGATGGAGATGGAGATGGAGCAAGAGCACTCTTCTATTGCACAAATGAGAGAATGAGTGAATTTTAGGTTTAGTTGACTTTTATATGAGTTCGCCCCATTCACACTTGGGCGCCCATGCTTAGCCAACTAATCCCTTGAATGTTCCAGTTAGAGTGCGCCTCTCATCGGCGATCACTCTTACCCTTTTCCTATTGGACCGACAAGCCCGGTACCTGACTCTACCAAATAAATAATACAATGTCCGCCGTAGGTTACAACGTCCATCGTAGGTAATAGGGTGTCTGTGAGCCATTAGGGTTAACAAATTCCAATATAGGTAAGTAGTCTTTCCAATTGGTTTTCTTCTTGCTAACGTATGCTCGTAGCATATCCTCTAGCACTTGATTAACTCTTTCTGTTTGACCATCCGTTTTTGGATGATGAGCCGTACTTAGATTAAGTTTAGTTTCCAACTTTTGGAACACAGCTCTCTAGAAGTGATTATCGAACTTTCGATCTCCATCACTAATGATACTAGCTGGAAGACCGTAGAGTTTATATATATGCTCTACAAATAGCCGTGCTAATTCCGATGTCTTAACCGTAGTCTTAGTGAAAATGAATCGGTCTACAATTATCCAAATGGCATCATGGCCACGATTTGTATTAGGTAGTCCTATTACAAAATCCATAGAGATACTCTCCCACTTACCTTGTGGAATCTCTAAAGGATATAAAAGGCCACCTACCTTGAGGCGCTCTTCCTTATTAACTTGGCAGTTTAGTATGTACTCTTGAACATCATGATGTGTGTCCGGACAATAAAATTGCCGTCGAACTAAGGCATACGTCTTACGGATACCTGGATGGCGAGCACTTGGACTATCGTGACACTCAAATAAGATTTGGCGCCTAGTGTCTAAGTCCTTTTGGCACACATACTCTATCTTTGTGGAGTAAGTAGCCATCATCAATGGAAAAATTCTTCCATCGCTTAAGCTCTTCCTGAGTAGGGGTGGAGCTCTATGTGCTAGAGTTTCTATCTGCGTGTGAAGAGACATGTTGATCTGGCTGTTCAGAGACATGTGAGTGTGAGGGATCCCTTTTTAAAACTACACTCCACACTTTAGCATATAATTGATCTTGTGCACACTTGCCACGTTATGACTCCAAAAATCCACTCTTTAGTTCCGTGAAAGCAAGTGTATTAATCTGAGGCATCCGACTTAGTGCATCCACTCCTACATTATATCGCCCCTTGCGATATCGTAGCTTACAATCATAATCTTGAAGGATTTCTGCACATCTAGCTTTATGGCCCTTCAAGTCTGTTTGAGTAGTAAACCATTTGATACTCTCATGGTAAAAAAAAAAAACTACTTCAAACTCGGCACCATATAAATAGTGTCGCCACTTTCGTAAAGCGTGAATTATGGTATAGAGCTCTCTCTCATAGACAGAATAATTCTGTTGAGCTCTATCTAACTTTTTACTTTCAAAAGCTATAGGTCTTCCCTCCTGGAGAAGTACCGCACCGATGGCTTTATCACTAGCATCAGTCTCTACCACAAACGACTTAAGTGGGTCGACGATTGCTAGGATGGGAGCAATGGCTATAGCTACCTTGAGCTCTTCGAAACTGCATTTTTGGGATTCTTGCCAAGAAAAGGTTTTACCTTTTGCTTTAAGTTGATCCGTCATAAGAACAGTGATTTTGGCATAGTCACGGATATACTGTCGATAAAATCCAGCCATACCTAAAAATATTTGAAGCTCCTCAACCGTGTTGGGAGGTGGCCATCGAAGAATGACAACGACCTTGTCAGTATCCATCGTGATGCCAGAATAAGAGATCACATGACCGAGGTAATGTATCTTTGTTTTAAAAAAATTGCACTTGCTTTGCTTAGCATACAACGCGTGAGCTCGTAGCTGTTCAAACACTAATCGTAAGTGTTCTATGTGTTCATCTTCAGTCTTACTGTAAATGAGAATATCATCAAGGAAAACCACAACAAATTTTCCAAGATAGGACGTAAGACACTATCCATGAGTGTCATAAATGTAGTTGGAGCATTGGTTAGACCAAAAGACATAACCAAAAATTCAAAATGCCCGATCCGTGTTCTAAAGACAGTTTTGGAGATATCTTGCAGTAGGATACGTACCTTGTGGTATCCTGAACGAAGATCTATCTTTGTATAGTATCTTGCCCCGTGGAGTTGATCAAACAACTCATCAACTCGAGGCAGAGGATACTTGTTCTTGATGGTTATTGCATTTAATCCGCGATAATCTGCGCACATGCGCATAGTACCATCTTTATTTTTTACCAATAAAATTGGTGATGCCCAAGGCGAAGTGCTAGGTCTAATGAAACCACGAGCGAGGTAGTCAGCCAACTGACTCTCAACCTCCTTGGCTTATTTAGCACTCATACGATAAGGTGGTTTACTCACCGGTTTAGTGCCTGGCAAGACATCTATGCTATGCTGCACATCACGTGTATGGGGTAAACCCGGTGGTAAATCACTTGAGAACACATCACTATACTCCGTGAGTAAGTGAGTCAGCTTTTGCCGTGCAAAAGGAGAAAGTAAACTAGAGTTATGCTGGGATGGAGAATCTTGTAATTCCTATAATGTTTGTTTTACAACAGTTGCACGTTGCTCTATAGAATTAAAATTGAGAGCACTTTGCTCGTTAGATTTGTTAACACTTTGTTTATCTGTAGAATTCATTGTACTTTGCATACCATTAGAATTCATTGCAATTTGCATACCATTACTAGAATTTAGTGCACTTTGCATACCATTACTAGAATTCACTGCACTTTGCTCTTGAGAATTCACAAGACTTGGACACAAACAGTAACACAAAAAGACTCCATCTATTAAATTTGCTTTCTGCAGAATAGAAAGCTCGATTGTACATATAAGTGGTGCAGATGGTATATTTTTCTCACCAAGCAAAAACACATGTTTACCATTGGCCATAAAGGATAAGGAGTTGTGTTCATAACTAGTGTGCAATGTGTTTCCTAAACCATGCAGCCACTCCCGTCCTAAAACTACATCAGCATGGTCCATGTTCATAACTTGGAAGTTGAGGGTCATCGTATGATCTTGAAGAATAAGCTCAACCCTTGAACTACCGTGTCCCATACTTCTTTATCATTCCTAGACATCTGCTCCACCACATACTTGTGAGAGCAAGGAGTTTTCTTATAGTTCAAGAAGTTATGAGTTGCACCATCATCCACTAAAATACGAACACGTTGTCCGTTAATAGTGCCATGCATGCGAATCAAATCATGGGGGCCAAAGGTGGGCTGCCACACTGAAGCAGGTACACAACACTTGTGCTTTTCTTCCATATGAAGAATCTCTACAACACAATATTTAGGAGATGAATCTAATGTGAGGCGTTGCACCGTGTGCATGGCCTTTTCTTTGCCTTGCAAAAGAGGACAATCTTTCTTGTTATGTTGGTCCGAAAGACATCTAAAACACAAATTGTGTTTCTTTGCATGCTCAAAATCAGCAGTGCTGAGAGACCCACACGGAGTATCTTGTGATTGCTTAGGCTTCTTAGCCTCTTGTGGGCGTGGAGAGGTAGATTGTCTCTTATTCCTCTTGGAACGTGTGGGAGATCTACCTCGCCATTGGCTCTTAGCCACATTGCTCTTAGCAAAAGTATTCTTAGAGTAGGGAACATTTCCTTTCCTCTCTTGGTCATCATCATATCTTTGTGCATGACTAATGGCTTCTTCCAAAGTTTTTGGATGTTGGGTCTTGACATGAAGATGATAGTCTTTGTCAAGACCCCTATTAAAACCCCGCATCTTTTGGAATTCATCTAGACCTTCTAGTTTTAATACGGTTTCCCAATACTTTGAAAGGTACTGTGTGAGAGAGAGGCCAGACATGCGGCATGCATCCCATGCTAACCAATTCTTATCTTCTTCATTGGAGTCCAAAAACTCTTTGGAGAAAGAAGCTTGAAATGCAGCCCAAGACGGAGGACGAGCATCTATTGTAAATGTCATCCACCACTTATAGGCCTTGCCTTTAAGAGATAGACTTGTTTCCACAGCCGTCTTTATATCCGGGGTGTGTCTCAATCTATGAATATCACTCCATTTGTGTAAGAACGTATTGACCGCATCCTTGTTGCGATCACGCTCTTCCTCATGAAACTCAAGAATGGTGCCTTCTGCATTGCTACCTTCTGCATCTTCTGCAGCACTTGTCTCTTGGACTCCTTGAGTCGTGTGAGCTTGGTTCCCTTGAATCGTGCCACTTGTGGCTCCTTGAGTTGTCTGTGAATTCATAAATTTCACAAGTAACTCTGTAAGATTGGTAACATTTGCATTGAGTGTAGGAAGGTTTCTTTCAAATACGCTTTGCCGATGTTCCAAAGTCTTGAAAGAAGCCATATCTACAAGCCCATGATCTCCTAGATCATCATCATCATGCATATTAGTGTCAGCAGCACCCGTGGTGCCCTGATTTTGATCTGGTATATCCTCACTGGCCATGGTAAACACACACTAATGCAAAGAGAGAAAAAGAAACGACAACTTGTACCTTGAGAAATTGAAGTCTTTGTGTTTTGTATGCTTCGTGATTTGCATTGCATACGAACCTTGCCTTGCAAGAATTTGAGCGCTTCACTTGTTGTTCCTTGTAAGAACACCTTTGATGATTCTTCACAAAAACTCGTCGTTTTTGTGAGGGCTTTTCTTCACTTTGAAGCTACCTCCTTGAGGAAAAAAGAATTTTTGGAGGAAAACTTGCCTTCCTCCAAGAAGTGAAAAGGAAGGGTAAAGCTACTTCCTTGAAGTTTGAAGCTTTCCCTTTCCTTCTAGTTTTCCTTTCAGCACAAGTAGACTATTTTTCCTTATTATACACAACAAGGGCCAATAGTTTGATGGTGAGGTGTTGGCCTCTTACCCTCATGGGGTGGGTTCAACCCTCTTTCATACAATGGTTAAGTGAACCTTCCTACGCGTGCAGCCAACGACGCCAACGGAAGCCTTCGGAGCCTCGGTGCCGTCGAGTTGCCGATTGAGTTTTCCTTGGTCGCCCGTTGTGGAGGGCGTAGGTGGGGTGGTCGCAGTCGGTTGTCACTGTCTATCCACGCACTGCTCGCACAGGAAACTGTGCCTGTCTTCTTTTTGCTGCAAAGCGGAGACGTCGCTGTTTGCGGAAGGTGGGAGAGAAGTAGGGCGTCGCACGCACATGCAAGACGCTTTTAGCCTAGTGAAAGGGTGGTGGTAATTCGTGTGCTAGTCTCCACCCAACCGTGCTATCTTATAGCCTCCCCCTAGCATACACACTGTCCGGCTATGCCGGTGACCTTGCCTATAGGACCCATGTCCTTACATTAATATATAGTAGAAAAAACGCAATCGGACTTCAAAAGTGCACATAGACTTCAAAAACCTTAATATATAGTCATTGACCAATAAAGAGGAGATTATTACCTTGTGGTCCTAATCTCCGCGCACCTCTAGACCGAGGTGTGCGGGGATCGAGCATGGCTAGAGAATGTGAGGTTGTTAGAGCTAGCAGCAAATAGTTAAAAAAACGCAATCAAACTTCAAAAGTGCACACAGACTTCAAGAACCTTAATATATAGTCATTGATCAATAAAGACGATATTATTACCCTGTGGTCCTAATCTCCGTGCACCTCTAGACCGAGGTGTGCAGGGATCGGGCATGGCTAGAGAATGTGAGGTTGTCATGTATTTTCATGTACTTAGTAGTGTGTAGTTATAACAACTAGAGTGTTTTCATTATTTGTTGCATCATTGGTAGATAAAGTATGGACGATAGGATGGTGTGTCCTTGTGTGCATTGCAAGCATCAGATCTTTCAAAAACAAAAAACTTCTACGACCAACACATACGCAATCATGGTCTCTTTCCGATAGAGCAACTACAAGACTTGAGTTATCGATCTCATGGTCTAGAGATTGAAGGTCAAACTCTGGAAGTAGATATTGCTCCAACTTCATCCCAGAGAAGATGATTTTCAAAGGAGCAGCCATTGACTGAGTCCTCCCAACTAATACCTGATGCGGCATTAAAAGAAGTAGAGATGAGGTAGATGTTGGATGCGTTTTTTGACATGGATTCCAACATAGAAGGCGACAACATTGAACGCAGTACTGTGGACCAACCTGAGTCATCCCGTTCATAATGACGGAATGGTAGCAATGATAAAGAGCGCGAGATGATGCAAAGTCTTGCACGCATGTCGCTCTACACTGGTGCAAAAATCTCGGTTCTCCGTACCGCGTTGGTAATGCTTAATTTGCAATTTGTCTACGGTTGGTCTGACGCCTCAGTCACAGAGCTTTTCAGGTAAATACATTGTATCCTAAGCATGATAAATTGCAAATTACAGTTCATATAAAGTGATCAAAGGGCTGAGTTGTTCATGTAACGACAGGTTTCTCAATGAGAAAATCTTGCCAGAAGGGAATCACATGCCCCCTACCCGTCCAGCCGCTAAAAAGCTTCTTACAGAGACTAGGAGTAGTGCCAGGGATGAGAATACAGATACTAGCTAGCTTGAATACTTTGGCTACATCCAAGACATCTTGAAGATTGGCTTTAGAAAGTTTGATATGTTTATCTTTGATGTCAAGTGGTTCAAAGTTATTACCAGCGGCCCTAATACAGCTGTGCGTAAAGAAAAGAGTGGATTGATTCAAGTAAACTCTAGGCGGGTGTGGACAGATCGGCGGGATACATTCGTACTTCCGCAGCATTGTGAACAAGTTGTGTTCATACACGATCCACTATGGACAAAAAATGATGAGAATGATCTGTCTAAAGCCTGCTGGCTCTATGTTGTTCAAGTTGCTCCATGTAGCAAGCATTTGTGTGAAGGATTGGACATTGAGGTCGAAGAGGTGATTCATGAACAAAGCGCAGGACCGATGGAAACTTTAAGTTTAGATTTTGAGGTGGATGTCAGCAGTGAGCAATTGTCTGAACCTAGAGATGAGGTGCCAAATACTGAAGTTGATGCGGAGAGCGACGAAGAAGTAGAGTTCGATGACGAAGATGCAGAAGTACTGATTGAGATAGACATCTTTGGTGCATCAAATCTCATAGAGGATGAGAGATTTAACTAATGATTTTTCTAGGAACTCTTTTGTAAAACTCTTTCTATTAGTCTACAATACACTTTAGATTCATTCTTTTGTGTAGCAGCTTCGTTGATTTGTTATTTGTATTGATCAAGCATTTATTCTGTAGACTAACATATTTTGTGGGTGTTGTTTGTGTATGATTAGCCATGGCCGATGACGACAAGCCATACTCTCCTAGTTTTAGTTTTTCTGTCATTCCGGTCGGCATGTCACCCAGCAGATGGGCTCGCTTTTGTCTCAGTTCACACTAGAGCAGATCGCGATGGCACAACACCTTTGGGCAGCAGGTCCCTCTAGAACTACTACGACCGACCCTACGCCCGGGACTATTGTGGTCCCTACACCGAGCGGCCCCACACCTCAGTCTAGTTTGCCCCCTACGCCTAGGACTCGTATGCCCCTACACCGACGGGTGGATTATCCTCGAGACGAGGTAGGCATCGTTCTGGAGGTGGTGATTGTTGTGGTAGCAGTTCTATCGATGCATCCACATCGCCGAGAGAGCGTCCACCACTCTCTTCAGTAGATAGTTCACCAATTGACACACCACGTACACCTTGGGGATCACACGAGCATGATCCTAGCAAGGTGTACAAGAGCAAGGATGGGGTTGTTGTGGCAGATAGGGTCGGAAAGGCCATGCGACAGAAGATTCGATAGCTCTGTACGATTTAGTTTGGTCACTCTGTGATGGAGGTTTGGGATAACCTCGATGTTGAAAGAAAGAAGTACATTGTCAAGGCCATTCACAGAGAGTACAGGCCGGTAGAGGGGTACGATCCAGTCTCGAACCCCTGGATTTTGAGCGTGGCGAAGTCCACAATGTCACACCGTCGGTCAGAGGCGAGAGACAGGTACAATGACGGCTGTCCCAAGCCGGCATGGTTGGACGCAGAGGAGTAGGCGGGAATTGCACGAGAGACACAAGACAATCATTAGAGATTTCAGTAGCAGAGAGATGTAGCCAGAGCACGTTTGGAGTCTATTGGAGTGTCATATCTTGGGAGTGGAGGCTACGATACGTTTTGACATGAGTTTGTACGTATTTTATGTATGCTTTAAATTATGAAAAATATATATGTTATTTAAACATTTATCTACTGATTTAATCATAATTTTGCATGAAGTTGCCCCGTGAAGCGTCTTCCGACACATCGAGAGGAGAAGTATGGGTACAAGCATGGACTTGTGGCCCTTTTGACTCAGTTGTAGGAGGAGGGAGAGGACGTCAACTGGGAGGCATTACCAGGAGGGTCTTCTCACTCAGTGATTATTTGCATGTGTACAGTTTTGTAATGCTTATATTTATGGTTTATGGTTACGTTTATGGTATGGCACAAATGTTATGGTTAAGATTTGGCAGTCAAGTTAAGGTTATGGTTTTGCTATGATGGTATGGAAATCATGTGATGGTAATGGTTATGGTTATGGTTATGATTATGGTTGTGCAATGATGGTATGACAAGCAAGTTATGGTTATGGTTATGGTATGGCAAATAGGTTATATTTATGGTTTTGCAGTTTTTGACTCATGTTTTAATTATGGTTATAAAATCTTTATGCCGTTATGCCATGATCAAGATTTTGATTTTGTGGTTATGTTTTTCTTACGATTTTGCTAATTGCCATACACTCACTCTTTAGCGTCAGCTTGTAGGTGGAGTGCGGTTGCTTGTGCACTCTTCCTTTGGGTAGAGAGGGTTGTTTTCTTTTGTTGCAATACATACAGCATCAATTCCTAGCCCTCTCTGCCCAAAAAAAATTTGTAGGTTTGGTCATCGGTACAAAGTACGATATAAGCGTCGATATAGACCTCGATAGCCGCATCAAAATATGCTACAGTATTATCGGCGATTATTTCATTGTATAATCCGAAGCTCGTTTCATGGTTGATTTCGACGCTTAATATATCGGTGCTTATATCGACGTCACGATACCGACATCTCTTTCGAGGCCTATTTCAATGCTTTTTAGTTTTAAAACTAACTTTTTTTGGTTGATATAAGCATCGATTTTTGCGCGTCGTGTTGTAGTGTACAATGTAAGCAACATGAAAAATCAAATGTGCAAAAAAAAAAAAGAGTATACCTTATTCAATGGAAGCAATATCTCCCCAAAAATTATTCCTTCTTTAAGAGGAAGTATGATTACATGAATTGTCTCCTTGATTTTTAATCTTCATGCATAGAGAACGTTCACCTCTTTGTGAGAAATTCATTGAAGAGATGCTCAAGTTTGCGCTTATAATTCTCTTCTTTGGACTCCATCCTATGAGTACAAATGCTTTGCCTCGCATTCACTTGGTGTTTATGTTGCTACTCTTGTATTTTGATTGCTAAAACATAACATTCACACAAGAAGTGAATGCTCTTTTAGGAAAGAGAGGCATGATGGCATACATGGTTTGAATCTTTTCTTTGCTTCATAAGGACTCTTGGGAACTTCAATAGGACTTCTTTCCTACTCTCTTTGAGAGAAACACGTAAGTATTCAAGATTTGAGCTAATCATGTTATCAAGATGACTTGGCCGGCAAATATAAAAGTGCAAGCTTCTCTTGAGTAATTAAAAATGCTAGAGCATTGAATTTTGGATAACAAATAGCAAGAATTGTTTGCATTCTTTGTAGAAGAGAGAGCACTACCAATCTAAGAACATGAGAGTGTTCTAACTCTACCATTTTTGCTCTACTTAGGCTAGGTTTTCTTCATGGAGAGTTGTCCGGTGCAAGCACTTTTTGATGCAAGCACAAGATGACAATATTGTTAAGTTGTGCTTAGCATCTTCACGATGCCTGTGCAAAATTGCTCTAAGCTAAAGGCCAGCAGACCTCTAAAGGGTTAAGACTGCATATCAAAAGTTTTCTATGCCAAGCAAACGCATGGCATGTGAGAGCCTTGTGCTTTGCAGGACTCAAATTTAAATATGCTTTTTCAAATGATAGTTTCTTTTTTTTTGCGGGTGGAGGAGTGTCACACTGATAGGGTTAAGTGCACGTCACCACCTGCAAAAGGGTAGCTAGCGTTATATAATCTAGAAGGTTGCACCCTCCATCATCTTCTTCCTTCACTGGTCCAGGCTGAAGTCTTCTCAACCAAAAATGGTCAAGACTTGATAGACTTCACCCTAGATGGGTGAAGGAGGAAGAGACAATGATCTCAAGGTTTCTCAACTTTTCAAAAGCATGAATAGAAGAAGAGCCCACTATAGTGAGACTATCCGAAACCATGTTTTCATTGCGTGAAAAATTTACTTGAGAGTGCTTTCGCAGGCCACAGTGACACCCAGGCCTTCTTGCCCAACGAAAACTCTACTCAAGTGTAAAAGCCCCAGCTTTTGTAGGTGCAATCTTTTGCACAAAAAGTAGAGTTTACGTCAAACAATGATCTTCTCAAATATTGGTAGTTACCTATGGGCTAGTATCTTGAAATGTGCAAATTTTGTTGCACGAAGAGGCCACGTACTTAGTTTGTATGAAACCAAGCTCAAGGGTTGCCTATAAAGAGGCATGATGCTGGGAGGAGAGTACGATTTCATAGCCCAAGACTTCATAGTGGTTTTAGAGCCATTCTTAGAAAATTTGGGCATGGTCTTCTTTGGGCTTGCATGTTCATGCAAAACCATGAAGGAGGAGAGAAAAAAATGTCGAGGGTAGAGTGGGCACAATCTCTTGTGCAGGAGGGAGGGCAAAATCCACGTGCACCAAAGTGCATCTTCCTCTCTCTAAGAGTGCATGCGGGCTCGAAAAGTCGTTCTTGTTTTCGTGGTGGTTGCAAACAAGCACACCAAAGCTCTCTCTCTCTCTCTCTCTCTCTCTCTCTCTCTCACACACACACACACACACACACACACACACACACACTCAACCCCTATGGCACCTGCAAAATGACGCCATAGTTTATTTTTCTTTTTGGAGCTTAGTTCGCATGAGGGCGATCAAGTGGAAATAAAGACCACTTATTCAACCCTAAACCCCAAGGCAAGGTGCATGCCCACCCCGAGCAGACCCCGATACATAGTTTTGTGAAGAGATTTTTGAGATTACAAAAGCTCTTTGAGAGTTTTGGTGCAGAGATTGTCGATCTTGGCAAGCAAAGATTTATTGCATAATCGGTTAGTTATTTTAGAATGTTTCACAAGGCTTCCTAATCCTTGAAAATTGTTCCAGTGATGAAGGATCTCCTTCACCTCAAAAAGTTTCCACAACTTTGGATGTATTTTCTTAAGTTATATGACAAGGAAGTGCTTGTTGGTGGCTTTTGGAAGCCGTAACCCACATCAAAGGCAATTTTGGCAAGCTATCTGCACTTTTTGGCGGGATCAATTGCCATATATGGTCGCGTTTTCTCTTCTAATTTTTGCGGGTGATGTTCACGAAGCCGTTTTTGCCAGGATGTTCTTGAAACAAGGTATTCATATTTCTTGCTCTCATAGCATGTTTGCATCGTGAATTCAGACTTAGACATGCTTCATACTTTTGATTTTAAAAACCCTGCACCAGTTACACCTCCCGTTGTACCGCAGTCGACTACTCTCATAGGGGGTGTCGGCACAGTAATTGGCCAATAAGATAGCATAGAACTACTTGATATGTGAGAATTTAGGACCGTACAAACACGCATGTCTGTTGTAGAGTCAAATTTTGCATAATTGAATACAAATGTGAGCAAAATGTCTGATATGCTTGTGCATTCATGCAACAGTCAACCAAGGGCCGATTAGGGTTTCTTCAATCCCCGTGGTTGGAATAACACCCCTAGTCTGCAAGAGCAAGGCTTTAATCTGGAGGGGTCACCCATTCTCTCTCATAAAGAGGTGGATGAATTGTTAAAAAACACAAAGCTATCGATTTTTCAAGGGGAGGAGAGGAGAAGAACAAGGAGTTTGTAAGCGTAATCGTAAGAAAATGGGATGGTATTCACGATCTTAGACGATCTCCGAATGCAATCAAGGCACTACAAACAAGTCTAACACTAGAGGGTAAAGCCTAAAAATGATAGATGTCGCTCAAGGAGGAAGGCATCATACCACACACATGGGAGGCCTTCAAGGATGTGCTTTGAAAAGAAATTTTGCCCACCAATGAAGCAGATAGAAATTGAACTGCGTGGGGGACAAGTGTTTATGCATCAACATGGAGCACTATACGTCAGCATAAGACACTGCTTGAGTACATTTCGCACTATCATGATGTGGGACAAGTGCTCTATCCATCAGTATAAGACACTGCTTGAGTACATCTCACACTATCATGATGTGATCCTCAAGTTGGAGGGTCTAAACGCCTTCCAACAAGTACATGGGTTTATCCTTGGATTAACATTAGATCTTGAGAAACACGTTAAAACCTAGGATCCTAAGACGCTTGAGGAAGCTATAGTGCACGCTCATACACATGATGATCCCGGTGAAAAAGCATTGCGTAGCACACACATGCCTAACACGTCACATGCAAATGCATGAACATCTCATGGGAATAACAAGAGAAAATTTTTAGTAGTTGCATTTGATGGATCCAAAAAGTCCAAGGGGCCTAGGGGCCTTCTATCTAGTGAAGAGTTTGAGAAAGCAAAGAAGAAAAATCTATGTTTTACATGCTTAGAAAGTGGACACGCAAAAAGGATTGTCCCAAGGGAAAATCTATTGCCCAACGTAAAGAGAAAGCGGTTTACATGGTGCAATTACTTTCCCAAGAGGCCTCTTTTTTCTTTTCCATTGTGGAAGTAACACACACCAAAGCGTTGCACAAGTGTTGTATTACGACCTCCATGTGGTAATCGACCTTTGGTCTACACAAGGTAGTGTGTATGTATGGGTTTATATAAGGCCACAAGGTGAGAATCTCGGGAGATGACGGTGCTGCCGAAAATGTCAAGTTAAAAAAGTAGAGCACGTGAAAGCTGGAGGACTCTTACATCCTTTCAAGATTCCCAATGGTAAATGGGAGATTATCTCTATGGATTTTATTGTGGGTTTACCAATCACTATACAAGGTCATAATTTAATATGGGTGGTAGTAGATCAATTCACTAAACTATGCAAATTTATTCCAACTAAGTCCATGATTAAGACTCCACGATTAGCCAAATTATTTGTTGATAATTTGTAGAGACTATAAGAACTTCCCAGTAATATTGTGAATGATCCTTATTCCAAGTTTAGCAGTATTTTTGGAGGTCTATGTTGAAACGATTGGGCACACAACTCAACATTAGTACTACAGATCATCCAAAAATAGATCATCAAACTGAACATGTTAATAGAGTGCTAGAAATATGCTCAGAGCACACACATTATCAAAAAGCAATCGGATTGGGAAGATTATTTTCCTATTCTAGAGTTTTCTTATAATAGTGTAAAGCATGTGACGATTAGATTTCATCCCTTCATGCTTATGTATGGTTTTCAACCTGGATCACCAGTTATGGTTTTCAACCTAGATCACCAGTTATGGTGGGGTTGGCAACTAAGAAACTTCAATATGCCAAAGATTTTCTCCAAGATTATATGGATATTTTGAAACTTGGTTGCAGAGAAACGCACATAGCTTGGAGAAGACGAAGGAAGCTCAAGTCACACAATAGAGAGTGTGTTTCTTAGTGTGCAATGCAAAGATAGATAGCCCTAGAGTGATGGGCGTATATATAATGCTCGGGGGAAAAAGAGGGAAAAAATGACCCGGCGGTCCTAGTGTGTTCACACACATCACTACCACATGTATATGGTAACAAATACCCCCTGGAGTGATGTGGTGAACGAGAGCTGGAACATGAGGAAAGGGAAGTGCCATGCCCTGAGGACATGATCAGTCCATAAAGGGGAGTAAGCCCAAAGCTTTGCGGAAAGCTTCAAGCTTCTCATGAGACAATGCCTTTGTGAAAAGATCTGCAAGGTTGTCTTGTGTTGGCACATAAGCCAAGCTGATCTCTCCTGCTGAGAGCCTCTCCCTGACATAGTGGTAATGCACCTCAATGTGCTTTGTGCGAGGATGAAAAATTGGGTTACTCGCAACTGCCAATGCGCTCTAACTGTGAGTGTAGATAGTGTTGGCAGTGTCCTGTCCAACACCCAAATCAGCCATAAGGCGTCTGAGCCATACACACTCAACCGTAGCTGTGAAGACTGTCCTGTACTCAGCCTCACAATTCGAAGTGGCACAATAGGTTTCTTCTTGCTCAACCATGATATACATGAACTGCCAAGCATGAAACAAAAACCACTTGTGGACACTCGCGTGTCAAAACAACCAGCCCAATCTTAGTCCGAAAAAGCATGTAAGTCTGGCGGCAATGATCCCCCCTTGGGATAAAACAAGCCAAGATGTAAAGTGCCACTAAGGTAATGAAAAATATTCTTGACAGTCTGCCAATGCTTAGACCCTGTGCTATGCATAAATCTGATGACCCGTGAGACTGCAAACTGAATATCCGGCCTCGTGTTGCATACATAAATGAGGCAGCCAACAACAGTTTGATAAAGAGTGACATCAGTAGGATCGCCAACATCATATAGACTCAACTTCAAACCTGTTTCCATGGGAGTGGCAATAGGTTTGCAATCCTCAAGTCCAAACTTACATAGCAATGCCTCTATGTAACTTTTCTAACACAAGGAAATATCACCATCACACTGCTTAAATTGTATACCCAAGTAATGATGCAACAACCCCAAATCTTTCATCTTGAAAGTAGCATTCAAATCAGCCTTAAATTCAGCAATATGTCTCTCATTTGGCCCAGTGATCAGTAAATCATCGACATAAGGAACCACAATGAGAAGTACATCACCCTCACGCTTTACATACAATGTGCTTTCTGTTGGACTGTTACGAAAGCCTTGTTTGACCAAATGAGTGTCAGCTTTCTCATACCAAGCACGAGGAGATTGCTTCAACCCATACAAAGCCTTGTTACATTTGCACACTTTGTCCTCTTGTCCTTTCTTGACAAAACTGCGAGGTTGGGTTACATAAACTTCCTCAAATATGTCACCATTCAAGAAAGAAGTAACAATGTCTGATTGATGTACATCACAACCAAAATGAGCTACCAATGCACATAGAAAATGCACAATAGTCATACGACAGGTGGGAGCAAAGGTCTCTTCGTAATCTATGCCTTTTTGCTGTGCATAACCCTTTGCAACAAGTCGAGCCTTATGGCGATCGATCTCACCATCCGGCTTGCATTTCAACTTGTAAACCCACTTCGTACCAATGGCCTTTTTGCCAGGAGGCAAATCACACGTGTCATTTTCTATAAGTGCATCATATTCTGATTGCATGGTAGCCATCCAATTTTCTAAATTCTGTGCTTCATCAAAAGAATGAGGTTCCTCAACATCACGTAAGCTAGACACAGCCAAAGCATAACAATCTGATGCATAAGATGCATGGCGAGAGCCTGAAGAAGTACGACTAGACAAAGGTGCATCCAATTTACTGTCACGCAAAGTGTGAACCGACCATTTTGGCATACCTCTCGCTTGCTCATTTTCAGCCCTTTCCTCATCAAGTACATCATGTACATCTGCATCAGTAATAGGCTGATCTATAACATTTTCAAAAACCCCCATAGGCTGTACATTTTGCCTCATTGGAACTTACATTCGTATTTTCACCACTGAAAAGGGGCAACAAAGTGTCATAAATGTCCCGTGAGCTTACATTATTGTCTCTAGTACATGACAGCAAGGGCTGAACAGAATCTTCCACAAACACTACATCTCGTGAAACCAAAATTCGTTTTGTTTGCGGATGATACAACCTGTAACCTTTGCTTTCAGCACTATAACCAACAAAAATACATTTGACAGTTTTATCATCCAATTTTTTGCGCTGTATTTGTGGCACCAAAGCATATGCCAAACTGCCAAAAACACGCATGTGCTCAATAGAAGGCTTTCTATCATGCCATGCTTCATATAGAGTAATAGACTGCAAAGCTTTCGTAGGACACCTGTTTAGTACATAAGTGACACACATGATGGCCATCCATCGTACCATTTCCGTAAGTGACCTGTTTTTTCTCTTAGCAACACCATTTTGCTGAGGTGTATAAGACAATATACATTGGTGTTTTATCCAACGACTAGCAAGAAATGCATTGAATTCATGAGACATATATTCCCCCCCTCGATCAGAACGGAGGGTGCCCATAGTACATTTCGAGACATTTCAGCCATAGCCAGAAATGGTTTGAAGCACATAGAAACTTCGGACTTTGCTTATACAGAAATACCCATGCATGCCTGGAGTAATCATCAATGAAAGTCATGAAGTAAAGGTAATTGCCCAAGGACGGAGTTTTACGGGCCCACAAACATCACTATTTACAAGCTGCAACCTGCATGTGACCCAAATTGAACCATCCTTTGGAAACTTAGAACGCTGCATCTTACCCAAAATACAACCTTCACAAACATGGTTGACAGGTGCTTCAAGAGGTAGCAAAGAAGCAACCATATCAGATTTCTGCAAACGGAGCAAACTGGCAAAATTCAGATGACCAAAATGTGCATGCCAAAGTTTTGCATCTAAAATAGCCCTTGAATCTGCAGCAACATTTGCAAAATTTTGTCCACACTTGTCATACAAAGTGTGCTTATACAGCCCACGACACAAAAGGCCAGATGCAACAATTTCATCACCAAAACTGAGATCATGAACTATACATCTGTCATCCACAAATTTGACTACAAGTCCAAGTCTAGCAAGTGCAGATACAGATAAGAGATTCTTCTTGATCCCAGGTACATAAAGTGCATCAACAAGTGTGAAAGAACTGCCATTAGCAGCAGTAAGCACAATCTTTCCAGCTCCCTGAACCGGATAAGAGGCATTGTTGGCACAAGTGATTGAATTCCCATGAGGGACAGACTCGAGAGAGGTGAACAATTCACGATGTGAGGTAATGTGCTTTGTAGCACCACTATCGAAATACCACACATGTGAGTCTGCAGCAACTGACAAGCATGCATCATGGACAACAGGATTGTAAGTGCACTCTGCACTAAAATCCCATTCTGCATCAACATCAGCAACACAGTCTCCTTTCACAGAAGACTCAACAATGGTTGCATTTGTAGTGGAACCAACATTTGCAGTGGAACCACCCTCTTTCTTCTTAGCCTCTTTGGCCTTCAACTTAGGAAACGACTTGATCAAGTGATCATTAGCTTTACAATAATGACAACGCATCTTCTTTTTGCCCTTATCACCAAAATTTCCAGATGAATTGCTGCCAGCAGAAGCATTAGGAACATAAGTTTTGTCACTCGCATTAGAACCATAAGAAGTGGCTGCATTGTTGTTACCACCCTTTCTTTGAGAAGCAATAAAAGCCTGTTCAATTGTACGCTGTCTAGTCCTGTTTTTTCTGGAAAGTGACTCTTGCAACAGCAATGTGCATAATGCATCAAACTTGACAACTTCTGGATTTCCTTGGGTCTGGTAAGACATCAAGAACAGTCTGCAAAAGGGAAGTGTCTGAAATGACTTCACCTGCAGAAATAAGTTACTCATTGATATCCTTGACACCAGCAAGAAAAGTGTCCATATCATCTTCCTCATGCATAATCTTCGACTCCAACTCTTTACGCAACAAAAAAATTTTAGCCTCATTGCGGCTTGCATAAAGACCTGCTAGAATATCCCAAGCCTGTTTTGCAGATTTTGCTAAACGGATGTGAGGAACAATGGTGCACTTCACAGACAACGCAATCAATGCATGAGCCTGCGCATCCTTTACATCCCAAAAAGCTTGTTCTGCCGTAGGCAAAACAACTCTAATAGCAGCAAGACCTCCAACATCCTCAACATCGCCTACATCCTCAGAACCAGGACGTACATCAATGCCCTGCACAATATTCCAGACGCCCTTTGACACAAGAACATGTTGCATCATATAAGCCCACATAGGGTAATTGTCCCCATCCAGCATGTCCTCAACAACAAACATCTTGAAGACATCTGTGTTGTTGTCAGCCATGGTAAATGCTGCACCTGATGTGAAAACTGTCCGAAAATAAGAGAAACGGAGCGGGAACAACATGTGCTATATAGCACAAATCGTAGAAGACTATAAGGAACCTGTTATGGAGAAAACGGCACTGACAAAAATTCTACACAAAATGACAAAATTGCCTGTGCAGGTGCCTGTAGTGGAAACGGATTCCAAAATAAGCCCGAATCAAAAATCTAAGCAGACTAAGCTCTACGAGGCTTCCTGAAATATTTGTTGACTTGCGAACGCTCGCCAAACCTCACTGTAATCGGAGAAAGTGAGCAGGCGTGTGCTGGAGCAGCTGGCGACTAAGCCCGGGAGGACGTAACCTACTATGATACCAATCGTTGGAATTAGGGTTGCAGAGAAACGCACACAGCTTGGAGAAAATGAAGGAACCTCAAGGCACACAATAGAGAGTGTGTTTCTTAGTGTGCAATGGAAAGATAGATAGCCCTAGAGTGATGGGCGTATATATAATGCTCAGGGGAAAAAACCTCCTAAACAGGGAAAAAATGCCCCAGCGGTCCTAGTGTGTTCACACACATCACTACCACATCTATATGGTAACACAACAAGCACATAATAGATACAAAAAGTATGCTAATGAGAAACATCACCATGTAACTTGTTAAGTATGGAGCCTCATTCACCCCTTATAATTTTTATTCTAAAAAAATCCACATTTGTAAGGTCTCATTATGAGGAGAATCCATCGTGCATGATAAAAATCAATCATCAAAAAACCAAAATCCAAACGCCAAAATATTCCTTTCCGTTGGAATATCATGGTTGGACGAAAAAGTCAAAAAATGATCGAAAATCGACCTGTTGGTGGCCCGTTGGCGAATGGCAAGCATTCAATGATTGGTGTTGGCCGATTTCTAGACGGACTTATCTACCCAAGGGCACTTACACATAGACGCATGGGGAGTTCTACTTGAAATTATCTAAACAAGGACTGTATCTCATGAGAGAGGGCAGTCCATAGAGGCTCCTTTTGGCCTATAAAATGAGGCCTCTTCTACACACAAAAGGGTGGATTGAAGGCGGTAGAGGTTGTGAGGTGAAGTGTATGTAAAGTAGTGTAAGAGAGTCAATCCAAGCGGGAGGTCTATTAAGGGTTGCTAATCCATTTGTAACCTCCTTCAAGATTGAGTCCAAAGCCATTGAGTGGTTGCTTTCCCGTGGATGTAGCCCACACTTGGGTGAACCATGTATATCGTGCTTTTGGAATTGTAATGGATAGCCATGGAAGTGGGGGTTGGCATTGATGAACTAACAAGCAAAGCCGATGTTGTACTTCTTGTTGAAACTTGGGAGCATGATACACAAAGGATTAACGGCTTGGAGGATTACAATGTACATTCATTGATGTGGTCAAAGAATCTCAAGCAACGAAGAGGACAAGGAGGGTTAGCATGTATGGTTAAGAAAGGATTGGAAGATTTTGTATCAATTGTGAAAGATGACAAGTACAAACGTTATGTATGGCTGATGACAATGAGTGCTAAATTTATTTTTAACTAAAAGAGAACTTTAAAAATGTAATTAATAAACATATAAAAGTACTACAAAATAAAATATCCATAAAAAATTAAAAATCTTCATTAAAAAACTCAAAAGGCTAAAAATTTGAATAATGGATAGTTAAGGGTAGAGGGGGTGGTTTGTACCCCCCCCCTCTCCCTGTAACCTCGGATTCGCATGTATCCGTTTGAAATGACCAGCCGCAGTAATAAACACAATAATAGTCGCGGTAAATATTGCGATAATAGCCACAGTAATGCTTGGCACCTAAAATAGGTAAGAAGGCAGAGTATGCCACGTTTTGCTGCATGCTCTGCTCTCCTTCCTCTCCGCCATCTCCCCCTCTCCAAGCTCCCCCCCTCCCTTCCCCCACCTGCCCCCTTCCCCTCCCCTCTCCACCTCCCAAACCATCACCTCCCCCCCCCCTCTCTCTCCCTACACCCTCTCTCCCTACTCCATCTCAAACACAACATCAACACACACACACACACACACACACACAAACACACATGCACGTTCGGGTCAAGGAGGAGCTCATCAAAGGGGGTTTTCCACGTTTGTCATTGGAAGGTCAACCTAACCGGAAACCACGCTACAACGAAAGGTAAACACAAAACAACGCTCCTCCACCCTCTTTTCTATTGTTTTCTACTCCACACACACACACACACACACACAAACACACACACACACACACACACACACACACACACACACATGCATAAACCCTTTTAGAAAAAAGATAGACATATCAGGACATACCTCGTTCATTTCCCAAATGGTTGTGTTGTTGAAATGTCTCTTCGTGTGTGGTAGAAAGAGATTCTTGTTTGGAAATTGTTGCGTTGTTAACCTTGTTAGATTTTACAAATGTTAAAAATGTTAGATTTCACGTAGAGATAGTGAATGTTAGAGAGAGAGAGAGAGAGAGAGAGAGAGAGAGAGAGAGTTGAAAGAGGGATAGATAGAGATACAGAGGAGAAGAGAGAGAGAGATAGATAGATTTTATTATCGTCCTCGGAGGTCAAATATGACCTATGGGACCAAAGTTACATGTGATGTAGTATGTGTATGGCTGATGAGTGACTCTCGATGCTCCAAAATTGTAGTGATGAGAGTCGCAATGGAGAGCCCACTTTTTGGCTGGGAGAGGAAAGTGTGTAGGTCTAAGTTATGGCTGAAAATGTGAGAGAAGCAAGTTCGGATGTGATCAAAAGCTGAGCACTCTAGTAGTGTGTGGTACTCAGACTCTCGAACTTGCAGTGAGCATAATGTGCACAATCGATTTGACTCTTCTCCATTGCCCCAACGCCCTATCTCGCATCGAAGGAAATGGGAGCTAAGCCGAATTGCTGCGATAGTGCGTATCGCGGACAAGGGAATAGGCTCAAGCATGTAAGTGTGAGTACGGTTTCCTCTCTCAGCAAAGAACATGGTTTTGTAGTTGGGGGCAATATAGGTGGTGTAATGTATGAAGCGTGACCCACCGGATTTCTCCCAAGCCGTAATACATTGGCGTTGTAGAAAAGCTTCATTCACTTGAGAGTCAATTGAAGCATCATGTAGCAAGTGTAATGCATCCCATCTCCCAAACCACTTCTTTATGTCTTGCATCCATCCCGTGCTCAGGATCTTGCTTTTATGCGTCTTTTGAACTTTTTTGCTTGCTTCCCATGCAATTGTAGGAAGTCGATGTGAGGGGTTTTGACGCATCTTTATCATGTACTCCACAACCCTTTCCATGCCCATAACCTCAATTGGAAGAGATCCTGACTCAAGAAGTAGGAGCATATATGGTGTTTGTGTCTTAACTTGGAGAAAGTTTGTAAGAAAACGCTTTTGGACATTCTCAAACTCTTTCCAAGTAGACTTTGAGATGCTCCCGCCCCACACTTCAACTCCATAAAGAAGAACCGGTGTCACCAATGCATCAAAAAGATACTTCTTGAGAACCCAACACTTGATGTTTCCCGCATTACACATGTTCTCAAATGCATAATATGCTCTCTTTCCCGCTTCCAAACAACGCATAGCACATTCATGCCACTTGTGATTGGATGGAACCTCAAGGCCAAGGTACTTAAAGCTCTCAACAACTTCAAGTGTCTCCTTGTTGTACACAATGCATGGCTTCTCCTTATGGTTGGTTTTCACAAGCATAACCTTTGTTTTGGATTCATTTACAATCAGCCCACTATGCAAGCAAAAGTTCTCAAGGACAACCATAAGCTTTTGTGCATCTTCTAAAGTGTGTGCTAGAGGCACTACATCATCCGCATACAACAAAAGCATGATTACCGCATTGCAAATAGTGACCTCTTCAATGCCTTCTTCTTGCATAAAGTCAAGTACCATTTGTTCCAATTGATCGATGCATAGACCAAAGAGAGTTGGTGACAATGGACATCCTTGTTTAACCCCAATAGTGCTTACAAAAATTTCTGAAATTTCTCTTCCCATGCGTAATTGACAAATCACCTTCTCATAGATTCGAGAAACCGCAAGCATAAACTCACTTGGCACTTGGAGTTCTTCCATCCTTCTCCACAAATTGTTACGTGGAATCATATCAAAGGCTTTCTTAAAGTCCACAAAACAACAATACAATCGCTTGCCTTTCAACCGACTTTCCTCCATGAGAACACGAAGAGTGACAAGATGATCAATGGTGCTATGGCATCGACGAAAACCCGCTTGTCCCTTTGCACGCTTGTCATTCTCTTCAGCCCAATCACTCAATTTCATCTCCATTATGCACCCAAACAACTTTGCCATAAGAGACCCAATCATTATAGTCCGGTAGTTGCTTACATTCTTTACATCCCCTCCTTTATGCAAAGGCTTAACCCAATTAGTACTCCAATCATAAGGCATACCATGTTGAAGTGCAAGGTTGAACATATCACGCATCCACTCATGGGTAAAATCTCCCGTCCATTTGATCATCTCCGGCTTGATACCTTGAAGATCTCCCGCTTTGCGAGTGGCCAACTTTTCAAGCCCACCGCATACATCCTCAATAGTAAAAAAAGACGGCATACATGGGAGTGAACCATAAAATGGCATTTTTTCAGTATTTTCTTGCTCATATAATTGCCTACAATGTGTGTATATATCCACTAGACTCAAGTTACCAAAATTCTCAACCCGCTTGCCTCTCAAGTTTCTCCAAAATCTTCCACATGCATGTGCCTTTTCTTGGACTTGAAATTCTTGTTGCTTTACTTCCCATCTTCTTCTCTTCTTTTGAATCAATGCCTTGTATGCATGCAAATGACTTTGATAGTTGTCTTTGTCCATAGTTGCATCAAGCTTTATCAAGGACTTTCGAGCATCTTGACATTCTTTATCAAACCACCTTTTGCGTGATCTATCTTTGTTGATACCATGGAGATGCTTTATGGCAAAGCATTCTTCCGCACAAGAACAAATAGCTTTCTTGAAAGCTTCCCATTTAGTTTCCAATGGTGCATCACATTGAAGCTTTGTCATCCATAATTTTTGCTCAACCATTTCAATGTACATTGGTGCCCGTTTGAAATCCATACATAGTGATAACTTCTCTTTCCTTTGGCTGAGATTATCATGCTTAGTTGCTTCTCCACATGAAAGGTCAATACATAAGGTGCGATGGTCAGATTCCGGGGTCCATTGACCAAACATAAAACTCTTTATGCGATACATGATGGCTTCAGAGAGTAGCATATAGTCAATCACACTATCCCCATTATGTCTTCTACATGTAAATCCATTGGTTCCACTCCACAAAGATACACCATTGGAAATGAGCATACCCGTGCTATTACACATGTGTAAAAGTAACTTTCCATAGTGATCCGGCTCTTTCTCATCCATTGAAGTACGATCATACAAGTGAACTTCCTCCGACTCCCTTGAAATGTATGGCATATCAAATTGTTGAGTATCATGTTGCAATGTTTTTGTGCGAGCATTCATATCCCCAAATACAATAACATCACCTTCACCTTTGAAATAAGCAATGTCCTCTTCCAAATCAGAAAATGGTTGATCTCTATCCATGCAAGCATAAAAGGGAGAATCATGATGAGGAATGTAGCAACCGGCTACAAAAATGGGTGCTCTTTTTGGTGTCATAATTTTCAGCCATACATAACGTTTGTACTTGTCATCTTTCACAATTGATACAAAATCTTCCAATCCTTTCTTAACCATACATGCTAACCCTCCTTGTCCTCTTCGTTGCTTGAGATTCTTTGACCACATCAATGAATGTACATTGTAATCCTCCAAGCCGTTAATCCTTTGTGTATCATGCTCCCAAGTTTCAACAAGAAGTACAACATCGGCTTTGCTTGTTAGTTCATCAATGCCAACCCCCGCATTCCATGGGTATCCATTACAATTCCAAAAGCATATTTTCAATTGTAACTCGGTCTCATAGGTCACGCATCCCTATTTGCTTGAGAGACTTGCCTTCTCCTTGGGCACATTTTCTTCATGAGAGATCTCCTTGTTTTTATTATTTTTTTCCTCATATGCCTTGCGACGCATATTTTGTTGCTTAATAGTGCGATCTTCACATACAAAACATTTTGTATCCCTCAAATAGATCCAACTATTATCAAGGATAATCTTTCGCTTGGTCTCATCGGGCATGGTGCATACAATTGGCCGTTCTCCCGAGCGAGGAGCTCCTTGCTTCCCCACTCTATGTGCTCCATAAACCATAACTTCGGACATGCCAAAGTGGGTTTTGAAGAAATCTTCAATAACAATGGCAAGAGAAGGAGGTGTCTCTAACTTCTCTTCGGGAATTCCACGAATAACAATGTTCTTGGAACGTCGCTCCCGTTCCTTCAACTCCTCCACATCCTCATTCTCAACATTCTTTGTTTGAACCATAGCTTGCATGAGTGAGGAATTAGAAACCACATTGCTACCACATACATCAGCCCAAGACTTGTTTGTGCATACATTTTTCATGTCGCATACATCCCGGCTCATAGTGTCAAATTTCTCCTCTTTCAATACATGGTCATGCTCTACTTTGCTCATCCGCTCCTTCAAAGCATTCAAGTCCACAAGAGAGCGTTTACATTCCTTGACTTCCTCTTGAAGTTGCATCAAACGTGTTGTTTGCATCTCAAGTGTCCTCTTGAGATTCTCATTCTCAACCACAAGTACCCTTAGTGTGCCATTCTCCATTGCAAGTGCTCGTAAGTCTTCGCCTTGTTTGTTTACGGTCTCTTGCAATGATACCAAGTACGCCATGATCATGGTTTCCGATGTCGTTGGTTGGGTGGTTGTGTTGCTATCTCCACACTTAGGAGATTTTGGATCATTTTCCACAATGGTTGTGGACCTTGTTGAAGAAGAAGAACCCTTGCGAGTGCCGGAAGACATTGTATGTAAAATAGGAGATGAGAATCAATTTTGTTGAACCTATTCACTTCGGAAATGCTGCTACAGAAACGCCTTCCATAACTCTGAAAATTTTTGTCTTTACATCAATGCGTAGAGAACTTCGTGCTCTTCGATTGAGGCTATAGATCACCCAAATCGAAGTTCGGATGAAGAAGTTATGATCAAAAGAGTGGACTGCTGTCTACTAGGTCAAAAAACGGCTGCACTGAGAGAGAGAGAGAGAGAGAGAGAGAGAGAGAGAGAGAGAGAGAGAGAGAGAGAGAGAGAGGAAGAGAGAAATAGAGATAGATAGAGAGAGGAAGAGGGAAAGATAAGGAGAGACAGGAAAGAGGGAGAGAGAGAGAGAGAGAGAGAGAGAGAGAGAGAGAGGGAAAAAGAGAGGGAGGGAGAGAGAGAGAGAGAGAGAGAGAGAGAGGGAAAGAGAGAAATAGAGATATTTGTGAGAAGATAGAGAGAAAGAGGGAGAGAGAGAGAGAGAGAGAAATAGAGATATCCGTCGGGAGAAAGAGATAGGTAGAGAGAGAAAGATAAAGAAATAGGGAGATAAAGAGCAATGGTTGTAGGCGGAGCAACCATTTTGTGGTGTGTGCAGTGCGGGTATGGTCGTGCTTCTGTAGAGTGCTATGAAAAAGACCTTCTTTACGTGACATCGATGGACCTTCGGAAATTTAACTTCTCTCTATCTCTCTTCCTATCTCTTTCTCCCCACCGAATAGGCATTAGGTTGGACAGCTTTTAACGATACCGTACCTCAGAATGGAGGCAGACATGCGATGTGCAAAGTAATCCCTCGAACAAGGAGCTGTTGTGAAGAGATGTTGTGCAAGAATCACAATAAAGAAGCTCTTCTTCATAGCACTCTACAGAAGCACAAGCATTGTCGCACTGTGTTCTGTGCACAACACAAAACGATGGCTACATATACAACCATAACTCTTTATCTCTACTCAAAATGATGGCTACATTACGTATATGCATATATATTTGTGTGTACATATATATTTGTTTATGCATGTATGTAGGCACTAAGTACGTGAGCATAGCACCCGAAGATTATACACTTCCTCTTGGGTATAGTCCCTTTTTAATCGTGGCATTGCGGTCCTTGGTCCACTCCTGCATGGATTACCGTAACGTACCTTTGGTTTAACCACGGTTGAAACTGTGATGATATCTAAAGAGGTGCCATTTGACCTTTGGCACTACTAGCCTCTACTTAGGTCTACTAGTATGTATATATGTATCTATGTATTTGTGTGCTATTATACTTGTGTACGTATTTATAGATGAGTGAGTAAGAGAGAAAACTAAATCTTATACTTCTCTTTGTAATGTAGATGTCAGACAAGAGACCACCTGATGGGGAGTGGCCAACTGGCTCTTCTTTTGGTTGGTTCACATCCCAGGTGGGCTCTCACCCGAGGTGGACATCGCCTCCAGTGGACCCAAGTCTTGAGATGGTGAGAACAAGCAAAGAAATAAAGAATGTTTTTGGCTAGTTAATCCTAAACCATGAGTGTCATAGGTTTATTTTTGTTATTTGCACGCATGGCCATCCTACAGCTACCCTTCTCACGTTCCTCCACCGATCGTAGATCCAGACCTACAACGGGTTATCTCTTTACGAGACCAGTACCTCCGTTCGATAGAGGAATTGTTTGGTCACTACACTCTGCAACAGCTTGCGACCTACGTTCTTTCTTTGCAGACTACACCATGAGGGAGTCAGGGAGGGACTCCTTACCTACAGAGCCTCGCATCGACGACACCTCAGTCTACGGTCCCTTCTTATCGTCCTACTTTCCTTACATCGCCAGGGTCCTCCTCCCCTTCCATTGTAGGGTCCAACTCCCATCACATCATAGGGTCCTATGTTACTCCATTCCACTCTTGCTTTGCCAGAACACCACTGACGAACTTCCTCTAGCAGTGCGCGTCGACGCTCGTCTCAAGGCAACGAGTGCCGTGAGAGACAAAGCGGCGGTGGATCTTGTGGTTTCGCCTCTTTTGGTAGTGGTGGGGGAACAGAGTCCCCACTTTCAAAGTGTGCCGCCCCTGATGCAAAGGACGAGGATACTGACGCACCCATGCTAGACACACATGGACGCTACTATAAGGTTAAATATGGCGGGGAGGTGGACTTCGGCACAGCACAGGGCAAGGCATTTTGACGCCATCTACAAATTCTTATACATTCAAGGTATAAGAACTGTTTTGTAAAGTTTAGAGACCAACTCCCCGATCATGCACTGTACATTGAGGACGTGCTGTTAGCTAGATTTCTAAATTCCCCCGGTCATGCACGGTACATTGAGGACATGCTGCTAGCTAGATTTCCAAATTCCCCTTATCAACATTTTTCACAACAATGGTTGGGGGCTACATAAAGACATTTCTGAAAAACAAGCAGTCCAGTGTGCGGCACGCAACAGCCAACTAGGTTAGAGATCAGATAGGAGCTACCACGATGGCAACATGGTAGACACAGAGTGGGAGTGGGCAATGCAAGAAAAGAGCGATCAAGCTATACGGGCTAATCATACAGACAACAACACGAGGCTCGCGCCAGATAAACTCCCACGCATTATGGCTCAGGAGGCAAGGGAGCCTGAAAGGACAAATATGTAAGATTGATTAAATTATAACGTCGATCAGTGATTATAAAGATTGTAGTTGATGATTTGTTATTGTTATTGCTAACTTAAGAAAATATCACTCTTTCTCGACCAACCAGAGAGATGGTCAAGTATCGGGAGCGACATAGAGAATTTGATACTTGGCGATGGTTGTTCGAAACAACTACATCTCTCGCGAGAAATTGGACGCGGCGGTCGGATCACTACAAGCGGTAAGTTTAAACAAGTAATTTTGTATCAATTGTTTTAAGCTGTTGATAATTGTTTAATTTGGTTTGGGTTTATGTAGATTCAAAGTGATCAAACGTACGTGTCTTCGACGAGATAGAGGAGGATTAGATAGAAAAATATTTTGTCCCAATGTGGCACAATGTATATACAACTATTTACATTTTATTCTAACTTTTTTAAATAGTTGATCTTCTGCATATTAAATTATCAAGGTAAAGTAAATTCAATTTCAATTCTTTGGTATTTTTTATACTCTTCCAAAAAACAATTGATGTTTCATTGTTTTATGGGGGTCAAAAATAAAGGTGCTCATTTGGGCCACCCAACTTTGGGTGGCCCAAATGAGCACCTTTATTTTTGGATTGTTGTTTCGCGGCAATAAGCGCGGTAATAGCAGCGGGTATATTACCTCCACTCTTACCACGCTTATTGCTTCCAAACCACTACCGCGATCATAGCCGCGGTTATTACCGCCTCCACAATTTTTCTCTCTTCATTTTCCTTTGTTTTTCCGCGGCAATGCTAGCGGTTATAGACAAGTCCTCTTATAGTGTTGTAAGGAACAATAGACAATCTACCAAGTTAAGATTTGTTTACCTCGGTTTTCTCATCCTTCTCTTGAAGATTTTTCTTTGTAAGATCGATGCTAGATTGATCATCTCTACCAATCATGATCCACTAGTGGTTTGTGTGGATGAAAAGCGCTTTTCGTGACGCTTTCTAGAATGAGGCACATGATTTGATTTCCACAAGTGTACTTACTACTGTTTGCACCACATTTTGTTTGTTTTCATTGGGGAGGAAAGAGAGGCTTTCTGGGAGACCTTGGTCTTCAAATTCAATTTGAAAATTGACTTTCTCTTCCTTTCCACTGGGATCCTTCATGCCCGCATAGATAGCAAGCATTGCTAGCAACTCATCTTCTTTGAGTCCTAATGTTTGGCAGTGTTTTCAAGGAGCAAAAAGTGACGATCATCCACCACCAATGCATGTAAAGTCAGAATTTGGAGGTCTGGGACTTCCTCCAACACCTCATCTCCCCTATCATCCGATCTTCCTCCTTAAAGGAGGTGGGATCTTGCAAGAGGACGAGTGCCATAGATGCTTCATTATGCTCATCAATCTCTTTGATAAATCCTCCACAATGGTTATAGGTGGTTTTTGGTTGACCATTTCCTTTGATTTCCCTTTATCCATGCCCTCAAGCACAAGTAAGGCCAGAACCATGTCCCAAGAAATGAATTGGGTGCCTATGCACCCCATGCCCAAATCTATGAGATCGTCCTCATCCTCTGTCCTGTAGTCCCATTCCGTGAGGCCTTTAATAAACCTCAACAAGCGAAAGAAAAAGTTTTTGTCGTCCGCATAGAGATGCTTGAGTAAATGCACTGTCAACCACGCCGTGTCGGATCCATCAAAGACTATGGCATATTCTTTCATGTGTTACGCCATGTAGTCAAGAAAGATTTTGAATGCCTCTGCATGAAGGTTGGCAGTGGTCTGCATGTCAATTGTCCCCTCGAACACACTAAGTAGTTCATGTGCTTGATCTACAAGTCCTGTGCATCAGTGACGTTGCCATGGGTTCGTTCGTGAAGAAGATGCGAAGAGAGCTTAGAGCTAGAGTTCTGTGAATGTGAGAAATGAAGTTTAAAACCTAAAAAGTCACATATATACCCAAAGTCACTTTTTAAAAAGCACTTAAAATTAACATCAAAATAACTTAAAACAATAATTTTAAACAAAATTGTGCCAGAAAGAATTGAAAGACACCAACATTGAAAACATTTGTGCTCCACATCAAAGAAATTGCATGTTTCAATCAAAAACTTGAACAAGTTGAGAATAAACAAGTATGCACAAAAACGAGATTCAAAACGCCGTATAGATTAATGGGAGCAAAATCCCTGTCAGTTACAAGATTTTATAAAAATACATCACGAAAACGGAACATTCTCACACAGAAAGCTCTTCTCTTTTCTAAAGTGAACAAGATTCTCATTGATTACAAAGAGATATTTCTTGGGAAAGGTATATTTGAGATTAAGATACTCACAAAGGTGACTGAGGTGCAGTCATTATTCACTGTAATGTGGTGCACTGCATCATCATGGAGGCATATTTTCAAGTCAATTGATTCTCTAGCAGCAACATCAGAGTCTAGTGCCTCCCATTCTCCCATCGTCAGTTTCTATCTTCTATAGGAAAAGACCATCGACAAGCTTTGCTTTGCAATATGTTATCTGAACACCACATTGTCAGCAACTATAGACCACTTGATTCTATCTCCCTAGTGGTTGACCACCTTAGTCTCCCATCCAGCTGCAAGGAATCCGTTGATCGCACTTCCCCCTTTGCAAGTCCACATTGTTGGTGTCCTGTGAACACTCTGAAGTTGAAAGATAAACGACATAAACCATGTTACCGTGGCTTTGTGGGAACCATAGGTGCACTTCATTTTTGCTTGCACATTTGCCTTGATTCTCCTTTTGGTTGTTGTGATCAAGGCACTGTCTGGCTTAGGCCATTCCAAACTCTCAAAGGTTGGTGAGTGAACCGGAGAAAGATTACCATACCCATTTTTCCTTGGTGTGACATAAGTATGATTATAAAAAAAATGTCACGTGAGGAAATCTTAGAGGATGGATAGCCAGCGTAGAGCAACTTGCCAAGCTCAATGTGGATGGCCTCAAAAGTTCCTGTGAAGGACTCTATTGGCTCCCACTCTACAAAATCGAATGGAAAAACATCTGCAAACATGAAGAAGCAATGAAAATATTACAGTCATCAAAAGAAACATACAAGGAAAAAATACTAAATAGACAACCAAAAAACTTGAAAGAGGAGTAAAATTATGGTTTGTAGGAAACCTCGATGGAGCCACTACTGTCTCTAGCTTCAGTTGTGAAGCAACATACACATGATACACCTTCGCAAGCCTCTTGTCGTCTTGTGTTTGCTTGAACTCCATGATTCTTCCCTTCCAGTGGTCTTCTCGAGAATCCATGTGTCTCCTTGAGACCTAGTGTGCACCCCTTGAGCTGGGATGCATTGTCACCCACATCATTCGTTTGAACTCCATCATCACCCAATACCCATTGTCGTCTTATACATTGCTGCATGAAATGGAGTCAATGACACTCCTAGGTCATCGAGTACCTAATGATGCCATGGGGAGTAGTGGCACAACCTGCATACGAACACTTATGATTAGACATTGCACATCCATGTTCTCAGTTGTATAAAGAGCAAGATTCTTGATGGTACACAAAGGTGAAGGATGCCACTTACTGCTATACCGCTCCACCTGCTTGTTGGCTTAATGGGGAAGATAATGTTGCAAAGTTTGAGAGGGAAGTAGATCCTCTCTAGAGAGCTTAATGGAGAAGGAGCAGGAAACCTATTGAGGAAAGGAAGAGGGATGATCTAACAGAAGGATATGCTGCAGATCTTCAGCTTTAGGTAGATGTGTTTAGTGAGGCCCATGGAGAAATGGAGAACTTCAGCTTGAGGAGATCTAGCAACAAGCTTGAGGAGAATGCAGCCCTAAAGAATGCAGTAAGCTTGAGGATGGAAAGAAGGTTCAAACTTCTGTTGTAGAGCTTTTGGGAGGGAAAACTGAAAGGAAGGAAAGAGAAGCAACTTGCAAGGTGAAGTGAACAAAGTAGTCAACCCTTCCATGATTGTTGTGGACACTAGCAACAATATGTATCCTATGTTACACCATTCTTGTTCTTAGGACATATGATCCAACCCCTCCTACTGATGCAGCGCTATCATATGATCATAGGAATTCTATGTCGTAGCTCCAGTAGTAGCCCTCACGTGGTCGATCCAACAACGGACACTGTATCGTTTGACAAGACCCCAACAAATGATGGAGTGGAAAAGAAGACCAGAAAAAGGACATATACCTTTGACGTCGGGCTTGCAGAGGCAACTAAGGACCTCATGTGGGGATGGGAGATTGCAGAGGAAGGGAACTTAACAAAGACATGAGGCCACGATCGATGCACAACATGCACAACATGAGGAGCTCAGAGGTGTCTAGCTACAAAAGGTGGAAATCAGCCTACTCTTTGCAAATGCAATACAGGGAATGGCGTCCGCCCTTGCAAAGATGGCAAACAAACTGTAGAAGGTACGTGTCTATGTCTAGTCTACCAAACATTAATGGAGCTTCATTATACATGTCATAATGTTAAATGCGAAGTGTCACAAAGAGATCAGACTAAATATAATTACAATCTAAAATGGGAACTATCACAAAGAGATAAGATTGAAGATAATCATGATCTTAAATTCAAAGTGTCACAAAGTGTTTAGACGTGCATATCATGGTTATGGTTTCCTAGAAAAGACCAGAAGCTCAATTATTCATCCGTTGCATATCCAGCTACTCAAGCAAGTCATCTCTAATATTGATAGCCTCAAGAGTGTTCTCACCCTCGATAACCCCATCATGAGCTACAAGATTATCGACCAAAGGGTCAGTCAAATCTATATCTCGCTCCAATAGGTCTATAGGGTCCTCAATAAGAGACAACAACATATTGCGAAGAATACAACAAGAGATTTGGCAGTTTCTGTATATCTTGGGATCTGATGGTTCCTTCAAAACTTTTCGTCTACACTTCAGGCGTGAGAAGGCACACTTAACTACTATTCGTGTGGAAGATTGCAAGAAATTCTAGTTTCGATGATGTTGGTTGACCAGCTCTGGGCGCTAAAACGGTATCATGAACCATGGCAACAACACATATCCCCCATCACCAACAACACAAAAAATTGAATGAAAATGATGACTAAAGGATCAAAAAATCGCTCCAGTAAAAGATGCAAAATAAAATCTCAAAAAGAAGAATTCAGTTGTGATCAATACAAAATTTTCAAGCTGCTCTGCACAGGATTGGAAACTGTCTTGTATTTGGTTCTAGTTGGTCGTGTGACAGGAGCAAAAAACAATACCAAAAATTTACTAAAAATGATGTCTGATGGATCAAAAAATGACTCCAACAATTCAGACTGTGTGTGTGTGTGTGTGTGTGTGTGTGTGTTAATCATACACCATCCTTGTTAACCATACACCAAGAAAACACAAAATCTCGCACCAACACTTACAAACTAATCACACGCCAACAACAAGAATTATTACCGCACGTTCACAACAATCGTGGGGAGAAAAGAAGGATCTACTTTGCACTACATTCATAAATCCTTACAAATGGAGGAGGTATATGCAATCGATGCATTTTTTTCTATTTTCATTATTGTGTGTGGCGGTAGAAAAAAAATAGGGAGGAGGGGAGGGCGGGGGGGGGGGGGGGGGGGGGGGGGGGGGAGATTAGGTATTTACCGCGCGTTGAAGAGTTGGTTGCCAACAAGGTTGAGCAACCAATGTCGTTCGTGGATAACCCCCACTCCAAAACCATCTCTGCAATCAATCCCAATAGAATGTATATGTGTATGTGTGTGTGCTTTGATCATAGTGTGTGTGTGTGTGTGTGTGTGTGAGAGAGAGAGAGAGAGAGAGAGAGAGAGAGAGAGAAGGAGGGGAGAGATGGACAAGGGACAGAGAGGTAGAGGGTGTGGGAGGTAGAGTAGGGAGGATAAACAAAGATGCATGTGCGATGGCGGAGAAGAGAAGGGTAGAGTATGTTGCAAATACGCAGCATACTCTGCGTATTTGCAGAGTATGCTCTGCGTATTTGCATGTGCGATGGCGGAGAAGAGAAGGGTAGAGTATGTTGCAAATACGCAGCATACTCTGCCATTCTCTCCTTTTTTAGGCGCCAGTGATTACCGCGAACATTGCCGAGGATATTATTCATTACCGCGCATATTACCACAAATATTACCGTGTTGTGTCATTTCAAATGGATAGAAACGTATCCGAGGTAGCAGGGAGGGGGGGGTACAAACCAACCCCCTCTACCCTTAGATCACCATAATTTCATACATAGCCTTTTTCTTTTAAAATTATTTTCTTTTTTTGAATTGATAGTATTGAATATTTTATACTAACATGCACTTAAATAATTAGCATATATTTATTTGTAGCACTTTTAGAGGTTTTTTTATATGAATTTTTAATTCCTTTTGTACCATTTTTGATTAAAAATTAAGCCATTTAGTAAAGTGATGATTACACTTTATTTCAAAAATTTATAGCACTCATTGCACTTTATTCTCTTTGTATTTTTAGTCATTTCTCCTTTTTATTAAAAAATATAATTAACACTATTTTTTTTTAATTTTTTTTGAAGGACACATATGGCTAAATATAATTTTTTTTGAATTATAATCTCTCTTTCACACGTGTATAGGTTAACTTGGATGATTGTGGCCCTTCAAACATCCGTGAACGTGATGGCTCACTCAAGGACAAACTCCCTTGTCCTTGCGCCAAGTGCAAAAGGGCAATCCCTCACTTGAGGCTCATTGCTTTGGAGCACGTGGAGAACAAAGGGCTTTGGCATCCTCGAAAAAGAGTTTGGAGAGATGAGAGCTTACCCCTCGCTTGAGGAGGTGCCCCATTGGTCTATGTTTGGTGGTGGTGCGCCAGTGTGCAAGGCCGAAAGACAGAGAAGAGCTATTGGGCAAATTAGGCGTGGCACATGGTGACCCTCCCACTAGCGCTACTTCGATAGCTCCCCCTCTGGCGTCTCATGATCACTTTGAGCTAGAGAATGAGCACAAGGTCGACATGTGTGAGGAGTTACTCACTCATGAACGCAACGTGTGCGAGAAGGATTGTCAGTCATGCACTCGATGGGTAGTGACAACGGAGGATAAATTGCTAACGAGTGCCCAAACACCTCTTTACGATGATGCACAATACTTTATACTCCGGGCATTGTTGGAAGTCCTCGTTAACTTGCAAGAGAAATTTGATTGGAGCGGTGCAAGTGTAGATGCACTCCTTGGGTAAGTTTGTTTTATGGCTTTTTATACATCTCTTTCGCTTCATGGTGCTTGCTTGCAATTGAATTAACGTGCTTTTTTGTTTTAGTTTGATGGGCAAAATGTTGCCAAAAGATCACCGCATGCCTTTTGATCACCGACAAGTTAGATCGTATATCATTGCACTTCGCATGGATTATGAGCGCATCCATGCATACGTCAACGATTGCATACTATCTCACAATGAGCACGAAAATGCTACCTCATGTCTCTGTGCGGAGAAGCACGCAGCTACAAGATCAGAGTGAGTAGGGCACACCTACGCTGCAAGGTATTGAGACATTTTTCATTAATCCCTCGCTTTCAACACATGTTTAAAAGAAGGTCTACCGTGGAGCTTCTCACATGACACGCCAACGATTGGTCAAATGGTGGAATGATGTGTGTCCCTGCTGATTCACGTGCATGGAGGCACATCAAAACTCCATGGCCAAAGTTTGGGTTGGAGCATCGACACTTGAGGCTTGGGTTAGCAAGTGATGGTGTCAACCCCTTCTGCACTAAGTCTAGTTCATGGAGCACTTGGCTTGTGGTGATCGCCAACTACAATATTCCACCATGGGAGACAACCAAGAAGGGCAATATACTTCTTTCCTTGCTTGTCCAAGGAAGTACAAAGTGGCGAATATTAATCTCTACCTTGAGCCCCTCATTGAGGAGTTGGAGGAGTTATGGAGATGCATCCCTGTTGTAGATGTCTCACTTCCAAAGGGGGGAGAGAAGCCATTGTGAGGGGAATCCTTATGTGGACTATGCACGACTATCCTTGGAGAGATTTTTGGTATCTACCTTTCCTTCTCTCTCTATTCTCTCCCTCTATTTTGAAGCTTCTCTCTAATGATATGGTATGTATGCAGGGTTGTCCACATCAGGACACAATGCATGTCCTACTTGCGGGCCATCATTGGTGATGGAGAGGTTGGATGCCTTGTGCAGGTAATATATCCAAACAACCATCATTTCTTACCCCAAGGTCATAGCAAGTACAAGGCTCCAACAAATGGGAAGATGCCTCTAAAGCTCACGATGGCAAATTGGGAAACTATGTGAGAAGAGCACTACAACAAAAATTCGGCTCCGAGTACTCCACCAAAAGGTATGTCAAGGTATTCCATATTTTTAAGGCTTCCATATTGAAAGGACTTAAAAATACAACACCTCTTGGATCCCATGCACATATTCAAGAATGTAGCCCACACCCTGTGGGACCACATTATTGGCAAGAAGCACTCATTGGGGGCGAGGGAGGATTTGAGGATCTTGAAACGTCTCCCTTCCTCTGCTACTCCATGCTGCATCCCAAATGGAAAGATTATGCTTCCTAAAGCGCCATGGATGCTAGCCAAAGAAGAATTGGACCGAGTGAAGGGTGCCATTGCGTTTATTTGCACACCAACAGGATACATCAAGTCTCTAAAGGGAGCGAAGAAAGGTGGAAGCGTTCAATTGTATGGATTGAAGTCCCATGATTGTATGGATTGAAGTCCCATGACTTGCACAAGATACTTCAGGTAACTCCCTCTCTCTATTCTCTCTATTGTTTGTTTTTTAGGACACATATGATTTGTGTGTATGACTTTCTCTCACTTTTCCCTCCTCTAATTTACTTTGTAGTTCATTCTGCAAGTGAGTATGTGCATATGCCGGGACAAGAAAGTGAGGGGTGCTATTTTTAAACTTGGAGAGCTAGTAAGGTACACCACAAGACTCCACTCAAATACACTTTTTTAATGTACACAATAACCTTAACTAGCACTTAGCGTATTCTTGTTTGTAGATTTGTGAGCTCCAAGGAAATTGAAATAGATGCTATCCCTGCTGCTCAAACATTTGCAGTAGAAACTGTGTGGGCCATTGAGGATGCATTTCCTTGATAGGTTCTTCTTAGTCAAATCCACCTCTTGTTTCACATGGTTGAGGAGATCGCTATATGGGGAGTAGTGCACACATGATGGATGTTCTTTTTAGAGAGGTTTTTAAAGACTCTCAAAGATTTTCTGTGGCTACGGTCTCAACCACAGGCATGTATGGCCGAAGGGTGGATCGTGCAAGAGGTATTTGTTTACATCAGAGAGTATTTGGCACAAGTGGATCCCTCAATGCCTTGCATGTGTTCAAATGAGGATGATGCTGACGGGAGCAAAGCGAACCCCGAACCCCGACGGCCTCTAAAACACCGGGGCCGAATGGCGCACCTCGAGCCTGTCACGGTAAAGCGAACAGGGGGCACCACCTAGCTTTGAGCGGCTAGGACGCAAACAACATAGCACCATAACAAAGTTTTCATCCAAGAGAGATGGATTCTTGGGAGTAATGGTGAAGAGGAAGGGGGAATGAGATCAAGTTAGAAAGAGAGAGAGAGAGAGAGAGGGAGAGAGAGAGAGACAGAGAGAGAGTATAGCGGCTTAGTACTTACGCACCACAGAAGGATGGCGAATCCGCACACCCTTCACACATACACAAGCTCACTCCAAACACAAGACTAGGTGGCGATTCCACACACCTCACATGGGCAAAACATTGAAGAAACATACTCACAAAACCTCAAGCTTTATTTAGAGAATAAGGCGATGAAATAGGGAGCATAGGGTAGGGGAAAGAGAAGGGAGAGAGTGGTAGAGCACATGGCGGATAGGTGGGAGCTGATCGTGAAGACTCGCACGAGGGTTATGGCCATCATCCTTCATTTAGTTTCCCTTCATCTTTCATAGCCCAAGGGTGTAGAGGTCATGCTCAAGGCAAGCATGGTGATTGCGGTGATGGTGATGGTGTGGGTGTGTGTGTGTGTGTGCACTAGGCACACACAGTGCATAGTGTACTCTTTGGTGATGTTGTGTGTGTGTACTTAGTGTGATGGTGACCCCTCTTTATATAGGGGAGGAGGGGGAGGATTTCTAGAATTTAGAAATGAAGAAATCATTATCTACACAGGCCATGTAATTGTGGGCCCCACTTGTCTGGCTGTGTGTATATGCGCCAGAACGGCAGTCTCATGAGAGAGAGACTAAGAGAGAGAGATGGGTTGATGAAAAAAAGTAAGATTTGACATGGAAAATAAAGTAATTACAAGAGGGGAGTGTGTTCAGAAGTGAATCTGTGTGCAGATGTGTGTGAACACAAGAAAAATCAGGTAACCACCGGGTGGGGATGGGTCTGTGGGCACCTTTTTCAGTGAAACTAAGTGTGTGTGAGTGTGGGGGAGGTTATCTGGCTACAGGACAAGAGACATGGCGCCCTTTAGAGAGAGAGGAGGATATTTGGGTCATGGGATATGATAGGAGAGAGAAAAGGGGGGTGGGGTATACTGTTTTGGAAGATAGGAGAGGTGGCATGTGAGTTAGGGTGCATTATTGGTAAGGACAAGGGGTGGGGTAGCTTGAGGGGAGAGAGAAAGGAGAAAGGACAAGGGGAAGAGAGAGGGGGTTGACCTTTTGAGTGGAGGAGAAGAAAAGGGACACACGGTGGGGCAACAGTGAAGAAAAAGGAGGCAGGGTGGGGATGGGCTGCCCCGCAGGCACGAGGTGGCCTATTTTACCTTTCTCACTTATTTACATAATCATAATTTATTTTTTTTCTTACTTTTCCAATGCCTTTTATCACTACCTCCCTAAGAGGAGGTTTCCATGGGGTGGGGACGAGAGAAGAGGGGTATGGGAGCTTGGCTTGTGAAAAGCCCCCATCAATGCAAGGATGAGTTCACACTTGCCAAGTGGAAGGGAAAAATTATTTAACATGGATATGAATCTATCTCGAGTGGTTAATAACTTTTTTATTCTCAATGCAAAGGTTATGGCCAAGGTGGCGGACGTGTGGACAATGGCAAAGGCATGGCGTTTGCATGAGAGAGAAGCACGAAAACAAGTACATGGAGGAAGGAGGGCATCCCTAGTGCCTAGACACCTTGCATGCTTCCCAGATCTCATTAGTGTAGAGTGGATTCATGAGAGAATGACCGAAGCAAAAGCACGCGGAGAAGACATCACCGACAAAGAATGGGAGTATACACGAGGTTGCGTACCAAAGGTAGAGTACTAATATACCTAAACCATATTGTATAGTTTTTTCTTGATTTTACCTTGTTTTTTTGGTCATTCTCTCATGCAGAGTGGATTCATGAGAGAATGACCGAAGCAAAAGCACGCGGAGAAGACATCACCGACAAAGAATGGGAGTATGCACGATGTTGCGTACCAAAGATAGAGTACTCATATACCTAAATCATATTGTATAGTTTTTTCTTGATTTTATCTTTGTAATTGATAAAAGATATTTTCTTATTTTGTAGTGTCTTTCCTTTAACTCTATGTGGTCAAAGGGTCGTCACTTTCATACGCGCCACATTGACGAGCGTAGAATCACAATGGATTGTGGAATCATGGGCAACTTTGACGCAGATGGTGAGGAACCTATATACTGTGGAACTATTGAGAGGATACCAAAGGTTAATTTTAGAACCTTTCATACCTTCATCTCCGAGTGCAAGTGGTTTTCAAATGTGTCTAGACGGCATGAGAATGGCCTCTACATGGTGGATTCTAGTGTACATCACACAGAGAAGTATGACAATTTAGTTTTTCCACGCAATTGTGAGCAAGTGAGTGACTAAGCTTTTTATTCTTATTTGCTTGTAACATTACTTATACCAATGTTACTCACTTTGAGCTTCTCTTCTTTAGGTCATCTATATCCCAACAATCCACCAACTAAAACTTGGTTCGAATTCCTGTAACACCTTGGGGGAGAACCATTTTTTCCACTAATGAAGTGGAGACCATCTTCAACCCTTTTCCATGTTAAGCTTCTCATCTCTGACAATGCTTGCTTTACGTGGAGCTGCATGCATTACTTTAGGATAGAGCAGGCCCTTTGTTGTTTCATGTTTATCCACATAGCTAACTATTGTTCCATGTTTTCATATCTTTTTTTTTTTGAAAATTTCATATAATGTTATTTAATTTTTATTAGGGGGAAGTAAAACACCAAAACGAAGGAAAACACTAAAATTTGAATGGTTAAGCCAAAATCTGAATATTTAGGCGCTAAAGCGGGTTCCAAAAATAAACGCGATAATTTGAATATTTAGGCGCTAAAGCGGGTTTCAAAAATAAACGCAATAATTTTTGTGGCAATAACAGAGGCAAATTTTGTGATAATGAGCACAAAAATAAGCGCAGTAATATTTAAAATGAAACACCCCCCCCCCCCCCCAAACCATCCTCTCTCTTCCCTCCCTAGTTGATTTTGGAGACTCTCTCTACAACGCGCTAAAAGGCCACGATAAACAATTAGATATTTTCATAGTGTCCCACTTTGCATCATCCATATTGGCACCACAATAACTCCGCTATGGATTTGCGACCTAATTGGGCACAACGTGTCATACTTCATTGATTATTCTTTAGAAAATTCTTTATATACCCCTCCAACCATTGCATGGAGGAACTCTCCTTGGGGACGTTCGAAAAGCAAGCATGAAATGCTTCTTCCACATAGCGCGTATGATCGGGATGTTGGTCTTTGAACTTAATCAAACAATCCTTATACGTCAAGTGTATAAGAATCTGCAAGGTGGCACTGAAATTCCTTTCCCTGCATAGTGCAAAAATCAACCTCGCCACCATATTTGACCCTATAGTCGCACCTGTGTGTATTTGGCACAGGCACGTCGCAGTTCTCATCCTCTATAGTTGAAGCGGGATGCTTTGAAATAGGCGACCCCCCCCCCCAACCAAAACAGATATCCTAACAAGGAGTCCCTTCTGCTCCGTATGTCACGATGCTTGCCACCCTGAGAGAAACGCCTACGTGCTCTATTGGAAGATGTTTTTCGGGGAGTGTTGATGAGGCTCAAGCGAAGCATGAGTATAATGTAATGGCATGGGTCCCTACAATAGAAGGGGAGTGGGTTGGTAAGAAGGCGGCGGTAGAAGGGGGTGTATCAATGTGATGCTCTCGACCTATGCCTCCAACCAGCAACACAATTTTAGGCTCATTGTGGATTGCATAAAGATTAGCTAGAGTATCCTAAGCATGTTTTGCTAATTTTGTTGAACAAATGAGAGGGGTAATGGTGCGCTTCCTAGTGAGGGAAAAAATGCCTCAATGGTCCTAAGTGTGTTCACACACATCACTACCATATATATGGTAACAAAAATGGGTATGTGATAGTCTCAATGTTTAGCTCTTTGTAATCCACACATAAACTCTAAGTTTTCCATTTTCTTCCCTCCCTGACTCCCCCATAGTGTTGTTATATTTCATGAATATTTGTACCAAAAAATGATATATATTTTATCCTTAAATTAATTACACCTACTTGATTATCGTAAATCATCATGATTGACAAAATTAGAGAGAGAGAGAGAGAGAGCAATGAATGGGCGACACGACAAAACCATTCATTGAATAAAATACACAAAATGTTTATAAAAGATCTCTACAAGTAGCTTGATCTAAATCTCAACCCATGGCTCCTAAATCAATAACAATACAAATTGAATTTTCGTTTGTGGATGTGTTGACTTCATCATGTTTGAATTCGCCATCTTCCATCTCGTTGTCATCATCATGGAAATCATTTTTGCTATTAAGATTGGCAAAATGGTGAAACTTGAATCATCGATCTCTCTCTCCTCTCTCTCCCCCTCATCCAAAGTAGTAGGAGAGGTTCAAAGATAGTCTCCATTTCATCAGTGGGAAAAATGGTTCTCCCACAAGGTGTTACAGGAACTACAAATCAAAGTTTTGGTTGATAAATTGATGAGAAATTGATGGGATATAGATGACTATCGAAGAGAATTTCAAAGTGAGTGACATTGGTATTATGTTACAACTTACAAGCAAATAAGGGTAAAGAAGGTAATAAGTCACCTACTCACAATTGCGTGGCAAAACTAAGTTGCCATACCTCCTTTGGGATGCACACTAGAGTCCACCATGCACTATGAAAATTTGCAAACGTTTACCATGGATCTTTACTGCTGTTTGTATAGAGAGAGTTTTCAACATGGCTCGCCAAAGAAAAGAGAGGAGGGCGGAGGAAGAATTTTTTGAACTAATAATATTACCCCTATTACTGGGGTTATTATCGTAGGTACTATCGAGGATTTTATCGCAAATATTACTGGGAGTATTACCACGAGCGGATCTTTGGCGCTATGGCATTCAAATTTGAGTTTCCCTCTATCTAAACAGTTTTGTTAATGATCTAATTTTTAAAAACATGATTTACCTTTCTTTAAAAATTAAAAAAAAACAATATCAAAACTTGAAATGACGGCTGTGTGAATAAATATGAAACTTCAAAGAAAAAGCTCCATGCCAGAAGCACCACCATAGATGAGAAGCCAAACATGGACAACATCGTTTCCCGAAGCTTGCATATACCCCACAAGCGCAACCCACTAAGCATCCATCGTGTTTTGTAATGACCCTCACAAACTGAGACAGTCGCTTCACACCGTTATAGTAAAACACAGACAAGCATGTTTTACAAATAGAACCCCTCATAATTTTCACCCTTCAAGCTTGGTGATGGCGTGCTTTTTTGATGGACCAAAGAGCCCTCCATTCAACAAAGCATCCTCGCCTTGAGAGTAAAATATCTAGTGTTGATCAAGTACCCATTTCGAGCTCACATTTTTCATTTTTCATAATGATAGAGTGAAGTGTGCCCACATTTTACCAGACGGTAGTACCTATGTTAGTTTCTTCAACCTCTATCTTGCCCTTCAAGCAGGAGCTCTGCATTTCTCTCAATGGATTTGTAAGCCTCTATTAGTTGGGCTCAACATTGATTGCCTTGTGATAGATTATCTTCGCAAGCTCTCTGACTTTTCCTTTGCACACCCTCAAGACCTGCTATGAAGAGGCGTTGAGCAAGGAGCACAATAAAGAAGCTCCTCTTCAAAGCAGTTTTTAGTACTTCCATCTATTCTCTTAAAAATCACAAAGCATTTGTATTTTTTCTAAATAATGTACAAAAGATGAGAGATATTTCATTATTAAATTAATCACACCCACTTGATTAACAGTAAAAATAGCGTGCTTGTCAAAATTAAAATGAGAGATAGAGGGGGAGAGATAAAATGAATGGACAACATGACAAACCCTTTTCATAGAATAAACTATACAAAATGTTTATAAATTGCCCTCCAAAAGATCTCTACAAGTAGCTTGATCTAAATCTAAACCCATGGCTCTTAAATCAATAAAGAGGGTGTTTCTGGATGTGTTGGCCATGGCTTCATCATCTTTGAACTCCTCATCTAGATCTCATCATTGTCATCATGGAAATCATCCTCACTGAGATTGGCGGCGTTGGGAATTGAATCATCGATCTCTCTGTCCCATGTCCCCCCATCATCCAAAGCAGTAGAGTGGAAGAGGGTCGAAGATGGTCTCCACTTCATGAGTGACAAAAACGGTCCTTCCTCGAGGTGTTACGGGAACTACAAACCAAAGCTTTGATTGATGCAGTGATGAGATATAAATAACCTACGGAAGAGAAGTTCAAAGTGAGTGACATCGGTATTATGCTACAAGAAAGTAAGGATAAAGAAGGTTTACACTCACCTGCTCACAATTGCATGGTAAAACTAAGCTATCATACCTCCCCCTGTGATACACACTAGAGTCCACCATGTACATCCAATTCTCTTCTAAAATCAACCTTTAGTATCCTTTCAATAATCCCACAGTACCTGGCCTCATCACCATTTGTGTCTCAGTTGCCCATGATGCCACAATACATGGTGGTTCGATGCTCTTCAATGTGGCATGTACAAAAGTGTCAACCCTTTGACCACATAGAGTTAAAGGAAAGACACTACAAAATGAGAAAGATTATACAATCAATGCAAGATCTAAAATGACGAAACAACTAAATGCAATATGTTTTAAGTCTATGAGTACTATACCTTTTGCACGTAGCCTCGTGCATACTCTCATTCTTTGTCGATGATGTCCTCTCCATGTGCCGAAGCTTCGGTCAATTTTTCATGGATCCACACAGCACTAATGAGATCTAGGAAGCATGCAAGGTGTTGAGGATTAAGGGTGCCCTCCTGCCTCCATGGGCTTGCTTCCATGCTTCCCTCTCCTGCATACGCAATTCCTTTGCTGTTGCCCACAAGTCCACCCAGTTGGTCATAACATTTGCATTGAGGATGCAAAGTTGTCGCCGACTCGACGTACATCCACATCCATGTTAATTAATTTTCCCCTCCCACTTTGGTAAGTGTGAAGTCATCCTTGCATCCTCATCATCTGACCACATGTGAGGCATTGAAGGATCAACTTGTGCCAAATACTCTTAAATGTAAACAAATTCCTCTTTTACAATCCATCCTTCGGCCATGCATGCCTCTGGTTGGGCCCGTAGTCGCACAAAATCTTTGAGAGTTTTTAAAAACCTCTCTAGAAAGAACATCCATCATGCATGCACTACTCCGCATATAGCAATCTCCTTAACCACATGAACCAAGAGGTGGGCTTGACTAAGAAGAACGGATAGATGAAATGCATCCTCAATGGCACACACTGTTTCCACAGCAAGCGTTTGAGCAGCAAGGAAGGCATTTATTTCAATTTCTTTGGAGCTCACAAATCTACAAGATAACACACAAGAGTACACTAAGAGAACACACAAACACATATATCTTATATAGAGAATTTTAGTTGAATAGAAATATGAGATACCTTACTAACTCCGGGATTTTGAAGATAGCTCTCCTTGCTTTATTGTCAGGGCATATGCACATACTCACCGGAAAAATAAACTACAATGTCAAAAGATTAGAATACCACATGATACTAGGCATGCACAAAATTCAATATCTCAAAAATGAGGGAGATGACTAAAATTATCAATCTCTAATGTAGATGTGTCGGGCGAGACCGCTTGATGGGGAGTAGCCATTGCATTCTTCTTTTGGTTGGTTCACGTCCAAATGGGCTCCTATCTAGGGTGGACATCACCTCCAATGGACTTGAATCTTGAGGCAATAAGTCAAAACAATGACATTAATCTCATATGTAGCTAGTTTTTTGTGAGCATGAGTATAGGTTTCTCTTTGATATTCCCAAGCATGGCCCTCCTACACCTTCGGAGGTGCCGGTCCATCTACCCAGATTCCTCCACCAGTGTTAGACCCAGACCTCTAGCGGGCACTCTCTTTACGAGACGAGTACCTTGTTTTGACGGAGAGATTGTTTGGTCGTTACACTCCGCAGCAGCTTGCAGCCTACGGCCTTTCTTAGTAGTCCATGCCACGGGGGAGCCAGGGAGGGACTCCCTACGTCCAGAGCCTCACACTGACGGCACCTCCTTCTATGGTCATGGCTTATCGACCTACTCCTCTTCCATCGCAGGGTCCCACTCTGCTTCCATCGCAGGGCCCCATGCCACTCCATTCCTCTCCTGCTTCACCTGAACATCCTCGACACACTTCTTCTGGCATCACACATCGACGTTCATTTCAATGGAGCGAGCGTCGACAGAGACGAAGCGGCAGAGGTTCATGTGGCTTTGCTTGTTTTGGTAGTGGGGGGGAAGAGAGTCCCCTGTTTTAGAACGTGTCGCCCTAGATGCAGAGGATGAGGATACTGACGCACCCATGCCAGACACGCACGAGTGTTACTATAGAGTAAAATATGACGGGAAAGTGAACTTTGGGATAGCACAAGGCAGGGTGTTCGACGCCATCTTCAAATTCATATACACTCGACGTATAAGAATTGTTTTGTAAAGTTCAAACATCAGCAGCCCGATCATGCACACTACATTGAACACGTTGTATGCTCGATTCCCAAATGTCCCCAATGACCAATTTTTGTCACAGTGGTTGGAGGGCTACATTAATTTTTTTAAAAAAAACAAGCAGTCCAGTGTATGAAGCGCAGCGGCCAACCACGTTAGAGATCCAGCCACGTTAGAGATCCAGACAGGAGCTATCGCAGAGGCAACATGGCAGATGTGGAGTGGGAGTGACCCTTGCAAGAAAAGGGCGAACAAGCTAGAACGAGCTCATCCTATAGACAACAATGCAAAGCTCGGGCCAAACAAACTCCCACACGCTATGGTTCGTGTAATGGAAATGGCCTATTAACTTTGAGAGTAGCGAAAATTAGAGAATGTATTTTTGTGAAATTACTTTGTGAGCATAGAGGGTGAACTTAATTGATGGTACCAACATAAACCAAGTATTTAGTTAACTTGGCATGAGAAATACTTTTACAAGATAATGAGTTTAAAGAACATGACAACTATTGAGGACCGGATTTATGTGGAGCCGGTCCCCCCTCTAATAGGCATTTGTTTAATAGGTTCTCCCATTAACAGAGACTTGGTACAATACAATCTTTGTGTTCCTTCTAACCTAGGTGATGCAATGAAGATGGAAATCTTCATGCATCACGAGCATAACATAAACTTTGTAGAAAGCATTAACTATCCCAAGCCTGAGTCCCAAGGCCTCAAACACCTTCGAAGGTGGAGAGAGCTAGCAGGGAATGAGGGTAGGGAAGAGGAAGAAGAAACATTTCATAGGAAAAAGAATTAGTTCCTCACTTATCATCACTCTTCTTGCTACATACATAATAGCATAGTAATGAAGATGGAGAAGATGGAAAGCTTAAGCATTGAAGCATGGCTCTTGGTTGGATTTGCATTCCATAGCCAAGAGTACTGGAGTAGGCTCTCAACTTCTCTACTAGCTTGCAGAAGGAGATGGAGCTCTTGCACTTTGCACTTCACACAATGAGAGTGTGTGTGTGTGTGTGTGTGTGTGTGTGTGTGTGTGTGTGTGTGTGTGTGTGTGTGTGTGTGTGTGAGAGAGAGAGAGAGAGTATACCCCTCAATTATGCCCCCTACTTGCATTGGTCGACCTCATCTTCTAGCACAAGCTTGAAGCTCATTGGACCTCTCCAAGCCTGGCCGATCACATGCACGATGCATAATAAGCAAGCATGCTAGCCTTGGGACAAGTATCCCCCTTTCCCCTTGAGAGACAGGACTTGATAAATGCAAAAATGAATTAATTCAGTCTACCTAATTATCATTGGACCCCTTGGGAGGTAAACCAATAGGCTTTGGACACTCCTTGGGGGTAACCTAGCTAGGGGCTTGACATGTGTCCTACTTGCCTCTTGAGCAAGGGGCGCCCTTTGAGAGGGAGAGTGGTCAAGCAACCACCCCCCCTACTTGTATGGCTCGCCCCCTCCTTGTATGGATATGCATGGACTTTTGTGACACCTCAAGCCCCTCAACCTTGGGCCAAGTTCTCACCACAAGCTCGGCCCTTAAGCCCCTCATGTAATGGAATTGGCCTATTAACTTGAGAGTAGCGGAAATTAGAGAGAGTACATTTGAGAGATTAATTTGTGATCATAATTGAAGATAGCAACATAAATATAGAATTTAGTTAACTTGGCATGTACAATACTTTTTCAAGAGAGAGAATTTAGAGAACATGACAACAATTGAGGATCGGATTTATGTGGAGCCGATCCCCCCTCCAATAGGCATTTGTATTTTGATTTCTCCCATCAAAAGAGACTTGTTACAATATAATCTTTGTGTTCCATGTGACCTAAATGATGCAATGAAGATGGAAAGCTTCATGAATCACGAGCATAACATAAACTTTGTGAAAAGCATTAACTATCCCAAGCCTCAGTCCCAAGACCTCAAACACCTTCAAAGGTGGAGAGAGCTAGCATGGAATGAGGGTGGGGAAGAGGAAGAAGAAACATTTCATAAGAGAAAAAATTAGTTCCTCGCTTATCATCACTCTTCTTGCTAGCATACGTAATAGCATAGTAATTGATATGGCGAAGATGGCAAGCTTAAGCATTGAAGCATGGCTCTTGGGTGGATTTGCATTCCATAGCCAAGAGTGTTGGTGTAGGCTCTCAACCTCTCTACTTGCTTGGATAAGGAGAGGGAGCTCTTGCACTTTGCACTTCACACAATGAGTGTGTGTGTGTGTGTGTGTGTGTGTGTGTGTGTGTGTGTAAGAGAGAGAGTATACCCCCCCAGCATGCCCCTAGCTTCCTTGGCCGACCCCCCCCTGTAGCTCATGCTTGAAGCTCATTGAACCCCTCCAGGCCTAGCCAATCACAAGCATGAGGTAAATCAAGTAGCAAGGGTAGCCTTGGGACAAGTGTCCCCCTTTCCCCTTTGAGAGAGAGGACTTGATAAATGTAAAAGAAATTAATTAAATCTTCTAAATTATCATTGGACCCCTTGGATGGCCAACCAATAGGCTTCAGGAACACCATAAGAGCAATATGAGAAGGAACTTGACAAGTGTCCCTTTTTCTTTCTTTGTACCAAGCATGCCTTGTGTGTGTGTGTGTGTGTGTGTGTGTGTGTTCTCTCTCATCCCCCCTCTTGTAGGGCTCGCCCCCTCCTTGTAGGGATTGGTATTGACTTTTGCACACCTCAAGCCACTCAACTTTTGGAGGTATTCAATGAATCTAACCCTAAGGTCTTTATGCTCCATTGGTTAGCCTTGCTCTTTGATAGACCATCTCTCATTTGGGCCCCTTTACCATTGGCCCCGTGTTGAGATAGATCTATAAGCACATGTCTATATCTTAACCCTTGGTCCCATTTATTCTCCCACATTAAATGATCAATTTAATATGAGAAAATCATTTGGTTTGGTTAGATATTAGATTCTATGACATTACCTCTCTCTTGAAATCATAGTCGTCCTCGACTATGAGGTAGAAGAAATAAAGCCTTAGTCATTAGTCAATCTTACCTAGCGGGTAGAGAATCCCTTTTTACCCAACGACATCTTTCCAAGATAGATGGTTAATCCATTTGGTGCTTGGGAGACATAGCTACCGCAAGCATGTCTGCTCCTTACTCCATTTCATTCTCCCAAAGTAGAGTGACAAATTCTACTTGGTGTTTGAGAGACGTCATCATCACAAACATGATTCTAAGCATGCATACTACTTAAATTTGTGCACAATTAAAAAGATAACTAGTCTTATAAGACAAAAACATAGGCCATTTAAAATAAATTTGTACATTTGCTTACTCTAATGTAGCATTGTAATTATTGACAAGGTTCACACTATTCTTAAGTTGTATTCCTTGCATCCATCTAGCATCTTCAAAAGGATAATTTTTGAACTTAATAAGATACCATCGGATAATCTTACCATGTTGTAGTATCTTGTCTTCATGCCTAAGGATACCTTCGTGTTGTAGCACCTCTTCTTGGTCTTCAACTTTGGGAGGGTCTTCAATGATTGGTTTACTTGGTGGCTCTCCTTTGTAGGGCTTAAGTAGGCTCACATAAAAGGCATTGTGTATGAGCCAATGGTTGGGAAACTTGAGTTGGTAAGCAATCTCATTGATAGGTTTCAAGATTTGGAAAGTACCATATTATCTTTTTGCTAGCTTAGCATAATACTTTTGATGGCTCGTAGGATTTTTGCACGTCGTTTGCCTTAATGGATCCTTAGGAAACTTAAGTAAGACCCAATCATTTTCTTTGAATGATAAGGCACTTATGTGCTTGTCAATAGCAGCTTTTTGCCTGTGTTGAGAGATGGATATAGCCTCCTTAATCTTTTGAAAAGATTCTTGTAGGTCACGGCTATCCTCATCGGCAGCAAAGATCTTCCCATGTACTTTGAGTAGAAAGGGACTTTTAGGTATTCCTTCAATGATCTCCAAAGGTGTTTTTCCCGTAGAAGTACGTACAGTATTATTGTAGGCGTACTCTACAAGAGGTAAGTACTTTTCCCAGTGTGAGCATTGTTCTACTTCTGTAACATAAGTCTATAGTAGATTGAGTATCGTAAGATTGGCTATCTCACTTTGGCCATCCGTTTGTGGGTGATAGGCTGAAGAAAATTTCAATCTTGTTTCTAGATTTTCAAAGAGACCTTTCCATAAATTAATGGTCATTCTAGGAGCTCTATCTGACATGATGGATGTTGGTAATCCATGGTGTTTGAAAATCAGTGATATGAAGAGAGTTTCCATTTGGTGTGCCTTAATAGTCTTTTTGACAGGAATAAAGTGTGCTTGCTTGCTAAACCTATCGACTATTGTCCATATTCTCGTATTCACATGGATAGACTTGGGTAATCCAAATATGAAATCTCTGGATATACTCTCGTATGGTGAATTTGGGATAGGCAATGGCTGGAGTAATCTAGGTTGCTTCCCTCTATCATACTTGGTCTCTTGGCATACTACACATTTTGAAACATACTCTTGTATGTCCACTTTCATGGTAGGCCAATAGAAATACGTCTCTACTCCTCAGAGAGTAGGTTGAATGCCTCTATGTCCCGCATAGGGAGGAGCATGGGATTCATACATAAATTTCTAACGAAGGGAATGGGTAACACATAGCTTATTGTCGTGGAGAAGATAACCATCCTGCAAATGAATGGTTCCTCTTTATTCCCCAAAGCAAGGGCTGACATTATGTCTCTAAATTCAAGGTCAATAGCATACTCAACTACCATAGAAGATAAATCATTGTGAGTAGCTATAGACACAGCATTATCTTTTGGTCGTCGTGAAAGTGCATCGGCCACTTGATTGTGCTTACTAGCAACGTGAGCAATATGGAAATTAAATTGCAAAAGAAAATTTTCCCACCTTATTTGTTTGTCGAAAAGCTTGGTTTGCATCATGAAATACTTGAGACTTTGGTGGTCGGTTTGTACAATGAATGGAGTCCCCAACAAGTAGTGCTTCCATGTGTCTAGGGCATGTAGAACAGCTAAAATCTCTTTCTCATAAATACCCAAGATTCATTCATCCGTATTGAATCTTCGACTCTCATATGCTATGGCATGCCCTTCTTGAAGCAAGACTGCTCCAAGGCATTCACCACAAGCATCACATTGGACCTCAAATGGCTTGGAGAGATCCGAAAGCATGAGGACTTGGTGATAGGTAAGCTTCTCCTTGAGCTTGTAAAAAGCATTTTGCTCCTTAGCAGTCCATACATACTTAACGTTCTTCTTAGTTAAGTCATGCAGTGGTCCTGCTATTTGAGAGAATTTTTCTATGAAGCGTTTATAGGATGCACACATTGTTAGGAAATAAGACATTGCTAAATAGATAATTGAGTAGATTACTTAATGGAGAGAGACAGATTTACATACACGAGATTATAGAGTAGAGAGAGAGAGAGAGAGTACACACGATATACGTGGTTCACCCAATGTGGGCTACGTCCACGGGAAAGCAGCCACTCAATGGCTTTAGTACTTCAAAACAAGAAGTAGTTTACAAAGGGATTATACCCTTAATGGAGCTCCCGCCTTGCTTCACTCTCACCACCTCACACTCACCTTGTTGCATCAACTTCAACACTATGAAATGTGTGTAGAAATGGCCTCATTTTATAGGCCACAAGGGCTGCCCTCTCTCATGTGTAGCCGCCCTTGTGTAGATAAGTCCAAATCGGACCCTTCAATCCGCCCATGTGTGGCCGCCCTTGAGAAGACAAGTCCGCTTTTGAATTCGGCCACCGACCACCGGCCATTGACTTCCGACCACCGGCCAACCGATCGGTTGTTTTTCAACCACTTTCCGGCCGCCGGCCGGCCATAATATTCCAGCGAAAAGGAATATTCTGGCGAAGGAAAAAAAGTTTCCCTAATTTTTGGCCCCTGATTTTTTGCCATGAAATTTTTGGTTTTCGGCGAGTGATTTTCCTTCACGCACGATGGCTTCTCCTCATAATGGGGGCCTTACAAATGTGCGCTTTTACCACAGAAGATTACAAGGTAAATCAGGCTCCATACTTAACACACATAACAATAAAGCTTCTTAGCTCATGTAGATTCATTAGATTAGGCCATGCTTTTATTACCTCTAACTTCAATGGATCCATATGGATACCATCTTGAGAGATAATATGACCTAGGTATTGAATCTCTTGAAGGAAAAATTCACGTTTCTTTTGGTTGAGAAAAAGCTTGTTCTCCCTCAATGCTTGAAAAATCACTTGGAGATGTTGCCTTGTTCTTCCAAAGATTTGAAGTAGATGATGATATTATCAAAGAACACTCCAGTGAATTTGCGGTAGGGTCTAAATATTTTCTCCATTAGACGATTGAACGTAGCTGGTGCATTAGTCAAGCCAAAAGGAATGACTAGATATTCATAAAGACCAAACGTTGTGCGAAACGCGGTCTTTAGGATATCTTCATCCACTATCCTTATTTGATGATAGCCACTTTTAAGGTCAATCCTACTGAAGTAGGTAGAGCCTTGTAGCTTATCAAAAAGATCTTCTACCTGAGGCACGGGAAATTTGTTTTTGATACCGGGGAGGTCACCTAATAAAAATGTAACCTATCAAGTGAGTTCAAAAGAAGGGTATTTAAAGTTCTTGGAATTTACAAAAATATATATACAGAAGGGCATTATTTTTTCAAATTTGAAAAAAACTTACAGATTTTAAAAGAAAAGGGTACATTATATTCTGAACAAAATTCACGGATAAGGGGTTTTACAAACATGTCTTGAACGCACGTGATGTGGTAGTTTTACACATAGTGAACCCCCCGAGCTTTTGATAGTGATATGGTTTAGTGCCCGATAGTCCACACACATACGGTATGTACCATCTTTCTTTTGTTCTCATACCAATGTAATGGAATTCACCTATTAACTTGAGAGTACCTAAAATTAGAGAGAGTACTTTTGAGAATTACTTTCTGAGCATAGAGGGTGATCATAATTGAAGTAGCAACATAAACATAGCATTTAGTTAACTTGGCATGAACAATACTTTTGCAAGAAAGAGAATTTAGACAACATGACAACAGTTTAGGACCGGATTTATGTGGAGCCCCCCCCTCCAATAGGCATTTGTATTATACTTTCTTCCATCAAGAGGGACTTGTTACAATGCAATAATTGTGTTCCCTATGACCTAGGTGATCCAATGAAGATGGAAAGCTTCATGAATCACGAGCATAACATAAACTTTGTGGAAAGCATTAACTATCCCAAGCCTCAGTTCCAAGACCTCAAACACCTTCGAAGGTGGAGAGAGCTAGTAGGGAATGAGGGTAGGGAAGAGGAAGAAGAAACATTTCATAGGAGAAAGAATTAGTTTCTCGTGTGTGTGTGTGTGTGTGTGTGTGTGTGTGTGTGTGTGTGTGTGTGTGTGAGAGAGAGAGAGAGAGAGAGAGAGAGAGAGAGAGAGAGAGAGAGAGAGAGAGTGAGTATAGCCCCCAAGCATGCCCCTAGCTTCCTTGGTCGACCCCCCCTTGTAGCTCATGCTTGAAGCTCATTGTACCCCTCTAGGCCTAGCCAACCACAAGCAATTGGTAAATCAAGTAACAAAGATAGCCTTGGGACAAGTGTCCCCCTTTCCCCTTTGAGAGAGAGGAGTTGATAAATGTTAAAATAATTACTTAAAACTTCTAAATTATCATTGGACCCCTTGGGTGGCCAACCAATAGGCTTCAAGCACACGATGAGGGCAACATGAGGAGGAACTTGACAAGTGTCCCTTTTGCTTTCTTTGTACCAAGAGAAACTTGTTACAATACAATAATTGTGTTCCTTGTGACCTAGGTGATGCAATGAAGATGGAAAGCTTCATGCATCATGAGCATAACATAAACTTTGTGGAAAGCATTAACTATCCCAAGCCTCAATCCCAATACCTCAAACACCTTCGAAGGTGGAGAGAGCTAGCAGGGAAGAGGAAGAAGAAACATCTCATAGGAGAAAGTATTAGTTCATTACTTATCATCACTCTTCTTGCTAGCATACATAATAGCATAGTAATGAAGATGGCAAGCTTAAGCATTGAAGCATGGCTCTTGGTTGGATTTGCATTCCATAGCCAAGAGTGTTGGTGTAGGCTCTCAACCTCTCTACTTGCTTGGAGAAGGAGAGGGAGCTCTTGCACTTCGTGCTTCACACAATGAGTGTGTGTGTGTGTGTGTGTGTGTGTGTGAGAGAGAGAGAGAGAGAGAGATAGAGAGAGAGTATACCCCCCAAGCATGCCCCTAGCTTCCTTGGTCGAACCCCCCTTGTAGCTCATTCTTGAAGCTCATTGGACCCCTCGAGGCCTACCCAATCACAAGCAGGAGGTAAGTCGAGTAACAAGGGTAGCCTAAGGACAAGTGTCCCCCTTTCCCCTTTGAGAGAGAGGACTTGATAAATGTAAAAATAATCAATTAAATCTTCTAAATTATCATTGGATCCCTTGGGTGGCCAACCAATAGGCTTCAAGCACACCATGAGGGCAACATTAGGAAAAACTTGACAAGTGTCCCTTTTGCTTTCTTTGTACCAAGCATGCCTTCTGTGTGTGTGTGTGTGTGTGTGTGTGTGTGTGTGTGTGTGTGTGTGTGTGTGTGTGTGTGTGTGTGTTCTCTCTCATCCCCCTCTTGTAGGGCTCGTCCCCTCCTTGTAGGGATTGGTATTGACTTTTGCACACCTCAAGCCACTCAACCTTGGGCCCGGTTCCCACCACAAGCTTGGCCCTTAAGCCCCTCAACCTTGGACCGGGTTCCCAGCTCAAGTACAACCCTAGCATCTCAAGCTTGACAAGCACCTCAAGCATCTCAATCATCAAGCACCTCAAGCACCTTAGTCATCAAGCATGACAACCACCTTAAGCACCTTAAGCATGGGTCGTGTTCCCACCTCATGCTCAGCCCTAGCTTACCTAAGGTCAAAGGACTTTTACACTAACTATTGGAGGTCTTCAATGAAGCTAACCCTAAGGTCTTTATGCTCCATTGGTTAGCCTTGCTCTTTGATAGACCATCTCTCATTTAGGCCCCTTTACTATTGGCCCCGTGTCGATATAGATAGACCTATAAGCACATGTCTAATATGAGAAAATCAGTTTGGGTTGGTTAGATAGTAGATTAATATGAGAAAATCGTTTGGGTTGGTTCGATAGTAGATTTTATGACATTACCTCTCTCTTGAAATCATCGTCATCCTCGACTATGAGATAGAAGAGATAAAGCCATAGTCATTAGTTAATATTTCTTAGAGAGTAGAGGATCCCTTTTTACCCTACGACATCTTTCCAAGATAGATGACTGATCTATTTGGCGCTTGGGAGACATAGCTGCCGCAAGCATGTCTGCTTGTTAGTCCATTTCATTCTTCCAAGTAGAGTAACAAATTCTACTTGGTGTTTGAGAGACGGTGTCATCACAAACATGATTCTAAGCATGCATACTATTTAAATTTTTGCACAATAAAAAAGAGAATTACTCTTATAAGACAAAAACATTTATCATTTGAAAGAAATTTGTACATTTTCTTACTTTAGTGTAGCATTGTAAGCATTGACTTGGTTCATACTATCCTTAAGCTGTATTCCTTGCATCCATCTAGCATCTTCAAAAGGATAATTTTTGAACTTAATAAGATACCATCGGATAATCTTACCATGTCGTAATAGTCTTTTTGACAGGAATAAAGTGTGCTTGCTTGCTAAGCATGTCCACTATTGTCCATATTCTCGTATTCCCATGGATAGACTTGGGTAATCCAAAGATAAAATCCATGAATATACTTTCCATGGTGAATTTGGGATAGGCAATGGCTGGAGTAATCCAGGTTGCTTCCCTCTATCACATTGGGTCTTTTGGCAAACCACACATTTTGAAAGATACTCTTGTGTGTCCACTTTCATGGTAGGCCAATAGAAATACATCTCTACTCCTCAGAGAGTAGGTTGAATGCCTCTATGCCCCGCATAGGGAGGAGCATGTGATTCATACATGAATTTATCATGAAGGAAGTGGGTAACACATAGCCTTGCCGTGGAGAAGATAACCATCCTGCAGGGTGAATGGTTTCTCTTTCTTCCATAAAGCAAGGGCTGACATTATGTCTCTATAGTCAAGGTCAATAGCATACTCATTTATCATAGAATATAGATCATTGTGACACCGCATTAACTTTTGGTTGTCGTGAAAGTGCATCGGCCACTTGATTGTGCTTATGAGCAATGTGAGAAATATGGAAGTTAAATTGCGAAAGAAACTTTACCCACCTCATTTGTTTGTCGAAAATCTTGGTTTGCGTCATGAAGTACTTTAAGACTTTGGTGGTCTGTTTGTAGAATAAATGTAGTCCCCAATAAATAGTGCTTCCATGTGTCTAGGGCATGTAGAACAGCTAAAAGCTCTTTCTCATAAATGCCTGAGATGGGTTCATCTGTATTGAGCCTTCGGCTCTCATATGCTATGGCATGCCCTTCTTGAAGCAAGGGCTCTCCAAGTCAATCACCACAAGCATCACATTAGACCTCAAATGGCTTTGAGAGATCCGAAAGCATGAGGACTGGTTGGGAGGTAAGCTTCTCTTTGAGCTTGTCAAAAGCATTTTGCTCCTTAGCAGTCCATAAATACTTAATGTTCTTCTTTGATATGTTATGGTCATGCTATTGCAGAAAATTTAGCTATGAAGCGTCTATAGTATGCACACATACCAATAAAGCTTATTAGTTCATGTAGATTCCTTGGATTTGGCCATGCTTTTATTACCTCTAACTTTGATGGATCCATCCGGATACCATCTTGAGAGTTACTATGACCTAAGTATTGAGTCTCTTGAAGGAAAATTTCGCTTTTTTTTTGTTGAGAAAAAGCTTTTGGTTGAGAAAAATCTTGTTCTCCCTCAATGCTTGAAAAATCACTTGGAGATGTTGCTTGTGTTCCTCCAAAGACTTGAAGTAGATGATGATATCATCAAAGAACACTGGAGTGAATTTGTGATAGGGTTTAAATATTTTCTCCATTAATCGATTGGATGTGGCCAGTGCATTAGTCTAGCCAAAAGGAATGACTAGATATTCATAAAGACCAAACGTTGTGCGAAACGTGGTCTTTAGGATATCTTCATCCACTATCCTTATTTGGTGATAGCCACTTTTAAGGTTAATCCTACTGAAGTAGGTAGATCCTTGTAGCTTATCAAACAAATCTTTTACCTCAGGCACGGGAAATGTATTTTTGATAGTGATATGGTTTAGTGCTCAATAGTCCACACACATACGATATGTACCATCTTTCTTTTGCACTAAAAGGACTGAGAACAAAAGGGAGAGGAGCTAGGCCTCACCATCCCTTTGTCTACCAATTCTTGTACTTGCCTCGTGATCTCCTCTTATTGAGCTTGGGAAACTCGATAAGGAGGCTTGTTAGTCTTCCTGGTAGGAGCTCAATTTGATAGTCATCATACCCTCGTTTTGGAGGTAAGTCCATAGGGATATCATCAATGAACACATCTTGGAATCCTTTTAGAAATTTAAACAAGACTAACTCTTCTTGATTCCTACCATTTACATTTGATGAAACATTAGGACCTTTTAGGGACTCTTTGACAAAAATCATGTACGCAAAACCTGAGCTCTTCATTGATTTATCAAAAGCAGGTGAATTTACAAGTGGTATAGTACGGCCAAAATCACTAGCATCTTTATACATGTTATTTCTCCTATAGGTGAAGTAGATTCTCCTTTCAGGGAACTTCATATTGGCAGCCATGCGGTTGAACCATGGTGTCCCTAGGATAGCATCCTCATGTTGGAGAGGAGAGATGAAAAAGTGGTCTTTGTCGACATAGCTTTGGATATGGAGCCTCAACTTCCCAATCAAGGGAATAATGGAGGCTCGCTATCCCTTGAAAGCAATGTTGGCCGTTACAGCATCTCCCATCTTGAAAGCTTCAATGCCCAACTTGGTAGCCAAATCCATTGATATGAATTTGTGAGTAGAGGCAGGGTCAAACAAGATGAAGGCATCATGCTCCCTTACCTTTCCCCAAGCATAGGAGAGAGGTGGACCTTTGCAATGAGCATCCTCTTTTGGAGCTTCGATAGTGGAAGCTCTAGGAGTCTCATTGCCAGCATTTCTCTTGGGGCAAGAACGATAGCCATGTTTTTGCTCCACACACTTAAAACATTTATGATCTTTATGAAAAGCTTCAAGCTCTTCAAGAGAGAGTTTGTTTTTACCTTTGTAAACTCTCTTCTCCTTAGACCGATTGTTGTTGTTATGTTGGAATTGCCTTTGGAAGAATTTTGGGCATTGGTTTTCCCCTTTGCATCATTTTTATCTTTGTTTCACATGGGCTTGACATTCTGTCTAGCCCCTTATTGAAAATTAATGTGCAAAAGCAACCATGGTGTGGTGGATTACTTTGGTAATAGAACCAGGCTGTTGGGAGTTGACATACTCGACCATCTCTTCAGGTAATCCCGCACAAAATTGTTGCTTTTGCTCGGCAAAGACTATCTTTTGGAAGACAATAGCCTTGACCCGAAACTTGTCCACATATTTGTGAATAGACTCATGGGAGAGAAGATTCAAACTGCACCATTCGGTGAGCACTTTGTCCTTTGTATTGCTTGCAAGGAATTACTTCATGATGGAAACTCGTAAAGTTTTCCATGTCTTTCGAGCTTCGTCGTTTCCACAAAGGTTAGCCCATCATTGACGAGCTACTTTATGGAAGTGCATAGCTACATGGCATAGCTTGGAGGACTCCGTGAAGCCCTCGTCTCCAAAGGCAGCATCAAATTGCTGGATGAAGACCAATACTTTGTTGATGGCACCAAAGGTGCCATCATAGGTGAGAAAAGAGATACTCTTTCCTCCCTCTTTGAACTTCTCAAGCTTTTGTGACCTTCGCCATGCAGGGTATGATTTGTGATGTCCTCCCTTCTTGTAATCTCTAAGAGAATAGCCATAGCTTTCATTGAAAGAGGAGGAAGGTGAAGAAGAAGAAGAGCGTGACCTCTTTCTTGCCCTTTTCTTCCTTTGTTTCCTCTCTTCCCTTTTGGAGTGACAAGGAGAAGGATTGTGACTTGATCATTTCCTCTTGGGAGGAGTTGACGATCGTCTAGACCACCGTCTTCGTGGAGCCACATCTTCAGAAGAACTTAAGGTTTCATTACTTTCTTGATCTTTGGATTCCTCCTCTCGTATGGGAGAGAGTCTTCTTTTGGGGGTCTCTTCAAGAGGCCTCCTAAGCTCTGTCTCCTCTTGAAGAGGAAGGGAAATCCCATAAGCACAAAGTTGTTGATTAACTTTGGCTTGCAAAGCAGGGTTGCCCATAGCTTGCTGCAACCTAGTGACAAGATAATTGAAAAACATGGGGGCATCATCATTAGCACCTTCATGTGCAAAATCAAAGTTATCAATGTTCATTCTACTCTCTTGGTTATTGTCAGCCATATTAGGGTGTTGGAATTAGGGTTGCAGGAAAACACACACAGCTTGGAGAAGACGAAGGAAGCTCAAGGCACAAAATAGAGAGTGTGTTAGTGTGCAATAATGGAAAGATATATAGCCCTAGAGGGATGGGCGTATATACAATGCGCGGGGGAAAAAACCTCCTAAAGAGGTAAAAAATGCCCCAGCGGTCCTAGTGTGTTCACACACATCAGTACCACATGTATATGGTAACAAATCCCCCTTGGAGTGATGTGGTGAAAGAGAGCTGGCACATGAGTAAAGGGAAGTGCCATGCCTTGAGGACATGATCAGTCCACAAAGGGGAGTAAGCCCAAAGCTTTAGGGAAAGCTTCGAACTTCTCACGAGACAATGCCTTTGTGAAAATATTTGCAAGGTTGTCCTGTGTTGGCACATAAGCCAAGCTGATCTCTCCTACTAAGAGCCTCTTCCTGACATAGTGGTAATCCACCTCAATGTGCTTTGTGTGAGCATGAAAATTTGGGTTCCTCGCAATTGCCAATGCGCTCTGACTGTCAGTGTAGATAGTGTTGGCAGTGTCCTTCCAACACCCAAATCAGGCATAAGGTGTCTAAGCCATACACACTCAACCATAGATGTGAAGACTGCCCTGTACTCAGCCTCACAACTCAAAGTGGCCACAATAGGTTGCTTCTTGCTCAACCATGATATACATGAATTGCCAAGCATGAAACAAAAACCACTTGTGGACACTCGCGTGTCAAAACAACCAACCGAGTCTGAGTCTGAAAAAGCATGTAAGTCTGGCGGCAATGATCCCCCCTTGGAATAAAACAAGCCAAGATGTAAAGTGCCACTAAGGTAGCGGAAAATCCTCTTGAAAGCCTGCCAATGCTTAGACCCTGGGCTATGCATAATTCTATTGACCTTGAGACTGCAAACTGAATATCCCACCTCGTGTTGCATACATAAATAAGGCATCCAACAGAACTTTGGTAAAGAGTGACATTAGCAGGATCACCAACATCATGAACACTCAATTTCAAACATGTTTCCATGGGAGTGGCAATAGGTTTGCAATCCTCAAGTCCAAACTTACATAGCAATGTCTCTATGAAACTTTTCTGACACAACGCAATACCACCATCACACTGCTTGAACTGTATACCCAAGTAATGTGCAACAGCCCCAAATCTTTCATCTTAAAAGTAGCATTCAAATTAGCCTTAAATTCAGTAATATGTCTCTCATTTGGTCCAGTGATCAGTAAATCATATACATAAAGAACCACAATGAGAAGTACATCACCCTCACACCTTACATACAATGTGCTTTCAGTTGGACTATTACGAAAGCCTCGTTTGACCAAATGAGTGTCAGATTTCTCATACCAAGCACGAGAAGATTGCTTCAACCGATAAAAAGTCTTCTTACATCTGCACACTTTGTCCTCTTGTCCTTCATGAAAAAACCACAAGGCTGCGTTACATAAACTTTCTCAAATATGTCACCATTCAAGAAAGCAGTAACAATGTATAATTGATGTACATCCCGACCAAAATGAGCTTCCAATGCACATAGAAAACAAACAGTAGTCATACGACAAGTGGGAGCAAAAGTTTCTTCATAATTTTGTTGCGCATAGCCTTTTGCAACAAGTCGAGCCTTATGGCGATCAACCTCACCATCCGGCTTGAGTTTCAACTTGTAAACCCACTTTGTACCAATGGCCTTTTTGCCAGGAGGCAAATCACATAAAGTCTATGTGTCATTTTCTATAAGTGCATATTCTGATTGCATGGTAGCCATCCAATTTTCTGAATTATGTGCTTCATCAAAAGAGAGAGGTTCCTCAACATCATGTAAGCTAGACACAACCAAAGCATAACAATCTGATGCATAAGATGCGTGGTGAGATCCTGAACAAGTACGACTAGACAAAGGTGCATCCAATTTGCTGGCACGCAATGTATGCACCAACCATTTTGGCATACCTCTAGCCTACTCATTTTCAGTCCTTTCCTCATCAAGTACATCATGTACATCTGCATCAGTAATAGGCTCATCTGTAACATTTTTAGAAACCCCCATAGGATGTACATTTGCCTCATTGGAATTTACATTCAAACTTCCAGCACTAAAAAGAGGCAACAAAGTGTCATAAATGTCTTGTGAGCTTACATTATTGTCTCCAGTACATGACAGCAAGGCCTGAACAAAATCTTCCACAAACGCTACATCCCATGAAACCAAAATACACTTTGTTTGTGGATGATACAACTTGTAACCTTTGCTTTCATCACTATAACCAACAAAAGTACATTTGACAGCCTTATCATCCAATTTTATGTGCTGTGTTTGTGGCACCAAAGCATATGCCAAATAGCCAAAAACATGCATGTGCTCAATAGAAGGCTCTCTGTCATGCCATACTTCATATGGAGTAATAGATTGCAAAGCTTTCATAGGACACATGTTAAGTACATAAGTGGCATACATGATGGCAAGCCAAAAAGAATGCGGCAAAGCTTGACTTTTGACCATACATCGTGCCATTTCCATAAGTGACCTATTTTTCCTCTCAGCAACACCATTTTGTTGAGGTGTATAAGGCACTATACATTGGTGTTTTATCCCACGACTAGCCAAAAATGCATTAAATTCATGAGACATACACTCCCCCCCTCGATCGGAACGGAGGGTGCCCATAGTATATTTCGATACATTTTTAGCCATAGCCAGAAATTGTTTGAATCACATAAAAACTTCGGACTTTGCTTTAAGCGAAAATACCCATGCATGCCTGGAGTAATCATCAATGAAGCTCACAAAGTACAGGTAATTTCCCCCAAGGACGGAGTTTGCATGGGTCCACAAACATCACTATGCACAAGCTGCAACCTGCATGTGGCCCTAACTGAACCATCCTATGGAAACTTAGAACGTTGTAATTTACCCAAAATTCAGCCTACACAAACATGTTTGACAGGTGCTTCAAGAGGTGGCAAAGAAGCAACCATATCAGATTTTTGCAAATGCAGCAAATTGGCAAAATTCAAATGCCCAAAACATGCATGCCACAGTTTTGCATCTGAAAAAGCCCTTGAATCGGCAACTGCATTTGCAAAATTTTATCCACACTTGTAATACAAAGCGATCTTATACATCCCACGACACAAAAGGCCAGATGCAACAATTTCATCACCAAAATTGAGATCATGAAATGTACATCTGTCATACACAAATTTGACTACAAGTCCAAGTCTAGCAAGTGCAGACACAGACAAAAGATTCTTCTTGATCCCAGGTACATAAAGTGCATCAACAAGTGTGAAAGAATTGCCATTTGTAGCAGTAATCACAATCTTTCCAACTCCCTAAACAGGATAAGAGGCATTATTGGCACAAGTCACTGAATTGCCATGAGGGATAGACTCGAGAGAGGTGAACAATTCACGATGTGAGGTAATGTGCTTTGTAGCACCACTGTCGAAATACCACACATGTGAATCTGCAGCAACTGACATGCATGCATCATGGACAGCGGGATTGTAAGTGCACTCTACACTAAAAGCCCATTCTGTATCAGCATCAACATCACAGTCTTCTTTCACAAAAGACTCAACAATGGCTGCATTTGTAGTGGAACCAGCATTTGCAATGGAGCCACCCTCTTTCTTCTTAGCCTCTTTGGCCTTCAACTTAGGACACTTTTTGATCAAGTGATCATTAGCTTTACAATAATAGCAACGCATATTCTTTTTGCCCTTATCACTAGAATTTCCAGACGAAGTGCTGCCAGCAGAAGCATTGGGAACAGAAGTTTTGCCACTCGCAACAGAACCATAAGAAGTGGCTGCATTGTTGTTACCACTCTTTTTTTGAGAAGCAATAAAAGCCTGTTCAACTGCACGTTGTCTAGTCTTGTTCTTTCTGAAAAGAGACTCTTGCAACAGCAATGTGCACGATGCATCAAACTTGACAACTTCAGGACTTCCTTGGGTCTTAAGTCTCCAAGTACTAGCAAAAGTCTGGTAACAATCTGGCAAGGCATCAAGAACAATCTGCACAAGGGAATTGTCTGGAATGACTTCACCAACAGAAATAAGTTGCTCATTGATATCCTTGACACCAGCAAGGAAAGTGTCTATATCATCTTCCTCATGCATAATCGTCGATTCCAGCTCTTTACATAGCAAAGCAATTTTAGCCTCATTACGGCTTGCATAAAGACCAGCCAGAATATCCCAAGCCTGTTTTGCAGATTTCAATGAACGAATGTGAGGAGTAATGGTGCACTTTATAGACAACACAATCAATGCATGAGCCTGTGCATCCTTTACATCCCAGTGAGCTTATTCTACCTTACGCAAAACAACTCTAATAGCAGGAGTCCTTCCAGCAAGACCTGCAACATCCTCAATATCACCTACATCCTCAGAATCAGGACGTACATCAATGCCCTGCACAATATTCTAGACGTCCTTTGACACAAGAACATGTTGCATCATGTAAGCCCACATAGGGTAATTGTCCCCATCCAACCTCTCCTCAACAGCAAACATCTTGAACACATATGTGTTGTTATTAGCCATGGAAAATGTCTACACCTGATGTGAAAACTGCCCAAAATGAGGAGAAACTGAGTGAGACTAGCAAGTGCTATATAGCACAACCCGCAATAGAGTGTATAGGACCTCATATGCAAAAAATGGCACTGACCAAAAATTTGCACTAAATGACGAAATTGCCTGTGCAGACTTGCCGGTAGTGGAAATGGAGGCCGAAATGAGCCCGAATGAAAAATCTGAGCACACTAAGCTCTACGAGCATATCCAAAATATTTTTTGACCTGCGAATGCTCGCCAAAGCTCACCCAAATTGGAGAAAGCGAGCAGGCGTGTGCTAGAGCTACTGGCGACTAAGCGCGGGAGGACGCAACCTGCTCTGATACCAATTGTTCGAATTAGGGTTGCAGGAAAACACACACAGCTTGGAGAAGATGAAGGAAGCTCAAGGCACACAATGGAGAGTGTGTTACTTAGTGTGCAATGGAGAGATAGATAGCCCTATAATGATGGGCGTATATACAATGCACGGGGGGAAAACCTCCTAAAGAGGAAAAAAATTGCCCCAGTAGTCCTAGTGTGTTCACACACATCACTCCACATGTATATGGTAACATAGGGTAAGTGGGATTGGGATCTATTATCGGTTTTGTTGAGCCCACCATGTGGGATATGGTGCACACCTCAGGAGATTTGGACTTAATAATGGGGTCTTTTTAGACTTGCCTACGGCTTTACCATTATTGAGCCATAAGAAGTCCAAAAGGAGCTAACCCTCAACAATTCTGCAATATTTGACCCACTCCACTACTCTCTATAATTAACAAAATCAACCATTAATAGGCTACTTAAGGACCTCTCTTCTTAAGCAAGAAAAGAGAAACCAAATGCTTTGATACCAATGTAATGGAAATGGCTTATTAATTTTGAGAGTAGCAAAAAATAGAGAAGTAATTTGTGAGCATAGAGGGTGAATTTAATTGATGGTAGCAACATAAACATAGTATTTAGTTAAATTGGCATGAACAATACTTTTGCAAGAGAAACAATATAGAGAACATGACAATAGTTGAGGAAAATATTTATGTGGATCCGGTCCCCCCTCCAATAGGTATTTGTATTATAGGTTCTCCCATTAAGAGAGACTTGGTACAATACAATCTTTGTGTTCCTTATGACATAGGTGATGCAATGAAGATGGAAAGCAAACATGCATCACGAGCATAACATAAACTTTGAAGAAAGCATTAACTATCCCAAGCCTCGGTCCCAAGGCCTCAAACACCTTTGAAGGTGGAGAGAGCTAGTGGGGAATGAGGGTAGGGAAGAGGAAGAAGAAACACTTCATAGGAGAAATAATTAGTTCCTCACTTATCATCACTCTTCTTGCTAGCATACATAATAGCATAGTAATGAAGATGGAGAAGATGGCAAGCTTAAGCATTGAAGCATGGCTCTTGGTTGGATTTGCATTCCATAGCCAAGAGTGTTGGTATAGGATCTCAACTTCTCTACTAGCTTGGAGAAGGAGATGGAGCTCTTTCACTTTGCACTTCACATAATGAGAGTGTGTGAGTGTGTGTGAGAGGACACCTCAAGCCCCTCAACCTTGGGCCCAGTTCTCACCACAAGCTCCATCCTTAAGCCCCTCAAGCTTGGGTTGGGTTCCCACCTCATGTACAACCCTAGCATCTCAAGCATGACAAGCACCTCAAGCTTGGGTCGGGTTCCCACCTCAAGCACAGCCCTAGCTTACCTAAGGTCAAAGGACTTTTGACGCTAACCTTTGGAGGTCTTCAATGAAGCTAACCCTAAGGTCTTTTAAGCTCCATTGGTTAGCCTTGCTCTTTGACATACCATCTCTCATTTGGACCCCTTTACCATTGGCCCCATGGTGAGATAGATCTGTAAGCACATGTCTATATTCTAACTTCTAGTTCCTGTATATTCTCCCACATTAAATGATCAGTTTAATATGAGAAAAACATTTGGGTTGGTTAGATATTAGATTTTATGACGATTCGGGAGACAATGCAGCATGGAAGGACAAAGTTCATTAAATTATGTAAACCAGTTCAAAAAAAAGGCTTTAGTTAATGAATTGCTTTTGTTATTACTAACTTAGAGAAATATCACTCTAAGTTGACCGACCAAAGAGATGGTCAAGTTTCGAGAGAGGCACACAGAATTTGAAACTTGGCGATGGTTGTTGGAGAACCATCACATCTCTTGGGAGCAATTTGACTCGGTGGTCGGATCTCTGCAGGCGGTACACAGAATTTGAAACTTGGCAATGGTTGTTGGAGAACCATCACATCTCTCAGGAGCAATTTGACTCGGTGGTCGGATCTCTGCAGGCGGTAAGTCTTAGCAAATCATATTAGTTTAATTGCTTTCAGTTGTTAATTGTTTAATTTGGTTTTCATTCATGTAGAGTCAAGGTGATCAAACGTACGTGCTTCTGGACGAGGAGGAGGAGGAGGACAAATAGAAACTTATTTGTAGTCCTCCCTTAAAGTGCCAATGTGGCACAAGAAAAACTTTATGAGCATAAGCATATACACAACAACTAAAATACCATCTTATTTGTAAATATTTTTAAATAGTTGGTCTTTTGGACTATAAATTGTCAAAGATAAGTTATATTCAAATTCTATAGTTTATTTTTTTGTTACATTTTTCCAAAAAACAATTGATGTTTATATGTTTTATGTAGGTAAAAAATAAGGTGCTCATTTGGGCCATGAGCACCTTTATTTTTTAATAGCCATTTAGTAGTAATAGGCGTGGTAATAGTCACGGATATATTTCCACATTTATTATTGCACATATTGCTGACAAACCATTGTTGCAGACATTACCGCATACATATTTTTTTCTCTCTCCTTTTCTATTTTTTATTCCGCGGTAATAGCAGTGATTCACGTATTTTCCTCTCATAGTGATGTAGAAACAATTCTCATTCCATCTAGACACATTTGTAAACCACTTGCACTCGAAGATGAAGGTATGAAAGGTTCTAAACTTAACCTTTAATATTCTTTCAATATTCCCATAGTACTTGGCTTCATCACCATTTGTGTCAAAGTTGCCCCCCATGATGCCACAATTTATGGTGGTTCAATGCTCTTCAGTGTGGCATATACAAAAAGTGTCCACCCTTTGACCACATAGAGTTAAAGGAAAGGAACTATAAAATTGAAAAAATTGTACAATCAATCACAAAGATAAAATCAAGAAAAAAACTATACAATATGGTTTAAGCATGTGAGTACTCTACCTTTGGCATGCAACCTTGTGCATACTCAATTCCTTGTCGGTGATATTCTCTTCGGGTGCCTTTGCTTCGGTCATCATTCTCTCATGGATCCACTCACTAATTCTCGTGGGGGTGCATTATGTAATCAAATTAATATATAACGTGAGTTTAATGAAGGGGTTTTGAAATGCAAAAAATTTATGCAAGTTAACAGAGATACATTAAAATAAGGGGGTTTTATATTCAATTTTAAAAAACAAAATCCTAAAATAAAGGGTCATTTTATTCATTCATACATGTTAAAAGAGGGGTTTTTTAAATACTTCACGAATACACATTATATAGGGGGTAGTGAATGGTGAATCTCTCGAGCACTAATGAGATCTTAAAACATGCAAGGCGTCGAGGAATCGGGGGTGCCTTCTTGCCTCCATGAGATTTCTTCCAGGCTTCCCTCTCTTCCAAACACCTTGCCTTTGCCATTGTTTACAAGTCCACTTATTTGGTCATAACCTTTTCATTAAGGATACAAAAGTTGTTGACCACTCGGCGTAGATCCATATATGTTAGTGGGTCGCCACGACAGACATCTGCAGGATAGCTTTTTGGTACTAACATAATGTCAATATGCAAGGAAGTGACTCGAGATGGGGCACGGAGACTTAATGAGATCATCAATCTCATAGAAGTGAACCTAAAGGACTGTTCATACATCTACAATAACAAATCAACCACTTCCTAATCAGAAAATCGGTCTATGTCCAATCTCACCATTGTAGGTCATCACGCCTTTCCAGCATCCAAACAAATTCGGAATGCAATGAAACTTAAGGAGAGGTGTTACAACGCCTAAGGGCACATTCCTACCAAGTTCTGCAGTCATCTTGGAAGGTACATAAATCACAATCCATCCCAAAAAATGTATTAAAAAACTGAAACAGAACTACACGGAAAGGTTCCCTTCAAGCTTAGAACACTCTTCCAAGGTCAAAACATAAAAAAATAACTCAAATCAATGCATTTAGCTCATAGACAAGATGTCACAAACTACAACAAAATTGAGAATGATTACACTTAGATTAAAGAGCAAGAGACAAGGAACACAATGTGCTATTTGGAATCGAATTCTGATTACCAGACAAAGAGAAAGATTGATTACAACTTGTAGCAGCAATGCATCTCTCAGTCGATGTCCAATAAATCCCAAAGATAATGATGATGTTTCTTTCAAAACTAGGGGTTTTGAATTAAAAACTTGGGGCCATTGGCCACTTACAAGGTTTGTAGGCTCGGAGGATAATAGGAAATGATAGACTACAATTTGAGAATTCATCAATTAACAGAACTACACAGCTTTCTTTGAAAAAATGATTGAATACATCAAATTTTGGCGTGTATGCGGCTTTTAGGTGACATTTTGTTGTATCCACCAAACATTCCCCCCTTCCTATTCATTGCATGTCCTTGTGCAATTTGCATTTGGCTACTGCCTTTAGTAGTTGATCAGTCTCTTTTCTAGCGTCCTTGTGAGTCGCCTGAATTTCTCCACCCTTGCCTCGATTTCCATCCTCGTTGCCAGCACTTTGAAAGGATTATTGTTGAGAGTGCTCTGATATGTGATATGTCAAGCCTGTAAATCCTTGGTTATGGGATTAAAGATGGACAAGTCGACTTCAAAGAATCATGTCATGAATGCCTCTTCGAAGGTTTGCATGTGGTATGAGGACAAAAACATGACTCACGCATATAATCCCATGATGATATTTTTGCTGGGAATCTCTGTTTCCATGTTCTTCCACAAATACCTGCCAAGGATGCTCTGCTACTTCTATATCATTGAAGGCCATTATATAGGTGATTAGCATCTTTGCAATTTTTACAAGCTTACGGAGGATCTAATACTTCCTTCATTATGTTGATGACTCCTTTGAGCGTATGAATCATATACTTTTCTAAGGGGAGAAGGTTATTGCTTGGCTTGGTTATAACGGGGTAGTTCAGAACAATTGGGAGCTCCTGCTTTGCCATGAATAAAAGCTAACCGAGGATCGTCTTCTGTTAATGGGACAATAGGTTGGGTCAATCCGAAGATGCTGTGGAGCATTTCTATAATAGGTTTCATTGGTTCGGTGCTGCTCAAACCATTTCCTTTGCCAGGTAGGTTGATTCTTGATGATCGTTGTTAACCCTCACGGCTCACGGACACCCTATCACCTACGACGGACGTTGTATTATTTACTTGGTAGAGTCAGGTACCAGACTTGTCGGTCCAATAGGAAAAGGGTAAGAGTGATCGCTGATGAGAGGCGCACTCTAACTCGAACATTCAAGGGATTAGTTGGCTAAGCATGGGTGCCCAAGTGTGAATGGAGTGAGCTCATATAAAAGTCAATTAAACCTAAAATTCACTCATTCTCTCATTTGTGCAATTGAAGAGTGCTATTGCTCCATCTCCATCTTCTTCTTCTTCATCTCCTTGTGTGTGTGTGTATGTGTGAGAGAGTGAGAGAGGGAGTGTGTGTGCGATTGAGCATTACAAAGGCACGACGGCGGTGAAGCGGTTGAGCGCGACGTAGCGGCGTCTCCCTCTTCTTCGCGGCGAGGAATCCTCCACGACAGGAAGCGTCGAGCGGTGAGTGACACACCAACGCCATCTTTGAGCTTGCTAGTTTAGGCTTGTTGTGTGCTTGGAGCCATTTGTGGCTCGCACGCGGTGTATCGACAAGTTCCTTGCATTGACATGTGCGACATACGCGCACACTTTTGGCGCCGCTGTTGGGGAATGCCATACACTAAGCTTGAATGGCACTCTGTGCTTCTTTTGTGGTGCAATTTCAATTGTAGGAAAGGTAGGGAAGGAGTGTGTGTGTGTTGAGAAGAGGGATTGGTGTTATACTATGTGTTTTTTTTGTTAATGGAGTTTTCAAAGGTATCGTGTTTATTCTCTGTGTATTAAGGTTGTTAGTTTTCTTTGTTAATGGAGTTTTCAAAGGTACTGTGTTTATTCTCTGTGTACTAAGGTTGTTAGTTTTCTATGTACAATAAGTAGGAAGTAGTACAATAAGTAGGAAGTAGATCTGTGAGAGTTAATAGAGTGTGTTAGTGTGTAACAGTAGGTGTATTAGTTAGAAGTAGATAGATAGAGTGTGTGTGTGTGTGTGCTCTCGCCCAGGCCGCGCAGACCTTATCCTTATTAAAAAAATAAAAATTAAAAAAAAAACATTTAAAGGTAGGACCGGGATCGGGAATATCTCCCAGACCCAAGCTCAGACCTAAGCTCAGACCTAGGCCTCAGTTGCCTTTTAAAATTACGAATTTTAGCTTCACACGTAGCTAGAAATCGATTTTTTGAGGACCGACGGAACTTCAGATGCCCGAAAATTGTGCTGTAAAGCACACAGCGACCCTCTAAGTGATACGCTCATTTCGAGCTATCACACACTAAATAAAAAAAATCAAACATTAAAAAACATTAAAAACATAAAAAACACGAGTGAAAACGGACGCTTAAAAAAGGTAAGCGATTAACCTTCGAGGTTATTCGCCGACGCTTGTAGGGTGCCAAAGGCACATGCATCTGCACTCTGGTCGAGTGCTAGAGACGGAGCAACTAGAGAGAATTTAGACTTACGTGAGTTCTCAATATCCACCTACTTTAGGTTCTGGGCCCTCGGCGGGGACCCAAGGTAGTACAAACCAAGACCCGAACATAGCGGCTAGTGACTCTTCCTCTGACTACGACATCATGGAGGATTTCCCAATGCCTAATCCCGATAGCTCAAGCCAAGACATGCATGCCATGGGCCCACAATCCGGGCTGAGCGTTCTTAGCCGCTTGAAGGAAACCTTTAGTAGAGCCACTCGCTCCGAACATGGAGCTAATGATGTAAATGAGGGGGGTGGGGAAGTAAATTCTCCATTCGTGACCAACGTAGACCCTATACCCTTAGAGAATGTGCACGTGAATAGTTCATTCACCGCACCTCCTGACCCTTCAGAGTTATTTTCCTCCGAGGTCATATACCCGATGGTAGAAGCCTTGCCGAAGTGCAAGAGGTTGAGCGATATATTCTTGCAGCGAGGGAAAAGGAAGTCGAGAGCTTACGCAAGGTGGAGCAACAAAGAGAGTTAAAAGCGAAAGCTCCTATGTCAATATCCTTGCTAAGAGAGCAATCAAGTGCTCCTGATTTAGCAACCGCTAAGGGCCAACCCCTAGAAAGCAACATTGCATCTAGCTCAAAGGACACCCCTAGCACCTCAATCCCTAGCACCTCAATCCCTAGCACCTCAATCCTAGATGGACGAATTACAAATAGAGACTCTGACCGACCTATACACAGGTCACACCTAGCTCAAAGGACACCCCTAGCACCTCAATCCCTAGCACCTCAATCCTAGATGGACGAATTACAAATAGAGACTCTGACCGACCTATACACAGGTCACACCTAGCTCAAAGGACACCCCTAGCACCTCAATCCTAGATGGACGAATTACAAATAGAGACTCTGACCGACCTATACACAGGTCACACCTATCATGTGGGTTGGTTAGATGTCCTACAATCCACAATGGGTGCTACTAGTGTAGAGGATCAACAACAAAGAGTTTGTGAGGTCATCCATAGGGTCATTGAGTTAGAGAGACAGAACAAGGGGATCAACATGCCTTCAACGGGTCTCATGAGATTCTTGGATACAGGAAAGGCTAAACAACCAACCTTATCACAAATGGAGACTCCCTTGGTAAGTCCGATGGATCCTCCATATGTTGTTTCTCCAGGAGTCTCAGTGCAATCTGAGCCCACAAGTGATCGCTTCACCTTTCCAAGTCTAGCTCATCTTTCCCTTGATGACACCACAGCTACCATGCCTACCCCAATAATGGGCATGCCGAGAAACATGCCATGGACCTCATTTGTTAGTAAAGCACCACTACATGGTAGCTCAATGCCTGCAACAGTACCTAAAAGTGTGTACCAATCGTATGCACCCATGGGTCCTCATACTCATGTAGTCCCTACCCCTCCCATTGTTTCAACTACCTATGCTCCACAACCACAATACACAAGTTCTTATTTCCATGGGACTATACCGGCTAGCATTAGCATGTCACATCTGACGTCTGCTATGCCTAGGGCCACCCATATGAACTATGGACCACCACATGGCACAACATCGTACCCAACGTGGAACCCAAGGACTTCCTATGCGCCAAGCCCGATGCCAATACCTACTCCACATGTAGTCTCCGGAGCGCCTTCATCCATGGTACCTGCTCACTTAGGTGACTTGGCAACATTTGCTCAAGCTATTGGTCGATCTATTGCTGAGAAAATGTGTAACACGCCTGATAGAGACCCTAGAAGTAAGGCAGTACAAATAGCCAAGCTCACACAAAAATTTAGTGGAGACGGGGATGTGAGAAAGCATATCGAAGTGTTTGAACAAATATGCGATTCTCTAGGAGAACACAATGACCTACATAAGAGCAATGCTTTAACCCTAACCTTAAGTGGAAAGGCTGGGGATTGGTATAGAACCCTAAGGGTGGAAGAAAAAACGATTTACCCTACTCTTAGGAGACTGTTCTTAAAAGAATACATACGAGAGGGAGTTCTTTGGGGTGTAGCCTCTCAGTTCCAGAAAGCCCAACGAGAGGAAGGAGAGTCGGTGAGAGACTTTATAAGTCACTTGAAGCATTTGAATTCTCGTTGTAATCCAAATGAGAGCTTCAACAATAACCAATTGCTTGATAGATTCATTAGGGGGTTATGACATGAGGATATCTACAATGGCCTAGTCATTAGAGGTATCACCACTTGGGAAGCAGTCACCACCAATGCGATCCAATTGGAGGATAATTTAATGATTCAAGGAGAAAGAGTGTCTGTTGAGCCTAAATCTATAAGCTCGCAAGCATCGGGGCATCAGCCAATGACCCTAAAGCCTATTCCTAAGGAGCCAAAGATATCTGAGATGACTTTCGCAGATCTCACCAAGGCTATTCAAGAGAGTCTTAGAGACAATCGTACTCCGCAAAAAAATCATATGTATCCAAGAAGGGAGCAACAATGGTGCTCAGTATGCTATGGACCGCATAGTACCAGTGAATGCCCTAATTTTAGAGTAAAATTCAATGGGAATTGCAATGCATGTGGGAGGTATGGTCATCGAGCTAAGGATTGCATAGTATTTAAGCGCGCGATGGCCAATAGACCAACCTTAGCATGGACAGACACACCTCAAGTGCCTGCATTGATGTCGGCCCCACCTCTTGAACAAACAACACAACACATGGTCCCTAGGGCCCAAAATGTTGTTCAAACAACACCTTTACCACCTCCAGTGCTAGGACCGCAACCACCACATCCAAGAATCACTTCTGTGAATCAAGTGAGTTGTGAGTCATCTATTGCTTGTTTGGAAGGCTGTGAGGAAGATATAGATCCTAATATTGCCTATGGGATAGATGTGCTTGAAGAAAGTCCACAATACTACATGGAGGACTATTGGGACAAGTCAAACATGTATATCACGTAGCTGCTCTTGCGGCAAGATGCCAAAATATCAATTACACTGCTAAGAGACCACCTCTTCAATGCTATGAGTGTAGAGGTACACGTCGTGTAGCCGAGTGTCCTATTAGGCTACAAAAGAACGCCACACTAATGCAAACCAATCAAGTGAGCACGTCTACAATGCCCATACTCATGTGTAATCGATGTGGCATAGATCATTTGATTGCCCAATATCCAAATAATCCAAATGCACCGAAGATCACGCCATTAAACTTGATTGAAGTTACCGAGGAGCCATCACCAAGCCTACACCCGTGGTACCAGTAAACGTACTCACACGATCGATGCTCCAAAAACAAAATTATTTTCTTGAGGAAAGAGACACGGCATCAATTGCCCAATCTCAAAAAAAGAAGAAAACACGAAGAAAGAGATCGCAAAAAGCAGCGAAGTCAGACCCCAGTTCAAAGACCTACATAGGGACTGGTGACGACCCCGTATATATGAACGACGCTGAAGAAGATTCTGATTCAAGTGAAACCATGGAGACCAAAACCACCACTAGCATAGAAACCAACAAGGAAGATCTTCATGAGCCACAATGGCCAAGATCCAAAAGGAAGATAGGAACTTATCCAAACCCTACAGAGGAGATTGAGAGAGTCAAGTAATTAAGGAGTTTGGTAGAATATACCCAAAGGGATCTAGAACCAACACTTAGGAAGATCCAGATTATAGACACCGTGTTCCCTACGCAACAACAACCTCACCAAGTCCATAGACCCTTGGACATACCTAGTGTCATCCAAGAAGAAAGTGACTTAAAGTCATGGGAAAGTGGGCGTACTCACTTATTGATGGAAAGAATGTTTACAGAGGGACTACCTGATCCTATCGAAGAAATGGAGATCCCATCTTTCCCACTTCAAGGGACTCAAGGCCAAAAGGTGCTGTTAAACATTGCCAAATTGATGGATTTCATGTCTTCAGAAGTTAGAACCACCATCATGTCCAAACTATATAAAGACCTTGAGCTAGTCTCAGCTCTTCGAGCCTTCCTCAATGGAGAACTGAAGTTTGGGCTACCACAATTTGCACAGATGGATGGAGATGGGGATTTGCCAATAGAGGAGGAACACTTAGATCCACAACCCAACCTAGATGAGAACCTTGTTATAGAAATACATGTTAACAAGTTGGGACAATACTTTGAGGGTGATGAATCCAATGCGACCATACCAATCACTACTAAGGGATTAACTGTGAATGGAATCCTTTATGGTGATGTTGGGATTAGCATTGTGACTAAAAATTGATGGGAAACTGTGGGAAGACCTCACCTTGCGACCACAACCATAGTAAGTAAGATGGTCAATGGGTCTATTGTTAAACCTATTGGGATGCTAGAAGATCTCAAGATCAAGGTCTTTGGACATAAAATAAGGATTACCTTCATTGTTATGGATTTCTCCAAGCACACCATGGCATCGGAGATGATCTTAGGACGTCCTTTCATGAGGGAAGCAAAAATGGTGCATGATTGGTCTAAAAACCATGTCTACCTGCAGTTCCAAGATTCTGTCATTAGAGTGGATCTTGTGACGGGTCGAGCACATCCTCTAGGAAACAGGTTTATAATTGATCATAGATCTGGCAGCACAGTTCACTCGGCCCCATTGCAGTATTTTTACACATGTAAAGCAGAGACAGATGTTGGGGAAGATTCTCCTTATATGGACGCACTACCTGGGATGACTGAGTCGGACAATGTGGATTGGGTCCACCTAGCAGCAACCATAGACACTTGGGGAAATAGGGGGACGACCTGGGTAACACTTGAGGGGGATGAAATGCCACCACACGTACCCTTAAATATGCTGGAAGCAATGCATATAGCTTTTGACAAGACTCATCCTAATGTAACGAAGAAAACATACAAGTGGGTCCCTAAAGCTTCTTTAGCGACCATGGCTAGTACTAAAAAACAAAAGCCTTGTAAGAAACGTACCACTCGCTCCAAGAAAAGTAAGAAAATGTTGTGATGGATTCCTAAACGACTATTGGAAGCCCAAGGCTACTATCAAGGAAATGATCAAATCTGAGTGCCAAAACGTAGATTGTGTTCTTACTTGTCACTGGGCCCATGTGAGCTCAATCCTGTGGCTCCAAAACAAATTGAAGATCGTGGAAAGAAAAAAATCACAGAATGCTACACACCCGCTCCAGAGCTAGTTTGGGTACCGAAGAAAGAACGATTTGTTTCACCTAGCTCAGGAAGGGGGGAGTCCCATGAAGCTTCTAGCTCCTCATGTAATGCATCCATAGAGGTAAAAGTTTCTCCACAACCTCCACCTACAATAGTGAAGCTCCTTGAAGCTACAAAAGAATCCACACCTCCCAGTGTTCAAGAATCACTTGATGAACCACTTCAAGTTCGATCCTGGGAGAGTACCTTACCACCCTTGCAACTCGATGAGGCACCTAAGGTAAGAGAAAACTACTAGAAAAAATCCCCACCTATTACCAACTGGAACGATTGGTTTCAAAGGGTGACGAGCTCATTTCAAACGGTATGATCTACCCAAAGAAGGGGGGAGTGTTTGCTGACAGTCATCATTCACTCGCTTCCCTCTCAACCTTCCTCCCTGACCTCTCAATCTTCCAATCTTAGAGAATGTATATATAAAGCATTATACTCACAAAAAACAAAAATAATAAAGAGCAAGAGCAATTAGCAAACGAATATGCACAATAAAAGTCAAAACATTGACCCATACCTACACATTCACATCCGGTACACTGAAACAGAAACCTATGTCATCAAACACCTTTGATCCTCATCGCTCGAGTGATGGAGGTTAGGTAAGATTAGTACGATAGGAGTGTTTTTGTTTTAGAGTTGAGTGATTAGCAAAGTTCTTTTTTCCCACTCATGGGCCTCCTAGAGGTATTGTTTGTGTTTCATAATGTGTACAGGAACAATTGTTGTTGTTAGGATTTGGACCTTCATGGAATCTTTCTCTCATCCACTTTTCAAATTAAGTGCGGTCATCAACACAAACAGGTGTTTCTTGTCCATTAGCATTGCCCCTTATCTTTTTACATCCATGTTTGTCTGCTTTAATTGTGATTGGTAGCATAATATTCAATGCATTTGCTTAGTACCAAACATTAAATTCAATGTAATATTTTGTCATAATCACTTGTCTAGATTCAAAAATCAAGTAGTCCGACTAAGCTAGTTTGACCAAGTTAGGTGTTAAAGATCTTCTCTTAATACCATAGGGAATGCCTTCCTAATAACCAATGGTTACTTAGGTTCTTAATCCGATTCAGGAAGCATTGTGTGAAATGTACTAGGGCTTTCTAGTGGGCTTAGTCCCTATTGACCTTTAGCTTAAGTATTATAAAGGGAGTTTACTAGTGTGATGAGCCTGGGGAGGTGTAATAGTGTTATATGACCCCCCAAAGTTACAAAATTAAAATGCTGAAAATGAACAAACAAAAAATCAAAGTGCCACAATGTAAAATCTTAAACTGGAAGAGAAATCTCAGCTTGATTTGGCACTTCACTCACATTTATTGCCTATGGTACTAGAGCCCTAGAGGTTCCCAGTGTGGGCGCTTTTCCTTGAAAAGCAAAAAACCCAAGGCATACAAAATAAGCACACACATCAAAAGTAAATCAATGAGAAAAGACTTTTGGGGGGTCAAAGAAAAGGTAATCAGTTAGGCGACGATTTCATGAGAAATTCCTTTTATTGTATCTTAACTACAAGGTCTTCTAGGTATAACCTCTAGTCAACCCTCGAACATGAAATACTTGGCTCTCGTGATTAAACAACTTAATTAACCAGAGAAAATTGAGAAGCTTACCCATGGTATTAATAGTCGATCTCTAGTGCCTTTCAATCATTAAATTAGCGACCCCAGACTTGTTTAATTTTTACCTTTACAACTGTTTATGCGTTTGATATATTGCAATTTAATGTTTATTGCTGAAAAATGGTTTAGAATTATGCTACCAATCAATTTTTCTGCTTAAAATTGCATATGCTTTTTTAATGTTTATGAGAATGCAATTACTGTGCCAATGTTTTTTGATTTTGTAGTGACTGAAGAAGGATAAGGACATTCATCTCAAATGATCTTCCACCTCGACTAACGAGCTTCAACTCAATAGCTTCCGAGGATGGAATCTACATCAGGAAGGGGGGCATGTTAACCCTCACGGCTCACTGACACCCTATCACCTATGATGGACGTTGTATTATTTACTCGGTAGAGTCAGGTACCGGGCTTGTTGGTCCAATAGGAAAAGGGTAAGAGTGATCGCCGATGAGAGGCACACTCTAACTGGAACATTCAAGGGATTAGTTGGCTAAGCATGGGCTCCCAAGTGTGAATGGGGTGAGCTCATATAAAAGTCAACTAAACCTAAAATTCACTCATTCTCTCATTTGTGCAATTGAAGAGTTCTCTTGCTCCATCTCCATCTTCTTCTTCTTCATCTCCTTGTGTGTGTGTGTGTGTGTGTGTGTGTATGTGTGAGAGAGTGAGAGAGGGAGAGAGAGGGAGTGTGTGTGCGATCGAGCATTACGAAGGCATGACGGTGGCGAAGCGGTTGAGTGCGGCATAGCGGCTTCTCCCTCTTCTTTGCAGCGAGGAATCCTCCACGACAAGAAGCGTAGAGCGATGAGTGACACACCAACGACGTGTTTGAGCTTGCTAGTTTAGGCTTGTTGTGTGCTTGGAGCCATTTATGGCTTGCACGTGGTGTATCGGCAAGTTCCTTGCATTGACACGTGCGACATACGCGCACAATCATTTGTACTTGTATGGTAGTGATAGGTACATCCTTGTAATCTCCTTTTTGATTGGGCTCGAGGGCAGGTAGCATTTTTCTTTTCCATAAGAGAGCCTCCTGCCTCATTAGTGGGAGTGCGATCATTTCATACCCGAGATTCTTCACCACTTAGTCAGGAGTGATTATGAGAAGAGCAGTTGATTCCAACACCTTAAGCTCGTATTGCAGATACTCTTTGTGTGAAGGATCTTTGACTTCTAAGATCCATCATTGAATTTCATCTTCTGCAATGTCAGAGATTGATGTAGTGGCTGGATCTTCAAATTCGTGCATTACGATTTATGTGCTTGTACTTGGCATATCTACATGGTGAGTTTCGAATGTGAATTGTCCTAGTCATTTTGTTTGTGTGACTTCTACAGGGACTGTTTGCACTTGCTTCATCTGTGTTGCTCTCTGAGCAATCAACTCTTCCTTTGCCTCGGCCAGTTGCTTCCTCAGCTCTTCAATCTCTTCATCTTTAGCTTTTTGCAAAGATCTATGCCCGGTTGTCATGATTTTCCTGTCGTACTACTCTTGAGCAAGGGCATTCTTTAGATCCTGGACCTCTTTTGTCAGCCCAGTTGGTTTAGCAAACGTGCTTGTTGAACTTGGCATCTCTTGCAAGGCTAAAAGCTATGTAAGAGTGTTAAGGCGGTTACGCCGCTAGCGGAAGCTAAATAGCGAGAACTCAACCAACAACAGAATTTGTCAGACGAGGACAGAGCTTGACCCGCAGGCGCATGGAAACAACTAGGTGGGTGTCAAATCACCTACTCGACCTTCTAATGACAATCACTACTAAGGAAATCAAATCTAAGTTCTAAAATACGCAAGTGACTGAAATCCGTACTACGAACGAATGCTAAACGAAACAGGATCTAGAATCATTGAATCGATCTCAAACTCAAGGGGAAGTCTATACACTAGGTAAGAACAACACCCTAAAGACTTGAACTGCAAAATCAACCTATAACCACTCCGTGCGGTAAACGCGTATGAAGACAGGCCGAAATATACAGGTGACCGAAACTTGACCTCGATGGTACTAATGTGTAGCTCTACTCGTTGTGGTTCTATAGATATGCTGCACGCTCAATTCCGACACACGAGTTGGAAGAAAACTCACACCGAAGCTCGTAGGAACTTACCACACATAGAAGCCGATAGCGCGCACTCTTGGTATCTGTGCGTAGCTCTCGTCGTTGCTAACACAATGGCGGTGTCGCTTCTCCAATGGCGGCTCTGTAGCTCGCGTAGCAAGTAGATAAGACTCTCTCTCTCTCTCTCTCTCTCTCTCTCTCTCTCTCTCTCTCTCTCTCTCTCTCTCTCTCTCTCTCAGACACAGTCACGGCGCTCAAAAACTCACTTTGATTAATAATCTCCTCCATAGGTTACAAAAACTTTGGCTTATATACCTCAACCTTGGAGGTGAGAACATCTCTAACTAATTACATCAGCAAGTGAAATTACTTCGGGATTACAAGCTGGAAACTCAATTGAGTCCCGTTACTTAATGAATGGCTCAAATCAAAATTAATGTCGGAAAGACATTTATTACAATCAATGGTTACAAAATGATGAGTGTGAGCAAAAATGTGGGTGTGATCCTCTGTTGGCTCAACACCCCCCCCCCCCCCCCCCCCCCCCGCGTTGATGTCGTCCCTGACATGACTTTTATGCTTGGTCAATAAAGTCCTGTCGTCTTGAGCATCTGCAAATGTGATTCATATCGTAGGTTGCCGATGGTCAAGGTTGGGCTGAATATTTTGCTTTCGTGGGTGAAAAAGCCGGTGTAGAAAGCTTCTTCGAATGTTTGCATGTGGAAGCTAGGCAAAAACATAATCCTTTGGTATAGGAGGTGTAACACTTTTGGAGAAGGCTGCAATGAAAGATCGTACATCATATCAGACACTGTGTCGGCCGTCGATAGTAGACTCGAGGTCGTGTTTTTATCTGACGCGAACACTTCAATGCAAGCTAAGAGAGTCCTGCAGATTTTCTTGAGCATCTGACATGAAAGGTCAGGAGAGCCAGTAAAGAGCTTGATGGTGCCCGTTAGGGTTTTCACCATGTAGGCTTTACCTATTCTCTCTCCTGCCTTTGGTCCTGGCATCCTGGGATAATTAAGCCAATTTGGCTTCTTTTCTGCAATCCTGCCATGCTCTTTCCAGTTTCTGACTCTTGGCACCGGGCAGAAGGTTGCATCCTCCCAGATCTCCTTTGGTGCCTCCACCAAGTAGATGAGGTAGGCTGGGTATTTTTTCAGCCAACCTTTCCTCCATCTAGGTTATGAATCTACTATCTTCTTTGATTGTTCCTCCTTTGTGATGTCGCCTTCGTAAAGAGCGACATACTGCTCTCCTTCTAGTCTCTTTTTCGTCTTTAGCACTTCAAATTTCATCAAAGGGAAAGGCAGGCTGGGTTGCATCCACTGTTCATGGAGCACTTTTGTGTCTAGTCCCTGAAGTCTAATGGAGATTAGGAGTCTCCTCTCCCATTCCATTTCCGCCTTGTCACTCTCCTCTGCTGACTTTTCTATTTGGTCATGGAGCCTTTGTTCTTCTTCTTCAGAGATTCTTGAAGTCGAGGCCACCTCTTGAGCTGGGGCTGGATCTTCAATTGTGGTTGCCTCTCCAGTTTCTGGTAGCTCCATGGCTGCTCCACTTGATTCTTCGTGTGGTGTCTCTGTCTCTCTTCTTTGTTGCTCTTGTAGATCTTGGAGCTGTTTGCGGAGGGCCTCATTCTCTGTCCGTAGTGTTTGATTTTCTAATGTGAGCCTCTCCTCTACGGCCAATGATCCCTCCGCAATGTGAAACCTTTGCACTTGCTCTAATCTTAGCTCTCTTTGTAAGTTTCGGACCTGGTCTTCCAAAACTGGTACGATAGCTCCCTCTTGTTCGGTTCCTGCTCTGCTAGCTCTAGGGGTAGACCTGAGTCTAGTGATTGTTATTTCTTAGAGCTTGACTCTTTCCCTTAGCTCAATGAGCTCATCCTTAGCCGCCTCCAACTCATCCTCTATCCACTCCCTTGCTTCCTGTGCACTTGTTACTTCTCTTGAAGCCTCGGCTAGTTGGAGTATCAAGCCGTCTCTCTCGTTTTCCGCGTCATAGAGTGATGCTTTATGACTTTCAGATTCAGTCATAGCATTCTCTAAATTTCTCTGCAACTCCACTTCCCTTTGTTTGGCTGTCTCAATCTCTACTTCCTTTGCCTTGGACCTTTCTTTTATCTTGCTAAGCAGTTCATGCACCATGTGCATGTCTTTTTCATCATCATCTGTCAACCCTAAAGCTCTTTCTGCCACCACCTCCACTGGCTTTGGCTCTTCTAGTATTTTCGGTTCATCCAGTTTCTCTTCACTTTCTTTTTTACTCTTTGTCTTTTTCTCCGTCCCTCTCCGTTCATCTTGTTTTTGTAGGGTGATCCCATAAACTGCCTCAAGGGCATCTTCTTCGGTGTATCCTATCTCTACCAGATCCTCATAATCATTTCTCTTTTGCTGAACTGGATCTATCTTCTTTTCTTTGGTCTCGGCTTCTGGCTTTTCCAAAACATCTGTGTCCACCTCTACTGTGGTCTCTTCCACAACTTTTTCCGTCTTCTTCGGGCTTGGTACATCAGTCATAGAGGGATGTTTGTCCTCAGCTTCCTTGGCTTTCCCTTTGTCGGCTTGCCCATCTTTCTCTTGAGGCTTAGTAGACCCATCTACTTTCCTTTTCCCCTTGTCGTCCTTTTTCAGCTTAGCTTTTAATTGATGTACCTCCTCTTCAGTGTATGGCTCGACAGGTTGCTGCTCCAAAATAGCCTCTGACTCCTCATAAGCTTTAATATATTAATCGTATTGATCAATGTGTGGCCTGCTGGCCGAGCTAGTTCCGACTTTAGTGGGTTCTGGCACCCACTTTTCTTCAAAGTCACCCTTTAGAGCTCTTTCCGCTCTAAACTGCTCCACTAATCTTTCCATTCTTGCCGCTTTCTGACTTTTGGTTTGCTTGGGAGCAACCTTCTTCTTTACTTTCTTCTTAAGTGGCTCGTCCACATCCTCTTCAGGTTCTGAAACTACTTCTAGTTTCCGGCGTGCTCTTGTGGATGCCCTCTTGGATACTTCGGGCTGTTCTTCCTCCTCGTCGGCTTCTCTAAGCCACTCATTCTGGGAGGGAGCCTTTGGCCACTGATCTCTAGCTCCAATAGCTTCATAAGCTATTCTTGTCATAATTTCCGCTCCTCCTATGTATTTTGGCTTCTCGTTGTGCATGGCAATTACTTGCTCGTGGATGTGTTGAGCGTAATTCACCTCTTTTGGCATATTGCTCTTTAATGCCCATGTGATGGTGGTCGCAATGGCATGGGGTGGTGTCGTATTCCTTGGTCTTTTACTGCAAACATGAAGAAATTGGTTGTACAGTCGGCAAAGGGTTGCCGCTCTTGGGTCCTTCATATCTCCATAGGTCGCATTTTGTTTCTTGGGCCCATAGACCTCTATAGCCTCCCTTCTTTCCCTGATCGAGCTCCCTTTGTTGTGCAGCTTCAATGCGTCTGCAATTAGCTGTAGAGTGATCTGTACTTCTACCTTCTCTCCATCCATGGCTGTCAATGTGGCTTTTCCATCCTTTTGAATGGATGTTGCCAACTCGTACACTCTTCTTGTATCCACACCTGATGGTCTCGAGGTGAAGAAACTGTGCAAGTCTGCCCTTTCCAGGTACCTGCTGATTTCTTCTGACCTGCTATAATCTACCAATTCCTGTGGGATCATCGGTACATCCACCGCTTGCCCTTGAGGATCTCTGAAAGTCCCTTGGTAGATCTTTATTCCCTCTTTCTCCAATAGTGTTTCCTCCACCCAAGTTTTGGTTGGCTTGAGGGTTTCTGCTGGAATGTCAAATGGTTCCGCTTCTGCAATAGCATCTTTGATTGTCGGTCTTTTTCTCTTCGTTGTCGCTGACTTGGTGGAATCCATGGATCCTGTAACTCCAATTTCAGAAGTTAGTGTCTTTTTAGTACTGAAAGCCGAAATGAAGCTTTTAACTATCCAAATGACTTGAAAATTGAAACATGAGCTGTTCAGAGCCTAAGGATGCAAAGTAGGTGAAAAAATATGCAAAATGGGCTCAAAATCATGCTGGAGACATCATACGCGTATGATGTCTTTTGTGTCAAAATGACTTCATATTGGTTGTGTTTGTAGCTGATAGTGTATACATGATTATCATATGCTTGGATTTGAGTTTGGATCCCATTTGGTCAAGTTTTGGCCAATTTAGTCCAGTTCCGGCTCTTGGCAAAATTTTGAAAGGGAATTGGATTTTATGATCCAAATTGGATAAAACTTGGCGGTTCACTTTCAAATGGTATGTAGATCACTTCTGTTTGGTGGTTGAAGCCCTGAGGTGCCAAAATCACATAGTGAGACATCATACGCGTATGATGTCTTTTAGTGTATTTTTGGACCAAATTTCTGTATAAGCTTGGATTTGGCTTAAGATAGGCTTATTCAGTGGATTTATGAAGTTTGGATAGATTTTGGGCTAAAAATGGCTCTGGAGACATCATACGCGTATGATGTCTTTTTTCATCAATTTTGCATGGGATTGGTTATGTGGACTCCCCATGTACTAGTGAAGGATTGTTCCTACTCAAATCTTGGTTTGGACTTGAGTATGTTGGATTTGGGCCAAAAATAGGCTTTAGGTGAAGGATTTTTCCTCAATTCGGCTAATGGGGTGATCCTCTTGACCAAATGGTTCCAAATTTCATATGTAGCATGTATTAGATATATATAATGGATGTATGATGACAAATGAGCAGTTTTGGCTCTGTAAGTGCAAATAGACATCATACGCGTATGATGTCTTTTGTGTCAAAATGGTGCTTTTTGGTTCCAGATAGCTTGTAGATGTGTTTAACAACAATCCTACAAAGTTTCAATGAGTTTGGAGTTATTTTGACAAAATTAGGACCAAAAATCAATTTTATGGCCTACTTTGCGTCTTTTTTGTTTTCCTTGGGTTTTCTAACTCCAATTCTCATGATACTTGGTTCATAGGATGTGATTAACATGTGGAATGAGGCTGTGCACTCAAATGTTGAAATGGATGTGAAATTCATGCTGTGAGACATCATACGCGTATGATGTTTTTTCTTGAAATGTTGGTCTTTTTGTGCAAAGAATGCTTTGTGCTAGTGCCCTAAGCCCTGCTAACTAGTTTTCAACTTAAAAAAGTCATCAGTTTAGCTAAAAAGCCCCCTTATAGACATTTCAGTCTCCAAAGTCGTCTTTTTGCCTTGGAGTTGAATTTCTTCAACTTTTCTTCTCGAGAGTTGCATTTCCAATTCATTGGATATGTTGTGAAGCCATCTATTTGGTTGAACTTGACTTTGGCTCCCCGTTCTCCATCTTTCTCCCTTTGGTTGCCCGAAAGCGTCTTTTTCACCATCGGTAAGTGAATCAGCTTTCTTTTGGGTTTTGCTTGCAAACATAAGTCATCGATAGTTACTTGAAGCTGCTTTGAAGTTTCATTTCATTCGGTCGTCAATTTCAGCCGTTATGCCAAAATGACGCTTTGTGTGTCCGCAGCCAAATCGGTTGTTCCGACCTACTTTTTGTGATTCAAACTTGGAGATATTCTATGGTTGCATTGTCCTTGATGTGGTTGAACTTCCTGTGAAGTTTCGTGTTGTTTCGACAACTTTTTCGTGTTTGCCTCTTGCAGGCTCTGTTGACCTAGGGTTTTTCCAGTCGTTCTTTCTCGAGCTTTGAGCGTTAGAAACCCATCTTCTATACTAGGGTAACCCACCTATAAGTTCTTGCAAGGTTTGGTTAGGCGGTTGTGCCACTACCTAGCATTCTACCCCATTCCCCGTCTGGTCTTGTTTCTTTGTTTTGGTCAGTTTTCGCGACAAAAGTTAATGATAAGCATCAAAAGCTTATGGCAACGAGTCTACCTCTCATGTCTGGTGTCCTCTGAGCTCTCGTGGAAGTCGTAGAAGGTCGTAGAAGATCTGTGCTCCTGTGGCTCTCTGCTCTTCTCCAAGAAGGTAATAGTGTGAATGAGCTTGAAAGTGATGTGAAATGACCTCGGACTTCCCGGTTCACTTGCCACCAAATTTGTCATGTGCTCCTATCTCGTTGTGAGATGCGCTTTAGGATCTGAAATTTCCCAAATCGGACTCCATTTGACCTTTTTCTTAGAATTCCGTCCACTTGCCAAAATTCTGCCGTTTCGGACTTTCCGCAACTTAATCAGAATTGTACCCAATGTTTACCATGGGTTGCCCTTGTCATTAGGACCATCACTGTCTATTCTTTTCTTTTTTCTGATCTCATTTCACCTGCTTTTTTCTTATTTTTCTTTTACTTTTATCAAGAAAATCATAAAAAATAAAGGAAAATAGAAAATTGAAGCCAAAAAATTCCAAACATACACAAATAAATAGCTGGTAACCCTGTGTATATAAATATACACTTATTTGTGATTTCTGGACTTGGATTACCACTTTTTTCCACTTTTTAGCTCCAAAAACACTCTTATTTAGTGATATTTACACGTCTAGAGACCCAAATTCATCATTTGATCTCTTCTTGTTGCAAAACAAGGTATATAAGGGCATAAATATTATCAATATCTGCAATCAAACATAAAAATTACAAAATCATGTAAGACACTACCCTTGTAATATAATTTTTGTTTTTCTTTGTTTTTTGTCGCTTGTAGCTGCTTTGTAGCTCCTGTATACTTGTATACCTCCCCCCCTCCTAGTCTGAGTCCTCCAGGACGACTATGAAGTGTCTGTGGGTGAAGCATTGTAGTTGTTTGGGTCATAAGTTCCCAATGCAATTGTAGAGCGATGATACAACAGTCTTTCCAATAAAGCTGCTCTTTGTTTGATTGAAGGATTGGTGGTCGGGTTTTGGGTTGGTTTTGGCACTTCGGTAGTAGAATCAGTAGATGGATTCTTCTTTACCTTGTTGTTCTTTTTTGCAATCCAAATCTGCTTCCGCTTCGCTTGTGCTTGCCACAAACTCTTTGCGACCCAAACCTGCTTTGTTCTTTGTGTTGATTTCCTCACCTTGAAATACTCCTTGGATTGTACTGAAGGGAGTTCCTGTTTACAAATCCTTGGGATCCAAATTTGCTTGCTATAGCTTTGTGCCGTCATGAACTTCTTTGGAATCCAGATCTGTTTCACTGTCCTTGATTGTCTGGAATCACTCTGTTGTCTGGTATTGAAAACTCTGTTTTCCACCTTTGTGTTCTTTGGCACAACCTTTTTTGGTCTCCATACCAACTTTGACTCCGTTTTTTCCCAAGGTTGAGTTGTTATATTATTGCTTGTCTTCCTTATCCAATGTTGAGAGTTCCTCGTCGAAGAGCAATCCAGTTGTATAGAAACTTTTGGTTGCCATTGCTTCTTCTTTTTCTCTGGTTGTTGTTTACCTTTGTTCTTGGATTCTTCCTTTGGAGTTGGCACTGCTCCTTTGGTGAACTTAATTGATTGACTTTCACCTTCGTATTTGATAAGCACTGATTTAGAACTCCAGTCAATCATTGCATTGTATTGCTTCTGCCATGGTTGTCCTAGCAATAATGGATGTTGTGTAGCTTGGTCTTCAACCACGTAAAACATATGAGGATACACATACTGGTTAATCTGTATATGTAAAACTGTGCATCCGACAGTTTTGATTGAATGCTCAGAGTAACTCTTTAACTCTTGCTTGGCAGTTTGTAATTTAGTGTCATTTGTCAATTGTCTATACAAACTGAGTGAAAGTAGGTTAGTTTGAGCTTCTGAATCCAATAGTGCTCTAGCTTTGATTTGGTTGGTTCCTACTTTGCATTCAATGATGGGTTCTTCTATGTTATTATCCATTTCTGTTATACTGACTGCGTTTATTAGTATTGCTCCTTCATTGCGCTGTTTCTGACGCAGTAGTCTTCTTTTCTCCATTCTTTCCTTCGCCTCGGCTTGCGTTTCCTCCACAATCTTTTTCTTTTTCTGGACACGCAGCTTTTCTTGATGTATTTTGAGAAGCATGTCTTGGGTTAGCGGCAAAAGATACTTTTCACTCTGCATCCACTAATCCAATTGGGCATTTCTTCTCCGTCTAATGTAGCAAGCTTGACGGCTCCACTTGGTGATAGATCTTTAATCACCAAAGGTCCCATCCCTCGCTTTTTAAGCTTCTTAGCATGTTGTTTCAGAGTGTAAACTAGGACATAGTCCCCAACCTTAAACTCTTTAGTCCGCACATGCTTATCAAAAAATTCCTTTTGTCGCCTTTTTTGAGCGTAGATAGAAGCTACTGCTTTTAGGCAAAGCTCGTCTAGCTTTTCCAGGTTATCTATTCTATCAGAAAGCTCGTGCCCTGTCCACTCTAGATCCTTAGCCACCCTTAAGGTTGAAATCAAGAATTCTATTGGTAAGATAGCATTTAGCCCAAAAACCATGTTATATGGGGTCGTTCCTATTGATGTTTTATATGCTACCCTATATGCCCATAATGTTGAATGCAACTTCTGGTCCCAGTCAGTTCTCGACTCAGATACAATCTTCGTAAGGACCGTGCATATGGTTTTGTTTGTTGCTTCAGCTTGTCCGTTTGCTTGTGGATGATACGGGGCTGATTTCCTATGGATTACCATGAATTCATCTAGAAGGATCTCTATCACTTCATTTATAAAATGTGTGCCTCGATCACTCACAATTTCTATTGGAAATCCATATCGTACAAAGACGTATTCATATAGAAATTGTGCCGTGGTCCTGGTATCTGCTTTTTGAGTTGCCTTTGCTTCGACCCACTTTGTTAGATAGTTTGTAGCCACAACGATGTATTGTGCATGAGTCTTATATGCAGGAGGTGAAATGGGTCCGACATAATCAATCCCCCATTTTGCAAAATCTCTTGCCCCCATCATTGGTCTAAGCGGCATATCATCTCTTTTAAGTGGTACTTTGGTCCGCTGACAGTCATCACACCATTTAACGTATTCCTCAGCGTCCATATGTAATGTTGGCCACCATATTCCTGCGGCTAAGACAAGTTTTGTTGTCTTATCACCTGAGAAATGGCCTCCACCTACTCCTCCATGAGCTTGCTCCAGGATTATCACATACTCAGACTCTGATGCGCAAATCCTAAGCTGGTTGTCTTTACCTCTCTTATAGAGTTGATCTCCTATTAAAGCATAATCTCTAGCTTCTGTCTCTACAGATTTCTGACGAGCTTTTGACGTTCCTTCTGGGAAAGTTCTATTTGTGAGATATTCAACAATATACTGACTACATTCCGGAGCGATCATTATCTGATATAATGTCGAATACTCTGCTGGCAGTTTTGATGAACATACAATACATACAGTGACATATTCATGTACGCTTTCTTTCATTCCTGGACAATAGACTCCCAATTGTAACAAATTCCTATATGTGTTCCTTCTTGAACAATGAAATGCACATTCCTGAACATGTGCTTCGCGCAGATATATATTATATTCCTCAGGATTGATGCATAGTAGTAAAACATGATCATTTCCCAATTGATACAACCTTCTTGCAACCAATTGAAGATTCCTGGATTGCTAAATAGCAATATGTTTCTGGTTGTATTCTCTTCTATCAAACTCTCCTCCATAGGTTAATAGGCTAACGACATTTTGAGACCACTTCGGTATCATTTCTATGTTGAACAAGTACGCGTCTGGCATGTCGTCATCCACTCCTATAGGGTCTTCTCCATTCGTCAATCGCGAAAGATGATCAGCTCTAAGATGTGTTTTTCCTTTCTTTACTACTACCGTGAAGTCGAATTCCAGTAAGATAATGAACCATCTCACTATTCTCCCGGTATTGCATGGTTTATTCACTAGGTAGAGCAAGGCTTGGTGATCCATAAAAAACACAAACTTGTTGGCTAGAAGATAATGCTGAAATTTCTTCACAGCATATATCATTCCTAATCCCTCTCGCTCTGTTTTGGTGTAATTCTTCTCTGCATTGTTGAGCTGTCGACTGGCGTAATAGATAGGAAAATCCATGTTTCCTTCTTCTGGCTGAGCCAGAATGCATCCTATTGCATATGCCGAAGCATCTATATGCACATGGAATATCTTCTCCCAATCTGGTGATTTTAAGACTGGAGCAGTAATGAGTGCCTCTTTCAATTTCTTGAATGATTCCTCACACTCCTCTGTCCATTCAAAGTTCACTATTAGCCTGTAAAGTGGTTGGCCTATTATAGCGTACATATAAATGAATCTTCTATAATATCCGCAATGTCCCATAAAGCTCTGTACTTGTTTCGCATTGGTTGGTCTAGGCATATCCACTATAACTTTTATCTTCTCTAAATCCGTGGATATTCCGTTTTGTGAGACAATATGTCCCAGAATTCTGCCCTGTCGGACCATAAACACACATTTCTCAGGATTGAGACAAATGCGATATGTCCTACATTTCTCAAATACTTTTCTTAGGTGTTCTAGATGCTCATCTCTCAGAAGAGAATGTACACATAAGTCATCCATGTATATTTCTAGAAACAACCTTAAGTATTCTTTAAAAGCATGCGTCATCAGCCTCTGGAAGGTTGCGGGAGCATTGGTTAGACCAAAAGGCATAACTCGATAAGCATAAATTCCCCACTCCGTTGCAAAAGCTGTTTTATGTTGATCTTCCGGTGCTATGGCTAGCTGGTTATATCCTGAAAAACCATCAAGAAAGGAGTATGATGTTTTCCCTGATACACGCTCTAGAACATGATCAGTTATCGGCAGGGGATAATTGTCCTTGATTGTTGCAGCATTCACTTTCTTTAAGTTGACACACACTCGGAGTTTTTCGTTCTTCTTGGGTACCACCACAATCGGAGATACCCAATTGGTGTGTTCAATCTCGTATATGAATTCAGCTTCCATTAGCTTATCTATCTCTTCTTTGATTCGCTTAGCAAACGTATCATTATATGTGTATGGTCTCTGTCTGCTAGGCTTTGCGTCTTGTTTTAGTGGGATTGTGTGTTGGCATATTGATGGGTCAACTCCCTTTAAGTCCTTAAATAAGACCATGCAAACACATCCCTGTACTCTCTGAGAAGACTCAAAAGTCTCTCTTCCTCGCCTGGAGACAAATCTGTGGCTATGTACACCGGTCTAGGTGTCTCACTTGGAGCTGCTAAATCAACTTTTTTTGCATCCTCCGGTCCGTCATAAGATTCGTTCTCCCTTCTCTCTCGAATAGGTTGGGTTAATACCACCTTCCTATCCTCTATTGTGAATTTCCTGTAGTGAGAGGGAACATCCATGTTTTCCTTGATTTTGGCGTTTTCGTCCTCTCCACTCTCAATTTCTGTCGTCCAAACTTCTTTCAGAGTTTTCTTGAGCTCTCTGTACTTGTTTCTACGTTCTAACTTGGACTCCGTGTGTTCTCTGTTGCGCTTGTTCTTTTCTGATTTTTCTATTTCATTTTTCGTTTCATTCCTTTGAACTTGATTTCTTGAGCTTCTTTTGTCTTTTCGTAAGCTCTTTTGCTCATTGCCTCTCATTCTTCCAGAAATCTTGTCCTTAACACAATCTTCCGCCTTTACTAGCATTAGGAGTTGATTTTTTCCTCTTATTCTATGCATCGGATTGGTTCTAACCCCCTTTGTTTTTCTCTTTGCTCTATAGCGTTTCTGGCGTTGTTTAATTTGGTTCGGAAAATCATAAAATCGGACATCCATTATAGTTTCTTCGTTTCCGCTTGAATTGTCCGTTGACTCGTTGTCTGCTTCATTTCCCCACTCTGGATGATCGGGAATGTCGTGAAACACCTCTTCTTCATCTTCCTTTTCCAGTGTATCGTTCTTTTCAGTTTCTTTTTCGAGTATAGTTCTCAGCATGCAGTACGGAACCACGTCGTACCCGTCCTTGTCGCAAAATTTCATTGTGGGACCATCCGGAATTGCACAAACATCTAGGGTTGCTAGAATGTGTGTCCATTCTAATGGTTCAAGCGTGTCCTCTGGAAAGGGTTCTCCTATATAAGTTTCGTCTTCGATAGCCCTTTCTAAAACATATTCTTCTCGCCTCAGACTTCCACATTTCGAGGCTCCACACATCCATAACTCCTTGGGCTTACCTAACCAAGCTGGAAATTCGGATCCCGCCAAAGTAGCTGAATCAAACTCCTCTACCGGTGTTCGGTTCACATCTTTGTAGCTATGGTCTCTCAGGTTCACACCTGTAGTGGTTTCCATATTTCTCAGGTATATGTGATCGTAGGCCCAATCCTGGACCATTTTCAACTGTCTCATGAATGGTCTTCCCAGTATGATATCATAGTTATTCTCCTTGCCAAAATCGACAATAGCAAAAGTATGTTCGTATTCAATGCCGCAAGAAGTTACTACGACTTTCTCTAATAGCCCCATAGGTTTCTCCATGTGTCCATCTGCTAATTGGAGTTTCAAACTAGTCTTCCTTATTGCTGGTTTCCCCCATTTTTTCCAGATTTATTTTGTAGCAATGGCTACCCCAGCTCCGCTGTCTAGTATTGCCATCGTGTTCACTCCTTGGAATTCAACTGGTAAGGTTGTATTCCCCTCTTCACCTTCGCAATACTCTCCGACCTTGTTTAAGGGTACAGGCTTAGCGTTCTTTTGTGGTTTGCTCAGCTCTTGTATACCCTCTTGCAGTCTTGATGTTGGGTCTTTTATCCCAAATTTCTCCAAGCATTTTCCTACAGTGGTCCACATGTGTGGTCTTAGCCTCAAAATCTCAGCTTTGTATAGCTCCACATAGATGTTATCAGTGTTGATCCTTGTAGTTTCATTCTCTCTTCTTAACCTCGCATCAGGGAAGTTCATTATTGGTGCTTTCTCCTCAAGTTCTTCATCTACTTTGTCTTTGGTGCCCATCAATCCCCACTTGTCCACAATGTTAGGGTTTAGGACTACCAAATACATGGTACCCTCGTCATCTAGATATCTATCTCCGCTATAGCTCACAGGCACTAAGTCCCTGAACTCACTAGGTCTATCTTCTATCTTTACACAATAGCGGTCCATTCCATCTTTGTAGATCTTGGCACCTTGCTCATTGTCGTACTGGTATTTTATGAACTATAGCTTCATTGTGGCGGAAGGGTTTGATGGTCCTGCTGCCATATTTTCTCTGTTGTTCAGAATCAAGTGTTCCAAGTGTTCGGTGAAAATCTCGTAAGATCTCTCCGAAGAAGTATCAGAAACACTTCCTTCAAAGATCGGCTCTAATGGTTGCACCCAACTTTGGTTTACACTTCCCTCGGTTGATATGACACTTGCTTGTTCCCCTTGTTTTGGTTGGTTATTCTGGAGATTTCTGCCCGATCTCAAATTCATCAATTCCCCTAAAGGACTTTAACTTTTCCGTCTCGGCAATTTGTTTTCCCAAGTTTTTGTGGTCAGAATTGATCCGAATTGATTGATACTTGGTCAATTGTTTAATCTTGTCAGTTGGACAACTTCTGTTTCATCAAGTGAGAATTTTGTTGTAGTTATGCTGAAAAAGACATTTTACGCGTATGATGTCCTTTTTCACAGATTTGGACTATTTTGGTTATGCTCACTCTCAGTAGCCCCCTTATGCTCTGTCCACTCACAAAATTCAGTTTGAACTCTGTTTGAGCAAGTTATGGCTAATTTAGGCTTTTCTTAGCAATTTTCCGCTTTTGACTTGTTTTGGGTCAATTGTGATCCAAATGGGATGAAACTTGAAATATAACCTCTAGACAGCTATTACAATGGATCTGTGTTGGCAAAGTATCAAAATATGTCCAAAATTAGGTCAAAGACATCATACGCGTATGATGTCTTTTTCATCAATTTGGGTCAAGACTTGATATTTATGCTTTCTACAGTGTTTGCAACAATCTTGTTAGGTCAAATATCAAAAATAAGCAGTGGATGTGCTAAAAGACATTATACGCGTATGATGTCTTTTGTCCCAGATTTTGACTATTCTTGGTTTTAAGCCTTCTCCAATGTTTATAATTGAGTTTCAAGTGTTTTTGTCAGGTTTGAATGTAAAAACAAGATCTGAATCCAAAATTTCCTATTCTTTGCGTTTCTTGGACTCCGACTTGTCTTTTTGGGTTTCTTTGAGTGTTAATGCTCTTGTTTTAAGTTGAAATTAGGGTATAACCCCCCTTTTGAACACTCTGGTAAAGTCAAAAATTCTGTTTTGGTCTCTGTTTGGTCATTTAGACATCATACGCGTATGATGTCTAAAGTTGCAGATTTCCAATTTTTTGGCACAGAATCCTTCCTAAAGCTTTCTCAAGTGCTCATCAACTCCCAGATACACAGAAAATTTCTCTGACTTTTGTTTATTGCAAGTTTCACTACTAACTCGACGGTTTAGTGATCTAACATGCAATCAACCATATCAAGCAAATACTCCAATGATTACTAGCTCTAGATCAAGATCAAATGAAGTCCTACCTAAGCTATTCCTAATAATAAAATGGGTTTGGTAATTGTGATTTTAAAGAGATCCACTGCCACTCACGGACTAGAAAATTCTTCTTCTATCAACAACTACTCAACACCAACAAAACAACAAAAAAATCTAAGCTAAACTAAAAATACTGTCAACACAGAAGACCCAGGAATACCCCACTTCCCAGTATCTCTCGAGATCTTCGGAGTCCACCACTCCTAGATCTTTTCTAAATAAAGTATACAAAGTAGTTTATACGACTCACCTCGTAGGATTAGTCTAAGGTCACCTACTTAGGGCTCTCGTCCCCGGCAGCGGCGCCAAATGTTAAGGCGGTTACGCCGCTAGCGGAAGCTTAATAGCGAGAACTCAACCAACAACAGAATTTTTCAGACGAGGACGGAGCTTGACCCGCAGGCGCATGGAAACAACTAGGTGGGTGTCAAATCACCTACTCGACCTTCTAATGACAATCACTACTAAGGAAATCAAATCTAAGTTCTAAAATACGCAAGTGACTGAAATCCGTACTACGAACGAATGCTATACGAAACAGGATCTAGAATCATTGAATCGATCTCAAACTCAAGGGGAAGTCTATACACTAGGTAAGAACAACACCCTAAAGACTTGAACTGCAAAATCAACCTATAACCACTCCGTGCGGTAAACGCGTATGAAGACAGGCCAAAATATACAGGTGACCGAAACTTGACCCCGATGGTACTAATGTGTAGCTCTACTCATTGTGGTTCTATAGATATGCTACACGCTCAATTCCGACACACGAGTTGGAAGAAAACTCACACCGAAGCTCGTACGAACTTACCACACATAGAAGCCGATAGCGCGCACTCTTGGTATCTGTGTGTAGCTCTCGCCGTTGCTAACACAATGGCGGTGTCGCTTCTCCAATGGCGGCTCCGTAGCTCGCGTAGCAAGTAGATAAGACTCTCTCTCTCTCTCTCTCTCTCTCTCTCTCTCTCTCTCTCTCTCTCTCTCTCTCTCTCTCCTCAGACACAGTCACGGCGCTCAAAAACTCACTTTGATTAATAATCTCCCCCATAGGTTACAAAAACTTTGGCTTATATACCTCAACCTTGGAGGTGAGAACATCTCTAACTAATTACATCAGCAAGTGAAATTACTTCGGGATTACAAGCTAGAAACTCAATTGAGTCCCGTTACTAAATGAATGGCTCAAATCAAAATTAATGTCGGAAAGACATTTATTACAATCAATGGTTACAAAATGATGAGTGTGAGCAAAAATGTGGGTGTGATCCTCTGCTGGCTCAACAAAGAGTCTTGCTCACCACTGCATAAGACTCTTGTAGCTTTTCAGTATGTTTTGTTCTCTTTGTAATTCGGATTAGAGTTGGAACTGTACTTTCTTTAACTCCTCGATTTTGTTTTGTAGTTCCATTTTGTTTTCAGCCGCTTTTGCTGCCTCCTTCTTTGTGTCCTCCAGCTCTAATTCACGCAGGTTGTAGAGTGCTCTTTGGCATTGAAATTGAATCTTATTTCGGTCCAAATGTGTGTCAATGTCAAAAGAACTAATCATTTGTGCTCCTTCATCTACTATAGCCTGCAAATGAGGTGACCTTGGTTGTTTTTTACTTCTTCGTCTTTGGTCAGAAGTACCAGCCTCGTTCATAGTTTTCTCTTATGTTATATGTGCTTCATGAGCAGCCAAAATTGTGGTGGTCTTTAGTAGTGATGTCTCTTCTTCTTGAACTGTTTGCTTTGGTGACAGCACTTTGTCTATCGTTCAGTCAGGACGATCCATGGTGCATTCTCTTCTTTCTTTCTCCACCTCTGAAGGTATTTTTTCTCTTTCGATGATGGAAAGTTTTCTATTTGATGTTCGATGTTGTCTAGATCACCTTCCTTGTCAGAGCCTGAGCTTCGTCGTTGCCTAAACCCCTCTCCTCCGGAGCATTATTACTAGTTCACAGAGGCCTTAGCAAAGTCTGTATTTGAGCAGCTCCATGTCGTATTTACACTCGCTGCTTTTGACATATCTCTAATGACATCAGGTTCATTATTGAACATGTTCAAGTAGTCTATTGGACAAATCACAAAGATTTTTTAGGATCTAAAAAATCCTAAAATCATTACTTTGTTAGGCATAGCTACTTGCATACAACTTGTCCAATATTTGTATACTAAGTTCAAGAGCAAGAAGAAACTAGAAAGAGCAGCAAAGTGCACGAGAGTGGAAGCCAGCTCTTTCCATGCTACTAAAGAGCCAGAAGCTACTGTTAAAATAGAGTCTATTGCTAGTGCCACTCTTGCTCTCGATCAGTCTCAGCTTCCCCCTGTATTGCATCTTTTACCAAAAACTACCATCTTCAACATACATGCTCCACAGCTGGGAGAAGGGAGATGGCACACGTGAAGCATGTAGGTGTCACACATCCTGCATTTAAAGATCCACTATATGTGGCAAAAATCTTCAAAGTCCACTTGCATGCACCCACAGTGGATCAGTAGATTAAAGACGAAGCCAAAGTTTTGGACATCCCTCATCACGGCATTATTTATCCACTTGCCATGGTCCACCACATAGAGCGTCCAATGCTCATTTCACATTTTTGGAATGGCAGCCATGTAGAGCACTGGATAAAAGAGTGCAATGCAGATGGCAATTAACTTGCCATTCACAATTATGTGACCACTGAAGGAACAATAGAGCTATTCCAAACTAACATTTTGCAAATAATAAACTCTCTTCTTCAAACCCTAAAGTATCTACATGTGCACGACTATCTCCACAATGAATTGCACTTCCTCAACATGATGCTTCATTTTGGATAGAAGGGGGTCTATGCAGGCATTGTGGATTGGGGGTCATGTACAACAACGGCATGCTTTCCTCCTCTCCTCGACTTGCAAACAGAAACTAGAAAGCAGATCGAGAGAGATTCTCCATGGGCCACCCCAGAATGCATATCTACTAATCTCCCTTCTTGGAATAAAGCCATGGACATCTTCTCCATGTGTCATACTTGTAAACAACTCTTGAAGTGCATGTCAATGCCACAAGATCAAAACAAAAATGATTTTTTAAGCAATGTACTTACCCACTTTTGAGAGTGGCAATGGAAACAATCCCTAAACCCGACCTAACGCTTTTGATATTTCTCTCTATCTAAACGGTGCCATAGAGTGGGCTATGACATTGTAATGATTTCTATTCTACAACCAGCTGATGATTAAAGTGATGATTTGACTATTGTCCTCTGTCTAGTTGCAAATGTAAATTATATAATGGATCAAGTTATCTTGTCTCTTTCCAACGACATGGTGACAGATATTATGTCTCTTTCTTGCAACATGATTAAGTTATCCTATCTTTTTCTTTCAAGGTTCAAAAGTGATGACTTGTTAACTTCACGATAAGTCTTTCTAATGATGAAATATTTGCTTGACTGGAAGATATGGAAGAAGAACTCAACCATGTTGAAGCACGGACCATCTACAAAAAAGAGAGAGAGCACTATGGCCAAGAGAAAGACCTCAAAGCTATTGCTAGAATCGAAGAGGACGAGTCCGGGTTGCAAGGCAGGCCTCTCAGCCTTAAGCAGTGCAGGAAGCTATGTCCAAACCACATTGTGCGCCAGCAACTATTTTGAATCAACAGCAATGCAAAGAAATCAGCTCCCATAAAGCTATCAGATTTGCAACACAAAGGCTTGCGCGAGTACTGCTACGAAGATTCATATGACGAGAGAGAGTTATGCCAAACAATAACCAAATGGCACTCTACTTTATACAGCAGTGCTATGTTTACAAAATCCTTGGGAGGCATGTAGATTGGTCAGACCGCCCCAAGAATTCTAGCATTGGGCATGGTCGGATTGCAGAGAGAGTGGCAGCAAGTAACACCAATAATCCAATGTCGCCACGCAAACGTCCCATAGTTTTGCTTCCCAAAGAATCACAGATGCTTGTTGTATTAGCAAGCCAAGGGCAATATCTTGCAAGCCAAAGAGAGACACTTGACATTTTGCATAGCAAAATCCTTGAGCTTGGGATAGAGATATCATTGGCCTAAGCCAAGCTGCAATAGTATGCATCACTGTAGGGATTGTTGCCAAAACATGCTAGCCCTTCGCAACAAGGACCAGTAGACCCATCTCCCACACCTGAAAATACTGAGTTCAACATAGATGAACGACTCAATGAGATGACTCAATCTTTGGCTTGAGCACTTCGCTCACTTTACCCCTATCTATTTTGATTTGAAGAAAATGCAAAGTGCTACAGTTTTGTAAACATAGCTCGTCATTTATCCCCTCAGCTGTCCATTTTTTAATTCTCGATCAAAAAAATTGTATTGTATCTAACTGTAATTATGACTCTTATTGAAAAATTAACTTTTGAGAGAGAGAGAGGTGAACATCAAGTAGTGTAGCATGGCGATCTTTCATAATTTTCACGTAATCACACCGGGAAACACTTATAGACCTTTAGTCATACATCTTCCTTTCCATCAAACACACCAATCATATCATCTACTTCATCCATATCAGAGCATTATGAAGCTATCTCCCATTCCATATCATCATCATCGTCTACTTTTGCAGTTATAGCTTCATGGGTTTGAAAGACATCGTAGTGCTTTGTAACATTTAATGGCCTAAAATCTTATGTGTAGCAGAAATTAGCATGAATATAGTGGGCATTTCATTAGAATAGATTCCTAATGAGAATTACAAGAGTGCTTGGGTGGAGAGAGCAACAAAAAGCATAACACCTAGTTAGATAGCATCGACAATACTTTCAAAAGAGAGAGATATTAAGCTATTGACAACAGTTGAGGACCGGATTTGCATGGAGCCGGTCCCCCCTCCAAAAGGCTTTGTATTATGGTTTCTCCCATCAAGAGAGACATTGTACAATACAATTCTTTGTGTTCCTTCAAGACTAGCTAGTGCAATGAAGATGGAAGCTTCATACACCAAGCAAAACACTTAATCAAACACAACTTGAATTATCCCCGTTCTCAGACCCAAGACCTCACACACCTTCGAAGATGGTGAGAGGTAGCAGGGTATGAGAGTAGATTGAGAGGAAAAAGAAGTATCTTACGAGAAAGAAGTACATCTCCTCACATAATCACTCATATTAGCATAGCTTAGCTTAGTAATTAGCTTGGTAGAGAAGATGAGCATGCATTGAAGCTTGGCTCTTGGTTGGATTTGCATCCACATGCCAAGAGAGTGTTGATGTAGGCTTCTATCTCACAAGCTTGGAGTAGGTGATGAGCTCTCCATTAAAGCTTGGGAGGAGATAGAGTATTTTTCCCTTCACACATGGTCAAGTGTGAGAGTGTGTGTGTCAATGCCAAGAAAAAATCAGCCCCCCCTCTCTCTTGGGCGAGCCCTAGCTGCTAAATAAGTCTGGCCTTTGCCTCATTGGACCTCCCCAGGTCAAGCCAATAGGAATTAAGCAGCATAAGTGATAGCCTTTAGACATGTGTCCCCCTTTCCCCTTTTGTGAGAGCTTTAGGTAATTAAATAATAAAACTAAACTCTCATTGGACCCCTTTGCCTCCTGGCCAATAGGAATCAGGCAAGCCATGGGGCTCCTGAATGCTCATTGGACCCCTTGGGAGACTGCCCAATAGTCTTCTAGGAGACTTAATTCTCATTGGTTTTTTTTATTAAATGTTTTTAAATTAATTAAACTGGATTTACTCTAGCTTAATTCTCATTGGTCCACTTCAAGGGTCTTCCAATAGGAATTGGGCACACCTTGTGGGCATCTGGCCTAGGGAGCTGACATGTGTCCCTCATTCCCTTTGTGTAAAGGGAGCCTGTGTGTGTGTGTGTGGCTTTCTCTCTCATCCCCTAGCTTTGGGGCTCGCCCCCTCCCATGTAGGGATGTAGAAAGACTTTTTGGGCACACACTAAGCATCCAATTTTCCCTAGGGTTGACCTTTGGACACAACCTTTGAATTTTGGAACCTTAGCATTTTGGAAGTCTTAATGGGCTGAACCTTAGGGTCTTTTTGGACCATTGTTTCACATGGCTCTTTTGCAGATGGCCCCCCCTTTGGATCCCTACTGTGGCCGGTCTGCTAACTTAACCAATATTCTAGCTTTTTCTCCCTTGGCACTTCCCCACATTAAATGATCAGTTTAATATGAGAAAATCATTTAGGAGAATTAGATATTGATTATTATGACATGCTTTTTTGCCGCTCTTGATGCAATGTTCACTGGCTTATGGATAAGTCTCATGTTGCAAAGAAAATAGATCAAATCAGCATCTCGTTTAGGGTGAAGCCAGTTTTGTTTCTTCGTATGCATAAAGTCAAATACTGACCAATTTCTCTCACAGCTTCCACTTGATGCTGCAATAGATAGAACCCTAACTGCAATGTGTTGCAGGTCCACTTTCTCCCCACCTTACTCCTTCCACCATAGAGGTGCACTTGTGTGTGCAATGGCATCTATATGCAATGGATCCTGGAACATGCCAGTTCTATTAGCATAATCAACTCACTCATGAAAAGCAGTTTTTCCATCCTTCTGTCCCAATAGTTGAGAGCACATTGTTTTGAAGTCAATCATGACTTCTTTATTGGCCAATTGTTGGTGCATTTGAAACTCGGGATCCAATATAAATGTAGCACGGTGTATGCAATTGCACCCATCTCTTGTTGGTAGTTGTGATTATGGCAGCTTTGTTCTTTGCACCAAAGCCAACATGCTCTCTTACTTTGCATAATGCCTTTAACATATACCAATAAACTTGACCAAAGACGGAAGAGTCTTTGTCGACTATTCGCAAAAGATCTACAAATGGTTTGGCCAGGGTGACAATTCTCTCTGCATTGCACCAAAGGCTTACGAGTTCACAAGTTATGCACATCTTGTAGCTACCTCTTGGTAGCTAGGATACTTGATGATCCAAGCATCCCATCCTCTATTGGATACCGTTTCAATCAAAGAAGGCTTCACTTCTTGCAAGGTGGCAAGAAATAGTATGCGATTGCAAAACTTGTCGCACAAAATATCTGTAAATTTTTATTGGGTGATTTTATTGAAAAAAAAGCATAGGAAAATTGATGCTCTCTAATAAACTTCACCTGATTTTCATCCAACAGTGTTTGCTTTATGATGGCCATTTTACCAATGTCTTTTAATAGAAAATTAAGAGTATGCGCGGCACATGGCACCCAAGTAATCTTTGGGTACTTAACTTGGATAGCCTTCCCTGCATCCTTGTAATTGAATGCATTATCTGTGACAATTGCAGTCACATTCTTTGGCCACCTGCCTTTGCTATGGTGCGCTCATATATCCTTGCTAGATAATCATTGGCTTTCTCTTTTAAACAGGTGTCAATGGCTTCTACGAACATGGACCCTCTAGGGTTGATAAGCATCACATTGATTAGCGGATTTTTCTAATAGTTAGTCCATCCATCCAATGCTATGGTGCAACCATATGCAGGAACAAAGTCTACCATCGTGCGCTTGAGGATGGCTTCAGTGCTATCTTTCACTTTATCTAGATACTCTGTGCGCATCTTATTATAATCAGGAAGCACAAACCCTTTTCTGGCTGTGTTCATTAAAGCATCTTGAAATATGGGCTTGCGCACCACATTGAATGGTATAACGCACGCCACAAAATCTTGCATCAATTTCAAGTGCAACTCAAGCAACCATTGCTTATTTAACGCTTCATACAGTGTTTGTCCATTGGATGATGCTTAACTAACTTTAATTGAGCTAGGATTTGTTGTTGCTGACATTGAAGCATGTCCATAAAGAGGAGCTGACTCGGAGTGTGATCGTTTGCTTCTGTAGACACATGCTCTATGCTCTCATTGAAAACAAACATTTCAGCATGCGTTGCAACTTGTTTGGCGGTAGCACTTTTATTTTTAGCTACAACAATTTTGTCTGTTGTGCGAGTATACTTTAGCAATCTAACATGAATACCAGGGACTTTAAACAAATACTCTTTGATTATGGTTGCATTACCACTGAACTCGTGGCCGCAGGTCTTGCATTTCAATCGAGATGTATTCTTTTTGGCACGCAGCTCATGGACATAACTCCACTCATGTCCTTTCACCATGCTGATAGATGAATTTAATCTGCTAAAATTAACAAACCCAGCTGTCAATTTTGAGGTCAAAAACAATTCAAAACAACAAACTACACAAAAAAATCTCTGTAAATCAATATAGTGATCAAAATTTTTCCACATTATCAATTAGACTCACGCTACATTATCAATTAACAATAAACAATGATAGTCTTATTGTCTTCATGTATAAACTCATGTCAATCAAATTATATTTTCAAGCGCAAAATAACTTCATCACTTCAAACAAAACATTTCAATCACAATGCTAACATTGCACTATATCGATTCATCTAAAGTGCAAGCTTTTGGCTTTCACACATTATGATAATCAATCATCATAATCACTTATTTAAAACAATACAAATAAATATCATCATCTCGTTGCACTATATCAATTTATCTAAAGTGCAAGCTTACGGCTTTCACACATTACGATAATCGATAATACTAATCAAATCTTGCAATTGATTCTCATTGTAACAACATGAGGATTAATTTCAAACCTTAAGGATTGTCATATCTATATAAAGTGCGAACATGAAGCACACTCCACGGTAGATCTTTGAGAGCTTATCTATCTACAACTGTTGCACGTGTACGATCACATAGTATGATAGACGTAGCAATCCAAATAAAGATAATTTAATATCAATGTATATGGACATGAGATTCCTAAATTTTAATTCCAGGGAGAGCATAGTGTGATGGATCTACACAGGACAAAAAAATTTATATCGATATTCACTTTGAGGTGAGAAAATATATGCACATCAAAATCGAACCTACCTAAATAAAATTGACTTCTATTCTATTATATTTTGCAAATTGATTACCTCATGTGAGAGTACACTTTGCACACAACGGCAACCTCTAAATTATATCACTAATTCACTTCCACATGTCAGTAGCAAGTGACTCCTAAAAAATAAACACCTTGTATGAGTGAGAGTTTAAGCTCTACACAACATACAAAGCTTACACAATTTGAACCTAAAAAAAAAAGAATAAATCAAATTTTAAAAAAACATTAAATTCATTTTAAACAAGACTTCAAAAAAATATTTCAATGATTTTTATTTATAAAAGTTTATTTTTTCTCTAATAATGACAGTCTTGACGATGTATGTTGCCACTATATATACTTTTTTTTCGATCAGTGTTCTTCGATCGAAAAAAAATTTGTGCAAAGTATTTTTTGATCAAAAAGACTTTCGATCAAAAAACCAAGAAAAAAAATGGTTGCCCGTTTTTACTGACGTGGCACGGTACAATACGCCCGTAAAATATGAGGCCATATAAAATACGTCTATATATGACATATTATACGTATCCCGTATAACGTATAATGCAACTTAGCTAGTGAGACATCGTTTGATGTTAGCACATGTGCTACATTTGTTCCTTGAAGCACCCATCAACTCCATCTCTTACACTGCATGATTTTGTTCGACAATTTTTCATATGCATGTAGAGTGTCCCATAATTGTCACTTGCATTATGTACTCTTCCTTTGTTTCTGCCAAGCCCTCACCTTGCATGAGAGGTACTTCAAGTGGAATTGTTCAGCTCCAATAAGAGCATATACCAAAGGCACTTTTTTCCCACCGGATTTTTTTCCCTTTGGTCATCCAGGTTTTAGACCCTAATGTAGAGACACATCACCCTCTTGTATATATTTCTTCTACATCAACAATAAGGAATAACTACCCAAATAAATCGACAATGACTTGGAGCAAGAGATGCAGATTCCAACATATTTATCAAGAGCATCTCTTATCTTCAAGAACAACAACAAAGCTCGATCAAAAAATGGGACAGCAACAAAGCTTCATTAAAAATGGGCAAAACGTAGAATGGCATACAAAGAAAACGAACAAAGAATGACAACTTCAGCAACTCTCAACAACAAAACAGAGTTCCGCAGTGCTGAAGCTAATGAAATATGCAAGTCAATGGCAAAGGCAAACACATCAAAAGAACTCTTCATGAAAAAAAGTGGCAACAAAAAGAAGAATGAGCAACAAGATGCAAAATTGCTTGGACAATTGAAGTCCAACACATGCATCAACCAAGCCACATAAGATATGAGGAACTCAAGGAATGGGGGAGTGTCATCAATGACTAGCATTTCTCAAGCTAAAGACCAACCTTGAAGACAAAGCTGAGGAAAACCCTAATGACAAGACTACACATGGTCGTGTCAAGGGACGACACCAGCTAGGAAAGAGGGAATGTTAGCAGATTGACCAAACGGACATCGACATGGCCGTACACGTAGTCGAACACCACATTTGTACTCTTATTATTTTGTTGAGCTAGTGTAGTGATACTAATCCTGATTCCAGAGTAGCATGTCAATTTCTTGAGTTGTAATCATGTCATGATAATTGTTAAGGTCTATGTGAGCCAACCACTGGACATTTAGAAAGCCCTAGGTATAAATGTCAATGACCTTAATGTGAAAGGAGGGCTTATCTTTAGAGAAGAAAGATCTCTACTGTACATACGCTCAAGCTACAAAGTTACTCCAACTTGTAATCAACTCTTCTAACAATTGAGTAATCCATTTTCAATTCCGAAACTTGCATTTTGTTCCTCTCTCTTTGCTCTTTCATTCAAGTGTAAGTCTTTTTAGTTTTGTTGTGGTTTGTGACTATGCGTTTGTAAGCCTTAATTACATATTTGTGTACTTAAATCACTGTTTTATGACGTTTTGACCATAAGAGAGTGTTCCTAGACAAGAGGGCAACCTTTTGAGACTGATCTATTGCAATTTTTAGGACCTTTTTCATATTGGATCGTGGTTCTGGTACCTTGTTGCATTGCGGCCAGACTTGGTAGGATAGTGCCCATAGGTTTCCTAGACCTCCTCCTAAAGTTTCATTGTATTTCGAATTTGTTTGAGTGTCTAAATGACGTGATGACCTAGAACGGTGAGAAAGGATATAGGCAGATTTCCTCAATCATTGAGTATTGGTTTGCTTGTTAAGTTGGTGTGTTTGCTTGTTAAGGTTCACTTCTTGAGATCGCCAACCTCAAAGAGTCTCTCCGCCTCTTCCGAGTCACTTCCCTGAGTATTGACATTATGTAAGTGTCAGATAACTATACTACAGACATTCGTCGCGGTGACCCGCTAACAATCCTTCCCAATATCTCTCTCTCTCTCTCTCTCTCTCTCTCTCTCTCTCTCTCTCTCTCTCTCTCTCTTCTTCACTCACTCCCCATCCCTTCTCTCTCTCTTGATTTAGCTAAGGTAAGGGCCCTATTAGATTAAGAGAGGGATTGAGTGTAGAGGAGAGAAACAAAGAGGAAGAGAGAGAGAGGGAGAGAGAGAGAGTGAGTGAGTGAGAGAGTTGGCACAACAAAGACCTACGGAGAGAGGGATGCAAAAAGGAAATTTTCTTTTTGCTATATATATCCTTCTCTCTATCTCAAAGATAGATCACGCAAAAGGTGGTTTGATCAATAATGTCAAGATGCTCGAAAGCCTTGATAAAGTTTGATGCAACTATGGACAAAGACAACTATCAAAGTCATGTGTATACATACAAGGCATTGATTCAAAAAAAGAGAAGAAGATGGGAAGTAAAGCAACAAATTTTTCAAGTCCAAGAAAAGGCACGTGCATGTGGAAGATTTTGGAAAAACTTAAGGGGCAATCCGGTTGAGAATTTTGGTAAATTGAGTCTAGTGGATATGTACAAACATGGTAGGCAACTATATGAGCAGCCAAATGTTGAAAAAATGTAATTTTATGGTCCACTCCCATATATGCCTCCTTTTTTACTATTGAGGATGTATGTGATGGGCTTGAAAAGATGGCCACTCGCAAAGCGAGAGATATTCAAGGTATAATGAGTGGATGTGTGATATGTTCAACTTTGCACTTCAACACAGAGGTGTGTGGGCAACCTTCTCCAAGTTGAAAGAAAAATACTGGTGGAAGGGTATGTATAAAGATGTATCTCAATTTGGAGATTTGTGTGTAACTTGTCAAATGTATTCAAATGTCCGGCATCGTGATGGATTGCACCCTACATATCCATTAGCCATGCACTATAAATGGGTTGTGGATCTAGTCACATTACCTTTAGGAGTCTAGCAGATGAGATACTTAGTTCTTGCACGAGAGGACCTAACTAACTAGGTTGAAGGGTGAGCATTAAGAGAAAAAACCACAGAAGCTGTATACAAATTTCTTCTTGATGAGGTGATTTGTCATTATGGTTGTGTGAGATCACTATGACAGAGGTGAACTAGATGCCAAGGAAGCAAGGGAGTTTTTTTATAGATTAAGAATCAAGCTTTCTCTTACTACAACTTACAACCCTGAAGGCAATGGAAAGAGTAAAAGAGGGCATCCTCCTATTCATCAAAGCTTTGGCCAAGGCTTGCAAAGGGAGATTTGGTGAGTGGCCAAAATTGTTTTCATATGCTTTATGGGTTGATCGTACAATACATAGCTTCGTAACTGGCTATATGCATGTGGAGCTGATGTATGGGCAAATGTTAGTGATGCCTATTGGAAATACAATTACACATGGAATGTACTACCTTGGCAAGAGGGGCTTAGTAGGGAAGATCTCTTGGCAGTGCGCATAAGGTAACTAGAGAGAAGACCTAGAGACATGGAGTCTGTAAAAGAACGACTCAAAAGTGCAAGGTTCAAAAACAAGGACTACTTTGATAAGCGACATCAGCTCAAGAGTTAAAAATTTGACAAAGGTGACTGGGTTTTATTGTATGATAGTAGCCTGTGGGGCTTCTTTGATTGCACTTCCTTCCAAACCCTAGACTTCATGGCATTCATGGTATAACTCCTTCATATAGTTTTTGGAGTTCTCTCACAACCTCTCACAACTAAAATCCTGGTGCTTTCCTGGCAAGATCGCAAACTTTTTGACATGTTTTTGGTAAACCCAACGCGAATCTACCAGGGTGAGAGTTTGTGGGTAATCATGGGTGATCATGTGGAGCAACATGGTATGCATTTTGACCCAGCAACAATTCAAATGTTTCAAGCATTTGCAATGTTCATGCAACAACAACATGCCACTGAAAGAAGGGAGATTTCAACAACCAAAGCCATACAAGTGGTCCTCAATAGAATGGATCAGTTCAATCATGTAAACAAGTACTTACGCGAGTATGTGAAGGATATGGAGCTGCATCACGTGTCAGAAGGTGAGATGGTTCAAAGCTTTGAGCTAGTTTTTGCTCCAAAGATTAGGGAACATGTTTGAGCAATTAAAGATGGGCATGGAGAAATTGGGAAGAACTCAAAGTAGCTTTAAAGAAGGAATATTTCATGGAGGACTCTGAGAGAGTGACCAAAAGGATATTCTAAGAATGGATAGTCAAGCCAAAGCAAGGACTATCAATAATACAACTACTTAGGGAATTTGAGCCGTGCTATGCACAACTCACCAGTACAGAAAAGGCCACACTAGATGTAGAGAAGATGATCTTTTCTTATAAGCTGCAGGTAAAAAGTTTCAAGAAAATTTGGAGCTTCTTCTAGAAGATAAAGATGATGAGAAAGGACTAAAGACCGTCTGGAATGAGGTTGAAGTTGTTGTCTCACTGCTTGCCAAACGACAAAGAAGAAGGGACAAGATGGTAGTAAGCACTACAAGTCCTTCCACCTCAACTTATGACAAAATGGTAAAGCCTACTTTTATAGCTCCTAAATTTGATGAGTCCATGCTAGATGAGCTTGTGAAATGAATGTGTGACTTGAAGGTGAAGCTTGCAAAGCTTGAAGAAAAAGGCCAACCATCGGGGCCACTTCCTAGGCAAAGACAACAGCTCAAAGAAGGGTTTGTTAATAGATGTATTTGGTGTGATAGTACAGACAATGTAAGAAGGATTGTGATAGTTTAGTGATTCTTTGACAAAAGATGTTGTCTTTTATAAGGATGGTAAAATCCACTTAGGAGAGACAGGTCTACCCTTGAGAACTAACTTTGGGAAGGGGGGGAATGTAAACCTTAGTTGAAGATATGGCAAGTAACCACGCCATCTCTTAGGTTAAGGCCGCTACGCTTATGGAGCAAAGATCGAGCACTCCAAGGATTTCATGAGTAATGATGATGGTAACTTGTGGCCCAATGTTGTGGAACTTTGTAGGAAAGGACAGCGTACAAAGGAGATTCTACATAAGGCACAGGATTTCATACGTCTAGGAACAGGATGGAATGATCTAGTGGACTCGTTGTCAGTGCATGCCTACATTACAAAATGCCAACAAATGAGGCTATTGTAGAAGAGAAGCGCATACATGAGAATGCTGATGAAGGATTATCAAAAAGAGCTTCTAGAAGTGGGGGAAATAGCTTCTCTCTCTCTCTCTCTCTCTCTCTCTCTCTCTCTCTCTCTCTCTCTCTCTCTCTCTCTCTCTCTCTCTCTCTCTCTCTTGCTCATCATGTTGCCTAAGTGCTAGCACTCACGCATCATGAAGAGCAAGCATAGTCATAGCATAGGTACATATGAGTAAAGTGCTGGCAATCAAATTTGGGGACGTTGAAAGGGGGGGTTTTTTTACTATTGAGGATGTGTGCGGTGGGCTCAAAAAGTTGACCACTCGCAAAGCGGGAGATCTTCAAGGTATCAAGCTGGAAATTATGAAATGGACGGGAGATTTCACACATAGTGGATGTTTGATATGTTCAACCTTGCACTTCAAATGATTGGAGTACTACTTGAGTCAAGCCGTTGCATAAATGAGGGGATGTAAAGAATGTAAACAACTATCATACTATAATGATTGGGTCTCTTATGGCAAAGTAGTTTGGGTGCATAATGGAGATGAAATTGAGTGATTGGGTTGAAGAGAATGACAAGCGTGTAAAAGGACGAGTGGGTTTTGATTGACGCCATAGCACCATTGATCATCTTGTCACTCTCTGTGTTCTCATGGAGGAAATTTGGTTGAAAGTCAAGCAATGGTATTGTTGTTTTGTGGAATTTAAAAAAGCCTTTGAAATGATTCCACGTAACAATTTGTGGATAAAGACGGAATAACTCTAGGTGCCGAGTGAGTTTATTCTTGCGGTTTCTCAAATCTATGAGAAGATGATGTGTCATTGCGCATGGGAAGAGGAATTTCAAAAAAAATTGCAAGCACTCTTTTGATTAAACAAGGATGTCCGTTGTCACCAACTCTCTTTGGTCTATGCATCGATCAATTGGAGCAAATGGTACTTGACTTTATGCAAGAAGAACGCATTGAATAGGTCACTATTTGCAATGTAGTTTCATGCTTTTGTTAGATGCGGATGATGTAACACACACTTTAGAGGATGCACAAAAGCTTATGGTTGTCCTTGAGAACTTTTACTTGCATAGTGGGTAGATTGTGAATGAATCCAAAATAAAGGTTATGTTGTGAAAACCAACCATAAAGAGAAGCCATGCATTGTGTATAACAATGAGATGCTTGAATTTGTTGAGAGCTTTAAGTACCTTGGCCTTGAGATTTTGGCCAATTACAAGTGGCATGAATGTACTATGCATCATTTGGAAGCCAAACAAAAAAGTGTACTATGCATTTGAGAACATGTGTACTACGCAAAACATCAAGTGTTGGGTTCTCAAGAAGTACCTTTTTGACACATTGGTGACACCGGTTCTTCTTTATGGAGTTGAAGTGTGGGGCGGGAGCATTTCACGGTTTACTTGGAAAGAGTTCGAGAATGTCCAAAAGTGTTTTCTTACAGACTTTCTCCAAGTTAAGCTTCTTGAGTCGGGATCTCTTCTAATTAAGGTTATGGGCATGGAAAGGGTTGTGAAATACATGATAAAGATGCATCAAAAACCCTCTCATTGACTTCCTACAATTGCATGGCAAGCAAGCAAAAAAGTTCAAAAGCAATATCTTCAGCACAGGCTGGATACAAGACATAAAGAAGTTGTTTGGGAGATGAACGCATAAAAGCAAGATCTTCACCACGGGATGGATGCAAGACATAAAGAAGTGGTTTGGGAGATGGGATGCATTACACTTGCTACATGATGCACAATAGACTTTCAAGTGAATGAAGCTTTTCTACAATGCCAATGTATTATGGCTTGGGAGGAATTTGGTGGGTCACGCTTTAAACATTACACCACTCATATTGCCCCCAACTACAAAACCATGTTCTTCGCTGAAAGAGGAAATCAAAATCACCCTTATATGCTTGAGCCTTTCCCCTTGTCAATGATACGCACTATCACATCCATTTGGCTTAGCTCCCACTCCCTTTGATGTGAGACAGGGTGAGGCAATGGAGAAGAAAATCGAGTGTGCACATTATGCTCACTGCAAGTTCAAGAGTCTGAGTACCACACACTACTAGAGTGCTCCAATTTTAGTCACATCTGAACTTGCTTCACTCACATTTTCGGCCATGACTTAGACCTACACACTTCTATCTCCCAGTCACAGTGTGGGCTCTCCATTGTGACCCTCATCTCCACAATTTTGGAGCATCAAGAATCACTCATCAGCCACACACATACTACATCACATGTAACTTTGATCCTATAGGTCATATCTGAGAGAGAGAGAGAGAGAGAGAGAGAGAGAGAGAGAGAGAGAGAGAGAAGAAAGATACAAGAGAAGGGAGAGAAGGGAATGGAAAACAAGAAAAGGATTGAGATAAAGAGATATATAAAAACTACAAGGTAGCTAGAATGATTTTTTTGCAATTGATTTGATAAATTGTACTCTCTCCCCTCTTTATCCACTCACTCCCTCTCCCCCCTCTCTCTCTCTATCTATCTATCTCACTTTCTCTTGCATTAAGTGGGCGCTAACGCGAGAGAGAGAGAGAGAGAGAGAGAGAGAGAGAGAGAGAGAGAGAGAGAGAGAGACTCTTGAGTTTGAAAGTTTTCTCCTTGAATTGGTAAGAACTTTTTCCCCTGCCAGACTTTCTTATATAGACAAACTCTTAGGAGTGTTCTCTAACTCCCTTGAAAATTCATCAAATGTTGCTTCAAGCGACCATTCCATCCAACAAATTGAGGTGTTTGTTAAAAAATATTAAATATGCTTTCTCTTATTTACTATATTTTAAAAGCCTTTAATTTTTTTGTGGACTTTTTTGCTATTTTTAAGGAGGTGAGCATGCACACATTACTTTTAGAAGAGGATCAAAGAAAGAGTGCATGCAAGAGAAAGCTATTAATTTCAGAATTTAAAACGCTTTCTAAAAACTTAATCTTAACCAAAGTATAATGATTTCATTTAAAGAGTTTATTTTGTGCTTGAAGCTTGCTGCAAATTTTTTGCAATTATTAGAAGATAAGAGTGAGATTTCAAAGAAAAGAGACTCAAGGTGATCTTCTTTGTTTTATTACCTTCATTGATGAGTTCTTACTTTGAGTTCCATTCATGTAATATTTTTGGTTTCTACTTTAGGATGTGAGTGTTGTTGATGCAAATTATCTTCTCCATCAAAAGAGCATGTTTTGTGCTATGTACTTCATAAACGTTTGCTACATCCTCAAAATAATGTTAAGATATTTTCTTTTGTTTTTTATAATTAATCTCTTTCTTTTTTTCCAGGCGCAAACATTGTCTAAAATTGACCAAGAGACGATACTGAAGTGGCTTGGAGCAAAGTTGGTGGAAGAGACTAATTGTCTCTTGAAATCACTTACACGACCATGGGCAAGATCCCTGGTTTTTTGTTTAGGAAATCAAGTAAACTTAACACCACAATCATGTGTGATGATATGGTCACTTGGTTATTTAAAGAAGGCATAGTGTCTATAAATTCCAATAACATTGGACGTTTATCTTTAAATGATGTCAACATTAGACTTGATTAGTGATGCTATGTATGGTCTTTTTGTAGCTAGTATAGATTTGATTCATTGAGCTTGTATTGTTTTTACAATGCTTGACTCTCTCTCTCTCTCTCTCTCTCTCTCTCTCTATATATATATATATATATATATATATATATATATATATATATATATATATATATATATATATATATATATATATATATATATATATGAAAAACCAACTTAATTTGTTTCAATTTATTGCTAGATTTTACTTTTTTACTCTTCCTATGTAGCAATCAAGGCATCCAATCAGCTAGTTTATTGGTAGATTAAATTAAGAGTGCAAAATAGTGATTGAGACAATTTGCTAGTTGGGATCTAACTAGCAATCACTAACTATGTGGTCACTGACTTGCTATAAACTTGCCATGTGGAAAATGTCCACTTGGTATATGGTAACTCATTTACCATAAAGTCAAAGATTTGTTACTTGATTCTCTAGCAAATTCTCACACTTGCTATTTTGTACTCTTGCTAATTTAAGCTAGCAAACGTCTAGCTATATTGTATTTTTTTGCTACATGGGAGTGGCTCCAAAGCTGCTTGTGGGTGCTGACATGCATTAATACGGGGTTGGTTGAGTGTGTGGTTGAGGAAGGAAGGTTGTCAACTAGAGACGAGTTGATACGGTGCAATTTGCAGGAAGGGCGATATGGGGGTGGTTGAGTGGCACACACACACACAGGGAGAAAGAGAGAGAGAAGCATTGCTAGATACAGTGTAGGCTCGGCTAGTAGGTAGTATATACACATGTGACATGCCTACTAATAAATTTCTAGAGACTCCGACATTAAGGCTCAAAGCAGATGATTCAAAAAGGGACTTAGAACTTGGGGAGATTTGTACCACCATGGATATTGGCTCAATTTCTTTAGATAGGCAACAAATTTAATCTTTCTTATAAATGTATCTCTAAAGTTTGTATAGATTAGATAAGATAAAGGAGATCACAAACAACTGGAGTCCACAGAAGGGACAACACCTAACTTTGACCTATTTTTCTTTGAAGGCTTTTTTTTTTTGCAGTACTCACAAATATGAGCCATGGCATCCAAGAAACATAAGAAAAACACCAGATACACTGGATAGCAAGGGAGACACCCTGATACAAGCAACAAGGGGAAATAAAATTACTACAAGAAACTTAGACTAATTGAACAGGGGGCCACCCTCAAAAAACTACAACCTTCACCATATTCCTATATGGTTGCCATGTGAGGCCCACCCTCTACCACTAGGCATGACTCCACTCAAATAAGACCAGCATAATTGAACAACACAAACCTGCATACTTTGAAGCTTGCCGCACTATAGGGAGAGCCCAATTTCTCCATCATCGCCTGAAGGAGTACGAGCGGAAGTGCGACGAGAGAGAGAGAGAGTGCGAGAAGAAGAGCACGACGATATGGTGAACTTGCTCTACTGTAATGTGTAGAGCATAGTGAGTTCTTATTAGGTTTTTACAAAAGAATATGTGTACATACCTGGCGGCCCGCCCACTTACCTGGGCGACCACATTGGGCTTTATACCCCAACAACCTCCCACTTAAAGTCCAATGTGGTACTTTAAGTGTGAGAGAAGCTACTATACAAGCTAATATACAAGAGATGTAGAGAAGTGATGTACTACCCTACACCTAACTGCTTGCGAAAATGTGCAAAGCTCTCTGAGGGAAGTCCTTTTGTAAGTAGATCAGCACGATTTTCTGTGGTGTGAACTTTGACAAGCTGAAGTTGCTTATCCTCGAGCATTTCCGTGATGAAATGATACTTCACATCCACATGCTTTGTCTTTGAGTGATAAACTGGATTGCGAGCCAATTGTATAGCACTTTGACTATCACAATATAACACAGGCATCTCTTCTTTGATTCCCAAATCTGTTAATAGTCGATTAAGCCAAATTGATTCTTTGCATGCCTCTGATGCTGCAACATATTCAGCCTCTATAGTAGACTGAGTAACACAATCTTGTAATCTAGAACGCCATGATACTGCTCCACCAGCCAATGTAAAGACATACCCTGACGTAGACCTTTGGTTGTCTAAGTCACCTGCATAATCTGAGTCTGTAAAACCCTTTACACTTAGCTCCTGACTCCCATAGCATATACGCATACTCTTTGTAGCTTTCAGGTATCTCAATATTTCTTTCACTGCCTCCCAATGTTTCTTGCCTGGGTTTGACATGTATCGACTTACTACTCCCACTGCAAATGCAATGTCTGGGCGAGTAGCAATCATTGCATACCTCAAACTACCCACTGCAGACACATATGGAATCTTATCCATTTCAGCATGTTCTTTCTCAGACACAGGACAATCTTGTTTGCTAAGTTTCACATATGGTGGCAATGGAACACTCAGTGCCTTTCCCTTCTCCATATTGAAACGTTGCAAAACCTTGTCAATATACTTTGTTTGAGATAACCAAATCAACTTCTTTGATCTGTCTCTCTCAATGCGCATACCAAGTATATGACTTGCCTCACCCATGTCTTTCATGTCAAACGATTTTGCCATCTTTGACTTCAAAGCTGAAATTTCTTCAAAGTGCTTGCCAGCAATCAACATGTCATCCACATACAAAATAAGGATCAGCCAACTACCATCCTTAGCCTTCTTTGTATATAGACAGTGATCGAACTCACTACGTTTGTATTCTTGAGAAATCATAAACTTGTGGAATTTATGGTACCATGCCCTCGGTGATTGTTTTAAGCCATAAAGACTCTTTAACAACTGGCATACCCAATCTTCCTTCCCTTTCTCAACAAACCCTTCTGGCTGCTGCATGTAAATTTCCACATCTAAATCACCATGCAAGAACGCTGTCTTGACATCCATTTGGTGCAACACCAAATCTAATATGGCAACCAATGCAAGAAAGCATCTCAATGTAGTCATCTTGACCACCGGAGAGAAGACTTCATCAAAGTCAATGCCTTGTTCTTGCTTAAAGCCCTTGGCAACAAGCCTTGCTTTGTACTTTGGCTGACTATCATGAGCAGTGATCTTATACCTGTAAACCCATTTACAAGGTAGAGCCTTTTTGCCCTGTGGTAATTTAACTAGCTTCCATGTCTTGTTTTTATGCAGAGCTCTCATCTCTGACTACATGGCCAATTGCCAATTCCCAGAGTCCTTCATTTGCACTGCTTCCTTGTAACATGAAGGCTCATTGCAATCAGTCAACATGACATAGTTCATAGATGGAACAAACCTATCAGGAGGTCGCGTGACACGTCCAGATCTACGCACAATAGGTGGATCAGGCTCAGCCACAACCTGTGGTTCCACTCTATCCTGTCCTTGCTCCTCTTGAGCCCTGACATTTTGTCTTGCACGTGCAGGTCCATCTTCTTGGAAGACAACTCTTCTAATCTCCTCAACCCTCTCTGGTTTAGAATGATATTTGGATTCATTAAAGTGAACATCATTGCTGCGGACAACCTTTCTGGATTCGGGATCCCAAAGTCTGTACCCCATCTCACCAGAATTACCATATACTAGAAAGATGCACTTTCTACTCTTTAGCTCAAGTTTGTTCCTAAATTCCTTTGGAACGTGAGTATATGCCTCACAGCCAAAGACTCTGAGATGCTTGTATGAGGGAATTTTGCCTGACCATACCATCTCTGGCACTGAATCCTTCTGCAAAACCTTGCTAGGAGATCTATGTACAAGATGAACAGCTGTTGATACAGCTTCAACCCAAAACCCATTTGGCAGCTGTGCATTAGACAACATACTTCTGACCTTCTCTTGTATGGTCCTATTCATCCTCTCAGCAACACCATTTTGAGGAGGATTGTAAGGAGCAGTAAGTTCACGTTTTATACCTTTTGACTCACAAAAGTCCTGAAAGGCCTTTGAAACATACTCTCCACCATTGTCAGTGCGTAAGCATTTAAGCTTCTTGCCACTCTGATTCTCCACGTGTCACAAACGTTTTGAAAACACTAAACGCTTCATCCTTGTGCTTGAGAAAGTAAACCCATACTTTCCTCGAGTAATCATCTATAAATGTCATAAAGTAAGAAGCTCCCCCTAGAGATAGGTTAGGCATAGGTCCACACAAATCACTATGAACAAGTGCCAACTGTGTATCTCTTCCATTGCTTCTATGCTTATGTGGCTGCTGTGTTTTCTTACCATACAGACAATGTTCACAGAATTCAAAATCATTAAATGAAAAGCCAGGCAGATAACCAGAACGAGACAAGATTTCCATTCCCTTCTTGGACATATGTCCTAACCGGCTATGCCACAAAGAAACGTTCGGTTGCTCGGTTACATTGATTACATTTTTAGAGACATATGATACATAAATCATGTAAAGTCCTCCAGACTTTACTCCATGTGCTACCATCATAGAACCCTTGGATATCTTCCAAATGTTCTGTCCAAAAGTGGTGACGTAGCCAACATCATCAAGTAAACCTGTGCTGATCAAGCTCTTTGTAATTGCGGGAACATGTCTCACATTCTTCAGCGTGAAAGAAGAGCTATTCTGAAACTTCAATCGAACATCTCCAACACTTAAGATCTCACATGTCTGCCCATTGCCTAGCCGAACATGATCTTTAGTGGCCACATAAGAAGTAAACCACTCCTTGTTTGGAGACACATGAAGTGATGCCCCTGAGTCTATAATCCAGTCACTCAGTGCATTTCCATCAGATGCTGTAAGAAGAGCTGAGTCCATTGTATTCTTCAAGAAGTAGATGTCTCCTGACACTAGACTGTCATCCTCTGCAACAGTGTTTGTCACATTTATTTCTTGAATCTTCACTGAGGACTTGTTCTTCTTACCATGGTCTTCAGCTTTCTCTTTGCCTTTTTCTGCTTTCCATTCTCTGCAGTCTCTTTTCATGTGACCCTTCTTGCCACAATGGTAGCATTCTATGTCACTCTTGCCGTTAGCACTGCGGGACTTGCTACGAGACTGATTCCTCTTTCCACCTTTGTACTTTTCTTTGGTCCTTCCCCTGACAACTAAGGCTGTTCCTTTGCCTTTGTCCATTGTCTTTCTATTGGTTTCTTCAGTAAGCAGACTTCCTTCTACACCTGCTATGTTCAAACCATCTGGAGGTGCAGAATTACTCAAAGCTGTGCGAAAAGTGTCCCAACTTTCCGGCAATGTGATCAACAGGAACATAGCTCTAACAGGTTCATCAAACTTGACACCTTGAGCTGACAACTGACTATATATTGTGTTGAATTCATTCAGATGATTGGACATAGGTGTCCCTTCTTTCATCTTCAAGTCAACAAGCTTCTTAAGCCAGTATACCTATGAAGCTGCACTCTGCTTCTCATAAAGATCACTCAGCTTTAACCATGCTTGATAAGCCGACATCTCGTCTGCTACATTGAAGTAAACGCTTTCTGCCAAAGTCAGCATAATGGTAGAAAGTGCCAATTCATCCATTTCGCTCCATTCATCTTCGTCCATATCTTCTGGTTTTATCCCCTTGAGCTTTATAGGTTTTATCTGCTTCTTTTGTACCAACACATGCCAAATCTGCTTCTTCCACGATGGGAAATTGGTTCCATCCAGCTTCTTGATATTGTAAAGAGCAGTGTCCTGTGATCGAGCCATAGATACGCTTCACAATAGTTTACTTTCCTGGGAAAAATTTGGCAGAGTTTCCCCTGTAAACTGACCTCTGAACCAATATCAACCTGTCAAATGAACCAAGAAAGATTCAGATTCTGCAGAAATTTTGGCAGAGTCTCCTTTGTAAAATGGCTCTGGTGTACTAAAAACAGACCAAAAAACAGCTCAAAAAACCACTGTCTCTCTAACACTGTAAGCTGTGGGTAAACCTGTCCTGCACCTGTACTGTCTCTGACTGTCCTGTCACTGTCCTGTAAGCATAGACTACGACAATGCCTCAACGGCAGTAAAGCAAAGATGCAATCCCAACTGTCTAACTCACAGTCAATACATCCTAGCTGCCTATCTAAGGGTGCTCGAGGGATCGCTCCAAGACCTGTATCACCGAAAGGATCTCAACATTCGAGAATCCCCCAGCTCAATAAAACCTCACTCGACCCTCAACAAAGGCTACAGTAAATTTGATAGTACATAGACTTCCCACAAAGTCATACATCCACAAACTTCCCAGTGTATGCTGTAACCGCTGCGACGGTTGTTTGTTGCGTGACTCACAGCCAGCAAACCCTCAACAGACATACATCATCTCTGACAATACATCCCATGTGGAAGTACCTGCAATGTCAGGATGAAATCTGGAATATCAAGAAGCAAACACAAGCTACCTGATGAACTAGTGGATGTCGCCTACAGTCTGTGTGTAGATGCGCCCGTGTCGTATGTGACACGCCTCCAAGAACTGTGAGCCGTCCTTCGATGTGTAGACAACCACAAATCAACACTCTGGGAGTGTCGATATCCTCAGCACCTGCAGTCGTAGGCCGAAAACCCCAAATTTGCAGAGTCGGATCTGCACCCGTCGAGACCACGTAGTCGAAAATGGCCTGCACAGACCTTTGTCGAAGCCGAACGGTGGCCGAGATGACCTCAGAATGAAATTCCTAGCCCTTCGGGCTGTCCCACAAGATTTGGGGCCGTGTCTTCGCCTGTCGAATTTTACTCCAATCTGAGTTGGTGACTCTAGCCTTTTGCAGTGCTGCCCCGAGCCTCGATCTGAGCTCTGATACCAGTTGAAGGAGTACGAGCGGAAGTGCGACGCGAGAGAGAGTGCGAGAAGAAGAGCACGACGATATGGTTAACTCGCTCTACTGTAATGTGTAGAGCATAGTGATTTCTTATTAGGTTTTTACAAAAGAATATGTGTACATACCTGGCGGCCCGCCCACTTACCTGGGCGACCACATTGGGCTTTATACCCCAACATCGCCCACCCAAGAGCCTCCACCAAAAAGAAAACAATAGCATAATGAATAGTATGACCTTTCCTCAAGGGTGTCATAAGTAGATCCTCTGTATCACATGCGTCCAAGGCCTATTTTAAAAACACCTTACCTGTATATTTCCCATGAATACAACACACCCTTTGTCTATCTGTGTAAACCTCTTTTGTTTGTACCCTTCTGTACTTTAAATAAGGGTAAAATATGTGGTTTAAGAACCCCTTATGTTGAACTCACGTGCTATATTAACACATTTATGTGTGACCCCCCCTCCCCGAGCACCTTCGATGCCAAGCTCAAATGAAACAAGGCCAAGTCAAAGCTGAGAAGAAAGACCTGTATGTTATTATGGGACGCCAAGCCCCATCAGAGGTCCCTACTCACCCCCACAGGACTTCCAATACTTGCCACCGACATGTGAAGCCCACAACAAGGGAACGGCAAGCTCTGACCGCCAATTGTCCTCCTAGAGGGAGGTGGGAGAGGCAATCTCTCCTCAATCCAAAAATGAAGGACTTGGTAAGGGAGGTGTTAGCAGCAAGCTAACGCGGAGACCATTTTTCAGAGTTCTCATTGTAAAACACTTATTATTTTGATAAATCGGGAATGTTGTAACTCCTATTTTCTCGGATAAACTCTGTAATCAATGAGCCAGTGCTACGAGCTTCCAGATTGTATCAACCTGTCATTACCCATCTTTGGTAGAACTCCCAGATTATTAGTTTTGACCACCAAAAACCTTGGCTAAGGTATAAAAGCCTATTTTTGTAAGTTGTTTTCAAGTTTTGAATAATGAAATACACATCGTGCGCTAAAGACGCTCACTCCTCTCCTTCTCGCGCTTCGTATTCCCTCCCCAGTTGTCACATTACAGTCGCGTTTGTTGCATTGCAACCGCAGGTAAGAGCTCTACGCATTGATGTAAGCAGTTCACAGTAATTCATAGCTTTTGGCATCGCAGACCCACGGCCTAATTTCATCATAACTAGGAATTTACACTTTCAAATCAAAAACTAAGCATAGACGAGGTATTGGGGCATCATTGCTAAGCATTTAGATGCATTCTGGGTCAAAAACGACTAAGTCAAAAATCCATTGCTGTTAATAATCGCGATTTTGGAACTTAATCAAAGTGGGGCTTAAGACCATAAGCATGTGTGCTTAGGTCTTATAAACATGTTCTAGAAGTTTCATTATGTTTGGATGTCATTTGATATAAGCTGCAAGGCAGTAGGATTGACCTAAAAAGTGGCTACCATCAAATAAGGATAGTTGATCAAGACATTGTAAAGACCACATTTCGCACCACATTTGGTCTCTACGAATACATTGTCATGCCTTTTGGCTTGACCAATGCACTGGCCACATTCAACCGCTTGATGGAGAAGCTATTCAGGCCTCATCGAACCTTTACTAGATGATCATCTACTCTAATTCATTAGACGAACACAAGCAACACCTCCAAGTAATATTTCAAGTCTTACAAGAGAATAAACTTTATATTAATTGAAAGAAAAGTGAGTTTTTCTTACAAGAGATTCAGTATTTAGGTCACACTATCTCTCAAGATGGCATCCAAATGGATCCATCGAAGCTACAGGTAATAAAACAATAGCCTATTCCAAGGAATCTTCATGAACTCTTTCTTTTAGAAACCGCATAGCCTAAGATTGTCGTCTTTTGCTGTGTAGAGGTAGCTTGGAAGTAATGGTACTTGCTGAGTACCTTTAGGATTGTAGATTGTAGAAATAAATTAGGATTTTGAAGATGATTGGTAGACGAAACAAGTCTTAAGATCAATGCTTAGAAAACCATAAAGACAAAAAAACGAGTGTTTGTGGACACTTTCCACAACCCCATTGCATGAGAATCTAGGAATAGGGTAAGTAGGATCCGAGGTGGATTTCAGAACATTTCTCTCTCTCAAAGAATCAAGTGTGAGTTGTTATAGGAAGTTACAGAATTTCAGGTCTACGGCTAGAAATTGCACGAAAAGACTCGAAACCACTCAATCCGACTGGAGAATAAGCTTAAAAGTTGTTTGAACCCGGTTGTAAGCTCAAGGACACTTCGAAGTAAAAATTTCCAGAGTTGGCCAAGACTTATATTATTTACTTTCTTGACATTTTAGGCCAAATTAAGTTTTGACTTGATTCATAAGCTTAAAATAGCTCATGTAAAGACTGTCTTTGAGAAAATTGCAAAAAAGTGTTCATTTCAAGCCTGAAGTTAATAATCGCGATTATTGACTTTCAGCTCAGATTTGACCAAGGTTCATACCATTGACTCATTGCATGTGTACAAACAAGTTTTGTAAAGGCCCAAAAGATCAGCATAAAACTGCTTTTGCAACAGAATGGGATATACTTGTCTATCGAGTTATGCCGTTTGGGTTAACTAATGCTCCAGCCACATTTCAAAGCTTGATGAGCCATGCTTTTAAATAATATCTTAGGAAATTCTTAGAAGTATATATGGATTATATATGCGTATATTGATCAATCCGGGCTGATCATTTTGAACACCTCAAAAAGGTATTCAAAAAATGTAGACTTTATAGGATTTTCTTAAATCCTGAAAAGTGCACATTCATGGGTAGACAAGGAAAAATTCTTGGACATATAGTGTCTAAAAATGGCATAGCTACTGATATTGACAAAATTCATGTCATTGCTGATTTGCCTAGACCAACAACAGTCAAGAGGGTACAAGCCTTCATGGGGCATCTGAAATGTCTTCTTACTCGACTCACTCGGAAACCGGAACGACAATGCGTTATAAGCATATACTCTCTTTTTATAAGACTAACCGCCATGGAGCTCAAGTTTACCTGGACCCTACCAAGGAGTATGCTATTCGCATTGATGACCATGGTATTGAGTTTGAAGAAGAGATTAGGACAAACAAACAAGAAAAAATGTACATGCACAGAAACGGAACTCAGTATGTACAGAAAACCCTAATGTGATAGACAAATGGAGGTTAGAAGTAAACACCATAATCCCAGATATGACAACAAAAGAAGGACCACCAACTTTAGAATTCCAGGGATACGATCAAGTAGATTTGAAGCCTTTGAAACGGCTTAGTACGGATAATCCTAGGATCGGAGTCTATTGTTGGGAGGATAGAAACGTAAAAGATATCCTGTGAACTTCACATGCCAAATCAGGACAACTAACGGCCATGAAGATCATTTATATATTTAAGATCAAAGATAAGGGATCAGTAGACTTACCAACCTACCTGTTTAGGGATTTTTATAACAACAACTTTGTTATGATGACTCCTGAGCAGATAGAAAAAACCAAATACCAAGGGTATTCCATAAGGGATTGCATATTGGGACAAGGACCAGAAAAAATTCCAAGAGATGAACACAATGAATGTTCATCTGAGAGTAATGTTAAGAAACCAAAAACCACCTCATCACGTAGAAAACCGGGTGACACTAAGGCCAGCAGTCCAGGGCTACGTGAGTCACTAATTCCAACAGAATCGTTTGAAGGACTCAAAACAGGACCAATTGCCACGAGACCAGGAGTTGAACCAGACAGACGTGTCAGACAAGTTGATTTTTAGAAATGGGTCAGAAAATACAGTGGATCAGGGGATCCATACGACCACTTAGCAAGCTTTAAGCAAGTGCTAAGAGTAGAACGTATATTCGATTTTCATATTCAATTCGGGGGGTTTGGAATGACATTAAAAGGAAAAGCATTGACACGGTTCCAAAACATTCCACCAGGGTCAATCATGGACTTGAACACGTTAGCTCAAGGATTTGTAGTTGCTTGTTCTAAAACGGGGATCAAACATAATGTGGTAGCTCAAATCTACAAATTTAAACAGAAACATGATGAGTTTGTTAGGGATTGTGCAACTCGAATGAAACAATACATTGCCAGATGCCCAGGGCTAGAGATACCTACAGAAGAACGACTCGTATCTTTGTTTCTAGAGGGACTGCTAAACAATGAAATTCATGCTATAATCTATAGTAAAAAGCATACAACCCTAGAAGAGTGTGTGTCAAATTCTATTGACTTAGGAGACAATTGTGATATTTTTAACGAAGAAGATGTCCCTAAGGATAACCAAAGTGAGAAAACAACTTCAACTAAACCAGCACAAGTGGGAACGGCTGCTGCAGCACCACTTTCAACCATAGAAGATATGCTCAAGAGGATGAACGACATGATGAATAACATGCAAAAAGCACCTATGAGGGGACCAGGACAAGGGATACCTCAACAAGGACAACCAATTAGGACACAAAAATGGTGTGTAATTGAGGATAAATGGACCAACCATGAGATCCATGAGTGCTACTTCAGACCAAAGTATGATGGGAATGTTCAGTACGTGCCCATGAGTCCACAAGGACACCCCATGTACAGATATCAACCTAATATGGCCCAAGCTCAAGACCACCAATGGGTATGGAAAGACCTCAACTTGTGTTGGGTCAACAACCTCCCTACCCAGGACATAATGTAGTGCATGTAAAGTACATGCACTCCGAAGGAGTCATAGATGAACAAGCATTAGTGCCTGTTACACCCTATGCGGAGCCTAGTCCATCTACAGTAATGGTAGAAGGAGAATGGTATAATTCACATCCACAACCAATGGAAGAAGCCATGACTTATGCTCCACCAGAGCTCGCACCAATGTATTATGTAGCTAGCCAAGGTGTCGCACCTCCCATGTAAGACCCATGATTAAGTCAAGAACGGAAAACTGTCACAACTGTGGTGCAGATGATCATTGGAAAAATGAATGTGCAGAGCCTGACAAAAACCTCAAGCCAATTGAAGCCTATTGCATAGAATGTTGCAAAAAGGGAGGACAGTTTTCGAAAGATTTTCCTACAAATCCTTTAAACAAGGGTAAAATAGTAGTAAATGTAGTCCAAGTGATACCTAGTAGCTCATCAGAGAGTGAACCAATTGTTCCAATCAAGGTAATCACTAGAGCCCAGGACAAGAAAAAGAAACACAACTCCTCTGATGATTCAGAAAATACAAAAGTTTCCTCTCAAAGGATCAAAAGAAGCTGAAAGATATGACAACGGGTTGAAATCGAGGAGAAAGTATAAAAGCTATTCCAGGAAAAGGAGAAAGAAACTGGAAGTGAAATCAAGGAAACAACCCGTTAACCCTCACGGCTCACGGACACCCTATCACCTACGACGGACGTTGTAACCTACGACGGACATTGTATTATTTATTTGGTAGAGTCAGGTACCGGGCTTGTCGGTCCAATAGGAAAACGGTAAGAGTGATCGCCGAAGAGAGGTGCACTCTAACTGGGACATTCAAGGGATTAGTTGGCTAAGCATGGGCGCCCAAGTGTGAATGGGGTGAGCTCATATAAAAGTCAACTAAACCTAAAATCCTCTCATTCTCTCATTTGTGCAATAGAAGAGTGCTCTTGCTCCATCTCCATCTCCATCTTCTTCTTCTTCACCTCCTTCTGTGTGTGTATGTGTGTGAGAGAGAGAGAGAGAGTGTGGGCAATCAAGCATTACGAAGGCACGATGACGTGAAGCGGTTGAGCGCAGTGTAGCGGCGTCTCCTTCTTCTTCACGGCGAGGAATCCTCCACGAAGCAAGCGTAGAGCGGTGAGTGACACACCATCACTTTCTTTGAGCTTACTAATTTAGGCTTGTTGTGTGCTTGGAGCCATTTGTGGCTCGCACACGGTGTATCGGCAAGTTCCTTGCATTTACACGTACGACATACGCGCACATTTTTGGTGCCGTTTCCGGGGAGTGCCATACATGAAGCTCGAGTAGCACTCTGTGCTTCTCCGTGGTGCAATTTCTATTGTAGGAAAGGTAAGGAAGGAGTGTGTGTGTGTGTGTGTGTGTGTGTGTGTGTGTGTGTGTGTGTGTGTGTGTGTGTGTTGAGAAGAGGGATTTGGTGTTATACTGTGTGTTTTTTTTATTAATGGAGTTTTCAAAGGTTCTGTGTTTATTCTCTGTGTATTAAGGTAGTTAGTTTTCTTTGTTAATAGAGATTTCAAAGGTTCTGTGTTTATTCTCTGTGTATTAAGGTAGTTAGTTTTCTGTGTACAGTAAGTAGGAAGTAGATTAGTGAGAGTTAATAGAGGGTGTTAGTGTGTAAGAGTAGGTGTATTAGTTAGAAGTAGGTAGAGAGAGTGTGTGTGTGCTCTTGCGCAGGCCGCGGCGGCCTTATCCTTTTTTTTAAAAAATAATAATAATTTAAAAAAAATTAAAGGTAGGACCGGGATTGAGAATATCTCCCAGATCCAAGCCCAGACCCAAGCCCAAGCTCACGCTCAGGCCTAGGCCTCAGTCGCCTTTTAAAAAAACAAATTTTAGCTTCACACGTAGCTAAAAATTGATTTTTGAGGACCAACAGAACGTTAGATGCCCGAAAATTGTGCTGTAAAGCACACAGCGACCCTCTAAGTGATATGCTCGTTTCAAGCTATCACACACTTTAATCAAAAAAATAAAACATTCAAAAAACATCAAAAACAAGAAAAAATCACGTAGAAAACGGGGTGCAAAACACCCACAAAACAAAGCAAGTAACCTTTGAGGGTACTTGCTGACACTTGTCGGGCACCCAAAGCACATGTATCTACGCTCAAGTCGTGTGCTAGAGTTCGAACAACTAGCTAGTGCTTCGATTTACGGGGGTACTCACTATCCTTCCATGCTAGGGTCTACGCCCTCGGCGGAGACCCAAGGTAGTGCAACCCAAGACCCAAATATAGCGGCTAGCGACTCTTCCTCTGACTACGATATTATGGAAGAGCATCTTACACAAAGCCCCGGGGGAACAAATGAAACCGTACCTAGCTAGGCCCAACAACCTGGAACTAGTGTTTTTAGCCGTTTGATGGAAAATTTTAGTAGAGTTACACGCTCTGAACCTACGGCTAGTGAAGTAAACAAAGGGGGTGGGGAAGTAGAATCACCATTCACATCTCCTTTAGACCCCACACTCCCTCAGAGTGTTCACGTGGACATTCTACCTACCTCATTTAATGAGGGCCCTACCGAGCTACCACCTTCCAAAGTCGCCTCTAAGGTAGCGGTGACTAAAAGTCAAAACACGGGAAGCAACATTGCATCCACCTCACAACAACCCTCTAGTACACCAAGTTTGGACGGGGTATTTCTCAATGAAAATTGGGAATATGACCTACACACGGAGACTTTGACCGACCTATACATGGGCTACACATACCATGTGGGTTGGTTAGAAGTTGTACAATCCACATCTAGTGCCACTAGTCTAGAGGAACAACAACACATGATCTGTAATGTCATCCATAGGATTATCCAGTCCGAGAGGCAAAATCGAGGAATAAACATACCTTCGATGGGTCCTATGCGAGTTTTAGACACGGGCAAAGGGAAACAACCCACTCTATCACAAATGCAGACTCCCCCAGTGAGTCCCATCGATCCCCCATATGTTGTTTCGCCAGGGGTCTCAATGCAATCTGAGCCCACAAGTGATAGCTTTACTTTTCCAAGTCTAGCTCATCTTTCCCTTGATGACACCACGGCTTCCATGCCTACCCAAATGATGGGCATGCCAAGAAACACGCCATGGACCTCGTTTGTTAGTAAAGCACTGGTACATGGTAGCTCAATGCCTGCAATAGTACCTACAAGTGCGAACCAATCGTATGCACCTATGGGTCCACGTACTCATGTAGTCCCTACCCCTCCCATTGTTTCAACTACCTATGCTCCACAACCACAATACCCAAGTTCTTATTTCCATGGGACTATACCAGCTAGCATTAGCATGTCACATCCGACATCTGCTATGCCTAGGGCCACTCATATGAACTATGGACCACCACATGGCACAACATCGTACCCAACACGGAACCCAAGGGCTTCCTATGCACCAAGCCCAATGCCAATACCTACTCCACATGTAGTCTCTGGAGCACCTTCACCCACGGTGCCTGCTCACTTAGGTGAGTTGGCAACATATGCTCAAGCTATTGGTCGATCTATTGCTGAGAATATGTGTAACACGCCTGATAGAGAGCCTAGAAGTAAGGCAGTACAAATAGCCAAGCTTACACAAAAATTTAGTGGAGACGGGGATGTGAGAAAGCATATCGAAGTGTTTGAACAAATATGCGATTCTCTAGGAGAACACAATGACCTACATAAGAGCAATGCTTTAACCCTAACCTTAAGTGGAAAGGCTGGGGATTGGTATAGAACCCTAAGGGTGGAAGAAAAAACGATTTACCCTACTCTTAGGAGACTGTTCTTAAAAGAATACATACGAGAGGGAGTTCTTTGGGGTGTAGCCTCTCAGCTCCAGAAAGCCCAACGAGAGGAAGGAGAGTCGGTAAGAGACTTTATAAGTCGCTTGAAGCATTTGAATTCTCGTTGTAATCCAAATGAGCACTTCAACAATAACCAATTGCTTGATAGATTCATTAGGGGATTACGACATGAGGATATCTACAATGGCCTAGTCATTAGAGGTATCACCACTTGGGAAGCACTCACCACCAATGCGATCCAATTGGAGGATAATTTAATGATTCAAGGAGAAAGAGTGTCTGTTGAGTCTAAATCTATTAGCTCACAAGCATCGGGGCATCAGCCAATGACCCTAAATCCTATTGCTAAGGAGCCAAAGATATCTGAGATGACTTTAGCAGATCTCACCAAGGCTATTCAAGAGAGTCTTAGAGACAATCGTGCTCCGCAAAACAATCATATGTATCCAAGAAGGGAGCAGCAATGGTGCTCAATATGCTATGGACCGCATAGTACCAATGAATGCCCTACTTTTAGAGTAAAATTCAATGGGAACTGCAATGCATGTGGGAGGTATGGTCATCAAGCTAAGGATTGCATAGTATTTAAGCGTGTGATGGCCAATAGACCAACCTTAGCATGGACAGACACACCTCGAGTGCCTGCCTTGATGCCGGCCCCACCTCTTGAACAAACAGCACAACACATGGTTCCTAGGGCCCAAAATGTTGTTCAAACAACACCCTTACCACCTCCGGTGCTAGGACCGCAACCACCACATCCGAGAATCACTTCTGTGAATCAAGTGGGTTGTGAGTCATCTATTTCTTGTTTGGAAGGCTATGAGGAAGATATAGATTCTAATATCGCCTATGGGATGGATGTGCTTGAAGAGCGTCCACAATACTACATGGAGGACTATTGGGGACAAGTCAAACCTGTATATCAAGTAGCTGCTCTTGCGGCAAGAGGCCAAAATATCAATTACACCGTTAAGAGACCACCTCTTCAATGCTATGAGTGTGGAGGTCCACATCGTGTAGTCGAGTGTCCTATTAGGCTACAAAAGAACGCCACACTAATGCAAACCAATCAAGCGAGCACGTCTACAATGCCGATACTCATGTGTAATCGATGTGGCATAGATCATTTGATTGCCCAATGTCCAAGTAATCCAAATGCACCGAAGATCACGCCATTAAACTTGATTGAAGTTACCGAGGAGCCATCACCAAGAACACCCATGGTACCAGTAAACGTACTCACACGATTGATGCTCCAAAAACAAAATTATATTCTTGAAGAAAGAGACACGGCATCAATTGCCCAATCACAGAAAAAGAAGAAAACACGAAGAAAGAGATCGCAAAAAGCAGCGAAGTCAAATCCCAGTTCAAAGACCAACATAGGGACTGGTGACAACCCCGTATATATGAACGACGCTGAAGAAGATTCTGATTCAGGTGAAACCATGGAGACCAAAAGACCACTAACATAGAAACCAACAAGGAAGATCTTCATGAGCCACAATGGCCAGGATCCAAAAAGAAGATAGGAACTTACCCAAACCCTACAGAGGAGATTGAGCGAGTCAAGCAATTAAGGAGTTTGGTAGAAGATACCCAAAGGGATCTAGAACCAGCACCTAGGAAGATCCAGATTACAGACACAGTGTTCCCTCCGCAACAACAACCTCACCAAGTCCATAGACCCTTGGACATACCTAGTGTCATCCAAGAAGAAAGTGACTTAAAGTCATGGGAAAGTGGGCGTACTCACTTTTTGATGGAAAGAATGTTTACAGAGGGACTACCTGATCCTATCGAAGAAATGGAGATCCCATCTTCCCCACGTCAAGGGACTCAAGGCCAAAAGGTGCCGTTAAACATTGCCAAATTGATGGATTTCATGTCTTCAAAAGTTAGAACCACCATCATGTCCAAACTATATAAAGACCCCGAGCTAGTCTCAGCTCTTCGAGCCTTCCTCAATGGAGAACTAAAGTTTGGGCTACCGCAATTTGCACAGATGGATGGAGCTGGGGAGATGCCAACAGAGGAGGAACAATTAGATCCACAACCCAACCTAGATGAGAACCTTGTTATAGAAATACTTGTTAACAAGTTGGGACAATACTTTGAGGGTGATGAATCCAATGCGACTATACCAATCACTACTAAGGGATTAACTGTGAAGGGAATCCTTGATGGTGGCGTTGGGGTTAGCATTGTGACTAAAAATTGCTGGGAAACTATGGGAAGCCCTCACCTTGCGACCACAGCCATAGTAGTGAAGATGGCCAATGGGTCTATTGTTAAACCTATTGGGATGCTTGAAGATCTCAAGATCAAGGTCTTTGGACATAAAATACGAGTTACCTTCATTGTTATGGATTTCTCCAAACACACTATGGCATCGGAGATGATCTTAGGACGTCCTTTCATGAGGGAAGCAAAAATGGTGCATGACTGGTCTAAAAACCATGTCTACTTGCAGTTCGAAGATTCTGTCATTCGAGTGGATCTTCTGACGGGTCGAGCACATCCTCTAGGAAACAGGTTTATAATTGATCATAGATCTGACACCACAGTTCACTCGGCCCCATTGCAGTATTGTTACACCTGTAAAGCGGACACTAATGTTGGGGAAGATTCTCCTTATATGGATGTACTACCTGGGATCACTGAGTCGGACAATGTGGATTGGGTCCACCTAGCAGCAACCATAGACACTTGGGGAAATAGGGGAACGACCTGGGTAACACCTGAGGGGGATGAAATGCCCATACCCTTAAATATGCTACAAGCAATGCATATAGCTTCTGACAAGACTCATTCTAATATAACTAAGAAAACATACAAGTGGGTCCCTAAAGCTTCTTTAGCAACCATGGCTAGTACTAAAAAACAGAATCCTTGTAAGAAACATACCACTCGCCCCAAGAAATGTAAGAGAACGTGGCGTTGGATCCCTAAACGATTATTGGAAGCCCAAGGCTACTATCGAGGAAATGATCAAATTTGGGTGCCAAAACGTAAATTGTGTTCTTACCTGTCACCTGATCCATATGAACCCACTCCTGTAGCTCCAAAACGAATTGACGATCCTGGAAAGAAAAAAATCTCAGAATGCTACACACTCGCTCCAGAGCTAGTTTGGGTACCAAAGAAAGAACGATTTGTTCTACCTAGCTCAGGAAGGGGGGAGTCCCATGAAGCTTCTAGCTCCTCATATAATGCATCCATAGAGGTAAAAGCTTCTCCACAGCCTCCACCTACAGTAGTGGACCTCCATGAAGCTACAAAAGAATCCACACCTCCCAGTGTTCGAGAATCACCAGATGAACCACTTCAAGTCCGATCCTGGGAGAGTACCTTACCACCCTTGCAACTTGACGAGGCACCTAAGGTAAGAGAAAACTATTGGCAAAAATCCTCACCTATTATCAACTGGAACGATTGGTTTCAAAGGGTGACGAGCTCATTTCAAACGGTATGATCTACCCAAGGAAGGGGGGAGTGTTTGCTGATAGTCATCATTCACTCACTCCCCTCTCAACCTTGTTTCCCTGACCTCTCAATCTCCCAATCTTAGGGAATGTATATATAAAGGCTTATACTCACAAAAAACAAAAATAATAAAGAGCAAGAGCAATTAGCAAACGAGTATGCACAATAAAAGTCAAAACATTGACCCAGACCAACACATTCACATCCGGAAAACTGAAACAGAAACCTATGCCATAAAACACCTTTGATTCTCATCACTCGAGTGATGGAGGTTAGGTAAGATTAGTACGATAGGAGTGTTTCTGTTTTAGAGTTGAGTGATTAGCAAAGTTCCTTTTCCCACTGATGTGCCTCCTAGAGGTATTCTTTGTGTTTCTTAGTGTGTACAGGAACGTGTTGTTGTTGTTAGGATTTGGACCTTCATGGGATCTTTCTCTCATTCACAATTCAAATCAAGCGTGATCATCAACACAAACAGGTGTTTCTTGTCCATTAGCATTGCCCCTTATCTTTTTTTGCATCTATGATTGTCTGCTTTGATTGTGATTGGTAGCATAATATTCAGCGTATTTGCTTAGTACCAAACATTAAATTCAATGAATTTTTTGTCATAATCACTTGTCTAGATGTAAAAATCAAGCAGTCCGACTAAGCTAGTTTGACCAAGTTAGGTGTTAGAGATCTTCTCTTAATACCGTGGGGAATGCCTTCCTGTTAATCAATGGTTAGTTAGGTTCTTAATCCGATTTAGGCAGCATTGTGTGAAATGTACTAGGGCTTTCTAGTGGACTTGACCCTATTAACCTTTCGCTTAAGTATTATAAAGGGAGTTTACTTGTGTGATGAGCCTGGGGAGGTGTAACAGTGTTATATGACCCCCCAAAGTTACAAAATTAAAATGTTGAAAATGAACAAACAAAAAACCAAAGTGCCACAATGTAAAATCTTAAGCTGGAAGAGAAATCTCAACTTGATTGGGTACTTCACTCACATGTATTGCCTATGGTACTAGAGCCCTAGAGGTTCCCAGTGTGGGCGCTTTTCCTTGAAAAGCAAAAAACCCAAGGCATACAAAATAAGCACACACATCAAAATTGAACCATTGTGAAAAGACTTTGGGGGGTCAAAGAAAAGGTAATCAGTCAAGCGATGATTTCATGAGAAATTCCTTTTATCGTAGCTTAACTACAAGGTCTTCTAGGTATAGCCTCTAGTCAGCCCTCGAACATGAAATACTTCGCTCTCGCGATTAAACAACTTAATTGACCAGAGAAAATTAAGAAGCCTTTCGACCGTTAAATTAGCGACCCCAGACTTGTTTAATTTTTTACCTTTACATCTGTTTATGCATTTGATTATATTGCAATTTAATGTTTATTGTTGACAAATTGTTTAAAATTCTGTTACCAATCAATTTGTCTGCCTAAAATTGCATATGCTTTTTTATTCTATATCAAAATGCAATTACTGTGCCAATGTTGTTTGATTTTGCAGTGACTGAAGAAGGCTAAGGACATTCATCTCAAATGATCTTCCACCTCGAGAAACGAGCTTCAACTCAATAGCTTCCGAGGACGGAATCTACATCAGGAAGGGGGGCATGTTAACCCTCACGGCTCACGGACACCCTATCACCTACGACAGACGTTGTAACCTACGGCGGACATTGTATTATTTATTTGGTAGAGTCAGGTATCGGGCTTGTCGGTCCAATAGGAAAAGGGTAAGAATGATCGCCGATGAGAGGCGCACTCTAACTGGGACATTCAAGGGATTAGTTGGCTAAGAATGGGCGCCCAAGTGTGAATGGGGTGAGCTCATATAAAAGTCAACTAAACCTAAAATCCTCTCATTCTCTCATTTGTGCAATAGAAGAGTGCTCTTGCTCCATCTCCATCTCCATCTTCTTCTTCTTCACCTCCTTGTGTGTGTGTGTGTATGTGAGAGAGAGAGAGAGTGTGTGGGCAATCGAGCATTACGAAGGCACGACGGCTGTCATAATAATCAATATCTAATTCTCCTAAATGATTTTCTCATATTAAACTGATCATTTAATGTGGGGAAGGCCAGGGGAGAAAAATCTAGAATATTGGTTAAGCTAGCAGACCGGCCACAGTAGGGATCCAAAGGAGGGAAAATAGGGATCCAAAGGGGGGGCCATCTGCAAAAGAGCCATGTGCAACAATGGGCTAAAAAGACCCTAAGGTTCAGCCCATTAAGACTTCCAAAATGCTAAGGTTCCAAAATTCAAAGGTTGTGTCCAAAGGTCAAACCTAGGGAAAATTGGATGCTTTGTGTGTGCCCTAAAAGTCTTTGCACATCCCTACATGGGAGGGGGCGAGCCCTAAAGGTAGGGGATGAGAGAGAAAGCCACACACACACACACACACACACACACACACATACACACACACAGGCTCCCTTTACATAAAGGGAATGAGGGACACATGTCAGCTCCCTAGGCCAGATGCCCACAAGGTGTCCCCAATTTCTATTGGATGACCCTTGAAGTGGACCAATGAGAATTAAGCTAGAGTAAATCTAGTTTAATTAATTTAAAAACATTTAATAAAAGAAACCAATGAGAATTAAGTCTCCTAGAAGACTATTGGGCAGTCTCCCAAGGGGTCCAATGAGCATTCAGGAGCCCCATGGCTTGCCTGATTCCTATTGGTCAGGAGGCAAAGGGGTCCAATGAGAGTTTAGTTTAATTATTTAATTACCTAAATCTCTCACAAAAGGGGAAAGGGGGACACATGTCAGAAGGCTATCACTTATGCTGCTTAATTGTAATTGGCTTGACTTGGGGAGGGCCAATGAGGCTTCAGCAAGAGCAATTAGCAAGAGGGCTCGCCCAAGAGAGAGAGGGGGCTGATTTTTGCAAGGCATTATCACACACACACTCACACAAGCTCATGTGTGAAGAAAGAGAAGACTATCTCTTCCCAAGCTTTAATGGAGAACTCATCACCTACTCCAAGCTTGTGAGATAGAAGCCTACATCAACACTCTCTTGGCATGTGGATGAAAATCCAACCAAGAGCCAAGCTTCAATGCATGCTCATCTCCTCTACCAAGCTAATTACTAAGCTAAGCTATGCTACATATGAGTGATTATGTGAGGAGATGTACATCTTTCTCGTAAGATACTCCTTCTTCCTCTCAATCTACTCTCATACCCTGCTAGCTCTCACCATCTTCGAAGGTGTGTGAGGTCTTGGGTCTGAGAACGGGGATAATTCAAGTTGTGTTTGTTAAGTGTTTTGCTTAGTGCATGAAGTTTCCATCTTCATTGCACTAGCTAGTCTTGAAGGAACACAAAGAATTGTATTGTACAATGTCTCTCTTGATGGGAGAAACCATAATACAAAGCCTTTTGGAGGGGGGACCGGCTCCATGAAAATCCGGTCCTCAACTGTTGTCAATAGCTTAATTGCTCTCTCTTTTGAAAGTATTGTCGATGCTATCTAACTAGGTGTTATGCTTTTTGTTGCTCTCTCCACCCAAGCACTCTTGTAATTCTCATTAGGAATCTATTCTAATGAAATGCCCACTATGTTCATGCTAATTTCCGCTACACATAAGTTATTAGGCCATTAAATGTTACATTGGTATCAGAGCTCAAGGTTTCTCTTTTCTTGCTCAAGAAGGGAGGTCCTCAAGCTAGCTACAACTGGTTGGTATTATTAATTGCCTGTGAGTAAGTAGAATAGGGATTTTCCAGCCTTGCAGTGCGCCTGCCTTCGTGCAGTTAACGGGGCATCACCGTCAAGAGCTATGGTCTTAATAGTGGAGTCCTACAGGGCTTGCCTACGGCTTAACCACTCTTGAGCGATTAGAAGCTTGACAGGAGCCGGTGTTGTTTTGGTGTCGAAAGACCCTCTCTTCTATTCCTTCCAATTAATGGTATTCGAGCCGCGGGTACAGTAGCTTGAGTGCTTTTTCTAAAGGGGTAAAGAGGAGTAGCAACTAGGGCTTGAAGTGCCAAAGTACACCTAAAAAGTTTACACCTAAAAGTTGTTAGAATGGCTGACAATAGTAAAGAGAGTGAAATTAATGTTGATAACTTTGATTTTGCTCATGAGCAAGCTACTAATGATGCTTCAATGCTTGTTAACTATCTTGTTTCTAGGCTTCAACAAGCCATGGGCAATCCATCTCTCCAAAGTGAAGTGCAACGGCAGCTCCGTGCTCACGGGATTCTCCAAGCTCATCACCATGACGAGAGAACACCTAGGAAGCCTCCTTGTGAGACTACCAAAAGAGGTCTCTCTCCGATTCGGGAAGAAGAAGAGAATCCATATGAAGGGCTCAAGAATTTACTTCTTCATGATGCATCTCCTTCCCAAAGGAGAACTCAAGAGCCTCCACCAAAGGAACGAGAAAGAAGCGAGTCTCCCGCCACCTCGGCGGAGATGGCTCCACGAAGACGGCGGGCTAAACGCTCTCCATCACCACCAAAGCAGAGAAGACCATCACACTCTTCTCCTCGCCATAATTCAAAGAGGGATGATAAAAATCAAGAGAAGAAAAAGGCGAGAAAGAGGACACCCTCTTCTCCATCTTCTTCATCCTCTTCCTCTTATGAAAGCTATGGTGAAGAAGAAAAAGATCAAGACAAGAAAAAGGCGAGAAAGAGGTCACCCTCTTCTCCACCTTCTTCAAATTCTTCACCTTCTGAAGAAAGTGATGGTGCAACATTTGAACCATCAAAAAGAAGAGGCCATAGGAAATCCTATGCCGCATGGAAGAGGTCGTCCAAGTTGAAGAAATTCAAAGAGGGAGGGAAGAGCATCTCTTTCCTTACCTATGATGGTACCTTTGGTGCTACGGACAAAGTCTTAGCCTTTATCCAACAATTCGATGCAGCGTTTGGAGATGACTTCACGGAGTCCTCTAAGCTATGCCATGTAGCTATGCACTTTCAAAAGTCCGCCAGATAATGGTGGTCTAGCCTACGAGCCAACGGTGAAGCTCCACGAACATGGAAAGCTTTAAGAGCTTTCATTATGAAGCAGGTTTTGGTCACCGATGCCAAAGACAAAGTACTCACCGAATGGGGAAGCTTAAAGCTCTCTCCTTACGAATCCATTCACAAATATGTAGACAAGTTTTGGGACCTACAACTCAAAGCCACTGTCTTCAAAAAGTTGGATTTTGGAAAGCAAAAGCAACAATTTTGTGCGGGCTTAACCGAAGAAATGGCGGAGTATGTAAACTCCCAAAGACCACGTACCATATCGGCGGTAATACACCACACTATGGTCGCCTCTCGAATCAATTTCCAAACGGGGGCAAAAAGAAATAATAAGCCCCCGGAAAACAAGGGTTCCAATGAGCCTAAGGGGAAGGACAATGTCCAAAAGTCTCCTAAGGGCAATTCCAACAAAGCTAAAGAGAAGGGAGTTTACAAAGGTAAGAATAAACTCTCTCCTAAAGAGCTTGAGCGTTATCGTAAGGATAACCGGTGTTTCAAGTGCGGCGAACAAGGGCATGCGTACCGCGCTTGTCCCCAAAAGAACAACCGCCAAGATCCTCCTAGAGCCTCCTTGGTTGAAATCCAAGAGGAGGAGACTCACCAAACTCACCACAAAGGATCTCCTCTATGCCATGCTTGGGGAAAGGTAAGAGAACATGATGCTTTTATTCTCTTTGACCCTGGTTCTACTCACAATTTTATATCTATAGAGTTGGCCACCAAGCTAGGAATACAATCCTACGAGATGGGAGATGTCCTACCCGCAGACAGTGCCTTCAAGGGGCAAGAAGCTTCAGTCACTCCCTTAATCGGGAAATTGAGGCTTCATGTCCAAGGCTATGTGGACAAAGAGGACTTCTTTATCTCTCCTCTCAAGCATGAGGATGTAATCCTAGGGGCACCATGGTTTGACCGCCTGGGTGCCGATGTTAAATTTCCTGAAAGGAGAATCTCCTTTAAGTTTAGGGAAAAAGACATGTATATAGATGCTAAGGAAATGGGTAACACCATCCCCATTGTACATACACCAGCTTTCAACAAGTCAATAAAGAGCTCTATTTCCGTGTACATGATTTTTGTTAAAGACTCTCAAAATGAACCTAATGCTTTAGCAAAAGAAAATAAAAGCAACCAAAAGGAATTAGAGTTATCCAATTTTCTCAAGGGGTTTCAAGATGTTTTTATTGACGACATCCCTTGTGAGCTACCTCCTAAACGAGGTAATGATGACCATGCAATTGAACTTCTTCCAGGAAGTTCACCGCCTAATAAACCTCCTTATAGAGTTTCTCAAGCTCAACAAGAGGAGATTATGCGGCAAGTGCATGAGTTAGTTGAGAAGGGTATGGTTAGGTTAAGCTCATCTCCATTTTGCTCACCTGTGCTATTAGTGCAAAAGAAAGACGGCACATATCGTATGTGTGTCGACTATAGAGCACTAAATAGGATCACTATCAAGAATAGGTTTCCCGTTCCACGAGTAGAAGACCTATTTGATAAGCTACAAGGATCGACCTACTTCAGTAGGGTTGACCTAAAAAGTGGCTATCATCAAATAAGGATAGTTGATCAAGACATTGTAAAGACCGCATTTCGTACTACATTTGGTCTTTACGAATACATTGTCATGCCTTTTGGCTTGACCAATGCACCAACCACATTCAACCGCTTGATGGAGAAGCTGTTCAGGCCTCATCGAACCTTCACTGGAGTGTTCTTTGATGATATTATCATCTACTCTAATTCATTGGAGGAACACAAGCAACACCTCCAAGTAATATTTCAAGTTTTAAGAGAGAATAAACTTTATGTTAATCGAAAGAAAAGTGAATTTTTCTTGCAAGAGATTCAGTATTTAGGTCACATTATCTCTCAAGATGGCATCCAAATGGATCCATCCAAGTTAGAGGTAATAAAAGGATGGCCTAAACCAAGGAATCTTCATGAACTAAGAAGCTTCATATGTATGTGTGCATACTATAGACGCTTCATAGAAAAGTTCTCACAAATTGCAGGACCATTACATGACCTAACAAAGAAAAGCATTAGGTATACATGGTCTGCTAAGGAGAACAATGCTTTCGAAAAGCTTAAAGAAAAGCTTATCTCTCAACCTGTGCTTACACTACCGGATCTCTCAAAACCATTTGAGGTCCAATGCGATGCTTCTAGTGATTGCCTTGGAGCTGTTTTGCTCCAAGAAGGGCACGCCATAGGCTATGAGAGTCGAAGGCTCGACCGTGTTGAGCAAGCTCTAGGCATATACGAAAAGGAACTCCTTGCAGTTCTACATGCCTTAGACTGATGGAAGAACTATTTATTGGGGACTCCTTTCATTCTGCGAACGGATCATCAAAGTCTTAAGTACTTCATGACGCAGACCAAGCTCTCCGACAAACAAATGAGGTGGGCAAATTTCCTTTCGCAATTTCATTTTCATATTGCTCACATTGCTAGCAAGCATAATCAAGTAGCTGATGCACTCTCAAGATGGCCGAGAGTGAATGCGGTTTCCATAGCAACTCACAATGATCTATCTTCAATGATAGATGAGTATGCTATTGATCCCGATTTTAGAGATGTGATTCCAGCCCTTGCATTAGGGAAGAAAGAAGAACCATTTACTTTACAAGATGGTTATCTTCTCTATGGCAATAGACTATGCGTTACTAACTCACTACGTGAGAAAGTAATGTATGAATCTCATGCTCCACCTTATGCGGGGCATAGAGGGATTCAGTCTACCTTAAAGGGAATTGAAACATATTTCTATTGGCCTACCATGAAAGTGAACATACAAGAGTATGTTTCCAAATGTGTGGTATGCCAAAAGACAAAATTTGATAGAGGGAAGCAACTTGGATTGCTTCAACCCTTGCCAATCCCTAATTCACCATGGGAGAGCATATCCATGGATTTTATCTTTGGATTGCCTAAGTCTATCCATGGGAATACGGGAATATGGACGATAGTAGACAGGTTTAGTAAACAAGCTCATTTTATACCTGTCAAAAAGACTATCAAAGCGCATCAAATGGCAACCCTCTTTATTTCACAAATTTTCAAGTACCCTGGCTTGCCCATGTCCATAGTGTCGGATAGAGATCCTAGAATGACCAGTAATTTCTGGAAGGGTCTCTTTGAGAATTTAGGAACAAGGCTAAACTTCTCTTCGGCCTATCATCCACAAACTGATGGCCAAAGTGAAATAGCTAACCTAACCATTCTTGATCTACTAAAAGCCTATGTAACGGAAGTAGATCAAAGATCCCAATGGGAGAAGTACTTACCCTTAGTGGAGTATGCTTACAATAACACTGTACATACTTCCACGGGAAAAGCACCTTTCGAGGTAATTGAGGGAAGATCAAAAAGCCCCTTGCTACTTAAGGTACATGGGAAGATCTTCGCTGCAGATGAGTATAGCCGAGACCTACAAGAATATTTACAAAAGATTAAGGATGCTATCTCTATCTCACAGCAAAGGCAAAAGGCTGTTGCTGACAAGCACAGAAGAGCCCAAGCCTTTAAAGAAAACAATTGGGTCTTGTTAAAGTTTCCCAAGGCTCGATTAAGGCACCCGAAGGGCAAGAATCCTACGGGTCACCAAAAGTACTATGCTAAACTAGCAAAAAGGTACTATGGTCCCTTTCAGATTCTTAGGCCAATCAATGAGATGGCCTATCAACTCAAGTTGCCCAATCATTGGCTCATACACAATGCTTTTCATGTGAGCCTATTAAAGCCTTACAAAGGAGAGCCAACTCAAGAACCAACTATTGAAGACCCACCAGAGATCGAGGACCAAGAAGAGGTGTTGCAGCCCGAGTCCATTCTCCGACATGAAGACAAGGTACTAAGAGGCGGTAAGACTATCCGATGATATCTTATTAAGTTTAAGAATTATCCTTTTGAAGATGCTAGATGGATGCAAGGCATACAATTAAAGGATAACCTAAACCTTGTCAATGCTTACAATGCTTCCCAAGAGTAAGCAAATGTACAAAATGTTAAAAATGAACAAAATTTTTGTCTTATAAGACTCTCTTTTTCTTTATTTGTGCACAAAAATGAAGTAGTATGCAAAATCGGAGGAGCTTGTGGTAAGAGACACTAAAGAAAAATCCAATGTGGTGGCAAAACCCCACCCTGAAACAAAAGAACCAGAACTTATAGTGCAGGACAGCGAAGATGCCTCAGACGGAATTCCATTCGTAGAGGAAGAGTGGCCAGGACACTTATGGAAAAAAGTTCGAGAGATCAATGATGGGAGCCTAACTCTAAAGTCAGCTCCTATAGAGGAAGTTTGGTTGGATAACCTACCTAATGATATGAATATGGATTTACAATCCTTTTATGGGGATTGTAGATTTGAAGCTTCAAGAATGTTGAAACCATTGACCTTGAAAACATTACCTTCTTACTTGGGAGATAACGAAGATGAATCCATAGTGTGTAAGACCACTCAATTAAAAAGAGCTAAACAGACCCTAGAAGTATACAACATTCATTCAATCATGTTTACACCCATCCAATGCACCCTTACCTTGGGAGAACTGTTAAAACTCAGACCATACTTATGGAATGATCTACAGGAAACCCTAGAGAAGGTGGGGATAACGGGGCTAATTTCAAAAAAATAGGAAAATTAAAAAACTAAATGGACAACAACGAGATTGGATCTGTCCCATGAACAAAGTCGGAGAATATTACAAAGGGGAAGAAGGAAACACCACCCTTCTAGTATAATATAATGACATTGAAACCATGGCAATACTGGATACTGGAGCCGGCATAGCCATAGCCACAAAAGCACTATGGGAATCCTGGGGACAACCAGCCATTAGACAAATTCAAATGAAATTGCAATTGGCTGATGGACAGATTGAGAGACCATTAGGGCTGCTTGAAAAGGTGATAGTCAATTCCTGTGGAATTGAATATCAACACACTTTTGCCATAGTAGGCTTTGGGAAAAAACTCAATTATGAAATCATATTGGGAAGACCTTTCATGCGACAGGTATAGTTTATCCAAGATTGGGGAAACAATTATCTGTATTTGAAGTAAGTGGGATCTATAACAAGAGTAAATCTAAAATATCACACTTATAGAGATGTCTTGAAAACACCCATACAAGATTTTGATTCAGTCTCTTCGGCTAAAACTAAGCTTCCATCGTGGTTAAACAAAGACACTCCTATTTGGATGTGTGGAGCTTCAGAAAACGGAAGTTTAAAATGAGAAGAATGTATCCTAGAAAGGGACTGCACAGATGAAGCCTATGTACATGAACTTTTTCCAGAGCATTTGTTTGAGCCATTCAAGTGGACTTAAATTTTAGCGACCATGGATGTATGTGTAAATACGTCTTTGCCTACTCAGTTTTGCAATGAGGATGGCTACGACATAATTCCCATCCAAATGATTTCAACCCTCAACATTGAAGACAAAGATGAGGAACCCAAGGACTTGATAAAGCTCAGCAAGTCTTTTCAGACCTCTACTACGATGCAACTGATGAGTTAGATGAACACTCAGCTACCTCAAAAGGTTCGGGGTCAGAAAAAGAACATGTGAAAGCAAAGCTACTCTTGAAAGGAGGGGAGGAAAAGTTTTTTGACTTTCCCAACCAGAAATCGAGAAGACAAAAATGGTATAGACAAAAAAGAGACACCAGAAACGTGAAAACACAACCTATGCCATCAATCTCCAGTAGAACACAATTCCTGATGCAGATAGATGCAAATGATTGTGTCAAGGACAAAATCACTGGCAGATATCCTTCAAATAAACATCCAAAAATGTATAAAACATCGAGAAAAACTAGGAAGGATACTCAAGAAAACCCACAGGATAAGAAACCACTCATGACCCGAGTTGAGCGAAAAAAGAAATATCAAGAGTTAAAAAAAGCTCTAAAGGAGATATACACGACCGAAATGGAAACCACGGAAGAGGATGGTAAGGATGTAATGAGTGTTCCGTCCCATTACAAAAAGTATACTCTCCAAGATCAAAAAATCATAGTCGAATAACCTGTTAGGGAATTACAAAAACAGAGCGAGTCCTACGAAGGGCCTAAAAAAGCTAAAAAGATAGACCTTGTTGAACCAGGAGAAGAGCTTAGATCTACTTACATTGCGAATGACCTAACAGAAGAAGAAGAAGAGTTCTTGCTAAGCTTGCTAAAAGAATACCAAAGATATCTTCGTTTGGTCTTACAAGGATCTCAAGGGTGTTGATTAAGAAATCTATCAACATACCATACTACCCATGAGAGATGATGCGAAACCAAGAAGACAAAGGCCATACACGTATAATGAAACATTTGCCAGGAAGATAAAAGAAGAGATTGAAAAACTAACGGAAGCCGAATTCATTTACGAAATTGAACACACAGATTGGGTGTCTCCAATTGTAGTAGTACCCAAGAAGAATGGAAAATTACGAGTATGTGTTAATCTCAAAAAAGTGAATGCAACTACCATTAGAGACAACTTTCCTCTTCCGATCACTGAGTATATTTTAGAACAAGTTGCAGGAAAAGAAGCTTACAGCTTCTTAGATGGCTTTTCAAGATACAATCAACTTTTGGTTGACCCAAAAGATCAGCATAAAACTGCTTTTGCAATAGAATGGGGTATATTTGCCTATCGGGTTATGTCGTTTGGGTTAACTAGTGCTCCAGCCACATGTCAAAGGTTGATGAGCCATGCTTTTAAAGAATATCTTAGAAAATCCTTAGAAGTATATATGGATGATCTATGTGTACATTCATAAATCCGGGCTGATCATTTTGAACACCTCAAAAAGGTATTTGAAGAATGTAGACTTTATAGGATTTGCTTAAATCCTGAAAAGTGCACATTCATGGGTAGACAAGGAAAAATTCTTGGAAATATAGTGTCTAAAAATGGCATAGCTACTGATATTGACAAAATTCATGTCATTGCTAATTTGCCTAGACCAACAACAGTCAAGGGGGTACAAGCCTTCATGGGGCATTGTGGATATTACCGACGGTTCATCTACATGTACGCTATAATTGCAAAACCCATGTATAGCTTGATTACACACTTTGAGTGGACCGAGGCATGTGAAGAATCCTTCATGAAGCTTAAGCAAGCTCTCACCTCAGCTCCAATATTGAAAGCACCAGATTGGAATAAGATATTCCACATACATGTAGATGCTTCCAATTTTGCTATTGGTTGTATACTAGCTCAACCAGGAGACGAGAAACTTGACTTTTCTATTTCTTCTGCTAGCCTATAGTTGAACATGGCGGAAAATAATTACACCACCACCAAAAGGGAAGGATTAGGAATGATCTATGCCGTTAAAAAATATAGACATTACCTATTAGCCAACAAGTTTTTGTTCTTTGTGGACCACCAAACTTTGTTGTATTTGGTCAACAAGCCATGCAGCACAGGAAGAATAGTGAGATGGTTCATCATTCTTTTGGAATTTGATTTCACTGTGGTTGTAAAAAAGGGCACTACACATCAACGAGCAGATCATTTGTCAAGGATTGTTTCAGGAGAATCACCTAAAGGGGTAGACGATGACCTACCAGATGCCTATTTGTTCTCCGTGGAGATGATACCTCGATGGTTGGAAAACATGGTGTCATTGATGACAATAGCTCAAGTGGATTCACACATACCACTTCCTATTACAATCGGATTAATCGAACAATCGGCTATCATCAATTACTAGCTGGTAGGCTATACAAAAGAAATCAAGATGGAAGCTCTTATGCATTAATCCTGAATTAAAAAATAGTACCTAAGTCAAGCACATATTACCATAGTAGGACTTCACTTTGCGGAAGACCAAACTATGCAATGAATTTTGAGACTTAAGGTATTTTGGCCAACTATGAGGAGTGATTTTCGATCATTTGTAAAGGATTGTCCTCAATGTCAAAAACAAACACCCATACCTCATGTAACATTGTTTCAAATGTCACATGTTCCTAAGTGGAGTAACTATCTGTTTACTTACTTATCAAGCCGAACATTTCATGAGGATATGAGTAAACGCCATCAAAGAGCAATTGAAACTGAAGCAAGAGACTATGTCTTATTGGGAACCAATTGTATCGAAGAGGTAAAGAACAACATTTGCGTCTTTGTGCAAACGAAAACGAATATATTCCGATTATAGAACAAGCACATGCTGGATTAGCTGGAGGTCACTTTTCTAGTGAGACCACTGCAAGAGCAATCTTGATGGCAGGCATATGGTGGCCCACACTTTTTGCAGATGCTAAAGAATATGTTCGAAGGTGCGATGCTTGTCAACGAGCAAAAATGCCAACATGTGTAGATAGCATGCCCTTAAGACCAATGATGGGGGCTAGAGCTTTCGCAAAATGGGGTATAGATTTTTGTTGGGCCAATACAACTACCTGCTTATAGAACCCAAGCTCAATATATCATTGTAGCTACATACTATTTGACCAAGTGGGCCAAGGCTAAAGTAACTCAAAAGAATGATGCCAGAACCACTGCTACATTCTTATATAAGTATGTATTCACGAGATATGGACTGCCAATAGAAATTGTCAGTGATCAGAGAACTCATTTCCTCAATGAGGTAATTGAGTATTTGCTTAATGAATTTATGGTCATCCATAACAAATCAGCTCCCTATCACGCACAAGCAAACGGATAAGCTGAGCATATGAACAAAATTTTTAGCTCGGTGTTGACTAAAGTGGTTAGTTCAGGAAGGACAGAGACTAGGAAATAAATCTCCATGCTGCTCTATGGGCTTATTGAGTTTCATTCAAAACAGCTTTAAATGCTAGACCCTTTAACCTTGTTTATGGTCTTGATGCCATACTGCCAATAAAATTTCTATTGTCGACATTAAGGGTAGCATGGAATCTTGAGTGGACTGGACATGAATTGTCAGAAAAACTTGAAGATTTGGAAAAGCTAGATGAGCAAAGGCTAACTGCTGTAGCTCACATCTATGCACAAAAGCGGAAACAAAAACAGTTTTTTGATTCCCACTTAATCACAAAAATCTTCAAAAATGGGGACTTAGTTTTAATCTATTCCCTTAAGCAACACATTCCCAAGTTTAAGAAAAAGGGAAACGGGCCGTTTATCATTGAAGATGTATCTCCAAGTGGAGCCGTAAAATTGTCCACCTTAGATGGTGAACCAATGGCTAATTGGATTAGTGGATGTCATTTAAAGAAATACAATTTGCCGCTAACCAATGAATTGCTAGAAAGAATGCATCATGCAACCATGCAAAGGAGGATTAAACGATAGCAGGTTATTGATGAAGCCCAAGAGGAAGCTCAGCTTCCGGTACTGAAATGGAAAGCTACTCTCAGGAATCAGCAGATATCGATTCCCATCAACACTTTGGAAATAGATGACCGACAATGGGAATTATCTAAAGATGCAGTTTCAACAGATGATGACTGTTTAGACGGAATGGACTTGCGCATCTAAGTACAACTCAACAATCATAACACCAATGCTTTGGTCGACACAGGAGCTAGAGTAAATACAGTCAATTATTCCACGTACAAGAAGGCAACAAGTCAAGCATTCACAGTAGGAATAGCGACAATCAAATGATGCAACAAGAACCCAACCCCAACATTGGGAGTAGTCAACTTGAACCTGATAGTACATGGATGTTCATATCCTCATCAATTTGTATGCTTACCAGATGAACACATGAATGAGACGATGATTCTTGGAATTCCCTGGATGCGGACATACAAAGCAGTACCAGATTGGGATACAAACCAGCTCAAGATATCACCTAAAGGCGGGCAACTCATTGTTCCAATTGCACTAAGCAAGGAGGAATGGAAAGGAAGCAATCAGCAGACCAAACCATGAAGTAATCAATCTTCTCCATCCCCTTGACAAGCAAATGCTACAAGTAGCATGCAAGGAGTCAGGAAAATTTGGGTACCAAAAGCACAGCTTAGGGATAAACCGATTCAAATCTGGGTGCCCAAAACTTCACCGACAAAACAAAAGAAGGTTCCAAGGGTAAAAACAAAGAGACGAGCATCTCTGAGCAAGGAACCTAACTTGAAATGGATTTGGAAGAAAAAGGAGCACTTATCTTCTCCACAAACCGTAAAACCAATCAAGCAATGGCGAGTTAAGTCTCAAAAGACTCCACCACACCATACAGCAATAAGCAAACCAAGCTACCAATGGTGAGAAAAAGCTGACAACAAACAAAAGTGCTACCAACAGCTCAAGCAATTAGCATGTTGAAGCATCCTGATGGTACAATCAAACAGAGAGCACACAAGCTACAAGATTTTCTCTTTGGAAGACATCAGCAGCAAACCTCGACATCAGAAACCCTTGAGTTAATTACTCAAGACCCAGGTCTTGCACAGCATAATGGTTTGAATTGCATTGATCTTCAAAGCATGGTAGAGCCAACCACGGCTATGCATAGACACGATTGTTCAGCCCATACACACAGTCGTCCCGAAGTATGCCATCTAGAAGGGGTGGAAGGGCACTAAGTAGTAAGTAATTAAGGGCAATGTTTGAAGAGGGAGAAAAAAGTTCGATCTAAACGTGTGATTTTTTGCAAAATTACCTAATAATGCTGTTATAATTCATCGTCAAGGAAAAATTCACTGATAATATCTTCTCGATGAGTGTAAATAGTGTATATACTATCATAAATCATCAAAAAAAGTCCTTTTTGGTTATTTTTCATCATTTTTGTTGATAATGAGACTTAAAAATAGAAAAATCCAACACAAAATTTTCGATGGATTTTTTAAATTATTGGATTTTCACTTTACTTTTTTTGAGCATTTTGTTATTTTCTTTGATTTTTTCAATAAACATGTCAAAAATTAATAATAAATAGCAAGGAAGGTAAGATGGAAAAACGGAAGACACAATGGTGATCAGAGAGACAAGGCGGACAAGCACAAAAATTTAATGAAATCAGAAGATGGAAGTAGAAAGCATAAATTAGGCGGCCAGGCCTACTTTTACAAAATTCTTGCAGAATGAGCTACAGAAATCCGATCAAGGAAATTTTTGAGTCTAACATAGATTTCACGGCGTAGTAGGACTAACGTGGGAAATCTAGGGAAAATTGGTCCGGGAAGTCTGGGTATAGATATTCAAGGTAAGCTAAAACCACCTCATTTCCACTTGTGGCCTGTGCAGAGAGAGCTTTTCGACCTCTTTTGCGCATCTTTTCTGGAGTCTACAATTGCCCGTTTTCAGCGTCGTTTCACACGAGACATGAGGGGTAAGTTCTTTACTCGTCAATGATCCATTTTGTACGGCCGGTAGCTAGTCTAAACCCCTAGAAAAAACCCTAGAAATCGAGCAGTGCACGAAGACCTACGACCAAAAACTGACCATAGCGGCCTGTCAACTCAGCCAAATCATATGGGATTTGAACTGTAGCATGCGCTAACATAATAGAACCTTTCTATATCATCAGTTGACCATTCGGCAAGGGTTGAGGGGGTCCCCAGTAGAAAAGCTAGGTTTTTGACAGATGCCATAAATCCGATCTGACTCCATAGACAGCTTGCCTACGAGGTTCATATACAATGTATATGATTGGTTTAGTCAAATCAATCAAGCAAAGCCCTCGAAAAGGAAAAAACGGCTCGAAGGCTACAAAGCATCAAATTCGACAAACGGGATCAAATTGACTCCAAATGAGCTAGAATTGGATGAGTTGCTTCACAACTATGTTGCGGACAAGTCCAAAGCCTCAAAATTGACTGACCAACTCAACAGGCAGTATAGTCACAAAAATCGGTGATTTCAGAGTCGACAAAGCACAAAGTGATGTCGGCAAGACCAAACTTGACCAAATTCAATTTAGGACTTGTTTTAGGTGTATAGAATGTGTTTAGGTCAAAAAATTTAAGGTTTGCAAAAAATGTATAACTGTTGTAAATAATCACGACTATTTACTTTTGCACTATTTTTGCTTGGAAATTGTATCATCACCTCACCTATCATGTGTACACACCCATTACATGCCAAAAATCAAGTATGAGCCAAAATGAGCACCTATAACTTGAAAATTTGCCAAAAAAAATACAAAGAAGTCTTTGCAAGTCAATTTTTGGGTTATGGGCAACATTTCTTGATCCAAATCACCTCATATCACATACACAGGGTCTATACAATGCCTAGAATCAATTTGTCACCAAAAATGTTGATTTTGGTAGAAATGTTAATAATCGCAACTATTTACTTTCTAGCCAAAATGGGGGAATTCTAATATTTCTCCATCATACATCCAAAGTACATGATGTGTTAGGCCCACTAGCCAAGTTTGAACCAATTTGGAGCTCAAAATCTCAAATTTCCATTATATCTATTGTTTCAGAGACCTAAAGCCCAAATCTGGTACCATTTTCACCCTATGCATCCAAATGAGCCCATATTTCACTCAGAGTATGTATTTGGTATATACTTCAAGCCTGTGATACCAAGTTTGCAAAATGTTGAAAAAATTACTCAGTTGTAAATAATCGCAATTATTTACTTTGGCTGCAAAAATTTGTTTGGACTTTACAATTTTTCTCCTTGCATGTTTTTATGCATCTATGCTTGTTCAAAAAGTGATTCGAAGCAAATTGGACCAATATTGTCAGCATTTCAGACTCAAGGACATTTCAGAGAAAAATCCGACAAATCTACTAACTTTGACACTCTATTCACTGAACAGGAGCCATGCCAGCAGCAGAGAGGGTCAAGAAGAAGCTCAACCAGAAAGAAAAGTTGCAGGAGCTCCGCGCACGCCAATTGGATCGAGATTCAGTCAAAGCTGCCAAGGCAGCCTATCTTTCAAAAGAACAGCTAGAAGAGCATCACACCACAGTGTTCACTGGCAGATTCAAGAGTGAGAAGGGATATCAGGTAGAGTTGCAACTCCTATCGCAAGAAGTGTATGATGTCTTCACGAAGCCTAAGACCAAAGAATCCAACCGCCGCAGGCTAGGACTCATAGACTTTTATGAACAGGAGCCGTGCGGTGTGGATTTCCAAAAAGCTTACGAGCTTTTTTCCACGATTAAAGAAGATGGAATTGCCCAGATTTTTGACCCTCAGGGGAATAAAATCGAAGTGGTAATAACCAAGGAAATAGTGGCAGAAGCACTCAAACTGCCCACAGAAGGAATGACGATGAGGGCAAGGGACTGGAAAACGGCAGGTACTTTCACCAAAGAAACCACCGCAGCCACCTTTGCAGACCTAATTCACAAGCAGGTGGAAGAGCCAGCGAGGTTATACCACCAACACTTCCACTTCCTGGCTAAAATGCCACCAAGGTATACCACGCCAAATCATGCGGTTGCCACCACTTTCACGCAAGTCCTCAAGTCAACAACCAGGCAACCGGTGGACCGCGCACAATATGTCTTGACCACTCTAAAAGGCACAAAGAAAGAAGGAAAGATCACTTACCTGGGTGCACCAGAGGTATTGACAAGGATTGCATACCATGCCATCGGCATGGCCGACAACCTACCACCTACCCTAGACCAAAACACTTGGATACTAGCAGCTCAAGCATCTCCTCGAGCTACAAGATCGGCCAAGAGATCCTACAAATCAGATGAAGAATCGGCTGAAAGTTTGCCAGAAAGGCACAGCAGTGAAAGCTCAAATAATGAGGAAAAGAGAGCACGAAGAGAGGAAATGAAGAGAAAAACCGTGGCCGCATACCAAGAAGAGCCCGTGCAAAAGCAAGCCCTGTTTGAAGAAGAGAAACACGCATACCAATACAACCGACAAGCACAAGGAAAGGACCTGAAAAAATGGGTGCCTAGTGGACTTAAGGGACCAAGGACCATGCATCACACCAGGAAAGAGGCTGAAGATCCAACAGAATCCTTGGAAAAAATGTATCAAGAAGCATAAGCCCTAAGGCTGAAAGAAGCCCAAGAAGAGGCAAGGAAAGCAAAAGAGACGGAGGACCAGAGACAAGTTGAGGAAATAGCAAGGGAAGAGGCACAACACGACCAAGGTCACGAGCCTCCCCGACCCACTTCACCACCTACGGAACAGCAGGATAATCCTATTCCAAGCCCACCACCATCACCAGCAACAAAAGCCACAGAAGCTGAGCCCACTAAAGAGACAGAATCTAAATCAATAGAAGCAAAAGAATCTGCACAAGAGGCTACTGCTACACAAGAGCAACAAAAAGAGAAAGAAGTTGAGCCTAAACAAGAGAAAGCAACCAAAGCTACACAAGAGCTTGAATAGCAAAAGGCAGATGAATTTACACAAGAGCAAAAAAAAGAGAAAGAAGTTGAGCCTGAACAAGAGAAAGCAGCCGAAGCTACACAAGAGCCTGAATAGCAAAAGGCAAATGAATTTAGACACAAGCAACTGGAACTACTCAAGAGCATCCAATAGAGAAGGAGCAAAAGACAGAGGAAGCACCCTCTACTGCAGCACAGCAAGAGAAGGCCAAGGCACAACCCTCTACCTCCACGGAAAAAGAACAGCCACGGCTACAAGAACAACAACAACCAACCGTCCTGACACAACCAAAAGACACACAAGAGGCTGCATAAACATCAACCGAGTTGGCACGACATGAAGACTGGAAATCAAATGATGAGGTAATCCTGCAAGTCAACGAATATGCAAGGCAAATGTAGGATATGACGGAAAGACTCCGATCAGCAGCACTTAGCCGTAGCACAAAGGCTAAAGAACTAGAGATGGTGATTGACACTCTCCAAGGAGAGTTAGAAGACAGATTAAATGTCATCACCAATCTACAAAAGCAAGTGCAGGAAATGAAAGCTGAAGCTGAACAACATCAGCTAGCAAGAGATAAACAGTAGAAGGAGATGGAGGAGTTAGGTGACCTACTTACAAAGTTGTCACATGCTTGCAAAGAAAAAGATGAACAGCCTGACAGAAGCTCAAACGAACTTCTAACGACAACCCTGTCAGCTCAGAAGACTCAAGTGCAATTGGATGTCACGACGCTTCTCTACAATACTCAGAACAAAGAATAAATGATCAGGCAATTTTCTTGCGGCAAATACAAGAGAATCCAGCCGTAGCCTTGATCAAAGGAACAGACGAGGTCTACAAAGCATTGGAGAAAAAGAACAAGGACCTCGAGCTAGAACTAAAGTTAAAGCAATCTCAATGCAGAGACCTGGCCTTGATGCCGGTCGAAAGAGAAGATGAACTACTGAAGAAGATAGTTGAACTCAAACGAGTTAACCAGCTACTGAGAGAGGGAAGGATGGAAACTCAAGAAGATGCAGGCACTTTGGAGCAGCCTCAGATAGAGATCCCCTCAGTGTCATTTGTTGAACTGGAGATACAGTCCACAATAGAGCTGAGTGGTGAGGAAGACTTTCAGGTAACCATTACAGAAGAAGACACAGTGCCCATGGTCCAGCTCTCAAAGACTGAAGAAGATGCACAAAGAAAAGATTACACAAGAGGTAGATGAGCAGTGGAAGGCAGCGATGGATTGGGAGTTGAGGATTCTTCACTCCGTCAACGTTACACAACTCACTCCCAATCAAATCAACGCTCAATGGCACCAACAGTCCCTGGCATACCCTCTGATAAAAGTGGAGTTACTATAGGTAAAAGAAAGGCTTTACGCAGACATGCAAGTCAAGGACGCAGATAAAGACCACCCAAAGTGGAGGTTGAGTTGGTTGAACAAAAACCCACGATATTTGATTTTCCCCTGCAAAAAGATCCGACATTCTGTCCTGTACCAAGAGTAAGGACATGGATAGCACATGAGACACTACTCAAGAAGCGGCCAACTTGGCTAAACTACCCAAGATTGCCTGCTCCAGAAAAGGAACCAGCGACTGAAGAATACATGGTGAAAACCCTAAAGGGCGCCATGTCATTCTTTAAAAGTCTACCTGATTTGTCATGTGCTATGCTATATAAGATCTGTCGAATGCTGCTTACATGCATCAAAGTGTTCAATAAGCCAGATCAAGCAAGCACCCCTTGGATGTCATTCCTCGACGGTGATAAAGGTTTGTGGTATGATCTCAGTGGCCAACCTTCCGAAGAAGTCCTCTATGGCTTCTAGGCTAGATGCATGTTTCTACCTTCACACAATATGATGGTGTTGGAGGAAGCGTTCTACACGGGATTCTTCACTTGACGAACGAAGATATTTGCACCTGTGATCAGCAACCTCACATCAAGATTTGTAGGCTAGTCAGCAGTGGAGCTGAAGAACAGAGTAACTATGCAGTTTTTGCAAGTTCCAGATAAAGAAAGGAAGATCAGATACCAAAAGGCACTAAGTGCGCTTAAAGACCGCCTCGCCAGCCGCCAGCCCGAAGACTACTTCAGTCCATAAAGTTGTGTCAAGGGACGATACAAGCGAGGAGGGGGAAATGTTAGTAGCAAGCTAACATGGATACCATTTTTCGGAGTTCTCATTGTAAAACACTTATTAGTTTGATAAATCGGGAACATTAAAACTCCTATTTTCTCGGATAAACACTGTAATTAATGAGCCGGGGCTACAAGCTTCCAGATTGTATGAAGCTGTCATTACCCATCTTTGATAGAATTGCCAGATTACTAGTTTTGACCACCAAAAACCTTGGCTAAGGTATAAAAGCCAATTTTTGTAAGTTATTTTCAAGTTTTGGATAATGAAATACACAGCGTGAGCTAACGGCGCTCACTCCTCTCCTTCTCGTGCTTCCTACTTTCTCCCCGGTTGACACATTGCGATCGTGTTTGTTGCATTGCAACCGCAGGTAAGACCTCTACGCATTGACGTAAGCAGTTCATAGCAATTTGTAGCTTTTGGCATTGTCGACCTGCGGCCTAATTTCATCATAAGTAGGAATTTACACTTTCAAATCGAAAACTAAGCATAGGCGGGGTATTGGGGCATCATTGCTAAGCATTTAGATGCATTTTGGGTTGAAAACGACTAGGTCAAAAATCCATTGTTGTTAATAATCATAATTTTGGAACTTGACCTAAAGTGGAGCTTGAGACTGTAAGCATGTGTACTTGGGTCTTATAAACATGTCCTAGAAGTTTCGTTATGTTTGGATGTCATTTGATACTGTAACAGATGTGATTTGTTTGCTGATGAGCGATTGGCTTTTGGTGATTTCAGTCACTTGAGTGTAGCTTGAGTTAGATGAGAGTTGTTAGTTGTTTTCCAAGAGATTGACAACCTCTTGTAGCCTCTATGCACTAGTCGAGTCAGCTCGTCCCATGGATTGACAATTTAATCGTGGTTCTCACAAATACTGCCATAAGATAGGATGGTGAGGTTAGACATGCATCCCACAGGAGGGATATCTGCAACAAGGGCAAGCCCACCCGCTCCCTCATCTTAGAGAGGGTTGATGCCTCCAGCTCCAAGAATAGAATCATTGGGGAATGTCAACCACTTTTCTAGGTTTGTACATTAGACATCCCCATGTTGTCCTTGATTAGATGCTCCTGATGTATCCATGCTTGCCTGCATATCATTATACATCAAGGGTTATAAAAAGGAGTGGATGTTTGCTATGTGTGTGTGGTCTGAATTGCACTCTGATAGTCTCAATAAGGTCTCTGGACATATGTGCATTAGAAGTATGTATGCAAATCCATACACTTGTATTGTGTGTGTGTGTGTGTGTGTGTAGCGCTCTCACATTCACCCACCAATCCCTCTCATGTGTGTCGCTTGTCCACACACCCACCACTCCCTCTCTCTCTCTCTCTCTCTCTCTCTCTCTCTCTCTCTCTCACGCACACACACACACACACAAATAGATAGCACCACCCTGATGCTCACCTATCGGCGTCCTCAGTCTCATTGTCGTTGACACCCATCTCTCTCTCTCTCTCTCTCTCTCTCTCTCTCTCTCTCTCTCTCTCTCTCTCTCTCTCTCTCTCTCTCTCTAAAAACGCAGTCGTTTTTTGACCTAGTAGACAGCAGTCCACTCTTTTAATCATAACTTCTTCATCCAAACTCCGATTTGGGTGATCTATAGCCTCAATCGAAGAGCATGAAGTCCTCTACGCATTGATGTAAAGACAGAAATTTTCAGAGTTATGGAAGGCGTTTCTGTAGCAGCATTTCCGAAGTGAACAGGTTCAACAAAATTGATTCTCATCTCCTATTTTACATACAATGTCTTCCGGCACTCGCAAGGGTTCTTCTTCTTCAACAAGGTCCACAACCATTGTGGAAAATGATCCAAAATCTCCTAAGTGTGGAGATAGCAACACAACCACCCAACCAACGACATCGGAAACCATGATCATGGCGTACTTGGTATCATTGCAAGAGACCGTAAACAAACAAGGCGAAGACTTACGAGCACTTGCAATGGAGAATGGCACACTAAGGGTACTTGTGGTTGAGAATGAGAATCTTAAGAGGACACTTGAGATGCAAACAACACGTTTGATGCAACTTGAAGAGGAAGTCAAGGAATGTAAACGCTCTCTTGTGGACTTGAATGCTTTGAAGGAGCGGATGAGCAAAGTAGAGCATGACCATGTATAAGAGGAGAAATTTGACACTATGAGCCGGGATGTATGCGACGTGAAAAATGTATGCACAAACAAGTCTTGGGCTGATGTATGTGGTAGCAATGTGGTTTCTAATTCCTCACTCATGCAAGCTATGGTTCAAACAAAGAATGTTGAGAATGTGGATGTGGAGGAGTTGAAGGAACGGGAGCGACGTTCCAAGAACATTGTTATTCGTGGAATTCCCGAAGAGAAGTTAGAGACACCTCCTTCTCTTGCCATTGTTATTGAAGATTTCTTCAAAACCCACTTTGGCATGTCCGGAGTTATGGTCTATGGAGCACATAGAGTGGGGAAGCAAGGAGCTCCTCGCTCGGGAGAACGGCCAATTGTATGCACCATGCCGGATGAGACCAAGCGAAAGATTATCCTTGATAATAGTTGGATCTATTTGAAGGATACAAAATGTTTTGTATGTGAAGATCGCACTATTAAGCAACAAAATATGCGTCGCAAGTCATATGAGGAAAAGAATAATAAAAACAAGGAGATCTCTCATGAAGAAAATGTGCCCAAAGAGGAGGCAAGTCTCTCAAGCAAATAGGGATGCGTGACCTATGAGACCGAGTTACAATTGAAAATATGCTTTTGGAATTGTAATGGATACCCATGGAATGCGGGGGGTTGGCATTGATGAACTAACAAGCAAAGCCGATGTTGTACTTCTTGTTGAAACTTGGGAGCATGATACACAAAGGATTAACGGCTTGGAGGATTACAATGTACATTCATTGATGTGGTCAAAGAATCTCAAGCAACGAAGAGGACAAGGAGGGTTAGCATGTATGGTTAAGAAAGGATTGGAAGATTTTGTATCAATTGTGAAAGATGACAAGTACAAACGTTATGTATGGTTGAAAATTATGACACCAAAAAGAGCACCCATTTTTGTAGCCGGTTGCTACATTCCTCATCATGATTCTCCCTTTTATGCTTGCATGGATAGAGATCAACCATTTTCTGATTTGGAAGAGGACATTGCTTATTTCAAAGGTGAAGGTGATGTTATTGTATTTGGGGATATGAATGCTCGCACAAAAACATTGCAACATGATACTCAACAATTTGATATGCCATACATTTCAAGGGAGTTGGATGAAGTTCACTTGTATGATCGTACTTCAATGGATGAGAAAGAGCCGGATCACTATGGAAAGTTACTTTTACACATGTGTAATAGCACAGGTATGCTCATTGCCAATGGTGTATCTTTGTGGAGTGGAACCAATGGATTTACATGTAGGAGACATAATGGGGATAGTGTGATTGACTATATGCTACTCTCTGAAGCCATCATGTATCGCATAAAGAGTTTTATGTTTGGTCAAAGGACCCCGGAATCCGACCATCGCACCTTATGTATTGACCTTTCATGTGGAGAAGCAACTAAGCATGATAATCTCAGCCAAAGGAAAGAGAAGTTATCACTATGTATGGATTTCAAACGGGCACCAATGTACATTGAAATGGTTGAGCAAAAATTATGGATGACAAAGCTTCAATGTGATGCACCATTGGAAACTAAATGGGAAGCTTTCAAGAAAGCTATTTGTTCTTGTGCGGAAGAATGCTTTGCCATAAAGCATCTCCATGGTATCAACAAAGATAGATCACGCAAAAGGTGGTTTGATAAAGAATGTCAAGATGCTCGAAAGTCCTTGATAAAGCTTGATGCAACTATGGACAAAGACAACTATCAAAGTCATTTGCATACATACAAGGCATTGATTCAAAAGAAGAGAAGAAGATGGGAAGTAAAGCAACAAGAATTTCAAGTCCAAGAAAAGGCACATGCATGTGGAAGATTTTGGAGAAACTTGAGAGGCAAGCGGGTTGAGAATTTTGGTAACTTGAGTCTAGTGGATATGTACGCACATTGTAGGCAATTATATGAGCAAGAAAATACTGAAAAAATGCCATTTTATGGTTCACTCCCATGTATGCCGTCTTTTTTTACTATTGAGGATGTATGCGGTGGGCTTGAAAAGTTGGCCGCTCGCAAAGCGGGAGATCTTCAAGGTATCAAGCCAGAGATGATCAAATGGACAGGAGATTTTACCCATGAGTGGATGTGTGATATGTTCAACCTTGCACTTCAACATGGTATGCCTTATGATTGGAGTACTAATTGGGTTAAGCCTTTGTATAAAGGAGGGGATGTAAAGAATGTAAGCAACTACCGGACTATAATGATTGGGTCTCTTATGGCAAAGTTGTTTGGGTGCATAATGGAGATGAAATTGAGTGATTGGGCTGAAGAGAATGACAAGCGTGCAAAGGGACAAGCGGGTTTTCGTCGATGCCATAGCACGATTGATCATCTTGTCACTCTTCGTGTTCTCATGGAGGAAAGTCGGTTGAAAGGCAAGCGATTGTATTGTTGTTTTGTGGACTTTAAGAAAGCCTTTGATATGATTCCACGTAACAATTTGTGGAGAAGGATGGAAGAACTCCAAGTGCCAAGTGAGTTTATGCTTGCGGTTTCTCGAATCTATGAGAAGGTGATTTGTCAATTGCGCATGGGAAGAGAAATTTCGGAAATTTTTGTAAGCACTATTGGGGTTAAACAAGGATGTCCATTGTCACCAACTCTCTTTGGTCTATGCATCGATCAATTGGAACAAATGGTACTTGACTTTATGCAAGAAGAAGGCATTGAAGAGGTCACTATTTGCAATGCGGTAATCATGCTTTTGTTGTATGTGGATGATGCAGTGCTTCTAGCACACACTTTAGAAGATGCACAAAAGCTTATGGTTGTCCTTGAGAACTTTTGCTTGCATAGTGGGCTGATTGTAAATGAATCCAAAACAAAGGTTATGCTTGTGAAAACCAACCATAAGGAGAAGCCATGCATTGTGTACAACAACGAGATACTTGAAGTTGTTGAGAGCTTTAAGTACCTTGGCCTTGAGGTTCCATCCAATCACAAGTGGCATGAATGTGCTATGCGTCGTTTGGAAGCGGGAAAGAGAGCATATTATGCATTTGAGAACATGTGTAATGCGGGAAACATCAAGTGTTGGGTTCTCAAGAAGTATCTTTTTGATGCATTGGTGACACCGGTTCTTCTTTATGGAGTTGAAGTGTGGGGCGGGAGCATCTCAAAGTCTACTTGGAAAGAGTTTGAGAATGTCCAAAAGCGTTTTCTTACAAACTTTCTCCAAGTTTAGACACAAACACCATATATGCTCCTACTTCTTGAGTCGGGATCTCTTCCAATTGAGGTTATGGGCATGGAAAGGGTTGTGGAGTACATGATAAAGATGCGTCAAAACCCCTCACATCGACTTCCTACAATTGCATGGGAAGCAAGCAAAAAAGTTCAAAAGACGCATAAAAGCAAGATCTTGAGCACGGGATGGATGCAAGACATAAAGAAGTGGTTTGGGAGATGGGATGCATTACACTTGCTACATGATGCTTCAATTGACGCTCAAGTGAATGAAGCTTTTCTACAACGCCAATGTATTACGGCTTGGGAGAAATCCGGTGGGTCACGCTTCATATATTACACCACCTATATTGCCCCCAACTACAAAACCATGTTCTTCGCTGAGAGAGGAAATCGTACTCACACTTACATGCTTGAGCCTATTCCCTTGCCCGCGATACGCACTATCGCAGCAATTCGGCTTAGCTCCCATTTCCTTCGATGCGAGATAGGGCAATGGGGCAATGGAGAAGAGTCAAATCGATTGTGCACATTATGCTCATTGCAAGTTCGAGAGTCCGAGTACCACACACTACTAGAGTGCTCAGCTTTTGATCACATCCGAACTTGCTTCTCTCACATTTTCAGCCATAACTTAGACCTACACACTTTCCTCTCCCAGCCAAAGTGTGGGCTCTCCATTGCAACTCTCATCACTACAATTTTGGAGCATCGAGAGTCACTCATCATCCATACACATACTACATCACATGTAACTTTGGTCCCATAGGTCATATTTGACCTCCGAGGACGATAATAAAATCTATCTATCTATCTCTCTCTCTCTCTCTCTCTCTCTCTCTCTCTCTCTCTCTCTCTCTCTCTCTCTCTCTCTCTCTCTCTCTCTCTCTCTCTCTCTCTCTCTCTCTCTCTCTCTCTCTCTCTCTCTCTGAGCGTTCGTACGAACTCCCCACCAGGCTCTAGGGTAGCGCCTGGCTGGGGGGGTTCAGCTACAGCTCTGGCTCCCATTACCAAGCACATTAAGGTTAGAAGTTTTTGTCGACCCACGACACCTGCGGACCTCCGACACCTCGAGCATGTCAACCTGTGACATCTGCGTCTGTTGAATGACCTATCCAATCTGCCCCTATCATACTCCTGACCACATTGCAGACGACCACGCTTTCCCTGACCTCGGACCTGTCCAGTGTTTTTCTCCTATTGAGAGACTTGGACCGAGTCCCACAATCGAAGATTTTCATGTCTCCTAGGGGATGGTCCCACACTCAGCAGTCTGACTGTCCCACAGAAAGTGCCATAATGCCCAAGGTCTCAACCCAATCTCAACGAGCCTCAGCCACACAACCCACAGATGATATGTCCACCTTTATCACGCTGGCATCTCACCCACGGAGTTTCCTTGTTGCGGTTGTCGCCCCCCAAAAGGATCCCTCCGCCCGCCAAGAATCAAGAATCTCCACCCTCGAGGCTCAGGTCCAAGTCCTCATAGAGGAGAACGCGACTCTCAAACAACAAGTACACAAGCTCGAGAACTTGCAAGAAGCAGGGAGTCAAACCATTCTTGCAAAGGCACGCGAGGTTGAAGCCTCTCTCACCGAAGTCACAATTGCTCAAGAGAAAGTCCACAAGGTAACGCATGAAATCACAAGGAAGATCGATACCAAAATATAGGCAGCCTTTCAAGAACGCAAAATACAAGAATCTCTCAGTCTCAAAGTGAGAATTGGGGGACTTCCATCACCTTGGTGCACTGACGATGACACACTAGAGGATGCAATCGCCAAGCTCAACGACATCCTCCAATCAATCACCATCGAGCCCAACACAGTCTCTTGGATCAACGACACAAATAGATGCGTGCCACTTCAGCTCTGCATCATCACCTTCAAGACAAAGGAGGAGCGGATGAAGCTATTGCGCCAATTCCGCCTCCTCAGGGAACCAAGTTCTGGAAAGCAAAGGAATTGACTACCAACCAGCTGAAACTCAAAGCAAGTGAGCTCAAAAAGATGCATGAAGCCCGCAAACAAGGTAAATGGGTGGTCTATTGAGATGGTAAAGTGTTCATTCAAGAGTTTCAGAATCCCAAAGTGACACTCCATCCCTTAACCCTCCTTAGTTTTAGTTCTAGTTGTGTTTTCCTTTTTCATCTTCTTTTACCCTATCGATGGTCCCTCAGACCTGAACTGATATGTATCCCATACCTTTGCTCGAAGAGTATCGTTGTATTGTTTTTGCTTTGGTCCCATAGGTCATATCTGACCTCGTGGGAGATAAATCAATCTCTCTCTCTCTCTCTCTCTCTCTCTCTCTCTCTCTCTCTCTCTCTCTCTCTCTCTCTCTCTCTCTCTCTCTCTCTCTCTCTCTCTCTCTCTCTCTCTCTCTCTCTCTCTCTCTGAGCGTTTGTATGAACTCCCCACCAGGCTCTAGGGCAGCGCCTGGCTGGGGGGGTTAATCTACAGTTCTACCTCCCATTGCCAAGCACATTAAGGTTAGAAGCTGTTGCCGACTCGCGACACCTACGGACCTCCAACACCTAGGGCCTGTCGACCTGCGACATCTGCATCCGTTGAATGACCTGTCGAATCTGGCCGTGTCATACTCCTGACCACGTTGTAGGCGACCACGCTTTCCCTCACCTGGGATCTATCCAGCGTTTTTCTCTTATTGAGAGACTTGGACCGAGACCCACAGTCGAAGATTTTGATGTCTCATAGGGGGCGGTCACACAATCAACAGTCCGACTATCCCACAGTGAGTGCCATAATGCCCAAGGTCTCAACCCAATCTCAACGAACCTCAACCACACAACCCGCAGATGATATGTCCACCTTTGGCACGCCGGCATCTCACCCACGGAGTTTCCTTGTTGCGACTATCGCCCCCCAAAAGGATCCCTCCGCCCGCCAAGAATCAAGAATCTCCACCCTCAAGGCTCAGGTCCAAGTCCTCATAGAGGAGAATGCGACTCTCAAACAATGGGTACACAAGCTCGAGAACTTGCAAGAAGCAGGGAGTCAAACCATTCTTGCAAAGGCACGCAAGGTTGAAGCCTCTCTCGCCGAAGTCACAATTGCTCAAGAGAAAGTCCACGAGGTAACGCATGAACTCACAAGGAAGATCGACACCAAAATACAGGCAGCCTTTCAAGAACAAAAAATATGAGAATCTCTCAATCTCAAAGTGAGAATTGGGGGACTTCCATCACCTTGGTGCATTGACGATGACACACTAGAGGATGCAATCACCAAGCTCAACGACATCCTCCAATCAATCACCATCAAGCCCAACACATTCTCTTAGATCAACCACACAAATAGACGCATGCCACTTGAGCTCTACGTCATCAACTTCAAGACAAAGGAGGAGTGGATGAAGCTATTGCGCCAATTCCGCCTCCTCAGGGAACCAAGTTCTAGAAAGTAGAGGAAATGACTACCAACCAGCTGAAACTCAAAGCAAGTGAGCTCAAGAAGATACATGAATCCCGCAAACAAGGTAAATGGGTGGTCTATCGAGATGGTAAAGCGGTCATTCAAGAGTTTCGGACTCCAAAGTGACAACTCCATCCCTTAACCCTCCTTAGTTTTAGTTCTAGTTGTGTTCTCCTTTTCCATCTTCTTTTACCCTATCGATGGTCCCTCAGACCTTGACTGATATGTATCCCATACCTTTGCTCAAAAGGTATTGTTGTATTGTTTTTGCTTTGGTCCCATAGGTCATATCTAACCTCCGTGGGCGATAAATCTCTCTCTCTCTCTCTCTCTCTCTCTCTCTCTCTCTCTCTCTCTCTCTCTCTCTCTCTCTCTCTCTCTCTCTCTCTCTCTCTACCACCGCCATCAATGACCACCACCAGTGCAGCCACAGCTGCCACCGTTTCTCTACGTTGTCATCAAACCTAGCCACCTCGTGCAACATGTGGATGCTCCCGTACACTGTCGTCGTTCAAACCCACTGTCATTGGCACTTACCTACATTCCTACCACTATTGGGGCAAAACCCCATTGCAGCCACCTTTTACCGCCATGAAAGGTAAATTTCTAAACCACCATGAAAGTTTGAAAATGGCTTTTAAGTTCGAATGAATTGAAGGGAAGAAAAGCTCAGTGGGTCGAGATCCTACAGGAGTTTGAAATTTAGATATGCTACCAAAGAGATAAATATAATGTAGTGGTGGATGCACTTAATCGCATGCCACACATTAATGAATTAAGCCTTGTAGTCTTCAAGAACGATTTCTTGGTCATTGCATGGCTTATGTGAGCATGATCCATCTTTTACAAAGGTCTAGTATGTTGTACTCGATCACACCATCTCACAAGGGTGCAGAGGCTTGCTCAAATACATGCTACTTGATTGGGCACAAGGACAATCTCACACCCTATTAATTATGTAGGACCTAGCTACAAAGGATAGCCAAGGAATTTTTCATCTGTATGGCAAGCCCCAGCAGCTGACTACACAATTAGTGCAAGAGTGATGTCACCTTCCGTGCATAGGTGTCATAGCTCCTGTAGAGAAAACAACTATACATGAAATGGTAACATCATATGGTAATCCAGCTAGCAAGGAGTTTAGGCTACATGGTTGTGCGGATGTAGAAGTGCAAGAATGCCTCTAATGGGTGTTGAAAAGTGTCTAGCTAATGGCTAAAGTTTATTCAATGAGCAACTTATTTCTACAAGTGAAGTCATTTCAAACAGTTCCCTTGTGCAGACTGTTCTTGATGCCTTGCCACATTCTTACCAGACTTTTGCTAGTACTTGGAGACTTATGACCCAAGGAAATCCTGAAGGTGTCAAGTTTGATGCATTGTGCACATTGTTGTTGCAAGGTCACTTGCTAGAAAAATTAGGACTAGACAGCCTGCAATTGAACAGGCTTTAATTGATGCTCAAAAAAAGGGTGGTAACAGCCGAAGGCACGCAGGGGCTTGGAACGCCGGGGGCGGACGATGCAATGCAAGATGGGCTTCGACCATTTGTCGAAAAGCGACCAGCAGGCCCTTGCGCCTCTGATGAGCCCGCGGCTCTCCTTGCCAAGCCCGCGTGCCCACAGGGCTTCTTCCTCGTCGACTTCCTTAGAAAGGGGTGATCCCCACAGTCTTGGACTACAACATGCAAGGCTTTGTGTGGCCAGAAAGCACCACGCGTTCCCCTTTTCTCAAAATAGGTACTTAGCTCTGATGCCAGTGTAAGATAAGGGAAGCTAGAGCCTAAGAGTCTACCACCCAACAACCCATTATATAGCAAAGCCCCTGGCCCTTTGCCCTAGTTGGTGGACTCCCCTTTCCACACCGCCTAGCCCGGCCCTGCGCTTGTCTAGTCCGCCCTTGCCGGTGTCTTGACAGCTCAAGCGGCTAAGCTGCTCCAACTTGTAATCAACATATCTACTGGTTGGGTATTCCGATTTCAAATCCAAAACTTGCAATGTTTTCCTCTTTCCTTGCTCTTTCAATTAACAATAATCATTGTAAATTTTCTTGAGGTTCCCCACTACGCGTTTTGTTACCATATACATTTGGTAGTGATGTGTGTGAACACACTTAGGACCACTGGGGCCTTTTTCCCTCTTTAGAAGGTTTTTTCCCCCGTGCATTGCATATACGCCCATCATTCTAGGGCTGTCTATCTTTCCATTGCCACTAAGTAAACCACTCTCTATTGTGTGCCTGGAGCTTCCTTTGTCTTCTCCAAGTTGTGTGTATTTTCCTGCAACCCTATTTCTAACAATTGGTATCAGAGTAGGTTGAGTCCTCTCGGGCTTAATTGCCAACAGCTCCAACACACGCGTGCTCACTTTCTCCGATTTCAATGAGCTTTGACGAGCATTCGCAGGTCGACAAAAATTTTGGGTATACTCGAGCTCAGTCTTCTCACATTTCTTACTCGGGCTCATTTCGACTTCCGTTTCCACTATAGGCAGTACTTCACATGCTAATTCCTCATTTTGCACATAATTTTTGCCAGTGCCGTTTCTTGCATAACAGGTTCTTATGGTCTTCTAGGATTTATGCTATATAGCACATGTTGTTCCCGCTTTTTGTCTCCTCTTTTCGGGCAATTTTCAAATCAGGTGCAACATTTACCATGGCTGACTTTAACACAGATGTGTTCAAGATGTTTGCTGTTGAGGACAGATTGGATGGGGTCAATTACCCTATATGGACTTACATGATGCAACATGTCTTGTGTCGAAGGACGTCTCAAATATTGTGCAGGGCATTGATGTACGTCCTGGTTCTGAGGATGTAGGCGATGTTGAGGATGTTGAAGGTCATGCTGCGAGGATTGCTGCTGTTAGATTTGTTTTTCCTACAGCTGAGCACGCTCATTGGGATTTGAAAGATGTGCAGGCTCATGCATTGATTGCCTTGTCTGTGAAGCACACTATTACTCCTCACATTCGTTCAACAAAATCTACCAAACATGCTTGGGATATTCTGGATGGTCTTTATGCAAGTCGCAATGAGGCTAAAATTGCATTGCTGCGTAAAGAGTTGGAATCAAAGATTATGCATGAGGAAGATGATATGGACACTATCCTTGCTGGTGTCAAGGATATCTGAGCAACTTATTTCTGCAAGTGAAGTCATTTCAGACAGTTCCCTTGTGCAGACTGTTCTTGATGCCTTGCCACATTGTTACCAGACTTTTGCTAGTACTTGGAGACTTATGACCCAAGGAAATCCTGAATTTGTCAAGTCTGATGCATTGTGCACATTGTTGTTGCAAGGTTACTTGCTAGAAAAAACAGGACTAGACAGCCTGCAATTGAACAGGCTTTAATTGCTTCTCAAAGAAAGGGTGGTAACAACAATGTACCCACTTCTTATGGTTATTCTGCGAGTGGAAAATCACATATACCGAATGCTTCTGATGGTAGCAATTCATCTGAAAGTTCTGGGAATAAGGGCAAAAAGAAGATGCGTTGCCATTATTGTAAAGCTAGTGATCACTTGATCAAGCAGTGTCCTAAGTTGAAGGCCAAAGAGGCAAAGAAGAAAGAGGGTGGTTCCACTGCAAATGTTGGTTCCACTACAAATGAAGCTATTGTTGAGTCTTTAGTGAAACGAGACTATGATGATGATATTGATGCAGAATGGGCTTTTAGTGAAGAGTGTACCTATAATCTTGATGTCCATGATGCATGCATGTCAGTTGCTGCAAATTCACATGCGTGGTATTTTTACAGTGGTTCTACAAAGCACATTACCTCACATCATGATTTGTTCACCTCTCTCGAGTATGTCCCTCATGGGAATTAGTCACTTGTGCCAACAATGCCTCTTATCGAGTTCAGGGAGTTGGAAAGATTGTGCTTACTACTGCAAATGGCAGTTCTTTCACACTTGTTGATGCACTTTATGTAATTGGAATCAACAAGAATCTTTTGCTGTATTTGCAGTTGCTAGACTTGGTCTTGTAGTCAAATTTGTGGAGGACAGATGTACAGTACATGATCTTAGTTTTGGTGATGGCATCTGGCATTTTATGCTGTGGGCTATATAAGCTCAATTTGTACGACAAGTGTGGGCAAAAATTTGCAAATGCAGTTGTGGATTCAAAGGCTATTTCAGATGCAAAACTTTGGCATGCAGGTTTTGAACATCTGAATTTTGCCGGTTTATTGCGTTTGCAGAAATCTAATATGGTTGCTTCTTTGCCGCCTCTTGAAGCACTTGTCAAACATGTCTGCGAAGGTTTTAATTTGGGTAAGATGCAGTGTTCTAAGTTTCCAAAGGATGGTTCAGTTAGGGCCACATGTAGGTTGCAGCTTGTGCATAGTGATGTTTGTGGACCCGTGCAAACTCCATCCTTGGGAAATTACCTTTACTTCGTGACTGTCATTGATTATTACTCCAGGCATGCATGGGTATTTCCTCTTAAAGCGAAGTTCGAAGTTTTTTATGTGCTTCAAACAATTTTTGGCTATGGCTGAAAATGTCTTGAAATGTACTTTGGGCACCCTCCGTTCCGATCGAGGGGGGAGTATATGTCTCATGAATTTAATGCATTTTTGGCTAGTCGTGGGATAAAACACCAATGTACAGTCCTTATACGCCTTAGCAAAATAGTGTTGTTGAGAGGAAAAATAGGTCACGTACAAAAAATGCACAATGTATGGTCAACAGTCAAGCTTTGCCGCATTCGTTTTGGCTTGAGGCCATCATGTGTGCCACTTATGTACTAAACAAATGTCCTACGAAAGCTTTGCAGACTATTACTCCATATGAAGCATGGCATGATACAAAGCCTTCTATTGAGCACAAGCGTGTATTTGGCTATTTGGCATATGCTTTGGTGCCACAAACACAACACAACAAATTGGATGATAAGGTTTTCAAATGTATTTTTGTTGGTTATAGTGTTGAAAGCAAAGGTTACAGGTTGTATCATCTGCAAACAAAGTGTATCTTTGTCTCACGGGATGTTGTGTTTGTGGAAGATTTTGTTCAGGCCTTGCTGTCATGTACTAGAGATAGTAATGTAAGCTCAAAGGACATTTATGACAGCAAAAAGACATAAATTATGATGAGACTTTTGCTCCCACTTGTCATATGACTACTGTGTGTTTTCTACTACAAAAAGGACCTTCTTGGAATGGGTTGCAAATCCAAAAGAAGGACTTTCCATCACCGAACTGTTGAGAGAGTTTGAGCGGCACTATGCTCAACTATCAGAAATAGAGCGGGCTACTTTGGATAGTGAAACAGCCGAATTGTTCCTTCAAGCTGTAGGTCATGAGCTCCAAGAAAAGCTAGAGCTACTCCTTGAAGACAAGAATACAGAACAGGGTCTAAAGGCTGAGTGGAAAGAGGTTAAAGATACAGTCTCATTGCTTGCTAAGAGTCAACGTCGTAGGGACAAGATGGTGGTGAATGGTACTCAAGCGTTGTTTGAGTTCGGCATTCTCCAAAATAAGCTCTCGGATTTGAGTCTCCAGGGCCGTGATCCTTGAGTCTTGGCAAGTAGCGGGATCCTTCTTAGGCGCAGCTGCCACCGCAAGAAAATTCTTGCAATTGTTGGACATTGGTGTGTTGAAAGAGGACATTGGAGCTTCTCGACTCTCTCTTATGTGGGCACGCCTGCACAAGGCTAGGCTTAACTTGTTCAAGTCACGACTATGGGAACAAAATCAAAGCTACTGGATGTTTGAGAAGAGGTTGAGAGTGAAGTGAAGCTTAAGCAGGGGAGAGGCTCTCAACAGGAGAGATTAGCTTGGCTTATGTGCCAACACAAGAAAACTTCACTATTTATATAAGATAGTTGTGTGGTCATGCTTTTGAGGCGATTGACCAAGCTTGTGATATCTTTGTTATGTTCCATTTGCAATTTTTATAGATCTTTCTTTAAGCTCACTTTGCTCTTCTTTTTCCTGGCTCCAAATTTTTTTTCTAGTGCTTTCCATGCAGCCGATGAAGTATCACAATCACCAATAAAGTGCTAATCCTGATGGGACCAATCCCTATGTTGTTACATAATCGTCATGTAGTGCAGTGATTATGATTCCTAATGCCTGCTCGTCCTTGGCTTGATTTTGTGCACTCATAGCTCTTGTCAATTTTTGTGCACGAGTAATAGATTTCAATCAGTGAACGTTGGCTTGACTACTCCCCACAATTGCTTTTTCATTAAGTAGCCTTTCAACTTGGTTTGCCAAGTGTGAAAGCCCTCCCCGTTAAATTTCCTAAGTCAGCCTAGCCATGGAGGGTAGCGGCCTCTTGGGTGTGCCAAGGACATGCCCACACATAGCTAGATTAGGGTTTAGTTAGCGAGAGGTGCAAGTAGTTATGTAAATGACAATGGGTCGTAATGATAATTAATAAATGCGAATTAATCTAATGGAGATGCTAATCACTAACACACAAACGTATAACAACAAACTTAGCTAGCATAACCTAGCGCTTTGATACCAATTGGATTGTGCTAGCTAGGGTGGATGAAAGAGAAACATCGTGCACACAAGTGAGTGTGTGTTGACTAGATTATCACTCAAGCGAATTAGGTTCCAAGATTAATTAACTTGGACTCATAAACACGATGTTGAGTTGTTGCTAAGCCATCACAAGCTCACCATAAACGAGAGAGATGTAATGCAAAATAGAGTTGTGTTTATTCATTCATGAAATGAGCTTTAAGTAGCTCTACAGCCTTGCACCACTGCATGTGAGATAATTCCACCTTTCCTCTCCTTGACTCATACTCTTGTACTCTAGGACAAATCTGACACCATTTGGCTGAGAACGCTTCCAAGTAACAGAAGCCAAAACTTGGAGTGAATTTGACACCATAAACACAAAACCAAGAAATTGGACAAAACCTGCAAAATCTTGGAAAATTGACTAGAATTTGGGGTTTGCCAACTTTTAGTGATCCACATTCAAAAAAAGGTTAGGAATTAGCGTCTACAAGGCATAGACAACAAGATGGCCAAGTCTGATGCCAAAATGCTATCAAAACATGGATCACAATCCATGTGACTGAGAATTGAGCAGCAAGTAGCTGAGACATTTGGAACAACTTTCCCAAAAGGTATATTAGCAAAAACTTGAAAAAAGTTGGTCAAAAGTGCAAAACATCAAAAGCTAGTAAAAAACGGTAAGCAGACACAAAATTCCACTTTTGATTGGCAAAAAGTTATCAAAATGCAAAAAAGTTTTGGGAGTAGACTATTGAAAACATAAGTAACTAGCATGCCTAATTTCAAGTCCAGAGCTGATGGAACATGGATCATGATCCATGTACCTTTTCTGAGTTTTTGGACAAAGACTATACTAGCTTGTAGAAGAGATCGTTTGAGCAATAATCCCAACATCAAGGTAGCCAAAAAGGTTCAAAAAGTGGGTCAAAAGAGGCAAAAACACCTCAAGGCAAAAAAATGCCAAGCAAACCTAGGTTTGAACTTTTGATTCACCTAAGCTAATCAAAATCACACAAAAAGCATATATCAGGGATCAAGGTATCAAGGGCAAGCTATGCACCATGTTTCATCCCATTCTGAGACAAAGGTACATGGATCGCAATCCATGTTTATCACCGACTGAGACCAAACTTGTACCATAGGTAGAGCTAGTCATAAGGAGCCTAGTGGTCTTTTCAAAATTGAATTTGGACTTGATTTGTGGATTTTGCAAGCAAAATAGTGAATTTTCCCAAAAGCGCGATAAAATTTTGTTAACTTCAGATTTTGACTAACATAGCGGTTATAAACTCATAGCCACCAAGGATCTTTTGTACAATTTGTAAGGGCTAGAGTGTGCGGCTTGGAGTGCTTTCTATTCAGGGATTGCGTGTAGCTAACTTTGAGCATCTTCCGGGCTTCCAAAAGTGCATCAAACTCTCACACTGCACGAAAACAGAAAACCTAAATTTTTTGTATGCAGTCAATCTGAGCTGAATATCAGTAAAATGATGACAAAAGTTGTAGAAAGTTTTTCTGTAAAGTTGTAGACCACGTTGAAACAGAGGGAAATCCTATCCAGATTCTTCAAATTTACACTCTACAAGGAGAAAAGAACAATTTGAAAACAGTGCACCGCGCACAAAGGTTTTAGGGCAACACCTTCATCTACACGCTATATTCCACACTGTTTTTTGAGCTTCCACAAGAGTATACATCTCTCTCATACAAGCTCACAAGCTCCCATTGCATTCTCAAAAAGCTTCCAAGCTTTCTTGATCTTTCTGCCGTCGAGAGAGAGCAAGCTATCATCTCAAAGCTCTTGTCACCGCCATGCTCTCCACGATAGCCATGCACTCATATACCAATTGTGAGTGCATGAATGTGGTGTGGGTGCAGAGAGCAAGAAAGGGGGGGGGGAGGAGAGAGAGAGAGAGAGAGAGAGAGAGAGAGAGAGAGAGAGAGAGAACACATGATGTGGGTGGAGTAGCTCACCATGATGTGTGTGTGAGAGAGCCTCTTATTCTTCTAACTAGTAAAGAATAAGGTGTGTACAAGTGATGGTGGTCATACATCTCTGGTGCGTCCAACCAAGGTAAGAGTCACATCACCTTTACCCCAACAATCACATCAAAGAATAAGGCATCTACAAGTGATGGGTGGTCGGATGCCTCTGGCACGTCCGACCGAGGTAAGAGGCACACCATCTTTACCCTAACATCATATTGGCCAATTTTGTGTTAAAATATTAAACATTTTAATAGAGAGCTCTATCTCCATTGGGACATCGGCAGGATCCACTAGTTCATAGTCATCATCATCATCATCCAAGGGGTCCTCATCATCCCCCTCAACGATGTCGGTCTCCATAAAGTCTGGCTCATCGTCTAGAGAAAATTCATTAGGGTTGGTGGCCTCTTGGCCTCTACGGATGCATTGGGTCCAAAGTCGGCTCTACGAATGTGGAGGGCATTTGCGGGTCATCGATGAACACACTTTGAAATAAGAGAGAACCTGGTATCTATGGAGTAGTTAGCATACTTCTTTCCTTAAAAAACAAAGTTTATCACCCCCTTTGAACCGTAGCCATCAAAGGTGACATAGGGTCTATGTTAGAGTTCTTTGGCTCCAAACTATACCTCAAAGACTCGATTAGTCTCTCCAAAATAACTCTTGCTCTACTACTCATTGCACATGTGGCCAATCTCTCCGGAGTAGCACTTAATGCCAATGAGAAAGACGGTTGCATCCCTAGGTTAACAATCTGCCCTATGTCCATAGTGTCGAGCAACCACCCTCCTAGCTTTGGTGAAAAGCTTCCTAATTAACACTTCAACTTAATTTACTTTGCCTGGCAATTTAGCAGCAATAACATCAAAATGAGTAGCATGAAAAATGTTATAAACTTTAGCCATTAGCTAGACACTTTCCAACACCCATTAGAGTCATTCCTACACTTCTACATCCACACAACCATGTAGCCTAAACTCCTTACTAGCTGGATTACCATATGATGTTACCATATCATGTATAATTGTTTTCTCTATAGGAGCTATGACACCTATGCACGGAAGGTGACATCACTCTTGCACTAATTGTGCAGTCAGCTGCTGGGGCTTGCCATGCAGATGAAAAATTCCTTGGCTATCCTTTGTAGCTAGGTCCTACAGAATTAATAGGGTGTGAGATTGTCCTTGTGCCCAATCAATGAGCATGTATTCGAGCAAGCCTCTGCACTCTTGTGAGATGGTGTGATCGAGTACAACATACTAGACCTTTGTAAAAGATGGATCATGCTCACATAAGCCATGCAATGACCAAGAAATCATTCTTGAAGACTACAAGGCTTAATTCATTCGTTTGTGGCATGCGATTAAGTGCATCCACAACTACATTATATTTACCTCTTTGGTAACATATCTAAATTTCAAACTCCTGTAGGATCTCGACCCACTGAGCTTTTCTTCCCTTCAATTCATTCGAACTTAAAAGCCATTTTCAAACTTTCATGGTGGTTTAGAATTTTACCTTTCATGGCGGTAAAAGGTGGCTGCAATGGGTCTTTCCCCCAATAGTGGTAGAACATAGGTAAGTACCAATGACGGTGGGTTTCAACGACGACGGTGTACGGGAGAATCCACATGTTGCACGAGGTGGCTAGGTTTGATGACAACGTAGAGAAATGGTGGCAGTTGTGGCTGCACTAGCTGTGGACCACAACCCCTCGTGGGCATCCTGTTTGCAGCATCTGGGACCTGCTTTGCAACCGGAAGGGAACAACAGTCGGACACGGCTCTTCTCGACATTGACTATTTCCGTACATAAGCAATTTTCAAGTCCTCATTTGATTCCTTTGCACAATGGCTCTCCCCACAGTGTTTTGCCTCAACCCTCGTGAAGCCTCAATGTTGCCTGTGGTGTCTGATACTGATGTACTCTCTGTCGGGGATCTTACTAACTGTCTCACTGATGCTTTAACTTCTGATCCACTGATTAAGGGAGCGCATAAGGTCACTATCCCTACTGGAACTATGGTGTCACAAGTGTCTGCCTTCAAAGCACAAGCTATTGTGCTCTATTTCACTGGTAAACTGCCATCTCTAAATGAAATTGCTGGCTTTTTAGATCAAGGCTTCAAAAAGGCTGTAGTAGATAAAGTTTTTTACGACGAATCCGGTCTATATGAAGTTTTGTTTTTTTTTCTGTTGAAGATCAAAGGGCATTTCAAAATGCCTTCACCATTATTCTTTGTGGACAGGTTGTCCATGTTTTTCCATGGCAACTGGTCAAGCAAATCAAATAAGAGTTGCTATTCAATTGTCCTGTTTGGGTTGAGTTCATTGATATGCTTGCTTTTTATGGCCTTGCATCAAGGATCTAGCTGCTTCTCTTGGCAAAGCGTTGTTCTCCCCCACCATTAACTGCCCTAACAGAAATAGGGTTTGTGTGATGTGGAATACTGACAAGGTTATGCCAGAAACCATGGAAATAGAACTAGAATCTATTGGAAGACTGGTTATTTATCTCAAGTGGAGCAATCTCTTAGGATCCTGCTACCGTTGTGGACACTTGGGTCATTTTTCCAGAAATTGCCCCACTCTAGCCAAAGGAATAGTGGACCTCATCCCCTCCTATCCAAGTAGTAAGCATATGGTGCCCAAAGAGCAAATATTTGGCAAATCTTCTCCAGCTAGCTTGGAAAGGTCTCCTCAACCTCCACCTCAAGGAGGAACCCCTGAGTATGCTGCTCCTCCTGGGAGATATAAAGCTACTCTCCAAACCACAAGGGGGAAAAACAGCTCCCATGCAGGGAACCAGGCATCTTCAATACCTTCTTCTTCTTAAAAAAATGCTAAACAATCAGAAAAAGGGAAAAGGGTTGTAGATAATGAGGGATTTCAGCTCTCCAAGAGGACCTTTAGAACTCGACCAGGGATAACTGGTTATGCTTCTCCAAATGTCTTTGATGTCCTGCAGGACATCCCTTCACGAGACACCTTGGTTGCAATTGATTTAGTGATACTTCAGCACTCAGTTGCAAAAGATGATGTCCCCCACATAGGGAAATCTCATGTTAACATAGAGGTGGATATGACAGATAGCACTAGTGATGAGGAGACTCAAATTGTCATGGACACCCCTATATCCTAGATGAAGATAGCATCCTTTAATGCTAAAGGGTTGAGCCACCCTTCAAGGCTTCTAGCTTTCCACAACTGGCTACTGCAAGCTGATCTTGATATTTTCTTGGTTCAAGAACATAAAATGCATGCTAAAGCAGGTCTAACTATGCATTTTAAGGAGTACACATTGTTCTTTGGAGGGAAACCAAGAGATTACTCTGGTACCCTGACCTATGTAAGAAACTCCATGCATCCTCATTGGCTTCTGGATCATCAATCAAGTAGGTGCTCCATTATTCAGGTTACTACTGACCTTGGGCCCTTGCAAATTGCGAACGTATACGATCCTAATGACTCTGCTCAAAGGATACCTATCTGGGACTAGCTAGCTAATATTCAATGGGCCCAGGGAGTTCTAGGAGAGACTTCAACATGGTGCAACATGCTGACCACTCCACAACTCTTTCTCCTTTTATGTCTGCAGTAGAGGGCATTACTTGGGACTTACTTCAAAATTCTGCTGCTTTGATTGATGCTGGAATGCCGCTACTAGACCTTCTCCTGGTTTTACTTTTCACTCTCTGTCTCATCAGGGGTCCTGGTCTAGATTAGATAGAATTTACTTTGTTGGGTCAGATTGGTTGCCCAATTCAGAGAAAATGCACGTGGACCTCGCCACTACCCTTTTTGATCATTTCCCTATTGTTCTGCACTTGTTCAACTCTGATTTGGATAGTATGCATGAATTTGGACACTCCAAGCCATTAATGATAAATAACTCTTTGCTTACTCATAAAGTTTTTAGACAACAGGTTTTGAATGTCATAAATGATGCTATTGTCACATTTGATAATCCTTTGTCTGCCTGGCGCTGCATTGTATCTGGCATGCAACAATGTATCAGGGATGTAGGGAAGTTTGTGACTAAGCAAGGTAATGAACAATTGCTTCAGGCAACCAATATTGCCAGAGAATTAGTTCTGAAAGCTGGTAACAAATGTGCTGTCCCGAGTCAAACTGAACTACACAAACTGGCTCAAGCCAGAGGGGTAATTTTGGAACAGGAGATAGCTCAAACCAAAAAGCAGAGATACTTATGTAGACAATGGGTGATAACTGATGGTAAGGATGTATCAAGGGCTTTTACAAGAAATTGAAGCAAAAAAAGGCAGAGCCTGACAATGTTGCATCATGGGGATGGGCCTCCACTGTGTAAGGGCTCTGAGATTATGGCAGCAACAGTAAATTATTATGATGGTCTCCTGAATGTTGGGCCCGATGTATCACAAGCAAGGGCTAATGCAATTCAAACTTTGCTGCAAGTGGTTGATCCATGCATTGAGAAGTCAACAGCATTGAGACTGGAGCAACCACTTAATGAGGCTAAGATTCTATATGCACTGAAGAAGTTGCCCAGTGAAAAATGCCTTGGCATATGTGGTCTCTCTAAAGAGTTCATGGTTTCTTTCTGGCCAGCTCTGAACAAAACAATCTGTTCATTGCTCAATGCTATCTGGCTCTCTCAATGCATGGATCCTGCATTGAAGCAGGGCATAATCAAATCGATCCCCAAAACTATGTTCCCCAAGACCTTAACAGATTGGAGGCCCATCACTATGATGGGAATATTGTACAAGCTTCTGGCCAAGGTCATTGCCATTAGGGTGGTCCCTAAATTGAGAAAATGCATACACCCAGCTCAAACTGGCTTTGTGGGTGGTAGATCTATCTATGACAACATCTTGACTATCCAATTGGGAATTGAACATGCTATCAACTCTAAACAAGATATGGTGATGTTTCAAATAGATTTTGTGAAGGCTTTTGACACAGTATAGTGGGACTTTGTTACCAGCATTCTAAAGAAAATGGGATTTGGGCCTAGAGTCAGTGAATTCATAAACTTGCTAGGCAGTGGGGCTTTCTCTAGAGTGGTGATCAATGGCAGGCTATCTGAAAAAAAATTCATACTGCTAGATCAGTGAGGCAGGGCTGCCCAATTAGTCCTCTTTTTTTTGCAGTTGCTACCCACCCTTTATATGCATATTTGGATTCTCTGTCTTCATCTGGCTTCTTGCAAACTCTGCAGTTAGGGTCTAAACATATTGTAGGGAAGGGTTTTGCAGATGATACTTTCCTCTTTTTGAAAGCTCACAATGTCAATATTTTGAGATGCACTAAAACCCAAGACTTGTTTGTTCTTGCTGCTGGTCTGAACATCAATTTAGCAAAATCAGCCTTGATTGACATCTCTGCAAGAGAATTTGATGCACTTATTTGGTAAGGTAAAAGGTACCCTAAAGGGCACATCTTCAGGCACTTGGGCTATCCAATAGGAGTGGGAGTCACTCAAAGACAGCTCTAGCAGTGGGTAGTTGAGAAAGTGCAGGTTAAAATAGCAGCCTGGCATTGTACAGAATGGCCCATTCATGTCAGATTAAGAGTTGTTCAATCTGTTTTTGTACCTTACATGCTTTTCTATCTGCCTCTCTTGGACTGGTTTGACAAAATGTTGCAGAAGTGTGTGTCTTTGATGGCTAAGTTTTTGTGGAATGCCTCTTCAGCTGTTGCAGCTATGGTTGCCTGGCATAAAATTGCACAGCCTTATTCTAAGGGGGGCTGCACATCATGGATTTTAAGATACATGCATAGGCTAGAAGGGCATATTTGATAAAACATATGCTTGAAACTGACACTCATTAATCTATTTGCTTGTGGAAACTGATAGATTCTGTTGTGGTTTACTTTCATGGCACTTGGCACACGTCTAGCTGGGCCAAATTGTTTACTGCTGCTCCAATTAAAACTGGTTTTGACATGTCTACTATGCTTGTGAGATCTTGGAAAAAGACTTGCTCTGTTTTGTTATGGAAAGGAATCAGGTACACAGGAAATTCATTAGGAGCTGAAAATGTATTTTGGAGCTTTCTTTTTAAATCTCCACATGCCAAATTAATGGGGAAGTCTGCACTTTCCCTTTTTAAAAAGGGATAGTGCAAATCAATCAAGTGTTGGACTCTGACTTGCAGTTGAAACTGTTTTCTGTTGCCAGGAGACAATTTAGGCTGGCCAATCATCAGAGAGGATTATGGCATCAGCTTGGAGCCCAAGTATACAACTTGGAAGTGCTGGGACAACCAAATGTTCAAGACAGGCACAGGGACTGGTTATTGCCTGGTTATGCAGCTAACTCGTGGAACTCCCCATCCTCAGTATTCTATGTAGCAGCTATGCCAAGTTCATGTATATCTGAAAGATGTAATAAACAATGGTCCTTACATATGCAGGCAAAATGGTGGGACAAAGTGTTATTTGCTATTTGGTCCATTCCTAATCATTCCTAACCAATTCAAGTTTAAGTTCTTCTAGTGGAGAGTCTGTACTGGGGTGCTCCCCACTGCTTTGAATCTGTCTAAGAAAGGCTTCACCAATGGTAAATGTAATGTATGTAACAAGGATGAGTCGGTCAGACATGTATTTTGGCATTGCAAACTTGTATCTGAATGGTGGAAATGGTCAGCAAGTATGTGGTCAGATGCTTGGGGGGTACAGATCACAAAATTCAAATTGACTTTCTCCAAATTTAATAGTCACCAGGAATCAGCCTTGGAATTTTCCATCCAATCCTTCAGAGTTTGGTTTCTGTGGTTCATATGGTCTATGAGAAATGCATAGGTCTTTGAGGATGTCTCTAAGTTCAATCATACAATTCCTTTTGTCTGTCATCAAGGATAGGATGGCAGAGGATGCACTAGTATTGCATGACAAAAGCCTGAGAGAAAGAGTGCTTCACATTATTGGGAAGTTGAAGGCTTAGCACCTTCAACATGATATTGTAAATATGTAATATAAAACTTCCCCCCCAAAGAGAGAGAGAGAGAGAGAGAGAGAGAGAGAGAGAGATAGTTCTATTATCATCCTCGGAGGTCCAATATGACCTATGGAACCAAATGAACATGTCACGTGGTGTGAGTGGAGGTCATAAGTGATTCTCGATGCTCAAAAATGGCTGAAATGAGCGTCGCAATAGAGAGTCCACATCGTGGTTGGGAGAGAAAGGTATGTAGGGAGAGCTCATGGTTGAATATATGGGGAAAAGAAGACCTAATGTGGTCAAAAGCTGAGAACTCAAGTAGTGTGTGGTACTCACTCTCTCGCACTTGACGAGGGCATAAGGTGCAAAGTCGATGAGACTCCTCGCCAATGCCCCAACGTTCTGTCTCGCAGCGTAGAGAATGGGAGCTAAGACGAATGGAGGCAATGGTGCAGATTGCACTCAACGGGATGGGCTCAAGGATGTAGGGATGGGTTCGGTTACCTCGTTCAGAGAAGAAGAGAGATTTGTAGTTTGGGGCAACGTGTCTGGTGTAATGGCTGAAGCGAGAACCTCCGGATTTCTCCCAAGCCGTGATACATTGGCGTTGTAAGAAGGTCTCATTAACTTGGGAGTCGATCGGCGCATCCTTGACCAAGTGACATGCATCCCATCTTCCAAACCATTTCTTGATGTCAAGCATCCACCCCGAACTTAGTATTTTGCTCTTGCATGTCTTTTGGACCTTTTGACTTGCTTCATATGCGATTCTAGGAAGTCGATGCAAAGGGCTATTTTGTGTTACCATATACATGTGGTAGTGATGTGTGTGAACACACTAGGACCGCCGGGGCATTTTTTCCCTCTTTAGGAGGTTTTTTTGCCCCGTGCATTGTATATACACCCATCACTCTAGGGCTATCTATCTTTCCATTGTATACTAAGTAACACACTCTCTATTGTGTGCCTTGAGATTCCTTCATCTTCTCCAAGTTGTGTGCGTTTTTCTGCAACTTTAAATCCAACAATTGGTATCAGAGCAGGTTGCATCCTCTCGAGCTTAGTCGCCAGCTGCTCTAGCACACGCTTGCTCACTTTCTTCGCTTTCAGTGAGCTTTGGCAAGCGTTCGCAGGTCGACAAAAATTTCACGGTAGCTCGTAGAGCTTAGTCTGCTTAGATTTTTTATTCGGGCTCATTTCGGCCTCCGTTTCCACTACAGGCAGCACTGCACAAGCTATTTCGTCATTTTGTGCAGAATTTTTGTCAATGAAGTTTTCTGCATAACAGGTGCCTCATAGTCTTCTACAGTTTGTGCTATATAGCATATGTTGTTCCCACTCCGTTTCTCCTATTTTCGGGCAGTTTTCACATCAGGTGCATCATTTACCATGGCTGACAACAACACAAATGTGTTCAAGATGTTTGTTGCTGAGGACACGCTGGATGGGGACAACTCCCCTATAGGATGCAACATGTTCTTGTGTCAAAGGGCGTCTGGAACATTGTGCAGGGCATGGATGTACGTTCTGGTTCTGAGGATGTTGAGGATGTTGCAGGTCTTGCTGCAAGGATTGCTGCTATTAGCGTTGTTTTGCCTACGATAGAAAAATCTCGTTGGGATGTAAAGGATGCGCAGGCTCATGCATGGATTGCGTTGTCTGTGAAGCGCACCATTGTTGCTCACATTCGTTCAACAAAATCTGCAAAACAGGCTTGCGATATTCTAGCAGGTCTTTATGCAAGCCGCAATGAGGCTAAAATTGCTTTGCTGCGTAAAGAGCTGGAGTCAAAGATTATGCATGAGGAAGATAATATGGACACTTTCCTTGCCGGTGTCAAGGATATCAATGAGCAACTTATTTCTGCAGGTGAAGTCATTTCAGACAGTTCCCTTGTGCAGACTATTATTGATGCCTTACCAGATTCCTACCAGACTTTTGCTAGTACTTGGAGACTGATGACCCAAGGAAATCCTGAAGTTGTCAAGTTTGATGCTTTATGCACATTGCTGTTGCAAGAGTCACTTTCCAGAAAAAACAGAACTAGGCAGCGTGTAGTTGAATAGGCTTTTATTGCTTCTCAAAGAAAGGGTGGTAACAGCAATGCGGCCACTTCTTATGGTTCTGCTGCAAGTGGCAAAACTTATGTTCCAAATGCTTCTGCTGGCAACAATTCGTCTAGAAATTCTGGTGATAAGGGCAAAAAGAAGATGCGTTGCCATTATTGTAAAGCTAATGATCACTTGATCAAGTCATGTCCTAAGTTGAAGGCCAAAGAGGCTAAGAAGAAAGAGGGTGGTTCCACTGCAAATGCTAGTTCCACTACAAATGCAATCCTGTTGTCCATGATGCATGCTTGTCAATTGTTGCACATTCACATGTGTGGTATTTTGATAGTGGTGCTACAAAGCACATTACCTCACATCGTGAATTGTTTACCTCTCTTGAGTCTGTCCCTCATGGGAATTCAGTCACTTGTGCCAACAATGCCTCTTATCCCGTTCAGGGAGTTGGAAAGATTGTGCTTACTGCTGCAAATGGCAGTTCCTTCACACTTGTTGATGCACTTTATGTACCTGGGATCAAGAAGAATCTCTTGTCTATATCCGCACTTGCTAGACTTGGACTTGTAGTCAAATTTCTGGATGACAGATATACAATTCATGATCTTAGTTTTGGTGATGAAATTGTTGCATCTGGGCTTTTGTGTCATGGGTTGTATAAGCTCACTTTGTATGACAAGTGTGGACAAAATTTTGCAAATGCAGTTGCAGATTCAAGGGCTATTTCAGATGCAAAACTTTGGCATGCACGTTTTGGTCATCTGAATTTTGCCAGTTTGCTGCGTTTGCAGAAATCTGATATGGTTGCTTCTTTGCCGCCTCTTGAAGCACCTGTCAAACATGTTTGTGAAGGCTGTATTTTGGGTAAGATGCAGCGTTCTAAGTTTCCAAAGGATGGTTCAGTTAGAGCCACATGCAGGTTGCAGCTTGTGCATAGTGATGTTTGTGGGCCCATGCAAACTCTGTCCTTGGGAAATTACCTTTACTTTGTGGCTTTCATTGATGATTACTCCAGGCATGCATGGATATTTCCGCTTAAATCGAAGTCCGAAGTTTTTATGTGCTTCAAACAATTTCTGGCTATGGCTGAAAATGTCTCGAAATGTACTATGGGCACCCTCCGTTCCGATCGAGGGGGGAGTATATGTCTCATGAATTTAATGCATTTTTGGCTAGTCGTGGGATAAAACACCAATGTACAGTGCCTTATACACCTCAGCAAAATGGTGTTGCTGAGAGGAAAAACAGGTCACTTACGGAAATGGCACAATGTATGGTCAAAAGTCAAGCTTTGCCGCATTCTTTTTGGCTTAGGGCCATCATGTGTGCCACTTATGTACTTAACAGGTGTCCTACAAAAGCTTTGCAGTCTATTACTCCATATGAAGCATGGCATGATAGAAAGCCTTCTATTGAGAACATGCGTGTTTTTGACTGTTTGGCATATGCTTTGGTGCCACAAACACAGCGCAGAAAATTGGATGATAAGGCTGTCAAATGTATTTTCGTTGGTTATAGTTCTGAAAGCAAAGGTTACAGGTTGTATCATCTGCAAACAAAACGTATTCTGGTTTCATGGGATGTAATGTTTGTGGAAGATTCTGTTCAACCCTTGATGTCATGTACTAGAGACAGTAATTTTAAGCTCACAGGACATTTATGACACTTTTTTGCCTCTTTTCAGTGGTGGAAATGCGAATGTAAGTTCCAATGAGGCAAATGTACAGCCTATGGGGGTTTTTGAAAATGTTACAGATCAGCCTATTATACTGATGCAGATGTACATGATGTACTTGATGAGGAAAGGGCTGAAAATGGCAGGCTAGAGGTATGCCAAAATAGCTAGTGCACACTTTGCGTGACAGTAAATTGGATGCACCTTTGTCCAGTCGTACTCGTTCAAGCTCTCGCCATGCATCAGATTGTTATGCTTTGGCTGTGTCTAGTTTACATGATGTTGAGGAGCCTCTGTCTTTTGATGAAGCACAGAATTCAGAAAATTGGATGGCTGCCATGCAATCAAAATATGATGCACTTATAGAAAATGACACATGGAATTTATGTGATTTGCCTCCTGGCAAAAAGGCCATTGGTACGAAGTGGGTTTACATGTTGAAACGCAAGCCGGATGGTGAGATGGATCGCCATAAGGCTCAACTTGTTGCAAAGGGTTATGCACAACAAAAAGGCATAGATTATGAAGAGACTTTTGCTCCCACTTGTCGTATGACTACTATGCGTTTTCTATGTGCATTGGCAGCTCATTTTGGTTGGATGCACATCAATCAGACATTGTTACTGCTTTCTTGAATGGTGACATATTTTGAGGAAGTTTATGTAACGCAGCCTCACAGTTCTGTTATAAAAGGACAAGAGGACAAAGTGTGCAGATGTAAGAAGGCTTTGTATGGGTTGAAGCAATCTTCTCGTGCTTGGTATGAGAAATCTGACACTCATTTGGTCAAACGAGGCTTTCGTAACAGTCCAACAGAAAGCACATTCTATGTAAAGCGTGAGGATGATGTACTTCTCATTGTGGTTCTTTATGTCGATGATTTGCTGATCACTGGACCAAATGAGAGACGTATTGATGAATTTAAGGCTGATTTGAATGCTACTTTCAAGATGAAAGATTTGGGGCTGTTGCATCATTACTTGGGTATACAGTTTAAGCCGTGTGATGGTGGTATTGCCTTGTGTCAGAAAAGTTACATAGAGACATTGCTATGTAAGTTTAGACTTGAGGATTGCAAACCTATTGCCATTCCCATGGAAACAGGTTTGAAGTTGAGTCTACATGATGTTGTCAATCCTGCTGATGTCACTCTTTATCAAACTGCTGTTGGCTGCTACATTTATGTATGCAACACAAGGCCGGATATTCAGTTTGTAGTCTCACAGGTCAGCAAATTTATGCATAGCACAGGGTCTAAGCATTGGTAGGTTGTCAAGAGGATTTTCCGCTACCTTAGCGGCACTTTACATCTTGGCTTGTTTTATCCCAAGGGGGGATCATTGCCGCCAAACTTACATGCTTTTTTGGACTCAGATTGGGCTGGTTGTTTTGACACACGAGTGTCCACAAGTGGTTTTTGTTTCATGCTTGGCAGTTCATGTATATCATGGTTGAGCAAGAAGCAACCTACTGTGGCCACTTTGAGTTGTGAGGCTGAGTACATGGTAGTCTTCACAGCTACGATCGAGTGTGTATGGCTCATATGCCTTATGGCTGATTTGGGTGTTGGACAGGACACTACCAACACTATCTACACTAACAGTCAGAGCGCATTGGCAGTTGCAAGGAACCCAGTTTTTCATGCTCGCACAAAGCACATTGAGGTGCATTACCACTATGTCAGGAAGAGGCTCTCAGCAGGAGAGATTAGCTTGGCTTATGTGCCAACATAGGACAACCTTGCAGACCTTTTCACAAAGGCATTGTCTCGTGAGAAGCTTGAAGCTTTCCGCAAAGCTTTGGGCTTACTCCCCTTTGTGGACTGATCATGTCCTTAGGGCATGGCACTTCCCTTTACTCATGTGCCAGCTCTCGTTCACTGCATCACTCCAGGGGGGATTTGTTACCATATACATGTGGTAGTGATGTGTGTGAACACACTAGGACCATCGGGCATTTTTTCCCTCTTAGGAGGTTTTTTCCCCCGTGCATTGTATATATGCCCATCACTCTAGGGATATCTATCTTTCCATTGTATACTGAGTAACACACTCTCTATTGTGTGCCTTGAGCTTCCTTCGTCTTCTCCAAGCTGTGTGTGTTTCTCTGCAACCCTAATTTCAACACGTTGTGTCTTAAGCATGTACTCCACAACCCTTTGCATGCCCAAGACCTCAATGGGAAGCGATCCGGACTCAAGAAGTAAGAGCATGTAGGGTGTTTGTGTCTTGACTTGGAGAAATGTGGTGAGAAAATGCTTTTGGACATTCTCAAACTCTTTCCAAGTAGACTTCCCGATGCTTCCACCACACACCTCCACTCCATAAAGAAGCACCGGTGTCACCAATGTTTCAAAGAGGTACTTTTTGAGAGCCCAACACTTGATCTCTCCAGCATTGCACATGTTCTCAAATGCATAATCAACCCTCTTTCCGGCTTCCAAGCGACGCATTGCACAATCCTTGCATTTATGATTGGATGGAACCTCAAGGCCAAGGTACTTGAAGTGATCTACCACTTCAAGTTTCTCATTGTATGGATTTTCATCATTGAGGGTCGTTACAAGCATAACTTTGGTTTTGGATCCATTCATGATCAGCCCGCTATGTAGGCAAAAGCGTTCCAAGACACTCATAAGCTTTTGTGAATCTTCTACAGTATGTGCCAAGAGCACTACATCATCGGCATAAAGCAAAAACATGATCACCACATTTCCGATCTTAACCTCTTCTATGCTTTCTTACTGCATAAAATCAAGAACCATGCATTCCAATTCATCAATGAGTAGCCCAAAGAGGGTTGGGAAAAGTGGGCATCCTTGTTTGACACCAATGGTTTTTGCAAAAAATTCTGAAACTCCATCTCCCATATGTAATCGACATATCATTTTTTGGTAGATGCGAAAGATTGCATGCATAAATTCTCTCGGCACTTGAAGGCTTTGCATACGTCTCCAAAGATTTCCTCACGGTACCATGTTGAAAGCTTTCTTGAAATCCACAAAGCAACAATACAACACTTTTTCCTTTCAATCGAGACTCTTCATAAGAACTCGAAGAGTGACAAGGTGATCAATAGTGCTATGATGCTTTCGAAAACCTACTTGGCCAAGCGCATGTTTGCCATTCTTTTCAGCCCATTCACTTATCTTCATCTCCATGATACATCCAAATAACTTTGCCATCAAAGAACCAACCATTATAGTGCGATAGTTGTTCACATTGTTTACATCTCCTCCTTTGTGCAAAGATTTGATCCAATTTGCACTCCAATCATGAGGCATGCCATGATGAAGTGCAAGGTTGAACATATCGCATATCCAATATCGTGTTTCCTTGCTTGTCCATTTAATCATTTCAGCCTTAACACCTTGAAGGTCCCCTGCCTTGCAAGTAGCAAGTTTCTCAAGCGCGCGGCATACATCTTCAATGGTAAAGAAGGGAGACATAAATGGAAGGGAGCTACAACACTCCATCTTATCAACATTGGGTTGCTCATAGAGGTTCTTGCAATGCATATACATATCCTCAAGAGTCAAATCACCAAAGCTCTCAACGCGCTTGCCTTTTAGATTTTGCCAAAACTTGCCACATGCATGCGCTTTCTCTTGCGCTAAAAGAAGTTGTTTTTTGACTTCCCACCTTCTCCTCTTCTTTTGAACAAGTGCTTTGTATGTGTGTGAACATTCCACGTAAACTTCCTTGTCTTTCTTGCATCCAATCTTAGCAAGTGTTTTTGGGCTTGACTACATTCCATGTCAAACCATTTCTTCTTGGTGCTACCCTTCTTAGACCTTTTGTAAGACATGTGTTTCACTGAAAAACATTCCTTTGCACAAGAGCAAACTTCTTTGAAAAATTTCCACTTGCATTCTAATGTTGGGCTCTCTTGATGCTCTATCATGCTTAACAATTGGTCCACCATATCAGCATATATAAGTGCTCGTTTGAAGTCCAGACGTAGGTACAAATGATTCACATCATGATTGGAGGCTACATGCTCGGGCCGTTTACCACACTTGAGGTCAATACATAACATCCTATGATCCGATTTCAGATTCCATTCACCAAGTGTAAAGCTTTGTATGCATTCTAGAGTGGCTTCCGAGAACAACATATAGTCAATAACGCTATCACCATTGTGCTTTCTACATGTAAAGTCATTGGTGCCTTGCCATAGAGATACACCATTTGCAATGAGCATTCCGGTACTTTTCATAGTGATCCAGTTCTTTTGCATCATTAAAACTTTGATTATACATGTATGAGTCATCCATTCTTCTTGAGACATGCGGCATGTCGACTTGTTGTGTATCGTGTTGTAACGTATTTGTGCGAGCATTCATGTCTCCAAAAACAATGACTTCACCTTGATCCTTGTAATAAGCAATGTCTTCCTCTAGTTCAACAGAGGGTTGATCTCTATCCATATCCAAGCGAGCATAAAAGTTGGAGTCATAGTGAGGAATGTAGCAACTAGCCACAAACATGACTTGACCATTTGGTGGTCTGATTTTCAGCCATAAGTAGCATTTATACTTATCTTCTTTGACAATGGAAACATCTTTCAAACCCTTTTTGGTAATACATGCTATGCCTCCTTGGCCTCTTTGTTGCTTTGCATTTTTGGTCCACATCAAAGAATGCACGTCGTATTTGTCAAATCCAAGAATTTGTTGCGCATCATGCTCCCATGTTTCGACAAGAAGTATCACATTGGAGTCATTGGTAAGCTCATCAATGCCAATTCCCCCATTCCATGGATACGCGTTACAATTCCAAACGCTTATTCGCAAGTGAGAGTTGGTCTCATAGATCATGTGTCCCTATTTATTGGGTGGACTTGCATCCTCCTCAAGTGGCTTTTCTTCTTGAGATGACACCTTAACCTTCTTGCTTCTTTTCTCATATGCTTTGCAACGTACATTTTGTTGCATAAGAGTGCGATCCTCATATACATTACAACCCATTCCTTTGAGGTAGATCCAACTATTGTCAAGGATGATCTTTCTCTTTACCTCATCAGCTATGGTACATACAATAGGTCTTTCTCCCGAGCGAGGGACTCCTTGTTTTCCAACTCGATGTGCACCATAAGCCATGATTCCTGACATACCAAAGTGTATAGCAACAAACTCTTCAATAGCAATCGCAAGAGATTGGGGTGTTTCCATGCTTTCCTCCTTGATTCCACGAATGACGATGTGAGAGAGAGAACACATGATGTGGGTGGAGTAGCTCACCACGATGTGTGTGTGAGAGAGCCTCTTATTCTTCTAACTAGTAAAGAATAAGGTGTGTACAAGTGATGGTTGTCATACATCTCTGGTGCGTCCAACCAAGGTAAGAGTCACATCACCTTTACCCCAGCAATCACATCAAAGAATAAGGCATCTACAAGTGATGGGTGGTCGGATGCCTCTGGCACGTCCCGATCGAGGTAAGAGGCACACCATTTTTACCCTAACATCATATTGGTCAATTTTGAGTTAAAATATGTAAACATCCTAATAGAGAGCTCTATCTCCATTGGGACATCAGCAGGATCCACTAGGTCATAGTCATCATCATCATCATCCAAGGGGTCCTTAACATCCCCCTCAATGACGTCGGTCTCCATAAAGTCTGGCTCATCATCTAGAGAAGATTCATTAGGGTTGGTGGCCTCTTGGCCTCTACGGATGCATTGGGTCCAAAGTCGGCTCTATGAATATGGAGGGCATTTGCGGGTCATCGATGAACACACTCTGAAATAAGAGAGAACCTGGTATCTATGGAGTAGTTAGCATACTTCTTTCCTTAAAAAACAAAGTTTATCACCCCCTTTGAACCGTAGCCATCAAAGGTGATGTAGGGTCTATGTTAGAGCTCTTGTGGCCAATCTCTCCAGAGTAGCACTTAATGCCAATGAGAAAGACGGTCGCATCCCTGGGTATTAACAATCTGCCCTATGTCCATAGTGCTGAGCAACCACCCTCCTAGCTTTGGTGAAAAGCTTCCTAATCAACAATTCCACTTAATTTACTTTGCCTGGCAATTTAGCAGCAATAACACAAAATGAGTAGCACGAAAAATGTTATCCTTGACATAAGCAAGGATAGTGTCCATATCATCTTCCTCATGCATAATCTTTGATTCCAACTTTTTACGCAGCAATGCAATTTTAGCCTCATTGCGACTTGCATAAAGACCATCCAGAATATCCCAAGCATGTTTGGTAGGTTTTGTTGAACGAATGTGAGGAGTAATAGTGTGCTTCACAGACAAGGCAATCAATGCGTGAGCCCGCACATCTTTCAAATCCCAATGAGCTTGCTCAGCTGTAGGAAAAACAAATCTAACAGCAGCAATCCTTGTAGCAACACCTTCAACATCGCCTACATCCTCAGAACCAGGACGTACATCAATGCCCTGCACAATATTTGAGACGTCCTTCGACACAAGACATGTTGCATCATGTAAGCCCGTATAGGGTAATTGTCCCCATCCAATCTATCCTCAACAACATACATCTTGAACACATTTGTGTTGTTGTCAGCCATGGTAAATGCTGCACCTGATATGAAAATTGCCCGAAAAGAGGAGACAAAAGGCGGGAACAACATGTGCTATGTAGCACAAATCCTAGAAGACCGTAAGAACCTGTTATGCAAGAAACGGCACTAGCAAAAATTATGTGCAAAATGAGGAAATAGCATGTGAAGTACTGCCTATAGTGGAAACGGAAGTCGAAATGAGCCCGAATCAGAAATGTGAGCAGACTGAGCTCTTCGAGTATACCCAAAAATTTTGTCGACTTGCGAATGCTCGCCAAAGCTCATTGAAATCGGAGAAAGTGAGCAGGCGTGTGTTGGAGCTGTTGGCAATTAAGCCCGAGAGGATGCAACCTGCTCTGATACCAATTGTTAGAAATAGGGTTGCAGGAAAACACACACAACTTGGAGAAGATGAAGGAAGCTCCAGGCACACAATAGAGAGTGTTTTACTTAGTGGAAATGGAAAGATAGATAACCCTAGAATGATGGGCGTATATGCAATGCACGGGGGGAAAAACCTCCTAAAGAGGGAAAAATGCCCCGGCGGTCCTAAGTGTGTTCACACACATCACTACCAAATGTATATGGTAACAAAACGCGTAGTCGGGGACCTCAAAAAAACTGGCAATGATTATTCTTAATTGAAAGAGCAAGGAAAGAGGAACACAATGCAAGTTTTGGATTTGAAATCAGATTACCCAACCATTAGATATGTTGATTACAAGTTGGAGTAGCTTAGCCGCTTGACCTGTCAGGACACCGGCAAGGGTGGACTAGACAAGGGCAGGGCCGGGCTAGGCGGTGTGGAAAGGGGAGTCCAACTAGGGCAAAGGGCCAGGGGCTTTGCTATATAATGGGTGGTTGGGTGGTGGACTCTTAGGCTCTAGCTTCCCTTGTCTTACACTGGGATCAGAGCTAAGTGCCTATTTTGGGAAAGGGGAAGGCGTGGTGCTTTCTAGCCACACAAAGCCTTGCATGTCGTGGTCCAAGACTGTGGGGATCACCCCTTGCTAAGGAAGTCGATGAGGAAGAAGCCCCATGGGCACGCGGGCTTGGCAAGGAGAGCCACGGGCTCATCAGAGGTGCAAGGGCCTGCTAGTCGCTTCTCGACACAGGGCTGACGCCCATCTTGCATTGCATCGTCCGCCCCGGGCGTTCCAAGCCCCTGCGTGCCCTCAGCTGTTACCACCCTTTCTTTGAGCAGCAATTAAAGCCTGTTCAATTGCAGGTTGTCTAGTCCTGTTTTTTCTAGCAAGTGGCCTTGCAACAACAATGTGCACAATGCGTCAAACTTAACTTCAGGATTTCCTTGGGTCATAAGTCTCCAAGTACTAGCAAAAGTCTGGTAAGAATGTGGCAAGGCATCAAGAACAGTCTGCACAAGGGAACTATCTGAAATGACGTCACTTACAGAAATAAGTTACTCATTGATATCCTTGACACCAACAAGGAAAGTGTCCATATCATCTTCCTCATGCATAATCTTTGATTCTAACTCTTTACGCAGCAATGCAATTTTAGCCTCATTGCGACTTGCATAAAGACCATCCAGAATATCCCAAGCCTGTTTGATAGATTTTGTTGAACGAATGTGAGGAGTAATAGTGTGCTTCACAGAAAAGGCAATCAATGCATGAGCCTGCACATCTTTCAAATCCCAATGAGCTTGCTCAATTGTAGGAAAAACAACTCTAACAGCAGCAATCCTCGTAGCATGACCTGCAACATCCTCAACATTGCCTACATCCTCAAAACCAGGACGTACATCAATGCCCTGCACAATATTTGAGACGTCCTTCAACACAAGACATGTTGCATCATGTAAGCCCATATAGGGTAATTGTCCCCATCCAATCTGTCCTCAGCAGCAAACATCTTGAACACATTTGTGTTGTTGTCAGCCATGGTAAATGTTGCACATGATATGAAAATTGCCCGAAAAGAGGAGACAAAAGGCGGGAACAACATGTGCTATTTAGCACAAATCCTAGAAGACCGTAAGAACCTGTTATGCAAGAAACGGCACTAGCAAAAATTATGTGCAAAATGAGGAAATAGCATGTGAAGTACTGCCTATAGTGGAAACGGAAGTCGAAATGAGCCCAAATCAGAAATGTGAGCAGACTGAGCTCTTCGAGTATACCCAAAAAATTTGTCGACGTGCGAATGCTCGCCAAAGCTCATTGAAATCGGAGAAAGTGAGCAGGCGTGTGTTGGAGCTGTTGGCAATTAAGCCCGAGAGAACGTAACTTGCTCTGATACCAATTGTTAGAAATAGGGTTGCAGGAAAACACACACAACTTGGAGAAGATGAAGGAAGCTCCAGGCACACAATAGAGAGTTTTTTACTTAGTGGAAATGGAAAGATAGATAACCCTAGAATGATGGGCGTATATGCAATGCACGGGGGGAAAAACCTCCTAAAGAGGGAAAAATGCCCCGGCGGTCCTAAGTGTGTTCACACACATCACTACCAAATGTATATGGTAACAAAACGCGTAGTCGGGGACCTCAAAAAAACTGGCAATGATTATTCTTAATTGAAAGAGCAAGGAAAGAGGAACACAATGCAAGTTTTGGATTTGAAATCAGATTACCCAACCATTAGATATGTTGATTACAAGTTGGAGTAGCTTAGCCGCTTGACCTGTCAGGACACCGGCAAGGGTGGACTAGACAAGGGCAGGGCCGGGCTAGGCGGTGTGGAAAGGGGAGTCCAACTAGGGCAAAGGGCCAGGGGCTTTGCTATATAATGGGTGGTTGGGTGGTGGACTCTTAGGCTCTAGCTTCCCTTGTCTTACACTGGGATCAGAGTTAAGTGCCTATTTTGGGAAAGGGGAAGGCGTGGTGCTTTCTAGCCACACAAAGCCTTGCATGTCGTGGTCCAAGACTGTGGGGATCACCCCTTGCTAAGGAAGTCGACGAGGAAGAAGCCCCATGGGCACGCGGGCTTGGCAAGGAGAGCCACGGGCTCATCAGAGGTGCAAGGGCCTGCTAGTCGCTTCTCGACACAGGGCCGAAGCCCATCTTGCATTGCATCGTCCGCCCCCCGCGTTCCAAGCCCCTGCGTGCTACCTGCTCACGGCTATGGCCGTTTGAAGCTTCAAGTTCACACTACAGCGCCTAAGGCCCTTGGCCTTAGGACTTCAAACTAAAGGCTTAGGGGTGATACACACCCCCACAAGGAGTACACACCCAAGGGATACACACCCCGCCGTAAGCAACAGACTCGAGCACATACCCGAGTGGAATCAAGACGGGGCCAGTAAGTACTTGGCTTTCACGAATTCCCTGTGTGTTGGCTGCAAAAATTCAGCACGCCGATAAAAGCTTCATAAGTGGATTCATTGGCGACAGTAGTTGTCAAATTGATTGCGGTCAAAAGCAATACCCCTCACACTCGATTCGGTTGCAACGTGTTCAAGACAAGTACCTGCACGGTTGAAATTTTGGATCATTTTTTATTTGGACAATCGACGTAATTAGCAAGGCTAATTGATCTTAATTAGCCTTGGCGGTGCATTCTACATCTACAAGTATTTTTTCTTGCTATTCCTTCCACTACACTGTGTCGCCATGGATTCGGATATCAATATGACATTCGATTTTGAGCAAAGTACGCATGATCCTACCAATGATGGCCCGCGGCCGGATCCTCTCAAGGAGAGTACTCGCGACGCTACGGTAGGTGAAGATACTTACGAATTTCTCGATATTCAAGAATTTTGTGCACTTCAAACACGCATGACATTCATGGATGAAAATTTTAAAGCTTTAAATGAAAATGTTGCTAAACTATCCACATTAGTAATTCAATTAGTGCAACAGCAGTCCAAGAGTCCTGCTGACACGCACATGCATGAGCACGTTGCTACACAAGGGCAAGGCACGTCTAATCTAGGGCAAGGCCCGAATGCTGATACGTTGCATACTCTCACTGCAAAAGAGGTGGACGAATTGTTTAAAAACACCAAACCCCCGATTTTTAAGGGAGAAGACCGAGACCGCAATAAGGATGCAGTGAATATCTTTCTCAGCAAGTGGGATGGAATTCACGCTTTACGACGTACTCCGAATGCAATCAGAGCTCTGCAAACGAGCTTAACGCTGGAAGGCAAGGCCTACAAATGGTGGATGTCTCTCAAGGAGAAGAACATCATACCACAGAGTTGGGCAGCTTTTGAAGCAATGCTTAGCAAGGAATTTTTTTCTACAAACGAGGCCGATAGAAATTGGACGGCTTGGGACACATGTTCCATGTGCCAATACCCATCACTCCTTGAATATATCTCTCACTATCGGACGTTATCCTCAAGTTGGAAGGCTTAGATACCTTTCAACAACTACGGGGGTTCATACGAGGTCTGACACCCGAGCTTAAGAAGTATGTCAAGACCCAAGACCCTAAAACACTTGAGGAAGCCATAGTGAAAGCACATATTCATGATGATCCTGATGAAAATAAAACACATAATAGTCATGTGCCTGCTAATATACATGGTAATACACGCACTCAGTATGGGCACAATAAAAGAAAATTTATAGTTTCCAATTCAGATGCATCTAAAAAACCCAAGGGGTCCAGGGGTCCTCTCTCTCGTGAGGACTTTGATAAAGCCAAGAAAGAAAAAATTATGTTTTAAACGTTTAGGAAGAGGTCATGGCAAAAAGGATTGTCCCAAGGGAAAATCTGTTGCTCAGGGCAACGAGAAAGCAGTGCACACGGTGCAACTGCTGCCTCTTGAGTCTTCCTCACGATTCTCTACAGTGGAAGTAACACACATTGAGGTGGTGCATGAATGTTGTCTCACACCTTCCATGTGGCAACCAACCTTTGGACCACATGAGTTAGTACGTATGCACGTATATCTGCAAGGGCACAAGGTGCACATCTTGGTAGATGACGGTGCTACTCACAATTTCATCAATTACAGATTGGTGAAAAAACTCAAACTGCCTCAAACTCCGAGTACCCACCGCTACAAGGTAGCAATGATGAATGGACATGATACTGAAATATGGGATACTCAATGCCTAGCTGTTCTATTGGAAATACAAGGGTACTCTACATGTTTGGATTTTCAGGTTATGAACATGGAAAGGGTTGATATGGTTCTTGGTAGGGAGTGGTTGCATAGCCTAGGACCATCACTGAAGCGTAGCTATGAGCACAACAGCTTGATGTTTGAATCCCATGGCGCACATGTGTTGTTGTTAAGAGAAAAAGATATACCTTCATCACCACTGATTTGTATCGTTGACCTTATGCAGCTCGTTTCTGATAATAAAATAGATCAAGTTTTCTTGTGTTACTCACTGTCTCATTTTCTTTCTAGCATTGAGTGTGTTGAACATTCCTCAATGCCGCATGCTTCTCTCTCCTCTATTCCACCAATTGCTAATTCTAAACAAGCAAACATTGCTAGTCAATTACAAAAATTATTAAAGGAATTTCAAGATGTATTTCCTAATGATTTGCCATCAGGATTATCGTCGACACGGATCAATACAACATAGCATTGACGTGGCTGCAGACTGTAAACCTGTTTAGTAAACCACCTTACCGTATGAGTTATTCAAAAGCTGCTAAGGTGGAACGTCAGCTTGCTGGCTACCTTAGCAAAGGGTTTATACAACCCAGTCCTTCACCATGGGCTTCGCCTATCCTCTTAGCGAAGAAAAAGGACGGCAGTATGCGCATGTGCGTAGACTACTGTGGCTTAAATGCGATTACAGTTAAGAACAAATACCCATTGCCCAAAGTAGATGAGTTGTTTGATAAGCTCACTCATGCTCGCATTTTTACGAAAATAGACTTGCGGTCAGGATATCACCAAGTCCGTATTCGACTTGCCGATATATCCAAAACTGCATTCCGAACACGGTTTGGACACTACGAGAGGACACCGGCAAGGCCGGACTAGACAAGGGCAGGGCCGGGCTAGGCGGTGTGGAAAGGGGAGTCCAACTAGGGCAAAGGGCCAGGGGCTTTGCTATATAATGGGTGGTTGGGTGGTGGACTCTTAGGCTCTAGCTTCCCTTGTCTTACATGAGTGTACGTAAAACATAGCTCTTTTTTCTTCAAACGATAAGCCTCCTTTTCACATTAAAGTTATTGACTTTTATAACTAGGGCTCTTTAAATGGCCAGTGGCCGACTCACATTGGGCCTTTACACATATCATGACAAAATTACAACTCAGGGAATTGACCTACTATTGTGGAATCGGGATTTACACAGTGTGGCTACACTAGCTCGGAAAAATAACAAAGTACAAATGTGGTGTCCCGCTAAGCGTCCAGCTAGGTGGACACCGGTATACTCTATTCGTCAACAGTGTCACGTGAAAATTCCGCACAAGGAGAGAATTATGGTCAAAATACAGCTTGTTGCCCACTGCACAATCAATATTTTAGACCCCAGGCTCCTTCGAGAACCACATATAGATTCATCGGATGAATGAACCCACTTAACCAGATAAAAACCATGATTAAACTTGCTATGTATTTAGATCATTGATATCACATCTTGAGTACAAGTTATTAATCGTTCCTTAAACGGGGTTACCTACTACGAGTGTAGGGGTGCAACCATATGGAGTCGTGAGTTTGATGAGTGGTTCATATATGTTTTATGGCTTGTTTTGGTGAATTGATTTCTATTGTTTGATGTCCATAAACTTATACAAAAATGTATGGTTGGCCAACTTGAACCGTACGAGTAAATATAAATAAGATGGCTTTCTTTTTATGTTACGGTTGTTTGTATAAATCTCATATGGACAAAGTGATAGTTTATGTTATGGGGTTGGGCTTGATGCATTGGTTTGAGGTCAAATGCTTTCATTTGCATGTTATGAACCCAACAAAAATAGCAAAAAGTTATTTTTCACATGTATATGAAGTTGTGGCTTATGTTTGATCAAAGTGGTGGGACAGTTCTGCATCATGGTTGAGTTGATGGGATGATATCATATAATGCATGGAACCTCATGGAGCTCTATGTGCTAGGGGAGTGTGATGTGGTCATGGTGCATCACTTATGCATGGTTAAACATGATCAAAATGGATTTTGAAGTTATGTTTAGTCACTCATCAGCCTCCTTTTACGCATAAATGATTCATTCTTAAGGGCAATGTGTGTTGACTCAGTTTCATTCCAGGGTGAGTATGGTCAAACTCCAAGCGTAAGAGTTGGTTCAGTAAGAAATATGGTTTATGGTCAAGGGCTGAGATTAGTGTTAAGATCAATTTCGTTAACATACAAAAATCCCTTTTAGATAGATTCAAAGAGGAAATTTTACATAATAATTTACATTTTTTGCAATTGAACTCTATTTTATTAATTTTTTCAGATGGATTTTCTCCTTCTCTCTCTCTCTCTCTCTTTGACCTAGTAGGCAGCAGTTCACTCTTTTGACCATAACTTGCTCATCCGAACTCCGATTTAGGTGATCTATAGCCTCAATCGAAGAGCACGAAGCCCTCTACGCATTGATGTAAAGACAGAATTTTTCTGTGTAATGAAAGGCTTTGCTGTAACAGCATCTCAGAACTGAAAAAACTGTCAAAACTTTGCGTTTTTGTTGCCGACTTGAAGGCAATGTCAGACAAAACTCGCAAGGGTGGAAAAGCCACACTCACCATGGAGAATGATGCAAAATCTCCAAGGAATTTGGATGCTAATCCAACCACATCGTCTACAACAACGGAAGCAATGATCATGGCTTACTTGATCTCGTTACAAGAAACCGTCAACAAGCAAGGTGAAGAGTTGCGCGCACTTGCAATGGAGAATGGTACTTTAAGAGTTCTCGTTGTGGAGAATGAGCACCTCAAGAAGGTTCTTGAAATGCAAACAACACGCTTGATGCATCTTGAGAATGAAGTTCAAGAATGTAAACACTCTCTTGTGGACATGAATGTAGTGAAAGAGCGCTTGAGCAAAGTTGAGAGTGATCATGTATTGAAAGAGGAAACGATAGATACAATACGACATGATGTATGTGAGATGAGAAATGCATCCAAATCATGGGCTGATATATGTAAGGATAATGTGGTTTCTACATCTCCTATCACGTAAGCCGTTGTCCAAGCAAAGAATGTAGAGAATGTGGACACTCAAGAATTGCAAGAACGACAAAAACGCTCAAAGAACATCGTCATTCGTGGAATCAAGGAGGAAAGCATGGAAACACCCCAATCTCTTGCGGTTGCTATTGAAGAGTTTTTTGCTACACACTTTGGCATGTCAGGAATCATGGCTTATGGTGCACATCGAGTTGGAAAACAAGGAGTCCCTCGCTCGGGAGAAAGACCTATTGTATGTACCATGGCTGATGAGGTAAAGAGAAAGATCATCCTTGACAATGGTTGGATCTACCTCAAAGGAACGGGTTGTAATGTATATGAGGATCGCACTCTTATGCAACAAAATGTACGTCGCAAAGCATACGAGGAAAGAAGCAAGAAGGTTAAGGTATCATCTCAAGAAGAAAAGTCACTTGAGGAGGATGCAAGTCCACCCAACAAATAGGGACACATGATCTATGAGACCAACTCACACTTGCGAATAAGCTTTTGGAATTGTAACGGGTATCCATGGAATGCGGGAATTGGCATTGATGAGCTTACCAATGACTCCGATGTGATACTTCTTGTCGAAACATGGGAGCATGATGCGCAACGAATTCTTGGATTTGACAAATACAATGTACATTCTTTGATGTGGGCCAAAAATGCAAAGCAACGAAGAGGCCAAGGAGGCGTAGCATGTATGACCAAAAAGGGTTTGAAAGATGTTTCCATTGTCAAAGAAGATAAGTATAAACGCTACTTATGGCTGAAAATCAGCCCACCAAATGGTCAAGTCATGTTTGTGGCCGGCTGCTACATTCCTCACTATGACTCCAACTTTTATGCTCGCTTGAATATGGATAGAGATCAGCCCTTTGTTGAACTAGAGGAAGACATTGCTCATTACAAGGATCAAGGTGAAGTCATTGTTTTTGGAGACATGAATGCTCGCACAAATATGTTACAACACGACACACAACAAGTCGACATGCCGCATGTATCAAGAAGAGTGGATGACTCATACATGTATAATCGAAGTTCTAATGATGCAAAAGAAGTGGATCACTATGGAAAGTCACTTCTACATATGTGCAATAGTACCGGAATGCTCATTGCAAATGGTGTATCTCTATGGCAAGGCACCAATGACTTTACATGTAGAAAGCACAATGGTGCTAGCGTGATTGACTATATGTTGTTCTCAGAAGCCACTCTAGAATGCATACAAAGCTTTACACTTGGTGAATGGAATCCGGAATCGGATCATAGGATGTTATGTATTGACCTCAAGTGTGGTAAACGGCCCGAGCATGTAGCCTCCAATCATGATGTGAATCATTTGTACCTACGTCTAGCCTTCAAACGAGCACTTATATATGCTGATATGGTGGACCAAATGTTAAGCATGATAGAGCATCAAGGGAGCCCAACATTAGAATGCAAGTGGAAAGTTTTCAAAGAAGTAATTTTCTCTTGTGCGAAGGAATGCTTTTCGGTGAAACACATGTCTTGCAAAAGGTCTAAGAAGGGTAGCACCAAGAAGAAATGGTTTGACATGGAATGTAGTCAAGCCCGAAAACACTTGCTAAGATTGGATGCAATCAAAGACAAGGAAGGTTACTTGGAATGTTCACACACATACAAAGCACTTGTTCAAAAGAAGAGGAGAAGGTGGGAAGTCGAAAAACAACTTCTTTTAGCACAAGAGAAAGCACATGCATGTGGCAAGTTTTGGCAAAATCTAAAAGGCAAGCGCGTTGAGAGCTTTGGTGACTTGACTCTTGAGGATATGTATATGCATTGTAAGAACCTCTATGAGCAACCCAATGTTGATAAGATGGAGGGTTGTAGCTCCCTTCCATTTATGTCTCCCTTCTTTACCATTGAAGATGTATGCCGCGCGCTTGAGAAACTTGCTACTCGCAAGGCAGGTGACCTTCAAGGTGTCAAGGCTGAAATGATTAAATGGACAAGCAAGAAAACACGATATTGGATATGCGATATGTTTAACCTTGCACTTCAGTATGGCATGCCTCATGATTGGAGTGCAAATTGGATCAAACCTTTGCACAAAGGAGGAGATGTAAACAATGTGAACAACTATCGCACTATAATGGTTGGTTCTTTGATGGCAAAGTTATTTGGATGTATCATGGAGATGAAGATAAGTGAATGGGCTGAAAAGAATGGCAAACGTGCGCTTGGCCAAGCAGGTTTTCGAAAGCATCATAGCACTATTGATCACCTTGTCACTCTTCGAGTTCTTATGGAAGCGTCTCGATTGAAAGGAAAAAAGTTGTATTGTTGCTTTGTGGATTTCAAGAAAGCTTTTGACATGGTACCGCGAGGAAATCTTTGGAGACGTATGCAAAGCCTTCAAGTGCCGAGAGAATTTATGCATGCAGTCTTTCGCATCTACCAAAAAGTGATATGTCGATTACGTATGGGAGATGGAATTTCAGAATTTTTTGCAAGCACTATTGGTGTCAAACAAGGATGCCCACTTTCCCCAACCCTCTTTGGGCTACTTATTGATGAATTGGAATACATGGTTCTTGATTTTATGCAGCAAGAAGGCATAGAAGAGGTTAAGATTGGAAATGCGGTGATCATGCTTTTGCTTTATGCCGATGATGTAGTGCTCTTGGCACATACCTTAGAAGATGCACAAAAGCTTATGAGTGTCTTGGAACGCTTTTGCCTACATAGCGGGCTGATCGTGAATGGATCCAAAACCAAGGTTATGCTTGTAAAGACCCTCAATGACGAAAATCCATGCATTGTATACAACAATGAGAAACTTGAAGTGGTAGATCACTTCAAGTACCTTGGCCTTGAGGTTCCATCCAATCATAAATGGAAGGATTGTGCAATGCGTCGCTTGGAAGCCGGAAAGAGGGATTATTATGCATTTGAGAACATGTGCAATGCAGGAGAGATCAAGTGTTGGGCTCTCAAAAAGTACCTCTTTGACACATTGGTGACACCGGTGCTTCTTTATGGAGTGGAGGTGTGGGGTGGAAGCATCGGGAAGTCTACTTGGAAAGAGTTTGAGAATGTCCAAAAGCGTTTTCTCACCAACTTTCTCCAAGTCAAGACACAAACACCCTACATGCTCTTACTTCTTGAGTCCGGATCGCTTCCCATTGAGGTCTTGGGCATGGAAAGGGTTGTGGAGTACATGCGTAAGACACAACGTAGCCCTTTGCATCGACTTCCTAGAATCGCATATGAAGCAAGTCAAAAGGTTCAAAAGACATGCAAGAGCAAAATACTAAGTTCGGGGTGGATGCTTGATATCAAGAAATGGTTTGGAAGATGGGATGCATGTCACTTGGTCAAGGATGCGTCGATCGACTCCCAAGTTAATGAGGCCTTCTTACAACGCCAATGTATCATGGCTTGGGAGAAATCCGGAGGTTCTCGCTTCAGCCATTACACCACACACGTTGCCCCAAACTACAAATCTCTCTTCTTCTCGGAACGAGGTAACCGAACCCATTCCTACATCCTTGAGCCCATCCCGTTGAGTGCGATCCGCACCATTGCCTCCATTCGTCTTAGCTCCCATTCTCTACGCTGCGAGACAGGACGTTGGGGCACTGGCGAGGAGTGTCATCGACTTTGCACCTTATGCCCTCGTCAAGTGCGAGAGAGTGAGTACCACACACTACTTGAGTGCTCAGCTTTTGACCACATTAGGTCCTCTTTTCCCCATATATTCAGCCATGAGCTCTCCCTACATACCTTCCTCTCCCAACCACGATGTGGACTCTCTATTGTGACGCTCATTTCAGCCATTTTTGAGCATCGAGAGTCACTTATGAACTCCACTCACACCACGTGACATGTTCATTTGGTCCCATAGGTCATATTTGACCTCCCAGGACGATAATAGAACTATCTATCTATCTATCTATCTCTCTCTCTCTCTCTCTCTCTCTCTCTCTCTCTCTCTCTCTCTCTCTCTCTCTCTCTCTCTCTCTCTCTCTTTCTTTAAAGTTCACAAGCTTCTCTGTGAGGTAGTCCTCCCCTAGGCGAGGGGCGGCCCTGTGGGAGGGCGTTAGGATCCAACCTTGCCCTACCAAAGCCCACAAAAAACATTAGTGAATTGAGGCTTTCGGTAGCAGGTCAGCATCCTTGTAGGCTCGCCTCACAGGTTTTTGGTAGCAATAGGTTGAGGCTTTTGGTAGCAACTCAGCAACAGGTCTGGCCTTTGTAGGCTCGCCCTGCAACAAGTCGTCAGGGCCCAGCCTTGCTCTACACAAAGTTTGCAAGGCGTACGATATTTTGATGATGCTTTCCTGAGCAAATTCAAAGATTTTCTTTGGTGTTTGCATTTTCTTGTTCTACTTGTTTTTTCAAACCTGTCAGTGGTTCCTCTCGGGTTTGCCTTGAGCTCTTCTCGTATATGTAGACCTTCCCAAGCATAGGGATGACTACCCCAAAGACCCCTGCTCTGATCGAGTTTTGGAGCCGTGCTAGTAGCCCCTAGCAAACTTGATCGCATTACTCAGCTTCAAGCAACTCTCGATCGAGTCATGGAAGATAATTTTGAACTAAAAACTCACCTCAGCAAGTTAGAAGAACGCTTCAATTCCATGGTTGACCTCAAGGTAAAGGAGGTTGAGGCAAAGGCTAGCCAAGCTCACTCAACAACCATCATCCAAGTGAAGAATTGTGTAGCAATTCTTCAAAAGAGCTCTGCGAACGATGACTTCAAGAAGAGAATGCCCTCAAGGTCCACATCGGTGGGCTCCCCTTGCTGTGGTGCATCGTTGAGGACACCCTTGAAGAAGCAATTACCAAGCTCAACGACATTCTTGAATCAATGAACATCAAGCCAGAGACCGTCGCTTGGATCAATGATACACATCGACATGTGTGTCTCGAGCATTGTGTCCTTACTTTCAAGGACAAAGAGAAGCGGATGAAGCTTCTACGTCAATCTCGCCTCCTCAAAGGAACAAAGCTTTGGATTACCGAGGAGTTGTCAATGAATCAGCTCAAAATTAAAAAGGACAAGCTCAAGAAGATGTCTGAAGCCCGCAAACAAGGTCAATTGGCAGTCTATCGAGAAAACTATCATCCAGGAGTTTCAAACTTCAGAAGGGGCTCTCCCCTCAACTACTCTCCCTTGGGTTTTGTTCCTTTCTTTTACCCTCCCGATGGACCCTCCGTCCTTAGTTGATATGTATCTCATGTCTTTACATACAACATGCCATTGTAATGTTTTGCATCCGGTCCCATGGGTCATATTTGACCTCCGTGGACGATAAAACAATCTATTTATCTTCAATTGGCTGATTTGTTTTTTTAACTAGCTCAAGGCTAAGCTAAGGCACACTTTTCTCGAGCATTGATTGAGATCCCTCATGGATTATGGTTGTGACTTTTTTATGGTGGAGGCTGGTGTGGCTCTTACATTTTTTTTGGGATATGGTTGTGCCGCCAAAATGTTGTTGAATTTTTGCATTCATGTTATGTGCTAAAGTGGTTTGCAGGATGGATGTGCATCACACCGAGGTGGGTTGAGCGTTCACCCATATGATGGGATTGGATTATGGTTTACTGTCTTGAATTGGATTATGAAATGATTTTGATGGTTTATGGTGGATGTGTAAGGTTAGAAACCTTGTGCAATATTATTACTTGGAAAGGATTGTTTTGTTAGGAAATAGGACGTAGCTAAATATATATTTGAGTAGCTTACTTAATGGAGAGAGACAAAATTTCACACACGAGAGATTATAGAGGGGGGGGAGAGAGAGAGAGAGAGAGAGAGAGAGAGAGAGAGAGAGAGAGAGAGAGAGCACACGATGTACGTGGTTCACCCAATGTGGGCTACATCCACGAAAAAGCAGCCACTCCATGGCTTTAGTACTTAAAACAAGAAGTAGTTTACAAAGGGATTATACCCTTAATAGAGCTCTTGCCTTGCTTCACTCTCACCACCTCACACCCACCTTGTTGCATCAACTTCACACTACAAAATGTCTATAGAAATGGCCTCCTTTTATAGGCCAAAAGGGCTGCCCTCTCTCATGAGAGGTATCCGTGTGTAGCGGCCCTTGTGTAGACAAGTCCAAATTGGACTTTCCAATCTGCCCATGTGTGGCCGCCTTAAGAAGACAAGTCCACCTTTGAAATCGGCCACCGGCAACCAGCCAATCGATCAATCATTTTTCGATCACTTTTCGGCCACCGTCCGACCATGATATTCCGATGAAAAGGAATATTTCGGACCGTGAAAATTTTGGTTTTTGTGAGTGATTTTTTTTAATGCATGATGGCTTAGGGGCCTTACGAATGTGCATTTTTAATACAAAACATTACAAGGGATAAATTAAGCTCCATACTTAACATGTTTGTACATATGCAAGATGCTATTTTGATTGGACTCTTGTGTTATGTTTTTCATGACAGCGTCGCTACAAGATTAGGATCACCTACATCGCTTAGCCTTAGATGAAAGGGTCGATGACCTGGGGCTTTGCTGGATTGGGGGTGCTGTTTAGTTCTTCTTCTTTTTGTTAGGCTCATCTACACGATTAGCGCATCGGGGGTTCAATGATGTACACGGCTAACGCATCAGTGATCTTGCCTTGGCTTTGCCTAAACACCCAATGTTGGGCATCGAAGAAACATGGTGCCTAAACTGGTATGGTTGGTGTTGATTTCCTACCACCTGTTGGTATTGGAAATCCTTTCAGAGCTCTAGTTTATGGAGAGAGGCGAAGCGGCCTCAACTTATGTCTGGCTTAGATAAGTTGGGGGTGTTCTGGCTCGCTCCCGACAAGCTGAAATTCTGGCTTAGGTACGTTGGGGGGTGCTCTGGTTCGCTCCCGACGAGCTGGAATTCTCTCTGTTTGTAGTAGAGCATGAGTGGATGGTGGACTGGTTAATCCCTACACAGGGTCTGGTGCTCCGCTAATCATTTATATTTTTTATGTTATGGTATATCCAAATTTTGTTATTGCATTAATTCATGGTTGTCTTTTTCATTTAGATGGGGCATTTAAAGATTCTCTTTTATCATTCTCATGTATCTGTACGCATTCCATTTCACTCTCCACGCTTCTCTCTCTCTCTCTCTCTCTCTCTCTCTCTCTCTCTCTCTCTCTCTCTCTCTCTATTCCCGCAATGCGGTGTACACATATATTCACCCTCCAATTTGTCATTTTCTTGAGTATGCTTTTATTCATATCACAGTCAGGGGGCTAGGTGCCTCTGGATGTTGTCTGGCTCATGGCTTAAACTCCGTGCTAGACGAGGCACTGAGAACCCCTCCCTAATGCGAACACTTCCGCAACTCTGATGCATATTGAAGTTGTGTAAAAGTGTAAATTGTATAATTTTTGCATAGACCCTTGGGGAGGGGTATCTCTCACAAATAGAACACCCCTCATATGGTATCTCTACTTGCATTACGAAAGAAACTCAGTCTGCCTCGATCGTACTTAGATCCACTTGCCTCTAATCTTGACTAATGCTTGGGCCTTGCCTATCATCTCTCCCTACAAGAATTTTTATCATCAACCACTCTTGCCTTGTGAGTGCAACAATGAAATAATGTCTTTGTGCACACTACCATTCTCTTTCCTTCACTTGCACTGTGAGAGGAAGAACACTACGTATGCTCAATGCCTCTCGAGGGATTCACTATGTAGTTCCCTATGGTGTCATGTGAGTGTAAAGAAGAGGGGTTTTAAATAGGGGTCCCATAAGCGTATACATTAGGAGTAACCCCCATTTATTTCTTGATATTTATCGTAGGTAGAGGGCTGGTTGGGAAGGAGAGGAGGAGGGAGGGAGAAACCTACAAATCTCAAAACTTTATCAATTTGGAAAATTTCAACCTAAACTTTCAAAATGCCCCAAAGTTTTTAAAAAGAAGGGTATGTTTTTATGGGTATGTATCCATAGCAGTTTTTGATGCTTGACTAGCTTTAGATCCCAATGGAGCTTCATTGTAACTATTCATACGTTAAAAGAGTCTCTTTTTTTTATTATTTAGCAGCTCTTACTTGCACATGAAGCAATCGAAGAGATGATATCCCCTACAATAAGAGCAATTAAAGAGCTGATATCCCTGCACATGAAGCACATCAAAATCTTACATGTGAAACAAAGCATCACCCAACGCAAGGTTGTATTTTGCCTTGCCAATTTTTTCTTCTATTAGAAGAAAATAAGGTCTAAAGATGTTGCTGCTTAGTGGTTTTAAAATTTAAAATGACATGCTTTGCGTGTGTGCGTGCAAGTTTGAGAGTATGAGTACCATACACTACTAGAGTGCTCACCTTTTTCTCACATCCAAACTTGTTTTCCTCGCATTTTCAGCCATGACTTAGACCTACACACTGTCCTCTCCCAACCACGGTGAGGGATCTCCATTCGATCCACAGGACGATAATAAAATCTACCTATCTCTCCACACCCAAGCCGAGGACCTGCAATGTTCATGTGATGGCTATGGTGAGCAGCCTAAGGAGACTCTCTCTCTCTCTCTCTCTCTCTCTCTCTCTCTCTCTCTCTCTCTCTCTCTCTCTCTCTCTCTCTCTCCGTGTGTGTATCTCTGCCAAGGGTTGCGACAAGAACATGAAAATAAGAGCCCCTTCAAAATTTCATCAACAATATTCGACGCCCTTCTTCCCTTCAAACGACTGTCAACACTATGTAAAGAAGGGAAGAACCTTACACTTGAAGAGGTCAAGCTGACGCTATGCTTAAATTACGGAGGCAATTTTTCCCAATTTGTCATTTACATAGTCCCCTAAGCAATCTGATTGATGTCTCACTTCATATTCAACCCACTTGCCTTCTTCACATTCTATTGCCCGTCTTGGGCTTCAACTCCATGGGTGCAAGATCCAAGCCTCCCAAAACTGGCCACAGAGCAAGGCTCAAACTCAGCTATTGCTACACGCTCCACTTGAAAGTAGCACAAGAGAGTAGCTAGCTTGTGAGTTAAGTTTGGTAGTCTGAGAGAGGTGCTCAAGCGTCAGGGCATCTGGTGGACATGGCTAGATAGGGTGCAACTTCACCTATGCTTGACCTTATCATGTACCAAAAAATTTTGTGCCAAGGGATGCGTTGAATTGGCAATACATACACCCACCGTCATCGTCATGGAGATCATGGTTCAATGAGTCAATAGAAAGGCAAGGCCACTTGAATTTTTCTCTGCAAATTTGGCGAAGGAGAAAGCGTGTAGGGTTGGTCACCTTTGACGTGCACAATTATCAAAATCTAGCAACATGCCAACTGGAGTTCGTTCAGAGTATCAACAATAGCCTAATATCACAGGGCCCTCCCTCGTCCGCGCTTGATGTCCAGCTCCAAGGTGGCCTCAAGGCCTCCATTGATTGCCGCGATATGATTCTTCGGTTGTACCTTCCTTATGGTGGTGGAAGGGTAAAAGTGTCTCTGAAGGGCTTCAAAAATCTCCATGGAAACCTACAGTCTACACATTGTGGATATCTGTCGATCTATCCTTGTCCCATTTATTTTGTAGATTGTGGCAGGTAATCTACAAATTGAAAATTTTCCATATCTGAGAGAGAGAGAGAGAGAGAGAGAGAGAGAGAGAGAGAGAGAGAGAGAGAGAGAGAGAGAGAGAGAGAGAGAGAGAGAGAGAGAGAGAGAGAGAGAGAATTATCATCCACGGAGGTCAGATATGACCCTTGGGACCATACAAAACATAACAAAGTCTCCTTCTAAGTGAAGGGGTTTTGGTCGGATACATATCAGTTAAGGAGTGAGGGTCCGCTAGGAGGGTAAAAGAAAAGAAAAGACTAAGGGGAGTCAGGTGAGGGGGGAGTCCCTTTAGGAGTTCGAAACTCCTGAATGATGGCTTTACCACCTCTATAGACGGCCCATTTACCTTCCTTGCGCGCTTCGTGCACTTTCTTGAGTTCTTGTTTTTTAAACTTGAGCTGATTTGTAGTCAGTTCCTCACTGATCCAGACATTTGTTCCTTTAAGGGCGTGCGATTGGCGTAGCAACTTAATCCGTTCCTCTTTATCCTTGAAAGTGCGAACACAATGCTCGGGCGGAACATGCCTATGTGTATCATTGATCCAAGAGATGGTTTCTAGCTTGACGTTAACTAGTTGAATAATGTCGTTGAGCTTAACAGGTGCTTCTTCGAGGGTATCCTTGGTGGTGCACCATGGTGAGGGTAGCCCACCGATCCGGACCTTGAGGACGTTCTCTTCCTGTAGTCGTTGCTCGCGAAGCTCCGTTGTCACACAAGTCTGCACCTTGGCAATGGTCGCCGAGTGAGCTTGGCACACCTTCGCTTCGACTTGCTTGACTTTGTTGTTGGCGAGATCGACCATGGAATCAAAGCGTGCCTCTAGCTCGCTAAGGCGAGTTTTGAGGTCACGGTTTTCTTCCATGACTCGATCAAGAGTTGCCTGAAGTTGAGTGATACGATTGAGTTTACTAGGGGCTGCTAGCACTGTGGCAAAAGTCGGTCGTGAGAGGGGTCCTCGGAGAATTTTCATCCTTAAACTCGAATAGATTCTCCTCCAATGTGCCTCAAGACTCTGTTCTAAGTAGACTCTGCTCCAAATACGTATCTCCATACTGTGCTCACTTTGCTCTGCTTTAAGTGTTCCTCCAGAATATGCTCGGAGTGCCCGTTTTGAGAACACCTTGAACCTCCTCTGATTACTTCGTTAGCGTAGCAGCCAAAATCTCAATGCTGCTCTCTCATTAACCTACGTGGCTGAAAATCTCTGAAAAAAACTAGGCCGTCCAAAGCTACCAACTGTCGAGTTAATAAAATAAAAAAAGCATTCTCTCAGCAGATTTGTCTCTGGCCACTGTTTGAGAGAGAGAGAGAGAGAGAGAGAGAGAGAGAGAGAGAGAGAGAGAGAGAGAGAGAGAGAGAGAGAGAAGGCTATGAAGCTAGTAGCATCTTTTACTCTCAACAGCAATTCGATCTTCTCCACAAGCAGTTTGCAGGTTCCCTGAAGCGCAGTCAGCTCTCTCGCCAGGCCGAAGTCCGCCAGCTTCAGCCTCCCTATCCTCTGCTGCAGCAGCAGAATGTTATCTGGCTTCACATCCAAATGCGACACTCCGTTCTCCTGGTGGCAGAACCTTAGAGCGATGACCATGGCCTTCACCACCAACGCCCCCTCATGGCACGTCATGGCCCTGCCTCCTCCTCCCATTCATCATGTCAAGTGGCGTTTCACCTTCGCACAAATCCATCGCTACACAGGGCCAGCTCTCATCGCCATTTGTCAGATGCACCCTACGCAGCCTCACTATCGGCATTACTGCTACGACCGCGTGAGTGAATAGGCGCCGCATGATGCAGATCTCTACCCCAGCCAGCCGAAGCTGGTGCTTGCGGTGCGTTTCATGAGCAAAAAGCTCTTTGACCAAGATCTTGCAGGCCATGATATGCTCTGCCCCGCAAGGTCGCAGCTCTAACTCGCCGCCCCCTGCTGTTACTTTGGTGATTCCTTCTGACTTTGAATACTTGCCCATAGCCTCCCTCACCAAGAGATCCTATTATCTCCAGATTGGATATGGTGACCATGGACAACCTCGTACTATCAATACTACTACATGCTGTCTCCAAGGGCGGCCATTCCTGCGCTTCTTTGGTTACAACCAAGGGAGTCCTGATCTGCATGGCCGTCAGCTCGTACTGTTACAACCACCCAATATTGGAATACTCCACGTGCAGAAGCTGCTGCAGCTATCCAACCAACAGTCTTGGCTTTGATTTGGTCGTGGACACGCGAACTACGGTTGTTGACTGTAATTGGTGGTATATTGGCAGCGATCGGAGCAGTATTGGATGGCTGCTTGTCAGAGCTGTGCTTATTCACCTTTCGATTCCGGCGGGTCATTATAGCTGGGCCTTGATTAGTAGTGATCAAATTACTTGCTGGAGCTGATAGTGCAGAGACGTATCTGATGATGATGGCAAGCTTATCTGATGTATCTGATACAAGTGCTACTCACTGCTAGCGACATTGACAATGATGCATGCTAATTAGCAGCAACCACATGATCATCTCGCCCAGCGCAGTACTAAGCTGGCCGACAGGCTGGCTGGGAAAGGAGGCTGTCGAGATTAGGATCTTCGGGATATATGAGCAGTTAAATAACTAGAGGGCCTGACCGGAGATACCTCAACTACATCTAGCAGTCCCTCGATCCATCATCCCTTTAGTTTTCATACCTTTGCCTACAACTTGCCGATGTGCTAATCGTTGCTACGACCAGCTATGATTTTGTAATGTCCTATTAACCTTGCCGATATTGCTAAGAGCATCATTGACAGTACTCACGACCAAGTTATTGCAACATTATGTCCTCATGAAATAACATAAGATGCCACAAATGTTAAATCAAAATTTTCAAAGCTTAACATTAAATCAAACAGAGCACCCAAACAACCTGATATTGTGAGACCTCTTAGGAAATCACCAAAGCATGAGACTTCTAAAGTATACAGCAGGTGGTTGATCTTTTTTCATGCTTTTTCTTTTTCCGTTCAGAATGGGTAGGCCAATTCCAACTGACCTGATTGAGCAGCAGATAGAATTTGAGACTGTAATGTATAAGTTGCAATTCTGTCTTTACCCAAATTTTCAAGAGCAGTTGCTCAGACACTACATGCATAAATGGAGTGAGTTCATTCCATGGCCAGTTCAACCACCTACCCCATGGCATCCACATTACATCACTTGGAATACACTCAGTCGACAAATCACCACATCGACATCGCCGTACTGGCTAGTTGCTCCACAAAACACCATTGTATGTTGTTCGTACAGATTGCGGATGTGCTCGCCTACTCGAGACTATAGAAATAAATTACTCTAATGTGATCCCCAACCACTTTCAGTCAGCTAAACAATTCATTTCACGCTACTTTCTTGACAACCAGCTAACCACACGACAACTAGCTAACCACACGTGCAACTTTGAAGAGCATCTTACTGATATAGCCCTCTGTTCCTACATCAAAAACTCCCATTGATATGTGTAGTTACCTTGTCCTCCTCTTCTCCACAAAAGTTTTGTCCATTGCATAGTAAAGCAGTCATTGCCTGCTACATTTCAAGGTCTTCCCAACTCTCTCTTGTTTAGTTCCATTCTTAATTCATCAACATTTTTTTCTCATACTCTCTACATCAAATCGTTTCAGTGACTTATACTCACTTAGGGTAACAAGATTTGTGCAGAACAAATAATAAGCGCTCTCTCTCTCTCTCTCTCACACACACACACACACACACAGCTTTCATTTCTACGTTCTTCTTTACAGATGTATACTCTTGTTCAGTGCTTCCATGAGAACAAAATAGTAAATACAATCTTGTATGTATCAGTGACTTCTACTCACTTAGGGTAAAAACATTCTGGAAAACAAATAATAAGCGCACGCACGTGCTCTCTCTCTCTCTCTCTCTCTCTCTCTCTCTCTCTCTCTCTCTCTCTTCCCTTTCACTTCTATATTCTTGTTTACTCTTGTTCACTGCTTGGATGAGAAGAAAATACTAATTACAATAGTGCCCTTGCAGTCTGCAGGCTAATGAAGCACTCTAGTTGAGAATACCTTGAGTACTGCCTGTGGCGTGAGCTACGGGCTGAACTGGTGAGCCTCTGTGTAGAAGCGAGGTCTCCTCGATCTTGCTAGGGCTGACCTGGGCATTAACGCCTACCCCACAGGGTCGCCCCTCACCCTGAGGGAGGCACACGAGGCACAGGAAGGGAAGAAGCTAGGGCAGCGAGAGCGAGAGAGAGAGAGAGAGAGAGAGAGAGAGAGAGAGAGAGAGAGAGAGAGAGAGAGAGAGAGAGAGAGAGAGAGAGAGAGAGAGAGCAACTAGCAATCCCAGCTTGAAAGAGTCGTGGCAGTCACAAGAAGGGAGAGAGAGAGAGAGAGAGAGAGAGAGAGAGAGAGAGAGAGAGAGAGAGAGAGAGAGAGAGAGAGAGAGAGAGAGAGAGAGAGAGAGAGAGAGAGAGAGAGACTCTATTGTTAGGTGCATCACTGCAAGAAGCATGTTTTCTATGCTAGAAGGCCAAAATAGCATGTTGTTTGGAGAAACTTGTATGGTTTACATATTATTCTAGCTTCGAAGATCAACAGTCAACGACGCACAAAGAAGAAGTCTGTCTCAATCAGGAGCTTATTTCCGCATCAATTCCCACTCAGGTTATTAATGCTTCTATATCTTGATTGTGTAAGCACGTTTTTTCATTCCTTAAATTTGTGAGGGCAAAGCAGCACTACTCTTCAAGAGCTTCTCAATGGGTATGCTACTCTGAACTGGAGAAGGAGGTGGTTGTGGCTTGTAAGCGACGCCTCTGGCCTTCCTTTTTTCTCAGCCCTTCTTACTGATCGACACTTCTCGTTCTCTTCGCTTCCTTCAAGTTTTCCCCGTACTCTGCTCGTCATCGGGTTCCCTTGCAATATCCTGAACTTTGTCTTGCTGCTCGTCAACGACTACCGTCGCTTTGCAACTCGCCTCTGCAGTCGCCAAGGCTTGTCTACTTTCTCTATTATCGGCCCGAAGGTCTTGATGAAGTCCTCACTATTAGCGAGCTCATCTTCAATCAGTAGTTCCGCCATATATTACCTTTCTGAAGGTCGCCACAATCAAGAAGCAGAGGAGGAGGACTCAGCTCTCCAAGCCTTGGCTCTGCAAAAGGACTCGCGGCCTTCTAGTGCTACTGAAACAGAAAATATCAGATTTCAATCAATGATCAGTTGGCCTAATTTGGAGTCGAATCACCAACACTCATTGCCTTCCCAAGCCCGCTCAACACATTTTTCTAATGATGCTATGTGTAGGTTGTTGGCGATGCAGATAGCAGAGGCAGAAGAAATGGAACGAGTAAATGTCAAAGTGGACATGAGGGCAGAAAAGCTTAGCAGGATCGATCACACAAAAGCTTCTGATGCTTATCCTCAAGTAATTATAAGCCAGTGGCTTCAGTGCTAGCTGCTTGCGCTTTTAGCTGAGAGTGTGAGGGGATTAGTGGCTGACAGCTCAATGTCGAGGGAAAGGCATTGGGGAATATTGCCACTAGTGCAAGTCATGGTTTGATGAGCCGTTGACTTCAGTCGCACTCCTCGTCCAACTCTGTTGATAGCCTATCTGAAAATTTGATGAGGCAAGCATTTCGGAACAATCTGTAGACAAACAAAAACATCTCTCATGACCAATTCAACGTAGAATATGGTGTCCGTAGGAGTTGGTTAATGTGTAGCTCCAAGGAGATGCAACAACATTGCAGTGGAAGTCAAGTAGTAAATCATGCAGGTGCCTTCGCTGCTGATCAGGATCAAAAGAATAGTCAAAGAGCAGAAGCAGAAGCAGAAGCAGAAGCTAATTCGTTTTTCCATACATAGAGATTTGATGCTGGAGAAGCTGACGAACACGGACTGCGAAGTAATGGCAATTTTGGAGACAATCATACCAATATGTCAGCACCTATTAGCCTTCAGGAGCAGTTCACTGTTGTCCATTCAACAACTAGGTGGGATAGTAGAAACTCTATAGACAATATGGCCATTATTGCGGCCTGTAAAGAGCTTCTCTTGCTAATAACCATGATTTGGTGGCAGATCCTATGAGAAAAGGTCCATGTATGTAGCAGCTATCAGATCAAGTTCAGATGGCTGCAAATGACAAACATCAGTTTGGTATTGTAGCCAACACAAACCCTCATTTTTCCTTGGGGCAGTGATAATCTATTCACATCTTCTCAAAGGTCTTTTGTGCAACAAGCGGTTGAGGTAGAAACCCCATATAGCAAGCACGACTTCAGCTCGACAACACTGCAAGGTTCATTATCTGCATCCAATTTTCCACGCGCATGCGTTTGCTTGGAGCAACACATAAATGCTACGGGGTAGGGCATGGCTTCCGTTTCTTATAATTTTTTGGAGAGACCACAGTGCCAACTCTCCACCATATTTTTGTATGGCACCTCTATATGACGTGCACTATATACTTTGCACTTTCAATCTATGACATTTCATTGCAAGACGAGATGTCTAACTATTCACATTGCTTTTTTGTAGCTCGACTCAAAAATCGGCCTGTAGATTGGACAATCGAAAAGCAGCAGTACAATATTGCAGTTCAGTAAAGCACCTCATTTATTGTTGTAGGTAATTCATGCTTTATCTATTTGCTTGTTTTAGAACTTTTTGCATTACTTCCTTTGCTTCGGTTTATTTAGATCTCGTTTTCAAGACTATACACTTGATGTCGATCTTTGCACATGCTAGTTACACACGCAACTCTTTACATGCGGTTGCTAGCCAATGCATGTGATGTATTACAATAGTGAATGTTTGTAGTGTATCACAATAGTGAATTCACCTTGTGCATCTTTACTTTAGCTCTAAATAATTGATACCATACTAGGTGTTGAAATAATTGATATCATACTATATATGTCCTCATTTCTCTCGTACTAGGTGTCAGTATGAAGCTCTCAAGACCTAGAAGATTATAGTCCAAGTTTCAATAAGCTAGGGAGCAAATTGTAACCAACTTGAAACTAGCTTACCGTCCATATGCTAGATCACGGTTTAAAATTATTGCGTTGTATAAAGATTGGAGCATGCAATCTGACATCTTTGCTCACAATCGAGAAATATGTCCCTCCTGCATGGCGGCATACCTAACATATATAGCGATAAACGAGGTCGACAGACAAATGAAATAGACACTCCTACTGTCCTCACTTCTGTATTATTGTTGGATGCTTTGCCATCGAAGCGAGAACAACAAGACTTAGCAGCATTGCATCTAAAATACATTACCAATTCAAGATACCAACCACGAATCAACAGTAACTATTCATGAAACCAATGAGTGATATTTCGATAGAAAAGGGGCATATATTATAATTATAGAGAGAGGAGCTATCCATGTTAATCCAAACGACATTCTACCTTATCGTAAGACAAAATGTTAACAACGAATACATTGGCAGATCACTTCAACAACAAATGTGTTCTCTTTCTCGGTGATCTTACCCAACTACCCCCAGTTTGTAGTCACGTACAAGAGCTTTGTAACACATGCTATATCACAAGCTCGGTCCACTTTCTACATGCAACTTTCTATAGGACCCTGAATTGCTTCAGTTTTTGACCATTATTCGTGAAAGAAAACCAGTTGTAGATGAGATTAATTGTACCTTGGGTTCATGTATTATAGATGAAGCACATATGCATGACTACATCAACAACTCTACTCCAATAATTTGTACTCACAGATGAGACTTCCAATACTATAAAAACCTGGCCTTGAATAAGTTGTACAATTAAACTGACTTAAAAAAAGTTGAAATAAAGACGAACGGGGTTAACATAAATGTTCTTCAGTAGTGGCTCCTAGAGCCTAAGTTCAACGAGCTAGATTTGATCGCAATTGGCATGTGCTACATGATCACTGAAAACACGGACTTAACAATCGGTGTGGCAAACGGTGCAACATGTTTTGTCGATGCCATAGCACAAAACAAAGAAGGTGAGGTTACATGTATCGCTGTCCTCATTCATTGTACTCATATTAACTAGAAAAGAAGAAAGGCAAAACACAAATAACTACAAAAGAAGAAAGGAGAAACACAGTCAACATCGACCTTCTATGCTACCAACCATTCCATGAAAATTTTCTTTTTGGAATACTTTCCGTTTGCAAGAATTTACATGTAGCACGTATACTAGAAAAAAAAAAAATCATCAGTAGACAACCTCGCCTGTATATAATCTCAACTACAATTATCCCTATAATCTTGTATAATTGATGCACTTAACTTTGTCTCCTCCCATAAACATTATTTCAAATGTATATCCCTTTCACGAAGCATGGCCCTTGCCAAATTAGTCATGCTCTTGTTTCCTTCAGTGCTAGATACTAAATGTCAATTTGCATATGTCCTAGTGTATTCTATAGATGTTATATAGCAAGGCCCACCAAGCAAGACTAGTTAGCTTACCTGAGGACTTACGAATGTGTTCCTTTAGAAGTTGTTGTGTGAAGTTTGATTTCTAGGATTAAGTTTTTAAGATGTCTTATTCTTTTTTGCTTAAAGTTTAGTACTTGTTTTAAGCCAAGTAAGTTGCGTCAACTTATTTTACGCATGCCTTTTCTAAAAACATTTTTAAATTAATAATGTTTTGTTTTATCTAGTTTTGTTTCGTAGCAAACAAAGTGATTTAGTTTGTTTTTGTTTTTTCTTTTCTTTTCTTGTGTCCCTTGCTTTTATTTTTTTATGAGTGCTTTATTCCCTCTTATAATCCGTGAGTTCAGACTATTCTGAACTTACGAAGATATATCGACACTTCAGTCCTAGCATTTTTGCATCCTCAACACAAGTATTGCAGATTAGCCAGTGTTACCAGATCCCAGCAGCCAAAGCACAACAGTTCTGCCAGCGTTCTTAATTTTCAGCTCATGTTCATTGTCGTCATCAACACCACTGGCATCAGCCGTAATAGATTGGCCCATAGCCTCATCGCTATTTGCAGATCCCATCGATTCCACTAGCATTTTCTATTTTCAGCCTTAAGCCTCGTAAATCCAAGCACCTACAACAAGATCCCATCAACATCAAAACACCAATATAAACTCTTCAGTACTTGGATTACATCGTTCTCTTTTAGCAATCATTGAGTATACTTTTTTTTGGTAGTCAAATTCTTTGTAGTGGGTCATTGCAATTTGCAGCTTGGCCTTGTTGCAGCTTTTTTGAGTAAGTTCAGACCTTTAATATAGTATTTTAGTCTTTGCCTTAATGTCGATGCAAGCAATCGTTAAGACCAACCACTCTTCTCCGACAGTGTCGTACATCCCTCGGACGCCTTGTTTTTTGGTTGTGCAATATTTTTTAGCTTATACTTTAATTCTCTCTCTCTCTCTCTCTAAAATGTAAAGGGAAGATATAGATTTTTATTTTAACTTGTTTGCATCGTTGTGAAGATGTTCGTGGACCACGCTGTTGTGTAATGGATACGAGGGCAATAATACAACATGCAGCTTGCTGTGGGCTAGATAGAAAAACAAACTTGAGAATTGCTCCTCCGATGGCTAGAGTAGCTTCCTTCACTTGGATTACAACAATTTCAAGGTAAGTCTCTCTCTCTCTCTCTCTCTCTCTCTCTCTCTCTCTCACAACACACACACACACACACACACACACACACACACAGTTGGTCACTATACTTAGCTTGGGTTGCTTCATCTTGGACACTCTTTTCGGATTCACCCCTGTTTAACTAGGAATCACTTACGGGTTAATGCCTAAATCTGTAACTGGCTTGACCTAAGGCTTGCCTGTGCCATGGTTGTTAGTAATGCTGTCTTGTGGGTGATTGCCTTGCGTGAGTTCCTCAGATTGAATGGGACTTACGTTGCTGTTGATCATTTTATGACTAGTGGGTCCAACTTATCAAGTTTAGTGGGGCTCTCAAAAATCCCCGGCCAGTATGGAATTTGTAGCTAAGTTTTGCCTTGAGTGTAACTTGGTCACTTCATCCAGCTGGGATTGCTTCATCGAGCTACACACACATTTACACTTATGTTGCTGATGGTTATAATGTCTTGTGGGTGATTACCTTGAGTCTCTATCTTGCACTTTTCTCTATGGGAGTGACTGGTGGTGTCTGCTATGCGTAAATGAGCTGATGAATATAAGATCTTGTAGGTGTTTACCATGTGTCGATACTTAGTATTTTTCTAAATGGATGTAACAGTGGGTGATTACCAATAGTCTTTTCTTATCACTAATCTCCATGGGTATTTCTGTCTCATGCTATGCCTATTGGAGTTGATGGCTACATTGTCTTGTGGGTGATTTTTGGACCTCCTATCACACACACACACACACACACACACACACTCTTATGGCAGTGTAAAATAACCTTTTTTGGCATGGCACTCTCAATATAAGGCTGTAATTTTATTGATGGTTTTGGTTTTTTCTCTGCTTGGTGGGACCTCACCCCTTGGAATTTGATTTGCTTTGGTGGGAACCGCCCCTCCACCACCCGATGTTATTGTGGTGTATACGTGGCCTCTGGTCAAGCATTAAAACGCCCCCTCTTCTCCAACGTTGAATTTTCCAGCACCCTCGCTTCGATTGCAGCCCTTGTGTGCATACCATTGCTTCAATATTCACCTGTGTGTGTGTGTGTGTGTGTGTGTGTGTGTGTGTGTGTGTGTGTGTGTCCCCTGTCCCAGCCTGTAGCGCAGTTGATGAGCTGGCTCTGGTCCCTCTCCGTCTATTGAATTGACGCTACTCCTTCCCACCCTTACTTGGTGTACCCGAGCTTGCTACCAACCTAGGTTCCCGCCCTTTGGTGCCGAATGGCCTCCCCTCTAAGCACTACTAAACGAGGATGCCCGAGGTTGCTTGGGATTTGTGTCCAGCTGGAATCGGCTTTCAACCTATTGTTAGCATCTATATTACAGGTAAGGAGTTTGTTCCCTCACTTAGCCTTGCAATATTATTTAAATTGAATGAATATGGTGATTTGCTGTGCATCTTTTCATCTTGCAATTTTAAGAAAGTGAGTGGCTGTGGCAATGGTTCTCTACTTTTTTTTTAAAGAGAAAAAGATCCTTCCATTAGTTACAAAATCTGCCTATAGGGCTACAATCGCCTCTATGAGAGAGGACCACATCTACCATAGGGGAGGCTCTCCCAATGAAAACAAACAACATATGTACAACGAGGGCTAAATCAAGGGATGGGAGGAGGGAAAAACCACACAGGTGAACGGTAGTGCCATTTGGGCTCACCCCGGACCATCGTGAAGAAAGGCACAGGGGAGGCCAGATTCGTAGGAACGCCTCTCTGCGCTCCCGCATGTGGTCGGAGCTGCCCTAAAGTCTCTCGAACTGTCCCTTGGGAGTATGTATCAACTCCAGCCAAAGGTCACGAACAGTATTCGGCGGTGGGACAGGGCGAGCCTCGAAGATGCGGAAGCAGTGTGTCCGCCAAATGAACCAGTGTGTCAGGCCACAAACGAGCTTCCAACACACCTCTCTCTCACTGCACCACTCCTGGGGGGTAAGCTCTGTAGCAGACTGGAGTGTAGGTCGACCCCCGTGGATCACTATCATCTTGCTGGTGGAAGATAGCTCAAACTATAGTGCAGGGCCCGTGAGGGTGGACCAAGCTGTTGCCCCCGAAGTGTTGTGGCACATGCTCTGCACCTCTCTGATGCCCTGCAGCTGGATGCTCTGTATCTTCTTTGGCAATCCTGAGAACTGAAGCCAGTCGCCTAGAGTGCGTGCTGGACCCTCTGCCATGGGACCCCAGGAAATATGAGGCTTACTACCAACCAAGTGGCCTCTCTGAGTGCTAACCAGGGGGTTCCAAACCTGTCTCAAGCGCTCCTCTGTACCATCTAGGGCCTCCCGCATGAGGCACTCGAGCTCTAAGCCGTTGAAGCAAAAACTCCTTCGAGGGCTCCTTCCCTAAAAGCAGTCCTCTGACAACAAACTTCCCAAGAAGGGATCTGCTCTGGTGTGTTGGATCTATGATCCCCAACCCCCCCTGAGAACATGGTAGAGTGATGACATGCCACGCTACTCTGGCCCGAGCTAGTTGGGTGTCACGCCTTGACCAAAGAAAGTTCTTGATCAGCCTCTCTAATTGGTTGATACAGGAGCTCGAAAAGATCCAACAAGATGTAATGTACCACATAGTAGTCAACAACACCTGGTTGGCCACTACAACTCTGCCTGCCAAAGAGAGTCGTGCCCAACTCCAATGTAGCAACTTCCTCCCGATGGATAGGAGGAGGGGAGCAATTTGCTGCTCTGGAGACAAGTCGAGGCCAACTTGACAGCCCAATGCAGTCCTTGGGGGAATCCATCTAAAGCCCTCACCTGGCAACCAATCAGGTGTAGGAGCACTGTCAACCCAGAAAGCCACTATCTTCCTCCAGTTGATCAGTGCGCCTGATGCACAACAAAACGTCTCTAGAGCCTTCTCACACCTGTGTAGGTTGGCCTCTTGGCCCTCCAAGTACAGAGCTGAGTCGTCGGCAAACTCAACATCCAGTAGCTCATCGCTCCAAATAGGGAGCGCTAAGCCATGCAGACCAACCTATTGTGAAACTAAAAATCTACTTATCGCCTTAGCATAGAACAAAAAGAGGAAAGGGGCTAGAGGGCAACCCTGTCTGACCAAACGTGTGAGCATGAACGGGTTCCCTCTACCTTCTGCCAAAAGCACGTGACTGTGTGCACATCTGCAGAGAGCTGACAGACCTCTGATCCAAGCGTTTGAGAAACCCATCCTGTGTAAAGTGCCCTCCAAGAAGTCCCAGTCAACTTTGTCGTAAGCCTTCTCAAAATCGAGAAGAAGAATCCTCACCTCGGAGGTGCGCAAGGCAGACGCCTCCCAAAAAGTGAAGATGTTGTCAAGGATACTGTGCTCCTTGACAAAACGTGTCTGGGTCCCATGTATAATGTTCTCTAGAAGTGGTTGAATCCTCAAGCTCAGGGCCTTGGCCAGAATTTTGTAGGCTGAGTTGAGGATGGTGATGGGCCACCACTGTTGAATCTCGTCCAAGGAGCCTCCCTCCTTGGGAATGAGGTAGATCAAGCCCTCACTCATGCTGTCAGGCATCTCTCCTGTGTGCAAGATGTACTGAAAAGCGCTGCAAAGATCTGAGCCAAGCAAGTCCTAGTACTCCAAGAAAAAACTGGGAGTCAAACCATCCTCACTAGGACAACTACCTCGGGGAAGTGCTCTGAGGGCCTCATGGAGCTCCTCTAGTTGTAGAGGTAGCTCAAGCCTCTGGCGCATCTCCTCAGTCACAAGACAAGGCATCTGTGGCCAAACCTGCTCTTTGCATGCTGCTCTCTGCATGCATCCTGACGCTCTGACTGAGGCTCTGCTGACAGCAAGTCACAATAAAAGTTAGTAGCAACTGCACGCATATTCTCTGGCTCTGAAGCAACTGACCCGTCGGGTCTCCTCAATTGGCTGACATCGGTGTGCGCATGATGGGGTCCCACTGTCTCAAAGAACGCCCCAGTCACTCTGTCATTCACCTGGGTCCATTGAGATGCTTGTTGATGGAAAGCAAACTCATGGTGCTGCTCCTATATGCTGGCTAGCTCCCGACGAGCCTGCTACAACTGCTCCTCCAACCAAGGACTGTCTGGGTGTTCTCCTGCATCCTCTGCAAGGAAGCAACGCTTCATCGGAAACGCTTCTCCTACTCCCTCGCTGCAGCCAGGCAAGTCGTAGACTCCTGGAGGTAGAAGCAACTAAGCTGAGCAAGTCCAAAGGCCACTCTGTCAACAGGGGAGTCCTGCGTATCCAAGCCCTCTGTCCAAAGAGCCACCACTCGCTCTCTGAGCTCTGAGTCCAACAAGATCCTCTCAAGGATGCGTAGCATCGTGCTCCCCCTCCTCTGTCTATCTGTCATAGTGAGGATCACTGGTGCATGGTCCGAAAAAGGTGTCCCAGCCAAAATGCAAACAGATCCACCCATGTCACAGATGTGGTCACTGGCGTATAAGCGATCTACGAAGATAGATTCACTCCTCCCACATTGTGGTCCGAGCGAGAGAAGGCTATGCTGTCTGGGGACCTCACAAAGCTGCAATGCTGCCAAACATTTGAAAACCTGAAGGTCATACATAACCTCTCCCAAGCTGCCAACTCAGCCCCATGCACAATAGCATGGCTACCTCCAATCCTGTCAGAGGGGTCCTCCAACATGTTGAAGTCACTCCCAATGCACCATTTCTCTGCATGCGACAGGGACTCTACAATGTGAGACCGAAACTCTGCACGTGCACTTGACACATTGGGCGCATAGATGTTCAGGAAGCCCATGAGGCAACCCTGAACCTGCATAGTAATCCACTGAGCCTTGCCAGGCACAATAATACCTCTGCCCACAATGGCCTGCTGCCAAGAGTCCGCAATAGTCATACATACCCCTCCCTGGATACCAATAGGTACCAATGCAGCTGACCAAAATGTCTCATATCGACCACGCAAAAGCTGACGGTTGTCTAATGCGGGTCTCACAAAGATGATGCTCCTGCGATCAATCTCTCCGCCCACAAGGCATCGCTAAAGCTCCTAACACAATCGACTCCGTTGGCACTGAAATTGGGGCCCACCTCATCCTTGCACGTTCCATGAGACAATCCTCATGGAGTATGAGAAAGAACCGATGCTGCAATAGTAGCTAACCGCGCTATCTTCGAGGTTGGCTTGGATGGGGAATAATCCGCATCCGAGCGTCATCGAGATAGGCGTGACTGCAAAGACTATCTAGCCCAAGCCCAAGAAGAGCGTGCTGTACGCACGGCAACATCTTGTGTCTAGGAGTCCTCATGTATGTATACATAGCATGGTGGGCTCTGCGTGTCAGCAAAGAAGTGTACCACAATGTGTCCACATCCTACGGTGTTTGGAGGTGTCACTGAGAACTTGGCCAACGGCCACAAAGTGTGTACCAGATTTGTAAACCCCAGGTCTCCCGTGTGGTGAGAGAACTCGAGGGCCTGTGCCTGCAGCCAATCTATCACTGAGTCTAGAGTCCACTCAGACTGGTCCCTGCCACATAAGGGAAAAGAGAATCCAACTGTTGTGTCCAAGGCCTCTATCCATCTAGCTGCAAGGAACAGTACATGAACTCTGAAACAAGCCGCCTCAAAGTTTGGTGAAGAGTCGTCGAGAAACCGTGTGAAGTCGTAGGCAAAGAAGTCCCACCTACGATGGATGTCGAAGCTCGTCAATCCACAAGGAAGTGCTGCAAAGGGAGACGTTTGCACCAGAAGGGGGGTTCGCAAGAAAGGCTGTCCCTCTCTTGCTGAGCGACTTGTGGAAAATGTGTCATTGCGCTGCCAAGAGATCTCCTAGTAGTCGAGGAAGGTCCTGTCCCATGGGCCGGCTGTGGGGTAGGAGCGGGAGGAGATGTGGAAGCAAGGGGGCTAGTGGGTGGGGATTTGGGGGGGAGAGGGGGGGGCGGCGGCGGAGGAAGGCTCGGGGGAGGAGGGCCTGTCGATGGTGAGGCTGAGGTGGAGGGTGGAGCTCGGGTCTCGTCCTACTGAAGAGGGTCGAAACGGTTCCTTGTGGGAACCCATTGCTACTGGTGTGGAGCTTGGTTACCACTTGGAGGGCCAGGCTGATGTGGTAGCCTTAGGAGACTGAGGTTGAGTCTGAGGTGAAGGTCGGGGCCTTCTCCATGGAGAGGCCTTTGCAAGATGGCCCATCTGTTGACAAATGAAACACTTTGGCGGAGCTAACCACCACTCACCCGAGGTAGTAGAATGATCTTCAAGAGGGTCTGGGTGTCCCGAACCAGAACACATATTGTGGGTATGCCAGCTGCCTTGGCAACTACAGAGGCTGCCGTGTGAGGTGTCTCCAGAACAGTCCCAATCTCTGAGCCAATCCTGGTCAGGAGCGGAAGGTACTCTCTCCTCAGGTTGGGGAAGCAGATTGAGATGGGAAGGTCTGCCTCCTCGACAAAACATCGGTAGTTGGGTCGAAACCATGGTGCCTGTCACGAGGACGTGGCAACTGCTAACCTTAGTTGTTGTTTTCTTTCCAATGATTTTTGTTTAATTTTTGAGACCCTCTTTTTGAAGTTGCAAATGGTCGGACATTGTATGGCCGATATGAACGGTAGTTTCACCCGCAGACGGGAAGTTGGTCGGCACTGGAACTCGTAAAGTAAAAGGATGTCTAGGCTCAGTTCAAGATCATGTAGGTACCCCCGTCGCACTTAGCAAGTTGATGGATACTAGAAAGTGAACTCAATAAAGGTACAATGTCAAGGTGGGGTCACCAAAGGAAAGTACTCGACAGCTGGGCTACATTGCATTTTTGGATGCGGTCCCAGTGAGAATTGATGATTATATAACCAGTGGGAGTCCAACGGAAGCATCCCCTAAAATTTAGGGAACTGCTATTTTGGGCCATGAAATCTGTTCGTGTCATTAGCTTCAGAATGACAAGGGAAACATTTTATTACTCTTTTGCAAAGTCAACTGATGCACCAGTTGAGAGATTTTTAAGCAGGAAGCCAATGCGGGGAAATTGCATGCATGAGTGCCAAGTGGTACTTTTTGGCCAATTTACCAAGTTTGGGAGAATAGAACTCGTAACTGACTTTTTGGAGCAGTTTTTGAGGCCGATAACTGTGATTTTCAGCCATTTCTCTCCATTTTTGAGCTTCCCATGACTTTACCTAGGACCAAGGAGCTCATTTTCAACATTGAAAGGCATCAGATTCGTGTTTACAGGGCTGTTTTGCTGCGTTTTCAGCGATACACAGGTTTTGGCAGCCATGGAAATCTTCCCCTTTTTGCATCTATGTGTTCACAAAAGCATTACAGGTCAAGCGCAGAAGAAGGGGCGCTCGATTTATGCTGGGGGGATGCTTCATTGAGAACCTGTCACAGGTTAAGAGCTATGGAGTGCTTCCTTCCCACTCTATGTACAGTGTGGTGCTAGGAGTGATGCCCTGCACACTACACACTGCTCTCTCTTCCCCCTACGTGCAGTTATGTGATGCCCCACAAGAGGGCTTTTCATTTGACTTATGTACAGCCGTGTGGTTTCGTGCTTTTGTGTTGAGGTAATAGCCTCCTTGAGCAGGAACAGGGGTAGCTAATTGCTACTCCAAAGCAGGCACCGGTGAGGGTCATAACCTCATCGTATAGTTGCGTTTTCAGCACTGTGTATGGGCTGTAATTTGACTGTTTTTCAGCCATACGGACGCCAGAACCATTGGGAACAGTGCCCTTTTGACAGAGGACAACTCGGGGATTGTTTAGGGCTGAAAACAGGGCAAAAACCAGTAAATACAGAATGCTGAATTTACTGTTTTTGGGCAGGATTCAGAGGGTTTATGCCAGTGGAAGTGAGTTCCACCAGGGGAATTGGTTTCGCGTAAGTTTTGGGGCTGTTATGCTACTGAAATTTGGCCAAAACAGGTCGTATCTAGCTGGATACAGGTGAAGAATTCCCAGGACTCTACTTTGTAATTTACTCTCTCAAAGTATAAAGAAATACCGAAAGGGGCGCCAATTTTGGGGCCTACAGGTTGTCGGCGTCTGCTCTGAGCATTCTAGCTTCCGAGCCGTGTGTGTGCATAAGTGTTAAGGTTCCCTTTGCAAAGTGCTTTGTGTGTGTGTCTAAAGTAAAGTAAAGAATTTCGGGTGAAAGCCAAAGCCTACCACCCCACAGGCCGGTTTCAGTGCCACTGTTGAAAATGAGCTCGAATTGCTCAATTGGCGAGGGGGCTCATCACAATGACCTTGGACGCCATCTTGGGGGTCTCAACCCTATTTGGTAGTAGCCACGTCTGAGAAGCTGAACGTTGAGGATGGAGCACGGGGGAGCGCCGGGGAGAGGGGGGGGGGGTGTGCTGGAGCGAGTGGGCAGCGCGAGGGGCTAGAGCGAGAGAGAGAAGGGAGAGGGGGGGGGGGGGGGGGGGGGGGGACATCAGCAGCGAGCAGTCTCTTTTTTTGCTAAACCTGATGAGGAGGATTGTGCAGCGTTATTTGATGACAATAAAAAGTATCTACACTCTGGGTGGCCTTTTCATGATGCTGTAATGGGGCTTCTTAATAAGCCTGAGAAATGCTGACATAAGTGATAGATTTATACTAAACCTCTTGCAGCTCATCTGGCTTCGCTTGGGGAGAATTACGTTATTTCCCCCGGAAGGGATCGGATTCAAAATATCAGCATAGGAAGGGGAGCATTATCTTCCCATCCGCCTATGCTGAGCACTCAAGTATTGGGATACAACTTCACCGAGGAACTTCGCCACAGGCATGTGCCTTGCGGTTCCGTCCCTCGAGTGCGGGTCACAGCGTACCCAGAAGGGCATCCGCTTCCCGCGAGCCTCCCCACGAAGGAGGATAATGGTCCTTTCTTCAGGGTCCAACGAAGGGTCGATTGCGTTGAAGGTGGAGTTGAATCTGTCTAGCCATCTCCTCCCCAAGGGGGTCAACCATCTAAAAGGGGTTGGAAGGTGCAAAAGGGAGACACCACCAACCTCAACGGACGCCACTTGTGAGTCGACGCCCTTCCAAGCGGGTATGACATTTCCTAAGGGAAAACCGTCGAGTTACAAAGGCAGTTTAGTGAGGTGAGCGATAAGTTACCTGGAGGAGGCAACTCCAAAGGGAAGACCGAAGCAAGTCCCGCAGTACCTGGGCCTCTGAACAGAGGTACTTGGTCGTTGTCATGCCCAAATCAAGTTGGCGAAATGGCTCTCTCAAGGAAATAGTCATGGCGCGAAGAGTGTAGATAAGTCTGGCCTAGTGACAAAAGCGTTTGCCTTCGGTTTCTGGGTGCATAGTCGTGGTCGTTCTTCTTGTATACTTTTCTTGTGTATGAGGGGAGCGGCCGGGTGTGCCCTACCTGACTCCGAAAACAAAACAAAAAAATTAAACCTGTTAATGAAGATTGTGTAGTGTTATTATTGGTTACTATTGATGGGACCTGCAAATTGTCAAATGAATATGATTTTTTTAAAAACCTGTGCTACTGATTTTATTGGTTATTGTGGGATTATATGGCTAGTTGATGGTTGTAGCCATGATCAGTTTTCATCAAAAGCTATTGGTGACTTCTTATGGCAATGGTATCTTAGCCGAATTACTGGTATATGCTCCGGTTTACTAAAACTGTGTGACCTTCCTACCTACCTTTCATTTCCGTGAATACTTCTTTGCTTTTGATAACCAAAGGCAGTTATAAACCCACTTTTGTATACTTGATTGACGTAATGATGGTTACATGCTTTGACTGTCCAAACAAATGTCTATAGATGAAATTTTAAACTTGAAACATCTGATGTAAATAGTGCTCGACATAGATGTTTTTGGCACTATCAAAATTTTGTATCGCCATTTTAACCTTGGGGTTGAATCTAGTTGTCTTTAGCGTGATGATTTGACCGTTTAAGGGGATTATTGGTCCTCCCTCTTTGCCCACTTAAATCATAGTGCTTGTCTACTTAACTATTAGGTCATCTTTCAAAATCTTGAGCATTGGTAATAAACTTTACATGAAATTGTATTTCAAAACCTGGTGCTGACCTATCTTGGGCTTAGCAAAATACTGGACTCAACAAGTTGGGGAGAATGAACAAAATTTATAAATCGTGAGCATAATTTGGTTACTTAGATTGAATATTTCTCAAGCCATTTGTTGTGTGAAGTTTGATTTCTAGGATTAAGTTTTTAAGATGTCTCATCCTTTTTTTGCTTAAAGTTGAGTACTTGTTTTAAGTCAAGTAAGTTGCGTAAACTTATTTTACACATGCCTTTTTTAAGTTAATAATGTTTTGTTTTATCTAGTTTTGTTTCGTAGCAAACAAAGTGATTTAGTTTGTTTGTTTGTTTGTTTTTGTTTTTCTTTTCTCTTTTTTTCTTGTGTCCCTTGCGTTTATAGTTTTATGAGTGCTTTACTCCCTCTTATAATTCGTGAGTTCAGACTATTTTGAACTTATGAAGGTATATTGTTTATATAGATGCAGATGAGAATTCTGTCTTTACTTAAGAGTTTTTTGGCTTTGCTGCTGTCAAACTTTGAGGAACCTTGTTGACTCAACTTGGATAATCTCCACAACTCTATAATTTTTTGTATAGGATCATTGGAATGATGTCTCATTCTTATTATATTGTAAGAAAATGAATCTAAGATTGAGTCGTTTTTGTACAAATCTCTATCCAGTCATCTAAAGCCAGTTGTTTTTTGAACGTTATGTTCTTTTGTGCATATGTAACACAAATCTTTGTCTAATCATCTAAAGCCAGTTGTCTTTTGAACGATATGTTCTTTTGTGTATATGTATTAAGTTTAATACTACAAAACACACACACACACACACACACACACACACACACACACACACACACAAAGTGTGCGACATAATATCAAGATGTAAGTTGGTGTTATTTTGCAAACCAGCAGCGTGTCTTTGTGGACAGTTGCGATTGTGGCAAGACGGGGTTTATGGTATTCTTAGCAATACCTCGTGCCCATTGATTTGCTCACCCAAACCCAACTTTTGTGTTTTGAGGCAGCATTGGATTGCTTAGCCTGGTGGTTGTTCATCGTAGAGTTGCTCTTAGTTTGAGTGTCACCTTGTTGGCTACAAGCTCATTCCATCATAGTGGCAGATTGCCGTGCAACCATGGCTTGAACAGGAACCTCAGTCCTCAGCAATGGGGTGCTGCCAGCATTGCCTTGTTTTTCATCATGCGTTGGAAACTTGGAGCAAAGGGCACATACTTCAGGTAGAATAGGAGTGTCAACAAGAAGACACTTGGTAGCAGTATGTAGTGCTTTTCTTTTTTGGCAAGAAAAGGGGTTGTATTCTGTGTACAAAAGAGACCTCTGGAGATGCTCAATGGTCTATCACACAGAGGAAGTACAAAAGCGAGATAACAAAGTCTAGGCTATGTAAACATCAAGGTGGTGTGTATGAGGAGTGTAAAATGAACCATTAGAAAGGTGCACGGGGACATGTGGTGGGTACGATCCCAAGAAGCAGTACGTCCCGTAGTATGTTTTAAGAGTTTCGTCTAGATATATGGGCAACAACCTGCGTGGTGAACTTTTTCTTTACAATTTTGCTGCAGCCAGCAATTGGGTTAGGGTGGTGTTGGTGGAAGACCAAGAACTTTTGGCTTCTAAAATTTGTGACTAGAGAGCGACGCATTCTGCCATTCAAATGCTTTCTTGAATGTGCTTCTCTGTCAGTTTGTGCACTTCAACTAGGGTGGTGTTGGTGGAAGACCAAGCACTTTTGGCTTCTAAAATTTGTGACTAGAGAGCGACGCATTCTGCCATTCAAATGCTTTCTTGAATGTTCTTCTCTGTCAGTTTGTGCACTTCAACCTGTGCTCGCAGCTGCAGATCTATTGCTGGTCGTTGATCAGCACCGAGTGAGCATGGAGTGCAGCATTATCAGATGGAGGTTGACAAGCTGCACTTCTGCATAACGCTGGAAAACCTCACTCATGGCATCAAAGCCATGGAAGTACTCTTTTTACAGATCACCCATGCCTTTTGTCGCTAGCAATGCAGGTTCTGACTGAGGCATGAGAGCTGTAAAAGTCGTTGAAACAGGGGCAGGCATGCCGAATGTTGTGGTGAAGGGCCAATAGTAGCAACAGAAATAGGGTTGCGTTGTGGTTGAGAGCACTGTGCACACTAAACAAGGGGAAAGCACAAAGGGTTGCAGGCCTAGCAGAGGCCAGCAAAGATTATGATAGAGGCTTGATGTTTAGTGAAAATGGTGCTGCAGGAATCAGCTTTATGTTGAGGAGGCAATATTGAAGTAGCTGTTTGAAGGTAGGCATCAACACAATCAGTTGAGCACAAGATCGAACATCAATAGACAAGTCAGGAAGGCATGTGCCATCCCGTCTAGCTGAGGTGACTAGAGGTGGTGGCAAAAGTTGTTAAGAGTTTAGGCATCTCTCTGGATTCGTCCAGTTGGTCCTAGTTTCTCCTCAGGGACAGGTGTTAGGGAGTGAGGGCTGTTGTGTGGCTGTGCCAGGCCAGTGTGAGGTAGGTTTCTCATGTCGGGTTGTGTTTAGACATGTTAAGCCTTGGGTTTTGGCTTGGTTCCATGGCCATTCTGTCTTTTGCAGTCTTAGGGTATTTATACTTAGGTGGCTCAATGATCTCCCAGAGCCCTAGGGGCCATTTTGCCTCTTCTTCTAGATTTTCTCCCCTATTGGTATTTATTTCCATGTCGTGGAGGGTTAGGGGCTGGTGCCTATATATAAGGACCAGGAGTTACTTCCAGGGGCATGTATGCAGCCTAGTGGGGCGCGCTATGTGTGGGCTGTTTCTAGCCTACTGGTGGCTGTTTTCGTGGTCTTCTCCCGTTTCTTTAAAACAACAAACATAGAGTGGTGGCCCTTGCTCCATAAGAGCAAGTGAGCTTGATGGCCGAGGTGGAACGGCTTCATGCCATCTCGGTCATTTCACAAGATCGTTGATAACGCTGGCTGGTCTTGATGGCTGAAAACGCTAAGGAATTCTGCCGGTCTTACTGAGAAGGTGCACTGCAAGTGTAGGAACTTCTGTTGCCTCTTCTGCCAAAAAGTGCTAGCGCTAGGTTTCTTTTATAGAGCTTAGCAAAGTTGCCCTACCCAGTTTCCCAACAAAGTCACTTATTAATAATAAGTGAAAAATGGATAAAATAGGGAATATGGGTTCTGTTCACTATAAAATGCTCATGATGGGTTTTGACTGTAATGCTGATGATCATGCTGTGTGCAACCAAAGGATATGCAACTACTCTAAGTGCTTGGACATGCACAGCCTGCTCACAGGCTCACAAAGGTACTGGAACACTTCCTAAGCTGACCTGAACCCTAGACATGAAGTAGCTTGTCCAAATGCATATAGGGTTAGATGTGCACGTGACATCCCCTCCTTTTCAAAGAGAGGTACTGGTACCGAATTGTATGGTGTCGAGGGAGAGTGCCAAGAATGTCTGGGATCTTGGAAAGGACTCTTCTCCGGCCCACTATGATGTGTGGGTCATGCAATACTTGAACTTCATAAAGGTTTGCAACGCTTGCTTCTTTGGGCCGCACCGAAAGCGACACAAAGGGATCTGTGGCTGCTTCAATGTTCCAACTTTGGCTATGGAGGTTGGTCCACCTTCTTCAAGAATCTCCGAGGAGGAAAATTCTTGAAACCACTTCCAACACAAAATCATGAACATACCCATTCCATGTAGAGTGATTGGAAAAATACTATGCTTCCTAAATGACTGTGCATGCAATTGAGATGAGCCAAGTGACTGAGTGTCAAACTGTTCATCAAACACACGGAAAAAATGGGGTCGAATCTTGACTTATGATCTAAATCTATCAACTGTGGCAAATCATAATGGAAATGCCGATGCTTGATGGTCAATCTTTCTTGTCCTCTTTCTGAGACTGTGTCATGCCACGAAGAGACATGGAATGTGAATTCCTTGAATGCAAACTTTTCTTCTTTTCGATAGTGATCCGCATACATCCGTGCTCATTCATGAGTGAATCATGTGCATCGTACAATACGGCATGCCTATGAAAAGGGAACACGTAAAGACTGTGACGAAAATACAAGAAACGGTCACGAATGAAACACTCGAACAATTTGTGCTGACTAATCATGCGAACACAAAATACTTCCTGAGTGATTTCTTTGGACCTTGACTTTAGAGCCAAGATCGGTTCTGCGTAATTGAGTGTATCTGCAATGAGGTTATAGCTTCATTGGAAAAACCATAATCTAAACCATCCTCCTTGTGAACAATCACATCTTTATCATGCAAATCATCATCCTTGTGAATAATCACATCTGTATCATGCAAAACATGTGTGTCGTGCTTTGGAGAAGAAAAGACTGAGAGAGTCTCCATCTCCTGTGTCTTTTCAAACTTCGCCTGCACATTAGAGATGAGAGGTAAAGAATGAACAACTGCCTCTCCACGAATGACAATGGGAGAGTCACTTTTGGCATTGAAAGTGAGAGTATTGTTCGCCTAATCAATGAGAGGGCTATGCTCATGAAACCATCGAATGCCTAGAATCATATCACATCCTGAAAGAGAAGACACTACAAATTTTCTGCAGAAGGACGCTTGTTGAACAGTACGACACATCAAGGCACTCTCGTGTAATGAGAGAGTCCATACAGGGAGCGAAGCCCAACACCTCGAGAGGAGATGTCTTGCTAACCTCCAAGCGGGCTCTTTCGACAAGAGAGTCACCAATCACATCATGCATACTACCAGAATCAAACAAGACCACCATGTGTTCACCATTCACATGACCATAACACTTCATGAGAGACTAATCAATGAGAGGATCATGAGAAACTTGGGACACACAAGTGTTCTCATTTATTTCATAAACAAAGAATGTGGGTTCTTTAGGTTCGTTAGATTCAACCTTAGGACATGTTTTCTTTATATGACCCTTGTTGTGACTGTGATAACAACGACCTTCCTTAGAATAAAGGAGTTGTTCTTTTGCCATTATGTATCCTCCTATGATTCCTTGTGCAACTTTTTTATCGTTGAGCTTAGGTTTAGCAAGTGTGTTAGCTTTACCCTTATATTCATTTTGAGTGTTCTTTTTCGAAAGACTAGAGGAAGATTGGCTAGAAGAGTTACCATTCTTACCATTCTTACCGTTCTGAGGAGTCTGAGAGGGACTGTGAGAAGACTTGTTCTCCTTAAGCTTTCCCTTGTTGTGCTTCATCTCTTGGGAGAGAGCAATTGATATCACCTTGTTGAGATCCACGGGGTCGAAGACTTCTACATCAAACTTGATATATTTGTCCAACCCTAAAAGGAATGCCTCTTTGCGCTCATCATCCGAGTTGCGTAATTGGGTGCCGAGTTGCAAAACACGGTTAGAAAAAGACATGACTGGCATGCTGTTTTGCTTGAGATTGCGCCAATCTTCTTTCAACCGTGCTAGGTATTGAGGAGGCATAAACTGCGCCTTGAGCTTGTCTTGGAGGTCGGCCCAATTGAAGGAAAGGGGCATGCCTTCTTCGGCTTCCTCTAGGTGCACGGTCAACTGTGCCTCTTGCCATGCGTGATACCAAGGTACATGGCTGTCGTCAAAACCTTGCTATTCCCGGTCTTCTTAGTTGTCGCAAAATAAGCATTAAATTGATGCAACCAAGAATGAATAACACTAGTGAAACCGACCCGTGGGGTGGTAGGCGTTGGCTTTCACCCGAAATTCTTTACTTTAGACACACACAGAGTACTTTGCAAAGGTAACCTGTAACGGGAATTAACACTTAATCACACACACGGCTCGGAAGCTAGAATGCTCCGAGCAGACGCCGACAATGTAGGCCCCAAAATTGGCGCCCCTTTCGGTATTTCTTTATTGTTTAGGAGGGTAAATTACAAAGAAGAGTCCTGGGAATCCTTTACCAGTATCACACTAGATAGTACCTGATTTGGCCAAATATTGGCAGCATAACAGCCCCAAAACTTGTGCGAAACCAATTCCCCTGTTGGAACTCACTTCCATTGGCATAAACCCTTTGATTCCTGCCCAAAAACAGTAAATTCAGCATGCTGTATTTACTGGTTTTTGCCCTGTTTTCAGCCCCAAACAGTCCTCTAACTGTCCTCTGCCAGTGGGGCACGAATCCCAATGTTCTGGCGTCCGTATGGCTGAAAAACAATCAATTTACAGTGCATACACAGCGCTGAAAACGCTCCTGTACGGTGAGGTTATGACCCTCACCGGTGCCTGCTTTGGAGTAGCAGTTAGCTACCCTTGTTCCTGCTCAAGGAGGCTCTTGCCTCAGCACAAAAGCATGAATCCACACAACTGTACATCAGTCAAATGAAGAGCCCTCTTGTGGGGCATCACATAACTGCACGTAGGGGGGGGAGAGAGCAGTGTGTAGCGTGCAGGGCATCACTCCTAGCACCACACTGTACATGGGAGGGAAAGAAAGCACTCCATAGCTCTTAACCCGTGACAGGTTCTCAATGAAGCATCCCCTTAGCATAAATCGAGCGCCCGCTCTGCTGCCCTTGACCTGTAATGCTTTTGTGAACAAATAGATGCAAAAAGGGGAAGATTTCCATGGCTGCCAAAACCTGCGTATTGCTGAAAACGCAGCAAAACAGTCCCTATAAACACGCATCTGATGCCTTCCAATGCTAAAAATGAGCTCCGTGGACCTAGGCAAAGTCATGGGAAGCTCAAAAATGGAGAGAAATGACTGAAAATCAGAGTTAACAGCCTCCAAAACTGCTCCAAAAAGTCAGTTACGAGTTTTTGTTCTCCCAGACTTCGTAAATTGACCAAAGTGCCACTTGGCTTTTTGCTTAAAAATCTCGCAACTGGCGCATCAGTTGACTTTGCAGCAGAGTAATAAAATGTTCCCCTGGTCATACCGAGGGTAATGACGCGAACACATTTCATGGCCCAAAATAGCAGTTCCCTAAATTTTAGGAGATGCTTCTGTTGGGCTCCCACTGGTCATCTGACCATCTATCCTCATTGGGACCGACTTTCTGTTAATGATCCCATCTTGACTTTATGCCTTTATTGAGTTCACTTCCTAGTATCCACCAACTTGCTAAGTGCGACGGGGGGACCTACATGATCTTGCACTGAGCCTAGACATCCTCTGACTATAGGAATTCCAGTACCGACTAACTTCCCGTCTGCGGGTGAAACTACCGTTCACATTGGCCATACAATGTCCGACCATGTAACTTCAAAAAGAGGGTCTCAAAAATAAAACAAAAATCATTGGAAAGAAACCAACAACTAAGGTTAGCGGTTGCCACGTCCTCATGACAACTAGCATCCATCTTATCGTCATACTTACTGAATCTCAACTTCTCAGTGATGGGATTGTCGGAGTCCGAATCTCTACTTGTGCTACTTGATGAACTACCAACATCTTTGACCGGATCGAGCTTCGAGGTAAGTACCTGTAGGACCAACTCTTGCATGCGTTGGTCACTTTGCGCGTCACGCTCTAACTCCAAGGCCGCTCGTCTTTCTTCGGCCGCTAAGCACGCTTGCTCATGCTCACGCTCCAAGGCTACCCTTCTGTCTTCGGCCGCCAAGCGCGCTTGCTCGCACTCATGCTCCAAGGCTAACCGTCTTTGTTCGGCCGCCAAGCGTGCTTGCTTGCACGCGCGATCAAAGGTGGCGCAACGTTGTTGTAGCATCATGTCCATCATCGACTTGACCAAAGCCTCCATAGGATTTGGTGCAAACCGTGGCGTAGATGGGGAAGAGGGAGGGTCGGAAAAACTTCATGGTGGGGAAAATTCTTCTTCGCCACCTCCATGCTCATCACCTTCATGCAAAGTATCCATTCCGCTTCGAGTGATGACCATACACTGAGATCTTGGGTACTTAAGTCCACGAGGAACTTGGGTTCTTGAGTTCTTGAGTTCGTGAGGTCTTTCTTTAGCTTGCAATCTGTGTTAGAGAAAACTTTTCTCTTACCCGAGCTCGACTCTTCCCTGCGGGTGCACCCCTTGGCGGCCTTGCGCTCACACCCTCACGTCGATTGGCCGGCCGCTAAGTGCACGGTCCGCTCTCAATGAGTGAAAAGAGGCACAAGGTGAGGCCAGACAAGCCCTTCTTGCTTGGGTTACATATCACTCTTCAAAAACACGAATAGGAATTGACACGCCCAAGTGGACTTGGGTTACGTGCGACTGCAACAAGCAAAAATTTTCTGTGGTTCTTTCCTTGAGTGATACAGAAACACTGCCAAAGCTTTGATACCAACGTAAGGTGCAGTGGAAGTGAATGTTGAACTTTGCTCAAGATGAGTGCTCCGAACTGTGCTCAAGGGTTCCTTTTACTTACGGAAGGGAGAGCGTTCCGTTCTTTTAGTGAGAGAGTGCAATTATCACAAACAAAGTGAATGACACTATGAATGAAGGTGCTGAGAGAGAGAGAGAGAGAGAGAGAGAGAGAGAGAGAGAGAGAGAGAGAGAGAGAGAGAGAGAAGAATACGACACCAGACTGTTGTTAAACCCTCCTCCAAGGGCCCCCCTCTCTATGGCGAGAGAGGGCTATGCTATTGATTGCACAAATATGGTACAATGGTCTAGATGCAATGGACTTGCCGACGATGTCGACGACAATGATGACGAAGACGATGTGACGGGCTAAAATCTGCAAATCTGTCGAATTCTGACTGTATGTTGGTGAGGACGGCGACGGCGACGACGCGACGACGATGCGCTGAAAACACAGATGCTGAAATTTGTAGACAACGGGCTGAAACTGAAAACTCTGGCTGATCTGACCGTGCGGCGAGGATCTACTGCGGGTAGGTGAGATCTGCGAGGTTTGGGGCTGCTATTACGGAGTCTTAAGTGCTGAAAATAGAAAACGTTGATGCTAGAGCTGATTCTGTCGTCGGGAATCTGCAAAACACCGATGTTGATCTACAAATTGCAAAAACGCCCAGGTTGATATGGGGATCTGCAAAAACGCTAGGTACTCTGCTGCAGAAATGCCAAGGCTGATCTCTTGTAGGAAAACGCTGGCTGGTCTTGATGGCTGAAAACGCTAAGGAATTCTGCTGGTCTTGCTGAGAAGGTGCACTGCAAGTGTAGGAACTTCTACGTCCTCTTTTGCCACAGTGCTAGTGCTAGGTTTCTTTTATAGATCTTAGCAAAGTTGCCCTACCCAGTTTCCCAACAAAGTCACTAGTGAAAAATGGATAAAATAGGGAAAAATGAGTTCTGTGCACTGTAAAATGCTCATGATGGGTTCTGACTGTAATGCTGATGATCATGCTGTGTGCAACCAGAGGATATGCAACTACTTTAAGTGCCTGGACATGGCTTACTCACATGCTCACAAAGGTGCAAGAACACTTCCTAAGTTGATCTGAACCCTGGACATGAAGTAGCTTGTCCACATGCATATAGGGTTAGATGTGCACGTGACAAGGTAGATCTTCCCATCTCATTTTGCTTTCCAGGCTTGAGGCGAGAGTATCTTTCCTTCCTCTATAGGATTGGCTCCATGATTGGGACGGTCTTGGAGACCCCGCGCACTTTAGCATTAGTTGCGGCCAAGGCCACCTGGTTACCCATTGTGCGGGTTCTTGTTTGGGACACACATACACTCCCTAAGATGGTTCTACTGCCTTGGGTGAGTGGTGGTTAGATCCGATAGTGTGGAGTATTTGGGCCTCCCAAACAAGTGTTTCATTTGCAAATGGAGGGGCCATCTTGTGAGGGCTTGTCATGCAAGAGAGCTTGGCCAACTCCTGAACCGCAAGTCCCTAGGGTTGGCTCTTCTTCGAGCTCCGAGGTCCCTCTAAGAGGGGCTTCGGAAATCCCTAGAGAGACTAGCTTCGGCACAGGCAGATGGCCAGACAGAGGAGGGATGGCACCAGGTCCAAGGCCAGCGTTGATTGGACCAGCCTCCTCGCCCTGGTGGCCCTTTCACTGTTCCTCGACAGAAGTGGGTGCCTACGAGAAATTACTTCGAGCTTTTGCAACAAGAGACCCCTTCAGACCTCTCAGCCTCCACCTCTTTATGCAAGAGGTCCCCCCCCCACCACTTCCACCCCCCCTCCTCCAACCCATCTCCGCCCCGTCCTTGCTCCCCTATGCCAGACATCCCCCCCCTCTCTCCTCCTCCTCCTCTTCTAGTTGCCTGTAAGCACACTCGTGCTGCACTCCACTCCTTGGGCAACTCTTTTGCCATTGTGAGTAGGGTGGTTCGGGAGAGGCAGCCCCTCCTTCATCCTCCCCTCTTAATTGAAACCTCGGCCTTTGGGGCTATTTCAGGGGGCCTCTCAAGTTTCGACATTAGCTAACGATGGGACCTCTTCAGCTACGCCTTCACTCGATCTCTTAGTGACCCCCATGGTGACTCATAGGCGGCTTGTTTTTGGGTTCATGTCCTATTTCTTGCGGCACGTGGTACAAATGCTCTAGACTCTACAGTGGGATACTCTTTTCCACTTTGTGGTCGGGACCAACAGGATTGGACCTTAGATTTGACACTTGGTTGGCTACAGATAGAGGCCCTTGAGTTCTATCATCACACGGGGGACCTTGGGATCACAAATTTAGTGTAGACTTTGTGGCCGTTGGCCAAGTTCACAGTGACTTTGCTTGATGCCACATGGTGCAGACACATCATTATTCACTTTTTTGTAGATGCGCAGCTCCCTTGTTATATATACACTCGTGAGGACTATTGGGCGGAGGATTTGGTTCAGAGGATTGTACGGGCCTCTTGGGTGTGGGTGGGACATGTGTTACAGACTTGCCTATCTCGAGGTCGACCGAATGCATATTACTCCCCATCCAAATCGGCCTCGAAGATTGCTCGCCTGGCTGCTGTAGCAGCATCTGTTTTCTCTCATGGACCCCATGAGCATTGTCTCTTCGAATAACGAGGGCCTTGGAGGACTACAGTTTGTATGCCATGGGTGTCATTGGAGACGAGAGCTCCAGAGATGCCTTGTGGGTGGACCCATCACGAGGACATGGCACCTGCTAATTACTGTCACCAGGACGTGGCAATTGCTAACCTTAGTTGTTGGTTTCTTTCCAATGATTTTTGTTTAATTTTTGGAACCCTCTTTTTGAAGTTGCAAATAATCGGACATTGTGTGGCCAATGTGAAACGACGGATGGCCGAGAGTTTCTTCTGCAGACGTGAAGACCTTGTCGCCACGAGTTGGTCGGGCCCACCGGCACTGAAATCTGAGCAGTAAAAGGGTGTCTAGGCTCAGTTCAAAGTCATTTAGGCCCCCTCGCTACACTTATAAATCTGTGGGTACTAGGAAATAACTCTAAAGAGGCAAACTGGACACCTCCAGAGCAATTTGCCAGATCCATCAGTCGGAGGGGGCGCCCAATTTGAGAGGGGCAGATTTTGCAACTCATAGTGACTACAATGTGTGTGTGTGTTTGAGTAGTGGGTGCAGGTGTTCACAACTTTAATGGAAAGCTTGCCTTCTCCCTTGCTCTATGCATAGTTACCCGGAACGGGAACTGGAGGGTCCGGGCCGGAACGGGAACGGGGAGGAGGAGGGGGGGCCGGAACGGGAACGGGAACGGGAACGGGGCTGGAATGGTCAACTTAAAGTAAGGATTGAATTACCTCCATTCAGCTTAGTCCCAAATAAACTCCTAAACAACCCCAAAACTGCCCCCAAATCTGTCCCCTAACCTGCCCTCAAACTGTAGCAAATATGTTCCCCGAACAACCCCAAATCTGTCCCCAAAAGCCCACTTTTTTTCACCCAAATGCCTACTTTTGCCCCCGCCTCATGTTCCGCCCATTCCGGTTACACCCCGTTCTGGAACGACATTCCGTTCCCATCTCCGTTTCGGGAACGAGACTTGTCCGGAACGCCATTTCGGAACGTTTGGGCTGTGTCCCCCCCGTTCCTTGTTACAGTGGCTCTATGTAGCGCGACGATTTGCTCTCGCGCATCTCTCTCTCCCCTTTGGCATATATGGTAATGCCCCACTAGATGGGCTACTCAGCTGACCATGTGTAGTTCCGAGGGTTTATGTGTGTTCACCAATTCAAGAGCCTTTTGAACAAGAATCGGATTAGCTAATTGCTAATCCCCTACAAGTACGCACAATTCCATCGTGAAGGATTGCGAAAACGGAGAGTTTTCTTGCGAGGAAACTCGTCCGTTTCAAAGGGGAACTGTTCCATTGCGTGCGGGAGCACCTGAGGCACGCGTAGGCGTGCTCGCTCCACCCAAAACGATCCAAACAGAGAATGACAGCCTGCTGTGTTTTTCTGCAGGTTTAGGGTTTCGCACTGAAACTGCAGGACAACGTCGGGGGAGCCTCGCGAGAGCCTTGGGATGAGTAAAGAGGACTTTGGGCACCTGACAGTGACAAAACAGGGAATTACAGTACACTGAAATTGACCTGCAGCTCGCTGGAAAGCTTCCTAGCTGCAAGGGAAAGTGTCCTTTATGTGTACTTTTGACCTACAGAGGATTTTGCGCTTCTATATTGTCGAAATTGGGTTAAAAACTTGCAATTACAGCCATGGACAGGTTTGGACAGCTTGGTGAGAGATAGGTGAAAGTGTCCGGGTCGTCTATTCGTAATAAGAATAATGAAATACCGAAAGGAACGCAAGTCTTTGGGGCCGACAGGGGTCGGCGTCTACTTGGTAGCGCTCTAATTTCCAAGCCGTGTGTGTTTGGAGTATGAGTTCTCGTTACAGGTTGTTATTGGCGAAGTTTCTCTGTGTCCTAAAGTCTAAAGTAAAGTTTCGGGTGAAAGCCTACTTCTACCGCCCTACGGGCCGGTTCCATGGTTCCGTCGTCGGGACAGAATCATTTTTTCCTCAAGAAGTGAGCCTTGGTTGGTTTGTGGCGAAGGCACGAAGTACAGGATCGCGGGATTATACTATGGCCGACAAAGGGTTCCTCTTCATAGGATAGGCAAGCAATTCCTACAGTGTTTGAGGTTGGCGAGAGTTCACGGCCACGCCAGTCTGTACCTCTTGTTGATGTGAATGCTCCACCAGTGCAGGGCTTTATGACTGAGCAACTTGAAGATGATGCGTTCAGGACTCAGTTGGTTGCCGGTGTGAATGTGTTTTCTTGATTGGTGCAGAACCCAAGGTTTATGGAGTTTTTGCAAGCGTCACCGGTACCACAGCAGACAAGGAAACTCACACAGCCAGTAGAGCCCGATGAGGCTCAAGCCCAAGTACTTCATGTGTTGGGAGGTACTTCATGCGTCCCAACAGGATACGGAGCACTCGCACGTTGCGGAGTTAGGGGCTCCAAGACAGGTTCCTCTCGAACGGGTGGTTAGGACGTTAATTCCACAGGTTTTGCCAGCTCAGCCCGCCACCTTGCAGAGTCCACATGTTGCATTAAATGGATAGGGAATTGGTTTCCAGGCAATGCATCAGGTTTTTCCACCACCCACTGTACATCCTGGGTATTTCGGGGGTGGATTTGTGTTCCAAAGTATGGCTGGTTATGGGCCTGGAAACCAGCAGTATATGCGAGGAACAGTGTTTGGGGGTATGCAAGGCATGATGCGAAACCCCCTGTATGGTAATATTTGCATGCAACAAGGTTTTCAGAGCAATCAGGGCCAGTTTGGGGTGCCACAAGGCAATTTTGGCATGGTTGGTTTTTCTGGACAGCAGCTAGATATGGCACTTACGACGCAAAATGTCAATGGCCAAGGAATGCCGATAACCCTTATTACAGTGCCCATGTTGCAGACAATTCCTTATGACAATTTGGGGGCACTGAAAAAGCCAAAAGCTTATTAAGAAGGTGGTGCACCTGTAAAGTTTAGCACTTTCAACGGCTTTAAGGATAAGGCAAAGGCTCTTACTTTCCTTCAACAGTTTGATACAACTTATGCAGGAGGGAATTTTACAGAGGCCTCTAAGGTCAGGAAACTTGCCACTTTCTTGAAAGACAATGCGCTTACATGGTGGACGACATTGTTAATGCAAGGACAGGCACCCGCCACATGGGTATACTTCAAACAAATGTTTGCATCTGCGTGGCTGTCAAATGAATTTGAAGCCGATGTCATGACGGATTGGCACCAACTCAGTGTGGCTACTTGCAAGAGCCTACAGGAGTACAATCAGAGGTTTTGCAAAGCGTTGCTCTTAGTAACCTCCTACAGGTTTGTGCCATTGACATAGCAGATTGAGAAGTATTTTGGTGGGTTGCCTAAAGGGCTTCGAGATTATTGTACAAAGAACAGAGTGACTACTCTCACTCACCTTATGGAAGTTGCCAACACTGGTCTTGCCTTGTTGAAGGGAGAGTACGGTGGGTTTCTGGGCAACGTGAAAGGGGGGGAGCAAAAGAAAAATTCAGCGAAGAAGCCCTTCGTGAAAACGGCTCCTTAAGCGTCACATGTGTGAAGAACACGCTTACTATGTGTGTTTATTCATACTTAAACTTAGATGAAAGTTGAACTCTGAACAGAACTTGAAAACAAGAGACTCAGAGATTGAATGTGTTTGATTGATCGAAATGTGTTACAAGGGTGTTCTTATATAAAATCTGAAGAGATACGATGAAGAGATATGACCATAGGTCAAGAGACATGACTCTAGGCCAATAGTCGTGTCTTTCTGCTGTAGAGTCGTGACCATTCGGCGTAGAGGTGCAGCCATTTACCGAAGAGGCATGGCTATTCGCCAAATAGGTGGGACTCTTGGGCAAAGAGGCACATCCTTTCGAGAACAGGGGTCTCTGATCTGGTATGTCTTCGTATTTGCAAGAGAACCAAGCGAGAAAGGTAATACAAACATGAAGGATACGTCACAATCGTGACATTCCCTCCCATTTAAAATAAAACCTTGTGTATTAAATTATAGACATTCGTTTATCAAAAAACTCTTGTAGAATATGAGGGTATTGTTGCATCTCTTTATCCGTTTGCTATGTAGAATCTGATTCATAATGATCCATCCACTTGACTAGAAATTCTGTAGTAATCTTCCATCTTGTCTCCTTCTGACGAACATCAAGAATAAGTTTGGAACTAGAATCAAGTGTTCTTCCTCTATTTCTGGAACATAGGATGAGACATCTAGAATAATTGAATCTCCAAGAATATATTTCTTAAGCAAAGAAATATGAAACGTTGGATGAATCTTTCCCCGTGTTGGTGGAAGTTCAAGTCTGTATCTGACTGCAGAATATTTCTTCAAAATCTTGAAAGGACCATAATATTTGGGCCGTAACTTTGGAAAGACAGACTTCACTGCCTTATATCAATGCGAAGCAACATATAGTAACATCAAGTCACCTTCTTGAAACTCTGTATGGCGACGACGCTTATTTGCTTGCTTTTGATAAGTCTGTCGAACATGTGCCAACTTGTCCTTGATCTGAATAAGAATATCTGGCATCTCATTTACCAATTGATCTGCCAAAGCAACCTTGTGTTATATCACAAAATTTGTAGGAATCAATGGAGTATGTCTGAAGGCTGCTTGGAAAGGAGTTATGCCAATTGCTGAGTGAAAATAGTTATTGTAAGCAAACTCCACCAATGGCAAATATTCTTCCCAAGAATTCAGTCGAGTCTGTATAATGCCGTAACATTTCCTCCACTGTTTGATTTACTCGTTCAGTTTGCCCATCAGTCTGTAGATGATAAGCTGAACTGAATAAAAGATTCGTTCCCAATGATTTGAATAAGGAGGTCCAAAAATGTCCTGTAAACTTTGGATCTCTATCTGAAATGATTGATTTTGGTAATCCATGGATTCGAAATATATGTTGCACAAATAGTGAAGCAATATATGGTGCTGAAGTAGTAATTCTGCAAGGTATGAAATGTGTGATTTTGGTAAATCGATCCACTATCACCAATATCTGATTATTGCCTTTTGAAGATTTGGGGAACGTTGTAATAAAGTCCATGCTGATGCTTTCCCAACGTTCATTTGGAACTGGTAAAGGCTGTAACAATCCTTGTGATAATTGTCGTGACGCCTTCATAGTTTGGCAAGAGTGACAAGCTTTGACAAAGTTCACCACGTCTTGCTTCATTTAAGGCCAATAATAGACAAGTGTCAATAGTTTGTATGTTTGTTGATGTTGGGATGAGCAGCATAAGGTACTTCATGATGTTCTTGAATAATCATCTTTCGCAAATGCGGTACACAAATTCTGTCCTCATAATACAACTGATCATCTTGCATTGTATAAGCTGCAACCATGTTCATTTCTGCTTGTGTAGGAGTATTTGTTCGAAGTACTCGAAAAATTTCAGCAAAATCTCGATCAGTCAAGTATTCATCCTTAAAACAATCGGGAATATCAAATGTAATTGTAGATATTGCCATATTCGTAGCTTAAGGTATTCTACTAAGTGCATTTGCTACTGAATTCTGAAGTCTTGGCACATATTCAACGACCATGTGGAAATTTGCCAAGGATTCCACCCAATGTCCTTGTCAAGGATTCATAACTGGTTGTGTAAAAATTTATTGCAATGATTGATGATCTGTCTTGACAACAGAGTCAGCTCCAAAAGGTAACGTTTCCATGTACGATATGTATTGACAATGGCTATAAACTCTTTGTCATAGATTGGATATCGGATCTGTATAGCAGTAAACTTCTTGCTATCGAATGCAATAACTTTGTCATTTTGCATTAATACGCACCAGAAGCACGATCTGAAGCATTTGTTATCACGCAATGGCCACGGCTGGAGTAGTTGTCAAGGCCGGTTTGAGATAATTTAAAGACTTCTGAAGACCAGGTAAGCTTGTCAAACTTCGTCAGTTCTGAGAGAAGAGCATCAATATCTGAAAATTTTTAAACCTTGGTATGATAGAAATTTGCTAATCCCAAGAATGAGCGAAGATAAAAAATTGTTGTTGGAAGAGGCCACTCCATAACGACTTTGATTTTTTGAGGGTCAACTGCTATTTCACAAGTTGATATAACATGACCAAGATACTCGATCCGATCCTTGAAAAATTCGCTCTTTTTCTTGTTGACATAAAGCACATTAGTCCGCAATACCAAAAACACCAAATGAAGATGCTCTTTGTGTTCTGCAATATCCTTGCTAAAAGCCAGAATGTCATCCAAGTAGATGATGATAAATTTATCCAGATATGGATCAAAAATTTCATTCATTAAGGTCATAAATGATGCAGGAGCATTAGTTAATCCGAAAGGTATTACCAGAAATTCATAATGTCCATATTTTGTTCTGAATGCCGTTTTATACTCATCACCCACTTTGATTCTAATTTGATCATAACCAGACTTCAAGTCGATCTTCGAAAATACTTTAGCACCCAAAAGTTGGTCAAACAATTCATCAATCCGTAGAAGAGGAAATTTGTTTTTAATTGTTAATTTGTTTAATGCGCGGTAGTCAATACACAAGCGCATCGAACCATCTTTTTTAAAACCAACAAGATTGGAGCACCAAAAGGACTTTCACTTGGACAAATGTGACCTTTATCTAGCAATTGTGCCAGTTGTCTCTGAATTTCCTGAGATTCAGAATATGAGACGCGATACGGAGCTCGTGTAGGCAGAGCACTAGCAGGAATTAGATCAATCTACGAGGAGGTAAGATGCTTGGCAAATCGTCAGGAAAAAGATCCAAGTATGGTTTATAGAAAGGTTGCTCAAGGTAAGCTGCTGGCTTTGGTGCTGGTTTGGATTGAACTGTATCAGTTGTGACATCTTCGATGCTATGTATCATTAAAAGTGCTGTGAAGTTATCGGGTTTCCGTACCATCCGTTTAACTTGTAGTGCCGAAACGACAGTCACCGGTTGTACGCGAAATAAGCCATTCAAAGTAATAAGCTGACCACCTTTGCAAAGGGTTATAGTATGTCCTCGCAAGCTGATTAGAGGATCATATTGGTATAAACCAACATTGGCCAAGAATCATATCATAAGTGGATAATGGCATTACTTCGAAAGTAAGACTGTCCTGATAATCTTGGACATCAAAGGGCAACTGTTGAACAATTGTATTGCACGTTAAAAATGACCCATCTGCTAACTCAACATTTGTACGGTCGAGTACTCTGGACAACAGGCAATTTTAATCGATGCACAATGTTAGTGCTCACAAAATTATTGGAATATTCGCTATCAACCAAAATGTTAATTGGTTTGCCATGAATGAAGCCAAGGAGACTTAAGACTTGATTAGACAAACTGTTGGGTATGGGCATAGTATTTTTGGCATTTTTCATTAAAAATGTAGCCACCTTGGAAACGCGTATTGTGTTAAATAACACGTTTGCCTTTGTCTTGCTGTGAAGTAGAATCTGCACATTGGTCATAATTAAAAGGCAACACTGTAGGTGTCTACGCATTAGCGTTGCGTCGCAGATTAGACGGTTGAGGCTGTTTATTACATTGGCACGATCGATGAGGTCCATCGCGAAGCGTACATAATCAATCTTTGGATGGTTGCGAGCTGGATTGTTGTGGAGGAGCGGCAAAAGTTGACGCTTGATTCCCATATAAACGTGTCCTGATAAGAATTTTGCCGAAAAGATTGTCGGTCTCGATGATGTTGATTAAAATTAGACCGATCATTTTGAAAATTTGGTCTACTATTCTGCACTCTTGGACTCCAAACACTAGATCGGGACAAGGAACTAGCAGTTGATTGGGACTGTGAAACAATAGAACCACTGTGTGATCTGTTGCCTGAATAAGAGACGTCACGTTGGTTTCGAAAATGGGCACGGGATCCGTGGCGAAAGGAGCGATCACTGGCTCGACCAAGCGAAAATGGTCTCTGCGAAAATCACCTAGCCGTTCCACATGTGAAATGGCATTCTCAACTGTAGGGGGGTTTGCCTTGTGTACATCATCGCGTAGGGTGGGGCAAGTCCATCGACAAAAAAGTACAATTTATCGTCGAGACTAATGGTCATTATCTGCAAGTTCAATCGTTGGAACTGAGATATGTAAGCAGCCATAGAGCCTGTTTGCTTTAAGTGGCGTAGCGCAGAACGTGCATGAAAATCTGAACTTGCTGGCACAAAGGCTTTGCACATTGCGCGCTTGAATTTTGCCCACGTCGGCGTTTATTTCCCTAAGGCAACCCGATTTTGCCACCAAGAAAGGCAGTGTCTTTCAGGAGGCTAGTAGCTAAAGCTACTTTTTTTTGTTCCATTATGTCCAGGTTATTGAAATAATTGTCCATTTTGAATATCAATCACCCGCTTATTACATCGACCATCATAAGGTTCGGGGGTTTTATGTCTAATTTTTTTTTCTTAGATTCTGTGATTAATCGAAATAAATATTTAAGTTCAGGATTGTTAACCTCATCAGGTGGATCCGGCATGGCTTGATCTTCGCTGCGTACGGATTGGAGCATGTACTCGAACTTGGCATGTCGTGAAGCTAGGGCCTCAAATTGTTGCTGAATAGGCAAAGAGTGCGGCTTTGTCCACCTGTCCTTGCTATGTCCCTAAGTCCGACATGATGAGCTCACAGCTCGTAGTGAGGCGAGGCTAGAACTAAGAAAAGACCAGCCTGTAGGCAAAGTAGGCGGTGTGTGTAATGGCTCCGCGAACACGGCAAATGCTGGATCGTCGTCCGTGAAATCCTCGATTTCGTCGAGCTCTGGAGTCAGTGGAGTGTAGGCATGCCTATTCGCCGAATAGGTGCGACTCTTGGGCGAATAGGCACATCCTTTTGAGAACAGGGGTCTCTGATCTGGTACGTCTTCGTATCTGCAAGAGAACCAAGCGAGAAAGGTAATACAAACATGAAGAATACGTCACAATCGTGACAACAGGGGTCATAAAGGTCAACAAAGATAAGGACTCAGCTGGGACTTCTGGAGCGTAGGCAAAGAAATAGAAACGAAAGCCTTTTGTGTGTAAGTCGCTCAAGGAAAAGAAGGTCTTGATGGCTGAGAATAAATACTTTATGTACGAGTAGCTAGTCACTTTGCTACAGATTGTCCACAAAGGAAAAGACCAGCTGACTCAGATGATAAAGAGGACAAGAAAGGAAAGAAGCCCAAGCCCACGACAGGTTTAGTGCCAGACATGGTGGGTGACAGGTCACAGGCCAAGCACGGATGCCAGCGAGTTATGCAGAGCATGCGTAAAGTCTGAGACCAGACGAGGCTTATTTTCTTTGATCAGGTGCCAAAGCACACTTTATCTCACGAGAGTTAGCTATGAAGCTGGGCTTCAGAGCTGAAGAGATGGGGTACACGGCAGAGGCAGGGTTGGCATGTCCTGGCCACTCAGAGTGTGTGACTCCATTATTGGAAAATTGCGTCTACATATTCAGTCGTATGTGGACATTGAAGAGTTCTATATCATGCCATTGGAAGGATGTGATACGCTACTGGGAATTCCATGGATGTTCGAAGTACATGGTGTGCTGGATGTCTTCGGCAAAATAATCACCCTTCAACATAGGGGCAAAACTCTTGTTTTGGATGTATAGCTCTAAGGGGATTCTATTCCTATTGTATCTGCTTCGGCTATCACTTCTATAATTAAAAATCATCTTTTTGCGTACTTGATTTTTGCACGTGATGTTTCAGATAATTGTCAGTCAAATTTATCTGTGTTAGATAAAGAAAGGTCATCATTTTTGCGAGAGTTTAATGATTGTTTTTCTGATTCATTACCGTCACCGCCGCTGTCGGAGAGGCTTGAGTTTGGTGCCAAGGTGTAGCCCACCGAACAGACCTCCCTACAGGGTTAGTGCTGTGCAGCATAAAGAGATTATGGGCCAGGTAGAGGAGCTTTTAGAGAAGGGCGTGATTCAGCCTAGTTCTTCACCTTTCTACTCCCCAGTGCCTTTAGTGCAGAAGAAGGATGGCTCGTGGCGCATGTGTATTGGTTACTGTGCGCTGAACAAGAATACCATCAAGAACAGGTTTCCTATCCCAAGGATGGATTATATTCTTAACCGTTTAGAGGGTGCTGCAATTTTCAGCAGGATAGACCTTAAGAGTGGGTACCATCAGATTCGTATAAGCCATAGGATGTGCACAAGACTGTGTTTAGAACGACATTCGGTCTTTATGAGTTCTTAATGATGCCATTTGGTCTTACAAATACTCTTGCTACGTTCAATAGAATGATGGACCGGATTTTCCGCTCGCATCAGAAGTTTGTTGGCACATTCTTTGATGACATGATAGTCTATTCGAAGATGAAGAGAAGTATAGGCGTCACTTGGCCATTGTGCTTGAAGATCTGCGTAGTCACATGTTACTTGTCAATCCTAAGAAAAGTGAATTCTTCTTGGAAGAGATCCACTTTCTTGGCCACATAGTGTCAAAGGAAGGTGTTCCAATGGATCCAAGGTTGAAGCTATTAAGACATGGACAAACTTAAAGACTGTGCATGATGTCCGAAGCTTCTTGGGATTGTGCTCATACTTCAGAAGGTTTATCAGGAATTTTGGAGCGATAGCTTCACCTCTTCACGCTTTGCAAAAGAAAGAGGTGACTTTCAGATAGACCCAAAGAGAGATTTCAGCTTTCAGTCTCTTAAAGGAAAAGTTGACTTCAGATCCCGTGATTGTTTTACCAAATCTCATGAAGTCATTTGTGGTCGAGTGTGACGCGTGTGGCAATAGCATCGGAGCAGTGCTAATGCAAGATGGTCGGGTTGTAGCTTATCAGAGCAGAATCGTGCAAGGGCCAGAAAAGACTGTGCAAATCTATGAGAAAGAGTTACTGGCCGTGATTCATACGCTTTCTAGTTGGAAGCACTACTTGTTAGGTGCTAATTTTGTAGTCCAGACAGATCATCAGACCTTGCGATACTTCTTGACACAGTCAAAGTTATTCGAAAAGCATATGCGATGGGCAAACATTCTTTCTATGTTCCACTTCCAGATTATGCATGTGGAAGGCAAGAAAAATGTGGTGGCTGATGCATTATCAAGGAAGCCACAAATTTCAGCTGTGTCAATTCCTTATTATCACGAGCTTGATGACATGAAGGAACATTATGTTGTTGATGAAGATTTTGCAAGGATTTTTGAACAGTTGCAAGAAAGATGGGCAACGCCATGAGCACTAGCTCCTCAGAGACGGTTTTATGATGATGCATGACAGACTTTGTGTCACTAGGCCATTGCGACATAAGGTCATGGTAGAAAGTCATGTCCCACCGTATGCAGGGCATCGTGGAATTGATGCGATAGTTAAAGCGGTAGAGACATTCTTTTATTGGCCTACTTTGAGGAGAGAGATGGATGCCTTTGTGTCGAGCATGCGTGATTTGCGAAAAGGTCAAGTTTGATAGGCAAAAGGTACCAGGGTTATTACAGCCACTGCCGATTCCGGTTAAGCCATGGAAAAGCATTTTTATGGATTTTATCTTTGATCTTCCGAGAACACCGACAAGGAATGATGGTATATGGACCATTATCTGCAGGTTCAACAAGCATACCCATTTTATTCTTGTCAGGAAGAAGATAAAATCTGACCAGATGGCACGATTATTCATGTACAATGTGTTTAAGTACCATGGTATGCCACAATCGATTGTCAGTGATCGTGATCCTCGCACGACAAGTTTGTTTTGGAGAGGATTGTTTGAGAACATGGGCACTGCGCTCAAGTTCTTGTCTTAGTTTCATCCACAAACTGATGGACAGTCAGAAGAGGCTAATTCTACTGTCTTGGATCTGCTAAAATGTTATGTGTCAGATAATAAGGGCAAGTGGGAACAATATTTGCCTATGCTTGAGTATGCGTACAACAACACGGTGCATTTATCAACTGGCAAGGCACCTTTTGAGATTGTTGAAGTTGGCAAGAAAGTTCCTTCCATTTTGCATATAAAGGACAAGATCTTTGAGGCAGATCGATATGTTGAGAACAAGGATGAAATGTATAAGAAAATCGTAGTTGCCTTGGAGAAGATTCAGGCAAAACAGAAAAGGGTTGCTGATTGTCACCGTCGTGAATTATTGTTTTCACTTGGTGATTGGGTACTTTTACGGTTTGAAAAAGCAAGGTTAAAGAAAATGAGGGTCAAAGAACGCCTGTTTCCTAAACTCAACATGCGTTACTATGGGCCTTTTCAAGTGCTTGATAAGATCAACGATGTTGCTTATAGGCTGAAATTGCCTGACACCTTGAAGATTCATAATGTGTTTCATGTGAGTCTTCTAAGACCCTTCGTGGGTGATGTGCCAGAAGATATGCCACAGGAGGATCAACCAGAAGTTGAGGAACTTGATGAGATCTTGGTACCTGAGCAGATTTTGGCACATAAGGAAAGAAAAGTTAAGGGACAAGTTGCAAGACGTTATTTGGTGAAGTTCAAGAACTACCCGCCTATGGATGCAAAGTGGATGGAAGAGCATGAACTGTCAGAGTCACCAATTGTATTGCAGCTTTACCTTGAGGCCTTTGGGCTACAGCCTATGTATGCCCCAATTGAATGTGTTCAAAGGAGGGGTAATGATATAGCTAGCACATCAATTGTACGTATGGATTCAGTGTAAAAGAAGTGTGCATTGCTCCTCAAGTGTTAATGATATAATGCTCACTTCTATCATAGATGGAAATGACAAAAGTATGAAGGTCTCATTAAGTCATTTATGTCTATCTGTTATGACCTTTCTTGCGGGTACATGCGATGATAAAAGCGTGCTAACAACACAAGATCATCAATGGCATGTATATATGGCATGCAATCGAGGACGTTTGTGATTTCAAGAGGGGGGTATGCCACGAGGATGTGGCAATTGCTAACCTTAGTTGTTGGTTTCTTTCCAATTATTTTTATTTAATTTTTGGGATCCTCTTTTTGAAGTTGCAAATAGCCGGACATTGTGTGGCCAGTGTGAAACAGTCGATGGCCGAGAGTTTCTCCCGTAGACAGGGAGGCCTTGTTGCCACGAGTTGGTCTGGCCGACCGGCACTGGAATCCGAGCAGTAAAAGGGTGTCTAGGCTCAATTCAAAGTCATTTGGGCCCCCTCGCTACGCTTCTAAGTCGGTGGGTACTAGAAATTAACTCTAAAGAGGCAAATTGGACACATGGCGCCTCCAGAGCAATTTGCCAGATCCATCAGCTAGAGGGGGCGCCCAGTTTGAGAGGGGTAGATTTTGCAACTCACAGTGACTACAGTGTGTGTGTTTGAGTAGTGGGTGTAGGTGTTCACAACTTTAATGGAAAGCTTGCCTTTTCCCTTGCTCTATGTAGCGCGATGATTTGCTCTCGCGCATCTCTCTCCCCTTTGGCATATATAGTAAGGCCCAACTAGATGGGCTACTCAATTGACCATGTACAGTTTTGAGGGTTTATGCGCGTTTGCCAAGGCAAGCCTTCTGAACAGAAACCGGATTCGCTAATTGCTACTCCCCACACGTACACACAGTTCCATCACAAAGGATTGCGAAAACAGAAAGTTTTCTCGCGTGGAAATTCGTCCGTTTCAAAGGGAAACTGTTCCATTGCGTGCGGGAGCACTTGAGACACGTGCAGGCGTGCTCGCTCCGCCCACAACGATCCAAAGCAGAGAATTACAGCCTGCTGTGTTTTTCTGCAGGTTTAGGGTTTCGCACCTAAACTGCAGGACATTGTTGGGGGAGCCTCGTGAAAGCCTTGGGATGCGTAAACAGGGCTTTGGGCACCTGACAATGACAAAACAGGGAATTACAGCACGCTGAAATTGACCTGCAGCTCGCTTGAAAGCTTCCTAGCCGCAAGGGAAAGTGTCCTTGACGTGTACTTTTGATCTACAGAGGATTTTGTGTCGTTATGTTGGTGAAATTGGGTCAAAAACCTGCAATTACAGCTATGGACAGGTTTGGACAGCTAAGTGAGAGATGGTGAAAGTGTTTGGGTCGTCTATTCGCAAAGAAATACCTAAAGGGGCGCCAATCTTTGGGGCCAACAGGTGTGGGCGGCTGCTTGGTAGCGCTCTAGCTTCCAAGCCGTGTGTGTTTGAAGTATCAATTCTCGTTATAGGTGGTTATTTGCAAAGTTTCTCTATGTCCTAAACTCTATAGTAAAGTTTCGGGTGAAAGCTTATGTCTACCGCCCTACGGGCCGGTTCCAGGACCTATTAATATAATATTCTTATGCTACAGGAGCATCATCTGTGCGAGAGTTGCATTCGGTGATGTGGAGAGCCGCATTCGGCGATGTGGATACGTTCTGCCAGGTAGGTATGAGACATTTTAGTCAGCTGCTTTTGGGCCTAGTGGCATTCATGAGGTGTATGTATGACTGTTGCGGACTCATGGGTGGCAGCAGGTCATTGTGGACAGAGGTATTATTGTACCAGGTAGGGCCCAATCTTTGAGGCTTGACCCGTCCCACTGGCAGACACTGTCCGTGACATTTGGCTGGAGCTGATCCACACACTTGGGCCCAGTTTGAGAGACTCCCGGGCAGCTCTTAGTGCATGCGGGAGGGCCATGAGGCCTTCTTGCGACTTTGGCGTCCAGGGCCCTTCTTCACCATGGTCCATGGTGCGCCTAGATAGCAGTACCGTCCACCAGTGTGGTTGTTTCCTCTTCCCACTCTTGATTTAGCCATCTTTGTACATATCTTGTTTTTCATTGGGGGAGTCTCCCCACATGTTGATGTAGCCTCTCCAGCAGGGGCAGATTGTAGCCCATTGGGCAGTTTTCTTAACTAATGGAAGGATCTTTTTCTTGGGGGGGGGGGGGGAAACAAAAAACAAGAAAATAATACAGCTAAGGGCGCTGCCTACTGTGTTCAGAGGAAATTTTTACTCCCCTCATCTCTGGTAAGTGTTGTTTTGAGGGTTTACAGTTTAGAAGTTTGTGCAGTCCTATGCCACTTGTTAAAGAGGTGGCAGTCGATTTTACTTTCTCTATTTATTGTATAAGAACAAACATCCTAAGGTGGTTGCTTTACAGTTTCGCTTTGTGCTTCACAGGTTGATGTTGTTTTAACAACCCTCTGATCTTGTAGGTTAGCAGATGTGCCGTCTGTCTTTCAACGTCCGTCTTCTGGATTTTCAGGGACCACTTACGCAGGACAATCAAGAAACTGTTTTGACACAAGTACTAGCTTCTATTGCATTAGCACAGTAGTATTTTCTTTTACAATAACGTCATTGTTCTGCTGTTTTCTTCCCGACCAGAGGGGGACAGGGGATTCATTAGTTAGCAATTGTAAATTTGCATTTCTTTGCAGACAAAGGTATTACAACTCGCACGGTTTTCTCAAGCAAGAAAGGTGGTCAGTCTCATAAAACTACAGATCTAGACAATGAGGATCCTGTAGCAGAAACAGATTTGCAGTACAAGCCTTTGGGCTTTGGTCACGGAAAAGTTTATGATACTTTACTGGAAGAGAAGCTTTTAGAAGAGATAGAACAGGAAAAACCGGAAAAAGCAGCTGCTCGTAAAAAGCGAAAGACTAATGACAGGTCGACAAATAGCTCCAAAATAAAGTCAAGTACGTGTCTATGCTGATTTTGAAGTCATTAACAGTAGATGTCTTCAGGAACTTCCATAAAAATAATTAATTGTTGACTCAAGAGCAATGCTAGAGTGAGAAGACTTCTATATTATATTTTAATAGTAATTTTCATTTGGTGTGACTTGTTAAATGGAAAATGTAAGTGCCATCAATTGGCCCTTGACCCAGTATCTGCCCTTCTTGTAGCATCAAAACCTCCAGAAACTGTGGATGGTGTCAAGGTATGGGTCGGTGATCTTCCCAAGAAAAAAAATGTACATCGAGATTTGCAGTCTGCATTTAGACATGTCCCGGGACTTGTTGATGTATCACCCTCTGTGCAAGGGAATGAGAAGACACGCGATCCAATATGCAAAGGTTTTGGAGTTTTAACATTTGATACGCTGGATCATGCCGTAAGGTATTTTTCTATACAATGCTGCTGCCATTTTTCCTTGATACAATTGCTGAGTTTTCTTTTTGGTTTTTTGTCCATTGCTATGGCAAGCTTTATTTCAACTTTCAAGGGTCGACCAATAAGCTTTGGCAAAGTTGAAAAGACATTAACTTTAAAGTTAGTGAAAGCCAACGATGCTGAAGTCGTCCCATGTGAGAAGAAGAGCCCAACTGAGGTGGGGAGATTGAGAATCAGAAACAAAGATGCAGGAAAAGTTGTTGAATCTCATTCAAACACAGAGATGGATTCCTTGGGTCAAAATGTATCAGAAGACGGCAAACAAGAGGTAGGAAACACGGAGAAACGCCAGCCACAAGTAGAAGTGGTAGAGGATGGAGAAGCTGCTGGTTTGCTGAGGTTGAGTGGAGAATCTTCCTCTGAAGAAAAAGACAGTGGTGATGAATTTGACTCAGATGATGATCCAGATTTTGAAATCACTATTGAAACTCTAGAGATTTCTGAGGATAATGCTCCAAGAGCTGAGGCCAAAGGTGATGAAACCTCTGATACAACGGATGCCGAAAAGCGGATCGAGGAGTTAGAAAAACGACTTAGACAGAAACTCGAGGATGCAGGTCATGGAGCTCAAAAAAGCAAGCGTGAAGAAAAAACAGTGAAGGGAAAAGGTTTTACCTCAAAAAGAATTGGAGCTTCAAAACAATCATTACCAAAGGGAAACAATGTGGCAGCAGTAACACATGGGTAAGGCTCTGTAATCACCTTTGTAACACATGGATATGGTTCTCTAAGCACCTCAGTAGCAGGTCTTTTCGCTGTTTTTGTGGGCAAGTTAAATCACCTTTGTATGGGACATTAACCGCTTTTTAATGCTTCATGTTATCCATGGCTGTAAACAAGGGGGTGAGCAGATAAAGTAATGTATATTATATTGCCCGTTCCTGTAAGTGCCAAAACAGTCATAGAAGCGTACGTGTAGCAGGGACCAATCAAGAATTTCACAGTTGCGTCTAGCTGAGTCTCATCAGTTGGATGCTTATCAAAAAAGTTCTGTGTAGTTTCTGTCTGATATGTACCACACATTGCCCTACACGGTTGAATGAGGTGCTTTCTGGGACACTGTTGAATTCGTGGCTTGGACGGGGAGTAATTGGCCTCCGAAGACGAGTATGATAGGCAGGTTGCCGAACCAAAGCCCAAGATCCCTTGAACGCGCCATGGCTCTAGCTTAGGCAAAAGATCCTCATAAATGATTTCATAGCAAGGAGCACAGAGTGGGCCAACAATCAAGCAAATAACCAGGTGATGCAACCCTGAACCATCTGGAACTGACGAGCAGAAGCTTGCCAAATGCCAGAAGGTCTTTATCGAGTCTGTCACTCCCAGGTCAGTTAATGATTTGAAACTCCAAGACCTGGTTCCTATAGCAGCCACCAATGCTGTCCAGCGACCACTCCTGCTGATGTCTCCCACACAGAGGAACAGAAAATAACCTCATCACCTTTGGTTGTGTGCGAAATCATCTGCCTCTGAGTCACCAAGGTATTTTGTGAAGGAGTAGTCAAAGTGCTCCCCAGTAGCTCATGTCAAAAACAACCTCCGGCTAGGAAAGAGCTGGATCCGCATCTCTCAAGGAGTTGGGTGTTGTCGAGTGCAAAAGTGAATAAGCATTCACTCATAGATTATGAAGTAGCAAAGTTTTTTTGGTTGCCACAAAGCAGTGCCTAATATTGTCCACTTCTCTGCAGGTTGAAAAAGACAGAGAGAGCATTTATGACTGGAGTTCTAGAAAAGTATGGACAAGTTCCACGCACTACCAAGTCTTGATCATGCTGTTTGCAAGCAGCAGCAGGGCCAGTGGTGGTGCCAGAGATGGCCTTCTTGGGGAGGCTGGAAAATGGACCTTTAGTGAAAGGTTTCTATCCCATGATGGTCGCAAATAGCACAAGCTACATGGCTATTGGTCAAGAGCATGATCACGGCCCAGTACTATCCGGTGCACAATTTCGTCTTCCAAAGCATTCACTGTTCAGGTCAAGAGAGACGTTTTTCACATGTGTGCCTCGATGTTCATGCTGTGAGCAACCAAGCAGTTGTGTTGATGTAGAGAATTTTTACAAATTGCTGTGAGCCAGTTCCCCCCCTGCACCGGCCTGCAATGGCATTCTGATGAGTGATAACCCTAGACCTTAGAAGGATGGGGTGTCCTGTCATAGTTGTGTTCACCAACTCTAGTCAACAGGTGGTATTGGTATTTTGCACTTGATCGTATGTGCAGTCTTTTGAGATATTCATGAGTCATGTCTTTGTGCACGCATAAACATGCCTGCACTATTCGCTAAAATCGCAGAACAGCTCGATTAGAAATGTACTAGTGGGACATCATAAGCAAAGGTTGGTGAGTGTTTTCTTCTTATCTATACTCATTTGGGTTGTAGTAATGTTCCGATAGATTTTTGCTGGTACTAAAGAAGCTCTCAACTGCTCAGCAATTCAACAAACATCTGCGTTTTGGAATGAAAAAACGAAACAAAACTTTTTGTGTGCCTTTGCTTATTTTGTGAATGGGTCTTTTCATGAAGGGGCACATCGACTTCTGTTTCAAATTGCCTGCGTCAAGGTTCACTGTTATGTAGAGAATTTTCGCTTGAAAACCATTTTGTGCACTGAACGAAGTCTGTATTTGGGCAAACGTGTCTTGTTTTGCAAGTATCTGTTTAGTTCATGTAGTGCTATTTTGTTTTGTAAAATTATTGGATGCCCTGGTCATAATTTCATTTACCTCGATGTAAGTCAAATTTTTGACATTCTAGGCATAAATACCAACAAACAACTTACATGTGTGATGTGGAATTAGCTCTTCCTGAAGCTTAAAAAGCTGAGAAACTAAACAAAAGAAATGGAAAATATGCATCTAGGAGCCTTCATCGTGTAATAGCTTTGATGTTTTGATATTTGAAAAAGAAATGTTGCTTCGCAATAACTTTAGAGACTTTGTGAAGCATTTTGAATGCTTGCAAATACACTCAAATTACTGCAATTCAAGAAATTGTTAGTATTCGGTAAAAGACAATTTCCTTCAAGTTTGCTTGAATGAGATGAGCATATGATGATGATTAGTGCTCAAGTTGAATTTCAAGAGTTTTCCAGATGCCAGTTTTATCATAGTAGAAAAGATCATAAAGCACTTCTATTTTTTTAGTTTAGGGCAGCTTTTAGCAGAGATATCTAGCAGTATCCTAGCCTTAATCAGTTTATAGGGGAATGAGGATTTGAAGTGGATTTGATCCTCAAACATGACATAGTTCCTAGTTTCTCGTATAAACCATAAGAATAACATCAAGCAAAATTCCATATCTGCATCAACAAACTGCTTGATAAAAGATGACATTGAACTTAGTGACCTTAACGCACCAAGGAGTAAACCAACAATGCTGACACCATTTCCACAACTTAGTTACAATAGAACATGCCCAGGACAATTGCTGATTGTTCCTTTTCTCGCACATCTGTTGCTTGCTGAGCGGAGGCCATTTCTACAAGATGGTTGTGCAGCCAAGAGTGCATGGCTTTATATCTGAAGGGTTGTCTCCTTGGAGAGTCTTCATTAGGTAGTTTAGGTGTCCATTTGGTAAAATTTCATTCTTTCATCATCAATTTCGTGTTTCTTCCCTTATTTGGTTACAATACTAAAGGGGGAGGAAACAAGAGGTGCAGATGAGGAAGGCCTTGAGGCCTTTGCCAGAGGGACACTCAGAAAAGGGGCTGGTTAAGGCTTAGGCTCCCCTTGCCTGTACCCTCCCAATAGGAGTAGAGGCATGTGGGTGAGAGCCCACAAGTAGTGTACACAGGTAGTGTAGCCCAAGCAATACAACAAGTTAAGAGGGGGACTCCCGCTAAAGGTGCGCATACCGGTGGTTTATTACCCGAGTGATGACACAAGCTGAGGATGAGGAAGTTGACAAATTGGAAGACCGAGAAATATACGAGAAGTTGGGCATTACCATTATACTCGGTCTTCTTTTGTAGTAAGACAACTACAGGGAGGGTGCCACACAATAGATAATTTGGCCAGCCACCATTCAAGTTTATAGTTCAAAGACTAGGCTTTATTGCAATTTACATAAATCACAGATGTGGGAAGTAGTACATAAAATTGCTAAGTAGTGAAGGTTCACCAATTTGCAATAATATGGAGAAGGGCCCAATCCTTATGTGTGTCCTCAACATCGGTTACAAAGGGGGTGTGGATATAATAATAAGGGACTGATGGGACAGCCCTGTCTTATAAGTCTAGCAATGGGGATAGGCTTTGAAAGTCTACCATTAAGGTTAAGTCTAGAGCAAGAAATATCTTCTAAAAGGTAAATGCTATTACTCATCCTCGGACCGAGCCCAATTTTGGTCATGATGTCCCATTTGAACTATATCAAAATCTCTATTGAAATATATCTGCATGAGGACAATATCTTGCTTGGACCTAAGGGCATCCTCAATAGCCAATTTGATAGTTAGAATGCTATTGTAAATGGACTTGCCACTCACGAATCCAAATTGATATTTGTAACATATTTTCCAAGGATGGGGCTCAATTTGATAGAGATATCTTTTGGCATGCTTTTGTATAGAATGCCCATCAGAATAATAGATCTCCACTAATCTAATGTCTTAGGGAATAACTTCTTGGGGGTCAGTTTGATAACACCTTGCTTGATAGTAGGATCCATGTTCTAGGAAATCCAAAATGCATTGATAAGAGGAGCACTTATTGATCCCAAAAATGTAAAGTGAAGCTCCATAGATATGCCACAAATCCCTCAGGTTTTTTCATTACCTAGTTTTTGTAAAGGCATCCAAAACTTCTCTCTCTTCAAAAATTTCTTCAAGTCTTCTTGAACTGGTTTCCTTAACACAAGTCACGATAGTATCAAGCAAAGTGTCACAAGCTTTAGCCCTAGTAAATGATTCTTCACCTAAAATATTCACGATGTCATGGAAGAATTTCTGGCATACAATCAGCATATCCTTAGGGTTCTTAATGATAGATATATCTTCTAGCTCATGACATGCCATATCTCTTTTGTGTTTGGTTTTAATTTTTTGGAAAAAACCTTTGGAAGCATCATTAAACTCTTTAAGGTTAGATTGCATGAAAACCTTGCCTTGCATGCTTGACCAAGCTCATATTGTCTTAGTGATGTCTTGCTTCACTTAACTCTTGTAACTTCATATGGCTAAATGTAGAAACCCCAATGATTGTATACATTTTCTAGATAACCTTGAATGATTCTCAAGTTTATGCCTCTTACATTTAAAGCCAAGTTGATCTCACAAGGCAATGCCTTTGTGAACTGTTAACCCTCACGAACACTCTATCACCTTTGATGGACGCCTTATTTATTTATTTGATTGAGTCATGGATTGGGCTTGTCAATCCAATAGGTTGTAGGTGATCACTGATGAGAGGCGCACCACTTATCTTATGTTTACAGTAGTTTTGCAACGAGTGACTATAGTGGGCGCCCATGTGTGAATGGGTCATATATTGAATGTGTCTTGTTTTGCAAGTATCTGTTTAGTTCATATAGTGCTATTTTGTTTTGTAAAATTATTGGATGCCCTGGTCATAATTTCATTTACCTCGATGTAAGTCAAATTTTGACATTCTAGGCATAAATGCCAACAAACAACTTACATGTGTGGCAATCCCAGATGTGGAATTAGCTCTTCCTGAAGGTTAAAAGCTGAGAAACTAAACAAAAGAAATGGAAAATATGCATCTAGGAGCCTTCATTGTGTAATAGATTTGATGTTTTGATATTTGAAAAAGAAATGTTGCTTTGCAATAGACAATTTCCTTCAAGTTTGATTGAATGATGAGCATATGATGATGATTAGTGCTCAGGTTGAATTTCAAGGGTTTTCTAGATATGAGTTTTATCATAGTAGAAAAGATCATAAAGCACTTCTATTTTTTTTAGTTTAGGGCAGCTTTTAGCAGAGATATCTAGCAGTATCCTAGCCTTAATCAGTTTATAGGGGAATGAGGATTTGAAGTGGATTTGATCCTCAAACATGACATAGTTCCTAGCTTCTTGTATAAGCCATAAGAATAACATCAAGCAAAATTCCATATCTGCATCAACAAACTACATGATAAAAGGTGACATTGAACTTAGTGACCTTAACGCCCCAAGGAGTAAACCAACAATGCTGACAACACTTCCACAACTTAGTTACAATAGAACATGCCCATGACAAATGCTGATTGTTCCTTTTCTCGCACATCTGTTGCTTGCTGAGCGGAGGCCATTTCTACAAGATGGTTGTGCAGTCAAGAGTGCATGGCTTTATATCTCAAGGGTTGTCTCCTTGGAGAGTCTTCATTACGTAGTTTAGGTGTCCATTTGATAAATGCCACATATCCCTCAGGTTTTTTCATTACCCAGTTTTTGTAAGGCATCCAAAATTTCTCTCTCTTCAAAAATTTATTCAAGTCTTCTTGCACTGGTTTCCTTAACACAAGTCTCGATAGTATCAAGCAAAGTGTCACAAGCTTTAGCCCTAGTAGACGATTCTTCACCTAAAACATTCAGGATGTCATGGAAGAATTTCTGGCATACAATCAACATATCCTTAGGGTTCTTAATGATAGATATATCTTCTAGCTCATGACATGCCATATCTCTTTTGTGTTTGGTTTTAAGTTTTTGGGAAAAACCTTTGGAAGCATCATTAAAGTCTTTAAGGTTAGATTGCATGAAAACCTTGGCTTGCATGCTTGACCAAGCTCATATTATCTTAGTAATGTCTTGCTTCACTTAACTCTTGCAACTTCATATGGCTCAATGTAGAAACCCTAATGATTGTATACATTTTTTAGATAACCTTTAATGCTACCCAAGTTTATGCCTCTTACATTTAAAGCCAAGTTGATCTCACAAGGCAATGCCTTTGTGAACTGTTAACCCTCACGTACACCCTATCACCTTCATCGGACGCCTCACTATTTATTTGATTGAGTCATGGACTGGGCTTGTCGGTCCAATAGGTGTGTAAGTGATCACCGATGAGAGACGCACCACTTATGTTATTATTACAGTAGTTTTGCAACGACCGACCACAGTAGGCGCCCATGTGTGAATGGATCAAACTCTTATAAAAGGTCCATTTGACCTAAAAATCATCATTTTGGGAGGTGCATGCTAAGAAGTGCTCTTGCTCTACCTCTATCTCCTTCTCCTTCGTGTGCTCACGTGTGTGTGTGTGTGTGTGTGTGTGTGTGTGTGTGCTTGAGAGAGAGAGAGAGAGAGAGAGAGAGAGAGAGAGAGAGAGAGAGAGAGAGAGAGAGAGAGAGAGCATTGTGGCAGCATCAACGGCGGCGTCGACGGTCCTTCTTCTTTGCGGCATAGGATCCTTCACGATGGGAGCATTGAGCGGTGAGTAACTCATCCCTCCCCCTTTGAGCTTGCTAAGACTATCTAGTTGTGTGCTTACAGCCATTCGTGGCTCGCACACGGTGTTTTGGCAAGTTCCCAGCCACAGACATGTGCGGCAAAGCGCACATTTTTGGCGTCGTTGCCAGGGTCTACCTTGCACTAAGCTTGAGGAGCACTCAATGCTAGCTTATGAAGCTATTCACTTCTGTCATTTCTGATTTTTGTTGAGTTGTGTTAGATCTGTTAAGTTTGTAATATGTAGGTGTTAGCACATCTGTTAGTGTAGTAAGTCTGAGTGTGCAGTTTTCCATGTTAGACAGTGTGTGTACCAATACCAGTGCCAACACAGTACCAGTACCAGTACCAATATCAGTACCAGTACCAGTACCAGTACTACCAGTACCGGTACCAGTACCAGTATAGTACGATACCAGTACCAGGACAGTACCTGTACCAATACCAATATAGTACGATACTAGTACAAGTACCAGTACCTGTATTAGTACCAATACAATAGAAAATCTGAGACAAAAAAAAACAAAAGGAAAAAAGCACCATTACCAGTATAGTATAGTACCAGTACCAGTATAGTATAGTACTAATATCAGTAGCAGTACCAGTCCTAGAATCAGTATTAGTGTAGTACAGTACATTATAAAATTTGGGATAAAAAAAATAAAATAAAATAATTGAGGATAAATTTGGGTTGCAAACGCCCAAAAAACTAGGTGAGCGGCTTTCACGGACACTCACCCGAACACTTCTAGAGTGTTGAGATCACATGCACCTACGCTCTGGTAGTGTGGTAGAGGATGATCACAAAGAGAGTGTCTCTGTTTACGCTTTATGCTCTCAACGGGAATCCAAGGTGGCACCACTCAAGAGCCACATATTGCATCTAGTGAGTCTTCACTGGAGATCGGCCATAATAAAAAATTAGACAAGAAGAGTAAGAGATATAAGAGGCGACGATATCGAGAAAATGTGCGTGCTAGAATAAATGAAAAGAAATCTACCACAGAATGGTTTAATTATATGGGGGCATGTGATGCTCATCGGAAGTTGGTAGCTAATTGGTGTGAATACCTTCAAAGCGTCATGTGGTGTAGTCCATAACCCATTGACATTGCACAAGCAGAACTAAAAAAGATACAAGCTCAAGCTAAGGCTAAGGAGCGACAACAACATATTAGACGCCAACGAGAGGCCAACCTTGGAGTCACATATGCATTCCCGGGGGATTCACCATGGAAAACTTACCGCACCACGTAAGTGCAGGGGAGGGGTTTTTTAAACAAGTTACATAAATGTATAAGTTAGGGGTAGGCCCCCAATAATTTATATGCCAAGCTTAAAAATAAGGGAGGGGGTATCATATTTATGGGGGGGGGGGGGGGGGGAGGGGGTGTGAGAAAAGGGGAAAATAAGAGGAAGTTTTTGTGTCTCAAAATTTTGGCTTCCCAAAAGATTCTCTCCTCAAAATTGTGAGTCAATAGCTACAAAGAACATGCAAGAACTAACACTACTTTGTATCAATTGCTTGTTTTGTGATTATAGTTCATTTGTTGAGGGATAAAAGCTATAAAGAGTTTGTATTGATGCAAATTTACATGGAGAACCTAACACAACTTTATAACCATGTTTTTTGAGTAATCGAGATGGGTCAAAATTGGACAAGTAGCTAGAGTGCAGGCTAAACTGGCGCATAGTTTGAAAGTCAAACTAAGACACATTGAGGGTACATCTAGTTATCAACAGCAGTAGTTCAATAGTACGTTGCCAGTCACTATGCTACCACTCTTTTTGAATAATTTTACCCAGTTAGATCATTTGAGGTCTAAATTTTATATATAAGATATGGGTATGATAGTTTTTTGCATTGATTATCGTATAAGAGTAGAAAGGGGGGTCATATTCCTTAATATGAGTCGTATATAGGGATTTTATCAAAGTTGCCCGCTCATAGGTGGCGTCCTATTTTGTATATATAGTGAATTCTCCGGGCATGCATTTCGCATTGAAATAGAGGATGATTGGTTGGACTCTGACACACCTCTAGGATACCCTATTAAGTTAAATAGCGCCTATGGGAAAGTGCTATATAACGCCTTATTGGACATAGGTGCTAAATGTAATCTACTATCATATGGAGTGTGGTGTCAGTGTAGGAAAGCCATCTCTATCTGGGAGTACCATCCAAATCAAGGGTATCAACAAGAAAAAAACTACGATTTTTAAATTCTGACATACTTGTGTTAGTTATGACAACAGGGTTGTAGCTCAAGACTTTTTGGTCATGCCTGCTGGAACTATGGAAGGCAATATAAACCTAGGACTCATATGGATGATAGCGACCAAATAGACTATTGATTGGGGGACTGAGAGTGTCACAACACAGAAACCAACTCTTAGCCTTGCCACTCAAGTGATAGTCCTCGAGATATCACCTCTTGAGAAAATAAAACCCAAAACATTGCATGTCCAAGACGTTGAACCATCTGTAACTATAGCCCAACCCTCTAGAGCTTCAACTTCTGTAGCTGAAACAAACTATGAGACGCACAAGACTCAATGTAAATATAACAAAGAAAACATGCAAATGGGTCCTTAAAGCTTCTTTAGCGACAAATTTTAATGCTAAAAAATAAAAACCTTGTAAGAGACGCCCACTCGCTCCAAGAAATGCAAGAAAATGTTGCGTTGGATTCCTAAACGACTATTGGAAGCCCAAGGCTACTATGAAGGGAATGATCAAATCTGAGTACCAAAACGTAAATTGTGTTCTAACCTATCTCCTATAGACCCATGTGAGTCAAATCCTGTAAAACGATAGAGCCAACCAAAGATCGTGTGAAGGGAAAGATCACAAAATACTATACACCTGATTCGGAGTTAGTTTGGGTACCTAAGCAAGAACGACTTGTTTCGCTCGGCTCAATCATAGAAAAAAAATGAAGCTTCTTGCTCTTCATGCAGTTCTTCTACAGAAACACAAGCTTCAACAGAACCTCCACCTACCATTGTATCCATACAAGCAAGAAAAAATTTGCACCTCCCGTTGTAAGTTCACCACCTACAACAACGTTGCAAGTAAAATCATGGGAGAGTACCTTACCACCCTTGCAACTAGATGAAATGTCTAGGGTGGTGAAAAAATACTGGTCGAAATCCTCACCCATTACAACTTGGAACAACTAGTTTCAAAAGTTGACGACATCATTCCAAAAGGTATGATCTACCCAAGGAAGGGGGGAGTTTTTGATGACATCCCTCATTCACTTGATCCCCTCTTAACCTTCCTCCCTTACCTCTCAATCTCTCAATCTTAGGGAATGTATATAATAGCCCTATACTCATAGAAACAAAAATAAAAAAGTAAAAGAGCAAGAGCCACCAAACGAAACATGGAAACCTACAAATTCTATACAAGACCCAAACATCATAAAAACACATTATACACAAGGACACAACCTTTTGACATGACCCTTGTAATATTTTTACACTAACCATCATCCATCTGTATGTACAGATATGGCTAGTACGCTAGAGTCATCCACTCCTACCTTGGGTGAGAGGTACCCTCTTTACTTTTCACAAGTGTTTGACATAGTCTACCCGGCGCTTGCTTGTGAATGGGATTTGGTAGATATGTGATCGTGTGTGAAGAATTTTGAGGAATTAGAATGGTTGATACGTCTCTTGACCACGGTTGATCTATACTTAGTAGAGGACATCTCTCAGATCACACAAGTTTACCCTTTTGACCAAGATGATTGTAGACGTCTAGTGACATTCTTAGTGAACATTTGTGCCTCTAATGATGAAGAGGAGTTACATAATTACATAGATGGTATGTATGGTCTCACGGATGATGACTTTGTTTTTCTCGACGATGACGAGGATAGGGGTTTAGACCTAGGACTACCCACCCATCTATTCAATATCATGTTCCCTTGACTCTCTATGGAGGTGCAAATAATTAGGTTAGGGTTCCTTATGTTGTTTGATTGTGTTCAATAAAGGTTGGTGCCTCTTCCCACTGATAAGCCTCTTATAGGTATTCCTTGTGTTTTCTAGTGTACAAGAACGCGTTCCCATTGTTTAGGATTTTGAACTTCATGGAATCTTTCTCTCGCTCACTCTTTGAATCGAGCAGGATCATCAACACGAACAGGTGTTTCTTTTCCATTAGCATTGCCTCTTGTCTTTTTTAGCATCCATGATTGTCTGCTTTAACTGTGATTGATAGCATAATATTCATCACATTTGCTTAGTATAATTTTCTGTCATGATTCCTTGTCTAGGTTTAAGAATCAAGCAGTATGACTAAGCTAGTTTGACTAAGATAGGCGTTAGAGATCTTCTCCTAATACCATGGAAAATGCCTTTGTAATTGTCAAAGGTTACTTTAGGTTCTTAATCCAATTAAGGAAGCATTGTGTGCAATGTACTAGTGCTTTCTAGTGGGCTTAGTCACTATTGACCTTTAGCTTAAGGATTATAAAGGGAGTTCACTAGTGCTTTTTAGTGGCTTTAGTCCCTATTGACCTTTAGCTTAAGTATTATAAAGGGAGTTTACTAGTGCTTTTTAGTGGGAGTCCCTATTGACCTTTAGCTTGAGTATTATAAAGGGAGTTTACTAGTGTGATGAGCCTAGGGAGGGTAATAGTGTCATATGACACCCCAAAGTTACAAAATTGAAATGCTGAAAACGAACAAACAAAAAAATCAAAAGTGCCACAATGTAAAATCTTAATCTGGAAGAGAAAACCCAGCTTGATTTGGTACTTCACTCATATGTATTGCCTATGGTACTAGAGCCCTAGAGGTTCCCAGTGTGGGTGCTTTTCCTTGAAAAGCAAAAAGCCCAAGACATACAAAATAAACACACATATCAAAATTGAATCAATGTGAAAAAACTTTGGGGGGTCAAACAAAGGGAATAATTCAGGCGATGATTTCATAAGAAATTCCTTTTATCGTACTTCAACTACAAGGTCTTCTAGGTGTAGCCTCTAGTCAGCCCTCGAACATGAAATACTTTGCTCTCACAATTAAACAACTTAATTGACCAGAGGGAATTGAGAAGCTTGCCCACGGTATTAATAGTTGATGTATAGTGCCTTTCGATCGTTAAATTAGCGACCCCAGAGTTATTTAGTTTTTGACCTATACAACTGCTTATGAATTTTATTATAGTACAGTTTAATGTTTATTGATGACAAATTGTTTAATATTATGTTACCAATCAATTTGTGTACCTACAACTGCATATGCTTTTTAATTGTATATGAGAATGCAATTACTGTGCCAATTTTGGTTGATTTCGCAGTGATTAAAAAAGGCTAAGGACATTCAATCTTTGATGCTCTTCCACCTTGACGAACGGGCTTCATCTCAATAGCTTCCAAGGACGGATAATTGTGAGCAATTTTACAAGAAGTAATTAAAGAGAAAATCTTGTTTATATAACTAAATAAAAACCCTACAAAAGATCTTGATTAATAGCCTAGAGCTTGACACTAGAATAGGTGGAAATGAAGAAGGTATCACCGTTCCAATAGAGGCCAAACACCATGTGAGATCATCGTCTACAATGATGGGTTGAAGCTACAAAAGGGGGATATGCATATGGGAGCCAACAAGTACATGCACCCTCATTCGGGTTTTAGTTCTTGTGATGCCATTGAGTGTAATGTCATGCCAATGTGCATATGATAAGAGATCGTTCATAGGCTAAATCACATCTACATCATTGGGGTTTAAACTATTTATAAACCCTCTTATGTTAACAATGGCTCATGTCATGCTCATAGGTTTCTATCAAGGCTCATACTCATTCTCATAAGAGACGAAAGGTGGCTCATAAATCATAGGGAAATCATACGTGCCAAACTGACTCATACACATGATACAATCCCCCGAAAATAGTGCTCTTAACCAAGATCAAGAACTCTGGGGCTATTTCATAAAGGATACAAGAGAATGAGGTATAGGAATTGTATGTGCTCTATAGTATGCTTGAATCATAGTCGACAAAAAAAGGGGTAGATCAACTGATCCTCAACATCCTCATCATCTGCAACATTGACCTCATTCTTGGTTGTCTTATTTTTGTTGGTGATGGCCTTCTTTTTTAGTTGGTCCTTAAAGTAGCACCTTATCACTAGAATGGTAACGGACACTTTTATGTCCTTGGACACTTTTGTGTCCTATTAAGTGACCATTTTGCTTGAATTATTTGAAGAGTATGAAAATGAATTTCTAGGTGCTATATATACACAAAGTTTCCTTATGAGCTGAAAAAAACTTGATTTTTTTTTTGAATATCTATCTCACCAAAACGAGTCCTGTTTTTAGTTTTTTTTCTTCAAATTTTGGCAATTATACCACTCTAAACTTCATGTTTGTGAGGTTTGGATTACTAAAGGATAAGCCTTCATCATTTTCAACATGTTTTGATTCTTCTAGGAAGAACTAAGCGTTAAAATTGAAAGTTATGACCAACTTACAAGAATTGAGCACTTTTATGATTTTTTTGGTGGCTTTCTTGATATCCAAATGCAATTTTGCTTGTGTACGTGGCATATATAGCATAAAGCTAGTCTTCCTTGAGTTTTGGGGGACCTAATATGCTATATAGCATAGTATACGATGATGGTTGAGTTTTTTGATTGCTAGAGAATACAAGACATTTTAGTGTAGCAAGTATAGCTTTCTCAATATTGCTAGTATCTTAGGTCAATTGTGTGTATTTTGTAGGTAGTAACCATATCTAATCATAAACTACAAATTTGGCTAGATATTGAGTAGTTTCTATGGGATTCTAGAGGTCATAATGCTAAACATAGTTTTGTCATGTTTGCTGTATTTAGCACTTTATCATTGTCCTCAAGGTTCCACTTAGTAATAGATCCATTATTCTTTTGACATGCTCCATGGATCCGTTTGAATCCAAAGGCCCAATAGGAACTAAGAAAACATGTATATAGTATCAATATTGAGCGTGACTATAGAAACTTTGATGATAGGTCCGCAAAATGGCAAAAATGCAACTTTTTTGTACCTATTTTGTTTTCCTCAAAAAAACATAGTGAGGAAAAATCAACCATATGTTTTGATCACCAACCCATTGAAGTTAACGGGGCATTTTATCTCATGTCCTACAAAAATCCCCACTCTTATTTATATGCAATCAACCGTAAGGAATGGCTTTTTTTGGGCAAAATGCAATGGTCCATCAGCATGGGAGGCTTGTTGTGACCAAGAGATGAGGAATTTTACAAGTTTCTCATTTTTGCCATATGTAGTAGTTCTTGAAATATAAGGTCATAAAAGGATTTTTCAAAATGAGTGGATCTACTATGGTTTTGGGATTTTTTTTTCCCAAAATCCAGAAAGGACACGTTTATGTCCTGTTAGGTACCAGACTAGTGTTATAGGGGGAGGCACTATCTTTCCACAATGGATTTGTTCTTTTTGTAACAATCCTTTGCTTGGTGGCCTAGCTTCTCGCATGTGAAACATTTGGTTTTGGAAGTCAAAGCTAGATACATTTCCTTGTGATTGGTTTTTGTGCTTCTTCTCCTCTTGTTGTAGAGAGTTGGAAGTTTCTTGAAGATTTGGTGCCTCTTTATCTTTTAAGATTGTGACAATGTGATCATATGGGGATAGAAGTGCTTCTAGTAATAGTGCAACTTTGTCTTTTTCTTTAACATCACTTGATGTAGGGGAGTTGTGTGACTAAGCTTCTAAGTCTAATGGCAAGACTTGCAATGTCCTCCCCGCTCTCCATTATAAGCCTACATAAATATCTTTTAAGACTAATTCTTCTTTGTACTTGCCCCAAAATTTTTGTCTAGAATATCCTAGGCTAAAAATTGTGCACTCATAGTGTACATAATTGCATGCAAGTCTGTGATGATAATGCCTAGTGTTTGTACATTTTAGCTTGAAGTGATGATCTGTGAAAATGAAACCCTAGCTTGTGTTGGATCAAAGTTAGGTTGATTATTTAGGGATAATCTTATGACCCTACACAAATTTTCCTTCATGAAATTTTTGTCTGCCATGTGTGGAATATTTCGCCATTGAATTTCTTAATGTCCTTCCGTGTAGCGGTGATAACGCTTATAAGGTTCCCAACCCAAAGACTATGTTGACTTGATAGTTAGGCTTTCTTTTGTTCTTGGGCTCCATTGAAAACACCTTACTCCAATCCAGAGAAGCAATAGAATTGAGGGAGGACTCTATCCTTCACGGTCGTAAATGTAAGGTTTCTACACCACAAGCCAGATTGATGGGAGATAAAATCCTATCACAACTAATCTAAAGTCTTAACATACCTAGGATAAATAAAAGTTCCTTTTTCCCATGTTTAAGAGACACGGCTACCATCCATAAACTCTTAGGTATGGTAGGAGACTTCTCCTTAACTAACAGCTAGTCTTGTAAAAGTTACTAACCACTGTGTATTCTCTACTAACCACAATGTTTCCTTACTAAACACAAAATCCTCTTGCTAAATGTGGGATCCATCTAGTAAGAAGTTGCCTTATTAGCAAATTCTCTCAAAGCACGTCCTCAAATAGTGATTGAACAAGTAAAAGCCAGACAATAATTTCATCAAATAGCTCTTTCAGCTTGGTTTAAAAAACACATGCCCATCTCTTGTGTGTTGAAAATCACCTTAGTGGAAGTTCTTTGGGCTGTCCTAGACGTCTGTACTAAGGTCACCTTATGTATAAACAATGCAACAAATAACAATTTGACTTACTAGGATAGAGGGTGAATGTGGAGGGTGATTAAGGTAAACAAAATTACTAAAAGACAAGGGATTCTATCCCCTCATTACTAGTGCATGTGCGTGTCATAACACACCCACTTGCATGCATATTAACTAGTTCTAGATATTATTTTGTAAACTTATTGTGCGCATGGTTTAGCTTAGGTAGAGATAAAAATCAAGTTCAAATGCACATTCTTTTGGGGGTATAGACAAAGAGATTTAACTCAATGGTGGTTAGTTACCTTGGTGTTCAGTGCGCTCGGGCCGGAATAATACACCAATGGTTGACCTCCCAAGAAGTTTTGAATTTGACAAAATTGGTGTCCTTTGCACACAGCCAATGGTGCCAAAACAAAGCCATTATAGCCTTGTTTCCAAGTAGGCCAATGGCTATGCCTTGGATCGCCTTAACGAGTCTCATGGGGTAGAAGGTGGTAGGATTGTGGTCTTGGTGTGCTCTTGTTGTGTAGCAGGGCTACAGTATCATTGGCATGGGACAAGCAGTTAGTTGTAGTTGCACTTGAGTTCACACTGGGTGAACTCTCACTTGGGCAGTGACAAGTGGCAAGTGTTACAATGGTGGTCGAGTGGACACTGTAGCCAGATAACCACTACCTCAATTAGGAGATATGCTTAGCTTGATTGGGATATCTGCCAACTGTTTGCGACTCTTAGGAGATACATATGAGTGGTTGGTTCCAGTCTTCACGACGCATCATCATCTACTTTTGTGTGGTCAGTCATCTAGAGTCTATCATCAGAGTTGTACATAGCAAATCTGCGCCATCCCTGCACATTTGAGCCTCGACACCCCCACTATACCTATGAGATCTGGGCTGGAGTTGAGTGTGCTGCCATGCCAGAGTCTGTATTGGTTTCTTTGAGTTTGTCGATGTTCATGTTGTTCATGATCTGCTGAGTCGTGTTGTTGCTCTGTTTTCTTGTCTTCTGTGTTTTCGTTCTGTGGAGTGAGATATCACGCACATTGCACTAAGGAGCACCCACTATAGAGGGCACGACACATTATCTTCGCTACAGGTGCTCTCATTTTTGGCACGCTCGGTGGGACCTTAACAGAAGTCTCACTCCGTCGAAAGTGGAGTCGACGAGCTACCTGGTTTTAACTCATTGTATCACTCGGATTGTTTGCACAGGTTTGGCCTGCCTAAGCTTGGTCTCGTTTGGTTTTCCGTCAACCTACTTAGTTTTCAACCTGCTCATCTAGACCTACTTGTCTCGTTTCTCGTTCTAGTCTAGTAGTCTCTAGGCTGGGTCTAGTCCTCTCTCATCCAGATCTAGCCAGAAGTAGGCTGGGTCTATTCCTCTCTCGTCCAGGTCTAGCCAAGAGGTCTAGTCACTCGTCCTGGTCTAGTGGAGTCTAAACCAGTGTGTAGTAATTTACGGTCTTCATGCTCAAAGCTTGGGTGGGATTTTGGTTACTGCATGACGCATACAAGGTAATCAAAAGATCGACAAAGCCCACTACTAAGTCCTTTGAAGTACTACCGCAGGAAGCGTCAACCCTTCATGCCAAGAAAAAGTCCACCAACCCCATTATCCCTACCTTCCCCTTCAACCAATTCTACACCTCCCCAGTCACCCCCATCAATAAACTTCTCATCCACTGTGTTACAACAAGCTCCAGTGCAACAAGCTCCTACACAGACAACCATGGAGGAGCTCACAAGCGTTCTAGCTAAGGTGAATATTAAGTTTTCGACTTTCAAGGGTCTCTCCACAGAGGATGCTGACGACCATGCCTGGAGGTTTGTTTCTCTCTGCAGAGGTCGTGGCCTCAACCGAGAAGATGCCTACTTAGTACTCTTCCCATCTACCTTGGATGGCTTAGCAAACAAGTGGTACAATCAGTTTGCTGAGAACCACTGCAACTTGGGCCACTTTACGACATTAGTTTTGTGAAGCTTTCAGACCAGGGGATTTCCAGGTGAGGGAGGGCAATAGAGGCATGGGGGGTGGAGGGGCATGGATGTGGGGCACTTGAACAAAGGAGGACAGAGGAGGTAGGCGTGGGCAGGGACGAAGCTCGTGGAGAATTGGGAAGGTGGCGTGCAAAGGAGGTAGCCGAAAAAGGTGGGGACTTAATAAAAAATCCAATTTGTGTTACAATTCTCTTTACTTTTGCTCGAAAAACGACACGCTCGGTTTTTTTTGCTCGATGTCTGGAATTCCTCTAAATGGTTGTAGTGAAGGTGTGGGGTCTTTTTACTCTAGAACTGTGAAGATGTTGCTATAGGTCCCGGGTAGAGCACTCAAAGGCACCGCTACTTTGTCTTCCTTAGAGATTGTGCACTCAATGTAAGTTAGCTCCATGATGATGCTCATTAACCTATTGACTAGGCTAGATATGTCCTCTCGTTGAAGCATAGTTAGCCTATAAAGAATTTTCTTTAGGCTTATCTTAGATTGATTTTGCTTAGCATCAAATTTTTCCTCTAGAATTATTCATACTTGAAGTGCACATAGTTATCATGTAAAGGCGTGATAATTATACCTAGAGCTTGTTTATCTTTTGCATGTGCTTGTGCAACTTGCGCTCTAGTGAGTGTGCCTTCAAAGGTGGATGGCTTGATTGTTGACAATGCTCCATAATTGTTTCCTCATTACAAAACCTTTATAGCTTCGTCTGCCACGTGTGAAAACCCTCCCCATTAAACATATCAATTCCCTTATCCCCCATAGTGCAAGTAGAGGGGTCTTAGCTATTGGTGGTGTGAAAATGCCAGTGTTTTCCTCTTTACAAGTGCACTAGGATGATGAGATCATCCCCATAGATGAGATTACACATCACAATATTGTGCCTTAGGTCACAAAAACTTTGTTAATTTTAAAGCTCCTAGGGAGATTGAAAAGAGAGTGAGAGAATGTTTTCCTTTGAATGTTTGAAGACTCCTTGAGAATAATTCTCCTTGAAGATCAAAGCCTTTGTATGTGGGGGACCTTTAGTGTGAAGCTCCTCTAAGTGAGAGAAGAGCTTTGTGTAATTGGCGGTGGGAAACCATGCTTGATAACCCAGAGCTAAATGAGTGCTTTCCGGAACACACCTTTGTTGAGGATTTGAAAACTTAGCCGTGATGTCTTGCCAAGGGAGAGAATGGCTCAAAGTTGAGTGCGTAGGAATCCCCCCTCTAGCATACCTTAAAAAAGGTAATAGGCCGATTTGAAGATGGTTGACATCCGGTTGGCCTAAGCACGGGAGTAGTCCATTGTGGACTCGACGGCTACAACAAGTTGGATAAATTTGAACCTTCAAATGGCATCCTATGGTCTGCATTGGACAAAAAAGGCCTTGAACCCATGCCCCTTGGAGGCCATAATGCTTTGAAAGGTTGCCAGAGACCAAATGGCCCATGGGCCCATGTTCTGTGAAGACTCCAAAGGAAAAGATCGTATTCTCTATTTTACAGCATGATGATGAATGCTACACTAATCATGTTCCTCTAACCCTTTCTAATCACTAATAGGCATTGATACTAATTCAAAGGTTTAGAGGAACATGACTAGTGTAGCATTCATCATCATAAAATTAAAGAGATATACACTATATATGATACAATAGAAAGTAGCTTGATTATGAAATGAGAAATCAACACTAGCAAGTTTGTACAATGTGTGGCTACTAAATTAGTACCAGTATGTGGCTAGGTGCACCTCTCAAGGGAAACTAGAATCTTTCGCAACAAGGGTTACACCTAAGGGCCAAGACTGGCTCCACAATGAGGGGGTTGATTTTAGAAAGTGGGAATGACTAGGAAGAGGGTTTGAACCTTTGTGCAACTCACCATGCCACGTGCCTTACATGCTCATAGGATGAATGGACTACTCTATGTACAAGACGTAGTACCCATAGAGGTAGGAGAGGTATAGGCCAAGGGCCATAATTCCAACAATAACAATTAATGGCACAATACACAAGATGTAAAAAGTTTAAAATGGACTAGATTATTGACCATAAACTCACACTAGAAGTGTGTACAAGATGGGCTACTTAAGTAGAAGTGGCTAGTGTAGTACAATATAGTAGTACCAATGAATCTAGCTTGAAAGGGCCCCAAGAGGCACCCCAAATCAACCCTTAAAATGTGGATTCAACCCATGAATCTAGTGAGGTGGTTTGGACTCATTTATAATGCATTTGGATGCTAATACACCTCATACACATCACATGGAAGTCACAAGACAAGCTGCCACATGTGCTACTGGACTAAACTAGGGTAGGTACACACCATATGTTGATGCACATGCCAAAGGACATATACCCAACAACCACCCTCCCCTTGGAGTTTGGGCTGGTGAACAAATTGCATAGAGATTAATGCCACACTAGCTACTAAAGTCACATAGATTATGCCACATAGGCTTAAGATCCCTCCCCTCGAACAAAGGCCAATGATCATCCATATCCTCTACATTATGTCACTGTAATCAATTTCCTCATCGTGAACAAGGAGATTGCTCCCCACTTCTTCCTTGTTTTTGTCATCTTCTATTTCTACAAGGTTGGCTTGTCCATTGGACCAGCTACTGCTACTGCTATTGCCACTACCTCTACTTTGACCCTTAGATGGTGAATGTCCCTTCTTGCCACAATGCATACAAAAGTTTATTTTTGTAGAAATTCTTGGAATAGTGTCTAGTCTTGCCACACTTGTAACACTTCTTTATTTGTTGAACTAGATGAAAGTGCTAATACTAATGATGATGTAGCAAATGCTCCTCCACTTGTAGTATTTGGTTCTTCCTTCTCAATTGCTTCCTCTCTTTCTCATGCGATCAACTAAGTACATGCTGCAAACTTGGTGCAAGTCTTTCTCTTCCAAAACTATGATGAAGTGGTCAAATGAGGGAGGTAATGGACTCAAGATAGCAACTACTTTGTCTTCTTTGAGAACCTCACAATCCATATATGTGAGTTGGGAAATGACATTATTCTATTAACAAGACTAGAGTCATCCTCTTCTTGAAGCATGACTAGCTTGTACATTATTTTCTTGAAACTGATTCTTTGCACCAAAAACTTCTTCTAGTATGTTCAATGCTTGAATTGCAGTGGTGCAAGTGTAGATGAAGTGCACATAACTATCATAAAGTGAGTGATAATTATTCTAATCTTACTTGTTCTTTGGTTTGAGATTATTCACTTAGTGCCCTAGTTTGAGTGCCCTCAATTGTGAATGGTTCATTTCATGCTCTAGGCTTGACAATAGACCACAATTGTTTCTTCATGACATGTCCTTGCAGCTTCATTTTCCATGTGTGAAAACTGTGGGGATTGGAATGGAGCGAGCTTTGGAGTGAGTTTTTTTAAAATTGCTCAATTGACCAAATTTAGAAAAAAAGCTTGCTCCAAAAAGCTCACCTAAAAAAGAGTTTTTGAAGAGCTCTCTCTCTCTCTCTCTCTCTCTCTCTCCCCCCTTATCGCTATTTCTCTCTATCTCTCTCTCTACTACTCCTTCAATATCTCTCTCTTTCTCTCTCTCTCTCTCTCTCTCTCTCTCTCTCTCTCTCTCTCTCTCTCTCGTGCATCCATTTTTTGACCTAGTGCACAGTAGTTCACTCTTTCAATCATAACTTCTTCATCCGAACTTTGATTTGGGTGATCTATAGCCTCAATTGAAGAGCACATCGCATTTTAGGCATTGATGTTAAAACAAAAAAAATTAGAGTTATAGAAGTCTTCTCTGCAGGAAATGTTTTGAAAAGAACACGTTCAATGAAGTTGACTCTTATCTCTTATTTTGCATACAATGTTTTTTGGCACTCGCAAGGGTTTTTCTTTTTCAAAAAGGTCCACAACCATTGTAGAAAATGATCCAAAATCTCCTAAGTGTGGAGATAGTAACATAACCACTCAACCAATGACATTGGAAGCCATGATCATGGCATACTTGGCATCGTTGCAAGAGACCGTAAACAAACAAGGTGCAAACTTACGAGCACTTGAAATGGAGAATGGCACGTTAAGGGTTCTTGTGGTTGAGAATGAGAATCTCAAGAGGACAATTGTGATGCAAACAACACGTTTGATGCAACTTGAAGAGGAATTCAAGGAATGTAAAACGCTCTCTTGTGGACTCTAATGATTTGAAGGAGCGTATGAGCAAAGTAGAGCATGACCATGTATTGAAAGAGGAGAAATTTAACACCATGAGCCGGGATGTATGCAACATGAAAAATGTATGCACAAAAAAATCTTGTGCTGATGTATGTGGTGGTAACAATGTGATTTCTAATTCCTCCCTCATGCAAGCTATGGCTCAAATAACAAATGTTGAGAATGTGATTATAGAGGAGTCGAAGGAATGGGAGCGACGCTCTAAGAACATTGTCATTTAGTGGAATTCTTGAAGAGAAGTTAGAGACACTTCCTTCTCTTGCCATTTTTATCAAAGACATCTTCAAAATCCACTTTGGCATGTTAGGAGTTATGGTTTATGGAGCACATAGAGTGGGTAAGCAAGGAGCTCCTTGCTGGGAAGAATGGCCAATTGTATGCACCATGTCGAACGAGACCAAACAAAAGATTATCCTTGATAATAGTTGATCTACTGGAGGGATATAAAATGTTTTTTTTGAAGATCTCACTATTGAGCAACAAAATATGCATCACAAGGCATGAGGAGAGAAATAAGAAAACAAGGAGATTTCTCATGAAGAAAATGTGTCCAAGGAGGAGGCGAGTCCCTCAAGCAAATAGGAATGCGTGACCTATGAGGCCGCCATTACAATTGAAAGTATTCTTTTGAAATTACAATGGGTACCCATGGAATGTGGGAGTTGGCATAAATGAAATAACAAGCAAAGCCGATGTTGTACTTCTTGTTGAAACTTGGGAGCATGATACACAAAGGATTGACGGGCTGGAGGATTACAATGTACATTCATTGATGTGGTCAAAGAATCTCAGGAAACAAAGAGGGCCACAAGGGGTAGCATGTATGGTTAAGAAAGGATTGGAAGATTTTGTATTAATTGTGAAAGATGACAAACACAAACGTTATGTATGGTTGAATGCTATGATTTTTGTAGCCAGTTTCTACATTCCTCATCATGATTCCCCTTTTATGCTTGCATGGATAGAGATCAGTTGTTTTTTTATTTAGAGGAGGACACTGCTTATTTTAAAGGCAAAGGTGATGTACCATTGGAAATTAAATGGGAAGTTGTCAAGAAAGTTATTTGTTCTTGTGTCAAAGAATGCTTTTCCATAAAAAATGTCCATGGTTTCAAAAATATAGATCACACAAAAGGAGGTTTGATAACGAATGCCAAGATGCTCAAAAGTCTTTGATAAAGCTTGATGAAACTACGGACAAAGAAAACTATCAAAGTCATTTGCATACATACAAGGCATTTATTCAAAAGAAGAGAAGAAGATGGGAAGTAAAGCAATAATTTTTCAAGTCCAAGAAAAAGCACATGCATGTGGAATATTCTGGAGAAATTTGAAGGGCAAGCGGGTTGAGAGTTTTGGTAACTTGAGTCTTGTGGATCTGTACACACATTGTAGGCAACTAAATGAGCAACCAAACGCTGGAAAAATTCCATATGATGGTTCATTCCTATGTATGCCCTCTTTCTTTACTATTGACGATGTGTGCGGTGGGCTTGAAAAGTTGGCTACTTGCAAAGTGAGAGATCTTCAAGGTATCAAGTCAAAAATGATCAAATGGATGGGAGATTTTACACATGAGTGGATGTGTAATATGTTCAACCTTGCACTTCAATATGGTATGCCTTGTGATTGTAATACTAATTGAGCCAAGCCTTTGCATAAATAAGGGGATGTAAAAAATGATTTGATTTGATTTGATTCCACGTAACAATTTGTGGAGAAGGATAGAAGAACTCCAAGGGCTAAGTGAGTTTATACTTATGGTTTTTCAAATCTATAAGAAGGTGATGTGTCAATTACGTATGGGAAGATAAATTTTGGAAATTTTTGCAAGCACCATTGGGGTTAAACAAAGATGTCCGTTGTCACCAACTCTCTTTGGTCTATGCATCAATCAATTGGAACAAATAGTACTTTATTTTATGCAAGAGGAAGGCATTGAAGAGGTCACTATTTGGGGTTCTCAAGAAGTATCTTTTTGACACGTTGGTGACACCGGTTCTTCTTAATGGAGTTGAAGTGTGGGGAGGGAACATCTCAAAGTCTACTTGGAAAGAGTTTGAGAATGTCCAAAAGCATTTTACAAACTTTCTCCAAGTTAAGACACAAACACCATATATGCTTCTACTTTTTGAGTTGGGATCTCTTCCAATTGAGGTTATGGACTATGAAAGGGTGATAGAGATCAGTCAAAACCCCTCATATCGACTTCTTGAAATTGCATAGGAAGCAAGAAAAAAAGTTCAAAAGACGCATAAAAGCAAGATCTTGAGCAAGGGATGGATGCAAGATATAAAGAAATAGAAACAAGACATTGAAGAGGTCACTATTTGAAATGCGCTAATCATGCTTTTGTTGTATGCGGATGATGTATTGCTTCTAGCACACACTTTAGAGTATGCACAAAAGATTATGGTTCTCCTTGAGAACTTCTTCTTGCATAGTGGATTGATTGTGAATGAATCCAAAACAAAGGTTATGCTTGTGAAAACCAACCATAAGAAGAAGCCATGCATTGTGTACAACAATGAGACACTTGAAGTTGTTGAGAGCTTTAAGTACCTTGGCTTAATCACGGGTGGCATGAATGTGATATGCGTCATTTCGAAGCGGGAAAGAGAGTATACTATGCATTTGAGAACATGTGGTATGCGGGAAACATCAAGTGTTGGGTTCTCAAGAAGTACCTTTTTGACACATTGGTGACACCGGTTCTTCTTTATGGAGTTGAAGTGTGGGGTGGGAGCATCTCAAATTCTACTTGGAAAGAATGTCCAAAAGCGTTTTCTTACAGGCTTTCTCCAAGTTAAGACACAAACACCATATATGCTTCTCCTTCTTGAGTCGATATCTCTTCCAATTGAGGTTATGGTGGGCATGATAAGGGTTGAGGAGTACATGATGAAGATGCATTCAAACCCCTCACATTGACATCATTGCATGCGAAGCAAGCAAGAAGTTAAAAAGATGCATAAAAGCAAGATCTTGAGAACGGGATGGATGCAAGACATAAAGAAGTGGTTTGGGAGATGAGATGCATTACACTTGCTACATGATGCCCCAATTGACTCCCAAGTGAATGAAGCTTCTTTCACGAAGAAAATGTGCCGAAGGAGGAGGCAAGTCCCTCGCGCAAATAGGGATGCGTGACCTGTGAGACCAAGTTACAATTAAAAATATGATTTTGAAATTGTAATGGATACCCATGGAATGCAGAGGTTGGCATTGATGAACTAACAAGCAAAGCCGATGTTGTACTTCTTGTTGAAACTTGGGAGCATGATACACAAAGGATTACTGGCTTGGAGGATAACAATATGCATTCACTGATGTGGTCAAAGGATCTCAAGCAACGAAGAGGACAAGGAGGGGTAGCATGTATGGTTAAGAAAGGATTGAAAGATTTGTATCGATTGTGAAAGATGACAAGTACAAACGTTATGTATGGCTGAAAATTATGACACCAAAAAGAGCACCCATGTTTGTAGCCGGTTGCTACATTCCTCATCATGATTCTGCCTTTTATGCTTACATGGATAAAGATCAGCCATTTTTTGATTTAGAAGAGGACATTGATTATTTCAAAGGCGAAGGTGATGTTATTTTCTTTGGGGATATGAATGCTCGCACAAAAACATTGCAACATGATATTCAACAATTTGATATGCCATACATTTCAAGGGAGTTGGAGGAAATGATCGTACTTCAATGGATGAGAAAGAACCGGATCACTATGGAAAGTTACTTTTACACATGTGTAATAGCACGGGTATACTCATTTCCAATGGTGTATCTTTGTGGAGTGGAACCAATGGATTTACATGTAGGGAACATAATGGGGATAGTGTGATTGACTATATGCTACTCTCCGAAGCCATCATGTATCACATAAAGAGTTTTATGTTAGGCCAATGGACCCTAGAACCCGACCATTGGACCTTATGTATTGACCTTTCATGTGGAAAAGAAACTAAGCATGATAATCTCAGCCAAAGGGAAGAGAAATTATCACTATGTATGGATTTCAAATGCGCACCAATGTACATTGAAATGTTTGAGCAAAAGTTATGGATGACAAAGCTTCAATATGATGCACCATTGGAAACTAAATGGAAAGCTTTCAAGAAAATTATTTGTTATTGTACCAAAGAATGCTTTGCCATAAAGTATCTCCATGGTATCAACAAAGATAGATCACACAAAAGGTGGTTTGATAAAGAATGTCAAGTTGCTCGAAAGTCCTTGATAAAGCTTGATGCAACTATGGACAAAGACAACTATCAAAGTCATTTGCATACATACAAGGCATTGATTCAAAATAAGAGACGAAGATGGGAAGTAAAGCAACAACTTTTTCAAGTCCAAGAAAAGGCACATGCATGCGGAAGATTTTGGAGAAGCTTAAGGAGCAAGCGGGTTGAGAATTTTGGTAACTTGAGTCTTGTGGATATGTACACACATTGTAGGAAATTACATGAGCAAGTAAATGCTGAAAAAATGCCATTTTATGGTTCACTCCCATGTATGCCCTCTTTTTTCACTATTGAGGATTTTTGCAATGGGCTTGAAAAGTTGGCCACTCGCAAAGCGGGAGATCTTCAAGGTATCAAGCCGGAGATGATCAAATGGACGGGAGATTTTATCCATGAGTGGATGTGTGATATGTTCAACTTTTCACTTCAACATGGTATACCTTATGATTGGAGTACTAATTGGTTTAAGCCCTTTCATAAAGAAGGGGATGTAAAGAATGTAAATAACTACCGGACTGATTGGGTCACTTATGGTGGCAAAGTTGTTTGGGTGCATAATGGAGAAAAAATTGAGTGATTGGGCTGAAGAGAATGACAAGCGTGCAAAAGAACAAGCAGGTTTTCGTTGATGCCATAGCACCATTAATCATCTTGTCACTCTTTGTGTTCTCATGGAGGAAAGTCGATTGAAAGGAAAGCGATTGTATTGTTGTTTTGTGGACTTTAAGAAAGCCTTTGATATGATTCCACATAACAATTTATGGAGAAGGATGAAGGAACTCCAAGTGCCAAGTGATTTTATGCTTGCGGGTTCTCAAATCTATGAGAAGGTGATTTGTCAATTGCGCATGATGGCGAGAGAAATTTCAAAAAAATTTGTAAGCACTATTGGGGTTAAACAAGGTTGTTTGTTGTCACCAACTCTCTTTGGTCTATGCATCGATCAATTGGAACAAATGGTACTTGACTTTATGCAAGAAGAAGGCATTGAAGAGGTCACTATTTGCAATTTGCTAATCATGCTTTTGTTGTATGCAGATGATGTAGTGCTTCTTGCACACACTTCAGAAGATGCACAAAAGCTTATGGCTGTCCTTGAGAACTTTTGCTTGCATAGTGGGCTGATTGTGAATGAATCCAAAACAAAGGTTATGCTTGTGAAAACCAAACATAAGGAGAAGCCAGGCATTGTGTACAACAATGAGACACTTGAAGTTGTTGAGAGCTTTAAGTACCTTGGCCTTGAGGTTCCGTCCAATCACAAGTGGCTTGAATGTGATATGCGTCATTTGGAAGCGGGAAAGAGAACATATTATGCATTTGAGAACATGTGTAATGCAGGAAACATCAAGTGTTGGGCTCTCAAGAAGTACCTTTTTGATGCATTGGTGACACCAGTTCTTCTTTATGGAGCTGAAGTGTGGGGCGCGAGCATCTCAAAGTCTACTTAGAAAGAGTTTGAGAATGTCCAAAAGCGTTTTCTTACAAACTTTCTCCAAGTTAAGACACAAACACCATATATGCTCCTTCTTCTTGAGTCCGGATCTCTTCCAAGTGAGGTTAGGGGCATGGAAAGGGTTGTGGAGTACATGATAAAGATGCATCAAAACCCCTCACATCGACTTCCAACAATTGCATGGGAAGCAAGCAAAAAAGTTCAAAAGACGCATAAAAGCAAGATCTTGAGCACGGGATGGATGCAAGACATAAAGAAGTGGTTTGCGAGATGGGATGCATTACACATGCTATATGATGCTTTGATTGACTCCCAAGTGAATGAAGCTTTTCTACAACGTCAATGTATTACGGCTTGAGAGAAATCCGGTGGGTCACGCTTCATACATTACACCACCCATATTGCCCCTAGCTACAAAACCATGTTCATTGCTGAAAGAGGAAACCGTACTCACACTTACATGCTTGAGCCTATCCCCTTGTCAGCAATACACACTATCGCTGCCATTTGGCTTAGCTCCCATTTCCTTTGATGCGAGACAAGGCATTGGGGCAATAGAGAAGAGTCAAATTGGTTGTGCACATTATGCTCACTGCAAGTTTGAGAGTCTGAGTACCACACACTACTAGAGTGCTTAGCTTTTGGTCACATCCGAACTTACTTCTCTCACATTTCCAGCCATGACTTAGACCTACATACTTTTCTCCCCCAGCCGCAGTGTGGGCTCTCCATTGCGACTCTCATCACCACAATTTTGGAGCATCGAGAGTCACTCGTCAGCCATACACATACTACATCACATGTAACTTTGGTCCCATAGGTCTATTTGACCTTCGAGGACGATAATAAAATTTATCTCTCTCTCTCTCTCTCTCTCCCTTCTCTCTATGCCCCCTTCTCTTTCTCTCTCTCTCTCTCTCTCTCTCTCTCTCTCTCCCGCTCTCTCTATCTCTCTATGTCCCCTTCTCTTTCTTCTATCTCTCTCTCTCTCTCTCTCTCTCCTCCCCTTCTCTCTCTCTCTCTCTCTCTCTCTCTCTCTATGTCCCCTTCTCTTTCTTCTATCTCTCTCTCTCCTCCCCTTATATCTATCTCTCTCTATCTTTATTTGTCCCCCTTCTCTCTCTCTCTCTCTCTCTCTCTCTCTCTCTCTCTCTCTCTCTCTCACACACACACACACACACACACACACACACACACACACACACACACACACACACACACACAATGCATGATGCAATGGGGGGAGGAATCCCTTTATAGGGACCCCACCAATACTCCTAGACCGACATAGAAGACCCCACGATCGAGTAAATTGGCGGCACCCAAATAATAAGCCATCATCATAAAAGATGATAAACTAGCCCAAGGGACCAAAAAACATTTGCAAATAAAAGAGACTTTGACCCAAAAAACCCCTAGGAAGAGAGGTCCCGCCTCATGTCAACCTATCGGGTGGGAAAAATGCTTGGTAAGTACCACCAAAAAGCTGCATCTACAATAAATACGGCTAGGCACTGCCACAAAACAACCCTCACTCCCTAAATTTTTCGTGAGAGATACTAGAGCCACCACCATGTAGAAGATGTAACTCTAACACCAATCATGTTGTTGCAATCCTTCAAGAAGAAGAATTTCACCACTCGGTTACATAGAAACCAATGTCGTTGCAATCCTTAAGAGGAGAAATGTCACAATTCAATGTAATCGGCTTTTCTTTCTTTTATTTTGTTTTTGTGTTCTTTCTTTTCTCAAGAAGATCTCTTTTGAAAGAGATAAATGGACAAGTCTTGAGGTCCAAGGAAAATGCATGGACCTAATTTGTATGCATTTCCAGAGGCTTGTGAGTATGGAGGTGGGGGATTGTGAGACTCCTTGGATCATATGCGGATCCGTGCCTACCATCTGTGGGTCAGCCCCAAAAACTCATGGACAAATTGATGAACTGGTTAGTGACTTATCCCCAAAAAATCATTCCTAAAGATAACATGGTTAGTCTCTAAATTTTGTCCTTCGCAATCATCGAGTGAGTGCTAGTAGAGGGAGGATTTTCAAACTTAGTTTCTATGTTTAAATATGTATAGTTAGTTTAAGTATGAACATGTGCAATTAGTATATATATTTAGGCATAATAGCCACACTTCTTTTCTCCTTTTTGTGTATGCCCTTTGTTATGAATTGGGGGATTATTTAATGGGGTTACCTTCTAAAGGGTGTTTTTGAGCCCCTTAGAGTAGTTAAAGAACCACTAAATAAAAGAAATTGTGTGTGTGTGTGTGTGTGTACACACACACACACACATCTCTCTCTCTCTCTCTCTCTCTCTCTCTCTCTCTCTCTCTCTCTCTCTCTCTCTCTCACACACACACACACACACACACACACACACACACACACACACACACACACACACACACACACACACACACACACACACATGTAGAGGTGGGCGCTACATGTGATCTTGGACTACCTACCTTTTGATCATCAACTTTAAACCTTAGTTTTCAAGAAGTTCGCCATGGCCAAATGGTTCACGGGACAAATGTATCACCACCAAGGAACTTGGAGCTGTGTTGCGCTCTCTTGGCCAGAACCCTACCGAAGCTAAGTTGCAGAAAATGATCAAAGACGTTGATGTAGACAGGAATGCGACCAATGTTTTCTTGAATTTTTGAATCTCATGGCCAAAAAATGACTCTAAAGAGGAACTTAAGGAAGCCTTTAAGGTGTTTGACAAGGCCTCGAATGGGCTTATTTTTGCAGCAGAGCTTTGTCACGTGATGAAAACTCTTGGGGAGAAATTGATTGATAAGGATGTGGATGAAATGATCTGTGAGCCTCATGTTAATAGTGATGGACAAGTCAACTATGAGGAGTTTGTGAGGATAATGTTGTCGAAGTGAACTTTGTTGAGTACCTCGGGATGCAACCAGCTTTTTCTGGGCTTTATGTTCAGAGGAGCCATTTTGGGAATAAGGGGCTGTTGAACAGTGAGGAAAGAAACCATGTCAGTCTCTACTGTAGCAGCCGATGAGAGAGAAGATTTGAATGGGTCGCCATAAGTTTTCTCCACTCAAGCAGAGGCAAGGGCAAGAAGAAGAGAACGAGAAAGGAGGTGAGCTTGAGCCAATGACTTGAGCCAAAAATACATTCTTGCATTGCAGAGATCCATTCTCCGATGCATGGTTGCCCACATTGCTCTCTCCCTCTGTGTGTGTGTGAGAGGTAGAAACAAGAAAGTAATGTGCATCGCCCAAATCTTTCATGGAAATTGCTTGCGTAAGGCATCTTTGAGAAGTGAAATCTCATCCTTTGACTTCCTGGCTATACGCATATCATCCACGTATAAGAAACCATTGTTCAACCTCCTTGTGTACAAGCAATGATCCTCTTGGCTCTGTACATAACCTTGGGATTGAATATACTTATCAAACTTGATGTACCATTGTCTTGAGACTTGCTTTAGTCCATAAAAGCTTTTTTGAGTCTATACACCAGTAATGCATGTGTTGGCTTATGAGTCTTTATCTCAAAACCTTCTGGCTACATCATGTACACATCTTCTTTGAGATCCCCTTGAATAAAAATTTTCTTTACATCCATTTGGACTAATTCCATGTCTTCAATGGCTACTAAACCAAGCACAAGATGCAATGTAGTCATCTTGACCATTGGAGAAAAAATCTCATCAAAATCTATGCCTTTCTTCTGCTTGAATCCTTTAGCAAACAATCTAGCCTTATACTTAGGCTGGAGATCTTCTATCGTGTACTTCTTCTTGTACGCCCATTTGCAAAGCAAGGCTTGTTTATCCTCTGGTAATTCTGTCAATTCCCAATTCTCATTGGCTAGGATTGAGTTATACAGATTGCATAACCTCCCATTCACGCTATCCTACATCTGTATAGCTTCTTTATAAAAAGTGGGCTCACTGCAGTCAGTGAGACTAACAAGTAGTCCAATCCTGGTTGAAAACAATGAGGTGCACGAGATACAAAAGTAGATCTTTTAATTGCTTGGCTGTCAAATTTCGCTCTCTCTGGAGCAACATGGTGGTGTACTAGTGGAAGATGCATCACTAGCACGTCTAGCATTCTACATAATTGTGGTGAGGCAACATACTCAAACCTTACTTTGTGAGTATTTCATCTCTTTCACTAGCTGTCTATGCATCTTAGTCTCGTTGAATATCACCTGTGAGCTACAAATAACCTTCTTAGATTCGAAGTGCCAGAGACGATATCCCATCTCTCCATCCACACCATATCCAATAAAGATGCACTTCTGTAATTCGGGATCCAGCTTTTGCCTAAGTTTTTTTGGCACATGTGAGAATGCCTCACATCCAATTACACGTAATCTATTGTAATTAGGCTGTTTGCCTATACTAGAGGCTACAAGGAAGTCAAATTCTATTCCAACACCACAATTGTATCCATAATAATAAGATTCCTTGAAATAGTTCAAAAAAGGGGTTTGACAAACTATGATCTATGGGTTTGGGCATTAAATAGTATCATCCATTGAGTGTGCAACTGTTCAATCTTAAAAAGAACTCTAACAAGTCAAAATTTGGTCACGGTGTCATGGATCTACATGAATTGTATGAGGGTAAAACTAATCCAAGGGGGGGATCCAACAAGGAAATTCAGATTTTTGATTCACCTATTTGACAATTAGTAAATTGTCAGATAAATATATTTACCCCTAAGTGTTGAAACACCACATAAGACCTCCATTGTACAAGCAAAGCATTTCAAACTTATCAACATAACAGGTAAAAACCTAAAAACAACCAAAAAATCATAATAAAAAGAAACCTACAAATAGGGCAACAAGTTGCAAACTCATAAGTGCATACCAAGAAGGATTTTTTAATGGAAAAAACAATTAAAAAAAGGCTTCCCACACTTGATTATGTGGCACACAACTTATGTTCTTAGGACGGAAATAACTCATCACACCACCTGTGAACATGAGAGTCTATGGGTTTGTCCTAGGGATAGGAGTCCCAATATAGATCCCATGCATAACTATTGCGGGGATGCTAGAGCACTAGGAGGTGGTGCAAGTGGCACGTTCCCACTGTACTTTGAGCCTAGGCTAGAAGATTGAAACTATGGGGATATTACCCTATCCCACTTGCAAAAATTGTGTACATGATTCAATGGGACATGCGACTCTCATGACCATGTGCCTTAGTACCGACAGTTTTGTTCACCAAGGGTGTGAGACTTGCATGCCATTATTCAAGGGTTTGGGTTAACCTTAGAGGAACAACACTACCGTGGTTCGGACCTTACACCTAGGTGTGTTGTATGACTTTGAGTTCTTGGTTCTTACATTCAATGAAGCTCACTCTACAATTGAAGGATTAAGTACAAGAAACTCACAAATATATTGACCCTCAAGCAAGAGGAATAAGAGGCTATACGTCAATGTATACATCAGATGAGGACATATATTACAAGGTGCCCAGAAAGGAGATGCCCTTCAAAGAGCAACTCATCTAGTGCTTTCTACTGGGATTAAGGGATAAGAAGTTTCATATCCACCTCTTTGGAAAGGAGAATACTACCTTTAGTCACAATTGTCATGATACAATTGTGAGCACTAGGGAGCATCTAGCGACACTACTTATGAAGCCTCTATTGGAACTAGCAAATGGATGAGCTCAAAGGACTTAACAAACATAGATTCCGCCCATATGTTGACAATTTGATCTGTATATGAAAGAGTTAATTGCAACCCAAAGAGCTGATTTTTGCATCGTTTGGTGAGAAAATTCCACACAAGCATCTATCTTGATTAATTATGTGCCACTGTAGAAAAATATCTTCCTAAAACTACAATTGCAATAGCAAAATACACAATTATCCAAGAGAAAAAATGATTTACACTATTCACACAATGCATTCATGCATGACTACACACGTTCATGGATTATTATAACCTAATCTTTACACAACTCCTATTCTAGCAACATCTAACCCAACTCCTGCTGCCTAGTTTAATGGCATGCTTCTCTAAAGATGGCATGAAAAGACAATAGAAAAATGCTACTACCCATTAACATATTTAACAAACCATGGATGGACACAAACCCTTAATTAAACATCAATCCAAGCATTAACGACCTTAAGCTAGCTATAACAACTCCTCCCTTCTATACAGAGAAAGAGAAGCTATAGTGCTATCTACCCCGAGGCTTTCTACTACACTGACCCACACATGGCTACATCACTCTACCAAATCCCCTATATCAACCATATCCTCTCATGCAAGTTAAGCTTGCAATAAAGTTGGATAGTCTAAACCTAGTAAGACAATTGTGATGAAGCAACAAAATATCTTGGACACATTTACAAAAAATTGACCAAACTCCATGTATGGCATAGTCGTTAAATGACCGATTTACGAAATAGAACCATCAAGGCTAGGCCTATCCATCCATACTATCGTAGCATTTCTTGACAAAATTTGTACAAGGGAAGATGAAATCATTGCCACAGTAGTGTAACTAGTCAAGAATAATTACCAATTGCCGAGTAGATTGAAGTGCATCGAGAAAAAATTGTTGTGTCCACTTGGTTGTTGGCAACCTTAAGGACCATTGGCGATCATGTGCACCTAGGGCTTGAAATAGTGGATGTCCTCCACTCTCCTTTCTTCCATCTACAAGATATGATTGGTGCCCAACTAAGTACCTGGTTTCAAACTTAATACAAATCGCATGTAGGGTTTATCCTAGCCATGGGGTTGCCCTCTTACCCTCTCTCTCATGAGCATACAAGCCATGCCACAACCCATGGAGGATACATTAATTGCATTAAATGAGCCCAAGACTCTTGGAGACTCTCAAGCCACACACACATCCACATCTTTTCTAGCTACTTGTGGCTCCTACATCACAACCTTGATCACCCTTAAGCTTATCATACAAGCTCATTGTACCTAGTTCAAGTTCAAATGCGTCACTATTTCATTTTGCATCTACATTGAGTTCAAATTTTTGATTATCGTGTGATTAACACCATCATGCTAATCACCCATTGTACCTAGCTCAAGTTCAAATGTATTGCTACTTCATTTTGCATCTACATTGAGTTCACATTGTTGATTAACTTGTGATGAACACCATCATGCTAATCACCCATGAATGGTACTAACGTTCATCCACCCTAACTAACCCCCATCATGTGGTATCAGAGCCTCACAATGGCTAACTTCATTTCTTAGCCTCATTAATCCTAAGCAATTTTTTTTTCTATGCTAGATCAAGTGGCAATAGTCCTTCTTGTGGTGCATTCACCTTGAGCTTTTCCATACCCTTCTCAACGTACTCTCGGCTCTGCTACACATGGCTTCACCTACATGCTCCGGCTACCTGTTGCGCAATCCTCCCATTTACCACACTCTTGTCTACCCCTCAGATTCTCTTGCACAAGCCGCCCATTATATGTCTAGACTACCCACCTAACTTGTGCAGGCCTCCTTCAATCACGCCTTACGTTGCACTTGCATGATCAAGCCCAAGTAGTGTCTCAAACATGTAATTTCCTACATTCAAGGCTTTTCTTGATGCCCTAGGGTCTTGGTAAATATCCTCGCTACCACCTTTGAGCTTGAATTGGTGAGCCGACTCTCAAATTAGCATTATGCTGCATATTTACTTATGGGGTTTGCTACAATCAAGACAAAGGAGAACAACTCACCACCCCAAGCGTTGACCTTGTAAGAGCTTCAGGTCATCATCTTCTCGGCTCTTCTCTATAGATGGCATTACACACCTTCGAATATATTTAAATTAATTGTATTTTTAGGCAAATTTAAAAAGGCTCCTCATTTTTACTTTCCCATTCACATGAATTGTCTTTTTAAGCAAATTAAAAAAGGGGCTCCTCATTTTCATTTTCCCATTCACATGAATTGTCTTTTTTAGCAAATTAAAAGGGGCTCCTCATTTTCATTTTCCCATTCACATTAGGAGGTTGTACACAACCGAGATTTTCTACAAGACTCTTTTCCGAAGCACTACTAATGAGGGAGATTTCTCTAGACAATTGCTTTTAAGCCACACATTTCAACAGGCTAGACACTGCTAAGATAAATATTTCCTTGATACGACCTCCTGCAACGATAATGGGCAAAGAATCGCTAGCAAAATTTGACGACCAAGGTTGTCATATGTGGTAAGCCAAAGTTATAGGGAATTCTAAAACCATTAGCTGAGAACGAGAGGATAGAGACTAGACCTGCCATTCTTAGGTATTAAATGAACAACGAACAAGCATATGGCGTTCTTACCTCTCTCTACAACAACTACATCCACTATCTAAATGAATGTAAAACTTCTCGAGAAGCTTGGCTAACCTTAAAACAACAATTTAAAACAAAAGCCAAAAGATCCCAAATCACACTAAAACTGCAACTTTATACACTTATAATGGAGCCAAGAGAAGACATAGCTTCCCTAATCAATAGGATGAAAAGCATTTGTACTCGACTTACCTCCATCCAATGCCCTATTGATGATCAAAATAGGGCTGCTATAGTTCTCAAAGTTGTGCCTGATAGTACCTTCTAACAAATACTAAGGATCCTTATGGAAAAAGATCCCGTACCTAGCCTAAAGGACACAATCAATTCACTTCCAAACCATGAGAAGAAGAAGAACCCAAAGGACACTATAGGAGCATTTTTTGTTTCATCTAAGAAGTGAAATAAGTATGGGAGAACCAACAATACTACCAAGTATTGCAACATGCTCAAACCATGCAATATTTGCAAGAAGATAGGACACCCACCTTTTAGATGCCTCATGAAAGATGAAGAAGGAAATCAAAACCCAAAGGACACTATAGGAGCATTTTTTGTTTCATCCAAGAAGTGAAATAAGTATGGGAGAACCAACAATACTACCAAGTATTGCAACATGCTCAAACCATGCAGTATTTGCAAGAAGATAGGACACCACCTTTTAGATGCTTCACGAAAGATCAAGAAGGAAATCAAAGACCAAGAGAGACTTCAACAACAATTCAAGATATAAAGGCAAAGGACGACTTCATCTTGTTCGAAAAGAAGACTACCTTGATAACCCTTCTACCACTTCTGGACCATGTCACATTGAACACTATCTTGATTATGATGATTTAATCTAAGTTTTGATCATAGGGAAGAAATAAGTGATCACCTTGTGAACCATGAGCTGATGAATCCATAGAAAACAAGCCATGATGTATCAATGAGTCACAATGACTCATATTTTAGAGTATTTTTCATGATTAGGTTTAAGTGGATTTCGTAGGGCTAATCCTACCCATGGGGTTGCCCTATTATCCCCTCTCTCTCTCTCTCTCTCTCTCTCTCTCTCTCTCTCTCATGGGACATACAAGCCATGCCATGACCCATGGAGGATACAGAGATTACATTAAATGAGCCCATGAATCTCTCAAGCCCCACACACACACCCACATCACTTCCTAGCACCCCTAGCCACTTGTGACTCCTACATCATAGATATCCTCAAGCTTATCTCCTTTGGCTTTATAAGCCCATTGTACCTAGTTCTAGTTCAAATGCATTGCTACTTCATTTTGCATCTACATTGAGTTTAGATTGTTGACTAACTTTTGATTAACACTACCATGCTACTTGCTCATGAATGCTACTAATGTTAATCCATCCTAACCTACTCCCATCATCACATAACTTTTCTTTAAAATTAGTGTATTCCTTGAAACTCTATTGGAGTAGTAGGATCCTTAGGCAAACAACTTTGAGTATACTCCATACTCCCCTTAGAGAATGTTTACAATTGGGGATTATGGTTGCGAAAGAGACATTGTCTCAACTCTCTTGCCATTTAGAATTTTGTAATTTGCCAATTGTTTAGGTGGCATTCGTTTTTCTTCGATCTCATGCAAAGGAAGATGGTCCTATGCTCCCTTCCAATGGTCATCTTGTACTATTTTCACATGCCTGGTTTTGAAAATCTTTGATGCTTTCATGTCTCTCTCTCTCTCTCTCTCTCTCTCTCTCTCTCTCTCTCTCTCTCTCTCTCTCTCTCACAACATAGGAAGAATCCAAAGAGACCTCAAAGATCTATCTGACGATACTTGGGATAACCAATCTCCTCTCCTCGTGCTCTCACCCACCCAGCCATCAGAAGTTTCCTCCTCTAATTCACACCCCCACACACAAAAAAAGAAGTTGAGAGACCTCAAAGACAGGGAGAGCAAAAAAAGAAGTTGAGAGACCTCAAAGAGAGAGAGAGAGAGAGAGAGAGCTATTATCCTGAATAATGCACAACCTCTTTGAGAAAATCTAGCCAAAAAAATATGTACACGAGTACACAAGGTGATTGTAGGAGTATGGGGATCAACAAATACCTTCCAAATTCTTATGACTTATCTGCAATTGGTTACAAGCTATGAGCATGAGACATCCTTAACAAACCACACTTCTGACATATAAGTATTCATGTGCTATGTTTCGTGTCATTTTGTACACGAGGTGCACCCCTTGTTGATGACGTTTGGACCCAGCAAAAAGCATAAACAGGGCTTAAGCAGTTCAGAAACAACATTCCTGCATCCCACCTATAATTATGCGTCTGCTCACATGTACTTTTCTTAAAATTGGGCTGTTGTTTCCACTTGATTTCTTCATTTAGAGCTAGAGCTTGCTGCACTCCATTGAAATCTGGAGTCTACATTCATTGTCAATCCAGCAAACTACATTCTTTCTCAACGCTAAAAAGAAATTTCTTTCTAAAAATCTCAACAAAATACATTCTTTCTCATTGTCAATGGTTCACTGTCCATTCTAAAAATTTGTCTAAAAATTCCATTAATAGGCAATTTGCCAATGCTAGTGTTTTCCAGTGTAACACAATGACACAAATGACAAGTGACTGAGATGATCACCCACATGTACCTTGCCAAGAAAAAATACAAAAAAATGGAAAAAATCGGGTGCTTCACTGCTTACAGCATTCGTCTTGCAGATGCTGGAGACAACATAAACTGAGGTGCTGGTGACCCCTCCCGCTGCTGAAGCTTTGCAGACAGCAAAAGCCTCCTTTGTTGTAGCTGACTGATCCTTTCCTGAAAAAGATAGGAAGCAGAAAATTGGCTATAATGCATCCTCATCAATCAAGCATGGAATGAAAAAATTAGCACATGCACACACACATACAAGCAATGGAGAGATCATCTCTCTACACAGACACACACACATAAGCATGCATGCAGTGTCACAAGCACACTTGCATCGTGTAGTATGCGTGGGGCCCAAGTTCTTGTCCAAAAACCAAGCATTAAAGAAAATAAACTACAAAAGCAATGGAGAAAATCATTACTCTCTACATGCGCGCGCACATGCATAGTGTCACGAGCACACTTGCATCATGTAGTGTGCGTGGCACCCAAGTTCTTGTCCAAAAACCAAGCATCAAAGAAAACGAACTACAAACTATACCCAAGCTCTTTAAGTAAGCTGTATATACTTTAACACATACCTTACACTCTAAAGCTTCACTTGTCGCAGCACCAATTGCTCTCAAAAGCCAGTCATTGTACTGTAAAGAAGAGGACGTTCTTCCTCTGGCTTGAAAGGTGTGTGCTTCTGAGCTTAGATTATCTAAGCACTCTGCACCGCAGGACCGTAGCTCTTCTTCAAAGTTGTCCATTTCTGACTCTCTCTTGAAAAGGCATAAGAACACAGGCCATCCTAATCGGACCCAAAAATTTACAAAGACGAGGAAACAGATGCAAAACGTCAAAAAACATCGTCCCGGAAGTTTTTGCTGACTTTTGGTGTAGACAGTAAAAACAAAGAGGAGATAAATCACAGCAGTTATGGTGAAAGAATATTCACAGGTGTGTGAATACTCGATGGCCATTACGTGGTCTTTGATGGTCCTAGCATGGTATAAAAACGTAACAAGGATGACAAAATAGATGCAAGGAAGGATGATGTAGGTGCAATACTTCCACGCGCCTTGCAATTCGCAGTTTGCACAGTAAGTTCCTTCACTGCAAAGAGCCACAAAGATAACTGTTGAGTACTGAACAAAGGGCCAGAAAATGACTACTTGTATTCGAATCATCTCTTATCAGTATAAAAGCTGTAGAGTAACTTTGATACAGATGGAAAATCCCATTCTCATTATCTTCGTACAACTCTAATGATTCAGAAAGATGTCCATGACTCTATGACATACCTAACAAAATGTCAGCAGAGAGCAAGCACAAGCTCGAAACTGGGATAATAGGCATGATATACAATTTCTCACACAATTGAGCAGAATACTTCTTACTTTAAATTGCTCAAATGAAGCTGGAATGAATTAGAATTTAATATTGTATATTTTCAGTTCAAGGTTCATGTCAATTTTCTTACTGAGCTGGCAATCAAGGATGATTGCTTTGATCTGAGGGGGTAGGCTGTAGCATGTGATAGACGTCAAACTAGAAGGAGATTAAGATGCTTGATGATCCTCTCCACCTGAGTATCTAAGCTCTTGCACCTCTAATTTGCTTCTCTTTCCTGCCGATTGTCTCTAGACTCTCTCTAAAAGTCAGTCCTGGCAGCCTCGTCTCTCTTGCTACTTTTGTTCTCTCCAGAATCAAACCGGTGTGGGGGGCTTTATTGATGTCTTCTAGAGGTCGAAGTCGGCGTATGAGACAGATCGGTGTACATGTGTGTGTGTCTATAATGTGCAGCAGAAGTGATTGATGGTGAATGCTCAAGATGTCTGCTCAGTGTATGCTACTAAACAAAACTAAATAAAACAAATCATTATCAACTTGAAAATGTTTTAATTAAAGACGAGCAAAATAAGATGAAGCAACTTACTTGACTAAAACTTGAAACAAGTACTCAACTTTAAACTCACAAGGATGACATCTCAAAGACCTAAACCTAGAAATCAGACTCCACACAACAACTTCTGAAGGAACAAATCTTGAATCTTAATGTAAGCTAAATACTAGAAATGAATACTACTATAACCCTACGAAGAAGAGGCTGAAAATAAAAAACGAAGTATTAAGTTCAAAATTTGACAATATGCGCCCTCAACTTCGCTGCTTGACCAAACAGGAAGAATAAGATTATCACCTTTATCATGCATAGCTTCGACAACAGCTACGACATCCCTACTCATGTCGTCAGCGCCCAAGAGTAGGTACAAGTTTGTATAGAGGTCATTCATGCTTTGAACGTACTCTATAAAACCAATGAACTGAGTTTCTCTCACCCTACGAAGGTACTCGACCATGATAAAGGCTAGCATTTGTCAAGCAAGAGCAAAAATACTAGAAGCACTAAAGATTCAAACAAAAAAATAGTGTTAATAAGTCAAACAAAGCTCCCTACTTCTATTGAATTTACTAATGATTATCTTGAACATTATAAAGGAAGAAACAATTACTACGATGCAAAAATGAACGAATGTTTTTCATGATTCTTTTGAATGAGTATCCTTTCTCAACAAGTAAAGAAATAAGAAGGCACGACAGAAAAACGAAAGCAGATTTACTAAACAAAGACGAGAAAATCTAAATAGGTGAGCAAATGACACCATATTTAGCTCAAAGAGAGATGTTCGAAGAAACGTGAGGCATACGGATGATATTTAGATTGGTATATTCCCGTTCAAGGCGATTACCATAGATATCTACTTCCAATCCGAGGGAGTTTGAAATATCTTAAGGTCTAAAAAGGCACAACGATCACTATTTGTGGTACAGTTAAGTTCACAAAACTCCTTAGAATAAATTCCTCCACTTACAGAACTTGAATATAAGTACATAAAATCTTGAAAAGAAGGAACATCAAGAACAAAAAGTTCATCAACAAAGCGTCTTACATTGCATAACTTGTGCAAAAATATCGAACAAGTGTTAGCAAGGACAAAATGCTCCATAAAATCAAATTCATACATAAGAAGATAGAAATTAGCAAGAAAAACAACATATTTTGTGCCCATAAGGATACCAATTGTTTGCTTGAAAAGAGAGTCACTGACGGTTACATATAAATTATTCAAAAGAAAATATGGCCAAGATGATGTTAATGTCATATACAATCCTTGTGAATCGCTTTCCCCCTTTGTCTACATCTACTTTCTTACTTTTTAACCATAAAAAATCAAGTTCAAGGCTAAATTTACTACTAGCAATGCCTTATACCTATTCTTCTCAAACTTGTATGCAAAAACTTTTGAAATAAGAGACTTAACTCTGAATTTAAGGTCCTCCAAATTGAGCTTCGTATACAGCTTTGTAACGCCAAAAGTTTGGAGAAGATTTTTCCTTGATGCTTTTTGAAGAGTTCAAAAACTTTATAACAAAGATCACACCTATAGAATCGTTTAAAATCCAACTTGAATCAACAGGTACATCTGCTTCCTTTAGAAGATTTTTCCAAAAGTTCATTTACCCTAGGTAAAATGGTTTTGAAACAATAACTGAGCCATTTGGAAACCTCTGTTAGAGAGGTATTACAAGAAGCAGCTATAAATCTAGGTTTTATAGGACTTTTGTGGAACTTCCAAACGGTATATAAAAATGGTGATTTAGGATGGCACTTGAAACCAAAAGACTCGGTGTTTCAAGATAACCTCTTGTATCAAAAGATCATAACCATTGTAAGTTTGGGAGTTTACTTCACCTAATAAGCATTCTAAATAGAACTTTCTACATGTAACAACGAAGCAATTAGAGCACTTATCTACGTAAGAGATAACAAAATCACGATAAAATTTCCTAAGAGCATGATGATCAAAAGAGAAGAAGCTATTCCTTCTTGAAGTGACATTCCTAGAGCAAGATGCTAATTTCAAAAAGCTTTCTTAAGGACTATAGACTTCCAATGCGTAAAAACACCTTGAACTCCTAAAGACTCCTCAAACATTACTACAAAACTAGAAATTCCTTCCTCTATGGCTTTGAGAAGGCAAGAGTCATCTGAGGAAGAGAGTCTATATTTAGTACCTATAGAGAAAAAGTCTTTCAAGTAATCAGAAGAAAGAATAGAACTATCAATAGTAACTACATGATCCAAAACTCCATTCACGTAAGAATAAAAGAAAGCTTTCTACAAGGACAATCAATACCTAAGATTGCTAGCCTTTCTTGCTTTTTAAGATTACATCCGATGTCACTATAGTTGAAGGTTTTTTGTGCTAAACTTTTCACATATTTGAAAGTTGTAGCGGAGATAATGTGTCGTGCCCTCTATAGTGGGTGCTCCTCAGTGCAATGTGCGTGAGATCTCACTCCACAGAATGCAAACACAGAAGACAATGAACAACAGAGCAACACCAGTACGACTCAGCAGAACCTGAACATGAATAGCCTGAACGTCGACAAACTCGATGAAACCATTAGACTCTGGCATGGCAGTACACTCAGCTCTAGCCCAGATCTCATAGGTACAGTGGGGGTGTAGAGGCTCAACTGTGCAAGGATGGTGCAGACGTGTTGTGTACAACTCAAGATGATGGACTCTAGACGACTGACCACATAAAAGGAGATGATCCCATAAAACCTAAACAGCTACAAATGTATACAACCATACAGAGCCACCAACAACTCACAAATATCTAATCCAGCTAAGACTATTCCAAAACTGTGGCCGTGGTGGTCTGGCCCCGTGTCCGCTAGACCACCACCCGTATGCTAGCCACGTGTCACAACCCAGGCAAAAGTCCGTCCAGTGTGGACTCAGCCCAAACTGCAGCTGACTGCCTGTCCAGTGTGGACTCAGCCCAACTGCAACTAACTGTCTGTCCAGTGCCTGCGACACTGTAGCCTTGCTACAAGTTGCCCGCTACAAAACCGCTCACCTTCTCGGTGAGAGTAACACTATGCTGCAAAGAGAACTGAGAATTCACTATATGTACAAAAGAAAACTGAGCGGGGCAGTGCGGTCCTGTCAATCGAGAGAAAGCGTCGTCGCCACTGCTGCACCTGAAGTATCCGCCTCTGGGGGAGGAGCCATCAAATCGATAGTGGGAGGCTACTACGGATGAGCTCTATTGCTCTGGACGAACTAGCTCCCGGTGACGAGAGTTGCCACTTGCTGCGCAGCTAATGGAAGCACCTGACCTCCAGTGTACTCAGGGCGTCGACTAACACAGCCGTGTCGGTGTGCACCAGCGAGGCCGTCACAAGGAATGCTATGTGTCGACTGTATATTTGGTAGGGAAGCCAATGGATAAAACCCCTGAGGATAGTAGGTAAAGTGTTGAGGCTGGCCGTATCCGATAGAAGTGTGTGTAGAGGGTCCCATGACAAATGCAGAGCTACTTGACTGTACGTACCCAACAAGAGTCTGTACCTGTATCCCTGCCCTGTCTAGCTATATCCCCTTCTCACTGGAGCGTGAATCCCATATCACTGTGTAGTAGCACTTCCCGAAGTCCTTGCATCTGAGCTCGAAGGGCGTCGATGATTTTAGACTTTTCTTGCAATGCGTCACAAAGCAAAAATAGTGACGTCTCTCTCCACAATTACGCTCTCTGCGACACGTAGAGAGCCCTCCATAGCTGCGTATGTAGCGGAGTGGCGTTGATGGGTAGCTGCCAACCGCTCTATCCCAAGCTCAATGGTAGCAATGGCCTGCCTGGACTCATGTAACATATCCTCAGATAGGCGAAAAAGTGATGTAGAGTCCGAAACTGTGAAAGATCCTGCAAACAGTGTCAGGTGGGAGAGGGCTGGCAAGTGGCACTATTGGTGGTGGATTGGGAGCATGCCTCTCTGGGAGAGGGCTCACAAGTGGCACTGTTGGTGGTGGACTGGGGGCATGCCTCTCTGGTGGAGTAGAGACGGGTGAAGTGGCTGCAACAAAGATAGGTATAGGAGAAGAGGCAATTGCAAGCGGGGCTTGGGAGCTAGTCATTGTGGTAGAACTGAAAATAGCAGAAGTAGAGAGGGACGCGCACTGTAGAAGCCACAGCTGAAACATGCATAGTGTGATCCGAAACACCCGAGCATACCACAAAACTAGTAGCGGGAGTATACGAGGAGCGACATACAGGGTGCTTCACCCGAAGCTGCTTGCTTTCAGATACTGGTAGTGATATTAAAGATTCTATTGTGTCCTTCACCACTCTGGCTTTCTTCTTCTTCTTCTTCCCAGGTAGATCCATCTTCTGTTCAATAGATTTCCCTTTGCCTTTTTACGCCGCATATCCGCATCCACATCCATGGGACTAACATGTATGTTAATGACCCAAGCTAACATAGGAGCTGCAAAGCACTGAAAGCTAGACTGCACAGATTGCACCTGAGCTCTGAATCTTTTGGCTCGGGACTGTAAGGAGGTAAAGAGAATTTGATGAAAGCCACACGGGATGGTGTTGATGAGGCAGTATAGGCCATCGCAGTGAGAGAACATAGTAGGCACATTACATCTGCCCCTGCTTACTTTAGCAACTCTGACTAGAAAGCAATACAATGACCCAGAGCTTTTTATTCTTTGCATAGCCAACGTGTTCAACACTAAGTAGCTCTTGGCATGCCTGAATGGTCGCATCTTCCGAAAGTTGTGAGTAGGTTCTCGTAGCCGGTTTTACTGAAGGAAAGTTTGTCGTCCCCAAAGCATGACCAATACGTGTAGCCGACAATGTGTGCCCTCTTACTTTAGGGAAAAGCTTGAGAACCTCATGGACCATATCCACGGGAATAGTAGTAGGGAGATCTGCCTCTACCAATGCTGACCTAGCATTTGTAGCTGATCTCTTGATTAAACTTCTTGAAGGGAAGGATGAGGCTGCTGCAAATGAAAGTTCAAAGTGAATCTGGTTTGACTTTCGGAGGAAGGAGGCCTAGTGATTTGATGGCTGAGCACCTGAGTGTTGGCCTTCTTTTTGTCTTTCACATATTCTTCCTGTTGGCTAGAAGACTCTGAGTCAGAGCTGGAGCCGGCGGAGCCGAAGTCAGACGCCGATGAGGACTCCAGAGAAGCTTTGTAACTCTCATCACTATGTTCACTGGAAGACACGTCTGTGAGGCCATGGTTGGAGTTTTCTGCGTCTTCCTCCGTAGAACTTTGAGATGTATCAGTCGAGGGCCTCTGTCGAGACAAGGTTTTCTTACAAGATTGCTTGCTTGTACCAGCCATAGTGTGTTATTGTGAACTTCACTCTGTGTCTCTCCATCCTCAGAAACTTACATAGCCACAAAAGCTTATAATTCACACACAGAGCTGTTGAACACAGAGCGATGTTGAAGAGCAGTTCTTGGCATGAGATCGATGGAGGTAGTCCGGTCGTGTGGAGAATGCAAAACGCAGACGAACGTTGTACTCGATAGGTGCGACAGAAGTAGGCTGTACTCGATAGGTTGAGACAGAAGTAGGCTAGAAGAGTAGGGTAGCTGCGAGGGGAATTGCACAGGGCGAGGGTAAGCAAGATAGAGCGAGGCTGAGGGTAGGGGCGAGACAAGGTAGGGAGGGGGCGAGGGTGTTAAGGTAGGGTAGTGTCACGTGCACATGGCTCTGTGTGCCACGTGGACATGGCTCTGTGTGCCGCGAGGGGAATTGCACAGGGCGAGGGTAAGCAAGATAGAGCGAGGCTGAGGATAGGGGCGAGACAAGGTAGGGAGGGGGCGAGGGTGTTAAGGTAGGGTAGTGTCACGTACACATGGCTCTGTGTGCCACGTGGACATACTTCATCGACTTCTAGAGCCGGTTTTCCCCTTCTTCCTAGATAGGGATGTCTAGAATCCTAGGAGGATTAGTACCGGCAATTTGTGAGCCTGTTCGCAGGACCTGCATGTCCGGACAAATCCATTAGATTAGGTTTTCTAGTTTGGAACCCTCTTGCATAAATGGTTTGTATACGCGTTTTGACAGATGTTATTACACTAAGGTGGGCATCTGGCATGACGAGCATGTAGTTCTAGGTTAGAGGAATCCGACGTGCTAGACTACACGTCGATCGGATTCCCAGGTGGGCAGATGTGCGACAATCTCACCAAGTTTGGACCAATTTTTAATAAATCATTTTATGATTTATTTGTTGGGAAACCTGGTGGACACTTGCCCTACCTAAGGCCTAATAATTACTTAAGGCCTATTCTTTCCCTATAAAGGCACCCAAGGAGCTAGCGCTATTCTCATTCTCTTAGGGGACTGCAATTCAGCCAGCGTTTTTGAAGAGGAGCAACCAGCGTTTTCAGAATTCAGCCCTTGGTGTTTTCAGCCCTGCACGACAGCCAGCGTTTTTGGTTTTCAGCCCTTTGCCGTCGCGGTGCGGGTGAGATCTAACCTTCACGGCTGCAGTCCGGTACTTCGGCAGCCCATCAAGTCTCCTCTCGGCCATTCCCTCGCCGGTATCAAGTGCTCACATTGCTGCCCATCATCGCCGTCATTGAAATCTGCCTTTTGAGCCCTGCTCTACGCGAGAGATCTGCTGCGTTTTTCGTCGCAGATCTGCGTTTTTGCAGCCATCATTCGCCCCTTTATTCCTCTCACATCGGGAGCGCAAATTAGCCCCAAATCTACCCTGGGTGGTCATCCGCAATCCCACATCGAGAAGGATCCAAAGGTGCATCAAATCAGCCCCGGAGGTGCCTCTTCCCGAGGAGTTACCGTGGTGATTTGTCGTCGTCAAGTCATTAGAGTCTGCATTGAGGTATTGCATTGTGTATACATTCCGTTTATGAAATCTAAAGCAAATACCACATCGGTAACAGTGTGGGGGGCCCTTGAGAGGGTTGGTTGGGACCCCATCGGGTGTCGCTCTCTTCTTCTCTCTCTCTCTCTCTCTCTCTCTCTCTCTCTCTCTCTCTCTCTCTCTCTCTCTCTCTCTCTCTCTACACATCTATTGCATTCTCTCAACCCCTCTCTTCAGGGGAACATAAAAGGAACATTCATTGAAGTACAAAGCATTCACTAACGCAAGGAAAGAAGGAAAGGATTTTGTGGAAGTGTAAAACTAGATCTTCACCATTTTTATTCCGCTGCACCTGACAGGTAGGGGCGAGGGGGTTAGGGGAGGGGCGAGTCTAGGAGGGTAGGGACAAGGGGAGGGTGTTGAGGGGCAAGGGGACAGGGTATGGGCGAGAGAGGGTAGGGAGGGGGCGAGGCTTGAGGGTAGGGACGAGGCTAGGAGGGTGGTGAGGGGCGAGGGGACGGGGTATGGGCGAGAGAGAGGATAGGGAGGGGGCGAGGGGGTTTAGGGTAGGGTAGGGTAGGGACAAGGGGGTTAGGGTAGGGTAGGGGAGAGGGGGTTAGAGCAGGGGCGAGGGAAACTAGATAGGCGTGCTACAAGTTGAGGGTAGGGGCGAGAGAGGAGGGTAGGGAGTGGCGAGGGGGTTCTGCCCTCAACGTGCAACTATAGCTGTTAAATTTTCATTGCCCTGGAATCGTGAAGTAGAAGGTTGCAGCATCAAACGTTTCTCAGATCCAATAGCTGTGAATTAACACACAAATTTTGCAAAGAACCCTCCTTGTTTCGAGTTGTAAGTGCTTGTGAATAGCATCCAATAAAAGGGAAAGGAAAGGTTGCATATTACATAGCATAGCTAGAAAAAGAGATGATTTTGCACAACCTTGGCAAAGGAAGGATAGATTGCTATGTTCACCATGGCTAACCAACAGATCTTGAATTCCACATGTGAGAGGAATATCGCAATTATGAAAAGAAGAGTAATACAGCAACTAGGCAGACTTTGAAAAAAAAAAAGGACACTAAGGAGGGAAAGCGGGCAATGCAGCTAAGATGAGCAAGCTTCGAGAAGGCTCCATGAGAAGAGAGAAATACCCAATCAAATATCCAATTGAGACCTCAAAGTAACTCGATAAATAGACTAACGCAATTAACCCCATAGTAAGTGTTTAATTAAAGAATACACTTCATTCATTCACAGAGCATGAATCCATTGAAAAAACTTGGGGGACAAAAGACAGATCTAGGCCAGAAGAACAGTGTTTAAGAGTGGACCAAGATGAAGGTGAAGAAAGACTGTGATAAGACAAACGATAGAAGTGAGCTGGCAGGATGGTAGAGAGCGCAAGGAGAAGGCACACTCGTGGCCTGCGGGTTAAAATACTAGTTTGAGAGACCACAACCTATGGCTTATGGTAGTAGCATTTAATCCTGGATCCATTTACCAACGGCAAGGGAACACCTTCCAGATTCACTGATTGTATTGCCCCTTGTGATAGAATCTCCTGTACTATGAATGGTCCTTGCCAAGCAGGGACCAACTTCTTTGTTTTTTTCTGATATCGAGCCTGATACAGTAGTACCACTGAGCCTTGCATAATTTTTGGCTTTCGGAGATGGCAATCATGCCACGCCTTGCGACGAAGCTGCTCTACTTCAAGAGCTTGAGAAGCCAAACGGAGGCTTTCTTCCAATAGGGTGAGACGAGAGACAGGGGCAGACCCCAAATCCCCATTGGCACGCAGACTGCCTTATTCTCATGGATACTCCTTGACGTCTTATATACATTGATAAGCCACTCTGGCTCTTAGGATAAATTGGCACAACTAACTTAATCATGTATCACAAGGAAGCGAATAGAAGGACAAAGATAGCAAAGATACATACTTTGAAGAAGAGCTTCCACGTAAAGCAGTAGCAATGATGGCGAATACGAGACCAGGAATCCACAAAACAAGGCCACACAGAAGAGTCCAACCTTTACTGGAGCTCAGAGAAGAGGCAGCGTTTTCACTCTGACAAAGGCGGTAAAGGTGTAGCAGGCGAACAATCTGACAAGCAAGCCAAAGCGAGAACCCAAATGTGCACTGAAGCCAGAAGCTCCAAAGGGGACAAATGAGGAGGAAATCGTGGTTGCGAGGAAAATGGAAATTGATGATGAAGGTTGCCACAATCCAAATGAGGCCAGCTGCGGAGCTCGTGACAATGAGGTGAGCGCCCCCTTGTGCTCGAAAATATATGCGCTTCCTATGAAGAAAAATGACAGCATTTGCTGCTATGAAGGGCACGCTGGCCGCCGCCACGGCCGCCAGTAATGCATAGTCCCATGGTGTCCCTGGCTTATCTTTGTCCCCGCAACTCATGGGAATCTCGCTCTTTGCTGCCATTTTATCTGCAATTCATTACTGCCTTGCGCTTGCCCCGAGGCTTGCCATCGGCCCATCGCCCACTCGTAGACCTGTTCAAACTTCAGAGGAAACGCCCACAAACATTCATAAGTTATGACGTAAGAAATTGGAAGTCAATGGTCTTGTACCAGCTTTGCCCACCTGGCTAGCCTACTCCCGAAAATGAGACGAGGAATGAGAAGTTAGAACCATGGAGAATGAGACGCGGAATGTGGAGGAAGCCGATAACCTCTCATCCAATGTTAGGCACAATGCGGGGCGGAGGCCTTGCAAGCACGAGACGGAAGAGGGGAGATAGAGGCGGGGGCAGGAGGGATGTCGTGCAAGCAGAGGCGGAGGCAGGGGGTGTCGCGCAATCAGGAGACTGTGGAGGGGACAGTGGTGAAAACATTATTATTTGCAAAATAGTGTGCAACATCATTTAGCATATTGGTGAGTTGGCCTTTGTGGAGTAGGATAGCAAAGGAAATCCTTTCCTCTATTGCACGCATGTTCAAATCTCTGTTTTGTCGAAAGGGAGGGGAGCCATAGTCCCTGCTGAGGAGGAAGTGACTTGAGTGAATATGAAAAGACTGTGCTAATGTAATATATGACAAGCCAGTAGGAGTAAGTAGAGGGCTAACGGTCTTTTTTTTTTTAATGGAGCAGAATCAAAAATTATGTTGCGTTGGCCTCCCCCGGGGGGGGGGGCTCTCGTTGCATAGGGTACAACATGCTTGCCTCCATCAGCACGATGCAACGCGCTGGCCATCAACCTGATGAAGACTGTGCTAATGTAATATATGACAAGCCAGTAGGAGTAAGTAGAGGGCTAACGGTCTTTTTTTTTTTAATGGAGCAGAATCAAAAATTATGTTGCGTTGGCCTCCCCCGGGGGGGGGGGCTCTCGTTGCATAGGGTACAACATGCTTGCCTCCATCAGCACGATGCAACGCGCTGGCCATCAACCTGATGAAGACGGTCATGCCGGCCAGAGACAGAGAACCTTTTTTTTTAATTGCAGGCAAGAGTAGCGATACACACATTGAGGACGTTGATGTGATGGTCAAGGGAGAAGGCTTAACTACGTCACATGCAAGGTCTATAGCTCGATTCCATGCTAGACAGAAGTTTTACTCTAAAAGAAAGGAATCGTGAAGCCTTCGGTGCAGGTATCCGTGAAGATTCGATTGAATTGAATTAGCAGCCTTACTAGTATGTGCTATAGCCAGTAAAATTTGTGACTTTAAGTCGTGGTACCTCTATCAAACAATGGATAGATCCTCCAATTGAACATGTTTTACAATTGTATGAAAATTATGACTTGATTTGTCCCATGTGGTGATATACGTCCAGGTGAATTTCGTTGAATGAGGCATGAAACCTACAATGGCCATTGATGTGTGAAGCCAAAGCCTAAGGCCACTATTATGAGATTGTAGTGACATTATCTTTAGTGGATGGATGATGATATGGCCAACCCTATGCTACGCGTCCATATAAAAACTCTAAAATTGTAAGATCGTGGGTCGAGGCCGTGTCGCACATAGTCAATGGCCGTGTGTTGTCCTTAGCTTGGCACAAGACTATCCACTCGTGCATCTCACAAGCGTAAGAGAGTTGGCAAAAGGAGAATGCATATAGGTGGATTTACATGATGACATGGCCTCATTTGTTGCAACAAGACCCACAACGGGAGGATTTTTGGTATGCGAGTTTTGTTGTATCTCATGTGAACCTTATCTCCATCTCATGTGCTTATATGTAAGCTTGGTAGACAATGCCCACGTTATGTGTTATGCGTGGGCGGTGACTTGGAAAGTATAGTATACCCAATAGTGTGTGTTTAGAATGTGCCACCTTCATATTGATGTGCATATGTGACACCTATTCTACTCCTTCTAACTCAACATAAGAGCATGTTCTATACACACAGATTTATGCATGATAATCAAGCCACTTTGTTGCCTTATTTACTTTGCGCATTTAGTCTCTATTAAGTTCTAAAATAATCTCTCACTATTTTGCTTTAACCATAAATGTTTCCTTAGCATTTGTGCATAATCCCTATCAAGTGGTATCATAACGTGCAAGGTGATTAATATTTCCTAATTACTACTAGATCCTTAGTTTAATAAGATCTAATCATTGCTTTATTACAAAGCATTGGGCATGTCCTTGACTGATTCATTAGGCCACCATCCTTCTTGGCTAATTAACATTGATTGTAGTGCATGTGCATGGGTATGTGCATTGCATTAATCCCCTCTATGGTAAACCAATTAGATCTTTTTTACCTCTAGTAATTGGTTGTTAAATAATCACTTGCATTGCATTGATTAGAGAATTATTTTTTTTGTATGTGTGCTATTGGCATAATCTTGCATCTCTTTGCAATTCACATCTTGTGTGTGTCTTGATCTATTATCAATGTGTATTTGAAGCCTTCGTCACCATTTTTTAATTAAGTCCTCAAGCACTTTATTTGGAGGAAAATTAGTACTTTGATTATAGGCCCCAAGTTTTCCATTTAAATTGTGTCTATATATGTGTTTTATAGTGTTTATGAGATTATGAAACTCACACACACACACACACACATGGTCGAGAGGGTAGCTACGTGTAAGAATAATAATCTCTCTATTAAGATCAAAACTTTTACTTTATTTGATAAGAGCGTGTAGGCTCAAGCACCAACAAAACTTTACCCCCCCACCTCTCAACCACTATAGCTATGTGGTGCATGGTGTCCATGGTTTGTGTTAAGGCGGTTACGCCGCTAGCGGAAGCTAAATAGCGAGAGCTCAACCAACAACAGAATTTGTCAGACGAGGGCGAAGCTTGACCCGTAGGCGCATGGAAACAACTAGGTGGGTGTCAAATCACCTACTCGACCTTCTAATGACAATCACTACTAAGGAAATCAAATCTAAGTTCTAAAATACGCAAGTGACTGAAATCCGTACTACGAACGAATGCTATACGAAACAGGATCTAGAATCATTGAATCGATCTCAAACTCAAGGGGAAGCTTATACACTATGTAATAACAACACCCTAAAGACTTGAACTGCAAAATCAACCTATAATCACTCCGTGCGGTAAACACGTATGAAGACAGGCCGAAAAATACAGGTGATCGAAACTTGACCCCGATGGTACTAATGTGTAGCTCTACTCGTTGTGGTTCTATAGATATGTTGCACGCTCCATTCCGACACACGAGTTGGAAGAAAACTCACACCGAAGCTCGTAGGAACTTACCACACATAGAAGCCGATAGCGCGCACTCTTGGTATCTGTGCGTAGCTCTCGCCGTTGCTAACACAATGGCGGTGTCGCTTCTCCAATGGTGGCTCCATAGCTTGCGTAGCAAGTAGATAAGACTCTCTCTCTCACTCTCTCTCAGACACAGTCACGGCGCTCAAAAACTCACTTTGATTAATAATCTGAATCCCTTAGGTTACAAAAACTTTGGCTTATATACCTCAGCCTTAGAGGTGAGAACATCTCTAACTACTTACATCAGCAAGTGAAATTACTTCGGGATTACAAGCTGGAAACTCAATTGAGTCCCGTTACTTAATGAATGGCTCAAATCAAAATTAATGTCGGAAAGACATTTATTACAATCAATGGCTACAAAATGATGAGTGTGAGCAAAAATGTGGGTGTGATCCTCTGCTGGCTCAACACTCCCCCCCTCCGCATTCATGTCGTCCCTGGCATGACTTTTATGCTTGGTCAATAAAGTCCTGTCGTCTTGAGCATCTATAATTGTGATTCGTATCGTAGATTGCCGATGGTCAAGGTTGGGCCTAATATTTGCTTTCGTTGGTGAAAAAGCCGGTGTAGAAAGCTTCTTCAAATGTTTGCATGTGGAAGCTAGGCAAAAACATAATCCTTTGGTATAGGAGGTGTAACACTTTTGGAGAAGGCTGCAATGAAAGATCGTACATCATATCAGTCACCGTGTCGGCCGTCGATAGTAGACTCGAGGTCGTGGCTTTATCTGGCGCGAACACTTCAATGCAAGCTAAGAGAGTCCTGCAGATTTTCTTGAGCATCTGACATGAAAGGTCAGGAGAGCCAATAAAGAGCTTGATGGTGCCCGTTAGGGTTTTCACCATGTAGGCTTTACTTATTCTCTCTCTTGCCTTTGGTCCTGGCATCCTGGGATAATTAAGCCAATTTGGCTTCTTTTCTGCAATCCTGCCATGCTCTTTCCAATTTCTGACTCTTGGCACCAGGCAGAAGGTTGCATCCTCCCGGATCTCCTTTGGTGCCTCCACCAAGTAGATGAGGTAGGCTGGGTATTTGTTCAGCCAACCTTTCCTCCATTTAGGTTGTGAATCTACTATCTTCTTTGATTGTTCCTCCTTTGTGATGTCGCCTTCGTAAAGAGCGACATACTACTCCTCCTCTATTCTCTTTTTCGTCTTTAGCACTTCAAATTTCATCAAAGGAAGAGGCAGGTTGGGTTGCATCCACTGTTCATGGAGCACTTTTGTGTCAAGTCCCTGAAGTCTAATGGAGATTAGGAGTCTCCTCTCCCATTCCATTTCCGCCTTGGCACTCTCCTCTGCTGACTTTTCTATTTGGTCATGGAGCCTTTGTTCTTCTTCTTCAGAGATTCTTGAAGTCGAGGCCACCTCTTGAGCTGGGGCTGGATCTTCAATTGTGGTTGCCTCTCCAGTTTCTGGTAGCTCTATGGCTGCTCCACCTGATTCTTCGTGTGGTGTCTCTGTCTCTCTTCTTTGTTGCTCTTGTAGATCTTGGAGCTGTTTGCGGAGGGCTTCATTCTCTGTCCGTAGTGTTTGATTTTCTAATGTGAGCCTCTCCTCTGCGGCCAATGATCCCTCCGCAATGTGCAACCTTTGCACTTGCTCTAATCTTAGCTTTCTTTGTAAGCTTTGGACCTGGTCTTCCAAAGCTGGTATGATAACTCCCTCTTGTTCGGTTCCTGCTCTGCTAGCTCTAGGGGTAGTCCTGAGTCTAGTGATTGTTCTTTCTTGGAGCTCGACTCTCTCCCTTAGCTCAATGAGCTCATCCTTGGCCGCCTCCAACTCATCCTCTAGCCGCTCCCTTGCTTCATGTGCACTTGTCACTTCTCTTGAAGCCTCGGCTAGCTGGAATATCAAGCCGTCTCTCTCGTTTTCCGCGTCATAGAGTGATGCTTTATGACTTTCAGATTCAGTCATAGCATTCTCTAATTTTCTCTGCAACTCCGCTTCCCTTTGTTTGGCTGTCTCAATCTCTACTTCCTTTGCCTTGGACCTTTCTTTTATCTTGCTGAGCAGTTCATGCACCATGTGCATGTCTTTTTCATCATCATCTGTCAACTCTAAAGCTCTTTCTGCCACCACCTCCACTGGCTTTGGCTCTTCTAGTGCTTTCGGTTCGTCCAGTTTCTCTTCATTTTCTTTTGTACTCTTTGTTTTTTCCTTCGTCTCTCTCCGTTCATCTTGTTTTTGTATGGTGATCCCATAAACTGCCTCAAGGGCCTCTTCTTCAGTGTATCCTATCGCTACCAGATCCTCATAATCATTTCTCTTTTGCTGAACTGGATCTATCTTCTTTTCTTTGGTCTCGGCTTCTGGCTTTTCCATAATATCTGTGTCTACCTCTACTGTGATCTCTTCCACAATTTTTTCCGTCTTCTTCGGGCTTGGTACATCAGTAAAAGAGGGATGTTTGTCCTCAGCTTCCTTGGCTTTCCCTTTGTCGGCTTGCCCGTCTATCTCTTGAGGTTTAGTAGACTCATCTACTTTCCTTTTCCCCTTGTCGTCTTTTTTCAGCTCAGCTTTTAATTGTTGTACCTCCTCTTCAGTGTATGGCTCGACAGGTTGCTGCTCCAGAATAGCCTCCGACTCCTCATAAGCTTTAATATATTGATCGTATTGATCAATATGTGGCCTGGCTGAGCTAGTTCCGGCTTTAGTGGGGTCTGGCACCCACTTTTCTTCAAAGTCATCCTTTAGAGCTCTTTCCGCTCTAAACTGCTCCACTAGTCTTTCCATTCTTGCCGCTTTCTGACTTTTGGTTTGGTTGGGAGCAACCTTCTTCTTTACTTTCTTCTTAAGCGGCTCGTCCACATCCTCTGCAGGTTCTGAAACTGCTTCTAGTTTCCGGCGTGCTCTTGTGGATGCCCTCTTGGATACTTCGGGTTGTTCTTCCTCCTCGTCGGCTTCTCTAAGCCACTCAGTCTGGGAGGGAACCTTTGGCCACTGATCTCTAGCTCCAATAGCTTCATAAGATATTCTTGTCAGAATTTCCGCTCCTCCTATGTACTTTGGCTTCTCGTTGTGCATGGCAATTACTTGCTCGTGGATGTGTTGAGCGTAATTCACCTATTTTGGCATATTGCTCTTTAATGCCCATGTGATGGTGGTCGCAATGGCATGGGGTGGTGTCGTATACTTTTGCGGTCTTTTACTGCAAACATGAAGAAATTGGTTGTACAGTCGGCAAAGGGTTGCCGCTCTTGGGTCCGCCATATCTCCATAGGTTGCATTTTGCTTCTTGGGCCCATAGACCTCTATGGCCTCCCTTCTTTCCCTGACCAAGCTCCCTTTGTTGTGCAGCTTCAATGCGTCTGCAATGAGCTGTGGAGTGATCTGTACTTCTACTTTTTCTCCATCCATGGCTGTCAATGTGGCTTTTCCATCCTTCTGAATGGATGTTGCCAACTCGTACACTCTTCTTGTATCCACACCTGATGGTCTCGAGGTGAAGAAAATGTGCAAGTCTGTCCTTTCCAGGTACCTGCTAATGTCTTCTGACCTGCTATAATCTACCAATTCCTGTGGGATCATCGGTACATCCACCGCTTGCCCTTGAGGATCTCTGAAAGTCCCCTGGTAGATCTTTATTCCCTCTTTCTCCAATACTGCTTCCTCCACCCAAGTTTTGGTTGGCTTGAGGGTTTCTGTTGGAATGTCAAAGGGTTCCGCTTCTGCAAGAGCATCTTTGATTGTCGGTCTTTTTCTCTTCGTTGCCGATGACTTGGTAGAATCCATGGATCCTGTAACTCCAATTTCAGAAGTTAGCGTCTTTTTAGTACTGAAAGCCGAAATGAAGCTTTTAACTATTCAAATGACTTGAAAATTGAAACATGAGCTATTCAGGGCCTAAGGATGCAAGGTAGGTGAAAAAATATGCAAAATGGGCTCAAAATCATGCTGGAGACATCATACGCATATGATGTCTTTTGTGTCAAAATGACTTCATATTGGTTGTGCTTGTAGCTGATAGTGTATACATGAGTATCATATGCTTGGATTTGAGTTTGGATCCCATTTGGTCAAGTTTTGGTCAGTTTAGTCCAGTTTTGGCTCTTGGCAAAATTTGGAAAGGGATTTGGATTTTATGATCCAAATTGGATAAAACTTGGTGGTTCACTTTCAAATGGCATGTAGATCACTTCTGTTTGGTGGTTGAAGCCCTGAGGTGCCAAAATCACATAGTGAGACATCATACGCGTATGATGTCTTTTAGTGTATTTTTGGACCAAATTTCTCTATAAGCTTGGATTTGGCTTTAGATAGGCTTATTCAGTGGATTTATGAAGTTTGGATAGATTTTGGGCTAAAAATGGCTCTGGAGACATCATACGCGTATGATGTCTTTTTCATCAATTTTGCATGGGATTGGTTCTGTGGACTCCCCATGTACTAGTGAAGGCCCCATCTCTACTCAAATCTTGGTTTGGACTTGAGTATGTTGGATTTGGGTCAAAAATAGGCTTTAGGTACAGGATTTTCCTCAATTGGGCTAATGGGGTGATCCTCTTGACCAAATGGTTCCAAATTTCATACGTAGCATGTATTAGATGTATATAATGGATGTATGATGACAAATGAGCAGTTTTGGCTCTGTAAGTGCAAATAGACATCATACGCGTATGATGTCTTTTGTGTCAAATGGTGCTTTTTGGTTCCAGATAGCTTGTAGATGTGTTAATCAACAATCCTACAAAGTTTCAATGATTTTGGAATTACTTTGACAAAATTAGGACCAAAAAATCAATTTTATGGCCTACTTTGCGTCTTTTTGGTTTTCCTTGGGTTTTCTAACTCCAATTCTCATGATACTTGGTTCATAGGATGTGATTAACATGTGGAATGAGGCTATGCACTCAAATGTTGAAATGGATGTGAAATTCATGCTGTGAGACATCATACGCGTATGATGTCTTTTCTTGAAATGTTGGTCTTTTTGTGCAAAGAATGCTTTGTGCTAGTGCCCTAAGCCCTGCTAACTAGTTTTCAACTTAAAAAGTCATCAGTTTAGCTAAAAAGCCCCCTTATAGGCATTTCAGTCTCCGAAGTCGTCTTTTTGCCTTGGAGTTGAATTTCTTCAACTTTTCTTCTCGAGAGTTGCATTTCCAGCTCATTGGATATGTTGTGAAGCCATCTATTTGGTTGAACTTGACTTTGGCTCCCCGTTCTCCATCTTTCTCCTTTTGGTTGCCCGAAAGCGTCTTTTTCACCATCGGTAAGTGAATCAGCTTTCTTTTGGGTTTTGCTTGCAAACATAAGTCATCCATGTATATTTGAAGCTGCTTGTGAAGTTTCATTTCATTCGGTCGTCAATTTCAGCCGTTATGCCAAAATGACGCTTTGTGTGTCCGCAGCCGAATCGGTTGTTCCGACCTACTTTTGGTGGTCCAAACCTGGAGATACTCCATGGTTGCATTGCCCTTGATGTTGTTAAGCTTCCTGAGAAGTTTTGTGTCGTTTCGACAACTTTTTCCTGTTTGCCTCTTGCAGGCTCTGTTGACCTAGGGTTTTTCCAGTCGTTCTTTCTCGAGCTTTGAGTGTTAGAAACCCATCTTCTATACTAGGGTAACCCACCTATAAGTTCTTGCAAGGTTTGGTTAGGCGGTTGTGCCACTACCTAGCGTTCTTCCCCATTCCCCGTCTGCTCTTGTTTCTTGGTTTTGGTCAGTTTTCGCGACAAAAGTTAATGATAAGCATCAAAAGCTTATGGCAACGAGTCTACCTCTCATGTCTGGTGTCCTCTGAGCTCTCGTAGCAGTCGTAGAAGGCTGTAGAAGGTTGGATGCTCCTGTGTGCTCTTTGCTCTCTCCAAGAAGGTAATAGTGGAAATGAGCTTGAAAGTGATGTGAAAAATACTTAACTTCGGACTTCCCTGATCACTTGTTACCAAATTTGACATGTGCTCCTATCTCGTCGTGAAATGCAATTTAGGATTTGAAATTTCTCAATTTGGACTCCGTTTGACCTGTTTCTGAGAAATCTGTCCACTTTGCCAAAATTCTGTCATTTCGGGCTTTCCGCAACTTTTCCCGAATTGTACTCACTTTTTACCATGGGTTGCCCTTGTCATTAGGATCATCACCATCTATTCTTTTCTTTTTTCTGATCTCGTTTCACCTGCTTTTTTATTTTTCTTTTACTTTTATCAAGAAAATCATAAAAAATAAAGGAAAATAGCAAATTGAAGCCAAAAAATTTCCAAACATACACAATAAATAGCTGGTAACACTATGTATATGAATATACACTTATTTGTGATTTCTGGACTTGGATTACCACTTTTTTCCACTTTTTAGCTCCAAAAACACTCTTATTTAGTGATATTTACACGTCTAAAGACCCAAATTCATCATTTGATCTCTTCTTGTTGCAAAACAAGGTATATAAGGGCATAAATATTATCAATATCCGCAATCAAACATAAAAATTGCAAAATCATGTAAGACACTGCCCTTGTAATATAATTTTTGGTTTTTCTTTGTTTTTTGTCGCTTGTAGCTGCTTTGTAGCTCCTGTATACCTGTATACCTCCCCCCCTCCTAGTCTGAGTCCTCCTGGACGACTATGAATTGTCTGTGGGCGAAGCATTGTAGTTGTTTTGGTCATAAGTTCCCAATGCAATTGTAGAGCGATGATACAACAGTCTTTCCAATAAAGCTGCTCTTTGTTTGATTGAAGGATTGGTGGTCGGGTTTTGGGTTGGTTTTGGCACTTCGGTAGTAGAATCAGTAGATGGATTCTTCTTTACCTTGTTGTTCTTTTTCACAATCCAAATCTGCTTCCGCTTCGCTTGTGCTTGCCACAAACTCTTTGCGACCCAAACCTGCTTTGTTCTTTGTGTTGATTTCCTCGCCTTGAAATACCTAGGAGTTTCCGTTGATTGTACTGAAGGGAGTTCCTGTTTACAAATCTTTGGGATCCAAATTTGCTTGCTATAGCTTTGTGCCGTCATGAACTTCTTTGGAATCCAGATCTGTTTCACTGTCCTTGATTGTCTGGAATCACTCTGTTGTCTGGTATTGAAGACTCTGTTTTCACCTTTGTTTCTCTGGCACAACCTTTTTTGGTCTCCATACCAACTTTGACTCCGTTTTTTCCCAAGGTTGAGCTGTTATATTATTGCTTGTCTTCCTTATCCACTGTTGAGAGTTCCTCGTCGAAGAGCAATCCAGTTGTATAGAAACTTTTGGTTGCCATTGCTTCTTCTTTTTCTCTGGTTGTTGTTTACCTTTGTTCTTGGATTCTTCCTTTGGAGTTGGCTCTGCTCCTTTGGTGAACTTAACTGATTGACTTTCACCTTCGTATTTGATAAGCACTGATTTAGAACTCCAGTCAATCATTGCATTGTATTGCTTCTGCCATGGTTGTCCTAGCAATAATGGATGTTGTGTAGCTTGGTCTTCAACCACGTAAAACATATGAGGATACACATACTGGTTAATCTGTATATGTAAAACTGTGCATCCGACAGTTTTGATTGAATTCTCAGAGTAACTCTTTAACTCTTGCTTGGCAGTTTGTAATTTAGTGTCATTTGTCAATTGTCTATACAAACTGAGTGAAAGTAGGTTAGTTTGAGCTCCTGAATCCAATAGTGCTCTGGCTTTGATTTGGTTGGTTCCTACTTTGCATTCAATGATGGGTTCTTCTTTGTCATTATCCATTTCTGTTATACTGACTGCGTTTATTCGTATTGCTCCTTCATTGCGCTGTTTCTGACGCAGTAGTCTTCTTTTCTCCATTCTTTCCTTCGCCTCGGCTTGCGCTTCCTCCACAATCTTTTTCTTTTTCTGGACACGCAGCTTTTCTTGATGTATTTTGAGAAGCATGTCTTGGGTTAGCGGCAAAAGATACTTTTTCACTCTGCATCCACTAATCCAATTGGGCATTTCTTCTCCGTCTAATGTAGCAAGCTTGACGGCTCCACTTGGTGATAGATCTTTAATCACCAGAGGTCCCATCCCTCGCTTTTTAAGCTTCTTAGCATGCTGTTTCAGAGTGTAAACTAGGACATAGTCCCCAACCTTAAACTCTTTAGTCCGCACATGCTTATCAAAAAATTCCTTTTGTCGCCTTTTTTGAGCGTAGATAGAAGCTACTGCTTTTAGGCGAAGCTCGTCTAGCTTTTCCAGGTCATCTATTCTATCAGAAAGCTCGTGCCCTGTCCACTCTAGATCCTTAGCCACCCTTAAGGTTGAAATCAAGAATTCTATTGGTAAGATAGCATTTAGCCCAAAAACCATGTTATATGGGGTCGTTCCTATTGATGTTTTATATGCTACCCTATATGCCCATAATGTTGAATGCAACTTCTGGTCCCAGTCAGTTCTCGACTCAGATACAATCTTCGTAAGGACCGTGCATATGGTTTTGTTTGTTGCTTCAGCTTGTCCGTTTGCTTGTGGATGATACGGGGCTGATTTCCTATGGATTACCATGAATTCATCTAGAAGGATCTTTATCACTTCATTTATAAAATGTGTGCCTCGATCACTCACAATTTCTATTGGCAATCCATATCGTACAAAGACGTATTCATATAGAAATTGTGCCGTGGTCCTGGCATCTGCTTTTTGAGTTGCCTTTGCTTCGACCCACTTTGTTAGATAGTCTGTAGCCACAATGATGTATTGTGCATGAGTCTTATATGCAGGAGGTGAAATGGGTCCGACATAATCAATCCCCCATTTTGCAAAAGCTCTTGCCCCCATCATTGGTCTAAGCGGCATATCATCTCTTTTAAGTGGTACTTTGGTCCGCTGACAGTCATCACACCGTTTAACGTATTCCTCAGCGTCCATATGTAATGTTGGCCACCATATTCCTGCGGCTAAGACAAGTTTTGCTGTCTTATCACCTGAGAAATGGCCTCCACCTACTCCTCCATGAGCTTGCTCCAGGATTATCACATACTCAGACTCTGATGCGCAAATCCTAAGCTGGTTGTCTTTACCTCTCTTATAGAGTTGATCTCCTATTAAAGCGTAATCTCTAGCTTCTGTCTCTACAGATTTCTGACGAGCTTTTGACGTTCCTTCTGGGAAAGTTCTATTTGTGAGATATTCAACAATATACTGACTCCATTCCTGAGCGATCATTATCTGATATAATGTCGAATACTCTGCTGGCGGTTTTGATGAACATACAATACATACAGTGACATATTCATGTACGCTTTCTTTCATTCCTGGCCAATAGACTCCCAATTGTAACAAATTCCTATATGTGTTCCTTCTTGAACAATGAAATGCACATTCCTGAACATGTGCTTCGCGCAGATATATATTATATTCCTCAGGATTGATGCATAGTCGTAAAACATGATCATTTCCCAATTGATACAACCTTCCTGCAACCAATTGAAGATTCTTGGATTGCTGAATAGCAATATGTTTCTGGTTGTATTCTCTTCTATCAAACTCTCCTCCATAGGTTAATAGGTTAACGACATTTTGAGACCACTTCGGTATCATTTCTATGTTGAACAAGTACGCGTCTGGCATGTCGTCATCTACTCCTATAGGGTCTTCTCCATTCGTCAATCGCGAAAGATGATCAGCTCTAAGATGTGTTTTTCCTTTCTTTACTACTACCGTGAAGTCGAATTCCAGTAAGATAATGAACCATCTCACTATTCTCCCGGTATTGCATGGTTTATTCACTAGGTAGAGCAAGGCTTGGTGATCCGTAAAAAACACAAACTTGTTGGCTAGAAGATAATGCCGAAATTTCTTCACAGCATATATCATTCCTAATCCCTCTCGCTCTGTTGTGGTGTAATTCTTCTCTGCATTGTTGAGCTGTCGACTGGCGTAACAGATAGGAAAATCCATGTTTCCTTCTTCTGGCTGAGCCAGAATGCATCCTATTGCATATGCCGAAGCATCTATATGCACATGGAATATCTTCTCCCAATCTGGTGATTTCAAGACTGGAGCAGTAATGAGTGCCTCTTTCAATTTCTTGAATGATTCCTCACACTCCTCTGTCCATTCAAAGTTCACTATTAGCCTGTAAAGTGGTTGGCCTATTATAGCGTACATGTAAATGAATCGTCTATAATATCCGCAATGTCCCATAAAGCTCTGTACTTGTTTCGCATTGGTTGGTCTAGGCATATCCACTATAACTTTTATCTTCTCTAAATCCGTGGATATTCCGTTTTGTGAGACAATATGTCCCAGAATTCTGCCCTGTCGGACCATAAACACACATTTCTCAGGATTGAGACAAATGCGATATGTCCTACATTTCTCAAATACTTTTCTTAGGTGTTCTAGATGCTCATCTCTCAGAAGAGAATGTACACATAAGTCATCCATGTATATTTCTAGAAACAACCTTAAGTATTCTTTGAAAGCATGCGTCATCAGCCTCTGGAAGGTTGCGGGAGCATTGGTTAGACCAAAAGGCATAACCCGATAAGCATAAATTCCCCACTCCGTTGCAAAAGCTGTTTTATGTTGATCTTCCGGTGCTATGGCTAGCTGGTTATATCCTGAAAAACCATCAAGAAAGGAGTATGTTGTTTTCCCTGATACACGCTCTAGAACATGATCAGTTATCGGCAGGGGATAATTGTCCCTGATTGTTGCAGCATTCACTTTCTTTAAGTTGACACACACTCGGAGTTTTCCGTTCTTCTTGGGTACCACCACAATCGGAGATACCCAATCGGTGTGTTCAATCTCGTATATGAATTCAGCTTCCATTAGCTTATCTATCTCTTCTTTGATTCGCTTAGCAAACGTATCATTATATGTGTATGGTCTCTGTCTGCTAGGCTTTGCGTCTTGTTTTAGTGGGATTGTGTGTTGGCATATCGATGGGTCAACTCCCTTTAAGTCCTTATAAGACCATGCAAACACATCCCTGTACTCTCTGAGAAGACTCAAAAGTCTCTCTTCCTCGCCTGGAGACAAATCTGTGGCTATGTACACCGGTCTAGGTGTCTCACCTGGAGCTGCTAAATCAACTTTTTTTGCATCCTCCGGTCCGTCATAAGATTCGTTCTCCTTTCTCTCTCGAATAGGTTGGGTTAATACCACCTTCCTATCCTCTATTGTGAATTTCCTGTAGTGAGAGGGAACATCCATGTTTTCCTTGATTTTGGCGTTTTCGTCCTCTCCACTCTCAATTTCTGTCGTCCAAACTTCTTTCAGAGTTTTCTTGAGCTCTCTGTACTTGTTTCTACGTTCTAACTTGGACTCCGTGTGTTCTCTGTTGCGCTTGTTCTTTTCTGATTTTTCTGTTTCAGTTTTCGTTCCATTCCTTTGAACTTGATTTCTTGAGCCTCTTTTGTCTTTTCGTAAGCTCTTTTGATCATTGCCTCTCATTCTTCCAGAAATCTTGTCCTTAACACAATCTTCCGCCTTTACTAGCATTAGGAATTGATTTTTTCCTCTTATTCTAGGCATCGGATTGGTTCTAACCCCCTTTGTTTTTCTCTTTGCTCTATAGCGTTTCTGGCGTTGTTTAGTTTGGTTCGGAAAATCATAAAATCGGACATCCGTTATAGTTTCTTCGTTTCCGCTTGAATTGTCCGTTGACTCGTTGTCTGCTTCATTTCCCCACTCTGGATGATCGGGAATGTCGTGAAACACCTCTTCTTCATCTTCCTTTTCCAGTGTATCGTTCTTTTCAGTTTCTTTTTCGAGTACAGTTCTCAACATGAAGTACGGAACCACGTCGTACCCGTCCTTGTCGCAAAATTTCGTTGTGGGACCATCCGGAATTGCACAAACATCTAGGGTTGCTAGAATGTGTGTCCATTCTAATGGTTCAAGCGTGTCCTCTGGAAAGGGTTCTCCTATATAAGTTTCGTCTTCGATAGCCCTTTCTAAAACATATTCTTCTCGCCTCAGACTTCCACATTTCGAGGCTCCACACATCCATAACTCCTTGGGCTTACCTAACCAAGCTGGAAATTCGGATCCCGCCAAAGTAGCTGAATCAAACTCCTCTACCGGTGTTCGGTTCACATCTTTGTAGCTATGGTCTTTCAGGTTCACACGTGTAGTGGTTTCCATATTTCTCAGGTATATGTGATCGTAGCCCCAATCCTGGACCATTTTCAACTGTCTCATGAATGGTCTTCCCAGTATGATATCATAGTTATTCTCCTTGCCAAAATCGACAATAGCAAAAGTATGTTCGTATTCAATGCCGCAAGAAGTCACTACGACTTTCTCTAATAACCCCATAGGTTTCTCCATGTGTCCATCTGCTAATTGGAGTTTCAACCTAGTCTTCCTTATTGCTGGTTTCCCCCATTTTTTCCAGATTTCTTTTGTAGCAATGGCTACCCCAGCTCCGCTGTCTAGTATTGCCATCGTGTTCACTCCTTGGAATTCAACTGGTAAGGTTGTATTCCCCTCTTCACCTTCGCAATACTCTCCGACCTTGTTTAAGGGTACAGGCTTAGCGTTCTTTTGTGGTTTGCTCAGCTCTTGTATACCCTCTTGCAGTCTCGATGTTGGGTCTTTTATCCCAAATTTCTCCAAGCATTTTCCTACAGTGGTCCACATATGTGGTCTTAGCCTCAAAAGCTCAGCTAGAGTGATAGTGCATGTCACTGGTGTTGACAAGATCTCTATCAATCCTTGCGAGTCCATGACTTTTTCTGATGAGATTCTTCGTGAGGGAAGTGCTCTAATCTCGGATTTTGCTTCATACTCTCCTAAGTATGAAGGTAAGGTATTCAGTGAATGAGGTTTGCTCTCCATTGTTCTAACAGAGCCCCCATCTCCCCAGTAAGATTGCAGATCCAAGTCCACTTGAGATCCTGCCTCAAATTCCACTATGGGAGGATTCCTGATGTCCTTTTCCCAATTTGTCTGATTAGCTTGGCAACTTAGCTCGTTTGCAAAGTTTGCCTCTCTCACTTGTTTCCAAAATTCATTGTAATCCTCATCTCTTCCGTAAGACCTCTGTATGACTGGATGAAAACTCTCTATCTCCTGATCGGTTGTGTTCAATACTATGCGGTCATCCTTGTGTGTATTTTCAGGCTTTTGTGCACTGGGAGTCTTTTCAGCTACCCGTGAAATGATAGTCTCTTGCTGAATTGGGTTTTCCGTTCCACAATTCATTGTTTCTTTGGTGGTTCTAATAAGGCTTGTGCAGTCTCGATCATTCTCTGGCACATTTCAAGTCTCTGCTTTTCCAATTCCGCGTTTGGGTATGTCATCCACCTCTGTTCTTGTGTTTGGTTGTTCTTTAACCTAGCTTCGTAAGCTCTCATCAGTGCGTCCAATGGTTCGTGTACTTTGTCGACTAGCACTGATCCCCCTGAGCTTAAGCTCGTTGTTTCTTTGATACTCTTTTGTTTCGTTCTTTCCGGGCTCATCTCTCGTTTCCCGTTTTGACTCTCAAGTTTTTCTAATCTATCTTTAGTTTGCTTTAGTTCCTCAGCTAGAATAGCGTCTTCACGTTCTTTTCTCAACTTCATGCGTGCTTTTCTAGCTTTCCATGTGTTTCTCTGACTCCGCGGTCCTTGACTAACCACTTCAGTCGCTAACTTTCCATTCTCAGGTTCTCTAGTGGTTTTCTTAGCTTGAGCTCTAGTAACAACTTGCGTTGGTATCAGAGTTTCATTTTCAGACCCACTGCTGGTAGGAATAGTTTCTAGCATATTCAATGTCGTCTTTTGCACTTTGTTTGGATTCTTTGAACAATCCTCAATGAAGTGAGTAACCCCACACTCAGTGCAATAAGCGTTAATTCTAATGATTTCCGTATGTGGACAAACATTCATCAGATGGTCACCTCCACACTTGTAACAGGGTCCTAGTGCTGGTCTTGGTCCCATTTGATTCGTCCTTTGTGGATAGGATGGTCTTTGTCCTGTTAACCCTCCATGAGCTATGAACATCAATGTTCTTGCGTCCAAATTGTATCTCTCTTCATCAGAAGCACTTGTAACTGTTGGTATTCCAACATTCCCAATCATGCCCCATGGTTCTGGTTATTTGGGTTCTTCTGGTGGGTAATACACAGTTGGAGACATGTGTGCACCAAATTCTTCATAATAGGCTTGAACAGGCACTAGGCTTGTTCTTCCTGATTCTCTAAGGTTGGTGCATATCTAATGCCCACTGGTCTTGCTCCTGGTAAAGGCGGTTGTTGTCCCAATACCGGTTGCGGTCTTTCTATCCCCATAGGTCCTGGTACATTTCAAGTTGGGTATCGAGGTACTGGATGTACCTGAGGTGGTGCTAATTGAGCAGGAGGTGCATACTGACGCTCCCTTACATACCCTTTGTTGTAATAGCACTCCTCTGTTGGATGGTTTGTCCATTTTTGTTCAATAGCACACCATTTCAGTGTTTTTGGCAATGGTTTTTGGTATGGTGCCATCCTTTTTAGAGCATCTTCTATCATTTGCTCTACATTTGGCATGGTTGTTGTTTGAACATTCTTTTTAGTGGTAGTCTCGCTCACTACGGAGGAAGAGCTACTGGATGCAAAATCTGTATCCGCTGACACCTCTCCATAAACCGTACAGTTATCCACTAAGTACAATGCTTCTCTCGTTACTTGCTCGAAACTTGTACAAGCTTTCAAGTGCAAGTCCTTCTTGAGAGTGTCGTTTCTCAATCCTTCAATAAAGAGAACAGATAGTCTGTCATCTTGTGGTCGTTCACGTACTGGACATCTCTCAATGTATTGTTTGAAGAGAAGTGAAGCTTCCTTCACTTTTTCGTGTTCTCTCTGTTTAAAAGCATATATTTGTGAGACCGTATTGTGCTTAATCCCTCGTTTTGAGAATTCCTCAGCAAACTCTCTTAGCAAATGGTCAATGTCATGGAATCCCCCTATGTTCAGTGGTTGAAACCATGTCAATGCCGTACCTTCTAGAGTAAGACCAAATCCCTCGTATTGTGTATGGAAATCTGTTATCTGCTCAGCTCTTAAGACTTGCTTAAAGAGTGACACATGTGCATACGGATCTCCTGAACCACCATACTTCTTTGGCATACACTTGGCTACTTGAGATGGTCTCATACGTCTATGGTCTGCTACCAATCTCATTGCTCCTGTGTCCCGGCTAAAGCTTTCTCTAGCATCATGGACTTCATGGGTTACCCTTGTCGGTTCCCCTGCTTTGAATCTACTACTAGGAGATAATTGTGATGGTTCCACTTCGAACCTTGGACCTGGAGTGGTATACGTGGGGATTGGAACTGCACTACCTCGATTCGTATCCATTGACTCTCTGGAATGTAATGATCCCATTGGTCCGGGCTTCGAGCACTGAGGTTGACTGAAAGCGTCAGCAGCCTGAGTTCTTTGTCCTCCTGTTGTCATTGGGTTTTGCACTCCATTTGTTGGTGCTGGTCTTTGTGAGCTAGAAGTAACATAATACTGATGTAGTGGTCCCCCAAAGTATGTATATCCTTCTAATTCTTTCTTGCCCATTGTTGAGTATTGCCTCCCATACTTGTCGTAAGCGGCAATTTTCACTTCCGATCCCTCTGTGTAGGTAAAGACATAAAGTCTTTTTTGGTCTGACAACTCTCCAGTGTAGGGTTCTTCACATCTATAATAGAGATCTTGCTCCCCATTATTATATTTGTATAGCCCCACATAGATATTATCAGTGTTGATCCTTGTAGTTTCATTCTCTCTTCTTAACCTCGCATCAGGGAAGTTCATTATTGGTGCTTTCTCCTCAAGTTCTTCATCTACTTTGGCTTTGGTGCCCATCAATCCCCACTTGTCCACAATGTTAGGGTTTAGGACTACCAAGTACATGGTACCCTCGTCATCTAGATATCTATCTCCGCTATAGCTCACAGGCACTAAGTCCTTGAACTCACTAGGTCTCTCTTCTATCTTTACACAATAGCGGTCCATTCCATCTTTGTAGATCTTGGCACCTTGCTCATTGTCGTACTGGTATTTTATGAACAATAGCTTCATTGTGGCGGAAGGGTTTGATGATCCTGCTGCCATATTTTCTCTGTTGTTCAGGTTCAAGTGTTCCAAGTGTTCGGTGAAAATCTCGTAAGATCTCTCCGAAGAAGTATCAGAAACACTTCCTTCAAAGATCGGCTCTAATGGTTGCACCCAACTTTGATTTACACTTCCCTCGGTTGATATGACACTTGCTTGTTCCCCTTGTTTTGGTTGGTTATTCTGGAGATTCCTGCCCGATCTCAAATTCATCAATTCCCCTAAAGGACTTTAACTTTTCCGTCTCGGCAATTTGTTTTCCCAAGTTTTTGTGGTCAGAATTGATCCAATCTGATTAATACTTGGTCAATTGTTTAATCTTGTCAGTTGGACAACTTCTGTTTCATCAAGTGAGAATTTTGTTGCAGTTATGCTGAAAAAGACATTATACGCGTATGATGTCTTTTTTCACAGATTTGGACTATTTTGGTTATGCTCACTCTCAGTAGCCCCCTTATGCTCTGTCCACTCACAAAATTCAGTTTGAACTCTGATTAAGCAAGTTATGGCTAATTTAGGCTTTTCTTGGCAATTTTCCGCTTTTGACTCGTTTTGGGTCAATTGTGATCCAAATGGGATGAAACTTGAAATATAACCTCTAGACAGCTATTACAATGGATCTGTGTTGGCAAAGTATCAAAATATGTCCAAAATTAGGTCAAAGACATCATACGCGTATGATGTCTTTTTCATCAATTTGGGCCAATACTTGATATTTATGCTTTCTACATTGTTTGTAACAATTTTGTCAGGTCAGATATCAAAAATAAGCAATGGATGTGCTAAAAGACATTATACGCGTATGATGTCTTTTTTCCCAGATTTTGACTATTTTTGGTTTTAAGCCTTCTCCAATGTTTATAATTGAGTTTCAAGTGTTTTTGTCAGGTTTGAATGTAAAAACAAGATCTGAATCCAAAATTTCCTATTCTTTGCGTTTCTTGGACTCCGACTTGTCTTTTTGGGTTTCTTTGAGTGTTAATGCTCTTGTTTTAAGTTGAAATTAGGGTATAATCCCCCTTTTGAACACTTTGGTAAAGTCAAAATTTTTGTTTTGGTCTCTGTTTGGTCATTTAGACATCATACGCGTATGATGTCTAAAGTTGCAGATTTCCAGTTTTTTGGCACAGAATCCTTCCTAAAGCTTTCTCAAGTGCTCAGCAGCTCCCAGATACACAGAAAATTTCTCTGACTTTTGTTTATTGCAAGTTTCACTACTAACTCAACGGTTTAGTGATCTAACATGCAATCAACCATATCAAGCAAATACTCCAATGATTACTAGCTCTAGATCAGGATCAAATGAAGTCCTACCTAAGCTATTCCTAATCATAAAATGGGTTTGGTAATTGTGATTTTAAAGATATCCACTGTCACTTACGGACTAGCAAATTCTTCTTCTATCAACAACTACTCAACACCAACAAAACAACAAACAAATCTAAGCTAAACTAAAAATACTGTCAACACGGAAGACCCAGGAATACCCCACTTCCTAGTATCTCTCGAGATCTTCGGAGTCCACCACTCCTAGATCTTTTCTAACTAAAGTATACAAAGTAGTTTATACGACTCACCTTGTAGGATTAGTCTAAGGTCACCTACTTAGGGCTCTCGTCCCCGGCAGCGGCGCCAAATGTTAAGGCGGTTACGCCGCTAGCGGAAGCTAAATAGCGAGAACTCAACCAACAACAGAATTTGTCAGACGAGGACGAAGCTTGACCCGCAGGCGCATGGAAACAACTAGGTGGGTGTCAAATCACCTACTCGACCTTCTAATGACAATCACTACTAAGGAAATCAAATCTAAGTTCTAAAATACGCAAGTGACTGAAATCCGTACTACGAACGAATGCTATACGAAACAGGATCTAGAATCATTGAATCGATCTCAAACTCAAGGGGAAGTCTATACACTAGGTAATAACAACACCCTAAAGACTTGAACTGCAAAATCAATCTATAATCACTCCGTGCGGTAAACGCGTATGAAGACAGGTCGAAAAATACAGGCGATCGAAACTTGACCCCGATGGTACTAATGTGTAGCTCTACTCGTTGTGGTTCTATAGATATGTTGCACGCTCCATTCCGACACACGAATTGGAAGAAAACTCACACCGAAGCTCGTAGGAACTTACCACACATAGAAGCCGATAGCGCGCACTCTTGGTATCTGTGCATAGCTCTCGCCGTTGCTAACATAATGGCGGTGTCGCTTCTCCAATGGCGGCTCCGTAGCTCGCGTAGCAAGTAGATAAGACTCTCTCTCTCTCACTCTCTCTCAGACACAGTCACGGCGCTCAAAAACTCACTTTGATTAATAATCTGAATCCGTTAGGTTACAAAAACTTTGGCTTATATACCTCAGCCTTGGAGGTGAGAACATCTCTAACTACTTACATCAGCAAGTGAAATTACTTCGGGATTACAAGCTGGAAACTCAATTGAGTCCCGTTACTTAATGAATGGCTCAAATCAAAATTAATGTCGAAGACATTTATTACAATCAATGGCTACAAAATGATGAGTGTGAGCAAAAATGTGGGTGTGATCCTCTGCTGGCTCAACAGTTTGGGAGACCTATAATACCAAGGATATTTTATTCCAGCATTCCCCTCTATAAAGTAAAGTACAGAACAATTGACAAACTAATAGACACAACATATGAGGAAATCTGACAAACCACTGAAACAAGAGTAAAATCCTTCCTTGGAGACAACATAGAGTGTGTGTACTTCTCTCCGTAGACAATCAAAGGGGGATAGAGATAAACATAGACATATAGGATGGTATGGTGGTCTTGGCGTATGCACATAGGCAGTGTCTATACCCATTGTAGTATTATTGACATGACATAACAAATATAGACAAACTAACAAGTGATAAAAATCACGAGGCTTGCCTTTTATTTGAGATGGCAAAAGAAACTAGCCTACTCAATATGCACCCCACAGGATCAAACGGGTTGATTTATTAATAAAAATAAAAGATACCTTATGGACTTAAGGTGCAATAGACATATGTACCAACAAAGGGTTTAGGGACCCTTTGCAGCTGGGTGGGCCGGAGTGAGCTGGAGTGAGCAAGTGATTTATTTCATGCAATCTCTACGTAGATGCAGAAGTCCATTTTTCCAGGTGAGGGAGTGGCCACAAAATATTCGTGCCTTGTGTGGAAGTTCGACACACGTTACACGGACTCCAAATTGACCTATCCGAGGGGGAGAGTAGTTGTTGCTCTTTGTGTGTGTTGTTGTATTAAACTTAATACATATACACAAAAGAACATAACATTCAAAACACAATTGGCTTTAAATAACTGGACAGAGATTTGTACAAAAACGACTCAGTCTTAGATTCATTTATGTACAATATAATAAGAATGAGGCATCATCCCAATGATTTCTATACAAAAAACTACAGAGTTGTGGAGGTCATCCAGGTAGAGGAAGCCAGATTCTTTAGTGACGAACAACAGCTAAGCCAAAAAAATCCTAAGTAAAGATAGAATTTGCACTTGCATCCATCTAAACAAAACAGCATATCATTAGCCTTGAGTAGGTATTACAAGTGTCAATGAACCTATCAATTGTTATTTATGTCCTACTTAAGAACTTTTTAACTTAAACCTACTATCCTTTAAATAAATTAGAGTATCAAATATTGCAAAGTAGCAAAAGACCAATATCCCTATATAAGTGATTGGTTAAAACCTAAAGACATAGTTATCCCAATGGTTTGACTATGATTAGAACGCCATCACCCCTTCTGATCCAAGTGTCAACTGAAATTTATTTAAAATCTCTTTTCTTTAATATCACTTTAAATTCATCATTTTTAAAAATTTTATCTGAAGTGTGAAGTATCCAAAACACATTAACAAGATGCCTTCAAAAACTAAACCCATAAAGGCATCAAAAGGTCAATACCCCTGTTGATGCAAGTTCTTGAGAAATATTCAATTCGAGTAGTCAAATTAAGCACGCAATTTATAAAATTTTGTTCATTCAACCCCATTACTTTGCTAAGTCCAAGAATGGTTAGCATCATATTGTGAAGTAAAATTTCATGTAGAGTTCTTAAGTAATGCTCAAGATATTGAAAGATGAATTACAAGATTTATAATCAATCCTTTTTAGCAACCAAACTATCATGCTTTAGTCAACTAGAATGTCCCCAATGCCAAAATGGCAATACAATATTTTGAGAATGTCAAGCCCAACCACATGTTGTAATGGAAATGGACTATGAACATTGAGAATAGCGGAATTAAGAAAATTGTAGTGAGCATTTTTATGAGGATAGTTTGAGAAATAGAGGATGAACTTGATTAGAGGTAGCAACATAGCCATTATACTTAATTAACTTGGTATGAACAATACTTTGCAAGAGAGAGAATTAAAGAACTTGATAGTAGTTGAGGACCGGATTTATGTGGAGCCTGTCCCCCCTCCAAAAGGCTTTTGTATTATAGCTTCTTCCATAAAGAGAGACTTGGTACAATACAAGCTTTGTGTTCCTTGAGACCTTGATAGTGCAATGAAGATAGAGAGCTTCATGCACCACAATCATGCCCGTAACTTAGCTAAATGAAAGCATTAACTTGTCCCCGGCCTCACTCCCAAGACCTCAAACACCTTCAAAGGTGGAGAGAGCTAGAAGGGAATGAGGGTAGGGAAGAGGAAGAAGAAGTATTCTTACAAGAAAGAAGTAGTGTCCTCTCATACCATTAGTCATACAGCTTAGCATAGCAGAGTAGCATAGTGATGGAGATGAAGAAGATGGTTAGCATAGCATTGAAGCATGGCTCTTGGTTGGATTTGCATTCCATAGCCAAGACTTGTTGGTGCAGGCTCTCAACTTCTCAAGCTTAGAGAAGGAGATGGCATTATTCCACAACACACTATGAGAATGAGTATGTGTGAGTAAATGAGAGAGAGTATATGGGAAAGCACACCCCCTCCTTGCTTGGGTCGACCCCCTCCTCTAGCTCTTCCTTGATGGTGATTGGACCTCCTCAAGCCTGGCCAATCACATGCTTTGTGCATATCAAGCAACAAGGGTAGCATTATGACAAGTGTCCTTCATACCCTTTTGAGAGAGAGGGCTTGAATAATGCTTAAACAATTAATAAAATAAACTAAATTCTCATTGGACCCCTTTAGAGGTCAACCAATAGGCTCTAGGCACTACATGAGGGCAGCATGTGTAGGTGCTTGACATGTGTCCTTATTACCTCTTGAGTCTTGGCTTGCCTTGAGTGTGTGTGTGTGTGTGTGTGTGTGTGTGTGTGTTCTCTCTCATGCCCCTAGCTTTAGGGCTCTCCCCTTCATTGGAACACCACAAGCGCCTCAAGCACCTTAGTCATGAAGCACCTCAAGCACCTTAGTCATAAAGCATGACAAGTATCTCAAGCACCTTAGTCATCAAGCACGACAAGCACCTCAAGCACCTTATCAGCAAGCACGACAAGCACCTCAAGCTTGGGTCGGGTTCCCACCTCAAGCTCAACCCTAGCTTGCCTAAGGTCCTAGGCCTAAGTACTTTTAACACTGACCTTTGGAGATCTTTAATGAAGCTAACCCTAAGGTCTTTCAAGCTCCATTAGTTAGCATTGCTCTTTGACAGACCATCTCTCATTTGGACCCATTGACTTTGGTCCCATGTTGAGATAGATCCATAAGCACATGTCTATATTCTAACTCTTGTTCCCATTTATTCTCCCACATTAAATGATCAGTTTAATATGAGAAGATCATTTGAGTTAGTTAGATATTAGATTTTATGATACATGCCAAGCTCAAATATTGAAAGTATACAGTGAATCAGTCATGATTGAACAAAGCCAGATCATGTAGCATATTTAAATTAAGGGTAATTAAACAAGGTGTTTGAAAAAATCAATTTTAGCTAAGTTTAGGATTCAAATTTATGGTAAAAGCATCCATCCTTAGCCAAACACCAGTATTGGCTACTAATTAAAGGACAAAAAGTGACACACCAGGTAAGTAAGCCAGCAAGCTAATATCATCTTACACTTAAGTCCCAAAACTTAGTAAGGAATGAGGATGGGAGGGTCATGAATAGTATCTCAAAGTCATTCCAAAATAACCTCACTAAGCAAAATCATAGGCATACCAAATTCTAGCCAGTGCAAAAGTAATGCCAGAGTAAGAACCCAGAGCACCGACTGATAACCATTTTGTATACAATTAGATAGGAGCATGCACTTAATAGAAAGTAAGGATCACATGTATAAATCCATCCAAGGGAACTAGTCTCTAGAGTGGCCAATCTAGAAGCATCCGAGTGAGGCAACTTAAAAGAAAGTAAGGATCAAAAGTATAAATCCATCCAAGGGAGCTAGTCTCTAGAGTGCTAATCTAAAAGCATCCTAGTGAGGCAAATTCAGTAAAGAACACCCCCATCCAATCAATCATCCAAGATTAGTATACATTTGAGACCCAAAAAAAAAAATAGTTTCCTCAGACGAGCATGCGGCCAGTCATATCCCTTCGTTTTAATATTGGTGTTCTATCCAATGCATGTGACATGTGAAATTTACATTTACCTGCAAGTTAATATTAGAACATGAGTGAAAAATAGATTTACTTGTAATTTTAACATGCTTAACACACACAAGAAGTCATCCTTTTCAATATTGACACAGTTTATCAAGTGTTACACCATTAGAGCACAACCTACTTAAGGTAAACCAGCTAGATTTTAGCAGTTTTCAGCATCAAGAGGATAAAACCTCAGATATGGGAGCTAATTTATGTTTTCAATATTGGCACACCTTCTGAGGTATTACACCATCAATGCAGGACCTACGCAAGGTAAGATCATCATAACCCGCATTGCTAGCTAGGAGAAAAAGTCTCAATAAAGTTGGGGTGGGAAAGAAAACTTTATGTAAAGAACATTCGGGAGATGAGTCATCCAATTCTCAACAGCATATATCTCAATTGTAGGACCAAAAAGGCCAGCAAACTATAAATCTAAAGTCAATTATTCATAAGCAAATTAGTTCAAAACTACAGTCATATGAACCAGAAGCTCGTTCCATAATTGGGAAATTAGAGAACTAGTCGAGATTCCTAGTAGCAATGGGTCAGGATCAAGCAAAGATATCAAAGTTTGGATTCCTTAGCAAAAAAGTATCAGATACCCAAGACCAGCTAAAAAGGTTTGATCCAAGCATCATGTCATAACTCAAAAACATAACCCACAATGCCTATTTGCAAGTGTTATTAGATACAATCACCTAATAACACATTAATCCACAAACCCACCATAACCAGAGGTCTAACCATGGCAACCATTAGATTTTTCTCAAAAATTATAATCCTAGTTCAGTTTATAACAGAAAATCGTGACAGCTGGTAAGGCATTAGTGAAAGACAACACCTATGAGGCGATGGGTTGCTCTGCCATCAGAAGTTAAAAATTCCCATTAAGTAAGTTAAACTGCAACCTCATAACACCCATTGGATTTTTGAAAAAACTATGAAGAGGCAGTGTATCCATCAAGCCCTCAGTTTAAAGCAGAGAACCATTGCCACATCATAATATCTCTTATAGCCACTCACTTTCTTTGCCAGATGAAAAGATGCATAGCAAATAACCATATTCATTCAACTTAAATACTATTGCAAGGCTAAGTGAGGGAACAAAACCCCTCACTTGTAATATAGATGCTATCAATATGTTGAAAGCCGATTCCAGGTGGTCAAAAATCCCAAGTTTCCTCAGGCATCCTTGGTTAGTAGTTCTCAAAGGAGGGAAGGCCAATCAGCACCAAAGGGCGGGAGCCTAGGTTGGTAGCAAGCCTGGGTACACCAAGTAAGGGTGGGAAGGGGTAGCGACAGTTCAATAGAGGGAGAGGGAGGCCAAATCCAGCTCATTGATCGAGCTATAGGATGGAAGGAGAGAGAGAGAGAGAGAGAGAGAGAGAGAGAGAGAGAGAGAGAGAGAGAGAGAGAGAGAGAGAGAGAGAGAGAGAGAGAGAGAGAGAGAGAGAGAGAGAGAGAGAGAGAGAGAGAGAGAGAGAGAGAGAGAGAGAGAGAGAGGTGAAAATTGAAGCAACAATATGCAGATAGGGGATGCAATTGAAGCAAGGGTGCAAGAAAATTCATTGATGGTGAAGAGGTGGTGTTTTAATGCCTAATCAGAGGCCACATACACTACAATAAGATCGGGTCGATGGAGGGGAGGGTTCCACCAAAGAAAATCAAATGCCAAGGAGCGAGGTCCCACGAAGCAGAGAATAAACCAAGACCGTCAGTAAAATTGCAGTCTTAGGTTGAGAGTGCTATGTCAAAAAAGGTTTTTTTAAACTGCTATAAGAGAGAGTGTGCATGTGTATGTGATAGGAGGTCCCCACAAGACAATGTAACTATCAACTCCAATAGGCATAGCATGCGACAAAAATACCCATGGGGATTAGTGATAGGAAAAGACTATTGGTAATCACCCTCTGTTAGATCCATTTAGGAAAACATTAAGTACCAAAGTCCGACACATGGGAAACACCTACAAGATCATACATTCATCAGCTCGTTTATGCAAAGCACAACATACACTCCCATTGAGGGCAATGCAGGATAGAGATTCAAGGTAATCACCCACGAGACATTGTAACCATCAACTATATCAGCAGCATAAGTGTAAATGTGTGTGTAGTTGGATGAAGCATTCCTAGCTGGATGAAGTGACCAAGTTACACTGAAGGAAAAACTTAGCTATAGTTCCCACTAGACTTGATAAGTTGAAACCACTAAAGCTAAGTTTTTCCTTTAGTGTAACTTGATAAGTTGAAACCACTGGTCATAAAATGATCAACAACAGCATAAGTCCCATTCAATATTAGGAACTCAAAACATGCAATCACCCACAAGATAGTATTACTAGCAACCATGGCATAGGCAGGCCTTAGGTCAAGGCAGGTAAAGATTTAGGTATTAATGCGTAAGTGAATCCTAGTTAAACAAGGGTGAATTAGAAAATTGTGTGTGTGAATCCAGGATGAAGCAACCCATGCTAAGTATAGTGACAAGTGTGTGTGTGTGTGTGTGTGTGTGTGTGTGTGTGTGTGTGTGTGTGTGTGTGTGTGTGTGTTAGTTTCAAGGTTGTTGCACTATTCCTGGCAAGGTTGAGATTCCGTGTGATCAACACACTTGATGTGAAGGAGGGGGTTGAGGTCAAGGGTTCATGGCATGAAAAATAATAAAGGAGGATACAAAAAGTCACAAAGTTGGAGAGGGAGAGTAGACTTGGTCTCTGTTTTGGCCTAAAGTAGAGGGTTGAGGTCAAAGGTTTCTTGATGAGGGAGGTTAGAGGGTGTAGAGCCAAGATGGTCCCAGAACAAAGATCGCAAAGCAAGAGAGGGCCGCAAATGGAGAGGAGGAAAGTTATAGACAGGGAAGATCTTAGACTAAGGATTTAATTAATGTGTCTTTTCTAAATTAACAATGAGCCTGTGCGTAGCACTACCATGGAAAAGCTGGAAGAACTCTTTTCCTTAATTACTTGCCAGTGTCGCCACCCCTTGCTTAAAGATGTCGAGCCTTGTCTCCATGTAATTGTGGCTCCATGGAGCTCCCGAGAATCACTAGTAGGAGGAATCTATGATTCCATATCTACCATCCCCTTTACCTTGGGCCACGAGGGTCGTTGAAGTTAAATATTGGGTTGCAAGAGTAAGCTAGGTCCCAAGTACTTGAGAGGTGCAAGCGATGATACTATAATTCCGTTATGGCTATGCCTACTTGGACTCACTGCATCTCAAGGCTTCTTGCACCTGATTGGACTCCACTTGGAGTCCCCGTAGATCGTGGCTGCAACAAGGCCTACACATGCTACTCACTGCAAGCCGAGGAGTGCATAGGCTGCATGGCAAATGGGCTGCCACATGGATGCACTTGAGCATCATCTAGAGAGGAGATGGTAAGATGGTTTTAACCCCCATCCATAGGGCTATAAATATTTGCATCCACATAGATGAGTCTCCTTTTAATGATTCACTAGAGACTGGTATATTTCCTTATCTTTGTAATGAGTATTTCCTATCTCCTCTAACTGATCAAAAATTGTGTATTTAAAAACAATTACCCTCTCCTTTTTAGCACAAAAGGGAGGCATCACTGTCTTACCCCTTTGGGGCAAGCCAAAGTGTAGACATTAAAAAATGAACCTTGAACAAAGTTAGCTTCTTCCAAGTTGGGTTAGTTGACTTCTTCATCCTGCAACAAAATTCCTTTATCTCTACCATATCTTTTTCCAAGAAAGCACTTTGCTAGTTGGATGATTTTTTTCCCACAAATTATTTAAGGATTTTTAATGTAAGAGCCATTGATTGGATGGTTAGTGCATCCACAAATAGCACAAGATGCTCTTACAGATTAAATAGGAGATACCTCTCCTTTTTCATCAGGTATCCTTTGATTTTTGTCAGTTATGAAAGCCCCATATCATTAAACTTGTCAAGAAATTTGGTAACCATGATGTGTTCAGTAGATAAATTTGTGTTGAAATAGTCTCGAGCAACAAGAACCTCAGCTTCCAAGACAATTTAAGAATGATCTCGTCAAATTTTTTTGGAGAAGCCGATAAGTTTGAAACTTTTTTCTGTTGTAAAACCAAAATCTTTTGTCAGAACAAGGATCTTGTGGGACACAAACAAGATCTATGAGAATAGGTCAAAGGCAAAAAGCAATGCTTGAAGCACGATCTAATGAAATGGTGCTAGAGGAAAGGAGTCTTAAAAGATAGGGGCCAACGTCTCTTATAAACATGAGCGGTTGGGTGGAGAAGAGTATGCATTGCCACGCTTTTGGTAGTGCATGTACCAGTTGTGGATCTGTTTACTGAGACACTGAATGTCTATTCTCATGTGTTTTTTGTGAGATTTTTTGAGTTTTTACTTAGTTTTATGGGAAACTTTGTCGGGTCTTTCCCATATTCTCGCCATGGTTTATGTGTATCTATAGTTTTCTCTGTGATGGTTTAGTGGTTGAGTTTGACTCTCACTTTGACATGTTTTGTAAGCGTAAACACCATTTAGTGTTCTGGTACCCACTCTCGCAAGAGTGAGAGTTGCATATGCTCGTGTGGCTACATATCACATGCGTCATAGGTTTCATAGGTTTTTTGCATATTTTTGCAAGCAATTTTCTTAAGGGTTGCGTTTTGAGCGTGTTTGCTCATTGTTGCGTATACGGTTATGTGCTTTACACTCAATTGAGTTGTTTGTCCTAGATTGTATGCTTGCAGGTATACCAGATTGTGGAGTTGGTTTTATGCATATGTGAGCATCGATTTTGATGCGATTGATCATTGTGTAGTGGTCGAGTGATCTCCCACTTTGTTGCCAGTTTGACATGGTTTATGGTTGAGATTTTTCTTGAGGTTTTGCTTAGTTTACAAGGGAGACTCTGCCAATTTTCTCCTAGGTTTTCTTTCCATAGTTTATTGGCATCCATAGCAGACATGTGTGACAGTTCACAGCCGACAGTTATGACTTATGAGAGACCGCGGTCTTGTACTTGCTGATATATGTGATGTTGGCATTGTGGTCACACAAGGCACATTAGACGTATGAGACATCAGCAAAGATGTATGTGAGATGCAAATGAGGTTTTGACACATGCTAGAGCGATGGCTTCATATGCCAGTGACGGTGATATCACGTTTCCCTTTAGCGTTCCTCCTCCTTACATGTCTTCTAGAGGTGACACGCCTTCCTATTGGTTGCTAGATGAGGATGCAGTTTTCCACATCACACCGCACCGTAAGTGGTTCAACAGTTTTTGTAGTCGGAGCTTTGGCTGTGTGCACTTGGCCAATGGTTCAACATTTGGCATTGCACGTGCAAGACATGGTTGCTTATCATTGCCCAATGGTGCATCATATACGCTACGACATGTGCACTATGTTCCTCAACTGAGACAGAGCTTGATCTCAGTGAGACAATTAGCAGATTGTGGGTGTTAGAAGTTTCTTAGAGAGCAGTCATTCCAGATGCATTATAGATCATTAGGGATTTCCAGGGGAGCCTGCAATGGCTTGATTTAACCTATGCATGTATCTGAGGTTCAAGACGTCATGGTCTTGGTTTTATTGTTGGCATGCTTTGAGCGAGAGATGAGACATGTTTCCTTTGTGGGTGAGCTCCACCATGCTCACAAGACAGAGCATTTAGTTGTGCAAGACATTCTAGTGGACATTGTAGACATAGAGCTAGAGTGGGATTGTTTTAGTGAGACACATCAAGCGTTCTCAGAGTCTGTGCAAACAGAGGTAGAGCAAGCCTGCTCCCTAGAGACACATGCAGAGATGACACACACACAAAGTTCTTTCATATGTTCATGCTAGAGGCTAATGAATTGATACCAGGATGCATTGTTCCACCTATGGGTGAGAGAAACGTAGCCATCCCAGTGTTGGTGATGACACATCCATACATGATGAGTAGTCCTAATGATACAGTGCATGTAGATAACACTGAGGAGGCTAGTAAGACTCTATCAAAATTCTCCCAGGATTTCTCACCATAGTTTGGTTTCTTGACATTAATCTAGCAAATATATGTGACCTTTCAAAGTCTGCAGAGATGACCCGTGAGAGATAGAGGTATCATTCATGTTGATATTGTGTTGTTGCCATTTTGTTCACATAGGGCACATTAAGCATCGTTGTTTCAGACGTATGAGGCAACAACAGAGATGTATGCATGATGCATTTGAGGTTCTGACACATGCTAGAGAGGTGGATCTACATGAGAGTGACAATGATATCATGTTTATCTCCCAGTGTTCCTCTTGATTATATGTTTGGCACAAGTGACATTTCTTCATGCTGGTTGGTAGATGAGGATGTAGTCTTCCACATCACACCCTATCGTGAGTAGTCTAGTACCTTCTCTAGTGGGAGGCTTGGCCATGTGCACTTGGCCAACAGTTGGCGTTTGACATTGCACGAGTAGGAGATGTATGCTTGTCATTACCTAGTGGTGCATCTTTAATGCTACGACATGCGCATTATGTTCTAGGAATCGCATAGATTTTGATCTCGGTGAGACAACTAGTAGATTGTGGTCGTCATGGATTGTTTCAAAAGCAATCTTTCCAGATGCATTGTAGATTTCTTATGATTATAAAAGGATCTAGATATGGCTTCTCTGCTTCATTGGACGTATCTGAGGTTCGTGACGGTTTGGTCTTGATTGCGGCATTGACATGTGGTATACGAGAGACAAGACGCGTCTCATTTGCGAGTGAGCTACAGTTGGTTAAGAGAGAAGTTATGCTTTGATGGAGTTTGATGAGTCAAAAAGTGATCCGAATCATGTTGATCAACCAACCCATGATCACTAGCCAACAACGCATCCTTGTCAACATTCCTCAAAGACATGTTGAGAAGGTCTTGTGCCGGTTGGCGAGTTTCAAGCGATCCTTGAAATCAAATTCATGTCCATCTAGAAGATCTTGTGCCATGCTATAAGTATGTAAATTGCTAGAAAAGTTAGATTTACCTTAATCTAGCAGCTGGTGTCCTTGATGAAGAGTGCAATGCATGGAATGGGTGTGTGCGGTGCAATGTGTGCGTGCGGGAAGGGGAGAAGGAGAGAGTGCAAGGTGTTGTGTGGGTGGAGTGAGTATCAAATTGAGTTGCCCCTTATTCTTTGTATATGTACAAGAATAAGGTTAGTGGGTGGTTGGGACTATGGACGTTCGGTTTAGGCAAAGGCACAACACCTTTACCCCAACAGACTCCCACTTAAAGGTAATTCCCCCACTGGCTTGCTCAGTCAATCTACATGCAGCCATATCGGCTCTAGTGATAGGCGAGCGTGCGTATCCACACTAGAGCCTACATAAAAATCCTGGAGACTACTCTGTATGGTTTGCAAAACTCCACTATGCATCATGCTAGTGTCATTCATCGTACGACTGACAATCCTACTGCAAATCATTCCCATTGCAATTGCTAGGTCGGGCCTCGACACTAGTAGGTCATACATGAGACGCCCAAATGATGACAAAATATGCGCAAACCTGGTCCTTTAAACTGAGCAAAATCTCAACCATAAAACACCTCAAAGATGCCAAAGTGGGAGGGATCACCTCAATCACTACACAATCATAACTATGATCAATGCATATGCAACCTAACTCTACCAAAGAAACCCATACAACCTGTAACATGTGACTACTCAAAGATGCCAAAGTGGGAGAGATCACCTCAATCACTACACAATCATAACTATGATCAATGCATATGCAACATGTAGCTCAATATAAATCTACCAAAGAAACACATACAACCTGTAGCATGTGACTACCTATTACTTGTCAGCAATAGATTCATGATAAGAATATCCATCGATAAAAAATAGTGCATAGCCTATAACCTGTAGCCACACCGAGCATAGACTATAACTCACACGTGCAAGAGTGGATACAAGAGCACTAAATCCGTGTCAGAAAGTGACAAAAAACCTGTCCAAGTGAGGTGTTAAACTCAATCACTGTCAATGTGGAAGTCACACTCGACCGCAAAGGCATCAAAGAGTAGACCATGAATACATGAAAAGTATGGCAAGACCTTTGGAGAAATCCGACAAGGTTTTCTTTGTATTTGAGAAAAATTTTAAAAAATAAAAAACCGGCATACATACAACTTGTGAAGCCAACTAGGCTATGCGCATAAACAGAGACCAAATCTCAATCCACAATCTGTCATACATCAAGTCAAACTGACTAAAAGGCTCTTTAAACACAATGGAGAGAAGCAAGACAAATTGTTGGGTTGAACATAGCGCATAAACTTGTCAGAGAAGACAACATCGTTTCAAATCACAAATCCACATGAGACATTTGTCAACTGCCAAGAGCATGGCAACTGAGCTCACTCCTGCATGGGTAGCTCTCTAGGCAACTCCACCTATTGAGCTCATTTTTGGGCCTTGTAAGAAGATGTAGCACAACTTTCAAAAAGTGGGGACCGGTTGCAAATAAGATCGGAATTTGTCAGAGGTTGGATATTTAGAATCTACTCTTCAAATGCTATCTATTGATATATTGCATGCATGTCAGACATTGTCTTCATATAGATATAGAATAAGGTGATTTCAACTTTATCGTAATGGTAACAAAAAACTAGTTGATTGAAAAAAAAGGCATAACTTTCATAGAACTCATCCAAACTTTTTGGACCTTGGCTCTTTAGAATCCATCTTTTAATAGCCTTCCAATGATAAGTCATATCATGGGGTTCTGAGCAATATTTAGAGGGGTTTATTGGGTCGCTAATTAGAGGGGTTTATTGGGTCGTTCTTTTTTGTGTAGCTTTGACGATCTCAACAATTTTCTTATGAGCTGCAACTACCTCACATGTATCCACATATGAGTAGCTCTTTGGACAACTCCACATGTCCGCAAGTTGTATAGCTATGAATCTATAACCTACGAGATGCAACTAGCTCACATGTATTTGCATATGGTATACATAAGCTAGAAGCACTAAACCAAGTGATGCAACCTCTTTGAAATCCCACACAGATGTGCATAAAATCACATCCGGATGTGTATCAATCCAAAATCCATATCCCAAAACAACACTTGCAAATCATCCCTCTCATATCACCACATTGTGACATACATATCCACATACACAAACTACGTAATGCTCTACAATGTACGGTTCCAACTGTCAAAGTGTTTATGCATAGAAATTAGTGCTAGTGTAGGTAGCTGCAAAAAATTCAACATTCAAAATGTCAAAATTTGATACTACCAACAGGTTTGGAACAATGAGAATCCCTAGGGTAGACTCTTAGATCATATATATCCGAGTCTGAGTGTAAGAGATATGCCATCAAAAGCATTTTTTGACCCAAAAGTGTAGAAGAAAATCTGTTGCTGCTGTACCTGTTGTATTTTCTAAGAGAATTTTAAAAACTAAACATTTTTACCACGTTTAGAATGTGAAAACCGATCCGGAATGGTGGTCCATTAAAGCCGCTATGCACTGGTGTGTGCCACTGAAGCACGAAAATGGGGGATTGTCAAAGCCAAAAGGCCTTTTGGGGGGGGGGGGGGGGGGGGGGGGGGGGGGGGGGGGGGGGGGGGATGTCCCTATGTTTCCGAGACGCTCTGTATTCGGGCTAGAGGAGATCCGATGCCACTCTCGCTCAATCATATTTTTTTGAGTCAAAATCCGGAAGATAGGGTGCCAGGGATGTCTATCGGAGTAAATTCGCTTCGAAAACTTCCGTCGCTAGATGAAAGCATGCTAGCCAAATAGCCACCAAATCGATCAAGGACAATGCTGAGTCGCCAATGTGAAGCCCAAAAGAAGCTCTCTCAATCGGGATGTCCTAGCTCTTCGATGCCAGAGGTGTCGTAAAATGCTGATGCCAAGCCAATGCCTTCAAAGCAAAATCGTCGAATCGCGAGATGAGGTCAAAGTCGCTTCTTGTTGTAATACGGGAGTGCAGCCGTCCGAGAGCTATACACTCTCAAAATCTAGCCCAGGCCCAAAAAAATTCTATCCTCTCTCAAAGCTCGCTCTTTCTACCTCTTTCAATGTGTAGAGAAAGGAAAAAACCTGCTTTGTTTGCTTCTCGATGTCGGTACTTCTCTCTCTCTCTCTCTCTCTCTCTCTCTCTCTCTCTCTCTCTCTCTCTCTCTCTCTCTCTCTCTCTCTCTCTCTCTCTCTCTCTCTCTCTCTTTGGTGAGAGTGTGTGTGAATGCGCCCTTAGATATATATTTTAAAAAAACTTCTTCTTTTGTTCGAACTTGGATGACTGCTTCAGTGAGTGAGTGTGTATGTGTGTGTACACAACCACACACACCCCACCTGTATGGTACACACACACACACACACAATATTGTGCCTTGCTTTCTCAATTGCTTTGTGATGACACACACATCAAAAACTGTTGCTCCCGCCTTTGATAATGTACTGCAAAGATTGCTTCAATTTCCCGATTTTGAAAATTCTGCCCCGCTATCGATGGCAATGCTCAACGCTACCCAATTGGGTTGGAGATGCCCAATTTTCTATTCGTGATGTTCTACATTGATCTTGCCCAATTGTGTGTGTGCGTGTGTCCTGACTCCAATTTAAAAAAAAAAGCTCGATATTTAGCTTTGCTACATGTCAATTTTTCATTGAGGCTTTACTACCTTCAATTAGCTTGGCTGATTCCTGCTGCTCGGTGCCCATTCACCTCCTTTGCTTTACCTTCAAAGGGCTTCCCTTTCCAAGCTTTCCATTTAGAGCTACTTAGATTTTCTCTACCAAGCCTTGATTCTCTGCAAATTTGGCTCGAGAGCTGCTCATAGCTCACAGTTTTCTTGCTTTGCTTACCATGCTTGATTTCAACTTGCTCCAAAGCCTTCGACTTTGTAGATCTGCCCTACCTAAAAATCCCTACAGATCCCCAAATCCTCACTAGATTCCCTTTGAGATTCTCCAAGCCTGAGAGGGGTTGTGCATGACGGTGGTCCAGGTTCCAAAATCTTACCCCAATCCTTGTTGGGTCTTCATCAAAATGCTCCAATCCAACAACTCCGTGTTGAATCTACCACTACCAAGTTCGAGTTCAAGCTCCAAGCTTTTCCATAGCTAGCGATCTCACCGTGAGGCTGTCATAATAATCAATATCTAATTCTCCTAAATGATTTTCTCATGTTAAACTGATCATTTAATATGGGGAAGTGCCAGGGGAGAAAAAGCTAGAATATTGGTTAAGCTAGCAGACCGGCCACAGTAGGGATCCAAAGGAAGGAAAATAGAGATCCAAAGGGGGGGCCATCTGCAAAAGAGCCATGTGCAACAATGGGCTAAAAAGACCCTAAGGTTCATCCCATTAAGACTTCCAAAATGCTAAGGTTCCAAAATTCAAAGGTTGTGTCCAAAGGTCAACCATAGGGGAATTGGATGCTTTGTGTGTGTCCAAAAAAGTCTTTACCAATCCCTACTTAGGAGGGGGTGAGCCTTGCTTGTAGGGGATGAGAGAGAAAGCCACACACACACACACAAGCTCCCTTTACACAAAGGGAATGAGGGACACATGTCAGCTCCTTAGGCCAGATGCCCACAAGGTGTACCCAATTCCTATTGGATGGCCTTGGAGGTGGACCAATGAGAATTAGGCTAGAGTAAATCTAGTTTAATTAATTTAAAAACACTTAATAAAAAGAACCAATGAAAATTAAGTCTCCTGGATGATTATTGGACAGCCCGTGAAGGGGTCCAATAGGAATTGAGCAGCCCAATGGGCTACATAATTCCTATTGGCCAGAGTGGGGAAAGGTCCAATGGGGATTTAATTCATTTAAATCAATTAAGTTTGATTGATAAAGCTCTCTCAAAAAGGGAAAGAGGGACACATGTCAGAAGGCTCTTCAATTTACCCCTATTTTCTTATTGGCTAAGCTTGGCACTGTCCAATGGGGAGTCTGCAAGAGGAAATAGCAAGAGGGGTCGACCAAGAGAGAGAAGGCTGATTTTGCAAGGCATTATCACACACACACACACACTCTCACACAGTCTATGTGAGAAGCAAGAAAAAGACTATCTCTTCCCAAGCTTTAATGGAGAGCTCATCACATACTCCAAGCTTGTGAGATAGAAGCCTACATCGACACACTCTTGGCATGTGGATGCAAATACAACCAAGAGCCAAGCTCCAATGCATGCTCATCTCCTCTACCAAGTTAATTACTAAGCTAAGCTATGCTAATATGAGTGATTATGTGAGGAGATGTTCATCTTTCTTGTAAGAATACTCCTTCTTCCTCTCAATCTACTCTCATACCCTGCTAGCTCTCACCATCTTTGAAGGTGTGTGAGGTCTTGGGTCTGAGACCGGGGATAATTGATGTTGTGTTTGCTAAGTGTTTTGCTTAGTGCATGAAGCTTTCATCTTCATTGCACTAGCTAGTCTTGAAGGAACACAAAGAATTGTATTGTACAATGTCTCTCTTGATGGGAGAAACCATAATACAAATCCTTTTGGAGGGGGGACCGGCTCCATGCAAATCCGGTTCTCAACTGTTGTCAATAGCTTAGTTTCTCTCTCTTTTGAAAGTATTGTTCATGCTATCTAACTAGGTGTTATGCTTTTTTTTGCTCTCTCCACCCAAGCACTCTTGTAATTCTCATTAGGAATATATTCTAATGAAATGCCCACTATGTTCATGCTAATTTCCGCTACACACAAGTTTTTAGGCCATTAAATGTTACATTGGTATCAGAGCACAAGGTTTCTCTTTTCTTGCTCAAGAAGGGAGGTCCTCAAGCTAGCTATAAATGGTTGGTAGTATTAATTGCCTGTGAGTAAGTAGAATAGGGATTTTTCAGCCTTGCAGTGCGCCTGCCTTCGTGCAGTTAACGGGGCATCACCGTCGAGAGCTATGGTCTTAATAGTGGAGTCCTACGGGGCTTGCCTACGGCTTAACCACTATTGAGCTATTAGAAGCTTGACAGGAGCCGGTGCTATTTTGGTGTTGAACGACCCTCTCTTCTATTCCTTGCAATTAATGGTATTCGAGCCACGTGTACAATAGCTTGAGTGCTTTTTCTAAAGGGGTAAAGAGGAGTAGCAACTAGGGCTTGAAGTGCCAAAGTAGACCTGGAAATTTTACACCTAAAAGTTGTTAGAATGGCTGACAATAGTAAAGAGAGTGAAATTAATGTTGATAACTTTGATTTTGCTAATGAGCAAGCTACTAACGATGCTCCGATGCTTGTTAACTATCTTGTTTCTAGGCTTCAACAAGCCATGGGCAATCCATCTCTCCAAAGTGTGCAACGGCAGCTCCGTGCTCATGGGATTCTCCAAGCTCACTACCATGACGAGAGAACACCTAGGAAGCCTCCTTGTGAGACTCCCAAAAGAGGTCTCTCTCTGATTCGGGAAGAAGAAGAGAATCCATATGAAGGGCTCAAGAATTTACTTCTTGATGATGCTTCTCCTTCCCAAAGGAGAACTCAAGAGCCTCCACCGAAGGAATGAAAAAGAAGTGAGTCTCCCGCCACCTCGGCGGAGATGGCTCCACGAAGACGGCGGGCTAAACGTTGTCCATCACCACCAAAGCGGAGAAGACCATCGCAGCCTTCTCCACACCATAATTCAAAGAGGGATGATAAAAAGCAAGAGAAGAAAAAGTCGAGAAAGAGGACACCCTCTTCTCCATCTTCTTCATCCTCTTCCTCTTATGAAAGTGATGGTGAAGACGACGAAAATCAAGACAAGAAAATGGCGAGAAAGAGGTCACCCTCTTCTCCACCTTCTTCAAATTCTTCACCTTCTGAAGAAAGTGATGGTGCAACCTTTGAACCATCAAAAAGAAGAGGCCATAGGAAATCCTATGGCGCATGGAAGAGGTCGTCCAAGTTGAAGAAGTTCAAAGAGGGAGGGAAGAGCATCTCTTTCCTTACCTATGATGGAACCTTTGGTGCTACGGACAAAGTCTTGGCCTTTATCCAACAGTTTGATGCGGCGTTTGGAGATGAGGGCTTCACGGAGTCCTCTAAGCTATGCCATGTAGCTATGCACTTTCAAAAGTCCGCCAGGCAATGGTGGTCTAGCCTACGAGCCAATGGTGAAGCTCTGCGAACATGGAAAGCTCTAAGAGCTTCCATTATGAAGTAGTTTTTGGCCACCGATGCCAAAGACAAAGTACTCACCGAATGGCAAAGCTTAAAGCTCTCTCCCTATGAATCCATCCACAAATACGTAGACAAGTTTTGGGACCTACAACTCAAAGCCAATGTCTTCAAAAAGTTGGATTTTGGAGAGCAAAAGCAACAATTCTGTGCGGGCTTTAACCGAAGAAATGGTGGAGTATGTCAACTCCCAAAGGCCACGTACCATATCGGCGGTAATACACCATACTATGGTGGCCTCTCGAATCAATTTCCAAACGGGGGCTAAAAGAAATAATAAGCCCACGAAAAACAAGGGTTCCAATGAGCCTAAGGAGAAGGACAATGTCCAAAAGTCTCCTAAGGGCAACTCCAATAAAGCTAAAGAGAAGGGAGTTTACTAAGGTAAAAACAAACTCTCTCCTGAAGAGCTTGAGCATTATCGCAAGGATAACCGGTGTTTCAAGTGCGGCGAACAAGGGCATGCGTACCTCGCTTGTCCCCAAAAGAACAACCGCCAAGATCCTCCTAGAGCTACCTTGGTTGAAATCCAAGAGGAGGAGACTCACCAAACTCACCACAAAGGATCTCTTCTATGCCATGCTTGGGGAAAGGTAAGAGAACATGATGCTTTTATTCTCTTTGACCCTGGTTCTACTCACAATTTTATATCTATAGAGTTGGCCACTATTAGGAAATAAGACGTAGCTAAATAGAGAATTGAGTAGATTACATAATGGAGAGAGAAATTTACATACACAAGATTATAGAGTAGAGAGAGAGAGAGAGAGAGAGAGAGAGAGAGAGAGAGAGTACACACGATATACGTGGTTCACCCAATTGACTTCCGACCACCAGCCACCGGCCATTGACTACCAGCCACCGATCAACCGACGATTGTTTTCCGACCACTTTTCGGCTGCCGTCCGGCCATAATATTCCGGCCCCTGATTTTTGGCCGTGAAAATTTTGGTTTCCGGCGAGTGATTTTACTTCACGCACGATGGATTCTCCTCATAATGGGGGCCTTACAAATGTGCGCTTTTACCACAGAAAATTACAAGGGTAAATCAGGCTCCATACTTAACAGCCACCAAGCTAGGCATACAAGCCTACGAGATGGGAGATGTCCTACCCACAGACAATGCTTTCAAGGGGCAAGAAGCTTCAGTCACTCCCTTAATCGGGAAATTGAGGCTTCATGTCCAAAGCTATGTGGACAAAGAGGACTTCTTTATCTCTCCTCTCAAGCATGAGGATGTAATCCTAGGGGCACCATGGTTTGATCGCCTGGCTGCCAATGTAAAATTCCCTGAAAGGAGAATCTCCTTTAAGTTCAGGGAAAAAGACATGTATATAGATGCTAAGGAAATGGGTAACACTATCCCCATTGTACATACACCAGCTTTCAACAAGTCAATAAAGAGAGTTCAGCAAGTCAATAAAGAGCTCTATTTTTGTGTACATGATTTTTGTTAAAGATTCTCAAAATGAACCTAATGCTTTAGCAAAAGAAAATAAAAGCAACCAAAAGGAATTAGAGTTATCCAATTTTCTCAAGGGGTTTCAAGATGTTTTTATTGACGACATCCCTTGTGAGCTACCTCCTAAATGAGGTAATGATGACCATGCAATTGAACTTCTTCCAGGAAGTTCACCGCCTAACAAACCTCCTTATAGAGTTTCTCAAGCTCAACAAGAGGAGATTATGCGGCAAGTGCATGAGTTGGTTGAGAAGGGCATGGTTAGGCCTAGCTCATCTCCATTTTGCTCACCTGTGCTATTAGTGCAAAAGAAAGACGGTACATATCGTATGTGTGTTGACTATAGAGCACTAAATAGGATCACTATCAAGAATAGGTTTCCCGTTCCACGAGTAGAAGACCTATTTGATAAGCTACAAGGATCGACCTACTTCAGTAGGATTGACCTAAAAAGTGGCTATCATCAAATAAGGATTTGATCAAGACATTGTAAAGACCGCATTTTGCACCACATTTGGTCTTTACGAATACATTGTCATGCCTTTTGGCTTGACCAATGCACCAGCCACATTCAACCGCTTGATGGAGAAGCTGTTCAGGCCTCATCGAACCTTCACTGGAGTGTTCTTTGATGATATTATCATCTACTCTAATTCATTAGACGAACACAAGCAACATCTCCAGGTAATATTTCAAGTTTTAAGAGAGAATAAACTTTATGTTAATCGAAAGAAAATTGAATTTTTCTTGCAAGAGATTCAGTATTTAGGTCACATTATCTCTCAAGATGGCATCCAAATGGATCCATCAAAATTAGAGGTAATAAAAGGATGGCCTAAACCAAAGAATCTTCATGAACTAAGAAGCTTTATAGGTATGTGTGCATACTATAGACGCTTCATAGAAAAGTTCTCACAAATCGCGGGACCATTACATGACCTAACAAAGAAAAGCGTTAGGTATACATGGTCTGCTAAGGAGAACAATGCTTTTGAAAAGCTTATCTCTCAACCTATGCTTACACTACCGGATCTCTCAAAACCATTTGAGGTCCAATGTGATGCTTGTGGTAATTGCCTTGGAGCTGTTTTGCTTCAAGAAGGGCACTCCGTAGGCTATCAAAGTCGAAGGCTCGACCCTGTTGAGCAAGCTCTAGGCATATATGAAAAGGAACTCCTTGCAGTTCTACATGCCTTAGACTCATGGAAGCACTATTTATTGGGGACTCCTTTCATTCTGCGAATGAATCACCAAAGTCTTAAGTACTTCATGACGCAGACCAAGCTCTCCGACAAACAAATGAGGCGGGCAAATTTCCTTTCGCAATTTCATTTTCATATTGCTCACATTGCTGGCAAGCATAATCAAGTAGATGATGCACTCTCAAGATGGCTGAGAGTGAATGCGGTTTCCATAGCAACTCACAATGATCTATCTTCAATGATAGATGAGTATGCTAATGATCCCGATTTCAAGGATGTAATTTCAGCCCTTGCACTAGGGAAGAAAGAAGAACCATTTACTTTACAAGATGGTTATCTTCTCTACGGCAATAGGCTGTGTGTTACTAACTCACTACGTGAGAAAGTGATGTACAAATCCCATGCTCCTCCTTATGCAGGGCATAGAGGGATTCAACCTACATTAAGAGGGATAGAAACCTACTTCTATTGGCCTACCATGAAAGCGAACATACAAGAGTATGTCTCGAAATGCGTGGTTTGCCAAAAGACGAAGTTTGATAGGGGGAAGCAACCCGGTTTGCTTCAACCTTTGCCAATCCCTAATTCACCATGGGAGAGCATATCCATGGATTTTATCTTTGGATTTCCTAAGTCTATCCACGGGAATACGGGAATATGGACGATAGTAGTCAGGTGCAGTAACAAACTCATTTTATACATGTCAAAAAGACTATCAAAGCCCATCAAATGGCAACCCTCTTCATTTCACAAATTTTCAAGTACCATGGCTTGCCAATGTCCATAGTGTCGGATAGAGATCCTAGAATGACCAGTAATTTCTGGAAGGGTCTCTTTGAGAATTTAGGGACAAGGCTAAACTTCTCTTCGGCCTATCATCCACAAACGGATGGCCAAAGTGAAATAGCTAACCTAACAATTCTCGATCTACTAAAAGCCTATGTAACGGAAGTAGATCAAAGATCCCAATGGGAGAAGTACTTACCCTTAGTGGAGTATGCTTACAATAACACTGTACATACTTCCATGGGAAAAGCACCTTTTGAGGTAATTGAGGGAAGATAAAAAAGTCCCTTGCTACTTAAGGTACATGGGAAGATCTTCGCTGCAGATGAGTATAGCCGGGACCTACAAGAATCTTTTCAAAAGATTAAGGATGCTATCTCTATCTCACAACAAAGGCAAAAGGCTACTGCTGCTAAGCACAGAAGAGCCCAAGCCTTTAAAGAAAATGATTGGGTCTTATTAAAGTTTCGCAAGGCTCGATTAAGGCACACGACGGGGAAGAATCCTACGGGCCACCAAAAGTACTATGCTAAACTAGCAAAAAGGTACTATGGTCCCTTCCAGATTCTTAGGCCAATCAATGAGATGGCCTATCAACTCAAGTTGACCAATCATTGGCTCATACACAATGCTTTCCATGTGAGCCTATTAAAGCCTTACAAAGGAGAGCCACTTCAAGAACCAACTATTGAATTCCCACCGGAGATCGAGGACCAAGAGGAGGTGCTACAGCCCGAGTCCATTCTCCGACATGAAGACAAGGTACTAAGAGGCGGTAAGACTATCCGACGATATCTTATTAAATTTAAGAATTATCCTTTTGAAGATGCTAGATGGATGCAAGGCATACAATTAAAGGATAACCTAAACCTTGTGTTGGAGCCCAACTTGTCCAACTGTTGTAATGAGCCCACCTTGTAAAGCCTATCAAATTCCCATTTTTATGACAAAGACGTCTTATCATTTTGATCCACTTGTTTGGTTTATGTAAAGATTAATTAGTCAGTCAGGACCCAGATGTGTTTCCAGTTTTACACATCCAGTTTGTAATTATGATGAAGAGAACCCCATGTACATTTTTGAGCTAAGGTGACTAAAGTATAAAAGTCACCTTAGAACCATTTTTTGAATAACATCTGAATATTAATCCTGTGTCGTAAGAGAGAGAGAGAGAGAGAGAGAGAGAGAGAGAGAGAGAGAGAGAGAGAGAGAGAGAGAGAGAGAGAGTCTTATCCTCTTCGCTACGCGCTTCTCCCTCACCGGATTCACGACGTGTCCACACCATCGCGGTAGCCTCTCCGAGAGCTACATGCCCACGCCACTCATTCACATTTTCGAGCTGTTCACGATCGATCCATCCTCGAGCTTGTTTTGCTTGTAAGTAGCACAAACAGTGTCTGTTTTCAACAATCAAATGCTTTATGGAATGAGTGGGAGATTAACTACACGTAGATACTCATAGACTTAGGTTTCGTACACTTTTAGATTATGACCTGTGAGTCTATCGCTACTGTATTCGAGATACCAGGGTTCAAATCTGGTGAGATTAGACTTATAGGTAAGTATATCCTATTGAGAGGATGGTGCCTAGTAAGTTTGATGCGATTCCGAGTTCATTTGATGTGTAAACGGTGTTGTGAGCGTTTAGGGATACAGTGGGTTGCATTCAACAAGGGTTAATGATTGATGTATCATAGAAGTGTGTATGTGTAGATTGTGGTCTCAGCCTGACAAGCTAATGAGATTGCCTCTGTGCACCTACGGGTTAGTCGTGTCATCGGATGATAAGTATGTTGTCTGTGTCGTGCTTGTGAGCATGAACAGGGGAGTAGTTTTGCCCTAAAACATTGGCGCTGCTGCCAGGGACACAAGACCTTAAGTAGGGAGATCTACGTCACTCTTGTGATGGTTAGCTTACTTTAGTTTCGACTAGAGAGAGCTTAAACTTTTAGAACAAGATCCAGGATAGAGTATCCTGAGGTCTAGTGGATAGCCAGGAAGCCTGTGTCTTGCCGAGGGTCTGTGACGAGTTAGATTTAGTTAAGTAGGATAATGTGGAGCTATGGTTTTTTGGTTTTGAGTGCTTGTTATACTTGTGTAGAAATAAAGTAGAAAAACGTTGTAAGAACGCAAAACAAACAAAAGGAAGAAACAATAAGGCTGTTTGCTTGCCTTGAAAGCAAAACCCACACCATATACTCTTTAAGGGGGTGAAAAGAGTAGACATTGGAATTTATGATCCAAAACTTGATAAAAATTGCGACCAAAACCAACAAAAAGAAACAAGTGATTGTCATAAGAAAACACTAAGTGAACCTAAAGAGGCCAAGAAGAGATATAACCATTAGCCTAGGGTAAACTGACTATGTCATGTGGTACGACTGATATTCACAAGCTTAAGATGAAGTGTCATCAAATTTGCATCACTTTAAGTGCATTTGAGTTGTGAATTGCCATAGAAAAGTGAAATGTGTGAAGTGCTTGAGTCCAAGGTCAAAATAAGTCCAAACTTCATAAAACTTGAGGGATAGACTTATATGGGCACAGAGAACACAACTGTCCAAAAACAGACAAAAAATCAAATCCCAATTGCTCTCTGCTGAGTCTATCGTGATAGACTGGTGAATTTGGTGATTGACTAACAATTGGAAAAACCCTTTATTCCACAGGTTTAACTCATCAATACAAGGGTACTCACAAAAATTGAGTGAAACTGAACACCATCTTGACCACAAAACTTCAAAACTGGTGTTTTAGAGTCTGAATTCAGAGACAGGGGCAAGAAGGCTTTGACCAAATGTCCAAACAGTGCAAAAACTTGTCAATGCACTACATAGGGAGTGGGTGAACCAGCTGTGGAGATAACTTGAGAAAAATGCCAACAGTGGAGAACTTGCTGAGTCTATCGCGATAGACTAGGGAAGCTACTGCTGAGGACTTTATTTTTCAAATTTCCCCTAGGGAGAGCTTTAGCAGAGCCTATACAACATATACACCAAATTTCAAGGCATTTAGATCACTAAAAGTGAATCTAAGGCCCAAATAGAGAATCAGGCTCTGACCAAAATACTAAAATTAGACCAAAACCCAAACCAAGTGTCCAAACTTCATAAAACTTAAGGGATAGACTATAGAGGGTAAGAGGAACTCAAAGGTGAAGTCACAATTTTAAATTGACTTATGCTGAGAAATTTGTCAGTCTATCGCGATAGACTCGAAAAGTGGCGATTCAGACAATTTTTGCAAGTTGTGACTATACTGCTAGGACATACTCTTCACATAGATCCCAGCCATCATTTCATATTTGAAATTGGACCACTAGAAGACTGACTAAGTGGTTGTTGTACATACTTGAAAGATTTTTCATGGTTCAAGGAAAACCCTTGTGAACAGGCTAACCATACTTGTGTAGACCCCAGAAGGAGATCATCACAGAGCCGCACAGGAAGAAGGAGTTCAGGTAAGCTTTAAGTTTGCAACCCAACTTTCATTCTTATGTATTTAAGGTCGGGAGCCTTTTTTAAGTCAGGAGCTAAGAGTGTCAAAAGTCAAGTCAGCACCACATCCACCGAAGAGAGTGTAACTCAGACGAGACTAGACCCATTAGCACCGATCATTGAAGAGGGTAGTGATACTGACACTTCGTCAGAGAAATCCTTCTTCATGATGGGGAGTCAACAGCCAGGAGGTTTTGACGGTGAAGGACCAATGCCAGGGGGAAGCACCTCCCTACATCCTTTAAACGAAACCAAATTCACTATAATCTTCTTAGAAGGAACAAACTCGAGGGGAGCCTTAGTTTATTCTGACTATCGAGGATGCAAGTGTATTAGTATTGAAGAAAGACCGGCTCAAAGACTGGAGATAATTCGAGTCTATGATGATGGAGACGGATTCTGAGACAAAAAGGGGAACTACTATCTGATAGTTAGTAACCCTGAGGATTACAACAGATATGGAGATAACGTGGCAAAAGGGAAAATGGTTTCAGAAACCCAAGAACCGCCTCCTAACATTGATCGACCTGGAGCGCTTTTTATGTATGATAAGAAAACAACCAGGGTCTCAACCTATAATGAGAGTGTGGGGATTTACAAGCATGAAAGCGAGGGAATAGTCTCTTACTTTCGATGCAAGGAACCCTACCCAAACGAATTAAGCAAAGACAAGGTTCTTTACTTATTCTCTTATGAAACTGCTATGGGGAAGGATATTGTTTTTGTTGACAGGTACGGGTGAGAATACAAACGTATTCTCCCAGAGGAGGTTGAAAAGGCAACAGTTCCAGGAGCATCAACATATGCCCCTGACGAAGTACCAAGATCCACCTACACCTCTAGCAAGTCGACAAATCCCTTTTCAGAAGAGTATGACGCTACCTCACATTCTACCCGACAACCGACGTTCAACTACCAGGACCAACCAGCTACTCAGCCATCATTGCAGGCATGGCTTCGACAGAGTGCTACATTAGAACAAGACCGAACCCGAGAGGGTTATCAAAACGCACGAGGGCTAAGGGATTTATAAGAACCACCACTCTATGCACAGTATCAAGGAGAGAGTAAGCCAAAGACTCAGGGGTCAACAAAGCCTGGAAGACCACCCCTAGAATGAGTTCGGAGAGATGAACCATCTCTTGCAAGAACTGTTAGAAATTATGGCTTAGGAGCATCATTGGGAGAGGAACCTGGCCACTACAGAAGACTAGAGGAGGTATATCGACTAGGACGTGGAGATCCAATGATGAGATTTGTAGACCATCGTAGAATTAGACCTTCTCAAGTGCAAAAATGGGTAAACAAGAAATACATGGGAAGCAAGGATCCAAGAGATCATGTAGCAACCTTTGTGCGTGTAATTAAAGCTGAAGAGGTGTTAGACTTCCCTACACAATTTGCAGGGTTTGGATTAACCTTAGAGGATGATGCTGCTACTTGGTTTGACTCTGTGGAGCAAAGAGACTTTGAGTCTTTGGAGGAAGTGTTTGACGAGTTTATCGAGGAATTCTCACAAAGGGGAATAGCTCATAATACAGTCTCACAAATCCATAAATTCAAACAGAAAGATGGAGAATCTGTGCGAAAGGTAGCCCTACGATTAAAAAGATATGTTAAGTTCTGCCCCGTGGAAGAACTGCCAACTTAGTCCAGACTTATGCTTATATTTATCCAAGGACTAAAGAATGCAGATCGCCAGAAGGACTTACATATGAAGAGGAGCACGACGTTGAATGAGTTAACCAAGGAGGCTCTATACCTTGTGGACGATTGTGCGGTCTACAAAGAGGGTGAGTTCAAGGATCTCGACGATGATTCCTCCTCGCAACAACAAAGCGGAAGCAAGTCTCCTAAGACAACACCGAAAGGAGAAGTAGCTGTAAGCCAAGAGCAGCTTATAGAGGAAGTGCTAAAAAAGATTAACTTGTATGCCAAACCATAAGTTAAACAGCCAAAATGGTGTGCGATTGAACAAAAATGGACAAACCATGGGACGGAGGAATGTTATTATAACAAGGGATATGTGAGAGAACTACCATATGCTCCGCAAGCTCAAGCGACATCCCCTCAAGTCCCACCGATGCCTAGATATCAAACAGGCAACCTACCAGGACCTGTAGGTGTAGAAAGACCACAACCAGTGTTGGGACAACAACCACCCCTACCAGGATTACGACCAGTTGGCATAAGATACACACCAACAGTAACTGAATCAGAAGAGAAGGCTTTGGTGCCTATGCATGCATACTGCGAAGATCCCAATGGGTATGCTGAAAATCCTGTCTGTTATTCACCGGAAGAACCCTCCACACCAGAACCATGGAGCATGATAGGAAATACAGGACCACCAACAGCTGCACAGGTAGCGGGAGAAGGAAGATATAGCTTGGATGAAAGAACACTGTTGTTCATAGCCAATGGAGGCATGAGCGGGCAGAGGCTTGCACACCAACAAAGAGGAGCTCAAGGAGCACCTCAACAGCCTAAGGGACCATGCTACAAGTGTGGTGGAGACCATTGGCTGAGGGATTGTCCTCATGATGAAATCATTAGGGTCAACGCATATTGCACCGAGTGTGGAATTACTCACTTGATCCCTGATTGCCCTAAGAACCTAAGCAAAGGAGCAAAAACTACTTTGAATATGCTGCAAGCACTGACTTCCAGTGGAGGGTCAGAAAACGAAACTCCGATTCTTGTTAAGGTCTTGACAAGAGCCTAAACAAGGAAAAATGACAATCAACCCAAGAGTAACGATGAAAATCAAGAGGAAATCAAGACTAACAAGTCTAGCGTCAGTCGTGATAATCCTTGGAAAAAACGAAGAGCGAAAATGAAAGCTAGACGTGAGCGAAAACAGAAAGCTGTAGAAGCTGAGCTAACAATGGCTCGAGAGCAACTTAAACAGCAAAGAGAGTTTGACTCTCTAAAATCAACGGAGGGACCAAGAAGCGCAAGCTCAGGGGGGTCTGTATTGGTAGATAAGGTCAATGAAACCTTAGATGCAATCTTGCAAGCATATGAAGCAAGATTGAAGAACAGACAGACTCTAGAGCAAAGGTGGATGACATATCCATATCCAGAGATAGAAAAACAGAGACTAGAGATGTGCAAGCAGCTGATTGAAACTGCACAAGCTTTACTAGAGCCTCCACCTATGGAAGTGAGAGATAGAATAATCAAACCACCAAACAATGAAACACCTATCAAAACTGAACAAAGGGTACCTGACAAGATAGAAAACGTTAAATCCTTGCCTGATGTAGAGGATGCAAGAATCGTGCCTAATAGCACTGATGAATTACTGAAAGATTTTCCACCATATACACCTATTGTGGAAGAAAATTGGCCTGAAGAGCTATGGGAAACGGTGAGAAAAGCTCAAGAAAAATATGAGACAAAAACAGTCGAGTCAGTGCCTTTCTCGGAGTTGAACTTGAATAAGCCTCCATGGGATTTAGACGCTAAATCAGTTCGAGGGGATAATGGTTCAGTTGCATCCGAAGATAGCAGACCAGCATCACTCAAAACTTTGCCGCCATACATGGGAGACTACAAGGGAAGGTCAGAAATTCGAAGGGTACCTTCTCAAAGAATAGGAGGGTCAAATCAATTGGACACTAAAATCTTGACAGACTTGTTGACCACTCCGGTCAAGTGTACAATCACGTTGGCAGAATTGTTAAAAATTAGGCCAAGCATGTGGACGGAAGTGGGCAAATGTCTTGAAAAATTTGGTATAAGGACGCTGCTTAAGTTCTTTGAAATTGAGCTTAATGACACAAAACCGAAGAGAGTCAACACTAGACCGGTGCCGCTCAACAAGGTCGGAGAGTATTGTGAGGGTGAATACAGCAACACTACTCTACCAGTTGAGTATAACGGCATAGAGACTAAGGACATACTTGATAGCGGAGCTGGCATTGCCATTGCGACCAAATTGCTATGGGAAAAATGGGGAAAACCGGCAATACGAACAACTAGAATGAAATTGCAACTAGCGGATGGGCACATAGAAAGGCCTATAGGATTGCTTGAGGCAATTGTGGTATCTTCATGTGGCATAGAGTACGAACATACATTTGCCATAGTTTTCGGCAAGAAGAACAATTATGAAATAATCCTTGGTAGGTCGTTCATGAGGCAACTCAAGATGGTGCAGGATTGGGGGTATGATTATTTGTATCTAAGACATGCTGAAACCACTACACGTGTAAATATGAAAAATCATAGCTACCATGATGTCACGAGAACACCTAGGGAAGAATTTGGCTCAGCCACCATTAGTGGATCAGAAGTCCCAGCGTGGCTCTGTAAGAAAAAGGAGATATGGATGTGCGGAGCATCTCAATGTAGTGAATTTGACCACAATGAAAGGACACTAGAGAGAGTCTTGGAAGATGATGCCTATATACGAGAACCCTTTCCTGAAGAGAAGCTCGAACCCCTAGAACGGTCTCAAATTTTGGCTACATTGGATGTATACGTCAATGAAGTCACTCCCACCAAATTTTGTGACGAGAATGGCTACTATATCTACCATACTACATGTTGAGCAAAATTGTGGAGGAAGACGAGAACGAAGGAGACATTGAGAATACGAGGATCTGTACGACCAAAGTCATCAAATGGAAACGAAAGAATGTTCAGCCAGAACAGGCAACAAAATATACAACAATATCGACTTCAACGGAGCCACAAACACAAATTCAAAAACCGTGGAAAACCATCAAACAAAGAGCGGCAGATTTACAACTTCTTCTCGCAAAGAAAATAGGCCAGCCAACTCAGGTTACCACAGGAAACCTCAACGACAAATGCCAATAAGCGAATCGCTTATACCTTCCTCTTACACCGCATAAATTTTTTCTAAATGCGTTGACTCTGCATGCATATAGGGCTACATTACAAGGCCTGCATTAGCACGAGTTCACGCCCATGCACAGCACATACCCTTGACGATACCCTGTCGTCCGGGAGGACTCCAACTAGGAGGGGGGGGGAGGCATTCCAAATGCGGACTCACGTCATATATTAGAGGGTAATGTTTGTGATTAATTTTTCAACCATTTTTTCATTTTATTGTGTGATTTTGGGAAAAAGAATATGCCCTCGTAATTAATCAGAATTGGGGACCAAATGATCATATATGAGCCCCTAGGGATGTGTATATACTATAAAGAGAGTCAAAACTGGCCAAAAACCGTCGAAAAACAGCAAAAAATAGGCCAAGGTTGACGATTAAGAGTGAGAATGTACATAGACGAGAGAAAAGTGAGCTACAAAGTGTTTTTCTTTTCATTGGTATTTTTATAGGTTAGAATTGCTATTTTTGGGTTATTTTGGGATTTATTTGCTTTATTTTAGCCATTTTCTAGCAAAAAATATATTAAAAAAATATCCATAATTCAGATGGAAACACAATAGAAGAGGCGCTTGATCAGAGCAAGGTAAAGAAGACACAGAAAAAATAGGGACTGCGAAGGTGATAGGGCAAAAATGACCACCGTCATGACGGGACCTCCAAAAGGAGAAATCTGCAAAAATTGTAGAACTGGAGCAAACGAGGTCCAAATCAGGAAATTTGCGAGCCTAAACCGCATCTCGCAAAAAGTTATGGCCACAGGTAAAAGATGGGAAAATTTCGTGTTGGAGTCTCGATTACATATAGAGGGGCTAGGCTAGAAATCTCTCATTTGAGTCATTTTCCATTGTGAGAGACAGAGAGATCCCTACAGCAGTTGAGACTTCCAGGAGCTCATCCATCACGCACGGTCACCAAATCGACATCAGATATGAGAGGTATGCTCATCAACACTGACTCTAAGTGTTTACTTCAGTTAGTCGCAAAACCTCGCCAGCACCACCATCACAACCTATGCACACATACTGTAGACTGTTAAAGAATATGATGTTAAAGAATATGTCCATTGTGCTATGGGCAGTCGGACACTGACTATACTAAGTTATAAATATACTTTGGATAATAGTTCAGAGAGAGAAGAAGAGAAGAGCAATTCGTTGAATGGCTGCTACATGGTAACAATTGTGTGTGTGTGTGTGTCTCGATGTGTGTTGGTGTGTGTGCGTAGTCTTCTTTTCTACTTTCTCCATCACCTGCGCACTCTACAAAGTGGTATCAGAGCTCAGTTTGAGGAGCTACAGTCAATACACAGGTTTTGGCAGCTCTGGAAAATAGCAAAAAAGAGAGGTTTTTTGGTCATAACTCCCTCACCCGAACGCGGAATACAGTGATCCAGGAGTCTATCTTTATGTTTTTGGGCGTTTCGGACGCATTGGCATATTCAGATTTGCCAAAATCTGCAATTTTCCGCAGCAAACAGCCAGCTCACACAATCATAGGAGATGTCCAGTTTTGCACTCGGCAGTAGATTTACAGGTTACAGGTGAAGAATTCAACATTTACACAGGTTTTGGAGAGCGACATAGAGCTTTTGCATCATGATATTGTGTTATCGAAGATTATGTTTGGTTGTTGTGGGTCCGTTATGGACAGCCGCCTATGTAAGAAAGGTTGTGGGAAGAAGTTGAGGCGGTTATATTGTCAGATTGAGTACTTTGTGGTTATGTATGGATATGCGGTCAATGTATTTTGAAAAACTGCAGCCTTTGTGAGGGTCGAGTGAGGTTTTTTGAAGCCTTGCCGTGGGAGCTTTGGTACCTTGGTAAGGTGGATTAGGTACTGGAGTGAACCCCCGACTAGCCCCGCGAAAGACCTCATATGTCGTTTACGACTATGGGAAGAAGGTGGATGTATGGATATGTGGTACAGGACAGCGTATGGATTGCATTTGCATACAGGTCCATGTGGACATTGTTTTAGAGTATTTATGCATAGTACTGAGTTAGTCTGTGGCAAAGTGAGTCAGTGGATTTTCCCTTGGTAGTGAGAGATTTTCTGTCAGTGTTTATGAGCACTTTGGTTGAGATTGTCACTTGAGATATTGTCCAAATACAAACGAAACTCTGCCGAAATTTTATCAAAATCCTTTGAAAGAAATTGAGAGAGTGAAGATGGCAGAAAGTTCAACTCAAGTCACACAGATTGTTGGAGAGAAGCTGACCAGAGAGAACTACAGCATATGGTCTTACAGGATGGAGAACTTTATCATGGGCAAAGGTTTATGGGATTATATTACAGGTGAACAAGAGTGTCCCGAGGTTGGTTTGGAACCGAATAGAGAGAATGTTGAAGCACATAAAACATGGCAAGCAGGAGTAAAAGCTTACAAGAAGTGGATCGAGAATTCAAGGAAAGTGATGCATTGGATTTCACCATGCATTAGTGACTTCTTTATACCACATGTGAAGAAGGCTCAATCTCCAAAGGAAGCATGGGAGATACTAGCAAGAATGAACAACTCCAATACAGAACCACGAAAAGTTCACTTGAAGCAAAGGTTACATTGTGTATGGCGAGGAAATAGATCCATATCAGATTATGTGACAGAGATAAAGCAAATACAGGAAGATCTTGCGAGCATTAATGTTGAAGTTCCAGATGATGACTTAGTTTCAGTCACATTGAATGGTTTCGGACCGGAATACAAGTCATTGGATACATCTATATCTATTCGAGGACACATGCCTAATTTTGAAGAGTTAGTAAACCTTTGTTAGCAAGAAGAGGTGAAGTTAGGCAAGTCAGGTCCTTCTGCATCAAATAACAATTCCAGAGATCAGGTTTTTTACTCTAGAGGTCGTGGAAACAATAGAGGTGGAAGAGGAAACTATGGTCGTGGAAACAATGTTGGAAGAGGTCAATGGCAAAACCAACAAAGTCAAAGTTACAACGATTATAGCCAAAGAGGCAGGGGGAGAGCCCGAACTCGTGGACGTGGAGGTGGACGATTTGTACATCCTCAAAGAGATGGATATTGTAACAGATGTGGCATTTATGGTCACTTTGAAAGAGAATGTTACACAAGGCTAAATCAAAATCGTGATTGTGGTGGAAGAGGCCGAGGTTATGGCAGACATGGAGGAAACTTTGTTGGATACAATCCTCATGATCAAAATATATATGACAATAGGTCGAGTGGACATTTATTTCCTATGGAGCATGTTGTTGGAAGCATGGTGGAGCCACATCATACAGATGATTGGTATTTAGATAGTGGTGCCACAAATCATATGACATATCATGGTGAATGGTTTGACAAAAAAGAGAAGTTAGAGGAGGATGAGTTTGTCGCTACAGGTGATGATACTATGCATCGGATTACACATGTTGGTTTAGTTCCATTGCTAAAAAAAGACGGGACATACAACACATTGGGAGATGTTCTATATGTGCCTTCAATCACAAAGAATTTAGCATCAGTTGGACAGATGACAGATCAAGGGTTGCAAGTCCGTTTTAATCGTTATGGCTGCTTCATAGAGGAGTTTCACAAAGGCAGACCAGGCAAGATATTGGCACGTGGAAGAAAGAAAGGTCGTTTGTTCTCATTGGAAGCTGGAGATCCATGTTTACACAGTGGTATGTATGCAAACAAATCAGCCACTCAAGATGATTGGGCAGAGTTATGGCATAAGAGGATTGGTCATGTCAATTTTAGAAGATTAAAGCATATGCAATCAAATCAAATTGTACGTGGATTACCAAAGTTTGGCAGATTGAATTTTGATCATGTTTGTAAGCTTGTCAATTTGGAAAGCAATCTCGTTTACCATTTCCAAAGAGGGGGAGAATTAGCCAAAGTCCTTTGGAAATTGTTCATTCAGATATTTGGGGACCTTGTGATCATGCTACGCCAAATGGTTGTCGATATTTTATCACATTTACGGATGATTACAGCAGAATGACATGGGTTTACTTTCTTAAGGCAAAGTCAGAGGCATTTGAAGTATTTTTGGAGTTCAAAGTTATGGTTGAGAAAGAGAATGGTTGTCAAATTAAATGCCTACGTAGAGATGGAGGGGGAGAGTACATATCACACAGTTTTGATGATTACTTACGTGAACAAGGCATAAGAAGACAGATTACTTGCAGATACACACCACAACAAAATGGAGTTGCTGAGAGAAAGAATAGAGTCATAGCAGAGATTGCAAGAGCCATGATGAATGAGATGAATATGCCATTAACATATTGGGCTGAAGCAGTTCATACAGCGTACACATTATGAATCGAACACCAACAACTGCCATTCATGAAATTTCACCTTATGAGAGACTTTATGGGATCAAGCCAACAGTTTCCTACATGAAAGTTTTTGGATGTGTTTGCTATGTTCATGTGCCAAATGAAGCAAGAAAGAAGATGGAGCCAAAGGCAGTGAAGTGTATATTCTTGGGCTACCCAGTTGAAAAGAAAGGTTACAAGTGCTATGATCCTACCACAAGACAAGTTTATGTCAGTAGAGATGTCAGATTTTGTGAGCATGAACCATGGTATAAACCAAAGCCAGTGATGATAGAAGATGAGTATGAAGAGCAAGAGAATGTGCGTCATGTTGTTGATAAGCCAGGACCATCAACAAGAACTATTTCAAGACCACATATGGCAGAGGAGAGTACAAGAAGTGTCAACCCATGGAGTGGTCGTTTGCGAGATAAGAAGCAAGATGAGAAAGGCAAGAAGAAAGTGGTTGAAGAGAGTTCTGGAGATGAAAGCCTCGATGAAGAGCATGGTTTACCACATTTGAGGACACCTGGCAGTAAGCATATTGAGAAATATGTACCCCCATATGCAAGAGTTGAAGAGAAGAGTGCACCACAGTTGAGAAGATCAGAGAGGGTGCATTATCCAGTTGATAGATTGACATACAACGGTTACATGCGTACACATTATGCATACATGGTTTCATGTGTGCAACATAAAGAGCCTACATGTTTTCAAGAGGCTATGGATGATGAGATGGATGCTCTTGTGAAGAATGACACTTGGGATTCGGTTCGCTTGCCAAGTGGAAAGAAAGCAATTGGTTCAAAATGGGTATACAAAGTCAAGTGCAAGTCAGATGGTAGTGTGGAAAGATACAAAGCGAGGCTTGTTGCTAAAGGTTATGCACAAACAAAAGGTCTTGATTATGATGAGACATTTAGTCCAGTTGCAAAGATGACAACAGTCAGATTGGTGATAGCAATGGCAAGTATGTTCGGTTGGAAGTTACGGCAAATGGATGTGGATAATGCATTCTTGAATGGTGACTTGGAAGAAGAAGTTTATATGATACAGCCAGAGGGTTATCAACATCCAGAGTTTCCATACTATGTGTGTAAGTTGAAGAAAGCATTGTATGGTTTGAAGCAAGCATCTAGAGCTTGGTGTGAAATGATAACCAGATTCTTGAAGAAGATTGGATTTAAACAATCTACTGCTGATCACTCATTATTTTTGAAGCATGTTGATGGAGAGATCGTTGTTATTGTTATCTATGTTGATGACTTGATTCTCACTGGAAGTCATGCTGAGAAAATTTTGCATGTCAAGAAGAGTTTGTTGAGAGAATTCAACATGAAGGACCTTGGTGAGTTGAGATATTTCTTGGGAATTGAAATTGTCAATACTTTATCAGGAATTTGGATGATACAAAGACAATACGCGTTGGATATGCTTGAGAAGTATGGAATGACAGCGTGCAAACCGGTTGATACACCTCTTGATCAAAATGTGAAGTTGTTTGATGATGGACATTACATTGAGGATGTCACTATGTATCGCAAGATGGTTGGAAGCCTTATTTACTTGACAATAACAAGGCTAGATTTGAGTTGTGCAGTGGGTGTTGTGAGTCAATTCATGCAAAATCCATGTAAAAGTCATCTTGATGCAGTGAGACGGATTATGAGATATGTGAAAGCCACTGTCAGTTATGGAATGTTTTATGAAAAGAATGGGAAGCTTTGTCTTTATGGTTACACAGATGCAGATTGGGCAGGAGATTTTATGGATAGAAGATCTACAAGTGGTTATGCATTTTCCATTGGCAATGGTATGATAAGTTGGAGTAGCAAGAAGCAATCAACTGTAGCATTATCGAGTATAGAAGCTGAATATTGTGGAGAAGCTTTGGCAACATGTGAAGAGTCATGGTTGAGAGTACTTATAGTAGACTTTGGTTTTGACTATCTTGACAGTGTCATTATATATTGTGACAATATTAGCAGCATCATGTTGGCAAAGAATCCAGTCTACCATGCTCGCACTAAACACATTGAGGTACATTATCACTTCATTAGAGAAAAAGTTTTGGCAAATGAGATTGATTTGGTGTATGTGAAGACAAATGATCAAGTTGCGGATATATTCACAAAAGATCTTGGAAAGGAGAAGTTTTCCTACTTTTGTGAAGCATTGGGAATCCATCATATGCAAGCTCACTCTGAGCTTGAGGGGGAGTGTTAAAGAATATGATGTTAAAGAATATGTCCATTGTGCTATGGGCGGCCGGACACTGACTATACTATGTTGTAAATATACTTTGGATAATAGTTCAGAGAGAGAAGAAGAGAAGAGCAGCTCGTTGAATGGCTGCTATAGGGTAACGATTGTGTGTGTGTGTGTCTCGATGTGTGTTGGTGTGTGTGCGTAGTCTTCACCCAAAGTCAGAACAGGGTATCTCAATGGCAGACACTTAAAATTCACATGTGAGAGGTCAAGAAACCTTACATCAACTAGGAGAAGGTAGACAAATGACTACAGAGCCAAAATATGACAAAATGACACTAAGTCCCAGTCTATCGCAATAGACTAAGCAGAGTGATACAGGGCCGTCTAATAAAAAGTTGGAATCAACAATTAGCTTTAGCATGATGCAAGAGGACTACCCACTAAGTTTGAGCCCAAAACAACACAAAATGAGGGAGATAGACCAACATCTCCTTAGAAGGAATCTGGAAAATGGAAGTTGATCCAAAAAGGGGTCACTTGACATCCACTTGAGATGAAAATAGGATCAGATCATGTACAAGACATGAGGAACCAATTGGTAAAGTCACATGTGGAAAATATATCTCCTGTCAAAAGATAGCCAGTCTATCGCGATAGACTGGGCAGAAATTGCAAATGAGTTGATTTTCAGTTTGTAACTATAGGGTGACCTTACATGCCCTATGCACATACACCACACAAAATTTCAAGGCATTTGGACTTGTTCTCCTTCATCAACAACATTAATTTGAAGTCGTCAGAGTCAGACAATGAAAGAGCTTGTCTATTTGCTAACATTTTACCTTAACTCATCTTGGGATTAAGAAGGCTCACCTAGATGCATGATTAAGTGGTAATCAATTTAGAAAAGAAGTACTATGTTTGTACATTAACCGTTATTTGTGAATACAGGATCCATGGACGCTTCTCCGGAAAAAAGAAAAGGCAAGAACCTGGCAACGGAAGGTGCAATACCCTATGCACTTCTACCCAATTCATTAAAGCTAGCAGCCACCTGGATACATGCAGACGTGCAACAGGCAGTAGCCTTTCAAATCTACCAAGGTTTCTATGTGGATGACAAAGGAAATTTAGTGGATACAATAATGATCCCCAAGGAGGCAGAAAATTACCTGAAAAGATCACCGCAAAGGTCATGGCTGAAAAAAGTTGGCTTGTGGAACTTTGTTTCACTACCACCAGTGGCGATAGATTTCAAGAGGGTACAACACCTAATTGAGACTATCCAAGAAGATGGAACTTGCAGGGTGGTAGGCATGGATAATGAGGTGATGGAGATTCAGATCACAAAGGAAATCATCAAAGAAGCGTTAAAATTGTCTGATCAGGGAGCGAACATGAGAGAGAGAAGGAAGAATCTCACAGTCTACTACAAAGATCCAAACTGCCTTCTTTCGAACTCATAGCAAACCCCGAAGTAAGAGAACTGATACAGATATACAGTCAATGTTTGTTGAGCTACAACAAGAGACCACCTATATACACTACACCACATGGGGTCATCTCAACAACACTGACCTGGGCTATGGGAATGACACATGAGTTCTATATAGATCATGCATCATACCTGTTTGAGGAAGTGACAAAGCTACGGCAGGACAAGCCAAATACATTGCAAGAGGAGAAGTCCTCACCAGAATAATATACCAGGCCATAGGCGCGGCAGATCAGCTACCACATGCTCCTCATCAAAACGACTGGCTGGTGTTAAGAGAGAATATTGAAGACAGATCACAAAGGCGAGTACCGTCCTCTACTAACACCATTGGAGGACGCAGGCTGGAAAGAGTCACCAGAAGTACACATGAAAAGATGGAAGAAGAAAGAAAAACTGAAGAAGAAGATTTGAGACTAAAGAAGCGGAAAGCGGAAATGGAGAACAACACAAGATTGCAGAAGGTAGCAAAAATGGAAAGAATGCTAGAAGGATTTGTACTTGAGAGATCTCTACGAGGCGATGTAGGCGCCACTTGGAGACCCTCTAGTAGCACTTACACATTGAGAACAAAGAATAAACACAACCCAGCTTTTGAGTTCGACTGGTTTGAGAGGTACATCCAAGAAAGGAATGCTATGGATGAACCAGAACTGCTACTTGAAGAGGAGGATCTCCAAACCTTGAGCCTATCAGTTGAGGCCAACTTCACGAGATCAACAAACACCACCTCCATCTCCAAGTCTAGAGACAAGTGAGAGGCAATCAACCCCACCTGCTGACTCTCCTCCGCATTCAGAGAGCTCACATCGTGATGAGAGGGTTCATACACCACCCAATGAAGAAGAAGAAGAAAGGACAGATGGTCACCCAAACACTGGAACAATATCACACATTGATAAAGGCAAGCAAAAAGAGGTGGATCTGACAAGAGAAAAAACTTCCTCCTCTCAAGAAATTGAATTGGAAGCTACTATAGACCTGGATTTATAGTCAATGGAGACCCTACTAAACCGAACAAGACTGCACAGTCGGTGGTTATCCGATCAGAACAAGGCAAACAAAACGAAGTTAAAACAACCCATCAAGAAGTTCTGAAGTTGCAGGAGCAAAGAGATGACACCCTTAAACTGATCAGCATTAGAGATGCTGAGATCTTGGGGCTCAAAAACAGAGTAAACCTCCTCAAGGAAAATTTACAGGAGTTAGAAAATTTCAATGCCATTTGTGAAGATACAATCAATGTATTTCTTGAAGACGTCAATGACAGAGATGAACAAATCCAAAGGTTGGAGAAAGAAAAGCAAGATGCCCTGGAAATAGTCAAAAGTTTGCAAGTCGTAATCGATGACTTACAAATTGAAGTGAAGGATTTGAGAGCTGTAACAGATATACAGGCAAGAGAGATAGAACGAGCAAAGAAACAAAAAACGTTGCTACCAGCAACACCGGTGGTCAAACCGTAAGAAGAAGTGGCGGCACTGAAGAGAGAGCTCGAATTGGAAAGAAAACAACACTTAATGATAGCCGAAAGTGCGCTTAGAGTAGAGGATCAATTGCAAAGGCAAATCTCGGACTTACAAAGTTAACAGCAACAAGACCAGCTCATGACAGTGAAATAGAAAGCATTGTTTCCAAGTCCCTAAGGGAGGAAAATGAAAATTTGCACATCAGGGTAAAAGAGTTAGAAGAGTCTGTAGCCCAAAAGGAGATGGACAAACACTCCAAATCAATAATCGAACAATGGGTGCACAAATTGCAAGTCTCCAAACTGCAAGGCAACGCCAAGGGCAGGTACATGTGCACCAGGAGCAAGCAGCCACGGATTTGGCTCGACTGGCAGAACTATATGGGGGTGATGATGACTATGAGGAAGAATCAGATGACCATGAGGCCCCAGATACGCAGACTGATCAAACTGGCTCCAAAAACCAAGAAGAAGACGAAGATTCAGTCACAAAATTTGAAGAGCAGAAGCTGGCTGAACAAATGGAAAATCAATCAGAGATGATGTGGTACAAGGCCATGCAACTAGAGAAGGAGATTCTACAAGGGCTCTCTAGATCAGGCAAGATAGCAACAGAGCTACGGGAAGAATGGAATGCCCCGATGTTACCCTATGCTCTGCTGAAATATGAAACTCTGACACATCAATGGCAGCTCGCAAAGGAAGAACAAGTGCTAGTATTTGAAGTAGAATTACAGGATCGGGAACAACAAACATGATAGTAGATAGCCAGCCAAAGTGGAGGCGTCAATGGATTTTGGATCACCCTAAAAACCTAATCCACTTAGTCAATGCACCGCCTGAGGTGAGGAATGATAGGACTTTTTGCCCAACACCCCGAACTTACACTTACAGCCAGCATAAAGCCTTACAAAGCAGAAATCCTACATGGCTGAACTATCCAGTATTGCCAGGGCCTACCGAAGGAGAGAGAATATCCGGTTCTTACATGGTGAAAACCCTTCAAGGCGCCATCGCAGAATTTGGAGGCTCTCCCGACCTATCCTGCAAGATGCTATGTAAAATAGCTCGGACTTTTTTGGCCTGTCTCACAGTGTTCTCAGAAAGCTGGACTTCAGAGTACATGAATACAGAAAGAAGCATATCAGAGCTGTCATATGATCTAAGTGGGCCACCTACAGAGCCAATTTTGTATGCCTACTTCAGACGGCTAATGTTTCTGCCCAGCTACCATCTCCAAACATTCGAAGAAGCATTTTACACCGGCTTCTTCATGTACAAATCCAAAATTTTTGGCCCATTAATGGCGAGCGATTCTATGCGATATGATGCGTTTCTACATCAAATCAACCAGGAAGGAAGACATCGACACTGAAGACAAAGACAGTCATGTCGTGGTAGACATGAACTAAGGGGGGGGGAGTGTTGGAGCCCAACTTGTCCAACTGTTGTAATGAGCCCACCTTGTAAAGCCTATCAAATTCCCATTTTTATGTCAAAGACGTCTTATCATTTTGATCCACTTGTCTGGGTTATGTAAAGATTAATCAGTTAGTCAGGACCCAGATGTGTTTCCACCTTGTAATTATGATGAAGATAACCCCATGTACATTTTTGAGCTAAGGTGACTAAAGTATAAAAGTCACCTTAGAACCATTTTTTGAATAACATCTGAATATTAATCGTGTGTCGTACGAGAGAGAGAGAGAGAGAGAGAGAGAGAGAGAGAGAGAGAGAGAGAGAGAGAGAGAGAGAGAGAGAGAGAGAGAGAGAGAGAGAGAGTGTCTTATCCTCTTCGCTATGCGCTTCTCCCTCACCGGATTCACGACGTGTCCACACCATCCGGTAGCCTCTCCGAGAGCTACGCGCCCACGCCACGCATTCACATTTTTGAGCTATTCGTGATCAATCCATCCTCGAGCTTGTTTTGCTTGTAAGTAGCACAAACAGTGTTTGTTTTCAACAATCAAATGCTTTATGGAATGAGTGGGAGATTAACTACACGTAGATACTCATAGACTTAGGTTTCACACACTTTTAGATTATGACCTGTGAGTCTATCGCGACTGTATTCGAAATAACTAGGGTTCAAATTTGGTGAGATTAGACTTATAGGTAAGTATATCCTATTGAGAGGATGGTGCCTTGTAAGTTTGATGCGATTTCGAGTTCATTTGATGTGCAAATGGTGTTGTGAGCGTTTAGGGATAGAGTGTGTTGCATTCAACAAGGGTTAATGATTGATGCATCATAGAAGTGTGTATGTGTAGATTGGTCTCAGCTTGACAAGCTAACGAGATTGCCTCTGTGCACCTACGGGTTAGTCGTGTCATCGGATGATAAGTATGTTGTTTGTGTGAGACAACCATGGCCATATCGACAGTAGCGGCCACCCAAGCAACTTTTGCAAAGAAGGCGATCAAACAAAGAGCTGTAGAGTTACAAATTTTACTTGCAAAGAAAAACTACCAACCCAACCAAGAACAAATAGGAAACCTCGACGTCGAATGCCCATAAGCATCTTGCTTATTCCCTCCTCTTGCATAGCATTAATTTTTCCATGCATTGACTGAGTATGCATCAAATAGGGCCACATTACAAGGCCGCGCATTAGCACAATTTTTAACCCATGCACTGCACATACCCCGAGGCGATACCTTGTCGTCCGGGAGGACTCCGACTAGGAGGGGGCGAGGCATTCTCAATGCGGACCCAATGAAGATGAAAAGAGCAAAAAAGGGCATGTTTTTCAACTATTTTGAAGGGTTTTCGTTTGATTGCAAAATTTTCTAGACTAGCTTAAGTACATATGCCCTTATACAGCACGAATCTACAAGTATATGGGGCCAAACGCCAAATTAGGCCTTTAGGTGTGTGTATATATATGTAAAAATAGCCATTTTTCGGCAAATATTGGTAAAATGGAGAAATCCGGCCATAAAAATTGCTTATGAGTGTACATAGTGTTTTGCAGTGATGTTTTTGAGTTATTGTGATTTTTATAAATTTTTTGGGTTTATTTTGCTATTTTCTTTTTAATTATACTAATTATCGGCCGAAAAACTTCAAAAATACAAAAAGTAGGTGAAATACGATCGTAATGAAAAACAAAAAAATATGGGGATAATCAGTGACTATAGGACAACCTATGGTACAATGGGGGTGCAATTATGTGAATGTAGCAGGAGGCGTATTTTGGCCAGATTTTGATCGAAACGTCAAATTTCTCGGAAATTGGGCAAACGGAGTCCAAATCAGGAACTTTTCGAGCCTAAACCGCATCTCGCAAGAAGTTAGGAGCACATGCCAAATTTTATAGAAAGTGGCATGGGGACCCCCATTATAAGATTTTTTCACTTCACTAGAGCTCATTTCTACTATTTCCTTCTTGAGAGAGAGCTCTAGCCACCTAGAACGAACCGGACTTCCAGCTGCTTCTATGACGCGCACGACCACTCGACAAGCTCCTGATATGAGAGGTAGGCTCAGAACCTTGAGCTTTTCGCATATGTTTGATGTTTTATCGCGAAAACTAGTGTAGGGTTCACACGGGGAACGAGCAGTAGAGACCTACAGGTAGAGGTAGCCACCTAACGGCTAACCCAATAGCAATAAGGCTTCATAGGGGGTTTACCCTAGCATAGGAGACCACTCTTGAATGCACAAAGGCGGCAAAAAAACCATTGGGAAAAACCCTCGCACCACAAGACGCGCAAGAGGCCACCAAGTGGTCAATCGCCCAAATGCTACCAAAACTCATGGGTAGGAGCATCTCGACATGCTCTACAAGGCTATACAGCCCACATGGCCATAAGGTGACCCGAAGCGGGACTAAGCTTCAGAAACGGCATTAGACACACAAAGCGTCAATTGGCTCTCTCGGCCAAACCGGATGGCCGTTTGCCACCAAACTTCACCACTACAAGAGGTTGTGTGCTCTTGTGACGTTGTTAGCGACGGAAATACACTGGGTTTTTATAACCCCCGGCGTCGCTAAAACTGTCGCTATGAGAGCGTCGCTATATAGAGACGCTCATACCGACGGTCATAGCGACGGTTATAGCGACGTTTACACGGAAGTCTATAGCGACGCTCATAGCGACGCTACAGAGCCATAAATAGCGACGCCCGAGAGAATTTTTTTTTGGTGACAGGGCATTGAATGCCCTGCCACCCATCAACCATATTGTACTTGATTCACTTTTTAAAAAAAGTGCAAGGGTAGATAATAGACCCAAAATAGTCACCCACAAGACGCATTGTTTGCAAAATTGACAAGCGTAAAATTGACAATTGTACACATCATAGGCAAAATGAATTGATTGGCAAATGTAATAATGACAATTGTACAACATCACAGGCATAAAGAATTGATTGGCAAAATGAACTGCGGTGACAAATGTAATAATATACATGGTTCAAAAAGACGTATAAAATCCGTCTCATGATACATAAGCTATGAGAAACCCTAAACTAATGCTATCTAGCTACGGCTAAACTGACGTCGTCTAGTCAGACGTCTCATCGCGTCCAAGCGGTGTATCTGTCGGATTCTGCAAAAAAAGACAATAAGACAGCTTTCAGTAAGTATAAACATATAACGACATTTATAAAACAATACAAAAAATAGAAAAGAGTAAACCCTAATACTAACCATGCCGCCGCGAGAACTGAGAATGTCCATCAGGGCGTTTAAGCCCTTCCTGCTTGCGTACTCGTACTCGTACGGTGTGGGATCACGTCCTGTCATCGACCACTGTCAAAACATACAAAGAATTCATTATATTAGAATTAAAAAACTCATAAACCCTAAACTATCGAACATAAAGAGCAATGCGAAAACACTTACAAAATCGGCCTCAAATGATGCCCATCCACCGCTCCCCAAGTGGTGCGAGCTCCCTGCCTCTACTCGCGCTCTGGCTGCATCCTTTTGTTGCTTCCACTTGTCGGGATTCTCGCACGCTGCTTTCTTCGCATTCTTCCAATCTTCTTTGGCCAGCCAATCTGGCCTGTTCCACCCATGCTTGATTGCTTTTTGCACTTCGGAACGCTTGTGTTTGCAGTATTCGTGCATTCGAATCTTCATCAGGTCTTCATTGAAGCGCTGATCCCGTGTTGGAACGGGAAACTCATCATGAAGTATGCTGATGACTCTGTTTTTTAAATCACTTGGTACTTCACTCCATTTGTTTAGTATGTAGTGTCTAAACAGCTGAGAGCAAAGACCACGCATGCGCGAGATCACCTTCTTGCCGTCATCATCCATGATGATGCCGCCGCTGAAGTCGACGGAGTAAGGCAAGCCCTCTGGCCGGTGACGCGTGAACCTGGGTGTCCCGGCAGGGGTCTCTAGCGGTGTGTCGATGGGGGTACGGACGTCAGGTGTCTCCACCGGCGTCTGGGCCCCGAAGCGAGGAGTGTCGAGTGGGGTGGCTCCTGGCGGAGTAGGTAGAGGTGTGTAGCTGCTAGGAACAGTCAGCCGTGAAAAACCTGGCGTAGATGGCGATGTTGTGGCTGGTGTGGGGGCGGGCAAAGAAGGGGAGGGTAAAGAGCCTCGTCGAACACAAGGCGGTGTGGAGGCATTAGTGGCGGAATCCCCACAACAACCGCCACCACCACCACTAGAGCGCCGGTGTCTAGACGAGTGTGAAGCTCGTCTCGTCGACGCCGAAGCTTCGGAGCGCGCCGAATGCTCCGAAATAGAGGGAGATGCGGATGGAGTAGGAACGCGCGATGATGCGCCAGAGCGATGACGCTCCATGTACCACTGTTTCTGCTGCGGTGACAAAGAAGAAAGAAACTCCTCATCATCCATACCTGCATTAAACACACGAATATTTAAACTTAATATTGAATGAATAGAGTAGACAATGACGCAAAGACCATTAAATACAATGACGTAATGACGCATTTAAATACAATGACGCAATGAATTGAGTGATAGAAGAGGCAAGTCAAAAACTCAGAATTTTCAATCAAAAGATGTGAGCGCGAGTAGAAAAGAGCGTTATACACCATGGAAGGTACTTAGAGAGCCAGAGCTTTTACAACACGGAGCAAAATTGTTCAAATACAATATTTGTGGCTTTAAGAGATCTCTCTCTCATCCTCGCATAACTCAGCATAACTTCCTATATCTATATAGAGCTCTCCGTTTAAACACATATCCATGGTTTCATTTTGTAGCTCCTCTGCATGCACCCCATATAGAGTAGTAGCATCTTGATGCTCGTCTGGCACCACCGCAGCGGCTTCTGATTGAGCATCTTCTCTGATCTCCTCCATTGATGCCGTTGTGATTGGCACATGGTAGCCTTCATACGTCCTTGCACTACGAGGGGCTACCTCTATGACGTACCACCAGTTTGATGTAGACTTTGTAGGATGAAATATTACCTGCCAGAGCCACATAACTTACATGAGAGCTTTCAAGCACATAACTTGTAAAAGGGGGATGTTAACTATTTACATACTTACTTGTTCACAATGCTCGGGTAGTACGAAAGTGTCTCTTAGGTCAGCCCATTTCTTAGTAGAATCCACCTCAAGAAAACCAGACTCTCCTCTACGCACAGTAGCGTTGCGACCCTCCATGATTATCTTGAACCATTGCACGTCAAACAAGTCGACAAAAAATCCTCTGTAATCGATCCTCAAAATCTCTTGCAGCGTGCCGAAGTAAGTGAGTTCCGCCACCACAGGATCTGCATCAGAGGAACGTCGTCGACTAGACTGTTCAAATTTTGCCACAACGAACAAAGATTATGAGTGGCCGTTCAAACATTTAGAAATAAAGTCACTAGCTAGTCGTACATTGCAAACTTACCTTGGTCGCGCAACCCCGAGAGTACTCCCACTCTTCCTCAGTCACTTCGTCACCGCATTGTTGTGCGCTTTTCAATTGGTTGTGCAACCATCTTAAGCTCATGAAGGTTGGTAGGCTCTCCAGAACCGTCGGATAGTGCATCGGTGGTCGTCTTCCCCGTCTCCACTCGATTCGTGCCCTTTGTCGCTCTTGCTTTGCATCCTCATATTGTGAAATCCACTTTTGCATCACTGGATTGTGAAGCATGCAAAATCGGTTGATTTTAGCCTCTAGATCTTCCGTCATCTTCTTCTCAACACCGAGATTGCACATGACAATCCCAGATATGCGCTCATCATCTATGGTTCGCCATAGCGTGTCCCGGGCTTTATCAAATCCGTCTAGCCACTCTCCAATGTACACTAGGGACTCTGATACCAACCAACCTTCTGCCATGCTACCCTCCGGACGTGCCTTTTGACGCACATATCCCTTAAGCGTTTTCATGAAACGTTCTAAGAAGAACATCCATCTGGAATGAACTGTGCCAGCTATTTCCACCTCATCAACTATGTGAACAAGAAGATGCACTTGAATGGTTAGCATGGTAGTAGGAAAATGTTTCTCAAACATGCACACAAACTCCGCAGCATTTAGTTTGGTGAATGGTATGGAGTCTACGTTGATTTCCTTTTGTGAGATCCATTGCACCAGCTTTGCAAGTTTGTAGATTGTGTTACGGATGTCGAGAGACAAACATCCCTCAATGGCAACCGGTAAAATAAACTGTAAAGTATGTGCAGCAATGATATTAAAGTCCACATTTTATGCAATGATATTAAAGTCCACTATGAACGTACCTGACACATTTTATGCCAATCGTGTGACTTCAAACCGGTAAGCTTTCCTTCTTTAGTAAAACACGTTCGGAGCGAGTGCATTACGCCAGTGGGGGTCCGCAAAGATCGAATGGTCTCTTTTACTTTGCGTTCTTGGGCTCCTGTGAAAATCCATGGTGCTTTAGGGAGTTTTATCGATCCATCAGACACTGTTTGCAGCCAATATTGCTCCATACGATCCACATTTCTAAGGTCAACTCTGGCTCCCAAAGTATCTTTCTTACCGGTCAAATGGTCCCATAGTAGATTACCCACATTCTTGAATATGTGCATTGGATCGAGCAAGTGATTGATCATGAGTCGGGGCCAGTATGGTAACTCGTACCATAGAGATAGTCTCTTCATCCTTGGAGGCAATCCGTCATCGCACATCTCCTTCTGCTCTAGCCATGCTTGTGCAGACATCCTTGGTGGCTCTCTTCCCAAAAAGCCGTCGCGTAACACATGATTCTCTGGAAGATACACTTGATGAACTTCGTAGATTTGCTTCTTCAGTGAGGGCGCCCTACGTGCATTCAGTCTAGGTCCACATGTGACACATGCTCTGTATCCGCTTGTTTGAAGCCCTGCATGTATACACATGATAATAGATCAACTATGGGAAAAAACAAGATTTACAGTGTCTGAGTGAGGAGTGTCAATAGATCACCTGAGCATTCTGTTAGCCCGGGATAGTCATGCATGGTCCACATTAGAATGCCTCTGATCAAAGCATTCCGTCGTCCTGTGTGTCGGCTCATATCCACCACCTCTATGCCAATCCACAATTGTTGTAGCTCTTCCAATAGTGGACGAAGATACACATCCATATTCCCCACTTTATATCGCCCTGGTACAATCAAGCTTAGCCATAGGTGCCCCTTCTTAGTAGTCAACCACGGGGGAATGTTGTAGTTGACGATGACAACGGGCCATACACTGTAAGATGTTGATCTTTGACCAAATGGATTTACGCCATCCATAGCCAGGCCTAAGCGCAAATTTCGAGCTTCCCTGGCAAAATCCGACCATGTTCCATCTATATGTTTCCAGGCTGCGCAATCTGCAGGAATTCGTAGCACACCATCCGAAGATTTATTCTCCTCATGCCATGATGCTAGGGCGGCCATGGACTTACATTCGAAGAAATGCTTGATGCGAGGAAGCAGAGGAAAATGTCGCAAAACCTTTTGTGGAATTTTTGTCCCGTGGAGATCTACTCGATATCTTTCGGAATCACATTTCGGACACTTCTCCATGTCTATGTATTCCCCTCTGAAAAGAATGCAGTCATTAGGACAAGCGTGGATAGAATTGTAATCCATCCCCAAGTTTCGCAAAATCTTTCTTGCTTCATCTCGGGAATCTGGCATCACATTGTCAGCTGGTTGTATGTGCTCTTTAAGCAATCTACACAACATAAAAATACGATACAGTCGTGTAAAAATCTATCAGATCATTATACATTTAAAGTTTTATTAAAGTAAACTAATTGTAATAGATCACCTGAAAAGCGCTGTGACGCTAGTGTCACTCCATCCAAACTTTGCCTGCATGTTGAGAAGAACCAGGAGTGCTTTCAATCTAGACATACGTTCTCCATTATACAATGGCGTATCGGCTTCACTTTTCATATCATCATAGATAAGCCTTTCTGAATCCATGATCGTCTCGATCATTTCATCAATCTCGGGCTCAAACATTGCCTCGTTGGGAATGTGCTCTGCATGATCATCCCCCGAGCTGTCAGAGGCTACATCTTGTGGCCTCACATATGCTGCTTGACCAAAGCGCCTGCGAACACGTCTATTGGGTTGCAAGATTGCTGCTTGTTGGCCAGCGTCAGAGTCCGACGAGTTATAATTGGCAACAACTCGATCTATAATAGATGGATCGAACTCGCCAAATTCGCGAACGTGCTGCAAAGAAACATGTCTTGTCCGTCGCACAGCATGCTTGCATTGATTACAAGGACATAAGACCCTCGTTGAGAGATAGGTGTTTCGGTTGGACGGTCCCACATCCTCGTCACTACTCATAATGAGGATAAAAATCTTATAACCTGGACAACAAATTTAATATTCTATTGGCATTCTTCGTCTTATCTCTCTCTCTCTCTCTCTCTCTCTCTCTCTCTCTCTCTCTCTCTCTCTCTCTCTCTCTCTCTCTTTACCTCACATTCTCTAGTCATGTCCAATCCCCGCACACCTCGGTCTAGAGGTGCACGAAGATCAGAACCACCGGGTTATAATCTCGTCTTTATTGGTCAATACCTATATTTGTGGGTACAAGAAATCTACAGACCCACGTCTACATCATACTGCATGTAGTGGACAAAATCCCTTTGCCTCTTCTCTAGCTGTAGCACTTCACAGCATCTTAACATCTTTTCACAGTAGATCTTTTCATTGTTCGTCTAACTCTAAACCCTAAACCGTAAGTAATTCTTGCGTGGACTCGATCTAACGTAAATAAGCATAAATCTAAATAAACGTAAATCTAACTAAAAATAAATCTAAATCTAATTTAACGTAAGTCTACATCTAACCTAATCTTTAACGTCTTTTGGGATAGTTTCCTACGACGTTAAAACTCTCTTCTTCTTGTGTGTGTTTGTGTGTGGGTAAACCTAAATAAACCTAAGTCTAATCTAATATAACATAAATCTAAATCTAACGTAAATTATGTTATATTAAAAACAAAGAACTAAACTAACAGGGATTATAAGAACCTTAAAACTGATTTAACACATAATTTTTCACATAACTCGGCAAGAGTTGGCATTCTCATCACTAAAGATGTGAGAGTTAACTTCCGGCGGTGACGCTGCCTCATCTCCATCCACATCTGACGACAGCAATTGGCCCTTTAGACCGTTCTTGCTCTTGTTACTAACTTTGAAGTTGCTGTTGAATGACTAGAGGTTGTCTAGATGGTCATTGTGTCGGGGATGTAGTGACTCTTGCCGCCCTGAAGATCCACCTTCTTCCCTATCTTCTGAAGACATTTCACCAGTACTTTTGGATCGATGGAGCCCACCATGAGTGAAGGTAGCAATACCCTATATTCCATTGAGGGCTTTCTTCACCCGCTTCATGCAGGCATCGCAGTCTATGGAGACCTAAATCTAATCTAATATAACGTAAATCTAAATCTAGCATAAATAAACGTAAATCTAATTAAAAATAAACCTAAATCTAATCTAATTTAACTTAAATAAACCTAAATCTAATTTAACGTAAGTCTACATCTAACCTAATCTTTAACGTCTTTTAGGATAGTTTCCTACGACGTTATAACTCTCTTCTTCTTGTGTGTGTGCGCGTGTGTGGATGTGTGTGCCAATAAAAAGAGATAAATGGTATAACCTTTCTATCACCCATGCCAAGTATGATAGATTGGTTATGCCATTTCCCTCTTGAATAATAGGTCTTGAGTTCAACTCCTCGTCGGCTAGATCTTTAGGTCTTTTAATTTTAATTAGTTTCCTACGATGTTAAATTAGTTTCTCTCTCTTTCTCTCTCAATGTGTGTGCGTTTTTTTGTTTATGCATGTTTTCTCTCTCTTTTCCTCTCTCAATGTGTGTGTTTTTTGTTTATGCATGTTCTCTCTCTCTTTTCCTCTCTCAATGTGTGCGTTTTTTGTTTATGCATGCTCTCTCTCTCTTTTCCTCTCTCAATGTGTGTGTGCATTCTTTGTTTATGTATGTGTGTGTGCGTTTTTGTTTATGTTTGTACTCTCTCTCTCTCTCTCTCTCTCTCTCTCTCTCTCTCTCAAAAACACTATGTGTGTGTGTGTGTATGTGTGTGTGTGAGAGAGAGAGAGAGAGGGAGAGAGAAAGAGGGGAAGGGAACATGAGAGTGAGGAGAGGGAAGGAGCATACCTGGCTCTCCTTCCTCTCCTCGTGTGTGTGTGTGTGTGTGGAGAAGAAAGAGAGAGAGAGAGAGAGAGAGAGAGAGAGAGAGGGAGAGCGTTACCTGCTCCTTGCTTGAGGGCGCCGAAAAACTCAGATCTGAGATCTGAGTTTTTGGGCGCTCTCTGTTATTTTTTTAGCCCAGTCGGCGTCGCTATGAGCGTCGCAAATTTACAAAGAAATTTGCGACGCTCATAGCGACGCCGGGATTTTTTTTTTGAGCGTCGCTGATATGAATAGCCTCTTGTAGTGCACGAGCGGCTTGCCTAGACCATCAACAACCAAGTCCTATGGTGGTAGACCACCACAAGTCATCGACGGCATGTAAACGCAACCACGGGCGCTTCCAGAGTGACAAATCTCCAAACGGAGCTCTGGTGAAGCCAAAGCCAACAAAAACCATATGGCAAGGCTCCCCAAGGAACCATGAAGCTATGGAGACTAACATCAAGAAATTTCATCGCCGAAAAGCACTCCAAGAGTCAGGAAACGACTCAGAGGCTCTGAAAGTCAAATAGGGAGTTTCTATCTATCTTTTTGACTTTTTTATTGAAATAAGGCTTAAAGGGGACTCAAGGGAGCTAAGGGCATATACTAGTAGCACTTCTTCCAAAAGAATTCCTCAAAAGACATCCTACGTGTAGGATGTCTCAGGGCCTCTTTTGCAAGCCAAACTCAATATCTCACCTCATACACAGCTTCTACATGCTAGCCATCAAGTTTCATCACATTTGGACAAGAGTTGACCTCATATGCATAAAAACAAAAAACGGAAATTCAGAGCATAGAGGCAATAAAGGGTCATAGACCTACCAAAACTAGTCCAGATCACATGAAACTTGCACAATATACTCATTATCACATTGCCAAGCTAACTGTGGAGTCAGATATGAAAAAAATAGTGAAATAGACATCCTACCCGTAGGATGTCTAAATGTCCTATTTGACCTCCAGCTGGTGTTTTTGAGTTCCACATATCTTTATAACATCTTCACAAGCTCATATATCAAATTTCAAGCCAGACCCATCACATTTGGCCCCCAAAACTTCGAAGATGCACTTTTCTGAGCCTAAAAAGACTAAACATGCTCCTAACAACACCAATGCTTATCCAAATCAAAATCTAAGAACAGGGCCATGTTCTACATGCTAAGGGCTACCCACAGAACCAAAATCAAGTCATTCTGAGATAAGAGACATACTACGCGTAGGATGTCTCCAAGGTCATATTGACCTTCTATGCATGAGTTGACATCATGGGAGTCTTTTACATGGTATAAGAAGCCTATATATCGAATTTCAATCCAATTGGATATCATTTGCCCATCCATATAGGACATCCTACCCATTTTGTGAGCCAAAAGCCTAAATCTGCTCAAAATTGCACTTTTTGATGTCCAAACCAAATTCCAAGTACATAGCCATGTTGCACAGGTCAAGGGCCACAAGCATGTCAAGTTTCATCAAAATCAGAGGAAGTAGACATACTACGTGTAGGATGTCTACATGCTTATTTTTCAGCCAAAAACCTACTATGGGCACATGCATGGCTTCCCTAGTCCCTTTTGAGTTCTTATTTCAATTTTCAAGTCATTTGGGTAGTCAGAACTCAGTTTACCAGCAAATCTGTGAAAAAAATGCTAACTTTGGACTACTGAGTGCAACAGGATCCATGGCAGCTACAAAGTCGCCTGCAAAGAAGAAGAGGATGGCTATCAAGGACTACTTAGAAGAAGTGGAGCCTTTTGTTATCCCAGAGGGAACCTTGAAGCCCACAAGCACTTGGATTCAAGATAACCTACTAGAAGCCAATGATCTGAGAATCTACCAAACAATGTTTAAAGATCCAGAGGGAAATGCAGTGGAGCTACCCATGATCCCTCAAGAGCTCAATGAATTTGTCAGGAGCAAGATGGGGGACTATTTGGAGAAACTGGATCTCCATCATTACTTTGAAGCCTTGCCAGCAGGGATTGATGTTAAAAGAGTGTGGGAATTTGTCACCACAATCAAAGATAACGGCATAGCCAGAGTTATAGATCTACAAGGCAAGTCTAATAAGATGATTGTCATCACAAAGGAGGTGGTGGCAGCAGCACTTGACCTCTCTAATGCAGGAGATAGTGTGACTAAGAGGCGGGATGACATTAAGGTCTACTCAGAGAAGAAAAATAACTATACATCTGAAGATATTGCAAGCCCGAAGGTGGCCATCATGAGCCAATTATACAATCAGTACTTCCACATGTGTACCAAGCGGCCACAAAAATACAGGATGCCACCTGGAGCTATTGCCACCACTTTCACTTGGGCGATGCAGAAGAGCCGCCCGATGGAAATGGACTATGCCGCTTACATTCACTACAACCTTGTGAGAATGGGGACCAAAAATCCCACTTATATTGTGCCTGGTGAGTTGATAACCAAAGTCATCTATGGAGCATTGGATGCCAAGGGAAATTGGCCTCTACCTCCCTCCCAAAATGATTGGCTCAAGCTAAAGGAAGACAAAGAAGAAGAGCCTCCTAAGGCTCCAAGGGTAGCCACAAGGTTGAAGTGCCGTTTAGAGACAATGCCAAAAGAGCCGCCACAGCCCAAGAAGGGGAAGAAAGCAACTCTACAGGTGCCAGTAAAGGAAACAAAGTCACAGAAAGCAGCAAGGCTGGAAATACTAATGGAGAGTTTCAGAGTTGAGAGGATGCTAAAAGGGGATATGAGCGAATTATGGAAGCCCTCACTTGAGGCTATACCTGGATCTTCTCAAAGGACTAATAGGGATCACTTTGAAGATTATATAAATAATTTCGAGCTCTTAGATGCTACAGCTGAGAATATCTCAAACATACCTTTTACCGAAGAAGAAGTTGATGATGTGAGACGACAGCTGCTGAAAGAGCAGGAAAATGCAGAAAGAGAGAGGAAAACAAAGGCTAATCGGGACTTCAAGAAGAAGCAACCAACCCCACCATCAAGCCGAGAATCCATCCCTCCACCATCACCACCTCCTCTTCGTCCTCCTCAACCTCTACAGACTGAGGAGTTAATTAAATCTGAGAAGCTGCAAGTCTCTAAGAAAGAACGGGACAAAGAGAAAGAGTTTGAACCAGAGCTGGAGAAGCCAGATCCAGAAGCAAAAAACTATAGAATATTTTTTGATCTACTAGCTGTTGGATACTCTCGCAAAGAGGTAGCTCATGCAGCTTTTTAGTTGTCTAGCACTAGGCCCAAAAAATATATGTTGAGCCCTCGATTGGTGGAGTTGAAGGAAATGGCCACAGATACAATGGATTTACAGCCACAAGCCAATGATTGGGATGAGGTGATGCAAAGAATCACTGGGTTCAGAGCAAGGTCTATGGCCACTGAGATTGAGTGTGATAATCTCAAAGTAAATGAAGTTTAGATCAAAGCCGAGGTGGACTCACTGCAAAAGCAGGACCAAGAGAACACACAGAAGCAAGCCAAGTTGCAAGCTGATCTGGACGCGGCACTAAAAAGATGCCAAGAGCTGGAAAGTCAGAGTCAGGCAACAGACCAAAATCTTCAAAGAGCAGATGAGGAGTATAAAAAAATCAGCAAATCACCGACGGATGCGGAGAAAGAAAGGGACAACTTGACACTCCAGCTTGCCGATGAGTCTAAAGAAGTGGAGACTTTGAGGAATGCTAAGGAAAAAGCTGAGCTAGAACATGAGGCCAGCCAAGACGAAGTTATAGAGTTGAAAGATCAAATAAAAGTGAAAGATCAGACAATCCTGAGGCTAAGGGCATCTCCGGGCAGAGTCAGAGCCACGGCCTCAACTAGCACTGCTTCAGAGAAGGATATGTATGAAGAACAGATGAAGGAACTGCAAAAGGAGTTGACACTAGAGAAGAGACAAAGGTTGATGCTGGCCAAGGGCTCCCTAGTGATGCAAACCGTTTGGAGGATGAGAACAAGGCCATGGAAGATGAACTAGCAGCCTTGAAAAAGAAGATGGATGAGGATCTCAAGAAGATGCAAACTAAAAATGAAGACACCAAGAAGAAGCTAGAAGAGGCTGAGAAAGCCAATGCTGAATTGAACGACCTTTTAGTGACCATGGGAGATCAAGCTGAACAGGAAAAGAAAGCATATCAAAAGCAGATTGATGAGCTAAAAGGCCAACAACAGACTGAAGAGCCACAATTGAGCACAGGGCCAGCAGCTATGGAAGGAATTGATATAGAAAATGTGTCAGATCCAGTGGACACAACAATGCAAGAGGACATCCTTGTGGGACCATCCCAAGAGCCTCGGGATCTGACACAAGAAGAAGAAGACAATCTATAAAAGGCAATAGAAGTGGCCATAAAAGACACCGCCAAAGAAGCAATGCAGTGGGAGCAGAGGATATTGTAGTCTATGACCATTCAGAAATTAGATGCAAATGTCGTTCGACATGAATGGCTACAACCCTCTCTTCCATATCCTCTTCTCAAGTATGAAGCTGCTAACAAGAGGATTAAAGAGGAGCTGATAGTGCCACTATACGAAGAAGATATCAGCAAACCAGAAGGTGTTAAGCTTATTGTGGACTCTCAGCCAAAATGGAGGAAGACATGGCTAACTAAATACCCACAGTATTTAGTACATTTAGTAGAGGTGCCTAAAATAATCAGAGACAACCTTAGCTTTTGCCCTCTACCAAGGATGCGGACCTGGAAAGAACAAGAAAAGCCACCCCACGTGGCTCAACTACCCAAAGTTGCCAGGCCTGAAGGCACGTGAGAGAATGAGTGAGCAATACATGGTAAAAACCCTAACGGGCGCCATTAAATTGTTCACTGGCTCGCCTGAGCTCTCTTGCATTATGCTACGGAAGAAATGTAAAACCCTTCTGGAAATTTTTGAGATCTTTAAACCTGGACAGGCAACAGACATCATATTTTTCTTCCAAGATACATATAGATGTGCGTATGAACTATCTGCTCAACCTTCCCATGAGGTGATACATGCCCTTTACCAGCGAATAATGTTTTTGCCCTCGTACCATCTCCAGACCTTTGAAGAAGCCTTCTACACCGGTTTCTTCACCATCGATACATATATATTCGGCCCTACATTACTGGCCTAGCATGCATGGTATGAGTCTGTTCTGAAGATGCACCAAAGCCTCCACTGAAGAAGCAATTCTACTCTCATGGCGGGGATGACATGATCTAGGAGGGGGGGAGTGTTAGCGGCTGGAAACACTCAACGAGGATGATTGCCCGGCGGGATACTAATTTCCTTTGTGATCATTCCTTAATTGAGAAGAAACCGTCATTTCACATTTGTAGATAGTGGGGTTCGCAAAATCTTCCAAATTGTATCCCATTTTTGACATTTAGACTTAGTAAATGGTTAAATTGGAACATTAGGGTTTGAGATTGTAAGGTATTTATACCACTTTTGCCCTTAATGCAAAAAACCTTTTGTCATTTTCATAAGTTTGTCTGTGTGAGTTGAGCGTACTCTGTGTAAGAGAGAGAGAGAGAGAGTTCAGAGCTTCGCTATGCGTGCCCTAGTGATCCGTTTGAAGAATCGAGAAGTGCATCTCCTTGCCGCCGAAGAGAGCTACGCGCCAAGCTCATCACTGCATGCGTACGGCCCATTTCCGCGACATAGACCCACGAGCCTTATCTAGGGTTTTGGTGAGTTTCTGGTGTCTGCTTTCTTATTGCAGCATATCCACGCGTTCGAATCGAGATAAGATACGCATTAGGCATGTTAGTTTCAGAAAACATCGACTTGTAAATTTTGACCAGACATCCTACGCGATTCTGCAACGGGTGTTTAGGGTTGGGGTTTTGGGTCACGAACCTTAGGGAGAGCGACCTATTGGTGTTAATAGGATTTCCCTCAAGTTCCGTAGCGTTTTGAGAACGGTTGACGAGTATTTGGCTCTTGAAAGCGTTGTAGGAAATCTCCTCTTGTGTACTCTTGAAGGCTGTAACTTAGACATTGGGTAGAGACCTCTGTAGGAAGTAGTCAATAGTCGGTCGAGTGTAGGTTGACACCCTATGCTTGCTTCCACGGGCCTGCGGGTCGAGCTTCGTCCTTAGCTGACAAATCTTGTTAGGTGAGTTCTCGCTGTGCTGACGTCCATCGCGGCGTATCCGCCAACACAAGGGCATCCAAGTGTGCCCTAGGGTCCACAAAAAGGGGCATTCAAATGAGTTTTACATGAGTTCAAACCACCTCCCTAGCTTCATAGCTCGAATCTACATTTGTAGGGCTTATTTGGGGTGAATATTAGTGCCTTCTAGAGCCAAGATTCATTGATACTACTACATTGTACTACACTCACTACTTCTACTTAAGTATCCCATTTTGTGCACACTTCTAGTGACCCGCTAACATTGGCGACATTGCTTGGGATTAAAATCCTTAGGTGATGATTGACCTAGTCGTACAAAAAAGTTTCCTTTTCAAAGATTTTGACAACCATTTCATTTACATTTAGGAACTAAAGCAGCTAGACAAGGTTTTAGCTCTTAGTTACCTTGTTATATCTTGTGTATTCTGCCATTGATCCTTGCTTAATTATCATTATGAATGCTACTCCTATTAACCCACCCTAATCCTTACAAGTGGTATCAAAGCCATATGATGTAGTTAACTTTTTTCTAGTACCATTTTGATTCTTGTTATTTACACAAATCAAGTGTTTGATTGATTATGTATGGGCGTGATCTTGGAAGACCCAAGTTAGCCACTACCCTCCATGGTTAATTAAATCTTAATCAGAAAGAGTCTAGACTTGCATCAATGCACATAGTCCTCATTGCATCCCCTCCATCCCTAATTCACTAATTTTACCTTTAATTGGATCATTCATTGATCTCATTCCATGCTCAAGTATCCAATTTTATGGAGCATTAAGTGGATCAATACCTAATCATAATTAGGGTACTTACTTTCTTGCTTTGGTGTGTTTCTTAGACATCGTTTTCTTTTCTTTTGCATAAAATTCAATCCATAAAAGATAACTCATTCCTCATACTTCTTGTGTGTGCATTTGCTTTATAAGGACTCCTTTTGTGAGACCAAACCTTTCTCTCTCCCTGATCTCTTGCCCTTTTATATGGGTTTCTTTTTTCCAATGTATGCTCTTAGCATATCCTCTAGAACTTGATTAACACGTTCAGTCTGACCATCCATTTTTGGATGATTTGCAGTATTAATGTTGAGTTGTGTACCCAATCATTTAAACATAGCCCTCTACAAATGAATGTTAAACTTAGGATCACGATCACTACAATATTGTTGGGCAACCCGTACATTCTATACAGATTATCAACATATACTTAGCTAAATCTGGAGTTTTAATGTGGATTTGATTGGAATAAGTTTGCAAAGTTTAGTCAACCAATCTACTACCACCCATACCAAGTCATGACCTTGTATAGTGGTTGGTAAACCCATAATAAAATCCATAAAGATACTTTTACATTTACCATTGGGAATCTTTGATGGATGCAAGAGACCTCCTTATTTTAGGCGCTTTGCTTTATTATCTTGACGTTTTTGGCAATGCAAGACATAGTCTTTAACATAGTCCTAGCTAGTAAAATTGTTGTCATATGAGAGCATAAGTTTTCTTTATGCTTGGGTGTCCTGCATTATGACTATCATGATATTCATAAAGAATTTGGCACCAAATGTCTGTGTCTGTTGGTAAAAAAACTCTTCCCTTATCGAGTGAGACCCATCATCTATGGAAAAATTCTTCCATCTCTGCAGCTCATCGCTCGAAAGAGGAGAACTGGGTTTGGAGGAAAAAGACACAGTGCTAGCATTGGAGTGAGAAGGATCCCTCATTTTCACATGACTCCACACTTTGGAGTATGTATCATCATGCTCATATTTTCCCTTTAAAGATTCCAAAAAAGCACTTTGCAGCTTTGTAAAGAGAAGAGACTTGATCTCAGGCCTATGGCTAAGAGCATCAGCTACCACATTGTATCGCTCTTTATGACACAAGAGATTAACATCATACTCGTAAAGAATCTCAACTCACCTGGCCTTTCTACCCTTCAAATCAATTTTTTGCGTAAATCATTTTTTCAAATACAATTGGCTTTCCCTCTTGCAAAAAGACTGCTCCAATAGCATGATTACTAGCATTTGTTTCAAGCACAAACAATTTCATAGGGTCCAAAATAGCTAAAATAGGAGTTGTAGCTAATGCAACCTTAAGAGCATCGAAACATTGTTGTTGAGCTTCTCACCACTGAAAGGTTTTCTCCTTGGCTTTCAGTTGTTCATCATAGGAATAACATTATGAGCATAGTTTTTAATGAATTGTTGGTAAAAATCTGTAAATCCCAAGAAAATATGCAACTCTTCTAGATTTTTGGGAGAAGGCCATCTCTTTCTTTCAAATACAATTGGCTTTCCCTCTTGCAAAAAGACTGCTCCAATAGCACGATTACTAGCATTTGTTTCAAGCACAAACAGTTTCATAGGGTCCACAATAGCTAAAATAGGAGTTGTAGCTAATGCAACCTTAAGAGCATCGAAACTTTGTTGTTGAGCTTCTCACCACTGAAAGGTTTTCTCCTTGGCTTTCAGTTGTTCGTCATAGGAATAACAATATGAGCATAGTTTTTAATGAATTGTTGGTAAAAACCTGTAAATCCCAAGAAAATATGCAACTCTTCTAGATTTTTGGGAGAAGGCCATCTCCTAACGGCATCCACTTTGGATTTATCCATATGGTGTCCGGTGGCTGAAATATCCCAAATAATGAATTTCCTCCTTGAGAAAATCACACTTGGATTCCTTGGCATATAACTTGTTCTGCCATAGCGATTAAAACACCTGCTTCAGATGTTGTAAGTGCTCTATCTCATAGGAACTATACACTAGAATGTCATCAAGGAAAATGATAAAAAACTTGTCCATGTTCTAGCATAGCAATTCAAACTCCTGCTTCAGATGTTGTAAGTGCTCTATCTTAGAGGCACTATACACAAAAATGTCATCAAGGAAAATGATAACAGACTTGTCCATGTATGGTTTCAAGACATTTTCCATAAGCGCCATGAAATTAGCTTGCGCATTGGTCAACCCAAAGGGTATAACAAAAAATTCAAAGTGTCCAAACCGTGTTTAGAAAGACATTTTGGGAATATCAGCAAGCCTAATGCGAACTGATGATATTGTGATTGCAAATCTATCTTTGTAAAGATACAAGGCATGAGTGAGTTTATCAAATAACTCGTTCACTCTAAGCAATAGATACTTGTTCTTAACAACAATAACCGCATTTAGGCCATGATAATCTACACACATGCGCATACTCTGTCCTTTTCTTCACCCACAAAATGAGAGAGGCTCATGGTGAAGAATTGGGCTGCATGAATCCTCTATTGAGGTAGTCAATAGCTGATGTTCCACCTCAATAGCCTTAGAATGACCCATTCTATAGCGTGGTTTACTAACAGGCTCACCACCTGCAACCACATCTCTGCCATGTTGTTCAACACGTATCGACGGTAACCCTGGTGGCAAATCATCTGGAAATGCATCCTTGTATTTCATTAATAATTCTTTTAATTTACTACAAGCACTTACTTGTTTAAGTAATAAAGAAGTAGTTATAGATAGAAGAGAAGAGAGAGAAGAATATGGTGTTGAAGAATTGTCTAGCAAGTGTGGATATAGATAAGAGATTCTTCTTGATCCCAGGATTATAAAGTGCATCAACAAGTGTCAAGGAACTGCCATTTGTAGCAATAAGCACAATCTTTCCAACTCCCTAAACTAGATAAGAGGCATTGTTGGCACAAGTGACTGAATTACCATGAGGGACAGACTCGAGAGAGGTGAACAATTCACGATGTGAGGTAATGTGCTTAGTAGCACCACTATCTAAATACCACACATGTGAATCTGCCGCAACTGACATGCATGAATCATGGACAACAAGATTGTAAGTGCACTCTGCACTAAAAGCCCATTCTACATGAACATCAGCAACACAGTCTCCTTTCACAGAAGACTCAACAATGGCTGCATTTGTAGTGGAACCAGCATTTGCATTGGAACCACCCTCTTTCTTCTTAGCCTCTTTGGCTTTCAGCTTAGGACACTGCTTGATCAAGTGATCAATATCTTTATAATTATGGCAACACATCTTCTTTTTGCCCTTATCACGAGAATTTCTAGACGAATGGCTGCCAATAGAAGCATTAGGAACATAAGTTTTGCCACTCGCAGCAGAACCATAAGAAGTGGCTGCATTGCTGTTACCACCCTTTCTTTGAGAAGCAATAAAAGCCTGTTCAACTGCACGCTGCCTAATCCTGTTTTTTCCAGAAAGTGACTCTTGCAACAGCAATGTGCATAATGCATCAAACTTGACAACTTCAGGATTTCCTTGGGTCATAAGTCTCCAAGTACTAGCAAAAGCCTGGTAAGAATCTGGTAAGGCATCAAGAACAGTCTGCACAAGGGAACTGTCTAAAATGACTTCACCTGTAGAAATAAGTTGCTCATTGATATCCTTGACACCAGCAAGGAAAGTGTCCATATCATCTTACTCATGCATAATCTTCGACTCTAGCTCTTTACATAGCAAAGCAATTTTAGCCTAATTGCGACTTGCATAAAGACCAGCCAAAATATCCCAAGCCTGTTTTGCAGATTTTGTTGAACAAATGTGAGATAATGCAATCAATGCATGAGCCTGGGCATCCTTTACATCCCAACGAGATTGTTCTGCCGTAGGCAAAACAACTCTAATAGCAGAAATCCTTGTAGCAAGACCAGCAACATCCTCAACATCGCCTGCATCCTCAGAACCAGGACGTATATCAATGCCCTGCACAATATTCCAGACGCCCTTTGACACAAGAACATGTTGCATCATGTAAGCCCACATAGGATAATTGTCCCCATCCAACCTGTCCTCAGCAACAAACATCTTAAACACATCTGTGTTGTTGTCAGCCATGGTAAATGCTGCACTTGACGTGAAAACTACCCGGAAATAGGAGAAACGGAGCAGGAACAACACGTGGTATATAGCACAAACTGTAGAAGAGTGTGACACCATATACATGTGGTAGTGATGTGTGTGAACACACTAGGACCGCCGGGGCATTTTTTCCCTCTTTAGGAGGTTTTTCCCCCCGAGCATTGTATATACGCCCATCAGTCTAGGGCTATCTATCTTTCCATTGCATACTAAGTAACACACTCTCTATTGTGTGCCTTGAGCTTCCTTCGTCTTCTCCAAGCTTTGTGCGTTTCTTTGCAACCCTAATTCCAACAATTGGTATCAGAGAAGGTTGCGTCCTCCTGGGCTTAGTCGCCAGCAGCTGCTCCAGCATACGCCTGCTCACTTTCTCCGATTTCAGTGAGCTTTGGCAAGTGTACGTAGGTCGACAAAAATTTCGGGAAGACTCGAAGAGCTCAGTCTGCTCAGATTTTTGATTCGGGCTCATTTCGGCCTCCGTTTCCACTACAGGCAGTACTGCATAGGCTATTTCGTCCTTTTGTGCAGAATTACTGTCAATGCTATTTTTTGCATAACAGGTGCCTCATAGTCTTCTACAGTTTCTGCTATATAGCATGTGTTGTTCCCACTCCGTTTCTTCTATTTTCGGGCAGTTTTCACATCAGGTGCAACATTTACCATGGCTGACAACAACACAGATGTGTTCAAGATGTTTGCTGCTGAGGACAGGTTGGATGGGGGCAACTACCCTATGTGGGCTTATATGATGCAACATGTTCTTGTGTCAAAGGGAATCCCGAACATTGTGCAGGGCATTGATGTACGTCTTGGTTCTGAGGATGTAGGTGATGTTGAGGATGTTGCAGGTCTTGCTCCAAGGATTGCTGCGATTAGAGTTGTTTTGTCTACGCCAGAACAAGCTCATTGGGATGTAAAGAAAGCACAAACTCATGCATTGATTGTGTTGTCTGTGAAGCGCCCATTGTTCCTCACATTCGTTCAGCAAAATCTGCAAAACAGGCTTAGGATATTCTAGCAGGTCTTTATGCAAGCCGCAATGAGGCTAAAATTGCTTTGCTGCGTAAAGAAGGAGTCGAAGATTATGCATGAGGAAGATGATATGGGCACTTTCCTTGCTGGTGTCAAGGATATCAACGAGCAACTTATTTCTACAGGTGAAGTCATTTCAGACAGTTCCCTTGTGTAGACTGTTCTTGATGCCTTACCGGATTCCTACCAGACTTTTGCTAGTACTTGGAGACTGATGACCCAAGGAAATCCTGAAGTTGTCAAGTTTGATGCATTATGCACATTGCTCTTGCAAGAGTCACTTTCCAGAAAAAACAGAACTAGGAAGCATGCAGTTGAACAGGCTTTTATTGCTCCTCAAAGAAAGGGTGGTAACAGCAATGCAACCACTTCTTATGGTTCTGCTGCGAGTGGCAAAACTTCTGTTCCTAATGCTTCTTCTAGCGGCAATTCGTCTGGAAATTCTGGTGATAAGGGCAAAAAGAATATGCGTTGCCATTATTGTAAAGCTAATGATCACTTGATCAAGTCGTGTCCTAAGTTGAAGGCCAAAGAGGCTAAGAAGAAAGAGGGTGGTTCCACTACAAATGCTGGTTCCACTACAAATGCAGCCATTGTTGAGTCTTCTGTGAAAGGTTACTGTGTTGCTGATGTTGATGCAAAATGGGCTTTTAGCACAGAGTGCACTTACAATCCTGCTATCCATGATGCATGCTTGTCAGTTGCTGCAGCTTCACATGTGTGGTATTTCGATAGTGGTGCTACAAAGCACATTACCTCACATCGTGAATTGTTTACCTTTCTCGAGTCTGTCCCTCATGGGAATTCAGTCACTTGTGCCAACAATGCCTCTTATCCGGTTCAGGGAGTTGGAAAGATTGTGCTTACTGCTGCAAATGGCAGTTCCTTCACACTTGTTGATGCACTTTATGTACCTGGGATCAAGAAGAATCTCTTGTCTGTATCCGCACTTGCTAGACTTGGACTTGTAGTCAAATTTGTGGATGAAAGATGTACAGTTTATGATCTCAGTTCTGGTGATGAAATTATTGCATCTGGCCTTTTGTGCCGTGGGCTGTATAAGCTCACTTTGTATGACAAGTGTGGATAAAATCTTGCAAATACTGTTGAAGATTCAAGGGCTATTTCAGATGCAAAACTTTGGCATGCACGTTTTGGTCATCTGAATTTTGCCAGTTTGCTGTGTTTGCAGAAATTTGATATGGTTGCTTCTTTGCCGCCTCTTGAAGCACCTATCAAACATGTTTGTGAAGGCTGTATTTTGGGTAAGATGCAGCATTCTAAGTTTCCAAAGGATGGTTCAGTTCGGGCCACATGCAGGTTGCAGCTTGTGCATAGTGATGTTTGTGGGGCCATGCAAACTCCGTCCTTGGGCAATTACCTTTACTTCGTGACTTTCATTGATGATTACTCTAGGCATGCATGTGTATTTTTTCTTAAAGTGAAGTCTGAAGTTTTTATGTGCTTCAAACAATTTCTGGCTATGGCTGAAAATGTCTCGAGATGTACTATGGGCACCCTCCATTCCGATCGAGGGGGGGAGTATATGTCTCATGAATTTAATGCATTTCTGGCTAGTCATGGAATAAAACACCAACGTATAGTGCCTTATATAACTCATCAAAATGGTGTTGCTGAGAGGAAAATTAGGTCACTGACAAAAATGGCACGATGTATGGTCAAAAGTCAAGCTTTGCCGCATTCTTTTTGTCTTGAGGCCATCATGTGTGCCACTTATGTACTTAACAGATGTCCTACAAAAGCTTTGCAGTCTATTACTCCATATGAAGCATGGCATGATAGAAAGCCTTCTATTGACCACATGCGTGTTTTTGGCTGTGAAATGTATTTTTGTTGGTTATAGTGCTGAAAGCAAAGGTTACAGGTTATATCATCCTCAAACAAAGCGTATTCTGGTTTCACGGGATGTAGTGTTTGTGGAAGATTTTGTTCAGCCCTTGCTGTCATGTACTAGAGACAGTAATGTAAGCTCACAGGACATTTATGACACTTTGTTGCCTCTTTTCAGTGGTGGAAATATGAATGTAATTTCCAATGAGGCAAATGTACAGCCTATGGGAGTTTCTGAAAATGTTATAGATCAGCCTATTACTGATACAGATGTACATGATGTACTTGATGAGGAAAGGGCTGAAAATGAGCAGGCTAGAGGTATGCCAAAATGGCTGGTGCACACTTTGCGTGACAGTAAATTGGATGCACCTTTGTCTAGTCGTACTCGTTCAGGCTCTCTCCATGCATCTTATGCATCAGATTGTTATGCTTTGGCTGTGTCTAGCTTACATGATGTTGAGGAGCCTCTGTCTTTTGATGAAGCACAGAATTCAAAAAATTGGATGGTTGCCATGCAATCAGAATATGATGCACTCATCGAAAATGACACATGGACTTTATGTGATTTGCACTTGTATATCATGGTTGAGTAGAAAGCAACCTACTGTGGCCACTTCGAGTTGTGAGGCTGAGTACAGGGCAGTTTTCACACCTACGGTAGAGTGTGTATGGCTAAGACGCCTTATGGCTGATTTGGGTGTTGGACAGGACACTGCCAACACTATCTACACTGATAGTCAGAGCGCATTGGCAGTTGCGAGGAACCCAGTTTTTCATGCTCGCACAAAGCACATTGAGGTGCATTACCACTATGTGAGGGAGAGGCTCTCAGCAGGAGAGGTCAGCTTGGCTTATGTGCCAACACAGGACAACATTGCAGATCTTTTCACAAAGGCATTGTCTCTTGAGAAGCTTGAAGCTTTCCACAAAGCTTTGGGCTTACTCCCCTTTGTGGACTGATCATGTCCTCAAAGCATGGCACTTCCCTTTACTCATGTGCCAGCTCTTGTTCACCGCATCACTCCAGGGGGGATTTGTTACGATATACATGTGTTAGTGATGTGTGTGAACACACTAAGACAGCCGGAGCATTTTTTCCCTCTTTAGAAGGTTTTTCCCCCCAGGCATTGTATATATGCCCATCACTCTAGGGCTATCTATCTTTCCATTACATACCAAGTAACACAATCTCTATTGTGTGCCTTGAGCTTCCTTTGTCTTCTCCAAGCTGTGTGCGTTTCTCTACAACCCTAATTCCAAATGAGTGTAAGGCGCCTGTTATGCAGAAAACGGCACTGACAAAAATTTTGCACAAAGTGACGAAATAGCTTGTGCAGTACTGCCCGTAGTGGAAACGAAGGCCGAAATGAGCCCGAATTAGAAATCTGAGCAGACTGAGCTCTGTGAGCTCATCCGAAATATTTGTCGACCTGCGAACGCTCGTCAAACCTCACTGTAATCATAGAAAGTGACCAGGCGTGTGTTGGAGCAGCTGGCGACTAAGCCCAGGAGGACGTAACTTGCTCTAATACCAATTGGTGGAATTAGGGTTGCAGAGAAACGCTAATTCCTCTTGATTCCCTTTATTGCAGAGATATGGTGTTCCCCAACTCATTAGCATCTATATACATGCTCTCTTCCCTGTAGGTGAAGTAGATAACATGGTGCCCCAACGATAACATTCTCATGTTTGAGAGGGGAGATGAATAAATCCTTTTTGTCCACATAGATTTGGACATGAAGCCTTTAATTTTCCAATTAAGGAAGTAATAGAGACGTCTTGTCCTTTGATAGCTCCATTGGCTTTCAATGCATCTCCGATCTCGTGGGCTTGTATGCCTAGCTTAGTGGTCAACTCCGTGGATATGAAGTTGTGAGTTGAACCAGGGTCAAACAAAATAAAGGCATCATGATCTTCCATCTTTCCCCAAGCATAGGAAAGGAGAAATCCTTGGCAATGAGCATCCTCTTTTGGAGCTTCAAACATAGAGGCTCTAGGAGTCTCATTGTGGGCAATTCTCTTGGGGCAAGGACGATAACCATGGCCTTGCTTCCCACACTTAAAACATTTGTGGTCCTTACGAAAAGCTTCTAGCTCTTTAGGAGAGAGTTTAATTTACCTTTGTAAACTCCCTTCTCCTTGGACCGATTGTTGTTATTATTGGAATAGCCTTGGTAAGAATTTTGGGCATTGTTTTTCCTCTTGGCATCACTTTTGTCTTTATTTTCCACGGGCTTGACATTCCGTCTAGCCCCTTGTTGGAAATTGATGTGCAAAGCAACCATGGTGTGGTGGATTACTTCGGTGATAGAACCAGGCCGTTGAGAGTTGACATACTCGGCCATCTCTTTGGGTAATCCCGCACATAATTGTTACTTTTGCTCGGCGAAGTCTATCTTTTGAAAGACAGTAGCCTTGAGATATAAATCCCAAAACTTGTCCACATATTTGTGGATAGACTCATGAGAGAGAAGACTCAAACTTTGCCATTCGGTGAGCACTTTGTCCTTTGCATCGCTTCATGATGGAAACTCGTAGAGTTTTCCATGTCGTTGGGGCTTCGCCATTTCTACGATGGCTAGCCCACCATTGACGAGTCAATTTTTGGAAGTGCATAGCTACATTGCATAGCTTGGAGGACTATGTGAAGCCCTCGTCTTCAAAGGCCGCATCAAATTTTTGGATGAAGGCCAATACTTTGTCAGTGGTAGCACCAAAGGTGCCATCATAGGTGAGAAAAGAGATACTCTTTCGTCCCTCTTTGAACTTCTTTAGCTTTTGTGACCTTTGCCATGCAGGGTAACATTTGCGATGTCATCCCCTCTGTATTCTCTAGGAGAATAGCCATAGCTTTCATCAGTAGAGGAGGAAGGTGAAGAAGAAGGAGAAGAGGGTGACCTGTTTCTTACCGTTTTCTTCCTTGGTTTCCCCTCTTTTCTTTTGGAGTGACAAGGAGAAGGACTAAGGGTTAACCGTTTCCTCTTGGGAGGAGTTGGCGATCCTTTAGTCCGCCTTCTTCGTGGAGCCACATCTTCAGAGGAATTTATGGATTCATTACTTTCTTGATCTTTGGATTCCTCCTCTCGTATGGGCGAGAGTCTTCTTTTGGGGGTCTCATCAAAAGGTCCCCTAAGCTCTCTCTCCTCTTCGAGACGAAAGTAAATCCCATAAGCACGAAGATTTTAGTAACTTCGGCTTGCAAAGCGGAGTTGCCCATAGCTTGTTGCAACCTAGTGACAAGATAATTAACAAACATGGGGGCATCATCATTAGCACCTTCATGTGCAAAATCAAAGTTATCAATGTTCATTCTACTCTCTTGGTTATTGTCAGCCATGTTAATCAAACTTATGTGTTTACTTAGTGTATGCTTTGGCAATTCAAAACCTTAGTTGCTAATCCTCTTAGCCTTTGAAAATAAGCACTTAAGTATCTACACCTACGGCTCAAATTTGTTAATTATACAGAGTAGTGGAGTGAGTCTAACATAGCGAAGTTGCTGAGGGATAGCTCCTTTCGGACTTCTTATGGCTCAATAATGGTAAAGCCGTAGGCAAGTCTAAAAAGACTCCATTATTAAGACCAAAGCTCCCGAGCTGTGCACCATATCCCACATAGTGGGCTCAACAAAACCGATAATAGATCCTAGTCCCACTTACCCTAATATAATCAACACAATCAACTGTTAATAGGTTACTTAAGGACTTCTCTTCTTAAGCAAGAAAAGGGAAACCAAATGCTCTGATACCAATGTAATGGAAATGGCCTATGAACTTTGAGAGTAGCGGAATTAGGAAACTAGATGAAGCTTTGTGAGATTACTTTGTGAGCATAACAGGTGAACTTAATTGATGGTAGCAACATTAACATGGTACTTAGTTAACTTGGCATGAGCAATACTTCTGCAAGAGAGAGAGAGAGAGTTTAGAGAACATGCCAATAGTTGAGGACCGGATTGATACGGATCCGGTCCCCCCTCCAATAGGCATTTATATTATAGTTTCTCCCATCAAGAGAGGCGTGATACAATACAATCTTTGTGTTCCTTGTGACTTACGTGATGCAATGAAGATGGAAAGCTTCACATCACAAACATAACATAAACTTTGTAGAAAGCATTAACTATCCCAAGCCTCCCTTGGTCGTTGTGAAAGTGCATCGACCACTTGATTGTGCTTGTTAGCCATGTGAGCAATATGAAATTTAAATTGAAAAAAATTTGCCCACCTCATTTGTTTGTCGGAGAGCTTGGTTTGGGTCATGAAGTTCTTGAGGATTTGTGATCCATTTATAAGATGAATGGAGTCCCCAAGAGATAGTGTTTCCACGTGTTTAGAGCATATAGAATAGATAGTAGATCTTTTTCGTATTTGCCCAATAGTCACTTATCAAAGTTAAGTGTTTGACTCTCATATGCTATGGCATGCCCTTCTTGAAGAAAAATAGCTCCAAGGCAATCACCACAAGCATCACATTGGACCTCAAATGGCTTTGAGAGATCTACTAGTGTGAGCACACGTTGAGAGATAAGCTTCTCAAAAGCTTCTTGCACTTTTGCAGTCCATGAATACTTACCGTTCTTTTTTTGTTAGGTCATGTAATGGGCCTGCTATTAGTGAGATTTTTTTCTATAAAGCATCTATAGTATGCACACATACCTATGAAGCTTTGTACCTCCTATTGATTCCTTCGATTAGGCCATCCTTTTATTATCTCTAACTTTGTTGGATCCATACGAGTGCCATCTTTAGAGATAATGTGATCTAAATATTGAATGTCTTGTAGGAAAAATTCACTTTTATTTATTTATTATTGAAAAGCTTATTCTCGCTCAGAACTTGAAAGACTACATGGAGGTGTCCCTTGTACTCCTTTCAAGAGGGTTTGAATGGCCTGAAGATTTTTGTCCATCATGAGTTTGAATGTGTTTGGAGAATTCGTCAGGCCAAAACTTGTAAATTATCAAATAGATCTTCTACCCGCGGCATGGGAAATCTATTTTTGATAATGATCTTATTTAGTGCTCTATAGTCGACACATATGTCATATGTGTCATCTTTCTTCTATACTAAAAGCAATGGTGAAAAAACTGGAGAGGAGCTAGACCTCACCATCCCTTTTTCCACCAATTCATGCACTTGCCTCATGATCTCCTCTTGTTGAGCTTGTGAAACTCGATAAGGAGGCTTGTTAGGCAGTGAGCTTCTTGGTAGGAGCTCAATTGCATGGTCATCATCCCTCATTTTAGAGGTAGCTCACTAGGGATGTCATCAATAAAAACATCTTGGAATCCATTTAGGAAATTAGACAACTCTAATTCCTCTCGATTCCCTCTATTGCAGGGATATGGTGTTCCCCAACTCATTAGCATCTATATACATGCTCTCTTCCCTGTAGGTGAAGTAGATTCTCCTTTTAGGGAGCTTTATGTTGGAAGCCATGCAGTTAAACCATGGTGCCCCAACGATAACATTCTCATGTTTGAGAGGGAAGATGAATAAATCCTTTTTGTCCACATAGCTTTGGACATGAAGCCTTAATTTTCCAATTAAGAAAGTAATAGAGACGTCTTGTCCCTTGATAGCTCCATTGGATTTCAATGCATCTCCCATCTCGTGGGCTTGTATGCCTAGCTCAGTGGTCAACTCCGTGGATATGAAGTTGTGAGTTGAACCAGGGTCAAACAAAATAAGGCATCATGATCTTCCATCTTTCCCCAAGCATAGGAAAGGAGAAATCCTTGGCAATGAGCATCCTCTTTTGGAGCTTCAAACATAGAGGCTCTAGGAGTTTCATTGTGGGAAATTCTCTTGGGGCAAGGACGATAACCATGGCCTTGCTTCCCACACTTAAAACATTTTTGTTCATTACAGAAAGCTTCTAGCTCTTTAGGAGAGAGTTTATATTTACCTTTGTAAACTCCCTTCTCCTTGGACCGATTGTTGTTGTTATTGGAATAGCCTTGGTAAGAATTTTGGGCATTGTTTTTCCTCTTGGCATCACGTTTGTCTTTATTTTCCACGGGCTTGACATTCTGTCTAGCCCCTTGTTGGAAATTGATGCGCAAAACAACCATGGTGTTGTGGATTACTTTGGTGATAGAACCATGCCGTTGAGAGTTGACGTACTCGGCCATCTCTTTGGGTAACCCTGCACAGAATTGTTGCTTTTGCTTGGCGAAGTCTATCTTTTGAAAGACAATAGCCTTGAGATATAAATCCCAAAACTTTTCTACATATTTGTGGATAGACTCATGAGAGAGAAGACTCAAACTTCGCCATTCGGTGAGCACTTTGTCCTTTGCATCGCTTGCAAGGAATTGCTTCATGATGAAAACTCATAGAGTTTTCCATGTCTTTGGGGCTTCGCCATTTCCATGAAGGATTTTAAAAAGTGCATAGCTACATGGTGTAGCTTGGAGGACTCCGTGAAGCCCTCGTCTTCAAAGGCCGCATCAAATTGTTGGATGAAGGCCAATACTTTGTGAGTAGTAGCACCACAAGTGCCATCATAGGTGAGAAAAGAGATAATCTTTCCTCCCTCTTTAAACTTCTTTAGCTTTTGTGACATCAAGAGGCCCCATAAGTTCTCTCTCCTCTTTGAGAGGAAAGGAAATCCCATAAGCACAAAGTTGTGGAGTAACTTCGGCTTGCAAAGCGGAGTTGCTCATAGCTTGTTGTTGCAACTTAGTGACAAGATAATTAACAAAACATGGGGGCATCATCATTAGCACCTTCATGTGCAAAATCAAAGTTATCAATGTTCATTCTACTCTCTTGGTTATTGTCAGCCATGTTAATCAAACTTATGTGTTTACTTGGTGTATGATTCGGCAATTCAAAACCTTAGTTGCTACTCCTCTGAGACTTTGAAAATAAGCACTTAAGTATCTACACCTATGGCTCGAATTGGTTAATTATGGAGAGTAGTGGAGTGAATTTAACATAGCAAAGTTACCGACGGATAGCTCCTTTCAGACTTCTTATGGCTCAATAATGGTAAAGCCGTAGGCAAGTCTAAAAAGACTCCATTATTAAGACCAAAGCTCCCGAGGTGTGCACCCTATCCCACATAGTGGGCTCAACAAAACCGATAATAGATCCCAATCCCACTTACCCTAATATAATTAACAAAATCAACCATTAATAGGCTACTTAAGGACCTCTCTTCTTAAGCAAGAAAAGAGAAACCAAATGCTCTGATACTAATGTAATGGAAATTGCCTATGAACTTTGAGAGTAGTGAAATTAGGAAATTAGATGAAGCACTTTTGTGAGATTACTTTGTGAGCATAGCGGGTGAACTTAATAGATGGTAGAAACATAAACATGGTACTTAGTTAAGTTGGCATGAACAATACTTTTTCAAGAGAGAGAGAGAGAGTTTAGAGAACATGACAATAGTTCACGACCAGATTCATACGGAGCCGGTCCCCCCTCCAATAGGCATTTGTATTATAGTTTCTCCCATCAAGAGAGACTTGGTACAATACAATCTTTGTGTTCCTTGTGACCTAGGTGATGCAATGAATATGGAAAGCTTCCTCTTCCCAAGCCTTAGTCCCAAGGCCTCAAACACCTTCGAAGGTGGAGAGAGATAGCGGGGAATGAGAGTAGGGAAGAGGAAGAAGAAACATTCCATAGGAGAAAGAAATAGTTCCTCACTTATCATCAATCTTCTTGCTAGCATACATAATAGCATAGTAATGAAGATGGAGAAGATGGCAAGCTTAAGCATTGAAGCATGGCTATTGGTTGGATTTGCATTCCATAGCCAAAAGTGTTGGTGTAGGCTCTCACTTCTCACAAGCTTGGAGAAGGAAGTGGAGTTCCTCAACTTTCACCCAGTGAGAATGATCCACAAAATGAGTGTGTGTGTGTGTGTGTGTGGTGTATACCCCCCAGCACCCCCCTTGCTTGCTTGGGGCGAGTTCTAACCTTTCCACATGCTTGAAGCTCATTGGACCCCTCTCCCCCTAGCCAATCACATGCAACATGCATTCAAGTACATGGGTAGTAGTCTTTGGACAAGTGTCCTCCTTAACCCTTAAAGAGAGAGAGCTTAAAAATATCTAGATATTTTTTGGATGGAACTAGAAGCTCATTGGACCCCTCTTTAGCCCAACCAATAGCATTCAAGCAGACCATGTGGCTAAGCATAGGGAGAGTTTGACATGTGTCCCATGTGCACCTTGAGAAAAGGGTGCCCTTTGGGTGAGTGGGAGGTTAAGTCAAAGATTCCCCTAACTTTGGGACTTCCCCCCCCTTTGTAGGGTCTCGTTTTGACTCGAGCACCTTACCCCCCCATGCATGGGAAGCTTCTCAAGCACCTTCCTCATTAGGTTTAATGTAGGGTCTCTTTTTGACTCAAGCACCTTGCCCCCCATGCATGGGAAGCTTCTCAAGCACCTCCCTCATTAAGTTTGTAAGGTCTCTTGTTTGCTCAAGCACCTTACCCCCCATGCATGGGAAGCTTCTCAAGCAACTTCCTCATTAAGTATGACAAGCACCTCAAGTACCTTAGCCATCAAGCATGACAAGCACCTCAGGCACCTTAGTCATCAAGCACGACAAGAACCTCAAGCACCTTAGTCTCATCAATCACGACAAGCACCTCAAGCACCTTAGTCATCAAGCACGACAAGCACCTCAAGCTTAGGTTGGGTTCCCACCTCAAGCTCAGTCCTATCTTGTCTAAGGTCAAAGGATTTTTAACACTAACCATTGGAGGTCTTTAATGAAGCTAACCCTAAGGTCTTTTAAGCTCCATTAGATGCACATTTCTCTTAAATTGATAGACTACCTCCTTTTGGAACCCTATTGAGATGTAACCATCTCTCCTCTTGGTCCCCTGCTGAGGTAAGTCTAGAAGCACTTATTGCACATTGCTCTTTGATAGACCATCTTCTTTTGGACCCCTATTGAGATGCAACCATCTCTCCTTTTGGTCCTGTGTTGAGATAGGTCTAGAAGCACATGTTCTATTCTAACTCTTGTTCCTGTTTATTTTCTCACATTAAATGATCAGTTTAATATGAGAAAATCATTTGGTAAAGTTATATATTATATTTTATGACACATCTAGCCCAGTTGCAGAGATGGAACCCTCCATGAGAGTGGCCAACCATGAGGCAACAACAAGTGGAACTAGGGTAGGGTTCTCAAAATCGAAAGTATGATGCATGTCAATATCCATATCCATGGCATAACGTGTTGAGGTAGCATGAAAAGATGAGCACCTTGCTGCAATATTGCATGGAAAAACTAACAAGTAACCGTTAATGAGCAACCGCAAAAGAAATTGACTACTCTTGCTCAATCAAAGTCGTCAAACCAAAATAAAGTGTTGATGTTGATTTGGAGTGAATGTCATCGTTGATTTTGAATAATAGAACTCACGGTCTACCAGAAAAAGCTTGCCAAAATGCTTTACAAACTGTCAAAATTGACCTTGTCAATTTCGATGAAGACTTAGAACAATGTATAGCTAACTTTAACTTAGAACAATACTTCGTTGTAAAAGAGAGGTAAAACAAGAAAAAAATTATGTAACTTAAAATTCTTTTGCAGCAAATCCATTGGTGCCAATTACCATCCTTCATAAGATCTTGCCAGAATCCCTATGGTCCCCACAATTTTCACAAGCAATGGGAGGGTTCTTGTGTGGGCACACTCCCTTACTTGACCTTAATTAAAGGGTGGCTCTCCCCATGGGTGCGAAGAAAGAAGCTCCAAGGGATTTCGTCCGAACAGAGCAACACAAGGAGAGCGAAAAATGCCGTAGCGTGCCAATAAAGGCCTAAGGAGGGGAGCTTAAGAAATGTATTATGCTCCAAACATCCGCGTGATCTAGGTAGGAGGGGAGAGAGAGAGAGAGAGAGAGAGAGAGAGAGAGAGAGAGAGAGAGAGAGAGAGAGAGAGAGAGAGAGAGAGAGAGAGAGAGAGAGAGAGAGAGAGACTCCGAGCAGGTCGATGCCGCCCCTATTTCCTCCCATAAGCATTTTTTTTGCATTCCCTTACCAAGAGAAAAATCGCCTCCTTCTCCATGGATCCCAACATACAAAACTTGCTAAGAATAGATCACTCCTTGCTAAGAAAAGCTTTGATACCAAAGTGAGACGAGGGTGTCTGAAACCTGTCTCCTCCTAGCCTCTTGCCCTTTTATAGGCAAACTCCTGAGTTCGGTTAAGACTATCCCCTTGGCTTGACACCTTTGCATTAGCTTTCTAATGATCCCATGAACAATTGATTTGACCCTCATTAAGGAACTTGACCGATTTTCTAAATCAAGGTGTACGTAGTGTGTGTGAACACACTACTAAGCCAAACTTTAGAAGCTATTTTTGGATACCCCTCACCTGAACCCATGCTACCCCTTGGATAGCTTGCTAAAAATAAAGCATTGGGATGGGGAACTTGAGCTCAATTTTCATAAGCCACTTTAAGGAGGGTGGGTGGATTTCAAAGCCGTCTGCAATTGGATTTATAAGGGGAGTTAGGTTTGTAATAAGGGAACCTTCACCCAAGGCTACTTTTGGAAGGAATCTCAGATGCCAAGCTCCTCAAATAAACTTCTATAAGCATTTTGGGTCCAATAAGGTCACTTCCCATGAGCCCTTGAGGTCAAAGGGCCCAAGCCCACAACCCCCTTAGCTTAGAGGTCATTCCTCCCGACAATTCCAAGAGCCATCTATTCGGCACCAGTGATACCTCCAAATCCCACATTGTGCACAAGTAGAGCCACTCTCTATTTAAGGGCAACTTCTCACCATGGGGAAGGAGATCTATAAGTGGTAGGGGAGGCTACACCCAAAGGCTACAAGGAGGACTATTTTTCTAAGTCAACGTGAAGCAAAGTTTCAACTTCAAAAGGATTCAAGCAAAGGTCATATTTCTTTACACACACTCTCTGTCACTCCATTATTACTTCACACATCAAAGTACAACATTTTTGCATTAATTATCATTTATGGAGATAATTTCATTATCATGCTCTCGTAAAGAGGCAGACACTACCCTGGGAGCACCTCCAAATGTAAGACCCCACTAATCATGCAATGGGTGAATAGGGTGTTGAGGAAGTTGAATGGTGAGAGTTTTTGAGTTGAGGTTTGGAACGAGATTTTTGAGCCAGCTTTGGAGTGAGCTTTTTTCACATATTGCTCAACTCACCAAAACTAGAAAAAAAGCTCGCTCCAATAAGAGTTTTTGAAGCGAGCTTCTTGGAGTGAGCCTTTTTTTACTCTCCCTCTCCCCTCCCTCTATCTCCTCTCTCTCACTCCCCTTTTCTCTCCTGCTACCTCTCTCTCTCTCTCTCTCTCTCTCTCTCTCTCTCTCTCTCTAGATATCCCTCGCATACACCAAGATTATTCACCCCATCATACAGGATTTGATTCTGCTAGACACCAGGAGGACTTGGACACATCCGACACAAGAGCCTGGCACAAATATGGGTTTCTTTAGAGAGCATTTTCTCTAGCTAACACGCGATGGCTATGTGATCCAACTTGCCTTTATGGACAGTCAGTTATCCTATGGGATATGATGTGCTATTGGTCAGATACGCACATCATCGCATTAGCTAGATATTGAGATTGGCAGATTTAGGAGAATACTAGGCAAAGGCCAAGATTTTCCAGTTGTGTCATATAGAGCCAAAGACAAAGTTGCATCACATTTGTCATTGTCTAGTATACAATGAGATATGAGGCCACCTTCACTGTATATTTAGATAGGGATTTGGACCACTGACTAGAGTAGAGGTTTGGTTACGCACGTGTGACGGCTTCTCGACGAGACAGAAGCGACAGAGCTTGGCTATGACGACTTGAGCTCGGTGGCGGTGGATTCGGCTCGACGGCATTAGATCTTAGCTTAGGCATGTATATTCAGCTTGTATAGAGCTTATGTAGCAATCCATTGCTGAATTTTGCAGAGAAAGAGCACGAACAAGAAGTGTTGCAGGTCGTTTTTGCTGTTTTTGGCTCTCGAAAGAATGTTTTTTGCATATCTCCGTCACACGGAGTCGGATGGATATGATCCAGGAGTCTAGGTTGGGGTTTTGGCACATTTTGGACATGATGGTGATGTTCAAACAAGTTTATGTGGGACACATTCCGGACAAGTTTATGCTGTGTTTTTGGACCAAAAAAGAATGTTTTTGGCATATCTCTCACAGTCGGACTCGGATATAAGTGATCCAAGAGTCTACCCTAGGGTTTTGGCATGTTCTGGACCCACTGGTCATATTAAAATTTTAAAATTTTTCGCGTTGAATATTTTGCAGCAGCCTGTCCAACAATCTCGACATATCGTGGTTTTGCAGTTTGAGTCCTACATTGAATGCGGTTTGCATCTTTGGCTATGTATGGAACATTGCGGTTCTATTTGAGAGAGAATTCATCTTTTTTTTGTGCATATAAGTAATGATTTGGGATGAGAATTTTAGATCTTTACACATCCATATGTGATTTTATGCGCATTGTTTGACAGTGTGGGGCATTCCAATGAGCTTTTTTAGTACGGTTTTGTGCAGTTTCATGCTATGTACGCATTTTGTGGATACCACTTGAGATAGGGGTAGCTCGCAAGTAGACTATTTACATGTTTATAAATTTTTTGGATAGGTACATGTCCATAGAGCCACTCGGTCATGAGTGAGCTATTTTGCTAGGCTTTTGGTAGTGCTATCTATGCCATTTTGTGGATATGTTTATTGACACACTGAGTGACCGTCATTATGAGATTTTTTAAGTTTTTGCTCAATTTTCAAGAAAAAATCTACCGGATTTTTCCCAGATTCTTGCCATGGTTGATGCTTATTCGCAGTTTACTCTCTGATGGTTCAGTAGGTCGAGTTGACCCCCACTCTGGCAGTTATCTGCAGTTTTTGGGCTTGGTTTGCATTGAGTTTTCACTCATTTTGCAAAAGAAATTATGTTCGTTTTTCGACATCTTCTCGTCATGAAAGTTTATAGTGTTATTCCATCTTGTACATTGGTTGATATATTCCAACTTGGACAGTCATTGAATGTTTACTCTCACTTTGACAGGTTTTGTTAGTTTGACATGGTTTAGTGTTCTTGTACCCACTCTTGCAGGAGTGTGGATTGTGTATGCTTGTGTGGATACATATAGAAAGTCACACGTTTCACAGTTTTTTGCAGATTTTTGCAGGCAATTTCTCTTGTGGGATGAATTTTGTTTTCTCTCTACTTGCATTTATGGTTATGCGCTTTACGATCGTTTGAGCAGCTTGTCCCAGTTTATGCTTGCAGATAATAGATTGTGGATTTGTTTTATGTATATATGAGCATTGGTTTTGATGCTATTGGTCATGGTTTTCATGAATGCGTAGTGGTTGAGTTACCTCCCACTTTGATGCCATTTTGGTATGGTATATAGTAGAGATTGTACTTGAGGTTTTACTCAGTTTACAAAGGAGACTGTTGGATTTCTTCGAGGTTTTCTCACCATAGTTTCCTGAGAGTGACTTAAAGTGCAGATATGTGTGACATTCTAGAGTCTACAACGAAGAGTCTTGAGAGACAACGGTCTCGTTCTTGTCGATACTTGCGTTGTTGACATTGTGGTCACATAGGGCACATTAGGTGCCGTCGTTTCAGACGTATTAGACAATAGCGAAGATATATGCGTGATGCAGATACGACTTTGACACATGTTAGAAATGCATTTATAGTGGCAGTCTATGTCAATGATGATGATGTCATGCTTGCCTCGAGTGTACCTCTTGCAAATATGTCTATGGATAGCACACTTTCTCCACAGTGGTTACTAGATAGCGTTGTTGCTTTCGACGTCACACCATGTCATGAGTGGTTCAACACATTCTCTAGTGGGAGCCTTGGTTGTGTGCACTTGGCTGATGGTTCGGTGTTTGACACAGAGGGTGCAGGAGACGTTTATTTGTCATTGCCGAGTGGTGCATCATATACGCTACGACAGAGTCAGGATTTAAGCATCATGCCTATGTATGAAGAGGACCATGAGGTGTTGAGCCAATTACTGTCCATTGGAGAACAACTTTGGAGTGAAAGTAGCCGAGGAGAAAGAGGACTTCTACCTTATAAAGTTCACAAAAAACCATGTTTCAGTCACCAAGAGCAATGAAGGACCTTTAACATAACAAGATCGTACAAGGTGGAATTCTAGTTCAGGGTTTGTACTATGCTCAAGTTGAGGGCAAAGTTGATACCTATAACCTAATGAATGAAAAACCACCGATAATAATCTACCATCTTTTTAGAGCCATACGGTTCCCCATGGAGGATACCCTTTGCCTACATAACCACTTTAAATATCCTCATAGATATGTGAAACTATCTACAACAATGTGCCACATAACGAAGGAGGTGAACAGGAGGGGACCCATACAATGTTTACTCCAACTACAATATTAACCATTGGCAAAATTCTCTTGAATATAATTTTACTTGTGATCAATACTGTCTAGTGCTATTGCTCTGTGATCAGTCCCGTACTCTACAGTACCAAACTTTGGTACTCCATAGTACCAAAGCTAGTACTCTATATAGTACCAAACTTTGGGATTGTGCTTTATAGATTTTCACTGACTACTATGTTACTATAGTACCAACTTTTGGTACTGTGCTTTTTTGTTTTTAGTTGATTGTTGTAGTACCAAAAATTTGATACTCTATACTACCCAACTTTGGTACTGTCTACTACTTGTACAATGGTTTTAGCTAACTGATGTGTACAGTTCTTTTGCAACCAGAGCTATAAAGCCCAACAATATGATGGTAATAAGTAGTCTTTCTGGTACTCTCCAATAACTATTCACTTCCTCTCAATGATTCTCCCTTCCCTTGCTCTCATCATCTCTCTCCCCTTGCTTCTTGTCATCCTCTTCCTTCCTCTCATCCAGCCTTGAGGAGGAACTACTAACCTGGAAATTCCCACTTGTCATCACTAACTCCAAACTCACCCTTGTCACCAAGCGGTAACAAAAAAGTATCAAACTAGTAGAAAGAAAAAGTATGTGTACAAAAAGAGAAAGTGCACCAGTAAAAATTTTCCGCGGACCAAGGTACACATATAATGATAATTATCATGCAAATTCCAGAGGCAATGTACCAACTTACAAAATCTTTTACACATCAGGGGGGTCAAAGTGGGACAAATATCCCTAAAGTGGGACAAATATCCCTCCAAAGATACAAAGTGGTTGGAAACGTACAAGGAAATTTCATCCTCTATAAGGGTTTGCAGCGGTTGTAAGTAGTGGGGAAGTTCTCACCTAGCCACCCACAAAACCATGGAGAAATGACCTCCATAAGATACTTCGGCTTTTTTGGGTCATAATACTTTGGCTCATATGATCAAATGTAGCGGCACAAGTTGCAATCATTCTTCAAGGACTTGTGTCTCGTGTCGTCCAGAAGGAGGGTGTTCACTTCATTGAATTGTGGATGCTTGCACCACACTCTCCTTAGGAGCTTTAGAAAAATAGGCTTGTCACCAAACTCCTTTAAAAGGGCTAGCACATCTCTAGTATGGGAGCCCACATCTCACACTGAGACTGAAAAAAGAAATATATGACAAGTAAACTAAGCAATTAGAACAGCTATGCAAAATAAGAGTATCAAAGTAACAAACAATACATAGTAGTGACGCAGTATTGAACCTAGTACAACATAGTACCAAAGAACCAAAGTACAAAACAATGCCAAATTGTGTACACAGTACAAAAGCACCATAGCATTAGAGTACCAAAGACCCAAACCGTACCAAATCTTGTACACAAGAGTACCAAAGTACCGATTCTCTAGGAGAACACAATGACCTGCATAAGAGTAATTCTTTAAGCCTAACCTTAAGTGGGAAGGCAGGGGATTGGTATAGAACCCTAAGGGTGGAAGAAAAAACGATTTACCCCAGCACAACACATGGTCCCTAGGGCCCAAAATGTTGTTCAAACAACACCCTTACCACCTCCAGTGCTAGGACCGCAACCACCACATCCAAGAATCACTTCTATGAATCAAGTGGGTTGTGAGTCATCTATTGCTTGTTTGGAAGGTTGTGAGGAAGATATAGACCCTAATTGCCTATGGGATGGATGTGCTTGAAGAAAGTCCACAATAGTACATGGAGGACTATTGGGGACAAGTCAAACCTGTCTTATCAGGTAGATGCTCTTGCGGAAAGAGGCCAAAATATCAATTACACTGCTAAGAGACCACCTCTTCAATACCCCAGTTCAAAGACCAACATAGGGACTGGTACGACCCCGTATATATGAATGACGCTGAAGAGGATTCTGATTCAGGTGAAACCTTGGAGATCAAAATGACCACTAAGATAGAAACCAACAAGGAAGATCTTCATGAGCCACAATGGCCAGGATCCAAGAAAATGATAGAAACTTATCCAAACCCTACAGAGGAGATTGCAGGAGTCAAGCAATTAAGGAGTTTGGTAGAAGATACCCAAAGGGATCTAGAACCAGCACCTAGGCAGATGCAGATTACAGACACCGTGTTCCCTACCCAACAACAACCTCACCAAGTCCATAGACCGTTAGCCATACCTAGTGTCATCCAAGAAGAAAGTGACTTAAAGTCATGTGAAAGTGGGCTTCTTGATGGAAAGAATGTTTACAAAGGGACTACTTGATCCTATTGAAGAAATGGAGATCCCATCTTCCCCACGTCAAGGGACTCAAGGACAAAAGGTGCCGTTAAACATTTCCAAATTGATGGATTTCATGTCTTTAGAAGTTAGAAGCACCATCATGTCCAAACTATATAAAGACCCTGAGCTAGTCTCAGCTCTTCGAGCCTTCCTCAATGGAGAACTAAAGTTTGGGCTACCACAATTTGCACAGATGGATGGAGCTAGGGAGATGCCAATAGAGGAGGAACACTTAGATCCACAACCCAACCTAGATCAGAACCTTGTTATAGAAATACCTACTAACAAGTTGGGACAATACTTTGAGAGTGATGAATCCAATGCGCCCATACCAATCACTATTAAGGGATTAACTGTGAAGGGAATCCTTGATGGTGGCGCTGCGGTTAGCATTGTGACTAAAAATTGCTAGGAAACTATGGGAAGACCTCACCTTGCGACCACAACCATTGTAGTGAAGATGGCCAATGTGTCTATTGTTAAACCTATTGGAATGCTAGAAGATCTCAAGATCAAGGTCTTTGGACATAAAATAAGGATTACCTTCATTGTTATGGATTTCTCCAAACACACTATGGCATCGGAGATGATCTTAGGACGTCCTTTCATGAGGGAAGCAAAAATCGTGCATGACTGGTCTAAAAACCATGTCTACTTGCAGTTCCAAGATTCTCTCATTCAAGTGGATTTTGTGAGTGGTCGAGCACATCCTCTAGGAAACAGGTTTATACTTGATCATAGATCTGACACCACAGTTCACTCGGGCCCATTGCAGTATTGTTACACGTGTAAAGCTGACACTGATGTTGGGGAAGATTCTCCTTATATGGATGTACTACCTGGGATGACGGAGTCGGACAATGTGGATTGGGTCCACCTATCAGCAACCATAGACACTTTGGGAAATAGGGATACAACCTAGGTAACACCTGAGGGGGATGAAATGCCCGTACCCTTAAATATGCTACAAGCAATGCATATAGCTTCTGACAAGACTCATCCTAATATAACGAAGAAAACATACAAGTGGGTCCCTAAATCTTCTTTAGCGACCATAGCTAGTGTTAAAAAACAGAAGCCTTGTAAAAAACGTCCTACTTGCCCCAAAAACCGTAAGGAAACATGGCGTTGGATTCCTAAACGACTATTGGAAGCCCAAGGCTACTATCAAGGAAATGATAAAATCTAGGTGCCAAATCGTAGATTGTGCTCTTATCTATCACCCGACCCATGTGAGCTCAATCCTGTAGCTCCAAAACAAATCAACGATTGCGGAAAGAATAAAATCAAAGAATGCTACACACCCGCTCCAGAGCTAGTTTGGGTACCGAACAAAGAACGATTTGTTTCACCTAGCTCAGGAAGGGGGGAGTCCCATGAAGCTTCTAGCTCCTCATGTAATGAATCCATAGAGGTAAAAGCTTCTCCACAGGCTCCACCTACAATAGTGGACCTCCATAAAGCTACAAAGGTATCCACACCTCCCAGTGTTCAAGAATCACCTAATGAACCACTTCAAGTTCGATCCTGGGAGAGTACCTTATCACCCTTGCAACTCGATGAGGCACCTAGGGTAATAGAAAACTAATGGCAAAAATCCTCACCTATTATCAACTGGAACAATTGGTTTCAAAGGGTGATGAGCACATTTCAAACGGTATGATCTACCCAAGGAAGGGGGGAGTGTTTGCTGATAGTCATCATTCACTTACTTCCCTCTCAACCTTCCTCCGTGACCTCTCAATCTCCCAATCTTAGGGAATGTATATATAAAGCCTTATACTCACAAAAAACAAAAATAATAAATAGAAAGAGCAACTAGCAAACGAGTATGCACAATAAAAGATTGACCCAGACCTACACATTCACATATAGTACATTGAAACAGAAACCTATGTCATCAAACACCTTTGATCCTCATCACTCAAGTGATAGAGGGTAGGTAGGATTAGTACGATACCAATGTTTCTGTTTTAGAGTTTAGTGATTAGCAAAGTTCTTTCTTCCCACTGATGTGCCTCCTAGAGGTATACTTTGTGTTTCCTTGTGTGTACAGGAACGTGTTGCTGTTGTTAGGATTTGGACCTTCATGGGATCTTTCTCTCATTCACACTTCAAATCAAGCGCGACCATCAACACAAACAAGTGTTTCTTGTCCATTAGCATTGCCCCTTATCTTTTTTGCATCCATGTTTGTCTACTTTAATTGTGATTGGGTATTCAACGCATTTGCTTAGTATCAAACATTTAAATCAATGTAATTTTTTGTCATAAGCACTTGTCTAGGTTTAAAAATCAAGCAGTCCGACTAAGCTAGTTTGACCAAGCTAGGCATTAGAGATCTTCTCTTAATACCATGGGGAATGCCTTCCTAATAATTAATGGTTACTTAGGTTCTTAATCCGATTTAGGCAGCATTGTGTGAAATGTACTAGGGCTTTCTAGTGGGCTTAGTCCCTATTGACCTTTGGCTTAAGTATTATAAAGGGAGTTTACTAGTGTGATGAGCCTGGGAGGTGTAACAGTGTTATATGACCCCCCAAAGTTACAAAATTAAAATGTTGAAAATGAACAAACAAAAAAATCAAAGTGCCATAATGTAAAATCTTAAGCTGGAAGAGAAATCTCAGCTTGATTTGGTACTCCACTCACATGTATTGCCTATGGTACTAGAGCCCTAGAGGTTCCCAGTGTGGGCGCTTTTCCTTGAAAAGCAAAAAACCCAAGGCATACAAAATAAGCACACACATCAAAATTGAATCACTGTGAAAAGACTTTGGGGGGTCAAAGAAAAAGTAATCAGTCAGGAGATGATTTCATGAGAAATTCCTTTTTATCGTAGCTTAACTACAAGGTCTTCTAGGTATAGCCTCTAGTCAGCCCTCAAACATGAAATACTTTGCTCTCGCCATTCAACAACTCAATTGACCAGAGAAAATTGACAAGCTTATCCATGGTATTAATAGTCGATCTTCAGTACCTTTCTGTTGGGGTATAGGCGCCTGTGCCTTGCCCGGCCGCCCAGAGTCAGGGCGCCCACTGACTTGTATACCTTATACATAGCATAAGTGTATAGGGGGCTGCTCACTCTTAGAGTCTCCCCATCCACATCGTGTCTGTCTCCTTCTCTCTCTCTCTCACTCTCCGTCTGTGGTGCTCCCCGATCCCCTTCAATTGGTATCAGAGCTATGGTGACCGCGGAGAGCACGACGGCTTTGAGAGCTTCGAGGCGATAGCTCGCTCGCTCTCGACGGTGGAGTTCGGTCGCGGAGTTTCACGGAGAGCGATTTTAGCTTGAGGAGCATTGTCTTTGGAGCTTAGGAGCTTGGTGTGGTCAAGCTTGGTCGAGGAGGCAGTTGCAGCTTCCTTGGTGAGAGGAGCTTTTGAGCTCAGTGGAGCTCGTTAGAGAAGTGCTCGACGGAGGAGAGCTTGACATTCGAGTGCTTGGATGCTATTGTGGCAAAGCTCTTGTGTTGGAGCTTGCATTGAGAGGGCATTGCATCACGCAGAGTGGAGCAGGAGCAGGTTCAAGACTGTGTGCAGCTCGTTTTTGCCATTTTCGGGCTCTAAAACGCAGTTTTTTGCGTAGCTCCGTCATACAGAGTCAGATCTACATGATCCAGGAGTCTAGGTCAGGGTTTTGGCACGCTCCGGACGCGATGGTGATGTCTATTGTCTGAAATTATTCTTTGAATTACAGCAGGTACAGCAGCAAGTTTATTTGTGCACTCTCGGGTCCCAAAAACACTGTTTTTGGCATAGCTTTCACACCCGGACTCGGATACATATGATCCAGGGGTCTACCTTGGGGTTTTGGCACGCTCCGGACGCGCTTGTCATATCAGAATTTTAAAATTCTGAACGCTGATTTTTCTGCAGCAGCAGTTGTTTATTGTGTGTCGAGGATTCCACACATGGTTTGCTCTCAGATGTGAGAGTGATATTTGCTGCAAGTTTCCTCACAGGTGGGAGGATACGATGTATGCCTTATGTGGTTTGATGCTAAGGGAGACTAATGTGATTGCATTTTGAGCTCGGCAATGTATGCCTCGAGCATGTTTTTTTGGCAGTCACAGGTAGAGCAGATATTTGTGTACTAGATTTGCAGGTGTTTGCAATGATGTATGCAAAGTGTGGAGATTGGTGCATGCATTTGGAGTGCGGTTTGATGTGCTTTGGTTGCTCATGATTTTGAGCGTGCAGTCAGTTTGGTTACTGGTTTTGTGGCCGTTTTACTGACGAAACTCTGGCGAAATTTTGCCAGGAGTTTTATGCGTATCATTTGTGCGATCTAGGTAGAGATTGCGGGTTGCACTCAGCATTTGCGTGCGGTGTTCTCTGCAGGTGGGAGATTTGTGTGTGTGTATGCATCGATACCGCACATTGTGGGCTTGGTGATTAGCTCACGGGTTTGACAGGCGTACAGTTATCTTGGCACACTCACAGGAGTGAGTATTGTGATGTATGCTTGTGTGGCTACGAGCTAGGTAGCCGGATTCGAGCACTAATGGCTTGAGGTTTTTTCAGCAGGTTTCAGCTACAGGTTTACAAGTTTACAGGCAGGTTTGAGGGCTTATTTGGGTGCTGAATTTTCAGCCATTGTTTCCTCTTTGTAGGTGTCCATGTATGACTCAGTTGTAGGCTGATCTGGGACACGTTTGTGACTTGTTTATGCAGTTGTTTAAGAGCTGAATTTTGGGGCTGATTTGCAGCCATATTTGCAGACTTTTGTTGTGATTCAAGTCAGTTTAGGGCTGATTTGGTTGACATTTGCTACTCATTGTTGGTTGCTCTTTTGCGAGCATTATGGCTGATTTTTCATTTGACTTCCAGCGTTATGGTCTGACACAGTTTGATGGTGCAGATTTTGTTGCTTGGAAGGAGCATATGCTTGTTGCATTGGCGGATTTGGGTCAGGATAAACCCTTGCGTGGTTTATCGGCGAAGCCCAAGTCTATGCGTGATGATGATTGGCAGGATCTTGATGAGTTAGCAATGTCTACGATTCGTTTGCATCTGGTTGAGTCTGTTGACTGGCAGGTCTCGAGGGAGACTACAACTCATGCTTTATGGAAGAGTTTACATGCTATGTACGCGACATCCATGTCTACAGGGGAGTCTAGTCCCACTTCTATGTCCATGGGAGAGATTGGTCCCACACGCAAGTCTCGACGACATAGAGACTTGACATGTTGGCATTGTGGACATAGAGGGCACATTAGGCGTCGATGTTTCAGGCGTTTGAGACAACGGAGGCGACAGATGCGTGATGCAGATTTGGGCATGACAGATGCTAGTGAGATCAGTACGGTGGTTACTGAGTATGCTTGTGATGGCAATGTCACATTTACATCTAGCTTGTCTTCAGACGATCTTATGTCTACGGATTGCATATCGGATTGCACATTGTCTTCACATTGGTTACTAGATTCAGATGCTACTTTCCATGTCACGTCGCATCGTGAGTGGTTTAGCACGTTTTCTAGTGGGAGACTTGGTTGTGTGCACATGGCTGATGGTGCTATGTATGACATTGAGGGTACAGGAGATGTATGTTTGTCCTTGCCCAGTGGTATGAGATTTACCCTGCGTCATGTGCGTTATGTGCCAGATCTGAGACGGGATTTGATCTCAGTCAGACAGTTACGGGATAGTGGATGTCAGATTTCGCAACGAGAGCGAGATTTTGTGATGCATTTGGGTTCGCTAGTGATTGCGAGAGGTGCCAAGAGTGGTACAGGTTACCCATTGCATGTGGATCACGCGAGAGATGGTGTTGTCTCTGTGATCATGCAGCAAGGTAGACAGCGAGAGAGCAGGCGAGTCTCTTTTGCTTGTGGGTTGCAGGATACTTTGCATGGAGTGCAGAGTAGTGAGCTCGTTGTGCACACAGTTGGGGCACGACTTGAGCAGTCACACAGAGAGGTGACAGAGTCAGACATGCATGCTTTGCTAGTGACTGAGCAAAGCAGAGAGTCAGTTGTGCGAGATACTTCTATGCAGGATAGACAGGTAGAGCGGTCTTGCTCTAGTGAGTCACGACAGGAGGACGTTGTGCAAGAGTCTATGCATACAGAGTTAGAGCATGAGAGCTCTAGTGAGTCACAACAGATTGAGTGGTCATGTTTGCAGTGGATGATTGCAGAGGAGGCTGAGATGTCAGCGATTATGCAGTCATTCCTTTCTATGCTCGACAGTGAGCATGGGGATATAGTTGTGCAGGATATGTCTTCCAGCAGACACCTAGAGCAGCTGGTTTGCTCTGAGGTTGCACGACAGGTTGATGCGTCTTTTGCGGACAGTCAGGAGATGCATGTGGCTGACACGCCTTGTCAGTTAGAGATGCCTATTGCCAGGGATATATATGTTGATGCATGCTCCGTAGAGCTAGCAGGGCCCGCTAGCATTGCATCGGCATTTGGTGGTCTCATGTATGAGATGTTGATCTTGAGACCAGATATCGCAGCTGCAGTGGGAGCATTTGCAGTTGGGGTTCTCAGTCGTTTGTTGACTGATGATGGCATAGTGCACGAGGGAGATATGCAGGTATTGTGTACATACTTGGAGTACGTGTGCGGTACGTCTGGTGGTGTATGGACTTACACGGGAGCAGGACAGCCGGATGCACACGATCACAGCCAGCCAGTGGGCATCGGTTCAGAGCGGTTTTCTCTCACCTTTTTTAGTCTTTAGACTAGGTTCTCTTGCTTAAAGGCACAGTCGCCTTTAAGTGGGAGGTTGTTGGGGTATAGGCGCCTGTGCCTTGCCCGGCCGCCCAGAGTCAGGGCGCCCACTGACTTGTATACCTTATACATAGCATAAGTGTATAGGGGGCTGCTCACTCTTAGAGTCTCCCCACCCACATCGTGTCAGTCTCCTTCTCTCTCTCTCTCTCACTCTCCGTCTGTGGTGCTCCCCGATCCCCTTCACTTTCGACCGTTAAATAAGCGACCCTAGACTTGTTCAATTTTTTACCTTTTGAACTGTTTATGCGCTTGATTATATTGCAATTTAATGTTTATTGCTGACAAATGGTTTAGAATTTTGCTACCAATCAATTTGTCTGCCTAAAACTGCATATGCTTTTTAATTGTATATGAGAACGCAATTATTGTGCCAATGTTGTTTGATTTTGCAGTGACTGAAGAAGGCTAAGGACATTCATCTCAAATGCTCTTCCACCTCGACGAACGAGCTGCAACTCAATAGCTTCCGAGGACGGAATCTACATCAGGAAGGGGGGCATGTTAACCCTCACGGCTCACGGACACCCTATCACCTACGACGGATGTTGTATTATTTACTTGGTAGAGTCAGGTACCGGGCTTGTCGGTCCAATAGGAAAAGGGTAAGAGTGATCGCTCATGAAAGGCTCACTCTAACTGGAACATTCAAGGGATTAGTTGGCTAAGCATGGGCTCCCAAGTGTGAATGGGGTGAGCTCATATAAAAGTCAACTGAACCTAAAATTCACTCATTCTCTCATTTGTGCAATTGAAGAGTGCTCTTGCTCCATCTCCATCTTCTTCTTCTTCATCTCCTTAGGTGTGTGTGTATGCGTGAGAGAAAGACTTGAGAGTGTGTGCGATCGAGCATTGCGACGACAGCACGACGGTGGCGAGGCGGTTGAGCGCGGCATAGCGGCGTCTCCCTCTTCTTCGCGGTGAGGAATCCTCCATGACTACAAGCGTAGAGCGGTGAGTGACACACCATCGCCATCTTTGAGCTTACTAGTTTAGGCTTGTTGTGTGCTTGGAGCCATTTCTGGCTGGCACACAGTGTATCGGCAAGTTCCTTGCATTGACACGTGAGACATACTCGCACAACGGCTCACGGACACCCTATCACCTAAGACAGAGGTTGTACTATTTACTTGGTAGAGTCAAGTATCGGGCTTGTTGGTCCAATAGGAATGGTTAAGAGTGATCGCCGATGAGAGGCGCACTCTAAAACTGGAACATATAACGTTTGGGTAAGATTGGCTAAGAGTGGGCGCCCAAATGTGAACCGGCGAACCCATATAAAAGTCAATCTAAACCTAAAAAACCTCATTCTCTCATTTGTGCAATTGAAGAGTGCTCTTGCTCCATCTCCATCTTCTTCTTCTTCATCTCCTTGTGTGTCTGTGTATGCGTGAGAGAGAGAGAGAGAGGGAGGGAGAGACACAGTGTGTGTGATTGAGCATTGCGACGACGGCATGGCGGCGGTGAAGCGGTTGAGCATGGCACAATGGTGGCTCCTTCTTCTTCACGACGAGGAATCCTCCATGACAACAAGCGTAGAGCGGTGAGTGACACACCATCGCCATCTTTGAGCTTACTAGTTTAGGGTTGTTGTGTGCTTGGAGCCATTTGTGGCTCGCACACAGTGTATCGGCAAGTTCCTTGCATTGACACGTACGACATATGTGCACATTTTTGGCACCGTTGCCGACGAATTCCATACACTAAGCTTGAATGGCACTCTGTGCTTCTTTTGTGGTGCAATTTCAATTATAGGAAGGGTATGGAAGGAAGGTGTGTGTGTTGAGAAGAAGAATTTTGTGTTGCTACTGTGTATTTCTTTGTTAATGAAGTTTTAAAAGGTTACTGTGTTTTCTCTGTGTAAGGTACCTCGATCCTAGATGGAGCGTTCTTAAATGAGAGCACCTCCACCCACGGTGCCTGCTCACTTAGGTGACTTGGCAACATTTTCTCAAGCTATTGGTCGATCTATTGCTGAGAATATGCGTAACACGCCTGATAGAGAGTATAGAACTAAGGCAGTACAAACAGCCAAGCTCACACAAAAATTTAGTGCAGACGGGGATGTGAGAAAGCATATCGAAGTGTTTGAACAAATATGCGATTCTCTAGGAGAACACAATGACATACATAAGAGTAATGCTTTAAGCCTAACCTTAAGTGGGAAGGCAGGGGATTGGTATAGAACCCTAAGGGTGGAAGGAAAAACGATTTACCCTAGTCTTAGGAGACTGTTCTTGAAAGAATACATACGAGAGGGAGTGCTTTGGGGTGTAGCCTCTCAACTCCAGAAAGCCCAACGAGAGGAAGGAGAGTTGGTGGGAGACTTTATTAGTCGCTTGAAGCATTTGAATTCTCGTTGTAATCCAAATGAGCTCTTCAATAATAATCAATTGCGGGATAGATTCATTAGGGGATTACGACATGAGGATATCTACAATGTCCTAGTCATTAGAGGTATCACCACTTAGGAAGCAGTCACCACCAATGTTATCCAATTGGAGGATAATTTAATGATTCGAGGAGAAAGAGTGTCTGAATCTATTAGCTCACAAGCATCAGGGCATCAGCCAATGACCCTAAAAGCCTATTGGTAAGGAGCCAAAGATGTCTGAGATGACTTTAGCAGATCTCACCAAGGCTATTCAAGAGAGTCTTAGAGATAATCATGCTCCGCAAAACAATCACATGTAGCCAAGAAGGGAGCAACAATGCTGCTCAGTATGCTATGGTCCGCATAGTACCAGTGAATGTCCTACTTTTAGAGTAAAATTAAATGGGAATTGCAATGTCTGTGGGCGGTATGGTCATCAAGCTAAGGATTGCATAGCCTAATTAAGTGTGCAATGGCCAATAGACCAATCTTAGCATGGACAGACACACCTCAAGTTCGTGCATTGATGTCGGCCAGAACTTTTGAACAAACCGCACAACACATGGTCCCTAGGGCCCAAAATGTTGTTCAAACAACACCCTTACCACCTCCAGTGCTAGGACACAACCACCACATCTGAGAATCACTTCAGTGAATCAAGTGGGTTGTGAGTCATCTATTGCTTGTTTGGAAGGTTGTGAGGAAGATATAGATCCTAATATTGCCTATGGGATGGATGTGCTTCAAGAAAGTCCACAATACTACATGGAGGACTATTTGGGACAAGTCAAACCTATATATCAAGTAGCTGCTCTTGCGGCAAGAGACCAAAATATCAATTACACTGCTAAGAGACCACCTCTTCAATGCTATGAGTGTGGAGGTCCACATCGTGTAGCCGAGTCTCCTACTAGGCTACAAAAGAACGCCACACTAATGCAAACCAATCAAGCGAGCACGTCTACAATGCCAATACTCATGTGTAATCGATGTGGCATAGATCATTTGATTGCCCACTGTCCAAATAATCCAAATGCACCGAAGATCACGCCATTAAACTTGATTGAAGTTACCAAGGAGCCATCAGAAAGTACACTTGTGGTACCAGTAAACGTACTCACACGATCGATGCTCCAAAAACAAAATTATATTCTTGAGGAAAGAGACACGGCATCAATTTCCCAATCTCAGAAAAAAAAGAAAACACGAAGGAAGAGATCGCAAAAAGCAGCAAAGTAAGACCCAATTCAAAGACCAACATAGGGACTGGTGACGACCCCGTATATATGAATGACGCTGAAGAGGATTCTGATTCAGGTGAAACCATGGAGACCAAATGACCACTAAGATAGAAACCAACAAGGAAGATCTTCATGAGCCACAATGGCCAGGATCCAAGAAGAAGATAGGAACTTATCCAAACCCTAAAGAGGAGATTGAGCGAGTCAAGCAATTAAGGAGTTTGGTAGAAGATACCCAAAGGGATCTAGAACCAGCACCTAGAAAGATCCAGATTATAGACACCGTGTTCCCTACGCAACAACAAGCTCACCAAGTCCATAGCCCCTTAGACATACCTAGTGTCATCCAAGAAGAAAGTGACTTAAAGTCATGGGAAAGTGGGCGTACTCACTTCTTGATGGAAAGAATGTTTATAGAGGGACTACCTGATCCTATCGAAGAAATGGAGATCGCATCTTCCCCACGTCAAGGGACTGAAGTCCAAAAGTTGCTGTTAAAAATTGCCAAATTGATGGATTTCATGTCTTCAGAAGTTAGAGCCGCCATCATGTCCAAACTATATAAAGACCCTGAGCTAGTCTCAGCTCTTCGAGCCTTCCTCAATAGAGAACTAAAGTTTGGGTTACCACAATTTGCAAAGATGGATGGAGCTGGGGAGATGCCGATAGAGGAGGAACACTTAGATCCACAACCCAACCTAGATTAGAACGTTGTTATAGAAATACATGTTAACAAGTTGGGACAATACTTTGAGGGTGTTGAATCCAATGCGACCATATCAATCACTACTAAGGGATTAACTGTGAAGGGAATCCTTGATGGTGGCGTTGGGGTTAGCATTGTGACTAAAAATTGTTGGGAAACTATGGGAAGACCTCACCTTGTGACCACGACCATAGTAGTGAAGATGGCCAATGGGTCTATTGTTAAACCTATTGGGATGCTAGAAGATCTCAAGATCAAGTTCTTTGGACATAAAATAAGAATTACCTTCATTGTTATGGATTTCTCCAAACACACTATGGCCTCAAAGATGATCTTAGGACGTCCTTTCATGAGGGAAGCAAAAATGGTGCATGACTGGTCTAAAACCATGTCTACCTGCAGTTCCAAGATTCTGTCATTAGAGTGGATCTTGTGACTGGTCGAGCACATCCTCTAGGAAACAAGTTTATAATTGATCATAGATCTGACACCATAGTTCACTCGGCCCCATTGCAGTATCGTTACACGTGTAAAGCGGACACTGATGTTGGGGAAGATTCTCCTTATATGGATGTACTACCTGGGATGACTGAGTGGGACAATGTGGATTGGGTCCACCTAGCAGTAACCATAGACACTTGGGGAAACAGGGGGACGACCTGGGTAACACCTGAGGGGAATGAAATGCCCATACCCTTAAATATGTTACAAGCAATGCATATAGCTTCTGACAAAACCCATCCCAATATAACAAAGAAAACATACAAGTGGGTCCCTAAAGCTTCTTTAGTGACCATAGCTAGTGCTAAAAAACAGAAGCCTTGTAAGAAACATCCCACTCGCCTTGTATGCTTTGGCAATTCAAAACCTTAGTTGCTACTCCTCTTAGCCTTTGAAAATAAGCACTTAAGTGTCTCCACCTACGGCTCAAATTTGTTAATTATAGAGAGTAGTGGAGTGAGTGTTGGAGCCCCATTGGTCCAACTGTTGTAGTGAGCCCATTTGTAAAACATATCAAGTTCCATTTTTTATGTCAAAGATGTCTTATCAGTTTGATCCATTCATCTCGATTATGTAAATATTAGTCAGTTAGTCAGGACACAAAATTATTCCCACTTTTGTAATCATGAGCAAGAGAACCCCATGTACATTTTTGGAGCTAAGGTGACTAAAGTATAAAAGTCACCTTAGAACCATTTTTTGAATAACATTTGAATTAATCCTGTGTCGTACGAGTTTGAGAGAGAGAGAGAGAGAGAGAGAGAGAGAGCTTGTCTTATCCTCTTCGCTACGCGCTTCTCCCTCACCGGATTCATGACGCGACCACACCACCGCGATAGTCTCTCCGAGAGCTACGTGCCCACGCCACGCATTCGCCGTTTTGAGTTGATCGCGATCGATTCTTCCTCGAGCTTGTTTTGCTTGTAAGTAGCACAAACCATGTCTGTTTTCAATAATCAAGTGCTTCATGGAATGAGAAAGAGATTAGCTACACATAGATACTGATAAAATTAAGTTTCGCCCACTTTTGGATTATGACCTGCTGGTCTATCGCGACAGCATTCGAGATAGCTAGGGTTCAAATTTGGTGAGATTAGACTTATAGGTAAGTATGTCCTAGTGAGAGGATGGTGCCTAGTAAGTTTGATGCGATTCTGAGTTCATTGGACGTGTAAACTGTGTTGAGAGAGTTAAGGGATAGGGTGGGTTGCATTCTACCAGGGTTACTGATTGATGCATCATAAAAGTGCATATGTGTAGATTGGTCTCAGCCTGACAAGCTAACGACATTGCCTATGTGCACCTACGGGTTAGTCGTGTCATCAGATGATAAGTATGTTGTCTGTGTCGTGCTCGTGAGTATGAACAGGGGAGTAGTTAAGCCCTAAAACATTGGCGCCGCTGCCGGGGACACAAGACCTTAAGTAGGGATATCTACGTCACTCGTGTGATGGTTAGCTTACTTTAGTTTTGACTAGAGAGAGCTTAAAACTTTTAGAACAAGATCCATGATAGAGTATCCTGAGGTCTAGTGGATAGCCAGGAAGCCTATGTCTTGCCGAGGGTCTGCGACTAGTTAGATTTAGTTAAATAGGATAATGAGGAGTTATGGTTTTTGGTTTTGAGTGCTTGTTATACTTGTGAAGAAATAGAGTAGAAAAACGCTGTAAAACCGCAAAAAACAAACAAAAAGGTTGTTTGCTTGCCTTGAAAGAAAAACCCACCTCATATACCCTTGAAAGGGGTGAAAAGAGTCAACATTGAAATTTATGATTCAACACTCGAGAAAACATAAAAACTATGACCAAAACCAACAAAAGAAAAGAAAAAAAAAAAGAAATAGGTGATTGTCATAAGGAAACACTAAGTGAACCTAAAAGTGGCCAAGATGAGATATAACCATTAGCCAAGGGTAAACTGACTGTGTCATGAGGTATGACTGATGTGCACAAGTTTAAGATGCAGTGTCATCAAATTTGCATCACTTCAAGTGCAATGGAGTTGTGAATTGTCAGAGAAAAGTGAAATTTTTGAAGTGCTTGAGTTTGAGGTCAAAATAAGTCCAAACTTCACAAAACTTGGGGGATAGACTTGTATGGGCACAGGGAACAAGACTATGCAAAAACAGACAAAAAATTGAGTCCCTATTGCTCACTGCCTGGTCTATCGAGATAGACTGGTGAAGGTGGTGTTTGTCTAGCAACAAGCAAAAAACCCTTACACCACAAGCTTAACACATCAATACAAGGGTACTCACAAAAATTGAGTGAATTTGAACACCAATTTTGACCTCAAAACTTCAAAACTGGTGTTTGGAGTCTGGATTCAGAGACAAGGGCAAGAAGTCTTTGACTAGATGTCCAAACAGTGCCAAAATTGGTCAATGCAATACACAAGGGGAGACTAAACTAACTGTGGGGAAAACTTTGGAAAAAAAGCTGAAAATGAAGAAAGAGCTCAGTCTATCGCGATAGACCAAGGAACTTTCTGCTGGGGAACTTTTCTTTCAAATTTTCCCTAGGGAGAGCTTTATCAGGGCCTAAATAGCAAACACACCAAAATTCAAGGCATTTAGATCACCTAAGGTCAATCTGAGGGTCAGATAGAGAATCAAGCTCTGACTGAAATACTAAAAGGGGACCAAAACCCAACCCAAGTGTCCAAACTTCACAAAACTTGAGGGATAGGCTATAGAGGGTAACTGGAACCCAAGGGTAAAGTCACAATTTTGAACTGACTTGTGCTGAGCAAACTGTAGTCTATCGCGATAGACTAAGGAAGTAGTGAGCCAGACATTTTTTGCATTTTGTGACTATACTGCTAGAACATACTCTCTATATAGATCCCAACCATCATTTCATCATTGAAATTGGACCACCAGAAGACTGACTAAGTGGTTGCTGTATATACTTGAAAGATTTTTTGGTAATTCAGGGAAAACACTTGTGAACAGACTAACCATCCTTGTGTAGATCCCAGAAGGAGGTCATCACAAAGCTATACAGGAAGAAGGAGTCCAGGTAAGCTTTAAGTTTGCAACAAAACTTTCATTCTTATGTATTTGAGGTCAGGAGCCTTTGTTAAGTCGGGAGCTAGAAGTGTCAAAAGTCAAGTTAGCACCACGTCCACAGAAGAGAGTGTAACTCAGACGAGACTAGACCCATTGGCACCAATCGTTGAAGAGGGAAGTGATACTGACACTTCGTCAGAAAAGTCCTTCTTCATGATGGAGAGTCAACAGCCAGTAGGTTTCAATGGTGAAGGACCAATGCCAGGGGGGAGCACCTCCCTACATCCTTTAAACGAAACCAAGTTCACTATAATCTTCTTGGAAGGAACTAACTCGATAGTCTATTCTGACTATCGGGGACGCAAGTGTATCTGTATTGAAGAAAGACCGGCTCAGAGACTAGAGATAATTCGAGTCTATGATGATGGAGACAGATTCAAAGACAAAAAGGGAAACCACTATCTGATAGTAAGTAACCCTGAGGATTACAACACATATGGGGATAACGTGGCTAAAGGGAAAATGGTTTCAGAAACCCAAGAACCGCCTCCTAACATTGATCGATCTGGAGCGCTTTTTATGTATGATAAGAAAACAACCAGAGTCCCAACCTATAATGAGAATGTAGGGATTTACAAGCATGAAAGCGAAGGAATAGTCTCTTACTTTCAATGCAAGGAACCCTACCCGAATGAATTAAGAAAAGACAAGGTTCTTTACTTATTTTCTTATGAAACTGCTATGGGGAAGGATATTGTTTTTGTTGACAGATACGGGCGAGAATACAAACGTATTCTCCCAGAAGAGGTTGAAAAGGCAACAGTTCCGGGAGCATCGACCTATGGCCCCGACGAGGTACCAAGAGCCACCTACTCCCCTAGCAAGTCGACTAATCCCTTTTCAGAAGAGTATGATGCTACCTCACATTCTACCCGACCATCGACGACCAACTACCAGGACCAACTAGCTACTCAGTCATCACTGCAGGCATGGCTTCGACAGAGTGCTACATTAGAACAAGACCGAACCCGAGAGCATTATCAAACCGCACGAGGGTTAAGGGATTTACAAGAACCACCACTCTATGCACAGTATCAAGGAGAGAGTATGCCAAAGACTCAGGGGTCAACTGAGCTTGGAAGAACACCCCGAGAACGAGTTCAGAGAGATGAACCATCTCTCCCGAGAGCTGTTAGAAATTATGGATTAGGAGCACCATTGGGAGAAGAACCTGGCCACTACAAAAGACCAGAGTAGGTATATCGAATAGGACAGGGAGATCCCATTATGAGATTTGGAGACCATCGTAGAATTAGACCTTCTCAAGTGCAAAAATGGGTAAACAAGAAATATACGGGAAGCAAGGATCCAAGAGATCATGTAGCAGCCTTTGTGCGTGCAATTAGAGCTGAAGAGGTGCTAGACTTTCCTACCCAATTTGCAGGATTCGCTTTAACCTTAGAGGATGATGCGGCTACATGGTTTGACTCGGTGGAGCAAAGAGACTTTGAGTTTATGGAGGAAGTGTTTGACGAGTTTATCGAGGAATTCTCACAAAGGGGGATAGCTCATAATACCGTCTCGCAAATCCATAAATTCAAACAGAAAGATGGAGAGTCCGTGCGAAAGGCCGCCCTCTGATTAAAAAGATATGTTAAGTTCTGTCCTGTGGAAGAACTGCCAACTCAGTCCAGACTTATGCTTATATTTATACAAGGACTAAGGAATGCAGATCTTCAAAAGGACTTACATATGAAAAGGAGCACTACGTTGAATGATTTGACCAAGGAAGCGCTATGCCTTGTGGACAATTGTGCGTTCTACAAAGAGGGTGAGTTCAAGGATCTTGACGATGATTCTTCCTCACAACAAAGCGGGAGCAAGTCTGCTAAGACAACACTGAAGGGGGAAGTAGCGGTAAGCCAAGAAGCTTGTAGAGGAAGTGCTTAAAAAGATTAACTTGTATTCCAAACCACAAGCTAAACAACCAAAATGGTGTGCGATTGAACAAAAATGGACAAACCATGGAACGGAGGAGTGTTATTATAACAAGGGATATGTGAGAGAACGACCATATGCTCCACAAGCTCAGGCGACATCTCCTCAAGTCCAACCGATGCCTAGATATCAGACTGGCAACCTACCAGGACCTGTAGGTGCAAAAAGACCACAACCAGTGTTGGGACAACAACCACCCCTACCAGGATTACGACCAGTTGGCATAAGATACACACCCACAGTAACTGAGTCGGACGAGAAGGCTTTGGTGCGTATGCATGCATACTACGAAGATCCCAATGGGTATGCTGCAAATCCTGTCTATTATCCACCGGAAGAACCCTCCACACCAAAACTATGGAGCATGATAGGAAATACAGGACCACCAACTACTGCACAGGCAGCGGGAGAAGGAAGATATAGCTTGGATGAAAGAACATTGTTGTTCATAGCCAATGGAGGCATGAGCGGGCAAAGAATTGCGCACCAACAAAGAGGAGCTCCAGGAGCACCTCAACAACCTAAAGGACCATGCTACAAGTGTGGAGGAGACCATTGGCTGAGGGATTGCCCTCGTGACGAAATCATTAGGGTCAACGCATATTGCACGGAGTGTGGAATTACTCACTTGATCCCTGATTGCCCTAAAAACCCGAGCAAAGGAGCAAAAACTACCTTGAATATGCTGGGAGCGCTACCGTCCAGTGGAGGGTCAGAAAACGAAACTCCAATTCCTGTTAAGGTCTTGACGAGAGCCCAAGCAAGGAAAAAGGACAATCAGCCTAAGAGTAACGATGAAAATCAAGAAGAAATCAAGACTGAAAAGTCTAGTGTCAGTCATGATAATCCTTGGAAAGAACGAAGAGAAAAAATGAAAGCTAGACGTAAGCAAAAACAAAAAGATGTAGAAGCTGAGCTAACGATAGCTCGAGAACAACTTAAACAACAAAGAGAGTCCGACTCTCTAAAATCAACGGAAGGACCAAAGAGTGCAAGCTCAGGAGGGTCGGTATTGGTAGATAAGATCAATGAACCCTTAGATGCAATCTTGCAAGCATATGAAGCAAGATTGAAGAAGAGATAGACCCTAGAGCAAAGGTGGATGACATATCCATATCCAGAGATAGAAAAACAGAGACTAGAGATGTGCAAACAGCTGATTGAAACTGCACAAGCTTTACTGGAGCCTCCACCTATGGAAGCAGGAGATAGAGTAATCAAACCCCCAAACCATGAAACACCTCACAAAACCGAACAAAAGATACCCGACAAAATAGAAAACATTAAATCCTTGCCGGATGTAGAGGATGCAAAAGACGTACCTAATAGCACTGATGAATCACTGAAAGATTTTCCACCATATTCGCCTATTGTGAAAGAAAATTGGCCTGAAGAGCTATGGGAAACGGTGCGAAAAGCTCAAGAAAAATATGAGACAAAAACAGTCGAGTCAGCGCCTTTCTCGGAGCTGAACTTGAATAAGACTCCATGGGATTTGGACGTTAAATCATTTCAAGGGGATAATGGTTCAATTGCATCCGAAGATAGCAGAACACAATCTCTCAGAACTTTGCCATCATATATGGGGAACTATGAGGCAAGATCAGAAATTCAAAGAGTACCTTCTCAGAGAATAGGCGATTCAAATCAATTGGACACTAAAATCCTGACAAACTTGTTGACCACTCCGGTCAAGTGTACAATCACATTGGTAGAATTGTTAAAAATTAGGCCAAGCATGTGGATGGAAGTGGGCAAATGTCTTGAAAAATTTGGCATAAGGAATCCTCTTAAGTTTTTCAAAACCGAGCTTAATGACACAGAACCGAAGAAAGTCAACACTAGACCAGTGCCACTCAACAAGGTAGGAGAGTATTGTGAGGGTGAAGACGGCAACACGACCCTACCAGTTGCGTATAATGGCATAGAAACTAAGGCAATACTTGATAGTGGATCTGGCATTGCCATTGCGACCAAATTGCTATGGGAAAAACCATCAATACGAACAACTAGAATGAAATTGCAACTGGCGGATGGGCACATAGAAAGGCCTATAGGATTGCTTGAGGCAATCGTGGTATCTTCCTGTGGCATAGAGTACGAACATACCTTTGCCATAGTAGATTTCGGCAAGAAGAACAACTATGACTTTATCCTTGGTAGGCCGTTCATGAGGCAACTCAAAATGGTGCAGGACTGGGGGTATGATTATTTGTATCTAAGACATGCTGAAACTACTACACGCGTAAACATGAAAAATCATAGCTACCATGATGTCACGAGAATCCCAATGGAAGAATTTGACTCAACCACCATTAGTGGATCAGAAGTCCCAGCGTGGCTTTGTAAGAAAAAAGAGATATGGATGTGTGGGGCATCTCAATGTAGTGAATTTGACCACGATGAAAGGACACTAGAGAGGGTCTTGGAAGACGATGCCTATATACGAGAACCTTTTCCTGAAGAGAAGCTCGAACCCCTAGAATGGTCTCAAATTTTAGCTACATTGGATGTATGCGTCAATGAAGTCACTCCCACCAAATTTTGTGATGAGAATGGCTACGATATCATACCATACTACATGTTGAGCAAATTTGTGGAGGAGGACGAGGATGAGGTAGAAACCGAGAATACGAGGATCCATAAAACAGAAATGAAACTTGAGATTAAGATAGTGGGCTATGTGGACATCCCCACTAAAGAAATCAAGCAAGAAGGAGAAGAATTTTTTGATTCTTCTGATCAAAGTGAAAACAAGGATAACGCGGATGACGAGAAGTCGGAAAATACAGAGGAAGACGACAATCAAGATCAAGACAATGACGTCTTCTACAATTTTCCAAACCAAAATGAGAGACATCAAAAAAGATACAAGAGTAAACAACACCACATCAGTACACCAACCAGGTTGAGACCCATGCCGGAGTTTGAGGGTAAGACACATTTCCTTATGAACATTCATGTTGTTGATTGTGCTAAGGATAAAGTGTCAGGAAGATTTCTTAAGGTTGCTAAAGACTCAGGATTTAAGTCCAGACTGTTGAAACCTAAGAAAACCAGCAAACCAAAAAAAAGAGTTCCAACAGAAAAACTGAATGTCTATGGTAGTCCAATTATGACAAAAATTGAACTGAAAACGAGATACAATGAGTGGAAACAAAAAATTAAAAATGTATGGACAACTGAAATGGAAAGTAGCGATGGAACGAACGCTAGTGATGGGAGTAAAAAGGTAGATGTACCTCCTCACTATTGTAAGTACACCATTCAGGAAAGAAGATTGGTGGTTCAGCAACCAATGAGGGAGCCTAAATCAAACGAGTCCTACGACGGGCCAGAGAACGCCAAGAAAATAGACTTAGCAGAGCCAGGAGAAAATCCTCGACCTGCTTACATTGCCACAGATCTAGGTTGAGAAGAAGAGGACTTACTGATCAAAACACTTAAGGAATTTCGAGATGTATTTGCCTGGTTGTACAGAGATTTGAAGGGAGTGGATCCTAACATTTGTGAACATTCAATCCCTCTGAAGTCTGATGCAAAGCCAAGCAAACAACGTCCATACACGTACAATGAGACATTCTCCAAAAGGATAAAAGAGGAGATAGACAAACTTATGGAGGCTGAATTTATTTATGAGATAGAACACACGGACTGGGTGTCCCCGATAGTGGTGGTACCTAAGAAAAACGGGAAATTACGAGTGTGTGTAAATCTCAAGAAGGTAAACGCAGCAACTATAAGAGACAACTACCCTCTACCTATCATTGAACACGTCCTGGAACGAGTGGCTGGCAAGCAAGCCTATAGCTTTATGGATGGATTCTTTGGTTATAACCAATTGGGGGTCAAACTAGAAGATCAATACAAAACAGCATTTGCAACAGAATGGGGCATATATGCGTTTAGGGTAATGCCATTTGGCTTGACCAATGCTCCAGCCACATTTCAGAGATTAATGACACACGCTTTTAAAGAATACTTGCGAAAATTCTTGGATATTTACATGGACGACTTGTGTGTCTATTTGCTATTGAGAGAAGACCATATAGATAATCTGAGAAAGGTATTCGAAAAATGCAGAACGTATAGGATTTGCCTCAACCCAGAAAAATGCATATTCATGGTACGACAAGGTAAAATCTTAGGCCACATAGTGTCGGCTAATGGAATTACCACTGATGATGACAAGGTGAAGGTGATCATAGAATTGCCAAGACCAAACAATGTACGAGAGGTACAATCATTTATGGGACATTGTGGATACTATCGACGTTTTATCTACATGTACGTTGTAATAGCAAAACCCTTGTATAGTCTAATCACGCTCTTCATTTGGACAAATGAATGTGAGGAGTCATTCCAAAAATTAAAAGATGCATTGGTATCTGCACCAATTCTAAAAGCACCAGATTGGTCAAAGATCTTCCATGTACATGTAGATGCTTTGGCATTTGCAATAGGCTGTATACTAGCACAACCAGATGAGGGAAAGACGGATTTTCCAATCAGTTATGCTAGTAGACAACTCAGCAGTGCAGAAAAGAATTATACTACAACTGAAAGAGAAGGATTGGGTATGATATATGCCGTAAAGAAATTTCGGCATTACTTACTCGCGAACAAATTCACATTCTTTGTGGATCATCAGGCACTCTTATACTTAGTAAACAAACCTTGCAACACGGGACGAATTGTAAGATGGTTCATTGTGTTACTGGAGTTTGATTTTACGGTAGTGGTTAAGAAAGGAAAAACTCATCAAAGAGCAGACCACCTTTCTCAATTACTACATGGCGAAAAAGCTTCCGGAGTAGATGATGATCTCCCAAACGCATACATGTTTAATATAGAGATGGTACCAAAATGGTCAGAGCAAATTATTCCGTTGCTGACATATGGAACGAATCTTGACGACAAACACACGGTGGAAGACATTAGACAAGCACGAAATTACACAATGCTTGCGGGAAGAATGTACCATCATGGAAACGATGGGATTCTAAGATTGTGTATAGGCCCAGAGGAGTACGAAGCGTATCTAGAGGAGGCCCACACACAAACATGGGGATTCCATAGAGGAAATCAAATGATGTATGCACAATTAAGAAGACTTGGAGTGTATTGGCCAGGAATGGCAGGCGATGTAGCCAATTACATCAAGAAATGCGACTTTTGCACATCCAATACCACTGTGGATTATGCCACATTATACCAAGTGACAATAGCACCCTCATGGAGTCATGCTATTGTGGATTATTTGACTAATAAGGAGTTGCCAGGAGATTGGTCTAAAGCCAGACAAAAGGCTTTACAAATCGAAGCGAATAGGTATACCATCATTAGTGACCAATTGTATAAAAGAGGAACTGATGACCAGCTGAGGTTAGTTCCTCATGAAAATGATTACTTTCCATTATTGGAACAGGCTCATGCAGGCATAGCAGGTGGTCATTTTTCAGCAGAGAGAACCGTAAAAATCATTATGGTTGCAGGGATTTGGTGGCCGACCATGATTCAAGACGCAGCAGAATTCGTGAAAAGGTGTGATGAATGTCAACGCACTAAGGTACTAGTTAAAAGAGACGAAATGCCTTTAAGACCAATGATGAGTGCTCGAGCATTCGCTAAATGGGGATTGGACTTTGTTGGTCCTATCACTCCACCAGTGTATCGTTCACAAGCACAATATATCATAGTGGCCACGGACTACATGACTAAATGGGTGGAAGCAAAAGCCACAACGAAAGCAGACGCTAGAACCACGGCACAATTCTTATATGAATATGTGTTTACACGTTATGGCCTTCCAATCGAGCTGGTAAGTGATAGAGGGACACACTTTGTAAATGAAGTTATCCAACATCTCTTAAATGAGTTTATGGTAATTCATCGCAAATCTGCACCCTATCATCCACAAGCCAATGGCCAAGCGGAAGCGAACAACAAAGTATTGTGCACGGTTCTCACCAAATTGGTTAGTGAAACAAGAACAGATTGGGATCAGATGCTCTATTCGGCATTGTGGGCTTATCGAGTTGCATATAAAACAACACTCAATCCTACACCATTTAATATGGTATATGGGTTAAATGAAATATTTCCTATTGACTTTTTGATCCCCACACTAAGGGTAGCAAAACAGTTGGACTGGACGGGGCATGAACTTTCAGAGCGGTTAGAGGACCTTGAAAAATTAGAGTTACGACTCAACGCTATAGCGGCCATCTATGCAAAAAAAAGACAACAGAAAGAGTTTTTTGAAAAACATGTCAAGAACAAGGACTTTAAAACGGGCGACTATGTCTTAGTATACACCCTTAAACAACATGCCAAAAAGATAAAGAAAAGGGGCATGGGACCTTATTTGATCCAAGAAATATCGTCCAGCGGAGCAGTAAAACTGTCGACACTAGATGGAAAAGAAATGCCGAACTGGATTAGTGGGTGTCGTTTAAAAAAATATCATCTCCCTTTAACACAGGAAATGTTGTTTCAACTGCATTATGGAAAAACATATAGACAGGAACAACAACGAATTCAAGACCAGGCACAACAAGAAGCAAAGGAACGGATTGTTAAACAAAATCAGTTTCTCAGGACAATAAACATGGTCACCCCAATGATGACTGACGAATATCCTCTTTCAACATCCCAAACAATCGAAGCGGATATACAAAGCGACGAATTAGAAAAGACCATGACAGACCTTAGGGCTTAGGACAATAGCATCATCAACGACTTGGAAGATACATGGTGTAGTCCTTACATAAAAGCTTATGCAGGCACAAAACAAGTTGAAATCTATGCATTGCTTGACACTGGAGCAAAAATGAATGTCATCAGCTTTGAGCTCTTTCAGAAACTTGGACCAATGAAGACGATTCCAGAGACACATAGGTTGAAAGTAGCGTCGGGTGATGAGGTGACCACGATGTGGTCTATTATAATACCAATCACTGTGTAGGCACACCTGTACACTACAAAATTCCATGTACTGCCACCAAGTAGGTCAGCAACTCCGTGTATCTTAGCAGTGTCATGGATGAAAGCTAATAGGGTATTCATTGATTTGGATACGAATGAGGCAATGTTCAGAAAGGAAAACTTTTCAGAACCCTTCTTATCATATAACCAATTCATATCAAGGAGGAAACAAAAGTCAGTACAAACGCAAAAATCTGTCCAACAACAAACAAAGTTTACAAGTCCAGCAATGTCTTATCAAAAATCAGCAACCATGCAGGGAACCAGGCAAGTTTGGGTACGGCGTACAGAGCTGACCGAGGCACAATTACATCAAAAGCGGCAATACAAAGTGTGGATAACGCGCAACAACCTAATTCCTATAAAAGAGGAGTTTGAAGAACAGACACAACACCGAAAGCCAGCAAATCTACAGAGAAACATAGTCAATCTGTCAAATACGCAACGGACTATATTGGTATGGAGGCCAAAAGTGCCAATTCAAAACGAGCCAACAACAAAAGAAGGGCGGACAAAGATGACAATTGTGCAGCTATCTACAACCATCAAGGTCAAGCAACATCATACAAACAGCACGAGGAAACAAACAGGATCAGCAACGAAAACTACAAGGATGTATCAGACACAAATCATCAAGGCAGCAAGAGAGAATGTTCCACCAGATACGACAATAGCGATTTCAAAGGAACCACATACGCCAATTCAAAACCAGTGGAAAAAAATCAAACAATGGGCGGCGGAGTTACAACTACTACTTGCAAAGAAAATCTGCCAGCCAATTCAAGACACCACAGGAAACCTAGACGACAAATGCCAATAAGAGAATCGCTTATACCTTCCTCTTGCACTTCATACATTCTTTCTACATGCATTGACCGTACATGCATATAGGGCTATATTACAAGGCCTGCATTAGCACGAGTTCAAACCCATGCACAACACATACCCTTGACGATACCCTGTCGTCCGGGAGGACTGCGACTAGGAGGGGGGAGGCATTCCAAATGCAGACTCATCATGTCATATGTTAGAGGGCAATGTTTGCGAGCAATTTTTCAACCATTTTTTGCGTTTTATTGTGTGATTTTTGGAAAAAGAATATGCCCTCGTAATTAATCAGAATCGGGGACCAAATCATCATTCATGAGCCCCTAGGGATGTGTATAGACTATAAAGAGAGTCAAATCTGGCCAAAAAGTGTCTAAAAACAGCAAAAACTAGGCCAAGGTTGACGATAGTGAGAGAGATTGTACATAGACGAGAGAAAAGTGAGCTACAAAGTGTTTTGCTTCTCATTGGTATTTTTCTAGGTTAGAATTGCTATTTTCGGGTTATTTTGGGATTTATTTGCTTTATTTTAGCCATTTTCTAGCAAAAATTATAGAAAAAAATCCGCAATCCAGATGGAAATACAAAAGAAGAGACACCTGATCAGAGCAAGGTAAAGAAGACACAGAAAAAATAAGGACTGCAAAGGTGACAGAGCAAAATGACCACCGTCATGAAGGGACCTCCAAAAGGAGAAATCTACAAAAAGGGTAAAATTGGAGCAACCGAAGTCCAAATCAGAAAATTTGCGAGCCTAAACCGCATCTCGCAAAAAGTTATGGCCACAGGTAAAAGACTAGGCTAGAAGTCCCTCATTTGAGTCATTTTCCATAGTGAGAGAGAGAGAGCTCCCTTCAGCAGTTGAGAAGTCCAGGAGCCCATCCATCGCGCACGGTTGCCAGATCGACATCAGATATGAGAGGTATGCTCATCAACACTGACTCTAAGTGTTGTTTACTTCAGTTAGTCGCAAAACCTAGCCGATATCACAATCACAACCTGTGCACACATACGGTAGAATGGTTGTTAGGGAGACCTAGAGGCCACCAAATGGGACCAAAAGTGAAAGGCACAATGCTAATAGCTTAGGGATCAAGCCTATGACCTCGGTAAGCGTGAAGGGAGCCGCTCAAAAAACCCTAATTTAGCAGGACCTGCAAATGGGCGACAAAACCAAGGTGATCGGAAATGAGCCAAAATTCATAGATAGCAAGCCAATGACCTCGACAAACCGACTGAAGGGTTAGATTACGAAAAAGTTTGTCAAAACGGAGCCTAAAGTCCCTATCTGACAAAAACCGCACAAAGCGTCACGATACTCTAACGGGCCGACCAAGTGACAAAATTACACCAAATTCAACAAGGAACATCCAAAGGAGGTCAACTACGAGATGGAATGTGTCCACTCAGGAAAAAAAGTTCTTCCACTAGGGCAAATGCTGGCAACAGGCCAGAAAGACATCCAAATGGTCGTTCTTGGTGTTTCAAACACCAAAACAACAACCGACTGCTTGGATGGAAGGTCAAAAGGAAGTAGAAGACAGCCGGAATCATACAAAGACCAAAAGGAACCGCGACTATCACCTAAGTGGTCTACTTTGACTTCAAGACCAGCTAAGTGCTGCAAACAGGGAGTACATTCTGCTAAATTGATTAAAACTTGATGTGTGTGTCTAGGAGGGCCTATTAACACCATGAATGTCAACTAACATCAAAAAACTGGTAAAAATGACAAAGTGCCCAGTCTATCGCGATAGACTTGAACTTGCACTTAGATAAGGAAAACTTTGACTTTGGCTTCATGAGGGGTGCTAACAAGGAATGTTAACCACCAATATCAAGTCTAAGTGCCAAAAAAATCTATTTTGGCCAAAAAGCTCAGTCTATCGCGATAGACTTGCTGCAACAATCTTTGGGGGGAAATACTTTTCAAATTTTTATAAGCTAGACTTGGGGAAGCAAATGAAGGCAGTACACCAAATTTGGTGCCAAGATGGACTCATATAGCAAGCTCAGAAAGACATGCAGACAACTCAGAGTCAGAACAGAAATTCTCAAGGACAGATAGGTAAAATTTACATGTAAGGGGTCAAGAAACCTTGCATCAACTGGGAGAAGGCAGAAAGATGGTCACAAAGCCTGAAAATGACAAACTGGCACTAAGTCCCAGTCTATCGCGATAGACCAAGCAGAGGGATACTAGACCATCTTATCAAAAATCTGAATTAGCAACTGTCTTCAACATGATGCAAGATGACCACCCACTAAGTTTGAGCCCAAAAAAACACAAAATGAAGGAGATAGACCAACATCTCTCTGAAGGGAATCTGGAAAATTGGGAGTTGATCCAAAAAGGGGTCACTTGACATTGATTTGAGGTGAAAAGGGGATCAGACCATGTGCAAGGTATGGGAAACCAAGTAGTGGAGTCACAACTGCAAAAAAGGACCCAGATCAAAAAAATGCCAATCTATCGCGATAGACTAAGAAAAAGTAGCAAAGGGACAGATTTTGAGCTTTGGCTTATGGAGTGACCTTACATGCCATGAGAGAATACACCACACAAAGTTTCAAGGCATTTGGACTTGTTCTCCTTCACCAACAACGTCAATTTAAAGCCGCCAAAGTCGCACAATGGAAGAACTTGTCTATCTGCTAACATTTTATCTTAACTAATCTTGGGATTAAGAAGGCTCATCTAGATGCATGATTAAGTGGTAATCAATTTAGGAGAGTAGTACTATGTTTGTGCATTAACTGATAATTGTGATGACAGGATCTATGGAGGCTTCTCAGGGAAAAAGAAAAGGCAAGAACCTGGCAACGGAAGGTGCAACACCCTATGCACTTCTACCCAATTCTTTAAAGCCAGCAGCCACATGGATACCTGCAGATGTGCAACAAGCAGCGGCCTTTCAGATATATCAAGATTCATATGTGGATGACAAAAGAAACTTAGTGGATACGGTGATGATTCCCAAGGAGGCAGAGAATTACTTGAAAAGATCACCGCAAAGGTCATGGATCAAAAAAGTCGGCTTGTGGAACTTTGTGTCACTACCACCAGTAGGGATAGATTTCAAGAGGGTACAACATCTAATAGAGACTATCCAAGAAGATGGAACTTGCAGAGTGCGAGGCATGGATAATGAAGTGATGGAGATCCAGATCACCAAAGAAATCATGAAAGAGGCATTGAAACTGTCAGATCAAGGAGCAAACATGAGAGAAAGAAGGAAAAATCTCACAGTTTACTTACAAAAGTCCAAACTACCTTCTTTCGAACTCATAGCAAACCCAGAAGTAAGAGAGCTGACACAAATCTACAGTCAGTGTTTGTTGAGCTACAGCAAAAGGCCGCCAAGATACACTACACCGCACGGGAGCATCTCAACCACATTGACATGGGCTATGGGAATGACCCGTGAGTTCTACATTGATCACGCGTCATATCTGTTTGAAGAAATGACAAAGCTAAGGCAGGACAGACCCAATTACATTGCAAGAGGAGAAGTCCTAACCAGAGTAATATACCATGCCATAGGCGCGGTAGATCAGTTGCCACCTGCCCCTCATCAAAACGACTGGCTGGTATTAAGGGAAAATAGCGAAGATGGATCACAAAGGAAAGTACCTGCATCTATTAATACCATTGGAGGACGCAAGCTGGAAAGAGTGACAAGAAGTACACAAGAAAAGATGACTGAAGAAAAAAGAACTGAAGAGGAAGAAGCCCGACTAAAGAAGCGAAAATCGGAAATGGAAAACAACACCAGGTTGCAGAAGATAGCAAAGATGGAAAGGATGCTAGAAGGGTTTTCTCTAGAAAGATCTCTACCAGGCAATGTAGGCGCCACTTGGAAACCGTCTAGTAGCACTTTCACACTGAGAACGAAGAATAGAAACAACCCAGCTTTTGAGCTGGACTGGTTCGAGAAATACATCCAAGAAAGAAATGCGAGGGATGAGCCAGAATTGCTACTAGAAGAGGAGGATCTCCAAACTTTGAGAGATCAGCTGAGGCCGACTTCACGTGATCAGGAGACACCGTAGCCATCTCCAAGGCCAGATACAAGTGAGAGGCAATCTAGCCCACCTGCTGAATCTACTTCGCATTCAAAAAGCTCGCATCGAGATGACAGAGTTCACACACCGCCCAGTGAACAGGAAGAAGAAGAAGGAACATATAGACGCCAAAACACTGGAACCATATCACAAAGTGATAAAGGCAAGCAAAAGGTGGTGGATCAATCTAAAGATAAAGCTTCCTCCTCTCAAGAAATTGAGCTGGAAGCTACTATAGATGAAGATTGCAGTCAATGGCGACAATACTAAACCGAACAAGACTGCACAGTCAATGGTTAGCTGATCAGAACCGGTCCAACAAAATGAAGCTACAAAAAATTGATGAGGAAGTTCAGAGACTCTAAAGCTGATCAGCATCACAGATACTGAAATATTGGGGCTCAAAGGCACAGTAAATATTCTCAAGGAAAATTTACAGGAATCGAAAGACTTCAATGCCATATGTGAAGATACAATAAACGTGTTCCTTGAAGATGTCAGTGAAAGAGACGAACACATCCAACATTTGGAAAAGGAAAAGCAAGATGCGCTAGAGGCCATCACAAGTTTGCAAGTCGTCATCGATGACTTACAAATTGAAGTCAAAGATTTAAGAGCAGTAACAGATATCCAAGCAAGAGAAATGGAACGAGCTAAAAAGCAAAAAACGTCGCTACCAACAACACCAGTAGTCCATCCAAAAGAAGAAGTGGCTGCACTAAAGAGGGAGCTGGAGTTAGAAAGAAAACAGCGTTTAATGATTGCTGAAAGTGCGCTTAGAGCAGAAGATGAACTACAAAGACACATTTCAGATTTGCAAAGTGAGCAACAACAAGGACCAGCTCCTGACAATGAAATGGAAAGCATTGTTTCCAAATCACTCACGGAAGAAAATGAAAACCTGTACATCAAGATAAAACAATTAGAGGAGTCAGACGCTAAAAAAGACATGGAATTTCAAGCTCTACAAATCAATAGTAGAACAATGACCGCACGAATCGCAAGTCTACAAAGTGCAAGGCAGCACCAAGGACAGGGACGAGTGCACATGGAGCCAGTAACAACGAATTTGGCTGGACTCGCCAAAGTTTATGGGGGTCAAGATGAGTACGACGAAGATTCAGATGAACAGGAGGCACATACGCAGACTGATCAAACCGGCTCCAAAGATCAAGAGACAGAAGAAGATTCAGTCACGAAGATGGAAGAGCAGAGGCTAGCCGAGCAGACGGAAAAGCAAACAGAAATGATATGGTACAAGGCTATGCAACTCGAAAAGGAGTTTCTACAAGGTCTTTCCAAATCAGGCAGAACAGCAGCAGAGCTACGACAAGAATGGAATGCGCATATGTTACCTTATGCTCTGCTGAAGTATGAGACTCTAACACATCAACGGCAGCTTGAAAAAGAAGAACAAGTGCCAGTATTTGAAGGAGAAGTACAAGATAGGGAACGGCAAAACAGAATAGTGGACAACCAACCAAAGTGGAGGCGTCAATGGCTATTGGACCATCCTCATAACTTGATCCACTTAGTCAACGCACCGCCTGAGCTGAGGAATGACAGAATGTTTTGGCCAACTCCCCGAACATACACCTACAGCCAACATAAAGCACTACAGAGCAGAAATCCGACATGGCTTAATTATCCAGTAATGCCAGGGCCAGCAGAGGGAGAGAGAATATCCGGTTCTTACATGGTGAAAACCCTGCAAGGCGCCATAGCAGAATTTGGAGGCTCTCCTGACCTATCCTGCAAGATGCTATGTAAAATAGCTCGCACATTTTTGGCCTGTCTCACAACCTTCTCAGAAAGCTGGACATCAGAGTATATGAATATTGAAAGAAGCATCTCACAATTTTCATACGATCTAAGTGGGCCACCGACAGAGCCAGTATTGTATGCTTATTTCAAACGGCTGATGTTTCTGCCAAGCTACCATCTCCAGACATTTGAAGAAGCATTTTACATGGGCTTCTTCATGTATAAGTCAAAAAATTTTGGCCCATTAATGGCAAGTGACTCTATGCGCTATGATGCGTTTCTACAGCAAATCACTCAAGAAAGGCGACAACGACAATAAAGACAAAGACGATCATGTCGTGGTAGACATGAACTAGGAGGGGGGGAGTGTTGGAGCCCCATTGGTCCAACTGTTGTAATGAGCCCATTTGTAAAGAATATCAAATTCCATTTTTTATGTCAAAGACGTCTTATCAGTTTGATCCATTCGTCTGGATTATGTAAATATTAGTCAGTTAGTCAGGACTCCAAATTATTCCCACTTTTGTAATCATGAGCAAGAGAACCCGATGTACATTTTTGGAGCTAAGGTGACTAAAGTATAAAAGTCACCTTAGAACCATTTTTTGAATAACATTTGAATTAATCCTGTGTCGTACGAGTCTGAGAGAGAGAGAGAGAGAGAGTGAGTGAGTGTGTCTTATCCTCTTTGCTACGCGCTTCTCCCTCACCGCATTCACGACGCGACCACACCACCGCGATAGTCTCTCCGAGAGGTACGCGCCCACGCCACGCATTCGCCGTTTCAAGTTGATCGCGATCGATTCTTCCTCGAGCTTGTTTTGCTTGTAAGTAGCACAAACGGTGTCTATTTTCAATAATCAAGTGCTTCATGGAATGAGAAAGAGATTAGCTACACATAGATATTGATAAACTTAAGTTTTGTCCACTTTTGGATTATGACCTGTTGGTCTATCGCGACAGCATTTGAGACAGCTAGGGTTCAAATCTGGTGAGATTAGACTTATAGGTAAGTATGTCCTAGTGAGAGGATGGTGCCTAGTAAGTTTGATGCGATTCCTAGTTCATTGGACGTGTAAACTGTGTTGTGAGAGTTAAGGGATAGGGTGGGTTGCATTCTACCAGGGTTAGTGATTGATGCATCATAAAGGTGAGTATGTGTAGATTGGTCTCAGCCTGACAAGCTAACGAGATTGCCTACGTGGACCTACGGGTTAGTCGTGTCATCGGATGATAAGTATGTTGTCTGTGTCGTGCTCGTGAGTATGAACAGGGGAGTAGTTAAGCCCTAAAACAGTGAGTCTAACATAGCGAAGTTGCTGAGGGATAGCTCCTTTCGGACTTCTTATGGCTCAATAATGGTAAAGCCGTAGGCAAGTCTAAAAAGACTCCATTATTAAGACCAAAGCTCCTGAGGTGTGCACCATATCCCACATAGTGGGCTCAAAGAAACAAATAATAGATCCCAGTCCCATTTACCCTAATATAATCAACAAAATCAACCGTTAATAGGTTACTTAAGGACTTCTCTTCTTAAGCAAGAAAAGGGAAACCAAATGCTCTGATACCAATGTAATGGAAATGGCCTATGAACTTTGAGAGTAGCGGAATTAGGAAATTAGATGAAGCACTTTTGTGAGATTACTTTGTGAGCATAGCGGGTGAACTTAATTGATGGTAGCAACATAAACATGGTACTTAGTTAACTTGGCATGAGCAATACTTTTGCAAGAGAGAGAGAGAGAGAGAGAGTTTAGAGAACATGACAATAGTTGAGGACCGGATTGATACGGAGCCGGTCCCCCCTCCAATAGGCATTTGTATTATAGTTTCTCCCATCAAGAGAGACATGGTATAATACAATCTTTGTCTTCCTTGTGACCTACGTGATGCAATGAAGATAGAAAGCTTCACATCACAAACATAACATAAACTTTGTAGAAAGCATTAACTATCCCAAGCCTCCCTTGGTCGTTGTGAAAGTGCATCAACCACTTGATTGTGCTTGTTAGCCATGTGAGCAATATGAAATTTACATTGAAAAAGAAAATTTGCCCACATCATTGGTTTGTCGGAGAGCTTGGTTTGCGTCATTAAGTTCTTGAGGCTTTGTGATCCATTTATAAGATGAATGGAGTACCCAAGAGATAGTGTTTCCACGTGTTTAGAGCATATAGAATAGCTAGTAGCTCTTTTTCGTATTTGCCCAATAGTCACTTATCGAAGTTGAGTCTTTGACTCTCATCTTCTTGAAGAAAAATAGCTCCAAGGCAATCACCACAAGCATCACATTGGACCTCAAATGGCTTTGAGAGATCTAGTAGTGTGAGCACACATTGAGAGATAAGCTTCTCAAAAGCTTCTTGCACTTTTGCAGTCCATGAATACTTACCGTTCTTTTTTTGTTAGGTCATGTAATGGGCCTGCTATTAGCGAGATTTTTTTCTATGAAGCATCTATAGTATGCACACATACGTATGAAGCTTCGTACCTCTTATAGATTCCTTGGATTAGGCCATCATTTTATTATCTCTAACTTTGTTGGATCCATACGAGTGCCATCTTTAGAGATAATGTGATCTAAATATTGAATCTCTTGTAGGAAAAATTCACTTTTATTTATTTATTATTGAAAAGCTTATTCTCGCTCAAAACTTGAAAGACTACATGGAGGTGTCCCTTGTACTCCTTTCAAGAGGGTTTGAATGGCCTGAAGATTTTTGTCCATCATGAGTTTGAATGCGTTTGGAGAATTTGTCAGGCCAAAACTTGTAAATTATCAAATAGATCTTCTACCCACGGCATGGGAAATCTATTTTTGATAATGATCTTATTTAGTGCTCTATAGTCGACATATATGTCATATGTGTCATCTTTCTTCTGTACTAAAAGCAATGGTGAATAAACTGGAGAGGAGCTAGACCTCACCATCCCTTTTTCCACCAATTCATGCACTTGCTTCATGATCTCCTCTTGTTGAGCTTGTGAAACTCGATAAGGAGGCTTGTTAGGCAGTGAGCTTCTTGGTAGGAGCTCAATTGCATGGTCATCATCCCTCATTTTAGAGGTAGCTCACTAGGATGTCATCAATAAAAACATCTTGGAATCCATTTAGGAAATTAGACAACTCTAATTCCTCTTGATTCCCTCTATTGCAGAGATATGGTGTTCCCCAACTCATTAGCATCTATATACATGCTCTCTTCCTTGTAGGTGAAGTAGATTCTCCTTTTAGGGAGCTTTATGTTGGAAGCCATGCGGTTAGACCATGGTGCCCCAACGATAACATTCTCATGTTTGAGAGGGGAGATGAATAAATCCTTTTTGTCCACATAGCTTTGGACATGAAGCCTTCCAATTAAGGAAGTAATAGAGACGTCTTGTCCCTTGATAGCTCCATTGGCTTTCAATGCATCTCCCATCTCGTGGGCTTGTATGCCTAGCTCAGTGGTCAACTCCGTGGATATGAAGTTGTGAGTTGAACCAAGGTCAAACAAAATAAAGGCATCATGATCTTCCATCTTTCCCCAAGCATAGGAAAGGAGAAATCCTTGGCAATGAGCATCCTCTTTTGGAGCTTCAAACATAGAGGCTCTAGGAGTCTCATTGTGGGAAATTCTCTTGGGGCAAGGACGATAACCATGGCCTTGCTTCCCACACTTAAAACATTTTTGGTCCTTACAAAAAGCTTCTAGCTCTTTAGGAGAGAGTTTATACTTACCTTTGTAAACTCCCTTCTCCTTGGACCGATTGTTGCTGTTATTGGAATAGCCTTGGTAAGAATTTGGGCATTGGTTTTCCTCTTGGCATCACTTTTGTCTTTATTTTCCACGGGCTTGACATTCCGTCTAGCCCCTTGTTGGAAATTGATGCGCAAAGCAACCATGGTGTGGTGGATTACTTTGGTGATAGAACCAGGCCGTTGAGAGTTGACGTACTCGGCCATCTCTTTGGGTAACCCTGCATAGAATTGTTGCTTTTGCTTGGCGAAGTCTATCTTTTGAAAGACAATAGCCTTGAGATATAAATCCCCAAACTTGTCCACATATTTGTGGATAGACTCATGAGAGAGAAGACTCAAACTTCGCCATTCGGTGAGCACTTTGTCCTTTGCATCGCTTGCAAGGAATTGCTTCATGATGGAAACTCGTAGAGTTTTCCATGTCTTTGGGGCTTCGCCATTTCCATGAAGGCTTTTTGAAAGTGCATAGCTACATGGTGTAGCTTGGAGGACTCCGTGAAGCCCTTGTCTTCAAAGGCCGCATCAAATTGTTGGATGAAGGCCAATACTTTGTCAGTAGTAGCACCACAGGTGCCATCATAGGTGAGAAAAGAGATACTCTTTCCTCCCTCTTTGAACTTGTTTAGCTTTTGTGACCTTCGCCATGCAGGGTAAGATTTACGATGTCCTCCCCTCTTGTATTCTCTAGGAAATAGCCATAGCTTTCATCAGTAGAGGAGAAAGGTGGAGAAGGAGGAGAAGATGGTGACCTCTTTCTTGCCCTTTTCTTCCTTGGTTTCCCCTCTTCCCTTTTGGAGTGCCGAGGAGAAGGACTATGGGTTAACCGTTTCCTCTTGGGAGGAGTTGGCAATCGTTTAGTCCGCCTTCTTTGTGGAGCCATATCTTCAGAGGAATTTAGGGATTCATTACTTTCTTGATCTTTGGATTCCTCATTTTGTATGGGAGAGAGTCTTTTTTGGGGGTCTCATCAAGAGACCCCATAAGCTCTCTCTCCTCTTTGAGAGGAAAGGAAATCCCATAAGCACAAAGTTGTGGAGTAACTTCAGCTTGCAAAGTGGAGTTCCTCATAGCTTGTTGCAACTTAGTGACAAGATAATTAACAAAACATGGGGGACATCATCATTAGCACCTTCATGTGCAAAATCAAAGTTATCAATGTTCATTCTACTCTCTTGGTTATTGTCAGCCATGTTAATCAAACTTATGTGTTTACTTAGTGTATGATTTGGCAATTTAAAACCTTAGTTGCTACTCCTCTTAGACTTTGAAAATAAGCACTTAAGTATCTACACCTATGGCTCGAATCGGTTAATTATGGAGAGTAGTGGAGTGAATTTAACATAGCGAAGTTACCGAAGGATAGCTCCTTTCAGACTTCTTATGGCTCAATAATGGTAAATCCATAGGCAAGTCTAAAAAGACTCCATTATTAACACTAGTTCTGTAATCGGACGCTCAAATGTCCTGAGACACTAAAGTGTCCTGTTTTTTTCGCAACTTGTCATAATTTTTTGGTGAATCTAGAAAAAACATTCATAAGTCACGTTCATATCTTAGGTTAGCTATGAGGTGAAGAACATAGCCAAATTTTATTTTGTCAAAATTAATACCAAATTAATATTATAATGATAAGTTTTAAGATGAAAAAAATCATAGAAATTTAGTGCAGTTTTAACAAATTTTTCATAAATTGAATATAACTTCTCATCAAAACAATATTTTGCATAGATTTCAAGGTGTTTGGATAGGAAAAACCTTATTTTAGCTAGAAATTGAGCTTCATAACCTAGTTATGGGACCAGATTTTTGTTATAATCAAAAGACCAAAATCTTGAAAATGCTGACAAAGAGGAAAATTTTGGTCTTTCAAGGCCTCTTTCCTTAACATGATGAGGTTATGGGACAAAACCTAAGGTGTATAATGTATCTATAGGTCAATACCCATCAACCAAGCATTTTTCAAGGCTTCAAACTCATAGGCATCTTGTAATTTAAGCTCATTTAAAAAAAATTGTAGTGCATAATTTCTTGCAAAAAAAACATTGCTATGAAAAACTAATGGAAGTGTGTATATAAATATCCCAATTGTGTCCATATGAGGTATTTGTATACAAATAAGTGAGATAAACGAAAAAATCCAAAAGTGGACTTTATTTAAGGCTTATCTTTGATAAATAATAAATCATAGTTACAACATGCACAGTTTTTTGGATATGCCATAAATCACCAAATGTGGCTTGCATAACCATTAAAATTATAGAGTCATAGATCTAGTATATATGCATCATAAGACATTGTAAATTTAGATGAGCTAAATGTTTTATTTGATAGTTAATCGAATTTGTGAACGTTGCATATTTGACCCACATGACTTTCTATATTGAATTCTAGTCACAAAGAATTTTTTTCTCACATGAAAATTGCAAAAATATCAAATACATATATAAGTAGTTACCACATATTATTGCATGCACCCTGCTCATTTTTTTCTTAGGCTAGAGTACGAGTTTTAATGAAACATTGAATGTTGTATTGCGTAGGTACTTTTCATGAGTGTAGGGTACTATTGAGATTATGATAGAAAATGAGAGATTATAATTTCTATGAGTACTTTGAATAACATTTTATAAGTTTGCAAAAGCATTTCTTGAAATGTGTTCTAGATTTCATGTACCAATTTATTTAAATTCGTGAAAAAAGAACACTAAAGTGTCCTTTTTGGTACCAAACTAGTGTTAAGACCAAAGCTCCAGAGGTGTGCACCATATCCCACATAGTGGGCTCAATAAAAGCGATAATAGATCCCAATCCCACTTACCCTAATATAATTAACAAAATCAACCATTAATAGGCTACTTAAGGACCTCACTTCTTAAGCAAGAAAAGAGAAACCAAATGCTCTTATACTAATGTAGTGGAAATGGCCTATGAACTTTGAGAGTAGTGAAATTAGGAAATTAAATGAAGCACTTTTGTGAGATTACTTTGTGAGCATAGCGGGTGAACTTAATAGATGGTAGCAACATAAACATGGTACTTAGTTAAGTTGGCATGAGCAATAATTTTGCGAGAGAGAGAGAGAGAGTTTAGAGAACATGACAATAGTTGAGGACCAGATTCATACCGAGCCGGTCTCCCCTCCAATAGGCATTTGTATTATAGTTTCTCCCATCAAGAGAGACTTGGTACAATACAATCTTTGTGTTCCTTGTGAACTAGGTGATGCAATGAAGATGGAAAGCTTCACATCACAAACATATTATAAACTTTGTAGAAAGCATTAACTATCCCAAGCCTTAGTCCGAAGGCCTCAAACACCTTCGAAGGTGGAGAGAGATAGCGGGGAATGAGAGTAGGGAAGAGGAAGAAGAAACATTCCATAGGAGAAAGAAATAGTTTCTCACTTATCATCAATCTTCTTGCTAGCATACATAATAGCATAGTAATGAAGATGGAGAAGATGGCAAGCTTAAGCATTGAAGCATGGCTATTGGTTGGATTTGCATTCCATAGCCAAAAGTGTTGTTGTAGGCTCTCACTTCTCACAAGCTTGGAGAAGGAGGTGGAGTTCCTCAACTTTCACCTAGTGAGAATGATCCACAAAATGAGTGTGTGTATGTGTGGTGTATACCCCCCAGCACCCCCCTTGCTTGCTTGGGGCGTGTTCTAACCTTTCCACATGCTTGAAGCTCATTGGACCCCTCTCCCCCTAGCCAATCACATGCAACATGCATTCAAGTACATGGGTCGTCTTTGGACAACAAGTGTCCTCCTTACCCCTTAAAGAGAGAGAGCTTGAAAATATCTAGATATTTGTTGGATGGAACTAGAATCTCATTGGACCCCTCTTTAGCCCAACCAATAGCATTCAAGCAGACCATGTGGCTAAGCATAGGGAGGTTTGACATGTGTCTCATGTGCACCTTGAGAAAAGGGTGCCCTTTGGGTGAGTGGGTGGTTAAGTCAAAGATTCCCTAACTTTGGGACTTCCCCCCCTTTGTAGGGTCTATTTCTGACTCTAGCACCTTACCCCCATGCATGGGAAGCTTCTCAAGCACCTTCCTCATTATGTTTAATGTAGGGTCTCTTTTTGACTCAAGCACCTTGCCCCCCATGCATGGGAAGCTTCTCAAGCACCTTCCTCATTAAGTTTGTAGGGTCTCTTTTTTGCTCAAGCACCTTACCCCCATGCATGGGAAGCTTCTCAAGCAGCTTCCTCATTAAGTATGACAAGCACCTCAAGTACCTTAGTCATCAAGCATGACAAGCACCTTAGGCACCTTAGTCATCAAGCACGACAAGCACCTCAAGCACCTTAGTCTCATCAAGCACGACAAGCACCTCAAGAACCTTAGTCTCATCAAGCACGACAAGCACCTCAAGAACCTTAGTCTCATCAAGCACGACAAGCACCTCAAGCACCTTAGTCATCAAGCACGACAAGCACCTCAAGCTTAGGTTGGGTTCCCACCTCAAGCTCAGTCCTATCTTGCCTAAGGTCAAAGGATTTTTAACACTAACCATTGGAGGTCTTTAATGAAGCTAACCCTAAGGTCTTTTAAGCTCCATTAGATGCACATTGCTCTTTGATAGACTACCTCCTTTTGCAACCCTATTGAGATGTAACCATCTCTCCTCTTGGTCCCCTGCTGAGGTAAGTCTAGAAGCACTTATTGCACATTGCTCTTTGATAGACCATCTTCTTTTGGACCCCTATTGAGATGCAACCATCTCTCCTTTTGGTCCCGTGTTGAGATAGGTCTAGAAGCACATGTTCTATTCTAACTCTTGTTCCTGTTTATTCTCTCACATTAAATGATCAGTTTAATATGAGAAAATCATTTGGTAAAGTTATATATTATATTTTATGACACATCTAGCCCAGTTGCAGAGATGGAACCCTCCATGAGAGTGGCCAACCATGAGGCAACAACAAGTGGAACTAGGGTAGGGTTCTCAAAATCGAAAGTATGATGCATGTCAATATCCATATCCATGGCATAGCGTGTTGAGGTAGCATGAAAAGATGAGCACCTTGCTGCAATATTGCATGGCAAAACTAACAAGTAACCGTTAATGAGCAACCGCAAAATAAATTGACTACTCTTGCTCAATCAAAGTCGTCAAACCAAAATAAAGTGTTGATGTTGATTTGGAGTGAATGTCATCGTTGATTTTGAATAACAGAACTCACGGTCTACCAGAAAAAGCTCGCCAAAATGCTTTACAAACTTTCAAAATTGACCTTGTCAATTTCGATGAAGACTTAGAACAATGTATAGCTAACTTTAACTTAGAACAATACTTTGTTTTAAAAGAGAGGTGAAACAAGAAAAAAATTATGTGACTTAAAATTCTTTTGCAGCAAATCCATTGGTGCCAATTACCATCCTTCATAAGATCTTACCAGAATCCCTATGGTCCCCACAATTTTCACAAGCAATGGGAGGGTTCTTGTGTGGGCACACTCCCTTACTTGACCTTAATTAAAGGGTGGCTCTCCCCATGGGTGCGAAGAAAGAAGCTCCAAGCGATTCCGTCCGAACAGAGCAACACAAGGAGAGCGAAAAATGCCATAGCGTGCCAAGAAAGGCCTAAGGAGGGGAGCTTAAGAAATGTATTATGCTCCAAACATCGGCGTGATCTAGGTAGGGGGGGGGGGGGGGGGGGGGGGGGGGGGGAGAGAGAGAGAGAGAGAGACTCCGAGCAGGTCGATGCCGGCCCTATTTCCTCCCATAAGCATTTTTTTTGTATTCCCTTACCAAGAGAAAAATCACCTCCTTCTCCATGGATCCCAACATACAAAACTTGCTAAGAATAGATCACTCCTTGCTAAGAAAAGCTTTGATACCAAAGTGAGACCAGGGTGTCTGAAACCTGTCTCCTCCTAGCCTCTTGCCCTTTTATAGGCAAACTCTTGAGTTCGGTTAAGACTATCCCCTTGGCTTGACACCTTTGCATTAGCTTTCTAATGATCCCATGAACAGTTGATTTGACCCTCATTAAGGAACTTGACCGATTTTCTAAATCAAGGTGTACGTAGTGTGTGTGAACACACTACTAAGCCAAACTTTAGAAGCTATTTTTGGATACCCCTCACGTGAACCCATGCGACCCCTTGGATAGCTTGCTAAAAATAAAGCATTGGGATGGGGAACTTGAGCTCAATTTTCATAAGCCACTTTAAGGAGGGTGGGTGGATTTCAAAACCGTCTGCAATCGGATTTATAAGGGGAGTTAGGTTTGTAATAAGGGAACCTTCACCCAAGGCTACTTTTGGAAGGAATCTCAGATGCCAAGCTCCTCAAATAAACTTCTATAAGAATTTTGGGTCCAATAAGGTCACTTCCCATGAGCCCTTGAGCTCAAAGGGCCAAGCCCACAACCCCCTTAGCTTAGATTTCATTCCTCCCGACAATTCCAAGAGCCATCTATTCGGCACCAGTGATACCTCCAAATCCCACATTGTGCACAAGTAGAGCCACTCTCTATTTAAGGGCAACTTCTCACGATGGGGAAGGAGATCTATAAGTGGTAGGGGAGGCTACACCCAAAGGCTACAAGGAGGACTATTTTTCTAAGTCAACGTGAAGCAAAGTTTCAACTTCAAAAGGATTCAAGCAAAGGTCATTTCTCTCTCTCTCTCTCTCTCTCTCTCTCTCTCTCTCTCTCTCTCTCTCTCTCTCTCTCTCTCTCTCTCTCTCTCTCTCTCTCTCTCTCTCTCTCTCTCTCTCTCGCTAGATGTCCCTCACATAAACCAAGATTATTCACCCCATCATACAGGATTTGATTCAGCTAGACACCAGGAGGACTTGGACACATCCGACACAAGAGCTTGGCACAAATATGGGTTTCTTTAGAGAGCATTTTCTCTAGCTAACACGCGATGGCTATGTGATCCAACTTGCCTTTATGGACAATCACTTATCCCATGGGATATGATGTGCTATTGGTCAGATATGCACATCATCGCATTAGCTAGATATTGAGATTGGCAGATTTAGGAGAATACCAGGAAGAGGCCAAGATTTTCCAGTTGTGTCATATAGAGCCAAAGACAAAGTTGCATCACATTTGTCATTGTCTAGTATACAGTGAGATATGAGGCCACCTTCGCTGTATATTTAGATAGGGCTTTGGACCACTGACTAGAGTAGAGGTTTGGTTACGCACGCGTGACGGCTTCTCGACGAGACAGAAGCGACGGAGCTTGGCTATGACGACTTGAGCTCGGTGGCGGTGGATTCGGCTCGACGGCATTAGATCTTAGCTTAGGCATGTATATTCAGCTTGTATAGAGCTTATGTAGCAAGCCATTGCTGAATTTGCAAAGAAAGAGCACAAACAAGAAGTGTTGCAGCTCGTTTTTGCTGTTTTTGGCTCTGGAAAGAATGTTTTTTGCATATCTCCGTCACACGGAGTCGGATGGATATGATCCAGGAGTCTAGGTTGGGGTTTTGGCACATTTTGGACATGATGGTGATGTTCGAACAAGTTTATGTGGGACACATTCTAGACAAGCTTATGCCGGACACATTTCAAACAAGTTTATGCTGCGTTTTTGGACCAAAAACGGATGTTTTTGGCATATCTCTCACAGTCGGACTCAGATATAAGTGATCCAGGAGTCTACCCTAGGGTTTTGGCATGTTATGGACCCGTTGGTCATATCAAAATTTTAAAATTTTGCGTGTTGAATATTTTGCAGCAGCCTGTCCAACAATCTCAACATATCGTGGTTTTGCAGTTTGAGTCCTACATTGAATGTGGTTTGCATCTTTGGCTATGTATGGAACATTGCGGTGCTATTTGAGAGAGAATTCATGTTGTTTTTTTGCATATAAGTGATGATTTGGGATGAGACTTTTAGATCTTTACACATCCATATGCGCATTGTTTGACTGTGTGGGGCATTCCAAAGAGTTTTTTTAGTACGGTTTTGTGCAGTTTCATGCTATGTACACATTTTGTGGATACCACTTGAGCTAGGGGTAGCTCGCAGGTAGAATATTTACATGTTTATAACATTTTTGGATAGGTACATGTCCATAGAGCCACTCGGTTATGAGTGAGCTATTTTGCTAGGCTTTTGGTAGTGCTATGTGTGCCATTTTGTGGATATGTTTATTGAGACACTGAGTGACCGTCATTATGAGATTTGATGAGATTTTTTAAGTTTTTGCTCAATTTTCAAGAAAAAATCTATCGAATTTTTCCTAGATTTTTGGCATGGTTGATGATTATTCGCAGTTTACTCTCTGATGGTTCAGTAGGTCGAGTTGAACCCCACTCTGGCAGTTATCTGCAGTTTTTTTTGGCTCGGTTTGCATTGAGTTTTCACTCATTTTGCAAAAGAAATTATGTTCGTTTTTCGACATCTTCTCGTCATGAAAGTTTATAGTGTTATGCCATCTTGTACAGTGGTTGATATATTCCCACTTTGACAGTCATTGAATGTTTACTCTCACTTTGACAGGTCTTGTTAGTTTGACATGGTTTAGTGTTCTTGTACCCACTCTTGGAGGAGTGTGGATTGTGTATGCTTGTGTGGATACATATAGAAAGTCACACGTTTCACAGTTTTTTGCAGATTTTTGCAGGCAATTTCTCTTGTGGGATGCATTTTGTTTTCTCTCTACTTGCATTTATGGTTATGCGCTTTACGATCGTTTGAGCAGCTTGTCCCAGTTTATGCTTGCAGATAATAGATTGTGGATTTGTTTTATGTATATATGAGCATTGGTTTTGATGCTATTGGTCATGGTTTTCATGAATGCGTAGTGGTCGAGTTACCTCCCACTTTGATGCCATTTTGGCATGGTATATGGTAGAGATTGTACTTGAGGTTTTACTCAGTTTACAAAGGAGACTGTTGGATTTCTTCGAGGTTTTCTCACCATAGTTTCCTGAGAGTGACTTAAAGTGCAGATATGTGTGACATTCTAGAGTCTACAACGAAGAGTCTTGAGAGACAACGGTCTCGTTCTTGTCGATACTTGCGTTGTTGACATTGTGGTCACATAGGGCACATTAGGCGCCGTCGTTTCAGACGTATTAGACAATAGCGAAGATATATGCGTGATGCAGATACGACTTTGACACATGTTAGAAAGGCATTTATAGTGGCAGTCTATGTCAATGATGATGATGTCATGCTTGCCTCGAGTGTACCTCTTGCAGATATGTCTATGGATACCTCACTTTCTCCACAGTGGTTACTAGATAGCGTTGTTGCTTTCGACGTCACACCATGTCATGAGTGGTTCAACACATTCTCTAGTGGGAGCCTTGGTTGTGTGCACTTGGCTGATGGTTCGGTGTTTGACATAAAGGGTGCAAGAGACGTTTATTTGTCATTGCCCAGTGGTGCATCATATACGCTACGACATGTTGTGTTACGTTCCTTAGCTTAGACAGAGCTTGATCTCATTGAGATAGTTAGCAGATTTTGGTTGTCAGATACTGCTTAGAGAGCAGTCTTTTTAGATGCATTGTGTCTCATTAGTGATTTCCAGAGGAGCCCATAGCGGCTTGGTATATCCTATGTATGTGTCTGAGGTTCGAGACGGCATAGTCTCAATTTTGTTGTTGGCATGCTTTGAGGGAGAAACGAGATGTTTCTCTTTTGCAGGTGAGCTCCACCATGCTAACGAGACAGAGAACTTAGTTGCACAGGATGTTCCAATAGACTCTATAGAGACAGAGGTAGAGTGGCAGTCCTCTAGTGAGACACAATAGGTGTTCTCAAAGTTTGTGCAGTTAGAGGTAGAGCAGGTCTTCTCCCTAGGGACACAGACAAAGATGACAGATATGGAGTTTTTTTATATGTTCATGTTAGAGACTGATGAGTTGGTGCCAGGACGCACATTTTTACCTATGGGTGACAGGGATGTATCCAGGTTTGCGCAAATTTTGTCAGCGTTCGGGCGTCTCATGTTCGACTTGTTAGTGTCTAGGCCCGATCTAGAAGCTGCAATGGGAGCATTTGCAGCAGGGGTTGTCAGTTGTGCGATGGATGACACTAGCATGATGCATAGTGGAGTTTTGCAGACCATACATAGTAGTCTACGGGATTTACATGCAGGCTCTAGCGTGGGTACGCACGCTTGCCTACCACCAGAGCCGATACGACTACGTGTAGATCGACAGAGTGAGCCAATGGGCATAGGTTGACAGAGCCTCTCACCTAGTTTCTTCTACTTACTAGTAGTTTAGCTAGTAGCCCTCACTTATCGTCACATCACCTTTAAGTGAGATATTGTTGGGGTAAATACAATGAACTGTTTTCCTTTTAAATGAGTCAGGATTTAAGCATCATGCCTATGTATGAAGAAGACCATGAGGTGTTGAGCCAATTACTGTCCATTGGAGAACAACTTTGGAGTAAAAGTAGCCGAGGAGAAAGAGGAATTCTACCTTATAAAGTTCACAAAAAACCATGTTTCAGTCACCAAGAGCAATGAAGGACCTTTAACATAACAAGATCGTACAAGGTGGAATTCTAGTTCAGGGTTTGTACTATGCCCAAAGTTGATACCTATATCCTAATGAATGAAAAACCACCGATAATAATCTACCAGCTTTTTAGAGCCATGCAGTTCCCCATTGAGGCTACCCTTCGCCTACATAACCACTTTAAATATCCTCAAAGATATGTGAAACTATCTACAACAATATGCCACATAACGAAGGAGGTGAACAGGAGGGGACCCATACAATGTTTACTCCAACTACAATATTAACCATTGGCAAAATTCTCTTGAATATAATCTTACTTGTGATCAATACTGTCTAATGCTATTGCTATATGATCAGTCCCATACTCTACATTACCAAACTTTGGTATTCCATAGTACCAAAGCTAGTACTCTATATAGTACCAAACTTTGGGATTGTGCTTTATAGATTTTCATTGACTATTGTGTTACTATAGTACCAACTTTTCGTACTGCTTTTTTTTTTTTAGTTGATTGTTGTAGTACCAAAAATTTGATACTCTATACTACCCAACTTTGGTACTATCTGCCACTTGTACAATCATCCAATGACTACTGTGTTATACAATACCAATCTTTGGTGGTAATATGCCACCACATTTGGTACTATAGTACCAAATTTTGGTATTGTGCCAAATGGTTTTAGCTAATTGATGTGTACAGTTCTTTTGCAACCAGAGCTATAAAGCACAACAATATGATGGTAATAAGTAGTCTTTCTGGTACTCTCCAATAACTATTCACTTCCTCTCAATGATTCTCCCTTCCCTTGCTCTCATCATCTCTCCCCCCTTGCTTCTTGTCATCCTATTCCTTCCTCTCATCTAGCCTTGAGGAGGAACTACTAACCTAGAAATTCCCACTTGTCATCACTAACTCCAAACTCACCCTTGTAACCAAGCGGTAACAAAAAAGTACCAAAGTAGTAGCAAGAAAAAGTCCGTGTACAAAAAGAGAAAGTGCACCAGTAAAAAATTTCCACGGACCAAGGTACACGTATAATGATAATTATCATGCAAATTCCACAGGCAATGTACCAACTTACAAAATCTTTTACACATCAGGGGGGTCAAAGTGGGACAAATATCCCTAAAGTGGGACAAATATCCCTCCAAAGATACAAAGTGGTTGGAAACGCACAAGGAAATTTCATCCTCAATAAGGGTTTGCAACGGTTGTAAGTAGTGGGGAAGTTCTCACCTAGCCACCCACAAAACCATGGAGAAATGACCTCCATAAGATACTTCGGCTTTTTTGGGTCATAATACTTTGGCTCATATGATCAAATGTAGTGGCACAAGTTGCAATCATTCTTCAAGGACTTGTGTCTCGTGTCGTCCAGAAGGAGGGTGTTCACTTCATTGAATTGTGGATGCTTGCACCACACTCTCCTTAGGAGCTTTAGAAAAATAGGCTTGTCACCAAACTCCTCTAAAAGGGCTAGCACATCTCTAGTATGGGAGCCCACATCTCACAGTGAGACTGAAAAAAGAAATATATGACAGGTAAACTAAGCAATTAGAACAGCTATGCAAAATAAGAGTATCAAAGTAACAAACAATACATAGTAGTGACACAGTATTGAACCTAGTACAACATAGTACCAAAGTACCAAAGAACCAAAGTACAAAACAATGCCAAATTGTGTACACAGTACCAAAGCACCATAGCATCAGAGTACCAAAGACCAAACCGTACCAAATCTTGTACAAACATTACCAAAGTACCAAAATGTTTACAAATCAATAATAAAGTGAGAAACAATACCAAAATTAGCAAACCAGTTTGAAAGTTTAAGGGATAAACATAGCTTGGGGCCTACATCTCGCTGTGAATGGGATATTCCACAAACCTTTGGGTCCTTCAACAAAATTCTTCAACAGCACTCAATTGACATTCAAAAAAACAAGGTGCCTGTCGCTCACCATCACATCTGTCAGCATCCATGTATCCGATCTTTGTTCATTTACCACCCACTATCCAATGTTGTAGTACCACTAAAATATATGAGTAGAGTAACACGGCTTTTTGCAATTACAAAGTTAGACATTAGGCACCATAAATTTTATGAATTTTTGACAATAGGACATAAAAATTTACAAACACCTTGACATCTTTCAAGAGTAGAGTGACATGACCCCGGGGGATTCACTCTATATACAAAACGGAACGCCACCTGAAAGCGGACAACTTGGATAAAACCCCTATATACGACTCATACTAGGAAATCTGACCCCCCTTTCTATGCTTATACGACAACCAATGAAGAAAACTATGATACCCCTATCTTACATATAAAATTTAGGTCTCACATGATCTAACTAAGTAAAACTAGTCAAAGAGTGTGTAGCATAGTGACTGGCAACGTACTAAGGAACCGCTTCTTTTGATAACTAGATGTACCGTCAATGTGTCTTAGTTTGACTTTCAAACTATGTGCCCAATCAGCCTACAGTTTGTCTACTTGTCCGATTCTAACCCATCTAAATTACTCAAAAAACATGGTTCTAAAGTTTTGTTAGGCTCTCCGTGTAAAATTTGCATCTATACAAACTCTTTATAGCTTTCATCCCTCAACAAATGTACCATAATCACAAAACAAGCAATTGATACAAAGCATTGTTAGTTTTTGCATGTATTTTTGTAGCTATTGATTCACAAGTTTGAGGTTAAAATCTTTTGGGAAGCCATGATTTTGAAACACAAAAACGTCCTCTCATTCTCCCTTTTCTCCACCCCCCCCCCCCCCCCCCCAAACAAATATGATACCCCCCTCCCTTATTTTAAGCTTGGAGATAGATTATTGGGGCCTGCTCCTAACTTATACGCTTATGTAACTTGTAAACAAACCCCCCTCCCTTGCACTTATGTGGTGCGGTAAGTTTTCCATGGTGAATCCCCCGGGACATGACACCAAATGCATTGGAATAAGCAAAATGGAATGGTATTTCATATTAAAGCTAGAAGCAAGTATAAAATTCTATCACAAGAGCTAATTTTTGCAAGTTCGCACCTTAAGACCACGACCAATGGGGCGCTTTTTAGATTTCATAAGGAAGAGTTGCAAGAGGGTGGTTGAGTCAATGCTATCATCTATTTCTAAGGACGTCACATCAAGTGTCTCCTCCGCACCTTTGGTCTCCCCGACACCTTTGGTCTCCTCTGCGCCTCAGCCTCCTCTGCACCTTTAGCCGCGTTGGCCTCCTCTGCACCTTTAGCCTCCTCTATGCCTTTGGACTCCTCTACACCTGTAACCTCATGTGCACTTTTAGTAGGTTCCATCGTCCTCTTTGCCTTCTTCCTCCTCTTCCTACCTCCCTTCTCCTCTGCAAATTTTGTTATCGCATCCAAAAACTCTTCCACCGAGAGAAATTCAACTGCCACTGATAGAGAACCTAGAAGTAAGGCAATACAACTAGCCAAGTTCACACAAAAATTTAGTGGAGACGGGGATGTGAGAAATCATATCGAAGTGTTCGAACAAATATGCGATTCTCTAGGAGAACACAATGACCTACATAAGAGTAATTCTTTAAGCCTAACCTTAAGTGGGAAGGTAGGGGATTGGTATAGAACCCTAAGGGTGGAAGAAAAAACGATTTACCCTAGCACAACACATGGTCCCTAGGGTCCAAAATGTTGTTCAAACAACACCCTTACCACCTCCAGTGCTAGGACCGCAACCACCACATCCGAGAATCACTTCTGTGAATCAAGTGGGTTGTGAGTCATCTATTGCTTGTTTGGAAGGTTGTGAGGAAGATATAGACCCTTATATTGCCTATGGGATGGATGTGCTTGAAGAAAGTCCACAATACTACATAGAGGACTATTGGGGACAAGTCAAACCTGTCTATCAGGTAGCTGCTCTTGCGGCAAGAGGCCAAAATATCAATTACACTGCTAAGAGACCACCTCTTCAATACCCCAGCTCAAAGACCAACATAGGGACTGGTGACGACCCCGTATATATGAATGACACTGAAGAGGATTCTGATTCAGGTGAAACCATGGAGATCAAAACGACCACTAAGATAGAAACCAACAAGGAAGATCTTCATGAGCCATAATGGCCAGGATCCAAGAAGAAGATAGGAACTTATCCAAACCCTACAGAGGAGCTTGAGCGAGTCAAGCAATTAAGGAGTTTGGTAGAAGATACCCAAAGGGATATAGAACCAGCACCTAGGCGGATCCAGATTACAGACACCGTGTTCCCTACACAACAACAACCTCACCAAGTCCATAGACCCTTAGCCATACCTAGTGTCATCCAAGAAGAAAGTGACTTACAGTCATGGGAAAGTGGGCATACTCACTTCTTGATGGAAAGAATGTTTACAGAGGGACTACTTGATCCTATTGAAGAAATGGAGATCCCATCTTCCCCACGTCAAGGGACTCAAGGCCAAAACGTGGCGTTGAACATTTCCAAATTGATGGATTTCATGTCTTCAGAAGTTAGAAGCACCATCATGTCCAAACTATATAAAGACCCTGAGCTAGTCTCAGCTCTTCGAGCCTTCCTCAATGGAGAACTAAAGTTTGGGCTACCACAATTTGCACAGATGGATGGAGCTGGGGAGATGCCAATAGAGGAGGAACACTTAGATCCACAACCCAACCTAGATCAGAACCTTGTTATAGAAATACCTATTAACAAGTTGGGACAATACTTTGAGGGTGATGAATCCAATGCGCCCATACCAATCACTATTAAGGGATTAACTGTGAAGGGAATCCTGGATGGTGGGGCTGGGGTTAGCATTGTGACTAAAAATTGCTAGGAAACTATGGGTAGACCTCACCTAGCGACCACAACCATTGTAGTGAAGATGCCAATGTGTCTATTGTTAAACCTATTGGAATGCTAGAAGATCTCAAGATCAAGGTCTTTGGACATAAAATAAGGATTACCTTCATTGTTATGGATTTCTCCAAACACACTATGGCATCGGAGATGATCTTAGGATGTCCTTTCATGAGGGAAGCAAAACTCGTGTATGACTGGTCTAAAAACCATGTCTACTTACAGTTCCAAGATTCTGTCATTCGAGTGGATCTTGTGACTGGTCAAGCACATCCCCTAGGAAATAGGTTTATAATTGATCATAGATCTGACACCACAGTTCACTCAGCCCCATTGCAGTATTGCTACACGTGTAAAGCGGACACTGATGTTGGGGAAGATTCTCCTTATATGGATGTACTACCTAGGATGACTGAGTCGGACAATGTGGATTGGGTCCACCTAGCAACAACCATAGACACTTGGGGAAATAGGGGGACAACTTGGGTAACACCTGAGGGGGATGAAATGCCCGTACCCTTAAATATGCTACAAGCAATGCATATAGCTTCTGACAAGACTCATCCTAATATAACGAAGAAAACATACAAGTGGATCCCTAAAGCTTCTTTAGCGACCATAGCTAGTGTTAAAAAACAGAAGCCTTGTAAAAAACATCCTACTCGCCCCAAAAAATTTAACGAAACGTGGCGTTCGATTCCTAAGCGACTATTGGAAGCCCAAGGCTACTATCAAGGAAATGATCAAATCTGGGTGCCAAATCGTAGATTGTGCTCCTACCTATCACCCGACCCATGTGAGCTCAATCCTGTAGCTCCAAAACAAATCAACGATTGCGGAAAGAATAAAATCAAAGAATTCTACACACCCGCTCCAGAGCTAGTTTGGGTACCGAACAAAGAACGATTTGTTTCACCTAGCTCAGGAAGGGGGGTGTTCAAGAATCACCTAATGAACCACTTCAAGTTCGATCCTGGGAGAGTACCTTATCACCCTTGCAACTCAATGAGGCACCTAGGGTAACAGAAAACTAATGGCAAAAATCCTCACCTATTATCAACTGGAACAATTGGTTTCAAAGGGTGATGAGCACATTTCAAATGGTATGATCTACCCAAGGAAGGGGGGAGTGTTTGCTGACAGTTATCATTCACTTACTTCCCTCTCAAACTTCCTCCGTGACCTCTCAATCTCCCAATCTTAGGGAATGTATATGTAAAGCCTTATACTCACAAAAAACAAAAATAATAAAGAGCAAGAGCAATTAGCAAACGAGTATGCATAATAAAAGTCAAAACATTGACCTAGACCTACACATTCACATCTAGTACACTGAAACAGAAACCTATGTCATCAAACACCTTTGATCCTCATCACTCAAGTGATGGAGGGTAGGTAGGATTAGTACGATACCAATGTTTCTGTTTTAGAGTTTACTGATTAGCAAAGTTCTTTCTTCCCACTGATGTGCCTCCTAGAGGTCTTCTTTGTGTTTCCTTGTGTGTACAAGAACGTGTTGCTGTTGTTAGGATTTGGACCTTCATGGGATCTTTCTCTCATTCACACTTCAAATCAAGAGCGACCATCAACACAAACAAGTGTTTCTTGTCCATTAGCATTGCCCCTTATCTTTTTTGCATCCATGTTTGTCTACTTTGATTGTGATTGGTAGCATAATATTCAGCGCATTTGCTTAGTATCAAACATTTAAATCAATGTAATTTTTTGTCATAAGCACTTGTCTAGGTTTAAAAATCAAGCAGTCCGACTAAGCTAGTTTGACCAAGCTGGCGTTAGAGATCTTCTCTTAATACCATGGGGAATGCCTTCCTAATAATTAATGGTTACTTAGGTTCTTACTTCGATTTAGACAGCATTGTGTGACATGTACTAGGGCTTTCTAGTGGGCTTAGTCCCTATTGACCTTTAGCTTAAGTATTATAAAGGGAGTTTACTAGTGTGATGAGCCTGGGAGGTGTAACAGTGTTATATGACCCCCAAAGTTACAAAATTAAAATGTTGAAAACGAACAAACAAAAAAATCAAAGTGCCATAATGTAAAATCTTAAGCTGGAAGAGAAATCTCAGCTTGATTTGGTACTCCACTCACATGTATTGCCTACGGTACTATAGCCCTAGAGGTTCCCAGTGTGGGCGCTTTTCCTTGAAAAGCAAAAAACCCAAGGCATACAAAATAAGCACACACATCAAAATTGAATCACTGTGAAAAGACTTTGAGGGGTCAAAGAAAAAGTAATCAGTCAGGCGATGATTTCATGAGAAATTCCTTTTATCGTAGCTTAACTACAAGGTCTTCTAGGTATAGCCTCTAGTCAGGCCCTCGAATATGAAATACTTGGCTCTCGCGATTAAACAACTCAATTGACCAGAGAAAATTGAGAATCTTACCCATGGTATTAATAGTCGATCTTTAGTACCTTTCGACCGTTAAATAAGCGACCCTAGACTTGTTAATTTTTTTACCTTTCCAACTGTTTATGCGTTTGATTATATTGCAATTTAATGTTTATTGCTGACAAATGGTTTAGAATCTTGCTACCAATCAATTTGTCTGCCTAAAACTGCATATGCTTTCTAATTGTATATGAGAACACAATTACTGTGACAATGTTGTTTGATTTTGTAGTGACTGAAGAAGGCTAAGGACATTCATCTCAAATGCTCTTCCACCTCGATGAACGAGCTTCAACTCAATAGCTTCCGAGGACGGAATCTACATCAGGAAGGGGGGCATGTTAACCCTCACGGCTCACGGACACCCTATCACCTACGACGGATTTTGTATTATTTACTTGGTAGAGTCAGGTACCGGGCTTGTTGGTCCAATAGGAAAAGGGTAAGAGTGATCGCCGATGAGAGGTGCACTCTAACTGGAACATTCAAGGGATTAGTTGGCTAAGCATGGGTGCCAAAGTGTGAATGGGGCGAGCTCATATAAAAGTCAACTGAACCTAAAATTCACTCATTCTCTCATTTTTGCAATTGAAGAGTGCTCTTGCTCCTTCTCCATCTTCTTCTTCTTCATCTCCTTGTGTGTGTGTATGCGTGAGAGAAAGACTCGAGAGTGTGTGCTCTTGCTCCATCTCCATCTTCTTCTTCTTCATCATCTCCTTGTGTGTGCGATCGAGCATTGCGACGACAGCACGACGGTGGCGAGGCGGTTGAGCGCGGCGTAGCGGCATCTCCCTCTTCTTCACGGCGAGGAATCCTCCACGACTACAAGCGTAGAGTGGTGAGTGATACACCATCGCCATCTTTGAGCTTACTAGTTTAGGCTTGTTGTATGCTTGGAGCCATTTCTGGCTGGCGCATAGTGTATCGCCAAGTTCCTTGCATTGACACGTGCGACATACTCGCACAACGGCTCACGGACACCCTATCACCTACAACAGACATTGTACTATTTACTTGGTAGAGTCAGGTATCGGGCTTGTTAGTCCAATAGGAATGGTTAAGAGTGATCGCCGATGAGAGGCGCACTCTAAAACTGGAACGTATAATGTTTGGGTAAGATTGGCTAAGAGTGGGCACCTAAATGTGAGTAGGCGAACCCATATAACAATCAATCTAAACCTAAAAAACCTCATTCTCTCATTTGTGCAATTGAAGAGTGCTCTTGCTCCATCTCCATCTTCTTCTTCTTCATCTCCTTGTGTGTATGTGTATGTGTGTGTGAGAGAGAGAGAGAGGGAGAGACAGAGTGTGTGTGATCGAGCATTGCGACGACGGCACGGCGGCGGTGAAGTAGTTGAGCGCGGCGCAACGATGGATCCTTCTTCTTCGCGACGAGGAATCCTCCACGACAGCAAGCGTAGAGCGGTGAGTGACACACCATCTCCATCTTTGAGCTTACTAGTTTAGGCTTGTTGTGTGCTTGGAGCCATTTGTGGCTCACACACAGTGTATCGGCAAGTTCCTTGCATTGACACGTGCGACATACGTCCACATTTTTGGTGCCGTTGCCGGGGAATTCCATACACTAAGCTTGAATGGCACTCTGTGCTTCTTTGTGGTGCAATTCCAATTATAGGAAGCGTAGGGAAGGAAGGTGTGTGTGTTGAGAAGAAGGATTTTGTGTTGCTATTGTGTATTTCTTTGTTAATGACGTTTTAAAAGGTTACTGTGTTTTCTCTGTGTAAGGTACCTCAATCCTAGATGGAGCGTTCTTAAATGAGAAGTGGGAGTACGAACTACAAACGGAAACTCGGACCGACCTATACACAGGTAACACCTATCACGTGGATTGGTTAGATGTCCTACAATCCACAATGGGTGCTACTAGTGTGGAGGATCAACAAAGAGTTTGTGACGTCATCCATAGGGTCATTGAGTTAGAGAGACAGAACAAGGGATCAACATGCCTTCAACGGGTCTCATGAGATTCTTAGATACAGGAAAGGCTAAACAACTGACCTTATCGCAAATCGAGACTCCGTCGATAAGTCTGATGGATCCTCCATATGTTGTTTCTCCAGGGGTCTCAGTGCAATCTGAGCCCACAAGTGATAGCTTTACCTTTCCAAGTCTAGCTCATCTTTCCCTTGATAACACCACGGCTACCATGCCTACCCCAATGATGGGCATGCCAAGAAACACGCCATGGACTTCATTTGTTAGTAAATCACAGCTACATGGTAGCTCAATGCCTGCAACAATACCTACAAGTGTGTACCGATCGTATACACCCATGGGTCCTTGTACTCATGTAGTCCCTACTCCTCCCATTGTTTCAACAACCTATGCTCCACAACCACAACACCCAAGTTCTTATTTCCATGGGACTATACCAACTAGCATTAGCATGTCACATCCGATGTCTTCTATGCCTAGGGCCATACATACGAACTATGGACCACCACATGGCACAACATCGTACCCAATGTGGAACCCAAGGGCTTCCTATGCGCCAAGCCCGATGCCAATACCTACTCCACATGTAGTCTCTGGAGCATCTCCACCCACGGTGCCTGCTCACTTAGGTGACTTGGCAACATTTGCTCAAGCTATTGGTCGATCTATTGCTGAGAATATGGGTAACACGCCTGATAGAGAGCCTAGAAGTAAGGCAGTATAAATAGCCAAGCTCACACAAAAATTTAGTGGAGACGGGGATGTGAGAAAGCATATCGAAGTGTTTGAACAAATATGCGATTCTCTAGGAGAACACAATGACATGCATAAGAGTAATGCTTTAAGCCTAACCTTAAGTGGGAAGGCAGGGGATTGGTATAGAACCCTAAGGGTGGAAGAAAAAACGATTTACCCTACTCTTAGGAGACTGTTCTTGAAAGAATACATACGAGAGGGAGTGCTTTGGGGTGTAGCCTCTCAGCTCCAGAAATCCCAACGAGAGGAAGGAGAGTCGGTGAGAGACTTTATTAGTCGCTTGAAGCATTTGAATTCTCATTGTAATCCAAATGAGCGCTTCAATAATAATCAATTGCTGGATAGATTCATTAGGGGATTACAACATGAGGATATCTACAATGGCCTAGTCATTAGAGGTATCACCACTTGGGAAGCAGTCACCACCAATGTGATCCAATTGGAGGATACTTTAATGATTCGAGGAGAAAGAGTGTCTGTTGATCCTAAATCTATTAGCTCGCAAGAATCAAAGCACCAGCCAATGACCCTAAAAGCCTATTGCTAAGGAGCCAAAGATGTCTGAGATGACTTTAGCAGATCTCACCAAGGCTATTCAAGAGAGTCTTAGAGATAATCATGCTCCGCAAAAGAATCATATGTATCCAAGAAGGGAGCAACAATGTTGCTTAGTATGCTATGGTCCGCATAGTACCAGTGAATGTCCTACTTTTAGAGTAAAATTCAATGGGAACTGCAATGCCTCTGGGCGGTATGGTCATCAAGCTAAGGATTGCATAGCCTAATTAAGCATGCAATGGCCAATAGACCAATCTTAGCATGGACAGACACACCTCAAGTTCCTGCATTGATGCCGGCCATGAAGGAAAAACCATTACTGTTCTTTTTTAAGAATTTAGTAGGTGGGATATCTAAGAGGTCCCTTTTCCAAGAGAACTTCTGGTCATAGTCTCCTACACAAGGGTTATGTAGTTCAATAGAAAGGTTAAGAAATTGGATAGTAGTGGAAAAAAATCCAGATGGTGAAGTAAACCTATGTTTAGAAACCATTTGTATTCAAAGAAGGCTAAGCATAGATTACACATTACAGGTGAGCACGAAAATCCCATAGAAATTCTATGGCTTTGATCAAAGCACTATCCTTTAAAGAGAATGGTACAGTTATCCATTACCCAAGATATGTTATTGAATAGTTTTAACATCATCAAAGAATGAAGGGGATGAGAAGATTGTGTCGTTTTGATCCATCTAGGTTGTTTGTAGAGCGATATGTAAAAGAAGCCATTAACTCTAGCATTCTTGAAGGCCAGCTTAATCATCTGAGATAGAACATCTTTCAGTCCTGATTCCCCTTCCAAAGGTATATTCTCATAGCTTTGAGTAATATCAACTGTGAAGAGATGAAAAATTTGTTTTGGTAGGTTAAGAGTAACCTGAGTGGCATTTTTAACTAACCAAAAAGGATTATAGTAAACTTGAAGAAAGTTAGAGCATATTTTTTGTTTAGAGGCACAGATATCTTCAAATTCAGAAAGAATAAGGTCAAGGCAAAGGGTAATATCTTTGGTAATATTAGAAAAAATACTATTTGAGGCATTAGATATTCATCTAAACTTATGCTTGTGTAACTTATAGGTGGGAAAAAGTACAGGGACTTTGGTATTTTGATCAAAATACCCTATACTTTCAAGATGTTTTGAAATTTCATAAGTGACTTCATAGGGGGAAGTATTAAGTGGTGTGAATTCCTTCCCAAAAATCCTAGAGTGTGTTGCATTCCAAGCCAAGTTTTTTCATATGAGAGTGGGACAATTGGAGTTTTTGTCAAGTCCAACAATACACCAGTTATGTGAAAGTTTTTGAAAGTCCTCAGCTAGTTGTGGTGTGATCCAAGAGCTGTTAGTAGATAGCCATTGAAAAGGTATATGTGAGATCTTTTGAAAGAAGCATTTTTCAACCAATTTTACTAAGTCTAGTAGGATTGTCTTCTCTAGTTGGAGAGTACTGACAAGGTCAATTAAACAGCTAAGCAAAGCTATTAAAGCAAGATATGTGTTTTTAGGAAAAGTGGGTATATGATTAAGTCCTTTAGCAAGGATTTTCTTGATTGAGATATTTTCAATGAGATCCAGATTACAAGTGCAAACATGTAAGCCATAAGTATCAAAATCTTTGCAGTATGAGATAGATTTATATAATCACAAACAGGCATAGTGCTGTGTCTTAAGAAATCATTATTGTAGACCACATTCTTAAGAGGTTTTTGATACTTCCAACCAATAAGAACATTATCAAGTATCTCATGGTTTCCAAACGATAAGTCAAAACATTCACAAAAAAGTGTCCTAGGGTGTACCCAATCCAAAAGTACATGGCCACCTAGCCATGAGAGACAAATGAAATTCCACCAATTTTTTAGGAAAGAGTTGGTCCAAATGGTTGAGGATAAACAAGGTAGCATGGTCAAACCACATAATGCTAGATTCACATGAAGCTTTAGGATCAAGAAATTTACAAGCACATTTAACATAAGGTCGAAAGACATTCCAAATGGATTCTATGTAGAAATCAGGATTACTTTTAACAAACTCCTGTTCCCTTTTGTCCATATGTATAGACCTGTATTAGAGTGGTCTATTAGGTTGAGGTTGAAGGGGGCTTTAATGAGTTCTCCTTTGTCTAAGAATTGGCCTCCTTTCAAAATTTTGAGTCTACAGTCCTCAATAGTGGCACCTGGGAGGTTAGCCAGATATACCCAAGTTTCGCTACGAATCGGTGCCAAAAAAAGCTTTGTTAGGAAGAACCCAAAGGTGATGGTCCACACCAAAGGATTCAATTTCAATCTGTCTAACAGGAAGGAAAGGAAAAAACTTGGATACCTTGGGTAACATTTCTAAAAGGTTAGAGTCACTTAGGGAGCAAAAAAAAAAATTTGGAATTCCTTGACAGCTTCAAGTGCAACGCTATCTCTGCAAAATATTCCACCGGTTTAAGGAATAGAAGGGGCAACAAGGGCACTAATAAAGATGGATTGAGCCCACATAATTTTTTCAAAAAAGTTCGATAAATCTGTTGAAAATAAATCTTGCTGATACTGTATAGAAAGAATAGGCACTTGGGCTATGTATTGGGAAATCATATTCACCCCATCTTTGGAGTCCTTGTCCAAGGTAGCCAAAATTTTGACCCAGTCATTAAAGGACAGCATGTGTAAGATAGACAACTTTTTGTCACAAGATAGAGTCGAATCATATATTAAGAGAGGAAGAATCCAGACCTGCCAATACATTTGAGGACTAGAGAGGTAGCCACAAAAGGGGGTTCAGAAGATAGTTTCGGGCCTTTTGAGAGAGCAAGGGTCTGCAATAGACAAAATTAGTTAGTAAGTCATGGATTATTTATGGTAGTAAGTAACACAGTGTTTGCCTCGTCTAGCCAAAAAAGGTCTAGTTCTAACAGCTAAGGCATTTTTAGGAGGCTGGTCCTTTAGGTAAATCTAATTTGTTCTATAATCCTTGTATGTTTCTCCGGGTCGTGGTTTACCCTCATGCGCGTTGTCAACTTAAAATGTTTGTGATCCTGAAAGCGAACATATATAAGATTAGTCTAGTAGTTTGGGCTTGCAATCCTTAAACCGGCAAGGTCAGAGACAATGAAAGGCGTGAGTAGGAAACCAAAATCTTAACCTATGTAGGACCAGCTAAGACCAGCCAACCAATCAAGGATTTAACGGCGGCAGTGGCTCCAAACATACAACCAAGATTCAAGAAAGTCTCTAAAGCCAGTGTCCCGGTTTTTTCAAAAAAAATGAAAAAACCTTATGTATTGGACGTGTGTGTAGTTGTTTTAAGTTATATAATAAGACATAAATGAACTTTTACATTCAAAAGACAGCTGGCTTCAGATAAAAGGCAAAAATTAGTACAAAAACAACTCAATCTTAGAATTATCTTTGTTCATGGCATATGAGAATGAAGCCTCATTCTAGTATACAATGATAGTGATCCAGTAAAGAATTACTTCCCAAGTGGTAGGAGCAAGTGTACGATCTGGTAGACAATAGCTTTAAGCCAAAAAAATTCTAAGAAAGGATAGAGTCCTCACCTGCATCCATCCAAACAAGACAACAAATACATTAGTCTTGGTTGTGTTCTACATGTGTCAATGAACTATATTAGTTGTTATCCACGTTTAACTTACAAATTTTAAAAAAAACTTAAAACCACTGTCCAAAGTGTTCATGTCTTTCAGTCCTTTGTTTTTTGCAACCCCCAAGGATTTTAAAGGTAGTATTTATAATTATGGTATTTATATAACCTCTTTTTTCATAAAATTAGACTTCAAATAGATATTAGTGCATATATTATTTTGATCAAGAAGGCAAAAATCCCTCCTAAGTCAAGTTTCTCAATCATCTCTTAGATAAACTTTTCAATACCATAATAACTTTGCCAATTTTGTTAGCCACTGATTTCACTAGCTTTACTAAGCTCCATGAAGCTATAAAATATCCACAATACCAACGACAGATACCTCCCCCTTAAAATTAAAAAAAAAACTCGGCTTATGTTGGTAAGCAAAATCAAAATTCTCATACCCATTTGGGCATACGGATTTCAACCTACTAGAGTTTGTAGTTTAATGAGAAAAAACACAATAAATGAGCCCTACCTAGGAAGATTAGTAAAGAGAAAAAACCCATAGATATTACTGGCACCGTCAGTGTCATGCTATATAAGATAACAAGCAAGATCCTTTGCAAGGGTAACAATCTCAAAAGTGGCATAAGGGAAGAAAAAACCCCATTACACTACGTAGTAGTATGCAGATATTTCCATGCGTCAGATACAAAGTGAAACAACCCCAACTTTAGACTACGTTTCTTCAAGACAGACCAGACAAACGACAATATCAAGCATAAGATCCCCCATATTTCTTTGTCCAAATATTGCCACATCAAGCACCACTATACTTGTTGTGCATGGGTTACCAAACACCCCCATCCAAAATGAATTACAGGCGATGTACAAGCTATCAAACAAACAAAACCTTTTGTGCCTCTATGGCCACTCTTGCTTACATAGGGGGAGTTGAGAGGGAGAGAGATCAAGTGTAGGGGTTAGCATACGCTTCTACAAGTTGTAGTGTAGTTAAGTGGGACAGAGAGAGCCAACGGACGTGAGGTTTAAGGTAATGAAAGCCACTATCTTTGCTAAAAATCTCCTAAGGGGTGGGTTCCCATGTGATGTTTAGGAGGAGGGTTACCCCCCATTTTAAAAAAATCCACACCGACTAATTTGGTTTCCAGCTTGAGAATATTAAACAAGGTAAATAGGGATTTGTGTATGAAAAAAAAATATGTTTTTTTGTTCTATATATAAAATCAAACTACTGTATAGGTAAACATGTGTGTGTGTGTGTGTGTGTGTGTGTGTGTGTGTGTGTGTGTGTGTGTGTGTGTGTGTACAAATATTGAGGAATAATAATCGATGATAGTAATTCACTGTACCTTTTTGATACCTTCTTGTTGGCATACTATTTAAAAAATTCAATTGTTAGAATCGACTTCACCTTCAACCCTTTGATAATGGAAACCCTGGCCTTGGTCTCCTATGTCCACAGGGAGACAACCTTGCCTAATTGTTGCATGCCCCACCACCCCTCACCTATGCCAATAAAGATCAGCATTGTGGTTCTTTTGCTTGATCCGCTCTTGTGTCGTTGCAACTCCTCTACTTATGCTGATCACAGATTTGCCCATAAGTCCTACTGTCGTCACTCCAACATTGTTCCACCAACATGCATATTACCAGCTTTGCACTCCACCTGTGTGCAAACCAATGTACCACCTCACCTTCACCAACACCTACATCCCGTTGCATCTGACACCGATGGACATGGAGCCCTACAATAGCTTCTATGTGGAGCATATTGGAGGGCTTTGAGCAACTACACGTGGCCAAAGACCTTGAGACTTTGTAGACATAACTATGCGAAATGATCCTGAGAGAGAGAGAGAGAGAGAGAGAGAGAGAGAGAGAGAGAGAGAGAGAGAGAGAGAGAGAGAGAGAGAGAGAGGGTGGGAGGGGGGAGGATTAACCCATATTTACTGCCCACGCCAGTGGGATAGCTGCAGATGCTTATTTTTGCCTTGTGGATCGTTAATCCCAGAGAGAAAGATAGCTACCTGTGGCCATCCACGTCGACGTGGATGGCTAAAGACACTTATCATGGGCTCGAATGGAAGCCATAATAGAAAACTTAGGTCTTAGTGGGAAATCTGAACACAATATGAATCGTCCAATTTGAAAGCTAGCTAGAAAGAATAGAAGAAAATAATAATGCAAGTTTCTGATGCTCAAGATGGTACTAGCTACCCCAAACCTTAAGGAATCACCATTTATACAAGCTTAAGGTCTTGTTCAAATTTGGCAAAACTTGTGGCCCCGCACCTAAGATTTGATAAGTGTTCATCAGGATTTAGTTGAGGAGTCATGTTGCTGCCCAGAACCAAAGGATGAGTATTTGAGAGCAGTGATGCGTACACAATGGTAAGCTATTATATAGGAGCAAGGAAAACTTATGGCCCCGTACCTAAGATCTGATAAGCGTTTAGGATTTAGTTGAGGAGCCAGGTTGCTATCCAGAACCTAGGGAAGAGTATTTGAGAGCAGCAAGGCGTACACAATGGTAAGCTATTATATAGGAGCAAGAAATCACTCTCTTTCTCGTATTGAGTCTCTAGAAATTGTTCCTACGAGACAACACATTTTTCATTTTCTTCCTCTCTCTCTCTCTCTAGGATAGCTTATGTCTATAGCAACTACATGTTGACAGCTTTTAGAATTTTGGCCAAATAGAAATTATTTATGTAATTTTTAGAACTTTCTGTGGATGAAATCTATTGATATCATATCTCTTTAATGATTGACAAGCAAAAATATGTTTATGCACTTATCCTACTTCTAATGGACACATTGTTTTTGAGTTGCTAAATGACATGGGCAAGCTACTCACAACTTATTTTTTTTCTAGTATGGTTATCGTTATGTGAACCCGCTCCGAAGAATTTTTTGGGTGAAACAATAGCAATAAAAAGGTGTTTTCTGCCATGATATATCTAGTAGATGTTATAATTAAGGCCGTTGATCATCATTTTTATGTTACATAAGAAGATTTCAAGTTTGTACAATACTAAAAACCTCAAAGCTTCTTGTATGCTAAAATTGTGCTTTTACCCTTGCTAACATCCTCTACAATCTATTTTATATTGAAGTACTTATCAAATGTTGCTCGGATTTGCATACGCTCAAAAAAGTTGGCTCACAGGATGGTTTCCCAATTGTCGATGTAGGGATCATTGCCTTGTGCATTTTGAGTATGTGCAAAGTACACTCCAAGACAATTGTATAGAGCCTTCAAGCATCTAGTTATCACATGTTTAAGCCATTATATTGAGCTCTTAAATCTCCTTTGTTTTCAAATTTCCATAGGTTGCATAATCTTTGAAATTGAGTTCATTAGACTCATCTAATTACCCAACTAAAAATAGGTGTGTGTGAACTCCATGTGGAGGAATATTTTTGGTTTCGCCTTTAGAGCACGTGGAAGTTGCAGATAGCGCTGACTACGAGGAAGCCATAGCCTCACCTGGGGACTATCTAACACGGGCATTGAGGGGGTGGGATCTACGGTGGGATGAAGGTGAGCCGTAGATCGTGGCAAAGTAATCTCGGGTACTCAAGATTACAAAAAGTAATCTCGGGTACCCAAGATTACTTTGCACCCGAGATTACTTCGCGGCCGACCCTCGAGCCCTTGACCTCACCTTTGCGACTCCCATGCCCTAACCACGAGCACCCGCGTGTTTATTGTGATGGTATGGGCCCGAGATGACTCTTATACCAAATGTGACCAAAAGTAATCTCAGGTACCCGAGATTACTTTTTGCGGTGCCGACAAGATCTACGGCGCTTGATGCTCTCACCATAGATCCCATGCCCCCATGCCCGTGTCATATAGTCCTGAGGCGATAGCCACAAGCCTCACACATCATTGCCATCCTCACTGCAAAAATGGATGGCGAAAATCTTCTGTTACTCCTGAGCTACTCTCGATTGTCGAACCTGATGTTGAACCTACTGTCAAAGAAGAATCTATCAAATCCTTGTCGACCTACTTGATGCCAACGAGGCTGAGCAAAAAGGTGCAACGGTTGGATCTTACTGCCGTACGCCAATCGGTAGAGTTTTGAGCCTTTATGATCTTCAATCTAAATTTAGAAGCCTCTTTTGTGTATTAATTCCCCAAGGGCTCCATCTCACGCCAAGTCCCTCTTGCCATCAGTCCCCCCTTCTCATGGGTTGCACACCGAGCACCATACACAGTTACAAAGAGCTATGTTCCTGCACTGCAACCTCTACCCAAGGCCTTAGGTCTCTTGCTAGTTGTAAGCATACTTGATACAAATGTATGAGATCTATGAAGACACAATACACACACACATGATGTGAATCATAATTGAAATGTATGTTTATATATACATATTTGAGCATAATTTCATGAACATGCCAACCCATGTAAGAGGATTAGACACTGCCATGACATATGGTAAGACCTTCCTCATGAGGCATCACTTTTTGCACACACTTAAGTGCACTCACACAAAAAGATATGTATGTGTGTTTTACACCATTGGCCATGAAAGCGGCCACATCCTTGACAGAACGGACCAACATATACAAATGAAGATGAAGAAAACCAACAACAACAACAAAATTAAGAGAAAGCAAAATTTGACGACAAAATCGACAAACAACTTTGCAAATTTAAAGATGACATCGACAACACATCTGGCCTTTCGACATCGGTGCCACACACACACAAAAAAACATTTGAAAGAATCACCTTTGTATTTTGACCTACCATCTAGTTGCCTACAAATCTCCAGGGGAGGTGCACACTTTCATCCTACACCCAATTGATAATTCTCTGGGGAGGATATTGTGACTTTGGTCCTACACCCAATTGACAATTCTGTGGGAGGACAACTGTGTGTTTTTGGTGCTACACTTGACACTCACCAAAATGATGCCCATCTACACATGAACACATAAAATCTTTGTAAAATCCCAAATTTGGCTTAAGGGGGCGCATGTTAAGGTAAGCCCAACTTGTGGCACCACTATAGGAAATCCCTCTAACCACCTAGAAAGGATAGATGATGACATGGTCCAATAGCAAGAGGATGTAACCTCTCTAGACAATGATTGTAAAGCACTAAGCCTATTTAAGAGGCTATTATCTAATCAATCAATTGCACTTTGAGCTATCATCATTGTGTCTATACTCTCTCTCTATGCTCTTGCTCTTGGTGTAACCCTACCCTAACCTCTAACCCTAACCCTAACACCATGGTTAAGCTAAAGCTTCACCCTCCATAGCCTAATGCTTCACCAGTGGTGATTAGGGAGCACGCTTTTGCTACTAATCTCATAGAAGTGGTTACAAGAAGTTGTCTTAAGTAGAGTTCAAGGGGGTAATACAACTAGGTAGTTAAAGCATGTGAGGCTCTCAAATCAGCCCCTAGAAAGTGGAGTCGATAAATGAAGATAGGAGAGTCCTCGACAGGATGTACACCTCATTTGGACTCATCTACAACTCATCAAGATCAAGTACACATGGAAGTCACATGCCTAGTTGCAATATAGGATCTTGTTGTGGACAAGAGGCACTACATACAAAGAATAAAATATAAATAAGACTTCACAAAGAGTAGTTGGTTCCATGGGACAATGACCACACACCCAACAGAGGAGCAGTTGTTTTTGCAAAGCATCTTCTACTCAATCTAAAATAATTGATCCTTTATAAATTTCTCATGAAGAAGAATCTTGGCAAGCCTATACTTTTATACCTTCCTTAAATTTTTTTGTATCTATGTTTGTCTATATTTTAACTAGGGTTCTGTCCTAAAACTTTGGTCGATTGGGTTAGCTTCATCGGTTTCCTTCTCCTCTTTTTTCTTTTCTTTAGAAGATTCATTAGGTTTGTGATCCACGTCCTAGGCTTTTGTCCTTTGAGTTTGATCTCTTATGACTACATTGAAGGATTGACTCTATTTCAAAGAAGATGGAGAATATATTATCTCTATCAGCTCTCAACATGTTTCCGCACCTTAGAAGTCTCTCATAGCTGGTCTGGGAAATCATTGTTGAGACAAACAGCTTTATCCTTGATGCAATATCCAATCTCTATAGGCCAATTTTCCCCTAGTTCTTTGTGTGAATAGTTTTTATGCCAAAGGTCACCACCATAGAAAAAACATGGTGCTAGCGGCTTATCAACACTACTCAGATGTGTGTATCTTCTAGGAGTTCTTGCTCTAAAGTTCCCTTTTTCAATTTCCGTTAAGGTTTGTGCCTCCATACGTAGCTTGGCATCATACCCCTCATATGAGGGTGCGCTCACATCAAAATTACCTAGTAGTAACTAGGAAACCTCACACTATATGTATTGACCTTGCTCTTCCCCTTTGACATCAATGAATCTCAAGGGGGTTGTACCAAGTAATGGTGCTTGTGGCAATGTAAATCCAAGAACTATGAACATGCCTCTTTTCCACAGAACCACTTCCTCTTATTCGGCTCATAGCACCTATCTTTAGGAATCCCTTGACTCATGGCACTATTCAAATTTTTGGCCTTATCTACCTATCTTAGGGACCATGCCCAAGTATAAGTATCCTTGTCCCAACAGTACTCCCCCTTGAAGAAGGATTCTTGTTTTGGAAACATCAATAAAAAATATTTTTCTAAAAGCTCCAATGTTTGTCTTATAAACAGACGTTTGGTCTAGCTATATGCTCATAGCAAAGTTTGAACATTGTAAAATTGTATGCCATTGCAATCAAAGTGAAAATTAGAATCTCTAAGACGATTGTCCCTTTGGCTAAAATGGATCTCAAACTCATAATAGAGTCTATCTTAGTCAAGGTGTTCCTCTAAGCAAAACTTAATGCTCCTACTCCTGAAGTAATTCCTTTCAGAAACATGAAAGGCTTACATACTAGTGCAGATTAGTCACAAGGAAATGATTGGAAATTAGGCTTGCCTACGATACATAAAATAGTTTGGCACCATGTGTCTAAGCTAATGGGTACATCTAGTGTCCACAATTAGGGTAAATTCTAAAATTGTTGATGTTCTTGAAAAGAGAAGATCCTTTTGTGGAGTGACCTAACTAAACTTAATGAGATCCCAAATACTTCTTAACTCTAGAATCAAACGGATGTGACATTGTGCATAGTCATGTCTACAAACAATTGAATCCACATTTCTAAAAAGAAAATCTTTCCCCATGTGGTTGTACCATGCTTCTAATTCTAGTAGCCAAAAAGTGACCCTACCTATGAGTAGGCTAACTCAAAGTGCAAACCTACAATGTGAAAACATATCCTAACATCATAAAAGCTCATACACATTTGGCATCCCGTAGTACCAAAAATGCATAAAGACTGATATTTGTAGACTACCTTAGTCAAAAAGTAACTTATCATAACATGTAAAAGACCTGAAAGTTGGCACGTAGCATCGGTACCTCTAGATCTTAAAGAAAATATCAGTGGGAGGTACCCCTTGATATAATTGCTTGTTGATCAAAACAATAGAAGCACTTCCTCTAGGAACAAAATTTTGCTAAAATCCATACTTGAAGAAGCAATTAGCATACAATAGATGGACTTTGTGGAACCCATGTCCCATTTTGAGAAGCAAAATAATTCTTGTTGAATACATGTAATCTTTGCCAGATACAAGATATTGATTAATAAACCCTTGGCTAAATATACTCAGGGCCAAGAAAGAAAAAAATCACCTTTAAGACGAGGAACATTATTAACATAACCCAATCTTGCATCAATGTTACAATCATCTAGCTTTTCATCCAATTAAGCTATAAGGAAATGCTATGAATGTAGAAAACTAGAGCATGTTGCTAGGGACTATTGGAATTTTAAACATGTACAAGTTGTCGAAAGAAGGGTCATCAATCTTTCAAATATCAAATAGACACACGCACCAAGGAAGCACACACCACTGTTCCCAAGGTGTAAAGACTTTCTTGTTGTACCCTTAAATATAGGAGGATATACATCATTGCTTCCCAATGTTTCTTGCCAAGATTTTCCAGATAGCGACTCACCCCCACTACAGATGCAATATCTTGCCTTGTTGTCACCATTGCATACATAAAACTACCAACTATTGAGGATATGGCACCTTTTCCATCACTTCCTTCTCAAGGTCTTCCTTAAGATAATATTCTTGCAAATTTTCACATATGCTAGAAATGGGGTAATAAATTCCTACTCAGCATTAACTAAAGAGATTCCTCTTGCAAATTTGAACATAGGCTAGAAATGGGGCACTTAATGGCTTCCCCCTTTACATATTGAAACAATCCAAAACCTTCTCAATGTATGTGTCTTGAGACACCGTAAGAATATTTTGAGTGCTATCCCATTTAATCCACATAGCAAGGATTGTCAGAGGCCCAATAAGATAGCTATAAATAGGACCCACTACTCTTTTTGCAAGTTACATTGTTCCACTATCACAGTCTAGTGTCTTGGATCTCTTCATGCTTTTGTACTCTTGTAACTCTAATCATTAAGCTCAAAGCAAACTTGGCTCATATTGTTGTACTTTGTTTACACTGATATGAATATATATTCTAGTTCTAGTTTCCAAGTTGAGTCTCCATTTTAGTCTTTGTGTTTTATTTTAATCGTATTCGATCTAATATCTGAAGTCTTTATCTGATTTGGACTAACTCTAATTGACCAACCTGGAATAACTATCATAAGTGACAAGCTCATTTCATTTTGGCGACCACAGTGGCTTGAGCTAAGTTTCTCTTGACAAGACGAACTATCTCCCAGTTGGTGTTAAAGCTAATTGTCATTCATCGTGCCTCCCACACAAGTTTCACAAGACATAAGACCAGCAACGAGATTCATGGATGATTTAGATCGGGACAACACCATCATAGAAGAGTGAGAGAGATTCTATGATACTGAGAGTAAACCTAGCACTGAGACAAATGTTCCTCTAGGCCCAAGAATAGATGATGAATCAAGGGATTCTCAGCACTCGACCCATTTCAGAAGAAGACATGCAGAAAGAGTAGACTGACAGACTTGATCCAATGGATCTCATCATAGTAGGAAACATACAAATGGCAGTGAAGATACTAAGCAATGTCACAGATTAGCCAGATAGAATTCAATAAAGAAGCTTGAAATGGATACAGATTGAGATTGCCGACATGATAAATGGGAACAAACACACATCATTATAGTAAGATATGTTCCAGAGAGGAAACTAGTTCAAAAAGCTAGATCTACTCATCATGAATGTTCTATTGACCAAAAAGGGAGAAGGAAAGAAGATCTAGATGTATACATTCACGCATTTGAGCAATACGCTGAACTAAGGACATAGATGAGGATGAAATGGGGAGATTATTGAAGGAGGCAGTCAAAAAATAGTATTACCATTATCCAACATGCCATCTCAGGTTGTACAATAAATTGATTAAATCATTTTGCATGGAGTATTCATAAAACAGAGGAGATGAAGACATATTGTGCGAGTTAGACAAGATAATACAATGCAAATTGTCACACAAAACTTATGTTGAAAAAATTAAAGAATTGACCAGACAATTACATGAACCTCCATCAAAAAAGAAGATGAGAGCCTAGTTTCTAAATGTATTTTGAAGTAAGGAACCAAGGGAGCAGGAAGTTCCATCTCCTATGAATAAATTCAATGATCTGGTACAACAAGCTTTGAAACTGGAACAGCAAGCCAAAAAGAGAAAGAGCCACAAGAGAAGAGGCCCCAGTGAAGAAAACCTCGACTTAAGGCTCAGATTCCAACACAACTACCAGTTCATCAGATAATAATGACTCGGATGAAAAGGCCAAATGCAAGAAGAAAGGATCGTGGACTAAGAAGCTGGAAGAAATGTCAAAACAGATATCTGAGATGGCAAAGATCAATGTGCGCTCCTTGCCGCACTGTCGAAGCAAGGGACTTGCCGATACACCGCGTGCGAGCCACAAAAGGCTCCAAGCACACAACAAGCCTAAACTAGCAAGCTCAAGAAAACAAAGGGTGTGTCACTCACCGCTCTACGCTCGCCTTCGTGGTGGATTCCTCGCCGCGATGAAGAAGAAGCTGCAGTCGTGCCGCGCTCAACCGCTTCGCCACCGTCGTGCCTTCGTAATGCTCGATCGCACACACACTCACACTCTCTCTCTCTCTCTCACACACACACACACACACAAGGAGGTGAAGAAGAAGAAGAAGATGGAGATGGAGCAAGAGCACTCTTCAATTGCACAAATGAGAGAATGAGTAAAAATTAGGTTTAGTTGGCTTTTATAGGAGCTCACCCCATTCACACTTGGGCGCCCATGCTTAACCAACTAATCCCTTGAATGTCCAAGTTAAAGTGTGCCTCTCATCGACGATCACTCTACCTTTCCCTATTGGACCGACAAGCCCGGTACCTGACTCTACCGAATACATAATACACGTCCGTCGTAGGTGATGGGGTGTCCGTGAGCCGTGAGGGTTAACAATCAAATCTTCAATAATAAAGGGAGAAACCTGGTCTTTTAAGTGCTAGCCAAGATATCATAGATTAGATAAATGTTCCAAGTGTATCGTAAACTTATGGGCATGTTGGAACAATTGTGGCATAAGAATTCACCATTTCAAGAAAGGGAAGGACTTATCCATGATTGCACTGATGAATTCAAAAGCAACAAAGATAGATGGGGCAAGTGTCTCTAAAGAGAATGACCCAGCACAAGTGTTGAAGGGGGTAGAGGCAGGTACCAAGGGGGTACTGGCTGTAGTAGAGGTAGAGCTGACTTTGGAAAAAGGAGTTTTAATTTCCATATTTGTGGTAAATATGACCATTTTTCAACTCAGTTCTCGGAGTCTGCCAAACTAGAAGGATCTAAACAAAGAAACACATGAATCAGTGCCAGTAAGGGCAGTAACCAGAAGCAGGGGTGTAATCATTGAGGAAATTCTAGAAGAACCTGAGAAGAAGCAGGCTTCTAAAACCAAGTAGTGTGAGTAGCAAAGAGCCACATGGAAGGCAAAAGGCAAAGAGAAAGTAGTTGATGAATGGCAAGAACAATGAGAGCTAGCAACCAAGCTTACAAAGAATTTGATAAGAAGATGCCAAAACAGTCGAAGTGTTCAGATGCTCGGATAACTCAAAAACTACAACCTCAGCCTTCAAGGGCTCAAGAAGAGAAGCAGCTCATGTAACTAGGGGAGAAGCAGCATCTGGATTGAACCAATCCATGATAGTTGCAGTTCAGAGTCTGGTTGAAGAGGTAAGGTAAGTCAAATTTAACCTGGTTGAGGCTGGAAATATTGAACTGGTGAAGGATCAGTCAGAGAGTCCATCATAGCGTCGGCCAACCACCAGACAAGGGAGGTCAGCTCAATGAAACTGTGAAGACGGACAAGTGGAGAAAAGATCTTCCAATTTATATCGTAACTCTGGTAATGACTCTAGTTTGTGAAAGAATTAAGAAGTTGATAGTAGAACTGGATAACATCATACGCACATTACTAGAAGCTGCAAAGTTTATTAGACAGAGGAGGAAGTCAAAAGCAAAAGCAAGAGCAGTGGACTTGGCAGCCATAAGGGATAATGAAGTTCTAGTTATTCAAGTTGATTACAAGTTAAGGAACTAGTGGAAACTATTGTCTGGAGTAATAATGGATGGGGGAGCTCGAGTTAACTTCCTTAGAGAGTATCTGAGGCAAAAATTGGGAGTTTAGGATTTAAAACTACCACCACTTAGGGTGACAATGGCTGACCACAACGTAACCCATGCCACATGACTCATTGAGAATATGAAAATCAGGGTGGGTAAAGAAAAATTTAAAACTAGTTTCTTAGTTTTGGATGTACAGGGAGTATATGGGATGCTTCGAGGGAGACCATTGCTCAGAACTGTTGGTGCATCATGATTATGCCAACAACCAAACACTAACAATCCAAGGGTCCAATAGAAGAATCCAAATCAGACAGATAATAAAAGAAGCTAGAAAAAGGGTATTAGACCAGAGGATCTTTGTAAGAAATATGGAAAAAAGAAAATTGAGAGGTTGTTAGCCTCAATGAACATTTTTCCTTTGACAAAATAGACTTGAATGCTATTTTGATGGACAAAGAGAAAGCTGAACGGTAGAGAAAGCAGTACCCACACAATTTCACTGAGTCAAACACTGGAGGAAGGATGATTCAGCTAGATGAGCATGCACCAGAACAATCATATCAGGAAAAAATTGAATGCAGACTAGCAGCAGATTCTAGTCAGATGAATGTAGGAAGTTCAAGTCAAGTTGTTGAAAGAATAGAAATGCAGCCTAGACTGGCAAAGCTAGGCAAAACCATTCAATGAATATGCATCAAGAAATTTGTACAAAAAAGGAAGCTAAATCACTGGCCAAGTGAAAAGGAGGTTCAAATTGGTTGCTCCCAAATGATCAGGAGGTAGAAGAATGGAATCTTGGCACTAATGAGAACCCTAGAATGGTTAAGATCAATAAGCATCTGAAGCCAAATATTAAGGAAAGGACCTAGAATTTATATGCAAGATACAAGGATGTATTTGCTTGGGAACATACTGACCTAAAAGGCATTGATCCTGAAGTAAGTCCTCTTGCTATTGGACCATGTCATCATATCATCTTTCCTACGTGGCTAGAGGGCTTTCCCATATGGTGCCACAAGTTGGGCTTACCCTAACAAACACCCGCTTAAGCCAATCTTGGGGTTTTACAAATACTTCACATGTGTTTATGTATTCATGTCATGGTGTACTCCTAGGCTAACATGATTCATCTACCTGATACATCATGGTGGTTCTTAGTGGATTTAATAATTCACGGTTCCCAATTGGATAAATCCGAATGATTCTCAATGGATTCAACAGCCATGGTTAAATGTCCCATGATACATCATAGCCGGTCTCTACCATATTCATCACTATGGTTCACAAGTGGGACTTAGTAGTACACTAGTAGTCCTAGGTAGTACAAAAATCATTCATTTCATTTATTCATTCATATGTGAAGATGTCATCATGTGTGTTCTCTTCAAAATTGTCTTCATCTTGTTGTTTTTGTCATTATTTGTTGTTGTTTGCTTCATCTTCATTGTCATCATCATCATTTGTTGTTGTTGTTGTCATCATCTTCATCTTCATGTCATTTTTTGCTTCATTAGTCCAAAATGTCGAGGGTCCGGTCTTCTTGGAAAATGATGAAAGACACACATACACTTCTTTTTGTGTGCTTGTGTGTGACTCTCTGTGAGAAGGACCTCCAAAGAGGGGGAGCTTTAAACTAAAAGGGAATTTCATGGTGGGAAAAGGAGCTTGGGCAATGAAGCCTTAGATGGCTTGAGTCAGCAAGCTCGTGGGACCCTTTGCTAGTGAATCCAAAAGCAACCAATGAATCCAATTGTGTGAGCTTTGACGTTTGGCCGTAGGTAAAACATTTATGCATGTAAACCGTTGTTGAGCGGACTCAAATCCAAATTAGGCTACAACTAATTGCACACCTGAAGTTTGTCCAATATGCACCAAAATTGGCCTTGAACTCATGCGATGGGAGAGGCCCAAAAACCTATTTAGTGCTCTAGACCAAGTGCTAAGCCACATTCCTTGTGTGTAGTAGCCAAAAATAGATCCTTATCTTTAGCTTGGCAGGCCTTTTCTCCACACATGCCACTCCATCCATACACACTTGAAAATAAGGATGCAATTAGGAGGTCTTAATGGGCTCGGATTTCAGAGCTTAAGGGCTCAAAATGAAGATGAAAGAAAAGAAATTTTTGCACACTCAGTTGATAGCTTGAACTTTGAGCAAATCACACACCTAAGGGCTCTATAGAAAGCTCTCAAGAAATGTTCCATAGACACACAAGTTGCTCCAAATTATAATGCTCATAGTGAAAGCTATGATGAAATGAAACAAACTAAAAATGAGCACAATAAAACGAAGAAAATTGTGCACACACAATGAAATAATGTGAATCTAAATGTAATGTAAGAAAAACAATGCTAATTGTGAGTCCCTCCTCACCAAATCACCAAAGGGTAGTGGAGCATGCTTGTGCCAAAATGGTGATTAGAGAGTGGAATTATTGAGAATACCAACACAATATAGATTAGTAGAACAATAGGCCTAGGTACCAAACCGTCGGCTCTGATACCACTTATTGGGCCGGATGCAAAGCATGCTCCCTAATCACCAATGGTTTAGAATTAGGCTATGGAGTGTGAAGGCTTAGCTTAACCATGGTGTTAGGGTTAGGGTTAGGGTTAGGGTTAGAATATGGAGATTAGGCTTAGGCTATGCCAAGTGCAAGAGCATAAAGAGAGAGAGAGAGAGAGAGAGAGAGTAGACGCAATGATAGAGTTCAAAGTGCAATTGATTGATTTGGGAATAGCTTCTTAAATAGGCTTAGTGCTTTACAATCATTGGCTATAGAGGTTGCATCCTCTTGCTATTGGATCATGTCATCATATCATCTTTCCTAGGTGGCTAGAGGCTTTCTCATATGGTGCCACAACTTGGGCTTACCCTAACAGAAGCATTGGGAATGGTTTTTAGCATCGCAAGTTCAGACGCTACTTATTGGGAAAGCTATTGCACTTCCACGTTGATCATCAAGCACTCCTCTTTCTACTCAACAAAGTAACCATTCAGGGAAAGCCAATCAGATGAATCATGTTTTTATGGAATTTGGATGTGAGATTTTCCATAAGCCAGGAAAAACACATTGTGGTGCAAATTTTCTGTCAAGAAGAATAGAGGGCATATCAAACACATCACTGAGGGATCAACCAGTAGATGCCAAGCTTTTTTAGAATGCAACTATAGAAGGACTAGATTTGGAATGGTAAGATGTATACGACTTCCTTTAGTTTGGAAGATTTTTAGAGGATTGTCCCAGTAAACAAAAAGGCATTGATAAATCTATACATATTAGGTATTCATAAGGTATTTTGTGTGCCTATGCAAGGAAGGATGTAACTTATCACAAAGGCTCATAGTGGCGATGCACGTGGGCACTTCTCCACTAACACTACTTATAAGAAAATCCTACAAGCAGGCCTCTTGTGGAAAACTATGATGGCAGATGTCAAATCATTATGCAAAACCTATGATATTTGTCAACGGATGGGAAGACTGACAGCAGCTGACATGACACCTCTAAATCCAGTACAAACACTAGGAGTGTTCATGAAGTGGGGATTGGACTTCATGGGTCCATTCAAAAGATCACTCCTAGGAAAAACAGTACATCATAATGGCTACTTGCTATGTGAGAAAGTGGTTGAGGCCAAAGCATTGACAGATAACACTGCAAAATCAATAACGATATTTTTGTATGAAAATATTATTTGCAGAGATGTCCCATTAAGGTAGTCTCAAATCAGGGTACACACTTCATGAATGAAACAATTCAGATAATAATTGAGATATTTTCAGTAAAGCACCAAAAATCCATGCCATACTATCCTAGGTGCAATGGACATGCAGAGAGCAATAACAAGATAATTAAGACAAACTTGACAAAGATGGTTCAAAAAGACCACATCAATGGGATGCAAAACTTCAAATAACATTATGGGCTTATAGGACTGCCTACAAGATCACCACTTGCATGACACCTTTTAAATGGCATATGGCATAGACACAATGGTTCCAATGGATTTTGCAATCCCAAGTCTCAGATTAGCAATGGGGCATGGCATGGACTTCAATGAGAATCTAAAGAAACAAGTAGATGAACTATTGCATATGGATGAGATCAGACAGCGAGCCATGCTAGAATAAGAAGTAGTTCAACAAAACAAAGAAGCACTGGCATGACAACAAGATCAAAGTCAGGGAGTTCAAAAAGGGTGATCTGGTATTGCTTCATCAGTCTCAATTGGGACCCAAGAAGCCTAATCTGCAAATTGCATGGTCAGGACCTTATGAGGTAGATTGGGTATTTTCCAATGGCACAGTGAGGTTGAGAGATCTATCAGAACAAATGTTGTCATGTGTTTATAATGGGGCAAAGATAATGTTATATTATGCCAAATCAAATCAGGTACTAGTGACACCAGTTCCAAGGATCGGCTTAGAATTAGATCAAGAACCAAGGAATATGTTCCATGTCAAACCAGTTCAAGAGAAGCCAAATAATATTTTGAAACCAAAAAACTGCTTGGGTGTAACTCCAGTTCAAACTCCGATACATAAGAAACCTGTAGAGTATGACAACACTAATGGTAGCTGGTATAAAGTGAAGGGCACAATCATAAGCAGAATCTTATAGAAGATGATTAGACGGCCCAACCACTACATGAGTGTGACATCACAAATGCCGGCCATAAACCCAAGGCCTCGCTCACCTTGCTCCTTGGCCCCCAAAGATCCTTGTACCACAGCTTGTGCCTTCACCTTCCACCATGCATCCAGAGTGGGCAACATCATTGCCCTCTCCTTCCACTTCCACTACATTTGCAACCAAGCCCAAAACTCCTAAGTTTTCCTGTGTTTATTCATCAACTACTACATGTGAGCATTCTTCCTCACACGATTGTTCATAGGACCCTAGAATGGCCAAGACCAAGGAAATGTTAGAGAAGTTGTAGGAAGACATCGATCAAGCTACAAAGAAAATGGAGGAACATCTCACTTAGGCCCAATGGGAATACTCTGAATCCCATAACAACCTAGGTAAGTATGTCTTTCACTAAGCAGAAAGAACCCTGAAGCTCTGGGATTTAGAGGTGGTGCTAGAGGCCACTAGGATGAATTTTGATGTCAAGATGATTCAACAATTGTTTGACACTTTTGATCTAGATAATGCTGTTGCTCAAATCAATGGAAGGTCAGTATAGGCCATAGCATCAGCCCTCTCCCATGTGCCAAGATTGCTATACTTTATCAAAGCCAAACCATGCTCATGTGATGAAGTCAGCTAGTACCTAAAAAGAGGATGAACATGCTAAAAAGGAATGCAAAGAGGGAGCTCAAGGAGCTCCTATAGCAAACTTGGAATTCAAACCAATATATAAGTTCATAGTAGAGGCCATCAGTCTGAAAACCAATCCCACGTATGTTTCAAAAAAAAAAAATTGGTATGCTATTGGTCAAACTCAAGAATTCAAAGGCAGATAATAATTTAGGCACATTCTTGCATAATAGTTTGATTTAGCAAACATCCAAAGAGAAAACCTAGAATTTCTTTAGAGCGTGGTCCATCTAGAAATTTCTATATTGGGCAACATGCATTGTAGCTCACCCCAATGCAAAAAATGTCTTGAAGAAGGCTTCAAGAAAAACATCTGAAAGTACCCAAACCATTGAGCAAGACACAAGTGAGGGCCAAGTGATAGGACAAGAGAGTGAAAAGCAAGGAAATGAACTAGCAATAGTCACTACTGGTGCAAAAAGGACAACAACACAATCATAGACTGGCACATCTGAAGTTGGTGCAGCTGAGGTAGTCGAGCCACCAATGAAAAAACAAAATAAAGTAGCCTTCCTAACACAGCTGAAACTGAAATGGTAGACTCCAACAAAGCCTGATGATTTTGGGCAGGTCAAGGGCACCTCAGTAGAAAAACCTATCGAATTGCCTCATCGGAGACAACTACTAAGAAAGAGAAGACTATTAAATAGAAACAAGTTCCACCTACTATTCAAGGAAAAGACAATCAACTAGCTTTAGTCTCCCACTCGATTGGATAGGCTATAGAGGTTACAAAAGAATCCTCTTCATGAGAATAAGCTCATTCAGTAAGCAGATAAGGCACTTATGCCTTACCCCACTCCTTTGATAGTGTATGAAAGTGCCCAAGATGATGTAGACACCATTACAGATGCATGCGTGGCTGCAATGATGTCTGGATTGAACACTATAGCCAATGTCATGGGACAAATGATGGATGCTCAAAAATCTGTTTTTAGTTCAGCAGTAGCTCCTCTACAAAAAGAACTCCAAGAAACAAACACTGGAGTGGAAAAGGCCAAGAAGGAAATGGATCAAATGGGATCAATGATGTTAGAGCTTACTATTGAGCAAAACAAATATGCCAGACTGGTAGCAACACATGAGAAAGAGATTGGCACACTCAAAAATGACAACATGCACCTAAATGAAGAGAAACAAGCAGTTGATGATGCAAAGGAAGCACTTAAAAGTGTTCTCAAAAAATAGAAGAGTGCTTTGAAGTCCCTACAAGGAGTACATGCTACTTTTAAGAAGGCCATTACTAAAAAGTACATTTATCAATCTTTGGTTGATATATCTGATGCTGAGGGAAATCTTACCCTGAACAATGTAGGGATTTAATATTTACTTCATTACGTAAAATTTTGTGTGATCACGAGGTTTATTAACATCATCACACTTAACATGATTGAGGGTAACCTTCGAAACCCACAAAAAGCCCTCCAAGAAAATGAAGAAGCTCGACAGATGGAACTCGTTGAGTGTTATTTTGTGAGCCACACACACACACCTAGAGAGAGAGAGAGAGAGAGAGAGAGACGAGCTCCTACGTAGGTATCTCGAGAGGAGAGAGGGAGGGAGGGGGTCGTGTGGGAGCGTGCTCTGCATCATAATGCACGGCAGTAGCATAGTACCTAACTACACTACTCGAGTGTCTGTGTTGTGTGCGTGTTATGTGGTATTGTGCCTTTTGTCGTATCGTACAATAGTAATAAGGTATCTTACCACACAATGTGAGTGTGTGCGTAAGCTATCCTATGGATAGTGCTTACCATGGGTGCATCACCTTGGTTAAGCGGGAAATATGATGTCCTTGTGGTAAGTATTGGCTCACCATTTGGGTACTATGTCAGTAACGTGGAAATATTGGTATCCTTGTGGTGAGTCAACTTCACATCCCCTTGCCAAAAAAACATATGGACATTAGTCGGTTACGCGGCCATATGATGCTAGTATGCAAACCATTATTGCTCCTTAGATTTCAACGGCACTAGATTAGTAACGCGGCTATGGAGCGTCATTTGTTAGAAGCATTTGTTTTTGCATAAATGTGGTGTTCAGTTCATTAACCCGAACGTATGAACTCCATATAATTTGTATGTGCATGTGCATTTCATTTTTTAAAGTATTAAATATATGAAATACTTGGTCAATAACATGGCCGTGAAGAGTATTTCATATACAAATGTCTGAGTTGTCTATAATAGTTATTTTTAAGTGTTCTTGTCAGAATTTATACTATCTAATTATATTCAAAAGGAAGTTTATTCATCAATCATCGTTGCTTTTTTCAAATGCTACAGTTATAGAGTCATAAAAATTATAACATATATGATATCACTTTCATACAAGCTCAATACAGTCTACACTAATGAATAACATCTTTGCAAAACCAAATGCTAAAGTTTCACTAAAATTCATACTTTGCTACTTCTCTGTGTCTAGAAATAGCTAATATACATTCAATTTAAAAACTTATATGCACACTTTTTGGATGTAAGACGTTCTATTTAATCTTTTTGGATGTAATACGTTCCATTCAATTTATAAATTTTTTATTCACTTTAGCTGTCTGTGTCCACTCAATAATGTTTTTTTAATTTTAGTTGTGTGTGTGTTGCAATTAGGGTTGCAGAGAAACATACACAGTTTGGAGAAGATGAAGGAAGCTCAAGGCACACAATAGAGAGTTTTTTACTTAGTGTGCAATGGAAAGATAGATAGCCCTAGAGTGATGGGCGTATATACAATGCATGGGGGAAAAAACCTCCTAAAGAGGGAAAAAATGCCTCAGTGGTCCTAGCGTGTTCGCACACATCACTACCACATGTATATGGTAACAAATCCCCCTGGAGTGATGCGGTGAACAAGAGATGGCACATGAGTAAAGGGAAGTGCCATGCCTTGAGGACATGATCAGTCAACAATGGGGACTAAGCCCAAAGCTTTGCAGAAAGCTTCGAGCTTCTCACGAGACAATGCCTTTGTGAAAAGATCTGCAAGGTTTTCCTATGTTGGCACATAAGTTGATTTCTCCTGTTGAGAGACTCTCCCTGACATAGTGATAATGCACCTCAATGTGCTTTGTACGAGCATGAAAAACTGGGTTCCTCGTGCTCTAACTGTCAATGTAGATAGTATTGGCAATGTTCTCTCCAACACCCAAATCAGCCATAAGGCGTATGAGCCATACACACTCAACCGTAGCTATGAAGACTGGCCACAGTAGGTTGCTTCTTGCTCAACTATGATATACATGAACTGCCAAGCATGAAACAAAAACCACTTGTGGACACTCGCGTGTCAAAACAACTAGCCCAATCTGAGTCTGAAAAATCATGTAAGTTGGGCGGCAATGATCCCTCCTTGAGATAAAACAAGCCAAGATGTAAAGTGCCACTAAGGTAGCAGAAAATCCTCTTGACATCCTACCAATGGTTAGACCTTGGGCTATGCATAAATCCGCTAACCTGTGAGACTGCAAAGTGAATATCCGGCATCATGTTGCATACATAAATGAGATAACCAACAACAGTTTGGTAAAGAGTGACATCAGCAAGATCACCAGTATCATGTAGACTTAACTTCAAACCTGTTTCCATGGGAGTGACAATAGGATTGCAACCCTCAAGTCTAAATTTACATAGCAATGTCTCTATGTAACTTTTCTGACACAAGGCAATACCGCCATCACACTGCTTAAATTGTATGCCCAAGTAATGATGCAATAGCCCCAAATTTTACATCGTGGAAGTAGCATTCAAATCAGCCTTAATTTCATCAATATGTGCCTCATTGGGACCAGTGATCAACCAATCATCCACATAAAGAACAACAATGAGAAGTACATCGCACTCACGCTTGACATACAATGTGCTTTCTATTGGACTGTTATGAAAGCCTTCTTTGACCAAATGAGTGTCAGCTTTCTCATACCAAGCACGAGGAGATTGCTTCAACCCATACAAATCCTGCGTACATCTGCACACTTTGTCCTCTTGTCCTTTCTCGACAAAACCGCAAGGCTGCATTACATAAACTTCCTCAAATGTGTCACCATTCAGGAAAGCAGTAACAATGTCTGATTGATGTACATCCCAACCAAAATGAGTTGCCAATGCACATAGAAAACGAATAGTAGTCATACAAAAAAGGAGATCAAAAGTTTCTTCATAATTTATGCCTTTTTTTGTTGTGCATAGCCTTTTGCAACAAGTCAAGCCTTATGGCGATCAACCTCACGATCTGGCTTGCATTTCAACTTGTAAACCCACTTTGTACCAATGGCCTTTTCGCCAAGAGGCAAATCACATAAAGTCCATGTGTCATTTTCTATAAGTGATCATATTCTGATTGCATGGCAGCCATCCAAATTTTTGAATTTTGTGCTTCATCAAAAGACAAAGGTTCCTCAACAGCATTTAAGCTAGACACAGCCAAAGCATAATAATCTGATGCATAAGAGGCATGGTGAGAACCTGAACGAGTACGACTAGACAAAGGTGCATACAATTTACTGTCACGCAAATGTTACCATATACATGTGGTAGTGATGTGTGTGAACACACTAGGACCGCCGGGGCATTTTTTCCCTCTTTAGGAGGTTTTTTCCCCCGTGCATTGTATATACGCCCATCACTCTAGGGCTATCTATCTTTCCATTGCACACTAAGAAACACACTCTCTATTGTGTGCCTTGAAATTCCTTCATCTTCTCCAAGCTGTGTGTGTTTCTCTGCAACCCTAATTCCAACAATTGGTATCAGAGCAGGTCACGTCCTCCCGGGCTTAGTCGCCAGCTGCTCCAGCACATGCATGCTCACTTTCTCCGATTTCAGTGAGATTTGGCGAGCGTTCGCAGGTCGACAAATATTTTGGGCTCATTTTGGAATTTTGATTTGGGCTCATTTCGGCCTCCGTTTCCACTACGGGCAGTACTGCACAGGCCATTTCGTCATTTTGTGCAGATTTTCTGTCAGTGCCGTTTTCTGCATAACAGGTGGCTTATAGTCTTCTACGGTTTGTGCTATATAGCACAAGTTGTTCCTGCTCCATTTCTCCTATTTTCGGGCAGTTTTCACATCAGGTGCAACATTTACCATGGCTGACAACAACAACACAGATGTGTTCAAGATGTTTCCTGCTGAGGACAGGTTGGATGGGGACAACTACCCTATGTGGGCTTATATGATGCAACATGTTCTTGTGTCAAAAGGTGTTTGGAACATTGTGCAGGGCATTGATGTACATCCTGGTTCTGAAGATGTAGGCGATGTTGAGGATGTTGCAGGTCTTGCTGCAAGGATTGCAGCTGTTAGAGTTGTTTTGCCTACGGCAGAACAAGCTCGTTGGGATGTTAAGGATGCGCAGGCTCATGCATTGATTGCGTTGTCTGTGAAGCGCACCATTATTCCTCACATCCGTTCAGCAAAATCTGCAAAACAGGCTTGGGATATTCTAGCAGGTCTTTATGCAAGCCGCAATGAGGCTAAAATTGCTTTGCTGCGTAAAGAGCTAGAGTCGAAGATTATGCATGAGGAAGATGATATGGACACTTTCCTTGCTAGTGTCAAGGATATCAATGAGCAACTCATTTCTGCAAGTGAAGTCATTTCGGACAGTTCCCTTGTGCAGACTGTTCTTGATGCCTTACCAGATTCCTAGCAGACTTTTGCTAGTACTTGGAGACTGATGACCCAAGGAAATCCTGAAGCTGTCAAGTTTGATGCATTATGCACATTGCTGTTGCAAGAGTCACTTTCTAGAAAAAACAAGACTAGGCAGCGTGCAGTTGAACAGGCTTTTATTGCTTCTCAAAGAAAGGGTAGTAACAATAATGCAGCCACTTCTTATGGTTCTGCTGCGAGTGGCAAAAATTCTGTTCCTAATGCTTCTGCTGGCAGCACTTCGTCTGGCAATTCTGGTGATAAGGGCAAAAAGAAGATGCGTTGCCATTATTGTAAAGCCAATGATCACTTGATCAAGTCGTGTCCTAAGTTGAAGGCCAAAGAGGCTAAGAAGAAAGAGGGTGGTTCCACTGCAAATGCTGGTTCCACTACAAATGCAGCCATTGTTGAGTCTTCTGTGAAAGGAGATTGTGATGCTGATGTTGATGCAGAATGGGTTTTTAGTGCAGAGTGCACTTACAATCTTGCTGTCCATGATGCATGCTTGTCAGTTGCTGCAGATTCATATGTGTGGTATTTCGACAGTGGTGCTACAAAGCACATTACCTCACATCGTGAATTGTTTACCTCTCTCGAGTCTGTCCCTCATGGGAATTCAGTCACTTGTGCCAACAACGCCTCTTATCCAGTTCAGGGAGTTGGAAAGAGTGTGCTCACTGCTGCTAATGGCAGTTCCTTCACACTTGTTGATGCACTTTATGTACCTGGGATCAAGAAGAATCTCTTGTCTGTATCCGCACTTGCTAGACTTGGACTTGTAGTCAAATTTGTGGATGACAGATGTACACTTCATGATCTCAGTTTTGGTGATGAAATTGTTGCATCTGGGCTTTTGTGCCGTGGGCTGTATAAGCTCACTTTGTATGACAAGTGTGGACAAAATTTTGCAAATGCTGTTGCAGATTCAAGGGCTATTTCAGATGCAAAACTTTGGCATGCACGTTTTGGTCATCTGAATTTTGCCAGTTTGCTGCGTTTGCAGAAATCTGATATGGTTGCTTCTTTGCCGCCTCTTGAAGCACCTGTCAAACATGTTTGTGAAGGCTGTATTCTGGGTAAAATGCAGCGTTCTAAGTTTCCAAAGGATGGTTTAGTTAGGGCCACATGCAGGTTGCAACTTGTGCATAGTGATGTTTGTGGGCCCATCCAAAATTCGTCCTTGGGCAATTACCTGTACTTCGTGACTTTCATTGATGATTACTCCAGGCATGCATGGGTATTTCCGCTTAAAGCGAAGTCCGAAGTTTTTATGTGCTTCAAACAATTTTTGGCTATGGCTGAAAATGTCTCAAAATGTACTATGGGCACCCTCCGTTCCGATCGAGGGGGGGAGTATATGTCTCATGAATTTAATGCATTTCTGGCTAGTCGTGGGATAAAACACCAATGTACAATGCCTTATACACCTCAGCAAAATGGTGTTGCTGAGAGAAAAAACAGGTCACTAACGGAAATGGCACGATGTATGGTCAAAAGTCAAGCTTTGCCGCATTCTTTTTGGCTTGAGGCCATCATGTGTGCCACTTATGTACTTAACAGGTGTCCTACGAAAGCTTTGCAGTCTATTACTCCATATGAAGCATGGCATGATAGAAAACCTTCTATTGAGCACATGCGTGTTTTTGGCTGTTTGGCATATGCTTTGGTGCCATAAGTGCAGCGCAAAAAATTGGATGATAAGGCTGTCAAATGTATTTTTGTTGGTTATAGTGCTGAAATCAAAGGTTACAGGTTGTATCATCCGCAAACAAAACGTATTCTGGTTTCACGGGATGTAGTGTTTGTGGAAGACTCTGTTTAGCCCTTGCTGTCATGTACTAGAGACAGTAATGTAAGCTCACAGGACATTTATGACACTTTGTTGCCTCTTTTCACTGGTGGAAATACGAATGTACGTTCCAATGAGGCAAATGTACAGCCTATGGGGGTTTCTGAAAATGTTTTAGAACAGCCTATTACTGATGCAGATGTACATGATGTACTTGATGAGGAAAGGGCTGAAAATGAGCAGGCTAGAGGTATGCCAAAATGGCTGGTGCACACTTTGCGTGACAGTAAATTGGATGCACCTTTATCTAGCCGTACTCGTTCAGGCTCTCGCCATGCATCTTATGCATCAGATTGTTATGCTTTGGCTGTGTCTAGTTTACATGATGTTGAGGAGCCTCTGTCTTTTGATGAAGCACAGAATTCAGAAAATTGGATTGCTGCCATGAAATCAGAATATGATGCACTTATAGAGAATGACACATGGACTTTATGTGATTTGCCTCCTGGCAAAAAGGCCATTGGTACGAAGTGGGTTTACAAGTTGAAACGCAAGCCGGATGGTGAGATCGATCGCCATAAGGCTCGACTTGTTGCAAAGGGTTATGCACAACAAAAAGGCATAGATTATGAAGAGACTTTTGCTCCCACTTGTCGTATGACTACTGTGCGTTTTCTATGTGCATTGGCAGCTCATTTTGGTTGGGATGTACATCAATCAGACATTGTTACTGCTTTCTTGAATGGTGACATATTTGAGGAAGTTTATGTAACGCAGCCTCGCGGTTTTGTCATAAAAGGACAAGAGGACAAAGTGTGCAAATGTAAGAAGGCTTTGTATGGGTTGAAGCAATCTCCTCGTGCTTGGTATGAGAAAGCTGACACTTATTTGGTTAAACGAGGCTTTCGTCACAGTCAAACAGAAAGCACATTGTATTTAAAGCGTGAGGATGATGTATTTCTCATTGTGGTTCTTTATGTTGATGATTTGCTGATCACTGGACCAAATGAGAGACATATTGCTGAATTTAAGGCTGATTTGAATGCTACTTTCAAGATGAAAGATTTGGGGCTGTTGCATCATTACTTGGGTATACAGTTTAAGCAGTGTGATGGTGGTATTGCCTTGTGTCAGAAAAGTTACATAGAGACATTGCTATGTAAGTTTGGACTTGAGGATTGCAAACCTATTGCCACTCCCATGGAAACAGGTTTGAAGTTGAGTCTACATGATTCTGGCGATCCTGCTGATGTCACTCTTTACCAAACTGCTATTGGCTGCCTCATTTATGTATGCAACACGAGGCCAGATATTCAGTTTGCAGTCTCGTAGGTCAGCAGATTTATGCATAGCCCAGGGTCTAAGCATTGGCAAGCTGTCAAGAGGATTTTCCGCTACCTTAGTGGCACTTTACATCTTGGCTTGTTTTATCCCAAGGGGGGATCATTGCCGCCAGACTTACATGCTTTTTCGGACTCAGATTGGGCTGGTTGTTTTGACACGCGAGTGTCCACAAGTGGTTTTTGTTTCATGCTTGGCAGTTCATGTATATCATGGTTGAGCAAGAAGCAACCTACTGTGGCCACTTCGAGTTGTGAGGCTGAGTACAGGGCAGTCTTCACAGCTACGATTGAGTGTGTATGGCTCAGACGCCTTATGGCTGACTTGGGTGTTGGACAGGACACTGCCAACACTATCTACACTGACAGTCAGAGCGCATTGGCAGTTGCGAGGAACCCAGTTGTTCATGCTCGCACAAAGCGCATTGAGGTGCATTACCACTATGTCAGGGAGAGGCTCTCAGCAGGAGAGATCAGCTTGGCTTATGTGCCAACATAGGACAACCTTGCAGATCTTTTCACAAAGGCATTGTCTCGTGAGAAGCTTGAAGCTTTCCGCAAAGCTTTGGGCTTACTCCCCTTTGTGGACTGATCCTGTCCTCAGGGCATGGCACTTCCCTTTACTCATGTGCCAGCTCTCATTCACCGCATCACTCCAGGGGGGATTTGTTACCATATACATGTGGTAGTGATGTGTGTGAACACACTAGGACCGCCGGGGCATTTTTTCCCTCTTTAGGAGGTTTTTTCCCTCGTGCATTTTATATACGCCCATCACTCTAGGGCTATCTATCTTTCCATTGCACACTAAGAAACACACTCTCTATTGTGTGCCTTGAGCTTCCTTCGTCTTCTCCAAGCAGTGTGTGTTTCTCTGCAACCCTAATTCCAACAGCAAAGTGTGCACGAGCCATTTTGGCATACCTCTAACCTACTCATTTTCATCCCTTTCCTCATCAAGTACATCATGTACATCTGCATCGGTAATTAGGCTGATTTGTAACATTTTCAAAAACCCCCATATGTTGTAGAATTGCCTCATTGGAATTTACATTCAAACTTCCACAACTGTTTTGGCTCTTTGTGGCACCAAAGCATATGCCAAACAACCAAAAACACGCATGTGCTCAATAGAAGGCTTTCTTTCATGCCATGCTTCATATGGAGTAATAGACTGCAAAGCTTTTGTAGGACAACTGTCAAGTACATAAGTGGCACATATGATGGCCTCAAGCCAAACAGAATGTGGCATACATCGTGCCATTTTCGTAACTGACCTGTTTTTCCTCTCAGCAACACCATTTTGCTGAGGTGTATAACGCACAATACATTGGTGCTTTATCCCACGACTAGCCAGAAATGCATTAAATTCATGAGACATATATTCCCCCCCTCGATCGGAACGGAGGGTGCCCATAGTACATTTCGAGATATTTTCAGCCATAGCCAGAAATTGTTTGAAGCACATAAAAACTTCGGACTTCCCTTTAAGCAGAAATACCCATGCATGCCTGGAGTTATCATCAATGAAGGTCACAAAGTAAATATAATTTCCCAAGGACGGAGTTTGCATGGGCCCACAAACATCCCTATGTATAAGTTGTAACCTACATGTGGCCCTAACTGAACCATCCTTTGGAAACTTAGAACGCTGCATTTTACCCAAAATACAGCCTTCACAAACATGTTTGACAGGTGCTTCAAGAGGCGGCAAAGAAGCAACCATATTAGATTTCTGCAACTGCAGCAAATTGGCAAACGTCAGATGCCCAAAACGTGCATGCCACAATTTTCATCTGAAATAGCCCTTGAATCTGCAACTGCATTTGTAAAATTTTGTCCACACTTGTGATACAAAGTGAGCTCATACAGCCCACGGCACAAAAGGCTAGATGCAACAATTTCATCACCAAAACTGAGATCATGAACTGTACATCTGTCATCCGCAAATTTGACTACAAGTCCAAGTCTAGCAAGTGCATGTTGGAATTAGGGTTGTAGAGAAACGTACACAGCTTGGAGAAGACGAAGGAAGCTCAAGGCACACAATAGAGAGTGTGTTACTTAGTATGCAATGGAAATACAGATAGCCCTAGAGTGATGTGCATATATACAATTCTCGGGGAAAAAAACCTCCTAAAGAGGGGAAAAATGCCCCGGCAGTCCTAGTGTGTTCACACACATCACTACCATATGTATATGGTAACAAATCCCCCCTGGAGTGATGTGGTGAACGAGAGCTGGCACATGAGTAAAGGGAAGTGCTATGCCCTGAGGACATGATCAGTCCACAAAGGGGAGTAAGCCCAAAGCTTTGCGCAAAGCTTCAAGCTTCTCACGAGACCCTGACATAGTGGTAATGCGCCTCAATGTGCTTTGTGCGAGCATGAAAAACTGGGTTCCTTGCAACTGCCAATGCGCTCTGACTGTAAGTGTAGATAGTGTTGGCAGTGTCCTGTCCAACACCCAAATCAGCCATAAGGCGTCTGAGCCATACACACTCAATCGTAGCTGTGAAGACTGCCCATTACTCAGCCTCACAACTTGAAGTGGCCACAGCAGGTTGCTTCTTGCTCAACCATGATATACATGAACTGCCAAGCATGAAACAAAAACCACTTGTGGACACTCGCGTGTCAAAACAACCAACTAATCTGAGTCCAAAAAATCATGTATGCCTGGCGACAATGATCCCCCCTTGGGATAAAACAAGCCAAGATGTAAAGTGCCACTAAGGTAGCAGAAAATCCTCTTGACAGCCTGCCAATGCTTAGACCCTAGGCTATACATAAATCTGCTGACCTGTGAGACTGCAAACTGAATATCTGGCCTCGTGTTGCATACATAAATGAGATAACCAACAACAGTTTGGTAAAAAGTGACATCAGCAGGATCGCCAACATCATGTAGACTCAACTTCAAACCTGTTTCCATGGGAGTGGCAATAGGTTTGCAATCCTCAAGTCCAAACTTACATAACAATGTCTCTATGTAACTTTTTTGACACAAGGCAATATCACTATCACACTGCTTAAACTGTATACCCAAGTAATAATGCAATAGCCCCAAATCTTTCATCTTGAAAGTAGCATTCAAATCAGCCTTAGATTCAACAATATGTCTCTCATTTGGTCCAGTGATCAGCAAATCATCGACATAAAGAACCACAATGAGAAGTACATCACCCTCACGCTTTACATACAATGTGCTTTCTATTGGACTGTTACGAAAGCCTCGTTTAACCAAATGAGTGTCACCTTTCTCATACCAAGCACGAGGAGATTGCTTCAACCCATACAAAGCCTTCTTACATCTGCACACTTTGTCCTCTTGGCCTTTCATTACAAAACCGTGAGGCTGCGTTACATAAACTTCCTTAAATATGTCATTATTCAAGAAAGCGGTAACAATGTCGTATGACTACTGTGCGTTTTCTATGTGTATTGGCAACTCATTTTGGTTGGGATGTACATCAATCAGACAAAGAAAGCCTCTTCATAATCTATGCCTTTTTGATGTGCATAACCCTTTGCAACAAGTCAAGCCTTATGGCGATCAATCTCGCCATCCGGCTTGCATTTCAACTTGTAAACCCACTTTATACCGATGGCCTTTTTGCCAGGAGGCAAATCACATAAAGTCCATATGTCATTTTCTATAAGTGCATCATATTCTGATTGCATGGTAGCCATCCAATTTTCTGAATTCTGTGCTTCATTAAAAGATAGAGGCTCCTCAACATCATGTAAGCTAGACACAGCCAAAGCATAACAATCTGATGCATAAGATGCATGGCAAGAGCCTGAACGATTACGACTAGAGAAAGGTGCATCCAATTTTCTGTCACACAAAGTGTGCACCAGCCATTTTGGCATACCTCTAGCGTGCTCATTTTCAGCCCTTTCCTCATCAAGTACATCATGTACATCTGCATCAGTAATAGGTTGATCTGTAACATTTTCAGAAACCCCCATAGGCTGTACATTTGCCTCGTCGGAAATTACATTCGTATGTCCACCACTGAAAAGAGGCAAAAAAGTGTCATAAACGTCCTCTGAGCTTACATTACTGTCTCAAGTACATGACAGCAAGGGCTGAACAGAATCTTCCACTGACACTACATCCCGTGAAACCAGAATACGCTTTGTTTGCGGATGATATAACCTGTAACCTTTGCTTTCAACATTTGATAGCCTTATCATCCAATTTTCTGCGATGTGTTTGTGGCACCAAAGCATATGCCAAACAGCCAAAAACACGCATATGCTCAATAGAAGGCTTTCTATCATGCCATGCTTCATATGGAGTAATAGATTGCAAAGCTTTCATAGGACACCTGTGAAGTACATAAGTGGCACACATGATGGCCTCAAGCCAAAAAGAATGCGGCAAAGCTTGACTTTGACCATACATCATGCCATTTCCGTCAGTGACCTGTTTTTGCTCTCAACAACACCATTTTGCTGAGGTGTATAAGGCACTTTACATTGGTGTTTTATCCCACGACTAGCCAGAAATGCATTAAATTCATGAGACATATACTCCCCCCCTCGATCGGAATGGAGGGTGCCCATAGTACATTTCGAGACATTTTCAGCCATAGCCAGAAATTGTTTGAAGCACATAAAAACTTCGAACTTCGCTTTAAGCGTAAATACCAATGCATGCTTGAGTAATCATCAATGAAAGTCACGAAGTACAGGTAATTGCCCAAGGACGGAGTTTGCATGGGTCCACAACATCACTATGCACAAGCTGCAACCTGCATGTGGCCCAAACTAAACCATCCTTTGGAAACTTAGAACGCTGCATTTTACCTAAAATACAGCCTTCACAAACATGTTTGACAGGTGCTTCAAGAGGTGGCAAAGAAGCAACCATATCAGATTTCTGCAAACGCAGCAAATTGGCAAAATTCAGATGACCAAAATGTGCATGCCAAAGTTTTGCATCTGAAATAGCCCTTGAATCTGCAATAGCATTTGCAAAATTATGTCCACACTTGTCATACAAAGTGAGCTTATACAGCCTACGACACAAAAGGCCTGATGCAACAATTTTATCACCAAAACTGAGATCATGAACTATACATCTGTCATCCACAAATTTGACTACAAGTCCAAGTCTAACAAGTGCGGATATAGACAAGAGATTCTTCTTGATCCCAGGTACATAAAGTGCATCAACAAGTGTGAAGGAACTACCATTAGCAGCAGTAAGCACAATCTTTCCAACTCCTTGAACTGGATAAGAGGCATTGTTGGCACAAGTGACAGGATTCCCATGAGGGACAGACTCCACAGAGGTGAACAATTCACGATGTGAGGTAATATGCTTTGTAGCACCACTGTCGAAATACCACACATGTGAATCTGCAGCAACTGACAAGCATTCATCATGGACAGCAGGATTGTAAGTGCACTCTGCGCTAAAAGGCCATTCTGCCTCAACATCAGCAACACGGTCTCCTTTCACAGAAGACTCAACAATGGCTGCATTTGTATTGGAACCACCCTCTTTCTTCTTAGCCTCTTTGGCCTTCAACTTAGGACACGACTTGATCAAGTGATCATTAGCTTTACAATAATGGCAACGCATCTTCTTTTTGCCCTTATCACCAAAATTTACGAACGAATTGATGCCAGCAGAAGCATTAGGAACAGAAGTTTTGCCACTCGCAGCAGAACCATAAGAAGTGGCTGCATTACTGTTACCACCCTTTCTTTGAGAAACAATAAAAGCCTGTTCAATTGCACGCTGCCTAGTTCTGTTTTTTCTGTAAAGTGGCTCTTGCAATAGCAATGTGCATAATGCATCAAAAATTGACAACTTCAGGATTTCCTTGTGTCATCACTCTCCAAGTACTAGCAAAAGTCTAGTAGGAATCTGGTAAGGCATCAAGAACAGTTTGCACAAAGGAACTGTCTGAAATGACTTCACCTGTAGAAATAAGTTGCTCATTGATATCCTTGACACCAGTAAGGAAACTGTCCGTGTCATCTTCCTCATGCATAATCTTCGAGTCCAGCTCTTTACGCAGCAAAGCAATTTTAGCCTCATTGCAGCTTGCATAAAGACTTTCTAGAATATCCCAAGCCTGTTTTGCAGATTTTGTTGAACGAATGTGAGGAAAAATGGTGCACTTCACAGACAACGCAATCAATGCATGAGCCTACGCATCCTTTACATCCCAATGAGCTTGTTCTACCGTAGGTAGAACAACTCTAACTGCAGCAATCCTTGCAGCAAGACCTGCAACATCCTCAACATCGCCTACACCCTCAGAACCAGGACGTACATCAATGCCCTACACAATGTTCGAGACACCCTTTGACACAAGAACATGTTGCATCATATAAGCCCACATAGGGTAGTTGTCCCCATCCAACCTGTCCTCAGCAACGAACATCTTGAACACATCTCTGTTATTGTCAACCATGGTAAATGTTGCACCTGATGTGAAAACTACCGGAAAATAGGAGAAATGGAGTGGGAACAACACGTGCTATATAGCACAAACCGTAGAAGACTATGAGGCACCTGTTATGCAAAAAACGACGTTGATAGAAATTCTGCACAAAATGACGAAATAGCCTGTGCAGTACTGCATGTAGTGGAAACAGAGGCCGAAATGAGCCCGAATCAAAAATCTGAGCGCTTGTCAAAGCTCACTGAAATCGGAGAAAGTGAGCAGGCGTGTGCTGGAGCAACTAGTGACTAAGCTCGGGAGGACTCAACCTGCTCTCATACCAATTGTTGGAATTAGGGTTGCAAAGAAACGCACACAGCTTGGAGAAGATGAAGGAAGCTCAAGGCACACAATAGAGAGTGTGTTACTTAGTATACAATGGAAAGATAGATAGCCCTAGAGTGATGGGCGTATATACAATGCTCGGGGGAAAAAACCTCCTAAAGAGGGAAAAAATGCCCCGGTGGTCCTAGTGTGTTCACACACATCACTACCACATGTATATGGTAACAGTGCAGATACAGACAAAAGATTCTTCTTGATCCTAGGTACATAAAGTGCACCAACAAGTGTGAAAGAACTGCCATTTGCAACAGTAAGCACAATCTTTTCAACTCCTTGAACCGGATAAGAGGCATTGTTGGCACAAGTGACTGAATTCCCATGAGGGACACACTCGAGAGAGGTGAATAATTCACGATGTGAGGTAATGTGCTTTGTAGCACCACTGTTGAAATACCACACATGTGAATGTGCAACAACTGACATGCATGCATCATGGACAGCAAGATTGTAAGTGCATTGTGCACTAAAAGCCCATTCTGCATCAACGTCAGCATCACAGTCTCCTTTCACAGAAGACACAACCATGGTTGCATTTGTAGTGGAACCAGCATTTGCAGTGGAATCACCCTCTTTCTTCTTAGCCTCTTTGGCCTTCAGCTTAGGACACTACTTGATGAAGTTATCATTAGCTTTACAATAATGGCAATGCATCTTCTTTTTGCCCTTATCACCAGAACTTCGAGACATATTACTGCCAGCAAAAGTCCTAGGAACATATGCTTTTCCACTTGTAGAAGAACCATAAGAAGTGGCTACATTTGAGAAGCAATAAAAGCATGTTCAACTACACACTGTATCGTCTTGTTTTTTTCTGGAAAGTGACTCTTGTAATAGCAATGTGCACAATGCATCAAACTTGACAACTTCACAATATCTTTGGGTCATAAGTCTCCGAGTACTAGAAAAAATCTGGTAAGAATCTGGTAAGGCATCAAGAAAAATCTGCACAAGGGAACTGTATGCAATGACTTCACTTGCCAAAATAAGTTGCTCATTGATATCCTTGACACCAGCAAGGAAAGTGTCCATATCATCTTCCTCGTGCATAATCTTTGACTCCAGCTCTTTACGTAGCAATGCAATTTTTACCTCATTGCGGCTTGCATAAAGACCAGCCAGAATATCCCAAGCATGTTTTGCAGATTTTGATGAACAAATGTGGGGAGTAATGGTGCGCTTCACAGACAATACAATCAGTGCATGAGCCTATGCATCCTTTAAATCCCAACGAGCTTGTTCTGTCGTAGGTAAAACAACTCTAATAGCAGCAATCCTTTGTTAACCCTCACGGCTCACGGGCACCATATCACCTACGACGGATGTTGTATTATTTACTTGGTAGAGTCAGGTACCGGGCTTGTCGGTCCAATAGGAAAAAGGTAAGAGTGATCGCCGATGAGAGGCGCACTCTAACTGGAACATTCAAGGGATTAGTTGGCTAAGCATGGACGCCCAAGTGTGAATGCGGCGAGCTCATATAAAAGTCAACTAAACCTAAAATTCAGTCATTCTCTCATCTGTGCAATTGAAGAGTGCTCTTGCTCCATCTCCATCTTCTTCTTCTTCATCTCCTTGTGTGTGTGTGTGTATGCATGAGAGAGAGAGTGTGTGTGTGTGTGCGATCGAGCATTGCGACGGCATGACGGCGGTGAGGCGGTTGAGCGCGGCGTAGCGGCATCTCCCTCTTCTTCACGGCGAGGAATTCTCCACGAAGCAAGCGTAGAGCGGTGAGTGACACACCATCGTCATCTTTGAGCTTACTAGTTTAGGTTTGTTGTGTGCTTGGAGCCATTTGTGGCTCGCACGGGGTGTATCGGCAAGTTCCTTGCATTGACACGTGCGACATACTCAACCGCCTCGGCGCCGTCGTGCCGCCGCAATGCTCGATCGCACACACTCACTCTCTCACTCTCACTCTCTGTCTCTCTCTCTCTCTCTCTCTCTCTCTCTCTCTCTCTCTCTCTCTCTCTCTCTCTCTCTCTCTCTCTCTCTCTCTCTCTCTCTCTCACGCATACACACACACACACACACACACAAGGAGATGAAGAAGCAGAAGATGGAGATGGAGCAAGAGCACTCTTCAATTGCACAACTGAGAGAATGAGTGAATTTTGGGTTTAGTTGACTTTTATATGAGCTCGCCTCATTCACACTTGGGCGCCCACACTTAGTCAATCTTACCCAAACGTTCTACGTTCCAGTTTTAAAGTGCGCCTCTCATTGGCGATCACTCTTACCCTTTTCCTATTGGACCGACAAGCCCGGTACCTGACTCTACCAAATAAATAATACGACGTCCGTTGTAGGTGATAGGAATGTGCGTGAGGGTTAACATGCCCCCTTCCTGATGTAGATTCCGTCCTGAGAAGCTATTGAGTTGAAGCTCGTTCATCGAGGTGGAAGAGCATCTGAGATGAATGTCCTTAGCCTCCTTCAGTCACTGCAAAATCAAACAACATTGGAACAGTAATTGCATTCTCATAAGCAATTAAAAAGCATATACAGTTGTAGGCAGACAATTTGATTGGTAACAGAATTTTAAACCTTTTGTCAACAATAAACATTAAATTGCAATATAATTAAACGTATAAACAGCTGTAAAGGTAAAAAATTAAACAAGTATGGGGTCGCTAATTTAACGGTCGAAAGGCACCTAAGATCGACTATTAATACCATGGGTAAGCTTCTTAATTTTCTTTGGTCAATTAAGTTGTTTAATCGTGAGAGCCAAGTATTTCATGTTCGAGGGCTGACTAGAGGCTATACCTAGAAGACCTTGTAGTTAAGCTACGATAAAAGGAGTTTCTCATGAAATCATCGCCTGCCTGATTACCTTTTCTTTGACCCCCCAAAGTCTTTTCACAGTGAATCAATTTTGATGTGTGTGCTTATTTTGTATGCCTTGGGTTTTTTGCTTTTCAAGGAAAAGCGCCCACACTGGGAACCTCTAGGGCTCTAGTACCATAGGCGATACATGTGAGTGGAGTATCAAATCAAGCTGAGGTTTCTCTTCCAGCTTAAGATTTTACATTGTGGCACTTTGATTTTTTGTTTGTTCATTTTCAGCATTTTAATTTTGTAACTTTGGGGGGTCATATAACATTGTTACCCTCCCCAGGCTCATCACACTGGTAAACTCCCTTTATAATACTTAAGCTAAAGTTCAATAGGGTCAAGCCCACTAGAAAGCCCTAGTACATTTCACACAATGCTGCATAAATCGGATTAAGAACCTAAGTAACCATTAATGATTAGGAAGGCATTCCCCATGGTATTAAGAGAAGATCTCTAACACCTAGCTTGGTCAAACTAGCTTAGTCGGCCTGCTTGATTTTTAAACCTAGATAATTATGACAAAAATTACATTGAATTTAATGTTTGATACTAAGCAAATGCATTGAATATTATGCTACCAATCACAATTAAAGCAGACAAACACGAATGCAAAAAGATAAGGGGCAATGTTAATAGACAAGAAACACCTGTTTGTGTTGATGATTGCACTTGATTTGAAGAGTGAGTCGAGAAAAAGATTCCATGAAGGTCCAAATCCTAACAACAACAACACGTTCCTGTACACACTAGGAAACACAAAGAATACCTCTAGGAGGCACATCAGTGGGAAAAAGGAACTTTACTAATCACTCAACTCTAAAATAGAAACACTCCTATTGTACTAATTCTACCTACCCTCCATCACCCGAGTGATGAGGATCAAAGGTGTTTGATGACATAGGTTTCTGTTTCAGTGTACCGGATGTGAATGTGTAGGTCTGGGTGAATGTTTTGACTTTTATTGTGCATACTCGTTCACTAATTGCTCTTGCTCTTTATATTTTTTTGTTTTTTATGGTCAGGGAGGAAGGTTGAGAGGGGAGTGAGTGAATGGTGACTGTCAGCAATGTTAAGTATGGAGCCTGATTTACCCTTTGTAATTTTCTGTGGTAAAAGCGCGCATTACTAAGGCCCCCATTATGAGGAGAAGCCATCGTGCGTGAAGGAAAATCACTCACCGGAAACCAAAATTTTCACGGACAAGAATTAGGGGCAACTTTAAAGGCCTCGGGGACGGAGGCCCCCGAGACTTTTTTTTCGTCGGAATATTCTTTTTCGCCGGAATATTATGGCCGGACGGCGGCCGGAAAGTGGTCAGAAAACAACCGGTCGGTTGGCCAGTGGCCGGTAGTCAATGGCCGATGGCCGGTGGTCGGAAGTCAATGGCCGGTGGCCAGTGGCCGAATTCAAAAGCGGACTTGTCTTCTCAAGGGCGGCCACACATGGGCGGATTGGAGGGTCTGATTTGGACTTATTCGCACAAGGGCGGATACACATGGCTGTCTCTCATAAGAGAGGGCAGCCCTTTTGGCCTATAAAAGGAGGCCATTTCTACACACATTTCATAGTGTGAAGTTGATGCAACAAGGTGAGTGTGAGGTGGTGAGAGTGAAGCAAGGCGGGAGCTCCATTAAGGGTATAATCCCTTTGTAAACTACTTCTTGTTTTGAAGTACTAAAGCCATTGAGTGGCTGCTTTCCCGTGGACGTAGCCCACATTGGGTGAACCACGTATATCATGTGTACTCTCTCTCTCTCTCTCTCTCTCTCTCTCTCTCTCTCTCTCTCTCTCTCTCTCTACTCTATAATCTCGTGTATATAAATCTGTCTCTCTCCATTAAGTAATCTACTCAATTATCTATTTAGCTACATCTTATTTCCTAACAAGCAAACACTCCCCCCTTCCTTGGGTAGATCATACCGTTTGAAATGTGCTCGTCACCCTTTGAAACCAATTGTTCCAGTTGGTAATAGGTGAGGATTTTTGCCATTAGTTTTCTATTACCTTAGGTGCCTCGTCGAGTTTCAAGGGTGGTAAGGTACTCTCCCAAGATCGAACTTGAAGTGGTTCATCAAGTCATTCTTAAACACTGGGAGGTGTGGATTCCTTTGTAGCTTTATGGAGGTCCACTATTGTAGGTGGGGGTTGTGGAGACGCTTTTACCTCTATGGATGCATTACATGAGGAGCTAGAAGCTTCATGGGACTCCCCCCTTCTTGAGCTAGGTGGAACAAATTGTTCTTTCTTCAGTACCCAAACTAGCTCTGGAGCGGGTGTGTAGAATTCTGTGATTTTTTTCTTTCCGCAATCGTTGATTCGTTTTGGAGCTACGGGATTGGGCTCACATGGGTCAGGTACAAGTAAGAACACAATCTACGTTTTGGCACCCAGATTTAATCATTTCTTTGATAGTAGCCTTGGACTTCCAATAGTGTTTTGGGAATCCACCGCCACGTTTCCTTACATTTCTTGGGGTGAGTGGGACGTTTCTTACAAGGCTTCTGTTTTTTAGCACTAGCTATGGTCGCTAAAGAAGCTTTAGGGACCCACTTATATGTTTTCTTTGTTATATGAGGATGAGTCTTGTTGAAAGCTATATGCATTGCTTGTAGCATATTTAAGGGTGCAGGCATTTCATTCCCCTCAGGTGTTACCCAGGACGTCCCCCTGTTTCCCCAAGTGTCTATGGTTGCCGCTAGGTGGACCCAATCCACATTGTCCGACTCAGTCATCCCAGGTAGTAAATCAATATAAGGAGAATCTTCCGCAACATCAGTGTCTGCTTTACACGTGTAACAATACTGCAATGGGGCCGAGTGAACTGTGGTGTCAGATCTATGATCACTTATAAACTTGTTTCCTAGAGGATGTGCTCGACCCCTCACAAGATCCACTCGAATGACAGAATCTTGGAACTCCAAGTAGACATGGTTTTTAGACCAGTCATGCACCATTTTTGCTTCCCTCATGAAAGGACGTCCTAAGATCATCTCCGATGCCATAGTGTGCTTAGAGAAATCCATAACAATAAAAGTAATCCTTATTTTATGTCCAAAGACCTTGATCTTGAGATCTTCTAGCATCCCAATAGGTTTAACAATAGACCCATTGGCCATCTTTACTACTATGGTTGTGGTTGCAAGGTGAGGTCTTCCCATAGTTTCCCAACAATTTTTAGTCACAATGATAACCCCAACGCCACCATCAAGGATTGCCTTCACAGTTAATCCCTTAGTAGTGATTGGTATAGTCGCATTGGATTCATCACCCTCAAAGTATTGTCCCAACTTGTTAACAAGTATTTCTATAACAAGGTTCTCATATAGGTTGGGTTGTAGTCATCGCAAATATCTTTGGCTCCTTAGCCATAGGCTTTAGGGTCATTGGCTGATGCACCGATTCATGTGAGCTAATAGATTTAGACTCAACAGACACTCTTTCTCCTTGAATCATTAAATTATCCTCCAATTGGATCACATTGGTGGTGACTGCTTCCCAAGTGGTGATACCTCTAATGACTAAGCCATTGTAGATATCCTCATATCGTAATCCCCTAATGAATCTATCAAGCAATTGGTTATTGTTGAAGCGCTCATTTGGATTACATCGAGAATTCAAATGCTTCAAGCGACTAATAAAGTCTCTCACCGACTCTCCTTCCTCTCGTTGGGCTTTCTGGAGCTGAGAGGCTACACCCAAAAGTACTCCCTCTCGTATGTATTCTTTTAAGGACAGTCTCCTAAGAGTAGGGTAAATCAATTTTTCTTCCACCCTTAGGGTTCTATACCAATCCCCAGCCTTTCCACTTAAGGTTAGGCTTAAAGCATTGCTCTTATGTAGGTCATTGTGTTCTCCTAGAGAATCGCATATTTGTTCAAACACTTCGATATGCTTTCTCACATCACCGTCTCCACTAAATTTTTGTGTGAGCTTGGCTAGTTGTACTGCCTTACTTCTAAGCTCTCTATCAGGCGTCTTACGCATATTCTCCGTAATAGATCGACCAATAGCTTGAGCAAATGTTGCCAAGTCACCTAAGTGAGCAGGAACCATGGGTGGAGATGCTCCAGAGACTACATCTAGAGTAGGTATTGGCATTGGGCTTGGCGCATAGGAAGCCCTTGGGTTCCACGTTGGGTACGATCTTGTGCCATGTGGTGGCCCAAAGTTCATATATGTGGCCCTAGGCATAGCAAACGTTGGATGTGACATGCTACTGCTAGCCGGTATAGTCCCATGGAAATAGGAACTTGGGTGTTGTGGTTGTGGAGCATAGGTTGTTGAAACAATGGGAGGAGTAGGGACTACATGAGTGCAATGACCCATGGGTGTATACGATTGGTACACACTTGTAGGTATTGTTGCAGCCATTGAGCTACCATGTAGCGGTGCTTTACTACAAATGAGTTCCATGGCGTGTTTCTTGGCATGCCCATCATTGGGGTAGGGCATGGTAGCCGTGGTGTCATCAAGGGAAAGACGAGCTAGACTTGGAAAGGTAAAGCTATCACTTGTGGGCTCAGATTGCATTGAGACCCCTGTCGAAACAACATATGGAGGATCCATCGGACTTACCGAGGGAGTCTCCGTTTGCGATAAGGCCGGTTGTTTAGCCTTCCCTATATCCAAGAATATCATGAGACCCGTTGAAGGCATGTTGATCCCCTTGTTCTGTCTCTCTAACTCAATGACCCTATGGATGACCTCACAAACTCTTTGTTGTTGATCCTCCACACTAGTAGCACCCATTGTGGATTGTAGGACATCTAACCAACCCACGTGATAGGTGTGACATGTGTATAGGTCGGTCAAAGTTTCCCAGTTCTCATTTAAGAACACTCCATCTAGGATTGAGGTGCTAGGGGTGTCCCTTGAGCTAGATGCAATGTTGCTTTTTAGAGGTTGGCCCTTAGTGGTTGCTAAGTCAGGAGCACTGGATTGCTCTCCTAGCAAAGATATTGACATAGGCCCTTTTGATTTTAACTCTCTTCGTTGCTCCGCCTTGCGTAAGCTCTCAACTTCCTTTTCCCTCACTGCAAGGATATATCTCTCAAACTCCTGCACCTCGGCAAGGCTTCTACCATCGGGTAATATGAACTCGGAGGAAAATAACTCTGAAGAGTCAGGAGGTGCAGTGAATGAAGTATTCACGTGCACATTCTCTAACGGTATAGGATCTACGTTGGTCAGGAATGGAGAATTTACTTCCCCACCCCCCTCATTTACATTATTAGCTCCATATTCGGAGCGAGAGGCTCTACTAAAGGTTTCCTTCAGGCGGCTAAGCACGCTCAGCCCGAACCGCGGGCCCATGGCATGCATGTCTTGGCTTGAGCTATCGGTATGAGGCATTGGGAAACCCTCCATGAGGTCGTAGTCAGAGAAAGAGTAACTAGCCGCTATGTTCGGGTCTTGGTTTGTACTACCTTGGGTCCCCGCCGAGGGCTGGAACCTAAAGTAGGTGGATATTGAGTACTCGCGTAAGTCAAAATTCTCTCTAGGTGCTCCGTCTCTAGCACACAACCAAAGCACAAATGCATGTGCCTTTGCCACCCTACAAGCGTCGACGAATAACCTCGAAGGTTAACCGCTTACCTTTTTTAAGCGTCCGTTTTCACTCGTGTTTTTTACGGTTTTAATGTTTGATTTTTTTATTAAAGTGTGTGATAGCTTGAAACGAGCATATCACTTAGAGGGTCGATGTGTGCTTTACAACACAATTTTTGGGCATCTGAAGTTCCGTTGGTCCTCAAAAAATCGATTTTTACCTACGTGTGAAGCTAAAATTCGTAATTTTAAAAGGCGACTGAGGCCTAGGCCTGAGCATGAGCTTGGGATTGGGTCTAGGCTTGGGTCTGAGAGATATTTCCGATCCCGGTCCTACCTTTTTTTTTTAAAAAACATTTTTCTAAAAAAATTTAAACTTTTTTTTTTAAGGATAAGGTCGCCGCGGCCTGCGCGAGAGCACACACACACTCTATCTACCTACTTCTAACTAATACACCTACTGTTACACACTAACACACTCTATTAGCTCTCACAGATCTACTTCCTACTTACTGTACACAGAAAACTAACAACCTTAATACACAGAGAATAAACAGAGTACCTTTGAAAACTCCATTAACAAAGAAAACTAACAACCTTAATACACAGAGAATAAACAGAGTACCTTTGAAAACTCCATTAACAAAGAAAACTAACAACCTTAATACACAGAGAATAAACACAATACCTTTGAAAACTCCATTAACAAAAATAATACACACTATAACACAAAATCCTTCTTCTCAACAGATACACCCTCCTTCCTTACCTTTCCTACAATTGAAATTGCACCACAAAAGAAGCATAGAGTGCCATTCAAGCTTAGTGTATGGCATTCCCTAGCAGTGGCGCCAAAAATGTGCGTGTATGTCGCACGTGTCAATGCAAGGAACTTGCCGATACACCGCGTGCAAGCCACAAATGGCTCCAAGCACACAACAAACCTAAACTATTAAGCTCAAAGATGACGATGGTGTGTAACTCACCGCTTGTGTGCGTATGTCGTACGTGTCAATGCAAGGAATTTGCCGATACACTGTGTGCGAGCCACAAATGGCTCCAAGCACACAACAAGCCTAAACTAGTAAGCTCAAAGAAGGCGATGGTGTGTCACTCACCGCTCTACGCTTGCTTCGTGGAGGATTCCTCGCCGCGAAGAAGAAGGAGCCGCCGCTTGGCCGTGCTCAACGGCTTCGCCACCGCCGTGCCGTCGTCACAATGCTCGATCGCACTCTCTCTCTCTCTCTCTCTCTCTCTCTCTCTCTCTCTCTCACACACACACACACACACACACACACACACACACACACACACACACACACACGCATACACACACACAAGGAGATGGAGATGGAGCAAGAGCACTCTTCAATTGCACAAATGAGAGAATGAAGGAATTTTAGGTTTAGTTGACTTTTATATGAGCTTGCCCCATTCACACTTGGGCGCCCTTGCTTAGCAGACTAATCCCTTGAATGTTCCAGTTAGAGTGCGCCTCTCATCGGCGATCACTCTTACCCTTTTCCTATTGGACCGACAAGCCCGGTACGTGACTCTACAAGTAAATAATACAACGTCCGTTGTAGGTGATAGGGTGTCCGTGAGCCGTGAGGGTTAACATGCCCCCCTTCCTGATGTAGATTCCGTCCTCAGAATCTATTGAGTTGAAGCCCCTTTGTCGAGGTGGAAGAGCATTTGAGATGAATTTAGCCTTCTTCAGTCACTGCAAAATCAAACAACATTGGCAGAGTAATTGCATTCTCATATAGAATTAAAACGCATATGCAGTTGTAGGCAGACAATTTGATTGGTAACAAAATTTTAAACCATTTGTCAGCAATAAACATTAAATTTCAATATAATCAAATGCATAAACAGAGGTAAAAATTAAACAAGCCTGGGGTCGCTAATTTAACGATCAAAAGGCACTAGAGATCGACTATTAATACCATGGGTAAGCTTCTTAAATTTCTCTGGTCAATTAAGTTGTTTAATCGCGAGAGCCAAGTATTTCATGTTCGAGGGCTGACTAGAGGCTATACCTAGAAGACCTTGTAGTTAAGCTACGATAAAAGGAATTTCTCATGAAATCATCGCCTAACCGATTACCTTTTCTTTGACCCCCCAAAGTCTTTTCACAGTGAATAAATTTTGATGTGTGTGCTTATTTTGTATGCCTTGGGTTTTTTGCTTTTCAAGAAAAAGCGCCCACACTGGGAACCTCTAGGGCTCTAGTACCATAGGCGATACATGTGAGTGAAGTACCAAATCAAGCTGAGATTTCTCTTCCAGCTTAAGATTTTACATTGTGGCACTTTGATTTTTTTTTGTTTGATCGTTTTCAGCATTTTATTATTGTAACTTTTGGGGGGTCATATAACACTGTTACACCTCGCCAGGCTCATCACACTAGTAAACTCCCTTTATAATACTTAAGCTAAAGGTCAATAGGGTCAAGCCCACTAGAAAGTCCTAGTACATTTCACACAATGCTGCCTAAATCGGATTAAGAACCTAAGTAACCATTGATTATTAGGAAGGCATTCCCCATGGTATTAAGAGAAGATCTCTAACACCTAACTTGGTCAAACTAGCTTAGTTGGACTTGCTTGATGTTTAAACCTAGACAAGTGATTATGACAAAAAATGACATTGAATTAAATGTTTGATACTAAGAAAATGTGTTGGATATTATGCTACCAATCACAATCAAAGCGGACAATCATAGATGCAAAAAAGATAAGGGGCAATGCTAATGGACAAGAAACACCTGTTTGTGTTGATGGTCACGCTTGATTTGAACTGTGAATGAGAGAAAGATCCCATGAAGGTCCAAATCCTAACAACAGCAACATGTTCCTGTACACACTATGAAACACAAAGAATACCTCTAGGAGGCACATCAATGGAAAAAAATAACTTTGCTAATCACTCAACTTTAAAATAGAAACACTCCTATTGTACTCATCCTTCCTACCCTCCATCACTCGAGTGATAAGGATCAAAGGTGTTTGATGACATAGGTTTCTATTTCAGTGTATCGGATGTGAATGTGTAGGTCTGAGTCAATGTTTTGACTTTTGTTGTGCATACTTTTTGCTAATTGCTCTTGCTCTTTATTATTTTTTTCTTTTTTATGAGTATAAGGCTTTATATATACATTCCCTAAGATTGGGAGATTGAGAGGTCAGGGAGGAAGGTTGAGAGGAGAGTGAGTGAATGATGAATGTCAACAAAAACTACCCCCTTCCTTGGGTAGATCATACCGTTTGAAATGAGCTTGTCACCCTTTGAAACCAATTGTTCCAGTTGGTAATAGGTGGGGATTTCTGCGAGTAGTTTTCTATTACCTTAGGTACCTCATCGAGTTACAAGGGTGGTAAGGTACTCTCCCAGGATCGAACTTGAAGTGGTTCATCAGGTGATTCTTGAACATTGGGAGGTGTGTATTCCTTTGTAGCTTCATGGAGGTTCATTATTGTAGGTGGAGGCTGTGGAGAAGCTTTTACCTCTATGGATGTATTACATGAGGAGCTAGAAGCTTCATGGGACTCCCCCCTTCCTGAGCTAGATGGAACAAATCATTCTTTCTTCGGTACCCAAACTAGCTCGGGAGCGGGTGTGTAACATTCTGTGATTTTTTTCTTTCCGTGATCGTCAATTCGTTTTGGAGCTATAGGATTGGGCGCACATGGGTCAGATGACAGGTAAGAACACAATCTACGTTTTGGCACCCAGATTTGATCATTTCCTTGATAGTAGCCTTGGGCTTCCAATAGTCGTTTAGGTATCCACCGCCACGTTTCCTTACATTTTTTGGAGCGAGTGGGACGTTTCTTACAAGGCTTCTGTTTTTTAGCATCAGCCATGGTCGCTAAAGAAGATTTAGGGACCCACTTGTATGTTTGCTTTGTTATATTAGGCTGAGTCTTGTCATAAGCTATATGTACTGCTTCTCGCATATTTAAGGGTACGGGCATTTCATCCCCCTCAGGTGTTACCCAGGTCGTCCCCCTATTTCCCCAAGTGTCTATGGTTGCTGCTAGGTGGATCCAATCCACATTGTCCGACTCAGTCATCCCAGGTAGTACATCCATATAAGGAGAATCTTCCCCAACATCAGTGTCCGCTTTACACGTGTAACAATACTGCAATGGGGCCGAGTGAACTGTGGTGTCAGATCTATGATCACTTATAAACCTGTTTCCTAGAGGATGTGCTCGACCCGTCACAACATCCACTTGAATGATAGAATCTTGGAACTGCAAGTAGACATGGTTTTTAGACCAGTCATGCACCATTTTTGCTTCCCTCATGAAAGGACGTCCTAAGATCATCTCCGATGCCATAGTGTGCTTAGAGAAATCCATAACAATAAAGGTAATCCTTATTTTATGTCCAAAGACCTTGATCTTGAGATCTTCTAGCATCCCAATAGGTTTAACAATAGACCCATTGGCCATCTTTACTACTATGGTTGTGGTTGCAAGGTGAGGTCTTCCCATAGTTTCCCGACAATTTTTAGTCACAATGCTAACCCCAACGCCACCATCAAGGATTCCCTTCACAGTTAATCCCTTAGTAGTTATTGGTATAGTCGCATTGGATTCATCACCCTCAAAGTATTGTCCCAACTTGTTAACAGGTATTTCTATAACAAGGTTCTCATATAGGTTGGGGTGTGGATCTATGTATCCCTCCTCTATTGGCATCTCCCCAGCTCCATCCATCTGTGCAAATTGTGGTAGCCCAAACTTCAGTTCTCCATTGAGGAAGGCTTGAAGAGCTGAGACTAGCTCAGGGTCTTTATATAGTTTGGACATGATGGTGGTTCTAACTTCTGAAGACATGAAATCCATCAATTTGGCAATGTTTAACAGCACCTTTTGTCCTTGAGTCCCTTGACGTGGGGAAGATGGGATCTTCATTTCTTCGATAGGATCAGGTAGTCCCTCTGTAAACATTCTTTCCATCAAGAAGTGAGTACGCCCACTTTCCCATGACTTTAAGTCACTTTCTTCTTGGATGACACTAGGTATGTCCAAGGGTCTATGGACTTGGTGAGGTTGTTGTCGCGTAGGGAACACGGTGTCTATAATCTGGATCTTCCTAGCTGCTGGTTCTAGATCCCTTTGGGTATCTTCTACCAAACTCCTTAATTGCTTGACTCGCTCAATTTCCTCTGTAGGGTTTGGGTAAGTTTATATCTTCTTTTTGGATCCTGGCCATTGTGGCTCATAAAGATCTTCCTTGTTGGTTTCTATGTTAGTGGTCGTTTTGGTCTCGATGGTTTCACCTAAATCAGAATATTCTTCAACGTCGTTCATATATACGGGGTCATCACCAGTCCCTATGTTGGTCTTTGAACTGGGGTCTGACTTCGCTGCTTTTTGCGATCTCTTTCTTCGTGTTTTCTTCTTTTTCTGAGATTGGGCAATTGATGCCGTGTCTCTTTCCTCAAGAATATAATTTTGTTTTTGGAGCATCGATCGTGTGAGTACGTTTACTGGTACCATGGGTGTACTTGGTGATGTCTCCTCGGTAACTTCAATCAAGTTTAATGGCGTGATCTTTGGTGCATTTGGATTATTTGGAGATTGGGCAATCAAATGATCTATGCCACATCGATTACACATGAGTATCGGCATTGTAGACGTACTCACTTGATTGGTTTGCATTAGTGTGGCGTTCTTTTGTACCCTAATAGGACACTCGGGTACACGATGTGGACCTCCCCACTCATAGCATTGAAGAGGTGGTCTCTTAGCAGTGTAGTTGATATTTTGGCCTCTTGCTGCAAGAGCAGCTACTTGATATACCAGTTTGACTTGTCCCCAATAGTCCTCCATGTAGTATTGTGGATATTCTTTAAGCATATCCATCCCATAGGCGATATTAGGATCTATATCTTCCTCACATCCTTCCAAACAAGCAATAGATGACTCACAACCCACTTGATTCACTGAAGTGATTCTCGGATGTGGTGGTTGCGGTCCTAGCACTGGAGGTGGTAAGGGTGTTGTTTGAACAACATTTTGGGCCCTAGAGACCATGTGTTGTGCTGTTTGTTCAAGAGGTGGGGCTGACATCAATGCAGGCACTCAAGGTGTGTCTGTCCATGCTAAGGTTGGTCTTTTGGCCATCGTGCGCTTAAATACTATGCAATCCTTAGCTTGATGACCATACCTTCCACATGCATTGCAGTTCCCATTGAATTGTACTCTAAAAGTAGGGCATTCACTGGTACTATGCGTTCCATAGCATACTGAGCACCATTGTTGCTCCCTTCTTGGATACATATGATTGTTTTAGAGAGCACGATTGTCTCTAAGACTCTCTTGAATAGCCTTGGTGAGATCTGCTAAAATCATCTGAGATATCTTTGGCTCCTTAGCAATAGGCTTTAGGGTCATTGGCTGATGCCCTGATGCTTGTGAGCTAATAGATTTAGACTCAACAAACACTCTTTCTCCTTGAATCATTAAATTATCCTCCAATTGGATCGCATTGGTGGTGACTGCTTCCCAAGTAGTGATACCTCTAATGACTAAGCCATTGTAGATATCCTCATGTCGTAATCCCCTAATGAATCTATCAAGCAATTGGTTATTGTTGAAGTGCTCATTTGGATTACAATGAGAATTCAAATGCTTCAAGCGACTTATAAAGTCTCTCACCGACTCTCCTTCCTCTCGTTGGGCTTTCTGGAGCTGAGAGGCTACATCCCAAAGCACTCCCTCTCGTATGTATTCTTTTAAGAACAGTCTCCTAAGAGTAGGGTAAATCGTTTTTTCTTCCACCCTTAGGGTTCTATACCAATCCCCAGCCTTTCCACTTAAGGTTAGGCTTAAAGCATTGCTCTTATGTAGGTCATTGTGTTCTCCTAGAGAATCGCATATTTGTTCAAACACTTCGATATGCTTTCTCACATCCCCGTCTCCACTAAATTTTTGTGTGAGCTTGGCTATTTGTACTGCCTTACTTCTAGGCTCTCTATCAGGCGTGTTACGCATATTCTCAGCAATAGATCGACCAATACTTGAGCAAATGTTGCCAAGTCACCTAAGTGCGCAGGCATCGTGGGTGAAGGCGCTCCAGAGACTACATGTGGAGTAGGTATTGGCATTGGGCTTGGTGCATAGGAAGCCCTTGGGTTCCACGTTGGGTATGATGTTGTGCCATGTGGTGGTCCATAGTTCATATGGGTGGCCCTAGGCATAGCAGACGTCGGATGTGACATGCTAATGCTAGCCGGTATACTCCCATGGAAATAAGAACTTGTGTATTGTGGTTGTGGCCCATAGGTAGTTGAAACAATGGGAGGGGTAGGGACTACATGAGTGTGATGACCCATAAGTGCATACGATTGGTACACACTTGTAGGTACTATTGCAGGCATTGAGCTACCATGTAGTGGTGCTTTACTAACAAATGAGGTCCATGGCGTGTTTCTCGGCATGTCCATCATTGGGGTAGGCATGGTAGCCGTGGTGTCATCAACGGAAAGATGAGATAGACTTGGAAAGGTGAAGCTGTCACTTGTGGGCTCAGATTGCACTGAGAACCCTGGAGAAACAACATATGGGGGATCCATCGGACTTACCGAGGGAGTCTCCATTTGCGATAAGGTCGGCTGATTAGCCTTCCCTGTATCCAAGAATCTCATGAGACCCGTTGAAGGCATGTTGATCCCCTTGTTCTGTCTCTCTAACTCAATGACCCTATGGATGACCTCACAAACTCTTTGTTGTTGATCCTCCACACTAGTAGCACCCATTGTGGATTGTAGGACATCTAACCAACCCACGTGATAGGTCTGACCTGTGTATAGGTCGGTCAGAGTCTCTGTTTGTAATTCGTACTACCAGTTCTCATTTAAGAACACTCCATCTAGGATTGAGGTGCTAGGGGTGTCCTTTGAGCTGGATTCAATGTTGCTTTCTAGGGGTTGGCCCTTAGCGGTTGCTAAATCAGGAGCACTTGATTGCTCTCTTAGCAAGGATATTGACATAGGAGCTTTCTCTTTTAACTCTCTTCGTTGCTCCGCCTTGCGTAAGCTCTCGACTTCCTTTTCCCTCGCTGCAGGGATATATCGCTCAACCTCTTGCACTTCGGCAAGGCTTCTACCATTGGGTAATATGACCTCGGAGGGAAATAACTCTGAAGAGTCGGGAAGTGCAGTGAATGAAGTATTCACGTGCACATTCTCTAACGGTATAGGGTCTACGTTTGTCACAAATGGAGAATTTACTTCCCCACCCCCCTCATTTACATCATTAGCTCCATGTTCGGAGCGAGTGGCTCTACTAAAGGTTTCCTTTAGGAGGCTAAGCACACTCGGCCCGGACCGAGGGCCCATGGCATGCATGTCTCTGCTCGAGCTATCAAGATTAGGCATTGGAAAACCCTCCATGACGTCGTAGTCAGAGGAAGAGTCACTAGCCGCTATGCTCGGGTCTTGGTTTGTACTACCTTGGGTCCCCGCCGAGGGTCCAGAACCTAAAGTAGGTGGATATTGAGAACTCGCGTAAGTCAAAATTCTCTCTAGTTGCTGCGTCTCTAGAACACAACCAGAGCGCAGATGCATGTGCCTTTGGCACCATACAAACGTCGACGAATAACCTCGAAGGTTAACCGCTTACCTTTTTTAAGCGTCCGTTTTCACTCGTGTTTTTTACGTTTTTAATGGTTTTTTAATGTTTGATTTTTTTTATTAAAGTGTGTGATAGCTCGAAATTAGTGTATCACTTAGAGGGTTGTTGTGTGCTTTACAACACAATTTTTGGGCATCTGACGTTCTGTTGGTCCTCAAAAAATCGATTTTTAGCTACGTGTGAAGCTAAAATTCGTTTTTTTTAAAGGCGACTGAGGCCTAGGCATGAGGGTGAGCTTGGGCTTAGGTCTGGGCTTGGGTCTGGGAGATATTCCCGATCCCGGTCCTACCTTTAAAATTTTTTATTTTAGTTTATTTTTAAATTTTTTTATTTTTAAAGGATAAGGTCGCCGCAGCCTGCACGAGAGCACACACACACTCTATCTACCTACTTCTAACTAATACACCTACTCTTACACACTAACACACTCTATTAGCTCTCACAGATCTACTTCCTACTTACTGTACACAGAAAACTAACAACCTTAATACACAGAGAATAAACAGAGTACCTTTGAAAACTCCATTAACAAAGAAAACTAACAACCTTAATACACAGAGAATAAACACAATACCTTTGAAAACTCCATTAACAAAAATAATACACACTATAACACAAAATCCTTCTTCTCAACAGATACACCCTCCTTCCTTACCTTTCCTACAATTGAAATTGCACCACAAAAGAAGCACAGAGTGCTACTCGAGCTTAGTGTATGGCATTCCCCGGCAACGGCGCCAAAAATATGCGCGTATGTCGCACGTGTCAATGCAAGGAACTTGCCGATACACTGTGTTCGAGCCACAAATGGCTCCAAGCACACAACAAGCCTAAACTAGTAAGCTCAAAGAAGGCGATGGTGTGTCACTCACCGCTCTACGCTTGCTTCGTGGAGGATTCCTCTCCGTGAAAAAGAAGGAGCCGCCGCTTCGCCGCGCTCAACCGCTTTGCCGCCGCGGTGCCATCGTCGCAATGCTCAATCGCACTCTCTCTCTCTCTCTCTCTCTCTCTCTCTCTCTCTCTCTCTCTCTCTCTCTCTCGCATACACACACACACAAGGAGATGAAGAAGAAGAAGATGGAGATGGAGCAAGAGCACTCTTCAATTGCACAAATGAGAGAATGAAGGAATTTTAGGTTTAGTTGACTTTTATATGAGCTTACCCCATTCACACTTGGACGCCCATGCTTAACCAACTAATCCCTTGAATGTTCCAATTAGAGTGCGCCTTTCATTGGCGATCACTCTTACCCTTTTCCTATTGGACCGACAAGCCCGGTACCTGACTCTACAAGTAAATAATACAACGTCCGTTGTAGGTGATAGGGTGTCTGTGAGCCGTGAGGGTTAACACCGCTCTACGCTTGCTTCGTGGAGGATTCCTCGCCGGGAAGAAGAGGGAGACGCCACTATGCCGCACTCAACCGCCTCGCTGCCGTCGTGCCGCCGCAATGCTCGCTCTCACTCTCTCTCTCTCTCTCTCTCTCTCTCTCTCTCTCTCTCTCTCTCTCTCTCTCTCTCTCTCTCTCTCTCTCTCTCTCACGCATACACACACAGAAGGAGATGAAGAAGAAGAAGATGGAGATGGAGCAAGAGCACTCTTCAATTGCACAAATGAGAGAATGAGTGAATTTTAGGTTTAGTTGATTTTTATATGAGCTCGCCCCATTCACACTTGGGTGCCCACACTTAGCCAATCTTACCCAAATGTTATACGTTCCGGTTTTAGAGTGCGCCTCTCATCGACGATCACGCTTACCCTTTTTCTATTGGAACGACAAGCCCGGTACCTGACTCTACCAAATAAATAATACGACATCCGTTGTAGGTGATAGGAATGTGCGTGAGGGTTAACATCCTTGCAGCAAGACTTGCAATATCCTCACATCGCCTACATCCTCAGAACGAGGACTACATCAATGCCCTGCACAATATTCCAAACGCTCTTTGACACAAGAACATGTTGCATCATGTAAGGCCACATAGGGTAATTGTCCCCATCCAATCTGTCCTCAACAGTAAACATCTTGAACACATCTGTGTTGTTGTCAGCCATGGTAAATGCTGCACTTGATGTGAAAACTGCCCAAAAAGAGGATAAACAAAGTGGGAACAACACATGCTATAAAGCACAAACCATAGAAGACTGTAAGGGACTTGTTATGCAGAAAATGGCACTGACAAAATTTCTGTACAAAACGACAAAATAGCATATGGAGCACTACTTGTAGTGGAAACGGAGGCCGAAATGAGCCCGAATAAGAAATTTCAGCAGACTAAGCTCTATGAGCCTTCCCAAAATTTTTGTCAACCTGCAAACGCTGGCCAAAGCTCACTAAAATCGCAGAAAGTGAGTAGGCATGGTGCTGGAGCTGTTGACGACTAAGCCCGAGAGGACGCAACCTGCTCTGATACTAATTGTTGGAATTAGGGTTGCAAGAAAATACACACAGATTGGAGAAGACCAAGGAAGCTTAAGGCACACAATAGAGAGTGTTTTACTTAGTGTGCAATGGAAAGATAGATAGCCCTAGAGTGATGGGCGTATATACAATGCACGGGGGAAAAAAACTCCTAAAGAGGGAAAAAATGCCTCGGTGGTTCTAGTGTGTTCACACACATCACTACCACAAGTATATGGTAACAGTGTGTCCACTCAAACAATGTTTTTTCCACTAAATTAAACAATATTAATATTTAAAAATGAGCTAAAATGAGATTGGCAATATGTACATTATGATGCACATGTCTTTTATTGTAACATTGTTTAACGTCCAAAATGTGAACTCGCGTCTTATGGTCTATCACAATATTTTGAAACGTTTAGGGTTTTTAACCTGTATCGTTCAATCCAGGTGGTTTTCTTAAGAGTTAATTATTTTCAATACATTTTGCACGATCAAAAATAGCTTCTTAAAGTAAAATGGTTATCAATCTGTATTTATATAATCTTGCACAGTTTTTTGAAGTCTTTAGGTCATGGTTATGGTTTGTCTGAACTAGTGTGAGAGTGTAGGTGCACCCTAAAACTGTATTCAATATGTTGTTTTTTACTGTCCAATGCAAAAATGACGCCAGAGAAAAAGAAAATTATTATACATGCCATTTGAAAAGAGTGTATATTTGCAATATCTTCTTATGCAGATGGTCACATACAGCAAATAAATGAAAGTGATGTCTTCATTAAAGATCTCACTTGTAACTTGTGGTTCACCTCACTTGAAGTATATTTGGATTAGATGTCTTTAGTCGATTGTCTTTGGTACATTTGGATTAATTGTCTTTATTTAGTCAATTATGATATGTTTTTTACATCAATTGTAGAATATTTGACTAAATTGTCTTTAGTCAATTGTGGTATCTTTGAGAGTATTGAATCAAGAGAATAAATGTTTATCAAAGATATTTAATATTTGTGTATTTGTCCCATTGCAGTTCTAAGATACCATGGCTGATGAAGAGCAAGAATATGGTACACATATGGTGCCAGATGATCAACAAATGGATGTTAACGCTTTTTAGCGCATAAAATCTCTAGCGCACGGTATGTCGGCACAACAAGCGATGTGCACAGCTCAAAATGGGCAAATCCAAACATGCACAATGGAAATACATCAACAAAAAAGTGATGAAGGATATGATTAAACCAATACAGCCATGTGAAGACACGGAGATAAACAAAGGACGGTGGAAAGTTTTAAGTGCTTGCACAAAGATAACATTGAGAGAATCTACTAAGAGGTTTTTGGCCATCCATTACACAATGCAGATTGTGTGCTATATTTTGTGAAAATATTGTATGTACATTTTGTCCAACAACAACCAGTAGACTTTTCCTTGAAGGGACAACAATGTCCACCCATGAAAATAAGAGAGAGTTGTGTCACATTCACACAAGAGGAACTAGCATTGATAGTGTAAGGTGTTGATATAAAATTGAAAAAGGAGAAAGATATTTTAATGCACAGCTGGCAGAGAAAGATGCAAACATAACATAGTTGCTTGAAGCAACCCAAACACCTCAAGTGTCCCAGGCCTAAATGGAAAAAAGTATTCATTGCTCAAGCGAGGAGTTCAGAATTTGACATAACGAGTGAATTCTCCATTTGTACAAGGGATGCGCACTAGTCACCTTGTTTTGCATCCAGAGTTAGTTCTCGCATCACAGTCAGATGTATCTTCATCTTCTCAATGTTTAGTATGCTACAAGAATTTTGATGGATGGAGTGGATACTATACATTGACATGTGGCCATTATTATCACTTGGTGTGTTTGATTCGTTTAATGAAAAAAAATAGCCAACATGGAATCTGTTCACAAGAGATTCCACAAGGGATATATTATATGTTTGGCATGGAAAATGAGTATAAATTTCAAGCAAGCCCGTCAAGACACCCCTAGAGAAATTAGAAATCTATTTAGTAATGAAGATGCAAGCTCTGAGCACAACAATTGATAGTAGCATATATTGTAATTTCACTTCTTCTATGAAGCATTATATACAATCAGAACACGTTGGAACACGTTGAATACGAGCTCTTGAATTTCATAATTTTGCAATCTTCATTCTACACTCAAGCTATGTTGGATCTGTGTAATTGTTATCTTGTTTTGAGTCTAAGTAAGGGGTCTTCCTGTTATTGAACTTCCACATTTATTGTCAAGTTCTCTTTGATTTTGTCTATAGTGCATTGAGATACACCGACATTGAACTCTTCTTTGTCTTCATTTTGACAATCATACACCCAAAAAAAGGCATTTCTTCCTTGTAGCCAACACTTTCAATGTGATGCGATGTCTTTTCATTGCAGAACATGTAAATTAATTTTTCCGCTTTCTACCAATAATTTGTTTCAAATAGTGCTATGAACATACTTGTACATACTCAAGTTTCTCTTTGAGCTTGAGTTTGTTGCACATTGCACCAATTCTTCCATTGCAAGAGGACGCAAGGTCGAGTAATGATCTCCACCATTCATCATCCACCACTTCCATGCAGGTTTCTCTTTTGCCATTGATTGTACAAAATCATTTGCAAAAGGTCCTTCTTTTAGTCTAAATGCACTCGTTTCTTTGATACAATCAATTCGATCCTGAACATTGGACTAGAACGTATTGACAATGTGATAGAAATCACTAACCACCTCTGTATTGGACATCATATTTAAATTACGATACTCTGGATCAAGCATGTAAGCCACACTATGGAGTGGACTATGAGCGCTCTTCCACCTTGCATGAAAGTACTTGGCCAATATTATTTGTTGTTTTGCAGAGAATGATAGTCACCACTCTTTCTCTACTACAGACTCTTTTAAATCCTTAGAATTTTCTAGGATTTGTTGGACTAACCACCGGGTCATCCACACAATGCCCATATTTGGCACCTTCTGATCAAGGTTGCGAATCGCGAACATAACGGGCATCATTACATGGTATGCATCCATTACACTCCTCCACCAAGCAAGCTTGTTTAGACCCACATAGACATGTAATTTTCTCTTTCACTTTTTTGGTCTGCTCAAGCTGCCATTCGCCAAAGGCCGTGCAGTTGAAAGTGTCAATCATAGCGCACTTATCGCATATGAGTGATTCCAATCTATAAAAGTGCATGCAAAAACGAGTTTTAGCAAGTAATTTTACCATAACTGACATGCACATCATTTACAAATCAAGTACTCTTTGTCGTTTCAAGATGAACTTCACAATTTGTCGCAGTATATCAATTATTTTGGCAAACCATGTGGTTTATTCACTAGTATACCAATCTTTTAGCACCAAGTTTAAACTCTACATATTGCAACCATGTGGTTTCTTCACTAGTATACCAATTCTCTAGCGCCAAGTTTAAACTGTGCATACTGCAACCATTGGCGAATATGTGTGGAAAGCACTTGTTTATTAATTTGCTAGCATTTTGCAAGTTCTTTGAATTGTCCATGACTACTTGAACGACATGTTCAGCACCAATTTTTTTAATTACATTAATCAAGACCTCAGCAATGTATTTGCCACTTTTAATCGTACCAGAACTGTCAACCGCCTTTATAAATGTTTCTCCCCTCAAACAACCCAACATCACATTGAGCAGTGGTCTTCTTTGAACATTAGACCAACTATCATTCACATATGTGCATCCTAAAAGCGATATATTTCCAAGTATTATTTTGGAAACACGCTCTTTGACTTTGATGTAAAATTTGTCCAAGAGATCATTTCATATTGTGTAATACGAAGGGGCTAAAAGTCCAAGGCCGAACTCACCGATTTTCTTCCATGAATGTTTCCAATTATTGTTGTCTACCATGACTAGAGCACTCCCAGTGAAAAAAAATGCTTTGGCGAGTGCAGTTTGTGCTTCTTCTAGCGACTGCATTTAAAAGCTTTGATGCAATGAATTTTTACGCATTTGCCCAAGTCCACCTTCATTGTGGCGCTTAAAAGGACCACTACTTGGCATTTCCTCTCCTTGCACAGGCTGTCGTACAGGGTTGGTTGTTGTCACCACAAAATTAGGAGAGTTGATTTTTAACTATGTCTGCTCTTAACATGCATCCATAACAGATTTATGTACCCGATGTCTCTTGCCACCCTTTTTGGCGAGCTCTTCTTCAAACGCTTTGCAATTGCAGGCATATGAGGATGATCACATTTCTTACAATTCTTTGTAACGCTATCCAAAAAATGGTTCCTAATACATGTGGTGCACGGCCTAATTTTGTGGTGAAGCAAAATTTACATTGCCACTCCATATATCAACCGCAAATGTTGTGAGCATAATCACACTCTTTGCCAGGGCTTTTTTATTATTTGCCTTCTTTGTACCACTTGTGCCGACATTTTACTCCATTGCTTTCAATTTAATGCTGAAGGCATTAGAACTAGATGTCCAGTTATAAAAGCATTTTTTTACTTTTCAATATATATTAGAAAAATAATCATTAAGAAAGCAATCAAATCTACACATTGTGCGATTTGCAGTGCACTAGACTTGTCACTCTACATATCGATCACATGAGTAAATATACACATTGCAATGCACTCTCTACCTGGCATTATGAATACAGCAACGCTATGAATTTGTCAATTCAATTATATAACTATGAGAATTAGTTATAAATCCTATACAATTTGTAGACAATAAGACACATCTACTTTCACATGCTACAAACAATAATCAACTTCTACATTGAAACGATGATAATAATTTGCAAAACACTAATAAAAGCAATAATATCTATGATTGGCCATCTCACATGCACTAACAATCTTTCATAATATACAGTGCACTCCCTATGTAAACCAATGCATAAAACAAGACAATGAAAATATTCAATACAATTACACAGTTGAGGACTACTTGAACCTAATCAAGGATTGTAGCCCCCTTATGAATCCAATTTAATATAGAAAAGCTATTTTCACCCAGTTAAGGATTATAGCTCTCATATTGTGCAGTGACAACGTATATCATTTCAAACCTATGATGGTCTAAAATGCAAGACTTCAAGGATCTTTATATACTTAGTACACTAGTATAGGGCATCCAACCATTGACTATCAACTCGTTATTTAAATATGCAATGAGCACGACTCTCCAAAGATTCAATTGTTCTGGCTTTGTACCTTCGTTTTCCATGAAGGATTTAAATATTTTTAGAAGTGGTTAGCGTATTAAGAATCATATTCGGCCTAGAAAAAGGACCTATGACTCTATAACCTCAGGTCAATTCACAAGGAGATAATTGCACCCGATGCTCTGATACACTCCCCAGGGATTTGCCTTGTCAAAATACCAAAGTTAGAAGAGGTTTTACTATATACAATTTATCCCGCCATGCTTTTTCATTTTTCCGGCAGGCCTATAGAGAAAATGAAAAAATCCAGCAGGCTTACCAGCTCTATTGGTTTTTGCAGGTCACCATCAAAATCGCGTTAACAATTAACGTGATCACGTCTTTTTATGTGTAATTGCTTGTGTTATTAATGTCATTACACAATCATGATCACGTCAGTGAAATCCCTACTATACATGAAAGACTTATAGAACTTTGATATGGAGGACAAAGCGAAGAAGTACACAGAAACCCTAGTCAACCAAGCACTGATGGATTATATCAAGAACCAGGACCCACACGAGGATGATGAAGATGATGATGAATTGGCATTGGGCCAAATAGATAGAAGGATGGAGAGGCTGACAATTAGCAACAACATCCGAAGCAGACCCAATCTAATCCAAATCAATAGCAAAATCAGCAAGGCACCCAGCACGCTATTTTTTAGTACAAGCCAACGAATCGGATCAACTCTAAGATCTACCATAGAATGTACTGCTTTGAAGAATTTTGTTGATGAAGCATTGCAGAAGGGTCAAGTAGAAGACTTGCACGATGCCCTACATACATTTTGGAGCTAAAGATGGGTCAATGGCATGTACAGATTAAACAGGTCATCAAGATTACAAACGAGCTTCTTGTTGGGGTTAAGGCCTATGTGCCTTGACCGGTCACCCAAGTCATGGGCGCCCGCTCACTGTTACCCTATACTTATAGTGAGTATACTGTATAGGGGGAGCTGCCACTTCACAGTCTCCCCACCCACATCGTGTGTGAGTCTCCTTCTCTCTCTGTCACTCTCCATCTGTGGAGTACGAGCGGAAGTGTGACGCGAGAGAGAGTGCGAGACGAAGAGCACGACGATATGGTGAACTCGCTCTACTGTAATGTGTAGAGCATAGTGAGTTCTTATTAGGTTTTTACAAAAGAATATGTGTACATACCTGGCGGCCCGCCCACTTACCTGGGCGACCACATTGGGCTTTATACCCCAACAACCTCCCACTTAAAGTCCAATGTGATACTTTAAGTGTGAGAGAAGCTACTATACAAGCCAATATACAAGAGATGTAGAGAAGTGATGTACTACCCTACACCTAACTGCTTGCGAAAATGCGCAAAGCTCTCTGAGGAAAGTCCTTTTGTGAGTAGATCAGCAGGATTTTCTGTGGTGTGAACTTTGACAAGCTAAAGTTGCTTATCCTCGAGCATTTCCCTGATGAAATGATACTTCACATCCACATGCTTTGTCTTTGAGTGATAAACTAGATTGCGAGCCAATTGTATAGCACTTTGACTATCACAATAAAACACAGGCATCTCTTCTTTGATTCCCAAATCTGTTACTAGTCGATTAAGCCAAATTGATTCTTTGCATGCCTCTGATGCTGCAACATATTCAGCCTCTATAGTAGACTGAGTAACACAATCTTGTAATCTAGAACGCCATGATACTGCTCCACCAGCCAATGTCAGATTTCGCTACGAGAGTGAGATTTTGTGATGCATTTGGGTTCGCTAGTGATTGCGAGAGGTGCGAGGAGTGGTACAGGTTACCCATTGCATGTGGATCACGGGAGAGACGGTGTTGTCTTTGTGATCATGCAGCCAGGTAGAGAGCGAGAGAGCAGGCGAGTCTCTTTTGCTTGTGGGTTGCATGATGCTTTGCATGGAGTGCAGAGCAGTGACCTTGTTGTGCAGGTTGCGTCTACTGATGCACAGGTAGAGCGGGACAACTCTAGTGAGTCACAGCAGGATGAGTCATCAGAGGTGATGACAGAGATGACTCACATGGATGCTGAGATGTCCGCTATTGTGGAGTCATTTCTTGATATGCTTATGCCAGAGCTTGATGCAAATTCAGGACAGATGGATACTCTTGGTACACATGTGATATGTGGTGGGCATGAGGAGTCACTCCAGAGCTCAGAGTCAGAGTGCCATGGTCTCTATGATAGGGGACAGGATTGCCATGAGTTGAGTTCTGAGTTGGAGGTGGCAGAGATTGCCAGGGTTGCATCAACGTTCGGTGTCCTCATGTACGAGATGCTGATCTCGAGGCCCGATATAGCAGCTGCAGTGGGAGCATTTGCAGCAAGGTTGATTAGTTGTTCGATGACTGATCTTGGCATAGAGCATAGGGGAGGTTTGCAGGTATTGGACCGATACTTGCAGGAGTGCATGAGCTCTTGTAGACTATTTGCAGAGCTTGGAGCTAGCTTTGTGTGGCTTCCGCAGCGGGATGTTTTTCTATCAGTAGAGCCGGATGCACTAGCTCATCAAGAGTTAGTGGGCATAGGTTGAGAGAATCTCTCACCGTCTATTGGTTTTACACTAGTAGATCTTGCTTAAAGGCACATTGGCCTTTAAGTGGGAGGTTGTTGGGGTTAAGGCCTATGTGCCTTGACTGGTCGCCCAGGTCATGGGCGCCCGCTCACTGTTACCCTGTACTTATAGTGAGTATACTGTATAGGGGGAGCTGCCACTTCACAGTCTCCCCACCCACATCGTGTGTGTGTCTCCTTCTCTCTCTCTCTCCCTCTCCGTCTGTGGTGCTCCCCGATCCCCTTCACTTCTTCAATTAAATGTTGAGGCTTCCAAAATTCTAGAAAAGGAGCTAGCAAACAGGGCAACCTCTGAACCCCAGTTCAGAGAGATGGTTGAAATCTTATTTGAGGCAAATCAAATTCAATCAGCCACTCCCTAAAGGAGTTTCATTTTATTTCTCTTCTCCTCTCTCTCTCTCTCTCTCTCTCTCTCTCTCTCTCTCTCTCTTTGTGAAACGCACTATCAAATTGACTAAATGTCAAGGAATATTTCTTTTTTGTTCTTTTTGTCTCACACATATGCATTGGATGCATATGCAAAAATCACATCAAGAATGTCATCATAGCATTAAAGCAAAATTTGTGTTAAAAAAAGAGAAATGTTTCATGAATTAGAGGCTTTATTTGTAGCAAGATGGCACTCAAGATAGGTCTCATTAGGTATACTAAACTTGAGGTAATGTTGCAATATCTTCTCTAAGCAACTCCTTAGTGTCAATGCCTTTGCTATGTCATCACTCAATATCTAAAGGACAAAGAGGTCAGGCTAGTTGAGAGAGGTTTTGAACAAAACACATACATGTCATAGAGTTTGCACAAATAGACTTGGATACATCTATAACCTTTGAGCAATGTTGGTAATGTGCAACGAAAAATATCTCTAACAACATATATATTCTTGATGAACCCAACCATGCCAGAAATGAAAATACCTTGCAAGAGCAATGGCCAATACCTTGTTGCACAAATTGAAAGCGATACCATGAAGCCGGCAAGTGATAAGGAACAACACAATGTTGCACGTTCAACTTTAATGCCTATGTTCTATAGCATCTTTGGTAGGGTAAGGTAGTATTACTGGCATGCCTACTTGTTACACATGACAATAACACACCAATGATGCAACATTTCATGCTTGCCAGAAAAGTGGGAAATGCCACCCCAACCTATGTATCCAATATAGTCGAGAGATGTACCCAATGTAGGCACCCATTGTGCATTACTTATAACTCAGTACATGATTGTGTGGGTTGCTTCTACCAGCTCATTGACATGGGCTAATAACATGGACATCTTGCAATGCCTCCCTTATGGCTTTCTTGCTTGTGCTTCATCTGGGGCATGAGGATCTTCATCATCATAAATTTTTAAGAGCTTAGACTATCCAGCATTTGCTGACAATGCAACAGCTCCAACCCATTGGCCCAGTCAACCTAACCCATAAGAGATCATGTACCATGTAAGTGTGTATCTGTTTTAACATAAATAATAGGACATAATTGAATTTTTACATTCAAAAGACAGTTGGCTCCAGAGAGAAGGAATGATAAGTAAAAAAACAACTCAATCTTAGAATTATCTTTGTACAATGTTTATATGAATGAAGCCTTATAGATATCAAAAGTATTTCCCTTGCCGTAGGTGTATTTGTAATCATGGGCAATTGCTTAAAGCAAAATAAAACCTTCCAAGATAAGATAAAGTCCTTACCTGCATCCATCCAAACAAGACAACATATATGTTAGCCTTGGATGTGTTTTACGAGTATCAAATGGACTACACCAGTTGTTATCCATGTCCATCTTAAAAAGTTTTTTAAAAAAAGACTTTCAAGCCTTGTCCAAAGTATTTATATTCCAAAAAAAAATTCTAATCATCCAAAATTTAAGGTATTTATTCTGTTTAGAAGGCCATTCCACCTTCTAATCCAAGTGAATCATCTCCTCATTTGTATCAATTAACCCTATGTTTTTTGATGAAGCTCCATTTTCACTTACCATAAAGCAAAAGGAGCCTAAAGAAAATTTCCATTTAAGATTATCAAACAAATTTTTGATTATTTACGAAAGATAAAGTTTATCCGCAACTAGGGTTTATGCCATTCTCCTTCCTCAAGTTTGTATGTCACTTACCTTCCTTACCTCTTGAGGAAGCCAAGTAGCAAAGAACTTTAACAATAAACACAATATCTAGCCAGACCGGGTGCTCAAAAAAATAAAAGAAATAAATGTTTTTATGTGCTTTTTTCCAAGTCCGTCCATATGAATGCTAAAACAGTATATCATTACCCCCAAAAAAACCAGTAAACCACTAAGTCTAGCGGCAGTATGCAGCCGGGGGGACCCCACCCAACATATTCCATCGAACAACTATTGTCCAGAAAGTCAGTACGCAATCGGGCCAAAAACCCCCCATTTTTTGCCAATAATTCATGCGCTAAGTGAAAGAAAAACAACTAGTACCATTATCAAGTCAAAAAACCAGTAAGCGATAGGTTAACAGAAAACCCCTTTTTTTTAAAAAAAATACAGTATGCTCCAGTATTTTTTCCAAAGAAATAACAGGTTATAGTATCCAACAAGCCAAGCGGCAGTACTCAATAACCTCCAACCAATGGTCAATTTTATGCAGAGCCACCAAAAGCAGTAGCAAGATCATATCCTAGCACATGTTTGCTAGCCCATACAACTAATATATATACCATCAAACCTAGCCTACCCACATAGGGGGCCTTACACGGCTAAGCAATAAGGAACAACAATCCATAGTAGTGCCACTACCTGTTAAGCAAAGCCATCCATACAGTGGTTCTTACCAGGCTAAGCGGCAAGTTATGCCACCCAATACTTGTTTCAACCATGTGTTTATGTACCGTCATCATTAGCAAGTAAAAAACAGTAAAATACCATGTAAAAAACCCCTTTATCCCCCAAGATTTTTTTGAACAATATGTACCTACAACTTGTTATGAACAATAAAATGAACAGTTTTTGCGAAGCAGCTAAAAACCAGTAGCAAGAACATAGTCATGCACCCAAAAAACCCTTTCAACTATTACCATATGATGTCAATCATAGCCGACCACCGTAGTGGGCCTGACCAGGCTAAGGGACGAGAAACAACACCCCTCAATAATGTTTCTCACTGTCAAATCAAGCTAACCACATAGTGGTCCATACCAACCATCCACATTTTATCATGTATTGCTAAGTATAGCCAACCCGAACATTAACCTTTATCAAGATTTTTACGCGACAGTGATTACCATTTATATCAAGGCAAAAAAGACAGAAAGGAGACCCTTAATGCTACGCTTAGTGGCCAACCTGAGTTGGTTGTGTAGCATGTTTGGTGCAACAGAGATAAAACACACAGCCTCACACTTAACACAAGTAGAACACACACAAAGCTAAGTGAGGGGCAGAATGCACCCTCACCTCTTGAATACAAGAAGGAAGGACGCCATCACTCATGGCTAGTTGCTTGCAGAGCGTACTGAGTAGAACGAGCACCTCCTGGGGACTCGAGGATGAGTAGCCGCCTGTGATGTGGTCCGGCACAACATAACCACCATCTTGCTACCATAGCGCCTCACGGCATAGTAAATGAGGGCAGTAAGTAATATTTTAGCCACGTTTGTTTGCCAGCTAAGGGCTTTGTAACTATCATAACATTTTAAGGGTTCTATCCCACAATGGATACCCATCTAGTAAAAAGGTGTGGGACTTTTCAGAGCTAGAGTGTCAACAATCTATGGTTTATTATAGCCTAATTTTATGCTGAAAAACTGCAAGCAAGTAATGAAGTGTGTGTGTGTGTGTGTGTGTGTGTGTGTGTGTGTGTGTGTGTGTGTGTGTGTGTGTGTGTGTGTGTGTGTGTGTGAGTTCTCATCTGCACAATCCTGGAGCATCAAGAATCACTTATTAGCCCCATACATAGTACTTCACACGAATCATTGGTCCCGTAGGTCATATTTGACCTCTAAGTACTTTACATGAATCGGTGGTCCCATAGGTCATATTTGACCTCCCAAGTACGATAATAAAATCTCTCTCTCTCTCTCTCTCTCTCTCTCTCTCTCTCTCTCTCTCTCTCTCTCTCTCTCTCTCTCTCTCTCTCTCTCTCTCTCTCTCTCTCTCTTCTAGTCTATTGTATAAAGAACAAAATTTAAAAAAATGGTTAACTCTTTGAAGGTGTGGAGAGTAGTCACTACGTTTGAGAGGGTGGTTGTTGCAAGGTGGCCGCTCCTTGCTAGCATTTACAAAGTCAAATTTAGTTAACATGACTCTCTCTCTCTCTCTCTCTCTCTCTCTCTCTCTCTCTCTCTCTCTCTCTCTCTCTCTCTAAAAAAAAAGGGACACGGGCTTTTTCTCCTTGTTAACTTCCCATGTTGTGCTAGCTTTCCTTGGCCATGACAAATACACTAGTAGCGACCCGATAGCAAAAATCCATGGTGTGTAATAAACAAACAAACTCAGAAAGAAATGTCAGGCATGGCAGAAGCTCGATATGCCAACACTCGCACAAACCTAGGCTTAGTGTGATTCAACCTATGAATGTTTAGATTTATCACTGAATTTTAATCTTGAAGGTGAGAAAACTTACAAAATTTAAAGATATTCAATGTGAAAATCGTCAAATAATGAAATTATTTAAAGATATAATCAAATAAACTTACTAAATTTAAAGATAGTCAATGTGAAAATTGTGTGGGTTGGCAGTCGAGTGCCGAAGCGCCTAGTTGAGAGGAAGAGAAGGGGATCCCGTGGGCTGCAAGCATTGGGGTGCTGCCTCTTGAACGGTACGCCAACATGTGATACTCGTTGAACATCATGTTTCCACCCTCAAACAACACTAACCTCTCACCTTCCTTTGGGCAGTGGGTCCTTGAGTTGTGGGGCGTCTAGCTTCACAATGGGGACAGGTAGTGCATTGTTGCCCACAACCAAAGAGCACCAATACCACTTTCTTGCAAGTCGAGAGCCCCTCCTCCGCATGTATATGCTAGGCTCTCTTCCTACCCTCTTTCAACCCTTCAACTCATCCGGATTTGCCTCTCATCACAGGGGTGCAGAGTAGGCGTCTTCTCTACTCTGTGTGTGTGTGTGTGTGTGTGTGTGTGTGTGTGTGTGTGTGTGTGTGTGTGTGTGTGTGTGTGTGTGTGTGTGTGTGTGTGTGTGTGTGTGTGTGTGTGTGTGTGTGTGTGTGTGTGTGTGTGTGTGTGTGTCAATTGGAACGCAGACCCTCAATTAAGATATTTGGAATGGACTGCAGCAGTTGAGTCCAAAGAGAGAGAGAGAGAGAGAGAGAGAGAGAGAGAGAGAGAAAGAAAGAGATACTTCTATGACTGCATGCAGAAGGTAAGTTTGTGTGTTTGTGTGTGTGTGTGTGTGTGTGTGTGTGTGTGTGTGTGTGTGTGTGTGTGTGTGTGTGTGTGTGTGTGTGTGTGTGTTTTTATGATTGATTATCCCCATCAATATGATTTGCATAGTTAAAATAACTAAAAAATACCTTATCAAGAAAACTTATCAACGACATCATGTATACAATTTTTGTTACACAAAGACTTCTCAAACCAAGATTGCTTTTATTATATTCCACAAACCAACAAGACCGATACAATGGATGAAGAAGAGGTTCCGGTGTCCCTAGAGGAAGAATACTGAGAACTATACCTGTCACCATCCAAAAACGACATCAAGTTAGAACTTGGAATGCCCCTATTGAAAAGACAGGTACCAGGCAAGCCCCAACCGCTTTTTTATCGTTGTCTCTTTCACTCACTCACACACTCCTTCATATTGTGTACTTAATTCAAGGTTTTTACCTTTCCTAGGCAAAAATGGTCTAGTTCTCGATGGGGGATATTTTGCAATTGAATGATGAACTGCTAGTTTCTGGTTTAAAATCTTGAGTTTCTTTGGGCAAGTAATTGTTGACATCCTAGCGGTTTGCTTGTATCTGACAGGTTTAGGTGCCAAGTCAATCTATAAACAAAAATATTCATGAGATGCATGAATATCCATATATTCGTTTATGCTTAAAAAATAAAGTTTAGATAACATGTTTTAATTAGATGCGTTCATCCAGAATTACCACTGAAAAAAAATCCTTTTATTTTCCTGTGTGTTAGGTATATATTTTCAAGAAACCAAATTACAAACCCGGCATCGATGCACCATGTTTGAATATAACTAACTCAAAACAATCATGATCCATTCATTGACCCTTCCAAAGCATGAAAAGACATGTCGTGTATCATGTATATCAATACTATATGTGATCTTACTAGACAGCTCCGAGTGACTGCTCAATTTATGAGAAGTAACCCACCCATGAGGCCCTTCCTATTATATATGTGATTCAATCATTATAGAGTAAGGGTACATGGCTGTGTCAAGCTTCCTATGCCCCAGGTGTGTGACAGGACTTAGTCTATTGATAACTTTGATGCATTCAACCATAATTATCCCTGAAAAAATTTCTCTCTCTCTCTCTCTCTCTCTCTCTCTCTCTCTCTCTCTCTCTCTCTCTCTCTCTCTCTCTCTGTGAGAGAGAGAGAGAGAGAGAGATGGAGATAGATAGACGGGGAGATAGAGAGATGGGGGAGAGAGAGAGAGAGAGAGAGAAAGAGAGAGAGAGAGCTCCCTCTAAAGCTCTCTCCAGTTGAAACAATTGGAGGGAGCTTTTTTTTAATTTTTTATACTGCAAGTAAAAATCAAGAAAAAAGCTCCCTGAAAAAGCTCTCTCCAATCCTCTACTCTGGACAGATTTCATGGGTCCATTCAAAAAGATCACTCCTAGGAAAAGCAGACACATCATAATGACTCCTTGCTATGTGAGCACGTGAGTTGAGTCCAAAGCATTTCCAGATAACACTGCAAAATCAGCAACAATATTTCTGTATGAAAATATCATTTGCAGATATTGATGTCCCATTGAGATAGTCTCAGGGGTCACATTTCATGAATGAAATAATTCAGATACTGACGGAGATATTTTGAATTCAATAAAGCACCGAAAATACATACCATACTATCCTAGGTGCAATGGATGGGCAGAGAGCAGTAACAAGACAATCAAGACAATCTTGAAAAAGATAGTCTAGGAAGGGCCACATCATTGGAATGCAAAATTCAGATAGTATTATGGGATTATAGAACTGCCTAAGGTCACCAGTGGCATGAAACCTTTGGTAATGGTATATGGCACAGAGGCAGTGGTTCCAATGGAGTTTGCAATTCCAAGTCTCAGATTAGCAGTGGAGCATGGCATGGACTTCAATGAGAATCTAAGAAAGGATTGAATGGACTATTGCACTTGGATGAGATTATACAGTGAGCCATGTTGGAATAAGAAGTGGTTCAACCGGCATGACAACAAGATCAAAGTCAGGGAGTTCAAAAAGGGTGATCTGGTATTGCTTTATCAGTCTCAAATTAGCAGTGGAGCATGGCATGGACTTCAATGAGAATCTAAAGAAACGATTGAATGGACTATTGCACCTAGATGAGATTACACAATGAGCCATGTTGGAATAAGAAGTGGTTCAACAACAAAGGAAGCAATGGCATGACAACAAGATCAAAGTTAGGGAGTTCAAAAAGGGTGATCTCGTATTGCTTTATCAGTCTAAGTTGGGACCCAATAAGCCTAATCTAAAAATTGCATGGTCAGAACCTTATGGGATAGATTGGGTATTTTCCAATGGCACGGTAAGGTCGAGAGATCTATTAGGGCTATTGTTGCCAAGTGTTTACAATGGGGCAAAGATAAAGCTATACTACACAAAATCAGATCAGATACTAGTGACACTAATGCCAAAGATCATCTCAAAATTAGATCAAGAACCACTGAATATGTTCCACACCAGACCAGTTCAAGAGAAGCCATTGGATTTTCCAAAACCAGTAGACTGCTTGGGTGTAACTCTAGTTCATACTCCGATACATGAGAAACAAGTAGAGTCTAAAAACTATAATGGTAAATTGGTATAAAGTGAAGGGCACAATCATAAGAGAAATCTTGCTAGAAATGATTAGGCGGTCCAACCAATGCATGAGTGCCACATCACAGATGATGGCCATAAACCCAAGGCAGCAAGAGTGTAGAGCATTCATGGCGAGAATACATATAACTATGTGTAGAGTGCACGATCCCGCACTTTACCCTTAACGCCTCGCTCACCTTTCTCCTTGGTCCACAAAGGTCCCTGTGCCTTTACCTGCCAACTTGCATCCAGAGCGGCATGCAACATCCTTGCCCTCTCCTTCCACTTCGATTGTGTTTGCAACCAAGCCCGAAACTTTAAGGGTTTCCTATGTTTATTCGTCAACTACTACAGGTGACCTCACACAACTGTTCATAGGACTCCATCATGGGCAAGACCAAGAAACTATGAGAGAACCTGTTAAAGACATCGATCAAGCTACATAGCAAATGGAGAAACAAATCAATCAGGCCCAACAAGAATGTTATGTACCCCATAACAGCCTAGGGAAGTATGTATTTCACCAAGCAAAAGGAACTCTTCTGAAGCTCTAGGATTTAGCAGTGGTGCTGGAGACCACTAGAAAGAAATCTTCTGAAGTTTTGGGATTTAAAGGTGGTGTTGGAGACCACTAGGATGAATTTTGATGCTAGGATCATTCAATGGGTGGTTGATACTTTTGATCTAGATATTGGTGTTGTTGAAATTAATGGAAGGTCAATATAGTCCATAACATCATCCATCTCCCATGTGTTGAGATTGCCATATATAATCAAACACTGACATTTCGTCTAAAGATGGATGAATGGCATGTCTAGATTAGACAGCTCATCAAGATTACAAACGACCTCCTTTAATTAATAGTTGAGACTTTCAAAATTCCATAAAAGTAAATGGCAAATAGGGCAGCCTCTGAACCCATTTTCGAGAGATGGCTGAAATCTTATTTGAGACCCGAATCAAAGTCAATCAGCGGCTCCCTGAAGGATGGATTCATACAACCTCCTACTTTCATAAGCTTGCAGGGCCAGATTGATCAGAGGCAGAAGGACATTATATGATCCTGACACAAAGACTTGGAATGATTTAACATCGTATGAAATGGAAATGAAGATTGTGCGCAAGTACCACTTGGAGTGGGAAGCTCTCTACCGTTTAATTCAGAAAGAGAACGCTGGATTTGGTGCTCAAGGGGAGTCTCAGTGCACTACCACAAGTTCTTTACAAGCCTCCAAGGAAGAAAGCTCTTGATGAACGAAAGACAGTAGGTGGACTGACATTGCTTGATAGGGAACTTTCCGAAATTTTGGAAATATTCCAAAATTCAAAGAAAAGGTGGAAGGAAATATAAACGGTGGGAACAGCCTCCAGACAAGGATTTAGATGGACGATTGGGTTAGTAATTACCAAGGCCAGTTACTCTAATAACTGACACCGTATATAGTTGGTGAAAGGCGCAGTCTGGCATCTATAAAAAGGACCCACTATTGATTTTGCAAGTTACATCGTTCCACTATCATAGTCTAGTGTCTTGGAGCTCTTCATGCTCTTCTACTCTTGTAACTCTAATCATTAAGCTTAGAGCATACTTGACTCATACTGTTGTACTTTGTTTACACTTATATGAATATATATTCCAATTCCAATCTCCATTTCAATTCCAGTATTTGAATTTCATTTCAATCTATTCAATCTGATATTGAAGTCTTTACCTAGTCACAACTAACTCTAGCTGACCAAGCTCATTCCAACTTTGCAAGATGCAAGCATATGGTAGACCTTGCATTTGCATCAAGTGATTTTCACCCTATCTCAAACATGCCATCACCCTCTTGGAATTCAAGTAGTTGTGCTACCTAGCTCTTTTGACTCAAAATATGCTGGATTTTCTCCTTCTAGATGGAAAAGTTTGTACCATCAAACTTACAAATATTATAAATATCATCTTTAAAAGACGATGCTATAGCTGCAGCCAAAAGCAAATTTTATGATGAAAAAACTAACAAAATTTTGAGTGCGTCTCCTCTATAAATGCAATAAAATATCTCAACCAATAGAGAGTCCAAAAAAACTTTCATACAATGACCATGCACATAGACAATGTCTATATGACCAAGTGCATTATCCTTGACCTAATTGTTGATCACAATTGACTCGACAACAGGGTGTACAATGCATCTAATCCTCTCTATACATATCCTATGGCAAAGTCACAAAGGGTATCTCTAGAATACCAAATCCACCTCACATTAGGTAACCCGGCCCCATGCTCGGCTTCAAAAAACCTCACCACAACCCTCACGAAAGGTTGTATAGACTCAAGACTCAAAATGTCATATAAATGCCAAATCAGCACCCCGAGGAGTGTACTCGGAAGTATTCGTCAAGATCGTACATATGTCATATACTAATCATTGACAATGTGAGAAGGATATACACATAAACAAGCACAATTTGGAAGCTTCTTGGATACCCTCACATGTTTGTACTACCTAGTTGTACTACCCCATTGATCTCTACTAAAGAGAACTTCTTGTAGCCACTTTCGAGTATCGATTGGTAATGGGATATCTCTTGTGTCCTGTAACATTAATCATTTCCTTAATCACTATGAATGATACACAAATTATGCCTAAATTATGCCTTCTTAATTTAGGAACATCCCCGTTAGAACAAATGAGTAATGTTGCAACACAACACAAATAACCAAGGAGGAATTGTACCCATAAAAAAGATGACCAAAGGACTTTCAAGAGTAATCAAGAAGCTGGGCCATCAGGCATCCAAAATTTAACATAACCAAGAAAAGGTTTCCTTTTACCTCCCAATTACTCAAGACTAATCTAGTATCCACATAATCCAAGAGAAGTTATCTACTATATCCCTAGACAACTTGGCTCACCCAAGCTCAAGGTTGTAACCATTAGAATATAGAGATCTCATCAAACCATGGAGTCTAGAATCTTATTCCTAGAATGTATGCATGCAAAAAAGACATCATCGTATAAAGTCTCTAGAAAGAAAATGCAAATTAGTAATACAAGAAAGAAAATGTAAATTGGGTGCGATCTTAGCCTTTGGGAAACATAAGAACTCTATTGAAAGGAACATCATAATTGGACCACGGTTGGTACTTTGTTGCATGTACAATGCATTGCCCCCTCTTGTTGTGTCCGATGTCATGGAGCTAACGAGTCTGCTGTGCATTTCCTTTGGGATTGCCGCTCCTCTTAAACATTCATCAGGCAAGTTTCCTCTCCTTTGTGCATTCGTTTCCTCTCCGGAATCTTTCACAGATGGTTCTAGTTTTTAGAGTTCTCCAACCGCCAGAGTCTCCATTTGAGATCTTTTTCAATTGGGTCAAATTTTGGGCTATGTGGACCATATGGAAACAACATACCTTTTGTACCTCTTCTTAATTGTGGGGTTTCCTCATTTTGAAGTTTCCCACTTGTAAATTAAATTCAACTTTACAAAAAAAGTGTGTCCGTGCGCGCACGTGTGTGTGTGTGTGTGTGTGTGTGTGTGTGTGTGTGTGTGTGTGTGTGTGTGTGTGTGTGTGTGTGTGTGTGTGTGTGTGTGTGTGTGTGTGTGTGAGAGAGAGAGAGAGAGAGAGAGAGAGAGAGAGAAATGAAATGAAATGAAATGAAATGAAATGTTATATTAACGTCTTCAAAAGGCCAAAATGACCTATGAGACCAATCAGTTACAAAATAGTGAATCTAATACCATGTCTGGGTACAAAAGAACTAGAAAAGAACTAGAAGTGGAACAAAATACTACTACTACTACTACAATCTAAAACTACGTGGGTGTAGCAGCTGATACAATAGGTACCCGGTAAACTGGATGTAACAGTGTGTGAAACAAAGATGGAAGAAATGGTGAGGATCCATCCTCATCTGCACTCTGGATGTCGAGAGAGTATGGCTCGAATCTTCTGTTGTAGTCTCCGTCGATGCTGTGTAGCTCCTCTCCTCAGTCGCGGTCGTCTGTATCTCTGTAGCTCCAATGCTCGGTCGATGAGAGTGCCAGTAGTGGTCGAATGAGTGTGGGACGAGCTCTGCAGTGGTGGCTGCTCCTCTGGCTGTCCCATATCTAGTGAAAAGAAATCTGTAATGTGTCTCTGGGACTGCCTCTCTCTAGCTCTCCCCAGTAAAGTGTCTCTATACCTGTGTAACTCAAGTAGATATAGTCCAAGACATCTCTGATCCTCATAACTCATGACCCTAGATAGAGGACCAAAACCCTCTCTGAATAAGCAGTGGAAACGCCCCCGTATCTCATAGAACACTGTGCAATGACATATGTAGTGCAACTCTGTCTCTGGCTCTCTCTGGCATAATCGGCATATCCTGCTGTCTGCTGGTATCCCTCTGAATCTACCAGTCTCAATCTCGAGCTGATGTGAGGATATGCATATCTGACCAATGGCACAACGCAAACCATGAGACATATGTGTGTCCATGTAGCTGGGTCGAATCACAAACCCATCTCCTGTGAGGTGGAGAAGATGCTCTCTATAGAAAGCCATCTTCGTGCTCAACTCCTGAGGCGGCTCTATCCATGTCCTCCTGGTGTCGAGCTGGATCAGGTCCTGACGAATGAGTCTAGTGATCTCCACCCGTGTAAGAGACAGCGAGGGTGCCTGAAGAGAATACTGGAAAGGGGGCAACCTGTCCATGGTGAAGCCATGCGTCTGAAACCATGAAGTCATCTGTGCATACCAGCATGAAGTGTCCCCCTGTAGAGCTAACTGTCTGGAAGACTCAAGGGCCAGTCTAGCATATCTGTCTCTAGTAGTATCCCATAGGCTGTGCACAAAGGACACTGATCTCGTAAGCGCCTCAATCTCCATGAGGGGGGCAGCTAGCTCTGCTCGAATGATCGCGTGAGGTACGGAGGCCTTGGCTCTAATCAATCGGGAGATCATAGATACCAAGGGCCTCTCCATACGTCTCCAACCATCCTGGCCTACAGAAGGTCCCCATACCTGTACCTCATACATCATAGCTGAGGCTACTAAAGTATCAAAGAGCCATAACTTTGTCCGAGGTTCCTGGAACTGAACCTGCGAACACATCCTCTCCAAGCCTCCCAAGGCCGCATAAGCTCTGGTCAGTCTAGTCTCTGCTGCTCTCCCCAAAGAAAACCTCGGCCCAGTGAAGACTATCCCAAGGTAAGTGTATGCATCTGTATACTCCACAATCTCTTGACCATACGTGAAGGTCGGTGCCGATCTCCTGATCCACTGCGGTGTGGTGTTAAACACCATGACCTTGGTTTTACCAAGGTTTACAGACAATCCACTATCCTCTGCAAAACTGTGTAATGCATCCAACTGTCGCTGCATACCCTCTGGTGAGTCAGAGATCAAGACAATATCATCAGCATATAACAACAATGGGATCCACGTCCCTGCCAGTTGGGCACCTCTATCACCCTCTCTGTCAATGTAATCAGACACCTCATCAACATACATACCAAATAGAGTAGGAGACAATGGGCAACCCTGTTTCACCCCGATAGTGGAGTGAACTAAGTCAGATATCCCCTCTGGGGTGCGTACATGTCCCATCACTGATCTGTATGAAGCCATAATCCCCCAAATCAACACTGTGGGCACCCCCATCTCCTGCAGTCTGCGCATCAGTCGAGCTCTCGGTACCATGTCAAATGCTTTGCGGAAATCCACAAAGCTACAATAAATCCGTCTCCCATGTGACCTGCCCTCCTCAATGATAGCTCTGAGTGTCAGAATATGGTCAAGAGTGGAGAAACCCCTCCTGAAACCTGCCTGTCCCTTTGCCCGTACACCCTCACCCTCTGCCCAGTTACTCAACTGCTGCTCAATAATGGATGCATACAATCGTGCCAGTGTGTGTCCAACCATAATAGTGCGGTAATTTCCAGGATCTGTAGGATCACCTGCCTTGAATATAGGCACAATAGTAGACAACCTCCAAGTCTCAGGTAATCCCTCACACATGGCACGATTGAACAACACTGCAAGAACCTCCATTAGCATATCCCTAGCATGTATAAAGTGCGCCGCTACTAGACCGTCATGATCGTAAGCCCTCCTGGTCTTCATCCTGTCAATGGCTCTCTTTACCATCTCAGTGGTAAAGAAGGTGCTCGTAGGTGGACATGGCTCTGTAGGATCTGGAAGGGGATCCTGCCCAGGAACCGTATATAACGATGTCGCATACTGGCCCCACACATCAGGAGAAGTAATCACTGGGGGAGGGGAGTGCTCATGGAAGAGTCGCCATGCCTCGCCTGAGTCTCTACTCAAGAACAACTGATACAAGTCTCGCTCCATCTGGGCCAGGTAAGCTCGTTTCTTCTTTCGCACAAGGCGCCGGAAAGCAATCCGCGACTGTCTGTAGGTGATGACTCCTAAATGAAGATTCCTCTGAAGCTGGGCTCTCATCTCTCTGCACTCCTCATCATACCAACTATTCTGGGGCATGCTCCCAGAATGTCGCCTCCGATCCGGTTGAGTGTGTGGGTATGCCTCTGATGCTGCATCATGTAGTGTCTCAGTCAGTAAAGTAGTGCACTCCTCTACTGAGAGGCCTGGAGCAACTGTGCATAGACGATCCCAGATCGTCGCCTCTGTATAAACCGAGTCAGTCTCTGGTGTAAATGTATAACGGGTGTGTGACTTGCCTCCTGATTTCTGGGCTGTACTAAACTGAAAAGATACGGACAGTGTCAAGAGAGCATGATCCACTGCTACGCCCACTGGTCTGGCTCCCACAGTGAAATCCTGAATACAAGGAATAAAGCTCGGCTGTGTCATAACATAGTCCACTGTACTGGCCCCATGTCTGTGTGGAAAGCATGTGAAGCCTGCTGCTCCAGGAAACCGCTGTAAGCCATTAAGTATGGCTAGCCCATGTGTAGTTGTCATCTCCGTGAGGTATCTCCCATACTCAGTCTGCTCTCTGTCATGTGAGCATCTGTCAAACCCCAGCTCACCCACATCCAACTCTCTAAGCATCTCATCTGAAGTGTCGTAGAAGACTGTCTGACAGTTGCCCGTGCGAGCATTGAAGTCTCCTAGGAGGATGATATCACCATCCCTAGAAAACTCCCATATATCATCATCTAGAATTGAGAAAGGCGACTGCCCTCTGGATACAACATATACTGACGTACTGGGGGGGAAGTAACATATAGCAATATATAGAAATCGACCTGTGTCAGCTCTCAGCCTCACCCACATGTATCTAGCCTGATCATCTCTCCGTACAATATGTAGTAGTGGCTGTAGCTCCTCCCTAAACAACACCGCTACTCCTCCTGAACCTCTACTCCCATGCTCAGATCTCGTGACTGTTCTGTGGACTGTCTCCCATTTGTATCCCACCACATGTGGCGGCGATCTTGTTGAGAAGATGATCCTTCTCGTCCTTCCACCTCTTCTCCTTTTCTTCATTTTCTCGGAGGAAAACGGTCTTCGCGTTCCTCCAATCTTCCATCTCTTTTCTCCATCCTTTCATTTCCAATTCAATGATGGAAATTCGTTTGGAGTGAAGCATATATTTGAGTTTGCTTGTTGCCATAGGTGAGGTTGGGGATGACATGAGAGAGAGAGAGAGAGAGAGAGAGAGAGAAGAGAGGATTGATGTTTCTGAAGTGCAGAAAATGCAGCAAACCCTAAAACGCAGATCTGTCCAACAACCCCCAAAAAAAAAAAAAAAAATCGCGAGCCCTAAAATACAGGTCGCGAACCCTAAAATACAACAACAAACCCTAAACGAAAGCATGGTAAAGAGAGAGAGAGATGGCGTTATGAGAGAGAGAGAGAGAGAAGCACATGTCTGGCTATCTTTAAGTCCATTGAACACAAGCTCAAAAACCTTTTACACAATCCCTGCCTTCCTCTCAAAAGGTAGTGCCAATAAATCAAAATTGCAATTCTTGCATGTAAAATGTTCGTGTTGTTTCCTTGCCAATGCTAACATAGGCTTTTGCCTTCATCCTAAGTTTACAAACAACAATCCTCCTATCAAAGTTGTCCTTGCCCTACCTAGTTCCTACCTCTTTACACTCCTTTTAAAAGACAATTTGGTTTGGTCAATGCTGACGAATAAAGTTTGTGCCCAAAGAGATAGACCTTTTTATGTTCTAGCATTCAGTTAATTGGTGCACTCTCTACTATCTTTCAAAAGCTGTCAATTATGGGTAAGTTAATTGGTGCACTCTCTGCTATCTTTCGATTATGGGTTATCTCCTCGCAATTTTAGCTTTGCTAACATGCTTCTAGTCTCTTTAGGGGAGGGTTTTCCTCTGAATAGCTTTCTATCCAAGGATTTTAGTTGCACAGCTTTTGACTATCTTAATTACTTTAATGTAAACTTACAGGACTAATCTTTCAGTACACCATGTTACATCCCCCACCCCCTATGTATCCAATTTAGCCCTTTGTGGCTAATCAGGTGTAACCTTTGATTCTCTCTAACATAAATTCACCACTTATGGAAATAAAAATAATACAAAATCTTTCAATACCATTGTATTTCGACCACTCGTGGAAATAGTAGATTTCAGTACACCATGTTACATCCCCCACCCCCTATGTATCCAATTTAGCCCTTTGTGGCTAATCAGGTGTAACCTTTGATTCTCTCTAACATAAATTCACCACTTATGGAAATAAAAATAATACAAAATCTTTCAATACCATTGTATTTCGACCACTCGTGGAAATAGTAGATTTCAATACAATTAAAACAACCCTTTCTAAGTAAGAGACTCTTTTATGAATAAGAAAGGAAAACATCTCCACAAAAATATTGATTCTGCAAGCTTTTTGCAAAGTTGAGATTCTCTACTGAAAGAAATAGCACATCTCAAGGGCCATCCCGCCGTATTTCTTTGCCAGCTGCGACAGATTTTCATGGTTGAGATCATCTCCGACTTGAAGCCAGTTACTTCTACTTGCCAAACTTGCATGAAGAAGTCCAAGAATACATGTTACATTGTCAAAGCTGCCATGTAAGCAAAGTTTTGTGTTTGAAAGCACTGCATCCACTGAAACAAGGCAGCAAAAAGTAGCAAGCTCATGGGTCTTGGGCTTTGCCTTAACTGGCCCTTGAGCATCACCTTCAGGATATCAATTACCATTGCCCAATGATATGCTGGAAAGAGCTCACGCAACTAGGCAACAGAAAACTGGTCTTTCCAAGCACCCTTCTATCTACGGGTTTTCAAGGCTGTCTTACAGCTTTGTCTCAAAGTTCACAAAATTTAAGAAGAAGAGAAGGGACTCTGAACGGAGGTCTTTTCCGCAACGATCTTGTGGGGTAGAGCAGAGCTCCTTGATAGCCAGAAATATAGGAACTATTTTTTATGAGCCACAATGGTCCGGTGCCTTGGAGAGCATTCCAATTGGCTAGGATATTGAAAACCCCGTTCTTCTATGGCCTTCTCTATGCAGAAGGTTCTGTAGTCATCAAAATAAGGTTCCGTCGACTTGAACTGCGCATCCATGGTGTCATAAAAAACAATCAATCCCACATCACTAAATATGACACTGCTCTTAAATTGACTTGCCAACAAAGTGTGCAACCCTGCATATCACTTTTAAGACTTACTGCAGTAAATGCAAAGATGTTGTTGACCATTTTCTGCAAAAGTGGAGAGTATGGGTTCATCTCCATGATTGCTAGCGCACCACCTTGCTTAAGAAGCCGGTGTGCCTCTTCAATTATCTTTCAAGCCAAATGCAACAATGCTAATTATGATAAGTTTGTGCACATATGAAGATCTTTAAGTGCTGGCAGAAAATTTTACCTGTTTCGTGGCGCTGCGAGGAAGTTCATGGCAAACCAAACTGAGTGACACAAGGTCTAACGATCCACTTGGAAGCCCCGTGTCTTCACCAGCAGCATGCAAGAACTCTACTGCTCCTATTCTTTCCTGCTAAAATAACATTTCAGTTTTGATCGCATACCGTGTGACCTTTAAAATCTCATTGATGCCTTCTGCCTTGAAAACAATCACAGGACTAGGATTGAAAAGTATTGGCAGATTGTCTGACTAGTGCAATGTGTATCAAGTCTCGGGAATTCTGGAGCCAGTCATATTATCAAATCTACAACTTAACTATTTCTTTAAATAAAGGTAACAATGCGCTTGCAATGACCTAGCCTTAGATGATTTAAGGCTTCCAACCGTATCCACTGGTTTCACTAAATGAATATGAGAGTTGTTGAAGCATCCCAAGACACAAAGTGTCCATAATTACGAGTGGAGGAGTTGAAATTCAACCCAATGTTGAACATCCATGAGTGCAAGGAGAGCCTTTGGCATGAGGGCTACGTGACTTCTAGACTAGATGCACGGCCGATGACCTTCAGGCTTCGGGAGAGCTTTCCTTACCAAAGCCTTATCTTTCTCAAGCCTTTACTCCAAGATACAAGAAACTTCAGAAGGACAAGAATCACAGTCTTTTGGAGCCTGTCATTCAGGCAGGATCAATAGTGTATCATCTCGAAGGGATGACAGGCACGTAGAAATATGAGTGCTTAGTAGGGCAGTGAGGATTGCTTCAGATGTGAAGGATATGGGCAAGATGAACCTCAACAAAATACCTTCGTACAGTCAGAAAGGTCCTGAACTATGGACTATAAGAGGACCAAAACAGTACAAAACACACGATCAAGACATAGAAATAACCCTACAAGAGAGAGGACATTGAACCAAACAAAAGCACCCATTTACGGTAATGAGTTAGAAAGCAATAAGGACAGCGATAACTTGAACATGCATTAATTAAAAGAGATGGCCACAATAAATGGAAGAAACTTACTTGAATGAAGTTTGTCTACTTTCATAAAAAAATCACCTTGCAAGTAATTTATATCGAGGACAAGACTGTAAAACTTTCCTCAACTTAAACTGATTCAACGACACTAAACACAAGATGAAGTGCAAATATGTAATTTCTATAACAAACTATAAACTGAAATGAGGTTCTGTAATGGATGGACCCTCTTTAGAGCTTAATGTAAAAAACCAACAAACCTAGGAACCATGCCAAGTAAGAGGTTTTTACAAATTTAATAAAGAGAGTTGAATTACAAACGAGTGAATCAGTAAGTTGAGCACTAAGTGGGCCGTATGCGCTCCACAAATTTTAAGCGCCCACATAAACATGTGCGACTTGAAAAAATGTAGCAAATGCTTTTCCCTATGGCATGCTTTGATTATGGAGAGGGTTCGAAAAGGAAGTATTTCCCTCTGGAACTGGCGTATCAGAAAGTGGAGGGACTTCTTGTAAAGGGAACTGCACCAGATTTTTATGCCATCATACTTTTTTTTGCTTAGTTCTTTATATTTAAGCAAGTCACCTATTCTTAGTTGTGCGGGCATCCGGGGTTTTTAATTGCAGTAGACGTTTTTTCCAATCATTCACTTCATGTATTCTCCATGTAAGCATCATGGACACAATCTAAAAGACCTTAAGATAGCCTGGCATACAGGATTCACGCTATTTGGATTAAAATGATGTGGCAATGAGCTTTGTACAATCCCTGATTGAGCCTAGCCACTCTTTAGTTCGTATACAGACACTGAAGCAAATGAAATTGCACAATGTTGATTGAGCCTACCCACACTCAATTTTAGCTTGAAAAGTAGTAGTAAGGAAGCGCCTAGATGGGCCTAGGTCCTAGCTTCCATACAAGGTAGAGGAATCCAAGGCACCTTTCTTTAAAGCAAGGATAAGATTAGAGCCAGAACTTTGTTACTCGCAACTAAAATGCAGTAATGACTTCTCTTAACGCCACTCACTAGCATTCTAGACCCACAAGGATAACAGAGTGAATGTAAGATCCTCAATCGTATACGCACTGCGAGACTACGGATTTTCTTACTAAATTTGATACATGTGTTTCAACTCTCAGGCAGACTCTTCCAAACCCAAAGACAAGAAGCTTGAAGTGCATACTACAGCTCCTGCAGAGGGAGATTGGTTCTCAGAGACCAAGATAAATTTATACATTTGTTAAGAACAGAGAGTTCTTCAAACACAGTCAAGTATGCCCATCATAATGGTAGCCTGCGTCACCAGTGGTTTCAGATCCTATCACCGTCTTGTAATTGGACTCTTCAATCTGATTTTCTTCCCATTACACAGAGGTGCTTAAGCACCATTGAACCACTTGTGTCTGGATGCCCTTACACTCCTTCTATGAAGAAAATCAAATTAATCAAACACAACTAGCCAGTAGGGTAGCAATTGTATTTCTATCTTGCAATTTCATGGATTAACAGAGAGAGTATACAATCATGCAAATATCAATACTAAACAATAGAAACGTACCTCCTCACTCTGCTTTTCTTTGACCCAGAAATTGGCGACGGATAAGAAATAAGGTGAGAGGTCTACCCCAACCACTTGAGCACCTGGAAAGATCTGCAGGATTATGTGCAATTTGAGTCCCAGAAATGCTATGGCATGCATTATTATCAATCAGTTTACTTCAATTCAGCAACTTTTCCAAACCATACATTTAGTCCATATCTGGTTATTATGTCTCAAACTCAGAACACCAGCACCATTGAGTGGATGCTACACATTTTGAACAGAATTTTTAAAAATCCCTACAGTTAGATACCTTCCTTCTTTATCACTCATACCTGGTCGTCATCTGATAGGTTTTTGCTCCAAGTTGGTCTTGTAGGCAATTTTGCCCTTCTTAAAGACAAACAGATCGTTCTCTCTTTCTGACTCAGCAAATAGTTGACTTTGTATAGAATAGGGCACCACACCTTCATAAATTTTAAGGCTGACCCTCCAGCAATGTGCTTGCATGACACCATGCACCATCTCCAGGATGAACCCAGTCACGAGATAGTCAACCATTTAGGTGGTAACCTTTCACCTCGCGATTTATTCGATGCCCCGCCTTTTAGTATTTAAGGTCGTGGGCTGCCCTATTGAGGGCCATGAAGTTTTTGTATGGTGTACGAAGGCCCATATTAAACAAAGTTCAAACACGGCCTCTGTGACCGTACTGTGTAAAATTAATCGTTCTAAAGGGTTTTCAGAAAACACACAATACAAATCTGAATGATACATTGTAGATTGTAATACACTGTATTTTCCTGTGCAAAACTGTACTGTACTTTGGCATGCGACCATACGGTGACAACCCTGTTGAGGGCACCTTGGGAGGTATCAGACCGCCACGCCCCAAAAAAAACCCCACCCCCACCTACGCCCATTCCTACTGCACACACATGTGGACAATATGTGGCTAGTCTATGTACAGTGCCAGCTCAGGCTCCCCTACCGTTGCCGCCAGGGTTTGGACCTGAGTCTTCCACGTTCTTCAATGTCAGCATAGTACATGATTCTATTAATAGTACACACAGGCAGATCACATGACCATGATGGGCTAGGTACCGAGAATTTATGTCATGCTGGAGATAAGACTGGCACCTTTGTTAGCACACGTTTACAACAGCCATGTGCAAAGGGGCTTTGCAGAGTGCTGGAGCACTAACACTAGTGTTCCGATATTGAAGGTTAGGGATCCTATGCTCCCTAGTAACTATTGTACCATCATGATAGGCTACACATTGGCCAAGTTTTATGCTTTTTTGCTTGAGCATGAGCTCAGTCATTGAGCAGAGACATAGGGGTGTCCAAGCACAGCAAGAGGTTCGATTCATGATCATAAATTTACACTTCGAGCTATCATTGAGGAGGGTCGAGCACATAGACGCCGTACCTATTGCTGCTTTGTGAAATTCCGCAAAGCTTTTGATACCTAAGTGAGATTGACGCATAGATTGTAAGATTCCTGTTGGGGTAAGCCCAACTTAAGAGGTACCTTTTGCGGCTTGCATAGATTGGCTAAATCAATGGTCTGCCACGAGTGTGATGATGTGGCATGACCATCTAGTTGTCAACTTGCACACTAAGGTTAAAGAGGCTGGACACAACATTAAAAAAAAACCTGATGCAAAAAAAGTAAAGTTTCCCATGTTTTACATGCTACCACGTAGCAGTCCGTATGAACGTTTGTAGGGGAGCTAGCTGTAATAGACTTGGGCACCCCGAGCCGAGAATCTGATGCAACACGTGAGAGAAACTGAAAACAACTTAACAAACTGAACAAAACTGAGAGAGAGACGACATAGCACGGCGAAGTTCCGCGCGTAGAGAGATTGGCCCCAAAGACTGGTGTCCCTTTCGGTATTTCTTTATTATTGATGCTTCACAAAGTAGAATGTCCGAGGGTCTGTGCCTTTCAAAAGCAGTGTACATAAAAAGCTTCAAGTCTAAAAGCATATGGTCCCAAAGCCTAGCGCCAAAAGCTGCCAACGCAAATCACGGAAATCCGTACAGGTGCCACGTCAGCAGCCAACACGATTTGCAGGATGTTCGTACAGCGCTACCACGCCATCAATTCTTATGCAAATTGGGATCCTTGTTTTATTTGTCCCTTGGGCCCCATGGGACAGGACCCTATACGTTGGAACAACTTATAAAATGGAATCTTTCATTTTTGGCCTCTCAGAATTGGTTCTGCAAGTTGTTATAACTTTATCTGTATCTTTCACTAGGGTTTGGACCTCCCTCTATCAGTGTATCCAATTGTCCATGCCAAGTCATCACTTTGTGACATAACCCCCTCTTGAAAGAATTATTATCGCCCTCGATTATGCCTACAAAACCAACATAAGCCAGAAACTAGTTCAGTAGACCACCGACTCTTAGTACTGACACACTAGACAACACATATCCAACACTTGCACAAAGACGACAAACACTGAACATTCAATCACATTCACATCACTATCCCCGTCGAGATCTTGGATGAGAATCATGATCTATTGTAACGTATTTAACAATCACATCCAGATATCACCGATCTCTCGCAAATGTCTTGATTAACTAAATCTTGTTACTATCATATCCACATCACCTCTTAGGTGAACAAGACCGAAATGTTGCAGTCATTTCGTCTTTCAAATGCACTCAAATAATGCACACATGAGAGAGCACATATAACAGATTCATTTCAAGAATTCCCATTTCGAAGTACTTGTTTCATAAAGTCATACAACAAAATACTGTTAGCCAGTCAGTATCCCTGAAATCACAAAGGAAGTCAGTGACTTTATTCCATCTGAGTAATCTGTGACAAAGGAGCCGAGTAACTCCCCTCTTGTGCAGTCCCCACTGCACCAGATTCAATTCGCTGATCATTGGGAACCTTGGAATAGTCGAAGCTGGACCAAAAGCCTCAAGGTAAAGTTCCAAAATCTGAGGAGTATTGTAACAGACTTGGACACTCAAGTCAAGAATCAATCGCGACAGCACCAAATAACCACTTCAAACAATTCACAGATCACAATAGATTTCCACTGGCACGGCAGTGTTCCGTGCCTAGAGATATTGGCCCCAAAGACTGGCGCCCCTTTCGGTATTTCTTTTTGTATTAATCAATCATCAAAGTACAAGAGAGCGGTTAGGGTTTCACTCTCAGACTCTGCGTCCAGATGCTCTGAGAAGTTAGCCCTAAACCACTAATTTAAAGATTACAAGGGATACCCAAAAGCAGAGCCCCAAAAGCTTTCAGTCAAAAGCAGTTTCTCTCTCTCTCTCTCTCTCTCTCTCTCTCTCTCAATGAGAGCAAAATAAAGCAATAATGCCTTTCTCTCTCTCTATCTTCCAAAGCGTAGCCAAAAAAAAAAGCCCAAAAGCTTCAATTTGCGTCGCTAGCTTTTTTTTTTTTTTTTTCAGCCTATGCAATTTCCGGGATTCCGTACCTACTGCCACGTGGCACCGGCGCCAGATTTTAGGTTTTCCAGCCACTTAGGGTTTCAGCCAGCAGTTAGGGGTTTCCAGAAATTAGGGTTTCTGCAAAATTAGGGTTTTTGGCAGAAATTAGGGTTTGCAGGATTTTTAGGGTTTCTGGCAGAAATTAGGGTTTCTGCTGTCGGTAGCCACGTCATCACTTTGTGACATACCCCCCTCTTGAAAGCATTGTAATCGACCGCGATTACACCTACAAAACCAACAAAAGCCATAAATCGTCTTAGCAGACACTGACTGTTAGTACCTACGTACTAGGGACACACATCTAGCACATGTACCAAATCAACAGTCACATCAAACAACATCACAGGACATTCAACATTCATTAGGATCTTAGAGCATGATTTATCGGCAATGTAGTTAGCAATCACATCTAGGTCCAATCGGGACCTCATGATTCATCGATGTTCGATTGACTAACCCCTATTGCAACCATGTCTATTCGAGATCACAAAATGCTGCAGTCATTTCGTCTATCAGTTCCTGCACTTAAGAGAAGTCAAGAACAAATCAGTATCATAATCAGGAATTCCATTTCAAAAAGTCATCCAACAGAATACTGTCAGCTCTCAGTATCCCTGAAGCTCAAAGAGACATCAGTGACTTTAGTATCAAAATCAAGGCATCTGTTGACAAAGGAGTGGAGGAACTCCCCTCTTGTGCATCCCACTGCACCAGATCTCCGGCCAAGCTGAATTTTTGGGTTCCGTTTGGAGTAGACTATGCTAAACCAAAGCATCGAGGTAAAGTTTGAAGTTTCACAATAAAAGGAGTATCTGCTAGGTCCTCCTCCTCCATCCACTTCGCATCAAATGCAGGATAGTTCTTGAACTTAACCAAGAACAGCCTTCAGACTTTACCTTCTTCGTATCGCTATGTGCCAAAATTTGTTCAGGAACAAGGGTCTCCTCGTTTTCTTCCACTTCAGGTTGCTCATCAGGCTCCCCATCATCAGGCACATCACCTCCAAGTATCTGGAAGTTTCAATCGGAAGGAGACATTTTCAGTAATCTAGAAAGGTCCGTAGTATTGCATACTAAGCTTTTGAAAAAGCCTCTCCTTTCCCTTTTTCTTTCTTAGGCGTGCCTTCTCAAAACGTAAGAGCACCCAATCATCCTCCTTCAATTTCAAGTCGCGACGATGGCGATCCGCTGCCTTTTCTATCGTTCTTGAGACTTCTGCAAAGTCTCGCGAACCTTGGCCAAAGCCATATCCAAAACTCATGAATATTCATCCGCTTCAAATATCTAATCTTTCGTGCTCAGGAAGGATGGAACCTTCGCAGCACTTTCAACAATCTCAAATGGCGTCTTCCCCGTCGAAGAGTGTATCGTGTTATTGTAGGCAAATCCCACCAAAGGTAAGTTCCTTTCCCATTGAGTCTTCTGATCCAAGATACAAGACTTCAAGAAATCTAAAACCACTGAATTGGCAATCTCAGATTGCCCGTCAGTCTGCAAGTGGAACGATGACGAGAACTGCAACCGCGTGCCAATGTTCTCCCAAATTGCCTTCCAAAACAAACTCATAAATCTGGGGTCTCTGTCGGAGACAATCGCCTCAGACATGCCATGTAATCGGAAAATCATCGTGATCATTCTGTGTTCTCGGGAGATCAAATTTGAAATCCATTTCAATACTTTCCCAGGGACAGGTGGGTATGGGTAAAGGCTGTAACAATCCTTGTGCCTTATGCCTGTCAAACTTGACCTTCTGGCATACTAAGCAACTGCGCACAAACTCTTCCACATCCTCTTTGAGTCTCGGCAACAGAAGTATCCCTCTACCCCTTTCATGGTGGTAGCAATGCCGTGGTGACCCATAAAAGGTGGACAGTGGCATTCAGTCATAACCTTTTCCATCAACGGCTGTGTAACGCACAACATGGTTTTTCACATCAAGTAGCCTTCCCGAATGGAGTATCCTGCTACTGTTGCCCCATCCAGTATCCGTGTGAAAAAAAATCTGCAAAATCTGTATCTGTGGCATACTGGTCGACCATATCCTCGAAGCTCCTATAATGTATCGTGGAAATAGCCAGAACCAACGGCTTCCGAGACAAAACATCTGCCACCACATTCTTCTGTCCCTGCTCATGGACAATCTGGAAGTGAAACTGTGACAAGATGTTCGCCCACCGCATCTGCTTTTCCGAAAACTGCTTCTGTGACAAGAAGTAGCGCAAACTCTGATGGTCTGTAAAGACCGTAAAATCTGCTCCGAGTAGGTAATGCCGCCACTGAGTAAGAGCATGGATAACCGCCAAAAGCTCTTTCTCATAAATCTGTGTTGTCATCTCCGGCCTAGTGAACAATCGGCTCTCGTAAGCAATGACATGGCCTTCTTGCATTAAGACCGCACCCAGGCTACCACCACAAGCATCACAATATACTTCAAATGACTTCTGCAAGTCCGGCAAAGTCAAATCTGGTCCTGTAGTCAATTTCTCTTTCAATGTCTGAAAGGCAGTCACCTGTGTGGATCCCCACGAGAAAAGGGACTCCTTTCTGTATCAAGATATGCAAAGGGGAAGCAACCTCTGCAAACTTTCGAATGAACCGTCTGTAGTACGAACACAGTCCCAAGAAACTTCCAACTTCATGGACATTCTTCAAATCGGGCCAATCACAGATAGTGTCTATCTTGGCCGGATCCATTTGCACTCCTGCTGCTGAGACAAAGTGTCCCAAAAAAATGTATCTCTAAAGCAGATGATCTCTGTGTTCTGCTTCATTCTTGGAGAAAACAATGATATCATCAAAGAAAGTCTCCGCCAAATAGCCTGGACTCTTGAAAAAATCATGTCCATCATTTGGTCAAATGTCGCAGGAGCATTGGTTAAGCCAAAAGGCATCACCAAAAACTCAAATAACCCAAAAGTAGTCCGAAAGGCTGTCTTGCAGACGTCTTCCGGCGCGATTCGGATCTGATGATATCATTCTCTTCAGGTCAATCCTGCTAAAGCACGAGGATCCCTGTAACCTGTCGAGTATATCATCGATCCTAGGAATTGGAAATCTGTTCTTGATGGTGATTTTGTTGAGAGCTCTATAATCGATGCACATTCTCCAAGATCCGTCTTTCTTCAAATCCAACAACAGTGGAGAGCAATACGCTGAAGTACTAGGCTGGACAAGACCCTTTTCCTAGAGGTCTTTCACTTGGTTCATAATCTTTTCATTCTGTACTCGCCTCACACGGTAAGGTGGCCAGTTCGGTGACGTGCTTCTAGGTATCAGGTCAATGGTCTGATCTTCAGGCCCTCTAAAAAGCAATCGGCATGAGTGTGGAGGAAAAAATCTTGGCGTTCTTTTGTTCAGGTCAAAACATATTCACCCTTTATCCATCGTTCACTTCTTTCCCAAAAGAATTGAGTAAAGAAATTGAAGTTCATCAAGTACAATCACTGAGCCCTTCATTTGTCAAAGTCGCTTCTCGGCCCAGTAGTCAACCACGGCGTAGTTCTTGTGGTACCAAGGGATTCCGAGTAGAACGTCACTCGCGTGCACTGAACACCCCTGTCTTTGCAAACGAAGTTTGCCAATGCTCGGTGTAATGGCAACATCCCGTATCCGCGTGCCAGTCGAACTACCTCGGCCTGTGGCGTCAGTCTGTCGGGCGTAATTCCAAATCGAGCCGCCAATTTCAAGTGAAAAGAAGTTTGCCTTGGCTCCTTCAATAGAGCTTCCTGATCCTTCACTTTGCCCTAAAAGCGGCAAAGTTTGTACTTTCATTCATTTGATTCGATGCAGGTCTCACACCATGTGGTACCAGTTCTCCTTTTCTATCTGCCTTTTCTGCCACGTTCCTCAGCTGCTCTCGAACTCTCAGGCCTATCGTCGTCCTTATCATTCTGTTCTTTTGGTGCCTTTTTAGGGCACTTCGCGGAGATATGTCCATGTTCCCCGCATCCAAAGCACTCCCCCTCTCTAATGAAGCGAGCTCTATCCTCAGGAGTAAGCTTGGGTCGTGCATCCTTTTTCTCTAGGTTGCTCTTTTTCTTTATACTTTCATTCCCAGAAGTCTGTTCGGCTCGTTGTGTCATGGCCTCATCTGTGAGGCAGGTCAGACTGCCAGAGTGAATGGCAAAGCCCCGCTTCGCATGACTCATCAACTCCCGAATAGAAGCTGATTTCTGTTCCAAGCAGTGATCTCGGATCTCTGTAGGTAGACCCAAGGTAAACCGCTCAATCTGTTCTCTGAACGAGATCTTCTTGAATGAAGAGGCGGGTAGAAAAGAGCTCCAGAATCTTTCACAGTAAGCATTGATTGTATCTTTCTTGGTCATCCGAAGATAGCTCCAAGCAGCTCGTATATCTCGTTCATATTCTTGCGTCAACCAAGAAGAAATAAAAAGATTCTTAAATTTCAGCCATTTAACTGGCGCAGTCTTGTTTAATAGAAGCGTGGACCACCAAGTACGAGCATTCCCCTTAAAGTAAGAGGCAGCTCTCCGAATCTTGGAGTGCTCTGAATAGCGTCCTCTCGCGAAAGCGATGTCAAACTGCTGTATAAAAGACAAAGCCTTCGAAGCATCTGAGTATCCTGAAAAAGTATCAAACTTGATCGAGTGGCCACCTTCCTTAAACTCTCGGACTTTCTTGCTTTTATCTTCGAGAAAGTCATACTGGTTGGCTTTGTAAAAATTCTTCTTGTTCGCATAAAAGTTTCCGTCATAGAAAACTGAGTTGTCTGTAGACGAGTCCTCAGTAGAACTGTCAGTCTCTGGGCGAGATTTAGCCTTCTTTGCCTTTTTCTTGCCCTTTCCGAAGCTTTGTTTCTTGCTTCGCTTTATACCTTTTTTGTCTTTTTCGCTCGAATCTGAAGAGCTAGAAGAACTGTCAAAAGAAGAAGAAGAAGAAGAACTGGGTACTCCTTCAAAGTGAACGCGCTTCTTCTGTTTCTTTGCCTTGTCGAATGTTGACTGACGACCCAAATATCCCGGGAAGTGAATGCCTCCTTTCTTCTGCTTTTTGCCGTGCTTTTTGGCTTTCTATTGCACGTCAAAAAGCTAAGCAATCCGTGCATCAACCACCTCTTGTAACTCCTCCTCTGAATATTGTTTGTGATCAGAAGGTTTCTTGAGAGCGGGTTTCAGGGGTGGTGTAGTGGTTTTCTGCCACTGCGTATGCACTTCCTGAAAAGAAGTCTCGCTCATATATTTTGCCAATTTCGGATCCTTCGCAAAACTGAGCATCATCTTCGTTGCATCGCCGATCAATTGACGACCCTTCATCTCTCTTTGCTCCGCCTGAGTAGGCCGAGGCGGGCCATACTCTCTGTCGGAATCTTCGTTGTGATCCCTATCCGCATCTCCAGATGCAGAGGGAGTCAACTGATCCTTGTGTGAAGCCATAGGTGCCGCGGAAAAAAAATTGGGGATCGGATTTCCCGTAGAAGAGAAATCGGCCGTGCTCTGATACCACTGTAACAGACTTGGACACCCCAAGTCAAGAATCAATCGCGACAGCACCAAATAACCACTTCAAACAATTCACAGATCACAATAGATTTGCACTGGCCCGGCGGAGTTCCGTCCCTAGAGATATTGGCCCCAAAGACTGGCGTCCCTTTCGGTATTTGTTTTTGTATTAATCAATCATCAAAGTACAAGAGAGCGGTTAGGGTTTCACTCTCAGACTCTGCGTCCAGATGCTCTAATGAGCCTTTTGATCCGAAATATATGACTTCAACAAGTCCAAAACCACTAAATTGGCTATCTCAAATTGCCTGTCAGTCTGTGGGTGGAACGAGGACGAGAACTGGAACTGCGTCAATGTTCTTTCAGATTTACCTCCAAAACAAACTTATGAACCGAGGATCTCTGTCCGAAAACAATATACTCAAGCATACCATGTAATCGGAAAAATCTGCAAGACAAACAATTTAGCCAAATAATCAGGCTTAACTGTCTTCTTTATTTAAATGAAATGAGCCTGCTTACTGAATCTGTCGATGATTGTCCAAGTGCCATCATGCCCACTCTGAGTCTTGGGTAGATCAAAAATAAAGTCCATTGCTATGCCAATAGAAGTAACGCTTGACACCTTTCAAGGTGGTACCTATGTCGCGGTGGCCCAGAAAAGGTGGACAGTGGCACTTTGTCATAACCTTTTCCCTCAACGGTTGTGTAACACACAATATCGTTTTCCGCATCAAATAGCCTTCCCGTATAGAATAGCCTACAACTGTCTCCCCACTCAGTAACTGGTTAAAGATGTCTGCAAAATCAAGATTGGTGGCGTACTGATCTAGCATATCCTCGAGGCTTCTATGATGAATCACCGAAATAGCCAAAACCAATGGCTTGGGAGACAACGCGTCTGCCACTAAATCCTTCTGTCCCTGAACATGGACAATCTAGAAGTGAAACTGTGACAGAATATTAGCCCACTGCATCTACTTGTCCGAAAGCTGCTTCTCAGATAGAAAGTAGCATAAACTCTGATGGTCAGTGACCACAGTAAAATCGGCTCCGAATAGAAAATGTCGCCACTATGTAAGAGCATGAATAACTGCCAAAAGCTCTTTCTCATAAATCTGTGCAACCTATTCAAGACGTGAGAAAATCTTGCTCGCGTAAGCTATAACATGGTCATCCTGCATCAAGACTGCTCTCAAACTGTGACCACGAGCATCACAGTAAACCTCAAAGGGCTTTTGCAAGTCTGGCAAAGCCAACACTGGACCCGTTGTCAACTTTTCCTTGAGAGTCCGAAAGGCTGCAATTTCTGACGGTCCCCAAGAAAAGGGAGCCCCTTTCCCAATCAACACATGCAATGGAGAAGCTATCTCTGCAAACTTTCGAATAAACTGCTTGTAATAAGAGCACAAACCCAAAAAGCTTCGAACATTTTTTCGTCGCTTTCTAGCTTACTGTCCATCATCATCTTGTCGAAAGCCTCCATAGGAGTTAGTGCAATCTTTGTCGTAGATGGAGAAGGGGTAGGGTCGGAAAAACCTCCTAGTGCGAAAAATTCTTCTTCGCCTCTCTCATGCTCATCAACTCCAAGCGAAGTATCCATTCCGCTTCGAGTGATGACCATCCACTGAAGTCTTCGGTTCTTGTAGGTTCTTGTGGTCTTGGGTTCTTAAGTTCACGAGGAACTTGGGTTCTTGGGAGTCTTGAGGGTCTTGAGGTTATTGAGGTTCTTCTTTAGCTTGCAATATGTGTTAGAGAAGGATCTTCTCTTCACCCGAGTTCTACTCTTTTCCGCGGGCGCACCCCTCGGCGGCCTTGCGCTCACACCAAGGTTGCTTTTTCCCACCTCACGTCGATTGGCCGGCCGCTAAGTGCACGATCCGCTCTCAATGAGTGAAAAGAGGCACAAGGGGAGGCTGGACAAGCCCTTCTTCCTTGGGTTTCCTATCACTCTTCAAAAACACGATTAGGAATCGACACGCCCAAGAGGACTTGGGTTTCGTGCGACTGCAACAAGAAAAAAAAAATCTGTGGTTCTTGTGGTTCTTTCCTTGAGTAATACAGAACACTGCCAAAGCTCTGATACCAACGTAAGGTCCAGCGGAATGAATGTTTGAACTTTGCTCAAGATGAGTGCTCCGAACTGTGCTCAAGGTTCCTTTTTGTTCTTATGGAAGGGAGAGCCTTCCGTTCTTAATGAGAGAGTGCAATGATCACAAACAAAGTGAATGGACACTATGCATGAGAGTGTATGAGACTAAGAGATAGAGAGAGAAGAGAAATACGACACCAGAGACGTTGTAAAACCCTCCTCCGAAGGCCCCACTCTCTATGGCGAGAGCGGTCTACCTATGATTGCTCAAATCTCTACAATGCTTGGACTTGCCGATGATGTCGACGACGATGAGGACGAGGACGAGACGGGCTGAAAACTGAAAATGCTAAGGGCTGAAATCTGCAAATCTTGTATCTGCTGAATTCTACCTCTATGTCGGTGACGATGTCGATGGCGACGATGCGACAACGCCGCGCTGAAAACTGAAAACGCTGGTGGTTCTTGATGTTCAGTCGCGATGATCTGCAAAAACGCTGAGGTTGTGATGCAAACCAAAAACACAAGGGCTGAAATTGTCTTTTGTTGTCGCCGGTTGTTCTGCAGATGCAAAACGCTAAGCTGATCTACTGTGTCGTGATGACGTCGGGGCTGATTTGCTATGCACAAAACGCCGGGGCTGATGTGATGCAAAAACGCTAGGTCTTCTGTGGAGAGAAAACGCTAGGCTGCTGCGGGTGTTGGTCTTGCTGAGAAGTTGCTTGTTGAGCAAGGTGCTCCTGCTGCCTCTTCTGCCAATTAGTGCTAGCCTAGGTTTGCTTATATACAAACTTACTCAATTTTCCCTACCTACTTTCCAACAAAAGTCACTTAAAAATAATAAGTGAAAAATGTCAAAAATAGGGAAAATAGGTCTATGCACTGTAAAAATGCTCATGAGGGGTTCTGACTGGAATCTGCTGGTCATGCTGTGTGCAACCGGAGGATCTCCATCTAATCTAAGTGTCTGGACATGCACGGTCTGCGAACAGACTCACAAAAGTGCGAGAACACTTCTAAATCTAGACTAACTGGACTGATTGAACCCTTGTCGTGTTGTAGCTTGTCCACGGACACATAGGGTTGGATGTGTCACGTGACAGTGCCAGTCTTTGGGGCCAATATCTCTAGGCACGCAACTCCGCCGCCCAGTGTAAATCTATTGTGAATTGTGGACTGTTTTGAATTGGTTATTTGGTGCTGTCGCGATTGATTCTTGACTAAGAGTGTCCAAGTCTGTTACAGTGGTATCAGAGCACGGCCGATTTCTCTTCTGCAAGAAATCCGATCCCAAATTATTTTTTTTCCGTGGCACCTATGGCTTCACGCAAGAACAAGTCGACTCCCTCTGCATCCGGAGATGCGGCAAGGGATCACAACGAAGATTCCGGCAGAGAGTATGGCCCGCATCAGCCTACTCGGGCGGAGCGACGAGAGATAAAGCGTCGTCAATTGATCGGCAATGCAACAAAGATGATGCTCAGTTTTGCGAAGGACCCAAAATTGGCAAAATATATGAGCGAGACTTCTTTTCAGGAAGTGGACGAGCAGTGGCAGAAAACCACAACACCAACCCCGAAACCCGCTCTCAAGAAACCTTCTGCTCACAAGAAATATTCAGAGAAGGAATTAGAAGAGGTGGTTGATGCACGGATTGCTCAGCTTTTTGACGCGCAGAACAAAGCTAAAAAGCACGGCAAAAAGCAAAAGAAAGGCACTGACTTCTTGGGATATTTGGGTCGTCAGTCGACATTTGATAAGGCAAAGAAACAGAAGAAGCGTGTTCGATTTGAGGGAGTACCCAGTTCTTCTTCTTCTTCTTCTTCTTCTTCTGACAGTTCTTCTAGCTCTTCTGACTCGAGCGAAGAAGACAGAAAAGGCAAAAAGCGAAGCAAGAAACAACGCTTCGGAAAGGGCAAGAAAAAGGCAAGGAAGTCTAAATCTCGCCCAGTGAGTGACAATTCTGCAGAGGACTCGTCTACAAACAGTTCAGACTCTGACGACGGCAACTTTTATGCGAACAAGAAGAATTTTTATAAAGCCAACCAGTATGACTTTCTAGAAGACAAAAGCAAGAAAGTCCAAGAGTTTAAGGAGGTGGACAGTTAATTAAATTTGACACGTTTTCAGGATATAAAGATGCTTCGAAGGCTTTGTCTTTTATACAACAGTTTGACATCGCTTTCGCGGGAGGACGCTACTTAGAGCACTCCAAGATTCGGAGAGCTACCTCTTATTTTAAGGGGAATGCTCGAACTTGGTGGTCCACGCTTCTTTTAAACAAGACTGCGCCAGTTAAATGGCTGAAATTTAAGAAGCTTTTTATTTCTTCTTGGCTAACTCAAGAGTATGAACGCGATATACGAGCTGCTTGGAACCATCTTCGGATGACCAAGAGAGATACAGTGGACACTTATTGCGAGAGATTCTGGAGCTCTTTTCTACCCGCCTCTTCATTCAAGAAGATTTCGTTCAGAGAACAGATTGAGCAGTTTACCTTGGGTCTACCTACAGAGATCCGAGATCACTGTTTAGAACAGAAGTCAGCTTCTATTCAGTAGTTGATGAGTCGTGCGAAACGGGGCTTTGTCATTCACTCTAGCAGTCTGACCTACCCCACCAATGAGGTCATGACACAACGAGCCGAACAGACTTCAGCGAATGAAAGTAGAAAGTGAAAGAGCGACCTAGAAAAGAAGCATGCACAACCCAAGCTTACTCCTTAGGAGAGAGCTCGCTTCATCAGGGAGGGGAAGTGCTTTGGATGCGGGGAACATGGACATATCTCCGCGAAGTGCCCTAAAAAGACACAGAATGACAAGGACGACGAAAGGCTTGAGAGTTCGAGAGCAGTTGAGGAACGTGGAAGAAAAGGCAAGATGAAAACAGGATTGGTTCCAGATTGTGTGGGTACCGATCCCAACACCATGGACGAGAGTACAGAACTTTGCCGAGCTTGGGGCAAAGTGAAAGACCAAGAGGCCCTGATCTTCTCTGATGGAGGAGCCAAGGCCAACTTCATTTCACCAGAATTGGCGGCGCGGCTCGAGATTACTCCCGATCGGATGGGACCACTTGCGGAGGCTGTTCTAGAGGCACCCGGCAGGGACGTAAGCATTACACCTCTCATTGGCAAACTTTGGTTGCATTGTCAGGGGTAGTTGGGGCATGAGGATTTTTTCATAATGCCTTTGGAAGGTTGTGATGTTCTCTTGGGGATTCCCTGGTACCACAAGAACAACGCCGTGGTCGATTATCGGGCGAGGAAAGCGACATTGACTACAGAGAAGGGCAGAACCATTGTACTTGACATTAAACTGAAGGGCGAGTCTGTCCCTATTATATCGGCTTCGGCCATTTCTAAATTAAAGAAATCCAGTCTGTTTGTTTACTCGATCTTTATGAAAGAACTGAGTGATAAGGATAGGACAAATATGTCTAAACTTGATAAAGAACGCCAAGATTTAGATTTTCTCCACTCTCACGCCGATTGCTTCTCAGAGGGCCTACCAGGCGAGTTACCACTTGCTCTTCCTGAAGATCTTACCATTGATTTGATACCGGGAAGCACACCACCGAACCGGCCACCTTACCGCGTGAGCCGAGCACAGAATGAAGAGATTATGAACCAAGTGAAAGACCTCTTGGAAAAGGGTCTTGTCCAACACTTCACCGTATTGCTCTCCAGTGTTGTTGGTTTTGAAAGGCGGATCTTGGAGAATGTGCATCGATTATAGAGCTCTCAACAAAATCACCATCAAGAACAGATTTCCGATTCCTAGGATCAATGATATACTCAACAGATTACAGGGATCCTCGTTCCTTAGCAGGATGGATTTGAAGAGTGGATATCATCATATCAGAATCGCGTCGGGAGACGTCTACAAGACAGCTTTTCGGACGACTTTTGGGTTATTTGAGTTTTTGGTGATGCCTTTTGGCTTAACCAATGCTCCTGCGACATTTAACCGGATGATGGACTGGATTTTTCGAGAGTACAAGCTATTTGTTGGCACTTTCTTTGACGATATCATTGTTTTCTCCAAGAATGAGGCAAAACACAGAGATCATCTGATTCAGGTCTTTTAGGCATTACGAGATCACAAGTTAGTGATTAATGCAAAGAAAAGTGAATTTTTCCTACCAGAGATACACTTTTTGGGACACATTGTCTCAGCAGCGGGAGTGCAAATGGATCCGGCCAAGATGGAGACTATCCGTGATTGGCCCGATTTGAGGAATGTCCATGAAGTTAGAAGCTTCTTGGAACTGTGTTCGTACCACGGGCGGTTCATTCAAAAGTTTGCAGAGGTTGCTTCCCCTTTGCATATCTTCACACAGAAAGGAGTCCCTTTCTCGTGGGGACCCACAGAGGTGATTGCCTTTCAGACATTGAAAGAGAGATCGACTACGGGACCAGTTTTGACTTTGCAAGACTTGCAGAAGTCATTTGAAGTATATTGTGATGCTTGTGGTCGTAGTCTGGGTGCGGTCTTAATGCAAGAAGGCCATGTCATTGCTTACGAGAGCCGATTGTTCTCAAGGCCGAAAATGACAGCACAGATTTATGAGAAAGAGCTTTTGGCGGTTATCCATGCTCTTACTCAGTGGCGGCATTACCTACTCGGAGCGGATTTTACTGTCTTTACAGACCATCAGAGTTTGCGCTACTTCTTGTCACAGAAGCAGTTTTCGGAAAAGCAGATGCGGTGGGCGAACATCCTGTCACAGTTTCACTTCCAGATTGTCCATGTGCAGGGACAGAAGAATGTGGTGGCAAATGCTTTGTCTCAGAAGCCGTTGGTTCTGGCTATTTTCTGCGATACATCATAGGAGCTTCAAGGATATGGTCGACCAGTATGCCACAGATACAGATTTTGCAGACGTTTTCACACGGATACGGGATGGGGAGAGAGTAGCGGGATATTCCATTCGCGATGGCTACTTGATGGAAAAACCATGTTGTGCGTTACACAGCCGTTGAGGGAAAAGGTTATGACTGAATGCCACTATCCACCTTTTACGAGTCACCGCGGCATTGCTACCACCATGAAAGGGGTAGAGATATACTTCTTTTGGCCGAGACTCAAGAAGGATGTGGAAGAGTTTGTGCGCAGTTGCTTGGTATGCCAAAAAGTCAAGTTTGACAGGCATAAAGCACAGGGATTGTTACAGCCTTTACACATACCCACCCGCCCCTCGGAAAGTATTGCAATGGATTTCACTTTTGATCTCCCGAGAACATAGAGTGGTCACGATGGTATTTGGACTGTTATTGACAGATTTAGCAAGCAGGCTCATTTCATTCCAGTAAAGAAAACAATCAAGCCAAATCACTTAGCGAGACTATTTGTGGCCCAGATCTTCAGATTACATGGCATGCCTGAGACGATTGTCTCCGACAGAGACCCCAGATTTACGAGTTTGTTTTGGAAGACAATTTGGGAGAACATTGGCACGCGGTTGTAGTTCTCGTCATCTTTCCACCCGCAGACTGACGGGCAATCTGAGATTGCCAATTCAGTGGTTCTAGATTTATTGAAGTCTGATCAAAAGACTCAACGGGAAAAGTACCTACCTTTGGTGGAATTTGCCTACAATAACACGATACACTCTTCGACGGGGAAGGCGCCATTTGAGATTGTTGAAGGTGCTGCGAAGGTTCCACCCTTCCTAAGCACGAAAGATAAGATTTTTGAAGCGAATGCGTATACGTGAGACTTAGACACGGCTTTTGCCAAGGTCCATGAGGCTTTGCAGAAATCTCAAGAACGACAAAAAAAGGAAGCGGATCGCCATCGTCGCGATTTGAAATTGAAGGACGATAATTGGGTGCTCTTACGTTTTGAAAAGGCACGCCTGAGAAAGAAAAAGGGAAAGGAGAGGCTTTTTCCAAAGCTTAGTATGCGATACTACGGGCCTTTCCAGATCTCTGAAAAGATAAATGATGTCTCCTTCCGACTGAAACTGCAAGATTCACAATGCATTTCATGTGAGTCTCTTGAAACCTTTTAAAGGTGATGTGCTTGATGATGGGGAGCCTGATGAGCAACCCGAAGTGGAAGAAAACGAGGGGATCATTGTTCCTGAACAGATTTTGGCACATAAGGATACGAAGAATAAAGGTAAACTCAGAAGGCGGTTCTTGGTTAAGTTCAAGAACTATCCTGCATTGGATGCGAAGTGGATGGAGGAGGAGGACCTAGCAGATACTCCTCAGATTGTGAAACTTTACCTCGAGGCTTTTGGTTTAGCATAGTCTACTCCAAATGGAACCCAGAATTCAGCTTGGCCGGAGATCTGGTGCAGTGGGATGCACAAGAGGGGAGTTACTCCGCTCCTTTGTCAACAGATGCCTCGATTTTGATACTAGAGTCACTGATGTCTCTTTGAGCTTCAGGGATACTGAAAGCTGACAGTATTTTGCTGTATGACTTTATGAAATGGAATTCCTGAATATGATACTGATTTGTTCTTGACTTCTTGTAAGTGCAGGAACTGATAGACAAAATGACTGCAGAATTTTGGTCTACTTGATCTCGACTAGACATGGTTGCAATAGGGGTTAGCCAATCGGACATCGATGAGGATCCGACTGGATCTAGGTGCGATTGCTAGCTACATTGCCAATAAATCATGGTCTAAGATCCGAATGAATGTTGAATGTCATGTGATGTCCTGTGATGTCTAGTGATGTCCCGTGATGTCGTGTGATGTGACTGTCGATTGGTACATGTGCTAGATATGTGTTCCTAGTGCGTAGGTACTAACAGCCAGTGTCTGCTAAGACGGTTTATAGCCTCTGTCTGTTTTGCAAGCGTAATCGAGGGCGATTACAATGCTTTCAAGAGGGGGGTATGTCACAAAGTGATGACGTGGCTGCCCAAGAGCAGCAACCCTAACCCTAATTTCTGCCAAAAACCCTAACTGCTGAAGCCCTAATTTTGGAAACCCTAACCCTAAAACCTGCAAACCCTAATTTCTCCCAGAAACCCTAACTGCTGGAAACCCTAATTTTTGCTGGAAACCCTAATTTCCCTGCGGCAAAAATGCCATGTGGCAACAGTACGAACGCGGAATTTGCGGCGGAAATTACGGGCTGTCGACGGCAGCTTTTGACATTGCTTTTATCTACGCAATGGATGAGAGAAAGACACTTTTGCTTTATTTTTGAAGCTCAAGAGAGCTTGTGAGAGAGAAAGAGCCTCTGCTTTATTTTTAGGCTTTTGATTTTGAGCTTTTGGGGCTCTGCTTTTGGCATCCTTGTAAACAGATAAATAAGTGATTTGGGCTCCCACTCTGCAAAGCATCTGGACGCAGAGTCTGAGAGTGAGACCCAACCACTCCTGTACTTTGAACATTGATTAATACAAAAAGAAATACCGAAAGGGACGCAAGCCTTTGGGGCCAATATCTCTGGGCACGGAACTCCGTCGGGCCAGTGTAAATCTATTGTGAACTGTGAACTGTTTTGAAGTGGTTATTTGGTGTTGTCGCGATTGATTCTTGACTTGGAGTGTCCAAGTCTGTTACAGCTTGGCGCCTACCTAGCTTAGCATAGGGATCTTCAGGACCTCCGTGTCCTCAGCACCCAAGTACCTTCCGTCCCACGGTACCAAGTACCAAAGCACCCGCAGTACCAAGTACCCACAGTACCAAGCACCAAGTACCCGCATTACCCAGTCCTTAGCCTCACAGTACCACTACACCTCGTCAGTACCTGTCACAAAACTGATGACGTGGCATTACCACCCGCGGGCGGATAGATGATGTGGCAATTGATAGTACTGATTTTTGGAATTTGCGATTGCATGCTCATTGCTGACATGGCAGACAGTACCGATTTCCACGTTTTGCGTTGACAGTTGTTGATGTGGCAGGCTTACGGATTTTCGCAAATTATGCTGACTGCTTTTCTGGCAGATTTTTGGAACAAGTTGCTTTTGAGTTTACTGCTTTTGGGGCTCTGCTTTTGGCATTCCTTTAAAAATAAAAGAGCCCTAAGGGTCTCACTTCTCAAATTATATGGACATAGAGTTTGAGAGCACAGGACCCTTACGTGGGTTGTATTTTTCTCAAAGATTAATATAAGAAATACCGAAAGGGGCGTCACTCTATGGGGCCAATCTCTCTTGGCACGGAAACACGCTGGGCCGTGTCGATTCTCTCTTGAATTGTGAATTGTTTTTAAGTGAATCTCTATTGTGTCGCGACAGAATCTAGACTTGGGGTGTCCAAGTTTGTTACAATACCCAGCATCAGTAGCATCAAGTATCCATTAGCATTTCAGCATCTCAGCATTTAGTCATTGTATTAGCATTTTGTGCAAGTAATAAAGCAAGTGCTTGCTCTGGCAACAAAGCAAGGGGGCCCTTGAGGGTGGTTGAAACCCAACATGCCATGTTCTACTCTCTCTCTCTCTCTCTCTCTCTCTCTCTCTCTCTCTCTCTCTCTCTCTCTCTCTCTCTCTCTCTCGCGCGCGCTGCCCCCTGCTTTGTCTATCGCCCCCTCTGCCTTGCGCTCCCGCTAACATTTCATTTCATTTCATCTCTCGCGCTGTCCGCCCGCCCCCCCCCCCCCCCCCCCCCCCCCCCTCTGTCTATCACGCACCCACCCCCCCTTTGTCTATCGCGGGTTAATCCCCCTGTCTATCGCGCGCCCCCCCCTTTGTGTCTATCGCGGGCTAATTTTCAGCCTTTTAAGTTTTGATTTATTGCCTTTAGTCTATTGCCCACTCCCCCCCCCCCCCCACCTCACTCTATCGCCTATCGCTCCCGCCCCCCCCCCCCCCCCCCCCCCCCGACTGCTTCTCTCTCTCTCTCACACTCTCTCTCTGCCCCCCCCCCCCCCCCAGGCTGCTTTCTCTCTCTCTCTCTCTCTCTCTCTCTCTCTCTCTCTCTCTCTCTCTCTCTCTCTCTCTCTCTCTCTCTCTCTCTCTCTCTCTCTCTCTCGCGGGACTGTAGCAGCAAGCCCAACCTCCCTCGCGGGACTGTAGCAGCAGCCCAGCCTCCCTCTGTTCACGCAGCGCCACAGCAGGAGCATCGTCAGGACTTTAATCTCTCTCTCTCTCTCTCTCTCTCTCTCTCTCTCTCTCTCTCTCTCTCTCTCTCTCTCTCTCTCTCTCTCTCTCTCTCTCTCTCTCTCTCTCTCTCTCTCTCTCTCTCTCTCTAGAGAGAGGCAGTCCCAGAGACACATTACAGATTTCTTTTCACTAGATATGGGTTAGCCAGAGGAGCAGCCACCACTGCAGAGCTCGTCCCACACTCATTCGACCACTACTGGCACCATTTCTTCCATTATTGTTTCACACACTGTTACATCCAGTTTACCGGGTACCTATTGTATCAGCTGCTACACCCACGTAGTTTTAGATTGTAGTAGTAGTAGTAGTATTTTGTTCCACTTCTAGTTCTTTTCTAGTTCTTTTGTACCCAGACATGGTATTAGATTCACTATTTTGTAACTGATTGGTCTCATAGGTCATTTTGGCCTTTTGAAGACGTTAATATAACATTTCATTTCATTTCATTTCTCTCTCTCTCTCTCTCTCTCTCTCTCTCTCTCTCTCTCTCTCTCTCTCTCTCTCTCTCTCTCTCTCTCTCTCTCTCTCTCTCTCTCTCTCTCTCTCTCTCTCTCTCTCTCTCTCTCTCTCTCTCTCTCTCTCTCTCTCTCTCTCGGGACTGTAGCAGCAAGCCCAACCTCCCTCGCGGGACTGTAGCAGCAGCCCAGCCTCCCTCTGTTCACGCAGCAATACAGCAGGAGCATCGTCAGGACTTTAATCCCTCTCTTTGTGCAGCAGCGCGCCCATCTTTGAACACATGGCGGACTGCAATGACTGAGGACGTACAGAGCGCGCAGCCTCGGCAGGTCAGCTTGAATTTTATAATTTTATAATGGAAAATGATTCTTTGAGCCACACCGTAATGGATCAACGTCAAGGTCATGAATGCTTGATGGATGTTGCACAAACTGTCACACTTGAAGAAGACCCTGCACAGGACACGCAAGCCGCCAATGTCTCACCTGTTTGCAAGCCAAGAGCAAAGGTAACCTTCATGCTCACGAATAAGCGGATGGCGCTGATGGAGAGGGAAATGAAGGAGTGGAAAACAGAGATGGAAGGATGGTGGAAGGAGAAGGCCAACCTCCTGCAGATGGTCTTCAATGAAGGCGCACAATGGAAGAAGGAGAAAGAGAGCCTTAAAACAGAAATACGGACACTCAAAGAAGAAGTCTCAGCCCTCAAAGAGGAGAACCCAAATGCCGAGATACAAGCACTCAAAAAAGGAGTCTCAGCCCTTAAACAGGAGTTTGCTGATAGAGTAAGCAATGGAATAGAGGAAGGCGAATTTCAACCCTCGGTAATAGATGAAATCAAGGAAATTAAGGAACAAGTAAGGATGATCACAGAGGAAGAGAAACTGAGTGTGGGAAAGACATCTTCATGGGCGGAGATGATAACCAGGACACAGAAAATGGCGGACGAGGCTGAAAAATGGATTGAGGTCGCCAAGAAAGGGAAAGGTCAAGAACCTCCTTGTACACCGACGATTATAAACATGACTCTCGAAGAGGAACAAAGAAGGCGGATGCAAGCATTGCATGTGAGAGTGACCGGTCTCAAGGACATAAACAATGTGGAGAAAGAGCTCACAAGCCTTACATCCATGATGGGGATGGAGAAGCCTTTGCACACAAAGGCATGGAGGGTAGGTAAGAAAAGTGATGGCACGGGAGAGTCTTCAAAGGGGAGAGCTCTCATACTACGCTTCCCCTCGTTGGAAGAGAAGAAGGAATTCTTGAGGAGGAGGCTTACTCTCAAAAAGACAGGTATTTTCCTCGGTGATGACCTGACTCTCTCACGGCTCACACATATGAGAGAGGTAATGCCAGAGATTACAACGGCAAGGGAGAAGGGAAAGATAGCCTTCTACAGAGATGGACGGGTGGTGATTTTAGAGCGGCGTACTGCATGACGGTGCGAGACATATGGGACCACATTGAAGATGGCTACCTGGAATTGTAATGGGTCTATGAGATTGGACGTGGGTGCATTTGAGGAGAGTCTCAAAGACAAGGATATTGTGTTCTTCTCAAAGACTCATCAGGCCCCTGGACAAGTAATGCCACATGTGGTGGGATACAGATGGGAAACAGCTCACAGGACAAATGCGAGATCTGAGCATGGGAGTAGAGGCTCAGGAGGAGTAGCAGTGCTATTCAGAGAGGAACTACAACCATTACTGCATATTGTACGAAGAGATGATCATGCTAGATATATGTGGGTGAGACTGAGAGCTGACACAGGTCGATTCCTATATGTTGCCATATGTTATTTTCCTCCCAGTACATCAATGTATGCCGCACCCTGAGGGCAGTCGCCTTTCTCTATCCTAGATGATGACATTTGGGAGTTCTCTAGGGATGGTGATATCATTCTCCTAGGGGACTTTAATGCCCGAACAGGCAACTTGCAGACAGTCTTCTACGACACTTCAGATGAGATGCTTAGAGAGCTGGATGTGGGCGAGTTGAGACTTGACAGATGCTCAGATGACAGAGAGCAAAAGGAGTATGGGAGATACCTCATGGAAATGACGACTACACATGGATTAGCCATACTTAATGGCTTACAGCGATTTCCCGGAGCAGCCGGTTTCACATGCTTTCCACATAGACATGGGGCCAGTACTGTGGATTATGTTATGACACAACCGAGCTTTGTCCCCTGCATTCAGGACTTCACAGTGGGAGCCAGGCCAGTGGGCATAGCAGTAGATCATGCTCTCTTGACACTATCCGTTAAATTTAAGTATAGTACAACCCAGACATCAAGAGGCAGGTCACACACCCGCTATACATTTACACCAGAGACTGATTTCGTTTATTCAGAGGAGATCTAGGACCGTCTATTGGAAGGCACAGCTGGCACAAATGGTACATGCCTCTCCGTGGAAGAGTGCACCACTCTACTGACTAAGACACTGCATGGGGCTGCATCAGTGGTATACCCACACACTCAGCCGGGCAAGAAACGACATTCTGGGAGCATGCCCCAGAATAGTTGGTATGATGAGGAGTGCAGAGAGATGAGAGCCCAGTTTCAGAGGGATCTTCTTTTAGGAGGCATCACTTACAAACAGTCTTGGATTGCTTTCCGACGCCTTATGCGACGGAAGAAGCGAGCTTACCTAGCTTAGATGGAGCGAGACTTGTATCAGATGTTCTTGAGCAGGGACTCAGGAGAGGCATGGAGACTCTTCCATGAACACTCCCCTCCCCCAGTGATTACTTCACCTGAGGTGTGGGGCCAATATGCGACATCATTATATACGGTCCCTGGATAGGAACCCCTTCCAGACCCTACCAAGCCTTGCCCAGCTACGAGCACTTTTACTCCTGAGATGGTACAAAAGGCCATTGACAGGATGAAGACCGGAAAGGCATATGATCATGACGGTCTAGTAGCGGAGCACTTTATACATGCCAGGGATATGCTGATGGAGGTTCTCGCAGTGTTGTTCAATCGTGCCATGTGTGAGGGATTACCTGAGACTTGGAGGTTGTCTAATATTGTGCCCATCTTCAAGGCTGGTGACCCTACAGAGCCCGGGAACTACCGCACTATTATGGTTGGACACACATTGGCACGGTTGTATGCATCTATCCTGGGGCAACACTTGAGTAATTGGGTAGAGGGCGAGGGGGTACGAGCGAAAGGTCAAGCCGGCTTCAGGAGGGGTTTCTCCACTCTTGATCATATTCTGACACTCAGGGCCATCATTGAGGAGGGCAGAGCACATGGGAGACGGATCTACTATAGCTTTGTGGATTTTCGTAAAGCATTTGACATGGTACCAAGAGCTCGATTGATGCGCAGATTACAGGAGATGGGGGTGCCCATAGAGGTGATTTGGGGGATTATGGCTTTGTACAGATCAGTGATGGGACATGTACGCACTCCGGAAGGGGTATCTGATCTAGTTCACTCTACTATTGGAGTGAAACAGGGCTACTCATTGTCTCCTACTCTTTTTGGTATGTATGTTGATGAGGTGTCTGATTACATCGACAGAGAGGGTGACAGAGGTGCACAGCTGGCAGGGACGTGGATCCCATTGTTGCTATATGCTGATGATATTGTGCTGATATCCGACTCACCAGAAGGTATGCAACGACAGTTGGATGCACTACGCAGTTTTGCAAAGGATAGTGGATTGTGTGTAAACCTAGGTAAAACCAAGGTTATGGTGTTTAACACCACACCGCAATGGGTCAAGAGATCAGTACCTACTTTCAAATATGGTCAGGAGATTGTGGAGTATACAGATGCATACACTTACCTGGGGGTAGTCTTTACTGGGCCGAGATTTTCCTTGAGAAGAGCGGCAGAGACTAGACTAACCAAAGCTGGTGCGGCTCTGGGAGGAATGGAGAGGATGTGTTCGCAGGTTCAGTTCCAGGAACCTAGGACAAAGTTATGGCTCTTTGATACTCTGGTTGCCTCTACTATGTTATATGGGGTGCAGGTTTGGGGACCTTCTGTAGGCCAGGAGGGTTGGAGGCGTATGGAGAAGCCCCTGGTATCTATGATCTCTCGGCTGATTAGAGCCAAGGCTTCCGTACCACATGATATCATTCGAGCGGAATTAGTTGCTCCCCCTATGGTGATTGAGGCACTTGCTAGATCAGTTTCTTTTGTACAGAGTCTGTGGGATACTACCAAAGACAGATATGCTAGGGTGGCTCTAGAGTCCTCCAGACAATTAGCTCTTAATGGGGATACATCATGCTGGTATGCACAGATGGCATCATGGTTTCAGACACATGGTTTCACCATGGACAGGTTGCCTCCTTTTCAATACTCTCTACAGGCACCCTTGAGGTCTTTGATGCGGGTAGAGATTAATAGACTCATTCGTCAGGATCTGATTCAACTGGACACAAGGAGGACATGGATAGAGCCGATACAGGAGTTGGGCGCAAAGATGGCTTTCTATAGAGAGCATTTTCTCCACCTCACAGGGGATGGGTTTGTGATTCGACCTAGTTATATGGACAGGCATCTTTCTCATGGTGTCCGATGTGCCATTGGCCAGATACGCACGTCCTCACATCAGCTCGAGATTGAGACTGGCAGATTCAGAGGGACACCAGCAAATAGCAGGATATGCCGCTTATGCCATCTACAGCCAAAGACAGAGGTACATTACATATGTCATTGCACAGTGTACTATGAGATACGAGGCCGTTTTCATTGTCTATTCAGAGAAGGTTTTGGGCCACTATCTAGGGTCATGAGTTATGAGGATCAGAGATGTCTTGGGCTATATCTACTTGAGCTACACAGGCATAGAGAAACTTTATTGAGGAGAGCTGAAGAGAGACAACCCCAGAGACAGATCACAGATTTCTTTACACTAGATACTGAACACCCAGAAGAACAGACAGAGGAGCAACCAACAGTGGAGTGGTCTCCCCGCACTACTGGCATTCTCATAGACCGTGCAGTGGACCTAGGGAGATCTAGATGACACCGATGGAGAAGAGGAGCTACACAGTTTCGAAGGAGGCTACAGCAAAGGATTCGAGCCATACTTTTTCGTCGTCCAGAGTGCAGATGAAGATGGATCTCTATGCAGATAGATCTCTACTTCCCTCCCAAATTGTCTATACATTGTATAGCTCAGTTCACACGTTTCACGCCTCTCGGCTTTCATACCTATCCGCTTAGTTTAGGATTCCGCAGTATTTATATCTTGTTATCCCTAGTTTAGTTTAATTTATTTTGTTAATCTGACTTGATATCAGATACACCGCATTGTAACTTCCTGGTCTCATAGGTCACTTTGGCCTTTTGAAGACGTTAATATAACATTTCATTCTCTCTCTCTCTCTCTCTCTCTCTCTCTCTCTCTCTCTCTCTCTCTCTCTCTCTCTCTCTCTCTCTCTCTCTCTCTCTCTCTCTCTCTCTCTCTCTCTCTCTCTCTCTCTCTCTCTCGTGACTCTCTCATTCATTGTGTTCAGTTTCAATTCAGTTTCTCTTTTCAAGTGAAGTAAAGTAACCCTTGTGTTTGTGTGCGGGGTACTAGATCCGAGCAAAACTCTTTCTGTTGCACCTAACAGGAGACCTGTAACAGATGGTTTCTGTGATCTGCCTCTCTTGGAGAAGATGATGATATCGTGAAAAAAAGTGCCCACAAATGAACTGTACTCTCTGAAAATCATGTCCATCATGTGGTTGAATGCAGCCGGAGCATTCGTGAGACCAGAAGGCATCACCAAATACTCATACAGACCAAAAGACATCCTGAAAGATATCTTGTAGACATCCCTAGAAGCAATTCGGATCTGATGATAACCAATCTTCATATCAATTCTCCTAAAGCAAGTAGAACCCTGAAGCCTGTCTAGTATATCATCGATCCTCGGAATAGGGAATCTGATCTTGAAGGTGATTTTGTTGAGAGCTCTATAGTCAATGCACATTCTCCAAGATCCATCTTTCTTAAGAACCAACAACACAGGCGAACAAAATGGTGAAGTACTGGGCTGGATAAGACTCTTCTCAAGAAGCTCTCTCACCTAGTTCATAATTTCTTCATCTGGGCTCAGCTAACTCGGTCAGGTGGCCGGTTCAATGGTGTACAGCTTGGAATCAAATCAATCATGTAATCTTCAAGACGCGGAGGAGATAACTCTCCTGGTAAGCCTTCAGAGAAACAATCAGGCTGAGCTTGCAAAAAATCTTATCGTTCCTTTAAATTAAGCCAAACCTCATCTGTCATAGCTGCAGGCTTTGCATCTTGCAATGCACCATCGCAATCTTTTAAGAAAAGAATGCCCTGCTGCATTCACTTTTATGCACAAAAAACAAAAAACTCACCCAATTTATGCTACGTAAGTTTGTGAAGTCCAAAAACTCAAGTGATGAGGTTTTTGGGACTCTTTTATTAAAATGTGTCATTTGGTCACTTGGACAATGTGAAACCTTTAAAAATAGTCCAAGTGGCCCAAAGGCCAATAAATAAAGTATAATCATAGTAACAGGGGACGCCCCTTTTCGGGCTTCCTGTCCCCACTTACCGTCCCGCCCTCTTTTTTACACTAAAAATCCATTTGAGCCCCATCCCCCGTTCCCATCCCAGAATGCGTCCCTTGTGACTACGAGTATAAATCCTATATAGGCAATGGCGAGCTAAAAATATACTGAAAATATATTTGCGAAGCTCTCGAGTAGAGCTACGCGACGTTCCGGAGGAGGTCGGGAGCGACCTCTGGGCATTTACCCCCAACATAAGCTACTCAATACTCTTCGCAGTCAGTGGGATTCTTCAGCCGGCAATGCAACGCAGCAGCATCGATGCATCTTCCTTCACACATGGGTGAGACCATCAGCTCTTTTCAGCAAAGACCATGCCCACATCACAGGACATTATGCACCCACCCACTAATTCATCTTACACTCATCGTACATACCACCTTGATGTTTACATAGCCTACACATTGTTACCTCACTTTTGTACTTCCTCTCGATGATTGGCCACTGAGCATTGCCATGCCTTTGAAGGAAGATCGACATTGGATACACGAGAATTCCGATCTTGAGTACCAAGATCTACTTGCCTCTTATGCGGATATGGAAGGAGTTGGAGACAGGATCCCTAACCTCTCCTGCATTCGCATTCACATTCGCATGTAGAGTGCAATGTGCATCCACTTCCGTCGACAAGAAACCCTTGGATTTTTCTCTGAGCACCCTTACCTTTCAACTTCACCCGCAATGTTTGAACGACAAGTAATAAGTGACTTTTCATTAATACCCTTGTTGGAATGTAGTAGGGCAAATGGCTAGAGAAACTATAAAAGAAACCCATTGGGCGCTCAGTAGAAGGAGATGAATGCAGAGACACAAGGAGGTACGCGCCCAATCGGGAACACCTCAGGAGCTCTAGCGTTTTCTCCAGGATCAGCCCAGCGTTTGCAGCCCAAAAAACCAGAGTTTTCAGATCAGCCCTGAACCTCGCCCTATCGCACCCTTCCCGGTTGTAGAACCTCGCCACATCCACAATCATCACCCAGATCAGCCTAGCGTTTTCGGTTTCCGCCCAAAGCAGCCAATGCTTTGCAGATTCGGCCCAGATCAGCTAGCGTTTTTGCGTTCCAGCTTCGCATGCATTGACGGTGGCGAATCCTCGCCACAGTACCGCCGCAGTAACAGATCTCTAGCAGAAGTACCTAGCGTTTTCAGGTTTCCGGCTTGTCGTCGTCATCAAGTACCACATCATCAATACCCATTAGCATTAGCATCTCAACATCCAATCATTGTATGAGCATTTGTGCAAGAATAAAGAAAGTACTTGCTCTGACAACAAAGCAAGGGGGCCCTTGAGGGTTGGGACCCGACATCCCTGTGTCGTCTCTTTTCTCTCTTTTGTCTCTCTCTTTCTTTCAGTTCTTTCTAGTGAAGTAAAGTGTCCCTTGTGTTTGTGTGGAGTACTAGATCCGAGCTAAATCCTTACACACTTCCGTTGCACCCAACAATGTCACCTAAGAAGAATGCCATCTTGAGCACCTGTTGCCTCATAGAATATTGAACCGTAGACCACTCTACGTCCAAGAATCCCCATTTGTGAACTATGAACACATCACGTCCAAACTATCCTAGATAACGAACTTTGAAACACATCCTGTCCATAATACAGCCAACAACAATGGATTGGCGCGCACATCCATAGTGTTTTAGATACGTCGCATTGGTTCCTTGCCAAATGCATGTGCATTGAACTCTAACCCGCGAGTTTAAACACCGATAACTTGAACTCCAACACATGGGCCCAAATCATTTGTAGGGAGCATTGTTTGCCTCTCTCTGCCACTCACAAGCTTCTCCTTGGCTGAAGCTAGTGGCAGCAACGGCATCCACTTAACTAGAAGGCTGGAGTCCTTGCTAGTGTAGTCACACCAACAGACTCCTTATCGTCAAGGAAAAGACTCCTTATCATCCTTCATTGAGTCATTATCACTACTTTCCTCATCATGCTTTCCTTTGCCTTTGTCCTTTGTAGAGCTTTTGGCTTCGCCTTGGATCTGTAATCTGTAGACAAATGACCACGCTTCCCACAATTGTAACACGGCTAGTGGACTTCTTTCTGGAATCCAAAGCAACAAATGCTTCACCACATTTGTCAAAAACTCAAACTTTGCCTTGAGCGATTAACATGGCTTCCTCCTCAATGAGAAAACAGCTGAGAACATCAAATTCCAGCAACCAATAGCTGATCATGAATAGCCTTAGCCTCCATGGAACTTTCGCTTGAAAACTTGATGATAAATAATTGTCCAAGAAGGGTGAACACTTTTTTTTTTTTCCGAGAAAAAGATCCTTCTATTAGTGAATGAAAACTGCCCATAGGGCTACAACCACCTCTGCAAGAGAGGGCTACAACAAGCATGATGGGGAGACTCTCCCAATGAAAAAACAGCATATATACAATGAGGCTAAATCAAGAGATGGGGGGAGGGAAGAGCCACATAGGTGGACAGTAGTGCCATCTGAGCACCCCCTGGACTATGGTGTAGAAAGCATAGTTACCCGGAACGCGGAACGGGAACGGCAACGGGATCCCCGCGGAACGGGGGAATGGCTAGGGGTCCGGAACGGGAACGTCGCGGAACGGGAGGTATAAAAAACACCCAAATAGTGTAATTTTTAGCTCCTTGTGTTTAAATACAAGGAGTATTAGAGTGCTTTGACTCTAATACTCACAAAAAACTCGTTTTGAAGACCATTCAACCTTGCTATGACTAGATGATGAGAGAGAGAGAGAGAGAGAGAGAGTGAGATGGAGAGGGAGAGATTTGAGAGAGTGGGAGGGAGAGAAAGAGAGCTTGAAGGCTTGAAGCCTTGAGCCTTGAGAGAGTGAGTCTTGAGAGGGAGAGATCTTGAGAGTGAGAGGGAGAGAGCTTGAGCCTTGAGGATTAGCTTGTGAAGAGAAAGGGGGAGGGGGGTGCATTTTATGAGTCCTTGAGGCCTTGCACACTTTCAAAAGAAGCCCAAACATTTACTTCAATTTTTTCAATTTTTGCCAAATTTGTTTGTAGCCGTTGGCTGTTCCAGGCTCCGGGGGCGTTTCGGAACGTTCCGGAACGGCCGTTCCGGTTTGCATTGGCCACCCGGAACGTCACACATTCCGGGACGTTCCGGAACGTTCGGGAAGGGAACTGCCCCCCGGAACGCCGGAACGGGGGCTAGGGGGCGTTCCCCGGTAACTATGGTAGAAAGGCCCAGGGCGCCAGAGTCGAAGGATAGCCTCGCGGCGCTCCCGCATGCGGTCGGAGCTGCCCTGTAGTCCCTCAAGCTGTCCTCTAAGAGTATGGATCAGCTCTAACCAAAAGTCACGAACAGTCTCTGCTGATGGCACAGGGCGAGCCTCAAAGATGCGGAAACAACGGGCCCGCCAGATGAACCAAAGTGTCAGGCCACTAATGAGCTCCCAACACTCCTCTCTCTCACTGCACCACTCCTGTGGAGTAAGCTCTGAAGCAGGCTGGAGTGTAGGTGGCCCCCCCTGCATCACTATCATCCTGCTAGTGGAAGATAGCTCAAACTGAAGTGCCGGGCCCGTGAGGGTGGACCAAGCCGTTGCCCCCCAAGTGTATTGTCGAGCCGTGGAGAGAGCAGGCATCAGCCGAAGAGCTCGTAGCCACACCTGCTGGGCTGAGGGACAGTCCCAAAGACAGTGACGCTGACTCTCCACCAAATGGTCACAAGCTGCACATGTGGCCGAGAGACCACTATGCACTAGCCAGCTCCCTACTGCTGTGGCTCTATGTGCGACCAGCCACTGAAACAAGGTGACTCGCCTCGGCTGTCTGGAGTCCCACAACCTCTACCAAAAGTCTGCCAAGAACTCGACTGTGAGACCCTCCTCCCAATGACGTGCTACAGCGGGGAGGGCCTCTCTCTGTGCTGCTAGTATATGACATCGTAGAATCTCCAAAGTCTGTATAGATGGAAACATGTCCTTTGTAGGAGATTCTGCAATGGCCGACATTGCCTTCGCATTGCTCGCATCCCAATCAACACGTGATTTTAGATGCTCCTCATCCTAAAGAGGGGTGTACCTGTTGTAAATATTCCTTGTATGACACAGCTTCGAGTTGTCGACTATATCCCATAAGCCTTTCTGCGCGAACAAGAGTCGCAGTATCAAATTCCAATGAGCGTAATTATCGCCGTTTTATTTGCGCTCAAGCAAGGGAGGGACATGTTGCAGGTACAAGACCTGGAGAAAAAACCATCTTCTTCTTGCACTTCAAAAGACCTCATTCCCAAGCCACTCCAAAAGATTCTGCTAAAAAAGGGGCTCCAAAATCCTTACTTCCAAATCACCAAGACTTTGTTGACTTTAGACTTTGTTGACTTTCAACCTATTCGCTTCCCTAAGGCACGAACCATTCTCTACATAAAACATTTAAAAACGCTAAGACAAAACGGGGGGGGAGATCCACCGCCGTCAAGCGGAGCTCGGGTAGCGTTTCGAAACACAAGGGAGAGTCGCCTAGCTGTCATCGTCGCACTTGCAAACCCTAGCGTTTCAAGCGCCCAAGATTCCAGCAAGAGATAGTGTCACGTGACACATCCCAACCCTATGTGTCCGTGGACAAGGTACACCACAGCAGGGTTCAGTCAGTTCAGTCAAGTCTAGATTAGCAGTGATATGGCACTTTTGTGAGTCTATTCATAGACCGTGCATGCCCAGTCACTTACCATAGATGCATATCCTCCGGTTGCACATAGCATGATCATCAGTATTCCCTTCAGAATCCATCAGATTCAGTCAGGGGAATTTTCGAGTGCATTTAGCCTATTTTCCTATTTTTGGTTATTTTCACTTATTATTTTTAAGTGACTTTCCAACAAAAGTAGGTAGGGCAATTTTGCTAAGTTAATATATAAGCAAACCCAAGTTAGCACTTTCTGGCAGAAGAGGCAGCAGGAGCTTCCCGCTCAACAAGCAACTTCTCAACAGTATCCCCCAGCACCCCCAGCGTTTTGGATCCCCATCCTCGCCGGGCAAGTTCCCATCCTTGGCGTTTCCTCATTTGCAGACCATCACCATCAGCAATTTCAGCGTTTTTAGCATTGGAAAAGCCTGCAGTCCAGCGTTTTTCAACCTCATCAGAGCATTAGCAATATCAGCCAAAAACGCCAGCAGACATCAGCCTTTGGTAGCGTTTTTGCAGCAGGTAATCAGCCCATTAAAACGCAGCCTTGACTTGCAGATCTGCAGCGTTTTCAGCCTGCAACAGCCATATAAAAACGCAGCCTGACCCCCTTGACATCAGCGTTTTTATTCAGCCAAGAACCATCGACAAAAACAGTCAATTTCAGCCCCGAAACAGCCATGAAATTCAGCAAATAAAAGACCACAGATTTCAGCCTAAGTCGTCGTCGTCATCACCGTCGTCGTCATCGGCATAGTCCAAGTTGCATCAGTCCATTGCATACGTATTGTACACCTTTGTGCAATCAAAGTAGACCACTCTCGCCGACGAGAGTGGGGCCTTCGGAGGAGGGTTTTACAACCTCTCGGTGTCGTATATCTTCTCGCTCCTTCTCTGAGTCTCATTCACTTGCACGCACAATATCCACTCACTTTGTTCGTGATCATAGCACTCCATAAAGACGGAAGGCTCTCTCCTTCCCTAAGAACTAAAAGGAACCTTGAGCAATAAAGATCACTAATCTTTAGAAAATACAACATTCATTCCGCTGCACCTTACATTGGTATCAGAGCTTTGGAAGTGTTCTGCATTACTCAAGGGAGGAACCACAAGAATTTTTTTTTGCTTGTTGCGGTCGCACGAACCCAACTTCGCTTGGGCGTGGCGATCCCTAATCATGTTTTGTTGAAGAGTGACAGGAATCCCAAGAAAGAAGGGCTTGTCCAGCCTCCCCTTGTGTCTCTTTTCACTCATTGAGAGCGGACCGTGCACTTAGCGGCCGGCCAATCGACGTGAGGTGGGAAAAAGCAACCTTGGTGTGAGCGCAAGGCCGCCAAGGGGAGCGCCCGCAGAAAGGAGTAGAACTCGGGTGAAGAGAAGATCCTTCTCCAACGCGATTTGCAAGCGAAAGAACACCTCAAGAACCCAAGAACCAAGACCCTCAAGAACCCAAGTTCCTCGTGAACTTAAGAACCAAAGATCATAGTGCATGGTCGTCACCCGAAGCGGAATGGATACTTCGCATACAGGTGATGAGCATGAGAGAGGCGACGAAGACTCTTCCCCACCCGGAGATGATTTCCCTCCCCCTTCGCCATCTACGCCACCAAGTGCACCAAACCCTATGGAGGCAATGGTCAAGCAGATGATGGCCATGATGGATAGACAAGAAGCAAATTGCCTTGCTCAGGACCATGAGCACGCCGAAAGAGCCCGTGAGCGCGACAACAGAATTGCATGAATGGCCGCAGACCAAGCAGCCAAGGACCGCGAGCGCGACGACAGAAATGCAAGATTTGTCGCACAACAAGAAGAAAATCGCATTGCTTTAGACCGCGAACGCGACGCAAGAAAAGAAAGAAAAGAACTACGAAAGAAGGAAGCGGCAGCACGAGCTGCAGCCTTGGAGGCTGAGCGTGAAGCTCGACGAGAGCTACGCACTCAAGAATTGCTTGCCCAAGACTGGATTCCAAACATCCAGTCACAGAAAAGTTGACTTTCAGTAAGTATGACGGTAAGATGGATGCTAAGGTTATTCATTCCTGGTTGCATCAATTTAATGCTTATTTTGCGACAACTAAGAAGACAGGAAATAGCAAAGTTTTGACGGCAGCTATGTACCTTGCCGGTGATGCCATCAATTGGTACACGCATGGCAAGAGGCACAGCTAGCTGCGCACCTAGAGGCAGCCGACGATTTCACGCCCCTCTCTTTTAGTTGGGCTGATTTCCAAGACAAGCTCAAGGCGCGGTTTATGCCACCTTAGTACCTCGCACAACTACGCATGTCGGATGATGAGTGCAAAGAAGCTTTTCTCTTTGGATTGGACGAGTATATCAAGTACGATGTCGAGGTACTTGATCCAATCAATCTCAACAAGGCGGTAGCGATTGCTCTCACACAAGAGATGAAGCACAACAAGGGAAAGCCTAAGGAGAACAAGGCTTCCACAAGTACCTCACAGACTTCTCAGAACGGTAAGAATGGTAAGAATGATAACTCTTATAACCAATCTTCCAACAGTCTCTCATCAAAGAATTCTTCCAATGGATCTAAGGGTAAGGCTAACACAACTGCTAAACCTAAGCTTACTCCAGATGAAAAGGTAGCACAAGGAATTGTAGGAGGATACATCACTTCGGAAGAACAAAGCACTTATTCTAAGGAAGGTCGTTGTTTTCATTGTCACATTAAGGGTCACATAAAAAGAACATGTCCTAAGCTTGAATCGAATGAATCTAAAGAACCCAGAGCACCCACTACATCTGTCAATGCAATGAATGATAACACGAGTGTGCGCCAAGTTTCGCAGGACCCTCCCATTGATGAACGTTAAATGTTATGGTCATACGTCAGGGCACCGTTTTGTCATATTGTTTGACCCAGGTAGTATGCATGATGTGATCAGTTCTTCTCTTGTTGAGAGAGCCCGCCTCGAAGTTAGTCTGAGATCTCCTATCGAGGTCTCTGGCTTTCGTCCTGGTATGGACGCTCTCATTACGGAGGAGTGCCTTGATGTGTTGTTTGCAATTCAACAGACTGCCTTCACTAGAATATTTGTTGTTTTTCCTCTCTCAGGATGTGATATGATTTTGGGGATTCGATGGTTTCGTGAGACTAACGCTCTCATTGATTTTGAGGCTAACACTTTAACTCTCAATGCCAAAAGTGATTCTCCTAGTGTCTTTCATGGAGTGGACATTGCTCCTTCTCTATCTCTCATTGCTAATATGCAGGACAAGGTTGAAAGGATTCGGGATAAGGAGATTCTCTCAATCTCTTTTTCTCCACAGCATGACACACAGAATTTGCATGATTATGACAAGCATGATGATTTGAATGATAATGATTTGCATAATGATTAGGATAAAAAGAACCAGCATGATAAATTGCATGAAGATGATGTGATTGTTCACAAGGATGATGTGTTAGTGGATGCTTTTCCTAGCGAAGCTAACCTTGTTGTAGATTCGATCAATCACGAAGAACCGATCTTGGCTTTCGAGTCGAGGTCCAAAGAACCCCCACAAGACGATTCGATCATTCAGAAAGAAGTGATCTTGGCTCTCGAGCCTTGGTCCAAGAAACCATCACAGGAAGTATTATGTGTTCGCATGATTGATACGCACACATTGTTTGAGTGTTTCATTCGTGACGGTTTCCTGTATTTCAGTCAACATCGTTATGTGATCCCTTTTCCTAGACATGACATATTGTATGTTGAGCACGTTTCTCTCATGGATAAGCACGAATATATACGGATTTTTCGTGAAAAGCTGAAAAGTTTGTATGTAAGGAAGTCACATTCCATGTCTCTTCCTTGGCATGACACATTTTTCGAAAGAGCACATGATAGTATGAGCACCAAGCATGGGCATTTCCATTGTGATTTGCCACAGTTGATTGATTTCGATCAAACAGAAAAGATTCAAGCGCATTGTTTGCATGTGTTTGATGAACGGGTTGTCACTCCGTCTCTATGTTCATTTACATTGCATACACAGTCTTTAGAGAAGACAAGATTTGTTTCCTTCACTTTACATGGAATGGGTATGTTCATGGTTTTGTGTTGGAGATGGTGTCAGGAATTTTCAGCCATGGAGATTCTTGAAGACGAAAGAAGCAGGACTCTACACAAAGTTGACGCATCAAAGGAGCCACAGAAGACTTTGTGTCGCTTTCGGTGCGGCCCATAGAAGCAAGCGTTGCAGACCTTTATGAACTTCAAGTACCGCTCGACCCCCACAGCAGAGTGGACCGGCGAAGAGTCCCTTCCAGGATTCCGGATACTGTTGGCGATCTCCCTCGACGCCATATAGTTCGGTACCAGTACCTCACTTTGAAAAGGAGATAGTGTCACGTGACACATCCCAACCCTATGTGTCCGTGGACAAGCTACACCATAGCAAGGTTCAGTCAGTTCAGTCAAGTCTAGATTAGCAGTGATCTGGCACTTTTGTGAGTCTATTCGTAGACCGTGCATGCCCAGTCACTTAGCATAGATTCATATCCTCCGGTTGCACATAGCATGATCATCAGTATTCCCTTCAGAATCCATCAGATTCAGTCAGGGGAATTTTCGAGTGCATTTAGCCTATTTTCCTATTTTTGGTTATTTTCAACTATTATCTTTAAGTGACTTTCCAACAAAAGTAGGTAGGGAAATTTTGCTAAGTTAATATATAAGCAAACCCAAGTTAGCACTTTTTGGCAGAAGAGGCAGCAGAAGCTTCCCGCTCAACAAGCAACGTCTCAGCAGTATCCCCCAGCACCCCCAGCGTTTTGGATCCCCATCCTCGCCGGGCAAGTTCCCATCCTTGGCGTTTCCTCATTTGCAGACCATCGCCATCACCATCAGCAATTTCAGCGTTTTTAGCATTGGAAAAGCCTGCAGTCCAGCGTTTTTCAACCTCATCAGAGCATTAGAGATATCAGCCAAAAACGCCAGCAGACATCAGCCTTTGGTAGCGTTTTTGCAGCAGGTAATCAGCCCATTAAAACGCAGCCTTGACTTGCAGATCTGCAGCGTTTTCAGCCTGCAACAGCCATATAAAAACGCAGCCTGATCCCCTTGACATCAGCGTTTATATTCAGCCAAGAACCATCGACAAAAACAGTCAATTTCAGCCCCGAAACAGCCATGAAATTCAGCAAATAAAAGACCACAGATTTCAGCCTAAGTCATCGTCGTCATCACCGTCGTCGTCATCGGCATAGTCCAAGTTGCATCAATCCATTGCATACGCATTGTACACCTTTGTGCATTCAAAGTAGACCACTCTCGCCGACGAGAGTGGGGCCTTCGGAGGAGGGTTCTACAACCTCTCGGTGTCGTATATCTTCTCTCTCCTTCTCTCAGTCGCATTCACTTGCACGCACAATATCCACTCACTTTGTTCGTGATCATAGCACTCCATATAGAGGGAAGGCTCTCTCCTTCCCTAAGAACTAAAAGGAACCTTGAGCAATAAAGATCACTAATCTTGAGAAAATACAACATTCATTCCGCTGCACCTTACAGATAGGCAGCAACGGGAAAGAGGCAAAAGAACACCACACGCGCAACGTTTTAAAACGCCACCATAGGCGGGGGGAGAGGACCGCCGCGGGCAAAGAGGGGAGAGGAGTGTCACCAGCGTGTGACTACTATCTATCCTTTTTGTTGATTTCTTTCTTATTATCTATTTACTTTCACTTTTTGGAAACACCCCTCGGGAAATCTAACTGCCCTGCATTGCATAGCTAGTGTGGAACTGTCCAGAGAGAGTCCAGGCCTAAGGGCAAGAGAGCACTAAGGTTGGACAAGGACTATGGTTAGCCAAATTGGGGTCATTGACTAGCCAAAGTGGAATCCTTTGCTACAGAGGCTACATTTCAGTTCTGGATGTGGCCGCAGTGTACAAAGAGGGTCGGATGACCTAGAAAGATACAATGGCAGCATCTCCTAAAATTTAGGGAACTGCTATTTTGGGACCTGAAAATGTGTTTGCGTCATTACCTCCGGAATGACAAGGGGAACATTTTCTTACTCTGCCGTGAAGTCAACTGGGCAACCGGTTGGGAGATTTCTAGGCAGCAACCCTAAAACGGGAAAATGCTTGTAAATGCGCCAAGTGGCACATTCTGGTGCAGTTTCCAATGCAAGGAAGAGTTGGCGCTGAATTTGAAGAGAGGAGGGACTGTTTTGCAGAATTTGTCACAGGTTAAGAGCTATGGAGTGCTTGCTTTCCCTCTTATGCACAGTGCGGTGCCAGGAGTGATGCCCCGCACGCTACGCACTGCCCTCTCTCTCCCCTTTGGCAGTATGTTATGCCCCACTAGTGGGCTCTTCATTTGACCAATGTACAATTGTGTGGGTTCATGCGCGATTGCCGAGGCAAGAGCCTCTTGCACAGGTACTGGATTAGCTAGCGGCTAATCCCCCCACAGGTACAGGTGAATTCGGAGAGGTTTCACGCCAGAAATCTCGTCCGATTCAAAGGGCAAGTAGCCCTACAGGTGCGGGAGCTCGAGGACTTGCTAAGGATGCGACCGGCACGCGAAACGGAGCCCAAAACAGTGAATTACAGCTTGCTGTGTATTTTTGCAGGTTTAGGGTTTTGGCCCTAAACGGACCCTAATACCCCCAGGAGGTTCGAGGACGCAAGGGGACCGCTGTATAGGCGATCTGGCGCATTTTCAGGGCTGAAAACAGAGATTTCAGCGTGCTGCAGATTCTCGCCAGGTTTTGCAAAGTCCCCGTATGCGTCGGGAAAGTCATTTAATGCATGGGAATACTGACCGTGAAGGGTTCTAGTACAGTTATGCTGCCGAAATCAGGCCAGAACAGTCAAAATTCAGCCAAGGTTGTGCGGGGCAGCTTGGAAAGAACCATAGCGTTTATTCCCTCTTTTGAACAATAAAGAAATACCGAAAGGGGCGCCTAAGTTAGGGGCCAATATGGTGTCGGTCTACGCATACAGGTGCAATCTAGCAGCCTGTATTCCTGTCCCCTTTGTTGTGTCTTGAAAGTACAGGTAAAGTGGATGACAAATTAAATGGGTGAAAGCAAATAAGGTTAAAGTTTAAAGTCTACCGCCCTTTTTGGATTGAACAGGCCGGTTTCATGGTTCCATCGACAGGATTAAATCACTTTTTCCCATAGAAGTGAGCCTTGGTCAGTTTGGGCTTGAAGACACAGGGGATCATAGAGCAGACACAGGGAATTGCAATTATGGCTGACAGACCAAATGATGTGACTGAAGAGGTTTCCTCTTCACAGGGTCAACAAACACATGAAGTGGGTGAGTATTCAAGACCACCACAGACGGATGATGATATATTCAGGACCCAGTTGGCTACTGCAGTGGCTATGTTCACACAAGTAATGCAGAACCCGAGGTTTTTAGCCTTTCTGCAACCTCCTCTTCCGTCTCAGCAAGTTGGGTCATTGGATCATATTCAAAAGCCTGTTAAGGCTCGAGCACATGTAATTCATACTGCACAGTCAATGGAAACACCTGTACACTTTACGGAGAACATGCAGTCTCCACAACCTGTGCCTAAGGTGCAAGAACACGTGGCTGAGATGCCAGTCTTTCAAGTTGTACCAGTTCAGCCCACCACCTTTCAGCAGTCTATAGCTGGTTCTAAAGGGCAGGGAAGCAACCTACACGCTATGAAACAGGTCTTCCCACCACCTTCAGTACACCCTGGCTATTTTGGAGGTGGATCGGTATTCCAGAGGATGGCTAGTCATGCACCTGGAAATCAGTTTTACACGCTAGGAACAGTGTTTGGGGGTGCTCAAACGATAATGCCTAACCCCATGTACAGTGTCATGGGTATGCAACCAGGGCTTCAGAGCACTCAGGGCCAATTTGGGATGCCACAGGCAAATTTTGGTATGGCTGGAATTACAAATCAGCAGCCAAGTATGGCATTTCAAGGTCCACTTAATTGCGGTCAGGGAACACAAATAAACCCTAACAATGTTCCCATGTTTCAGTCACTTCCATATGACAATTTAACCCCGCTGGAGAGGCCAACTCCATACAAAGAAGGTGGCAAAGGTATGTCTTTCACGACCTTTAAAGGGTTTGATGACAGGAAGAAGGCTCTCTCATTCCTCCAGCAGTTTGACAAGGCCTATGCAGGGGGAAACTTTATAGAGGCTTCAAAGGTCCGCAAGGCAGCCACTTTCTTGACAGGGAATGCGGGACAATGGTGGACAACTTTATTGCTTCAAGGGCAAGCTCCGTCCACATGGATTTACTTCAAGCAGATTTTTGCAGCAGCATGGTTATCTGATGACTTTGAAGCAGATGTCATGACAGAATGGCACCAGCTTAATGCTGCCACTTGCAAAAATCTGGATGATTACAATCGGAAGGTTTGGAAAGCTCTACTTCCAGTAACTTCCTATAGGTTTGTGCCATTGACAGAACGGATTGAAAAATATTGTTGTGGCCTACCTAAAGGATTGAGAAAGTACTGTACGCAGACAAAAGTCACTACTTTGACGCAGCTCATCGAGGTAGCAAACACTGGCAATGGTTTGCTCAAGGGAGAAGATTGTGAATTTAACACTGGCGTCAAGGCAAGATCAGGCAAGAAAAATTCAGCCAAGAAGCACGTTCCCAATGAGGCTCCTAGAGGGACTCGAGAGTCAGCTTACGCAGGGAAAGATAAAGCTACGGCTGAATCAGAAAAGAGACCAGCAAAGAAATGGAAAAGACGTTTTCCTCGCAAGTCAGAAGAGCAAAAGAAGGTCCTGAGGACAGAGAAGAAATGCTTTATATGTGAGCAGCCTGGCCACATTGCTTACAACTGTCCTACAAAGAAAAGGCCAGCTGATTCTTATGACAAGGAAGACAAGAAAGGAAAGAAGCCCATGGCTAGTCTAGTGCCAGATATGGTGGGCGACAAGCCAAATTCAGATGCAAGTGAGCTTTGCAGAGCATGGGGAAAGGTCAGGGATCAAACAGTGCTTATCTTCTTTGACCCAGGGGCCAAAGCCAACTTCATTTCCCCAGAATTGGCTTCAAAGTTGGGAATCAGACCTGAAGAGATGGGGTATACAGCAGAGGCAGGTTTGGCATGTCTTGGCCATACAGAGGCTGTGACACCCATCATTGGAAAGTTGCGTCTGCATATCCAGTCCTATGTAGATGTTGAAGAATTTTACATCATGCCACTGGATGGATGTGATGTGTTGTTAGGTATTCCTTGGTTATTTCGTGTACAGGGAATCATGGATGCCTACAACAAAAAGAACACTGTACAGAGCAGGGGAAAGACTCACATTCTGAATGTAAAGCTTAAAGGAGAGTCTATTCCCACTGTATCAGCTTCTGCTATTACTTTTGTAATGAAAAAGCATCTTTCTGCGTACTTGGTTTTTGCACGTGAAGTGTCAGATTGTGATGAGTCAAATTCATCTGTGCTAGATAAAAAAAGGTCAATGTTTTTACAACAGTATAGTGACTGTTTTTCCGATTCATTACCGTCTCAATTACCGCCAGAGAGACCCGAGGACCATGCGATAGATTTGGTGCGAGGCAGTAGCCCACCAAATAAGCCTCCGTACAGGGTTAGTGCGGCTCAGCAGAAAGAGATAATGGGCCAAGTACAGGAGCTACTAGAAAAGGGGCTGATTCAGCCCAGTTCATCTCCATTCTGTTCTCCAGTGTTGTTGGTGCAAAAAAAGGATGGCTCATGGCGTATGTGCATCGACTACCGTGCACTGAACAAGAATACCATCAAGAATAGGTTCCCTATACCTAGAATTGATGATATTATGGACAAATTAGAAGGAGCAGCTATGTTTAGCAGAATAGATATAAAGAGTGGGTACCATCAGATCCGCATTAGATCAGATGATGTGCACAAGACTGCTTTTAGAACGACGTTTGGCCTTCACGAATTTTTAGTGATGCCCTTTGGTCTCACAAATGCTCCTGCTACATTCAATAGGATGATGGACAGAATTTTCCGTCCACACCAGCAGTTTGTTGGTACATTCTTTGATGACATATAGTCTACTCAAAGAATGAAGAGGAGCATAGGCATCACATGGCCATTGTGTTCAAAGAGCTACTCAGTCATAGGTTGCTCATCAATGCAAAGAAAAGTGAGATTTTTCTGGAAGAGATTCACTTTCTGGGACACATTGTCTCAAAGGATGATGTCAGAATGGATCCTGCAAAAGTTGAAGCGATCAAGTCATGGCCAGATTTGAAGACGGTGCATGATGTCCAAAGCTTCTTGGGACTATGCTCCTCTTACAGAAGGTTTACCCGAAATTTCGCTGAGATTGCTTCACCTTTACATGCTCTTCAAAAGAAGGCAGTCACCTTTAGATGGACACAGAAAGAGATTGCAGCTTTTAATCTCTTATAGGAAAAGATGACTTCAGATCCAGTCATTGTGTTGCCAGATCTTAGGAAGTCATTTGTGGTCCAGTGTGATGCCTGTGGTAGTAGCATTGGTGCTACTATCACAAAAGGCACCTGGGTTATTGCAACCACTACCTATTCCAGACAAACCATGGGAAAGTATTGCTATGGATTTTATCTTTGATCTTCCGAGAACGCAGACAGGAAATGATGGTATTTGGACCATTATTTGCAGATTCAGCAAACAGGCTCATTTTATTCCTGTCAGGAAGAAGATAAAGCCAGATCTGATGGCACGCTTGTTTATGAGCAATATTTTCAAGTATCATGGCATGCCACAGTCGATTGTTAGCGACTGTGATCCACGCATGACAAGTTTATTCTGGAGACGCTTGTTTGAGAATATGGGCACCACGCTCAAATTCTCTTCTTCATTTCATCCTCAAACAGATGGGCAGTCAGAAGAGGCAAATTCTACTGTCCTAGATCTGCTAAAGTGTTATGTGTCAGAGCATAAAGGAAAGTGGGAGCAGTATTTGCCATTGGTGGAGTATGCATACAATAATACAGTGCATTCATCAACTGGCAAGGCACCTTTTGAGATAGTTGAAGGTGGCAAGAAAGTTCCTCCCATACTGCATACAAAAGACAAGATATTTGAAGCAGATAAGTATGTTCAGGACATGGCTGAAATGTACAAGAAGGTCAAAGTGGCCTTGGAAAGGACTCAGGCAAAGCAAAAGAAAGCAGCTGATCGTCACCGTCGTGAAGTGGTATATTCACTTGGTGATTGGGTGCTTTTACGCTTTGAAAAGGCAAGGTTAAAGAAGATGAAGGGCAAGGAAAGAGTGTTTTTAAAGCTCAGCATGCGTTATTATGGGCCTTTTCAAGTGTGCGACATAATCAGTGATGTTGCATATAGGCTGAAATTGCCTGACAGTTGGAAGATTCACAATGCGTTTCATGTGAGTCTTCTCAGACCCTATGTGGGTGATGTGCCAGAAGATATGCAAGTTGAAGATCAACCGGAAGTCAAAGAACTTGACGAGATCTTGGTCCCTGAACAGATTTTGGCACACAAAGAAAGGAAAGTGAAAGGCAAGGTTGCTAGGCGTTACTTGGTAAAGTTCAGAAACTATCCACCAATGGATGCTAAGTGGATGGAAGAAGGTGAACTTGCAGAGTCACCAACTGTGTTATCACTTTACCTTGAAGCCTTCGATTTGCAACCTACCTTGACCCCTTGAGTTTCAGAGCTACATGGATTGTCAGTGTGACAATGGCCTTTGAAACAAATGATGTACATGGTATTTAAAGTGAGCTCAAATAAAATACATGTTACATGAATGTTAGAGCTGTACAGATTGTCAGTTTGGCAATTGCTCTTATGGAATGTCCAAAAGTTTGGTTAGTGCTATAGAAGTGAGTATTTCTTGTCAGATTGTCAAGGATACAGTAATTGCTTCTATTAATGAGTACATGTGTAACTGCATTCTTAAACTGTCGGTTTGGGTATGCTTGAAAGTGTTACGGGATCCAACGTGTACTATAAGACAGTGGCAAAATGTGCAGCTACCATTTTGTCATTGGAAAGTTAGTGACTCAAAGCAATGGCACAGTGCGAAGCTACCACTATGTCATTGGGACAGGGTTCACACGCAGGCAATACATGAGTCGACGAGGTGTTGAATACACCAGGGTTGACAATGAGCATGTATGTGTCGTACATGTGTTGCCAGGTGTTGAATACATCAGTGTTGACTAGGAGCATGAACGACATAGATGCAAACGAGGACGTTTGAGATTTCAAGAGGGGGGTATGTCACCAGCGTGTGACTATTATCTATCCTCTTTGTTGATTTCTTTCTTATTATCTATTTACTTTCACTTTTTGGAAACACCCCTCGGGAAATCTAACTGCCCTGCATTGCATAGCTAGTGTGGAACTGTTCAGAGGGAGTCCAGGCCTGAGGGCAAGAGAGCACTAAGGTTGGACAAGGACTATGGTTAGCCAAGTGGGGTCATTGACTAGCCAAAGTGGAATCCTTTGCTACAGAGGCTACATTTCAGTTCTGGATGTGGCCGTAGTGTACAAAGAGGGTCGGATGACCTAGAAAGATACAATGGCAGCATCTTCTAAAATTTAGGGAACTGCTATTTTGGGACCTGAAAATGTGTTTGCGTCATTACCTCCGGAATGACAACGGGAACATTTTCTTACTCTGCCGTGAAGTCAACTGGGCAACCGGTTGGGAGATTTTTAGGCGGCAACCCCGAAACGGGAAAATGCTTGTAAATGTGCCAAGTGGCACAGTTTGGTGCACTTTCCTCATGCAACAAGAAGTGGCGCTGAATTTAGAGAGGGAGGGCTCAGTTTTCAGCTTTTGTCACAGGTTAAGAGCTATGGAGTGCTTGCTTTCCCTCCTATGTACAATGCGGTGCCAGGAGTGATGCCCTGCACGCTAGGCACTGCCCTCTCTCTCCCCTTTGGCAGTATGTTATGCCCCTCTAGTGGGCTCTTCATTTGACCAATGTACAGTTGTGTGGGTTCATGCGCGATTGCCGAGGCAAGAGCCTCTTGCACAGGTACTGGATTAGCTAGCGGCTAATCCCCCCGCAGGTACAGGTGAATTCGGAGAGGTTTCACGCCAGAAATCTCGTCCGATTCAAAGGGCAAGTAGCCCTATAGGTGCGGGAGCTCGAGGACTTGCTACGGATGCGACCGGCACGCGAAACGGAGCCCAAAACAGTGAATTACAGCCTGCTATGTATTTTTGCAGGTTTAGGGTTTTGGCCCTAAACGGACCCTAATACCCCCAGGACGTTCAGGGACGCAAGGGGACCGTTGTACAGGCGATCTGGCGCATTTTCAGGGCTGAAAACAGAGAATTCAGCGTGCTGCAGATTCTCGTCAGGTTTTGCAAAGTGCCCGTATGCGTCGGGAAAGTCATTTAATGCGTGGGAATACTGACCGTGAAGGGTTCTAGTACAGTTATGCTGCCGAAATCAGGCACAGTTATGCTGCCGAAATCAGGCCAGAACAGTCAAAATTCAGCCAAGGTTGTGCGGGGCAGCTTGGAAAGAACCACAGCATTTATTCCCTCTTTTGAACAATAAAGAAATACCGAAAGGGGAGCCTAAGTTAGGGGCCAAGGGGCCAATCTGGTGTCGGTCTATGCATACAGGTGCAATCTAGCAGCCTATATCCCTCTCCCCTTTGTTGTGTCTTGAAAGTACAGGTAAAGTGGACGACAAATTAAATGGGTGAAAGCAAATAAGGTTTAAGTTTAAAGTCTACCGCCCTTTTTGGATTAAACGGGCCGGTTTCAGAGGAGTGCCTTCTCTTTTGAACGCTGGCTTATCTCGTCCAAGGCTCTGATATCAGGTCAAAGTTGACGATGCAAAAGCATTGAACCAAGGGGAGAGAGAGAGAGAGAGAGAGAGAGAGAGAGAGAGAGATGAAATGAACTATTATATTAACGTCTTCAAAAGGCCAAAATGACCTATGAGACCAAACTGTTACAAAATTGTGAATCTAATACCATGTAGGGGTACAAAAAGACTAGAACAAAAGTACTACTACTACTAGAATCCATCCTCATCTGCACTCTGGATGTTGAGAGAGTATGGCTCGAATCCTCTGTTGTAGTCTCCGTCGATGCTGTGTAGCCCCTCTCCTCAATCGTGGCCGTCTGGATCTCCGTAGCTCCAGTGCTCGGTCAATGAGAGTGCCGGTAGTGGTCGAATGAGTGTGGGCCAAGCTTTGCAGTGATGGCTGCTCCTCTGGCTGTCCCATATCTAGTGAAAAGAAATCTGTAATCTGTCTCTGGGACTGTCTCTCTCTAGCTCTCCCCAGTACAGTGTCTCTATATCTGTGTAACTCAAGTAGATAAAGCCCAAGACATCTCTAATCCTCATAACTCATGACCCTAGAGAAAGGACCAAACCCCTCTCTGAATAAGCAGTGGAAACGGCCCCGAATCTCATAGTACAGCAATGACATATTCAATGTAGCTCTGTCTCTGGCTCTAGCTAGCATAAGCGGCATATCCTGTTGTCTGCTGGTCCGACTCTCAATCTCCAGCTGATGTGAGGATGTGCGTATCTGACCAATGGCACACTGCAAACCATGAGACATAAGTGTATCCATGTAGCTGGGTCGAATCACAAGCCAATCTCCTGTGAGGTGGAGAATATACCCTACCCAAGATTTGACAAATAAGTAAAAAAGATACCTAAAGCCAAAATAAATATTTGGATCACGTTGGGCTATTCACTTGAGATGCTACAAACTTTAGCTATAGATGGGAGTATAGATACATCGAATCAAATAAGCCAAATATAAGAGAGAGAACCACAATCGGAGAAGCATTACATAGGCACAACATACATGTATGGTGTACTATGACATCGAAGGGAGATACCAATGCTTGTTTTGGGAGGGTTTTGGGGCACTACAGCCGATCATGCAATTTGAGGATCAGAGATGTTCGGGTTATGTAAAATAAGTGAAAGCCTCACATAAGCATTCTAAAACAGAACTAAAAGGAAATCACATGAGGCCATTGCTAAAGAGACCAAGTCACTGACTAAAGAAAGGCACAAATGGCTGTGGGTGATCAAGACTAATACACGTACAACAAGGTGGCACAAAGGATGAATGGAGCATGAACCACTATGGAGGGGTATCATGCCATGTATTATTGGCCTGTATGAGAGCAAAGAAAACTTATGTGCAAGACCAATGGTGCAAAAGTATGGCAAAACAATCAATGTCGCAACAAAATGAAAGCCCAAGCATGAAAATCTCTTGCCTACATTATCAATAAGGTCAATAAGTCACATTTCGTGCATCAACTGACTCCATGTACGGCTAGTTTTTGAAGGCTCCCACTGCCCTTGTCTGGTACTTTTACCCTACAGGAAGAGTAGAAGAAATATCAAACTTCAAAAGAAGGGTAAGGTCGTGAAATATCTTCAGGTAACCTTCTAAATTTAGCTTCAATACAGTTTAATGACAGGTAGAGTGACATTAATGCTTCAAATGAAGGATTGAGGTCACCCTTCAAATATGAGCCTTCACCCCATGGATCCTTGTTGTGCCTCCTTTCTTTGACATTATTGAAAGATTTTCCACAAGCTGTCCGTGAATTTTCTGGAAGAGAACGACGAAGTCCACACGTAAAATGTACTTTTTCGTCTCTCTTTTTTGTGCACCATTAGAACACGGTCCTTAACAAAATCTGTTTGACATGACTGGCCAGCCTATAAAAATCTTTACCTGCACTTAACTCCCTCCACTTCTGCACGCTCACAGGAATATAAAATGTTCATTTGCCTAGGCTTTAAGCCAATTGTTTAACATTTAAAGGCCCAGATGGTTTGATCAAACTGCATTAAAATCACTCCCTTCACAAGATTGCATATACTCACCATATGATACAAAAACCAACAAGAGCATTACATATACTTATTGTAAGACAATAAGAGCATTACTAACCTCGTACAGACCAAAGGTGCTAAGACCCGTTGCACATCCAATGTCAAGAATATTTGTTGGCCTTATTTTTAGCATTGAGAGCAATTTTTCGTGATAACCATCTCGTAATCTGACATCACCATTTGGATCAAGCTTTTTCCTCTGCACAAGTAGGCAAAGCACATGCATAAAGATCACTCCCTGTTTCTCTATTCAGCAAAAGCATGATGAGATTTACGCACAGACCTCTGGATCAAAAACATTAGCATGAACAGATTTGGCTGCTAGTTCCACCTCCAGAGCTGCATCCCATGACAGATTTCCCGTCTCATATGCGTGAAAAGGTTTCAAATAATACTGGAAACATGATTGAGAGAAGAAACCATGCAATGGCATTACATGCAGAAGAGAAAAAAGGGGGTTTATGTACTAGAGCATTGCAGGGCCACTTACGTCTGGATAAGTGAGGGCTTGATTTTGAACAGCTTCAAGCTCTGAAGGCCAGTCGTGGAGCTGCAGGCGAGCAAGCTCAGGAGCCCAAGGATATCCAATTTCTGTGCCACGCTTCACAATCATACTTTTAGCCTGACTTGCTGCAAAGTTGAAGAAAGGCTTGAAGCGAAAGAGCGCATTGACAGCGCCAGTTGCAATGCTCATTGGAGACAGGCTTCCAGGAATAGTAGCAGCTTCCATCACAGAATCGCTTTCGAGTGCTTGGGAAGGATCGCTGCGTTGTAGGTAATGCAATCTCATACGTGCTTGTTTTGCCAGGAGACTTCTACTCGAGAATAAACTTTATCCGTTGTAATTTGTAGTGGGCGGCCATTTTTCCCCCAAAGAAAAAAAGAAAAAAGTGGAGCGAGACCAAATTGTCCGCATTTACTACTCCCTACTCGCTCTACTTTTAAAAAATTATTGATTAACGCTGATTATTCGGCTCCCCTCACGCGGCGAGTTCCTAAACAAAACTCCTTTGTACCTCCCTCCCCCTGTGTCGCCGCACTACCCTGCCTCCATTGTTCCGCAGCGTCTCAACCCCTAGCCTCCATCACTCTCCTCCACTGTCTCTACATAGCCTCACCTCCTATCATGCCTGCCCACACTTTCTTCTTGCTTGCGATTTTTGTTCCACATACGGATTGAGAGAGGGACGAACAGCCTATGCGCACGAGAGAGAAAGAGGCGAACAGCCCTGCATGAGAGAGAGAGAAATCTTCCTTCCTTCTTTGGCCCATCCTCCTCGTGTCGCACTTCAACAACGAAACCCTCTCCATCGAGGAGCGAAAGAGCGCGTGCTACAAGGAACTCGATGTAGTCCTCATGCACGAGTTGCAGTTCTCTAACTCAGAGAGCTGAGAGCATCTTTGAAGATTCTCTCTCTCATTTCTTTTTCACAATGTGTAACACCTACTTGCGTAATTTATGAGCCTTTTGATGCAAAGCTCAAACTTTTGCCACGTCTCACTTTTTTTTTTAAAAGAGAATCACCTACAACTTTGAAATAACGGCACGCACACACCCAAACCACTGGTTGCGAAAAAAAGCTCCATACCCGAGATTTTAGGCAGCCTCGACCCCTTGCCTTTGCACTGGTGAGGATTGAGCTTTAGCCAACTCAGCTAGGTAGTGGCATCGAACCAATAAAGTTTCAACATGAGATATTACTTGCCTTACTTTTTAACGATTTGTTAAAATTATGAGACCTCCAAATAAGCTATGGATTGGTAATATGATAAAAAAATTAATGCCTCAAACTAGAGAGCTTATCGTGGCCCTAGGTATTGGAATCTCAATCATACAAGGTAATATGTTAAGCATAAGCGCATTCATGAATATTTGAATTGATAGGGGGGCACTTGAGGACCTTCAAATTTCCATATTGTATAGTTTCTTTGGTGTTCAAGTATAATTTTTGCAAGGGATCTCACATTTTCGTTTTGAGCCCAAAGGACATCTAAACTCCTACTCTCCACCTAGCCTCTGCCTTTTATAGGCACCCCCAAGTTGCATTCAGACCGGCTCCTGGCCTCTACCCCTTGGCTTGACATTACTTCCCCCTTCTTGGAGAAGCGTTTTCGTCCTGAAAACAAAAGTGAGAAATTTCTTCTTAAGAACACTAACGTTTTCTCGAGTGGTACCTTCCTTACGTATGTCTTTCCACTTTACTAATGCTTGGTGACGTACATGATGACACATATGTAGATCACAATAGTCAAGAATATGCTCAGGTTTATGTAGATGGGTTGGAGGTTCAATGAAATCAATCAAAATCTGTTGGTCAATAACATTAACATCCTGATGTAAGCGTTTACGTAAATGATTTACATGAAATAATGGATGAATGTGAGAGTGCATAGGTAATGAGAGTTTGTAGGCTATATCACCAACTTGTTTGAGTATATTAAAAGGCCCACGATACCTCAGAGATAATTTAGGTGTTGACACAGTCTTCAGACTTTTTAAATGCTCTGGCACACACAAAAAAACCTCTTCTCCTTTCGTGAAGGTAACTTCCTGATGTTTCGCATCAACATACGTTTTATAACAATCTTGGGCTTGACGAACATTTTGGCGTGCTAGTCTTAGCATTTCCATGTGGTCTTGAAGGAAGTCCTTGACCTATGTTGAAAGCCATACATAAGCATGAAAGGACTAAAACCAGACATCTTACACTTAGCACTATTGTAAGCAAACTCAAGAATAGGGAGATAATCTTCCCAATCAGACTCCTTCTTGCTAGCATATGTTCGTAGAATTTCCTCTAGCACTTGGTTAGCACATTTAGTCTGACCATCCATTTTAGGATGATCTGCAATATTGATGTTGAGTTGTGTATCCAATTGTTTAAACACAATCCTTTAGAAATGGCCATATAAACTTGGAATCATGATCACTCACAATATTACTTAGCAACCCCCTGTACAGGTGATTAACATATAGCTTAGCTAACTATAGAGTCTTTATTGTGGATTTGTTTGGAATAAACTTGCAAAGTTTAATCAACTGATCTACGACCACCCATATCAAGTCATGACCTCGGATAGTGGTTGGTAAACCCACAATGATATATAGATACTTTTCCATTTACCATTAGGAATCTCCAATAGATGCAAAAGACCTCTTGCTTTCAGGCGCTCTGCTTTATTTATTTGACATTTTTGGCAATGCAAGAAATAGTCTTGAAGATAGCCGTGTAAACCTGCAAGTAAAACTCTCATGGTACAAGTGCATAAGTTTTCTTATGCATGGGTATCATGCACTTGGACTGTCATGACATTCATAAAGAATATGGCGCCAAGTGTTTACATCCATCGATACACAAACTCTCCCCTTGTGGAGTAGATACCCACCATCTATGGGGAAAAAATTCCAACTCCGCATATCATCACTCGAAAGAGTAGAACTGGGTGTGGAGGTGAATGACACACTACCACCATTGAAGTGAGAAGGATCCTTCATTTTCACATGGCTCCACACTTTGGAGTATGCATCATCATGCTCATATTGGCTTTGAGATATTCCAAAAACTCACTTCGAAGTTTAGTGAAAATAAGAGAGTTGATCTTAGGCATATGACTAAGAGCATCAACTACCACATTGTATCGTCCTTTACAATATCGGAGTTTGCACCATACTCATGATTCCTGAAGAATCTCAGCTCACCTAACCTTTCGACCCTTCAAATTTGTTTGTTGTGTAAACCATTCTATATTTTCATGGTCAAACACAATCTTAAACTGAGCTCCATACAAATAATGTTTCTATGTCCTCAAAGCGGACAATGTGCATAGAGTTCTCTTCGTAAGCTGAATAATTTTGTTGTGCCGAATTAAGCTTCTTGCTTTCAAATGCAATTGGTCTTCCCTCCTACAGAAGGACTGCTCCAATAGCAAGGTTACTAGCATCCAATTCGAAAACGATCGGTTTCAAAGGATCCACAATTGCTAAAATAGGAGTTGTAGCTAATGCGTCCTTGAGAGCATTGAAACTTTGATGTTACGCTTCTCCCCACTCAAAGGTTTTTCCCTTGGCTTTCAGTTGGTCCGTCATCGGAACATCAATATGATTATAGTCAATAAAAACTTACAAATCCCAAGAAAATTTATAACTCTTTCAGATTTTTGAGAGAAGGACACCTTCTAATGACATCTACTTTATATTTATCCATATATAGCCCGTTAGCTATTGAGAGGAGGACTCAAGAGGTAGCAGTTGCACCATGTGCATCGCTTTCTCCTTACCTTGGGTAGCAGACTTCCCCTTGGGACAATTCTTTTTGCTATGTCCACTCCCTAAACATGTAAAACATAACTTTTCCTTCTTAGCCTTCTCAAACTCTTCACTAGACAGAGGGTCCCTAGACCCCTTAGGCTTCTTGGACGTCTCAAATGCAGTAACTATAATTTCCTTTTATTGTGCCTATGTTGTGTGCATGTATTTGCATGTGCAGTGTCAGACATGTGAGTGTTATGTAAGGCTTTAAAATCAGGATATTTGTGTCTATGCGCTTGCACTATAGCCTTCTCAAGCATCTTAGGGTCCTGGATTTTGACATGCTTCTTGAGCTCTGGTGTCAACCCACGGATAAACCCATGCACTTGTTGAAAGGTATTTAAACCCTCTAGCTTGAGAATCACATCAGGACAATGTGAGATATACTCCAACAGTTGTCTTATGCTGACACATTGAGCACTTATCCAATGCGGACCCGATTCATTTGTGGGCAAAATTTCTTTTCTAAACACAATTTTGAAGGCTACCCAAGTCTGTGGTATGATGCCCTTCTCCTTGAGCGACATCCACCATTTGTAGGCCTTGCCTTCTAGTGTCATACCTATTTGGGAAGAGGAATTTCAGAAATTTTTGCAAGCACTATTCGAGTTAAACAAGGATGTCCGTTGTGACCAACTCTCTTTGGTCTGTGCATCAATCAATTGGAACAAAAAGTACTTGAGTTTATGTAAGAAGAAGGCATTGAAGATGTCACTATTTGCAATGTGGTAATCATGTTTTTGTTGTATGGAGATGATGAAGTGATTCTAGCACACACTTTAAAGGATGCACAAAAGCTTATGGTTGTCCTTGAGAACTTTCTTGCATAGTGGACTGATTGTGAATGAATCCAAAACAAAGGTTATGCTTGTGAAAACCAACCATAAGGAGAAGTCATGCATTGTGTACAACAATTAGACACTTAAATTTGTTGAGAGCTTTAAGTACCTTAACCTTGAGGTCGTGACCAATCACAAGTGGCATGAATGTGCTATGTGTTGTTTTGAAGTCGAAAAAGGAGCGTACTATGCATTTGACAACATGTGTAATGCGAGAAACATCAAGTCTTGGGCTCTCAAGAAGTACCTTTTTTACACATCGGTGACACTGGTTCTTCTTTATAGAGTTGAAGTGTGGGCCATAAGCATTTTAAAGTCTACTTGGAAAGAGTTTGAGAATGTCCAAAAGCGTTTTCTTACAAACTTTCTCCAATTAAGACACAAACACCATACATGCTCCTACTTCTTGAGTCGAGATCTCTTCCAATTGAGGTTATGGGCATGGAAAGAATTGTGGAGTAGATGATAAAGATGCATTAAACCCCTCACATCGACTTACTACAATTGCATGGGAAGCAAGTAAAAAAGTTCAAAAGATGCATAAAAGCAAGATCTTGAGTACGGGATGGATGCAAGATATACAGAAGTGGTTTGGGAGATGGGATGCATTACACTTGTTACATGATGCCTCTATAAACTCCCAAGTGACTGAGAATTTTCTACAATGCCAATGTGTTACGGCTTAGGAGGGAACCCGATGGGTCACGCTTCATACATTACACCACCCATATTTCCCCCAACTACAAAACCATGTTCTTCGTTAAAAGAGGTAACCATACTTACCCTTACATGCTTGAGCCTATCCCCTTGTTAGCGATATGCACTATCGCAACTATTCACTTAGCTCCCACTCTCTTCAATGCAAGACAAGGCATTGGGGCAATGGAGAAGAGTCAAATCAATTGTGCACATTATGCTCAATACAAGTTCGAGAGTCTGAGTACCACACACTACTAGAGTGCTCATCTTTTGGTCACATCCAAACTTGCTTCCCTCATGTTTTTATCCATGACTTAGACCTACACACTTTCCTCTCCCATCCATAGTGTGGCCTCTCCATTGCGACTCTCATCACCACAATTTTGGAGCATCAAGAATCACTCATCAGCCACACACACTCACCATCACATGTAACTTTGGTCCCATAGGTCATAATTGACCTCCGAGGGTGATAATAAAATCTCTCTCTCTCTCTCTCTCTCTCTCTCTCTCTCTCTCTCTCTCTCTCTCTCACACACACACACACACACACACACACACACACACACAACCTCTCAACCTAGACACATACCCCTGCACATGCAGGTAGAGGATGCCGAGCAGGTAGAGGGCCAAGCCAAAAGGTGCATCACCGTATTATGTATATATTTCAAAAAAAATCATAAGTACCTACACTGTATCGGTGTACCGTGTTTGACTAAAAATAACTCCAAACATTCATAATAACTTTATAGACAAATCCAAACCTCAAATAGATATGTCACTTATCTTGTTTTTAGTCAAATCCAGACATTCATGCTCACTTTATTCACCATTTGACACCTCAATTTGATATATCCTGTGTCCTATATGAGAAGCATATCAATGATCATATGTGATCTAGCTAGATTGTTTAAAATATAAGAGGTAAATAAGCATTATATTCTTACCAGTATGATTAAATCAAGGCACTTTTTCACATAGTTATGCATTATGTATGTTTGTCCAAAAGGAGTGTTATGTGAGTGTCTATCTTGTGTTACCGTCAACAGGCTGTAAAGAAATGATAGTTATATATGTAGAGAAGCCAAAGACACCTTTGCTACCATAACCTTGTATTCTGTATATATGAGTCAGGATGCGAATTAAAGCCTTTTAAAATTGTCATAGAGAAACATTATAGTTATCTTACGCATGTTCAACAGCAGTGTTCCATTGAATATAAGAGGCTTAAAGCATACCCATTATCATTGGGTAATTACATCTATCTGGGTTGGCCATGCAAAAACTTTTCAACCTTTGTATGAAGGAGTCAGCGAGTGTTGCCAGCTATATCAATGATTTTGATTCTCTTTTTGCCCAGATTCGTGCAGAGCATGACCATTGATGATGAGATGAAAGCAATCTTTTTGCTTTGTTCGTTGCCACCCTCTTGGTATATCTTTTGCACAGTTGTTAGTACCTCTGCTTCTAATGGTACGCTAAAATACGATGATGTTACTAGTGCACTTTTGTCAGAGGAGATGCGTCGGAAGACCATGACTAGCTTGCATTATGGCGAAGCTCATTATGCAAAGGGATGATAAGAAACATAAGGGCCGTTCTTCGCAACGTGAGTCCAAGAAAGAGGGCAATAGAGATGCAACAAAGGGTACATCAAAGTCTCGTGGTTGCCGCAATGCTCAATGCCATTATTGTGATAAGTTTGGTCACATAAAGAAGGATCGTTATGCTTGGAAGCGTGACAAAGAGAAGGGCAAAGCTAAAGGAAAAGATCATGATGATAAAGAGGAGAAACCAAAGAGTTTGGTTAAGATTGAAGAACTGAACATAGTTCAGAATGACAGTGATGCGCAAGACATGAATATGGTGAATGAAAATAATGATGCCTTTTATGATGCACATGAAACTCTATCTTTGCAGTGTTTTATGCCAGTTGAACTCCTTGTTAGTGGTGAAGTATCCCATACATGGATTCTTGATTCGGGTGCTTTGTTGCATGTCACATCTCATAGGCATTGGTTTACTACATATCAGGAAACCATTGGCTTTGTTACACTTGGTGACAGTTACTCTTGTGACATTGTTGGCGTAGGTGATATTGCCATGGTTATGGTAAATGGGGTGAAGTTTATCATCCATAATGTGCATAATGTTCTAGCCTTGACACGCAATCTGATTTTGGTTGAACGTCTTGATGACTTAGGTTACAAAATCACTTTTCATCAACAGTCTTGGCGTGTTACAAAGGGTCATCTTATTATAGCTCATTGTTCTAAAGTTGGTTCACTTTATCCTCTTTATATATCTGATAAAAACAATGTTCTTTCTGTAACCGAGCTACCAACCGTTGCTTTGTGGTATAGCCGGTTAGGACATATGTCAAAGAAGGGAATGGAGACACTCTCTCGTTTGGGCTACTTACCATCTTGGTCATTTTCTGATTTTCCCTTTTGTGAGCACTGTCAATATAGAAAGCAAACACGGACACATCGTACACATTATTTTGACAAAGAAAGAAAACCCTTAGAGCTTGTGCACAGTGATTTATGTGGGCCTATGCCTTCTAAATCCCATGGTGGTGCATCCTGTTATGTTACATTCATTGACGATGCAGAATGACATGTTTGGGGTTATTCCATGAAGTCTAGAGACCTTTTCTTGCTCCAAGAAGTTATTATCTAGTGTTGAAACTCAGTTTGAACATAAGTTGAAAGCTTTTCGCTCAGACAATGGTGGAGAATATGTCTCCAAAGAGTTTACAGACTTCTGTTCAAGTAGGGGAATTAAGCGTGACTTTGTAACTCCTTATACCCCTGCACAAAATGGTGTTGCAAAACAAATGAATAGGACCATCCAAGAGCGATTATGTCTATGCTATCACATGCTAATTTACCGCAAGCATTTTGGGCTGAAGCATTATACACAATTGTGTACTTGATCAATAGATCACCACATGCTTCTTACAGTTTCATGTACCTTTGGCGTTATGGTCATGACATAAATTGTCTTATGAAAAACTCTGCACATTTGTCTATGAAGCTTATGCACATGTACCCAAGGACTTGCGTGCTAAGCTAGATCCTAAGTCTAAGAAATGCATCTTCATTGGCTATGCTGTAGACAATCAATTTGGCTATCGTTTATGGGATCCGAAAAGTCAATCAGTGATACGTAGCAGTAATGTTGTCTTTAATGAGACTAAGATGCATAGACAGCCAGTGAAAAGAGGTTGAATTCCGGAAAGTGATGTTTTTTGATGTATCACCTCTTGTCCAGACATCTCCCGAGCCACTTACTACACAGGCTAGTACGAGTTTTGATCAACCGCAGAGATCTCAAAGAGTCTCACATCCGCCAAAATGTTTTGTTCCAGGCGTGGATTTTGTTTTGCCTTCTTGTTACAAAGAGGCTATGCTAGCCAATGATAAGGTTCAGTGGGAACATGCTATGAAGAGGGAGCTGTCCAGTATTGCAAAGAACAAAACATGGGAACTTGTCCCTTGCCAAAAGGTAGGAAAGCATTGCCTTGTATTTATGGGTTTACAAGAAGAAGATTGACAATTACAAAGTTCGTTTAGTGGCCAAAGGTTTTAAGCAAGAATATGGTGTCGATTTCCAAGAAATCTTTTCTCTAGTGGTCAAAATGACCACATTGAGAATGTTGCTTGCTTTGGTTGCCACTCGAGATATGGAGCTTGATCAAATAGATGTCATTACAGCTTTCTTACATGGTGATCTCGAGGAAGAGATTTATATGCAGCAACCTGATGGGTTTGTGCTAAAGGGCAAGGAACATTTTTTCTGTAAGCTTCTGAAATGTCTCTATGGCTTGAAGCAATCATCCAGACAATGGTATCAAAAGTTTGATGCATTTATGCGTTCCCTAAGCTATAAGCGCAGTAATGAGGATCCATGTCTTTATGTGAAAAGACAACCCAATGGACAACTTATTATGCTTATCCTTTATGTATATGACATGCTTATTGCTGGTCATTCCAAGAAGGACATTGCTGACGTGAAAACCAAGCTGAAAAGTCAATTTGACATGAAATATTTGGGTGAAGCTAATCACATTTTGGGTATACGCATTACTCATGACCGTAAGAAGAGGTTGTTGTACCTTTCTCAAAAAGAGTATGTGCACAAGGTTCTTGATCGTTTCAACATGTCGAAGGGGAAGGCTTTGAGTAATCCATTGCCTGCATATTTGAAACTTAGCAAGAATGACTTTCCCAAATCTGCTGAGGAAAAAGCTACGATGGCTAAGGTTCCTTATGCTTCAGCTTGTGGTAATGTATGCCATGGTGGCTACAAGACCTGACATTGCACATGCAGTGGGAGTTGTCATCAGATTTATGTCTAACCCTGGTAAAAAGCATTGGGATGTTGTCAGGTAGATTCTTAGATACTTGAGTGGCACAGCAGATAGACAATTATGCTATGGTCGTGGAGAGTCATCCATTCTGGGATTTTTAGATAGTGATTATTCCGGCTATGTTGACAGTCGTAAATCAACAACATGTTGGATTTACACATTTACTGGTTCTGCTATTTCTTGGAGATCCGTTCTTCAAGACTATACATCCATTTCTACCACAGAGGCAGAGTATGTTGCATTGAGTGAGGCATGCAAAGAAGCCACTTGGCTTGCTCCCCTAGTGAAAGATCTTGGATTGGAGCAGTGTACATTAGTTCTTCATTTTGACAGTCAAAGTGCTATAGCCTTGGCTAACAATCCAGTGTTTCATTCCAGAATGAAACACATTGATGTGCGTTATCACTTCAGTCGCGAATGCCTGGCAAACAAGAGCCTTGATTTAGTGAAGATTCCTACGTCAAAGAACACAACGGATGCATTCACTAAAAGTCTCTCCAGCCATCAGTTTCAGCACTGTCGTGAGTTGATGGGCATTGTGTGAAGCATGGTTTCAGGACAAGGATCCTAAGCCTAGGGGGTCAGGGACCTGAGCCAGGGGCTCGGACTGGACCAGTGTGGACTGGGGATCCATATGATGGCTAGGCCTAGGATCCTGTCTATACATAGGGTGGTAGGGCGGTGGATCCGGTATCACAGTCCTCTAGGTCTTACATTGGTATCAGAGCTTAGGGAAGAAAGGAGCTATGGGAGAGGGGAGAAGAAGGTCTCTCGCATGGCGATACAGGAAGGCTGCATGTTCTTTCTCTCTCTCTCTCTCTCTCTCTCTCTCTCTCTCTCTCTCTCTCTCTCTCTCTCTCTCTCTCTCTCTCTCTCTCTCTCTCTCTCTCTCTCTCTCTCTCGTCCTCTCTCTTTTCGGAGCATGGAAAGGGTCAAGTCGACCATGGAAGATAGAGCTTCGAAGATACGACGGCTTCAGCCATGCGGGTACCACCTCTTGCAAGCATGAGGCACCAACAAAGATCATCATCAAACAGCATGGGGCTCTGCTTAGTTGGGATCGCCATGCGCTCAGGATCAGAAAATGTTTCTTCATCATGAACTAAAACGTTTTGTAGCGACCAGTATGAAGGGTTTTTTTTTCATTTTCCTACAATGTTTCCTTGCTACGCCATAGCCAGTGAATAGATTCACATGTTGAAGCTAACATGGGTGCCCTATTTTGGGGCACCCACCTTTGATAAGAACCAGCACCCACGGCCTCATGCATGGCATGCAACCATGCATCCCCGGATTGCATGGCCATGACAAAAAATTCTGATTTTTTCGCTCTGGTAAGCATCTCTTACCGACGCAATTGGTGATGACAAATCAGCATTGTCTAGTACGCGACGGAACCTACCTGGTAAGACCACGGTTTAGGCCGTGACCAAATTTTCCAAGGTCTTCGACAAGGGAAGCTTGGCGGACAATGTTATGCGCCATGCTCGTGTTTCTAGCCGCGGCATCAATGATGATCTCAGCTCTTGCATCCAAGATGAGACGACGAGACTGATGTAGCTTTCGGATGGCGTGACTACACTTCATCTTTGACCTTCAAAAGTAAGTGCATCCATAAGCAAAGCTTGTACCATGCACAATGTGCTTCTCTGATTAGCATCAGCATAACAAGCAAGACTGTCCTCCATCCTAAGTACGATCCGGCATGCACGGCATGTCTTGGAAATTATCATTCTTGACATCACACAGTGGATAGGCCGGATGTTTTCAGTCAATCAGGATTTGCACATAGCTTTTACATGCTTCAACAAACAATTTAAGGTACGCTTTGTCGATGCATTACAATGCTTTTACTCCCTTGTTATCTGCATAACTTGATCTACAATTACTTGTTGTATCTCTGCATAAAGTAATGTATGAGAATCGCAAGATAATCTTTACATGCAACAGATATGAGTGCAATTTAGGCACTCCAAGCACAAGCACGGCTTGTGACAGTTGTTTTAAGCATTAAAATTTTGTTGGCATCGAACTAATGCTTAACCTGCCAACTTGGATTCAAGCATGCCTTGAGTACCTACCACCCTGATCTGAAGCATGGCTTGTCAGTGCTTCGATTTGCTGCAGACGCATACCAGATTTTCCTCTCAACGAGATTGGCACATCCTATTGCTAGACTTGATGCAAGGGACATGTTGCTCGGCATGGCCGACTCTTTGTCATTGTTTCTAGAAGCTCACAGAGGATGCTTTCCCCACAGTATTGGCTAATTTCTGTTGAAATTGCTCGACAAGGTCGATTCTTTTTGTCATGATATCGGTATATCAACAGCCGCCTCAGTTGGCTATCAGCAAGGCTTCAATTTAAGGGAAGCAAGACTTCCACTTTGGCCTCTTGTATTGAGATTTTCTTGTCTAGCTTATGCTATGAGCATAACAACTTGGAGGAATTTGTCAATTTGTCTGCGTGTTATTTCATTACATGCAAAGATGGTATATATGATATACACGACACCTCTCTTTCGTGCAACAGCTATGGCGATGAGACATCTTCCAGCGAGTTTGTCCTTCAAAATTTCAAGACAACTAGTTACAGCAAGATGAACAGGCTAGAGAATTTTACATTTTGCTTGTTTTTCCATGTTTTCACATTTCTTTTGAAAACTATTGTATGTTGTGCAAAGAAAAGTGCTTTGACAGTTTCGCATGAAGCAAGGCTTCTAACGTGTACACTGATACACCCCATTGACTTCAAATCAAGGACATTGGTATACACGTTCACGGAACTGGTAAAATACGGATATCTGCTCCCATTTTATGTGTGCAACATCAAGTTAGGATGTCTCCCTAGCAGTACAGGCTACTGTGCAAGGCACTTTGGTTTGGCAACTCTATCAAGGACACGATAAGTGATGGATTGTTTAGCATGATTTTTGGTTGCTGTTAACACACAACAACACTAAAAGAAACCTAAAAATAGGACTTATTTTACACGCAAAGTGCCCTATTTAAGTCATCCTCGTATCGTCACGACCCCTACAAGATCGATGGGTCAAGATGTGACTAGTGTTTTCTGTTACCTCTCTCGATGAGAGCGTTATACAGCTAGATTGTTGCATGCTTATAGGATAAGTTGCACGCTACGCATAAGATGCACACGAGCATGAGCACAGTATATACAAGGTAGTAACTTAAGGAAAGTTCCTCAGCCTAGCATTCTCTCTCTCTCTTTCTTATTTCTTTTGAAGAATAATGAAAACTTTTTAACAATCTTTTGATACCTGTTTTGTTTGGGAGTCAGCCTGAGCCGAGGTACTCTAACTCTCAACTAGAAATTGGGCAAGACGCCCTCTACATTAGTCTTCATCGTTTCGTGCGACGTTCGAGTTGAGTTTTTGATAACCATAAACTCACATCAGTTGATCCCTACCATGGAGTCTAGATGCAACAAACCATTGCAACAACATGGTTGTCCATAAGAGCTAGGCATTTCACTTCTGTGGATCTCCTGCTCTCTCTATAGAACTACGAGTGTCTATGGACGCATATGTTTGGGGTAAGACCCAACGGGTGCTTATTAAATCAAACCATAAGCATCGAGGTTCACAGTTTGATCTATTTCCGTTATACTTTCAAGGAAAGAATTCCGCAATCTACCACGCGATAGCGGACGAATTCAACCTTTCATGTTGATTCCCATCATTCTGTACACGGTTAACTATGCTGGTTACCGTTACCTGCTAGTTGAGCAGTTTCTACACAAGGTCTTCCCACGGGTTTGACTACGTAGATTCTACGGATTTGGATTGCGAAGGCAACACCCAGGGTTTCCAGTGCAATGTTGCTTGGTCTTTTCTCAGGTGGGCGACGTGCTCCTCTGCATTTGAATACGGGTAAGTGACCATTAAGTTCAAATCTATGGTACGCGTCTATTGATTTGGTGTTACTCCATTTTTTAGTATGCTTTGCTTGGTTTCTTCAAGTCGTATAAATTTTCTTGAATATTTCTGAGCCATGCAAAGGGCATGTCGGAACAAAGTATTTTGGGCCATAGTGTCTAATATACATTATGTTGTTATGAACCCACTTGTCGGGTTCGATTTGGCACATGTTGTCACATGGGATACAACATGGTCAAGCAACTCAAGGAGTTCAATTTAGCCAATGTGGAGCAATGATAATGATGGTCCCTCTTACTCTTGTCGTGGAGTGTTTTACAGTTACCTCCACACACAAGTCCAGCTTGTACTTGGTGGATGTCGCTTTTTCGACCATCCTTATTTTGAGACATATTCCATACGTGGAGAATATGAGTCTCTGGGACTGATACTGGCGCCAAATTCCTAATGATGTGTCATGATGAGGTCTCTACGTGCTGGTCACATCCGTTTATTAGAACATTTTGAGCACACTGTATCAGGAACAATTTCAGTGGCAATAAATTGTCGGGTACTAAGTGCAGACTTGTTCTGATTACAAGAGCTGTGAAACCACCTTAACGGAGGGTCGTTTCTACATATAGCCAAGTATGCTATATTCATGAGAATGTCTCATGGTTGGTACCTAGGTGTGACTAGGTTGTCACATTCTGTTATGGTCCAAATTTTGTTGCCAGGCTTTTCCGTGTGTACCATGGAAAGTCTCGTCATGGAATTGCGGTTTGGATATGTTTGTGTTAAATGCATGCACACTAAGTGTTATGGGCCCTAGTGTTTAACACAAATTTATTTGGAGCAGCATGCGAATTTATGGATTTTATTCTTCTGCACCCTTTTGCACTGCCCGTGCAATCTCTCTTGCAGATTTAGTATGAGTTTACACCTTGCCATACAAGGTATTGGCTCAGGATGGGTATCTGTGGTTGGATGGTCTAAACTCTATGAGCTTACTCCAGTTCAGCCCGCTTTCAACCTAGTTGGTTGTCTCCACTCCATATCAAATATATGGCTAGATACTCAATGGTTGAGTCATAGTTTATCGTCAATCGTGGAAGACTGTCTGTAAGTGGTTGGGGGAAAGCACCTCACTCTTACTGTTGCTATTCATCCCGTGTTGGATGGGCAGCTTACAAGTATTTTTTGCTAAAGGATTTGCTAAGAGCATATGTTAGCATAACGCATTCTGAATGGGCGATTCTCTCCTTATTCTAGAATTTGCTTAAGGTTTTCAACTTTGAACACTTGTTGTGGTGGCGTTGGATACCGTTTCAATAGTTTCATAAGTCAAGGACTTAATAGGTGTGCTGACAAAGTATGTTGGCAGGTAACCTTCATTAGGGGTGAACATGTAGTTCTGTGTGTTCCAAAATGTTCAGAAGTTTGACATAAGGACACACCCTATTATACTTCTTAGTAGCTATGAGCTTTTTAAGATACTCAAGCGAGTTGGAAATCTCGCTCACAACTTCATGGAAAGTTGCGCCAAGTTTTTCTTGCATTATTCAAGTACCTTCAGAAGATCTGAGGACTGGTTATGCCTTTGGACAACTCTTAGTTGTGATTACTCCTTTACAGTACTCAAGTGAGTTATAATTGGAGTTACCATTTAGACCCAAGTGCTTGCAAAAGGACAACAATGTTGAAAATCAAGATGTTGCTCTTGGTTTCATTGAACATCCTCATTGCATCAAGTATCACTTGGCTCGCCTATGGGATGCCAAAACAAAAAAACATCAGTGTTCTTACGAAGATACTACCGCTTGTGTTTTCGAGGACGAAAACGCTTCTCCAAGGGGGGAGTAATGTCAGGACAAGGATCCTAAGCCTAGGGGGTCAGGGACCTGAGCCAGGGCCAGTGTGGACTGGGGATCCATATGATGGCTAGGGCTATAGGAGCCGCTCTATACATAGGGTGGTAGGGCGGTGGATCCGGTATCACAGTCTCCTATGTCTTACACGTGGTTCTCTTCCATTCTTATGGTCTCCACATTGGCCATCAAGTGGGAGAATGTTAGGTTTAATGGCCACGTGGCCGACCGCCCATCACTAACTGCTACTAGCCCCAAGTGTACAACTGTACACTTGTGTGAACCACTAACACTAAGTAGAGTGTGTATTGTGCCTAAGTGCATAAGATAGAAAAGAAAGAAAGGGGGCACACAGTGTGTGTCGGCTCTCCCCCTCCAACCTGTGTATGTGTCTATGGTGGTGTGTGTGTGTGTGAGTGTGTGTGCGTATGCTTCTTCCTCTTTCGTTGTGCTCCCGGCTCCTCTCCTTCACCTCACAAGCTCGGTGATTGGCTCCACAGTAGCTCGCTAAGCAACAAGAACCATTAATGTAGCCACAAAGCCACTTATTCCATTAAAGAGGGTCACACGGCTTGCAACACAGACAATGGATTAATCCACTCCCAAACAATAAGGTGAAGGATATGGCTACCAAGTCAAAGATATCACTTCCAAAGATGCCCACAAGAACACGAACATGCTTTGCTACAGTCGTAGTGGCTCCAAGCAACGCTGGCCGCATTGAAAAACTCGAGACAACAGCCCTAGACCAAGTCATAGAAGAAAATCTTGATCTCAAGGCTCTCCTTAGCAAACTTGAGGCATGATTTGACTCTATGGTAGATGTCATGACTGACCAGTTGAAACAAAGATTACTCAAGCTCACTCAGCCACACACGACATCACCAAAGAGGATTAACACTAAGATAGAAGCGGTCTTACTAGAGTTTCGGCTACAAGATTGGGGGACTTACCCTGCCCCATGAGGACACCCTTGAAGAAGCCATCACCAAGCTCAACAATATTCTTCAACCAGTTCACATAAAGTCCAAAACCATCTCTTGAATCAACAAAAAGGTGCCATTGTATCCTCACCTTCAAGGACAAAGAAGAACGATTGCAGTTGCTATGCCAATCTCGCCTTCTCAAGGGACAAAATCTCTGATCATTGAAGAATATACTACGAATCAACTGAAGACTAAAACAAGCAAGCTCAAAAAGATGCACAAAGCCTGCAAACAAGGAAAAGGGGTTGTCTATCAAGGTGGTAAAGCTGTCTTTCAGGAGTTTCAAACTCCCAAACTGGATTTCCCCTCATGACCCCTCTTATTTTTGTCCTTTTCTTTCCTCATGGCCAACGGACCCTCAATCCTTCACTGATATGTACTTAACATTTTCATTTAGAAGCACCATTGTTATGTTTTGTTTTTAGTCCAATAGGTCATATTTGAACTCTATGAATTATAATTCAATCTCTCTCTCTCTCTCTCTCTCTCTCTCTCTCTCTCTCTCTCTCTCTCTCTCATGCATTCTCTCCTAGCTCTATGCTTTCACACTGTCAAATTTGACATGTTGCCCCTTGCCTATGTTCGTCGTTATGGTAGCAACTCATGGAGTGTATTGGCCATTTTGCCTTCATCTCCTAGTGTATCCCTTTATGAATACTTTGATTCATCCCTATGTGAATACTTCTATTCAACCCTTGCATTATATTGTTGTACTACCTATTTGCACGATCTGACACCTCATGGAGTACCAAAAAAAGTGTCAAACCCTTCTTCCATTAACACGCTTGTTTCTTTGAGAACGCTATCTCGATTGTCAAGCTTGTCTTGTTGAATATCGTAATAGAACCAACAATTGCCAAATCTAAAAGTAATAGTACAGAGGCAGCATTGGTAGAGAGGGAGGGAGAGGGGGGGGAGAAGGCAGGTGTTGACAGTTTTGACTATCATTCTGTATGCAATTTGTAGGTAATCTGAATTGTAATTTAAATCTAGCTCATGTGTCTTGATTAAGAGATAAATAATCTCATCAAAATACCTATCGGTTAGAGTGCATATAAAGTTGGAAAAGCCTTCTATATAGATGGGACCATTAGATAAACTACCTTTAGAATGCTAATGGTTTGATCGACAAATTTCTTTTCCGAGTATCTAATAATGCTCCAATACATGAAACATATTCCCTCTCTTCTTTATTTCAAAAGATACATTGATGATGCCTTTGGCATTTGGCAGGGCTCCTTTCTTGATCTTGAAAAAATCCTCAAGCTTTATGGGTCACCACTCCAAAACCATATCAAAATTTCCCCTGTCATTTCGTCTGTAGAAGCTTCCATCCTTGACATTCATTTCTTCAAAGGATCCTCCTTTTCTCTTTCAGGGATTCTTGATTCTCATTGCTATCAAAAAAGTCTTAACTTTTACAAGTATATTCCCTGGCAATCTTGGCACCCCACCCACCAGAAAGTCGCGTTTTTCATTTCAGCGCTAAAAAGATATATCATTAGAGAGAGCTCCTTGGATGGCTTCCTCGCCATTCGGACCCTATTTTTTCAAAGACTCAGAGCAAGGAGGTATCCCCAAGCTCTTCTCCAAAATTGTTTCTCCCATATCTCTTACAATGATAGAGACTCTCTCCTAATGAAAAAAAAATCCTTATCAAAGGACCCCCCCTTTGTGGTCAAAATTCCCTTTTCACCCTTTACACGCAACCTTAATCTCTCCGTTTCCTTGATAAATCCTCTCATCCTTCTACTTGGCACCATGCCCGAATTCTTGCACCTCCCCAAGCCCCTTATCTGTTGGCTCAATACACCCCCAATGTCGAAAATATGCTTACCTCCAACTCTCGTACCCCCCCTTAACCTCCAATTCTTGCACCCCTCCGTGCCCCCCCCACAAGTTGATGTCATTATATATTTTTGTATCTTGTCATCCCCCCCCCCTCCTTTTTTGTGCCTTTTAATTAGATTGATTCTTGTTAACCACCGGCGTCCACTTCTAGTAGTCATCGGTCGGGCTTGTCGGTCCAATAGGAAAAGGGTAAGAGTGATCGCCAATGAGAGGTGCACTCTAACTGGAACATTCAAGGGTTGGTTGGCTAAGCATGGGTGCCCAAGTGTGAATGGACGAGCTCATATAAAAGTCACCTAAACCTAAAAATCGCTCATTCTCTCATTTGTGCAATCGAAGAGTGCTCTTGCTCCATCTCCATCTTCTTCTTCATTTCCTTGTGTTTGTGTGTATGCGAGAGAGAGAGAGAGAGAGAGAGAGAGAGAGAGAGAGAGAGAGAGAGAGAGAGAGAGAGAGAGAGAGAGTGATTGAGCATTGCGACAACACGGTGATGGAGAGGCGGTTGAGCGCGGCACGGTGGTAGCTCCCTTCTCTTCGTGGCGAGGAATCCTCCACAAAGGCGAGCGTAGGGCGATGAGTGACACACCCTTCCTCTCTTGAGATTGCTAGATTAATCTGATTGTGTGTTTGCAGCCATTTGTGGCTCGCACATAGCGTATGACAAGTTCCTTGCTTTGACACGTGCAATAGATGCGCACATTTTTGGCGCTGCTGTTGAGGAAATGCCTTGCACTAAGCTCGAATAGGACTCTATGCTGCTTTGTGGTGCAATATGAGATGTAGGAAAGGTAGAGAAAGAAGGTGTGTGGCTGTTGAGAAGGATTTGTGAACTTTGTTTTTGCTGCGGTGTACTATTTTCTGTTAATAAGGTATATATTTTTTTGCTATAATGTATTGTTTTCTGTTGATAAGGTGTTAGATCTACAATGTTAGATTTGGAAGGTGCAATAAGTAGATCTGTTAGTTAATTAATTGTTGTAGTACTGTGTTAAATAGTGTGTAACAGTAGATATGTTAGTTGCAAGTAGGTAGGTTAAGTGTGTGTGTGCGCGCACGTGCAGCGCGACCACAACGACCTATATATATATATATATATAAAGAAGGGCTGGGATCGAGAACATTCCCCAAGCCCAAACGTTGTGTTGTAAAGCACACCACGACCCTCTAAGCGATACGCTCATTTTGAGCTATCACACGCTCTAATCCAAAAACTGATCATAAAAAGACATTAAAAAACATCAAAAAACGAGTGAAAACAGGGTGCAAAACGCCCAAAAAATCAAGCGGTTAACCTTCGAGGGTATTCGATGACGCTAGTAGGGTGCCAAAGGCACATGCATCTACACTCTGGTTGTGTGCTAGAGGCCGAGCAAGTAGCAAGCACTTTGACTTACACGGGTTCTCAATACCCACCTACCTTAGGTTCCGAGCCCTCGGCGGGGACCCAAGGTAATACAACCCAAGACCCAAACATTGCGCCTAGTGACTCTTCATCTGACTACGATATTATGGAAGGGCATCTTACACCAAACTTCAAGCAAGTAAACAAAAACGTACCTGTTTGGGGCCCAGATCTTGGATCTAGTGTGTTTGGTCGCTTTATAGAAACCTTTAGTAGAGCTACTCGCTTTGAACCTGCGGCTAGTGAAGTTAACGAAGGTGAGGGAGAGGTAGATTCGCCTTTGGTATCTCAGGGGGAGCCTATACTCCCCAAGAGTGTCTACATCGATATCCTACCCCATGCTTTCATGGAAGACCCTGCAAAGGAATCACCCCCCGAAATTCTACTACCCGATGGTAGGAGTCTTGCGGAGGTGCAAGAAGTTGAGCGCTATATGCAAGTGGCTAGGGAGAGGGAAATGGAGAGTTTCCTAGAACAACGCCGAGCCATGAAGGGAAAGACCCCTGGGACAACAAGCATAGCAATCGAGCAATTGAGTGCTCCTGAGTTAGTAGGCAATGTGGGTCAAACTGTGGGGAACAATGCTTCCACCTCAAGGGAAACCTCTGGTACGCCGGGCCTAGAAGGGTTACCAGAGGGGCCTAGAAGGGAAACCTCTGGTACGCCGGACCTACAAACTAAAACCTTGACTGACCTGTACACGGGTTACACATACCATATAGGTTGATTAGAATTTGTACAATCTACTTCTAGCACCACAAGTCTAGAGGAGCAGCAACAGATGGTCTGCAATGTCATCCATAGCATCATCCAATTGGAGAGGCAAAACTGAGAGATTATCATTCCTTCAACGGGCCTTATGAGATTCTTGGATACGGGCAAGGCCAGACAACCGACACTATCACAGATGGAAACTCCTTCAGTGAGTGCAATGGACCCTTCATATATTGTGTCGCCTAGAGTTTCGGTACAGTCTGAACCCACAAGTAGTAGTTTTAATTTTTCAAATCTAGCTCATTTGTCTCTTGGAGACACTACGGCTACGATACCTACTCCGGTGATCAGTACAAAAAGTACACCTTGGACCTCGTTTGTTAGCACTGCACCACTACCTAGTAGCACAGTGCCCCCAATAATACCTACAGGTGTGCATCAAGCCTATGTACCTGTCGCACATCATGGCCACGTAGCTCCCACACCCCCAATTATGTCAAGGGCTCACACTCCACAATGGCATTATCCGAGCTCTTATTCAAATGGGGCCATACCATTTAGCAATAACATGTCATATTCGGCACCGGCTATGCCTAGGGCTACACCTATGAACTTTGGACCACCACGTGGTACACCACCATACGAGGTATGGGACCCGAGGGCCATGCATATGCCAAGGCCAAGGCCAACTTCCATCCCACATGTAATTCCAGGAGCACCTGTTCCTGCGGCCACTATACTTGCTTATTTAGGAGACTTGATAGCATTTGCTCAACCCATCGGTCAATCTATTGCTACTGAGAATATGCATAACAGGCCTGATAGAGAGTCTAGAAGTAAGGCAGTACAATAGCCAAGCTCACACAAAAATTTAGTGGAGACGAGGATGTGAGAAAGCATCTTGAAGTGTTTGAACAAATATGTGATTCTCTAGGAGAACACAATGACCTGCATAAGAGTAATTCTATAAGCCTAACTGTTGGAGCCCCATTTGTCCAACTGTTGTAATGAGCCCATCTTGTAAAGCATATCAAATTCCCATTTTATGTCAAAGACGTCTTATCATTTTGATCCATTCGTCTGGGTTATGTAAAGATTAATCAGTTAGTCAGGACTCAGATTTGTTCCCACTTTGTAATAAGGAGTAAGAGAACCCCATGTACATTTTTGAGCTAAGGTGACTAAAGTATAAAAGTCACCTTAGAACCATTTTTGAATAACATTTGAATATTAATTCGGTGTCGTACGAGTCTGAGAGAGAGAGAGAGAGTGTGTGTGTCTTATCCTCTTCGCTACGCGCTTCTCCCTCACCGGATTCATGACGTGACCACACCATCACGGTAGTCTCTCCGAGAGCTACGCGCCCACGCCACACATTCACCTTTTCGAGCTGATCGCGATCAATCCTTCCTCGAGCTTGTTTTGCTTGTAAGTAGCACAAACAGTGTCTGTTTTCAATAATCAAGTGCTTTATGGAATGAGAAAGAGATTAGCTATACATAGATACTCATAAACTTAAGTTTCGCCCACCTTTGGATTATAACCTGTTAGTCTATCGCGACTGTATTCGAGATAACTAGGGTTCAAATCTGGTGAGATTAGACTTATAGGTAAGTATATCCTAGTGAGAGGATGGTGCCTAGTAAGTTTGATGCAATTTCGAGTTCATTGGAAGTGTAAACGGTGTTGTGAGCGTTTAGGGATAGAGTGGGTCGCATTCTACCAGGGTTAGTGATTAATGCATCATAAAAGTGCGTATGTGTAGATTGGTCTCAGCCTGACAAGCTAACGAGATTGCCTACGTGCACCTACGGATTAGTCGTGTCATCGGATGATAAGTATGTTGTCTGTGTCGTGCTCGTGAGTATGAACAGGGGAGTAGTTTTACCCTAGAACATTGGCGCCGCTGCAAAGGACACAAGACCTTAAGTAGGGAGATCTACGTCACTTGTGTGATGGTTCGCTTACTTTAGTTTTGACTAGAGAGAGCTTAAACTTTTAGAACAAGATCCAGGATAGAGTATCCTGAGGTCTAGTGGATACCCAGGAAGCATGTGTCTTGCCGAGGGTCTGTGATTAGTAAGATTTAGTTAAGTAGGATAATGTGGAGTTATGGTTTTTGGTTTTGAATGCTTGTTATACTTGTGAAGAAATAGAGTAGAAAAACGCTGTAAAAACGCAAAAAACAAACAAAAAGAAGAAAGAATAAGGCTGTTTGCTTGCCTTGAAAGCAAAACCCACCCCATATACCCTTGCAGGGGGTGAAAAGAGTCGACATTGAAATTTATGATCCAACACTCGAGAAAACATAAAACTGCGACCAAAACCAACAAAAAAGAAACAGGTGATTGCCATAAGGAAACACTAAGTGAACCTAAAGAGGCCAAGAACACGCTTCATGTTTTGCACTTTTGTACATAATAGACTCTACATTCTTTAGCCACTTGGGCCACATTGGCCTTCAAGTGGGAGATTGTAAGGGTTTTAGGCCAAGTAGCCTCCTAAAGGCAATGGCCAGCCGCCCATACTCTTATTCATTGCTTATAATAATAATAAGGAGAGTGAGACCTTTAGTCTCACAAGCTCCATCAAAACACCTTTGTGTTCTCCTCATCTCCTTCCTCCTTCTCTCCTTCCCTCTCTTGCACTCACCGCACAACGACTCCTACATAAACTATGTCCATCACACAAGAAAAGCAAAAGGCTTCTATTGATAAGCATAAAAGAACCTTGACCTTCAAAGAGAATGATTAGGTATTCCTTAAGTTTCCCAATGCACACCTAAGCCGTACTATGGGTAAGGGGACACAAGGATGCCCAATGGGTCATAACAAATATTATGCTAAGCTAGCAAAAAGATACTAGGGCCCATTTTGAATCCTTAAACCCATTAATGAATCGGCTTACAAGTTAAGGTAACCAAGCACTTGGCTCATTCATAATGTCTTTCATGTGATCCTTTGAAACCTTATAAAAACAAGCCAACCAAAGAACCAGTAATTGAAGAACCGCCTGAGTTTGAAGATCAAGAAGAGATCCTGCAGTCGAAGAGCATTCTGTGACATGAAGACAAGGTTTTAAGAGGTGGTAAGACTACCCCACAATATCTTGTTAAATTTAAGAACTACCCTTTTGAAGATGCAAGGTGGATGCAAGACACCCAGCTAAAGGATAATGCAAACATTGTAAATGCTTACAATGACTCTTGTCAAAGGTATGAACTAGGTATGAACAAGCATGTTTTATAAATAAGTTTGTCTTGTTTTGACTCTAAGTGGATTTTTAATGTTCATACGGTTTAAGTGTACGCATACCATGAATCCTGCTTGCGGTAGTTTGGTCTCTCAAGCACCTAGTAGACCTTGCCAATCTACCATGGAAGATGATAAGATCTAATTAAATGCATGCTTGTTGCAACTAAGTCTTCTAAGCACCAAGTGAAATTGGTCATCAATGTGGAAGAATGCCGATGGGTAAAAAGAGATTCTCTACTTAAAGTAACATGACTAGCTATGACTTTATTTTTCCTACTCCATAGTTAAGGACGACTATGATTTCAAGGGAGAGGCAATGTTATAAAAATTAGCTTCTACTTTTGTAAAAGTATTTTCCAATATAATTTGGCTATTTAAGTATGGAAAAAAAAAAGAGCAAGTGAAGTCGATTAAAGTGCTTATAAACTAGCTCAATCAAAAGCTTGGGACCAAATGAGAGAAGTTTATAAAAGAGTAATGATAATTTCTGTTTAGTTATCTCAATCAAAGGTACAGGTCAAGGAAGGATGAATCTATCCTGAGAAGATTTGATCAAAAGTACTACCTTAGCACACAATAGGGCATAATACTTCATGGACTTCTACATTCAAATTTAGGAGAAGTATTGTCTAATACTAGGAACTAATTTCTAGCCTATACCTTGTGAGAATGTAGTTTCACATTATTAAGGATCTTTAGTTTTTGTTATCATATACATGTGGTAGTGATGTGTGTGAACACACTAGGACCGCCGGGGCATTTTTTCCCTCTTTAGGAGGTTTTTTCCCCCATGCATTGTATATACGCCCATCACTCTAGGGCTATATATCTTTCCATTGCACATCAAGTAACAACTCTCTATCCCTTGAGCTTCCTTCATCTTCTCCAATGTGTGTGTTTCCTTGCAACCCTAATTGTTTCGTTGCAACACTAATTCCAACAATTGGTATCAGAGCAGGTTGCATCCTCCCGGGCTCAGTCGTCAGCAGCTCCATCACACGCCTACTCTCTTTCTCCAATTTTTGTGAGTTCGCAGGTCGACCAAAATTTCGGGTGAGCTCGTAGAGCTCAGTCTACTCAGATTTTTGATTCGGGCTTATTTTGGCCTCCGTTTCCACTCAGGCAGTAATGCACATGCTAATTCGTCATTTTGTGTAGAATTTTTGTCAATTGTCGTTTTCTGCATAACATGTGCCTTACAGTCTTCTACGGTTTGTGCTATATAGCACATGTTGTTCTCGCTTTGTTTCTCCTGTTTTTGGGCAGTTTTCACATCAGGTGCAACATTTACCATGGCTGACAACAACACAGATGTGTTCAAGATGTTTGCTGTTGAGGCCAGATTGGGTGGGGACAATTACCCTATGTGGGCTTACATGATGCACATGTTCTTGTGTCAAAGAGCGTCTGGAATATTGTGCAGGGCATTGATGTACGTCCTGGTTCTGAAGATGCAAGCGATGTTGAGGATGTTGCAGGTCTTGCTGCAAGAATTGCTGCTATTAGAGTTGTTTTGCCTATGGTAGAATAATCTCGTTGGGATGTAAAGGATGCGCAGGCTCATGCATTGATTGTGTTGTCTGTGATGCACACCATTTTTCCTCACATTTGTTCAGCAAAATCTGCAAACCAGGCTTGGGATATTTTGGATGGTCTTTATGCAAGTCGCAATGAGGCTAAAATTGCTTTGCTGCGTAAAGAGCTCGAGTCAAAGATTATGCACGAGGGTAGATGATATGGACACTTTCCTTGCTCGTGTCAAGGAGATCAATGAGAAACTTATTTTTGCAAGTGAAGTCATTTCATAAAGTTCCCTTGTGCAGACTGTACCAGATTCTTACCAGCCTTTTGCTAGTACTTGGAGACTTATGACCCAAGGAAATCCTGAAGTTGTCAAGTTTGATACATTATGCACATTGCTATTGCAAGAGTCACTTTCCAAGAAAAACAGGACTATGCAGTGTGCAGTTGAACAGGCTTATATTGCTTCTCAAAGAAAAGGTGGTAACAGCAATGCAGCCACTTCTTATGGTTCTACTGCGAGTGGCAAAAATTCTGTTCCTAATGCTTCTGCTGGCAGCAATTCATCTAGAAATTCTGATGATAAGGGCAAAAAGAAGATGCGTTGCCATTATAGTAAAGCTAATGATCAATTGATCAAGCAGTGTCCTAAGTTGAAGGCCAAAGAGGCTAAGAAGAAAGAGGGTGGTTCCACTACAAATACTGGCTCCACAAATGCAGCCATTGATGATTCTTCGGTGAAAGGAGACTGTGATGCCGATGTTGATGCAGAATGGGCTTTTAGTGCAGAGTGCACTTACAATCCTGTTGTCCATGATGTATCATGCCAGTTGCTGCAGATTCACATGTGTGGTATTTCGACAATGGTGCTACAAAGCACATTACCTCACATCATGAATTGTTCACCTCTCTCGAGTCTGTCCCTCATGGAAATTCAATCACTTGTGCCAACAATGCCTCTTATCCAGTTCAGGGGGTTGGAAAGATTGTACTTACTGCTGCAAATGGCAGTTCTTTCACACTTGTTGATACACTTTATGTACCTGGGATCAAGAAGAATCTTTTGTTTGTATCTGCACTTGCTAGACTTGGACTTGTAGTTAAATTTGTGGATGACAGATGTACAATTCATGATCTCAGTTTTGGTGATGAAATTGTTGCATCTACGCTTTTGTGCCGTGGGTTGTATAAGCTTACTTTGTATGACAAGTGTGGACAAAATTTTGCAAATGCAGTTGCTGATTCAAGGGCTATTTCAGATGCAAAACTTTGGCATGCACATTCTGGTCATTTGAATTTTGCCAGTTTCCTGCGTCTGCAGAAATCTGATATGGTTGCTTCTTTGCCGCCTCTTGAAGCACTTGTCAAACATGTTTGTGAAGGTTGTATTTTGGGTAAGATGCAGCGTTCAAAATTTCCAAAGGATGGTTCAATTAAGGCCACATGCAGGTTGCAGCTTGTGCATAGTGATGTTTGTGGGCCCATGCAAACTCCATCCTTGGGCAATTACCTTTACTTCGTGACTTTCATTGATGATTACTCCAGGCATGCATGGGTATTTCCGCTTAAAGCAAAGTCCAAAGTTTTTATGTGCTTCAAACAATTTCTGGCTATGGCTGAAAATGTCTTGAAATGTACTATGGGCACCCTCCGTTCCGATCGAGGGGGGAGTATATGTCTGATGAATTTAATACATTTGTGGCTAGTCGTGGGATAAAACACCAATGTACAGTGCCTTATACACCTCAGCAAAATGGTGTTGCTGAGATGAAAAATAGGTCACTTACGGAAATGGCACGATGTATGGTCAAAAGTCAAGCTTTGCCGCATTCTTTTTGGCTTGAGGCCATCATGTGTGCCATTTATGTATTTAACAGGTGTCCTACAAAAGCTTTGCAGTCTATTACTCCATATGAAGCATGGCATGATAGAAAGCCTTCTATTGAGCACATGCATGTTTTTGGTTGTTTGGCATATGCTTTGGTGCCACAAACACAACGCGGAAAATTGGATGATAAGGTTGTCAAATGTATTGCTGTTGGTTATAGTGCTGAAAGCAAAGGTTACAGGTTGTATCATCCATAAACAAAGGGTATTCTGGTTTCACGGGATTTAGTGTTTGTGGAAGATTCTGTTCAGCCCTTGCTGTCATGTACTAGAGACAATAATGTAAGCTCACATGACATTTATGACACTTTGTTGCCTCTTTTTAGTGATGGAACTTCAAATCCAATGAGGCAAATGTACAACCTATGGGGGTTTTCTAAAATGTTACAGATCAGCCTATTACTGATGCAGATGTACATGACGTACTTGATGAGGAAAGGGCTGAAAATGACTAGGCTAGAGGTATGCCAAAATGGTTGGTGCACACTTTACGTGACAGTAAATTGGATGCACCTTTGTCTAGTTGTACTCATTCAGGCTCTCGCCATGCATCTTATGCATCAGATTGTTATGCTTTGGCTGTGTCTAGCTTACATGATGTTGAGGAACCTCTGTCTTCTCATAAAGCACAAAATTCAAAAAATTGGATGGCTACCATGCAATCAGAATATGATGCACTTATAGAAAATGACACATGGACTTTATGTGATTTGCCTCCTGGCAAAAAGGCCATTGGTACGAAGTGGGTTTACAAGTTGAAATGCAAGCCGGATGGTGAGATTGATCGCCATAAGGCTCGACTTGTTGCAAAGGGTTATGCACAGCAAAAAGGATGAGGGAGTGGAGACTCAAGCCCATCCCCTACTCTCATGGCTTTCTTCCCCCTTTGTAGGCCTTGCTTTGACTTATTGAAACACCTTGATCCCCTCTAGCACCTTAGTCATGGAGTACCTTAGCACCTTAGTTATCAAGCACCTCAAGCACCTTAGTCAACAAGCACCTCAAGCTTGGGCCGAGTTCCCACCTCAAGCACAATCCTAGATTGCCTAAGGTCTAAGTACTTTTAACACTCACCTTTGGAGGTCTTTAATGAAGCTAGCCCTAAGGTCTTTAAGCTCCATTAGCTAGCATTGCTCTTTGACAAACCATCTCTCATTTGGACCCTTTGACTTTGGCTCCGTGTTGAGATAGATCCATAGGCACATGTCTATAATCTACCCCTTGTTCCCGTTTATTCTCCCACATTAAATGATCAATTTAATATGAGAAAATCATTTGGGTTGATTAGGTATTAGATTTTATGACATTACCTCTCTCTCTTAAAATCAAAGTTGTCCTTGACTATGAGGTAAAAGAGATAAAGCCTTAGTCATTAGTCGATGTTTCTTAGCGGGTAGAGGATCCCTTTTTACCCTACAACACCATTCCAAGATGGATGAGTAATCCATTTGATGCTTGGGAGACATAGCTGTCGTAAGCATGTCTGCTCTTTAGTCCATTTCATTCTCCCAAAGTGAGTGACAAATTCTACTTGGTGTTTGAGGGACTCGTCAACACAAACATGATTCTAAGTATGCATACTACTTAAATTTGTGCACAAGAAAAGAGAATTAGTCTTACGAGACAAAAACATTGATCATTTAAAAGAAACATTTACATTTGATTACTCTAATGTAGCATTGTAAGCATTGATAAGGTTCATACTATCCTTAAGTTGTATTCCTTGCATCCATCTAACATCTTCAAAGGGATAATTTTTGAACTTAATAAGATATCATTGGATTACCATGCCATAGCACCTTGTCTTCATGTCAAAGGATAGCTTTGGGTTGTAGCACATCTTCTTCGATCTCTGGTGGGTCTTCAATAATTGGTTCTCTTGGTGGCTCTTCTTCGTAGGGCTTAAGTAGCCTCACATGAAAAGAATTGTGTATGAGCCAATGGTTGGGCAACTTGAGTTGATAAGCCATGTCATTGATTGGCTTCAAGATTTGAAAAGGTCCATAGTATCTTTTTGCTAGTTTAGCATAATACTTTTGATGGGTGGTAGGATTTTTTCCCATCGTTTGCCTTAATCGAGCCTTGTGTAACTTGAGTAAGAGCCAATCATTTTCTTTGAATTTTAAGGCCCTTCTTTGCTTATCAGCATCAGTTTTTTTTCTTTGTTGAGAGATGAATATAGCCTCCTTAATCTTTTGGAAAGATTCTTGCAGGTGACGACTATACTCATCAGAAGCAGCGAAGATTTTTCCATGTACTTTAAGTAGCAAGGGACTTTTAGGTCTTCCTTCTATGATCTCAAAAGGTGCCTTTCCCATAGTAGTATGGACAGTATTATTGTTTGCATACTTTACAAGGGGTAAGTACTTCTCCCATTGTGAGCATTGATTTACTTCTATAACATAAGTCTTTAGTAGATTGAGAATCGTAAGATTGGCTATCTCACTTTGGCCATGTGTTTGTGGGTGATAGGCCGAAGAGGAATTCAATCTTGTACCTAGATTTTCAAAGAGACCTTTCCAAAAATGATTGGTCATTCTAGTATCTCTATTTGACATGATGGATGTTATCAATCCATGGCGTTTGAAAATCTGGGATATGAAGAGAGTTGCCATTTGGTGTGCCTTAATAGTCTTTTTGACCTAAATAAAGTGTGCTTGCTTGCTAAACCTGTTGACTATTGTCCATATTCCCGTATTCCCACGAATAGACTTAGGTAATCCAAAGATAAAATCCATGGATATACTCTACCAAGGTGAATTAGGGATTGGCAAGGGCTGGAGTAACCCAGGTTACTCCCCTCTATCATACTCATTAGGAAGAGGATGGGGTGTAGGAGGGCCTCTTTTTTTGCCATGAGTTTATGGAGGTGATTAACAATTTGACAAATAGGTGCACACCATGTGTGCAAGAATGGTGGGTGTGTAAGAGATGTGTATGTTAACCCTCACGCACATTCATATCATCTACAATGGACGTCGTATTATTTATTTGGTAGAGTCAAGTACCGTGCTTGTCGGTCCAATAGGAAAAGGGTAAGAGTGATCGCCGATGAGAGGCGCACTCTGACTGGAACATTCAAGGGATTAGTTGGCTAAGCATGGGCGTCCAAGTGTGAATGGGGCGAGCTCATATAAAAGTCAACTAAACCTAATAATCACTCATTCTCTCATTTGTGCAATTGAAGAGTGTTCTTGCTCCATCTCGTTCTTCTTCTTCATCATCTCCTTGTGTGTGTATGTATACGTGAGAGAGAGAGAGAGAGAGTGTGCGATCGAGCATTACAACGGCACGACGATGGCGAGGCGGTTGAGCGCGGCGTAGCGGCGTCTCCCACTTCTTTGCGGCGAGGAATCCTCCATGACAGGAAGCGTAGAGCGGTGAGTGACACACCAACGCCATCTTTGAGCTTATTAGTTTAGGCTTGTTGTGTGCTTGGAGCCATTTGTGGCTCGCACACAGTGTATCGACAAGTTCCTTGCATTGACACATGCAACATACGCGCACATTTTTGGCGCCGCTGTCGGGGAATGGCATACACTAAGCTTGAATGGCACTCTGTGCTTCTTTTGTGGTGCAATTTCAATTGTAGGAAAGGTAAGGAAGGAGGGTGTGTGTGTTGAGAAGAAGGATTTTGTGTGGCTACTGTGTATTTCTTTGTTAATGGAGTTTTCAAAGGAACTGTGTTTTTTCTGTCATAAGGAATTAGTATTAAGGTTGCTAGTTCTGTGTAATGCAAAGTACAGTAACTAGGAAGTAGATCTGTGAGAGCTAATGAAGTGTGTTAGTGTACAACAGTAGGTGTATTAGTTGTAAGTAGGTAGGTAGAGTGTGTGTGTGTGCTCTCGCGCAGGCCGCGACAACCTTATCCTTAAAAAATAATAAAAATTAAAGGTAGGACCGGGATCGGGAATATCTCCTTGACCCAAGCCCAGACCCAAGCCCAAGATCATGCTCAGGCTCAGGCCTCAGTCGCCCTTTGAAATTACGTATTTTAGCTTCACACGTAGCTTAAAATATATTTTTTTGAGGACCAACAGAGCTTCAGGTGACTGAGCATTGTGCTATAAAGCACACCATGACCCTCTGAGTGATACGCTCGTTTTGAACTATCACACACTTTAATCAAAAAACCGATCATTCAAAAATATTAAAAAACGAAAAAAAAACGAGTGAAAACGAACGCCTAAAAAAGTAAGCGGTTAACCTTCGAGGTTATTCGTCGACGCTTGTAGGGTGCCAAAGGCACATGCATCTGCGCTCTGGTCGTGTGCTAGAGATGAAGCAACTAGAGAGAATTTCGACTTACACGAGTTCTCAATATCCACCTACCTTCGGTTCCAGGCCCTCGGCAGGGACCCAAGGTAGTACAAACCAAGACTCGAACATAGCGGCTAGTGACTCTTCCTCTAACTACGACGTCATGGAGGTTTCCCAATGCCTAATCCCGATAGCTCAAGCCAAGACATGCATGCCATGGGCCCGCAGTCCGGGCCGAGTGTGCTTAGCCGCTTGAAGGAAACCTTTAGTAGAGCCACTCGCTCCGAACATGGAGCTAATGATGTAAATGAGGAAGGTGGGGAAGTAAATTCTCCATACATGACCATCGTAGACCCTATGCCCTTAGAGAATGTGCATGTGAATACTTCATTCATTGCACCTTCTGACTTTTCAGAGTTATTTCCCTCCGAGGTCATATTACTCGATGGTAGAAGCCTTGCCGAAGTGCAAGAAGTTGAGCGATATATCATTGTGGCTAAGGAAAAGGAAGTCGAGAGCTTACGCAAGGCGGAGCAACGAAGAGAGGTAAAAGCAAAAGCCCCTATGTCAATATCCTTGCTAAGAGAGCAATCAAGTGCTCTGACTTAGCAACCGCTAAGGGCCAATCCCTAGAAACCAACATTGCATCTAGCTTAAAGGACACCCCTAGCACCTCAATCCTAGATGGAGTGTTCTTAAATGAGAACTGGTAGTACGAATTACAAACAGAGACTCTGACCGACCTATACACAGGTCAGACCTATCACGTGGGTGCTACTAGTGTGGAGGATCAACAACAAAGAGTTTGTGAGGTCATCCATAGGGTCATTGAGTTAGAGAGACATAACAAGGGGATAAACATGCCTTCAACGGGTTTCATGAGATTCTTAGATATAGGAAAGGCTAAACAACCGACCTTATCGCAAATGGAGACTCCCTTGGTAAGTCCGATGGATCTCCCATATGTTGTTTCTCCAGGGGTCTCAGTGCAATCTGAGCCCACAAGTGATAGCTTTACCTTTCCAAGTCTAGCTCATCTTTCCCTTGATGACACCACGGCTAACATGTCTACCCCAATGATGGGCATGCCAAGAAACACGCCATGGACCTCATTTGTTAGTAAAGCACAACTACATGGTAGCTCAATGCCTGCAACAGTACCTACAAGTGTGTACCAATCATATGCACCTATGGGTCATCGCACTCATGTAGTCCCTACCCCTCCCGTTGTTTCAACTACCTATGCTCCACAACTACAACACCCAAGTTCTTATTTCCATGGGACTATACCGGCTAGCATTAGCATGTCACATCCGACGTCTGCTATGCCTAGGGCCACATATATGAACTTTGGGGCGCCACATCGCACAACACCGTATCAAATGTGGAACCCAAGGGCTTCTTATGCGCCAAGCCCAATGCCAGTACCTACTCCACATGTAGTCTCTAGAGCGCCTTCACCCACGGTGCCTGCTCACTAGGTGACTTGGCAACATTTTCTCAAGCTATTGGTCGATCTATTGCTGAGAATATACGTAACGCCTGATAGAGAGCCTAAAAGTAAGGCAGTACAAATAGCCAAGCTCACACAAAAAATTAGTGGAGACGGGGATGTGAGAAAGCATATCGAAGTGTTTGAACAAATATGCGATTCTCTAGGAGAACACAATGACCTGTATAAGAGTAATGCTTTAAGTCTAACCTTAAGTGGAAAGGCAAGGGATTGGTATAGAACCCTAAGGGTGGAAGAAAAAATGGTTTACCCTACTCTTAGGAGACTGTTCTTCAAAGAATACATACCCGAGGGAGTGCTTTGGGGTGTAGCCTCTCAACTCTAGAAAGCCCAACGAGAGGAAGGAGAGTCAGTGAGAGACTTTATTAGTTGCTTGAAGCATTTGAATTCTCCTTGTAATCCAAATGAGCGCTTCAATAATAATCAATTGCTTGATAGATTCATTAGGGGATTACGACATGAGGATATCTACAATGGCCTAGTCATTAGAGGTATCACCACTTGGGAAGCAGTCACCACCAATGCGATCCAATTGGAGGATAATTTAATGATTCAAGGAGAAAGAGTGTTTATTGAGCCTAAATCTATTAGCTCGCAAGCATCAGGGCATCATCCAATGACCCGAAAGCCTATTGCTAAGGAGCCAAAGATATCTGAGATGACTTTAGCATAACTCACCAAGGCTATTCAAGAGAGTCTTAGAGACAATCGTGCTCCGCAAAACAATCATATGTATCCAAGAAGGGAGCAACAATGGTGCTCAATATGCTATGGACCGCATAGTACCAGTGAATGCCCTACTTTTAGAGTAAAATTCAATGGGAATTGCAATGCTTGTGGAAGGTATGGTCATCAAGCTAAGGATTGCATAGTATTTAAGCGCGTGATGGCTAATAGACCAACCTTATCATGGACAGACACACCTCCTCGAGTGCCTGCATTGATGCCGGCCCCACCTCTTGAACAAACAGCACAACACATGGTCCCTAGGGCCCAAAATGTTGTTCAAACAACACCCTTACCACCTCCAGTGCTAGGACCGCAACCACCACATCCGAGAATCACTTTTGTGAATCAAGTAGGTTGTGAGTCATCTATTGCTTGTTTGGAGGCTATGAGGAAGATATAGATCCTAATATTGCCTATGGGATGGATGTTCTTAAAGAAAGTCCACAATACTACATGAAGGACTATTGGGGACAAGTCAAACCTGTATATCAAGTAGTTGCTCTTGCGGCAAGAGGCCAAAATATCAATTACACTGCTAAGAGACCGCCTCTTCAATGCTATGAGTGTGGAGGTCCACATCGTGTAGCCGAGTGTCCTATTAGGCTACAAAAGAACGCCACACTAATGCAAACCAATCAAGCAAGCACGTCTACAATGCCAATGCTCATGTGTAATCGATGTGGCATTGATCATTTGATTGCCCAATGTCCAAATAATCCAAATGCACCGAAGATCACGCCATTAAACTTGATTGAAGTTATCGAGGAGCCATCACAGTATATCAAGTAGTTGCTCTTGCGGCAAGAGGCCAAAATATCAATTACACTTCTAAGAGACCGCCTCTTCAATGCTATGAGTGTGGAGGTCCACATCGTGTAGCCGAGTGTCCTATTAGGCTACAAAAGAACGCCACACTAATGCAAACCAATCAAGCAAGCACGTCTACAATGCCAATACTCATGTGTAATCGATGTGGCATTGATCATTTGATTGCCCAATGTCCAAATAATCCAAATGCACCGAAGATCACGCCATTAAACTTGATTGAAGTTATCGAGGAGCCATCACAAAGTACACCTGTGTTACCAGTTAACGTACTCACACGATCGATACTCCAAAAACAAAATTATATTCTTGAGGAAAGAGACACGGCATCAATTGCCCAATCTCAAAAAAAGAAGAAAACACGAAGGAAGAGATCGCAAAAAGCAATGAAGTCAGACCCCAGTTTAAAGACCAACATAGGGACTGATGACGACCCCGTACATATGAATGACGTTGAAGAGGATTCTGATTCAGGTGAAACCATGGAGACCAAAACGACCACTAAGATAGAAACCAACAAGGAAGATCTTCATGAGCCACAATGGCCAGGATCCAAAAAGAAGATAGGAACTTATCTAAACCCTACAGAGGAGATTGAGCGAGTCAAGCAATTAAGGAGTTTGGTAGAAGATACCCAAAGGGATCTAGAACCAGCACCTAGGCAGATTACAGACACCGTGTTCCCTACGCAACAACAACCTCACCAAGTCCATAGACCCTTAGCCATACCTAGTGTCATCCAAGAAGAAAGTGACTTAACGTCATGGAAAAGTGGGTGTACTCACTTCTTGATGGAAAGAATGTTTACAGAGGAACTACTTGATCCTATCAAAGAAATGGAGATCCCATCTTCCCTACGTCAAGGGACTCAAGGCCAAAAGGTGCCGTTAAACATTGCCAAATTGATGGATTTCATGTCTTCAGAAGTTAGAACCACCATCATGTCCAAACTATATAAAGCCCCTGAGCTAGTCTCAGCTCTTCGAGCCTTCCTCAATGGAGAACTAAAGTTTGGGCTACCACAATTTGCACAGATGGATGGAGCTGGGGAGATGCCAATAGAGGAGGAACACTTAGATCCACAACCCAACCTAGATGAGAACCTTGTTATAGAAATACCTGTTAACAAGTTGGGACAGTACTTTGAGGATGATGAATCCAATGCGACCATACCAATCACTACTAAGGGATTAACTGTGAAGGGAATCCTTGATGGTGGCGTTGGGGTTAGCATTGTGACTAAAAATTGATGGGAAACTATGGTAAGACCTCACCTTGCGACCACAACCATAGTAGTGAAGATGGCCAATGGGTCTATTGTTAAACCTATTGGGATGCTAGAAGATCTCAAGATCAAGGTCTTTGGACATAAAATAAGAGTTACCTTCATTGTTATGGATTTCTCCAAACACACTATGGCATCAGAGATGATCTTAGGACGTCCTTTCATGAGGGAAGCAAAAATGGTGCATGACTGGTCTAAAAACCATGTCTACTTGCAGTTCCAAGATTCTGTCATTCGAGTGGATCTTGTGAGGGGTCGAGCACATCCTCTAGGAAACAGGTTTATAATTGATCATAGATCTGACACCACAGTTCACTCGGCCCATTGCAGTATTGTTACATGTGTAAAGCGGACACTCACGTGGGGGAAGATTCTCCTTATATGGATGTACTACCTGGAATGACTGAGTCGGACAATGTGGATTGGGTCTACCTAGCAGTAACCATAGACACTTGGGGAAATAGGGGGATGACATGGGTAACACGTGAGGGGGATGAAATGCCCGTACCTTTAAATATGCTACAAGCAATGCATATAGCTTCTGACAAGACTCATCCTAATATAACGAAGAAAACATACAAGTGGGTTCCTAAAGCTGCTTTAGCGACCATGGTTGATGCTAAAAAACAGAAGCCTTGTAAGAAACGTCCCACTCGCTCCAAAAAATGTAAGGAAACGTGGCGGTGGATACCTAAACGACTATTGGAAGCCCAAGGCTACTATCAAGGAAATGATCAAATCTAGGTGCCAAAACGTAGATTGTGTTCTTACCTGTCATCTGACCCATGTGCGCCCAATCCTATAGCTCCGAAACGAATTGATGATCGCGGAAAGAAAAAAATCACAGAATGTTACACACCCGCTCCCGAGCTAGTTTGGGTACCGAAGAAAGAACGATTTGTTCCAACTAGCTCAAGAACAAGGAAGTCAAATGAAACTTCTTGCTCTTTATGTAGTTCTTATATGGAAATAGAGGCTTTGACACAACCTCCACCCGCCATTGTGTATATCCATACAAACAAGGAAGAGTTTGCACCTCCTGTTGTAAGTTCACCACCTACAACAACGTTGCAAATAAAATCATGGGAGAGTACCTTACCACCCTTGCAACTCGACAGGCACCTAAGGTAATAGAAAACTAATGGCAAAAATCCTCACCTATTACCAACTGGAACAATTGGTTTCAAGGGGTGACGAGCACATTTCAAATGGTATGATCTACCCAAGGAAGGGGGGGAGTGTTTGCTGACATCCATCATTCACTTGCTTCCATCTCAACCTTCCTCCCTGACCTCTGAATCTCCCAATCTTTGGGAATGTTTATATAAAGCCTTATACTCACAAAAAACAAAAATAATAAAGAGCAAGAGCAATTAGCAAACGAGTATGCACAATAAAAAAGATTGACCTAGACCTACACATTCACATCCGGTACACTGAAACAGAAACCTATGTCATAAAACGCCTTTGATCCTCATCACTTGAGTGATGGAGGGTAGGTAGGATTGGTACGATAGGAGTGTTTCTGTTTTAGAGTTTAGTGATTAGCAAAGTTTTTTCTTCCCACTGATGTGCCTCCTAGAGGTATTCTTTGTGTTTCCTCGTGTGTACCAGAACGTGTTGTTGTTGTTAGGATTTGGACCTTCATAGAATCTTTATCTTGACTCACTCTTCAAATCAAGTGCAATTATCAACGCAAATAGGTGTTTCTTGTCCATTAGCATTGCCCCTTATCTTTTTTGCATCCATGTTTGTCTGCTTTGATTGTGATTGGTAGCATAATATTCAACGCATTTGCTTAGTACCAATCATTAAATTCAATGTAATTTTTTGTCATAATCACTTGTTTAGGTTTAAAAATCAAGCAGTCCGACTAAGCTAGTTTGACCAAGCTAGGTGTTCGAGATCTTCTCTTAATACCGTGGGGAATGCCTTCCTAATAATCTATGGTTACTTAGGTTCTAATCCGATTTAGGTAGCATTGTGTGAATGTACTAGGGCTTTCTAGTGGGCTTAGTCCCTATTGACCTTTAGCTTAAGTATTATAAAGGGAGTTTACTAGTGTGAGGAGCCTGGGGAGGTGTAACAATGTTATATGACCCCCCAAAGTTACAAAATTAAAATGTTGAAAACGAACAAACAAAAAATCAAAGTGCCACAATGTAAAATCTTAAGCTGGAAGAGAAATCTTAGCTTGATTTAGTACTTCACTCACATGTATCGCCTATGGTAGTAGAGCCCTAGAGGTTCCCAGTGTGGGCGCTTTTCCTTGAAAAGCAAAAAACCCAAGGCATACAAAATAAGCACACACATCAAAATTGAATCACTGTGAAAAGACTTTGGGGGGTCAAAGAAAAGGTAATAAGTCAAGTGTTGATTTCATGAGAAATTCCTTTTATCGTAGCTTAACTACAAGGTCTTCTAGGTATAGCCTCTAGTTAGCCGTTGAACATGAAATTCTTGGCTCTCGCGATTAAACAACTTAATTGACCAGAGAAAATTGAGAAGCTTACCCATGGTATTAATAGTCAATCTTTAGTGCCTTTCGATCGTTAAATTAGCGATCCCAGACTTGTTCAAAATTTTACCTTTCCAACTGTTTATGCGTTTGATTATATTGCAATTTAATGTTTATTGCTGACAAATGGTTTAGAATTTTGCTACCAATTAATTTGTCTGCCTACAACTGCATATGCTTTTTAATTGTATATGAGAATGCAATTATTGTTGCCAATGTTGTTTGATTTTGCAGTGACTGAAGAAGGCTAAGGACATTCATCTCAAATGCTTTTCCACCTCAACGAACGAGCTTCAACTCAATAGCTTCCAAGGACGGAATCTACATCAGGAAGGGAGGCATGTTAACCCTCACGCACATTCCTATCATCTACAACGGACGTCGTATTATTTATTTGGTAGAGTCAGGTACCGGGTTTGTCAGTCCAATAGGAAAAGGGTAAGAGTGATCGCCGATGAGAGGCGCACTCTAACTGGAACATTCAAGGGATTAGCTGGCTAAGCATAGGCGCCCAAAGTGTGAATGGGGCGAGCTCATATAAAAGTCAACTAAACCTAAAAATCACTCATTCTCTCATTTGTGCAATTGAAGAGTGTTCTTGCTCCATCTCCATCTTCTTCTTCTTCATCTCCTTGTGTGTGTGTGCGTGAGAGAGAGAGAGAGAGAGAGAGAGAGAGAGAGAGAGAGAGAGAGAGAGAGAGAGAGAGAGAGAGTGCAATCAAGCATTGCAACGGCACGACGACGGCGAGGCGGTTGAGCGCGGCGTAACGGCGTCTCCCTCTTCTTCGCGACGAGGAATCCTCCACGACAGGAAGCGTAGAGTGCAACGCCATCTTTGAGCTTACTAGTTTAGGCTTCTTGTGTGCTTGGAGCCATTTGTAGCTCACACACAGTGTATCGGCAAGTTCCTTGCATTGACACGTACAACATAAGCGCACAGTGTAAGAGTGGTCAAAAGATGCACTTTTCCACCCAAAAAGGAGGTAGACAATTTTATGATTTTCGGTCTTCCATAACTTCCACATATGATCTCCGATTTGAGCGGAGATCATAGACCTTCAATCTATGCGTCGAGCTCTTTCCATAGATAAGCTACATGATATGGTTTTACCCACTAGATTTTAAATTCCATTTTGGGGGGAAACTTTGAATTCAAATAAACTAGCCATTTTGCCTATTTGAATTCAAAAGTTGTCCTTTGATTACTTTCTTAATACTAAAGGTTTGACTTTCTTAAACTGCCCAATAAAAAGGCCCTCCTAGATCCCATTCTCTTCCTAATGTTGGTCTTTTGGCATACCACACATTTTGAAACATACTCTTGTATGTCTACTTTCATGGTAGGCTAATAGAAGTACGTCTCTACTCCTCGAAGAGTAAGTTGAATGCCTCTATGCCTCACATATGGAGGAGTATGTGATTCATACATGAATTTCTCATGAAGGGAGTGGGTAACACATAGCCTATTGCCATGGAGAAGATAACCATCCTGCAAGGTGAATGGTTCTTCTTTCTTCCCCAAGGCAAGGGCTGATATTATGTCTTTAAAGTCAGGGTCAATAGCATACTCTTCTATCATAGAAGATAAGTCATTATGAGTTTCTATAAACATCGCATTGACTCTTGGTCGTCACGAAAGTGCACCGGCCATGTTATTATGCTTACTAGCAATGTGAGCATTATGAAAATAAAATTGCAAAAGAAAAATTTCCCACCTCATTTGTTTGTCGGAAAGCTTGGTTTGAGTCATGAAGTACTTGAGAATTTTTCGTTCGCAAAATAAATGGAGTCCCCAATAGATAGTGCTTCCATGTGTCTCGGGTATGTAGAACAACTAAAAGCTCTTTTTCATATATGCCCAAGACCCGTTCATCGGCATTGAGCCTTCGGCTCTCATATGCTATGGCATGTCCTTCTTGAAGTGAGATTGCTCCAAGGTAATCACCACAAGCATCATATTGGATCTCAAATGGCTTTTAGATATCCGGAAGCATAAGCACTGGTTGGGAGGGAAGCTTCTCTTTGAGCTTGTCAAAACCTTTTTTCTCTTTAGCGGTCCATGAGTACTTAACATTCTTCTTTGCTAAGTCATGTAATGGTCCTGCTATTTGAGAGAATGTTGCTATGAAGCGTCTATGATATGCACACATACCAATAAAGCTTCGTAGCTTATGTAGATTCCTTGGATTAGGCCATGTCTTTATTACCTCTAACTTAGATGGATCCATACAGATATCATCTTGAGAGATAATATGACCTAAGTATTGAATCTCCTTAAGGAAAAATTCACTCTTCTTTTGATTGATAGAAAGCTTGTTCTCCCTCAAAGCTTGAAAAATCACATGGAGATGTTGCTTGTGCTCCTCCAAGGAATTGGACTAGATGATCATATCATCAAAGAATACTCTAGTGAATTTGCGGTAGGGTCTAAATATTTTCTCCATTAAACGATTGAACGTGGCTGGAGCACTCGTCAAACCAAAAGGTAATCTTTTCATAAAGACGGTCTTTACAATATCTTCATTCACTATCCTTATTTGATGATAGCCACTTTTAAGGTCAATCCTACTGAAGTAGATCAAACCTTGTAGCTTATCAAACAGACCTTCGACCCGCAGTACGGGAAATGTGTTTTTGATAGTGATATGGTTTAGTGCTCAATAGTCCACACACATGCGGTATGTACCATCTTTCTTTTGCACTAAAAGGACTGGAGAACAAAAGGGAGAGGAGCTAGGCCTCACCATCCCTTTGTCTACCAATTCTTGTACTTGCCTCATGATCTCCTCTTGTTGAGCTTGGGAAACTCGATAAGGAGGCTTGCTAGGCGGTGAGCTTCCTGGTAGGAGCTCATTTCGATGGTCATCATCCCCTCGTTTTGGAGGTAAGTCCATGGGGATATCATTGATAAAAACATTTTGGAATCCATTTAGAAAATTAGATAAGTCTAATTCTTCTTGATTCCTACCACTTTGTTTTGTTAAAGCAATAGTATCATTTAAAGACTCGGGGTTGGCCACTTAATTGGGCATTCAAGTTTTCGAGATGGGAGATACTGTAAGTGCTGATGGAGCTTTCAAGGGACAACAAGCCTTCGTTACTCCCTTGATTGGGAAGTTGAGGCTTCATGTCCAAATTCGACAAAGAAGAATTTCTCATCTCTCCTCTCCAACATGAGGATGTTATCCTAGGGGCACCATGGTTCAACCGCATGGTTGCCAACATGAAGTTCTCTGAAAGGAGAATCTACTTCACCTACTACAAGGAAAAGAGCATGTATATAGATGCTAATGAGTCCGGTTGTACTATACCACTTGTAAATTGAACTGCTTTTGATAAGTCAATGAAAAGCTCAGCTTCCTCGTACATGATTTTTAAAGACGATGAGTAGCAAGGGATCTCATGAGATTCCCATGGATTAAAATAAGAGTGGTATTAGTATGTTTGTATGACATAATGAAAAACCGAGTTAGTCAAAATCTCATAGAGATTTTCTCTACCTAAGGTAAAGGGTAAAGCAACAAAACTTCTAGAAGTCTCGAGAGTCGAGTCTCTACAAGCCGGCGGCGTTCTCTCGCTCTCTCCTCCATGTACAAATTCACAACCGACTTCTAAGTTCTCTCTCTCTTGCTCACGCAGACAACCGACTTCTCCATTCAGTCTAGCGATGACTGGAGAGATGACAGGTTCATAATCGGCTATTCTCTCTCTTGCTCATGTGCTAGATCGACTTCACTCTCTCTCTGTCTGTCTCTCTCTCTCTCTCTCTCTCTCTCTCAGACACACACACACACACACACACACACCACCACTGCTCTCGCGCCCACTCATTGCTAGCGGTGCCTTTGCCCCCAAATTGAGCGTTACCATTGTGACTGCTTCTGCTAGACTCATCACATTTCTCCTAGGGGCGATAGATTGCAGCAACACATTAGTTGTAGGTCCTCTAGGACCCTGCCGCAACAGTTGCTTGCAATGTCGATCTAGTTGTTTCTTGCTACTGTTGCACCCGTGTTACTTGCTAGAATGTCAGAGTGGCTTCAGTGACTCTAATGCAAGTCCTAACAAGGCCGAGTAGGTGAACTGCCTGAAGCAGTTGTTTGGGGGGGGGCAACATGAGAGCATGGGATTAGGCTACAAAAATATCTAAAGGGACGCCGAATGAGTTGGGAACCTTCACGCAGCTAATCTACAATCTTGAGCTGGTCTGTCGTTGTCTCTTCTGATGCCTCATGTGAGGGGCTTCTCTCTCTCTCTCTCTCTCTCTCTCTCTCTCTCTCTCTCTCTCTCTCTCTCTTTGCGCAACTAGTTGCAGGCGTACGCGCTCGGGGGGTGCACTATGTAATTGTGTTAATGTATAACGTGAGTTTGAAATGCAAAATTTTTAGGCAATTTAAAAGAGATATATTAAAATAAGAGGTTTTTAAATTCAAATTTGGAAAAATTTCCTAAAATGAAGGGTCATTTTATTCATCTAGAATGTTAAAAGAGGGGTTTTTTTAATACCTCATGAACGCACATTATACAGGGGGTATTGAACGGTGAACCTCCCGAGCGTACGCGAGGGCTAAGAGAGGGAGGCAAGGAGGAGGGGGAGGTAAACGCGGGGAAGGGGTTGTTGGGGGTGGTGGTGGGAGTAAGGGCGGCTAGAGCTTGGTGCTGACATGCAAAGGGAGGGGGAAAAAGAGAATCTTCTAGGGAAATCCGACCTAGAAATCTAAGGCTGGGTTCAGACGAGGGTGGTGGCAATCGTTCTCTCTCTGTGTGCCTCCGCTACCATAGTTCACAAGGGATGATAGCATACAATTGAAACAAAGCAGGACGTAGATGATTGGCTGTTAGCATCACAGGCCATGCCCCAAAAGCAGGCTGGAACTTAGGCTGGGTTCACAAAGGCCGGTGGAAGAGGGGAAAAGAAGTGGGGACCAAAGAGGGGCACCCATGTGGAGGGCAGTGTTCACAAGCGCGGTGGAAAGAGGGTAGGGAAGCCTCGTGACTATTTGACACCCCCCTTGTCAGGTGAGATCAACGGTCCACAATCTTCGAACGATGTGGACCGTCTGCTTATTCTCAAGAATAAAAGGATTCCTACCGGCTGAGCCCCCACGACTCGAACCCACCACCTACTCCACCGGTGTCCATGACTCTCCCATTAAGCTATCGCACGCCACTTGAAATGGAGGTGTGAACATAGATTTATATAGCAAAAATGACGGCGTGGGGATCACATGGTGTTCACTTGGAGATCACTTTGGGATGGTCGAGGTCACACTATAATCACTTTGTAATGGGTGGGTTCACAAGGTGATCACATCTTGATTGGGATTCACACGGGGATCACTTGATGTTCACATCAAGTTTACTTGGGGTTCACTTTAATTGTGATCACTTGGGGATTAATCCGCCATCGGACGATGCAAAACAGCTCCCAATTAATAGGGACCATTGATCTTACCTGAGAGAGGGGGTGTCAAATAATCACGTGGGTAGGTGAGAGAGGGGGTGTCAAATAATCACGTGGGTAGGGCAGCGCCACGTCATGAAACAAAAGGATGTTTTCTCCCCCCCCCCCCCCCCTTCCGATGCCACTCCCTCAGGAACTAACTACGTTGCGTATTTAGTGTACCATACTTTTTCCGGAACACTGAAATTCGTATAGTAACGAGCTGGAATTGGCAACGATTGCCGCTCTCCGTGTCGCACGGCATGGGTGCTTTTGATCAGCAGATATAGAGAGGTGCTTCTTCAGCATGTGAAAATTGCAATGTGCTGTCGGGGGCACTGCAGGCAGGGATTTCCGTGGTGGAAGTAAAAGGTTGCAGCATATACAAAAGCTCTCAATCAACACGTGTAATTCAGTTTTCCCTTTTCTGGTTGATGGGTAGGCTTACGTCTTCTCTTCGAGTCATTGTGCCTCAGAATGCTCGCAGATTGCTTTCTGGTACGACTGCCCGACCAGCACAGCCTTGCTTTGGAGATGTTGTGGCTGTAGCTTCTGGGAAAGGTGGTGTTGGCAAGTCCACCACTGCAGGTACTCCTGATTTACAATGTACATCCATTTCAAGACATTCCACATGGCATGCCAGTGAGAATATAAAAGAAAAAGCACAATTTTTTAATTAGAGTTTCTCCTCCATTCAGCGGTGGCTCCAATAATTCCAAGGAGAAGATTAGGGAATGAGGGATATTTTGTGGCTACACTCGACCGTGAGTGAGGCATATCAGTTATGTGGCCTCTACAGTAACTAACACAGGCCTAGGGGGTGGGATCAAGGGTGATCATCACACCCCCCAGGATCTAGGATGTAGATCTGACGGCGAAGCAATCTTGGGTGTGAGGATTAGTGGTGCTAATCCTAGAATTAAGACCAAAATTTCATGCTTGAGATTAACTTGAAGCTCAAGAGACAAGAACACTTCTTGAATTGGTTTGATTGATTGAACTACATACACGGCCTCCTTTATATAGGAGATGAAAAGACACATATGAAGAGGCATGTCTATTGACGAGAACACTTGTTGAATTGATTTGATTGATTGAACTGCATACATGGCCTCCACTCTATAGGAGATAAAGAGACACATATGAAGAGGCGTGTCTATTGACGAAGAGACATTACTCTAGCCTAATAGTTACATCTTTTGACCAATAGTTGTGATTGGTCACTGTAGAGACATGCTTATTTGGCGTAAGGGTACAACCATTCAATGAAGAGGTGTAGCCGTTGGGCGAAGAGATGCATCCTTTTGACGACGGTGGTCTCCATTCTGGTCCATCTTTGTATGTGCAACATGATAAGCGAAAGAAGGTAACATATGGATGGAGTACATGTCACAATTGTGACATTTCCTCCCATCAAATTGAAAGCCTCGTCTAAAGAAATGAATTCTGATGTTAATAGAACTCAGGAAAAGAATCGAGTCTTTGAAAATTGGAAGTTTTTGTGTGGAACTTTGTTTCGAACTTTTGCTTCTTACGAAACCTTTTTGCTTTGATTGCTAAAGTCAATGTCATTGCATCATTCAAAGACTTTTTAAAGGAATTTAGATTACAACAAGAGACTGATCTTCAAAAGCCATAGGACTTCATGCTGAGTATTTAGCGAAGAGAAAATTTGCTTAAGGCATTCTTCTAAGAGAGTTACTTGAGCTCAAACTCTACTAATCATCGGGGAGGAGTTTTAATGGAGATTGCAATCATCTTCCAATAAGGAATTCTTCCTAATCATCTTTGGATATTGTCACTTTAGGACTTGCAATTAGCACTCCATCGTCCATCGAAGAATCTTTGACTCAAAGTTTATAATCACATCTTTGTTTGGCAACAAAGTATTACTTTCTGCTTGAAATCATTTTTATCTTCATCAATTGATTGAGCAAAAGTTAATGAATTCAAAAATTTGTCAATAATAATAAGTTCTGCATTTGCATTAGGAATCATATCTGTTTTATAATCCACTGTATCATGCTGTTTGACTTTTACACATGAGGCTTGAATCACTCGTTCCATATGATAAAGCCCATGTGCATCAATTCACGTCTATCTTTGAACAAATCGATGGTATGTCCTCAAAAGCTAATTATTGGATCATATTGGAACAACCAACGCTCACCAAGAATCATATCGTCATAATATAAAGGCATGACCTCAAAATCTAGTTGATCTGCATAATTTCAAATATCGAACTGCATCCGTCGAACTGTCTCATCACAAGTTAAAAATGATCCATCTGCTAACTTCACCTCATATAACTGTGATGTCTTCCGAGTTGGCAAGCTAAGTTGTCAAACTATCTGAATGTTGACAAAATAATTGGAGCAACCGTTGTCCACCACAACATTGATGGAGCGACCATTGAGAGTTTCAAGGAGGCTCAAAATTGTCAAAGGTGCGGCGGAAAAGATGAATTCGGTGGTGATCTCGGCTGCAACTAGATCTCCTTGTAGACGAACTTCTATCGCGTACCACCCACCGAATGGGCACGAATAGCAATCTGCAAGTGTATGTATGTGTAACCGGCCTATTCAATCCAAAAAGGGCGGTAGACTTTACTTCAAACTTTGATTTAGCTTTCACCCATTATTAGTCGTCTATTTTACCTGTACTTTCAAGACACAACAAAGGGGAGAGGGATACAGGCTGCTAGATTGCACCTGTATGAGTAGACGGACACCAGACTGGCCCCTAACTTAGGCGCCCCTTTCGGTATTTCTTTATTGTTCAAAAGAGGGAATAAACGTTGTGAATCCCTACAAGCTGCCCCGCACAAGCTCGGCTGAAATTCCACTGTTCCAGCCCGATTTCGGCAGCATAACTGTACTAGGACACTTCACAGTCAGTATTCCCACGCATTGACTGACTTTCCCGACGCATACGGGCACTTTGCAAAACTTGGCGAGAATCTGCAGCACGCTGAATTCTCTGTTTTCAGCCCTGAAAATGCGCCAGATCACCTGTACAGCGGTCCCCTTGCGTCCCCGAACCTCCTGGGGGTATTAGGGTCCGTTTAGGGCCAAAACCCTAAACCTGCAAAACTACACAGCAGGCTGTAATTCACTGTTTCGGGCTCCGTTTCGCATGCCGGTCGCATCCGTAGCAAGTCCTCGAGCTCCCGCACCTGTAGGGCTACTTGCCCTTTGAATCGGACGAGATTTCTGGCGTGAAACCTCTCCGAATTCACCTGTACCTGCGGGGGGATTAGCCGTTAGCTAATCCAGTACCTGTGCAAGAGGCTCTTGCCTCGGCAATCGCGCATGAACCCACACAACTGTACATTGGTCAAATGAAGAGCCCACTAGTGGGGCATAACATACTGCCAAAGGGGAGAGAGAGGGCAGTGCGTAGCGTGCAGGGCATCACTCCTGGCACCGCACTGTACATAGGAGGGAAAGCAAGCACTCCATAGCTCTTAACCTGTGACAAAAACTGAAAATGAGCCTCTCCCAGCTTAAAAATCAGCGCCCAATTTTCTGTACGAGGAAAGTGCACAGAATTGTGCCACTTGGCACATTTATAAGCATTTTCCCGTTTTGGGGTTGCCGCCTAAAAATCTCCCAACCGGCTGCCCAGTTGACTTCACGGCAGAGTAAGAAAATGTTCCCTTTGTCATTTCGGAGGTAATGACGTCAACACATTTTCAGGTCCCAAAATAGTAGTTCCCTAAATTTTAGGAGATGCTGCCATTGTATCTTTCTAGGTCATCCGACCCTCTTTGTACACTGCGGCCACATCTAGAACTGAAATGTAGCCTCTGTAGCAAAGGATTCCACTTTGGCTAGTCAATGACCCCACTTTGCTAACCATAGTCCTTGTCCAACCTTAGTGCTCTCTTGCCCTCAGGCCTGGACTCCCTCTGGACAGTTCCACACTAGCTATGCAATGCAGGGCAGTTAGATTTCCCGAGGGGTGTTTCCAAAAAGTGAAAGTAAATAGATAATAAGAAAGAAATCAACAAAAAGGATAGATAGTAGTCACTCGCTGGTGACATACCCCCCTCTTGAAATCTCAAACGTCCTTGTTTGCATCTATGTCGTACATGCTTACTGTCAACACTGATGTATTCAACACCTGTCGACACATATACGACACATACATGCTCATTGTCAACCCTGGTGTATTCAACACCTCGTCGACTCATGTATTGGCTGCGTGTGAACCTTGTCCCAATGACATCGTGGTAGCTTCGCACTCTGCCATTGCTTTGAGTCACTAACTTTCCAATGACAAAATGGTAGCTGCACATTTTGCCACTGTCTTATAGTACACGTTGGATCCCGTAACACTTTCAAGCATACCCAAACCGACAGTTTAAGAATGCAGTTACACATGTACTCTTTAATAGAAGCAATTACTGTATCCTTGACAAATTGACAAGAAATACTCACTTCTATAGCACTAACCAAACTTTTGGACATTCCATAAGAGCAATTGCCAAACTGACAATCTGTACAGCTCTAACATTCATGTAACAGGTATTTCATTTGAGCTCACTTTAAATACTATGTACATCATTTGTTTCAAAAGCCATTGTCACACTGACAATCCATGTAGCTCTGAAACTCATGGGGTCAAGGTAGGTTGCAAACCGAAGGCTTCAAGGTAAAGTGATAACACAGTTGGTGACTCTGCAAGTTCACCTTCTTCCATCCACTTAGCATCCATTGGTGGATAGTTTCTGAACTTTACCAAGTAACGCCTAGCAACCTTGCCTTTCACTTTCCTTTCTTTGTGTGCCAAAATCTGTTCAGGGACCAAGATCTCGTCAAGTTCCTCGACTTCCGGCTGATCTTCAGCTGGCATATCTTCTGCCACATCACCCACATAGGGTCTGAGAAGACTCACATGAAACACATTGTGAATCTTCCAACTGTCAGGCAATTTCAGTCTATATGCAACATCACTGATTATGTCGCATACTTGAAAAGGCCCATAGTAATGCATGCTGAGCTTTGGAAACAATCTTTCCTTGCCCTTCATGTTCTTTAACCTTGCCTTTTCAAAGCGTAAAAGCACCCAATCACCAAGTGAATATACCACTTCACGACGGTGACGATCAGCTGCTTTCTTTTGCTTTGCCTGAGTCCTTTCCAAGGCCACTTTGACCTTCTTGTACCTTTCATCCATGTCCTGAACATACTTATCTGCTTCAAATATCTTGTCTTTTGTATGCAGTATGGGAGGAACTTTCTTGCCACCTTCAACTATCTCAAAGGGTGCCTTGCCAGTTGATGAATGCACTGTATTATTGTATGCTACTCCACCAATGGCAAATACTGCTCCCACTTTCCTTTATGCTCTGACACATAACACTTTAGCAGATCTAGGACAGTAGAATTTTCCTCTTCTGAATGGCCATCTGTTTGAGGATGAAATGACGAAGAGAATTTGAGCGTGGTGCCCATATTCTCAAACAAGCCTCTCCAGAACAAACTTGTCATGCGTGGATCACGGTCGCTAACAATCGACTGTGGCATGCCATGATACTTGAAAATATTGCTCATAAACAAGCGTGCCATCTGATCTGGCTTTATCTTCTTCCTGACAGGAATAAAATGAGCCTGTTTGTTGAATCTGCAAATAATGGTTCAAATACCATCGTTTCCTGTCTGCGTTCTCGGAAGATCAAAGATAAAATCCATAGCAATACTTTCCCATGGTTTATCTGGAATAGGTAGTGGTTGCAATAACCCTGGTGCCTTTTGCCTGTCAAACTTGACCTTTTGGCATATTAGGCATTCTCGCACAAAGGCATCCACATCCCTTCTCAATGTAGGCCAATAGAAGAATGTCTCAACCGCTTTAACTGTAGCATCGATACCACGATGCCCTGCATACGGTGGGACATGACTCTCTTCCATCACTTTGCGTCGCAATGGCTTTGTGACACACAATCTGCCATGCATCATCATGAACCCATCTTTGAGAAGATAGTGTTCATGACGTTGTCCATCCATTAGTTGCTCGAAGACCCTTGCAAAATCTTCATCATTTGCATACTGTTCTCTCATATCATCAAGTTCATGATGATAAGGAATTGACAGAGCTGAAATTTGTGGCTTCCTTGACAAGGCATCAGCCACAACGTTCTTCTTGCCTTCCACATGCACAATCTGAAAATGGAACATTGACAAGATATTTGCCCATCGCATATGCTTCTCAGATAACTTTGTCTGTGTCAAGAAGTACCGCAAGGTCTGATGGTCCGTTTGGACAACGAAATTTGCACCTAGCAGGTAGTGTTTCCGACTTAAGAGCGCATGAATCACAGCCAGTAACTCTTTCTCATAGACCTGCATGGTCATCTCTGGCCCTTGCAAAATTCTGCTCTCATAGGCTACTACCCTGCCATCTTGCATTAGCACAGCACCAATGCTACTACCACAGGCGTCGCACTGGACCACAAATGACTTCCTAAGATCTGGCAACACAATGACTGGATCTGAAGTCATCTTTTCCTTTAAGAGATTAAAAGCTGAAATCTCTTTTTGTGTCCATCTAAAGGTGACAACCTTCTTTTGAAGAGCATGTAAAGGTGAAGCAATCTCAGCGAAATTTCGGATAAACCTTCTGTAATAGGAGTATAGTCCCAATAAGCTTCGGACATCGTGCACCGTCTTCAAATTTGGCCATGACTTGATCGCTTCAACTTTTGCAGGATCCATTTTGACACCATCCTTTGAGACAATGTGTCTCAGAAAGTGAATCTCTTCCAGAAAAAATTCACTTTTCTTTGCATTGATGAGCAACCTATGACTGCGTAGCTCTTTGAACACAATGGCCAAGTGATGCCTATGCTCCTCTTCATTCTTTGAGTAGACTATTGTTACCATATACATGTGATGTGTGTGAACACACTAGGACCGCCGGGGCATTTTTTCCCTCTTTAGGAGGTTTTTTCCCCCGTGCATTGTATATACGCCCATCACTCTAGGGCTATCTATCTTTCCATTGCACACTAAGTAACACACTCTCTATTGTGTGCCTTGAGCTTCCTTCGTCTTCTCCAAGTTGTGTGTGTTTCTCTGCAACCCTAATTCCAACAATTGGTATCAGAGCAGGTCACGTCCTCCCGGGCTTAGTCGCCAGCTCCTCCAGCACACGCCTGCTCACTTTCTCCGATTTCAGTGAGCTTTAGCGAGCGTTCGCAGGTCGACAAATATTTTGGGGAAGCTCAAAGAGCTTGGTCTGCTCAGAATTTTGATTTGGGCTCATTTCGGCCTCCGTTTCCACTACGGGCAGTACTGCACAGGCTATTTCGTCATTTTGTGCAGATTTTCTGTCAGTGCCGTTTTCTGCATAACAGGTGCCTTATAGTCTTCTACGGTTTGTGCTATATAGCACAAGTTGTTCCCGCTCTATTTCTCCTATTTTCGAGCAGTTTTCACATCAGGTGCGGCATTTACCATGGCTGACAACAACAACACAGATGTGTTCAAGATGTTTGCTGCTGAGGACAGGTTGGATGGGGACAACTACCCTATGTGGGCTTATATGATGCAACATGTTCTTGTGTCAAAAGGTGTTTGGAACATTGTGCAGGGCATTGCTGTACGTCCTGGTTCTCAAGATGTAGGCGATGTTGAGGATGTTGTAGGTCTTGCTGCAAGGATTGCAGCTGTTAGAGTTGTTTTGCCTACGGCAGAACAAGCTCGTTGGGATGTTAAGGATGCGCAGGCTCATGCATTGATTGCGTTTTCTGTGAAGCGCACCATTATTCCTCACATCCGTTCAGCAAAATCTGCAAAACAGGCTTGGGATATTCTAGCAGGTCTTTATGCAAGCCGCAATGAGGCTAAAATTGCTTTGCTGCGTAAAGAGCTAGAGTCGAAGATTATGCATGAGGAAGATGATATGGACACTTTCCTTGCTAGTGTCAAGGATATCAATGAGCAACTCATTTCTGCAGGTGAAGTCATTTCGGACAGTTCCCTTGTGCAGACTGTTCTTGATGCCTTACCAGATTCCTACCAGACTTTTGCTAGTACTTGGAGACTCATGACCCAAGGAAATCCTGAAGTTGTCAAGTTTGATGCATTATGCACATTGCTGTTGCAAGAGTCACTTTCTAGAAAAAACAGGACTAGGCAGCGTGCAGTTGAACAGGCTCTTATTGCTTCTCAAAGAAAGGGTGGTAACAGTAATGCAGCCACTTCTTATGGTTCTGCTGCGAGTGGCAAAAATTCTGTTCCGAATGCTTTTGGTGGCAGTACTTCGTCTGGCAATTCTGGTGATAAGGGCAAAAAGAAGATGCGTTGCCATTATTGTAAAGCCAATGATCACTTGATCAAGTCGTGTCCTAAGTTGAAGGCCAAAGAGGCTAAGAAGAAAGAGGGTGGTTCCACTGCAAATGCTGGTTCCACTACAAATGCAGCCATTGTTGAGTCTTCTGTGAAAGGAGATTGTGATGCTGATGTTGATGCAGAATGGGCTTTTAGCGCAGAGTGCACTTACAATCCTGCTGTCCATGATGCATGCTTGTCAGTTGCTGCAGATTCACATGTGTGGTATTTCGACAGTGGTGCTACAAAGCACATTACCTCACATCGTGAATTGTTTACCTCTCTCGAGTCTGTCCCTCATGGGAATTCAGTCACTTGTGCCAACAACGCCTCTTATCCAGTTCAGGGAGTTGGAAAGATTGTGCTCACTGCTGCTAATGGCAGTTCCTTCACACTTGTTGATGCACTTTATGTACCTGGGATCAAGAAGAATCTCTTGTCTGTATCCGCACTTGCTAGACTTGGACTTGTAGTCAAATTTGTGGATGACAGATGTACAGTTCATGATCTCAGTTTTGGTGATGAAATTGTTGCATCTGGGCTTTTGTGCCGTGGGCTGTATAAGCTCACTTTGTATGACAAGTGTGGACAAAATTTTGCAAATGCTGTTGTAGATTCAAGGGCTATTTCAGATGCAAAACTTTGGCATGCACGTTTTGGTCATCTGAATTTTGCCAGTTATCTGCGTTTGCAGAAATCTGATATGGTTGCTTCTTTGCCGCCTCTTGAAGCACCTGTCAAACATGTTTGTGAAGGCTGTATTCTGGGTAAAATGCAGCGTTCTAAGTTTCCAAAGGATGGTTCAGTTAGGGCCACATGCAGGTTGCAGCTTGTGCATAGTGATGTTTGTGGGCCCATGCAAACTCCGTCTTTGGGCAATTACCTGTACTTCGTGACTTTCATTGATGATTACTCCAGGCATGCATGGGTATTTCCGCTTAAAGCGAAGTCCGAAGTTTTTATGTGCTTCAAACAATTTTTGGCTATGGCTGAAAATGTTTCAAAATGTACTATGGGCACCCTCCGTTCCGATCGAGGGGGGGAGTATATGTCTCATGAATTTAATGCATTTCTGGCTAGTCGTGGGATAAAACACCAATGTACAGTGCCTTATACACCTCAGCAAAATGGTGTTGCTGAGAGGAAAAACAGGTCACTAACGGAAATGGCACGATGTATGGTCAAAAGTCAAGCTTTGCCGCATTCTTTTTGGCTTGAGGCCATCATGTGTGCCACTTATGTACTTAACAGGTGTCCTACGAAAGCTTTGCAGTCTATTACTCCATATGAAGCATGGCATGATAGAAAACCTTCTATTGAGCACATGCGCGTTTTTGGCTGTTTGGCATATGCTTTGGTGCCACAAGTGCAGCACAGAAAATTGGATGATAAGGCTGTCAAATGTATTTTTGTTGGTTATAGTGCTGAAAGCAAAGGTTACAGGTTGTATCATTCGCAAACAAAACGTATTCTGGTTTCACGGGATGTAGTGTTTGTGGAAGACTCTGTTCAGCCCTTGCTGTCATGTACTAGAGACAGTAATGTAAGCTCACAGGACATTTATGACACTTTGTTGCCTCTTTTCAGTGGTGGAAATACGAATGTAAGTTCCAATGAGGCAAATGTACAGCCTATGGGGGTTTCTGAAAATGTTTTAGAACAGCCTATTACTGATGCAGATGTACATGATGTACTTGATGAGGAAAGGGCTGAAAATGAGCAGGCTAGAGGTATGCCAAAATGGCTGGTGCACACTTTGCGTGACAGTAAATTGGATGCACCTTTATCTAGTCGTACTCGTTCAGGCTCTCGCCATGCATCTTATGCATCAGATTGTTATGCTTTGGCTGTGTCTAGTTTACATGATGTTGTGGAGCCTCTGTCTTTTGATGAAGCACAGAATTCAGAAAATTGGATTGCTGCCATGAAATCAGAATATGATGCACTTATAGAGAATGACACATGGACTTTATGTGATTTGCCTCCTGGCAAAAAGGCCATTGGTACGAAGTAGGTTTACAAGTTGAAACGCAAGCCGGATGGTGAGATCGATCGCCATAAGGCTCGACTTGTTGCAAAGGGTTATGCACAACAAAAAGGCATAGATTATGAAGAGACTTTTGCTCCCACTTGTCGTATGACTACTGTGCGTTTTCTATGTGCATTGGCAGCTCATTTTGGTTGGGATGTACATCAATCAGACATTGTTACTGCTTTCTTGAATGGTGACATATTTGAGGAAGTTTATGTAACGCAGCCTCGCGGTTTTGTCATAAAAGGACAAGAGGACAAAGTGTGCAAATGTAAGAAGGCTTTGTATGGGTTGAAGCAATCTCCTCGTGCTTGGTATGAGAAAGCTGACACTCATTTGGTTAAACGAGGCTTTCGTAACAGTCCAACAGAAAGCACATTGTATGTAAAGCGTGAGGATGATGTATTTCTCATTGTGGTTCTTTATGTTGATGATTTGCTGATCACTGGACCAAATGAGAGACATATTACTGAATTTAAGGCTGATTTGAATGCTACTTTCAAGATGAAAGATTTGGGGCTGTTGCATCATTACTTGGGTATACAGTTTAAGCAGTGTGATGGTGGTATTGCCTTGTGTCAGAAAAGTTACATAGAGACATTGCTATGTAAGTTTGGACTTGAGGATTGCAAACCTATTGCCACTCCCATGGAAACAGGTTTGAAGTTGAGTCTACATGATGTTGGTGATCCTGCTGATGTCACTCTTTACCAAACTGCTGTTGGCTGCCTCATTTATGTATGCAACACAAGGCCAGATATTCAGTTTGCAGTCTCGCAGGTTAGCAGATTTATGCATAGCCCAGGGTCTAAGCATTGGCAGGCTGTCAAGAGGATTTTCCGCTACCTTAGTGGCACTTTACATCTTGGCTTGTTTTATCCCAAGGGGGGATCATTGCCGCCAGACTTACATGCTTTTTCGGACTCAGATTGGGCTGGTTGTTTTGACACGCAAGTGTCCACAAGTGGTTTTTGTTTCATGCTTGGCAGTTCATGTATATCATGGTTGAGCAAGAAGCAACCTACTGTGGCCACTTCGAGTTGTGAGGCTGAGTACAGGGCAGTCTTCACAGCTACGGTTGAGTGTGTATGGCTCAGACGCCTTATGGCTGACTTGGGTGTTGGACAGGACACTGCCAACACTATCTACACTGACAGTCAGAGCGCATTGGCAGTTGCGAGGAACCCAGTTTTTCATGCTCGCACAAAGCACATTGAGGTGCATTACCACTATGTTAGGGAGAGGCTCTCAGCAGGAGAGATCAGCTTGGCTTATGTGCCAACACAGGACAACCTTGCAGATCTTTTCACAAAGGCATTGTCTCGTGAGAAGCTTGAAGCTTTCCGCAAAGCTTTGGGCTTACTCCCCTTTGTGGACTGATCCTGTCCTCAGGGCATGGCACTTCCCTTTACTCATGTGCCAGCTCTCGTTCACCGCATCACTCAGGGGGGATTTGTTACCATATACATGTGGTAGTGATGTGTGTGAACACACTAGGACCGCCGGGGCATTTTTTCCCTCTTTAGGAGGTTTTTTCCCCCGTGCATTGTATATACGCCCATCACTCTAGGGCTATCTATCTTTCCATTGCACACTAAGTAACACACTCTATTGTGTGTCTTGAGCTTCCTTCGTCTTCTCCAAGCTGTGTGTGTTTCTCTGCAACCCTAATTCCAACAACTATCATGTCATCAAAGAATGTATCAACAAACTGCTGGTGTGGACGGAAATTTGATCCATCATCCTATTGAACGTAGCAGGAGCATTTGTGAGACCAAAGGGCATCACTAAAAATTCGTAAAGGCAAAACGTCGTTCTAAAATCAGTCTTGTGCACATCCTCTGATCTAATGCGGATCTGATGATACCCACTCTTTAGATCTATCCTGCTAAACATAGTTGCTCCTTCTAATTTGTCCATAATATCATCAATTCTAGGTATAGGGAACCTATTCTTGATGGTATTCTTGTTCAGTGCACGGTAGTCGATGCACATACGCCATGAGCCATCCTTTTTCTGCACCAATAACACTGGAGAACAGAATGGAGATGAATTGGGCTGAATCAGACCCTTTTCTAACAACTCCTGTACTTGGCCCATTATCTCTTTCTGTTGAGCCGCACTAACCCTGTACGGAGGCTTATTTGGTGGGCTACTGCTTGGCACCAAATCTATCGCATGGTCCTCGGGTCTCTCTGGCGGTAATTGAAATGGTAATGAATAAGAAAAACAGTCACTATACTGTTGTAAAAACATTTACCTTTTTTTATCTAGCACAGATAAATTTGATTCATCACAATCTGACACTTCACGTGCAAAAACCAAGTACGCAGAAAGATGCTTTTTCATTACAGAAGTAATAGCAGAAGCTGATACAGTGAGAATAGACTCCCCTCTAAGCTTTACATCCAGAATGTGAGTCTTTCCCCTGCTCTGTACAGTGATCTTTTTGTTGTAGGCATCCATGATTCCCTGTACACGAAACAACCAAGGAATACCTAACAACACATCACATCCGTCCAGTGGCATGATGTAAAATTCTTCAGCATCTACATAGGACTGGATATGTAGGCGCACCTTTCCGATGATGGGTGTCACAGCCTCTGTATGGCCAGGACATGCCAAACCTGCCTCTGCTGTATACCCCATCTCTTCAGGTTTGATTCCCAACTTTGAAGCCAATTCTGGGGAAATGAAGTTGGCTTTGGCACCTGGATCAAAGAAGATAAGCACTGTTTGATCCCTGACCTTTCCCCATGCTCTGCAAAGCTCACTTGCATCTGAATTTGGCTTGTCGCCCACCATATATGGCACTAGACCAGCCATGGGCTTCTTTCCTTTCTTGTCTTCCTTGTCATCAGAATCAGCTGGCCTTTTCTTTGTAGGACAATTGTAAGCAATGTGGCCGGGCTGCTCACATATAAAGCATTTGTTCTCCGTCCTCGGGACCTTCTTTTGCTCTTCTGACTTGCGAGGAAAACATCTTTTCCATTTCTTTATTGGTCCTTTTTCTGATTCAGCCGTAGCTTTATCTTTCCCTGCGTTGGCTGACTCCTGAGTCCCTCTAGGAGCCTCATTGGGAACGTGCTTCTTTGCTTGAATTTTTCTTGCCTGATCGTGCCTTGACGCCAGTGTTAAATTCACAATCTTCTCCCTTGAGCAAACCATTGCCAGTGTTTGCTACCTCGATGAGCTGCGTCAAAGTAGTGACTTTTGTCTTCGTACAGTACTTTCTCAATCCTTTAGGTAGGCCACAACAGTATTTTTCAATCTGTTCTGTCAATGGCACAAACCTATAGGAAGTTACTGGAAGTAGAGCTGTCCAAAACCTCCGATTGTAATCATTCAGATTTCTGCAAGTGGCAGCATTAAACTGGTGCCATTCTGTCATGACATCTGCTTCAAAGTCATCAGATAACCATGCTGCTGCAAAAATCTGCTTGAAATAAATCCATGTGGACGGAGCTTGCCCTTGAAGCAATAAAGTTGTCCACCATTGTCCCGCATTCCCTGTCAAGAAAGTGGCCGTCTTGCGGACCTTTGAAGCGTCTCTAAAGTTTCCCCCTGCATAGGCCTTGTCAAACTGCTGGAGGAATGAGAGAGCCTTCTTCCTGTCATCAAACCCTGTAAAGGTCGTGAAAGACACACCTTTGCCACCTTCTTTGTACGGAGTTGGCCTCTCCAGCGGCGTCAAATTGTCATATGGAAGTGACTGAAACATGGGAAGACTGTTAGGGTTCATTTGTGTTCCCTGGCCGCAATCAAGTTGACCTGGAAATGCCATATTTGGCCGCTGATTTGTAATTCCAGCCATACCAAAATTTGCCTGTGGCATCGCAAATTGGCCCTGAGTGCTCTGAAACCCTGGTAGCATGCCCGTGACACCATACATGGGGTTAGGCATCATCGTTTGAGCACCCCCGAACACTGTTCCTGGCGTGTAAAACTGATTTCCAGGTGCATGACTAGCCATGCTCTGGAATACCGATCCACCTCCAAAATAGCCAGGGTGTACTGAAGGTGGTGGGAAGACCTGTTGCATAGCCTGTAGGTTGCTTCCCTGCCCATTAGAACCAGCTATAGGTTGCTGAAAGGTGGCGGGCTGAACTGGTACAGCTTGAAAGACTGGCATCTCAGCCACCTGTTCTTGCACCTTAGGCACAGGTTGTGGAGACTGCATGTTCTCCGTCAAGTGTACAGGTGTTTCCATTGACTGTGCGGTATGAATCACCTGTGCTCGAGCCTTAACAAGCTTTTGAATATGATCCAGTGACCCAACTTGCTGAGACGGAAGAGGAGAAAAGCTAAAAACCTCGGGTTCTGCATTACTTGTGTGAACATAGCCACAGCAGTAGCCAACTGGGTCCTGAATATATCGTCATCTGTCTGTGGTGGTCTTGAGGACTCACCCACTTCATGTGTCTGTTGACCTTGTGAAGAGGAAACCTCTTCAGTCACATCATCTGGTCTGTCAGCCATAATTGCAATTTCCTGTGTCTGGTCTATGATCCCCTGTGTCTTCAAGCCCAAAACTGACCAAGGCTCACTTCTATGGGAAAAAGTGATTTAATCCCGTTGATGGAACCATGTAACCGGCCTGTTCAATCCAAAAAGGGCGGTAGACTTTACTTCAAACCTTGATTTAGCTTTCACCCATTATTATTCGTCTATTTTACCTGTACTTTCAAGACACAACAAAGGGGAGAGGGATACAGGTTGCTAGATTGCACCTGTATGAGTAGACGGACACCAGACTGGCCCCTAACTTAGGCGCCCCTTTCGGTATTTCTTTATTGTTCAAAAGAGGAAATAAACGTTGTGAATCCCTACAAGCTGCCCCGCACAAGCTCGGCTGAATTTCCACTGTTCCAGCCCGATTTCGGCAGCATAACTGTACTAGGACACTTCACAATCAGTATTCCCACGCATTGACTGACTTTCCCGACGCATACGGGCACTTTGCAAAACCTGGCGAGAATCTGCAGCACGCTGAATTCTCTGTTGTCAGCCCTGAAAATGCGCCAGATCACCTGTACAGCGGTCCCCTTGCGTCCCCGAACCTCCTGGGGGTATTAAGGTCCGTTTAGGGCCAAAACCCTAAACCTGCAAAAATACACAGCAGGCTGTAATTCACTGTTTCGGGCTCTGTTTCGCGTGCCGGTCGCATCCGTAGCAAGTCCTCGAGCTCCCGCACTTGTAGGGCTACTTGCCCTTTGAATCGGACGAGATTTCTGGCGTGAAACCTCTCCGAATTCACCTGTACCTGCGGGGGCACTAGCCATTAGCTAATCCAGTACCTGTGCAAGAGGCTCTTGCCTCGGCAATCGCGCATGAACCCACACAACTGTACATTGGTCAAATGAAGAGCCCACTAGTGGGGCATAACATACTGCCAAAGGGGAGAGAGAGGGCAGTGCGTAGCGTGCAGGGCATCACTCCTGGCACCGCATTGTACATAGGAGGGAAAGCAAGCACTCCATAGCTCTTAACCTGTGACAAAAACTGAAAATGAGCCTCTCCCAGCTTAAAAATCAGCGCCCAATTTTCTGCACGAGGAAAGTGCACAGAATTGTGCCACTTGGCACATTTATAAGCATTTTTCCGTTTCGGGGTTGCCGCCTAAAAATCTCCCAACCGGCTGCCCAGTTGACTTCACGGCAGAGTAAGAAAATGTTCCCTTTGTCATTCCGGAGGTAATGACATCAACACATTTTCAAGTCCCAAAATAGCAGTTCCCTAAATTTTAGGAGATGCTCCATTGTATCTTTCTAGGTCATCCGACCCTCTTTGTACACTGCGGCCACATCCAGAACTGAAATGTAGCCTCTGTAGCAAAGGATTCCACTTTGGCTAGTCAATGACCCCACTTTGCTAACCATAGTCCTTGTCCAACCTTAGTGCTCTCTTGCCCTCAGGCCTGGACTCCCTCTGGACAGTTCCACACTAGCTATGCAATGCAAGGCAGTTAGATTTCTCGAGGGGTGTTTCCAAAAAGTGAAAGTAAATAGATAATAAGAAAGAAATAAACAAAAAGGATAGATAGTAGTCACACGCTGGTGACAGTATGCACGTAGGGGGTCAAAGCGGATAAGTGGAGCGCTAGAGAGAGGGAGAGATCGCACGAGAAAAATGTTGGAGAAAGAGAGAGAGATTGACGGTGCAGAGAAAAACGCTAGAGAGAGAGAGGCCTCACACACAAACGCTAGAGAGAGTGTGCCCAAAACGTTGGAAGCCTTGCTCACTAATACAACATGCCAAAAGTACAAGGGGGGGTTTGCATATGTAGGGCAACAACAAAATTGCCCTACCCAAAACCCCCATGATCCTAATAAATGGCCAATGTAATGAAAGGATACCACGCGCCAAACGAAAAGAACAAACTGAACAGACTTTAGATCCTCAAAACAACAATACTGACAGAGATGCACGGCACACGAGACACGGAGTGGCGGATTTCCACCCCAAGAGCATTGGTCTCAAAACTTGGCGTCCCTTTTGGTATTTCTTTATATTGCTTGAACGTATTACAATGCTAGTGAGTCAAGTGAAGTGGAGTTGAAATGGTGAAGTGTCACGTGACACATCCAACTCTATATGTCCGTGGACAAGCTACAGCATGACGAGGGTTCAGTTCGGTTCAATCAATTTAGAATAGAAAGTGATCTGGCACTTTTGTGAGTCTGTTCGCAGACCGTGCATGTCCAGACACTTAGATTAGATGCATGTCCTCTGGTTGCACACAGGATGACCATCAGATTCTAGTCAGATCCCATCTCAGTAGCATTTTTACAGTGCATAGGCATATTTTCCCTATTTTTGACATTTTTCACTTATTATTTTTAAGTGACTTTTGTTGGAAAGTGGGTAGGGCAATTTTGCTAAGTTAATATATAAGCAAACCAGAGTTAGCACTTTCTGGCAGAAGAGGCAGCAGGAGCACTCGCTCAACAGGCAACTTCTCTTAGAACCCAAGAGGCCTAGCGTTTTTGCTCCACAGCATAAACCTAGCGTTTTTGGACCAGATCAGCCAGCGTTTTTGGATCAAGACAAGCAGCCTGGCGTTTTTGCACAGCAGATCAGCCCCGGCAGCGGCAAGACAACAGAACCCCTAGCGTTTTTGCAACAGAAGACAATTCAGCCCCTAGCATTTTTGGATCAGGCAGCAACCTCAGTGTTTTGCAGATTCATCCCGACAAGACCCAAGAAGCATCAGCGTTTTCAGTTTTCAGCCCTTAGACACCGCAGATCAAGTCCCGAACATTGCAGATCTCACCTTTCCGCAGCAGTTCCTCGCTGCACGGTCAGTTTCCGCAAGGTTTACAGTTTCAGCCCGGAAAATGCAGATTTCAGCATCTGCGTTTTCAGCGCGTCGCATCGTCGCATCGTCGCATCGTCGCCATCGTCTCCGATATAAAGTCAGAATTCAGCAGATAAAGATTTGCAGATTTCAGCCCTTAGCGTTTTCAGTTTTCAGCCCGTCTCGTCGTCGTCCTCATCGTCGTCGATATCGTTGGCAAGTCCAAGCATCGTAGAGATTTGTGCAATCATAAGTAGACCGCTCTCGCCATAGAGAGTGGGGCCTCCCGAGGAGGGTTTTACAACGTCTCTGGTGTCGTATTCTCTTCTCTATCTCTCAGTCTCATGCACTTCCATTCACAGTGTCCATTCACTTTGTTTGTGTCCATTGCACTCTCTCACTAAAGGAACGGAAGGCTCTTCCTTCCATAAGTAAAAGGAACTTTAAGCACAGTTCGGAGCACTCATCTTGAGCAAAGTTCAACATTCACTTCCGCTGCACCTTACATTGGTATTAGAGCTTTGGCAGTGCTCTGTATCACTCAAGGAAAGAACCACAAGAACCACATAAATTTTTTTGCTTGTTGCGGTCGCATGTAACCCAAGTTCTCTTGGTCGTGTCAATTCCTAATCGTGTTTTTGAAGAGTAATAGGAAACCCAAGAAAGAAGGGCTTGTCCAGCCTCCCCATGTGCCTCTTTTCACTCATTGAGAGTGGATCGTGCACTTAGCGGCCGGCCAATCGATGTGAGGTGGGAAAAAGAAACCTTGGTGTGAGCGCAAGGCTGCCAAGGGGTGCGCCCGCGGAAAAGAGCAGAACTCGGGTGAAGAGCAGATCCTTCCCTAACACAAATTGCAAGCTAAAGAAGAACCTCAAGAACCTTAAGACCCTCAAGAACCTCAAGAACTCAAGACCCACAAGAACCCAAGTTCCTCGTGAACTTAAGAACCTAAGAACCCAAGTTCCTCGTGAACTTCAGAACCCAAGACCACAAGAACCCACAAGAACCCACGACTTCAGTAGATGGTCATCACTCGAAGCGGAATGGATACTTCGCTTGGAGATGATGAGCATGAGAGAGGCGAAGAAGATTTTTCCCTACCAGGAGGTTTTTCCGACCCTTCCCCTTCCCCATCTATGCCAAGGATTGCACTAACTCCTATGGAGGAGTTGGAGCAATTGTTTATGGAAAGACAGTTAGAACGCGAAGAAAGAAAAGCAGAAAGAAAGGCCTACGAAGAACGAAGGGCAGCCATAGATCGTGACTGCAAAGAAGGAATGGCAACCATAGTGCGTGAGAGCGAGCAAGCACGCTTGGAAGCCACAGAAAGACAAGCCAAATTTGATCGCGAGAACAATGAAAGACAAGCAGAATATGATGGCGAGAACAAAGCAAGACAAGAGAAGGGAGACCAACACATGAAAGAGTTGTGGCGACTTTTTTCTCAAGTGCAGGTGTACTTTGCACAGAATCAGGAAAAGGAGCCTCTTTCACTCCCTTCTTCTCCCAAGCATGACACACATGATTTGAATGATAATGATAAGCATGATGATTTGCATGATGATCAAGATGTGATTTCTCACAAGCATGATGATAGGCATGAAGATGATGTGATTGTTCACAAGGATGATGTGTTAGTTGACACTTTCTCTAGTGAAGCTAACCTCATTGCAGATTCGATCAATCACGACGAACCGATCTTGGCTCTCGAGTAGAGGTCCAAAGAACCCCCACAGGAAGATTCGATCAATCAGGAAGAACCGATCTTGGCTCTCGAGCCTATGTCTAAATAACCCTTATAGGAAGTACTATGTGTTCAAATAATTCGTCAGCACGCATTGTACGATTGTTTCATTCGTGATCGTTTCCTGTATTTTAGTCAGCGTGTTTATGTGGTTCCTTTTCCTAGGCATGACATATTGTATGTTGAGCACGTCTCACTCATGAATGAGCGCGAATATATGCGGATTATTCATGAAAAGCTGAAAAGTATGCATTCAAGGAAGTCACATTCCATGTCTCTTCCTTGGTATATGACACATTTGTAGAAAGAGCACATGAAAGAATGAGCACCAAGCATGGGCATTTCCGTTGTGAATTGCCATAGTTGATTGATCTAGCTCCGAAGAGAAAGATTCGATCTCATTGTTTGCGTGTATGTGGTGAACGGTTTGGCACTCCGTCTATTTGTTCATCTACATTGCATGCACAGTCTTTGAGGAAGACAAGATTTTTTCCACTCACTTTACATGGAATGGGTATGTTGATGTTTTTGTGTTGGAAATGGTTTAAGGAATTTTCAACCATGGAGATTCTTGAAGAAGAAAGAAGCATGACTCTCGACGAAGTTGAAGCATTGAAGGAGCCACAGAAGACTTTGTGTTGGTTTCGGCGCGGCCCAAAGAAGCAAGCGTTGCAGACCTTTATGAAGTTCAAGTACCGCATGACCCACACGTCAGAGTGGGCCGGCGAAGAGTCCCTTCCAGGATTCCGGATGCTATTGGCGATCTCTGAAACCGACCCGTAGGGCGGTAGGCGTTGGCTTTCACCCGAAATTCTTTACTTTAGACACCCACACAGAGCACTTTGCAAAGGGAGCCTGCGACGGAAATTAACACTGCATCACACACACGGCTTGGAAGCTAGAATGCTCCGAGCAGACGTCGACAACCTGTAGGCCCCAAAATTGGCGCCCCTTTCGGTATTTCTTTATTCTTTGAGAGGGTAAATTACAAAGTAGAGTCCTGGGAATCCTTTACCTATATCCCGCGAGATACTACCTGATTTGGCCAATTTTCGGCAGCATAACAGCCCCAAAACTTGCGCGAAATCAATTCGCCTCTGGATCTCACTTGCACTGGCGTAAACCCTCTGATTCCTGTCCAAAAACAGTAAATTCAGGTCGTTGTATTTTCTTGTTTTTGCCTTGTTTCCAGCCCTAAACAGTCCCCGAACTGTTCTCTGCCAGTGGGGCACGATTCCCAAAGGTTCTGGCGTCCGTATGGCTGAAAAACAGTCAATTTTCTGCACGTACACAATGCTGAATTTGCACCTATACGGTGAGGTTATGACCCTCACCGGTGCCTGCTTTGGAGTAGCAGCTAGCTATCCCTGTTCCTGTTCAAGGAGGCTCTTGCTTCAGCACAAAAGCATGAACCCACATAACTGTACATCAATCAAATGAAGAGCCCTCTTGTGGGGCATCACATAACTGCACGTAGGGGAGAGAGAGAGCAGTGTATAGCGTGCAGGGCATCACTCCTAGCACCACACTGTACATGAGAGGGAAAGAAAGCACTCCATAGCTCTTAACCTGTGACAAGTTCTCAATGAAGCATCCCCCCAGCATAAATCGAGCGCCCCCTCTTCTGCCCTTGACTTGTAATGCATTTGTGAACAAATAGATGCAAAAGGGAAAAATTTCCATAGCTGCCAAAACCTGCGTATCGCTGAAAACGCAGCAAAACAGCTCTGTAAACACGCATCTGATGCCTTCCAATGCTGAAAATGAGCTCCTTGGACCTAAGCAAAGTCATGGGAAGCTCAAAAATGGAAGGAAATGGCTAAAAATTAGAGTTAACAGCCTCCAAAACTGCTCCAAAAAGTCAGCTACGAGTTCTGTTCTCCCAAACTTGGTAAATTGACCAAAAAGTGCCACTTGGCACTCATGCATGCAATTTCTCCGCATTGGGCTTTTTGCTTAAAAATCTCTCAACTGGTGCATCAGTTGACTTTACAGCAGAGTAATAAAATGTTCCCCTGGTCATACCGAAGGTAATGACGCGAACACATTTGACGGCCCAAAATAGCAGTTTCCTAATTTTTAGGAGATGCTTTCGATGAGCTCCCAGTGGTCATCGGACCATCTATCCTCATTGGGACCGCATCAAATAGTTCAATGTGGCCCAACTGTCAGATACTTTCTGTTGGTGATCCCACCTTGACTTTATGCCTTTATTGAGTTCACTTCCTAGTATCCACCAACTTGCTAAGTGCGACGGGGGGACCTACGTGATCTTGCTTTGAGCCTAGACATCCTCTTACTATTCAAATTCCAATGCCGACCAACTTCCCGTCTGCGGGTGAAACTACCGTTCACATTGACCATACAATGTCCGACCATTTGCAACTTCAAAAAGAGGGTCTCAAAAATTAAACAAAAATCATTGGAAAGAAACCAACAAGTAAGGCTAGCAGTTGCCACGTCCTCGTGACATACCCCCCTCTTGAAATCGCAAACGTCCTCGATTGCATACCATAAATACATGCCATAGATGATCTTGTGTTGTTAGCACTCTTTTATCATCACATGTATCCGCAAGAAAGACTGTCAAAACATATGTACAAATGACTTAAGGAGACCTTTATACTTTTGTCAAACTGTACACTGCTGTTGCACTGAATCCATGAGTACATTTCATGTGCTAGCTCTATCATTACCCCTCCTTTGCAGACATTGGGTTAGGGCATACGTAGGCTGTAACCCAAAGACCTCAAGGTAAAGCTGCAATACATTTGGTGACTCTGACAGTTCATGTCTTCCATCCACTTTGCATCCATAGGTGGATAGTTCTTGAACTTTACCACATAGCATCTTGCAACTTGTCCCTTAACTTTTTACTTGTGCAATAGGCTCTTGCCTTTGCAAACGAGCATAATTTCACAACATTGACGTACCACCCACGACCAAGCAAGCTCAAATTTCAAGATGATTTACCAATGCGTCATAGAATCTAAGCAATTGCCTCAGAGAATCTGCAAGTAGCATGTCACGTGGCAGACCCACATCACTCCCGCAGGAGATCTAGTGGCCAATCTACCACTGTGAGACCTCTCCCTATCTCATCTTGGTTCATACTTGCAAACCCTAAAAACGCAGCAGAAAATCAGCCCTAATTTGACCACTTTTTAGCAGGGCATACATGCGGCATTTCCTGTCTGTCCTGTGAAGAGGAACCCTCTTTCATAATGCCCTTCCCTTTGTCGGCCATAGTGTAATCCCGCGTTCCTGTACTCTGTGTCTTTACCCAAAACAACCGAGGCTCACTCTTTGAGGAAAAAGTGATTGATATCCCGGCAATGGAACCTTGAAACCGGCCCGTAGGGCGGTAGGCGTTGGCTTTCACCCGAAATTCTTTACTTTAGACACCCACACAGAGCACTTTGCAAAGGGAACCTGCGACGGGAATTAACACTTCATCACACACACGGCTCAGAAGCTAGAATGCTCCGAGCAGACGCCGACAAGCTGTAGGCCCCAAAATTGACGCCCCTTTCGGTATTTCTTTATTCTTTGAGAGGGTAAATTACAAAGTAGAGTCCTGGGAATCCTTTACCTGTATCCCGTGAGATACTACCATATTTGGCCAATTTTCGGCAGCATAACAGTCCCAAAACTTGCGCGAAATCAATTTCCCTGTTGGATCTCACTTGCACTGGCGTAAACCCTCTGATTCCTGCCCAAAAAACAATAAATTCAGGTCGCTGTATTTACTGGTTTTTGCCCTGTTTCCAACCCTAAACAGTCCCCGAACTGTTCTCTGCCAGTGGGACACGATTCCCAAAGGTTCTGGTGTCCGTATGGCTGAAAAACAATCAATTTTCTATGCATACACAATGTTGAATTTGCACCTATACAGTGAGGTTATGACCCTCACCGATGCCTGCTTTGGAGTAGTAGCTAGCTACCCTTGTTCTTGCTCTAGGAGGCTCTTGCCTCAGCACAAAAGCATGAACCCACACAGCTGTACATCAGTCAAATGAAGAGCCCTCTTGTGGGGCGTCACATAATTGCACGTAGGGGAGAGAGAGAGCAGTGTGTAGCGTGCAGGGCATCACTCCTAGCACCTTACTGTACATGAGAGGGAAAGAAAGCACTCCATAGCTCTTAACCTGTGACAGGTTCTCAATGAAGCATCCCCCCAGCATAAATCGAGCGCCCCTCTTCTCCCCTTGACCTGTAATGCATCTGTGAACAAATAGATGCAAAAGGGGAAAATTTCCATGGCTGCCAAAACCGGCGTATCGCTGAAAACATAGCAAAACAGCTCTGTAAACATGCATCTGATGCCTTTCAATGCTGAAAATGAGCTCCTTGGACTTAGGCAAAGTCATGGGAAGCTCAAAAATGGAGGGAAATGGCTAAAAATTAGAATTAACAGCCTCCAAAACTGCTCCAAAAAGTCAATTACGAGTTCTGTTCTCCCAAACTTGGTAAATTGACCAAAAAGTGCCACTTGGCACTCATGCATGCAATTTCTCCGCATTGGGCTTCTAGCTTAAAAATCTCTCAACTGGTGCATCAATTGACTTTGCAACAGAGCAATAAAATGTTCCCCTGGTCAACAGGCAACTTCTCTCAGAACCCAAGAGGCCTAGCGTTTTTGCTCCACAGCATAAACCTAGCGTTTTTGGACCAGATCAGCCAGTGTTTTTGGATCAAGACAAGCAGCCTGGAGTTTTTGCACAGCAGATCAGCCCCGGCAGCAGCAAGACAGCAGAACCCTTAGCGTTTTTGCAACAGAAGACAATTCAGCCCCTAGCGTTTTTGAATTAGGCAGCAATCTCAGTGTTTTGCAGATTCATCGCGACAAGACCCAAGAAGCATCAGCGTTTTCAGTTTTCAGCCCTTAGACACCGCAGATCAAGTCCCGAACCTCGCAGATCTCACCTTCCCGCAGCAGTTCCTCGCCGCACGGCCAATTTCTGCAAGGTTTATAGTTTCAGCGCGGAAAACGTAGATTTCAGCATCTGCGTTTTCAGCGCGTCATCATCTCATCGTCGCCATCGACATCGTCTCCGACATAAAGTCAGAATTCAGCAGATAAAGATTTGCAGATTTCAGCCCTTAGCGTTTTCAGTTTTCAGCCCGTCTCGTCGTCGTCCTCATCATCGTCGACATCGTCGGCAAGTCCAAGCATTGTAGAGATTTGTGCAATCATAAGTAGACCGCTCTCGCCATAGAGAGTGGGGCCTTCGGAGGAGGGTTTTACAACGTCTCTGGTGTCGTATTCTCTTCTCTATCTCTCAGTCTCATGCACTTCCATTCATAGTGTCCATTCACTTTGTTTGTGTCCATTGCACTCTCTCATGAAAGGAACGGAAGGCTCTTCCTTCTGTAAGTAAAAGGAACCTTGAGCACAGTTCAGAGCACTCATCTTGAGCAAAGTTCAACATTCATTCCGCTGCACCTTACATGAAGATCTGGATGAAATTCTCGGTAGCTCCTGGGTCAAAGAAGATTAGGCCTTTCAAGCTGTTGATTTTTCCACTCGCTCCACTCTCGGTAGCTCTCTTAGCCGGAGGAGGTCTTGTGGGTCTATTTGCTCTTGGAGTTGAAGGTTTCTCTGAGGATGGCTCGGCTCTTTGAGGGCATGAAATGTAATTATGCCTTGTTTGGAAACATTCAAAGCATTGGCCTTCTTGTAATAGGGTTTCTCGTTGACGCTATGTCAGACGAGGCCTTTAAGGTTGACTTTCACGGGGTTCTTGGGGGTTTGTTCGTTGTGGTCGAGAGTTCCAAGTGTTGGCCGGAGTTTCTTATGTACAAAACTCTAGCTTCCCTTTCATAAGCTTGTAGCAGACCGCAGCATGGTCCATAAGCTCTTGCATTGTCGATACTTGTTTAGAAAGACAATATTCTTGTAAGGGTGATGGTAGTCCAATGGTATATCGCTCGCATTGATCTGTCAAAGGAATCAGCTTGAAGAAAGACACCAGAAGGTAGACATCGAGGACCCTTTGATTGTAGTTTGCCATGGTTTCCGTGGCAAGCATTTTCAAGCTTCCCCATTCGGACAAAATCTGGACTGTGAACATGGAGGCCATATAGCTTCGTGCAAAAATAGTCTTGAAAGCTTGCCAAGTTGTTGGAGCATGTGATTGGGTCGCGATTGAACTCCACCACTGCATAGCAGTATCTCTCCCGCCGCTTGAGAAATCTTTGATGCTTCCGTGGAGTTCCACAGAGCATAGATGTTGTCGAATTGTTGGAGGAACTTTCTTCCGATCTTTCACTCCAAAAAAAGTGAAAAATCTTACTATTGTACCGCCATCCTTGAAATCCTTCAGTTGGTTAGGCGCAAGCCTCGGATGTGGATAGTAGGGATATCCATACGAGCTCCAATTATTGTACCCAGGTGGCGGTGGTGGTGGGGGAGGTGGTGGTGGTGGTATAGGCAATTGCATTGGATCAGGGTCAGATGGTTGCACCATGCTTTTAAAGACCCCCTCAATTGGAAGAGAAGGCTGAGGGGGTTGTCGATTAGAGGCTCTTGCAATTTCTGGTGGCGGAGAAGGGGGTACCACTTGGGGTATCAGAGGGGGCAACATGTAGTTCAAGGACTGTTGAAAGCTTTGCAGCATTGGAGATTCTGTTGAGGATGCCACGAAAGTATGTCATGAAGCTCGTCGAGAAGAAATTGCAGGTACTCTGTAGAATCCAAAAACGCCATTGTGCTTGATCTATTCTTGATAGGACCGGTATGCTCTTCGAAAAGCACACAAATGGAGCTCTGATACCACTGTAACGGAAGGGCACCACGTGCCAACGGAAAAGAATAGACTGAACAGACTTTAGACGCTTCAAAACAACACCTGTCTGTGAAACTATCCTCAAAGGCACCAATGTCCAACCTCATAGATCCATTACAATTCCAAGTATCCATCACATTGCTTATGTCCTTGAGGCCGGTTACCCTCACATGTAGAGCCCGCCTCCTCCTCCTTTGTTTGTCTTCGAGGGTCATGTTAATAAGAGTGGGTGTACAAGGGGCTTCCTTACCTTTCCCTTTCTTGGCAACCTTAATCCATTTTTCGGCCTCCTCTACTTTCTTTTGTGTTGCGGAGATGACCGCGGCCCATCAATTCTTCTCCTCACCTTCCTTGATAACCCGTATTTCTTCTCTCATGGTATTCAATTCTTCTATCATGGATGGCTGAATTTCACTTTCTTCGAGCCACCCACTTTTTGCTTGTAGATTCGGATGATGGAATCTTGGATGACCACTTTCTCCTTGAGCGAAGCGATCCTCCTACGCGAAGAACAATACTTCTCTCCTTCCTCCACTCTTCCACTTCGTTTCTCCATTCTCTCATTTCCTTCTCTATTGCCGACATCCTCTTCCCTGTCCGCATGAAAGAGGCTTTGTGAGCGACCGGCGAGGGATGCGTCTACTTACACGTGGGGGAAGCCGTTGGCACTTCACCGATGCTTTCTGAGAGAGAGAGAGAGAGAGAGAGAGAGAGAGAGAGAGAGACTCTAAAACAACAAAAAAATACTAAAAACCAGCAAGAAACGCTTGTGAAACCTTAAAAAACAGTAAAATACAGATTTGAAACGCTTAAAAACAGTGGCAGAACTCCAATAAACAGCAAGAAACGTGACAAAATCCTTAAAAACAGTGACAAAACCCCAAAGAGAGAGAGAGAGAGAGAGAGAGAGAGAGAGAGAGAGAGAGAGAGAGGGAGAGAAATGAAATGAAATGAAATGTCATATTAACGTCTTCAAAAGACCAGAAAGTTACAATGTGGTGAATCTGATACAAAGTATAGAGAGAGAGAGAGAGAGAGAGAGAGAGAGAGAGAGAGAGAGAGAGAGAGAGAGAGAGAGAGAGAGAGAGAGAGAGAGACATTTGATTGGTGTTTCAGTGAATCTAGCTGTTGCTTTGGCTTTCAAGTGTGGAATCAGAGTAGGACTTTTGGATGCTGATGTTTATGGCCCTTCGATTCCTACAATGATGAAGCTTCAAGGTCGCCCTAAGCTGGATTCAGGTCCAACCAGCTGTACTCTTATAATATCTATTCAAGTTTTTGAGTGCTGCTTTAGGATGGATGCTGGATATCTGATGTTTGTCCATTTGCTGCAGATTCAAAAATGATCCCTCTTGAAAACTATGGGGTACGCTGCATGTCGATGGGATTTCTAATGGAAGAAGATGCACCGGCTGTTTGGAGAGGTCCCATGGTAGGTTTATCCACAATTGGGGCACTTTAAAATTCGCACATTAGTAATGCTTAGTAAAATTTTGTACTCGGACGATACCTTTAATCAGTTAACACAACAAGTCTTGTTTTTTTTAAGTTGAATATCTGATGATAGTACCATGCTGTGGCATTGGTAACACAAGCCAATCAAGAAATTATTTACATTCACATAAACATGTACGATAAAAAGTCAGTCGATTGTACTAAATTTATTGATGTTTGGTCCACAATTTGCCAAGCATTAAGTTGGGATTGAGTAAAGTTCTCTCAAGTATCTATGCTACTCTGAAGTGGTTAATCTGCTAGCAAATTTTCGGTTCCATGCCCTCCCTTTGATTCGGGAAGGCCACATAATTGCATAAACGTGTTAAGAAATTTGTTTTAGAAGTATCCAAATAATCTAGAAGAAGGCATAAGAAGAAAAACCTTAACGAAACATGTTAGTGAGAATGATGATGCATATGTGTCTCTCACTTGAACCTAGATGTTTGTTAAACATTCTTTGGTGTTATTTCAAAGCATGAATAGGTTTGGCTTTCTCTATGGCATGCGTTCCCGTGTACTAGGAGCCTAGAATTTTAAGGTTAAGGAGGGTTAACTAGTGAACCATTTACGGCTAATACATAATCAAGAATAGCTTACTAAGATGCACAATCTTAATAGAGAGAGAGAGAGAAATGAAATGAAATGAAATGTTATATTAAATGTCTTCAAAAGGCCAAAATGACCTATGAGACCGAACTGATACAATCTTGGTGGATCTAATACAATGTCTGGGTACAAAAATAAAATGAAGTAAAGCGAAAAACAAAAATCTTAACTGCTAGATGTGAACTGAGCAGCGAGCTGGAACTGTGTAGGATATGAGTAGCAGGGGTGAAAGTAGTGATTGGGGGACTAATACAACACAATGTGGGTGTGTGTGTGGGAATATAATGGGTGAGAGCTGATACAAAGGTTGATACAAGATGAGCAGGATGTACAATCCTCAAAAGAGCTAAATCATTGGAGATCCATCATCGGTCGTTGGCGGATCTCATCAATCTCCTCCATGGTCAATAGTTTGACCGAGCGTCATGCATGTTGGGCCAAAGCGATCCGAATCCTCTGATGCAGCCTCCGTTGATGCTGTGTAGTCCTCCATAGTCATGGGCATCTAGATCTCCCTAGCTCGTCGCTCGATCGATCATCGTGCCTCTGGTGTGAGGAGAATGTGAGCTCTGCTGTGGTAGCTGCACCTCTGGCTGCCCAATGTCCACTGTAAAGAAGTCTGTGATCCGTCTCTGAGACTGGCTAGCCTCTCCTCTCATCAGGCTCTCTCTGTGTCTGTCTCTGGTCCTCATACCCCATGGCTCTAGAGAGTGGTCCAAAGCCCTCTCTGAACAGGCAGTGAAAGCGGCCTCATATCTCATAGTAAATTGGGCATTGGCATGTGTAGTGCAACTCTGTCTTAGGCTCCATGTGACATAGGGGACATGTCCTGGCCTTTGGTGGTATTCCGCTGTATCTACCAGTGCCACTCCCCTGATGGTCCAATGAAGGTCCCCATATCTGAACCATAGAGCAATGCGGAAGCCACCAAAGTGTCAAAAAGCCAGAGCTTTGTCCGAGGCTCCTGAAACCGAATCTGTGAACACATCCTCTCCAATCCACCCAATGCTGCATGTGCTCTAGTAAGTCTAGTGTCTGCTGCTCTCCTCAATGAAAATGCTGGTCCAATAAAGACCACCCCAAGGTAGGTGTAAGCATATGTATACTCCACTGTCTCAAGGCCGTATGTGAATATGGGTGCTGATCTCCTGGTCCATTGTGGGGTTGTGTTAAACACCATAACCTTGGTTTTACCAAGGTTGACAGACAGATCACTGTCGTGAGCAAACCTATGCAAAGCATCCAAGTGACGTTGCACCCCCTCCGGAGAGTTGGCAATATCATCAGCATATAACAATAGTGGAATCCATGTCCTTGCCAACTGTGCACCTCTATCACCCTCTCTCAATATGGTCAGAAACCTCATCTACATACATACCAAATAGAGTAGGAAAGCGTGGGCAGCCCTGCTTCACCCCGATAGTGGAGTGAACTAATGTAGATAACCCCTCCAGAGTGCGTACATGCCCCACTACTGACCTGTATAATGCCATAATTCCCCAAATCAGCTCTGTGCTCCCATCTCCTGTAGTCTGCGCATCAATCTAGCTCTGGGCATTGTGTCAAATGCATTGCGGAAGTCCACAAAGCTACAATAGAGCCGTTTGCCATGTGATCTGCCCTTCTCAATAATGGCTCTGAGTGTCAGAATGTGGTCAAGAGTAGAAAAACCTCTCCGCCCGGCTGCGCGTATACCCTCCCTCTTTGCCCATCTACTCAGCTGCTGCTCAAGAATGGATGCGTACAACCGTGCCAGTGTGTGTCCAATCATGGTAGTGCGATAATTCCCAAGGTCCATAGGGTCTCCTGACTTGAAGATAGGTACAATAGTAGATAAACTCCAAGTATCAGGCAAACCCTCACACATGGCATGATTGAACATCACTGCTAGGAGCTTTGCGAGCAGATCCCTGGCATGTATAAAATGCTCAGCCACTAAGCCATCATGATCATATGCTCTCCCAGTCCTCATCCTATCAATGGCCTTCTTCACCATCTCAGCAGTGAAAAAAGCACATGTGTGTGGGCATGGCTGGGGGGGGGGGGGGGGGGGGGGGGGGGGGGGGGGTCGGGAAGAGGCGGTTGTCCAAGAACTGTGTACAAAGATGACACATACTAGCCCTAGGCCTCGGTAGAAGTAATGGCAGGAGGGGAGGAGTTCATGAAAGAGTCGCCATGCCTTACTTGACTCCTGAATCAAGAATAGTTGATATAGATCCTCCTCTATTCGAGCCAAAAATGCCCTCTTCTTCTGTTGCACAGGCGTCGGAAGGCAATCCGTGACTGTCTGTGAGTGATGTCCCCCAAAAATACCTCCCTCTGAAGCTTGGCTCTTGTCTCGCGGCACTCCTGATCATACGAGCTGTTTTGGGGCATGCTCCCAGAACGCCATCTTAGCCTGAAGAACGTTGTCTCTGCCCAGGCTGAGTGTGTGGGTATGCCTCTGCTGCTGCATCATGCAATGTCTGTGTCAGTATAGTAGTAAGCTCTTCTAGAGGTCGCCGTGGCTCCTCGGTGCACAAGCGTCTGTAGATCCCATCTATGTAGATAGAGTCCGTCTCCCGTGTAAAGGTGTAGTGAGTAGGGTTTTCTATCTGTGGTATGTGTGCCACACTAAACTGGAAAGAGATGGTCATCCACACAAGGGCATGATCTACTGCCACACCAACAGATTTGGGTCCAACTGTGAGGTCCTGGATACTAGAGATAAAGCTCGGCTGTGCCATGACATAATCCACTGTGCTGGCTCCATGTATGTGTGGAAAGCATGGAAAACCCCCGCATTGGGAAATCTCTGTAGGCCATACAAAATGGCCAATCCTTGTGCAGTCCCGATGTCTATCAAGTGCCGTCCATAGTCAATATGCTCCACATCCTGTGATAATCTAGAAAGGCCCATCTCTACAACATCCTGCTCTCTCGGCATTTCTTATGGAGTATCATAAAATATTGTATGGTGATGGGTAGTCCTAGCATTGAAGTTCCCCAATATGATAATGTCACCATCCCTAGAGAACTTCCACATGCCATCATCTTGTGTAAGGTATCCGTGTTGAGCTTGATTTTTGCAAGCTTTGTTTTCCTCGTGCTCTTAATCTGACTTTCAGGTGGGTGACAATGTGTGTGTGTGTGTGTGTGTGCGAGGGTGGGTGCGTGAGTGTGGGTGAAGTCTGTTTTTAGAGAATGTTTTTCGTTTGATTTCATTGGTTTCTTTTAACTTTTTTTGTTTTCCTTTATTGTGTTCCTTGTCTTCCTTGTTCCTTGTGTTCTGTGCATTGGGTTGTTTGGGTTTGCTTGCTTGCTGCTTCTATGTGCTCTCTCTACTAGGATTCTATAGCAGGCTCTCCACATGTCCTCCTCAGAGACTTCTTCACTGTCTACTTGGAGTTCTATCCCCAGCTCTGGTTTTCGGGAGCCACCTTCGGCAAGTGGATTGATCTCTACACTGGTAACAGCTCCTTGCCTGCTCCAGTGCAGCGCTCTACTACTACCTCCTACAGTCTCTTGGTGATGTCACTTGTTTCTTCTTCCTCATCTTCGTCATCGACTGCTCTCTCCCTTGTGTTTATCCATCACCTTTTGCTATCAAATGATCCGAGTTGGTGGGCCTATGCTTGACGTGGAGCTCTCTGAGATGTTCCTTGTCCTTTTCACTGCTGGTGGATTTTGGTGGTTCATGTTTTTGATCTACAGTTGCAGACTAGGATTTTGGCAGAGGGGCCCTCACAATCAACACCACTTGAGTAATAGAAATTAGCCTCTTTAGAGAGAGAGAGAGAGAGAGAGAGAGAGAGAGAGAGAGAGAGAGAGAGAGAGAGAGAGATTTTATTATCGTCTTCGAAGGTCAAATATGACCTATGGGACCAAAGCTACATGTGATGTAGTATGTGTGTGGCTGATGAGTAACTCTCAATGCTCCAAAATTGTGGCGATGAGAGTCGCAATGGAGAGCCCACATTGTGGTTAGGAGAGGAAAGTGTGTAGGTCTAAGTCATGGCTAAAAATGTGAAGGAAGCACGTTCGGATTTGACCAAAAGCTGAGCATTCTAGTAGTGTGTGGTACTCAGACTCTCAAACTTGAAGTGAGCATAATGTGCACGATCGATTTGACTCTTCTCCATTGCCCCAACGCCCTGTCTCACATCGAAGGGAGTGGGAGCTAAGCCAAATGGCTGCAATAGTGCGTATCGCTGACAAGGGGATATGCTCAAGCATGTAAGTGTGAGTTCACTTTCCTCTTTCAACAAACAACATGGTTTTGTAGTTGGGGGCACTATGGGTGGTGTAATGAATGAAGCGTGACCCACCGGATTCCTCCCAAGCTGTAATACATTGGCGTTATAGAAGGCTTCATTCACTTGCGGGTCAATTGAGGCATCATGTAGCAAGTGTAATGCATCCCATCTCCCAAACCACTTCTTTATGTCTTGCATCCATCCGGTGCTCAAGATCTTGCTTTTATGTGTCTTTTGAATTTTTTTGCTTGCTTCCCATGCAATTGTAGGAAGTCTATGTGAGGGGTTTTGACGCATCTTTATCATGTACTCCACAACCCTTTCCATGCCCATAACCTCAATTGGAAGAGATCCCGACTCAAGAAGTAGGAGCATATATAGTGTTTGTGTCTTAACTTGGAGAAAGCTTGTAAGAAAACGCTTTTAGACATTCTTAAACTCTTTCCAAGTAGACTTTGAGATGCTCCCACCCCACACTTCAACTCCATAAAGAAGAACCGGTGTCACCAATGTGTCAAAAAGATACTTCTTGAGAACCCCACACTTTATGTTTTCTGCATTACATATGTTCTCAAATGCATAGTATGCTCTCTTTCCCGCTTCCAAACGACGCATAGCACATTCATGCCACTTGTGAATGGAACAATGCATTGCTTCTCCTTACGGTTGGTTTTCACAAGCATAACCACTCCAAGGTAAGTGTAAGCATTTGTATACTCCACCTTTGCCTGGCCGTATGTGAATGCTGGCGCTGACCTCCTGATCCACTGTGGGGTGGTATTAAATACCATGACCTTGGTTTTACCAAGGTTGACGGACAAACCACTTTCCTGGGCAAACCTATGCAAACAATCCAAGTGACGTTGCATCCCCTCCGGAGAGTCGGAGATCAACACAATATCATCAGCATATACCAATAGTGGAATCCATGTCCCTGCCAGCTGTGCACCTCTATCACCATCTCTCTCAATGTAGTCAGAAACCTCATCCACATACATACCAAATAGAGTAGGAGAGAGCGGGCAGGCCTGGTTCACCCCAACAGTAAAGTAAACCGGTGTGGATAGACCCTTTGGGGTGCGTACATGCCCTACTACTGACCTGTATAATGCCATGACCCCCCAAATGAGCTCTGTGGGTACTCCCATCTGCTATGTTTTGCGCATCAATCTAGCTCTGGGCACTGTGTCAAATGCTTTGCGGAAATCCACAAAGCTACAATAGATCCGTCTCCCATGCGATCTGCCCTCCTCAATGATGGCTCTGAGTGTCAAGATATGGTCAAGAGTAGAAAAACCCCTCTTGAAACTTGCCTGCCCGGCTGCGCGTATCCGCTCCCTTTCTGCCCATCTACTTAGCTGACTCAAGAATAGATGCGTACAACCGTGCCAATGTGTGTCCAATCATGATAGTGCGATATTTCCCAGGCTCCATAGGGTCTCCCGACTTGAAGATAGGTACAATAGTAGATAGGCTCCAAGTATCAGGCAAGCCCTCACACATGGCACGGTTTAACATAACTGCTAGAAGCTCTGCTAGTAAATCTTTGGCATGTGGGAAATGCTCAGACACTAAGCCATCATGATCATATGCTCTCCCAGTCCTCATCTAGTCAATGGCCTTCCTCACCATCTCAGCGGTGAAAAAAGCAAGTGTGTGGGCATGGATCGAGGGGGGGGGGGGTCGGGAAGGGGGGGCTGCTCAGGAACTGTGTACAGAGATGATGCATACTGGCCCCAGGCCTATGTAGAAGTGATGGCAGGGGGGGGGGGGGGGGGAGGGGTGCTCATGAAAGAGCTGCCATGCCTCACGTGAGTCGTGACTCAAGAATAGCTGGTATAGATCCTGCTCTAAGGCGAGCCAAAAATGCCCTCTTCTTCCGCTGCACTAGGCGTCGGAAGTCAATCTGTGACTATGTGTGAGTGATGTCCCCCAAAAGCACCTCCCTCTGAAGTCTAGCTCTAGTGTCCCGGTATTCCTCATTATACCAACTGTTCTGGGGCATGCTCTCCGAACGGCGTGTCTGCTCAAGTTGGGTATGTGGGTATGCCTCTGCTGCTGCATCATGTAGTGTCTATGTCAGTATAGTAGTAAGCTCCTCCAGAGATCGCCCTGGCTCCTCTGTGCACAGGCGTCTGTAGATCCCATCTATGTATATAGAGTCCGTCTCCCGCGTGAAGGTGTAGCGAGTAGGGGCTGCTGCCCGTAGCCGGTGTGCTACACTAAACTGAAAAGAGATGGTCAACGACACAATAGCATGGTCCACTGCCACACCAAGAGGTCTGGGTCCAACCGTGAGATCCTGGATACTAGAGATGAGGCTCGGCTGTGCCATGACATAATCCACTGTGTTGGCTCCATGTCTGTGTGGAAAGCATGTAAAACCCTCCGGAGCGGGAAATCTCTGTAGGCCATTCAAGATGGCCAATCCATGTGCAGTCCCCATGTCTATCAAGTGTCGTCCATACTCAGTGTGTTCTCCATCTTGTGATAGTCTGGATAGGCCTGTCTTTGCAGCATCCAGCTCTCTCAGCATCTCCTCTGAAGTATCATAAAATACTGTTTGATGATGGGCAGTCCTAGCATTGAAATCCCCTCAAATGATGATGTCACCATCTCTAGAGAACTCCCATATGTCATCATCCAAAATAGAGAAGGGGGACTGTCCTCTGGGTGGTGCATAAACTGACGTACTCGGGGGGAAGTAGGAAATAGCAATGTAAAGATACCTGCCTGTCTTTGCTCTCAATCTCACCCACATGTACCTAGCTTGCTCATCCCTGCGGGCTATATGTATCAATGGCTGCAACTCCTCCCTGAATAACACTGCCACTCCTCCTGAGCCCCGCCCTCCTGGTACCGTGTCTGAGTACAAAAAAAGAAATACTAAAATGAATCTAGAAGAGCTAGTAACTAAAATGAATCTAGAAGTGCTACTAGCTTGAACTGTGTGGGGTATGTGTGATCCCTAATACAATGGGTGCACAGAGAGAGAGAGAGAGAGAGAGAGAGAGAGAGAGAGAGAGAGAGAGAGAGAGAGAGAGAGAGAGAGAGAGAGAGAGAGATGAAATGAAATGAAATGATATATTAACGTCTTCAAAAGGCCAAAATGACCTATGAGACCATCAGATACAAAGTGGTGAATCTAATACAATGTCTGAAGTACAAGTACAAAAAGTAATGAATGTAGAAACTGAAAATTGAAAATGAAGTGTGAAATGTGAAATGTGAAAATGTAGAGTAGGCCCTCAATGACATTCTGGGTGTCGTGCTAGAATGCTCTGATCCTCTGCTGGAGTCTCCGTCGATGGAGTGTGCTCCTTTGTCTTGGTCGTGGTCGTCTCGATCTCCCGAGCTCAGTCGCCCTGTCAATGAGGGTGCCTCTGGTATGAACGTGGGTACCACCTTGTGCTGGTGGTTGGTCTCCTGGTTCCCTCGATCCAAAGAAGTCTGTGATCTGTCTCTGTGACTGTCGCACTCCATGTCTCCTCAACAGACTATCTCTATGTCGGTGTAGCTCAAGTAGATATAAGCCAAGGCATCTTTGATCTTGATACGTCGTGACTCTATCTAGGGGTCCGAAACCCTCCCTGAATAAGCAATGGAAGCGCCCTCGTATCTCATAATACACAGTGCAGTGGTATATGTAGTGTAGCTTTGTCTCTGGCTCTCTATCGCATAGTTGGCATATCCTAGACTCTGGTGGTATCCCTCTGAATCTACCGTCTCAATCTCCAGCTGGTGTGAAGATGTGCGAATCTGACCAATAGCACATCGCAGACCATGAGACAAATGAGTGTCCATGTAGCTCGGACGAATCACAAACCCATCTCCCGAAAGTTGGAGAAGATATTCTTTGTAGAAAGCCATCTTCGTGCCCAACTCGTGCATCGGCTCTACCCATGTCCTCTTGGTGTCCAACTGTATAAGATCCTGACGAATGAGTCTAGTGATCTCCGTCCGTGTGACTGGCATGGAGGGTGCATCCAGGGAATACTGAAAAGGAGGCAATCTATCCATGTTGAAACCATGCCTTTGAAATCATGAGGTCATCTGCACATACCAACATGATGCGTCTCCCTGCATCGCTAACTGTCTAGAGGACTCGAGCCAATCTAGTATATCTGCCTCTATGTGTATCCCATAGATTGTGCATAAAGGACACTGATCTGGTAAGAGCCTCAATCTTTATAGGAGGGGCGGCTATCTCCGTTCGAATAATCTCATGTGGTACGGAGGCCTTGGCTCTAATCATCCGGGATATCATAAGTACCAAGGGTCTCTCCATGCTCCTCCAACTGTCATGATTCACAGATGGTCCCCAAACCTGGACCCCATAAAGCATAGCTGAAGCAACCAAAGTATCAAAGAGCCATAGCTTTGTTCGTGGTTCTTGAAACTGAACCTGCGAACACATCCTCTCTAGCCCTCCCAATGCCGCATAGGCTTTGGACAGTCTAGTCTCTGCTGCTCTCCTCAGAGTAAACCTCGGTCCTGTGAATACCACCCCCAGGTATTTATATTCATCTGTGTACTCCATAGTATCCTGACCATATACGAGTGTAGGTGCCGATCTCTTGACCCACTGTGGTGTGGTGTTAAACACCATAACCTTGGGTTTTACCAAGGTTCACAGACAATCCACTATCCTCTGCAAAGCTGTGCAATGCATCCAACTGTCTCTGCATGCCCTCTGGTGACTTTGATATCAACACAATATCATCAGCATATAGTAATAAAGGGATCCATGTCCCTGCTAGCTGAGCGCCTCTGTCGCCCTCTCTGTCAATGTAGTCAGAGACTTCATCTACATACATACCAAAAAGTGTAGGGGACAAAGGACACCCCTGTTTCACTCCAATAGTGGAATGAACAATGTCAGAAATCCCCTCAAGAGTGCGTACCTGGCCAGTCACTGAGCTGTATAAAGCCATGATCCCCCATATGATCTCTGTGGGTACTCCCAACTTCAGTAGCCTACGCATCAATCTGGCCCTCGGCACTGTGTCAAATGCTTTGCGGAAGTCCACAAAGCAACAATACATCCGTCTTCCATGTGCCCGACCCTCCTCAATAATGGTTCTGAGTGTAAGAATATGGTCCAAAGTGGAGAAACCCCTCCTGAATCCAGCCTGTCCTGCTGCTCGTATGCCCTCATTTTTTGCCCATTTACTCAGTTGTTGTTCAAGAATGGATGCATACAACCGTGCCAATGTGTGCCCTATCATAATAGTACGGTAGTTCCCTGGCACCGTGGGGTCCCATGTCTTGAAGAGAGGTACAATAGTAGATAATCTCCAAGACTTGGGTAGTCCCTCACATATGACACGGTTAAACAACCGCGCAAGAACCTCTGACTGTAAATCTCTAGCATGTATCAAGTGCTCTGCCACCAAACCTTCATGATCATATGCTCTCCTAGTCCTCATCCTGTCAATGGCGTTCTTCACCATCTTAGTGGTAAAGAAGGTACTAGTGGCTGGACATGTCTCTAGAGGGTCTGGTAATGGTGGTTGCCCAGGTACTGTATATAATGATGCTGCATACTGACCCCAAATCTTGGGAGAAGTAATCACTGGAGGAGGTGAGTGTTCATGGAAGAGACGCCAGGCCTCACCTGAATCTTGACTCAAAAAGAGCTGATACAAATCACGTTCCATCTGGGCTAAAAAGGCCCGCTTCTTCCGTCGCACTAAACGCCGAAGGGCAATCCGAGACTGTTTATATGTAATGACTCCAAGTATAAGCTCGCTCTAAATCTAAACTCTCATCTCTCTGCACTCCTCATCATACCAACTATTCTGAGGCATGTTCATAGAACGTCTTCTCTGATCTGGTTGAGTGTGTGGGTATGCATCTGCTGCTGCCCCATGCAAGATCTCCGTCAATAGAGTGGTGATCTCTTCCACGGTATATACAGGCTCGGCTGCCCACATCCGCCTGTAAATCTCCTCCACATAGACTGAGTCCGTCTCTGGTGTAAAAGTATACCGTGTGTGTGCAATCCTCCGTGGTGTCTGAGAGGCGTTATACTCGAAAGAGACTGAAAAAGTGAGGAGAGCATGGTCCACTGCTACTCCAACAGGTCTAGGTCCCACACTGAGATCCTGAATACTAGAGATGAAACTCGGTGAAGTCATGACATAGTCCACTGTACTGGCCCCATGTCTGTGCGGAAAGCATGTGAATCCCCCAGACGAAGGAAAAATCTCTAGACCATTAAGTATGGCCAAACTATGCGTAGTCGTCATCTCCATGAGATATCTCCCATACTCTGTGTGCTTTCTGTCTTGTGAGTGTCTGTCAAGCCCCATCTCCGATATATCCATCTCTCTAAGCATCTCCTCCGAGGTATCATAAAATACCGTTCGGGAGTTGGCCGTCCTGGCATTAAAATCTCCCAAGAGAATGATATCTCCATCTCTAGAAAACTCCCATATGTCATCATCAAGTATAGAGAAAAGGGATTGCCCTCTAGGTGAGGTATAGACTGATGTGCTAAGGGGAAAGTAGCATACAGCAATGTATAAGAATCTGTCGGTCTCAGCTCTCAGTCTCACCCACATGTATCTCGCCTGGTCATCTCTCCGGACAATCTGTAATAACGGTTGCAACTCCTCCCTGTATAAGATTGCTACCCCTCCTGAACCTCGACTCCCATGCTGGGATCTAGTGTCTGGCCGACAAGTTGTCTCCCTTGAATAACGAGTCACACTTGGCATCAACTGTCCAGATTTCTGATGTGTCTATGAGTAAAAGACAATGTCTCTATCTTTGAAGCTATCCTCAAAGGCACCCACATCCAGCCTATATGATCCATTACAATTCCATGCCGCCATTCGGAGTGTGGTCCCATATGTCTCGCACCGTCATGTTGTGCGTCTTTCCAAAACCACTACTTTCCCTCCTCTATAAAAGGCAATTTTTCCCTTCTCCCTTGCTGCTTTGATCTCTGGCATCAACTCTTGCATATGTGCTGTTTGTGCTAAAGTAAGGTCATCCCCCACAAATATCCCAGTTTTTTTAAGTGCTGGTCTCTTCTTCAGGAATTCCTTCCTCGTTTCCAAAGTCGGGAAACGCAAAATAAGTGCTCTCTCTTTGACGTTTCCCTTCCACTCCCTTCTTTCCTACTCTCCAAGCACCTGTGTGCATAGGTTCCGGGATTCCCATTCGCTGCAAGAGTTCCTTCACTTCTTCTTCTACATTTTCGGTGTCTTTGATACCAGTAATACACACATGGAGGGCTCTATTCCTCCTCTTCTGTTCCTCCTCAATGGTCATATTGATGATGGTAGATGTCTGTGTAGCTTCTGGCATCCGGGCCTTCCCTTTCTTTGCACCTTCAATCCATTTTTCTGCTTCGTCAACCTTCTCCTGTGTTTCTTCGCGCAGAGTTTTCACCTTCTCCTTAATTTCTTCCAGCTCCTTTAGCATCGAGGGTTGATTTCCCTTTTCCATTTTGGGCATAATTTTGCAAGCTGCAAGTTCCCCTTTAAGCTCTTCAATCACTGCATCTTTTTCCTTCATGCACTTTTCCACATTGGTTTTCCAAGATTCAAAGCTTGCAATTGCCTCATCCAACTTTTTCTGCATAATACATTCCATTACATTCACTTCTGCCCGCATTAGAGCCTGCATCTCCCCTTTCACAGATAGATACATCTCATCATGCTTACCAAGCATCGCTTTATCCAATTCTTTCCTCATATCTGCATACATAGAATTCTTATAACTCTCTGTGTTTGCGTACATCTCTTTCCTGATGTCATCTCTCATAAAGCTGAGCTCCGATTTAATCATCACTTGAACCCTCTCCATCATTAAATCATCTTGGACTCTAACGGTTTTCCCTGCCCGCAGAGAGCTGGGCGAGAGTATACTATCTCTGTTCCTCCGCTTGAATGTCGCTTTCATTTTTTGTGGGGTAGTGAAGCCACTTGCATCACCATCCTCGGCTGGTTGGTCCATCCGAGAGAGAAGAACAAAGCGAGCACCGAGTCAATCCCCTCACCAGCAGAGGTCTTGCCCTCGCCCTGGTTGGCCTCGCCCTCGCCCTGGCTGACTCGTCCTGGCTAGCTCGTCCTTGCCCTTGGCTCTTCTCTATGAAATGAAGAGAGAGAGAGAGAGAGAGAGAGAGAGAGAGAGAGAGAGAGAGAGAGAGAGAGAGAGAGAGAGAGAGAGAGAGAGAGAGAGAGAGAGAGAGAGAGAGAGAGAGAGAGAGAGAGAGAGAAGAATGAAATGAAACGAAATGTTATTATAACGTCTTCAAAAGGCCAAAGTGACCTATGAGACCAGAAAGATACAATGTGGTGGATCTAATACAAAGCCAGAGTAACAAGATGACAAAATGACAGAATGATAACATAATTATTTTGGAATCCTAAACTGCTAGGTGTGAGCTAAGCAGCTAGGTGGGATAGCTACATCACAAGAGATCCAACATCGGTCGCTGGCAAGTCTCATCAATCTCCTCTATGGTCAGTAGTCTGACTGGGCGTCGTGCATGTCGGGCCAAAGTGATCCGAATCCTCTGATGCAGCCTCCGTCGATGCTGTGTAGTCCTCCGTAGTCGTGGGCGGCTGGATCTCCCCAGCTCAGTCGCTCGGTCGATCAGTGTGCCTCTGGTGTGAGGCGACGAGCTCTGCTGTGGTAATAACTCCTCCGGGTGTCCAGTGGCAGCTCTAAAGAAGTCTATGATCTGTCTCTGAGACTGGCTAGCCTCTCCTCTCATCAGGCTCTCTTTGTGTCCGCGCAGCTGGAGCAAAAACAAACCCAGGCATCTCTGATCCTCGTACCGCATGACTCTGGAGAGTGGTCCAAAGCCCTCTCTGAACAAGCAATGGAAGTGGCCTCGTATCTCGTAGTAGACGGGGCAGTGGCATGTGTGGTGCAACTCTGTCTCAGGCTTGATGTCACATAGGGGGCATGTCCTGGCCTCTGCTGGTACTCCGCTGTATCTCCCAGTCTTGATCCGCAGCTGGTGTGAAGATGTGCGTATCTGGCCAATAGCACATCGTATCGCGTGAGACAAGTGGGTGTCCATGTATCTGGGCCACGTCACAAAACCATCCTCCGTAAGCTGGAGAAGATGCTCTCTGTAGAAAGCCATCTTCGTGCCCAGCTCATGTGCTGGTTGTATCCATGTCCTCATGGTGTCTAGCAGAGTCAAGTCGTGGTGGATGAGCTTGGTGATCTCGGACTGTGTAAGAGTCAGAGAGGGTGCATCCAGTGAGTACTGGAAGGGAGGCAATCTGTCTATGCTGAACCCATGCGCTTGAAACCATGATGTCATCTCCCCATACCAGCATGCTGTTGGGTCCAAGCCCTTTTCGGTCAGCCGTGGGAAAGCCTCTTATAGGCATGCAGGCTAGCTTCACTTAGAACTCAAGTCTTGCATGGAAAGTTTTGGCTATTTTATACTGTAAGGTTTTTACACTTTATGCAATTTCATTCATAGCGTGAGTTTTTTCAAGCTGTGTGGAGATCTCTCTCTCTCTCTCGCCTTCTGCTACACCTCCATCTGCACCGCCATGGTTACATAGCTCCAGTTTTACCAACAACTGGTATCAGAGCTGCGGATTCTCATGGCAGGAAATACTGCGGATCCTCATGGCGGGAATTGCTGGTTGCAGAAGAACTTTGGCCATCGTCGACCTGCTTGGATTTCGAGCATGACCGCCAGGAGCAGGTTCGACTAGACCTGTTGGTGACATCTCAACACTACAACCCCTGCCAAATCAGCCTCTACAGGCTTTGCACAAGTAACCCGCCATCGCGCGCGCTGTTCAGCTGCAACAGAGATCATTTTTTTTTTTTCATTGTGTGTTCACACTATTTAATAATAGTGGCCAACCTCCTAAGCAAGTGGGCAGTCACAACCCGCGGTTTGGTGCTCGGTACTCAATTTGCAGCATATCAAACCCAGACTACTAACAAGTTTTTCAAAACACCGTCTTCAGTAAAGTAGTTGGTGAAGGTGTGGCAAACAGTCGGCCCGTTCAAAAGCATCTTGTGAGGCTTTCATGGCTTGGTAATGGTTACCGTATCTGACAAAAGGTATTCACTTGGTGTGCTAGAGAATTGTTACTTGGATTTTGTACTGCAAATTGATAAGTTTAGCAAGATTCTCCAAAGGTATAATAGCCAACAACGATACCTGTTATTACACTTAGTGAAGTTTCAAATATGGCATCAAAAGTCGACAAATTTAATGGATCTGGTTTCCATAACTGGCAAATTAAAGTCAAAGGTTATCTGATGTGGAAAAATCTTTGGAATGTGGTCAAGCCTCTCGCAGCCGACGAATCCGGCACATTTGCTGCAGTTACAAGGGCACTATCTGCAGAGCTACAGAGGAAAGACGAACAAGCTTTTGGTATTATCCTAACCTCCTTAGAAGATGATTTTATTCATTATTTGGACAATGTCGATTCTTCAAGTGCTGCTTGGATAGAGTTAGAGAAGCTTTTCGGTGCCAAAGCTAAGTATTCAAAAATGAGTTTAAAAATGGAATTATATTCCATCCGCATGCGTGAAGATGAAAATATTGCAGCTTTAGCCAATAGACTGAAGAGTATTAGAACGCAACTTGTTTATGTCGAAGCTTCAGTACCAGAAGAAGATCTCATAGCCATTTTGTTAAAAAGTTTGACTGACAAATTTCATCAGATTGTTACTGTTTTAAAAGAGAAAGATCCGCTGCCCTCCTTGGATGGTATCATCAATTCACTGTAGGAAGAAGAACGCAGGGTACCTAGTATCAATTCTACTATTATTTCCAGGGCATATACAGTCTCGAATGCCGTGTCACCCACCAGTTCTTCTGATACTTCCAGTGCATATGCAGTCACTAAATGTGCTGCTACAGCAGCTTCATCTCGACCATTCAATGGAACCAGAACTTGTGCCATTTGTGGGCACAACAATCATCAGACGAAAGACTGTTTCAAGAAGAATCCTTGTGTTCACTGTTGTAAAACCAATCATCCGTCAAATAAGTGCTTTCAAAAGGGTAAAACTCAAATTTATGTGGTTGAGGGAGACACTGAATCTCCAATATATTCTGTTGATGAGGAAATTTATTAGATCAACTCTTTTTCTGTTGTTTAGTCAAAATAAGTTGTACGGGCTATAGACACTGCCACCCATGAGTGATAAGACCTCCCAATTTATCAGTTTTTGTTCTCAAGTACCATTTTGTCCGCTCCTCATGAGGTTACTGGGTACACCTTAAACCCAAGGTTTGGCAGTGAACCAAAAACTCCACTTTTGGTAGCTAATGTTTTGACCTACACCCTATCTGTTCAAGGGGGGGTTACTGATCTAGCACCAGGTTATGGATAAACCAAAAATCCTTGGTTGTGAGAAAACCTAAAACTCACGGTTGACGAGTATACCAAAAACTGGAGGTATCATGAGTTGCTTGTCCAGTTCGGGCTTGAGGGGGGGATTGTTGGGTCCAAGCACTTTTCGGTCAGCCATGGGAAAGCCTCTTATAGGCATGCAGGCTAGCTTCACCTAGAACTCAAGTCTTGCACGGAAAGTTTTGGCTATTTTATACTGTAAGGTTTTTACACTTTATGCAATTTCATTCATAGCGTGAGTTTTTTCAAGCTGTGTCAAGATCTCTCTCTCTCTCTCACCTTCTGCTACACCTCCATCTGCACCGCCATGGTTACATAGCTCCAGTTTTACCAACACATGCTGTATCTCCCTGCATGGCTAACTGTCGAGAGGACTCAAGTGCAAGGCAGGCATATCTGTCTCTGGGAAGTTCCCACATGTGGTGTATGAAGGAGACAGATTTGGTGAGCGCCTCAACCACTAGTGGGGGGGCAGCTAGCTCTGCTCGGACAATAGCACGTGGTACTGAAGCCTTGGCTCTAATGAGCCGTGAGATCATAGAGACCAGAGGCTTCTCCATGTCCCCCCATCCATCACTGCGGCCTGTCCTCCCGTGATGATCCAATGAAGGTCCCCAAATCTCAGCTCCATAAAGCAATGCAGAAGCCACCAAAGTGTCAAAGAGCCAAAGCTTCGTTCGAGGCTCCTGAAATTGAACGTGTGAACACATCCTTTCCAATCTACCCAATGCTGCATGGGCTCTTGTCAATCTAGTCTCTGCTGCCCTCCTCAATGAAAATGCTGACCCACTAAAAACCACTCCAAGGTAAGTGTAAGCATCTGTATACTCCACTGTCTCCTGGCCGTATGTGAATGCGGGCGCTGACCTCCTGATCCACTGTGGGGTGGTATTAAAAACCATGACCTTGGTTTTACCAAGGTTGACGGACAAACCACTTTCTTGGGCAAACCTATGCAAAGCATCCAAGTGACGTTGCATCCCCTCCCGAGAGTCGGAGATCAACACAATATCATCAGCAAATAACAATAGTGGAATCCATGTCCCTGCCAGCTGTGCACCTCTATCACCATCTCTCTCAGTGTAGTCAGGAACCTCATCCACATACATACCAAATAGAGTAGGAGAGAGCGGGCAGCCCTGCTTCACCCCAATAGTGGAGTGAACCGGTGTGGATAGACCCTCTGAGGTGCGTACATGCCCCACTACTGACCTGTATAATGCCATGACCCCCCAAATGAGCTCTGTGAGAGAGAGAGAGAGAAATGAAATGAAATGAAATGTTATATTAACGTCTTCAAAAGGCCAAAATGACCTATGAGACCAATCAGTTACAAAATAGTGAATCTAATACCATGTCTGGGTACAAAAGAACTAGAAAAGAACTAGAAGTGGAACAAAATACTACTACTACTACTACAATCTAAAACTACGTGGGTGTAGCAGCTGATACAATAGGTACCCGGTAAACTGGATGTAACAGTGTGTGAAACAAAGATGGAAGAAATGGTGAGGATCCATCCTCATCTGCACTCTGGATGTCGAGAGAGTATGGCTCGAATCTTCTGTTGTAGTCTCTGTCGATGCTGTGTAGCTCCTCTCCTCAGTCGCGGTCGTCTGTATCTCTGTAGCTCCAATGCTCGGTCGATGAGAGTGCCAGTAGTGGTCGAATGAGTGTGGGACGAGCTCTGCAATGGTGGCTGCTCCTCTGGCTGTCCCATATCTAGTGAAAAGAAATCTGTAATGTGTCTCTGGGACTGCCTCTCTCTAGCTCTCCCCAGTAAAGTGTCTCTATACCTGTGTAACTCAAGTAGATATAGTCCAAGACATCTCTGATCCTCATAACTCATGACCCTAGATAGAGGACCAAAACCCTCTCTGAATAAGCAGTGGAAACGCCCCCGTATCTCATAGAACACTGTGCAATGACATATGTAGTGCAACTCTGTCTCTGGCTCTCTCTGGCATAATCGGCATATCCTGCTGTCTGCTGGTATCCCTCTGAATCTACCAGTCTCAATCTCGAGCTGATGTGAGGATGTGCGTATCTGACCAATGGCACAACGCAAACCATGAGACATATGTGTGTCCATGTAGCTGGGTCGAATCACAAACCCATCTCATGTGAGGTGGAGAAGATGCTCTCTATAGAAAGCCATCTTCGTGCTCAACTCCTGAGGCGGCTCTATCCATGTCCTCCTGGTGTCGAGCTGGATCAGGTCCTGACGAATGAGTCTAGTGATCTCCACCCGTGTAAGAGACAGCGAGGGTGCCTGAAGAGAATACTGGAAAGGGGGCAACCTGTCCATGGTGAAGCCATGCGTCTGAAACCATGAAGTCATCTGTGCATACCAGCATGAAGTGTCCCCCTGTAGAGCTAACTGTCTGGAAGACTCAAGGGCCAGTCTAGCATATCTGTCTCTAGTAGTATCCCATAGGCTTTGCACAAAGGACACTGATCTGGTAAGCGCCTCAATCTCCATGGGGGGGGCAGCTAGCTCTGCTCGAATGATCGTGTGAGGTACAGAGGCCTTGGCTCTAATCAATCGGGAGATCATAGATACCAAGGGCCTCTCCATACGTCTCCAACCATCCTGGCCTACAGAAGGTCCCCATACCTGTACCCCATACATCATAGCTGAGGCTACTAAAGTATCAAAGAGCCATAACTTTGTCCGAGGTTCCTGGAACTGAACCTGCGAACACATCCTCTCCAAGCCTCCCAAGGCCGCATAAGCTCTGGTCAGTCTAGTCTCTGCTGCTCTCCCCAAAGAAAACCTCGGCCCAGTGAAGACTATCCCAAGGTAAGTGTATGCATCTGTATACTCCACAATCTCTTGACCATACGTGAAGGTCGGTGCCGATCTCCTGATCCACTGCGGTGTGGTGTTAAACACCATGACCTTGGTTTTACCAAGGTTTACAGACAATCCACTATCCTCTGCAAAACTGTGTAATGCATCCAACTGTCGCTGCATACCCTCTGGTGAGTCAGAGATCAAGACAATATCATCAGCATATAACAACAATGGGATCCACGTCCCTGCCAGCTGGGGACCTCTATCACCCTCTCTGTCAATGTAATCAGACACCTCATCAACATACATACCAAATAGAGTAGGAGACAATGGGCAACCCTGTTTCACCCCGATAGTGGAGTGAACTAAGTCAGATATCCCCTCTGGGGTGCGTACATGTCCCATCACTGATCTGTATAAAGCCATAATCCCCAAATCAACACTGTGGGCACCCCCATCTCCTGCAGTCTGCGCATCAGTCGAGCTCTCGGTACCATGTCAAATGCTTTGCGGAAATCCACAAAGCTACAATAAATCCGTCTCCCATGTGACCTGCCCTCCTCAATGATACCTGAGTGTCAGAATATGGTCAAGAGTGGAGAAACCCCCTCCTGAAACCTGCCTGTCCCTTTGCCCGTACACCCTCACCCTCTGCCCAGTTACTCAATTGCTGCTCAATAATGGATGCATACAATCGTGCCAGTGTGTGTCCAACCATAATAGTGCGGTAATTTCCAGGCTCTGTAGGATCACGTGCCTTGAATATAGGCACAATAGTAGACAACCTCCAAGTCTCAGGTAATCCCTCACACATGGCACGATTGAACAACACTGCAAGAACCTCCATCAGCATATCCCTAGCATGTATAAAGTGCTCCGCTACTAGACCGTCATGATCGTAAGCCCTCCTGGTCCTCATCCTGTCAATGGCTCTCTTTACCATCTCAGTGGTAAAGAAGGTGCTCGTAGGTGGACATGGCTCTGTAGGATCTGGAAGGGGATCCTGCCAGGAACCGTATATAACGATGTCGCATACTGGCCCCACTCATCAGGAGAAGTAATCACTGGGGGAGGGGAGTGCTCATGGAAGAGTCGCCATGCCTCGCCTGAGTCTCTACTCAAGAACAACTGATACAAGTCTCGCTCCATCTGGGCCAGGTAAGCTCGTTTCTTCTTTCGCACAACGCGCCGGAAAGCAATCCGCGACTGTCTGTAGGTGATGACTCCTAAATGAAGATCCCTCTGAAGGCTGGGCTCTCATCTCTCTGCACTCCTCATCATACCAACTATTCTGGGGCATGCTCCCAGAATGTCGCCTCCGATCCGGTTGAGTGTGTGGGTATGCCTCTGATGCTGCATCATGTAGTGTCTCAGTCAGTAAAGTAGTGCACTCCTCTACTGAGAGGCCTGGAGCAAACTGTGCATAGACGATCCCAGATCGCTCTGTATAAACTGAGTCAGTCTCTGGTGTAAATGTATAACGGGTGTGTGACCTGCCTCTGATTTCTGGGCTGTACTAAACTGAAAAGATACGGACAGTGTCAAGAGAGCATGATCCACTGCTACGCCCACTGGTCTGGCTCCCACTGTGAAATCCTGAATACAAGGAATAAAGCTCGGCTGTGTCATAACATAGTCCACTGTACTGGCCCATGTCTGTGTGGAAAGCATGTGAAGCTGCTGCTCCAGGAAACCGCTGTAAGCCATTAAGTATGGCTAGCCCATGTGTAGTCGTCATCTCCGTGAGGTATCTCCATACTCAGTCTGCTCTCTGTCATGTGAGCATCTGTCAAACCCAGCTCACCCACATCCAACTCTCTAAGCATCTCATCTGAAGTGTCGTAGAAGACTGTCTGACAGTTGCCCGTTCGAGCATTGAAGTCTCCTAGGAGGATGATATCACCATCCCTAGAAAACTCCCATATATCATCATCTAGAATTGAGAAAGCGACGCCTCTGGATACAGCATATACTGACGTACTAGGGGGGAAGTAACATATAGCAATATATAGAAATCGACCTGTGTCAGCTCTCAGCCTCACCCACATGTATCTAGCCTGATCATCTCTCCGTACAATATGTAGTAGTGGCTGTAGCTCCTCCCTAAACAACACCGCTACTCCTCCTGAACCTCTACTCCCATGCTCAGATCTCGTGACTGTTCTGTGGGCTGTCTCCCATTTGTATCCCACCACATGTGGCAACAGTTGGCCAGGGGCTTGGAGAGAGAGAGAGAGAGAGAGAGAGAGAGAGAGAGAGAGAGAGAGAGAGAGAGAGAGAGAGAGAGAGATGAAATGAAATGAAATGTTATATTAACCTCTTCAAAAGGCCAAAGTGACCTATGAGACCAGAAAGTTACAATGTGGTGGATCTGATACAAAGTCAGAGTCAGAGTAACAACATGACAAAAATGAAAATCAAATGACAAATGTCACAATAAAATACTTTGGAATCCTAAACTACTAGGTATGAACTAAGCAGCTAGTTGGGATAGCTAGATCACAAGAGATCCAGCATCGGTCGCTGGCGGATCTCATCAATCTCCTCCATGGTCAGTAGTCTGACCGGGCGTCGTGCATGTCGAGCCTAAGTGATCTGAATCCTCTGATGCAGCCTCCACCGATGCTGTGTAGTCCTCCGCAATCGTGGGCGTCTGGATCTCCCCAGCTCAGTCGCTCGGTCGATCACTGTGCCTCTCGTGTGAGGCGATGAGCTCTGCTGTGGTAGTAACTCCTACGGGTGTCTAGTGGCAGCTCTAAAGAAATCTGTGATCAGTCTCTGAGAGTGGGTAGCCTCTCCTCTCATCAGGCTCTCTCTGTGTCTGCGTAGCTCGAGCAAAAACAAACCCAAGCATCTCTGATCCTCGTACTGCATGACTCTGGAGAATGGTCCAAAGCCCTCTCTGAACAAGCAATGGAAGCGGCCTCGTATCTCGTAGTAGATGGGGCAATGGCATGTGTAGTGCAACTCTGTCTTAGGCTCGATGTCACACAGGGGGCATGTCCTGGCCTCTACTGGTACTCCGTTGTATCTCCCAGTCTCGATCCGCAGGTGGTGTGAAGGTGTGCGTATCTGGCCGATAGCACATCGTATCCCATGAGACAAGTGGGTGTCCATGTATTTGGGCCTCGTCACAAAACCATCAACTGTAAGCTGGAGGAGATGCTCTCTGTAGAAAGCCATCTTCGTGCCCAGCTCCTGTGCTGGCTGTATCCATGTCCTCCTGGTGTCTAGCTGAGTCAAGTCCTCGCGGATGAGCCTGGTGATCTCGGACTGTGAAGAGTCAAAGAGGGAGCATCCAGTGAGTACTGGAAGGGAGGCAATCTGTCTATGCTGAACCCATGCGCCTGAAACCATGATGTCATCTCCCCATACCAGCATCTATATCTCCCTGCATGGCTAACCTGGGAAGTTCCCACATGCGGTGTATGAAGGAGACAGATCTGGTGAGCGCCTCAACCACTAGTGGGGGGGCAGCTAGCTCTGCTCGAACAATAGCACGTGGTACTGAGGCCTTGGCTCTAATGATCCGCGAGATCATAGAGACCAGAGGCTTCTCCATGTCCCCCCATCCATCACTGCGGCCTGTCCTCCCGTGATGATCCAATGAAGGTCCCCAAATCTCAGCTCCATAAAGCAATGCAGAAGCCACCAGAGTGTCAAAGAGCCAGAGCTTCGTCCGAGGCTCCTGAAACTGAACCTGTGAACACATCCTTTCCAATCTACCCAATGCTGCATGGGCTCTGGTCAGTCTAGTCTCTACTGCCCTCCTCAATGAAAATGCTGGCCCACTAAAAACCACTCCGAGGTAAGTGTACGCATCTGTATACTCCACAGTCTCCTGGCCGTATGTGAATGCTGGCGCTGACCTCCTGATCCACTGACCTTGGTTTTACCAAGGTTGACGGACAAACCACTTTCCTGAGCAAACCTATTCAAAGCATCCAAGTGACGTTGCATCCCCACCGGAGAGTCGGAGATCAACACAATATCATCAGCATATAACAATAATGGAATCCATGTCCTTGCCAGCTGTGCACCTCTATCACCATCTCTCTCAATGTAGTCAGAAACCTCATCCACATACATACCAAATAGAGTAGGAGAGAGCGGGCAGCCCTGCTTCACCCCAATAGTGGAGTGAATCGGTGTGGATAGACCCTCTGAGGTGCGTACCTGCCCCACTACTGACCTGTATAATGCCATGACCCCCAAATGAGCTCTGTGGGTACTCCCATTTGCTGTAATCTGCGCATCAATCTAGCTCTAGGCACTGTGTCAAATGCTTTGTGGAAATCCACAAAGCTACAATAGATCCGTCTCCCACGCGATCTACCCTCCTCAATGATGGCTCTGAGTGTCAAGATATGGTCAAGAGTAGAAAAACCCCTCCTGAACCCTGCCTGCCCGGCTGCGCGTATCCCCTCCCTCTCTGCCCATCTACTCAGCTGCTCCTCAAGAATAGATCCGTACAACCGTGCCAATGTGTGTCCAATCATGATAGTGCGATAATTCCCAGGCTCCATAGGGTCTCCCGACTTGAAGATAGGTACAATAGTAGATAGGCTCCAAGTATCAGGCAAGCCCTCACACATGGCACGGTTAAACATCATTGCTAGAAGCTCTGCTAGTAGATCTCTGGCATGCGTGAAACGCTCAGCCACTAAACCATCATGATCGTATGCTCTTCCAGTCCTCATCCTGTCAATGGCCTTCCTCACCATCTCCATGGTGAAAAAAGCACATGTGTGTGGGCATGGATCGGGAGGGTCGAGAAGGGGGGGCTGCTCAGGAACTGTGTACAGAGATGATGCGTACTGGCCCCAGTCCTCTGTAGAAGTGATGGCGGGGCGGGGGGGGGGGGGGGGGGGGGGGGGGGGGGAGTGCTCCTGAAAGAGCCACCATGCCTCACGTGAGTCCTGACTCAAGAATAGCTGATATAGATCCTGCTCTAGCCGAGCCAAAAATGCCCTCTTCTTCCGCCGCACTAGGCGTTGGAAGTCAATCTGTGACTGTCTGTGAGTGATGTCCCCCAAAAGCACCTCCCTCTGAAGTCTAGCTCTAGTGTCCCGGCATTCATCATACCAACTGTTCTGGGGCATGCTCCCCGAACGGCGTCTCTACTAAGGCTTGGTATGTGGGTATGCCTTTGCTGCTGCATCATGTAGTGTCTGTGTCAATATAGTAGTAAGCTCCTCCAGAGGTCGCCCTGGCTCCTCTGTGCATAGGCGTTTGTAGATCCCATCTATGTATACAGAGTCTGTCTCCCGCGTGAAGGTGTAGCAAGTAGGGGCTACTGTCCGTAGCCTGTGTGCTACACTAAACTGAAAAGAGATGGTCATTGACACAAGAGGATGATCCACTGCCACACCAACAGGTCTGGGTCCAACCGTGAGATCCTGGATACTAGAGATGAAGCTCGGCTGTGCCATGACATAATCCACTGTGCTGGCTCCATGTCTGTGTGGAAAGCATGTAAAACCCCCTGAAGCGGGAAATCTCTGTAGGCCATTCAAGATGGCCAATCCATGTGCAGTCCCCATGTCTATCAAGTGTCGTCCATACTCAGTGTGTTCTCCATCTTGTGATAGTCTGGATAGGCCTGTCTTTGCAGCATCCAGCTCTCTCAGCATCTCCTCTGAAGTATCATAAAATACTGTCTGATGATGGGCAATCCTAGCATTGAAATCCCCTAGAATGATGATGTCACCATCTCTAGAGAACTCCCATATGTCATCATCCAAAATAGAGAAAGGGGACTGTCCTCTGGGTGGTGCATACACTCACGTGCTCGGGGGAAAGTAGCAAATAGCAATGTAAAGATATCTGTCTGTCTCTGCTCTCAGTCTCACCCACATGTACCTAGCTTGCTCATCTTTGCGGGCTATATGTATCAATGGCTGCAACTCCTCCCTGAATAACACTGCCACTCCTCCTGATCCTCGCCCTCTGTGCTCTGATCGTGTCTCCTGTCTATAGGCAGTCTCCCATCTATATCCACTAATGTGAGGCATAGACTGCCCAGGGCCTGATGTGTCTCATATGCGCAAGCTGTGTGTGAGTGAGGTCATCTCCAAGGAATATGCCCTTTTTCTTTAGTGTAGGACGCTTCTTCAAGAAGTCCTTCTTTGCCTCCATGGATGGGAAACGGATGATTAAAGCTCTCCATTTTGAAGTCTCCCCATTGCCTTGTGTCTTCTTCCCCACCCTCCATGCCTTTGTATGAGTAGCCTCACTACCCATCATGCAGAGAAGTTCTTCAACTTTCCCTTCCACATCATCTCGGTCTTTTAGGCCGGTTACTCTTATATGCAAAGCTCTAGTTTTCCTTCGCTGTTCTTCTTCTAGAGTCATGTTGATGGTTGTAGGAGTGGGGACAGAAGTGGTTTCTTTCCCTTTGCCTTTCTTAGCGACTTCTATCCACTTCTCGGCCTCATCCGCCTTCTTTTGCGTCTTCGTGATCACATCCATCCACGAAGACGTCTTTACCATCTTTTGTTTCTCCTCCTCTTTGATCATCCGTACCTGCTCTTTGATGACCTTGATTTCCTCTACTACCGAAGGCTGAAATTCCCCCTCCTCTAGTCCACTACTCGCTCTATCAGCAAGTTCTCGCTTGAGACTTGAGACCTCTTCTTTAAGTGCTTTGGAGTCCGCCTTAAGTGCTTGTAGCTCTGCGTGCAGGTCCTCTTTCTCTTTCTTCCACTGCGCGCCTTAGTTGAGAAACATTTGAAGAAGGTTGGCCTTCTCTTGCCACCATCCCTCCATATCTGCTTTCTAGTCTCTCATCTCCCTCTCCATTTGTGTAATCCGTTTGTTTGTAAGCACAAAGGTTGCCTTTGGATGGGGCTTACACACCGGCGAAGCAGTCATGACCTCCATCAAAAATACAATCTGCACTTCTGCCAAGTCAACCCACTATGTCCACATCACACATACATCCCTGTCCCGCATAATGTATACATAGGGTTTCCCCAAATCAATCATACATTCTTGATGTTTGCTTTTCTGATTTTCTGCAGAGTTTTTGTCAGAGTTGTTTTGCCTCTTTTCAAAAATCTCCAACTGAAAATTGGGGGATTTTCCTGTTTTTTATTTCCCTGTAACTCTGAGAGAGAGAGAGAGAGAGGAGAGAGAGAGAGAGAGAGAGAGAGAGAGAGAGAGAGGAGAGAGAGAGAGAGAGAGAGAGAGAGAGAGAGAGAGAGAGAGAGAGAGAGAGAGAGAAGCAAGCAGCCCCCCTCCTTGCTTAAGCAACCTCTGTGTTTAAGTAGCCCCCATGCTTGATGAAAGGGTTATCTACGGCTGATTTTCTGTCCTAAGGTTTTTTGGGGTTTTTAATCGATAACTGCTGACGCGTAACTTTGTACCTGCGCAAAAGATTGACGTTGAATGCTGGGCTCAGGAGGAGAGTTGGGCGATGGGCTGAGGGGGGACAAGGGGAGCACTGGGCTGAGGGAGAGAGAGAGAGAGAGAGAGAGAGAGAGAGAGAGAGAGAGAGAGCACGTTATTGGTGTGGAGCAGCAGCAGCAGCAGGTGAGCACGCTACAGAGCAGCAGCAATGGTGCACTGGGCTGAGAGAGAGAGAGAGAGAGAGAGAGAGAGAGAGAGGGAGAGAGAGGGGAAATGAAATGAAATGTTATATTAACGTCTTCAAAAGGCCAAAGTGACCTATGAGACCAGAAAGTTACAATGTGGTGGATCTGATACAAAGTCAGAGTAACAAGATGACAAAATGACAGAATGACAAAATAAAATACTATGGAATCCAAACTGCTAGGTGTGAACTAAGCAGCTAAGTAGCTAGCTGGGGGGGGGGGGGGGGGGGGGGGAGAGGAGAGAGAGGGGGAGAGAGAGAGAGAGAGAGAGAGAGAGAGAGAGAGAGAGAGAGAGAGAGAGAGAGAGAGAGAAAAAGAGGGAATGTGGATCTGAACAAAGTCAGGAGTAAAAGATGACAAAATGACAGAATGAAAAATAATAAGATGGAAAAAGGGGGTGAGAATAAGAAGAAAGTAGCTAGGGGGGGGGGGGGGGGGGGGGGGGGAGAGAGAGAGAGAGAGAGAGAGAAGAGAGAGAGAGAGAGGGAAGAGAAAGAAGAGAAGAAGAAGAGAATTTTAATGTCGTAGGAAACTATCCCAAGAGAAATCCGACGAGGCCAGTTGAACTCAAGGCTTGTTATTCAAGAGGGAAATGGCATAACCAATCTACCAGACTTGGTGATAGAAAGGTTATACCATTTTCCTCTTTTTATTAGAGCGCGCACACACACACCCACACACCCAAGAAGAAGAGAATTTTAACATCATAGGAAACTATCCCAAAAGATCTTAAAGATCTATCCATAAAATCTATCCGACGAGGAGAGTTGAACTCAAGACTAGTTATTCAAGAGGGAAATGGCATAACCAATCTACCACACTTGAGAGAGAGAGAGAGAGAGAGAGAGAGAGAGAGAGAGAGAGAGAGAGAGAGAGAGAGAGAGATGAAATGTATATTAACGTATGCAAAAGGCCAAAATGACCTATGAGACCAAAAGGTTACATGTGGTGAATCCAATACCAGGTCTGGGTACAAAAAGTACAAAGAATTGAAAAGAAAATAGTGGGTAGGGGGTGGGTGAAAGCTGATACAAAGGGGGATACAAGGTGGGGGGGGGGGGGGTGTGGGCTGATACAATGTAGCTCTCTGACAAGAGGGAGAAATGAAATGTTATATTAACATCTTCAAAAGGCCAAAGTGACCTATGAGACCAGAAAGTTAAAGTGTGGTGGATCTGATACAAGGTCAGAGTAACAAAAATGACAAAATAAAATACTATGGAATCCTAAACTGCTAGGTGTGAGCTAAGCAGCTAGGTGGGATAGCTAAATCACAAAAGATTCAGCATTGGTCGTTGGTGGATCTCATCAATCTCCTCCATGGTCGTGTGGTTCAGCTTTGCTGTACGTGCTGCTCACTGCTAGTCCAGCTTCACGTTTTGTTGCCTTGCTTGCTGCTTCACCTTGCGTTGGAGTTTGAGTACATGCCCGCACACAAGCGGCAAAAAGAGAGAGAGAGAGAGAGAGAGAGAGAGAGAGAGAGAGAGAGAGAGAGATGAAATGAAATGATATATTAATGTCTTCAAAAGGCCAAAATGACCTATGAGACCAAGCCGTTACAACATAGTGAATTTGATACCATGTTCGGAATCAAAAAGAACTGAAACAAAATACAAAGTGTAGTACAATGAAAGAAGGGGGGAAGATATGGTGGAGATCCATCCTCATCTGCACTCTGGACGGCGAGAGAGTATGGCTCGAATCCTCTGCTGTAGTCTCCATCGATGTTGTGTAGATCCTCCCCTCAATCGTGGGCGTCTAGATCTCCCTAGCTCCAATGCTCGGTCTATGAGAATGCAAGTAGCGGTAGTATGAGTGCGGGCAGAGCTCTGCAATGGTGTCTGCTCCTCTTGCTGCTCCTCTGGGGGTCCAATATCTAGTGTAAAGAAATCTATAATCTGTCTCTGGGACCGTCTCTCTCCAGCTCTCGTCTGTAAAGTGTCTCTGTGCCTGTGTAACTCAAGTAGATACAGTCCAAGACATCTCTGATCCTCATAGCTCATGACCCTAGATAGAGGCCCAAAACCCTCTCTGAATAGACAATGAAAACGGCCTCTATCTCATAGTACATTGTGCAATGACATATGTATGTAACTCTGTCTCTGGCTCTAGATGACATAAGCGGCATATCTTGCTATCTGCTGGTATCCCTCTGAATCTGCCAGTCTCAATCTCGAGCTGATGTGAGGATGTGCGTATCTGGCCAATGGCACAACGCAAGCCATGAGAAAGATGTGTGTCCATATAGCTAGGTCGAATCACAAACCCATCCCCTGTGAGGTGGAGAAGATGCTCTCTAAAGAAAGCCATCTTCGTGCCCAACTCCTGTACCGGCTCTATCCATGTCCTCCTCGTGTCCAGCTGGATCAGATCCCGACGAATGACTCTAGTAATCTCCACCAGTGTCAGAGACATCAAGGGTGCCTGTAGAGAGTATTGAAAAGGAGGCAGCCTGTCCATGTCCTCCTCGTGTCCAGCTGGATCAGATCCCGACGAATGACTCTAGTAATCTCCACCCGTGTCAGAGACATCAAGGGTGCCTGTAGAGAGTACTGAAAAGGAGGCAGCCTGTCCATGGTGAAGCCATGTGTCTGCAACCATGAGAGAGAGAGAGAGAGAGAGAGAGAGAGAGAGAGAGAGAGAGAGAGAGAGAGAGAGAGAGAGAGAGAGAGAGAGAGAGAGAGAGAGAGAGAGAGAGAGAGAGAGAGAGAGATGAAATGAAATGAAATGTTATATTAACGTCTTCAAAAGGCCAAAGTGACCTATGAGACCAGGAAGTTACAATGCGGTGTATCTGATACCAAGTCAGAGAGAGAGAGAGAGAGAGAGAGAGAGAGATCTGAAATGAAATGTTATATTAACGTCTTCAAAAGGCCAGAATGACCTATGAGACCAAACTAATACAAAAGTGGTGAATCTGTTACAATGTCTGGGTACCTTAGTACTAAAGTACTAAGTGTGAAAATAAATGTGAATGTGAAAAACTAAATACAAAGTATTAAATAAACTTCTTAGGAGCATTCTGGGTGTCTGGCTAGAATGCTTCTAATCCTTTGTTGTAGTCTCCTCCGGTGAAGTGTGCTTCTGCATCTTGGTGGTGGTCGTCTCGATTTCCTAAGCTCAATCGCTCTGTCAATTAGGGTGCCTTTGGTATGAATGTGGGTACTCCTTTGTGCTGGCTGCTGGCCTCTTGCTTCTCCTTCCACTCCTGCTTCTCTCGATCCGAAGAAATCTGTGATCTGCCTCTGAGGCTGTATTGCTCTTTGTCTTCTCATTAGATTATCCCTGTGCCGATGTAGTTCCAGTAGGTACAAGCCTAAGCATCTTTGATCTTGGTACTGCATGATTCTATCTAGAGGTCCAAAGCCTTCTTTAAATAGGCAATGGAAACGCCCACGTATCTCATAGTATACTGTGCAGTGGCATATGTAGTGTAATTCTGTCTCCGGCTCCATTCCGCATAACTTGCAAATTCTGCTCTCAGGTGGGAATCCCCTAAATCTGCCAAATTCAATTTCCAACTGGTGTGAGGATGTACGAATCTGACCAATAGCACATCTCAAACCATGAGACAGGTGGGTATCCATGTAGCTCGGGCGAATCACAAATCCATCTTCAGATAGCTATAGGAAGTGTTCTTTGTAGTCGGCCATCTTCGTGCCCAATTCTTGTGTAGGGTCTACCCATGTCCTCTTAGTATCCAACTGTATAAGATCTCGTCGGATGATTTTATTAATCTCCGTTCGTGTAATTGCCAGTAATGGAGCCTCAAGAGAGTATTGGAATGGGGGTAATCTTTCCATACTGAACCCGTGTCTCTGAAACCACGAGGACAGTTGCGCATACCAGCATGATGTATCCCCTTTCATTGCTAATTGTCGAGAGGATTCGAGGGCCAATCTAGTATATCGGCAATTATTTGTATCCCACAAACCATGTAAAGGACACTGATCTGGTAAGAGCTTCAATTTCTATCGGAGGGGCAGCTAGTTCCGCTCGGGTAATCGCGTGTGGTACGGAGGCCTTGGATCTAATCATTCGGGAAATCATAGATACCAAAGGTCTCTCCATTGACTTCCAATTATCCTGATCCACAGATGGTCCCCAAATCTGGACCCCATAAAGCATAGCCGAAGCCACCACAGTATCAAAGAGCCAAAGTTTTGTTCGTCGTTCCTGAAACTACACTTGTGAACACATCCTCTCCAACCCTCCCAAGGCCGCAGAGGCTCTGGATAATCTAGCATCCGCTGCTTTCTTAAGAGTAAACTTCGGTCCTGCAAATACCACACCAAGGTATGTGTATGCATCTGTGTACTCTACTGTATCCTGGCCATATACCAATGTAGGTTCCGATCTCCTAACCCACTGCGGTGTGGTGTTAAACACCATAACTTTGGTTTTACCCAAGTTTACCGACAGTCCACTGTCCTCCGCGAATTTATGTAATGCATCTAGCTGCCTCTGCATTCCATCTGGTGATTGTGCTATCAATACAATATCATTTGCATACAACAACAAAGGGATCCATGACCCTGCAAGTTGAGCACCTCTGTCACCCTCTCTATCAATGTAATCTGATACCTCATCTATGTACATACCAAATAAAGTAGGGGACAGTGGGCATCCCTGCTTTACTCCAACGGTGGAATGAACAATGTCGGAATCCCCTTTTGGAGTACGTACATAACCAGTTACTGACCCGTATAAGGCCATGATCCCCCAAATAATCTCTTTGGGGACCCCTAACTCTTGCATCTTGCGCATCAATCTGGCCCTTGGTACTGTATCAAAATCTTTCCGAAAATCCACAAAGCAACAATACATCCTTCTCCCGTTTGCTCTTCCTTCCTCAATAATGGCTCTGAGCGTAAGAATATGATCTAAAGTGGAATAACCCCTTCTGAATCCAGCTTGTCCTGTTGCCCTTATGCCCTCATTCTCTGCCCATCTACTCAATTTTTGTTAAAGAATGGATGCGTACAGTCGGGTCAATGTGTGACCTACCATAATGGTACGGTAGTTCACGGGTATCATAGGATCCCCCGACTTGAAAATAGGTACGATAGTAGATAATTTCCAAGATTTAGGTAATCCTTCACACATGACCCGATTAAACAGACGAGCAAGGACTTCTGAAAGTAGATCCCTGGCATGGATCAGATGTTCTGCTACTAAACCATCATGATCATATGCTCTTCTTGTCTTCATCTTATCAATGGCTTTTTTCACCATTGCTGTAGTAAAGAAAGTACTAGTAGCAGGGCATGGCTCTAGTGGATCTGGTAATGGAGGCTGGCCAGATACCATATATAATGATGTTACATATTGACCCCAAATCTCAGGAGAAGCAATCGTCGGAGGCGGTGAGTGCTCGTGAAATAAGCGCTAGGCCTCATGTGAGTCCTGACTCAAGAAGAGTTGATATAAATCCTTCTCCAGTTTGGCTAAAAATGCCCTTTTCTTGCGACGTACTATACGCCGAAGAGCAATCCGAGACTGCTTATATGTGATGATCCCAAGTGTAAGCTCTTTCTGGACTTGGGTTCTCCTCTCTCTGCATTCCTCGTCATACCAACTGTTTTGAGGCATGTTCCCAGATCCTCTTTTCTGATCAGGTTGAGTATGTGGGTATGCCTCTTGTGCTGCTCCATGTAGTATCTCTGTTAACTGAGAAGTAATCTCCTCTACAGTATATACTGGCTCGGCTGCCCACATCCTATTATAGATCTTTTCCACATAGATTGAATCAGTCTCTGGCGTGAAAGTATATCTTGTGTGTGTCTTCTTCCTTTGTACTTGAGAGGCATTGTATTGGAAGGAGATTGATAAGGTCAAGAGAGCATGATCCACTGCAATCCCAACCGGTCTAGGTCCCACCTTAAAGTCCTCGATACTAGAAATAAAGCTTGGTGAAGTCATGACATAATCCACTGTACTGGCCCCATGCCTGTGCGGGAAGCATGTGAATCCCCCGGATAACGGGAAATTCTCTAGACCATTAAGTATGGCCAAACCATGTATAGTTGCCATCTCCATGAGATGTCTCCCATATTCAGTGTGTTCTTTATCCTGTGAGTTTCTAGTAAGCCCCCTCTGTGATAAATCAACTTCTCTAAGCATTTCCTCAGAAGTATCATAGAATACTGCTTGAGAGTTGGCCGTTCTGGCATTAAAGTCTCCTAAGAGAACGATGTCTCCATCGCTAGAGAACTCCCACATGTCATTATTCAATATGGAAAAAGGGGACTGTCCTTTAGGTGAGGAGTAGACTGAGGTACTTGGAGGGAAGTAGCATATAGCGATATATAGAAATCTACCTGTCTCGGCTCTCATTCTCACCCACATATACCTTGCTTGCTCATCTTTCCTGATAATCTGTAGTAGTGGTTTCAGCTCCTCTATAAATAAGACTGCTACTCCTCCTGAACCCCGGCTACCCCGTAGAAATCTCTTGTCTGGTCGACCGGTTGTTTCCCATAAGTAACCCTTCACATGTGGCATACACTGTCCCGGTATCTGGTGTGTCTCTGAGTAGAAAACTGTCTTTGTCCCTAAAGCTGTCTTCAAAGGCACCTACATCTAGCCTATATGATCCATTACAATTCCACGCCGCTATCCGGAGCGTCGCCCCATAGGTCTCGCACCGTCATGATGAGCGCTTTTCCAAAACCACTACTTTCCCTCCTCTATAAAAGGCGATTTTCCCCTTTTCTCTTGCTGCCCTGATCTCTGGCATCAACTCTTGCATGTGTGCCACTTGTGCCAATGTAAGGTCATCTCCCAGGAAAATACCGGTTTTCTTAAGCGTTCTCTTCTTTAGAAATTCTTTCCTTATTTCTATATTCGGGAAGCGGAGAATACGTGCCCTATCCTTTACGTTTCCCTTCCCTTCTCAACGATTCCTTTCTTACCCACTCTCCATGCACTTGTGTGAGTAGGCTCTGTGATGCCCATGTGTTGTAGTAGTTCCTTCACTTCTTCATCTACATTCTCTTTGTCTTTGACTCCTGTGACCCGCACATGCAGAGCCCGATTCTTCCTTTTCTGCTCTGCCTCAATGGTCATATTAATAATGGTAGAAGTAGGTGTGGTCTCGAGCATCTGGGCCTTCCCTTTCTTCGCATCCTCAATCCATTTCTCTGCTTCATCAACCTTTTCTTGTGTCTTAAAAAGATGTTCCGCCCATGAAGATGCCGTTTTCGATTTATGTTCATCTCCTTCCCATAGAGCTTTCATCTGATCCTTCATGTCCTCGAGCTCTTGAGAGAGAGAGAGAGAGAGAGAGAGAGAGAGAGAGAGAGAGAGAGAGCGCTCTACCTGATCAGGTTATGAGTGCTCTTGAAAAATTAATTAGAGGAGTTCGATGGGGAGAGCTCGATGTGCTGGTGGTAGACATGCCTCCGGGTACTGGGGACGCGCAAATTTCAATATCTCAAAGGTTGCAGCTATCAGGTAATGGTTATTGAAGATTCTTGCTAAACATATGTCGACTACTCAATTCAAGTAGCAAGAGAGACAAGAGGTTTGAAACTTCAAATGCTGCTAAATGGTTGTGCAAGCAATGGCAAGCTAACTGTTTTGAGACTTTTTTTGGGTGTTCAACCATATTAAACAGTTGCGTCATGAATTAAATTTCAATGGGGCTTATGTTTGCAGGGGCTGTGATAGTGTCGACACCACAGGACATTGCTTTGATAGACGCACGGCGAGGTGCGAATATGTTCAAGAAAGTTCGTGTTCCTGTGAGTATTAGAAGATGTTGGACTGTTCTGAACTCAGTGTAAGGTTATGAAAGGGTTTGTTGCAAGTAACTCAAAACGTTAGTAGCTTAAAATTTCGTTACTGGTACATTTCGTTAATTTTTATCTTTAATTGAAGACCAAGTTAGTTTCTAGCACATCACAGTTCTAATAGTTCAGCATTACTTTGAAAGAGAGTGTACTGGTCGAAGTTAATTGGTAACTACCATGTGAAAAGGTTGCACCTTTGTCCATCGCAAATTTGCGACTTTCAAACACTTTTGGATAACATCATGTCTTACTTTCAACTCAACCATTTCATGTGCTCACGTCTTTACTAATATAAGTTAATTGTATATTAGGCTCATGATCCTGAATATTCTATGGTATGATCACAGTTTTGACGACATGCTTGGGTCCGCCCTCTTAAGCTATCAAACTTTACACCTTGCACACATTTTATCATTTAAAAGCATCCACTCCATGCACAGTTATAAGATACAACCTTGGGTTTTCACGTTTTGTAAGGCCTCTTGAGCATGTTCAGTGTGAAGTCCAGAACCACTGGTTGTTAAAGCCACCCTGAATGATGCCCTCCTAATACACATCACACAGTACAGAAGCCTTAGCTTGCACTCGATGTTGCAAGCTTTTAGATGAGTTTGGTCATGGTGATGGAAAGGTCTCTTGCATGACCTCACGGTTTTTAAGTTCATTTCAAGCTAACATCACTGTTGTTTTTCTTGAAAGATATTAGGGCTGATTGAGAACATGAGCTACTTTAAATGTCCTCATTGCGGGGAAAAGTCCCATATTTTTGGATGTGGAGGTGTAGCTTCAACTGCGAAGGACATGAACTTCGAGCTACTAGGGGAGGTATTTACAGACATCTTTTGTTTGTAAATTGTTTCTTGCTCATCATATTGCAAAACCAATGGACTAGTGAAAATGACAATTTTCTCTGAAGGTGCCCTTGAACATTGAAGTAAGGGAGATGTCTGACCTTGGCAAGCCTATTGTGGTTTCTTCTCCAGACAGTGAAGCAGCCAGAAGATATGAGAGTATAGCCAGCAGAGTTTTAGAGAAGCTGAAAGAACAACGGTCAAATTCAAGCCAGTCTCCCTCCTTTACTTTTTCACATTAGGTACCCAAGTAATTAAGTTTTACAGAAGTTTTTTGGGATATGTGAACTATGATTGCAGTTAGCATATAGTAGCATTGTGTACATCAAAGTCTCGATCTTGCATAGGAAAGATCATGTTGAAGCATCTGCAGCAAGCAAAAGGATGTGTCCAGATTTGGAGTAATGCATTCAGCTAAAAAATCAGCCCAAGAATGAACTGTGATGATTGGTTGTCTGCATGTATAGTTGGTAGATGATGCTTGAGGTGAAATTTTGTTTTTGAGGTAAGGAGCATGGAGCACTTTCGTAATTCGTCTGGATAGCAACAGTTTTATGTATACATTAATCGCATCCATAGTGATGCGATTAATGTATTTCTGCTAAAGTTCCACAAAAGCTTCGTTTGAATCATTGACACTATTTTTGTGTCAGAAAACTCACACATTGATTAAGCAAAAAGAGAGACATGAGAATGAAATTCCCGAGTATGACGAGAGTTCGACTGTTCTGAAAGGGATGCATTCTAGAAGGGGTGTGGAGGTTTTTACCTATAGAAAAGGGATGCATTTTAGAAGGTGTGGAGGTTTTTACCTACAGCTTCTAGATGGAGGGTGAGGCCACCTAACTAGGAAAAGCACAGTACTTAATATGTACATTGCCATATCATCGTTTTAAGTTTCTTGAGGCATGCATGCATGGAAGAAAGCTTAGTGTTGCCTGCCACTTCTTGTAAAACCATGTCTCCAGATGAATCCAATGATGTGAGTAAGTGATGACTATATTGCTTTCTTGATTTTGACTCAATTCCTGTGCAAAAGGGCCGTGGTATCTCTCCCTCATCTCATAACATGCAGGAATCAGCAAAAGAAGTGCATTACCTGGTCTCATGCTCCTCATAGAATGCAACCTAAATAGCACCATGCTCTGTAGTCTAGTAGAATTTCATCTACGCTTGTTTCCTTTTAGTCACCGCCTCCAAGTTGTGCTACTCCATCTGAAACTCTGCGCTTGTGTTATTTTGAAGAAGAGATGGAGTGTCTATTATGTGAAGATCATTTTGTTGAAGAGTATCTTTCAATTAGTTGTGGCAAATGGCAGGTGTATTTATTAATTGTCTGCCATCATTTTGGGGGTTGCTAAACTCGAGCGACTGAGACAGGAAAACTTCTGGTCTCCATTGTGATAGATCTGCATTCACTACTGGTACCCATTCTGAGGGTGTTGGTCCAATGGTACGCTTTGCATGCTTCGCTTTGAAGGGTGTGAGATTGATGCATCATTGGCAATGGTAGGGGAGGCTGATCTGACATTGTATAGAGACTACCAGAAGTAAGGGGTGTAGGTGCTCCTTGCTCTTGAATGAGTCTGCATGCCTATTTGGAATCTCGACTCAAGAATTGCTGATACCACTCCTAACCAAGCTGGGACTCTTCTTTAGGTCGGACAAGGGAGTTTTTTTATCTGCTTCGGCCTGAAGGGTCTCTTTATAAGTTAAAGCGCTAGCTACTTATGTATTAGCAGATCATGTCTTTCACAGTGTGACAAATGTCATGGATCTATGATCTTGTATGCCAGTCAATAAGGATTGTGCAAGCCATAGATGTGAGGATATAGAGCAAATACTAAAATTGCTGATTACTTTTCTAGCAACATGACCTTGTCTGCAGTCCATCTGACAGCAGCGTCTCTTAAATCTCTCTTAAATATCTTCAATGCTTTAAGAGAAATCACAGCTTTGTTTTCAGAGAAGTTGAAATGGAAGACGAAATTTTTTGGATAGCTCAAACACTTTTAAGTACTCTTTTAAGGGAGGAATCCTTTCCCAAGTCTCCCTTGCATCATCCACGGGGATGAGGAATGAACTTATCATCGTAAACAACAAGCTACGAGACATTAAAACCAAGTGTTTGTACATACACATGAAAGTTTGCACATATGCACTACCGACACGAAATGAAAGAATTGTTTAAATATAAGTATACCATCTAATTTTTATCTTCTTCGAGTATTGCAACGTTCCATAGGTCAAGGGAACTCTCCATCGTGGAGGATGATGATTGCATTATTAATTTAATTATTTTCCTTCTTTTGTTGCACATTGTTCCGTTGTTTGGTTCTCCTTGAGGGAGAGGTGGTAAAAATGCACAGCTCTCTCTGACGTTATGACACGATAATAAAATTTTGTCATGCCACAGCATGAAAACAACTCTAAACATTTTGCACCCAAACTCTTTTCACGTTTGTTGCACTACATAAAGAATTTTTTTGTAAATAAAACAATTGTAGAGCCACGATGCAAAAAGTATTGTTGATTTATGCCACAATGACTTTATGTTGCACCACAATGTTAGAAGAAAGGGTGCTTACAACCCCCTCCTTGATTTCACATTATGGGGTGACAATGGCAAACAGACAAGGAATAAACGCAACATCATTATATACTTGCAAAATATACTACCTTTTGCATGTTGTATTGGAAAAGAGCATCATCCTCCAAGGCCTCATGTACCTGTCGTGGTGTGACATTACCTCAAATGCTAAGAATTGTCACGAGGTCACGTCCACACCACACCTCAAGCATCTTCTATTAATGTCATCTTACAAATCTTGGTCCACAACTACCAAACGACCATTCACTCAATGCCATATCATGTAGTGGAAGGAAGCTATGAAGTTCTGAGAAGCTATTATGCACTTACATACAAAAGAATTATTATCCACTTTGCACAAGATGCCATGATGCAAGGATATCCCAAGAATCATATAGAAAATCAAGACACCTTTTTTTTACTTTGTAGATCAGCATGATAGTAGTGTTATTGAGATCCTTATCATGGAATGTTAAGGCGGTTATGCCGCTAGCGGAAGCTAAATAGCGAGAACTCAACCAACAATAGAATTTGTCAGACGAAGACAAAGCTTGACCCGCAGGCGCATGGAAACAACTAGGTGGGTGTCAAATCACCTACTCGACCTTCTAATGACAATCACTACTAAAGAAGTCAAATCTAAGTTCTAAAATACGTAAGTGATTGAAATTCGTACTACGAACGAATGCTATACGAAACAGGATCTAAAATCATTGAATCGATCTCAAACTCAAGGGGAAGTCTATGTACTAGGTAAGAACAACACCCTAAAGACTTGAACTGCAAAATCAACCTATAATCACTCCGTGCGGTAAACGCGTATGAAAACAGGCCGAAAAATACAGGTGACCGAAACTTGACCCCGATGGTACTAATGCGTAGCTCTACTCGTTGTGGTTCTATAGATACGCTGCACGCTCTATTCCGACACACGAGTTGGAAGAAAACTCACACCGAAGCTCGTAGGAACTTACCACACATAGAAGCCGATAGCGCGCACTCTTGGTATCAGTGCGTAGCTCTCGCCGTTGCTAACACAATGGCGGTGTCGCTTCTCCAATGGCGGCTCCGTAGCTCGCGTAGCAAGTAGATAAGACTCTCTCTCTCTCTCTCTCTCTCACTCTCTCAGACACAGTCACGGCGCTCAAAAACTCACTTTGATTAATAATCTGAATCCCTTTAGGTTAGAAAAACTTTGGCTTATATACCTCAGCCTTGGAGATGAGAACATCTCTAACTAATTACATCAGCAAGTGAAATTACTTCGGAATTACAAGCTGGAAACTCAATTGAGTCCCGTTACTTAATGAATGGCTCAATTCAAAATCAATGTCGGAAAAACATTTATTACAATCAATGGTTACAAAAATGATGAGTGTGAGCAAAAATGTGGGTGTGATCCTCTGCTGGCTCAACACTCCCCCCCTCCGCGTTCATGTCGTCCCTGACATGACCTTTATGCTTGGTCAATAAAGTCCTGTCGTCTTGAGCATCTGTAAATGTGATTCGTATCGCAGGTTGCCGATGGTCAAGGTTGGGCCGAATATTTTGCTTTCGTGGGTGAAAAAGCCGGTGTAGTAAGCTTCTTCGAATGTTTGCATGTGGAAGCTAGGCAAAAACATAATCCTCTGGTATAGGAGGTGCAACACTTTTGGAGAAGGCTGCAATCAAAGGTCATACATCATGTCAGTCACTGTGTCGGCCGTCGATAGTAGACTCGAGGTCGTGGCTTTATCTGGCGCGAACACTCCAATGCAAGCTAAGAGAGCCCTGCAAATTTTCTTGAGCATCTGACACGAAAGGTCAGGAGAGCCAGTAAAGAGCTTGATGGTGCCCGTTAGGGTTTTCACCATGTAGGCTTTACCTATTCTCTCTCCTGCCTTTGGTCCTGGCATCCTGGGGTAATTAAGCCAATTTGGCTTCTTTTCTACAATCCTGCCATGCTCTTTCCAGCTTCTGACTCTTGGCACCGGGCAGAAGGTTGCATTCTCCCGAATCTCCTTTGGTGCCTCCACCAAGTAGATGAGGTAGGCTGGGTATTTGTTCGTTGACTCGTTGTCTGCTTCATTTCCCCACTCAGGATGATCGAGAATGTCGTGAAATACCTCCTCTTCATCTTCCTTTTCCAGTGTATAGTTCTTTTCAGTTTCTTTTTCGAATACAGTTCTCAACATGAAGTACGAAACCATGTCGTACCCGTTCTTGTCGCAAAATTTCGTTGTGGGACCATCCGGAATTGCACAAACATCTAGGGTTGCTAGAATGTGTGTCCATTCTAATGGTTCAATCATGTCCTCTGGAAAGGGTTCTCCTATATAAGTTTCGTCTTCGATAGCCCTTTCTAAAACACATTCTTCTCGTTTCAGTCTTCCCACATTCGAGCTCCACACTTCCATAATACTTGGTTTACCTAACCAAGCTGAAAATTAGGATCCCGCCAAAGTAGTTGAATCAAACTCCTCTACGGTGTTCGGTTCACATCTTTGTAGCTATGGTCTTTCAGGTTCACACGTGTAGTGGTTTCCATATTTCTCAGGTATATGTGATCGTAGCCCCAATCTTGGACCATTTTCAACTGTCTCATGAATGGTCTTCCAATATGATATCATAGTTATTCTCCTTGTCAAAATCGACAATAGCAAAAGTATGTTCGTATTCAAAGCCGCAAGAAGTCACTACAACTTTCTCTATAAACCATAGGTTTCTCCATGGTGTCCATCTGCTAATTGGAGTTTCAACTTAGTCCTTCTTATTGCTGGTTTCTCCCATTTTTTTCAGATTTCTTTTGTAGCAATGGCTACCCCAGCTCGCTGTCTAGTATTGCCATCGTGTTTACTCCTTGGAATTCAACTGGTAAGGTTGTATTCCCCTTTCACCTTCGCAATATTCTCGACTTTGTTTAAGGGTACAGGCTTAGCGTTCTTTTGTGGTTTACTCAGCTCTTGTATACCCTCTTTCAGTCTCGATGTTGGGTCTTTTATCCGAATTCTCCAACATTTTCTACAGTGGTCCACATATGTGGTCTTAGCCTCAAAAGCTCAGCTAGAGTGATAGTGCATGTCATGGTGTTGACAAGATCTCTATCAATCCTTGCGAGTCCATGACTTTTTCTGATGAGATTCTTCGTGAGGGAAGTGCTCTAATCTTGGATTTTGCTTCATACTCTCCTAAGTATGAAGGTAAGGTATTCAGTGAGTGAGGTTTGCTCTCCATTGTTCTAACAGAGCCCCCATCTCCCCAGTAAGATTGCAGATCCAAGTCCACTTGAGATCCTGCCTCAAATTCCACTATGGGAGGGTTCCTGATGTCCTTTTCCCAATTTGTCTGATTAGCTTGGCAACTTAGCTCGTTTGCAAAGTTTGCCTCTCTTTTGTTTCCAAAATTCATTGTAATCCTCATCTCTTCCGTAAGACCTCTGTATGACTGGATGAAAACTCTCTATCTCCTGATCGGTTGTGTTCAACACTATGCGGTCATCCTTGTGTGTATTTTCAGGCTTTTGTGCACTGGGAGTCTTTTCAGCTACCCGTGAAACAATAGTCTCTTCCTGAATTGGGTTTTCCGTTCAAAAATTCATTGTTTTTTTGGTGGTTCTAATAAAGCTTGTGCAGTCTCGATCATTCTCTGGCACATTTCAAGTCTCTGCTTTTCCCATTCCGCGTTTGGGTATGTCATCCACCTCTGTTCTTGTGTTTGGTTGTTCTTTAACCTAGCTTCGTAAGCTCTCATCAGTGCGTCCAATGGTTCGTGTACTTTGTCGACTAGCACTGATCCCCCTGAGCTTAAGCTCGTTGTTTCTTTGATACTCTTTTGTTTCGTTCTTTCCGGCTCATCTCTCGTTTCCGTTTTGACTCTCAAGTTTTTCTAATCTATCTTTCGTTTGCTTTAGTTCCTCAGCTAGAATAGCGTCTTCACGTTTTTTCTCAACTTCATTGCGTGCGGAGCTTAAGTCGTTGTTTCTTTGATACTCTTTTGTTTCGTTTCTTTCGGGCTCATCTCTCGTTTCCCGTTTTGACTCTCAAGTTTTTCTAATCTATCTTTCGTTTGCTTTAGTTCCTCAGCTAGAATAGCGTCTTCACGTTCTTTTCTCAACTTCATGCGTGCTTTTCTAGCTTTCCATGTGTTTTTCTGACTCCGCGGTCCTAGACTAACCATTTCAGTCACTAACTTTCCATTCTCAGGTTCTCTAGTGGTTTTCTAAGCTTGAGCTCTAGTAACAACTTGCGTTGGTATCAGAGTTTCATTTTCAGACCCACTGCTGGTAGGAATAGTTTCTAGCATATTCAATGTCGTCTTTTGCACTTTGTTTGGATTCTTTGAACAATCCTCAATGAAGTGAGTAACCCCACACTCAGTGCAATAAGCGTTAATTCTAATGATGTCCGTATGTGGGCAAACATTCATCAAATGGTCACCTCCACACTTGTAACAGGGTCCTAGTGCTGGTCTTGGTCCCATTTGATTCGTCCTTTGTGGATAGGATGGTCTTTGTCCTGTTAACCCTCCATGAGCTATGAACATCAATGTTCTTGCGTCCAAATTGTATCTCTCTTCATCAGAAGCACTTGTAATTGTTGGTATTCCAACATTCCCAATCATGCCCCATGGTTCTGGTTGTTTGGGTTCTTCTGGTGGGTAATACACAGTTGGAGACATGTGTGCACAGATTCTTCATAATAGGCTTGAACAGACACTAAGGCTTGTTCTTCCTGATTCTCTAAGGTTGGTGCATATCTAATGCCTACTGGTCTTGCTCCTGGTAAAGGTGGTTGTTGTCCCAATACCGGTTGCGGTCTGACGCTCCCTTACATACCCTTTGTTGTAATAGCACTCCTCTTGTTGGATGGTTGTCCATTTTTGTTCAATAGCACACCATTTCAGTGTTTTTGGCAATGGTTTTTGTATGGTGCCATCCTTTTAGAGCATCTTCTATCATTTGCTCTACATTTGGCATGGTTGTTGTTTGAACATTCTTTTTAGTGGTAGTCTCGCTCGCTACGGAGGAGGAGCTACTGGATGCAAAATCTGTATCCGCTGACACCTCTCCATAAACCGTACAGTTATCCACTAAGTACAATGCCTCTCTCGTTACTTGCTCGAAACTTGTACAAGCTTTCAAGTGCAAGTCCTTCTTGAGTGTGCCGTTTCTCAGTCCCTCAATAAAGAGAACAGATAGTCTGTCATCTTGTGGTCGTTCATGTACTGGATATCTCTCAATGTATTGTTTGAAGCGAAGTGAAGCTTCCTTCACTTTTTCGTGTTCTCTCTGTTTAAAAGCATATATTTGTGAGACCGTATTGTGCTTAATCCCTCGTTTTGAGAATTCCTCAGCAAACTCTCTTAGCAAATGGTCAATGTCATGGAATCCCCCTATGTTCAGTGGTTGAAACCATGTCAATGCCGTACCTTCTAGAGTAAGACCAAATTCCTCGTATTGTGTATGGAAATCTGTTATCTGCTCAGCTCTTAAGACTTGCTTAAAGAGTGACACATGTGCATACGGATCTCCCGAACCACCATACTTCTTTGGCATACACTTTGCTACTTGAGATGGTCTCATACGTCTATGGTCTGCTACCAATCTCATTGCTGCTGTGTCCCGGCTAAAGCTTTCTCTAGCATCATGGACTTCATGGGTTACCCTTGTCGGTTCCCCTGCCCTGAATCTACTACTAGGAGGTAAATGTGATGGTTCCGCTTCGAACCTTGGACCTGTAGTGGTATACGTGGGGATTGGAACTGCACTACCTCGATTCGTATCCATTGACTCTCTGGAATGTAATGATCCCATTGGTCCGGGCTTCGAGTACTGAGGTTGACTGAAAGAGTCAGCAGCCTGAGTTCTTTGTCCTCCTGTCGTCATTGGGTTTTGCCCTCCATTTGTTGGTGCTGGTCTTTGTGAGCTAGAAGTAACATAATACTGATGTAGTGGTCCCCCAAAGTATGTATATCCTTCTAATTCTTTCTTGCCCATTGTTGAGTATTGTCTCCCATACTTGTCGTAAGCGGCAATTTTCACTTCCGATCCCTCTGTGTAGGTAAAGACATAAAGTCTTTTTTGGTCTGTCAACTCTCCAGTGTAGGGTTCTTCACATCTATAATAAAGATCCTGCTCCCCATTATTATATTTGTATAGCCCCATATAGATGTTATCAGTGTTGATCCTTGTAGTTTCATTCTCTCTTCTTAACCTCGCATCAGGGAAGTTCATTATTGGTGCTTTCTCCTCAAGTTCTTCATCTACTTTGGCTTTGGTGCCCATCAATCCCCACTTGTCCACAATGTTAGGGTTTAGGACTACCAAGTACATGGTACCCTCGTCATCTAGATATCTATCTACGCTATAGCTCACAAGCACTAAGTCCTTGAACTCACTAGGTCTCTCCTCTATCTTTACACAATAGCGGTCCATTCCATCTTTGTAGATCTTGGCACCTTGCTCATTGTCGTACTGATATTTTATGAACAATAGATTCATTGTGACGGAAGGGCTTGATGATCCTGCTGCCATATTTTTTCTGTTGTTCAGGTTCAGGTGTTCCAAGTGTTCGGTGAAAATCTCGTAAGATCTCTCCGAAGAAGTATCAGAGACACTTCCTTCAAAGATCGGCTCTAATGGTTGCACCCAACTTTGGTTTACACTTCCCTCGGTTGATATGACACTTGCTGGTTCCCCTTGTTTTGGTTGGTTATTCTGGAGGTTCCTGCCCGATCTCAAATTCATCAAATTCCCCTAAAGGACTTTAACTTTTCCGTCTCGGCAATTTGTTTTCCCCAAGTTTTTGTGGTCAGAATTGATCCAAACTGATTGATACTTGGTCAATTGTTTAATCTTGTCAGTTGGACAACTTCTGTTTCATCAAGTGAGAATTTTGTTGCAGTTATGCTCAAAAAGACATTATACGCGTATGATGTCTTTTTTCACAGATTTAGACTATTTTGGTTATGCTCACTCTCAGTAGCCCCCTTATGCTCTTTCCACTCACAAAATTCAGTTTGAACTCTGTTTGAGCAAGTTATGGCTAATTTAGGCTTTTCTTTGCAATTTTCCGCTTTTGACTTGTTTTTTGGGTCAATTGTGATCCAAATGGGATGAAACTTGAAATATAACCTCTAGACAGCTATTACAATGGATCTGTGTTAGCAAAGTATCAAAATATGTCCAAAATTAGGTCAAAGACATCATACGCGTATGATGTTTTTTTCATCAATTTGGGTCAAAACTTGATATTTATGCTTTCTACAGTGTTTGTAACAATCTTGTCAGGTCAGATATCAAAAATAAGCAGTGGATGTGCCAAAAGACATTATACGCGTATGATGTCTTTTGTCCCAGATTTTAACTATTCTTGGTTTTAAGCCTTCTCCAATGTTTATAATTGAGTTTCAAGTGTTTTTGTTAGGTTTGAATGTAAAAACAAGATCTGAATCCAAAATTTTCTATTCTTTGCGTTTCTTGGACTCCGACTTGTCTTTTCGGGTTTCTTTGAGTGTTAATGCTCTTGTTTTAAGTTGAAATTAGGGTATAACCCCCCTTTTGAACACTCTGGTAAAGTCAAAATTTCTGTTTTGGTCTCTGTTTGGTCATTTAGACATCATACGCGTATGATGTCTAAAGTTGCAGATTTCTAGTTTTTTGGCACAGAATCCTTCCTAAAGCTTCCTCAAGTGCTCAGCAACTCCCAGATACACAGAAAATTTCTCTGACTTTTGTTTATTGCAAGTTTCACTACTAACTCGACGGTTTAGTGATCTAACATGCAATCAACCATATCAAGCAAATACTCCAATGATTACTAGCTCTAGATCAGGATCAAATGAAGTCCTACCTAAGCTATTCCTAATCATAAAATGGGTTTGGTAATTGTGATCTTAAAGAGATCCACTGCCACTCACGGACTAGCAAATTCTTCTTCTATCAACAACTACTCAACACCAACAAAACAACAAACAAATCTAAGCTAAACTAAAATTACTGTCAACACGGAAGACCCAGGAATACCCCACTTCCTAGTATCTCTCGAGATCTTCGGAGTCCACCACTCCTAGATCTTTTCTAACTAAAGTATACAAAGTAGTTTATACGACTCACCTCGTAGGATTAGTCTAAGGTCACCTACTTAGGGCTCTCGTTCCCGGCAGCGGCGCCAAATGTTAAGGCGGTTACGCCGCTAGCGGAAGCTAAATAGCGAGAACTCAACCAACAACAGAATTTGTCAGACGAGGACGAAGCTTGACCCGCATGTGCATGGAAACAACTAGGTGGGTGTCAAATCACCTACTCGACCTTCTAATGACAATCACTACTAAGGAAATCAAATCTAAGTTCTAAAATACGCAAGTGACTGAAATCCGTACTACGAACGAATGCTATACGAAACAGGATCTAGAATCATTGAATCGATCTCAAACTCAAGGGGAAGTCTATGCACTAGGTAAGAACAACACCCTAAAGACTTGAACTGCAAAATCAACTTATAATCACTCCGTGCGATAAACGCGTATGAAGACAGGCCGAAAAATACAGGTGACCGAAACTTGACCCCGATGGTACTAATGCGTAGCTCTACTCGTTGTGGTTCTATAGATACGCTGCACGCTCTATTCCGACACACGAGTTGGAAGAAAACTCACACCGAAGCTCGTAGGAACTTACCACACATAGAAGCCGATAGTGCGCATTCTTGGTATCAGTGCGTAGCTCTCGCCGTTGCTAACACAATGGCGGTGTCGCTTCTCCAATGGCGGCTCCGTAGCTCGCGTAGCAAGTAGATAAGACTCTCTCTCTCTCTCTCTCTCTCTCTCTCTCTCTCAGACACAGTCACGGCGCTCAAAAACTCACTTTGATTAATAATCTGAATCCCCTTAGGTTAGAAAAACTTTGGCTTATATACCTCAGCCTTGGAGGTGAGAACATCTCTAACTAATTACATCAGCAAGTGAAATTACTTCGGAATTACAAGCTGGAAACTCAATTGAGTCCCGTTACTTAATGAATGGCTCAATTCAAAATCAATGTCGGAAAGACATTTATTACAATCAATGGTTGCAAAAATGATGAGTGTGAGCAAAAATGTGGGTGTGATTCTCTGCTGGCTCAACATGGAAGAAGTCAATAAACACATGCATGCACATGAAGATGGAAGCACGTACGATATGATTTGCAATATTTGGTTTTAAGCAGTTTCTTCTTTCTTGATGGAGCTTTAGTCTAAAACAATTAGAGGTTTCAAAGGAAGAGACTTACCACTTTGGACTTTCCTTTAGAAGAAGTAGAAGGTTTTTTAGCATGCCAAAGCCAAAACTGAAACCAAAGAACATTGTGAAACTGATCATAGAAGAATAACCCCTTTCTAATCAACGCTCTTTTAGCACTAGTATTGTAGAAAACCTCATCCATTGATGCATGGAATGCATAAAAAGTGTCCATTATGCATTCGACCAATTGCCAGTCTTCATTGTCCGAGAAGCAGTCAAGCATGAAAGTTAATTATATTCACAAGTTCCAACTTGCATGTAGCCTTATTGAACCATCCTTTGGAAACTTTGAACGCCACATCTTGCCCAAAATATAGCCTTCACAATCATGCTTAGAAGGTTCTTCAAGTGATGGCAAAAGAAGAAACCATATCAGATCTCTGCAAACGTAGCAAATTGGAAAAATTTAGATGCCCAAAACATGCATGCCAAAGTTTTGCATCTGGGACAGCCTTTGGATCCACAACCGCATTTGCAAAATATTCCACACTTGTCTTACAAAGTGAGTTTATACAGCCCATGGCACAAAATGCCAGCTACAACTATTTCATCACCAACAATTGGATCACGAACTATACATATGTTATCCAAAAATTTGAAAACAAGGCCAAGTCTTGCAAGTGTAGTTACACACAAAAGACTCTTTTTGATCCCTAGTACATAAAGTGCATCAATAAGTGTGAAAGAATTGTGCAAAGGTTTGATCCAATTTGCACTTCAATCATGAGGCATGCCACAGTGAAGTGCAAGGTTAAACATGTTGCATATCCAATATTGTGTTTTCTTGCTTGTCCATTTAATCATTTCAGTCTTGACACCTTGAAGGTTACCTGCCTTGCGAGTAGCAAGTTTCTCAAGCGCGCGACATACATCTTCAATGGTGAAGGGAGACATAAACGGAAGGGAGCTACAACACTCCATTTTATCAACATTGGGTTGCTCATAGAGGTTCTTGCAATGCATATACATATCCTCAAGAGTCAAGTCACCAAAGCTCTCAACGCGCTTGCCTTTTAGATTTTGCCAAAACTTGCCAGATGCATATGCTTTCTCTTGCGCTAAAAGAAGTTGTTTTTTGACTTACCACCTTCTCCTCTTCTTTTGAACAAGTGCTTTGTATGTGTGTGAACATTACAAGTAAACTTCCTTGTCTTTGATTGCATCCAATCTTAGCAAGCGTTTTCGGGCTTGACTACATTCCATGTCAAACCATTTCTTCTTGGTGCTACCCTTCTTAGACCTTTTGCAAGACATGTGTTTCACTGAAAAGAATTCCTTCGCACAAGAGCAAATTACTTCTTTGAAAAATTTCCACTTGCATTCTAATGTTGGGCTCTCTTGATGCTCTATCATGCTTAACATTTGGTCCACCATATCAGCATATATAAGTGCTCGTTTGAAGTCTAGACGTAGGTTCAAATGATTCACATCATGATTGGAGGCTACATGCTCGGGCCGTTTACCACACTTGAGGTCAATACATAACATCCTATGATCCGATTCCGGATTCCATTCACCAAGTGTAAATCTTTGTATGCATTCTAGAGTGGCTTCCGAGAACAACATATAGTCAATCACGCTATCACCATTGTGCTTTCTACATGTAAAGTCATTGGTGCCTTGCCATAGAGATATACCATTTGCAATGAGCATTCCAGTACTATTGCACATATGTAGAAGCGACTTTCCATAGTGATCTAGTTCTTTTGTATCATTAGAACTTCGATTATACATGTATGAGTCATTCATTCTTCTTGAGACATGTGGCATGTCGACTTGTTGTGTGTCGTGTTGTAACATATTTGTGCGAGTATTCATGTCTCCAAAAACAATGACTTCACCTTAATCCTTGTAATGAGCAATGTCTTCCTCTAGTTCAACAAAGGACTGATCTCTATCCATATTCAAACAAGCATCAAAGTTGGAGTTAGAGTGAGGAATGTAGCAACCAGCCACAAACATGACGACCATTTGGTGGGCTGATTTTCAACCATAAGTATCATTTATACTTATCTTCTTTGACGATGGAAACATCTTTCAAACCCTTTTGGTCATACATGCTACGCCTCCTTGGCCTCTTCGTTGCTTTGCATTTTTGGCCCACATCAAAGAATGCACATCGTATTTGTCAAATCCAAGAATTCGTTGCGCATCATGCTCCCATGTTTTGACAAGAAGTATCACATCGGAGTCATTGGTAAGCTCATCAATGCCAATTCCCGCATTCCACGGATACCCGTTACAATTCCAAAAGGTTATTCGTAAGTGTGAGTTGGTCTCATAGATCATGTGTCCCTATTTGTTGGGTGGACTTGCATCCTCCTCAAGTGGCTTTTCTTCTTGAGATAATACCTTAACCTTCTTGCTTCTTTCCTCAGATGCTTTGCGACGTACATTTTGTTGCATAAGTGCGATCCTCATATACATTACAACCCGTTCCTTTGAGGTAGATCCAACCATTGTCAAAGATGATCTTTCTCTTTACCTCATCAGCCATGGTACATACAATAGGTCTTTCTCCCGAGCGAGGGACTCCTTGTTTTCCAACTCGATGTGCACCATAAGGCATGATTCCTGACATGCCAAAGTGTATAGCAAAAAAGTCTTCAATAGCAACCGCAAGAGATTGGGGTGTTTCCATGCTTTCCTTCTTGATTCCACGGATGACGATGCTATTTGAGCGTTTTTGTTGTTCTTGCAATTCTTGAGTGTCCACATTCTCTAATTCTTTGCTTGGACAACGCTTGCGTGATAGGAGATGTAGAAACCACATTATCCTTACATATATCAGCCCATGATTTGGATGCATTTCTCATCTCACATACATCATATCGTATTATATCTATTGTTTCCTCTTTCAATACACGATCACTCTCAACTTTGCTCAAGCGCTCTTTCAATACATTCATATTAACAATAGAGCGTTTACATTCTTGAACTTCATTCTCAAGATACATCAAGCGTGTTGTTTGCGTTTCAAGAACCTTCTTGAGGTGATCATTCTCCACAACGAGAACTCTTAAAGTGCCATTCTCCATTGCAAGTGCGTGCAACTCTTCACCTTGCTTGTTGACGGTTTCTTGTAATGAGATTAAATAAGCCATGATCATTGCTTCCGTTGTTGTAGACGATGTGGTTGGATTAACATCCAAATTCCTTGGAGATTTTGCATCATTCTCCATGGTGAGTGTGGATTTTCCACCCTTGCGAGTTTTGTCTGACATTGCCTTCAAGTTGGCAACAAAAACGAAAAGTTTTGACAGTTTTTTTAGTTTTGAGACGCTGTTACAGCAAAGCCTTGGAGAGAGAGAGAGAGAGAGAGAGAGAGAGAGAGATTTTATTATTATCCTTGGAGGTCAAATGTGGCCTATGGGACCAACGTTACATGTGATGTAGTATGTGTGTATCTCAAATTGATTCTTGATGCTCCAAAATGTGAGTCTCAATGGAGAGCCCACACTATGGCTAGGAGAGGAAGGTGTGTAGGTCTAAGTGATGGCTCAAAATGTGATGGAAACAAGTTCAGATGTGACCAAAAGTTGATCACTCTAGTATTATGTGGTACTCGGACTCTCAAACTTGGAATGAGCATAATGTGCACAATCGATTTGACCCTTCTTCATTGTCCCAATGCCCTATTTCCCATCGAAGAGAGTAGGAGCTAAACCGAATGTCTGAAATAGTGCGTATCACTGACAAAGGGATAGGCTCAAGTATATAAGGATGAGTACGATTTTCTCTTATAGCGAAGAACATGGTTTTGTAGTTGGAGGCAATATGGGTGGTGTATTGTATGAAGTGTGACCCACAAGATTCCTCCCAAACCATAATACATTGGCATCGTAGAAAATCTTCATTCACTTGGGAGTCTATTGCGGCAACCACTTCTTTATGTCTTGCATTGATCCCATGCTCAAGATCTTTCTTTTATGCAGTTTGAACTTTTTTGCTTGCTTCCCATGCAATTGTAGTAAGTCGATGTGAGGGGTTTTGACACATCTTTATCATGTACTCCACAACCCTTTCCATGATCCCTACTCAATAAGTAGGAGCACATATGGTGTTTGTGTCTTAACTTGGAGAAAGTTTGTGAGAAAAGTCTTTTGGACATTCTCAAACTCTTTCCAAGTAGACTTTGAGATGCTCCTACCCCACACTTGAGCTCCATAAAGAAGAACCAGTGTCACCAATGTGTCAAAAAGGTACTTCTTGAGAATTCAACATTTGATGTTTTTCGCATTACACAAGTTCTCAAATGCATAGTATGTTCTCTTCCTGGCTTCTAAGCAATGCATAGCAAATTTAGGCAACTTGTGATTGACCGAACCTCAAGGCCAAGGTACTTAAAGCTCTCAACTTCAAGTGTCTTATTGTTGTACACGAGAGAGAGAGAGAGAGGGGGGGGGGGGGAGAAAATGAAAAAAAAAAGCTTGCTGTCCTAAAGATCTCTCTAAAAGCTTTTGGAGCGAGCTATGAAACATTAGCAAAAATAGGGAAAGAAACTCAATCCAAAGCTTGCTTCAAAACCTCACTCCATTCCAATCCCCTCTCAATGTGAATTCTCCCTCCCATGTCAACGTCCACTATGACTAGCTACCGATAGCTTGATCTTGAATTCTCCCACCCATATCAACGTCGTGCGTAGAGAGAGAGAGAGAGAGAGAGAGAGAATCTCCAAAGATACCCTTATTTTTTACTTTTTCAAAAGTAGCCTCACCTACTAATGGCTAATATAAGGTATTCCTATGGCTTTAAAAAAAAATCACTACCTACATAGTACAAGGACACTCTAAAGTGAAGAAAATGCTTAAGGGAAAATAAAGGGGAAGAAAAACACAAATGCATTAATCTGAAGACAACTAGAAAGAGGCCAAGGACTTACTCATTCAGATTAGGTCGTTTGATCTTAATGCTCTGAAAGGATATCTGGAATGGGTGTATTTTCATGTAATTTTGAAGGTACCCATTCGAATTCCCACCCTAAAGGATGTATCACCTGGCCTCTTCCTTGAGCCCTGTAATGTAATATTCGGTTTCTTAGAGGGCGATCCAAATACCTCCTGGACTACCATGATCTAGTCTCTCCAACCTCTCCTAGCTAAATCAATGCCTCAAAGGCTATATTTGACTCCATCCTCTGGTAGCTCTCTCATGCTTTCAATAAATTATATTGTCTACATAGGGCCTCCATTAACATGTTGTCTTGTCAGCTCATTGTTGGTATCCGAATCTAGTTGTGGTTAAGGAGCTATGAGAAGCAAGTAGGAGCAATGGTCCTCGCGTGTTAGTATGACATCCATCCTTGAGAGTTTGAAAGAAAAAAAAAAACGACCTTGGAATTTTGCTTTCTGTGGGAGACTGATATTTTTTTTAGTCCTTTGTAACCAAATCTTCTTGGCATTTTTTTACCTTTGCTTTGGAATTAGGATGCATTGTTGTTGAGCATTTTCAAACTTTTACCCTTTCCCCTCCTCATCCGTGGAAACCGGTCTACTTTAAAGTTTGTTGCTAGAAATTATAAGGACGGTGGCCACTTGGGCACCCTTTCTTCCTCTTTCATTGTTGGGTGGCGACTCGATCCTATGTTGTGTTCCCATTGTTGTCATCCTAAACCCTTTTTTTTCAAGGAGGTATTGTTGTCAGAATAGCCATGTTATCCATAGGATAGTCCAGATAGATGCTCGCAATGCAGAACAGCTTGTGAAGATCTCCATCACTTGTTCAAGAAATGCACGATGATTTGTGGTCTTGTAGGGAAGATTTACAAATGGGTCAAAAAGACCTAGAATATAGGATTTTTAAAGAACGAACTATTCTTGGGACGAAAGGTGTTTAAGAGCCATGCACTACTCATAGGAACACAAATCGTGAGGTATTGCTACAAACACATTTGGAAATCAAGGAATGGTCGGATCTTGGAGAACTCCATGGAAGTAGCTAAGTTCATGGAGATAGTCCAAGAAAGTATGATGACAATCTTTGCCATATGAAAACAAAGGAACTTTGAGGAGTGGAATAAGACCCTGTGGGTGCCGCAATGACGGACCTGCATACGTGAAGTGTGGGCTCATGCATTGTTCTGGGGTGGCTCCCCTTTTAGCCGATGTATCTATGAACTGTTAAAGTTGTCATGGCTCATCACGAGCATGGCAGAAAATCTGTGGTTTTTTAGATTTATTGATTATGAGTTTTGGAAAAAAAAAAAGGATAGTCCTATTTCTCTACCTTTGCAACACGGGGATCATTTCTTGTTGCAATTTGCAATGTTCATTGTTGGCTCGTCGTGTTATGTTCAAGGGAAAAAATTGTCATTATAGTACCCATCCGTCATTTAAGTACTCGTTTGCTTAAGGGGGCAGTTGTTGGGTATAAGCCACCCTTGGGCCACATATAAACATAATCAAAGTCTATAAAGGCTACAAACACCTATCTATTCTCCTTCTTTCTACCTCTCTCTATTTGTGAAGAGTTAAGACTTGAGAGAGAGAGAGAGAGAGAGAGAGAGAGAGAGAGAGACGATAGTGGTGATATCCAAACTACATTTTGTTGATTTGGCATCTAGTCTCCCTATCGCTTCTATGTGGTTCCCTCTCATGAACATGGTTGGGGCATCCTCATTGGTGGTGCAATGAATGATGCCAGGTGTTTGTAGCCTTTATAGACTTTGATTATGTTTATAGTACCCATCCGTCATTTAAGTACTCGTTTGCTTAAGGGGGCAGTTGTTGGGTATAAGCCACCCTTGGGCCACATATAAACATAATCAAAGTCTATAAAGGCTAAAAACACCTAATCTGTTCTCCTTCTTTCTACCTCTGTCTATTTGTGAAGAGTTAAGACTTCAGAGAGAGAGAGAGAGAGAGAGAGAGAGAGAGAGAGACGATAGTGGTGATATCCAAACTACATTCTGTTGGCTTGGCATCTAGTCTCCCTATCGCTTCTATGTGGTTCCCTCTCATGAACATGGTTGGGGCATCCTCATTGGTGGTGCAATGAATGATGCCAATAACTCCCCCCCCCCCCCCCCCTCCCCCCACAAACACACACACGCACAACCAAATAAAGCAAGTTCCCTCCCTTCTATTTTTGAATGTGCTTTTTTGTTTTTGGCTTGCTAACAAGCCATGCTATCATTTAGTCAAAGGTGATAGGAATAGTGATTGGATCCATTTGTTAGGTATTCAATGGGCCGTTGCATTTGGGGATGATGTCATTGATAATTTAAAGCACTTTTATTCAGCAAGTTTTAATCCTCTAAGGTAGTGGTCAAGCGATCCATAGTTGTCATTTACTTTTTTGAATAATTGTGCATCATGCATTGTCACACATGCAATAATTATCTATCTTATATGCAAGTAAGAAAGGCCTTTTGTAACTGTGACGATTTTGGCATAGTTGCATCGGTAATATCTTATTGACAACTATGCCTCGCGTGACCATATCCTTAGTCCTTAGCTTTGTCTTTGTTTTCATGTTTTCGGAATTTATTGTTGGTGGTCAAATTAACTCCCCAATTTGTTGTTGGTGGTCAGATTAACTCCCCAATATTGGAAAATTAAAAAGTCTTTCAAAACATTTTAAGCACATTAGTGAAGGGAGTTTAGAGTTGAAAAGATCCATAGAAGTGGAAAGTCAAAAAAGTTTTTGTGTCCATATAAAGAGAGATGCACATTGATACATTTTTGTTTTCCTTTTCCATTTAGCATTTCCTTCTCTTCAGAGTGTCCTTGCAACATGTAGCTAGTGAATATATATTTTCTGAAGCCATTAACACTAGACTTGTAATAAGCCACAAAATTGGTTGAAGCCATAAAAATGGCTCCCATCAGAATTTTAGTAAATGAAACATAACTTTTGTATATGACATCAAAAATTCATGAAACTTCTTAATTATCGGTTCAAGATATGAAAAAAGTTTCTAAATACACAATTTACATGAAAATCTAAAAAATAGAAAAATTACTTTTTTAATATTAGCAAATTTTATGTAAAACTGCACTTCACTACTTAACTTGGAGAAATAAAAAATGTTGGCAGTCTTTGTATATGGGTTAAAAAAACTTGGTATATCTATCACATACCTATTGAAGGATTTTTCAAAGAAGTTTGGACATGCTTAACAATGATTTGATTTACTTTCAAAAGAAAATATTAGAAAATTGTCCATTCGCATAAAATAGTTGTAGAGAATATCAATGAAAAAACGCCTTTAAACCTTCATTTAGCTTTGTACTATTTTTTATCAACTCATATTGAGTGTTGGTTATAATTCCCTGAAACCATTTTCTATTTGGATAACTAACATAGCGTTGGACAATATTTCACAAAAGTCTCCAAAAGCCACAAAAGTGGCTAATTTTTTTACAGGACTACTGTTAAATAGATAGATATATTTTTTGTTTCTTTCTTGGCGACATATGTTATTTCTTATTTCTATCTGTAGTTGTATTGCTTGGCCTCCCTATCGTGTAATACTCCTAAAAATTGCCCTCTTTTGGGGTGAGGCCGATGGTGCCGTTTGCAACTCGGACAATGTTTCAAAAGGTTTTGGCAACAACTTTGGCAAAATATCTTATAAAATTTGAATACATAGTTTGCTATTTTGAGGAATGTTGGCTTGGGCGTAAGAAGTTGGAAGTTCCAATTCCTTTACATATGGATAAATCTATCTATTTGTGATTAGGTTGAAGCATCCAGACAGAGAGACATTCCACTTCTAAGCATATATACATAACACGCACCATGTGTCTGTGTGTGTGCGCACACGCGCACACACACACACACACACACACAAGCATGCATCCATGATCATATATTTTGCGTGATCCCATCATACTTTCTTTGTTTTGTTTTGTATATTAGTGAGACAATCAAGTTTTGAGTTTATGGGGTATAGAAGAGCCATGATTGTGAGCACCTTTTTATTTGTTCCAATCTCTCAAACTCCAACAAAATCCCTTTGTGGTGAGACCCTTAGCTGCATGAAAGCATAGGACAATAGTGTTTGCAAGAAACCAAGGTTTAATGTATTTTTAATTGGGTAACATTGCAAAATCCCAGCTAGAGTTTGAGCTTCTCTTGAAGAAAACCGGCAAAATATTTCAAGTTTTAGTGTAAATACTAACAAATGCTTCAAATTTTGACCTGAAAACTAAAACTAGAAGAGCTATAAGTGTGCACCTTATTTTCTTCGGATAGAAAAAATGTTTTTGGCAAGCCCTATAGCACAATTTTGTACTCGAAGAATTTGGATCTGCAGATATCGTCATGTAGATTAAAGTAGTACAACCATGTGCACCTATGTGTGAGATTTAGAGGGCTTCCCCCAGGCAAAGGGCTCTCATGATTTCGAATGCATGTCTGATACGAGTGCTGACCTACATGAAAAGGAGACAGGTGACTTGTAGCTGGCTCTCAACGAAAGTAAAATCGTTGTATGCCAATTGCAAAATTGGTTGGAGCCTGTGAAAATGGCTATACCCATCGAAAATGCACGGCGGTCTTCCAAACTTTGTGCAACTGCAGATTTAAAAGGTGCTATCCTTTATGGGGCTGTTGTTTCAACGAACAAGGGTCCTCAATTTGCATCTTTAGAGGGCCTATGGGGGAGCCATCTTATCCATCCTAGATAAGAGAGGATTTGGTGTTGTGCAAGGAATAGGTTAAGGTTATGGGTTACTTACGGCTTGCACATGCTCATTGGTGTGACAACAGTGTAAGTTAGAGCACCAAGAAAGGTAGCAAGTGTGGTTGTCCAAGGTGAGCATTCAGCTCGAGTATTAAGAAAGGAGAGGCTGCGCTGGCCAAGCTTGAGCCGCCTCCCGCCCTTACTTTTGGAGACCTTTCTTTCTCTCTCTCTCTCACACACACACACTCTCACACACACATTCGATTTTGTTTACCGTCAAAGAGGCAGCAGGTCAGGATCATTTTGTGTGTGTCTCTCTCTCTCTCTCACAAATGCACCAAGGTAACCTAATCTTGTATACACTTATGCGCAAAAGTTTGGATCAGTGTTAGAAAAAACCAGGGTACAATGTATTTTAACCATCTAAAATCATAAAATCCCGATTAGATTTTGAACTTGCCTTGAAGAAAACCGGCAAATTTACACAAGTTTTAGTGTAAATACCGATAAAAGCTTCAAATTTTGACCAAAAAACTGGTAGAATTTCAAGTTTGCCCTTATTTCCTTGGGTTAAGGAAAAATGTATTTTTCTAGCCTTGGTTTGGATGTTTGGGGTGGCTTCTTTTCTTTTTTTTAAAAAACCACAAAAGCAAGTTCCTTTTTATGGGACCTGGGTGGCAAAACACTCTTTAATAACCTACTTGTGCATGCCACAACTTTTGAGCTCCTCATATATTTTCTTTTACATATATTTGGAAAATCATACCACATTGTATTTTCTCCCTCCTACATTATGCAGGGAGCTTCAACATTGAAACTCATGAACATCCATTTGCAAATGGGGCTGACTCAAAGCATGGAAATCGATTGGATATTCGACACCATGAGAGCATCGACAAGATTGAAGGGATTTTTAATGTCGGTGATGAGCTGACCATCACATTTGATGGCAGTAAGTTGCTAGATAATTTTGAGCTTAGACACCTTGTGTCTTATTTACAACCAATCATGCAAAGCACGTCTCCATGCCATTGTACTCAGCAATCGACAAATGGCTCTAACTACATTTTGTTTTACCCTCCAAATGTCAAGAAGAGGATCTCATGTACTTGTATAAGCACCTTCACACTATACTCTCCATGTTACAAGGCTCTCCTTCACCTTGTCAATCACCTTCGACGCGTGGCTCGATTGGCCAAATATAAAAAGAAAGATGCCTTGGGATAAGTATATTCCAACATCCTTGTCAAGTTTTCGAGTCTTGTCTAATCTTCAATCAATTGAAGATGGATAGGATCCACATTGTCTCAAACAATGGATAGCCAACTAGAAATTCTTTAGGAGCTTTCATTTGTTCCCGTGCTCTACTCAGAAGCTTCTCAAAGGTGAATAGCAATTTTCTTTTAGAAAAATATGTTCCTTTCTATCAACATCTCTGTTCACTCTCTCTCTCTCTCTCTCTCTCTCTCTCTCTCTCTCTCGCGCGCGCACACACACCCAAATGTTGTTGTGCTCATCTATAAAGGGAGGAGGGGTTCAGGTTGCCACATGGTGGCAAATCCTTTAGTCGGTAGCGTTAGTATGAATCCCTCCCCTTTTCTTCTCCCTTTTCATATATATATATATATATATATATATATATATATATATAGAGAGAGAGAGAGAGAGAGAGAGAGAGAGAGATATTGCTGCCTTTGACGATGCATACATACCAGTCATGACATAGAATTTTACATGAGGCCTTTTGAAATCCTAAATGAAAAGCTACAACATGGTTTTCAAAACAGAAAAAGCAATTATACACTAATAAAATTCTCAAAAATAGTTGTCTCAAAAACTTTTTTTCACGATATCAAGTTCCCACACATATTCTTTTCTCTCTTCCTCGTCTCATACTCTCTCTCTCTCTCTCTCACACACACACACACACACACAAACACACATTCATATTTTTCAATGCGCTTCTTAAATGGTTTGCTTGACATATTGAAACTTTTATAGATTTCAAATACGCAAAATGCTTTAAATTAGCTATCATAGATAACAAGATGAAGTTCCAATAAAGAATTCTTGGAGCTAGCATCGCATGTGGCGATTAGATCAGTCTACGGCTGTTGTATATGCTATGATGGATGCAAGGTTTTGGCTCCTTTGTGCAAGGCTGATCATTAGTCTCTTGTGGAATTTTTTTGACAATGGCTCGATTTGAGCATGGTGTTGACGTAATGGTTTCTGTTTTTTTTTTTTTTTTTTTTTTCAAACACACAATTGTGAGTGAATTATATTAGGGACCCAAAAGAATTACGGATTCTTGTCATGCTTGTACCGAGCCATGACGTCACATATTGTGAGATTTTTTCGTGTTAATATAACCTCTCACATATTGTGAGATTTGGAAAAAAAACTTTCAATAAATGATACTAGATAGTCACTTTTTCAAATCTTGAGAGGCCAACAAAATACATAACATTCTTGATCATAAAGAATCCGAACAACCTTAGGGTATTGGAGATAATTATAGATATGCCCCCAATTTAGAGTCAAAAATTTGAAATATATTTGGAATCTTACTTGTATGTCCTCTCATGATCTGCTCAAAAGTGTACTATCATTGGGGCTAAAGTGCTGCAAGCAATAGTCAGGTAAAAAAAAGAGCTCTTCTGTAACTTTAGGAAACTTTTGTAAAAGAATTTTGCAACATTCCTTAACTTTTCTTTTTAAAAAAGAAAAATGTGTCCAACACTCAATATGAATGATTAAAAATAGTAGGCACATAAAGGAAGGACTAAATTTGTCTCTAATATATCAAGACACGTGTTTTTCTTCTAATTTCTCTCGAAAGTAGATCAAGTAAATATAAAGCAAGCGCAAAGTCCATATGATAGTATACATAAAGATTGGCAAAGTGTAGTACTTATCTAGACAAAGCCATAAATTTGTGGTTTTACATAAATTATATACTTCGAAGAAAATAAAGTTTTTTTGAACTTTTGATTTAAAATGTGACTTTCAAAGTCTATTTCATACATGGAAGTCGTGCTCTAGAAGTTTCATTAACACGACATAGAAAAAAAATCCCTTCAAATAACTACTGTCAAGGTTTTGGAAAAAAAATTAAATATTTTTACCATATGTATGTGTTTATAGACGTTCTTACTTTAGCTCAAGTCTAACACCACACTTTATGTGCAAAAAATAAGAAACACTCACAACTCTTGACTCCATGGTCGTGAGGAGCACTCAAAGCCAAAAGAGTGCTCAATTTGACCAAAAACAACACATTTGCTAGGTGAACACAATTTTATACAAGGTTAAAAAATCTATAGACAATGAGCTTAACCCATTAACATCAATGAGTTATTGGCCAAAGTCTATGGTTGTTGTTTTTTAACATAGAATCTCTCTCTCAAACGTTATATATAGCTAAAAATTATGACACCAATAGAGAGAACCCATTTTTGTAGCCGGTTGCTACATTCTTCATCGCGATTCCCCATTTTATGCTTGCATGGATAGAGATCATCCATTTTTTAATTAAGAGGAGGGGACATTGTTTATTTTAAAGGAAAAGGTGATGTTATTGTCTTTGGGCACAAAAACATTGCAACATGATACTCAACAATTTGATATTCTATACATTTCAAGGGAGGTGGAGGAAGTTCACTTGTATGATCGTACTTCAATGGATGAGAAAGAGCTAGATCACTATGGAAAGTTACTTTTACACATGTGCAATAGTATGGGTATGTTCGTTGTCAATGGTGTATCTTTGGGTGTGGAACGGATGGATTTAAATGTAGGAAACACAATGGGGATAGTGTGATTGACTATATACTACTCTTTGAAGCCATCATGTATCACATAAAGAGTTTTATGCTTGGCCAATGGGCATCAGACCATCGGACCTTATATATTGACCTTGCATGTGAACAAACAACTAAGCATGATAACCTCAGCCAAAGAGAAGAGAAGTTATCACTTTATATGGATTTCAAACGGGCACCAATGTATATTGAAATGATTGAGCAAAAGTTATGGATGACAAAGATTCAACATGACGCATCATTGGAAATTCAATGAGAAGCTTTCAAGAAAGTTATTTGTTCTTATGTTGAAGGATGCTTTGACATGAAGCAAGTCCATGGTATCAACAAAGATAGGTGACTCAAAAGGTGATTTGATAAAGAACATTAATATGATCAAAATTCCTTGATAAAGCTAGATGCAACTATGGAGCACGAGTATTAAGAAAGGAGAGGCTGCGCTGGCTAAGCTTGAGCCGCCACCTACCCTTACTTTTGAAGACCTCTCTCTCTCTCTCTCTCTCTCTCTCTCTCTCTCTCATGACACACACTCACACACACACATTCAACTTTGTTTACCATCAAAGAGGGGGGCCCTTTACCGAAGAGTAGGCCTAGTTTGGCTATCCATGTACAACCACCCAAGTGCTACAACGCTATGTTGTGATGCCCGCACCAAGGCAACAACAACATGGGCTTGGTACCTCAGAGGGAATGCACAAGGCTCCCCTGTAGCTATGGTGGGCTCTCTCTGTCACAACGGTCGCGCTGCAAACACTACTACCCTTGGCTACTCACGGTTTCGGCCAAGAGAAGCTAATGCCGGAATCCCCTCTACACTCTCTCAAGCACACCCACGTGTAGCAGGTTAGGATCATTTTGTGTGTCTCTCTCTCTCACACACATATGCACCAAGGTAACCTAATCTTTGATTGAATTTCTCTTGTATGCACTTCAACTTGCCACAAGAACTTGTTGCCTATGCACAAAAGTTTGGATATTTGGGGTGGCTTCTATTTTTTAGCAAGTTTCTTTTTATGGGTGGCAGAACACTCTTTAAAAACCTACTTCTGCATGCCACAACTTTTGAGCTCATCATATATTTTCTTTTATATATATATGGAAAATCTTATCGCATTGTATTTTCTTCCTCCTGCATCATGCAGGGGGCTTCAACATTGAAACTCATGAACATCCATTTGCAAATGGGACTTACTCAAAGCATGGAAATCGATTGGATATGCGACACCATCAGAGGATCGACAAGATTGAAGGGATTTTTAATGTGGGTGATGAGTTGACCATCACATTTGATGGCGATAACTTGCTAGATAATTTTGAGCTTAGACACCTTGTGTCTTATTTACAACCAATCATGCAAAGCACGTCTCCATGCCATTGTACTCAGCAATCAACAATTGGCTCTAGCTACATTTTGGTTTCCCCTCCAAATGTCAAGAAGAGGGTCCTTGCATGAGCACCTTCACACTATACTCTCCATGCTACGGGGCTCTCCTTCACCTCGTCAATGACCTTCGACGCGTGACTCGATTGGCCAAATATTAAAAGAAAGTTTCCTTGGGATAAGTACACTCCAACATCCTTGTCAAGTTTTTGACTCTTGTCTAATCTTCAATCAATAACAAATGGATAGCATCCACATTGTCTCAAACAATGGATAGCCAACTAGAAATTCTTTAGGAGCTTTCATATATTCCCTTTACTCAGATGCTTCTCAAAGGTAAATAGCAATTTTCTTTTAGAAAAATATGTTCCTTTCTATGAAAATCTCCGTTCACATCCCCTCCCCCCCCCCGCCCCCTTCTCTCTCTCTCTCTCTCTCTCTCTCTCTCTCTCTCTCTCGCGCACACACACACACCCAAATGTTGTTGTGCTCATTTGTAAAGGGAGGAGGGTTCAAGTTGCCACATGGTGGAAAATCCTAGCGTCAATGTGAATCCCTCCCCCTTTTCTTCTCCTTTTTCATATATATATATATATATATACATACTAGTCATGACATAGAATTTTACATGAAGTATACTTCTAGGCCTTTTGAAAGCTAAATGAAAAGCTAAAACATGGTTTCCAAACCAGAAAAATTAATTATACACTATTAAAATTCTCAAAAATCGTTGCTTCAAAAGCTTTTTTCATAATATCAAGTTCCCACACATATTTCTGAGAAGTCTTTTCTCTCTTCCGCATCTCATACTCTCTCTCTCTCTCTCTCTCTCTCTCTCTCTCTCTCTCTCGCTCTTTCACACACACACACACACACACACACACACACACATTCAGATTTTTCAATGCCCTTTTTAAATGGTTTGCTTTACATATTGAAACTTTGATAGATTGGAAATACACAAAATCCTTAAAATTAACAAGATTAAGTTTCAATAAACAATCCTTGGAGCAAGGATCACATGTGGCGATTAGATCATGTTTTGCCTTGGTTTAAGGATGTTGTATATGCTATGATGGATGCAAGATTTTGGCTCCTTTGTGAAAGCGTGATAATTAGTTTCTTGTAGAATTTTTTTGGCAATGGCTCGATTTGAGCATGGTGTTGATGTAATGGTTTCTTTTTTTTTTTTTTTTTTTTTTGCAAACACACAATTGTGAGTGAATTATATTAGGGACCCGAAAGAATTACAGATTCTTGTCATGTTTGTACCAAGCCATGACGTCACATATTGTGAGATTTTTTTGTATTAATATAACCTCTTACATATTGTGAGATTTGGGGAAAAAAATCATTAAATGATACTAGATAGTCATTTTTTTTCAAATTTTGAAAGGCCAACAAAATACATAACATTCTTGATCTTAAAGAATTCAAACAACCTTGGGTATTGTAGCTAATTATAGATATGCCTCAACAAGGAAACACATACATCCCCAATTTAGAGTCAAAATTTCGGAATATATTTGGAATTTTACTTGTATGTCCTCTCAGGATTTGCTAAAAAGTGTACTATCATTGGGGCTAAAGTGCTCCAAGCAATAGTCATGGAAAAAAAAGAGCTCTTTCAATGTCTTCAGAAACTTTTGTAAAAGAATTCTCCAACACTCCTTAAATTTTCTTTTTAAAAAAGAAAAATACGTCTTACACTCAATATGAGTGATAAAAAATAGAAGGCACATAAAGGAAGGACTAAATTTGTCTCTAATATATCAAGATAAGTGTTTTTTTTTCTTTATTCTCTCAAAAGTAGATCAAATAATTATAAAGAAAGCCCAAAGTCCATATGATAGTATACATAAAGATTGGCAAAGTGTAGTACTTATCTAGACAAAGTGATAAATTTGTGGTTTTACATAAAATACATACTTCTAAGAAAATAAAGTTTTGTTTAGACTTTTGATCTAAAATGTGACTTTCAAAGTCTATTTCATATATGAAAGCCATGCTCTAGAAGTTTCATTAACACGACATAAAAGAGTCCTTTCAAGGTTTTGTAAAAAAATTAAATATTTTTATCATATGTATGTGTTTATAGACCTTCTTACTTTAGCTCAAAGCTAACACCACACTTTATGTGTGAAAAATAAGAAACACTCACAACTCTTCACTGTATGGTCATGAAGAGCACTCAAAGCCAAACGAGTGCTCAATTTGACAAAAAAAAACATATTTGCTAGGTGAACCTGATTTTAGACAAGGCTAGAAAATCTATAGACAACGAGCTTATTTTTCCCATTAACATCAATGTGTTCTTGATCAAAGTCTATGGTTGTAGTTTTTGAACATAGAATCTCTCTCTCAAACGTTATATATGACTAAACATTATGACACCAAAAGAGAGAACCCATTTTTGTAGCCGGTTGCTACATTCCTCATCGTGATTCTCCCTTTTATGCTTGCATGGATAGAAATCATCCATTTTTTGATTTAGAGGAGGAGACATTGATTATTTTAAATGCAAAGGTGATGTTATTGTCTTTGGGCACAAAAACATTGCAACATGATACTCATCAATTTGATATTCTATACATTTCAAGGGAGGTGGAGGAAGTTCACTTGTATGATTGTACTTCAACAGATGAGAAAGAGCCGGATCACTATGGAAATTTACTTCTACATATGTGCAATAGCATGGGTATTCTCATTGCCAATGGTGTATTTTGGTGGTGTGGAACGGATGGATTTAAATGTAGGAAACACAATGGGGATAGTGTGATTGACTATATGCTACTCTTCGAAGCCATCATGTATCACATAAAGAGTTTTATGCTTGGCCAATGGGCATCAGACCATCAGACCTTATATATTGACCTTGCATGTGACCAAACAACTAAGCATGATAACCTCAGCCAAAGGCAAGAGAAGTTATTACTTTATATGGATTTCAAACGGGCACCAATGTATATTGAAATGGTTGAGCAAAAGTTATGGATGACAAAGCTTCAACATGACGCACCATTGGAAACTAAATGAGAAGCTTTCAAGCAAGTTATTTGTTCTTATGTTGAAGGATGCTTTGCCATAAAGCATGTCCATGGTATCAACAAAGATAGGTCATTCAAAAGGTGGTTCAATAAAGAACATGAAGATGATCGAAATTCCTTGACAAAGCTAGATGTAACTATGGACAAAGCAAACTATCAAACTCATTTGCATACATACAATGCATTGATTCAAAGAAGAGAAGAAGATGGGAAGTCAAGCATCAACTTTTTCAAGTTCAAAAAAAGGCATGCGCATGTGGAAGATTTTGGAGAAACTAGAGGGGCAAGCGAGTTGAGAGTTTTGGTAACTTGAGTCTTGTGGATATGTATACACATTTTAGGAAACTATATGAGCAAGCAAATGCTAGAAAGATGTTGTTTTATGGTCCACTCCCATGTATGCCCTCTCTTTTTTACTAATGAGGATGTGTGCGGTGGATTTGAAAAGTTGGCCACTCGCAAAGCGGGAGATCTTCAAGGTATCAAGCTGGAAATGACTAAATGGATGGGAAATTTTACACATGAGTGGATGTGTGATATATTCAACTTTGCACTTCAATAGCCTTTGCATAAAGAAGAGGATGTAAAATATGTAAATAACCATCGGGCTATAACGATTGGGTCTCTTATGGAAAAGTTTTTTGGGTGTATAATGGTGATAACATTGAGTGATTGAGCTGAAGAGAATGGCAAAGTTCCAAAGGGCAAGCGAGTTATCATTGATGCCATAGCACCATTGATCATCTTGTCACTCTTCTTGTTCTCCTGGAGAAAAGTCACCATCAAACCACTACCAGAGTCTCTAAATACAGGAAGGAACATGAAGAGGAGGAGGAGGAGGAGGATAGATATTCAAATTCTATGCTAAGGAGCCAAGTTTCTATCCCGCCATTGTATGAAGGATGCCCTGAAATGTTATGTGTAATGTTGTCTATTGGGGATAAATTTGCAGTCAAAACAGCCGAGGCTAAACAGGACTTTTACCTTATCAAATGCACAAAAGTGTCGTACCAGAAAATTAGAGCACAAAAAAATAAATGGCATGCCAAGATTATTAGAGGAGGGAAGGTTGTTGAAGGCTTCTTTTATGGACAAGTCAAAGGAAAAGCTGATACATATAGCCTATTGGATCAAACAAATCTAGTCATGATCTACTCACATCTCGTAAGGGCCATACATTTCCCAATGGAGCCTATTGCAAGAGTTTTTAATCAATTACAAGTTATCTACTAAATTATATGAGAACATATACAATAGCATGCCATATGATGATGATGAGAGTGATGATGGTGCATCCATGTTACTTGAAACACAATTCCAAAACCCATAAGTGAGCAAGTGAATGATTTTTCTCCGAGATAGAATACTTTTTCTTCTCCTTATGCTTTACTTTTTTCTTGCTATTAGTCACTTCCTCTGCTCAATATTTGAGATTGTTGTACATTAACTGTCAAGCTTTGTACCACCTTGCCCCTAACTAGTACCAAAATAATACTAACCAATACCAAAAGGGAACTAACTAGCACCAAAGTGATGACAAGCAGTACCAAAACTTTTACTATAGAATTCTTGCATAAGCTCATGTACCAAATGGGAGCTAACCAGTACCAAAGAAATGACAAGCAGTACCAAAATTTGGTACTGTAGAATTCTTTGCATAAGCTCATGTAGAGTATCGTGAGCATTTGGTGCAAGACAATGGATCCAAGCTGCAACTTTCTATTTGCAACTTTAGGCTGCTAAATACAAGTGATGCACACTAGGATCTCCAAAACCTAATTGTCACAAAAACAACATGGCTCATTACCAACATGGAGTGAACAATGCCAAGTTGTTAAAAAAATTGATTACTAGATAGCACCAAGTTTGATAGTGTTCTAGCACCAAATTTTGTACATTTCACAATTGTATTAACACCAAAGTCTAGGATTTCAAACAATTATGCTTTTAGACTACAAATACTAGACAACAAAAAAATACACAAGAGATGAAGATCCCAAGACAATGTACAAAAAAGGGAATTTTCCATTATATATTATGTGACATGATACAAAATTTCACGAATTACAACATTTTAGGAGTCGCCTTGGTAAGGGGGATCAAATATGTAAGAGTAACCCTCCATATGTATGAAGTAATCAGCAACATACCGAGAAATATCATTTTCTATGTCAAAGATTGGGTTCTTATGAGTGTACACTATTGGGTACTGATCATGTATCCGTCGAAGAAACCACAACAAAATGAGTCTCACCAAGTAAAAAAGGTGACCTTTGTCTACTACCATAGAGATGTATGATTTGATTGCAAGACAGTTCTCATAGTTATTTTTGAGCGACTCGTATCTACAGTCATCCACTAGAATTGTGTTGCTAGCATCAAAAGATTGGGTTCTTACGAGTGTACGCTATTGGGTACTGATTGTGTATCCATCCGAACAACCACAACAAAATGAGACCAACCAAGTAAAAAAGTTAATCTTTGTCTACCAGCATAGGGATGTATGATCTGATTGAAAGATAGTTCTCATAGTTCATTTTTAGCGACTCGTATCTACAATCATCCACTAGAATTGTGTTTCTAGCATCAAAAAGACGAGTGCCTTGCCCACACTATCCGTAGGTTCTTCAGGAAATCAGGTTTGTTTCCCACATCTTTGGGCAGTTGTGGCACCTCCGCCATACTCTGCCACCAGGTCTCACAGTCTTCTTGGTAGAGTACATCTGCCATGCCAAAAAGGAGATTTGACGTATGTGTAACTTAACCTCTAAAACACTCAAGGCTCACATAAGTTACCGACAAAATACTTCTGTCTCACTTGTTGGGGGAAGCAAGCGTTCAACATAAAAAAAAATTCTAAATTATCTTGGATTTCTTTTTAAGAGTTAGTATGAACTCGCCAGCATTTGGCCTTACAAGTCAACTTAGTGAGCTATTGACATAGAGGATCCATGGTTGGATATCCTTGTCCAAAACCCAAAGGCATTTTGAAAGCTCGTTGCAACTTGTTAATAACACCCCATTAAGATCAAGCACAATCAACTGCCCGAGTTTAGAAGCCACATCAATCGCAAGCACTGTGTTTGCCGGTGGCTCGTCTAGCCACCAAGATTATACTACAATATTAACAGTCAAAATGTGGAGGCAAATAGGCAATGCAAACAGATAGTGCAATCATCATATCAAAAAAAATAAAACTGGTGTGACACGAAAAAGTACAAAATTTGATACTCAATAGTAACAATTTGGTATTGTATTGTGCAGTGTTTAGTTTTGAAATGAATAGTAACATTGAATCCAGTTACAAGCTGAATACTCCAGAGTACCATAGAGAGAACAAGAGATGAAGTCAAAGGACAAAAGTTTAATTGATTCGATGAAGTGAAAAGCACATTGTGTGAAAACACATGCATGTCACAAGGGCTACAAATTGCATGCAAGAGACAACTGGTCACGGGCGCGGTTATGCTTCTTTCTTTGCACACAAAAAATCTTCAATAGGGTCGTCAAATTAGTAGAATCACCTGTCGAATTTTGTACATCATCCCCAGCCGTCGGATCCACAACCCCGCTGTTGTTGTCCACTTTTGCATCCTTTGCTGCCACTTCCTCCTTGGCATCCTTGGCCCCGGCTTTGTTCTTTGCATTGCTTGTGTTTCCCCTTTGTTCCTCTTCCCCCTTCTTGGTATGTGCCCCTTCCCCTTTCTTCGCATCATCTACCCTTTCCCCTCCTTGGTATCCACCCCCAGCTTGGCCTCTCCCTGATCCCCCTTCTTGGATTTCAATGCCAATGTATTACGGTTTGGGAGGAATCCAGTCGTTCACGCTTCATACATTACACCACTCGTATTGCCCCCAATTACAAAACCATGTTCTTTACTAAAAGGGGAAACCGTACTCACACTTACATGCTTGGGTATATCCCCTTGTTTGTGATATGCACTAACGTAGCCATTTGGTTTAGCTCCCACCCCCTTCCAATGTGAGACAAGGCGTTGGGGCAATGGAGAAGAGTCAAATTGATTGTGCACATTATGCTCACTGCAAGTTTGAGAGCTTGAGTACCACACACTACTAGAGTTCTCAACTTTTGGTCACATCCGAACTTGCTTCCCTCATATTTTTAGCCATGACTTAGACCTACACAATTTCCTCTCCAAGCCACGGTGTGGGCTCTCCATTGGACCCTATATGCCATAAGGTTGCATGGGCGAGGTTTGGAGAGAGTGTATTCAGTGTGTGTCAGCCGCCCGGGAGGGTTGAAGCAGAAGGTCAAAACTTGGCGAAGGGAAAATGGTGCCTCCCACGGAGGCCACCCGTCATCTTTCAAGAAGCCCCGCCTTACACAAAGTGGTAGTAATCTTTGTACAGCGCTAGACCATCCACAACATCATGTAGAGACACTTGACAATGTTACAAATCTAGAAAGTATTGTTGAGAGAGTGCCTTGGACATGTGCATCTGCATTCGATAGGCTGAAAGAGTTGAGAGCATCTCTACAGTAGAACAAGGAAATTTTGTTGAGAGCGGAGGGTTACAATGTCATTGCAAAGCAGATAAAAGATGACATAGAGCACTATGAAGTGCAGCTTGCAAAACTAAAGCAGAAAAATGCAATGATGAGGACATCAAACGGGTGGAGGTTGATTTGGGAGCCAGTCGACGCATGCTTTGCCAACTTGGAAACAGTGAGGACATGAAGAAGCTAGAGAAGGATGTTGGTTTGCAACAAGTAATTCTTGATATCCATGCCTTGAGAAAGTGGGTTTAGTATTTTTGGCAGCTTATGGCAGTGTTAATAACTTCTATTCGCTCTTGCCTTGGTAGTTCTAATACATTTGGTAGTTTATGACAGTTTTCTGGTACTTCAAAGTTTTTGGTAGTTTGTTGTATTCGTGAAAGCCTTGGTATTTTTAGGTATCTATAAATCTTGCTTTGGTAGTTTTGTCAGGGTTTGATCCTCTTGCTTCTCTATGGTAGTTGCATATTTTAGGTAGATTCGTAGCTTCAGGTAGATTTTTTAAATTTTATCTATGCTATTTTGGTAGTTTTTGTTCATATTGGTATCTTTTGTGTCTTATTGGCTCTACTTTTTTATTTTGGTATCTTCTATCATGTTGTTTTTAGATGTTTGGTAGTCTAATTATTTTGCAGGTTTGGTAGTTTTGGTCATGTTGCTAGTACCACTAAACCCAAACTGTAGCTTTTGGTAGTTTCGGTTATGCTTTGATAGTTTATGGTGTGGATCTAACAAGGCTTTTTTGGTAGTTTTGGTTATGTTTGGGTAGTTTATTTTTGTCTTGGTTGTATTTATAATGCTTTTGGTACTATTTTGGTTTCCTCTTTACTGGTTTATGGTTGTTTTCTATCAATGTTGTTTTGGTAGTTGTTAGGGTTTTGGTTTCTCTTCTTATGTTTGTGCTACTAATTTGGTAGCTCATAATTCTTATTTGGTTCTAATTTTGGTAGTTCATGGTTGTCTTCTGTCATTGATGACTTGGTAGTTTTTGGTACTACTTGTTGGTAGTATGATGCCTTCACAACTGCCTCCTAGCTTTTGGGTACTAATTTGGGAATGCTTGTATTGCTACCGGTTGGCAACATGATAAGTATGATATGCTGGAGGCAAAATGGAAGGAAGCACAAGGCCACACCCTCTTTGTGAAGCAGATGATTGTTGATGTTAGGCTTGGGAAGAGATTCATGTTATATCCTAGGCCCCAAGTTGTTACTTTGCTGGGTATGATCCACGTGTTTGGCATGTGCGTTGCATGTGGTGAGCTGTTTGGAGTATGTAGGGGTTGTTGGAACATTTATGCTCGAGTGTCAACATCATTATCACCCCCTTTTCTTCAGTGCTTTGTTACAAAGAAGGGATCATTGTGCCAAACGTGGTTGTACTATGGTAATCCTTGATGTGGCAAAGTCTTGGGCTAGTGGACATCATGTCGTGAAGAGTAAGTATGTGCGTGTTTTGAAAATCATATGCTTACGTGCACTGAATGTGAGGTTGTTTGTAAGTACGTGCTCTCTTTCTCTGTTTTTGCAGAGAGGAAGAGGATGCTACAATGGTTGGGCCTAGTGGAAGAAATGGAGAGGCGTTCAAGGATGGTTAGGGTTCCACAAAGTTAAAAACAAGTTTATGGGAGTAGGATGAGATTACAAAAGAGATAGGGGATGTTATCCATGATTTAAAGCATGGTAGTGTGGGAGGTAAAGAGATTGAGAATGGATAGCACTATGATACCATTGGGGATAGTGAAGGAAATAGTCACAACAAGGACAAAGATGTTAAAAAGAATACGTACAATGTGGGAGGTAAAGTCCCTCACATAGTGGAGCTAAATGCTACCAGACCAAATGCTCATGACACAAAGTCTAAAGATCAATTCACTTGTGAGGATGAGAACATGCAAGGGGAAGGGGACAATAAGGTAGTGGAAGAACCTAAAGGGGTAAGGGGAAGAGGCCAAGTAGGGGGTGGAAGCCAAGAAGGGGGATGAGGGGGAGGCCAAGAAGGGGTTAGAAAATCTTTACTCACTTGTGAGTCAATTGAGGCATCATGTAGCAAGTGTAATGCATCCCATCTCCCAAACTACTTCTTTATGTCTTGCATTCATCCTCTGCTCAAGATGTTGCTTTTATACGTGTTTTGAACTTTTTTGCTTGCTTCTCATGCAATTGTAGGAAGTCGATGTGAGGGGTTTTGACGCATCTTTATCATGTACTCCACAACCCTTTCCATGCCCATAACCTCAAACGGAAGAGATCACAACTCAAGAAGTAGGAGCATACATGGTGTTTGTGTCTTAGCTTGGAGAAAGCTTGTAAGAAAACTCTTTTGGACATTCTCAAACTCTTTCCAAGTAGACTTTGAGATGCTCTCACCCCACACTTCAACTTCATTAAAGAAGAACCGGTGTCACCAATGTGTCAAAAAGGTACTCCTTGAGAACCCAACACTTGATGTTTACCGCATTACACATATTTTCATAGTATTCTCTCTTTCTCGCTTCTAAATGATGCATAGCACATTCAGGCCACTTGTGATTGGCTGGAACCTCAAGGACAAGGTACTTAAAGCTCTCAACAACTTCAAGTGTCTCATTGTTGTACACAATGCATGGCTTCTCCTTATGGTTGGTTGTCACAGTCATAACCTTTGTTTTGGATTCAGTCAAAATCAGCCCATTATGCAAGCAAAAGAGACCATGATGTGCTCAAAATTCATTAGAGATTGTGTTGCACATCATCTGCGTCAATGGACCAGAAGACTCTTTGTGTGGTACACTTGTGAGACTGTTCCTCTTGGATGAAAAGTTTCATTCAAAAAGTTGACCACATGAGCCACACACTTCATAGGCTAGACATTTGGTTTTGATTCTTCATACGTCACGATTCTCTTGATGACTACCCTGGCCCCTGCCCGATCATGCTCTCCTTTTCCATGGCCAAATGCTGAGAAGTTATGCATCATGTGCAAACTCGTCATATGATACTACCTAACCACAAAATAGTAAGGTCTACATGCTTTGAATGAAGTAGCAACATCTGACCACACCCAATGGTGCTGCAAATAATGTCCATGTATTTCAATCACTTGTCATGAAGCATGAAACAATGTTGTACAAGCAATGTATCATGCTACCTCTCATCTGATATGTAAAAGTGTAGCGTCTTTTGACCTGATGTATTTCTTACAGAAATGATGTGCACAAGTATTATGATTTGAGTAGACCACCAATGCATTGATTGAATCTCATTCTGAATTTTAAAAGAATAATTCTTTGAAAAGTCAATAATTGATACAAAAACATTGCTAGGAAACTTGAGCAAACAATCCTTGAATTGTTGGGCTTGTGAGCGTAGAAAATGTTGTGCTTGATGCAGCTTGTGACATGGGCTGAAAATAGGCTAAGAAAAGCTGCAATTTTTATTATTTGCACAATCAACTTCTTTCTCTTCTTCTCACTCCCACCTACATCAACCTGTCCTATTCTAACATCCATGAAAATATTCATAGACACCTCCCTGCTGTCCTCTACTATCTCATTGGGACAAAATGTCAACTTTTGTACACCACATTGGGAGCCGTCCCCATCAAGCATTTCTTGGCATGGTATTCACTGTTTGGAGGCTTTGGGCACATGATGGTTTCCCACATACTAGTGATGTGTTGACATACTTCTTGGTGTGCAAAACACTCTCCTACATCATCACTTCTGCAACATATGGAGCAAGTGCAAAGATGACCTTTCTCGTGATTCCCAAACTTTTTTTCTCACATCTGATTAAAAGCCTCTTTGAACTAGAGCATTTGCACATGGGATACACAACAACAAGTATACCACTCTTTCAACTTCTGAACAAAGTATGGCTTTAATGCCTCAAAGCATCTAAGAGACATGACCACTGTAGGCGAGCCTTGTTGAATTTTTGGTATAGCTTAACCTATGGCACCAAAAATAAAATGTTAGGAAATTCCAACTTCATGTAGATGGCAAAATGCCACTCGTGAAGTAGTGCCAAAATTGGATGTAGACAGTACCAAACATGATACTGTAGAACCATCTTTGGTAGCCTACCAAACTTTAAAATTCCAAAGTACAAAAATTTCATGACCAAAATGATTCATTTCTACCTTCTTTGGTACAATATAGAACCAATACAGAGCAATACACAACAAAGTGGGTTCCTGAGAGTCTTTGGGTACTATACAACCATTGCCCCATGCAACAAAATAGCATTTAAGAGCCGAAAAGCACCAAAACTAGCTAAAAATTTGAGACTATTTAAAGAACATTTGGTGCTATACAAGTCCATTGCCATGCAGTGGAGAACCAATTTTTGTCCTCCATTTAGACTTTGGTCCAGTACAAGTGGATTTTGATACTATTAACAACCATTGGCATTTACTGAGAGGTTAGGATTTGGCAGGGTCTTCAAGCATTTGGTGCTATGACTCCTACACTGCAGGAGAGTACCAAATTGGTAGTTCAAGGATGCTTGGGTACTATTCATGCAACCTTTGGTACTTTAACAAACTATTTCCAAGCATCCGCACACACACAAACACACACTCTTCAACTGGTATCAAAGCCAATGGACGGCCTTGCCGTGAGCTTTCCGACTATGGTTTAGATTAAAGCTCAAACTTGAGCTTCGCCATGGAGCACAGAGCGGTACGACCTAGATCCGGCAAGGCAAAATTGGATCGAGGAGATCGGAGGATCTCGGACCTCGAGGTTCCTACCACGTGTGCACTCCCTCTCGCAGAGAGAGAATCTCGAGAGAGAATAGGGGAATTTCTCCACAAATGGAATTCTGTAAAGATTGTAAAGTATTTGTGAGCATTGGAGAGCTTTGAGTGCTACACAGAGAGAATCTTGAGAGAGAATAGGGGAATCTCTCCACCATGGAGTTATGAAAATATTGCAAACTATTTGTGAGCGTTGGAGAGCATTGTGAGCTTTGGAGAGCTTGAGTGCTACAAAATTGGGTACGATTGTAGAGCTTGAAGCTAGAGTATCAGATCTCTCCACAATAGCAGGTCAAGGGGCTTGAAAATTTCAAAGAATTGAGTAGGTGTGTACTCGTGTGTACACATACGAGCACACACAATCAAACGCACAATTGAGTAGGTGTGTGCTTGTGTACACACACACACACACACACCCAATCAAACAAGGCATAGTCGAGTAAGCTTTGGAGATATGCAAGGGATCGAAGGCAAAGGGGGCTGCAGAGCTCGAATTCAAAGAAACAAGTGCTTGTGTGGTTGTGTGTAAATGCACACACACACAATGCACACTAAATTTTGCAGCACTGAAAGCCTTTTGAAGCATCTGGCAGCGTGTGCAAAGCATAATCGAGCACAAATTGCAGGTAGTAGAGCTCACAAGATAGAGCTTGGAAAAATCTCGAGGAGAACCGAGCGGGGAGTATGGATCTGTAGAGCAAGTTGAGGGAATGCAACAAGGCTTGTAAGCAAGCAAGAGCCGAGGAAATCAGAAAATTCTCGACATTTTTGAATCCAACACCAAATCATTGCCAAGTACAGTAGAATAATCAAAGTGTAAGCTAGGCAATGAGCTGGTCATCAAGGTCTGTAACGTTGGTTAACACAAGTGAAATTGGGGGGGAAACTAAGCAGCGGCTCACGAGTAGTATCTATTGCACTCGAACTGGAAAGTTTGAAGCTTGAATTAGTATACAGAATCATCACCAAGTAGTGGAACAATAGAGCAAAGCTTGGGGCAAGAGAGGTCGCACAACAATGTGAAGGTGTGTTTGTAATTGCAAGCAAGCAATCCAATCTTTCAACACCTACCTTATTGGTAGCATAAGTTGGCTACAACGTTGGGCATTCAACATTGAGCACCAAGCAAGAGGAAAGTGAGCAGAGACAGAGGTGTGTGAGGGGTGTGTGGTCACACACACACACACACACACACACACACACACACACACACACACACACACACACACACACACACACACAGAGGTTTCGGTGAGTAAGATCGGGCATCACTCCTGGCATCGGCCCCACTTTGGTGTTTTTTTTTTGGCATCAATTTTTAGTGTACTCCTCTATGCCTCGGTAGCGATTAGGTGATTCGGAATTCTTCTTGACAATTTACGGCAGCTACGACCTTAGCGAGCGCTTTCGTTTGATGGTGGAAGACGACATCAACTTTGTTTTCTCGGCTTTGACCTAGCCAGAGCGAGAGAGAGTAGTTGGGCTCTCCTCCAGTGTAGCTTTGCCAGCGACTTCCCTCCCACACCCATTTTGGAGTGGATATGTTCTGACAACAATCCCTTTGAACCCTCGGCTTCCCAGTCACCGAACTAAAATTACGGCTTTGACGACTCCCAATTTCCAGCTTCGGTGGTACATACCAATGCATTACGGCTCCGACGGCCCATTTCGAAGTAGTTTTTCTCGTAAGCACGGCTCTCGACCGGCAATTTTGACCACATCTAGTTGGTTGATCATGCTTTGCGCTTGGTTTTCAATAGATGTGTTTTTTTAATGGATGAGATAGTGTGTCATATTCCTTACCATTTTGCTCACAGTTTTTCCTTTCTTGCAATGCAGACTATGTATGATTGTGTGGGGCTTTCGAGAGAGTGGTTCTAGCATGGATTTGTACAGTCTCATGCTATGTATTCATTTGATGGAACAATTCCATGGATGAATAATCATCTCAATAATGAACAATCAGTACAAACGACTTCGAATCATGAAAAATATTTTATGGTATCATGGAAAAACTCCATGGAAGCATAATCATCTCAATAATGAACAATTTGTACAAACGACTTCTAATCATGAAAATGAGTTTATGGTATCATGGAAAAACTCCATGGAAGGATAATCATCTCAGTAACAAACGATCAATACGAATGACTTTTAATCATTATGGAAATGCATCATGGTATCATGGAATAACTCCATGGAAGAGACATTTGTAATCATCATGAAAATGTATTATAGATCATAAATCAACTCTATAAAGAAATAACCATTTCAATAACAAACGATTATTTACGAGTGATTTGTGATCATTAGAAACGCATCATGGCATCATGAAACAGCTCCATGGAATGATAGCCATCTCAATAAAATGAACCATACGTAAGAACGACTTCTAATCGTGAAAACATATCATGATATCATGGAATAAATTTATGGAATAATAACCATTTCAATAATGAACGACCAGTACGAACAACTTCTAATCATGTAAACGCATCATGGCATTATGGAACAACTTCATAAAATAATAACCATCTCAATAATGAACAATTTGCACGAACGACTTTTAATCATAAAAATGCATCATGGCATCATGAAACAACCCTGTAATGAAATAATCATCTCGGTAACAAGTGATCATTATGAACGACTGTAATCATTATGAAAATGTATCATGGTATCATGAAATAACTCTAGAATTATAATTTCAATAAGAAACGATCATAAGAACTCATCATGAGTAAAAGCCAAAAATATTTAATGTTTTAGTTTAAAAATATTTAGTTAAAATGCATATCTTTGATAAAGAATCAAAAGTATAACTCTTCAATATCCGTATATAAAGAATTGACATGAATTAGCAAATCGTAAAGATTTGACATGAGTTATCGATGATAACCAATCATTAAAATTATAACTCTTTGATGTTTACAATCAAAAGAGAAAATAAATCATCAAAATATAAATCTTTGATAAACCATCTGTATCTTAGCTGTTGACATTCACAAAGAAGAAAAATAATATGAATTGTCAAAGCATAAGCTTCAACTTTGGCTGAAGATTATAAAATGAATCATCAAAATCATAAGTTTTTAAGATGCAGCCAAATAAATCATTGAAACAATATAACATTTTGATATCCACATGGAAAGAATAAAAAAATTTATCCAAACATAATTCTTTAACGTGAATCTTCGAATATAACACAAATTATCAAAATTCTAGTTCTTCAATATCTACAACCATAACTCTTTATGAATCATCAAAGCCATAATCCTTCAATATCTACAACGAATGCAAATTGTTTTCCTCAAGTGAAAAGTCATACATTAAATCACTCTGCTGAATATGATAAGATGGATATAACTCTCTCTACAACAACATCATGTAACTCTTAGTAAATTCGATAAAAGAAAAATATTCATTGGGTCTTTATCATAAATCATACACAACGAAAACGAAAAGTAAAACAAAAAGATCTAAAGTGATATGACTTTGATATGTGATAACATAAAGACTAAATTATATGGAGGTCAATGAATTTATTTACTTCTTTCACTAAGTAAATAGAATTGAAATTGATGTAAATTGAATATGCTTAACTTTTGATCCAATTTCTTTTACACAAACCGAATTGCATATGGTACATGAAAAGCAAATCCAAGAATCATGTAACAAGAAACTCAACACATATCAATATGTAAATCTAATTGAATACAATGTAATTTCAATATAATAAACTGTTGATCTAATTTATTTTATGCAAATCAAATTGGATATGATGCATGAAAAACAAATCAAAGATTCATAACAAGAAGCTTAACGTAAATGGATTTGCAAATATAAAAGCTCTTATCTTTTGATGGTTTTGATTAAAAACGTATTGAAAATAGTTACCAATTTGTTATAAGTTACTTTTGGTGTAGAATTTAACAAATCTGTTATGAGGAGAAGCTCCAAAACGTCCCAAAACCTTAAGAATATCTCTTCAAACGTTGAAATCAGAGTTTCGAGCAAAAAATTATGATGATTTTTTGTTTTGTTGAATTACAATTTTTTTTTGTGTGTGCGCTGCGTGTAGCCACAGGAGGTAAAAAATACCCTATTTTTGTGAAGAAAAATCAACTACGCTCTGACACCATATTGAGAAAACAAGGAAAGAGAAGAAGAGAGAGACGATAGACAAAGAGTGCAACCCCAAAGTGTGTGAATACGCACATAGGATTGTATATATATAGAGGGGTCCCAGGGCTATATATAGAGTAGCTTCATATATAAGCTCAACATTTCTTGTTTAGAGGGGGCTTCCACTCCCAAGTCTTCCACGACAACCCTAGATTTGGCGATACTTGGAGATCTTGATTATGATTTACCTCTTGAGGTTGATGAACCCCCTTCTTCTATTCATATCCCTGAGGCAATGGAGAAGGATGCACCCATTGCAGATGATGCTAATGACAGTGGTGCTCACCATAGTGTAGAGGTAGATCTAAATATTCTAGTAGCTCCTCCTATGGGGAGCAATTCAGACATGTTATTAAAAAGGTTGTTGAAGAGATTTTGCACTAGATTGGCATGATACGGGTACGACACAATGCTCTCAGCGAGTTCGGGGTAGATAAGACTTTCTTACATGTGAACAATGCTTTGATATCAAGAGTGATCAAGGGTAGAGATCCTCTAATAGTTGAGAAGGCGCTTTCACACCAAAGTGGAAGTTGGCTTTGTAGAAAGAACTTAATTCCATCAAGAAGAATAACACTTGGGAGTTGGCTCCGCGTCCTACCAAGCGAAAGATAATTGGTGTCAAATAGGTCTTTTAGGACCAAGTACAAATCTGATGGTTCTTTGGACAAGCAAGAAGTTAGAACTCATTGCCAAGGTCTTCTATTAAAGACATGGTGTGGACTATGATGAGACCTTTACTGAGTATGGGGATGGTGACCATTTAGACAATTTTTGCCCTTGCTACCTTCTTTGAGTGGCTCGTTTTTCAGATGGCTATAGTTTCACCTTTTCTCAAAATGACGACTTAGAGGAGGAGATGTATGTGGAGCAACCTCGAGGGTTCGAGGATCCAAATTTCAGAGACATGGTTTGTAGGTTGTTGAAGTCTCTATATGGCCTCAAGCAAGCACCTCAAGTGTGGTACCACAAGATAGACTCTTTCTTCCTACGACACTCCTTTCAATGTTGTTCTACAAACCCAGATTTTTCTTTTTAGAGTGAGGGAGAAATGGTGATTCTTGTTATCCTCTATGTGGACGATCTTGTGATTACAAGTAGCCATGTTGAGCACGTCCCTTCTACTATGGAGACCTTGGCTAAGGAGTTTGAGAATAGATCTCTCCTTGGTCCACTACTTTGTTGGATTGGAAATATGACAAACATAAGGGGGAATATTTCTCTCCTAGGAGTGTTATATCCGAGAGTTGTTGGAAGCATTTGGTATAACAGAGTGTAAACCTATCTCAACCCCTCTGGATCCGAATTAGAAGTTGTTATAGTATGACCCCTCAGATGTCGCAGATTCTACAAAGTATTAGAAACATGTCAGTTCTCTTATTTGGGTTTGCCACACCTCCTTTGATGTTAGTTTCTTGGTGGGACTTCTCAGTTATTTCATGTAGAGGCCCACCAAAGTCACATATAGAGCATGCTCTTTGGACTCTGCGTAAAGGCGACATAGTCATTAGGAATTCATTATGTGGCTAGAGGTACACACTTAGAGATCATTTTATGAGGATGGAGACTGATTTTGATTGGGGTGGATATCTAGATGGATGAAGTTCAATTATAGGTTACACATTTTATTTTGGGTCAGGAGCAGTTTTATGGAGCAGTAAGAAATAGCCTATAGTGATCTTATCCTCCACATAGGTAGAATACATGGCTGTTTGCAATGCTACATGTGAGTTAGTGTGGTTACAGAGGCTATTTTTGGAGATTGGATTTCCCTAGTAGACAACCACGATGTATTATAACAACCTGAGTTATATATCTATTGCAAGGAACCCGATGTTTCATGCCTGGACCAAGCATATAGAAATAGAGTACCATTTTGTTTGTGAGAAGACCAAGGAGAGCCCTATTCGACTAGAGTATATTCCAACGTCAAATAACCATTTTAATATCTTCACTAAACCTCTTTCAAAGGTGACATTATCCTCTCATGCCAGCTCCCTTGGACTTGTTTCCTGCCCAAGAGCTGGGAGGGGGTGTTAGAGTTTACATTCCTATCTGATGGTTGCTCTAGTATCTCCCAAGAGAAGATTAGGGAGTATGGGCTATTTTGTGGATGTGACTAGCCATACCTGAGGTAGATGTACCCTTTCTTAGTGATGCACTCAACTGCGTTGCCCACTCGCTAGGCTGGCATGAGGTGGAACCCCGTTCCTAGGGTTTCTCGAGGTCAAAGTCTCGAGTGTTCTGCAGATTTGCTACTAAATATGTGTTTCAGATCCCTTTTAGTGAGTTTACATATGTATTAGCATTTGAAGGCCTTTTATTAGGATTGTGGGGTTTCAAGCTAGGTAGGAAAATTTTGGGAATTGCCTTTATATGCATCCCCCCCCCCCCCTCGGTGCTTCTTGGCATGCTTTTGAGTGCAGCGTTTCAACATTTGGGTACACACACACTCTCTCTCTCTCTCTCTCTCTCTATCATTTTTATGTGTGAAGTCTCTCTCTCTCTCTCTCTCTCTCTCTCTCTCTCTCTCTCTCTCTCTCTCTCTCTCTCTCTCTCTCGTGTTTTTCCATAGTGATCTCAATTCCTCTTTGTAGAGCTCCCTCTCCTTGCCATGTAGACACCCTACACTTGCCGTGTTTGCTTACAAGTGGTTTTTGTTCTCATACATTGGGTGGCTCATGCTAGGGTACAAGGAGATATATCACAAGAGGTCCGGATTTCTTGGTCCCGAGAGGAGGTTTGCTAGTGGTTACAGATGAGATCATTACCCGATTTACCCTTTTTTGTTGCACCTTTGACAAGTCCCCCAATAATTTATCCTAAACTTATATGTAGGGAGTAGGACATAAGTCACACTGAAGGATGAGGGAGAAAAGGAAAAGGATATGAGATAGAGATGTATTGGAAGGAGGGGAACATACATTCTTTGCATAGAGTCTATGGTTAACACAAACATCCACTGGTATTGGAGAGAGAGTTTGATAAATACATGAGTCGAAAATATTTATTGCACAAGATTTGCAATTCCCATACGATTTCAAATGAAAGTTACTCTTTGGTATTACAAGACATAGACACTTTTTTTTAAAAGCACCTCAAGTTTAAATGTATTCACATGCTGCCATCAAGGATAATCTAATGAGTACATTTTTATTTTGTTCTTTCTTAAGATGTTAGGGTTGTTTAAGGTTTAGAAATAAGGAGAATCCCATTAAGATGTAATGATATGAACTAACATACTTAACCATAGTGTGTTTTAAAACAACAAGACAAAGCCTTCTATGTAAGGTGTGTGGAGGGTGTGTGTGTGTTTGTTGGGGGGGGGGGGGGGGGTTGGTCATAATTAACATAAACTGATCATAAATAGGGTTTTTTAAGAAGTTCCACTCCCGAGTGGCATACCCTTTTCTACAGGGACTGGATCCCACATGATACAAATAAGATGTGTAAAAAAATACAAACATATGGGTGGTCTTACCATCTCACTCACTAGTGGTCAAAGTGTCTAAACCCAATTTTCAAATGAAATATGGCTCTTTATGGAATGGAATAATATTTGAGAATAGTCTCAAAGACTTATACAAGTGGAAGCAATAGATGTGCTCATTAAATGTGCTTTTACACAATGGTGTTTTGGTTTACAATTTGACTAACACTATTTTTATGGACCTTTTCTTCCCTTTGTGTTTTGCTATGGGTTCACAAAGGAAACTAATGCCTTACAATGGTTGGATCTTGGTCATGCAAACTCTCAACATTGTGGAAACGGGTAGGGTAGTTAACAGTAGAAGGTGGCAAGTGATTCCATGGAGAGAGATAAGAAAAGAGAGGATGCGTTGACATTGCATCTTTTGTTCCGAGAAAAAGAACCTTCTATTAGTTAATAAAATTGCCCATAGGGCTTCAACCACCTCTACTAGAGAGGGCTACATCAACCATAAGGGGAGACTCTCCCAATGAGAAAATAGCATATGTACAATGAGGGCTAAATCAAGAGATGGAAGGATGGAAAAGCCACATAGGTGGACGGTAGTGCCATCTGAGCTCACCCCGGACCATGTTGAAAAAAGGTACAAGGCACCAGTGTCGAAGGAACTCCTCTCTGCGCATGTGGTCGAAACTACCCAAAAGTCTCTTGAACTGTCCCCTAAGAGTATGGATCAACTCCAGTCAAAAATCTCAATTAGTCTCCATTGGTGGCACAAGGCGCGCCTCGAATATGAGGAAGCAGCGGACCCGCCAAATGAACCAGTGTCACGCCATAGACAAGCTCCCAACACACCTCTCTCTCACTGCACCACTCCTTTGGGTAAGCTCTGTAGCAGACTAGAGTGTAGGTTGACCCCCCTATATCACTATCATTCTGCTAGTGGAGGATAGCTCAAACTGTAGTGCAGGTCCTATAAGAGTAGACCAAGAAGCTGCCCTCCAAGTGTACTATCATGCTATGGAAAGAGCTAGGATCATACAAAGGGCCCGAAGCTAAACCCGCTGAGTCATAGAGAAGTCCATAGACAGTGACGCTGACTCTCCAAAGGATGGTCACAAGCTGCACATGCTCTCGAAAGGCCACTATGTACCGGCTTCCCACTGTTGTAGCTCTATGTGTAACTAGCCACTGGAACAAAGTGACTCGCTGCGGCTGTCTGGTGTCCCACAACCTTGCCCAAAAGGCTGACAAGAACTCAGCTGTGAGACCCTCCTCATGCCAATGAGGTGTTGCAGTAAGACAAGCCTCTCTCCATGCTGCCAGTATGTGACGTCCCAGTCAAACAGTGTACTGGAAGAAAGAGACTCATGGATGGTCGATTGAGGAGAAAGGGTCCCTCCAAAACCACTCTCCAGGATCCCACTACACTCGTGCTAGTGGATAACTCTTCCAAGCCCAAAGCCTCCAATGGCCTTTGTCAAGAGCGGCTGGGTCAGGATCAATGACACAAGTCCTCCTGCAAATGTCCACTACTCGGATCCTCTAAAAAAAACACTCTGCAACCTGTGGAGCCTCTATTGAGACTCTGTGTAGTCGACCCTTGCCCTGAAATTCAAAGAACATGGAGGGTACAGTCTCTGAGAAAGCTTGAACTACTATGATGACCTCCAGTTGCGTGAAGGCCCCCATCCATCTAGGAGAGGATGTCTCTAGAGGTCCTGACACATGCTCTACACCCCTCTCATGCCCTGCAGAGCTGGATGCTCTGCAACTCCTCTGGCAAACCTGAGAACTGAAGCCAGTCACCTAAAGTGCGTGCTGGACCCTCTTCCATGGGACCCCAAGAAACATGAGGCCTACTACCAACCAAGTGGCCTCTCTAAGTGCTGACCATGGGGTTCCACCAAACAAGGGACTGTCTCAAGCGCTCGTCCGTGTAGGTGGACTGGTGTTGCTCTAGGCCCCTCTGCAGCTGCTCCCAAGAGCGAAGCAGGCTCACAACAAAACGATCCTCCAATCTTTAGCTCAGACCAACTCTGCGCATCTCTGTAAGATCCATCTGATGGAAGGTCTCCAAGGGCCTCTTGCATGAGGCTCTCGAGCTCTAAGTGGCTGAATCAAAAACTCCTTCCAGGGATCCTCCCCTGCTAGAAGCAATTGCCTGAAACTTCCCAAGAAGGGCTCTGCTCTGCTGTGTTGGGTCTATGTTCCCCAACCCCCCCCCCCCCCCCCCCCCGAGAACAAGGTAGAGTGAGGACCTGCGAGGCTTCTTTGGTACGGGCTCCCTGACCAAAAAAAGTTCCTGATTAGCCTTTCTACCTGGTTGATGCTTGAGCTCGAAAAGGTCCAACAAGATGTAATGTACCACATAGTAGCTAGAAACACCTGGTTGGCCATCATAACTCTACTTTCCAAAGAGAGTCATGCCGAGCTCCAATGTAGAAACTTCCTCTTGATGGACATGAGGAGGGGAGCAATATGTTGCTCAAGAGACAAGTCTAGGCCAACATGGTAGCCCAAGTAGCAAGTTGCAGACCCTGGGGGAATCCATCTAAAACCCTCACCTAGAAGCCAATTAGGCGTAGGAGCATTGTCAACCCAAAAAGCCACTGTCTTCCTTTAGTTGATCAGTGCACCTGATGCACGACAAAATGTGTCTAGAGCTTGCTCACACCTAAGCAAGTTGGCCTCCCGGCCCTCCAAGTACAAAGCTGAGTCGTCTGCAAACTCAACATCTAGTAGCTTATTGCCCCAAATAGAGAGGCTAAGCCATGCCAACCAACCTGCTGTGAAACCAAGAATCTGCTCATCGCCTCAACATATAACAAAAAGATGAAGGGGGCGAGAGGGCAACCCTATCTAGCTAAGCATGTGAGCATAAAATATTCTCCTCTACCTCCTCCCAAAAGCACCTAGCATGTGCACGTCTATAGAGAGCTCACACATCTCTGATCCAAGCATTTGAGAAGCCCATCCTATGTAGAGTACCGTCAAAGAAGTCCCAGTCAACTATGTCATAAGCCTTCTCAAAATCGAGAAGAAGTATCACCAGATCCCTCGAGGGGGGCACATTTATAATTTTGTGACTATCACGTGAGTGCAGTTGAAGCGGTTATTAAATTTCATTTTTTCTCACATTTTCACATACTGAAGGGTACCATAAAATGGAATTGAGAGAAAAAATTACAGATTGTGTAGGAAAAGGGTGTATTTATTTCTGAAAAATTCACAGATAAGGAGTTCTAAAAATAGTCCCTGAATGCATGTGATATACACGATTTATACATAGTGACCCCCTCGAGCTAGATCCTCACCTCAAAGGTGCCCGAGGGCAGACGCCTCCCAAAAAGTGAAGATGTTGTCAAGGATATTGCGCTCCTTGATAAAACCTGTCTAGGTCCCATGTATAATGCTCTCTAGAATTGGTTGAATCCCAAACTTAGAGCCTTGGATAAAATTTTGTAGGCTGAGTTGGGGATGGTGATGGGTAGCCACTGCTGAATCTCATCCAAGGAGCAAGCCTCCTTGGGAATGAGGTAGATTAAGCCCTCACTCATGCTATTAGTCATCTCTCCTGTGTGCAAGATGTACTGAAAAGCGCTACAAAGGTTTGAGGCAAGCAAGTCCCAATACTCCAAGAAAGAAATGGGAGTCAAACCATCCTCACCGAGACAACTACCTTATGTAAGTGCTTTGAGGGCCGCATAGAGCTCCTCTAGCTGAAGAGGCAGCTCAAGTCTCTCGCGCATCTCCTTAGTCAAAAGACAAGGCATCTGTGCCCAAACATTCTCTCTGCATGCATCCTGACGCTCTGACTCAGGCTCTGCTGACACTAACTCACAATAAAATTCAGTAGCAAGTGCACACATATCCTCTGGCTCTTAAGCATCTGACCTGTCAGGTCTTCTCAGCTGGATGACACTGGTGTGCGCATGACGGGGTCCCACATACTCAAAGAACGCCCTAGTTACTCTGTCACCCATCTGGGTCCACTGAGATGCCTGTCGATGGAACGCAAACTCATGACGTTAGCAAGCTCTTGGTGAGCCTATTGCAACTGCTCTTCCAACCAAGGTTTGTTTGGGTGCAGCTCTTGCATCCTCTGCAAGGAAGCAACACCCCATTGGAGATGGTGCTCCTCCTCCCTTGTTGCAGCCGGGCGGGCTGTAGACTCCTAGAGGAAGAAACGACTAAGTTGAGCAAGTCCAGAGGCTACTCTGCCAGCAAGAGAGCCCAATTAGGAAATAGGGCGTAGCTAAATAGCTATTTGACTAGCTTACTTAATGGAGAGAGACAAATTTTCACACACGAAAGATTATAGATTAGCGCGAGAGAGAGAGAGAGAGAGAGAGAGAGAGAGAGAGAGAGAGAGAGAGAGAGAGAGAGAGAGAGAGAGAGAGAGAGAGAGCACAATATACGTGGTTCACCCAATGTGGGCTACATCCACGGGAAAGCAGCCACTCAATGGATTTAGTACTTCAAACAAGAAGTAGGTTACAAAGGGATTATACCCTTAATAGAGCCCCTGTCTTGCTTCAATCTCACCACCTCAAACCCACCTTGTTGAATCAATTTCACACTCTGAAATGTGTGTAGAAATAGCCTCCTTTTATAGGCCAAAAGGGCTACCCTCTCTCATGAGAGGCAGTCGTGTGTAAGCCGCCCTTGTGTAGACAAGTCCAAATGGACTCTCCAATCCGCCCATGTGCGGCCGCCCTTGAGAAGACAAGTCCGACTTTGAAATCGACCACCGGCCATTGACTTCTGACCACCGGCACCCGCCCACCGGCCAAACAGTAGGTTGTTTGGCCAACCGGCCAAACAACCTACTGTTTTTCGACCACTTTTCGGCCGCCGTCCGGCCATAATATTCCGGGTGGAGACTGGCCATGAAAATATTGGTTTTTGGCGAGTTATTTTTCTTCACACACGATGGCTTCTCCTCATAACAAGGGCTTACAAATGTGCATTTTTAATACAAAATTACAAGGGGTAAATTAGGATCCATACTTAACAAGTCCTGTGTGTCTAAGCCCTTTGTCGAAAGAGCCACCACTCGATCTCTGAGCTGTGAGTCCAACAAGATCTTCTCAGGTATGCGTAGCATCGTGCTCCCCCTCCTCTGTCTATTTTTTACAGTGAGGATCACAAGTGCATGGTCCAAAAAAGATGTTCCATCAAAAATGCAAATTGACCCACCCAAGTCACATATGTGTTCACTAGCGTAGTAGAGATCTATCCGAGGTAGATTCACTCCTCCAACTCTGCTGTCCGAGCGAGAGAAGACCAAGCTTTCAAGGGGCCTCACAAAGCAAGAGTGGTGCCAAACATCTGAAACCCTCAAAGTCATACATAGCCTCTCCCAAGCTATCAACTCAGCTCAGTGCATAGTAGCATGGCTACCTCCAATTCTGATAGACGGGTCCTCAAGCATGTTGAAGTCACCCCCAATGCACCATTGCTCTGCATGCGGCAGAGACTCTACAATGTGAGACCAAAACTCTGCACATGCACTTGCCACATTGGGTGCATATATGTCCTTGAAGCCCAAGAGGGAGCCCTAAACCTGCATAGTAATCCACTGAGCCTTGCCAGGCACAATAATACCTCTGCCCACAATGGCCTGCTTCCAAGAGTCCACAATAGTCATACATACCCCTCCCTTGATACCACCAGGTACAAATGCAGCTGATCCAAATGTCTCATATCGCCCACGCAAAAGCTGACCACATCGTCTAATGCATCTCTCACAAAGATGATGCTCTTGCAGCAATCTCTCTACCCACAAGGCATCACTAAACCTCCTAACACAATCGACCCCATTGGCACTGAAACTGGGGCCTACCTAATTCCTGCACGTTCCATGAGACAATCCTCTAGGAATACAATCTTGAAAGAATTGATGCTGCAATAGCAGCTAACCGCGCTATCTTTGAGGCTGGCTTGATGGAGAATAATCCGCATCCGAGCATCCCCGAGATAGGCGTGACTACATAGAATGCCCAACCCAGGCCCAAGAAGAGCGTGTTGTACACATGGAAACCTCCTCTGTCAAGGAGTCCTCATGTATGTATACATAGCATGGTGGGCTCTGTGTGTAGCAAAGAAGTGTACCACAATGTGTCTACATCCTACCGTGTCTGGAGGTGTCACTGAGAACTTGGCCAATGGCCACAAAGTTTGCAATAGATCTTTAACCCAAGGTCTCTCGTTTGGTGAAACTCGAGGGCCTGTGCTTGCAGCCAATCCATCATTGAGTCTAGAGTCCACTCATACTAGTCCCTGCCACATAAGGGAAAAGAGAAACCAACCGATGTGTCCAAGGCCTCTATCCCTCTAGTTGCAAGAAACAATCATTGAACTCTGAAACAAGCCACCTCAAAGTCTGGTGAAGAGTCACCAAGAAACCATGTGAAGCTGTAGGCAAAGAAGTCCCACCTACAATGGATGTTGAAGCTCATCATTCCACAAGGATCTGTTGCAAAGGGAGTCATCTGCACAAGAAGGGGGTTTCGCATGAAAGGTTGTCCCTCTCTTGCCAAGCGACTCGTGGAAAATGCACTGCCTAGAGATCTCCCAGTAGTCGAGGAAGGTCCTGCCCTATGGGTTGGTTGTGGGGTAGGAGCGAGACGAGATGTGGAAGCAGGGGGGCTAGTGGGTGGGGATGGAGGGGGGAGAGGGGAGGAGGGGCTATCGATGGTGAGGCTAAGGTGGAGGGTGGAGCCGGGCCTCGTCCTGTTGAAGAGGGTCGAAACGATTTCCTGTGGGAACCCACTGCTGCTCGCCTAGAGTGGGGCGACCACCCAGAGGGCTTGAATAATGTGGTGGCCCCTATCAACACCGACCACGGACTTGCTGCCAGCCCTCCTCTACCTGGGTCCCAGGTTCAGAGGGTGAATCTGTCTGAGTACCCTGTGCCTCTTTCTGCTAATGATGGCCAGCCTTAGGAGACTGGGGTTGAGTTTGAGGTGAAGGTCGGGCCTGCTCTGTGGACATGCCTTCGCAAGATGGCCCGTTTTTGGACAAATGAAGAATTGATTTGAGAAGCACGAATACTCCACACTCTGGTGGAGCCAACCACCACTCACCTGAGGTAGTAGAATGACCTTTGAGAGGGTATGGGTGTCATGAACCAAAACACGTACTGTGGTAATGCTAGATGCCTTCCTTGCTACAGAGGCTGCCGTGCGAGGTGTCTCCAGGACAGTTCCAATCTCTAAGCCTATCCTGGATAGGAACGAAAGGTACTCCCTCCACATGATGGGGAAGCAGGCTGAGATGTGAAGGTCTGCCTTCTTGATAAGAACTTCAATAGCTAGGTCAAAACCATCGCGCCCACTGGCAAAAATGAGCTCGGACTACTTAGATGGCCAAGGGGCTCATTGCAATGACCTGGGACGCCATCTCGGGGGTCTCAAACTCTGTTTGGTTATAGCCACACCCGAGAAGCTGAACGTCAAGGATCTTGCCCACCTCTGCTTAAAGGATAGCTTGGAGGAGATCACAAACCTCTCCTCTGCTAGGTGGGGTGCCGATGATCTTGCAGATGATGGAGATCACTTGGAGGCTCTCCACCTTTGCGGTTAGGCTCGCTTGCTCTGTCGGATGGTGGGCTCTGCAAGATCGGGCGAGGGGGCTTCTGGAGAGTCCCTCTGGGACGGGGCATGCGCCTCCATCTCTGTATACTGCTGTAAATGCTACGGATGAAGAGGACCAGACGATGATGGTTTTTGAGATAGCTCCGACGGTGAAGGTCAAGCCATCAAAGCAGAGGAGTCAGCGGAAACCCAAGCCATCGGGGGGGCACAGGAAGGCAGCATGCGGGCGGGCAGTCTGGCAGCCAACATGAGGGGAGCGCAAGGGGGGTGGGGCGAGGGAGCAGCGCGTGGGCACGAGGGGGAGCAAGGGGGCAGTGCGAGGGGGGCTAGAGCAAAGGGGGGGCAACGCGAGGAACGTAGGGATGGGGGCGGGATAGTAGCATCAATGATTTCTCCTTTCTTTGGATTTCATAATAAGGAAAATGTTCCTGAGCACTAGAAAGACAGCTTCGAAGTTACTTAACTTTCTCTTAGCAAAATCCTTGACATTGCATCTTATCTCTCTTTGCGATGTATCATAAAATCTGATATCTAATCGATCCAAATGATTTTCTCATATTACACTGATCATTTAATGTGGGAGAATAAACGAGAACAAGGGTTAGGATATAGACATGTTCTTATAGATCTATCTCAACAAGGTTTCCAATGGTAAAAGGGCCCAAATCAGAGACCAATGGAACATAAATGGAGCATAAAGACCTTAGGGTTAGCTTCATTGAAGACCTCCAATAGTTAGTGTTAAAAGTCCTTTGACCTTAGGTAAGCTAGGGCTATGCTTGAGGTGGGAACCCGGCCCAAGCTTGAGGTGCTTGTCATGCTTGATGACTGAGATGCTTGAGATGCTTGATGATTGAGATGCTAGGGTTGTACTTGAGGTGGGAACCAAGCTCAAGCTTGAGGGGCTTAAAGTCTGTGCTTGTGGTGAGAACTGGGCCCAAGGTTGAGGGGCTTGAGGTGGCACAAAAGTCAAAGCAAATCCCTACAAGGAGGTGGTGAGCCATGCAAGAAGGGGGAGTGGTTGCTTGACCACTCTCTCTCCCAAAGGGCACCCCTTGCCCAAGAGGCAAGTAGGACACATGTCAAGCCCCTAGCTAAGTTACCCTCATGGTGTGCCTAAAGCCTATGGTTGGCCTTCCAAGGGGTCCAATGATAATTTAGTGGGTTTAATTGATTGTTTTAGCATTTATCAAACCCTCTCTCTCAAAGGGGAAAGGGGGACACTTGTTCCAAGGCTACCCTTGTTGCTTGGTATGACTCTTGCTTGTGATTGGCTAGGCCTGGAGGGGTCCAATGAGCTTCAAGCATGAGCTACAAGGGGGGGTCGACCAAAGCATGCTAGGGGGTTGCTTGAGGGGTATTCTCTCCCACACTTACCAAACACATACTCTCATTGTGTATTGTGCAAAGTGCAAGAGCTCCCTCTCCTTCTCCAAGCAAGTAGAGAGGTTGAGAGCCTACACTAACACTCTTGGCGATGGAATGCAAATCCAACCAAGAGCTATGCTTCAGTGCTTAAGCTTGCCATCTTCTCCATATTAATTACTATGCTATTATGTATGCTAGCAAGAAGAGTGATGATAAGTGAGGAACTAGTTCTTTCTTCTATGAAATGTTTCTTCTTCCTCTTCCCTACCCTCCTTCCCTGCTAGCTCTCTCCACCTTTGAAGGTCTTGGGACTGAGGCTTGGGATAGTTAATGCTTTCCACAAAGTTTATGTTATGCTCGTGATGCATGAAGCGTTCCATCTTCATTGCATCACCTAGGTCACAAGGAACACAAATATGTATTGTAACAAGTCTCTCTTGATGGGAGAAACTATAATACAAATGCCTGTTGGAGGGGGGACCGGCTCCACATAAATCCGGTGCTCAAATGTTGTCATGTTCTCTAAAGTCTCTCTCTTGCCAAAGTATTGTTCATGCGAAGTTAACTAAATGCTATGTTTTGTTGCTACCATCAACTAAGTTCACCCGGTATGCTCTCAAAGTAATTTCCCAAAAGTACTGTCTCTAATTTCCGCTACTCTCAAAGTTAACATGCCATTTACATTAGATGGTGATTCCATGGAGAGAGATAAGAAAGAGATGATGAGTTGACATTGCATCCACGAAAGAGAGCAAAGGCTCTTGCCACATCTCTCAAAAACGAAGAAAATCTAAAAAGACTGCGACAACGAGCATTTTCACTTAAAGTTTGTTCCTTGCATATTTGTGCAACTATGTTGATTGTCCTTAAGCCATCGTAGTCTACATCTGGTATCACAACATGGGTTAGTTGGCTAGGTAGGGATTTGTGGGAGTTGAAGGTCTTATGATCAAATAGAGGAGGCTCAAAACCCCTCGCTTGGGTAAAGAAGCCATGAACACGTGGTGCTCCAGTAATGCATATCACGTCCAAACACACACACACACACACACACACACACACACACAAAATTGTTGATAAGTTTGTATGGCACCCTATTCACACCTTCGGCAAGACATTTCAAGCTCACGAGTCACCACCCACTATAGCGGGGATAATGCGTCCTGCTCTCTACAGTGGGTGCTCCTCAGTGCAATGTGCGTGAGATCTCACTCCAACAAAATGAAAACGTAGAAGACAGTGAATAACAAAGCAACAACACCACGAATCAATAGTGGAACTTGAACAACATGAACATTGACTAACTCAAGGAAACCAGTACAAGCTCTAGCATGGCAGCACACTTACCTCCAGTCTAGAACTCACGAATACAATGGGTGTGTCGAGGCTCAAATGTGCAGGGATGGTGTAGACGTGCATGTGCATAAACTCAAGATGCTAGACTCAAGATGAATGACAATACGAAGTAGGTGATGATACTAATAACTCCAAACAGCTATGGATATATACAACTATAAAGAGCCACCAAGGGCTCACAAATATCCAATCCAACAAAGTCTATCTCCAAATTGTGGTCGTGGTGGTCTGGCCTTGCGTCGGCTAGACGACCACCCGTATGCCTATCACGTGTCACTGCCCACGCGAAAGTCCGTTTAGTGTGAATCCCGGCCCAAGTGCAACTAACTGCTTGTCTAGAGCTTGTGACACTGTAGCCCTGCTACACCCACACAATGGTGTATGGATCAACCATCAACCACTTTTAATAATGTTTTGCATGCGTTCACATAATAGTTGCCCTTCGATATTCATTACGGACAACTGAGGCTCGCGTGACCATTTCCTTACTTGGCTGAACCGCGGGACTTTTTAGTATCTTTTACAGAATGACGTAATGATCTTAAAATTTTGACTTCTGAGAGTCGGAATCTTCATAGTTGACCAGAGCAGTGGCCGAGGCCCGAGGCCCCGAGCGCCTGACAGTGAGCACCTTGAAGTCAGCGCATCGAGTTGGAGAGAGAAAGACAGTTCAGGAACGCTTGAGCGCGGGTGTGATTCTTTGTTGCAGACATGAAGCTCCTACCAAGAGAGAGGGAGAAGCTCGGGCTACATGAGGCTGGATTTATTGCTCAAAAACGACTAGCACGAGGACTGCGGTTGAACTACACAGAGGCGGTCGCCCTTATAGCTTCTCAAGTAAGCTTGCTTTTCCCCCTTGTCGCTTGCTTGCATGGATAGAGTGCTAATATCATATATGAGGCTGTATTAGATATATGGAAAAAGCCAGTAAACAACAAATACTGTGAATGTAGCTTGACCCAAAAAACACAAACAAAGATTTCCGATCAGGAAGCCTGACAAAACAAGGATACTTCCACCCCAAGTCGTGCACCGACGCTTGGGACCAGCAAAAGGGTAGCTATGCTGATATGGCAGCATGCTATCTATTTAATTTTTTAAGGTACAGAATGTTAGTGCCAACAAGATCCATTTCACAATGACATGACACAAGCCATACACGTATCGGATGATGAACGGGGCAGCAACCGGTGCAATGACAACTGTCTCCATGAGTGGACAGTTACCTGACTTTGCTCCCCTTGTCAAAGGTCTTGCTCTAGATCAGCCACAATCTGCCAGATAGCCCTCTCCAAGAGTGGATATAGTGAGCCGAACCTCCGACACACACTGCAAGCATGGATAGAGAGACGAGGGGAAGGGGTGATCCCTACAAAGAGAAAATGCTCAAACTGGAAGCGCAACCTCAACTTCAAACTGAGTGAAAACAAGAACGTGAGAGTACAGCCATGTCATCTAGCTGTACGACCATGATAGCAGTCCCCCCCCCCCCCCCCCTCTCTCTCTCTCTCTCTCTCTCTCCAGTTCGTGAGCTCTCTCCCTATCTTTGTCTTCATTCCTCAGTCCAGCAGCAAGATGCCATGCCATTCGAAGTTGCATGAAACATTTCCAAACGAGAACAATAACCTGCAAAGCACACCTTGAAACTGTTAAGAGTTTCACCTCTTGTTCGTGGCTCTGGTACCTCCTAGTAGCAGATTAGTGAACGAGGGCTGTTTTGTGGCCATGCCTGGCCGCATGAGAGGTAGACATATCCGAGTTGGCTTGTTGAGCCATGTATGCGCCCATCATGTAGGATATAGCTAGAGGCAGGTTTTCCTTGGCTTGTTGAGCCATGTATGTGCCCACCCACTAGGTTGACTAGAGGCAGGCCCCTGTTCTTAGGCATATCTAGGGTTAGAGCATGTGTCTTTTCATGCTATTGTAATGCGTCAATTGTTTCATGATGCGGCATAAATGTGCCTCATTTATCCTGAGATGTTAGACTTTCAGAGTTGACATGGCATTTTCATATATAGGGCAGCCCCCTATATATTAGGTTGTGGGCTGAGTCCGGCATGGAGCTATAGGGTCTCAAAATAGCACAATGCTGGCGGTAGCATACATGCATGAGAGAGAGAGAGAGAGAGAGAGAGAGAGAGAGAGAGAGAGAGAGAGAGAGAGAGAGAGAGAGAGAGAGAGAGAGAGAGAGAGAGAGAGATGAAAAATGAAATAAAATGTTAATTAACACCTATGAGACCAAAAAGTTACAATGAGGTGAATCTAATACAATGTCTTAGTACCAAAAATAAAAAGGTACTGCAAAAGGGGTACTATAGAATCCTAAACTGCTAGATGTGAACTAAGCAGCTAGCTGGAACTGTGTAGGATATGAGTAGGGGGGTGAAAGTAGTGACTGAGCACTAATGCAACACAATGTGGGTGTGTGTGTGGGGATATAATTGGTGAGAGCTGATACAAAGGCTGGTACAAGATGAACAGGGTGTACAATTTTCAAAAGAGCTAAATCATAGGAAATCCATCATCGGTCGTTGGCGGATCTCATCAATCTCCTCCATGGTAGTAGTCTGACTGGGTGTTGTGCATGTAGGGCCAAAGTGATCCGAATCTTTTGATGCAGCCTCCGTCGACGGTGTGTAGTCCTTCGTAGTCGTGGGCGTCTGGATCTCCCTAGCTCGGTCGCTCAATTAATCAGCGTGCCTCTCGTATGAGGAGATTGTGAGCTCTACTGTGGTAGCTGCTCCTCCGGGTGCCCAGTGTCCGCTCTAAAGAAGTCTGTGACTCATCTCTGAGACTAGCTAGACTCCTCTCTCATTAGGCTCTCTCTGTGTCTACGCAGCTCAAGCAAAAACCGTCAGACAGCTTTGGTCCTCATACCCGATGAGTCTAGAGAGTGGTCCGAAGCCCTCTCTGAACAGGCAATGAAAGCGGCCTCGTATCTCATAGCAAACTGGGCAGTGGCATGTGTAGTGCAACTTTGTCTCAGGCTCTATGTGACATAGGGGACATGTCCTCACCTTTGTTGGTACTCCCGTGTATCTACCAGTCTTGATTGCCAGTCTTGACCCGGAGCTGGTGTGAAGATGTGCGTATTTGGCCAATAGCACATCGTATCCCATGAGATAAGTGGGTGTCCATGTATCTGTGCCTCGTTACAAAACCATCCTCAATAAGCTGGAGAAGATGCTCTCTATAGAAAGCCATCTTCGTACCCAGCTCTTGTGCTGGCTGTATCCAAGTCCTCTAGATATATAGCTCAGTCAGGTCTTGGTGGATGAGTGTGGTGATCTTGGACTGTGTAAGAGTGAGAGAGGGTGCATCCAATGAGTACTGGAATCTGTCCATGCTGAACCCATGTAGCTGAAACCATGATGTCATCTCCCCATACTAGTATGTTGTATCTCCTTGCATAGCTAACTGCTGAGAGGACTCAAGTGCTAGGCGGGCATATCTGAAACCGGCCTGTAGGGCGGTGGACTTTGGCTTTCACCCGATATTCTTTACTTTACTTTAGATTTTCACACACAGAGAGAACTTTGCAAGGGTAACCTGCGACGGGAATTAACACTTAAAGCACACACATGGCTCGGAAGCTAGAATGCTCCGAGCAGATGCCGACAACGAGTTGGCCCCAAAATTGGTGCCCCTTTCGGTATTTCTTTATTCTATAAGAGGGTATATTACAAAGAAGAGTCCTGGGAATTCTTTACCTGTATCCAGCTAGATACCACCTGTTTTTGCAAAATTTCGGTAGCATAACAGCCCCAAAACTTGCCCGAAACCAATTATCCAACTGGAACTCACTTCCATTGACATAAACCCTCTCTTTTCTGCCCAAAAACAGTAAATTCAGCACGCTGTATTTACTGGTTTTTTCATAGTTACCCGGAACGCGGAACGGGAACGGTGACGGGATCCCCCCCGGAACGGGAGAACGGTGAGGGGTATGGAACGGGAACAGCGCGGAACGGGAGGCATAAAAACACCCAAATAATGCAATTTCAAGCTCTGTGTGATTGAATATAGTAGTGTTAGAGTCCTTTGACTCTAAGACCCACAAAACACTTGATTTGAAGACCATTCAACCTTACTATGGCCAATGTGTGTTGTATAGGCTTGAGAGCTTGAGGGGGGAGGGACGCGCAGAGAGAGAGAGAGAGAGAGAGAGAGAGAGAGAGAGAGAGAGAGAGAGAGAGAGAGAGAGAGAGAGAGAGAGAGAGAGAGAGCTTAAAAGTGGGAGACTGGACTCTCGAGAGAGCTTGAGAGAGAGGGGGAGAGGGAGCGAGCCTTGTCGACTCTAGAGTCTAGACTAACAAGGCTAGAGCTTGAGAGTCAAGACTCGAGACTCGAGAGGGTAGAGCTTGAGCTTTCACCGTTTAGAGCTTGTGTGCACTGTGAAGGTAAGGGGTGGGGGGAAGGGCATTTAAGAAGGGGGAGCCTCACAAGATAAAGCTCAAAAATCTAGAAATCTGCCATTCCCAGCCGTTCCGGGCCGTTCCGAGCTGGCCGTTCCGGTACCAAAACCCCCTGCGGAACGTCTGGCCGTTCCGGGCCATAAAACCCTCCGGAACGCCGTTCCGGCGTTCCCAGCCCATAGGGAGGCGTTCCCTGGTAACTCTGGGTTTTTTCCCTGTTTTCAGCCCTAAACAGTCCATGGACTGTCCTCTAACAATGGGGCACTATTCCCAATGGTTATGGCATCCGTATGGCTGAAAAACAGTCCAAATTCAAAGCATAACCAGCGCTGAAAACCCACCTGTACGGTGAGGTTATCACCCTCACCGGTGCCTGATTTTGGAGCAGCAGTTAGCTACTCCTGTTCCTGCTCAGAGAGGCTCTTGCCTCAGCAAAAACGCATATGACCACACAACCGTACATGGGTCAAATGAAAAGCCCTCTTGTGGGTCATCACATTATTGCACGTAGGGAGAGAGAGAGAGCAGTGTAAGGTGTGCAGTGCATGACTTCTTGCACTGCACTGTACATAAGAGGGAAAGCTTGCAGTCAATAGCTCTTAACCTGTGACAAAGACTTGCAAATGAACTCTCCCAACTAGAAATCGAGCGCCCCTTCTTGCTGCAAGAGGAAAGTGCACCAAAATGTGCCACTTGGCACATTTACACACAATTTCCTATTTCGGGGTTGCCGCTTAAAAATCTCCTGACTGTTTGCCTAGTTGACTTTGCAGTAGGGTTCTAAAATGTCCCCCTTGTCATTCCGGAGGTAATGATGCGAACAGATTTCATGGTCCAAAATAGCAGTTCCCTAAATTTTAGGGGATGCTTCAATTAGACTCCCACTGGTCATCTGACCATCTATCCCCACTGGGACCGCATCCAAAAATGCAATGTAGCCCAGCTGTCCGGTACTTTTCTTTGGTGACCCCACCTTGGCACTGTGCCTTTATTGAGTTCACTTCCTAGTATCCACCAACTTGCTAAGTACGACGGGGGGACCTACATGATCTTGAACGGAGCCAAGACATTCTTTTACTATACGAGTTCCAGTGTCGACCAACTCCCCGTTTGCGGGTGAAACTACTTTTCACATTGGTCATACAATGTCTGATCATTTGTAACTTCAAAAAGAGGGTCTCAAAAATTAAACAAAAATCATGCGAAAGAAACCAACAATTAAGGTTAGCAATTGCCACGTCCTCGTGACATACCCCCCCCTTGAAATCGCAAACGTCCTCGATTGCATACCATAAATACATGCCATTGATGTTCTTGTGTTGTTAGCACTCTTTTATCATCGCATGTATCTGCAAGAAAGGTCGTAACACATAGATAGAAATGACTTAATGAGACCTTCATGCTTTGGTCATTTTCATCTATTACACTGAATTCAGATGTACATTTGATGTGCTAGCTCTATCATTACCCCCTCCTTTGCAGACGTTGGGTTGGGGCATATGTAGGCTGTAACCCAAAGGCATCAAGATAAAGCTGCAATACATTTGGTGACTCTGACAATTCATGCTCTTCCATCCACTTTGCATTCATAGGCGGATAATTCTTGAACTTCACCAAATAGCGTCTTGCAACGTGTCCCTTAACTTTTCGGTCCTTATATGCCAAAACTTGCTCAGGTACTAGGATCTCATCAAGTTCCTCAACTTTTGATTGATCCTCGTCTAGCGTATCTTCTGGCACATCACCCATGAAGGGTCTTAGAAGACTCACGTGAAACGCATTATGAATCTTCCATGCATCAGGCAATTTTAGCCTGTAAGCCACATCACTGATCTTATCAAGCACTTGAAAAGGCCATAGTAACGCATACTGAGCTTAGGAAACAGCCGTTCCTTGCCCTTCATCTTCTTTAACCTTGCCTTCTCAAACCTTAATAGAACCCAATCACCAGGTGACAAGAGCAATTCACAACGGTGACGATTAGCAACCTTTTTCTGCTTTACGTGAGTCTTCTCCAAGGCAACTTTAATTTTCTTGTACATTTCATCCATGTTCTCAACATATCGATCTGCCTCAAAGATCTTGTCTTTTGTATGCAAAGTGGGAGGAACCTTTTTGCCGCCTTCAACAATCTTAAAAGGTGCCTTGCCAGTCGACAAATGCACCGTATTGTTGTACGCATACTCAAGCATGGGCAAATACTGTTCCCACTTGCCCTTATTATCTGACACATAGCATTTGAGCAGATCTAAGACAATAGAATTAGCCTCTTCTGTCTGTCCATCAGTTTGTGGATGAAACGAAGAAGAGAATTTGAGCGTAGTGTCCATGTTCTCAAACAATCCTCTCCAAAACAAACTTGTCATGCGAGGATCACGATCATTGACAATCGATTGTGGCATACCATGGTACTTAAACACATTGTACATGAATAAGCGTGCCATCTGATAAGATTTTATCTTCTTCCTTACAGGAATAAAATGGGAATGCTTGCTGAACTTGCAGATAACGGTCCATATACCATCATTCTTTATTGGGGTTCTTGGAAGATCAAAGATAAAATGCATAGCAATGCTTTCCCATGGATTATCTGGAATCTGCAGTGGTTGTACCCTGGTGCCTTTTGTGTCACGTGCACATATAACCCTATGTGCATGTGGACAAGCTACTTTTTGACAAGGGTTCAGTCCGCCTGGATTAGGAAGTGTTCTGGCACTTTTGTGAGTCTGTTCGTAGACCGTGCATGTCTAGACACTTAGAGTAGATGCATATCCTCTGGTTGCACACAACATGATCATCAGATTATAGTCAGAACCCATGAGGAGCATTTTTACAATGCACAGATCTATTTTTCCTATTTTAACCATTTTTCACTTATTATTAATAAGTGACTTTGTTGGGAAACTGGGTAGGGCAATTTGACCAAGTAGGTATATAAGAAAAGCTAGTGCTAGTGTTTTTTGGCAAAAGAGGCAGCAGAGACCACAAGTCTAACAATGCACCTTCTCAGCAAGACCCCCGGGCGGAACTCCTAGCATTTTCAGCCATCAAAATTAGCCTGGCGTTTTCATCAACTGTAGATCAGCCCCAGCGTTTTGCAAGTTGTAGATCAGCCTGGTGTTTGCAGATCTCCTAGCGTTTTCTGCAGCAGATACCGATTTCAGCCCTAGCGTTTTGGGAACAACAGACTAGCCCTAGCGTTTGCAGTTTCCGATGACAGATCTTCTCAGTTGCATCAGCGTTTTCAGTTTTTAGCAGTCCTACTCCGCACCGCAACTCCAAACTTCGCAGATCTCACCTTCTTGCTGCAGATCCTCGCCGCACGGTCAGATCAGCCACCGTTTGTAGATTGAGCCCTGCTAGTCACAGATTTCAGCATCTGCGTTTTCAGCGCGTCGTCGTCATCGCCATCGTCATCGACATAAAGTCAGAATTCAGTAGATACAAGATTTGCAGATTTCAGCCCTTATCGTTTTCAGTTTTCAGCCTGTCTCGTCGTTGTCCTCATTGTCGTCGACATCGTCGGCAAGTCCATTGCATTGTAGAGATTTATGCAATCAATAGTAGACCACTCTCGCCATAAAGAGGGGGGCCTTCGTAGGAGGGTTTGATAACATTCTGGTGTTGTATTCTTCTCTCTCTATCTCTCAGTCTGAACACCTTCATTCACAGTGTTTACCATTTTGTTTGTGATTCTTTGCACTCTCTCACTAAAGGAACGGAAGGCTCTCCCTTCCGTAAATAAAAGATGTAGAGAGCACAACACATTATCTCCGCTACAGGTGCTCTTATTTTTGGCACGCCCGGTGGGACCTCAACTGAAGTCTCACTCCGTTGAGCCTATAGCTCGAGGAACTAGCTGGGTTAAGCTCTCGCATGTGTTGGTCTGCTAGTCTCGACTGCTCTGGTCCAGCTTGGTCTCGTCCAACTTCCCCTCGACGAGCTTGGCCTAGTCCAGCCTAGTCGACCAACTGATGTAGTCTTTCGTCGTGGTCTAGTCACTCGTCTTGGTCTAGTCCCTCGTCCAAGTGTAGCTGAGTGGTCTAGTCACTCGCCCTGGTCTAGTGGAGTCTAGACCAGTGTTCAATAAGTTAAAAGTCTTTGTGCCCAAAGCTTGAGTGGGCTTCTGATTACTTTGCATGACACATACGAGGCAGTCCAAAGATCGACAAAGTCCACTATTGAGTCCTCTGAAGTACTACCATCGGAAGCACCAACTCTTTATGCCCAATAGAAGTCCACTAGCCCCGTTACCCCTACCTTTCTACGCGGCTACCTCCACTCCCTCAACCAGTTCTTCCCCTCCCTGGTCACCTTCCCCAATACAGTTCTCACCCACTGTGTCACAACAACCTCGAGCAACAGTCGCAAGAGCAGATAGCCAAGGAGGAGTTGACAAGCATTTTGGCTAAGGTGAACATCAAGTTCCCGATTTTCAAAGGTCTCTCCATAGAGGATGCAAACGACCTTGCTAGGAGATTTGTATCTCTGTGCAGGGGTCGTAGTCTCAACAGAGAAGACGCCTACATGGTACTCTTTCTATCAACCTTGGATGACTTAGCAGACAAATGGTACTGTGAGTTTTCAAAGAACCACTTTAGGACTTGGGCCATATTACGACAATAATTCTGTGAAGCTTTCAGGCCAAGGGACTTCCAAGAGAAGGTTTTGGATGATTTGGCCAACCTGATGCTCCAGCCAAATGAAACTTTTGCAGAACTCATGACCAGAACCAAGTCTCTGGTCGCTAAGCTTCCTCAGCAACCAAGTGAATTTATGGTTAAGAAGTGGGTGGAGAAGGCTCTTCCCAAAACTTCTAAGCAAAAACTCTGAGAGTCTCCGAACCGACGCCACTCTGGAGGAGTTTGTCGTGGTTGCTACTCGAATAGAAGGGGCAGGCTGTATCCATGTCCTCCTAGTGTCTAATTGAATCAAGTCCCGTCTGATGAACTGAGTGATCTCGGTCCATGTGAGAGACAAGGAGGGTGCGTCCAACGAATACTGGAAAGGGGGTTATCTATCCAAAACAATGGAGCTTGAAGCAAGCTGTCATCTGTTCATACCAACAAGAGGTATCTCCCTGTGAGGCAAGCTGTCGAGAAGCCTCCAAAACTAGATGGGCATATCTATCTTTGGGGAGATCCCAGATACTGTACATGAAAGAAACGATCTCGTAAGTGCCTTGATGACCAGTGGGGAGCAGCGAGCTTTGCACGGATAATCTCATGCGGTACAGAGGCCTTGGCCCTAATCATTTGAGAAATCATAGAGACCAGAGGCCTCTCCATGTACTTCCATCCATCATTACTGCCAGCCCGGCTATGGCTATCCACTGATGGCCCCCATATTTGCACCCCATAAAACATAGCCAATGTGACCAAAGTGTCGAAAAGCCATAGTTTCGTTGGAGGTTCTTGAAACTGAACCTGTGAACACATCCTCTCTATCTTCCCTAAAGCCCCATATGCTCTCGTTAGCCTAGTCTTTTCTGCTCTCCTCAAAGAAAACACTGGGCCACTAAAGACCACACCAAGGTAAGTGTATGCATCTGTATACTCCATTGTCTCTTGACCATATGCAAAAGTAGGTGCAAATCGCGTGACCCACTGTGGTGTGGTGTTGAACACCAGAACCTTGGTCTTGCCAAGGTTCACCGATAAGCCGCTATCACTAGCAAATCTGTGCAACGTATCCAAATGTCGCTGCATTCCCTCTGGTGAATCTGAGATCAACACAATGTCATCTGCATATAGTAGCAATGAGATCCAAGTCCCTGCTAACTGTGCTCCTCTGTTGCCTTCCCTCTCAATGTAATCTGAAACCTCATCCACATAAATACCAAATAAAGTAGGAGAGAGTGGACAACCCTGTTTCACCCCAATAGTGTAGTGAAAAAGCTCAGACACCCCCTCGGGAGTGTTGACTTGACCCACAAATGTCTTGTACAGGGCCATGATCCCCCAAATCAGCTATGTGGGTACACCCATCTCCTGGACCTGCGCATCAGTTGAGCTCTAGGGACTGTGTCGAATGCTTTGCGGAAATTCACGAAAGTACAGTAAATCCTCCTACCACGTGATCTGCCCTCCTCAATAATAGCTTTGAGTGTCAATATGTGATCAAGAGTAGAAAAACCTCTCTTGAAACCTGCCTGTCGTGATGCTCGTATGCGTACTCTCTCTGCTCATCTACTCAATTGCTGCTCAAGAATAGATGCATATAACCTGGCCAGTGTGTGCCCAATCATAATGGTGCAATAGTTCCCGGGCATCATTGGATCTCTTGCCTTGAAAATAGGCACAACAATCGACATACTCCAAGTATAAGGAAAACCCTCACACATGGCTTGATTGAACATCAATGCAAGAAGTCTTGCAAGCATATCTCGGGCATGTATAAAGTGCTCCGCCACCAATCCATCATGATCTTATGATCTCCTAGTCCTCATCCTGTCAATAGTTTTCTTCACCATCTCAGCGGTAAAGACAATGCATGTCTCTGGACATGGTATCGTGTGGTATGGTAGAGGCAGCTATCCCGGAACTGTGTAAAGAGATGCTGCATACTCACCCCAAGTCTCAATGGATGTGATAGTTGGTGGAGGGGAGTGCTCATGAAAGAATCTCCATGCCTCACCTGAGTCCTGGCTCAAAAATAGCTTATACAACTCCTTCTCTAGCTGAGCGAGATAAGCCCTCTTCTTCCGTCGCACAAGCCGTCGAAAGGAAATCTGTGACCGTCTATGAGTAATGACCCCCAAAAACACCTCTCTCTGAAGTGTGGCTCTCGTCGTTTTCCTACGACGTTAAAATTCTCTTCTTCTCGGGTGTGTGTGCTAATAAGAAGAGGAAAATGCTATAACCTTTCTATCACCCAAGTGTGGTAGATTGGTTATGCCATTTCCCTCTTGAATAATAGGTCTTCAGTTCAACTCTCCTCGTTGGATAGATCTTTAAGGTCTCTTGGGATAGTTTCCTACGACGTTAAAATTCTCTTCTTCTCAGGTGTGTGTGTGGGTGTGTGTGTGCTAATAAGAAGAGGAAATTGGTATAACCTTTCTATCACCCAAGTGTGGTAGATTGGTTATGCCATTTCCCTCTTGAATAACAGGTCTTGAGTTCAACTCTCCTCGTTAGATAGATCTTTAAGGTCTCTTGGGATAGTTTCCTACGACGTTAAAATTCTCTTCTTCTCGTGTGTGTGTGTGTGTGTGTGCGCGCGCGCTAATAAGAAGAGGAAAATGGTATAACCTTTCTATCACCCAACTGTGGTAGATTGGTTATGCCAACACATGCAATTCATAGAGTGCAGACTCTACTGACTTGAATGTTGAATGTCACTGTAGTAACTCCTCAAGATCAGGCACATCCGGGGCTGATTTGATGCACCTTAGGATCCTTCTCGATGTGGGATTGTGGATGGCCACAAAGGGGTAGATCTGAGGTTGAATTGCGCTCCGGATGTGAGAGAAAGGAAGGGCTGAAAACGCAGATGAGATGACGGCGATGATGGACATCAATGGAGTACTCGATGTTGGGGAGGGAATTGCGGAGGAGAGGCTCAATGGGTTGCTGAAGGACCGGACCGCATCTGTTTGGCTAATGCTTGCTGATTCCGCACATCTTTCGTGAGGGAAGGGGCCAAAAACAGAAAACACTGGCTGATCTGCTACTCTTGGATAGCGCTAGGCTGATCTGCTGCAATTCGCTAGGCTGAATACTGCAAAACACTGGCGCTGATCCACAGCGGGAAAAATGCCCAAGGCTGGGTGCTGAAAACGCTAGCTGAACTGAGCAAAAAAGCTGGGCTGATTGCTCTCATGGCTAGCGCTACTTGCAACTTGTCCAAATCGATGGGGCAATGGGTTCCCTTTATAGGTAAGATTTTTGGCTCATAAATCTTCTAAGGGCTAGGTAGGGCAAAACGTCCACCAACTCAACAAATTAAATCATTAAATGATTTAATTTGTAAATTTTTGACCAGGGCTAAGTTTGGGATGAAACTATCGCACATCTGCCCACTCGGGAATCCGATCGATGCAAGGAATGGCTCGTTGGATTTGTCTAACCTAGAACTACATGCACGTCATGCTAGACGCCCATTGTAGTGTAACAACTTCTGTCAAAACTTGTGTACAAACCAATTTTGCAAGAGGATTCCAGCATAATCTTGCTCTAAGGGGGGCTGAGGATCATAGAACCAGCACGGCAGAGTAAAGCCCTCCTCGGGAAGCTAGTTGTCAGAGGTGTTCTTCTAGGGGAGGATCCTTGGAAGGAGCTATTGCTACACTGTATTCGTGCCCGGCTCCCATGGATGGGTGGTCCATGGAGCCCTTCCACTAGCTGGATTTTCACAGAGATACGTAGAGTAGGCTTGAGCAGGACATGGGAGGACTGCTTTGTTGTGAGCCTGCTTCGGTCTAAAGAGCAGCTGCGGAGTGGCCTTGAGTGCCCACATGCATTCAGAAGCGATTGAGCAACCACTTCATTAAATATTTTAATTTGTAAATTTTTGACCAGGACGAAGTTTGGGATGAAATTATCGCACATCTGCCCACTCGGGAATCCGATCGATGCAAGGAATGACTCGTTGGATTTGTTCAACCTAGAACTACATGCACATCATGCTAGACGCCCATTGTAGTGTAACAACTTCTGTCAAAGCTCGTGTACAAACCATTTTTACAAGAGAGTTCCAGCATAATCTTGCTCTAAGGGGGGCTGGGGATCATAGAACCAGCAAGACCTCCTTGGGAAGCTAGTTGTCAGAGGTCTTCTAGGGGAGGATCCTTGGAAGGAGCTATTGCTACACTGTATTCGTGCCCGGCTCCCATGGATGGGTGGTCCATGGAGCCCTTCCACTAGCTGGATTTTCACAGAGATACGCAGAGTAGGTTTGAGCACGACATGGGAGGAGCGCTTTGTTGTGAGCCTGCTTCGGTCTAAAGAGAAACTGCGGAGTGGCCTTGAGTGCCCACATGCATTCAAAAGCGATTGAGGCAACCACTTGTTTGGAACCCTATGGTCAGCACACAAGGAGGCCACATGGTTGGTAGCTGATCTCATGTCTCTTGGGGTTCCATGGTAGCAGGTCCAGCCTAAACTCTTGGGGATTAGCTTCAGTTTATAGTACTTTATGAGGAGACCTAGAGCATTCAGCTATGAGACATGAGGGGGGTGCAGAGAGTAGGCCTGAGCAGGACATGGGAGGACCGCTTTGTTGTGAGCCTGCTTCGGTCTAAAGAGCAGCTGCGGAGTGGCCTTGAGTGCCCACATGCATTCAGAAGCGATCGAGGCAACCACTTGTTTGGAACCCTATTGTCAACACACAACGAGGCCACATGGTTGGTAGCTGATCTCATGTCTCTTGGGGTTCTATGGTAGCAGGTCCAGCCTGAACTCTTGGGGGTTAGTTTGAGTTGATAGTACTTTATGAGGAGACCTATAGCATTCAGCTATGAGACATGAGGGGGATACAGAGATGTGACAGGATATTGTAGTGGATATACCTGCAGAGTGGCACACCCCTCTTGAGCCGAGAGCTCCCTGCTAGATAAGGGCCTTCACGTGATTGGAGGTCCTCATCTCAGTTAGGGCCTGCTCAGACACAGGTTTTTGCATGTTCTTTAAGGTTTAGAGAGCGGTCGTCTTCACAGAGTCACGGCCAAGGCACCAGAGGTGATTGAGTGTTGCGTTGCGTTGTGGCCATGAGTGGGAGGACTTGTGTCATAGACCTTGACCTGCTAGATCTTGAGTGAGTACAGTGGCACCTTGGGGAGTGGTTTTGGTGGGATTCTTTTACTCCAGCCGATCACCCAGCGACCCCTTTCTTCAGTACACAGCTCGACTGGGTCGCCACATACTGACATCACGGCGAGAGGCTCGTCCTGCTGCAGCGGATCACTAGCAGGAGAAGGGTCTCATGTTCGAGTTCTTGGCAGGATTTTGGAAGCTCTTTTTGGGACAGCAGACAATCGAGGAGAGTCACCATGTCCTAGTGGCACGTGCCCAAAGAGCTACTGCAGTTGGGAGTTGGCTGGCCCACATCGGCTTCTCGGTGGTATGTGCTACGTGTGACCATCCACTAGAGACCCAACGTCATTGTCTATGGGACTGCCCCATGGCACAACAGGTTTGGCTTCGGATTTTGTGGCTGATGCTTGCACTTTCTACAGCTAGTCAATACACTTGGGGTGCTGTAGCTTGGTCCACACTCACGGGTTCAGCACTTCGCTTCGAGATGGCTTCAGTTAGTAGGACCTACACTCCAGCCCGCCACAAAGCTTGTACCCTAGGAATGGACGAGAGTATTGTTGGGAGCTCATGTGCAACCTGACATTATGGTTCATCTGGAGAGCCCATTGCTTTTGCATCTTCGAGGCTTGACCCGTGCCACCGACGGAGACTATACATGACATACACTCAGGGGCCAGTTTGAGAGACTTCAGGGAAACTCTGAATGCGTACGGGAGTGCTGCAAGGCCTTCTTTTGTCTTTGGCGATTAGGGCTCTTCTTCATCATGGTTCATGGCATGCCTAGATGGCAGTACAGCCCACCAGTGTGGCTGCTTCCTCCTCCCATTTCCGGATTTATCCTTCATTGTACATATCTAGCCTTTTCATTGGGGGAGTCTCCCCGCATTTTGATGTAGCCCTCTCTAGTAGGGGCAGGTTGTAGCCCATTGGGCAGTTTTCTTAACCAACAGAAGAATCTTTTTCTTGCCAAAAAAAAAGGAACGAGACGAAGCAAGAAGGAGAGAGGAAAGAAGAGAATGCATAGACAATCGAGGCAGGCAAAGGCTCCTCGAATGACACCAATGTATAGCTTAAATAAATCTCATCTTGAGTCCCACCTCCAGATATTCCCTCTACTTCAACAACTGCACTATTTTCTTCTTGCAAGCCTGATGGAGCCCATTTGATGCTATCCCTTCTAGTATGAGGACAATTCTCCCCCTTTGGATATCTATGTAAAATTATTTTAGAGGCAAGATTGAGTATTTAGAGTGACTTTATCTTGGGTTTGCGCCCTCAAGATGTTTAATTAGTAGATTATATCTGCTAAGCAAAGAAAAACAGATCATGTGTGTGAGCACAAGACCATAGTTATGCATAAATCTAATTGTGTTTGAGCAAGAGGAGGGAGAGAGACCAAACCACTTAGCTATTGAGTGTTTAAGTGAGCGTGCCCTCCCCCTGAGCTATTGAGAGTGTGTTTTAGTGAGTGTGCTCTCTCCCGTTTCAAAACATGCATCTAAAAGAAAAAAACAGCCAAGTGTATTTAAAGAACTTCTAGAAGCCTTTTGATAAAAGCCGTTTTTACAATCAGTAAATCCACAAAGATTTGTGAGACGGGTTCATTTTCTGTATTTCAACTTGTGCAGCAACAATGATGCTAGGGTTCATATCCTCTCATGGGATTTTAAACAATTTGTAATTTAAGGTGTTACTTTCTCACATTGTAGGTGATTGTTTCTTTTTATTAGGTGTTGGAGTTTGTAAGGGAGGGCAAAAATGTTGCCGAGCTTATGGATCTTGGACGACAATTTCTAGGAAGGCAAGTCATGGTTGTGGTTATTTAGATGATATTAACTAGTATCCTAAGGAGTTTTTGTGAACTTAACTCTACCACAAATAGCGATTGTTGTTCCTTTTAGACGATTTTTTAGACTCCCTTGGGATTAGAAGTAGATATCTATGATAGGCGTCTTGAACTAGAATATGCCAATCTAAATATCATCCATACACCTCACATTTCTTCGGACATTTCGGTGTCATTTGCTCTCAACTATTTAGATTTTTTGTTCTAGTATATCCGCTTTTGTTGTTCAATCTTGCTATCTTATTTCTTTACTAGTTGAAAAAGGATACTCATTCAAAAGAATCATGAAAATTGTTTGTTCATTTTTACATCGTAGTAAGTTTATTTTTAATGTTTCTTCCTTCGGAATGCTCAAGATAATCAGTAGTAAATTCAATTGAAGTGGGGAGCTAAAAAGCCCACTTATTGTTTGACTTAATAACACCTTATGTTGTTGTTTTGATCTCTAGCGCTTCTAGTATTTTTACTATAGCTTGACAAATGTTAACCTTTATCATGGCTGAGTATGCCCATCACCTCCGGAGGGTGATAGAAACTAAGCTCGTTGGTTTTGTAGATTACGTTCAAAGCATGAATGACCTCTATACAAACCTGCACCTACTCTTGGGCACTGACGACATGAGTAGGGATGTCATAGCTATTGTCCAAGCTATGCATGGTAAAGGTGATAATCTTATTCTTCCTGTTTGGACAAGCAGCGAAGTTGATGGCACATATTGTCAAGTTTGGATCTTTGCTCTTAGTAAGTTTGTAGTAGTATTCATTTTTCGATTTCGTATTTAGCTCACGTGAGGACTTAAGAATGTGTTCCTTTAGAAGTTGTTGTGTGAAGTTTGATTTCTAGGATTAAGTTTTTAAGATGTCTTATCCTTTTTTGCTTAAAGTTGAGTACTTGTTTTAAGCCAAGTAAGTTGCGTCAACTTATTTTACGCATTTCCTTTTCTGAAAACATTTTTAATTTAATAATCTTTTATTTTATCTAGTTTTGTTTCGTAGCAAACAGAGTGATTTAGTTTGTTTGTTTTTGTTTTTTCTTTTCTTTTCTTGTGTCCCTTGCTTTTATAGTTTTATGAGTGCTTTATTCCATCTTATAATTCGTGAGTTCCGACTATTCTGAATTTATGAAGGTGTATATAGTAGCATAGTGTTCCTTCATGTCATCAAGCTCATGATGATAAGAATTGACATAGTTGAAATTTGTGGCTTTCTTGATAACGCATCAGCCACAACATTCTTCTTACCTTCCACGTGCATAATTTGGAAGTGAAACCTAGAAAGAATGTTTTCCCATCGCATATGTTGTTCAGATAGCTTCGACTATGTCAAGAAGTATCGTAAGGTTTGATGGTCTATTTGGACAACAAAATAAGCACCTAAGAGGTAGTGCCTCCAACTAGCAAGCGCATGAATCACGGCCAAGAGCTCTTTCTCATAGACTTGCATAGTCTTCTCTGGCCCTTGCACAATTTGGCTTTCATAAGCTACTACCCGTCCATCTTGCATTAGCACTGCTCCGACGCTACAACCACACGCCTCACACTGGACCACAAATGACTTCCTGAGATCTGGCAAAACAATTACTAGATCTGAAGTCAACTTTTCCTTTAAGCGCACCTTTCCTGTGGCATGATATAAAATTCTTCCGTGTCTACATATGACTGAATATGCAGACGCAGCTTTCCAATAATGGGAGTAACACACTCTGAGTGGCCAGGACATGCCAACCCTGCCTCTGTCGTGTACCCCATTTCTTCAGCTCTGATGCCCTGCTTCATAGCTAACTCTGGTGAGATAAAGTTTGCTTTGGCACCTGGATCAAAGAAGATGAGTGTCGTCTGATCTCTAACTTTACCCCATGCTCTGCATAACTCACTTGCATGTGTACTGGGCCTGTCATCCACCATATCTGGCACCAAACTTGTCGTGGGTTTAGGCTTCTTGCCTTTCTGGTCCTCTTTATCATCAGAGTCAGCTGGTCTTTTCCTTTATGGACAATTGGTGGCAAAGTGACTAGGCTGCTCGCATGTAAAGCATTTGTTTCTAGCCATTCAGACCTTCTTTTCCTCGAGCGATTTATGCACAAAAGGCTTCTTTTTCTGTTTCTTTGCCTCCGCTCTAGAAGGCCCGACTGAATCCTTATCGTTGTTGACCTTTTCAAACCCCTGTGGCGCTTTAGGAGCCGTTTTCACAAAGGGCTTCTTCGTTGAACTTTTCTTTTGGTGTCCTCCTTTTCCGTTGCCCACTGTCCTCTCCTTTCAACAATGCAAGACCAGTGTTAGCAACTTCCATGAGCTGGGTGAGGGTAGCCACTCTGTTCTTGGTACAATAGTCCTGAAGCCCTCTAGGAAGCCCACATCAGTACTTCTCTATCTGCTCTGTCAATGGCACAAATCTGTAGGAGGTCACTGGGAGTAACGCTTTACAAAACCTCCGATTGTACTCTAGTAAACTCTTACAAGTAGCCAAAGTAAGCTGGTGCCAATCTGTCCTGACGTCGTCTTCAAATTCATTTGAGAGCCAAGCAGATGCAAACATTTGCTTGAAGTAGACCCATGTGGCGGGTGTCTGTCCTTGCATTAACAATGTTGTCCACCATGTAAGCGCATTGTCTTTCAAGTAAGTGGCAGCTTTCCTGACCTTGGAGGCCTCTTTTAAAGTCCCTCCTGCATAAGTTGTATCAAACTGCTGGAGGAAAGTAAGAGTCTTTGCCTTATCCTCGAAGCCGCTGAAAGTGCTAAACTTTACAGCTGCACCACCTTCTTTGTAAGCTTTCGGCTTTTCCAATGCCCCCAAATTGTCATAAAGGATTGTCTGTAACATGGGCACTATAATAGGAATCATCGGCGCGTCTTGGCTAGTGACATTTTGCGTCATAGGTGCCATATGTGGCTGCTCTCCCAAACAACCAGCCATGCCAAAATTACTCTGTGGCACCCCGAACTGGCCCTGGTTGCTCTGAAAACCTTGCTGCATGCTGATGCTACCATACATGGGGTTTGGCATCATGCCCTGCATAGCCCCAAACACTGTTCCTGGCATGTATGGCTGGCATCCAGGCACATAACCAGCCATACTCTGGAACACAGATCCATCCCCGAAATACCTAGGATGTACTGTGGGTGGTGGAAAAACTGGATGCATGGCCTGTTAACCAGTTCCCTGTCCATTCAAGACAACATGCGGGCTCTAAAAGGTGGCGGGCTGAACTGGCATAGGCTGTGGAATAGGCATCCTAACCACTTGTTCAAGGATGGGAGGAACCTGTTTTGGAGCCCCTGAGTCCGCAACATGTGAGTGTTCCCTATCCTGCTGGGACGCATGAAGTACTTGGGCTTGAGCCTCAACAAGCTTTGTTTGCGGTGTAGGTTGCCTATTTTGCTGTGGCACTGGTGGCGCTTGCAAGAAATCCATAAACCTTGGGTTCTGCAGCAGTTGTGAAAACACATTCAGTGTGGCAACTAACTGAGTCCTGAACGCATCATCCTCAAGTTGCCTAGTCATAAAGCCCTGTACTGAGGGAGCATTCTCATTAGGAAAAGGTGTAGACAGGGGTGGCCGTAAACTCTCGCCAACCTCAAACAGCATAGGAATTTCCTACGTGTCCTGCGGAGAGGAACCCTCTTCCATATTGCCTTTCCCTTTGCCGGCCATAGTGTAATCCCACGTTCCTGTACTCTGTCTTTACCCAAAACAACCGAGGCTCACTTCTTGAGGAAAAAGTGATTCTGTCCCGGCAACGGAACCATGAAATCGGCCTGTAGGGCGGTAGACTTTGGCTATAAGCCGAAATTCTTTACTTTACTATATATTTTCACACACAGAGAGAACTTTGCAAAGGTGAAATGCGACGGGAATTAACACGTAAAGCACACACACGTCTCGGAAGCTAGAATGCTCCGAGCAGATGCCGACAACCTGTAGGCCCCAAAATTGGCGCCCCTTTCGGTATTTCTTTATACTCTTAAGAGGGTAAATTACAAGAAGAGTCTTGGGAATTATTTACCTGTATCCAGCTATATACCACCTGTTATGGCGAAATTTTGGCAGCATAACAACCCCAAAACTTGCCCGAAACCAATTCCCCCGCTGGAACTCACTTCCACTGACATAAACCCTCTGATTTCTTCTCAAAAACAGTAAATTCAGCACACTGTATTTACTGGTTTTTTCCCTGTTTTCAACCTTAAACAGTCCCTGAACTGTCCTCTAACAGTGGGGCACTGTTTCGAATGGTTCTGGCATTTGTATGGCTAAAAAACAGTTCAAATTCAGCACATAACCAATGCTGAAAACACACTTGTACGGTGAGGTTATCACCCTCACTGGTGCCTGCTTTTGGAGCAGCAGTTAGCTACTCCTGTTCCTGCTCAGAGAGGCTCTTGCCTCAGTAAAAACGCATAAGACCTCACAGCTATACATGAGTCAAATGAAGAGCTCTCTTGAGAGGCATCACGTCACTGCATGTAGGGGGAAGAGAGAGCAATGTAAGGTGTGCAAGACATGACTTCTTGCACTACACTGTACATGAGAGGAAAAGCTTGCAGTCAATAGATCTTAACGTGTGACAAAAGCTTGCAAATGAGCTCTACCAGCTAGAAATCGAGTGCCTCTTTTGCTGCAAGAGGAAAGTGCACAAAAAGGTGCCACTTGGCACATTTATAAGCAATTTCCCGTTTCGGGGTTGCCGCTTAAAAATCTCCCGACTGTTTATCCAGTAGACTTTGCAGTAGTGTAGCAGGGCTACAGCGTCACTTCACAGGACAGACAGTTGGACAGTTGGTTTGGTTCACACTGGACGGACCCTTTGGGATGGGGAGTGACACGTGGCAGGGTACTGACGGTGGTCTAGTGGACATCGTGGCCAGGTCACCACCACCACTCAGTTTGGAGATAGACTTAGCTAACTGGACATTTATGAGCCGTTGGTGGCTCTTTATGATGGTACATGTGAGTAGTAGCTGTTGGGTCAGGATCATCATCTTCTTCACTTCGGGTCCAGTGATGTAGTCGGGAGGAGTGAGTCTATACACAGAGCACTTATTCACCATCCCGGGACATCCGAGCCTCGACACCCCCATTGTACCTGTGAGTCCTGGGCTGGAGCTGAGTGTGCTATCACGCCAGAGTCTGCATCAGTTCTTTGAGATAGTCGAGTCATATGTTCTGGTCTGCTGTTGTGTCTCTGTGAGCTCAGTTGTTGTCTCTTGGTTCCTGTTTTCAGTCTGTTTTGAGTGAGATTGTCACGCACATTGCACTGAGGAGCACCCAATGTAGAGAGCACGACACACTATCTGTGCTACAGGTGCTCTCATTTTGGCGATCACGGTGGGACCTCAACTGAGATCTCACTCTGTGAGGTGCAAATCTTGAAGCTAGTTGGGTCTATCTAGCTTCGCCTACCTTGCCTAGCTTTGCCGACCTTGCCTTGCACTGTTCTCCTCTTGCCTGGTCCAACTGGTCTAGTCCTCTCTCGCCCTAGTCATCTCTCGCCCTGGTCCACTCTGTCCTCGTCCTTGGTCTAGACCTCCTCAACCTTGGTCTAGTCCTCCTCGTCCCTGGTCTAGTCCTCCTCGTCCCTGGTCCAGCCTGGTCTAGTCACTTGCCTGGTCTAGTAGAGTCTAGACGAGTCTTCAGCCAGTTCAAGGTTTTCTTACCCAAAGCTTGGTTGGTTTGGTGGTCCCTGCATGACCCATACAAGGTGGTCAGTCGAGCATCAAAGCGCACTCCTGAGTCCTCTGAAGTACTACAACAGAAGACGACCCTTGGAACCTGTTAGAAGTCCATCAACCTCATCACCCATACCTCCACATACGACATCACCCATTCCTCCCTCCGGTTCCACATGTTCCAGATCACCTTCTCTAGTAAAGCTCTCTCCTATTCTGCTACAGCAGGCTACTGAGCAACAGGCTCAGCAAGGGGCCATGGAGCCGTTGGCTAGCGTTTTGGCTAAGGTAAACATCAAGTTCCCTACATTCAAAGGACTCTCTTGAGAAGATGCTGACGACCATGCAAGGAGGTTTGTATCTCTCTGTAGGGGTCGTGGTCTTAACAGGGAAGATGCTTATTTGGTACTCTTTCCATCCACCTTGGATGGCTTAGCAGACAAATGGTACAGCCAGTTTGCAGAGAACCATTTTGCAACTTGGGCAGCTTAAGACAACAGTTCTGTGCAGCTTTCAGCCCAGGTGACTACCAGGAGAAGGTGTGGATGAGTTGGCCAACATGGTGCTCCAGCTAGAGGAGACTTTTGCAGAACTTATGACGAAAACCAAGTCTCTGGTTGCCAAGCTTTCCCAGCAACCAGGTGAATTTATGGTTAAGAAGTGGGTAGAGAAGGCGCTTCCCAAAACTTCTCAGCAAAAACTACGAGAGAGTCTCTGACCCGACGCCACTCTGGAGGAGTTCATCGCAGCTGCTACGAGGATAGAGGGGGCTAGGAAGCTGTTCACCAACTTCCCTCACATAGAGACCCCCTCTGTGTTTTTGGAAAGTCCTTCTGATCCTTTAACTTCTTTACGCAGGGAGCCGGAAGCCCTAAAGTTACAGCGAGCTCTTCAAGAGGAGAGGCCCTTCTCTCTTAGACAGGAGAAGCCTCCACATCACGAGGCATTGGAACAGATCAAGCGCGAGCTAGAAGAGCTCAAGGGTCAGCAAGAGACTAAGGCTACGGTTTGGTGTAGCTCATGCCGCTCTCCAGGGCACCCTCCACAGGAATGCCCCCTTCGGGTTTATGTCCACTTCTGTGAAAAATCTGGACATGAGGACAAGGACTGTTACTACCTCAAGGGATTGCGACAAATACAACAAAGTCTTGGTCCTACTCTTGAACAAGAGCCAGCACCTGCATTCAACATGGTTTCTCCGTGTGGCCATCCACACCATATGCCACCTTTGCTGACAGCCCCTCCTATGCAAGGTATGCCAAGTACTTTTCCGTCTCATAGCTTTTATCATACCCTTGCTCCCTCATCACCTCAAAGCTTCTATGCCTCCACCTCCAACTCAATGCACCAGGAGCAAGGACCACCTCGCCCTTCGACTCGCCCTTTGAATCAGCCCATTTTGTGCTACAGATGCGGGGAATATGGGCATTACCAAATCAAATGCCCCCTGCCAGATGGGTCCCTCCTTGCCGTCATTGCCCTGAAACGAAGGATCACTACAGTAAGGATTGCCCTAAACTTCGTGCATCCACGGCTTCGAACTCAAGTCAAAGCCAGAATGAGTTTGCCTTTCCCAAGCGCAATTTGATAGCAGTGAGCACCGTTTCTCAGCCGCCCCTTCTACCCACGTGGTTACCCCTCAAAATAAGACGCCGCAGTTGGCAGAGGAGCCATCGGGCGTCCTCACCCGGGCCCAGAGAGCTTCTCTCGGTCTTAGCATACCAGCAAGTTCAAGTCCCCCACACATTCTCACACCAGTGGATACCCTACCTGCAAATGTTAACAAGCCATCCCCAAGTGCCATGAAGGAATCCAAATCTTTGCTCTTCGATCTTGATGAAGCTTTCTTGGAAGCAGTTTCAGATCTACAGAAGATCAAGGTACCTGAGGAACAACAGGTAGAAAAAGAAAAGCTTAAAGTAGAGACAATCTTGAAGAACACCTTCCAACAAGTGTCCCTCTATGACATGCTGTTGGTAGATGCAAGTTTTAGAAGTGACACCCTTGCTGTTATTCAATCACTTTACCCTGGAGCAATTCCTAGTGGTGGGGACCTCCCAGTGTGACCATCAGAGTCCTATATGATATCCAATCCCGCTGCTCCACTCATTGATTATAGAAGCCCTCGCGTGACAGTGTCCGTTTTGGGTCGGCACTTCTCAGGAATGATAGTGGATGGTGGATCTGGCATCAACCTGATGCCCGAGTTCACTATGCTAGCTCTAGGTCTACAGCCTACTCGCCCTGCTCCCTTCACAGCTACATTGGCCGACCAACGGACAGTCTACCCAGTGGGCATAGTGGACAATGTGCCTCTACAGGTACAAGACTTTACTTTTAACTTGGATTTCGTTGTGGTTCGTCTTCCCCAGGTTGAGGGCGGATTTCCCTTGCTCATTGGAAGACCATGGCTGCGACACACTAAAGCACTTCATGATTGGGGAAACGATGCCATGTGGATACATACTTCTGGCTCCGCTCCCCGATGCAACCCATTCTCTTAGAAGGAGGTATGGATCCCGTGGTGCAGCAAGTTTCCACGTCAATGGAAACCAACCCTGAACAAGAACAACCTACTCCACCTGACGGGTCAGACGAGGATCTGTTGGAGTGGTTGGATGCTACCAAATCTCTGCCCTGTTATGGAGTCTCTATTCACTCTTTGCCTGAAGATACAACCTCTTCCAATGTTTCCATAGTAACTAAACCTAATGAGATTTGAGCCAGCTCAAAGGTTGAAGGTCACAGAAGCTACTCTTGATGCGCCCTTGGTGGAAGCCTTTGAATTTGGTGAGCTTATGAAGAAGCATAGAAGCGGGAAGAAATCTCCTCTACAGGAGTTCACACCCCCTCTAATATCAGCCCCATTGGTGTCTGCTTCCCCTACCACGACAAAGCTCTCCTCTGTGTCTAGAAAACCTCCTTTACAGAACCGGTCCTGCTTGATGAATTCCCTTCTCCTGATAGTTTGCTACCTCTTCGCCCTTTCCCAACTCCTAACTCTCCCACCCCTCTCCCAACTCGTCCCCCCTCTCTCCCAACTCAGCCCCTAGCCACCCCTCTCTTGACCTCGCCCCTACCCACCCCCTCCCTTTGCCCTCGCCCTAACCACCCCCTCTCTCGCCCTAGTCCCTCCCCCTCACCCCCTACCCACTCGCCCTCGCACCCTCACCCTCACCCCCCCTCGCCCTAGCCCCTCGTCCTAGTCTCTCCCCCTCACCCCTCGCCCCCTACCCACTCGCCCTCGCCCCCTCACCACAGCTCGCCCTTGTCCCTCCCCCTCGCCCCCTACCCACTCGCCCTTGCCCCCTCACCACCCCTCGCCCTAGTCTCTCCCCCTCACCCCCTCGCCCCATAAGTCCTCGCCCCTAGTCCCTCCCCCTTGCCCCCTACCCACTCGCCCTCTCCCCCTCACCTTCCCCTCACCCCTACCCAGCCCCCCTCGCCCCTACCCTCCCCCTCACATTCCCTCCCCCCTTCCCACCCCTCTCGCCCCTACCCACCCCCTAACCTTCCCCTTGCCGCTACCCACCCCCTCTCGCCCCTACCCAGCCCCCCTCCCCCCCTACCCTCCCCCTCACATTCCCTCGCCCCTGCCCACCCCCTCTCGCCCCTACCCACCCCCTCACCGTCCCCTCGCCCCTACCCAGCCCCCCTCGCCCCTACCCACCCCCTCTCGCCCCTACCCACCCCCTCACATTCCCTCCTTTTACAGCTTTGAATTGGCAAGCATGGTCTGCAATGCATCGCTGCCTCTGCCGGCACCTGATCCTGGCCCCCGTGAATCCTTAAATTGGTCCTCTGTCACACCTTTATCCATGGCAGCTGTTGCAGCGAACCCTCCTTGCACCCTCTTAAGGAAGTGGTCGAAATAATAGTTCGCACCCGACCACTTTTGATGGGCAAGAGTCTCTATCCCATGTGCCCTCTCTTGCCTCTGTATGTTCTGCACGTACGCCAGCATTTCGTGCTTCACAAAATCCTTGGCAAAAGTATCTGTGATGAGAGAGTCCCCATGGAACCCTCCAAGAGTAACGAACTGCCACACATAGCCAAGCTTCACTAAATCTGGTATAAAGATTTGCATTTGCGCTTCCTTCATGTTGGCTGCATCCCAATTGAAAGACGGCGAGAGATTGTACGCAAGAAGTATGTCAAGGTTCATCTGCAACTGCAACCATGGACCATGTCATTTCCCTATCACTATGGTTAAGGAAGATAAAGATGTGCTGGAATCAAACTAAGCTTATCTCTTTGCTGTAGAGCCTCATTTTTTTTCCAATTGAGATTCTTAGGCTATGCAATCATACATACTGAGTTCCTACTTAGTTAGAGGCTTAAGGAAATTGCAAGCAGTGCAGTGTTTTTAACTCCACTTTTGAGGTATGTAAGATCATGGCCTAACATCTGCTTAAAGATAGATGTACGGATGCAGTACCTAGTGGTTTTCCTTCACCGTTTTTTCAGTATTCCTCTCACCGAGATGGTGAACGGTCTTGTGGCGGGCAACCTGTAGCACGGCTACAGTGTCACTTCACAAGACAGATAGTTGGATAGTTGGTTACAGTTGGTCTGGTTCACACTGGACGGACCCTCTGGGATGGGGAGTGACATGTGGCAGGGTATCGACGGTGGTCTAGTGGACATCGTGGCCAGGTCACCACCACCACTCAGTTTGGAGATAGACTTAGCTAACTGGACATTTATGAGCCGTTGGTGGCTCTTTATGATGGTACATGTGAGTAGTAGCTGTTGGGTCAGGATCATCATCTTCTTCACTTCGGGTCCAGCGACGTAGTCGGGAGGAGTGAGTCTATACACAGAGCACTTATTCACCATCCCGGGACATCCGAGCCTCGACACCCCCATTGTACCTGTGAGTCCTGGGCTGGGGCTGAGTGTGCTGCCACGCCAGAGTCTGTATCAATTCTTTGAGATAGTCGAGTCATATGTTCTAGTCTGCTGTTGTGTCTCTGTGAGCTCAGTTGTTGTCTCTTATTTCCTGTTTGCAGTCTGTTTTGAGTGAGATTGTCACGCACATTGCACTGAGGAGCACCCACTGTAGAGAGCACGGCACACTATCTGCGCTATAAGTAGAGTTCTAAAATGTTCCCCTTGGCATTCCGGAGGTAATGACGCGAATATATTTCATGGTCCAAAATAGCAGTTCCCTAAATTTTAGGGGATGTTTCCGTTGGACTCCCACTGGTCATCTGACCACCTATCCCCACTCGAACTGCATCCAAAAATGCAATGTAGCCCCGCTGTTGGTTACTTTTCTTTGGTGACCCCACCTTGGCACTATGCCTTTATTGAGTTCTCTTCATAGTATCCACCAACTTGCTAAGTGCGCCGGGGGGACCTACATGACCTTGAACTGAGCCTAGACATCCTTTTACTCTACGAGTTCCAGTGCCGACCAACTTCCTGTCTGCGGGGAAACTACCGTTCACATTGGCCATACAATGTCCGACCATTTGCAGCTTCAAAAAGAGGGTCTCAAAAACTAAACAAAAATCATTGGAAAGAAACCAACAACTAAGGTTAGCAGCGTTGGCAGCTTTTGGGACATTTTGCTTATAATTTTAGATGCTTTTGGGGGCTTTGCTTTTAGCAACCCTTTGTTATGTTTATAAGAGGCCTTAGGGCTTCACTTCTCAGAGCATCTGGACGCAGAGTCTATGAGCGAGCACCCGTGGGTTCAGCTGCATCTTTTCTCAAAGGAAATGCGCAAACATGGTGGTCCACCCTTCTTTTGAGGATAGAAGCTCCAGTCAAGTGGTTGAAATTCAAAAGGCTCTTTATTTCTTCTTGGCTGACCCGGGAGTACGAACGGGATATAAGAACTGCTTGGAACCATCTTTGGATGACCAAGGGGGATTCTTTGGACGCTTATTGCGAGAGGTTCTGGGACTCTTTTCTACCAACCTCTTCATTTAAGAAGGTCACCTTCAAGGAACAGATTGAGCAGTTTTGCTGCGGACTCCCTACAGAGATCCGAGACTACTGCCTTGAACAAAAGTCAAATTCTATCCAAGAAATAATGGGTCATGTGAAATAGGGTTTCTCGATAAATCCAGGAAATTTGACTAATTCTACCGATGAGATCTTGACTCAGAGAACCCGCCAACAATGAAAGTAGAAAGAAAAAGAGTTCCCAAGAAAAGAAGGATAAGGATACACGATCGCAACTCCCTATTCGAGAAAGGGCTAACTATATCAAAGAGGGGAAGTGTTTTGGTTGAGGGGAACAAGGGCACATCTCCACAAAGTGTCCCAAAAAGGCACAGCAAGGAAAGATCGAAGATAGGCCAGAGAGTTCTAGAGCAGCAGAGGAACGTGGTAGAAAAGGCAAGATGAAAGCAAGACTGGTACCGGATTGGATGGGTACTGACCTACGCCTAATAGATGAAAGTACAGAACTTTGCCGAGCCTGGGGCAAAGTGAAAGGTCAAGAAGCCCTGATTTTTTTCGATGGAGGAGCCAAGGCAAACTTCATTTCAGCTGTATTGGTGGCGCGCCTCGAGATTACACCCGACAAAATGAAACCACCAGCAAAGGCACTTCTAGCGGCACCCAGACGGGACATAGCCATTGCACTTGTCATTGCAAACTTTGTTTGCATTGTCAGGGGTATTTAGGGCATGAGGACTTTTACATCATGCCTTTGGAAGGGTGTGACGTCCTCCTAGGAGTCCCTTGGTACCATAAGAACAACCGTGGTCGACTATCGGGCAAAGAAAGCAACTTTGACTAATGAAAAGGGTCGAAAAATTGTACTTGATGTAAAATTGAAGGGCGAGTCCGTCCCTATTGTATCGGCTTCGGCCATCTCCAAATTAATGAAATCCAGTCTCTTTGTTTACTCGATCTATTTGAAAGAGTTAAATGATGAACACAGAATGAACATGTTTGAACTTGACAAAGAGTGCCAAGATTTTCTCCACACACATGCTGATTGTTTCTGTGAGGGCTTGCCAGGCGAGTTACCCCCATCTCGTCCCGAGGATCACACCATTGATCTGATTCCTGGAAGCACACCACCAAACCAACCACCTTAATGTGTTAGCCGAGTCCAGAATGAAGAGATCATGAACCAAGTGAAAGACCTCCTGGAAAAGGGTCTTATCCAGCTGAGTACTTCACCCTACTGCTCTCCGGTGTTTTTGGTATTAAAGAAAGAAGGATCTTGGAGAATGTGCATTGATTACAAAGCTCTCAATAAAATCACTATCAAAAATAGATTTTTGATTCCAAGGATCGATGATATTCTTTACTGACTTAATGCTTCCTCTTGTTTCAGTATGATTGATTTGGAAAGCGGATATTATCAGATCAAAATCGCTTCGAGAGATGTCTACAAGACAGCCTTTCGGACAAGTTTCAGTTTGTATCAATTTTTGGTGATGCCTTTTGGCCTTCACAATGCTCCAAAGACTTTCAACCGAATGATGGATAGGATTTTCCGAGAATATGGATCTTTTGTTGGCACTTTCTTTGATGACTTCTCCAAGGATGAAGCAGAACATCTACACCATTTGCTATAGGTCTTTCAGTCTGAGAGCGAGTACCCGCGGGCTCCGTTGTACTTTGCTCAAAGATTAATATAAAAATAAATAACGAAAGGGGCACCAGTCTTTGGGGCCAATATCTCTTGGCACGGAACTACGCTGGGCCTTGTCGACTCTCTTGTTCTGTGAGTTATTTTGAAGTGAATCTTTGCTGTGTCGCGACAGAATCTTGACTTGGGGTGTCCAAGTTTGTTACACCTCTACCCACCCCCCTCGCCCTAACCCACTCTCTCTCTCTCTCTCTCTCTCTCTCTCTCTCTCTCTCTCTCTCTCTCTCTCTCTCTCTCTCTCTCTCTCTCTCTCTCTCTCTCTCTCTCTCTCTCTCTCTCGCGCGCGCGCGCGCGCTGCCCCTACACCCGCCTCCTGCTTGCACGTTGTCCCTGCACCCTCGCCCCCTGCCCTCGTCCTCTGCTCTCCCTCTGCCCGTGCACCCGCCCCCCCCCCCCGCTCGCGCGCTGCCCCTGTACCCGCGCCCCCTGTCCCCGTCCTCTTCTCTCCTGTTGCCTCTGCACCCAGCCTAACCTAGCGCGTAGAGAGAGAAAGAGGGGAGGGGAAAAGCAGCGTAGAGAGAGAAAGAGGGGAAAAAAGGGCGTAGAGAGAGAAAGAGGGAGGGAAAAATGGTGTAGAGAGAGAAAGAGGGGAGAAATTGCGTAGAGAGAGAAAAAGAGGAAAATGTGGCGTAGAGAGAAAAAGAGGGGTTAAAAGAAAAAAAAAACTACGCGTGTAGAGAGAGAAAGCCTAGCCGCGTAGAGAGGGGGGAAAAAAAAAAGAAGCCTAGCCGCGTGCCTCTCCTTTTCACTCCTATACCCCTCTTCCCCTCTGTGGCGGCCTTCCGACCATGAGGAAGCAGAATGGCAAAGATGACCCGGTGGAGGATGCCATCCAAAAATGCAAAGAAGAGCTGAGCGAGTCTGTCACGTGATACATCCCAACCCTATGTGTCCGTGGACAAGCTACACCACAACAGGGTTCAGTCAGTTCAGTCAAGTTTAGATTAGCAATGATCTGGTACTTTTGAGAGTCTATTCGTAGACCGTGCATGCCCAGTCACTTAGCATAGATGCATGTCCTCCGGTTGCACACAGCATGATCATCGGAATTGCCATCAGAATCCATTAGCATCAGTTAGGGGAATTTTCCAGTGCATTTAGCCTATTTTCCTATTTATTGGGATTTTCACTTATTATTTTTAAGTGACTTTCCAACAAAAGTAGGTAGGGCAATTTTGCTAAGTTAATATATAAGCAAACCAAAGTTCACACTTTCTTGCAGAAGAGGCAGCAGGAGCTTCCCGCTCAACAGGCAACTTCTCAGAAGTACCCCCTCTCAGCACCCTAGCGTTTCCAACCTAGGCCATCTTTGGCGTTTTCCCGCGACCAACCATCTTCAGTCCTCATCGTTTTCAGCATGCACTAACGCTAGGCAACATCAGCGATTCCATCCTTAGCAGATCCCTCGCGACCGCAGTCAAAAGCCACCATATCAGCCAACGTTTTTCCCACAAAAACTCCAGCCTAACAGATGCAGGTCTCAGCGTTTTTATACAACAGAATCTCAGCTTCACCAGCGTTTTTCAGCCCCTTTAAAAACACAGATTTCAGCCATGATAAAGTAGCAGGTTTCCCCTTAAGACGGTTGCAGATGGTTCCCCATTTTCAGCCATAAAAACACAGCCCAAAACAGTCATTTTCAGCCACCTATCAGTCCCCGAATTCAGCGATTAGAAGCCTACAGATTTCAGCCATCGAGTCGTCGTCGTCATCACCGTCGTCGTCATCAGCATAGTCCAACTTGCATCTGTCCATCGCATACGCATTGTACACCTTTGTGCAATCAAAGAATAGACCACTCTCGCCGATGAGAGTGGGGCCTTCGGAGGAGGGTTTTACAAACCTCTCGGTGTCGTATCTCTTCTCTCTCCTCTCAGTGTCATTCATTTGCACGCACAATATCCACTCACTTTGTTCGTGACCACAACACTCTATAAGACGGAAAGCTCTCTCTTTCCCTAAGAACTAAAAGGAACCTTGAGCAGTAAAGATCACTAATCTTGAGAAAATACAACATTCATTCCGCTGCACATTACATTGGTATCAGAGCTTTGGAAGTGTTCTGCATTAGTCAAGGAAAGAACCACAAGAACCACAAGAAATTTTTTTGCTTGTTGCGATCGCACGAACCCAAGTTTACTTGGGCGTGGCGATTCCTAATCGTGTTTTGTTGAAGAGTGACGGGAATCTTAAGAAAGAAGGGCTTGTCCAACCTCCCCTTGTGTCTCTTTTCACTCATTGAGAGCAGACCGTGCACTTAGCGGCCGGCCAATCGACGTGAGGTGGGAAAAAGCAACCTTGGTGTGAGCGCAAGGCCGCCAAGGGGTGCACCTGTAGAAAGAAGTAGAACTCGGGTGAAGAGAAGATTCTTCTCCAACGCGATTTGCAAGCGAAAGGAAACCTCAAGAACCCCAAGAACCCAAGACTCTCAAGACTCAAGAACCTCAAGAACGTCAAGAACCCTAGATTTGCACAGATCAAGGACCTCAAGAACCTCAAGACCCTCAAGAACCCAAGTTCCTCGCGAGCTTAAGACCCCAAGATCCTAGTGCATGGTCGTCACCCGAAGCGGCATGGATACTTCGCATTCAGGTGATGAGCATGAGAGAGGCGACGAAGGATTCTCCCCACCAGGAGATTTTTCCAACCCTCCCCCTTCGCCATCTACGCCACGAGTTGTCCTCACTCCTATGGAGATGATGGTCAAGTCGATGTTGGACATGATGGCACAACAACAAGAAACGAATCGAGTTGCATTGGCACAACTCGCAAGCAAAGCAGAAGAACAAGCAGCAAAAGACCGTGCACAAGAAGCCAAGGATCGCGGGCGCGATGAAAGAAACGACAAACTTGCTACAAGACAAGAAGAAAATCGACTTGCTTAGGAACGTGAGCGCCTTGCTTAGGAACGTGAGCGCATTGCTCTTGCCGCAAAACAAGAAGAACAGCGACTTGCTCTCGAACGCGAGCGTGCTGAACGAAAAGAACGCAAAATAGAAAGGGACGCCGAGCGTGAAGCTCAAAGCGAGCTTCGCAATCAAGAATTTATTGCCAAAGTCCTAGCTTCAAAGACCGAACCACCCAAGGATCGTGGGAGTTCGTCAAGTGGCGCAAGCCACGCTGCGGATTCCAACCATCCAGTTACAGAAAAGTTGATTTTCAGTAAGTATGATGGTAAGATGGATGCTACTGTTATTCATTCTTGGTTGCATCGATTTAATGCTTATTTTGCGACAACTAAGAAGACAAGCAATAACAAAGTTTTGACGGTAGCTATGTGCCTTGCCGGTGATGCCATTAATTGGTACCACGCATGGCAAGAGGCATAGCTAGCCGCGCACCTAGAGGCAGCCGACGATTTCACGCACCTCTCTTTTAGTTCGGCTGATTTCCAAGACACGCTCAAGGCGCGGTTTATGCCACCTCAGTACCTTGCACGATTGAAGCACGATTGGCGCGCTCTCAAGCAAAATGGTATGCCGGTTATGTCTTTTTCTAATCGTGTTTTGCAGCTAGGTACCCAATTAAGCATGTTGGATGATGAGCGCAAGGAGGCATTTCTTTACGGATTGGACGAGTATATCAAGTATGATGTCGAGGTATTCGATTCAATCGATCTCAACAAGGCGGTAGCGATTGCTCTCGCATAGGAGATGAAGCACAACAAGGGAAAGCCTAAGGAGAACAAGACTTCCACAAGTACCTCGCAGACTTCTCAGAACCCTCAGAACGGTAAGAATGATAACTCTTCTAACCAATCTACTAACAGTATCTCATCAAAGAATTCTTCCAATGAATCTAAGGGTAAGGCTAACACAACTGCTAAACCTAAGCTTACTCTAGATGAAAAGGTAGCACAAGGAATTGTAGGAGGATACATCACTTCGGAAGAACAAAGCACTTATTCTAAAGAAGGTCGTTGTTTTCATTGTCACATTAAGGGTCACATAAAACGAACATGTTCTAAGCTTGAATCGAATGAATCTAAAGAATCCACAGAACCCACTTTCTCTGTCAATGCAATTAATGATAATACGAGTGTGCCCCAAGTTTCTCATGACCCTCCCATTGATGATTCTCTCATTAAATGTTATGGTCGTACGTCGGGGTAGCGTTTTGTTATATTTTTTTACTCAGGTAGTATGTATGATGTGATCAGTCCCTCTCTTGTTGAGAGAGCCCGCCTCGAAGTTACTCAGAGATCTTCTATCGAGGTCTCTGGTTTTCGTCCTGGTATGGACGATCTCATCACGAAGGAGTGCCTTGATGTGTTGTTTGCAATTCAACAGACTGCCTTCACTAGAAGATTTGTTGTTTCTCCTCTCTCAGGATGTGTGATGATTTTAGGCATGAAATGGTTTAGTGAAATCAACCCTCTCGTTGATTGGGAGGCTAGCACTTTAACTCTCAATGCCAAAAGTGATTCTCCTACTGTCTTATATGGAGTGGATACTTCTCCTTCTCCATCTCTCATTGCTCATATGCAGGACAAGGTTGAAAGGATTCGAGATAAGGAGACTCTCTCAATCTCTTTTTCTCCACAGCATGACACACAGGAATTGCATGATTATGAGAAGCATGATGATTTGCAGGATAATGATTTGCATAATGATTTGGATGATAAAGACAAGCATGATGAATTGCATGAACAAGATGTGATTGTTCACAAGGATGATGTGTTAGTTGATGATTTTTCTAGCGAAGCTAACCTCGTTGTAGATTCGATCAATCACCAAGAATCGATCTTGGCTTTCGAGTCAAGGTCCACAGATCCCCCACAAGAAGATTCGATAGATCCTGAAGAAGCGATCTTGGCTCTCGAGCTTTGGTCCAAAGAGCCCTTACAGGAAGTATTGTGTGTTCGCATGATTGATACGCACGCATTGTTCGAGTGTTTCATTCGTGAAGGTTTCCTGTATTTTAGTCAGCATCGTTATGTGATCCCTTTTTCTAGGCATGACATACTGTATGTTGAGCACGTTTCTCTCATGGATGAGCACGAATGTATGCGGAATTTTTGTGAAAAGCTGAAGAGTTTGTATGTAAGGAAGTCACATTCCATGTCTCTTCCTTGGCGTGACACAGTTTCTGATTGAGCACATGATAGTATGAGCACCAAGCATGGGCATTTCCATTGTGATTTGCCACCGTTGATTGATTTCGATCAAACAGAAAAGATTCGATCGCATTGTTTGCATGTGTTTGATGAACGGGTTGTCACTCCGTCTATTTGTTCATCTACATTGCATACACAGTCTTTAGAGAAGACAAGATTTTTTTCCTTCACTTTACATGGAATGGGTATGTTCATGATTTTGTGTTGGAGATGGTTTCAGGAATTTTCAGCCATGGAGATTCTTGAAGACGAAAGAAGTAGGACTCTAGACGAAGTTGAAGCATCGAAGGAGCCACAGAAGACTTTGTGTCGCTTTCGGTGCGGCCCAAAGAAGCAAGTGTTGCAGACCTTTATGAAGTTCAAGTACCACTTGACCCACACATCAGAGTGGGCCAGCGAAGAGTCTCTTCTAGGATTCCGGATGCTGTTGGCGATCTCCCTCGACGCCGTACAGTTCGTTACCAGTACCTCACTTTGAAAAGGAGGGGATGTCACGTGACACATCCAAACCCTATGTGTCCGTGGATAAGCTACACCACAACAAGGTTCAGTCAGTTCAGTCAAGTTTCGATTAGCAGTGATCTGGCACTTTTGAGAGTCTATTCGTAGACCATGCATGCCCAGTCACTTAGCATAGATGCATGTCCTCCGGTTGCACACAACATGATCATTGGAATTCCCATCAGAATCCATTAGCATCAGTTAGGGGAATTTTCCAGTGCATTTAGCCTATTTTCCTATTTATTGGGATTTTCACTTATTATTTTTAAGTGACTTTCCAACAAAAGTAGGTAGGGCAATATTGCTAAGTTAATATATAAGCAAGCCAAAGTTCACACTTTCTGGCAGAAGAGGCAGCAGGAGCTTCCCGCTCAACATGCAACTTCTCAGCAGTACCCCCTCTCAGCACCCGAAGGAAAGGGCACTCATTCTCCGCTTCCCCTCCATGGAAGCGAAGAAAGAGTTCCTGAAGAAGAGACCGACCCTAAAGAAGACTCGCATCTTTCTTGGAGATGACCTCACCGTCTGGCAGATTGCTCATATGCAAGAAGTAATGCCGGAAATTAGAGCAGCAAGGGAAAAGGGGAAGATTGTATTTTTCAGAGATAGAAAGGTGATATTGGAGCGACGTCCAGCATGACGGTGCGAGACCTATGGGACCGCACTAAAGATGGAAACTTGGAATTGTAACGGGTCACTTCGTGTTGATGTAGGGGCCTTTGAGGATAGCTTCACAGGGAGAGACATCATCTTCTACTCTGAGATGCATCAAGCCCCTGGGCAATCCATGCCACAGGTGAGCGGGTATAGATGGGAGACAGCCTACAGACAAGAGACCAGATCGGAGCACCGAGGACGAGGCTCAGGGGGAGTGGCAGTACTATTCAGGGAGGAGTTGCAGCCATCGATATATATAACGCGCAAGGATGAGCATGCTAGGTACATGTGGGTGAGGCTCAGGGCAGAGACGGGCAGATACCTCTACATTGCTATCTGTTACTTTCCTCCTAGGTATGTCAGTATATGCATCACCTAGGGGACAATTCCCCTTTGCTATTTTGGATAATGACATATGGGATTTTTCTAAGGATGGTGACATTATCATACTAGGGGATTTCAATGCTAGGACTGCCCACCACTAGACAATATTTTATGATACTTTTTTTTTCCGAGAAAAAGATCCTTCTATTAGTTAATGAAAACTGCCCATAGGGCTACATCCACCTCTGCGAGAGAGGGCTACAACAAGCATGATGGGGAGACTCTCCCAATGAAAAAACAGCATATATACAATGAGGCTAAATCAAGAGATGGGAGGAGGGAAGAGCCACACAGGTGGACAGTAGTGCCATCTGAGCACCCCCTGGACTATGGTGTAGAAAGGCCCAGGGCGCCAGAGTCGAAGAAAAGCCTCGCGGCGCTCCCGCATGCGGTCGGAGCTGCCCTGTAGTCCCTCAAGCTGTCCTCTGAGAGTATGGATCAGCTCTAGCCAAAAGTCACGAACAGTCTCTGCTGGTGGCACAGGACGAGCCTCAAAGATGCGGAAACAGCGGGCCCGCCAGATGAACCAGAGAGAGAGCTAGGCCGCTGATGAGCTCCCAACACTCCTCTCTCTCACTGCACCACTCCTGTGGAGTAATCTCTGTAGCAGGTTGGAGTGTAGGTCGCCCCCCTTGTATCACTATCATCCTGCTGGTGGAAGATAGCTCAAACTGAAGTGCTGGGCCCGTGAGGGTGGACCAAGCCGCTGCCCCCCAAGTGTACTGTCGAGCCGTGGAGAGGGCAAGCATCAGCCGAAGAACACGTAGCCACACTTGCTGGGCCGAGGGACAGTCCCAAAGACAGTGACGCTGACTCTCCACCAACTGGTCATAGGCTGCACATGCGGCCGAGAGACCACTATGCACCAGCCAGCTCCCTACTGCTGTGGCTCTGTGTGCAACCAGCCACTGGAACAAGGTGACTCGCCTCGGCTGTCTGGAGTCCCACAGCCTCTGCCAAAAAGCTGCCAAGAACTCGATTGTGAGGCCCTCCTCCTGCCAATGATGTGCTGCAGCGGGGCAGGCCTCTCTCTGTGCTGCAAGTATATGACGCCTCTCACCAGGATCCCACTGTACTCGTGCCAGTGGACAACACTCCCAAGCCCATAGCCTCCAGTGTCCAGTCTCAAGAGCTGTTGGGTCAGGGTCTATGATGCAAGTCCTCCCACAGATGCCCACAACTCGGATCCTCTGGAAACAACACTCTGCTACTTGCGGGGCCTCTACTGCAACTCGCTGTAATCGTCCCCCACCCTGAAGCTCGAAGAACAGGGCTGGGACAGTCTCTGAGCAAGCCCTGACTGAAATGAGAACCTCCAGTCGTGTGAAGGCTCCCATCCACCGGGGTGCTACTGGCTCGAGAGGCGTGAGCCACTCTGCTGGAACTGACTCTGAGATGTCCTGACACATGCTCTGCACCCCTCTCATGCCCTGCAGCTGGACAGCCTACACCTCCTCTGACAAACGTGTGAACTCTAGCCAGTCACCTAGAGAACGCGCTGGACCTGCCGCCATGGGACCCCAAGAAACATGAGGCCGACTCCCAACCAAGTGGCCTCTCTGAGTGCTAACCATGGGGTTCCAGACGAGGGGCTGCTGTAGGCGCTCCTCCGTGTACGTCGGCTGTCTCTGCTCTAGGCCACGCCGTAAGAGCTCCCAAGATCGAAGCAAACTCACAGCGAATCTGTCCTCCAGTCTCCTGCTCAAACCAACTCGGCGCAGCTCTGAAAAGATCCATCTGGTCGAAGGTTGCCAAGGACCTCTTGACTGAGGCACCCTGGCACGAAGCCTCTGCAACAAGAATTCCTTCCAGGGCTCCTCGCTTGGAAGAAGTCCTCTGACGACAAACTTCCCAAGAAGGGCTCTGCTTTGCTGTGCAGGATCAATGATCCCAAGTCCTCCCTGAAAACATGTAAGTGTGATGACCGACCAAGCCACCTTGGCTCGGGCAATCTGAGTATCGCGACCTGACCAAAGGAAGTTCCTGATCAGCCTCTCTACCTGGCTGATACAAGAACTCGAGAAGATCCAGCAAGAAGTGATGTACCACATAGTTGCCAACAACACCTGGTTGGCAACTACTACTCTACCAGCCAGCGAAAGTCGTGCTGAGCTCCAATGTAACAGCTTTCTCCTGATGGACAGGAGAAGAGCAATCTGCTGCTCGAGGGACAAGTCCAGACCAACCTGACAACCCAAGTACCGAACTGCAGTCCCTGGAGGAATCCACCTGAAACCCTCTCCTGGCATCCAATATGGCACAGGAGCACTGCCAACCGAGAAAGCCACTGTCTTTCTCCAGTTGAACAATGCGATATTTTATGATACTTCCGAGGAAATTCTTAGGGAGCTGGATGTTACAGAGATGGGTCTATCCAAATTATCAAGATGAGTAATACACGGAATATGGCAGATACTTGATAGATATGGGAACCGCACATAGATTGGCCATGTTGAATGGCCTACAAAGATTTTCGACAGTTGGAGGTTTTACTTGCTTTCCACACCGACATGGTGCCAGCACAGTGGATTATGTTATGGCCCAGCCAGGTCTCATTCCATTCTTTCAAGATTTCATGGTGGGCACTAGGCCAGTTGGAGTGGCAGTTGATCGTGCTATCTTGTCCTTCACCTTGAAGTTTCAGTTCAGCACAACTCCAGGAGAGGTCCCTACACACATCCGGTATACCTTCATGAGGGAGACGGACTCTGTGTATATGGATGAGATATACAAGAAGCTATGCACCCAAGAGCTAGGATGGCCACTAGATGAACTCACTCAGATACTGACAGAGACGCTCCATGATGCAGCATCAGAAGCATACCCCCACAGCCAGCCTACACGGAGATGATCTGGAAAAATGCCCCATAACAGTTGGTATGATGAGGAGTGTAGAGAGATGAGCATCAAGTTACAGAGGGAAGTGCTCATGGGTATTATCACACATGGACAATCACGGATTATCTTTCGCCGCCTAGTGCGACGAAAGAGAAGGGCTTATTTATCCCAGCTAGAGCAAGATCTGTATCAGTTATTTATAAGTCAGGACTCAGGCGAAGCATGGAGGCTATTCCACGAACATTCACCACCACCAGAGGTCACCTCCACTGAGACATGGGGGGAATATGCCACATCTCTCTACACAGTATCATGACAACCACCTCTGCGGGACCCACTAGAGACATGCCCGGAGACATGTTCTTTCTTTAGTGCCGAGAGGGTAAGGAAAGCTATTGACAGGATGAAGACAAGGAGAGCACACGATCATGATGGTCTGGTAGCAGAGCACTTCATCCATGCCAAAGATATGCTTGCAGAGCTCGTGGCTATGATGTTTAATCGAGCCATGTATGAAGGCTTCCCCGAGACTTGGAGTATGTTTACGATTGTGCCTATTTTCATGTCAGGAGATCCCATGATTCCCGGGAATTATCGCACCATCATGGTTGGTCACACATTAGCTAGACTGTAAGCATCCATTCTCGAATAGGGGCTGAGTAGATGGGCAGAGCGAGAGGGCATAAGAGCACCAGGGCAAGCAGGTTTCAAGAGAGGTTTCTCCACTCTTGACCAGATTTTGACACTCAGAGCTATTATTGAGGAGGGTAGACACCATGGCAAGAGGATCTATTGTAGCTTTGTGGATTTCCGCAAAGCTTTCGACATAGTGCCGAGAGCCGGACTTATACGCAGATTACAGAACATGGCTGTGCCTACAGAGCTGATTTGGGGGATTCTGGCTCTATACAGGACAGTGACGGGGCGGGTACGCACGACTAAGGGAATGTCTGACGTGGTCCTCCCCACTATTGGAGTAAAGCAGGGATGCCCCCTATCCCCGACTCTTTTTGGGATGTCTGTGGATGAGTTTTCGGACTATGTAGAACGTCAGGGGGACAAGGGGGCTCAGCTAGCAGGGACATGGATTCCGCTGTGACTATATGCTGATGATATTGTGCTGATTTCTGACTCTCCAGAGGGGATGGAGCGTCATTTGGATGCTCTGCATACATTTGCTCGTGATAGTGGATTGTCTGTCAATCTTGGGAAAACCAAGGTTATGGTGTTCAACACACCCACATTTATGTATGGCTGGGAGACTGTGGAGTACATAGATGCATATACTTATCTTGGGGTAGTCTTCGATGGACCGGTGTTTTCACTAAGGAGAGCATCAGAGACTAGACTGACGAGAGCATATGCAGCTTTGGGAGGATTGGAGAGGATGTGTTCGCAGGTTCAGTTTCAGGAACCGCGAACAAAGCTTTGGCTCTTTGACACTCTAGTGACTCCAGCTATGCTCTATGGAGTTCAGGTATGGGGACCTCAGAAGACCACCATGGGAGATCTGGCAACACAGATGGATGGAGATGTATGGAGAGGCCTCTGGTCTCTATGATCGCTCGGATGATTCGGGCTATAAGGCCTCAGTACCACATGAGATTATCCGAGCCGAGCTACCCCCCCCCCCCCCCCCCCCCCCCCCCCCCCCCCCCCCCCTCTCTCGTGGTGGAGGCATTGACGAGATCAGTTTCCTTTATGCACGGTCTGTGGGATCTCCCCAGGGGCAGATACGCTCGGCTTGCCCTGGAGTCATCTCGACAACTAGCTCTACAAGGCGATACAGCATGTTGGTATGGACATGTGACAGCATGGTTTCAGTCGCATGGTCTCAACATGGATAGATCACCTCCGCTTCAATACTCCCTGGATGCACCCTCTCTGTCTCTCACACAGACAGAGATCACTAGACTCATACGTCAGGATCTGATTCAGCTAAATACCAAGAGCACATGGATACAGCCGACACAGGAGTTAGGCACGAAGATGGACTTCTACAGAGAGCATCTTCTCCAACTCACGGAGGACGGCTTTGTGACTAGGCTTCATACATGGACACACACTTATCTCATGGGATAAGATGCGTTATTGGACAGATACGCACATCCTCACATCAAGACTGGCCGATTTCGAGGGGTGCCGGTAGGAGCTAGGATATGTGACCTACGTAACTTAGAGCCAGAGACAAGAGCTGAACTACACATGTCATTGCCCGGCATACCATGAGATACACGGCCACTTCCACTGCCTATTCAGAGAAGGGTTTGGACCTTTTTCTAGAGTCATGAGATACAAGGATTAGCGGTGTTTCGGATTGTTCCTGCTAGAGCTGCGCAGACTTAGGGAGAGCTTGCTAAGGACATCAAAGGAAAGACAGTCTCAGAGACGAATCACAGATTTCTTTACACCAGCCAGAGGAGAGCCAACGGAAGTCACTACAGCAGATCTCAAAGCCTACTCATACTAGAGGTACACTGCTTGATCGAGCCACGGAGCTTGGCAGATCCAGACGTCCACGACCTCGGGGGGTCTCCCACTACCGACGAAGGTTGCAACAGAAGATACAGATCACTCTAGCTCGACATGCAAGATGCCCAACCAGAGTACTGACCATGGAGGAGGTCGATGAGATCCGACAGCGACCGATGAGAGATTTCATCTGAACCCACAACCCCCCCCCCCCCCCCCCCCCCCCCCCCCCCCCCCCCCCCCCGCCCTATTTCCTTTCTCCTTAGTGTTTTAGTGCTAGTTCTTTGTAACTTTGTAATTTCCGTACTCAGACATGGTATCAGATTCACCAATTGTAACTTTTTGGTCTCATAGGTCATCTTGGCCTTTTGCAGACGTTAATATAACATTTCATTTCATTTAATTTCCCCTACCCCACACTATCTCTCGCCCTTATCTACTCAACCCTCTCCCCTACCCACCCTTAGCTTCCCTCGCCCATACCCATACCCACCCTCCCCCTCACCCCTACCCACCCTATCTCTCTTGCCCCTACCCACTCACCCATGTCTACCCTCCCCTTTGCCCCTACCCACCCTCCCCCTGGCCCCTATCTACAATTCCTCTTGCCCCTACCCACCCTTTCTCTCGGCCCTACCTACCTAGCTCCTCTCCCCCTCGTCTCTATCCAGACCCTTACATCCTATCCAGTGTGCCACCCTACCTCCTCTTAAACTAACCTGCACTACTACCCTATGGAACCGTGCAGACTATCTGTACAAAGGATCAACACTTTCAGACCTCACCATCACTAAAGAAAAACCTTCAGCTCTACTGCGCAAGACTCTAGCACCCCTTGCTGCTTCTGTACCAGATTTTGGGTGCACGATTAGATCAAGTTCAGTTGTCTGTGTGAGTAAGAGCAGGATTCATGCGATTGTAACTAGATGCTACATGTATACTACTATGGGGTTTTGACAGTATCTTGAGAGTGCTTCTATGCACGCTTTTGTGGTCTGATAAGTAATAACAGATTACTGTAGATTAGTTTGTCAGTGTGTCAGTGTATCCCATGTGGCTGGAAGAAATAGGAAGTCGCGTAGGGTGGCCTTGGTGAAAGCAGGCTAATTTTAAAGATGAAGTTAAGTTTGAGAACAGTAGCCATGGGGTTACAGACATAATCTCCAGCTCCCCTAGTGACAAAAGTTACAAAGCATCTGCACTGGAGGATTCGGATTCGGAATCCGGAACAGATAGTTCCACTGCCAATGAAGAAGCTGTCAAAAGCCAAACGAAGGGCAATCCTCAGTTATTGTCCCATGAGATTAGCAGGCCTACAAAGACCAAAAGTCCCGCAAAGTTCTTGCTAAATTTTCATTTGCAGCTCCCTAATCCTGTCTTGCGATATCCTGTCACAGGATCAACTGTAGAAATTGGGTTTAGAAGTACTGGCTGATGTTGCATTACCCAATGATGTATTGATAGGTATATGCTATAGGCTTCTGAATGTATTTCCAAAGGTATGAGGCCACACACTTACTGCAACACGAATTGGTCATACTATGGGGATGACAAGCTTCTCACTGTTGAAACCGGTTACACGTACATACTCTCAGCTCTCCAAGGAAGCTACGATCTAGGCATGCCAGGGCTTGTTTCAACCCAGTCACCCCCAATACGAGAGGAACAAAGCGCTTGTAGCAGTTTTCAAATACTACTTTGTAGTTAGAGGTACCAAAATGCAAAAAGGAAGAGGTGATTTCCCCACTCCTTTTCCACACTATGATGGTCTCTACTGTTTGATACATACTTTGCTGTGTGGGTTTCATCAGATATCGTACACTTCACTACAGTCGAGGGCAAAGAGATTTAGATCACAATTGCAGGTCCACTCAAGTGAGCTTTCAATGCTTTGCTAACCCAATTTGGGCCTGGGTCATCAATATCCAGGTCAGCCTTGCAATGGTAGATGAAGGATCCCAAAGTCTCTGGACAGTATTGTAGATCAGCAATAGAAGAAAAAGAAAAGGGCCAAAGTAATCTAGGACATGGCAGAGTTTCTTCTACCCTTGCCATACTCAGTGAGCCAGAGGCGAGTGACACATTCCATGATGCTACATCCACCCCTGGTTCTGCTGTGCCGGTGGTCAATTCTGCCATTTCCAGCTTGCTCCTCCGAGGTATCGTATCTGCAAGAGACTCAGCTCTTTCCATTACCACTACGGCCTCTCCCTCACACACACCTCTACCTACTACCCTCATCTTCACTCCCGCCACATCTACTACTTCCCACACACCACCTGCAGCTGCCTCATCACCTCTTTCTGTCTCATGTTCACCCACTGTTCAGAGCTCACCTGCAGTGCACTTTTAGAGCCTTGCACCACCCAACGCTATTGCTAGATCTTCGGCGACGATTGCGGAAGACTCAGCTTCGTTGTTCAGGCTATCTAAAGAGATCTTGCAGGACTTGCAGTAGAGAGTTTAGCTGCCACTCAGCAACACCACTCAGCCACCTATATGGCCATGTAGGGATGCTTGCGTGTCGCTAAGAGTGCAATAGCGGACCGTGGCTACAATCTTTGCTTTGCGCTAGGCCTTGGGAATGAAATTCCAAATCATCAACGACCTGAAAGCTCAAGTTCAAGGATTTCGAGATATGCTATTGGGGGCTCAATAGCAGAACACCAAAGATTACCATACACAGGCTGTCATGGGATATGTGGCATGGTCTAGGGAGACAGGTACAGACTGAAATGGGCTATGGGCAAAGCCGGGTCCTACTACACAGTTTATGGGATGTGCTCAGTGCATTGTCCCCAAGGGTTTTAGCAGCCGGCCCACTTGACACAGATGCAGCCGACATAGAGAATTCCTTGTGAGGGATATGCTGGTGCACATCGCCATGGCTGTGTCAATCGGTAACCTCAATATGGTTATGGACAGGTGCTTCCATTTTCTGCTCAACAGATGGCCGCTACTCTCAGAGGGCCAGTTTGTAGAGAGCAGGGTGCAATCGCCTATAGTCCAGTAGGCTCCTACAATCGATTTGATGGCTCCACCTCCGGAGGCAAACACTTAGGGTGCTATAGTGGCGACAATAGTGGTGACACTCTCTCTTGGTTGACACAATCGAGAGGCTGTAGCTCAACATCATTGTGTTGTAGATGTGCAATTCTTTTTGAGCAATGTCTTTGTACACATTATAGTTTCCTTTCGTATTTTTTAGTGTCTTCTCACCAAGACAGTGAGTGGTTTTGTGCGGGCAACCTGTAGCAGTGTCTTCTCACCAAGACAGTGAGTGGTTTTGTGCGGGCAACCTGTAGCAATGTTGCAGTGTCACTTGCATAGGGTGGACTCTCGCCTAGGCAAGTGACACGTGGTAGACATACAAATGGTGGTTTAGTGGACACCGTAGCTAGTTCACCACCATCACAATTCAGAGATAGATGTAGCTGGACTGTCAGGAATATTTTGTTAGCCCTTGGTTTGCTCTTTATGGTTGTATATACCCTTAATTAGTTCTAGTCATTAGGTAAATATTGTCTTTGAGTCTAGACTCTTGTGTCTTGAGTTCAGTCTAGCAACGCACATTTGCACTCTTCCTGCATAGACACCCCCATTGTGCTTGTGAGTCTTGGGCTTGGAACTGAGTGTGCTGCCAGCCAGAGTCTGTACTGGTTCCATGAGTTACTCGAGTTCCATTGAGTTCTAAGTGTTGTTGTTGTGTCTATTGAGTTTTCTTGTTCCATTGCTCTATAGTGTTTTCATTCTGTTGGAGAAAGGTTTCATGCATATTGCGCTGAGGAGCACCCATAGTAGAGAGCACGACACACTTTTCCTGTTGCAATGGTGACCTTGAGTGAGACTTCAGTCGAGACCCCACTAGGCGTGCTGAACATGAGAACATTTGTAGTAGCAAGAAAAGTGTGATGTGCTGTGTGCGCTCTGTAGCATGGATGCCTCATTGTGCAATCTACACAAAATCTCACTGATCGATCGTACCACTAGACTAAACTTACGGTGAGAAATTGAACTACAGGAATAGAGTAAGCAACAGTAAACCACAAAAGTGAACCAAAAAAACAATAGACACCGGAGACAAGGACACTCCTCAATGCTAAGCCGATCCCATAGACTCACCATGTATTGACTACAGAAGTTTGACTTGAAGCATCCTCAGCTCTAATCAAGAATCAACAAAAATAAAAGGGGATGTAGAGGTGCAACAATGTATGAAGTTGTGTAGTGTGACTAAGTACAACTGGACTCAAGATTGTAGACAACTACACTCTAGACCAAAGACACTGAGAAACTAATGATAAGTACGATTGATAACATCCTTGACATATACACGGTAGAAAAATATCTCCATAGGCATTGTGTAGACTGAGCAAATATCTCCATGGTAGAGTGAGTGGATGGAGGTAAATGGTATGCCAGGTAGGCTCGAAGATTAGCTAGCAGTCATCCATGTCCCACCAAAGAGCTCTTTCAGTAGCTTAGCCAAAGTGCTGGTCAGGTCCTATAGCTAGTGAGGTGTGCCAGTGGTCTAGGCCCACTGATCCTCTTGCCCACTAGTCTCCTAGACTACTAGTTTGAGAGCGAAATGAGGACTAGTGACTAGTCCATTTTCTAGGTCAATTATCCATCAATGAACACTAGCATGTCATCCAGGACGACAAGTTTGTACCCTGATTACAATGTGCTTCAGAAAACTATTTTAATTACCATTATAGCTGGACTAGGCGAACATAACTCATCAGGTTTTTCCTTGTGGAGCACTTTGGTATAGTATGGAGACCTCTAATACGTAAAAAAACCAGTAATTTGTGTGACTTCAACAATGATATGCTGTTCAACAATGACCAATGGCATTGTGCTGGGAATAGGTAAGAAGCCAATAGAATACAAGTGCTAAGAATTGTTGCATATAATTTTGTATGGGCTGAATTCTTTTAGTCGAAGGGGTTGGAACTATACTACTAATATTATATGGGGCTAATTTTTGGTAGTCTGTATGATGTACAACAAAAAGGTTGCGTTAATTACAAAAAATAGAAATCAATGTTTCTTTTAGCCTATGAATGTGGAGGAGATTACTACTCATTTACCAGCTTCATGTCTTGTCTTGCGATGTTTTAACCCAAGTTGTTGGTTTAAACCATGATCCAATGAACTAAAGCATCTTTCTTGGTGTTGTTCAGGCGCCAAGTATTACCAGCTGTAGTTACTCTTATTGAGACCGTTCAGGTAAATCTTGTTCTTGATTTTGAATATTCTGGGTCAGGTTGTAGCTGAGAATGACATGTTTACAAGAAGGTAACCTTTGCTTTTCGAGCTTTGAAGGTTGAGGGAACTTTCACAGATGGAACAAAACTTGTAACGATTCATCATCCAATCGCAAAAGAAAATGGAGATCTTTCCTTGGCGTTGCATGGCTCATTTTTGCCAGGTTAAGGGTTACGTTAAATTACTACATTTTTTGCAAGTGCCCCTGACTCTCCTATCCAATTTTGCATGTGTATCTCACAATATCTTGTTGTAAATTTGAATATGAGGAGCTTGCTTTCTTGATTAACTGCATAAGCTCATGGGCTCTATATTTAGAATTTTGTTGAAAACTTCACATATGTTTATGATCATCTTTGTAACAACGCATTACGTCAGAAGCTCCTACCGGTAGATCCAGGCCCACCCCTAGATGCACTTATCTCACAGTCCATGTAACTTATACACTCCTCAAGGATCATCTACTTGACATGTAGAGATAGTTGACTCAACCGCTAGAGTGAAGCAGGGATATCCACACTCTCCTACACTTTTTGGTATGTATTGACGAGGTATCTGACTACAATGATAGAGAGGGTGATAAAGGTGCATAGTTATCAGGCACTTGGATACCCTTATCACTTTATGCAGATGCTATTGTTCTCATTGCTGACTTGCTTGAGGGGCTATAGAGACAATTGTATGCATTACAAAGCTTTGCACAGGATACATATTTGTCTATGAACCTTTGGAAGACCAAGTTGATGATATCTAACACAATAGCACAGTGGTGGGTGAGGTCACACTGAGGACACTAAGGAGCTGATCCTAGACGGCAGAGGGAGGATGCATTCCTCCAAGCTACTCTATGCTCCAGAGTTGGGCTTTCACCTTATGTCAATGCACGAGGTGTGCAAGTTAGGTATTGTAGCAAGAAATCTAAGCCGTGCTCTCTACTGTGGGTGCAATATGCAAGAAATCTCACTCCACACACCAAACAAACATTGTAGAGCAATATGAAATGTAGCAAGACAATACTCAATATGACACAATTGACTCCAAACCTAATGGAAGCTTGACCCATTATAGACTCTAGCTGGCAGGACACTCAGCTCCAAGCACAGGACTCACATGTACAAGGGGGTGTTGAGTGCAGGTGTGCAAGTGCTAGACTGAAAACACTTGACTGTAGACTCAATGACTCATAGATATCCCAATATCAACCGACTGAGCATATATACAAAACATAGAGGCCAATCCACAGCAGCTAACCTAAATATCTTTGACAACGCAGTTACGCCTATCTCTGAACTGTAGTGGCGGTGAACTGGCCACTGTGTCCTCTTGATGACCACTCCCTTGTCAGCCACGTGTCCTCTTGATGACCACTCCCTTGTCAGCCACGTGTCCTAGACTACTCATATCACTACCCAAGTGAGATTCCATTGAGAGTGAACCCAAGACCAACTGTAACCGTTGTCGAAGCCTATAGTAACGTTGTCCATGTCTTGTGGCACTATAACTTGCTACAGGTTGCCCGCCACAAGACTACTCAACGTCCCGGAGAGTGGTGGTATAGCTAACTACTGAGCTCTACCAGTGAAGGTGGTGATATGTACATTGTCGAAACTATTGATGCTCCGAAGATGGTGGGGGCTGGTATGGGGATTGAGGCCATGCATATGGAGCAGGATAGGGGCCAAAGCCTAGAGGAGGATACATCGGATAAGGCATTCTTACCACGTGAGTAGATGAAGGGAGGCAATGTGAATAGAAAATAAATGAAATGAAATGAAATGTGAGAGACAGTGTAGTTGATGGCCCTAAAAACCACCGAAATGATAAGCTATAAACGTTGAGGGTGGTTGTGTGAAAGAGGCAAAAAATGACCCCACAAACTGTGAAGATGCTGAAGCTGGATGAGGAGACGCTGATGTCATAGACCTCTCTGCACCATGAGAACTAATAGTAGCATCTATTAATGTTTGTGCGGGTATTGACACGTCAACAATACTTAGTAGTAATAGTAGTAGGCAGTGCATCTGAATGTAAGAGTAAGGACTGCGAAAATGCAACCGAATGTGCATGAGTGCATATAGGACACACACTAGCCACTGTAGGAGTTTTCTCCTGGATAGAGGATAGTTTGTTGGCCTCTCTAAGCTGAAATATTTAGAGTTCTGACTACATTTTTAAGATCCTTTGCTTGTCGATTCAGAATTCTCACTCTTATCCTGTGACTGTGTGAGCAATGCATCTTTGTCCATGACCAGATGATGACTGTTCATAAGCTCTGTGCATGCTTTTGTCAACTGCACCATGCATCTGGTGAGTGCCCTGTAAGGTTTGCACTGCATTCGCAATCTCTTAGTAGCCTTTTTCTCAATTTCCAGAAGCTTGTCTGTGGGGACAAAAAGTGTGGATATTGTCTTCTTGGCTGGATCTGCTGTAGTAGTGGGCATGGGTGTAGTGGTAGGTAGGCGTATCAGGAGTAATGGTAGCCTTGGGCGGGGTGACTAGAGATGATTCCCGGCTAAGGGCTGGGCCAACTTGAAAGGTGCTCCAGCTGTAGGCATAGGGACAAGAGTACCAAGGTGAACCAAAGTCTTAAGGCTTGGCCTCAGTGTACTCAAGTAGCCATGTGGACCAAAGTGCCAAGGTGTAGCTGTGTGGACCAAGGTACTAAGGGATGGGCTAGGTACACCCTGGTGGACCAGCCCTATCTTACCCTTACCCTCTGGTAGCGGATGCAAATGCAGCAAGCCAGTCATCTAGATATTTTCCAAGGGTATATCTTCAGGTCATGTACCTACCGTATTTTTATCAATACATTGAGTCTGTAATCACTTAGTTACTTAGAGTCAAGTGTGGTGCTAGTCTGGGGTGGTACTTTCCTCAGGTTGGTACTAGTCTCAGTCTTAGCCTGAAGTCAGCACCACACTACACTTATCCATTGCACTTTAGCCGTTGCACCCCAATTGTAGCTACGTCTCGGTCTTGGTCTGGAGTTGGGTATGCTGCCAGCCAGTGGTCAAACCTGGTCTTGGTCTTGTAGGCATCTCGTGAGCAATCAAAGTTTACTGAACATGTTGTTTCGCTGGTTCTTGAGTGTTCATCTGCGGTGCTACATGGTGTATTTTCATTGTCTACTGTGCTGTGTGTAGCCCTGCTACAGGTGGGGCGAGGGGTGAGGGGGGTTAGGGGGTGGGTAGGGGCGAGAGAGGGGGGATGGGGAAGGTACTTCACAGAAGGCACATTCCTTAGGAATGCAAAATTGACGATGGGATCCTCAGCAGCATGATGACGGAGCACCAAAGGTTAGGTGTGTGATGTCATTGGATGGGAGGTATAGAAAGTTGAAACTAGTATCTTGTGGCTCCCTAGCATGTGGAGCTACAAAAGAGATCTGCTGCTTCATCCTCTTGATGTCAAGAATGACAGCCAATGCAAGAGTGACATACTCTGTTTGTCCTCTGGCCAGCGGTGTTTTGTCACAGAGTTTCAGTGGAGTCTTTCCACCACAAATATGTGATCTGGTTCTATACCTTTTAATGTGAGAGAGGAGTTTATTGGGTTTGCCTGTCTTTTGGGAAGAGAGGTAGAGAACTGGAAGCTCTTGCTTTTTGGAGGAGAAAGCTGAAGCTGACCTATTCCAGGTTTTGAAAGAAACCTGCCTTTTGTGGGCTATAGTGATCTTGAGACTCAGGGCAATGTTAGCAAGGAGGACACCCTTCTGGCAGAGCAAATTTACTTTGGTAATGCCCATATTCCCCGCATCTGTAGCAACAAAATGGGCCAATTGGATGGGCGAGTCGAAGGATGAGGTAGTCTTTGCCCCTGTGGGACGGAGGTGGAGGTGGAGGTGTAGAAGCTTTTAGGGGCCAATGGGGCATTTGCAGGATAAAAGCTTTGAGATGGAAAAGTGCTCTGCATACCTTGCATGTGGTTTGGATGACCATAGCGAGAACCCATGTTGGATGCAAGTGCTAACCCTTGTTGAAGAGTAGGACCAAGACTTTGTTGTATTTGTCGCAATCCCTTGAGGTAGTAGCAATCCTTTTCCTCATGTCCAGACTTTTCACAGAATTGGCAATAAGCCCGAAGGGGGCATTCATGTGGAGGGTGTCCTAGAGAGCGACATGAGCTACACCAAACCATAGCCTTAGTTTCCTGTTGACACTTGAGCTCCTCTAGCTCGCGCTTGATCTGGTCCAAAGCCTCTTGATGAGGAGGTTTCTCCTGTCGAAGAGAGCAGGATCTCTCCTCTTGAAGAGCTCGTTGTAATTTTAGTGCTTCAAGCTCCCTACATAAAGAAGTCAAGGTGTCAGACGGACTTTCCAAGAGTATAGAGGTAGTCTCTACCTAAGGAGAGTCGTTGAATAGCTTCCTTGCCCCCTCTATCCTAGTAGCAGCAACAACAAACTCCTCCAGAGTGGCTTCAGGTCGGAGACTCTCTCTCAGCTTTTGTTGAGAAGTCTTACGAAGAGCCTTCTCTACCCACTTTTTGACCATAAGTTCACTTGGTTGCTGGGGAAGCTTGGCGACCAAAGACTTGGTTTTGGTCATGAGTTTTGCAAAAGTCTCATTTTGTTGGAGCATCAGGTTGGCCAACTCATCCATAATCCTCTCTTGAAAGTCCCCTAGTCTGAAAGCTTCACATAACAGCTTTCGTAAAGAGGCCAAGTCGTAAAGTGGTTCTTTGCAAATTGACTGTACCATTCGCAATCCAAGGTTGATGGGAAGAGTACTAGCTAGGTGTCTCCTCTGTGGAGACCTTTGAAAGTCGGGAACTTGATGTTCACCTTATCCAGAACGCTTGTCAGCTCCTCCAGGGCTATCTGCTCCTGAGCCTATTGCTCAAGAGGTTGCTGTAACACAGTGGGTGAGAACTAAACTGGGCAAGGTGATCTGGGAGGTGAAGAAGTGGTTGAGGGATTGGAGGTAGCCGCGTAGGGAGGTAGGGGTAATGGGGCTGGTGGACCTCTACTCAGCACAAAGGGTTGGCGCTTCCGATGGTAGTACTTCAAAGGACTCAGTAGTGAACTTTGTCGATCTTTGGATTGCCTCTTATGTGTCATGCAGTAATAAGAAGCCCACCCAAGCTTTGGGCACGAAAACCTTTAGCGTACTAAACACTGGTTCAGATTCCACTAGACCAAGGCAAGTGACTAGATCACTTGGCTAGACCTGGACGATAGACAACTAGACGAGGACGAGAGACTAGACCAGCTGTTCTAGACTAAGCTGGACTCGACCAAGCTGGTCGAGGGGAAGGCGAGAGCTTAAACCAACTAGCTCCTCGACTTGTAGGCTCAACAGAGTGAGACTTCAACCAGGTGTCCCAAAAATGAGAGCACTTGTAGTGGAGATAATGTGTCGTGCTCTCTACAGTGGGTGCTCCTCAATGCAATGTGCATGAAATCTCACTCCAACAGAATGAAAACACTGAAAAGAATGAATAACAGGCAAACACAATGACTCGATAGTAGAACCTGAATAGCATGGGACTCGACTAACTCAAATGAACCAGTACAAACTCAAATGAACCAGTACAGACTCTGGCATGGCAGCACACACAGCTTCATACCCAGAACTCACGGGTACAATGGGGGTTGTCGAGGCTCAAATGTGTAGGGATGGTGCAGACTTGTAGTGCATGGACTCAAGACTGGAGATGCAAGACCTCGACCATACAAAGTAGAAGTAGATGATAGTGATGATAGAGTATCCTACAACTTGCACCAACCACACATATGTATCTCTTAAAGAGCCACCAACGGGTGGCAGATATCCTAATCCAGCTAAGCCTATCTCCTAACTGAGGTGGTGATGATCTGGCCACGGTGTCCAGTAGATCACCATCCGTAACACTTGCCACGTGTTACTGCCCAGGCGAGAGTCCGTCCAATGTGAACTCGTGACCAACTGTAACTAACTACCGTCCTATGCTAGTGACACTATCGCCCTGCTACACTGTGTGTACCTTTACTATCTTGTAGACAGAGGTGACACCTCTGATTGAGAGTACACTACTTGCTTTCATGCCACACCAAGGAGCAGTCTATAACTATTGCACCACAGCTATGTTCCAAAATGTCTCTCATCGACCGAGCATTGGAGCTACAGAGATACAGACGACCGCGACTGAGGAGAGGAGCTACACAGCATCGACGGAGACTACAACAGAAGATTCGAGCCATACTCTCTCGACATCCAGAGTGCAGATGAGGATGGATCCTCACCATTTCTTCCATCTTTGTTTCACACACTGTTACATCCAGTTTACCGGGTACCTATTGTATCAGCTGCTACACCCACGTAGTTTTAGATTGTAGTAGTAGTAGTAGTATTTTGTTCCACTTCTAGTTCTTTTCTAGTTCTTTTGTACCCAGACATGGTATTAGATTCACTATTTTGTAACTGATTGGTCTCATAGGTCATTTTGGCCTTTTGAAGACGTTAATATAACATTTCATTTCATTTCATTTCTCACCCATAGAATGAGACACTGATGTTGTCCAAGGTGCGGTAGAAGAGGATATGGACAATGGTGCATCAAGCTCTTCACATCGACAGATTCCTTTAGATCGTTTGTATTTATCTGAGACTATTGATGCAGTCCTGATGTAAATGGAAGTCACATGCAAGGCTAGCGATTGGAAGCTCACAACGAAGTACCTTAAGGTGGCGAGATCAAAGCAGGAGGATGGACTGAGAATCTATAGCTAGCAAGGTCAATAAAGAAAAGGGATATGTTAGAATGTAGCCGTTTCAGCCAATTCAACCTAAGACAGCAGGAAAAGCTTAGCGTTCCCAAGTTGGTGCTCAAGAAACACATTAGCCTAGCAAACTCTTGTGGAGGTCAGAGGGCTATGGCACAAAAGTGATGCTGACCCTGATCAGGCTTGAAGAGAGTTGGTGTATTGAGAGCACATTGTTGTTTGCCATGTTTTCCATGTTGAGGACTCAATACTGCTTGATGCACTTTTAATACATGTTCGCTTGTCTTTGGTGGGGGTTAGGTGGTCAAGTAACAATGTCTAGGCACTTGTATGCTTTGTAGTTATTGAAAATGGCAAGTATGGTATGGTGCAGACACGATGTGGTGAAGAACCAGCAACCAGGGACTTGGGGCAACTCATGGCATATGCGGCAGCATGGAGAAATGCTAAACATTGGATGGATCTGTTGTAATTTTTGTGCAGTAGGGTGACAACTTGAGGCAGTTGCTTGCTTTGTAGACATTGGCAGCGGCAAGGTGGTAAGGAGCATCCTTGTGAAAATCAGTAGTCAAGAACAACTTGAGGCCAGCTGGTGGAGTAGATGAGCGTAGATTCTGTGTGTTAAATATAGGATGGATTGGCTGTAATTTGTGGTCTCTCGCTTCTGCTATAACTAGCTTTTGGTTTGTAATTTGACTTTGAGCTCAGTGCACTGAACATGTTTTATAAACGGAAGATAAAATTTTCTGGCCAAAAGAGGGATGGCAATGTTTGGTAATGGTGAGTAGCGGACCGCTTGCTTGAAATGCAATCTGCACCATTCATTGGTGTAGGCTTTTTTAAGTGTCGATACATCAATTTCATGCTCCATTCAAGTGAAAAACTGTGGCTTATTTGTGTACTGCCTGCGGTTAGAAAAACACTCAATGCCTACCAATTTTTGGTTGTCATGTGTGCAGTTCCAAGTCTTGAAAGGTTTGCTGAGCTTCCAGTTCAAAACGTGCCTGGACAGCTGATTGTAAAAACAGGGGAACTTGTCATTAATTCTCTCAAAGAAGCTGTTATTCTCACAGTTAGCAATAAGGCAGACCGCCCGATTCAAGTAAGTTGCTGTAAAGGGGCCCAATGGTTATGTTTTTTGGACGGTCACATTGTTTTCCTTCCCCCTTTGAAGCATATATTAGTACAAAATGACGATATGAAAATGTGTATTGATAAGAAGTTGATGATTAACAAACTGGCTTGCTGCTCACTGTCCGCCATTGCCCAGCCCCCCTTATCCCCCTCGCGCAGCCTCTCCCTGCCCTTGCCCGCCCTCCCCTCGCCCGCTGCCCGCTGCCCCTTGCCGGCCTCATCCTCCCCTTCCCCCGCCCTTTCGCTCCTGTGCGCGCCCCCTTCCCCCGCTCCATTCGCCCCGCCTTATCCCCTCCCTCCGAGTCACGCTTTCGGCTCGCAGGCAGGCTGTATTTTTAGCTTCCTTGTGAGCGCCTCGTCGCCAATGCCCTCCTCCATTCAGCAGCAGACACAGAATGGTGGCCTTCTGCTCCACCTCAGAGGGACCCTACAGAAGCCCCCTTGCCCGACACCGCGGAGCCGATGACCCTTCGACTTGCTCTTTCGCCAGAAGAGCAAGCGAGCTTGATGGCCGAATTGGAGCGCTTGCAAGACACTTCGGTTATCTGCAAGATCATTGGCACTCGGCTCAGTCAAGGCAAGGTTCGGTGTGGGCAAGATCACCGATGTCCAGATCCTCGGGAGAGGGTACTACCAGGTAGGTTCGAGTCCGCAGAGATGTTGGCTAAGGTGATTTTGATGAGCCCGCTCAGCATCCAAGCAGCTCGAGCTTACTTCCGACGATGGCATCATGGTTTTGACCCTACTACTCATGTGATTGAGGAGGAGGGAGACTTGCTGATCTCTGTCTGTTTCTCAGGCTTGGGGCGAGAGTACCTCCCTCTTTTCCCCAGGATTGGTTCCATGTTCGGGACAATTGAGGAGTCTCTGCGCACTGCAGCTTCAGTTGTGGCCAAGGCCTCAGGTTTACCTACTGTGCGGGTTCTTGTTCGAGACACACACTCCCTCCCCAAGGTGGTACTGCTGCCTCGGGTGAGTGGGGGATGGATCAGACAGAGTGTGGAGTACTTGGGTCTCTTGAATCGGTGTTTCATTTGCAGACAGATGGGCCATTTGCCGTCCCTCCTCTCTTCCCTGTGGGACCCACAGCCTCAACTCCTGACCCCTCCTCCACTCCTCCCTAGACGCAGGGGATTGGACACCCGTCTGCCATGAGGCGATCTCTTGGTAGTGCTTTTGCTACGAGCCGCGTGTCTCGAGAGGGACAGCCCTATCTAAGGCCGCCTTTTTTGGTGCAGACTTCTCCTTTTGCAGCAGTCCCTAGAGGTTTGACTAGCTTTGACATTTGCAGACGCTGGGACTTTTTCAACTACAGCTTCACACGGTTCTTGGGTGACTCTTCTCCTGACTTGGAGGAGGCTTGCTTTCGAGTCCACTTCCTCTCTCTTGCAGCTAGAGGCATTGAGGCTTTGGACACAGCGGTGGGTTTCTCTTTTCTGCTGTGCAATAGGGATCCCACAGAGTGGACCCAGCACACAATTCTTGAATGGCTCCTGATTCAGGCTATTGAGTTCTCACATCACACAAGGGACTTAGGTTGACTTAGGGTGACAGATCTAATACAGCCACTTTGGCCTCTTGCCAAGTTCAGCGTGGCGCCACCGGATACAGCGGGTTGCAGGCACATTATGGTGCATTTGTTTGGTGACACTCAGAGCCCTCCTTGTTATGTATTTGTACATGAGGATTCTTGGACAGAGGATGTAGCTCTTTGGGTTGTACGCTCGGCTTGGGCCTGGGCGAGACAGTCACTTTTTTTGCGCTTGTCTAGAGGTCGTTCGAATGCGGATTACTCTCCATCCAAACAGGCCTCAAAGATAGCGAGGTTGGCTACTGTTGCAGCATCTGTTTTCTCTCACTGACTCCATGAGGATCATCTCATGGAATGTGCAGGGAATAGGAGGTCCCCAGTTTTAGCGTCAGAGGGGTCGGCTGCATCAAGAGCTTCAGAGATGCCTTGTGGGTGGTGAGATTGACATTCTTATGCTATAGGAACATCATCTTTGTGAGAGCCGCATCAGACTGTGTGGTCAGATTTTGAGTGGTCGCTATGAGACATTTTGGTCAGCTGCATTTGGACCTGGAGGCATCCAGGGAGGGGTATGTATGACTATTGCGGATTCTTTGCAGCAGGCCATTGTGGGCAGAGGTATTAGTGTACCAGGCAGAGTTCAGTGGATTACTGTGCAGGTTCAGGGTTGCCTTACGGGTTTCTTGAACATTTATGCGCCCAATGTAACAAGTGCACGAGTTGTGTTCTGGTCTCAGGTTGTGGAGTCTTTGCCGCATGTAGAGCAGTGATGTGTTGGGGGGGACTTCAACATGTTGGAGGACCCCTTTGATTGGATTGGAGGTGGCCATGTCATGGTACACGGGGCTGAGCTTGCAGCCTGGGAGCGGTTTTGTATGACTGTGAGGGATTTTGATGTTTGGCAGCACTTAGGTTTTGTACGACCCCCTGGCAGCCTGGTTTTCTCCCGTTTTGATCGCAAGTTGGAGGAGTGAATCTATCTAGGATAGATCGTTTATATGCTAGTGACCGCATTTGAGACTGAGGTGGGTCAGTTTGCATCCTGGCTGGGACATCCTTTTCGGACCATGCACCAGTGATCCTCACAGTGACAGATAGACATAGGAGGCAGCACGATGCTACGCATACCTGAGAGGATCTTGCTGGACTCTGAGCTCAGAGAGCGAGTGGTGGCGCTTTGGACAGAGGGCTTGGACACGCAAGACTCTCCTGTTGATAGAGTGGCCTCTGGACTTGCTCAGCTTAGCCATTTCTTTTCTCAAGAGTCTACGGCCCGCCTGGCTGCAGCGAGAGAGGAGGAGCAAGGTCTTCCACGAGGCGTTGCTTCCCTGCAGAGGATGCAGGAGCAGCACCCAGACAGTCCCTGGTTGGAGGAGAAGTTGCAGCAGGCTCGCGAGGAGCTTGCCAGCACAAAGGAGAGGCATCATGAGTTTGCTTTCTATCGACAGGCATCTCAGTGGACCCAGGTGGGTGACAGAGTTACGGGGGCATTCTTTGAGACTGTGGGACCGCGGCATGCGTACGCTAGTGTCAGCCAGTTGAGGAGGCATGACGGGTCAGTTGCTTCAGAACCAGAGGGCATGCGTGCAGTTGCTACTGACTTTTACCATGACATGTTGTGAGTAGAGCCTCAGCCGGAGCGTCAAGATCCATGCAGAGAGCTGGTCTGGGCACAGATGGCTTTTCTTGTGACTGAGGAGATGCATCAGAGGCTTGAGCTGCCTCTTTAGCTAGAGGAGCTCCACATGGCCCTCAGAGCACTTCCCCGTGGTAGCTGTCCAGGTGAGGATGGTTTGACTCCCAATTTTTTCTTATGTACTGGGACTTGCTTGGCTCAGACCTTTGCAGCGCTTTTCAGTACATCTTAGACACAGGAGAGATGCGTGACAGCATGAGTGAGGGTTTGATCTACCTCATTCCCAAGGAGGGTGGTTCCTTGGATGAGATTCGGCAGTGGCGACCTATCACCATGCTTAACTCAGCCTAAAAAATTCTTGCCAAGGCTCTGACTTTGAGGATTCAGTCACTTCTAGAGAGAATTATACATGGTACTCAGATAGGTTTTGTTAAGGAGCGCAATATCCTTGACAACATATTTACTTTTTGGGAAGCATCCGCCCTCGCGCACCTCCGTGAGGAGGATCTGGTGATTCTTCTTCTCGATTTTGAGAAGGCCTATGATAGAGTTGACTGGGAATTTTTGGAGGGCACTCTACGTAGGATGGGCTTCTCAAATGCTTGGATCAGAGGTGTGTCAACTCTTTACAGACGGGCACACAGTCAAGTACTGTTGGCAGGTGGTAGAGGAGATCGCTTTATGCTCACACGTTCGGTTAGAGACAGGGCTGCCCTCTTGCCCCCTTCCTCTTTCTGTTCTATGCTGAGGCGATGAGCAGATTTTTGGTTTCACAGAAGGTTGGTTTATGTGGCTTAGCGCTTATTATTCGGGGCGATGAGCTACTGGATGCTGAGTTTGCAGACGACTCACCTTTGTACTTGGAGGGCTAGGAGGCCAACCTACAGAAGTGTGAGCAAGCTCTTGAGATCTTTTGTTGTGCATCAGGCGCACTGGTCAACTGGAGGAAGACAGTGGCTTTCTCGGTTGGCAGTGCTCTGACGCCTGATTGGATGCCAGGTGAGGGTTTCAGATGGATCCCCCGAGGGACTGCTGTTCGTTACTTGGGCTGTCAATTTGGCTTGGACTTGTCTCCTGAGCAGCAGATTGCTACCCTCCTCCTGTCCATCAGGAGGAAGCTGTTACATTGGAGCTCGACACGACTTTCTTTGGTAGGCAGAGTTGTAGTTGCCATACAAGTGCTGTTGGCTACTATGTGGTACATTACATCTTGTTGGATCTTTTCGAGCTCCTGCATCAGCCAGGTAGAGAGGATGATCATGGATTTCCTTTGGTCAGGGCACGATACTTAGATAGCCCGGGCTAGAGTGGCTGGGCAGGTCATCACTCTACCTTGTTCTCAGGGGGGGTTGGGGATCATAGACCTTGCAAAGTAGAGCAGAGCCCTTCTTGGGAAGTTGGTTATCAAAGGACTGCTTCCAGGGGAGGAGCTCTGGAAGGAGTTTTTGCTTCAATGGCTTAGAGCTAGAGTGCCTCAGGCTCAAGGCCCTTGGAGACCTTCCACCAGATGGATTTTCACAAAGATGCGCAGAGTTGGCTCGAGCAGGAGACTAGAGGACCGATTTGCTGTGAGCGTTCTTCGTTCCTGAGAGCGGCTGCAGAGAGGCCTGGAGCAACACCAACCTACTTGCATGGAGGAGCGCCTGAGACAGCCCCTTGTTTGGAACCCCATGGTCAACACTCAAAGAGGCCACTTGGTTGGTAGTAGGTCTCATGTCTCTTGGGGTCCCATGGCAGAGGGTCCAACACGCACTTTGGGTGACTGACTACAGTTCTCAGGTATGTCAGAGGAGCTTCAGAGCATCCAACTACAGGGCATGAGAGCGGTGTAGAGCATGTGCCAGGACATCACAGTGGCAGTATCTGCTGAGTGGCTTACACCTCTTGAGTCAGCAATGCCTAGATGGATGCTGTCCTTCACGCGACTGGAGGTCCTCATCATAGTTCGGGCTTGCTCAGAGACGATACCTCCATGTTTTTCGAGCTACATGGTGAGGGTCGGTTACATAGCGTCTACATCGAGGCCCCACAGGTTGCAGAGTGTTGTTTCAGAGGATCAGAGTTGTGGGCATCTTTGGGAGGACTTGTGTCATAGATCCTGACCTAACAGCTCTTCAGACATGCCACTAGAGGTTGTGGGTGTAGCGCGGATAGTGTGTCGTGCTCTCTACGGTGGGTGCTCCTCAGTGCGATGTGCGTGACATCTCACTCAAAACAGAATGAAACAAAAGAAACAATGGATCACAGTTGATCAACACAGAGACACAACAGTAGACCAGAACATATGGACTCGACTATCTCAAAGAACAGATACAGACATATGGACTCAACTATCTCAAAGAACCGATACAGACTCTGGCGTGGCAACACACTCAGTTCCAGCCCAGAACTCACGGATACAATGGGGGTGTCGAGGCTCAGATGTGCAAGGATGGTGCAGACGTGCTGTGTATAGACTGTCTACTCTAGAAGATGACGACGCTGGACCTTATATGAAGAAGATAATCCCGACAAACCCAAGAGCTACTACTCATGTGTACCACCATAAAGAGCCACCAACGGCTCATAAATGTTAGCCATCTAAGTCTATCCCCAAACTGAGTGGTGGTGATGACCTGGCCACGATGTTCACTAGACCACCATCCGTATCCCTGCCTAGCCCAAAGAGTCCGTTGAACCAAACCAGACCAACTGTACTAATTGTGTGTCTTGTGAAAGTGACACTGTAGCCTGCTACAGGTTGCCTGCCACGAGACCGCTCACCGTCTCGGTTAGAGGATCAATGAAACTAGAGAGAACAGTGAAACACCAAAAAAAATGCAGTACACTCTGACTGAAGAGAGTGATGTTTGGAGAAGATCTTGAGTTCCCAAGAAGAAGTACCAATGAAGCAATGTCCATATTTGCAAGATATGCTGAAGGAGTAATGACCTTGGCGCAATGAGGTAAACTGACCAAAAGATTGCCAAGATTAACAAATCCCACAAAGCACCCAAAGTGAGGAATCTGCAGCTAGTTGCAGTTGGCTAGAGGGGAAGGAGTAGGTAGGGGAGGGGTGAGGGGGAAAAGGGGTGGGTAGGGGCGAGGGGGGAAGGGCTAGTTAGGGGCGAGGGGGGGAGGGAACGAGTTGGGGAGGGAACGAGTTGGGGAGGGGGTAGGGCGAGTTGGTGAGGGGGACTAGTTGGGAGGGGGGACGAGTTGGGGAAGAGGACTAGTTGGGAGGGGGGACTCGTTGGGGAGGGGGTAGGGACAAGTTGGGGAGGGGGACGAGTTGGGAGGGGGGACTAGTTGGGGAGGGGGGTAGGGACGAGTTGGGGAGGGGGGGGGGGGGGGGGCGAGTTGGGAGAGAGGGGGTACGAGTTGGGGAAGAGGGAAAAATGGTGGGTAGGGCCAAGGGAGTGTGAGGGGGTGGGTAGGGCGAGGGCAAGAGAGAATTGTATAGGGTGGGGGTGTGGGGAGGCGGATAAGGGATGGGTAGGAAATAGTTGATCAAAAGCAGATACAGATACAATGCTAACCTAGCAGATACCACCTGAGTTATATTGACAGCGGTCCTCCTACTACGCTCCTATGCGAGCTTACCCAATGCTTTTAGTAAAGGTTCAACTGAGCAATCAACTTCTGTGACTTCTATGCTAGTTGTTTGATTAAGTGGTTCATTGGGCTCAGCTACGGTAGGAACACATCGAAAGGGTGTGACCTCAGGCAAAGGCATAGCTGAGCCCAATGCTTTTAGTAAAGGTTCAACTGAGCAATCAACTTCTGTGACTTCTATGCTAGTTGTTTGATTAAGTGGTTCATTGGGCTCAGCTACGGTAGGAACACATCGAAAGGGTGTGACCTCAGGCAAAGGTTGAATAGATAGTCCATAACAAGGCGTAGACTTGGTAGCTTCCAACCACTCTAGCAGATCTTCGTCTGACCCTTCAGGTGTAGTAGGCTGTTCCTTTTTAGGGTTGGTTTCCATTGACAAAGAAACTTGTTGCACCACGGGATCCATACCTCCTTCTAAGAGAATGAGTTGCATCGGGGAGCCAGAAGTATGCATCCACATGGCATCGTTTCCCCAATCATGAAGTGCTTCAGTGTGTCGCAGCCATGGTCTTCCAATGAGCAAGGGAAATCCGCCCTCCACCTGGGGAAGACGAACCACAACAAAATCCAAGTTAAAAGTAAAGTCTTGTACCTGCAGAGGCACATTGTCCACTATGCCCACTGGGTAGACTGTCCGCTGGTCGGCCAATGTAACTGTGAAAGGAGCAGGGCGAGTAGGCTGTAGACCTAGAGCTATCATAGTGAACTCGAGCATCAGGTTGATGCCAGATCCACTATCCACTATCACTCTTGAGAATTGCCAACCCAAAACGGACACTGTTAGGCGAGGGCTTCTATAATCAGTGAGTCGAGCAGCGGGATTGGATATGATATAGGACTCTGATGGTTGCATTGGGAGGTGCCTGCCACTAGGACTTGCTCCAGGGTAAAGTGACTGAATAACAACAAGGGTGTCACTTCTAAAACTCGCATCTAGTCGCAGCATGTCATAGAGGGACACTTGTTGGAAGGTGTTCTTCAAGATTGTCTCTGTTGTAAGCTTCTCTTTTTCTACCGGTTGTTTCTCTGGTACCTTGATCTTCTATAGATCGGAAACTGCTTCCAAGAAAGCTTCATCAAGATCGGAGAGCAAAGATTTGGATTCTTGCTTGCCATTGGGTGATGGCTTGTCAGCAGCTGAAGGCAGGGTATCCACTATTGGGAGAATGTGTGGGGGAGTTGAATGTGTTGGAATACTAAGACCGAGAGCGGTTCTCTGGGCCTGAGTGAGGACACCCGATGGCTCCTCTACCAACTCAGCTTATTTTGATGGGTAACCACGTGGGTAGAAGGGGGCGGCTGAGGAACGGTGCTAACTGCTATCAGATTGAGCTTGAGAAAGGTAAACTCATTCTGGCTTTGACTTGGGTTCGAAGCTGTGGATGCACTAAGTTTCGGGAAATCCTTACTGTAGTGATCCTTCGTTTCCGGGCAATGACGGTAGGGAGGGGACCCTTCGGGCAGAGGGCATTTGTTTTGGTAATGACCATATTCCCCGCATCTGTAGCACAAAATGGGCCGATTCAATGGGCGAGTCGAAGGGCGAGGTAGTCCTTGCCCCTGGTGCATGGAGTTGGAGGTGGAGGCATAGAAGCTTTGAGGTGATGAGGGAGCATGGGTATGATAAAAGCTCTGAGAGGGAAAATAAATTTTCATACCTTGCATAGGAGGGGCTATCAATAAAAGTGGCATGTGGTCTGGATGGCCACAGGTAGAAACCATATTGGATGCAGGTGCTGACCCTTGTTGAAGAGTATGACCAAGACTTTGCTGTATTTGTCGCAATCCGTTGAGGTAGTAGAAATCCTTGTCCTCATGACCAGACTTTTCATAGAAGTGGCAGTAAACCCGAAGGGGGCATTCATGTGGAGGGTGCCTTGGAGAGCGGCATGAGCTACACCAAACCATAGCCTTAGTCTCTTGCTGAGACTTAAGCTCTTCTAGCTCGCGCTTGATCTGTTCCAATGCCTTGTGATGTGGAGGCTTCTCTTGTCTAAGAGAGAAGGACCTCTCCTATTGAAGAGCTCGTTGTAACTTTAGGGCTTCCAGTTCCCTGCGTAAAGAAGTTAAAGGATGAAAAGGACTTTCCAAAAACACTGAGGTGGTCTCTACCTGAGGAGAGTTGGTTAATAGCTTCCTAGCTCCCTCTATCCTAGTAGCAGCCGCGACAAACTCCTCCAAAGTGGCGTCAGGTCGGAGACTCTGTCGGAGTTTTTCCTGGGAAATTTTGGGAAGAGCCTTCTCCACCCACTTCTTAACCATAAATTCCCATGGTTGCTGAGGAAGCTTGGCAATTAGAGACTTGCTTTTAGTCACGAGTTCTGCAAAAGTCTCCTCTGGCTGGAGCACCATGTTGGCCAACTCATCCAAAACGTTTTCCTGGAAGTCACCTTGCCTGAATGCTGCACAAAACTGTTGTCTTAAAGCTGCCCAAGTTGCAAAGTGATTGTCTGCAAACTGACTGTACCACTTGTCTGCTAAACCATCCAAGGTTGATGGAAACAACACCAAATAAGCATCTTCTCTATTAAGACCACGACCTCTACAGAGAGATACTAACCTCCTTGCATGGTTGTCTGCATCTTCTGAGGAGAGTCCCTTGAAAGTAGGAAACTTGATGTTTACCTTGGCCAAAACACTGGTCAACGCTTCCATGGCCTCTTGCTCAGGAGACTGTTGCTCAATAGCTTGCTGTAACAAAATGGGGGAGAGCTTCACTGGGGAAGGTGACTTGAAGATGTAGAATTGGATGGAGGAATGGATGAGGCTGTATGTGGAGGTGGGGGTGATGAGGTTGGTGGACTTCTACTAGGTACCAAGGGTTGACGCCTTCTTTTGTAGTACTTCAAAGGACTCAGTAGTGCGCTTTGACGCTCTAATGACCGCCTTGTATGTGTCATGCAGTGACCACAAACTTTGGGCAAGAAGACCTTTAACTGGCTGAGCACAGGTCTAGACTCTACTAGACCAGGGCGAGTGACTAGACCACCTGGCTGGACCAGGGACGAGGAAGGTCTAGACCCGGGACCAAGGTAGGATCCGTACGTACGTACGGATCGGTACGGTACGGTACGTCCGTACCGTACCGTACGGATTCGTACTGTACGGGTTTTTTTTTTTTTTTTTTTGGGCCGCAGTGTTGTTGGTAGTATGTGGAAATAAACCCTATTGTGGCAGGAATTTTTGGTTTGCCCTTCTTTAGCCTTATCCCAACACCTAGTTTTGTAGACATTTCGATACAACTTGCATTTATAGAGCACACACGAACGTCATTGCGGTGGTGAATATAGGAGGGCAAGCACGATCAGGAACTCGTATGAAAGCTTTGCCTTGGATTATAGAATAGTGAACTAACATCCTTGGAGTGATACTTATGAATTTTTTATCAAGTATAGACCATATTGTAGGTTTTTGGAATTTAAACCTTGCCCGGGACGAGAAAGGACTAGACCAAGACGAGAGCTTGGTTGGACCAGGGCGAGAGAGGACCAGACCAACAGGGTGAGAGATTAAGTCAGCTATACTATGCTGTGTGTCTAGGGTGAAACTGGACCAGATCAGCAGGCTGGGCAAGGCGAAGTAGGTGAGGCTAGGTAAACCAACTAGCTCCTCGATTTGTACCTCAACAGAGAGTGAGACTTCATTTGAGGTCCCACCGGGCGTGCTAAAAATGAGAGCACCTGTAGCGCGGATAGTGTGTCGTGCTCTCTACGGTGGGTGCTCCTCAATGCAATGTGCGTGACATCTCACTCAAAACAGAATGAAACAAAGGAAACAATGCATAACAGCTGATCAACACATAGACACAGCAGTAGACCAGAACATATGGACTCGACTATCTCAAAGAACCGATACAAACATATGGACTCGACTATCTCAAAGAACCGATACAAACTCTGGCGTGGCAGCACACTCAGCTCCAGCCCAGAACTCACGGGTACAATGGGGGTGTCGAGGCTCAGATGTGCAGGGATGGTGGAGACGTGCTGTGTATAGACTCTCTACTCTAGACGACGACGCTGGACCGTATATAAAGAAGATAATCCCAATGACCCAACAACTACTACTCATGTGTACCACCATAAAGAGCCACCAACGGCTCATAAATGTAAGCCATCTAAGTCTATCCCCAAACTGAGTGGTGGTGGTGACCTCGCCATGATGTTCACTAGACCACCGTCCGTATCCCTGCCATGTGTCACTGCCCAGCCCAGAGAGTCCGTTGAACCAGACCAGACCAACTGTGCTAACTGTGTGTCCTGTGAAAGTGACATTGTAGCATGCTACAGTGGACTTGACAGAGCTCTCCACTGGCACGAGTGCAGTGGGATCCTGGAGAGTGGTTTTGGAGGGACCCTTTCTCCTCAGCCGACCATCCAGGTGTCCCTTTCTTTCAGAACACTGTTCGACTGGGACGTCACTTACTGGCAGCACGGAGAGAGGCTTGTCCTGCTGCAGCACCTCAGTGGCGAGACGAGGGTCTCATAGTTGAGTCCTTGCCAGCCTTTTGGGCGAGGTTGTGGGACGCCAGATAGCTGCGGCGAGTCACTTCGTTCCAGTGGCTGTTTGCACATAGAGCTACAGCAGTGGGGAGCTGGCCTGCACATAGTGGTCTCTCTGCAGCATGTGCGGTTTTGTGACCATCCTGTGGAGAGTCAATATCATTGTCGGCACCTTGCTCAGCAAATTGACTGTCAGATGGTGTTTCTAGTCCCAGACTGCATCAAGCGGCTAGGGCCATGCCGTCAACACACTTGACACACAAGGTTCATGTTGAATGCACAACGCAACGTGTGCAGCTTTAGCCTCAGTTAAAAGATGAATACTTGTCAGAGAAAGCAATTAGAAAGCTGCTTATGTGGGATGCCAGTCTCATTTTAGTCTCCACTCTTTGGAAATTTATACTGGCTTCACTTTTTTGAGTTTTTTTCGTGCAATTGGCACCCCAATGTACTGAAAGTCATGTATCTGATCTGTTCTGTAGGTTGAGTTGGGCCTCCTGTGGATGCTAACATTTCTATTTCTTTCTTTCTCAACAATGTGTGAAGTTTTGAAAATCCAACAATAGCGTGAGAGTAGTGGGGAAAAAGAAATACTGCAGAGTCCGGTCTTTGTGGTAGGATGCTTGACACACATTGAAGCCTCACGCCAAAGGGATAGGATATGGGGGGGTACAAGGTGATTTTATACTTTGATTCAGACTACAATATTGTACGAAAGGCTAAAACTGCTTTTCAAGGTACCTAGCAAAAAATTAGATTTCTAATGGATCAGAAACTTTTGGGCTCTCAAGCTGCTTTTGCAGACCAAAACAACAGCATAGCAATGTTTGAGGGTTCCGAACAGAGAAATAAAATTCATGTGGGGACCACTATTGGATTTTTGAATGAGATGATTTTTCAGGTTTGTGAACAGGGAAACATTGGTTTCTGCTCTTAAAGCGGCTCCTTTCCGTTTCCATGAGCGTGTTATTTTCTGCCCTTTAGCCATGCTACTTTCCCTTCCAGATTCACTGGGCCTCTGCTCAATGGTTACTCCTTTCCAAGCTGCCCAAGTATTTTCACTGGATCTGCCATTGACTCATTGACTAGAAACGTTATTTCTAGTTGAATCATTGGCAATTCATCTTTTCAAGTGAGGATGAGCTCCTAGTTGTCAAGTATCATTCATTATTACTGCTTGTTTAGATACTTGAGTTCTCCTTGCTGGGCAGGTGTAGTTTATACATTCTTGGAAGTACGATGATTTATGGAGGCTGACTTCTTACTTCTCTGGAAAGAATAATCATGACTGTCCCTTCTGGCACCCAGAGGTTGAAGTTTCAGGTTTAGACACAAACCATACTATTTTGCAGCATTCTGTGACTTGTGTTTACAAATGTTTGTGGTACCATTTTCTTGCAATTCAGAATTTCCATGATGTTAGGGGCACCTCTACATTTGTTTACAATTGTTGAACTTCTTGGGTGGCATTTGTAGCGGAGATAATGTGTCTTTTGCCCTCTATAGTGGGTGCTCCTCAATGCAATGTGCGTGAGATCTCACTCCATAGAATGCAAACACAGAAGACAATGAACAACAGAGCAACAACAGTACGACTCAGAGAACCTGAACATGGACAACATCAACATCGACAAACTCAAAGAAACCAATACAGACTCTGGCATGGCAGCACACTCTAACTCCAGCCCAGATCTCATAGTTACAGTGGGAGTGTCGAGGCTCAACTGTGCTGGGATGGTGCATATGTGCTGTGTACAACTCAAGATGATAGACTCTAGACGACTGACCACACAAAAGTAGATGATCCGCTAAAGCCCAAAGCAGCTATAGATATATACAACCATAAAGAGCCACCAATGGCTCGCAAATATATAATCGAGCTAAGACTATCTCAAAACTGTGGTTGGGGTGGTTTGGCCCTGCATCCGCTAGACCACCACCCATATGCCTGCTACGTGTCACTACCCAGGCAAAAGTCTGTCCAGTGTGGACTCAGCCCAACTACAACTAAATGTCTGTCCACTGCCTGCGACACTGTAGCCGTGCTACAGGTGGCCCGCCACAAAGCCACTCACCGTCTCTGTGAGAGTAACACTATGCTATAAAGAGACCCGGGAAGTCACTATATGTACAAAAGAAAACAGAGCAGAGCAGTGCGGTCCTGTCAACTGAGAGAAAGAGTCGTCTCCACTGTTGCATCTGAAGTATCCGCCTCTGGGGGAGGAGCCATCAAATCGATAGTGGGAGGCTGCTGCTGATGAGCTCTACTGCTCTGGACGAACTGGTCGGTGACGAGAGCTGCCACCTGTTGCGAAGCTGATGGAAGCACCTGGCTTGCAATGTACTCAGGGCGTCGACTAACACAGCCATGGCGGTGTGCGCCAGCAAGGCCGTCGCAAGGAATGCTTTGTGTCGACTGCATATTTGGTAGGGAAGCCGATGGCTGAAGCCCCTGAGGATAGTAGGTAAAGTGCTGAGGCTGGCCGTATCTGACAGAAGTGTGAGTAGAGGGTCCTATGAAATGGGTAGAGATACCTTGTTGTACATACCCAACAGGAGTCTGTACTTGTATTCAATGCCCTGTCTAGCTATATCCCCTACTCACTGGAGCCTAAAATCCCATATCACTGTGGAGTAGCACTTCCCGAAGTCCCTACAGTTGAGCTCCAAGGTCGTTGATGATTTTAGACTTTTCTTGCAATGCGTGTCGCAAAGCAAAATAGTGGTGTCTCTATCCGCAATTGCGCTCTCTGCGCCACGTTGAGAGCCCTTCATAGTTGCGTATGTAGCGGAGTGTCGTTGGTAAGTAGCCGCCAACCGCTTTGCCCCAAGCTCAATGGTAGCAATGGCCTGTTTGGACTCATGCAATATGTCCTCAGATAGCCAAAAAAGTGATGTAGAATCCGAAACTGTGGAAGATCCCGTAGCAGTGTCACGTGGGAGAGGGGTGGCAAGTGGCACCGTTGATGGTGGTGGACTGGGAGCATGCCTTTCTGGCGAAAGAGAGACTGGTGGAGTTTCTGGAACAGGGATAAGTATAGGAGAAGAGGCATCTGCAAGCGGGACGCTGGAGCTAGTCACTGTGGTAGAAGTGAAAATGGCAGAAGTAGGAAGAGGGACACACACTGTAGAAACCACAGCTGAAACATGCATAGTGTGATCTGAAACGCCGGGGCGCCGTACGGGGTGTTTCATCCGAAGCCGTTGGCTTTCAGATACTGGCAGCGATGTTAGAGATTCTACTGTGTCCTTCACCACTCGAGCTCTTTGAAGAGCAGCTTCAAGCTCCGCTATTTGGTAAGCAATCTGTCCTTTGCATCGCTTTCAAGGAATTTCTTCATGATGGAAACTCAGAGTCTTCCATGTCTTTGGGGCTTCACTATTGCCACGAAGGCTAGCCCACTATTGACGAGCAGACTTCTAGAAGTGCATAGCTACATGGCGTAGCTTGGAGGACTCCGTGAAGCCCTCGTCTCCAAAGGCCACATCAAATTGTTGGATGAAGGCCGATACTTTGTCTTTGGTGGCACCAAAGGTACCATCATAGGTGAGAAAAGAGATACTCTTTCCTCCCTCTTTGAATTTCTTGAGCTTTTGGGACCTTCGCCATGCAGGGCTAGTTTTGCGATGTCCTCTCCTCTTGTATTCTTTAGGAGAATAACTATTGCTTTTTCCTCTTCTTCTTCTTCTTCGGTAAACTTGTTGTATGGGCTATAGATTTTTCTTTTGCTTTAGAGTGCGTACTTTGTATCACGGTATCCACATCCACAGGGCTTACATGTATGTTAATACCCCAAGCCAACAGAGGAGTTCCAAAGCACTGAAAGCTAGATTGTACCGACTGCACTTGTGCTAGAAACCTCTTAGCCCAGGACTGTAAAGATGTGTAAAGAATCTGATAGAAACCACACGGAATAGAGTTGATTAGGCAATAGAGGCCGTTGCAGTAAGAGGACAGCGTAGGTACATCGCGTTTGTCCTTACTTACTTTAGCCATAGTTACCCGGAACGCGGAACGAGAACGGCGACGGGATCCCCCGCGGAACGGGGGAACGGTGAGGGGTCCGGAACGGGAACGGCGCGGAACGGGAGGCATAAAAACACCCAAATAATGCAATTTTAAGCTCTGTGTGATTCAAATATAGTAGTGTCAGAGTCCTTTGACTCTAATACTCACAGAAAACTTGATTTGAAGACCATTCAACCTTACTATGGCCAACGTATGTCGTATAGGCTTGAGAGCTTGAGGGGGGAGGGACGCGGAGAGAGAGAGAGAGAGAGAGAGAGAGAGAGAGAGAGAGAGAGAGAGAGAGAGAGAGAGCTTAAAAGTGGGAGACTCGACTCTCGAGAGAGCTTGAGAGAGAGGGGGAGAGGGAGAGAGCCTTGCCGACTAACAAGGCTAGAGCTTGAGAGTCAAGACTCGAGACTCGAGAGGGTAGAGCTTGAGCTTTCACCCTTGAGAGCTTGTGTGCACTGTGAAGGTAAGGGGTGGGGGGAAGGGCATTTAAGAAGGGGGAGCCTCACAAGATAAAGCTCAAAAATCTGAAAATCTGCCATTCCCAGCCGTTCTGGGCCGTTCCTAACCGTTCCGAGCCGTTCCGGGCTGGCCGTTCCGGTACCAAAAACCCCTGCGGAACGTCTGGCCGTTCCGGGCCGTTCCGGGCCATGAAGACCCTCCGGAACGCCGTTCCGGTGTTCCCAACCCATAGGGAGGCGTTCCCTGGTAACTCTGACTTTAGCATCTCTGACCAGAATGTAATACTTGAATATAGCCAAAAGCTTTTTATTCCTTGCATAGTCCGGGTGATCAGTACTCAGTAGTTCCTGACATGCCTGAATGGTCGCATCTTTGGAGAGGGAAAGCTTTTCATCCCCAAGGCATGACCAATGTGTGTGGTTGTAAGTGTGTGACCGCGTACCTTGTAAAAAAGCTTCAAAACCTCATGGACCATATCCACAGGAGCATTCTCAGGTAGATCTGCATCCGCCAATGCTGTAAGACCTAACGTTTGTAGTTGATCTTTGGATAGAACTTGTCTGAGTGATGGATGAGGTGGCTGCAAGTGAAAATTCAAGGTGAATTTGTTATGACTTTTTGATGTCTCAGGCCTATTGATCTGATGGCTGAGCACCTGAGTGTTAGTCTTCTTTTTATCTTTAGGACGTTCATTCTGATCACTAGAAGGTTCCGACTCCGACTGCGACTGCGACTCCGAGGACTCTGTAGATGCTTTGTAACTGTCATCACTAGGATCGCTTGAAGACATATCTTTTAGGCCATGGCTGGTGTGTTCTGCATCTTCCTCGACAGAACTTTCAAATCTATCAAACAAAGGCCTCTGGAGCAAGGTCCTTTTATGCACTTGCTTGCTTCTTCCAGCCATAGGGAGTAGAGCGTCTCTGTATTCTCAAGTGCTGGGCTGATCACTACCGATGCGAACAAGCGTACACTCAAAGTAGATGAAATTTGACAAAAGCATACATCAACATATCTGATACATCAACATGTGCTGCACTGTATCCTCAAAAGCATTTCCGTAGAGCAAAACTTTCCACAATAGAAAACATAGCTGAAGGAGATTCTCTTATGCAGTCGCAGGTCAATTTGTCTCAGTTTGTCCCTGCAGAGGAAGTTGGTCACTACCGATCTGTTGTGTGACGCAAGACTGATATTGATAGTGACGATCCACATGTTTTTGACTAACAGCATGGGAACGTATTGCAGCGAGGCTAGGGAAGGTGCGAGGTGTAGATAGGGTGAACGGTGTGTAGGGTCGATGGCGGTTTTTTGGGCTGAAAAGTGTATACGGGGCGAGGGGGTTGGGTTGGGCTAGGCCGAAAAGGGAAGAGAGGGGCGAGGGGAGGGTAGGTTGTGGTCAAGGAGGGTTACGTAGGGGCGATGCCAAGAGGATAGGGGCGAGGGCTAGAGAGGGATGAAGGAGGGGTGGTGAGGGGCGAGACCAAGAGAAACCAATACAGACTTTGGTATGGCAGCACGCTCAGCTCCATCCCAGATCTCATAGGTACAGTGGGGGTGTCGAGGCTGAACTGTGCAGGGATGGTGCAGACGTGCTGTGTACAACTCAAGATGATAGACTCTAGACGATTGACCACACAAAAGCGATGATCCGCTAAAGCCCAAAGCAGCTACGGATATATACAAACATAAAGAGCCACCAACGGCTCACAAATATCTAATCCAACTGAGACTATCTCAAAACTATGGTTGGGATGGCTGGACCCGCGTTCGCTAGACCACCACTCGTATGCTTGCCACGTGTCACTGCCCAGGCAAAAGTTTGTCCAGTGTGGACTCAGCCCAATTGCAACTAAATGTCTGTCCAGTGCTTGCGACACTGTAGCCCTGCTACAACATTTCCCTCAACATTTGCTATTCCAGAGACAATCACAATAGTGCTCTGGATTCCATTTGGTTAGTGCTAGGGTAGAGAAAATACTGGTATTTTTAATGTGATACCGTAGATACACAAGTAGAGGCCAAGGTAGTATATCGAAATAACCATGGGTGTGATCAGAAATCTTGGAACTTGAATCTCAGGTGGGAGTCCTCAACTAGAAATGCTTGGACCATAGTTGTGAAGGTACAACCATGCTGTGAAGTACGGTGTAGTACAGATCCCACATCCAGTCATGCTTACGCATAGTTGTCAAGGTACAACATAAGTGCAATACAGTATGGTGCTTAACATCGGTAAATTAGGCTTTGCAAGGCAGTACACGCCATGATGCAAGTGCTATACAAGGATAACGATAACTACTGCTTAGATCTTTTCCAATTCCTGCAGGACAGCAGCTGCATGTTTGGGGTTAATCAGAGTGCCCGTCACTAATAGGATGATGTGGGCTTGCAACTTGGGTGGGAGACCTTCTCAATCATGGTATGTGCAAGCCAACACATCTCTCAAGGATTGCGCATATGAGATTACCTGACTGAAAAGAAGTGGTGGGTTTGAAAACCAAGAAGCTAAAAGAATAGGTCCAGTAGGTTCTGGAGTGCCCAAGTTGACTCTTTGATGGCAGTAGGGAGTTTCTCAATTGGACTTGGAGCTTCTTTGGTCAGGGCAGTCACATCATGGGCTGGTGTCAGGTCAATATGGAAGTCTTCTTCTTGACCCATATCACCATTTCATCCCACCCAGAAGTCCCACTCCACCACTACCTGCTCCTCCCCTAGCCTCTACATCATCCCCTTCCTCTCCGCCACCGGAATCCCCGTGCCCAGCCACTTCCACCCTGGCTTCAGCTACACCTTCAGCAACAACCAGCATGAAGGATGAGCTGACCAATATCCTGGCCAGGGTCAATATACAAGTTCCCCACCTTTAAGGGTCTCTCCACCAAGGATGCTGACGACCATGTCCAAAGACTAGTCTTCCTCTGTAGGGGTCGATGCGTCAACTTTCAGGATGCATATTTGGTGATGCTCTCCACTAGATAGCCTGGCAGATAAATGGTTTAGTCAACTCGGTAAATACAACTTTTCTGATTGGGAAGCTCTCAAGTTGGTTCTTTTGTACCCAGACATGGTATTAGATTCACTATTTTGTAACTGATTGGTCTCATAGGTCATTTTGGCCTTCTGAAGACGTTAATATAACATTTCATTTCATTTCATTTCTATAATACTTTCCAACCTAGCAGTACCAGGAGTGAGCTCTTGATGAGCTATAGAATTTGGTGCTCTGACCTTCTAAGCCTCTATCAGATTTGAAATTTGAGTATCCCACCTCTCTCGAGGCTCAACTGACAACAACCTAGTGACTTTATGGTACATTGTGTTATAAGCTCTAGCTAGATGTCGCATTCTGCATCATAGATGCGGAAGCAGTGGGCTCTCCATGTAGACCACAGTATCAAGCTGCTGATGAGGGCCCATCAGCTGTCACTCCATAGTTTACTTGGAAGGGGCAATCAGAACGGGGAACGGGGACCGGCATGAAATGCGACTCCTTGTTACGGATACTCAAGTTTGGAACATGGAACGGCGATTCGGAACGGGAAGTTGGAGTGGGAACATGGAACGGAGGCCTCAAAATGGCCATTCCCTGTAACTATGTGTCACTCGCCTGTCGCCAATCCTAGGGGATAACCTCCAAGGCTGATTGAAGGTGAGGTCATCTATCCTGTATCTCAATCATCATGTTGGCTAACTTTGTCTCATACTGGTGCATGGCCTGTAAGAGTGGACCATGCAGCCAATCCCCAAGTAAATTGTGTAGCTGCAACTGACGAGGGCTATAAACAAAGAATCCGCAGCCAAATCTGCTGTGCCATGGGACAATCCCATAGGCAATGGCTCTATGCCTCCCTGTGATGACCACATGCTATGCAGGCTAGGGGGAGACCATTGTGCTCCAACCAACTGCCCGCTGCTACTGCCCTGTGAGCAACTAGCCATTGGAACATAGCGGCTCTCCTGGGCTGTCGGTTGTCCCAAAAGACGCTAGTGAAATCACCCATCCATTGAGGAGCCGTGGGCTCAAGAGGTGTGTGCTATCCTGCAGGAATGGCCTCTAAAACATCATGGCACATACTCATGGCTCCACGCATGCCTCGTAATCTGGCATTGTATACATCCTTTGGTAGTGACCTGAAGCGAAGCCAATCCTCAAAAGTACCGGCAGGACCCTCTGCTAAGGAAGGCTCCCCAAGAAACATGTGGCCGACTCCCTGAGCTGCTCCCAAGATCGAAATATGCTCAGTGCAAAGCGATCTTCCCAACCTCTCCTCAATCCCACTCTGTGTATCTCTGTGAAAATCCAGCATGTGGAGCGGTCCCATGGGCCATTTGTCTGTGGGACTTTATGTTGTATCCTCTGTAGGAACAGCTCGTTCGAGGGCTCCACTCCTGGAAGAAGACCTCTGACAATGATCTTCCCAAGGAGGGCTCTAGTCTGATGTGTTGGGTCGATGATTCCTATTCCTCCTTGAGAGCAAGGAATTGTGATGACCTGCCAAGATACCTTGGCCCACGCAGACTATGTGTCTCGCCATGACCGCAAAAAGTTTCCGATCAACCGGCTGAAGTCGCCTGATGCAAGAACTCGAGAATATCCAGCAGGACGTGATGTTCCACATAGTTGCGACAACACCTCGTTGACAACTACCACCCCGCAAGCAGCATGCTGAACTCCAATGTAGCAACTTTCTCCCTATACAGAGGAGGGGAGCAGTCTGCTGCTTAGGGGTTAAGTCTAAAGCGACCTGGCAACCCAAATAACACACTGAGGTCCCTATAGGAATCCATCTAAAGCCCTCCCCAGGCGACCACTTAGGTGTGGGAGCATACCCTTTTGCACCAATTGATCAATTCTCTTGAAGCACAACAGAAAACCTCAAGTGATTGCTCACATCTATATAGATTGGCTAGCTGACCCTCCAAGAACAAACCAATGTCATCTGCAAACTTAGCTTCCAGAAGCTCATCTCCTCTAATCGCAGAGCGTAGGGCCCTATGCATGCAAGCTCCTGAAGTGTCTGGCAATGTAGCCATAATGGGCAGCAGCCGGAAGCTACCTAAGAAACATTTGGTTGCCGTAGGAAATGCTAACCCAAAAATCCATCACACTTACCAGAAAGAAGCATGTTTTTTTAGGGGTGATTGCTTGTTAAGGAAGGTTGGCTTACAACTAGTTCCTAATTCTCGATGTAAGTGTTACAATTCATAGGAGATTTTTTCGATCCACCAGAATTTTTGGGAAGGAAAGAGAAGAAAAAATATATTGAGCAGGTTGAGATATGAGGAACAAGCAAAAACTCTCACCAGAACATTGTCGAGTCGAAATAGGACATGAAGGTTGAGGACAAGAATAGCGGAAGGAAGCTAGATGGGAGATAAAAGGGAAGGTACTTAGCTAGATTGGCGATACTAATGAAGGTGGTGAAGATTAGGTGTGGACTCTGTACTTTCAGAAAAGAGCAGCGGATACAAAAGGCAAGGGATAGGAGAGGAAGGATAGATAGTCAAGGCTGTGCTTCAGCAACATGGATCTGCATGGGGTTCTATGCATGGTTTCATTTTCAGAAGATCAATCTATATTCCTGGTATGTTAAATTCTAATAACATAATAATGATGCTTACCATTCTTGCAAGACAAAGGCTTTTAGGTATATGGGTGAAAAGCCATCTGAACAGAAAGTTAGCTCCCTTGTTGGAGTGTAAAAACAATAATAGTGGATAGCCGTTTGCAATAATTGTTTTATCATATGTTGGGGCTTTCTGAAATTTTCTAGTCCAAATACTTGTAACCTGATCAAGATGTACTTAAATTGTAGACTTCAGACACCAAATCTCGACAATTAACAAGTATCCTTTTACAATATATACTACTATGTCATGTTTTGAAAGCATAGCTGAATGTCAAGAAGAAAACATACCTGAACACCTAACAGAGACAGCTTTCATTTTTTTGCAGGTGGGTAGTCACTATCACTTTATTGAGACGAATCCTTATCTTGAGTTCGATAGAGAAAAAGCTTTTGGTATGCGATTGAATATCTTGTCAGGCACTGCTGTGCGTTTTGAGGTAAGTGAGAAAGTTGATTTTTGAATTTTATCTGATCAAATGATTTTTTTAAGGATTGAAGCTTGAAGCAGATAACATTGCTTAGGATGTTTGAAGGGTTTGTGGATTTCTCTTCATGGTTGTTTGGATTAAGAGGAGCCCATTCTGCCAAAGGAGACTGATAGGCAGATTTGAATTCAGAATTTTGTGTTGGGAGAGAGGACATGTGGTCACGGGGACAGATGGCATGCTGAGGCAGCTGGATATATGATGAGAGACTTGCAAATGCAGTAGGTGTGTCCCTGCAGGGACTTTGAAAGAGAGATAGGGATTTATATATTTATATATTGAGAGAGAGCACACATGGTTGTTGGGGTAGGTGGTATGTTGACATCTATGAGAACATGGAGGAACAGTTTTATCTATAAGATAAGGTAACTGCCAATGCACAAAGTGCGTCCTTGTAGGTGAGTGAGAGATGGAGTAAAGGTTCAAGGTGCTAGCAGTGTAAATGAGATATTCCGTGCTTCACTGTATAAGTGTGTACAAGAGCCTTTTTTCGCCGACAAATCTCAAGCTGTAAACCATATAGATACTTGTGATCAATTTGAATACTTGTTCTTGGAAGAGAGTTTCCCATAAATCGTCGAAAGGGAGTTGTCTTCAAAGTAGACAATTCCTTTTTGGCGACAAAAAGAATCTTCTATGAGTCTTTGAAATGCCCATAGGGCTATGAGCATGTCTAGGTGCGATCCATGTCTCTTTGATATACCATAATCAGAGAGAGAGAGAAATGAAATGAAATGAAATGTTATATTAACGTCTTCAAAAGGCCATAATGACCTATGAGACCAGAAAGTTACAAGGTGGTGGATCTGTTACAAATTCAGAGTAACAAAATAACCTAACAATAGTACAAAACAAAACAAAGATATATTCTATGGGATCTTGGATTGGTCAATGTGATCTAAGAAAAAAACTAAGCCAAAATGGGCAGCTTGTTGGGATAACTGAATCACAAAAGATCTAGCATCAGTCGTTGGCGAATCTCATCAATTTCCTCCATGGTTAGTAGTCTGACCGGGCGTCGTGCATGCTTGGCCAGCGTGCTCCGAATCTTTCGTTGTAGCCTTCGTCGATGCTGTGTAGTCTTTCGCAGTCGTGGGCGCCTGGATTTCCCCAGTTCAATCGCTCGGTCGATCAATGTGCCTCTCGTGTGAGACGAGGGGGAGCTTTGCTGTGGGAGTGGCTCTTGCGGATGTCCCGTGTCTGCTCTGAAGAAGTCTGTGATCCGTCTTTGAGACTGGCTGGCCTTGCCATTCAGCAGGCTCTCTCCGTGTCTGCGCAGCTCGAGCAAGAACAGACCCAGGCATCTCTGATCTTCGTATCCCATTATTCTTGAGAGTGGTCCAAAACCCTCTCTGAACAAGCAATGGAAGCGGCCTCGTATCTCATAGTAGATGAGGCAGCGGCATGTATAATGCAGCTCTGTCTCAGGTTCCAGGTCACACAAGGGGCATGTCTTGGCCTCTGCCGGTACTCCGTTGTATCTTCCAGTTTCAATCCATAGCTGGTGAGACGATGTGCGTAATTGGCGAATAGCACATCGTATCCCATGAGACAAGTGGGTATCCATGTACCTTGGTCTCGTCACAAAACCATCTTCCGTGAGCTGGAGAAGGTGGTCTTTGTAGAAAGCCATCTTCGTGCCCAATTCTTGTGCTGGTTGTATCCATGTCCTCCTGGTGTCTAGCTGGGTCAGGTCTTGGCGGATGAGCTTGGTGATCTCCGACTGTGTAAGATTGAGAGATGGTGCATCCAATGAGTACTGGAATGGTGGTAGCCTGTCCATGCTGAACCCATGCGCCTGAAACCATGATGTCATCTCCCCATACCAGCATGTTGTATCTCCTTGTATGGCTAACTGTCGAGAGGACTCAAGTGCTATGCGAGCATATCTGTGTCTGGGAAGTTCCCATGTGCGGTTTATGAAGGAGACTGATCTGGTGAGCGCCTCCACCACCAGTGGGGGGGCCGCTAGCTCTGCTCGGATAATGGCCCGTGGTACTGATGCCTTGGCTCTAATGAGCTTCGAGATCATAGAGACGAGAGGTTTCTCCATGTTCCCCCATCCGTCTGTGCGGCCCGGCCTCCCGTGGTGATCCAATGACAGTCTCCATATCTCAGCCCCATAGAGCAATGTTGAAGCCACCAAGGTGTCAAAGAGAGAGAGAGAGAGAGAGAGAGAGAGAGAGAGAGAGAGAGAGAAATGAAAAGAAATATTAACGTCTTCAAAAGGCCAAAGTGACCTATGAGACCAGAAAGTTACAATGTGGTGGATCTGATACAAAGTCAGAGTAACAAGATGACAAAATGACATAATGACAAAATAAAATAGTGTAGAATCCTAGGGGGTCTATCCACACCGGTTTACTCCACTATTGGGGTGACGCAGTGCTGCTTGCTCTCTCCTACTCTATTTGGTATGTATGTGGATGAGGTTTCTGACTACATTGAGAGAGATGGTGATAGAGGTGCACAGCTAGCAGGGAAATGGATTCCACTATTGTTATATGCTGATGATATTGTGTTGATCTCCGACTCTCCGGAGGGGATGCAACGTCACTTGGATGCTTTGCATAGGTTTGCCCAGGAAAGTGGTTTGTCCGTCAACCTTGGTAAAACCAAGGTCATGGTATTTAATACCACCCTACAGTGGATCAAGAGGTCACCGCCCGCATTCACATACGGCCAAGAGAAGGTGGAGTATACAGATGCTTACACTTACCTTCGAGTGGTTTTTAGTGGGCCAGCATTTTCATTTAGGGCAGCGGAGACTAGATTGACCAGAGCCCATGCAGCATTGGGTAGATTGGAAAGGATGTGTTCACAGGTTCAGTTTCAGGAGCCTCGGACGACTTCTTCATTGCTTTATGGAGCTGAGATTTGGGGACCTTCACTGGATCATCACGGGAGGATAGGCCGCAGTGATGGATGGGGGGACATGGAGAAGGCTCTAGTCTCTATGATCTCGTGGCTCATTAGAGCCAAGGCTTCAGTACCACATGGTATTGTATGAGCAGAGCTAGCTGCCCCCCCACTAGTGGTTGAGGCGCTCACCAGATCTGTCTCCTTCATACACTGCATGTGGGAACTTCCCAGAGACAGATATGCACGCCTTGCACTTGAGTCCTCTCGACAGTTAGCCATGCAGGGAGATACAGCTTGCTGGTATGGGGAGATGACATCATGGTTTCAAGCGCATGGGTTCAACATAGACAGATTGCCTCCCTTCCAGTACTCACTAGATGCGCCCTCTCTGACTCTTACACAGTCCGAGATCACCAGGCTCATTCGCCAGGACTTGACTCAGTTAGACACCAAGAGGACATGGATATAGCCAGCACAGGAGCTAGGCACGAAGATGGCTTTCTACAGAGAGCATCTCCTCCAGCTTACGGAGGATGGTTTTGTGACTAGGCCCAGATACATGGACACCCACTTGTCTCATGGGATACGATGTGCTATTGGCCAAATACGCACATCTTCACACCATTTGCGGATCGAGACTGGGAGATACAGCGGAGTACCGGCAGAGGCCAAGACATGCCCCCTGTGTGACATCGAGCCTGAGACAGAGTTGCACTACACATGCCACTGCCCTATCTACTACGAGATACGAGGTCGCTTCCATTGCTTGTTCAGAGAGGGCTTTGGACCATTCTCTAGAGTCATGTGGTACGAGGATCAGAGATGCCTGGGTTTTTTTTGGGCTCCAGCTGCATAGACACAGAGAGAGACTGATGAGAGGAGAGACTAGCCAGTCTCAGAGACAAATCACAGACTTCTTTAGAGCTGCCACTGGACACCCGGAGGAGTTACTAGCACAGCAGAGCTTGTCGCCTTACACCAGAGGCACACTGATCGACCGAGCGATTGAGCTGGGCAGATCCAGACGCCCACGACTGCGGAGGACTACACAATATCGACGGAGGCTGCATCAGAGGATTCGGATGAGAGAGAGAGAAATGAAATGAAATGAAATGTTATATTAACGTCTTCAAAAGGCCAAAATGACCTATGAGACCAGAAAGTTACAATGTGGTGGATCTGATACAAAGTCAGAGTAACAAAATAACCTAACAAAAGTACAAAACAAAGATATATACTATGGGATCCTAGATTGGTCGATGTGAGCTAAGCAAAAAACTAAGCAAAAATGGGCGACTTGTTGGGATAGCTGAATCACAAAAGATCTAGCATCGGTTGTTGGCGAATCTCATCAATTTCCTCCATGGTTAGTAGTCTGACCGGGCGTCGTGCATGCCTGCCTAGCGTGCTCCGAATCTTTTGACGTAGCCTCCGTCGATGCTGTGTAGTCCTTCGCAGTCGTGGGCGCCTGGATTTCCGTAGTTCAATCGCTCGGTCGTCAGTGTGCCTCTGGTGTGAGACGAGGGGGGGTCTGCTGTGGGAGTGGCTCTTGCGGCTGTCCCGTGTCTGCTCTGAAGAAGTCTTGGATCCGTCTTTGAGACTGGCTAGCCTCGCCATTCATCAGGCTCTCTGTGTGTCTACGCAGCTCGAGCAACAACAAACCCAGTCATCTCTGATCTTCGTATCCCATAACTCTTGAGAGTGGTCCAAAACCCTCTCTGAACAGGCAATGGAAGCGGCCTCGTATCTCGTAGCAGACGGGGCAGCGGCATGTATAATGCAGCTCTGTCTCAGGTTCCATGTCACACAAGGGGCATGTCCTGGCCTCTTCTGGTAGAGAGAGAGAGAAATGAAATGAAATGTTATATTAACGTCTTCAAAAGGCCATAATGACCTATGAGACCCGAAAGTTACAAAGTGGTGGATCTGATACAAAGTCAGAGTAACAAAATAACCTAACAACAGTACAAAACAAAGATATATACTATGGGGTCTTAAGTTGATCGATGTGAACCAAGCAAAAGACTAAGCAAAAAATGGGCGGCTTGTTGGGATATCTGAATGACAAGAGATCTAGCATTGGTCGTTGGCGAATCTCATCAATTTCCTCCATGGTTAGTAGTCTGACCGGGCGTCGTGCATGCCTGGCCAGCGTGCTCCGAATTTTCTGTCGTAGCCTCCGTCGATGCTGTTTAGTTGTTCGCTGTCGCGGGCGTCTGGATTTCCCCAGTTCAATCGCTCGGTCAATCAGTGTGCCTCTAGTGTGAGACGAGGGGGAGCGCTGCTGTGGGAGTGGCTCTTGCGGCTGTCCCGTGTCTGCTTTGAAGAAGTCTGTGATCCGTCTTTGAGACTGGCTAGCCTCGCCATTCATCAGGCTATCTTTGTGTCTGCGCAGCTCGAGAAAGAACAAACCGAGACATCTCTGATCTTCATATCCCATGACTCTTGAGAGTGGTCCAAAACCTTCTCTGAACAAGCAATGGAAGCGGCCTCGTATCTCGTAGTAGACGGGGGAGCGACATGTATAGTGTAGCTCTATCTCAGGTTCCATGTTACACAAGGGGCATGTCCTGTCCTCTGCTGGTACTCCGCTGTATCTCCCCGTCTCAATCCGCAACCGGTGAGAAGATGTGCGTAACTGGCCAATAGCACATCGTATCCCATGAGACAAGTGGGTATCCATATATCTGGGTCTCGCCACAAAACCATCTTCTGTAAGCTGGAGAAGATGGTCTTTGTAAAAAGCCATCTTCGTGCCCAATTCCTATGCTGGTTGTATCCATGTCCTTCTGGTGTCTAGCTGGGTCAGGTCTTGGCGTATGAGCTTGGTGATCTCTGACTGTGTAAGGGTGAGAGATGGTGCATCCAATGAGTAATGGAATGGTAGCAGCCGGTCTATGCTGAACCCATGTGCTTGAAACCATGATGTCATCTCCCCATACCAGCATGTTGTATCTCCTTGTATGGCTAACTGTCGAGAGGATTCAAGTGCTATGCGAGCATATCTGTCTCTAGGAAGTGCCCATGTGCGGTTTATAAAAGAGACTGATTTGGTGAGCGCCTCCACCACAAGTGGGGGGGCCGCTAGCTCTGCTCGGATAATGGCCCGTGGTACTGATGCCTTGGCTCTAATAAGCCGCGAGATCATAGAGACCAGAGGTTTCTCCATGTTCCCTCATCCGTCTGAGCGACCCGTCCTCCCATGGTGATCCAGTGAAGGTCCCCATATCTCGGTTCCATAGAGCAATGCTGAAGCCACCAAGGTGTCAAAGAGCCAAAGCTTCGTCCGGGGCTCCTGAAACTGAACCTGCGAACACATCCTCTCCAATCTACCCAATGTTGCGTGGGCTCTAGTAAGTCTGGTTTCTGCTGCTGTTCTGAGTGAGAATGTAGGTCCGCTAAAAACCACTCCAAGGTAAGTGTAAGCGTCTGTGTATTCCACAGTCTCCTGGCCGTATGTGAGTGTAGGTGCTGACCTCCTGATCCACTGTGGGGTGGTATTAAACACCATAACTTGGTTTTACCCAGGTTGACAGACAAACCATTTTCGTTGGCAAACGTATGCAGAGAATCCAATTGACGTTGCATTCCCTCTGGGGATTCGGAGATTAACACTATGTCAACAGCATATAACAGAAGTGGAATCCATGTCCCTGCCAACTGAGCACCTTTATCCCCATCGCTGTCAATGTAGTCAGAAATCTCATCCACATACATACCGAAAAGAGTGGGAGAGAGCGGGCAGCCCTGCTTCACCCCAATAGTGGAGTGAACCGGTGTAGAAAGTCCCTTCGGGGTGCGTACATGCCCTACTACTGATCTGTACAATGCCATGATCCCCCAAATGAGTTCTGTGGGTACTCCCATTTGTTGTAATCTATGCATCAGTCTAGCTCTGGGTACCATGTCGAAAGCTTTGCGGAAGTCCACAAAGCTACAATAGATCCGTCTCCCATGAGATCTGCCTTCCTCGATGATGGCACTGAGTGTTAGGATATGGTCAAGAGTAGAGAAGCCTCTCCTGAATCTTGCCTGCCCAGTTGCACGTATTCCTTCCCTCTCTGCCCATCTACTCAGCTGTTGCTCAAGAATGGATGCATACAACCGTGCCAGTGTGTGCCCAATCATAATAGTGCGGTAATTCCCTGGCTCCATGGGGTCTCCTGATTTGAAGATAGGTACGATCGTAGATAGGCTCCAAGTGTCCGGTAGGCCCTCACACATGGCACGGTTAAACATAACTGCTAGAAGCTCTTCTAGTAGGTCTTTGGCATGCATGAAATGCTCAGCTACTAGGCCCTCATGATCATATGCTCTCCCAGTCGTCAGCCTGTCAATGGCTTTCTTCACCATCTCAGCAGTGAAAAAGACACATGTATGTGGGCATGGGTCGGGGGGGTTGGGTAGGGGCGGCTGTCCCGGTACTGTGTACAAAGATGATGTGTACTGACCCCAGGTCTCTGTGGAGGAAATAGCAGGGGGGGGGGGGGGGGGGGGGGGGGGATTGCTCATGAAAGAGCCGCCACGCCTCACGCGAGTCTTGACTCAAGAATAGCTGATATAGATCCTGCTCGAGTCTAGCCAGAAAAGCCCTCTTCTTCCGCCGTACCAGGCGTCGGAATTCCATCTGTGACTGTCTGTGAGTGACGTCCCCCAACAACACCTCCCTCTGAAGTCTGGCTCTAGTCTGGCGGCAATCCTCATCGTACTAGCTGTTCTGAGGCATGCTCCCAAATCGGCGGCTCTGCTCAGGCTGGGTGTGTGGGTATGCTTCAGCTGCTGCCTCATGTAATGTCTGTGTCAGTATAGTAGTTAGCTCCTCCAGAGGTCGCCCCGGGTCCTCAGTGCATAGGCGCTGTAGATTCCGTCTGTGTCAGTATAGTAGTTAGCTCCTCCAGAGGTCGCCCCGGGTCCTCAGTGCATAGGCGTCTGTAGATTCCGTCCATGTATACAGAGTCCGTCTCCCTTGTGAATGTGTAGCGAGTAGGGACTGCTACTCGTGGCCTGTGTGCTGCACTGAAATGGAAGGAGATGGTCATCGACACCAGAGCATGATCCACCGCCACCCCCATCGGTCTGGGCCCAACTGTGAGATCCTCGATACTAGAGATAAGATTCGGTTGTGCCATGACATAGTCCACCGTGCTGGCTCCATGTCTGTGTGGGAAGCATGTAAAGCCTCCCGCAGTAGGAAATCTCTGTAGGCCGTTCAAGATGGCCAATCCATGTGCAGTGCCCATGTCTATCAGGTGTCGCCCATACTTAGTATATTCCATATCGTGTGATAGTCTGGAAAGGCCCGTCTCTGCCACATCTATCTCTCTTAGCATCTCCTCTGAAGTATCATAAAACACTGCCTGGTGATGGGCAGTCCTAGCATTGAAGTCCCCGAGGATGATAATGTCACCGTCCCTAGAGAACTCCCATATGTCATCATCCAAAATAGAGAAAGGGGATTGACCTTTGGGTGGTGCATAAACTGATGTACTCTGGGGAAAGTAACAAATAGCTAGATAGAGGTATCTGCCTGTCTCTGCTTTCAGTCTCACCCACATGTACCTAGCCTGCTCGTCCCTGTGGGCTATATTTATCAGTGGCTATAGATCCTCTCTAAATAACACTGCCACTCCTCTCGAGCCCCGCCCTCTGTGCTCTGAGCGTGTTTCCTGTATGTAGGCTGTCTCCCACCTATATCCACTGATGTGAGGCATGGATTGCCCAGGGGTCTGGTGTGTCTTAGAGTAGAAGATGATATCTCTTCTAGTAAAGCTATCCTCAAAAGCACCCACATCAAGACGCATAGATCCATTGCAATTCCAGGCAGGTACTTTGAGTGTGGTCCCATAAGTCTCGCACCGTCATGTGGAGCGTTGCTCAAGTATTACCACTTTTCCGTCTCGGTAAAAAGAGATCTTGCCTTTTCCCCTTGCCGCTCTAATCTCCGGCATTACTTCCTGCATATGAGCGATCTGCGAGAGGGTGAGATCGTCCCCAAGAAAGATGCCAGTCTCTTTAAGAGTTGGTCTTTTCTTCAAGAATGACTTCTTTGCTTCCATGGAGGGAAAACGGAGGATGAGTGCTCTTTCTTTTGAGGTTTCTCCACTGCCTCCATTTTTCTTTATGGTGCCCACTCTCCATGCCCTTGTGTGTGTCGGCTCATGAATCCCCATCAAGGCTGTGAGTTCTTTTGTCTTTAAGACGGCAAATTCTCACATGTAAAGCGTGCACCCTTCTCCTCTGCTCCTCCTCTAATGTCTCGTTAATGATGTTGTTGGGTGTGGACGTGGGCGTTATCTCCTTGTCTTTTCCTTTCTTGGCCACCTTGATCCATTTCTCGGCTTCGTCTGCCTTCTACTGGGTTTTGGTAAGAACATCCACCCAAGAAGTCGTCATTTCTTTGTGCTGTTCTTCTCCCTCTTTGATGGCCCGTACTTCTTCCTTGATCGTGTTGATTTCTTCAATCACCGAGGGTTGCAGTTCGTCCTCTTCGAGTGTGTTTCTTGATCGGGCTTCGGCGAGTTATTTCTTGAGTGACGTGATCTCTTCCTCTTGGGTCATCACTCGGTCTTCCAGCGTGCTTATCTTGCTCTCTTGGATCAGCACACGTCCTTCGAGAATGTTTATTGTGCCCCAGAGATTGCGGTTAATCTTGGTGATGGTCTCCGTCATTTCCTCTTTGCATTTTCGAATGGCATCCTCTAGGGGGTCGTCTTTTTCGTTCGTCTTCCTCATGTTTGATCGCCGTTCGCAAGGGGGTTAGTTGCGCGTGTGCACCCACTCTAGCAGCTAGCGCGGCACTGGATGTATGTGTGCACCCACACTGGCGGCGATCGCGACGAGTGGCGGAGCGCGAGGCGGTGTGGCCCGGTCAATATGTTCAGGTGTGTGTGTGTGTGTGTGTGTGTGTGTGCCTCGAAAACAAAATTGAAGGAGGGGGGGGGGGGGAGGGGGAGGGGGGGTAGAAATGAAATGAAATGTTGTACTAAAGTCCTCAAAAGGCCATAATGACTTATGGGGCTCGAAAGTTAAAAAGTGGTGGGGGCGGGTCCCTTTTTTTTTTTTTTTAACTTCCTACGCGTAGAAGAAGGGGGGGACATCCTACGCGTTAAAATTTTGGGGGGGGGGGGGGGGGGGGAGGGGGGGCAACCCTACGTGTAGAGGAGGTGGGGGTTCATCCTACGCGTAGCACGTGGGGAGGGGGGGGGGGGCTGCCTCTGCTCATTCACGCGTCTCGGCGGGGCTGAAGGCGAAGCGAGGGGGGGGTGGGTTTGCAGAGGCAACGCGAGGAGGGGGAGGCACTGGGCGCGGGGCTGCAGGCGGGCAAGGTTTGCAGGTGGGCACAGCAGCGAGCAAGGTCAGCGAGCAGGGCGAGGGGGCAGAGCGAGCGAGCAAGGCAACGGGGACAGCAGCGAGCAGGGCAGAGAGAGAGAGAGAGAGAGAGAGAGAGAGAGAGAGAGAGAGAGAGAGAGAGAGAGAGAGAGAGAGAGAGAGAGAGAGAGAGATGAGATGCGATGAGATGAAATGATATATTAACGTCTACAAAAGGCCAAAATGACCTATGAGACCAACTGATTACAATGATGAGTCTAGTACCAAGTCTGGGTACAAACAAAGAAAACTACAAACAAAGAACTGATAGGAGTGCTGAGCAATGGTATCATGCCATAAAGGTACAAAGTGGGGATAAGTGTCACCATGATACAATATAGCAGTAGCATGAAGCCTATCTTGATCGACTCTGGGTGTCGTGCTAGAATTCTGTGGATCCTCTGCCGCAATCTCCGCCGGTGCTGCGTGGCTCCCCTCCTCAGTCGCGGTCGTCTCGATCTCCCTAACTCTATAGCTCGATCAATGAGAGTACCGCTGGTGTGTGTATGGGTGGGAACCGAGCTCTGTGATGGTGGTGTCCCCTCTGCCTCTGTGGTACTCAGACTGAAGAAATCTGAGATGCGTCTCTGGGATTGTCTCTATCTTTGCCCATTCAATAGAGCGTCTCTATGTCTCTGTATCTCAAGTAGGAATAATCCGAGACATCTTTGATCCTGATATCTCATGACTCTATCTAACGAGTCAAAACCATCTCTGAATAAACAATGAAAAGCGTCCCCGTATCTCACAGTAGACTGTGCAGCGACATATGTAGTGAAACTTTTTCTCTAGCTCTGCATGGCATAATTGACATATCCTACTGTCTGCTGGTATGCCTCTGAATCTACCTGTCTCAATCCCAAGCTGGTGTGAAGATGTGCGAATCTGGCCTATAGCACATCGTAACCCATGAGATAGATGTGTGTCCATGTAACTGGGCCGTGTGACAAATCCGTCTGTCGTGAGTTGGAGAAGATGCTCTCTATAGAAAACCCTCTTCGTACCCAACTCTCGTGATGGCTCTATCCATGTCTTCTTGCTATCAAGCTGGATAAGATCCTGCCGAATGAGTCTGGTACTCTCCATCCATGTAAGAGCCAAAGATGGTGCATCAAGAGAATACTGGAAAGGGGGCAGCGTGTCCATGCTGAAACCATGCCTCTGAAACCATGAGCTCATCTGTGCATACCAACATGATGTATCTCCCTGTAATGCCAACTGTCTGGATGACTCAAGAGCAAGCCTGGCATACCTGTCCCTGGTGGTGTCCCATAAGCTGTGTACAAATGATACTGATCTGGTTAGTGCCTCAACCTCCATAGGTGGGGCAGCCAGCTCCGCTCGTATGATGTCATGTGGGACTGAGGCTTTGGCTCTAATCAGCCTAGAAATCATAGATATCAAGGGTCTCTCCATATTACTCCATCCAGCACTGTCAACAGACGGTCCCCAAACCTGAACCCCGTAGTGCATAACTGAAGCGACCAAAGTATCGAAAAACCAGAGCTTTGTTCGAGGTTCCTGAAACTGAACCTGCGAACAAATCCTCTCTAAACCGCCTAGGGCTGCATAGGCACGAGTCAATCTAGTGTCTGCTGCCACTTTCAGTGTGAACCTGGGTCCACTAAAGACCACCCCAAGATATGTGTATGCATCAGTGTACTCCATACTGTCCTGACCATATGTGAAAGTAGGTGCGGATCTCCTAACCAACTGTGGCGTGGTATTAAATACCATGACCTTGGTTTTACCAAGGCTGACAGACAATCCACTATCCTCTGCAAAACTATGCAATGCGTCCAAATGTCTCTGCATACCCTCTGGTGAGTCTGATATCAACACGATATCGTCAGCATACAATAAAAGAGGGATCCATGTCCCTGCAAGCTGAGCACCTCTATCTCCTCCTCTGTCAATATAATCAGAGACCTCATCAACATACATACCAAATAAAGTAGAGGACAGTGGGCATCCCTGTTTCACTGCGATAGTGGAGTGAACTATGTCAGATATCCCCTCTGATGTGCGTACATGACCCATCACTGAACTGTACAATGCCATAGTCCCCCATATCAGCTCTGTGGGTACCCCCAATTCCATAAGTCGGCGCATCAATCTGGCCCTCGGCACTGTGTCAAAAGCTTTGCGGAAATCCACAAAGCTGTAGTTTATCCGTCTACCATGTGCTCGACCCTGCTCAATGATAGCTCTGAGTGTAAAGACATGATCTAGTGTGGAGAAACCGATCCTGAAACCAGCCTGCCCAGGTGCCCGTATGCCCATAATCTCTGCCCAACTGCTTAGCCTATGCTCAAGGATGGATGCATATAACCTTGCCAATGTGTGTCCTACCATGATAGTACGGTAATTCCCCGGCACTGTGGGGTCTCCTGTCTTGAAGATAGGTACAATAGTCGATGAGAGAGAGAGAGAGAGAAGAAGAAGGAGAAGAAAACGAAGAAGAAGAGAGTTTTAACGTTGTAGGAAACTATCCCAAGAGAGAAAGAGATAAATGAAATGAAATGAATGTTATATTAACGTCTTCAAAAGGCCAAAATGACCTATGAGACCAAACTGTTACAAAATTGTGAATCTGATACCATGTCTAGGTACAAAAAGACTCGAACAAAAATACTATTGCTACTAGATTCCATCATCATCTGCACTCTGGATGTCAAGAGAGTATGGATCGAATCCTCTGATGTAGTCTTCCTCGATGCTGTGAAGCCCCTCTCCTCAATCGTGGCTGTCTGGATCTCCATAGCTCCAGTGCTCGGTTGCTGAGAGAGAGAAATGAAATGTTATATTAACGTCTTCAATAGGCCAAAATGACCTATGAGACCAAACTTTTACAAAATTGTGAATCTGATACCATGTCTGGGTACAAAAAGACTAGAACAAAAATACTACTACTACTACTAGAATCCATCCTCATCTGCACTCTGGATGTTGAGAGAGTATGGCTCAAATCCTTTGCTGTAGTCTCCGTCGATGTTGTGTAGCCCCTCTTCTCAATCGTGGCCGTCTGGATTTCCGTAGCTCTAGTGCTCGGTCGATAAGAGTGCCGGTAGTGGTCGAATGAGTGTGGGCCGAGCTTTGCAGTGATGGCTGCTCCTTTGGCTGTCCCATATGTAGTGAAAAAAAATCTGTAATCCGTCTCTGGGACTGTCTCTCTCTAGCTCTCCCCAATAAAGTGTCTATATCTGTGTAACTCAAGTAGATATAGCCCAAGACATCTCTGATCCTCATAACTCATGACCCTACAAAAAGGACCAAAACCCCCTCTGAATAAGTAGTGGAAACGGCCCCGAACCTCATAGTACACTTTGCAATGACATATGTAATGTAGCTGTGTCTCTGGCTCTAGCTGGCATAAGCGGCATATCCTCTTGTCTGCTGGTATTCCTCTGAATCTACCAGTCTCAATCTCCAGTTGATGTGAGGATGTGCGTATCTGACCAATGGCACACCGCAAACCATGAGACATATGTGTGTCCATGTAGCTGGGTCGAATCACAAACCCATCTCCTGTGAGGTGGAGAAGATGCTCTCTATAGAAAGCCATCTTCATGCCCAACTCCTGTGGCGGCTCTATCTATGTCCTCCTGGTATCCAGTGGATCAGGTGGTGACGAATGAGTCTAGTAATCTCCACCCGTGTAAGAGACATGGAGGGTGTCTGAAGAGAGTACTGGAAAGGGGGCAGCCTGTCCATGGTGAAGCCATGCATCTGAAACCATGATGTCATTTGTGCATACCAGCATGAAGTGTCCCCCTGAAGAGCTAACTGTCTGGAAGACTCAAGGGCGAGTCTAGCATATCCGTCTCTAGTAGTATCCCACAAGCCGTGCACAAAGGAGACGGATCTGGTAAGCGCCTCAATCTCCATAGGAGGGGCAGCTAGCTTTGCTCAAATGATAGCGTGTGGTACGGAGGCCTTGCCTCTGATGAGTCAAGAGATCATAGATACCAAGGGCCTCTCCATAGGTCTCCAACCATCTTGGCCTATAGAAAATCCCCATAACTACACCGCATACATCATAGCTGAGGCTACGAAAGTATCAAAGAGCCATAACTTCTCCGAGGTTCCTGGACTGGAACCTGCGAACACATCCTCTCCCCTGGTCCACTGTGGTGTGGTGTTAAACACCATAACGTTGGTTTTACCAAGGTTTACAGACAATCCCCTATCCTCTGCAAAACTGTGTAATGCATCCAACTGTCGCTGCATACCCTCTGGTGAGTCAGAGATCAACACAATATCATCAGCATATAACAACAATGGGATCCACGTACCTGCCATCTGGGCACCTCTATCACCCTCTCTGTCAATGTAATCAGACACCTCATCAATATACATACCAAATAGAGTAGGAGACAATGGGCAACCCTGTTTCACCCTATTGGTGGGGTGAACCAAATCAGATACCCCCTCCGGGGTGCGTACATGTCCCATCACCGATCTGTATAGAGCCATAATCCCCCAAATGAACACTATGGGCACCCCCACCTCGTGCAGTCTGCGCATCAATCGAGCTCTCGGTACCATGTCAAATGCTTTGCGGAAATCCACAGAGGTACAATAAATCCGTCTCTCATGTGACCTGCCCTCCTCAATGATGGCTCTGAGTGTCAAAATATGATCAAGGGTGGAGAAACCCCTCTTAAAACCGGCCTGGCCCTTTGCTCGTAAACCCTCACCCCCTGCCCAATTACTCAATTGCTGCTCAAGAATGGATGCATACAACCGTGCCAATGTGTGCCCCAACCATAATAGTGCGGTAATTCCCAGGCTTTGTAGGATCACCTGCTTTGAAGATAGGCACAATAGTAGACAACCTCCAAGTCTCAGGTAATCCCTCACACATGGCACGATTGAACAACACTGCAAGAACCTCTACTAGCATATCTCTAGCATGTATAAAGTGCCCTGCTACTAGACCATCATGATCATATGCCCTGCTGGTCCTCATCCTGTCAATAGCTCTCTTTACCATCTCAATGGTAAAGAAGGTGCTGGTAGGTGGGCATGGATCTGTAGGATCTGGAAGGGGGTCCTGTCCAGGAACTGTATATAACGATGTCGCATATTGGCCCCACACATGAGGAGAAGTAATCACTAGGGGAGGGGAGTGCTCATGAAAGAATCACCATGCCTCTCCTGAGTCTCTACTCAAGAACAATTGATACAAGTCTCGCTCCATCTGGGCCAAATAAGCTCGTTTCTTCCGTCGCACAAGGCGCCGGGAAGGAATCTGAGACTATCTGTAAGTGATGACTCCTAAAAGAAGATCTCTCTCGAGTTGGGCTATCATCTCTCTGCACTCCTCATCATACCAACTATTCTGGGGCATGCTCCCAGAATGTCGCCCCCGACCCGGCTGAGTGTGTGGGTATGCCTCTGATGCTGCACCATGCACTGTCTCAGTCAGTAAAGTGGTGTTGTGCATAGATGGCTATAGATCTCCTCTGTATAAACCGAGTCAGTCTTTGGTGTAAATGTATAACGGATATGTGACTTGCCTCCTGATGTGTGGGGTTCTACTATACTGAAATGAAACGAACAATGTCAAAAGAGCGTGATCCACTGCTACACCCACCGGTCTAGCTCCCACTATGAAATCCTGAATACAAGGAATAAAGCTCGGATGTGCCATAACATAGTCCACTGTACTAGCCCCGTGTCTGTGTGGAAAGCATGTGAAACCGGCTACTCTAGGAAATCGTTGTAAGCCATTAAGTATGGCTAACCCATGTGTGGTGGTCATCTCCGTGAGGTATCTCCCATACTCCGTCTGCTGTCTATCATGTGAGCATTTGTCAAACCCTAAGTCACCTACATCCAACTCTCTAAGCATCTCATCTGAAGTGTCGAAGAAGACTGTCTGAGAGTTGCCCGTTCGGGCATTCAAGTCCCCTAGGAGGATGATATCACCATCCCTAGAAAACTCTCATATATCATCATCAAGTATAGAGAAAGGCGACTGTCCTCTGGGTGCAACATATAATGACGTACTGGGGGGGGAAGTAACATATGGCAATGTATAGAAATCGGCCTGTGTCAGCTCTCAGCCTCACCCACATGTATCTAGCATGATCATCTCTCCGTATAATATGTAGTAGTGGCTGTAACTCCTCCCTAAATAGCACTGCTATTCCTCCTGAACCTCTACTCCCATGCTCAGATCTTGCGACTGTCCTGTGGATTGTCTGTCTCCCATCTGTATCCCACCACATGTGGCATAAGTTGTCCAGGGGCCTGATGAGTCTCTGAGAAGAAAACAACGTCCAACCTCATAGATCCATTACAATTCCAAGTAGCCATCTTCAGTGTGGTCCCATAGGTCTCACAACGTCATGTAGAGTGACGCTCTACAAACACCACCCGACCATGTTTGTAAAAGGCCGTCTTTCCCTTCTCCCTTGCCGCCGTAATCTCTGGCATTACCTCTCTCATATGCGCAAGATGTGAGAGAGTGAGATCATCACCGAGGAAAATACCCGTCTTCTTGAAAGTAGGCCTTTTTCTCAGGAATTTCTTCTTCTCTTCCAAGGAGGGGAAGCGTAGTATGAGAGCTCTCTTTTGAAGATTCTCCCGGGCCACCACTCTTCTTGCCCATTCTCCATGCCTTTGTGTGTGAAGTTTTGTCCACCCCCATCATGGATGTGAGGATTGTGACCTCTTTTCCACATTGTTTATGTCCTTGAGGCCGGTTACCCTCACACGTAGAGCCCGCATCCTCCTCCTCTGTTCCTCTTCGAGGGTCATGTTAATAAGAGTGGGTGTACAAGGAGCTTCCTTACCTTTCCCTTTCTTGGTGACCTCAATCCATTTTTCTGCATCTGCTACTTTCTTTTGTGGTGCGGAGATGACCGCGGCCCATGACTTCTTTTCCTCATCTTCTTAGAAAGCCTGTATTTCTTCTCTCATGGTATTCAATTCTTCCATCATGGATAGCTGAATTTCGCCTTCTTCAAGCTGCCAACTTGTTGCTGCAAGTTCACCTTGGAGAGTTTAAATTGTGGCTTCTTGTGAAGCCGCTTTCTCTTCGACGCGAGAAATCCTTTCGCATAGGTTCTTCTTCTCCTCTTTCCACTCCTCCATCTTTTGGAAGAAGGTTGCCTCCATCTCTTTCTTCCACTCCTTCACTTCAATTTCAAGTGCTGATATCCGCTTGTTGGTAATCAAGAACTTCATGTTGAGAGGGAGGCGGGCTATAGCCACTGGAGAGGCCATGTGAAAGGGGGTCAATGGGTAGTCCAATGGAGGGAGACCGTGAGAGAGAGAGAAAGACTAAAACAACCAAAAAAATATAAGAAACTCTAAAAAGAAACCCTTAAAAACAAAGAAAATCAGCTTTGAAACTTTAAAAAACATATATTTGAAACCCTAAAAACTAGTAAAAAACAGTGGAAAAACCCTAGAAAACGGCAAAAAACAGTTCCGAAACCCCAAAAAACAGCAAGAAACAGTGACGAAACCCTAAAAAACATCAATAAAACAGTTTTGAAACCCTAAAAACACAATGGTGAAACCTTAAAAACCGCAAAAACGAGGTGACAAAACCCTAAAAACAGTGAGAGAGAGTCCAAACCCATGGGGGGGAGAGAGAGAGAGAAATGAAATGTTATATTCACGTCTTCAAAAGGCCAAAATGACCTATGAGAACAATCTATTACAAAATGGTGAATCTAATATCATGTCTGGGTACAAAAGAACTAGATACTACTACTAGAATCCATCCTCATCTGCACGTTGGATATCGAGAGAGTATGGCTCGAATCCTCTGTTGTAGTCTCTGTCGATGCTGTGTAGCCCCTCTCCTCAATCGTGGCCATCTAGATCTCCGTAGCTCCAGTGCTCGGTCGATGAGAGCGCCGGTAGTGGTCGAATGAGTGTGGGCCGAGCTCTGCAATGAAGACTGATCCTCTCACTGTCCCATATCTAGTGAAAAGAAATCTGTAATCTGTCTCTGGGATTGTCTCTCTCTATCTCTCCCCAGTAAAGTGTCTCTATATCTTTGTAACCCAAGTAGATATAGCCCAAGACATCTCTGATCCTCATAACTCATGACCCTAGAGTCTCTGAATAAGCAGTGGAAATGGCCCCGTATCTCATAGTACACTGTGCAATGACATATGTAATGTAGTTGTGGCTCTGGCTCTAACTGGCATAAGTGGCATATCCTGCTGGCTGCTGGTATCCCTCTAAATCTACTAGTCTCAATCTCCAGCTAATGTGAGGATGTGCGTATCTGACCAATGGCACACCGCAAACCATGAGACATGTGTATCCATGTAGCTGGGTCAAATCACAAACCCATCTCTTGTGAGGTGGAGAAGGTGCTCTCTATAGAAAGCCATCTTCATGCCCAACTCCTGTGGCGGCTCTATTCATGTCCTCCTGGTATCCAGCTGGATGAGGTCCTGACGTATGAGTCTAGTAATCTCCACCCGTGTAAGAGACATCGAGGGTGTTTGAAGAGAGTACTGGAAAGGGGGCAGCCTGTCCATGGTGAAACCATGCGTCTGAAACCATGATGTCATCTGTGCATACTTGCATGAAGTGTCCCCCTGAAGAGCTAATTGTCTGGAAGATTCAAGGGCCAGTCTAGCATATCTGTCTCTAGTAGTATTCCACAAGCTGTGCACAAAGGAGACTGGTCACTGATCTGGTAAGCGCCTCAATCTCCATAGGAGGGGCAACTAGCTTTGCTCGAATGATAGCGTGGGGTATGGAGGCCTTGGCTCTGATCAGTTGATAAGGTTGCTCAACCTCAACCTTATCAACGGCACCATCCCGCCCACCCTCTCAAACTGCAGCAGCCTAAAGTGGCTAACTATTTCAAATTCAAACAACCGTCTCACAAGTCACATTCTGCCGGAGTTGGGGCTTATGCCAAGAATCAATTTTCTGCATCTCAACAGCAATTCATTGTCGGGCACAATACTGCCTACACTTGGGAACTCGAGGTATCTATCGTGGGTTGATCTCAGCGGCAACGAGCTAGATGGGGCCGGTGAGGTGGTTATGTGACACCGAAAGCTTTTTGTGGTAAGGAAAATGTTTCATTATACTTTCTTTGGATTGAAGGGAGCTTTGGACTAAAGGGAACTCTTTGTCCTTGGACGGGAGAGAACTACCCTAGGCTAGGAAGCCAACTTACCTTAAATTGAAGGGAGCTAAGCTATTTAGGATCCTTTGGACAGGAAGCTGTCAAGAAAGCTTTCCTTTGGGAGCTACTTTTCTTCAGACTGAAGGGAGCTCTTTCATTGATGTCTAATCATGTTAATTTGGACTGAAGAGAGCTCTTTCATTGATGTCGTCTTATCATGTTAATTTGGACTGAAGCGAGCTCTTTCATTGATATCTTATCATGTTAATCTGGACAGAAGGGATTTGCTCTCTTCTCTCTTGTTAGACTAAAAAAATCTTACTTTTCATCCCATATCACTGAAAGCATCCTGCCCTTCTTTTGTGGTCCTTCTCTCAAGAAGTTGCTGCTCGCAGATAATGAATTGTCTGGGGCAGTGCCCTTGGATGGTTTAACCTTGTCACATTAGATATCATAATTTTGTGAAGGGCAAAGCCATTGGCCGTCTTGCCTTACCTGTAGGAAGGAGTGGGCCAATCTCATTTCATTGAGGGAGAAGACCTGACATCTGCTCAGCAAGAAGCCAACTGTGGTTGTTGGTTCTCACCTTTTCAACGGCACGGGACAATTCTACCCACCTTGGCAAATTGCAACTTAGAGTAGCTCGCTCTCCTCACAAGAAACCTCTTTACATCACAGGCAGCATTCCTTCAGTGGTCTCGTGCTGGCGAATCAATTACTTGCTTTTGGGCCCTTGTCCGGCACCATCCCACCCACCCTCTCAAACTGCAGCAGCCTAAAGTGGCTAAATATTTCAAACAACCGTCTCACAAGTTACATTTTTCCAGAGCTAAGGCTTATGCAAAGAATCAATTTTCTGCACCTTGGCAACAATTCATTATCAGACACAATTCCACCCACACTTGGAAACTGCAAGTATCTGGTGTGGTTGGATCTTAGCAGCAATGAGCTAGAGGGCATCATCCTCCGTGAACTGACCGAGCAAGCAGGGAAGGTGATAAAAGGAATGCTCAACATTGGTTTGCGATTCAGGTATTTTAAGTATCTGTACGGAGATCTATGCACAGAGTATGGCTTGGGTTCAATGCTTACCATGAGAAGAGTTCACCCCTTAAGGCTAAGCAAAATTCCAAACTTCCAGAGCGGAGATGCAACCTTAACGTTTCTATGCAGACATTGCACCATACTACATCCCTAACCCTCTAGGATCCAGTGAAGGTAGCCTAACATTCTTTGATGTTGGCCAAAACAAGCTTGTAGGCACTATTCCAGAGGACTATGGTAGCCTAATCTACCCCAGGTGCTTGCATTATTACATAACAACCTCACTGGCACCATCCCTTTCAGCCTAGGCAACTTGGTCCAATGCTCCAAAAACCACCTAGACCATAACCACCTTCAAGGCCCTATCCCCTTTGGACTATCAAGGCTGGAGATCATAAATCAGATTGATTTGTTAAACAAAAACCTATCCGGATTTGCGACTTTGGCAAGCTCTCTACCTTTCCAGCTTCCAGCTTCGCCAACAATCCTTATCTGTGTGTTGCACACCTCTCCCACCATGCTAGGCACCGTCTCGGATCTGAATCGCCGATGGTGGCTCAAGGACAAGCTGTCCATGGAGGTATGGGAACTGTTTGATGTGTGAGAGAGAGAGAGAGAGAGAGAGAGAGAGAGAGAGAGAGAGAGAGAGAGAAATGAAATGAAATGAAATGTTATATTAACGTCTTCAAAAGGCCAAAATGACCTATGAGACCAATGAGTTACAAAATAGTGAATCTAATACCATGTCTGGGTACAAAAGAACTAGAAAAGAACTAGAAGTGGAACAAAATACTACTACTACTACTACAATCTAAAACTACGTGGGTGTAGCAGCTGATACAATAGGTACCCGGTAAACTGGATATAACAGTGTGTGAAACAAAGATGGAAGAAATGGTGAGGATCCATCCTCATCTGCACTCTGGATGTGGAGAGAGTATGGCTCGAATCTTCTGTTGTAGTCTCCGTCGATGCTGTGTAGCTCCTCTCCTCAGTCGCGGTCGTCTGTATCTCTGTAGCTCCAATGCTCGGTCGATGAGAGTGCCAGTAGTGGTCGAATGAGTGTGGGACGAGCTCTGCAGTGGTGGCTGCTCCTCTGGCTGTCCCATATCTAGTGAAAAGAAATCTGTAATGTGTCTCTGGGACTGCCTCTCTCTAGCTCTCCCCAGTAAAGTGTCTCTATACCTGTGTAACTCAAGTAGATATAGTCCAAGACATCTCTGATCCTCATAACTCATGACCCTAGATAGAGGACCAAAACCCTCTCTGAATAAGCAGTGGAAACGCCCCCGTATCTCATAGAACACTGTGCAATGACATATGTAGTGCAACTCTGTCTCTGGCTCTCTCTCGCATAATCGGCATATCCTGCTGTCTGCTGGTATCCCTCTGAATCTACCAGTCTCAATCTCGAGCTGATGTGAGGATGTGCGTATCTGACCAATGGCACAACGCAAACCATGAGACATATGTGTGTCCATGTAGCTCGGTCGAATCACAAACCCATCTCCTGTGAGGTGGAGAAGATGCTCTCTATAGAAAGCCATCTTCGTGCTCAACTCCTGAGGCGGCTCTATCCATGTCCTCCTGGTGTCGAGCTGGATCAGGTCCTGACGAATGAGTCTAGTGATCTCCACCCGTGTAAGAGACAGCGAGGGTGCCTGAAGAGAATACTGGAAAGGGGGCAACCTGTCCATGGTGAAGCCATGCGTCTGAAACCATGAAGTCATCTGTGCATACCAGCATGAAGTGTCCCCCTGTAGAGCTAACTGTCTGGAAGACTCAAGGGCCAGTCTAGCATATCTGTCTCTAGTAGTATCCCATAGGCTGTGCACAAAGGACACTGATCTGGTAAGCGCCTCAATCTCCATGGGGGGGGCAGCTAGCTCTGCTCGAATGATCGCGTGAGGTACGGAGGCCTTGGCTCTAATCAATCGGGAGATCATAGATACCAAGGGCCTCTCCATACGTCTCCAACCATCCTGGCCTACAGAAGGTCCCCAAACGTGTACCCCATACATCATAGCTGAGGCTACTAAAGTATCAAAGAGCCATAACTTTGTCCGAGGTTCCTGGAACTGAACCTGCGAACACATCCTTTCCAAGCCTCCCAAGGCCGCATAAGCTCTGGTCAGTCTAGTCTCTGCTGCTCTCCCCAAAGAAAACCTCGGCCCAGTGAAGACTATCCCAAGGTAAGTGTATGCATCTGTATACTCCACAATCTCTTGACCATACGTGAAGGTCGGTGCCGATCTCCTGATCCACTGCGGTGTGGTGTTAAACACCATGACCTTGGTTTTACCAAGGTTTACAGACAATCCACTATCCTCTGCAAAACTGTGTAATGCATCCAACTGTCGCTGCATACCCTCTGGTGAGTCAGAGATCAAGACAATATCATCAGCATATAACAACAATGGGATCCACGTCCCTGCCAGCTGGGCACCTCTATCACCCTCTCTGTCAATGTAATCAGACACCTCATCAACATACATACCAAATAGAGTAGGAGACAATGGGCAACCCTGTTTCACCCCGATAGTGGAGTGAACTAAGTCAGATATCCCCTCTCGGGTGCGTACATGTCCCATCACTGATCTGTATAAAGCCATAATCCCCCAAATCAACACTGTGGGCACCCCCATCTCCTGCAGTCTGCGCATCAGTCGAGCTCTCGGTACCATGTCAAATGCTTTGCGGAAATCCACAAAGCTACAATAAATCCGTCTCCCATGTGACCTGCCCTCCTCAATGATAGCTCTGAGTGTCAGAATATGGTCAAGAGTGGAGAAACCCCTCCTGAAACCTGCCTGTCCCTTTGCCCGTACACCCTCACCCTCTGCCCAGTTACTCAACTGCTGCTCAATAATGGATGCATACAATCGTGCCAGTGTGTGTCCAACCATAATAGTGCGGTAATTTCCAGGCTCTGTAGGATCACCTGCCTTGAATATAGGCACAATAGTAGACAACCTCCAAGTCTCAGGTAATCCCTCACACATGGCACGATTGAACAACACTGCAAGAACCTCCATTAGCATATCCCTAGCATGTATAAAGTGCTCCGCTACTAGACCGTCATGATCGTAAGCCCTCCTGGTCCTCATCCTGTCAATGGGTCTCTTTACCATCTCAGTGGTAAAGAAGGTGCTCGTAGGTGGACATGGCTCTGTAGGATCTGGAAGGGGATCCTGCCCAGGAACCGTATATAACGATGTCGCATACTGGCCCCACACATCAGGAGAAGTAATCACTGGGGGAGGGGAGTGCTCATGGAAGAGTCGCCATGCCTCGCCTGAGTCTCTACTCAAGAACAACTGATACAAGTCTCGCTCCATCTGGGCCAGGTAAGCTCGTTTCTTCTTTGGCACAAGGCGCCGGAAAGCAATCCGCGACTGTCTGTAGGTGATGACTCCTAAATGAAGATCCCTCTGAAGCTGGGCTCTCATCTCTCTGCACTCCTCATCATACCAACTATTCTGGGGCATGCTCCCAGAATGTCGCCTCCGATCCGGTTGAGTGTGTGGGTATGCCTCTGATGCTGCATCATGTAGTGTCTCAGTCAGTAAAGTAGTGCACTCCTCTACTGAGAGGCCTGGAGCAACTGTGCATAGACGATCCCAGATCGCCTCTGTATAAACCGAGTCAGTCTCTGGTGTAAATGTATAACGGGTGTGTGACCTGCCTCCTGATTTCTGGGCTGTACTAAACTGAAAAGATACGGACAGTGTCAAGAGAGCATGATCCACTGCTACGCCCACTGGTCTGGCTCCCACTGTGAAATCTTGAATACAAGGAATAAAGCTCGGCTGTGTCATAACATAGTCCACTGTACTGGCCCCATGTCTGTGTGGAAAGCATGTGAAGCCTGCTGCTCCAGGAAACCGCTGTAAGCCATTAAGTATGGCTAGCCCATGTGTAGTCGTCATCTCCGTGAGGTATCTCCCATACTCAGTCTGCTCTCTGTCATGTGAACATCTGTCAAACCCCAGCTCACCCACATCCAACTCTCTAAGCATCTCATCTGAAGTGTCGTAGAAGACTGTCTGACAGTTGCCCGTTCGAGCATTGAAGTCTCCTAGGAGGATGATATCACCATCCCTAGAAAACTCCCATATATCATCATCTAGAATTGAGAAAGGCGATTGCCCTCTGGATACAGCATATACTGACGTACTGGGGGGGAAGTAACATATAGCAATATATAGAAATCGACTTGTGTCAGCTCTCAGCCTCACCCACATGTATCTAGCCTGATCATCTCTCCGTACAATATGTAGTAGTGGCTGTAGCTCCTCCCTAAACAACACCGCTACTCCTCCTGAACCTCTACTCCCATGCTCAGATCTCGTGACTGTTCTGTGGGCTGTCTCCCATTTGTATCCCACCACATGTGGCAACAGTTGGCCAGGGGCCTGGTGAGTCTCTGAAAAGAAAACAATGTCCTTGTCTCTGAAACTGTCCTCAAAGGCACCAACATCCAACCTCATAGACCCATTACAATTCCAAGTCGCCATCCTCAATGTGGTCCCATAGGTCTCGCACCGTCATGTAGAGCGCCGCTCTACAATCACCACCCGACCATCTCTGTAAAAGGCCATCTTCCCCTTCTCCCTTGCCGCTTGAATCTCGAGCATTACTTCTCTCATATGCGCAAGTTGTGAGAGAGTGAGGTCATCGCCTAAGAAAATACCTGTCTTCTTGAGAGTAGGTCTCTTCCTCAAGAATTCCTTCTTCTCTTCCAATGAAGGGAAGCGTAGTATGAGAGCTCTTTCCTTTGAAGATTCTCCGGGGCCCTCACTCTTGTTGCCCACTCTCCATGCCTTTGTGTGTGAAGGCTTCTCCACCCCCATCATTGATGTGAGGCTTGTGACCTCTTTTTCCACATTGTTTGTCCTTGAGGCCGGTTACCCTCACATGTAGAGCCCGCACCCTCCTTCCTTGTTCCTCTTCGAGGGTCATGTTGATAAGAGTGGGTGTACAAGGAGCTTCCTTACCTTTCCCTTTCTTGGCAACCTCAATCCATTTTTCGGCCTCCTCTACTTTCTTTTGCGTTTCGGAAATGATCGCGGCCCATGACTTCTTCTCCTCATTGATGTTGTCAATTTCTTCCCTCAAAGAGGGCTGAAATTCCCCCTCTTCAAGCCCATTTTTTGACCGTGTTTCCAACACTTCTTTGTGGAGGTCCAAAATGCTATTCTCCAACGTGGCGATCTTGTTGAGAGAGAGAGAGAGAGAGAGAGAGAGAGAGAGAGAGAGAGAGAGGGAAATGAAATGTTATATTAACGTCTTCAAAAGGCCAAAGTGACCAAAGAGAACAGGAAGTTACAATGCGGTGTATCTGATACCAAGTCAGATTAACAAAATAAATCCAACTAGGGATAACAAGATATAAATACTGCGGAATCTTAAACTAAGCGGGTAGGCATGAAAGGCGAATAGGTGTGAAAGGCGAAAGGTGTGAGATGTGTGAACTGAGCTATACAATGTGTAGACAATTTGGGAGGGAAGTAGAGATCTATCTTCATAGAGATCCATCTTCATCTGCACTCTGGACGACGAAAAAGTATGGCTGGAATCCTTTGCTGTAGCCTCCTTCGAAACTGTGTAGCTCCTCTTCTCCATCGGGGTCGTCTAGATCTCCCTAGCTCCAATGCTTGCTCAATGAGAATGCCAGTAGTGCGGGTAGACCTCTCCACTGTTGGTTGCTCCTCTGTATGTTCTTCTGGGTGTACAGTATCTAGTGTAAAGAAATCTGTGATTTGTCTTTGGGGTTGTCTCTCTTCAGCTCTCCTCAGTAAAGTTTCTCTATGCCTGTGTAGATCAATTAGATATAGCCGAAGACATCTCCGATCCTCGTATCTAATGACCTTAAATAGAGGCCCAAAACCTTCTCTGAATAGACAATGAAAACGGCCTCATATCTCATAGTACACTGTGCAGTGACATATGTAATGTACCTCTGTCTCTGGCTCTAGATGGCATAAGCGGCATATCCTGCTATCTGTTGGTGTCCCTCTGAATCTGCCAGTCTCAATCTCGAGCTGATGAGTGGACGTTCGTATCTGGCCAATGGCACATCGCACACCATGAGAAAAATGCCTGTCCATATAGCTAGGTCTAATCACAAACCCATTCCCCGTGAGGTGGAGAAAATGCTCTCTACAAAAAGACATCTTTGTGCCCAACTCGTGTATCGGCTCTATCCATGTCCTCCTCGTGTCCAGTTGGATCAGATCCTGACGAATGAGTCTATTAATCTCTACCCGCGTCAAAGACCTCAAGGGTGCCTATAGAGAGTATTGAAAAGGAGGAAACCTGTCCATGGTGAAACCATGTGTCTGAAATCATGATGCCATCTGTGCATACCAGCATGATGTATCGCCATTAAGAGCTAATTGTCTGGAGGACTCTAGAGCCACCCTGACATATCTGTCTCTGATAGTATCCCACAGACTGTGTACAAAGGAGACTAATCTAGTCAATGCCTCAATCTCCATAGGGGCGGCAGCTAATTCCGCTCGAATGATACCATGTGGTACGGAAGCCTTGGCTCTAATCAGCCGAGAGATCATGGATACCAGGGGCTTCTCCATACGCCTCCAACCCTCCTGGCCTACAGAAGGTCCCCAAACCTGCACCCCATATAACATAGTAGAGGCAACCAGAGTATCAAAGAGCCATAACTTTGTCCTAGGTTCCTGGAACTGAACCTGCGAACACATCCTCTCCATTCCTCCCAGAGCCGCACCAGCTCTTGTTAGTCTAGTCTCTGCTGCTCTTCTCAAGGAAAATCCCTGGCATGTATAAAGTGCTCCGATACTAGACCGTCATGATCATATGCCTTCCTGGTCTTCATTCTGTCGATGGCCCTTTCTACCATCTCAGGTGTAAAGAAAGTGCTCTTAGCTGGGCAAGGCTTGGTAGGGTTTGGAAGGGGTTCCTGTCCAGGAACTGTATATAATGATGTCGCATATTGGCCCCACACCTGAGGTGAAGTAATCACTGGGGGAGGGGGGTGCTCATGGAAGAGACGCCATGCCTCTCCTGAGTCCCTACTCAAGAACATTTGATACGAGTCTCGCTCCATTTGGGCTAGGTAAGCTCGCTTCTTCCGTCGCACAAGGCGTCGGAAAGCAATCTGAGACTGTGTAAGTGATGAATCCTAAAAGAAGATTTCTCTGAAGCTGGTCTCTCATCTCTCTGCACTCTTCATCATACCAACTATTCTGGGGCATGCTCCCAGAATGTCGTCTCTTGCCCGGCTAAGTGTGTGGGTATGCCACTGATGCAGCCCCATGCAATGTCTCAGTCAGTAGCGTGGTGCACTCCTCCACTGAGAGGCCTGTACCATTTGTGCCAGCTGTGCCTTCCAATAGACGGTCCCAGATCTCCTCTGAATAAACGAAATCAGTCTTTGGAGTAAATGTATAGCGGGTGTGTGACCTGCCTCCTGATGTCTGGGTTGTACTATATTGAAATTTAACGGATAGTGTCAAGAGAGCATGACCTACTGCTATGCCCATTGGCCTGGCTCCCACTGTGAAATCCTGAATGCAAGGGATAAAGCTCGGTTTTGTCATAACATAATCCACTGTACTGGACCCATGTCTATGTGGAAAGCATGTGAAACCGGCTGCTCCAGGAAATCGGTGTAAGCCATTAAGTATAGCTAATCCATGTGTAGTCGTCATTTCCATGAGGTATCTCCCATACTCCGTTTGCTCTCTGTCATCTGAGCATCTGTCAAGCCCCAACTCACCCACATCCAGCTCTCTAAGCATCTCATTTGAATTGTCGTAGAAGACTGTCTGCGAGTTGCCCGTTCGGGCATTCAAGTCCCCTAGGAGAATAATATCACCATCCCTAGAAAACTCCCAAATGTCATCATCTAGGATAGAGAAAGGCGCTTGCCCTCTGGATGCGGCATACATTGATGTACTGGGAGGAAAGTAACATATGGCAATATATAGGAATCGACCTGTGTCAGGTCTCAGTCTCACCCACATATATCTAGCATGATCATCTCTTCGTACAATATGCAGTAATGGTTGTAGTTCCTCTCTGAATAGCACTGCTACTCCTCCTGAACCTCTACTCCCGTGCTCAGATCTCGCATTCTCCTGTGAGCTGTTTCCCATCTGTATCCCACCACATGTGGCATTACCTGTCCAGGGGCCTGATGAGTCTCTGAGAAGAACACAATATCCTTGTCTTTGAAACTCTCCTCAAATGCACCCACGTCCAACCTCATAGACCCATTATAGTTCCAGATAGCCATCTTCAGTGTGGTCCCATAGGTCTCGCACCGTCATGCAGTACGCTGTTCTAAAATCACCACCCGTCCATCTCTGTAGAAGGCTATCTTTCCCTTCTCCCTTGCCGCTGTTCTAAAATCACCACCCATCCATCTCTGTAGAAGGCTATCTTTCCCTTCTCCCTTGCCGCTGTAATCTCTGGCATTACCTCTCTTATATGTGCGAGTTGTGAGAGAGTCAGGTCATCACCGAGGAAAATACGTGTCTTTTTGAGAGTAGGCCTCTTCCTCAAGAATTCCTTCTTCTCTTCCAACGAGGGGAAGCGCAGTATGAGAGCTCTCCCCTTTGAAGAGTCTCCCGTGCCATCACTTTTCTTACCTACCCTCCATGCCTTTGTGTGCAAAGGCTTTTCCATCCCCATCATGGATGTAAGGCTTGTGACCTCTTTCTCCACATTGTTTATGTCCTTGAGACCGGTACTCTCACATGCAGTGCTCGCATCCGCCTTCTTTGTTCCTCTTCGAGAGTCATGTTGATAAGCGTCGGTGTACAAGGAGTTTCTTGACTTTTCCCTTTCTTGGCGACCTCAATCCATTTTTCAGCCTCGTCCGCCTTTTTCTGTGTCCTTGTTATCATCTCCGCCCATGAAGATGTCTTTGCCACACTCAGTTTCTCTTCCTCTGTGATCATCCTTACCTGTTCCTTAATTTCCTTGATTTCATCTATTACCGAGGGTTGAAATTCGCCTTCCTGTAGTCAATTGCTTACTCTATCAGCAAGCTCTTGTTTAAGGGCTGAGACTTCTTTTTTGAGTACCCGTATCTCGGCGTTTGGGTTCTCCTGTTTGAGGGCTGAGACTTCTTCTTTGAGTGTCTGTATTTCTGCGTTAAGGCTCTCTTTCTCCTTCTTCCACTGTGCGCCCTCATTGAAGACCATCTGAAGGAGGTTGGCCTTCTCCTTCCACCATCCTTCCATCTCTGTTTGACACTCCTTCATTTCCCTCTCCATCTGCGCCATCCGCTTATTCGTGAGCATGAAGGTTGCCTTTGCTCGCGGCTTGCAAACAGGTGAGACATTGGCGGCTTCCATGTCCTGTGCAGGGTCTTCTTCAAGTGGATCCATTACGGTGAGGCCCAAAGAATCAGAGAGAGAGAGAGAGAGAGAGAGAGAGAGAGAGAGAGAGAGAGAGAGGTGCGATAGATAGGTTGAGAGGGGTGGGGGGGGGGGGGGGGGGCGCGATAGACAGATAGGGGGGGGGAAAGGGGGGCAATAGACTGAGGGGGGGCGCGATAGATAGGGGGAGGGGGAATAGTTAAAAAAATTAAAGTTAAATTAAATTAAATAGGGAGGGGGGGGGGGTGTGATAGACGGAGGAGAGGGGCGATAGACTGAGGAGGGGGGTTAAAAGTAACATTAAATTAAAAATTAAAAAAGGGGGGGGGGGGGGGGGGGGGGGGGGGGGAAAGGGGGGCAATAGACTGAGGGGGGGCGCGATAGATAGGGGGAGGGGGAATAGTTAAAAAAATTAAAGTTAAATTAAATTAAATAGGGAGGGGGGGGGGGTGTGATAGACGGAGGAGAGGGGCGATAGACTGAGGAGGGGGGTTAAAAGTAACATTAATTTAAAAATTAAAAAAGGGGGGGGGGGAGTGATAGACTGAGGAGGGGGGGGGGGGGGGGGGGGCAGCGCGAGAGAGTGAGGGAGGGAGGGAGTAGCAGCAGGGGGTGGGGGCGCGGGGAGGGGGTGCGGGAGAGCACGCGTGAGAGAGAGAGGGTGCGGGAGAAGTAGGGGGGAAGCGCGAGGGGCAGGTGCAGCAGGGGGTGCGGGGAGAGAGAGAGAGAGAGAGAGAGAGAGAGAGAGAGAGAGAGAGAGAGAGAGAGAGAGAGAGAGAGAGAGAGAGAGAGAGAGAGAGAGAGAGAGATGAAATGATATATTAACGTCTTCAAAAGGCTAAAGTGACCTATGAGACAAAAGAGTTTACAAATGGTGAATCTGATACAATGTCTTTGTAAAAGACTGAAAATTGAAAGTGAACTGAGCTAAAATGAAATGAAATGTTTTAGTAAACGTCTTCAAAAGGCCAAAATGACCTATGAGACCAAACTGATACAATCCTTGTGGATCTAATCCAATGTTTGGGTACAAAAATAAAATGAAATGAAGTAAAGTAAAAGACTAAACTAAAAGACTAAAAAGTCAAACTAAAAATCATGATCTCATCATCACACGCCCGAGGATGCTTGACATCGGGCATTGTCCGAGAAAGTATTGCATCGGTCGCTGAAGAGCTTCGTCAATGTCCACCTCTGTAAATAGTCGTACTAGGCGTCTCCCATGTCGTGCTAGAATAGTCTCGATTCTCTGGTGGAGCCTCCATGTATGTCTTGGTCGCCCCCGTAGACGTGGGCGTCTAGCTCTCCCAAGCTCAATGGCTCTGTCCACTAATATACCTTTGGTAGCAGTGGGCTCTGAAGTCTGTTGTGAAGTATGCTCATTCGGCTGTTGAGTCCCTGCTCTAAAGAAGTTAGTGATCTCCCTCTATTTAATGTCTCCCACTACTTGGTCTCCTCAAGAGACTCTCCCTGTGTCTGCGCAGCTCTAGTAAAAACAACCCAAGGCATCTCTAATCCTGATATCTCATGACTCTAGCCAACGGTCCAAAGCCCTCTCTCAATAGACAGCGAAAGCGGCCATATCACATAGTATACCGGACAATGAAAAATGGGATGTAACTGTGTCTTTGGCTCTATTTGACACAACTGGCATATCTTGGCCTCTGCTAGTACTCTCCTGAATTTTCCAGCCTCAATCTCTAGCTGATGCAATGATGTGCGCATTTGACTAATAGCACATCGTATCCTTTAGGATAAATGAGTGTCCATATAGGCCCGTCTGATCACATATCCATCCTCTATTAGTGGAGGAGATGCTCTCTATAGAAATCCATTTTCGTGCCCAACTCTTGTACTGGATGTATCCATGTGCTTCTGGTATCTAGTTGAATCAAATCCTGACGTACAAGTCTAGTGGTCTTTGTCCGTGCTAGAGAAAGGGAGGGTGCATCCAAGGAGTAGTGGAATGGAGGCAGACTATCCATGTTGAAGCCGCTGGAGAGAGAGAGAGAGAGAGAGAGAGAGAGAGAGAGAGAGAGAGAGAGAGAGAGAGAGAGAGAGAGAGAGAGAGAGAAAATGAAATGAAATGAAATGTTATATTAACGTCTTCAACAGGCCATAGTGACCTATGAGACCAGAAAGCTACAAGGTGGTGGATCTGATACAAAGTCAGAGTAACAAAATAACCTAACAACAGTACAAAACAAAAACAAAGATATATAATATGGGATTCTAGATTGGTTGATGTGAGCTAAGGAGAAAACTAAGCAAAAATGGGGGCTTGTTGGGATAGCTGAATCACAAAAGATCTAGCATCGGTCGTTGGTGAATCTCATCAATTTCCTCCATGGTTAGTAGTCTGACCGGGCGTCGTGCATGCTTGGCCAGCGTGCTCCGAATATTTTGACGTAGCCTCCGTCGATGCTGTGTAGCCCTCCGCAGTCGTGGGCGCCTGGATTTCCCCAGTTCAATCGCTCGGTCGATCAGTGTGCCTCTAGTGTGAGACGAGGGGGAGCTCTGCTGTGGGAGTGGCTCTTGCAGCTGTCCCGTGTCTGCTCTGAGGAAGTCTGTGATCCGTCTTTGAGACTGGTTAGCCTCGCCATTCATCAGGCTCTCTCTGTGTCTGCGCAGCTCGAGCAAGAACAAACCCAGGCATCTTTGATCTTAGTATCCCATTACTCTTGAGAGTGGTCCAAAACCCTCTCTGAACAAGCAATGGAAGCGGCCTCGTATCTCGTAGTAGACGGGGCAGCGGCATGTATAATGTAGCTCTGTCTTAGGTTCCATGTCACACAAGGGGCATGTCCTAGCCTCTGCTAGTACTCCGCTGTATCTCCCAGTTTCAATCCGCAGCTAGTGAGACGATGTGCGTAACTGGCCAATAGCACATCGTATCCCATGAGACAAGTGGGTATCCATGTATCTGGGTCTCGTCACAAAACCATCTTCCGTAAGCTGGAGAAGGTGGTCTCTGTAGAAAGCCGTCTTCGCGCCCAGTTCTTGTGCTGGTTGTATCCATGTCCTCCTAGTGTCTAGCTGGGTCAGGTCTTGGCGGATGAGCTTGGTGATCTCCGACTGTGTAAGAGTGAGAGATGGTGCATCCAATGAGTACTGGAATGGTGGCAGCCTATCTATGCTGAACCTATGCGCCTGAAACCATGATGTCATCTCCCCATACCAGCATGTTGTATCTCCTTGTATGGCTAACTGTCGAGAGAACTCAAGTGCTATGCGAGCATATCTATCTCTGGGAAGTTCCCATGTGCGGTTTATGAAGGAGACTGATCTGGTGAGCGCCTCCACCAGTAGTGGGGGGGCCGCTAGCTCTGTAGTGGACCTTACCAGGCTAAAGAACGAGGAACAACACCCCTTACAGTAGTAATTGCTTGTTATCGTCAAACAGTGCCAACCATACAGTGGTCCAACCATTTATATCATGCACTGCTAAGTATAGCCAACCCAACCATTAAGTATATCACTGCTAAATACAGGCTTTTTTATGCGACAATGCTTACCATTAAAAAAAAAAAAAAGGACAGAAATGAGATCATTGATGCTAAGCTTAGTGGCCAACCTGAGTTGGTTGTGAATAGATCCCTCTCCCATGAGATCTGCCTTCCTCGATGAGGGCCGTGAGTGTCAAGATGTGGTCAAGAGTAGAGAAGCCTCTCCTGAACCCTGCCTGCCCAGTTGCACGCATTCCTTCCCTCTCTGCCCATCTACTCAGTTGTTGCTCAAGAATGATGCATACAACCGTGCCAGTGTGTGCCCAATCATAATAGTGCGATAATTCCCAGGCTGCATGGGGTCGCCTGACTTGAAGATAGGTACGATTGTAGATAGGCTCCAAGTGTCCGGTAGGCCCTCACACATGGCCCGGTTAAACATAACTGCTAGAAGCTCTGCTAGTAGGTCTTTGGCATGCATGAAATGCTTAGCGACTAGGCCATCATGATCATATGCTCTCCCAGTCCTCATCGTGCGAATAGCTTTCTTCACCATCTCAGCGGTGAAAAAAGCACATGTGTGTGGGCATGGGTCGGGGGGGTTGGGGAGGGGCGGCTGTCTAGGTACTATGTACAAAGATGATGCGTACTGACCCAGGTCTCTGTGGAGGAAATAGCAGGGGGGGGGGGGGACTGCTCATAAAAGAGCCGCCACGCCTCACGTGAGTCCTCACTCAAGAATAGCTGATATAGATCCTGTTCCAGTCGAGCCAAAAAAGCCCTCTTCTTCCACCGTACCAGGCATCGGAAATCAATGTGTGATTGTCTGTGAGTGACGTCCCCCAAAAGCACCTCCCTCTGAAGTCTGGCTCTAGTCTGGCGGCACTCCTCATCGTACCAGCTGTTCTGAGGCATGCTCCCTGATCGGCGGCTCCGTTCAGGCTGGGTGTGTGGGTATGCTTCTGCTTCTGCCTCGTGTAATGTCTGTGTCAGTATAGTAGTTAGCTCCTCCAGAGGTCGCCCCGGGTCCTCAGTGCATAGGCGTCTGTAGATCCCGTCTATGTATACAGAATCCGTCTCCCGTGTGAATGTGTAGCGAGTAGGGGCTGGTACACGTGGCCTGTGTGCTACACTGAACTGGAAAGAGATGGTCATCGACACCAGAGCATGATCTACCGTCACCCTGACCGATCTGGGCCCAACTGTGAGATCCTGGATACTAGAGATGAGATGCGGCTGTGCCACGACATAGTCCACTGTGCTGGCTCCATGCCTGTGTGGGAAGCATGTAAAACCTCCCGCAGCAGGAAATCTCTGTAGGCCGTTCAAGATTGCCAATCCATGTGCAGTGCCCATGTCTATCAGGTGTCGCCCATACTCGGTATATTCCACATCGTGTGATAGTCTGGAAAGGCCCGTCTCCACAACATCTAGCTCTCTTAGCATCTCCTCTGAAGTATCATAAAACAATGCTTGGTGATGGGCAGTCCTAGCATTGAAGTCCCCTAGGATGATAATGTCACCATCCCTAGAGAACTCCCATATGTCATTATCCAGAATAGAGAAAGGGGACCTCCTCTGGGTGATGCATAAAGTGATGTGCTCGGGGGAAAGGAGCAAATAGCTAGGTAGAGATATCTGCCTGTCTCTGCTTTCAATCTCACCCACATGTACCTAGCCTGCTCATCCCTACGGGCTATATGTATCAGTGGCTGCAGATCTTCTCTAAATAACATTGCCACTCCCCCCGAGTCCCGCCCTCTGTGTTCTGAGCGTGTCTCTTGTCTGTAAGCTGTCTCCCACTTGTATCCACTGATGTGAGGCATGGATTGCCCAGGGGCCTGGTGTGTCTCAGAGTAAAAGATGATGTCTCTTCCAGTAAAGCTATCCTCAAAAGCACCTACATCAAGACGCATAGATCCATTACAGATCCAGGCAGCCACTTTGAGTGTGGTCCCATAAGTCTCGCACCGTCATGTGGAGCGTCGCTCTAGTATTACCACTTTTCGGTCTTGGTAAAAGGCAATCTTGCCTTTTCCCCTTGCCGCTCTAATCTCCGGCATTACTTCCTGCATATGAGCGATCTGAGAGAGGGTGAGATCATCCCCGAGAAAGATGCCAGTCTCTTTAAGAGTTGGTCTTTTCTTCAAGGACTTCTTCGCTTCCATAGAGGGAAAACGGAGGATGAGTGCTCTTTCTTTTGAGGTTTCGCCACTTCTTCCATTTTTCTTTATGTTCCCCACTCTCCATGCCCTTGTGTGTGTCGGCGCATGAACCCCCATCAAGGCTGTGAGTTCTTTTACTTCTTTGTCCACATTGCCTTTGTCTTTAAGACCGCAAATTCTCACATGTAAAGCGTGCACCCGTCTCCTTTGCTCCTCCTCGAGTGTCTGATTAATGATACTGGGTGTGGACGTGTGCGTTATCTCCTTGGCTTTTCCTTTCTTGGCCACCTTGATCCATTTCTCGGCTTCATCCGCCTTCTGTTGAGTTTTGGTAAGAACATCCACCCAAGAAGTCGTCATTTCTTTGTGTTGCTCTTCTCCCTCTTTGATGGCCCGTACTTGCTCTGCGAGAGAGAGAGAGAGAGAGAGAGAGAGAGAGAGAGAGAGAGAGAGAGAGAGAGAGAGAGAGAAATGAAATTTTATGATATATTAACGTCTACAAAAGGCCAAAATGACCTATGAGACCAACTAATTACAATGATGATTCTAATTACAATGATGAGTCTAGTACCAAGTCTGGGTACAAACAAAGAAAACTACAAACAAAGAAACTGATAGGAGTGCTACCGACTCCTATGGGTGGGTGGTAGGCTGATCAATGGTATCATGCCATAAAGGTACAAAGTGGGGATAAGTGTCACCCTGATACAATATAGCAGTAGCATGAAGCCTATCCTGATCGACACTCTGGGTGTCGTGCTAGAATCCTGTGGATCCTCTGCCGCAATCTCCGCCGGTGCTGCGTGCCTCCCCTCCTCAGTTGCGGTCGTCTTGATCTCCCTAACTGTATAGCTCGATCAATGAGAGTACCACTAGTGTGTGTATGGGTGGGAACCGAGCTCTGTGATGGTGGTGTCCCCTCTGCCTCTGTGGTACTCAGGCTGAAGAAATCTGAGATGCGTCTCTGAGACTGTCTCTGTCTTTGCCCACTCAATAGAGCGTCTCTATGTCTCTGTATCTCAAGTAGGTATAATCCGAGACATCTTTGATGCTGATATCTCATGACTCTATCTAACGAGTCAAAACTATCTCTGAATAAACAATGAAAGCGTCCCCGTATCTCATAGTAGACTGTGCAGCGACATATGTAGTGAAACTCTGTCTCTGGCTCTGCATGGCATAAATGACATATCCTACTGTCTGCTGGTATGCCTCTGAATCTACCTGTCTCAATCCCAAGCTGGTGTGAAGATGTGCGAATCTGGCCTATAGCACATCGTAACCCATGAGATAGATGTGTGTCCATGTAACTGGGCCGTGTGACAAATCCGTCTGTCGTGAGTTGGAGAAGATGCTCTCTATAGAAAACCCTCTTCGTACCCAACTCTCGTGATGGCTCTATCCATGTCTTCTTGCTATTAAGCTGGATAAGATCCTGCCGAATGAGTCTAGTAGTCTCCATCCATGTAAGAGCCAAAGATAAAGACTCAGGGAAGCCCTCACACATGACACGGTTGAATAACTGTGCAAGCATCTCTGCCAACAAATCCACAGCATGTATAATGTGCTCTGCTACCAAACCCTCATGATCCTGTGCCCGTCTGGTCTTCATCTTGTCATTGGCCTCCTATACCATCTTAGTGGTAAAGAAGGTTCTCGTAGCCGGACATGGCTGTGGTGGATCTGCTAGTGGTGGTTGTCCAGGTACAGTGTATAAAGATGCTGCATACTGCCCCCATATGTCTGTAGAAGTAATCACTGGTGGAGTAGACTGCTCATGGAATAGACGCCAAGCCTCTCCCGAATCTTTACTAAGGAAGAGCTGATATAAATCTTGCTCCATCTGGACCAAGAAAGCTCGCTTCTTCTGTCGCACTAGTCATCGTGTAGCAATACGAGACTGTCTATAGGTGATCACTCCCAATGTAAGCTCCCGTTGTATCTGAGCTCTACTCTGTCGACACTCCTCATCATACCAGCTGTTCTGAGGTATGTGCCCAGAACGACGTCTCTGACCAGGCTGAGTTTGTGGGTATGCCTCTGTCGCTGCCCCATGTAATGTCACTGTCAGCATAGATGTGATCTCCTCCACTGTGTATACTGGCTCTGATGTGCATAAAAGCCTACGTATTTGCTCTGCATAGACTGAGTCAGTCTCTGGTGTAGAAGTATAGCGTGGATGTCTACCACCCCGTGAGGCCTGAGATGTACTGTACTCAAAGGAGACTGATAATGTCAAAAGTGCATGATCTACTGCTATCCCTACAGGCCTGGGCCCCACTGTGAAATCCTGAATGTGAGAGATAAAGCTCGGATGTGTTAGAACATAGTCTACAGTGCTGGACCCATGTCTATGTGGAAAACAAGTAAAACCTGTAGACAATGGAAAGGTCGATAAGCCATTCAGTATGGCTAAACTGTGAGTAGTCGTCATCTCCCTCAGGTATCTCCCATACTCTGTATGTTCTCTGTCGTGTGAGCATCTCTCAAGTCCCATCTCCTCTGGCTCTAACTCTCTAAGCATCTCCTCTGAGGTGTCATAGAAGACCGTCTGTGAGCTGCCTGTACGGGCATTGAAATCCCCCAGGAGTATGATGTCTCCATCTCTGAAGAATTCCCAGATATCATCATCAAGTACAGAGTAAGGAGACTGTCCTCTGGGTGAAGCATATACTGAAGTGCTGGGAGGAAAATAGCATATGGCGATGTACAAGAAACGTCCAGTCTCTGCCCTCAGCCTCACCCACAAGTATCTGGCCTGATCATCTCTCCGAACTATGTGTAGTAGTGGTTGGAGCTCCTCTCTGAAAAGAACTGCTACACCTCCTGATCCTCTAGTCCCATGCGTAGATCTGGTGCATGTCCGGCAAGCTGTCTCCCATCTGTATCCTGATATTTGCGGCATCAACTGTCTTGGAGCCTGATGAGTCTCTGAGTAGAAAACAATGTCTCTGTCTCTGAAGCTGTCCTCAAAGGCCCCCACATCGAGTCTATACGAACCATTACAGTTCCAAACCGCCATCCTGAGAGTGGTCCCATAGGTCTCGCACCGTCATGTAGAGCGGTGTTCTGTAATCACTACTCGTCCATTTCTGTAGAAAGCTAACTTTCCCTTCTCCCTTGCTGCTATAATCTCTGGCATGACCTCTCTCATATGTGCAAGCTGTGAGAGCGTAAGATCATCTCCTAAAAAGATACTTGTTTTCTTGAGGGTTGGCCTCTTCTTTAAAAAGTCTTTCTTTTCTTCCATGGAGGGAAAGCGCAAAATGAGAGGCCGTTCTTTTGAACTCTCCCCATTACCTTCACTCTTCTTACCCACTCTCCAAGCTTGTGTGTGCGAGGGCTTCTCCACCCCCATCATGGACATGAGGCTCTTCACCTCTTGGTCCACCTTATCTGAATCTTTTAGGCCGGTCACTCTCACGTGTAGAGCGCGTACCCTTCTTCGTTGTTCCTCTTCAAGTGTCTTGTTGATGATGTCGGGTGTAGTCGGGATCTCCTTGCTCTTTCCCTTCTTGACAACTTCAATCCATTTTTCAGCCTCGTCCATCTTCTTTTGCGTTCTGGAGAGAACCTCCACCCATGAGGTCTTCTTTTCTCCTTCCTCCTTTATTTCTTTGACTTGTGCTCGAATACTATTCAGTTCATTGATCATTGATGGCTGAATTTCTCCATCTTCAAGGCGTCCTCCCTCTTTGGTTTCGTCGAGTTCCTTCCTAAGGGCTGAGATGCTACCTTTTAAAGCTTGAATTTCATCCTGGAACTCCTTGCGTTCTAGTTCCCTCGCCTGTTCCTCCCTCTTTTTCCATTCAAGAATTAAATTCTTCTCTTTCTTCCACTCATCCATGTGGGCTTTGCATTCTTTCAACTCCTTCTCAATGGCTGTCATCCTCTTGCTTGTGACCATGTAGTGCACCGCCATCCTTCTTGCCTTATTTGTTTCACTTATCTGATTCACTTTCCAATAGAGAGGAGAGAGCGACCTATACGCACCGCATTATGCATACATGTGTTTCCACATATGTGTTTAAGGACCTTGTCTGCTTCATGAATGCTATTAGCTTGCTCATCCCTCCGAACAATACGACGAGGGGTTGCCACTCCTCTATGAGTAGGATTGCCACACCTCCTGACCCTTGTCCTCTATGCGTTGATCTCACTTCTTGCCTACAAGTAGTCTCCCAATGGTATCCCATCACTCTAGGTAATGTGCCGCCAAGAGTCTGATGCGTTTCCGAGTTAAATTTAATGTCTCTTCCCTTAAAGCTATCCTCAAATGCGCCTACATCTAGCTTCATTGATCCGTTACAATTCCGTGCTGCCACTACTCTCCCTCCCCTGTAGGAAGCAATTTTCCCTTTCTCCCTCGCCTCCTTGATCTCTGGCATCAGCTCTTGCATGTGTGCTATGTGTGTTAGAGTGAGGTCATCACCCAAAAATATCCCAGTTTGCTTGAGTGTTGGTCTCTTCCTCAGGAATTCCTTCCTAGCTTCCACTATAGGGAAACATATAACGAGTGCTCTTTCCATGGGCCTTCCTTTCTCATCACTTCCCTTCTTGCCAACTCTCTAAGCACTTGTGTGTGTGGATTTAGAAATACCCATGCGCTTCAAGAGCTCTTGCACTTCTTCTACTACTTTTCCAATGACTTTGAGACATGTAACACACACATAAAGGGCTCTAGTCTCTCTCTTTTGCTCCTCCTCAATTGTCATATTGATGATAGTGGATGTCGGTGTGGCTTCAGACATCTTATCTTTTCCTGTCTTTGCGTCCTAGATCCCCTTTTCAGCTTTATCAACCTTCTCTTGTGTTTTGAATAGGTGCCCCACCCATGAAGAGGTTGTTCGTTTGTTTTGCTCTTCCTCTTCTCGTAGGGTTTTCACCTGCTCCTTAATGCTTTCGAGCTCCTTTATGTTTAGGGTTGATTTTCTCTCTCCTATGTGGGGTATTTTTGCAAGCTGCGAGGTGTCCCTTAAGTGCTTCGACCAATGCATCTTTTCATTCATGCGATCTTCCATTTTTTATTTCCAAGATTCAAACGCAGCAATAATCTGTGTCATACATTCCATTACATTCACTTATGCCCTCACAATCGTCTGCATTTCGGCCTTCAATGATGCGTACATCTCGTCACGCTTACTAAGCATCTCTTTGTCCAATTCTTTCCTCATATTTGCATACATAGGGTTTTTGTAAGTTTCCGCATTTGCATACATCTCTTTTTCAATGTCACCCCTCAAATGGCTCATCTCCACCTTAGTCATCACCTGTACCTTCTTATACATTAAACCATCTTTGACTCTAGAAAGTTTCTCTACTGTCACAGAACTCTTGCAATAGTGTGCTCTCTCGAAACCTCCGCCTAAATGTCTCTTTTGATTTAGGGGAGGTTTCATAAATATTGTCATCCCTGACATCAACTGGTTGGTCCATCCTTAGGCACCCCGTGTGAAGCTTCGCATAAGATACTTGTGTTGTGCAGCCGGCATAGTTACAGGGGACGGGGGGGACGGGCCCTAGGGCCGGGGGATGGCCGTAACTGGGCCGGGGTTGGAAGGGGACGCCTTGGGACGGTCGGATCTCTGGCCGGACGGGCGGGTCGCAGGGGGACGGACCGGGGACGGCCGGAACGGCAGCTTTTAGGCGGGGTTAAAGTAGCCGTTTATGACCGTTTTAAACGGCTGTTTGCAGCCCAACTGCCATATTTTGGGGGGCCTTGATCCTTGGGAGGCTATAAAAGCCCCCTTGGGCCTCTTAATACTCATTCCAATTTCCCTCAAGCTCAAGCTCTCCTCTCTACTCAATGCTCAAGCCTCACAGCCTCATTGCTCAAGGCTCAAGCATGACCATTGACTACTCTACACTCTACCCTTGAAAGTTGAGTCTCCACTCTCAAGTCTCTCCGTCTTCTACCCGCTTTGAAGCTCTCCTCTCCCTCTTCTACCCACTCTGAAGCTCTCCTCTACTCTCTCTCCACACAAGCTCTCCTCTAACTCCTCTAAATTCTAAGCTCTACTCTCTCGAGTCTCTCCACCATCATGTCATCTCAAGCCAACTCCACTTCTCAAGCCGGTTCTTCTCGAAGGAGGCCCGCCGTGTAAACGTGGTCGTGGTGGGATGAAGTCGACTTTAGCACGCGTGGCAAAGGTGGCGGTGCAAGACCATGGACATGCAAGCTATGCCCATATAAGAGAATGGGTGGTTCAAACAAAGTGCGAGCCCATCTTCTTCATGAACCCGGTCACGAGGTGAAGTTTTGCCCTCATGTAGCTCCTGAGAAGAGGTTGGATCTTCTTGAGAAGCTCATGGTGTATGAGGTTGCGGAAGCGGCCAAGAGGGGCTGTTTTGTTGCCGTTGATCCCTCCGCCACGGCGACACCGCGAGAGCAAAGGGAAGCTAACCTTGATGACATCTCTCGAAGCTTCAAGAGCCATGCATCTACACCGTCCTCTTCCGTTCCGCATCGCCAAAGCACTCTCAACGAAAATTGGAATCCTAAATTGAAGGAAGAGGTGGATAGGTCGGTTTCCCGATTCTTTTTCCACGACCACATTGCCTTCCATGCTTCGCGGTGATTTTCCCTTGGCATATGCACATTGCAATCTTCCATTTTGTATTCATAATGAGTTATAAATTCTTGACTCTCGACTCTCCATACTAACACAACATGCTCTATTTTGTGTGGATAGGTCTCCATACTTTCGAACCATGGTTACGAAAATAGGAGAATATGGCTCCTCTTATGTGCTTGTGTTGCAAGCTCTATATTTCGGTGCAGTAGAGAATAGATACACAGTCCTTTTATGCAAGCAAAAACTCATACAAAGCTAAGTGAGGGGCAGAGTTGCACCCTCACCTCTTAAATAGAAGGAGGAGGACGGCCGCCATCACTGTGTAGCGTGCGGAGGGTAATGAGTGGAGCGATCCCCTCCTTGGGATCCGAGACTGTGAGGCCGCCTGTGAAGCAGTATGCCAAAGCAAGAAACCACCATAGCACCTTCACGGTCAGTTTTCAAAAGGCAGTATACCACTTTTTTAGGTTTTTAGTATTACTTACAATTTATACCTTCATAGGAGAGGCTTCGCACCACCCTCCTTGACAAAGAGAAGCTTGCCGTGGAGCAAGCGGCCCAAGAAACAAAGGATTTGTGGGAGACCAATGGCGTCTCTCTCCTTATAGATGGATGGAGCGACACCCGCAGGCGGTCCATCCACGGGGTGGTGGCCTACTCTCCGGGGGAGATGTACTTTGTGGAGTCACATGATGCATCCGATAGTGGCAAGGCCGCCGAGATGCTTGCTGCGGAGTGGACAAGCACCGTAGAGATCACCGGCCCGGAGAATGTCCTTTGTATGGTTGCATATGGAGAGGCGTCAAATAGGGCAGCCGGAGCTATCATTGAGGGCATGTATCCCAGCATCCATGTCACATTTTGCATGGCGCATTGCCTCAATAACTTCCTCAAGGACATAGGGAACTTGTCATGGATTTCACGCACCATTGGTGACGCCTCTCGAATTGTCTCCTTTGTGCTCAACCATCAAAAAGTGCGCCATGAATTCTCAAAGAGGAGCCACTTGTCCTTGCTCAAATATTCAGAGACAAGATTTGCATTCAATTGGCTTATGCTATGCTGCTTGTCTACATGTGGCGGAGCCTTAAGGGGCCTCTTTCTCAGTGATGAGTTCTAGGCCATGCCGGAGTCTACATCAATAGTAGGATTGAAATGCCGAGAATGGGCCGACGACGTTGCTTGGTGGGAGGAGGTGAAGACTCTTGACGCCATGGTCAAGTCTATTCTACATCTACTTCGAGTGGTGGATGGCTTGGAGCCATGCATTGGCAAAGTCTACGAAGCCATGGATCGGATGGTAGAGGCACTTGAGAAGCTTGTGCCCGACCTTGTTCAGTATGCGGGGATTCATGGCTTGTGTGAGTCGAGGTGGAATGGATACTACTCTCCACTTCATGCGGCAGCTTATGTGCTTGACCCTGAGTTTCAGGGAAGGTGTCAAGAGACCGACAAGGAGGTGAGCAAAGGATGGCGGCTTGCATTGGAGCGCCTTGAGCCTAGCAGTGACATTAGGCGCAAGATTAGAGACGAGCTACTCAACTACAGGCAAAAGAAGGGCTCCTATGGATGTGTAGATGCACAGCTTGATCGCAACAAGATTGGCTCGGTTTTGTGGTGGGAGGACTACGGAGAAGATGGCCCATATTTGCAGCGCTTGGCTGTTCGTGTCCTTAGCCAAGAATGTACCACTAGTTGCTTGGAGCAACTATGGAGTGTGTACAACCACATTGCCTCTAAGAAGAGGAATCGCCTTGGGGTTAAGAGGGCCAATGATTTGGTGTTTGTGAGCGCTAACTTGCGCATGCTTGCCAAGAGCGTCACACACAAGGCAGATCCTTTCACTGAATGGGAGATGGCACAAGAGAATCCATCTATGGTTGATACTCTTTTGGAGGAGCTAGAGGAGGACTTCGAGCCTCAATGCGAGCCTCCCGAGCCCTCATACGTCGCTGACGACCTCGACTACGACGACGATATGGAGATTCAACAGGCGAGCACCTCTTGAGTTTGATGATCATTGATCACTCGACTCTCGAGTCTAGACTCTTGAGTCTAGGACTCTACCTACTACATAGCCCTTTGTACTTTTTGTTATCCTTGAGGCCTCAGGCTTGTCCTAAGTCCTTTAGGCTTTTTGACTCTTGAGCCTTTGTGGCATGCACTTCTCATTTTGTATCCATCGATCATCGATGTTTTATTAGCACATTTCCGCCTATATGACTCGTGTTCTTTGGTCTATTTAGTGTAAATTTATGGTCAAAGTGATGCTCTATGTGTGTGGCATGTCTGTAGGTCAAAAAATGCCAAAAAAACTCTCTTTCTTTTTGCCGTTCCGACCCCCGTCCCCATTTCTTGACTTTTGCCGTCCCGTCCCCGTTCCCAACCCCGACCCGCCGTCCCATGTAACTATGGCAGCCGGTGGGCTAAAGCCCCCTTCAAGTCATTGTTTGGGCTTGATTTGGGCTAAGTGGCCAGGCTGCAACCTATGCGCCACTGGCCCACGCCCCTCTGCTGTATTGCCTGTTGCAGTGCGTGTGATGACACTGTCCGCTTGATACCAAGCTAAGTGCTGCTGGCAGACGAGCTGTATCCCTGGCTGAAGTGCTGCTCCCAATTGCATCATATGCTGGCCATTGGTGGGGCTGACCACGCTGGCTTGTGGTGCCCTTTCGTCCTTATGATATTGGGCTAAGTGCTGCTGGCAGACGAGCTCTATCCTTGGCTGAAGTGCTACTCCCAATTGCATCATATGCTGGCCATTGGTGGGGCTGACCACGCTGGCCTGTGGTGCCCTTTTGTCCTTATGATGTTGGCCCTTGGGCTGCTGGTACTTGTGCCCCTGCCCGCTGGTAACCTGTGTGCTGTAGCAGTCGAGAAGAGAACTAGGCTACCACGTGAACTCTGCTTTGCAGCCTGCACAAACCCTATATTGAAGTCTATGCACTTACTGCAGTTTCCTTTGAGAGAGAGAGAGAGAGAGAAAGAAAGAAAGAAAGAAAGAAAGATTTTTAACGTCTATGTCAGGCCGAAATCGGCCTATGAGACAAATCAAATGTACATTGTGTGTATGTCATCCGTCTATCGGAAAGACAAATGAAACAAAATTGATACAAAACTGAGCTGAAAGTAGGTAGTGGAGTATCTGAGGAGGGATGGAGCTCTATCTCTAGGAGCTCTATCTCTAGAGAGAGAGAGAGAGAGAGAGAGAGAGAGAGAGAGAGAGAGAGAAATGAAATGAAATGTTATATTAACGTCTTCAAAAGGCCAAAGTGACCAATGATGAGAAATCACCGTGTGCATAATGTGTCTACATCTATAGAAGACCTAAGTCCATGCCTTTGTGGGAATGGATGGATTCTTGAAGTCTCGGATAATAGCTTTTCCTCCTCTATACCTGCCCATTTTCCTTGCTTCCTTGCTTCTCTGACTTTAGCCAACTCTTTGGCTCTACTTTTGAGTTGCAGGGGTGTCAATTCATATGAGATCCATACCAATGTACCTTGCAATGATTTAGTCTGCTTCATTACCTTGATCTTCTCATGTAGGTTGTAGTAGCAAACCTTTGCCTGCTACCCTTTAACTTCAATGTGAGTTGGGTCACCAAGATCCACACGAGAGAGAGAGAGAGAGAGAGAGAGAGAGAGAGAGAGAGAGAGAGAGAGAGAGAGAGAGAAAGAAAGAAAGAAAGCTTTATTAACGTCTTCGAAAGGCCGAACTCGACCTATGAGACAATATCATATACATGTGTTGATGCTCTAGGCATCGGAAAATAAAAAAAGGGTACAAACTGAAATGAGCCTATACTATGCAAGAGGGTGTGGTAGGGTGGTGCATGTGGTGTACAATGTATAGTGTGGGTCCTCGTGTCGAGGCGTGCTCACGCATCATCAGGCTCAACTAGGGGCTGCAAGGTGATACCACCATGAGATGATAGGGAGGGTATCTAAAAACAAGCAGCATATGTAGGGTAGAGAATGTGGTACATCGGTGGTGGCCTTCTCAGGTATCTCTGGAATGCTGGATCTCCTGGTGCTGGTACATGACTCTGCTCTAGATACTGATGGTGTAAGGTTAGTATCCTCGAGATCTGCCTCTGGTGACACCCATGTGTCCTAGGAGCTTCGGTCTCCGACGTGTCCTCTGAGACTCTGCCTGCAGAAGGATAAGCCCTCTACTCTGTGTAGGTAGTGTGGGGGGGTCTGGTCCTGCTCGTCGGCGGAGAGAGAGAGAGAGAGAGAGAGAGAGAGAGAGAGAGAGAGAGAGAGAGAGAGAGAGAGAGAGATTTGATTTGATTTGATTTGGTATTAACGTCCGCGGGGGGACCAGAAATGACCCATGGGACCTCAAAGTGATACATAGTCTCCCCTTACGAGGGTGTATGGTGTGTGTTGTTCTCTTTTTGTGTTCCTATGAGTGTCTTTTGATGCTCAAATATGCGGGTGAGGTATGTTCCGAGAGCTGTAGGAGAGGGGTCTGTCTTGGATAATAGATCCGCCAAGGTAGAACAACCGCTTAGGAGTGGTTGAAAATTAGCCCGGATGTGAGCATATTCTGGGCATTCCAATGTCACATGTGCTTCATCTTCGGGAGCTTGCATTGTACATGATGTGCATATCCGTTTAGAAGCATCAATTTTCAGCCAGCCCTCTGTTTCTATTTTGAGCATATGTGACCTTGTGCGCATCAAAGAAATGGCTCTTCGTGCCATGTGGGGCATGGGTATTCGTATGTGGGCTTGGGCTTCCATTGGGTTTGTTCTATAGCCTGCCCAATACTTTGTATTGACATGCTTGCAGTAGTATTCAAATTTCGAGCGGTGTTGCGTTGTCTTCCATTTGGTGTGGAGGCTATTTAGTAATGCAATGTCAAAATTCAGCATGTGTTCTCCCTTCTTGCCCTCCTCAATAAGCATGTCCACATATGCCTCTACATTCCATTTAGCGAACCATTTCTTAATGTCCTGCATGAGGCTCGATGATAGAAATTTGCTTTTCTTTGTCTTTTGTGGCACACATCCCGTTTCCCATGCAATGCGGGGGATTCGAGTAGTAGGCATCGCTTTGACCTTCATGATATACGTGTACATTCTTTTCAATGCTTTCATTTCTAGTGGTCTCTCGCCTGTCTCCAAGGGTAGCACGGAGTATGGTGTCGTCTTTTTGACCCCCATGTGTCTACATAGAAACTTTTTCTGAATTTTTTCAATTTCATTCCGTGTGGGCTGAAATGCTTGCTCCCACTCCGTAGAGGATGGCTTGCACCACGCATGTCTCAAAAATGGTCGCTTTTATCTCCCATCTTTTTATGCTCCCTTGTGTGCACATGTTTTCAAATTGATAGTGCTTGGCATGGCCGATGTCAATTCTATTATGTGCGCATTGTCCCCAAGCATAGTTGCACGGAATGTCAATCCCCAAGTACTTGAAACTGTCAGACTTTTTCAATTTGTTTCCCTTGATACATGAGGGGGACCGTGGATATCCATCTTACGAGTCTTTACAATCATGAAATTTGTTTTGTCTACATTGATTGATAGACCCACATTTTCACAAAAAGCATGTAAAGCATCAACCAATTTCTGTAGAGCTGTAATGTCATGGGCGAAAAGAGCGACATCGTCTACATAGATGAGCATGAGAAGTGTAAGCACCCTAATGGCTGGTTCATCCCCTTCTAGTTGAGGGAGGAAGCTTTCTATTTGATCAATGCAAAGTCCAAAAAGAGTAGGGGAGAGAGGGCATCCTTGTTTGACCCCCATGTTGCTTGAGAAATCTTTGGATAGCCCTTCGTGCGTTTTTAGTTGACATATGACTTTGTCATAGAGATGTGCTACCGCACTCCTGAGATGCATCGGTACTTCTATGCATTCCATCCTTTTCCATATACCCATTCTCAGGACCGTGTCAAAGGCTTTGGTGAAATCTACAAAGCAACAGTATAATGTTTTTCCGTTTAGCTGACTTTCTTCCATTAATACCCTGAGTGAAACAAGGTGATCAATGGTGCTATGTTTTGGTCAGAAACCTGCCTTCTTCTTTTGCTCGTTTTCCATTTGTCTCCGCCCATGTGCTTATGCTTTGTTCTAAGATGCTTCCCAAAAGCTTTGCCATGCAAGATCCTACCATAATGGTACGGTAGTTGGTAGGCCGATTTACATCCCCTTTTTTGTAAAGTGCTTTGATCCAATTTTTTTGCCAATCCTCGGGTAGCCCTTGAACAATGGCTTGGTTTAGCATTCTATGTATCCACTCTTTGGCTCTCATACCTGACCATTCAAGCATTTCTGAGTTCAAGTGTAGTATGTCCGGAGCTTTCCCATTTGCAAGTTTCTGTATGCCTTTTTTAACCGTTTCAAAGTCAAAGTGGTCTTGGGCATGGAGATCGGTTTGCATGTGTGGCATTTCTTCCGCATTATTACGTACATATAGTTGTTCCGCATACATGTACATGTCATCTTGGCTTATGTCCCCCATATCATGTCTTCGTCCTTTTATTTTCAGCCATTCTTTTTTGGGATTTTTCTTGAAGTTGGCTATGGCTTGTGTCTGCGTTCGTAGCTCATAGTTTCTTCTTTTCCGCCTCTTGAGATTTGTGTAGTCTTTTGATAGAGTTTCCCATTCCGTGTTCGTCGTTGACAGTGCCCGCAATTGTTTTTTTACATACTTACACTCTTCATCAAACCATGGGTTATGCGGTAGCCCTTTAACATGATTTCCTCGCCGATGCGTTTTTCCCATTGTTTGTTTTACGGCGTCACATAGAGCTTGTTTGAAAATTGGTTATGCTTGTTCAATGTGTGATGGCATGGGTATATGAGCAAGTGCATTGTCTAGATGTTTTGCATACATTCTTTTTTTGTCCACTTGCATTTTGTATGTGCATGATCGGGCATGGGGCTGTTTTTGTGCTTTTTGAGTGGGAACTTGTAGCCATACATGGATTGGGGTGTGATCCGAATTGGGTGACCTTTTCCCAATTGTAAAATTACTTACAATATGGGATGTCTCATATGCAATCAATACATAATCAATAACACTCATGCCTTTGTTGGCCCTGTAGCATGTGCATTATCCCGATTTTTCAAACTTACTTGTTCCATTGACGGCGATTAGTTGTATGGATGTCATCATACTGAGCAATGCAATACCTTGCGGTTTTGTAATGAGATCTTTCGAACATCTCTCCCATGTGGGATCTAGTATCTCATTATGTTCAAGCATTGGAGGTGTCATGAGATCCACCATTTGCATTTGCGCATGTGCTATGCGGGCATTCATGTCCCCAATAAGCATAATCATCCCTTTGTGCATAGGCATGGGTATCGGCATACAGATCCTCAAAAGGGTAATTTTTGCCTACATTGAAGGCACCATAGAATGGTGACTCTCTATGGGGGATGTAGCACCCGGCAATGAACATAGGTTTAGGTTTTGTGTCAAACTTGATCCATATGTACCGGTTATGAGCATCTGTCTTGCAAATTGTGATCATTTTTCTGAGTTCCTCTCGGTATATCACCGCGACGACTCCTTGTCCCTCATTTTTGTACATGGCATCCGTAGGGAGTGTGTGACATATCTTTCAATGTGTGGTATTCTACATGCATCGTGTTCCCATGTTTCCAATAAAAAGAGAATGTCGGCTTGTGGTAGGACTTCCGTTAATCCTTCTTCTTTATGCCACGGGAAGCCTCTGCAATTCCAACTTGTCACGTGTAGTTCCGTGAACCAATGGGTCTTGCATTGTCATTTTGTTTCCTCTTTTCCCCCTTTCTTGTCCGCTTGGGCTGTTTTTTTGTTTATGCGAGCTTCGTATGCTTCACGTCTGGCCTTTTGTTGGTTCGGCGTTCTATCTTCACTAATGGATAGTGAGCTATCCTTTAAGTAGATGCGGGCATTTTCGAGGATAATAGCCCTCTTGCGGGCATCCAGAAGTGTGCATATGATTGCCCGATTTGCTTCGTGTTTCTTCTTGCCTACTCGATCTGCTCCATATACCACCGCATCATGCATTCCGAAGTTAGCGGAGATCATTTCCGTGATGTCGGTGTTCAAGGTAATGATCTTCTCGTTGTCGGATTCGGGGATGCCCCGTATCACGATGTTCATTTTTCTTTTCTCTTGTTTGGTGTATTCTTTTTCATCCTCATTAGCATACATGTCTCTGTTCATTGGGGAAGTCTGAGGCATTGGTGTGTTTTTCAATACGTCTTTCCAAGAGGCCACATTTTCGGATACATTCATCTGCGCAATCTTTTCATCATGTGTGGCTAGCGTGTCTTGCATTGTAGCTGCTTGCTTATCAAGAGCACCCTGGAGCTCCTGCATCTTCTCCTCTTGATGACAGACTCGTAGGTCTTGCATTTGGAGCTTGTGTTCCAATTCTTGGTTTTTTAGATCTAGGGTTTTGATTTCATCGCTCTGCTTCATGATAGTGGTATGCATCGAGGAGATGAGTCCCCATATATCTTGTAGTGAGCATGGTGGCGTATTCCCTTCTATGATGTCCGGCTTCAGGGGGGTTGTTTGCTGTGTTGGTTTTGGTCCCATGGTGCGTGTAGGTGAGGACCTGACAGAGAAACCGCTTCTAGAAATTCGCAGGTTCACAGTGTCATTCATGTGGCCATGGTGTGCTGGTAGCCAATGTAGAGAGAGAGAGAGAGAGAGAGAGAGAGAGAGAGAGAGAGAGAGAGAGAGAGAGAGAGAGAGAGAGAGAGAGAGAGAGAGAGAGAGAGAGAGAGAGTGGGCAGCCCCAACAAGTGGCACGATAGCCCACAACCCATGTGGATTGTAGCTCGAGTAGGACCAGCCCAGTAGGGCAAGCGACCAGTGTCGTGACCAGGGGCTGGGCCTAAGCACATTCGCGACAAGGGGCAAGTGGCCTGCTTACGCACACGACCAGGGGCTGTAGCCAATGCGATAGCCACAGCCCAGAATGTTGGGGCTGTAGCGTGAGCAGGCAGCTCAGCGCAGAGAGAGAGAGAGAGAGAGAGAGAGAGAGAGAGAGAGAGAGAGAGAGAGAGAGAGAGAGAGAGAGAGAAATGAAATGAAATGTTATATTAATGTCTTCAAAAGGCCAAAATGACCTATGAGACCAATCAGTTACAAAATAGTGAATCTAATACCTTGTCTGGGTACAAAAGAACTAGAAAAGAACTAGAAGTGGAACAAAATACTACTACTACTACTACAATCTAAAACTACGTGGGTGTAGCAGCTGATACAATAGGTACCCGGTAAACTGGATGTAACAGAGAGAGAGAGAGAGAGAGAGAGAGAGAGAGAGAGAGAGAGAGAGAGAGAGAGAGAGAGAGATAGATAAATGAAATGAAATGTTATATTAACGTCTTCAAAAGGCCAAAGTGACCTATGAGACCAGAAAGTTACAATGCGGTGTATCTGATACAAAGTCAGATTAACAAATAAATTAAACTAGGATAACAAAATATAAATACTACGGGATCCTAAACTAAGCAGTACAATGTGAAGACAATATGGGAGGGGAGTAGAGATCCATCTTCATCTGCACTCTGGACGACGAAAGAGTATGGCTTGAATCCTTTGCCATAGCCTCCTTCGAAATTGTGTAGCTCCTCTCCTCCCTCGGGGTCGTCTAGATCTCCCTAGCTCCACTGCTCGGTCTATGAGAATGCCACTAGTGCGGGTAGACCTCTCCACCGTCGCTGGTTGCTCCTCTGTCTGTTCTTCTGGGTGTACAATATCTAGTGTAAAGAAATCTGTGATGTGTCTCTGGGGATGTCTCTCTTCACCTCTCCTCAGTAAGGTTTCTCTATGCTTGTGTAACTCAAGTAGATAAAGCCCAAGACATATTTGATCCTCATAACTCATGACCCTAGATAGAGGCTTAAAACCTTCTCTGAATAGACAGTGAAAACGACCTCGTATCTCATAGTACATTGTGCAATAACATATGTAATGTACTTCTGTCTCTGGCTCTAGATGGCATAAGCGGCATATTCTGTTATTTGCTGGTGTCCCTCTGAATGTGCCAGTCTCAATCTCGAGCTGATGTGAGGATGTGCGTATCTGGCCAATGGCACAACGCAAACCATGCGAAAGATGCGTGTCCATATAGCTAGGTCGAATTACAAACCCATCCCCCGTGAGGTGGAGAAGATGCTCTCTATAGAAAGCCATCTTTGTGCCCAACTCTTATAACGGCTCTATCCATGTCCTCCTCGTGTCCAGCTGGATCAAATCCTGACGGATGAGTCTATTAATCTCTACCCATGTCAGAGACCTCAAGGGTGCCTGAAGAGAGTATTGAAAAGGAGGCAACCTGTCCATGGTGAAACCATGTGTCTGAAACCATGATGTCATCTAAGCATACCAGTATGATGTATCCCCGTTAAGAGCTAATTGTCTGGAGGACTCTAGAGCCACCCTGGCATATCTGTCTCTGATAGTATCCCACAGACTGTGTACAAAGGAGACTAATCTAGTCAATGCCTCAATCTCCATAAGGGGGGCAGCTAATTCCGCTCGAATGATATCATGCGGTACAGAAACCTTGTCTCTAATCAGCCGAGAGATCATAGATACCAGGGGCTTCTCCATACGCCTCCACCCATCCTGGCCTATAGAAGGTCCCCAAACTTGCACCCCATATAACATAGTAGAGGCAACCAAAGTATCAAAGAGCCATAACTTTGTCCTAGGTTCCTGGAATTGAACCTGTGAACACATCCTCTCCATTTCTCCCAAAGCCGCACCGGCTCTAGTTAGTCTAGTCTCTGCTGCTCTTCTCGAAGAAAATCTCGGCCCAGTGAAGACTACCCCCAGGTAAGTGTATGCATCTGTATACTCCACAATCTCCTGACCATATTTGAAAGTAGGTACTGATCTCCTGACCCATTGCGGTGTGGTGTTAAACACCATAACCTTTGTTTTACCTAGGTTTACACCCAGTCCTTCTATCCTCTGCAAAACTGCGTAGTGCGTCCAAATGTCGTTGCATACCTTCTGGTGAGTCAGATATCAAAACAATATCATCAGAATAAAGCAACAATGGGATCCACGTCCCTGCCAGCTGGGCAGCCCTGTCACCCTTTCTGTCAATGTAATCAGACACGTCATCGACATACACAAACAACAAACTGCCATCCACACTGGCTGCAAAAAAGGACAAACCCAGAAACAATGCCTCAAAGAATCAAGCTCTGAAGTACATCTGTCACAAGTCCGATCATGACCAGTGACTGCTGATAAAGTACCAAAAGGCAATCTTGCATGGGCTATCATCCACATAAAAAAGCATATCCTGCAGCTGATGCAGAGGGTCCAAATGCATGACCAAAACTCTCTCTGGAAAGCGGGGAGAATGTGCTCATCCTGCCGAGGAGGTGTTTAGTATGCAAAAGAAGCCTCCTCCCAAAGGACATAAGAGTACTCAAAATAGGATAAGAGGGGCTTGCTCATTGTTAATGTAAGTCAGTGCCACTCAGCAGGATCCTAGTCCAACTGAACAAGTGGCTTTCCTTGCCACATCCAGAGTCTCCAAAGTGGTGCTTCCTCATTATTGAAAATAGGGTCAACACATGACCTCCTTTGGAAAGAGCCTACCACTCTAACAGGCTACCAATGGGCACTCAACTCCTGATGAGGCAACCTCACCATGAAACCTTGTTTGATGTGACATCCATGACGGCCAGTCCCCGCAATCCTAGAGGAGATTCATCTGCTGAGCAACAATTGGGTCTCCTGACTGAGGATCGAAGTACACCCACCATCAGTGATGAGAAGGTAAAAGAGTGTGTCCCCCGATGAGGGCGTGGTAGTCGGGTGGAATAGCCTCATCAATCTCTCTCATACGAGTAGTAACCCCTCTGCAGATCCCATAGGTAGCTGCAATGACTTGTGCCCCAACCAAAGAAGCATCTAACCAAGAGTGTAGAGAGCCTGCTTCAATGGGATTCTTCAGCCGGATCCTTGAGGCAGGGGAGCAGCGTAGTTGCGCCTTTCTTCACACATGGGCGCAGTCATTAGTTCTTTTCCATCAGGATCATGGTCACATCACATGGTATTATGCACCTCCATAGTGGTTCATTCTACATCCATTGTACAGACCACCTTGATGTTTACATAGCGTACACCTTGTCAATCCTCTTTTGTAATTCCTCTAGGCCATTGAGCATCTCCCAAGGTCTCTTATGTACACAAAATACAACCCCTTTTCTTCCACACACACACACACACTCACACACACACCAATGAATTGAAATGTTATATTAACGTCTTCAAAAGGCCAAAATGACCTATGAGGCCAAATTGTTAAAAAATTGTGAATTTGATACCATGTCTGGGTACAAAAAGACTAGAACAAAAATACTACTACTACTAGAATCCATCCTCATCTGCACTCTGGATGTCGAGAGAGTATGGCTCGAATCCTCTGCTGTAGGCTTCGTCGATGCTGTGTAGCCGCCTCTCCTCAATCATGACCGTCTAGATCTCCGTAGCTCGAGTGCTCGATTGATGAGAGTGCCAATAGTGGTCGAATGAGTGTCGGTTGATCTCAACAGTGATGGTTTCTACTCTGGCTGTCCCATATGTAGTGAAAAGAAATCTCTAATCCGTCTCTGGGACTCTCTCTCTCTAGCTGTCCCCAGTAAAGTGTCTCTATATCTGTGTAACTCAAGTAGATATAGCCCAAGACATCTCTGATCCTCATAACTCATGACCCTAGAGATAAGCAGTGGAAACGGCCCTGAATCTCATAGTACACTATGCAATGACTTATGTAATGTAGCTCTGTCTCTAGCTCTAGCTGGCATATCGTATTGTTTGTTGGTATCCCTCAGAATCTACGAGTCTCAATCTCCAGTTGATGTGAGGATGTGCGTATCTAACCAATGGCACACCGCAAACCATGAGACATATGTGTATCCATGCAGCTGGGTCGAATCACAAACCCATCTCCTGTGAGGTGGAAAAGATGCTCTCTATAGAAAGCCATCTTCGTGCCCAACTCCTGTGGCGGCTTTATCCATGTCCTCCTTGTATCCAGCTGGATCAAGTCCTGACGGATGAGTCTAGTAATCTCCACCAGTGTAAGAGACATTGAGGGTGTCTGAAGAAAGTATTGGAAAGGGGGCAGCCTGTCCATGGTGATGCCATGCATTTGAAACCATGATGTCATCCGTGCCTACCAGCATGAAGTGTCCCCTTGAAGAGCTAACTGTCAGGAAGACTCAAGGGCCAGTCTAGCATATCCCTCTCTAGTAGTATCCCATAAGCTATGCACAAAGGAGACTGTTCTGGTAAGCGCCTCAATCTCCATAGGAGGGGCAGCTAGCTCTGCTCGATTGATAGCGTGGGGTACGGAGGCCTTGGCTCTGATCAGTCGAGAGATCATAGATACCAAGGGCCTCTCCATACATCTCCAATCATCATGGCCTACAGAAGGTCCCCATATCTGCACCGCATACAACATAGTTGAGGCTACTAAAGTATCAAAGAGCCATAACTTTGTCCGAGGTTCCTGGAAATGAACCTGCGAGCACATCCTCTCCAAGCCTCCCAAGGCCGCATAAGCTCTAGTGAGTCTAGTCTCTGCTGCTCTCCTCAAAGAAAACCTCGGCCTTGTGAAGACAACCCCAAGGTAAGTGTATGCATGTGTGTACTACAATCTTTTGACCATATGTGAAAGTCGGTGTTGATCTCCTGATCCACTGTGGTGTGGTGTCTAAAAACCATAACCTTAGTTTTACCAAGATTTACAGACAATCCACTATCCTCTGCAAAATTGTGTAATGCATCCAACTGTAGCTGTATACCCAATGGTGAGTTAGAGATCAACACAATATCATCAGCATATAGCAACAATGGGATCCACGTCCCTGCCAGTTGGGCACCTCTATCACCCTCTGTCAATGTAATCAGACACCTCATCAACATACATACCAAATAGAGTAAGAGACAATGGGCAACCTTGTTTCACCCCAATGGTGGAGTGAACTAAATCAGATATCCCCTCCGAGGTGTATACATGTCCCATGACTGATTTGTATAGAGCACCCCCATCTCCTGTAGTCTGCGCATCAATCGAGCTCTCGGTACCATGTCAAATGCTTTGCGGAAATCTACAAAGCTACAATTCTCTCCTATGTGACCTGCCCTCCTCAATGATGGCTCTGAGTGTCAGAATATGATCAAGAGTGGAGAAACCTCTCCTAAAACCGGCCTGGCCCTTTGCTCGTACACCCTCACCCTCTGCCCAATTACTCAATTGCTGCTCAAGAATGGATGCATACAACCGTGCCAATGTGTGCCCAACCATAAGAGTGCAGTAATTCCCAGGCTCTGTAGGATCACCTACCTTGAAGATAGGCACAATAGTAGACCTCCAAGTCTCAAGTAACCCCTCACACATGGCATGATTGAACAACATTGCAAGAACCTCTACCATCATATCTCTAGCATGTATAAAGTGCTTTGCTACTAGACCATCATTGATCATATGCCCGGCTGGTCCTCATCCTGTCATTGGCTCTCTTTACCATTTCAGTGGTAAAGAAGGTGCTGGTAGGTGAGCATGGCTCTGTATGATCTGGAAGGAGGTCCTGTCCTTTCTTTACCACTGAGATGGTAAAGAGAGCCAATGACAGGATGAGGACCAGCCGGGCATATGATTTGGAAGGGGGTCCTATCATATGCCCGGCTGGTCCTCATCCTGTCATTGGCTCTCTTTACCATCTCAGTGGTAAAGAAGGTGCTGGTAGGTGAGCATGGCTCTGTATGATCTGGAAGGGGGTCCGTCTCGGAACTGTATATAACGATGTCGCATACTGGCCCCACACATCAGGAGAAGTAATCACTGGGGGAGGGGAGTGCTCATGAAAGAATAGCCATGCCTCTCTTGAGTTTCTACTCAAGAACAGCTGATACAAGTCTCGCTCCATCTGGGCCAAATAAGCTCATTTCTTCCGTCGCACAAGGCTCAGGGAAGCAATCCGCGGGAAGCAATCCGAGATTGTCTATAAGTGATGACTCCTAAAAGAAGATCTCTCTCGAGCTGGGCTATCATCTCTCTGCACTCCTCATCATGCCAACTATTTTGGGGCATGCTCCCAGAATGTCGCCTCCGACCCGGCTAAGTGTGTGGGTATGCCTCTGATGTTGCACCATGCAGTGTCTCAGTCAGTAAAGTGGTGCACTCCTCCACTGAGAGACCAGGACTAGCTGTGCATAGACGGCTATAGATCTCCTCTATATAAACCGAGTCAGTCTCTGGTGTAAATGTATAACGGGTATGTACTATACTGAAATGAAACGGACCTGCCTCCTGATGTCTGGGCTGTACTATACTGAAAGGAAACGGACAATGTCAAAAGAGCATGATGCATTGCTACACCCACTGGTCTGACTCCCACTATGAAATCCTGAATACAAGGAATAAAGCTTGGCTGTGCCATAGCATAGTCCATTGTACTGCCTCGTGTCTATGTGAAAAGCATGTGAAACCGGCTACTCCAGGAAATCGTTGTAAGCCATTAAGTATGGCTAACCCATGTGTGGTCGTCATTTCCGTGAGGTATCTCCCATATTCCGTTTGCTCTTTGTCATGTGAGCATTTGTCATGGCCCAAGTCACCCACATCCAGCTCTCTAAGCATCTCATCTGAAGTGTCGTAGAAGACTGTGTGAGAGTTGCCTGTTCGGGCATTGAAGTCCCCTAGAAGGATGATATCACCATCCCTAGAGAACTCCCATATATCATCATTTAGTATAGAGAAAGATGACTGTCCTCTAGGTGCAGCATATACTGACGCACTGGGGTGGGGGGGGGGGGGGGGGGGAGTAACATATGGCAATGTATAGAAATCGGCCTGTGTCAGCTCTCAGCCTCACCCACATGTATCTAGCATGATCATCATCTCTCCGTACAATAGAAGTAGTGGCTATAACTCCTCCCTAAATAGCACTGCTACTCCTCTTGAACCCAGATCTTGTGACTGTCCTGTGGACTATCTCCCATCTGTATCCCACCACATGTGGCATTAGCTGTCCCGGGGCATGATGGGTCTCTGAGAAGAAAACAATGTCCCTCTCTTTGAAACTGTCCTCAAAGGCAACAAAGCTAACCTCATAGATTCATTACAATTTCAAGTAGCCATCTTCAGTGTGGTCCCATAGGTCTCACACCATCATGTAGAGTGCCGCTCTAAAATCGCCACCCGACCATCTTTGTAAAAGGCCGTCTTTCCCTTCTCCCTTGCCGCCATAATCTCTGGCATTACCTCTCTCATATGCGCAAGCTGTGAGAGAGTGAGATCATCACCGAGGAAAATACCTGTCTTCTTGAGAGTAGGCCTCTTTTGAACCAACCAAGTGGGCTATGAATTAGTATATTATACAATGGGGCGCGAGTTTGCTTTTATACTAGCCACAAAAACTTCCTTACCTAGAATCTTGTCAAATAAGTAAAATAAATACGAAAAGACAAATTAATAACTATGATCACATTCGGCATTCACTTGAGATGCATAAACGTCAGGCCATCCATTCCCTAGCCGAAGCAGTGACTATTGTCGAACGCACTCATCAAATGCATGGTGCAAGTTATGATGGAATATATTGGGAACTACTTCAATGTCATCAGAGACTCTTTGATAAGAATATTTTGATGGTCAAACAGTATGAGACTGAAAACCCCGATTGCCGATCTTAAGATTGTGTTGAGGGCACTCAGGCAGGAACATAGGGATGTAGTAAAGGATTTTCCAATGACACAACTTGTTTCTGTGATGTTTTCAGTGCTGGCCCAGTGGCTCCAGTTGATATGGCCAAGCAAGTGGTAAGTGAGTCCCCATCTAGTTCAGAGGTGGTGGGTTGTCAAGGTGGTGCTTCACACGGTATGGGATCACAGGGGCTTACACAGTCAGATTCTACACATCAACCATCGGTATCTGTTGCACCCTCATTAGCTTCCTACGTTCAGTAGCCATCAGTCTAAGCTTTGGGCGCTGTTTGTGGCTATCCATTTACATCTTCCCAGGCTCCCATCCAGCATCTGCTCCAGCACAGGGAGCTGGCATGCCATTTCCATTGTACCCTCCGGCTTCAGGCTTTGGTACTTAAATGGGTCCATATGCTTGGCCTCCGCATTTTTACCGGCATTAGCCTCCTTCAAATGATCAGTAACTCATGTGTGTCTTTTCATTGTATATAACAGATGTGTTCTTGAGAACTGTAGCACTTTTTGGTTTGTGGCTTCACTCACCGAGACGGTGGCAGGCAACCTTTAGCAGGGCTATAGTGTGACTTGCACTAGAAAGGCAGTTAGAGTTTATCCTAGGTTCATACATGGGTGGACACTCGGCTGGTGGACTAGTGTGTTCCGTGGTCTAGTGGACCAGAGCACTTGGATGGCAGTCGAGTGGACAGTGGCCAGCCCACCACCTACCATCACAATCCAGATATGTCTCCCACCTTCAGAAAAAAGAAACTAGTGTGCAGCTGGCTTTCAGAGATATTTATTAGCAGTTATGATGTTGTGTAGCTATTGTAGGGTCAGTCTGGTCTGCGTTGGGTATGAGTCTTTCGGTCCAGAGTATAGTCTTTCACACAGCACTCTCCCTGCACTATTGGAGCCTCAACACCCCATGGAGCTGTGTGCTACCAGCCAGTCGGCAGCTGATAAATTGAAAGTGTTTGACCTTACTTTGGGCTTAGATTCTATCGTGATGTGTCTACTTTGAGTATGTTGTCTTTGCTGTGTTTCATTTCGGATGACAACAAGTCTTTTATTTTGTTTAGCTAGTGCCATGGAGAAAGATTCCTTGCATACTGCACTGAGGAGCACCCACAATAGAGAGCATGACATAGTTTTTGACATAGCTAGTGCCATGGAGGAAGATTTCTTGCATACTGCACTGAGGAGCACCCACAATAGAGAGGACAACATAGTTTTCGCGCTACACTGACACAGAGCAGCAGAGGTTGGAAAAGCTTGATCGATCTCTTTTTGTGTCTTGGCATTGTAAAACATAGTGTAGAAGGTCAGGTTAACAGTTCATTATCATATTATCATGTATGGACTTTTCATTGATGTTTTCTAATTTAATAAACCCGTGCTGTTTCCAGCCAGGAGAGACCAAGACAGTGACTCTTGTAAAGATTGGGGGCGGAATGACAATAAAAGGGGGAAATAACATTGCCAGAGGTCAAATTAACACCGCAAATTTGCAAGAAATAATGGATAGGATCAGCAAGAGAGGCTTCGCACACGTGCCACAACCAAATGCAATGTGTGTTGAGCCTGCATGTTTCGATTTTGTTTATCTCTTTTCTTTGATCTTATCTAAGGTTTATTTTCTCATAGGCATGGTATTGTCGGAAGGGATCAGGTAGTTACAGTAAGGGTTTCTCGGGAATCATACGCCAATATCTTTGGTCCCACAACAGGTGACAAATTACGTCTTGGTGACACAAACTTACTTGCAGAAATAGAGAACGATTATACTGTCTATGGTGATGAGTGCAAGTTTGGAGGAGGAAAGGTGTTGCGTGATGGCATGGGCCAAGCAAGTGGCTATGGTCCTGATTATGTGCTTGATACTGTCATCACTAATGCAGTAATTATAGACTACACATCAATTTATAAGGCAGATATTGGGATCAAAGGTCATATTATATGTGGTATTGGGAAGGCTGGAAATCCGGATGTTATGGATGGAGTAACAGCTGGAATGGTTGTTGGGGTAAGTGCCTTATCTTTGGCATATGGGCCTTCGGCGCTGATAATTGATCAGCTGCATCACATATGAGCTTATTTGATGGCAGGTGAACACAGAAGCTATTGCTGGGGAAGGACTTATTCTGACTGCAGGAGGATTAGATGCACATGTTCATTGGATTTGTCCTCAGCTTGCAGAGGAAGCCATTGCAAGTGGTATGTGTCTTTCTCTTTTTTTTTCCCAAGAAAAAGATCCTTCTATTAGTTAATAAAACTGCCCAATGGGCTACAAACTGCCCCTACAAAAGGGACACAGGTGGCTGGTAGTTCCATCTAGGAGCCCCATGGACCATGGTGTAGAAAGTCCCTGGATGCCAAAGCCGTAGGAATGCCTCGCGCCACTCTCGCATACAACCAGAGCTGCCCTGCAGCCTCTCGAACTGACCTCGTATAGTCTCCACTGGTGGAATGGGGCGGGCCTCGAAGATGCGGAAGCAACGGGCTCTCCGTATGAACCAAAGAGTCAGGTTGCAGATAAGCTCCCAACAAAGCTCTCTATCACTGCTCCACTCCTTAGGCGTAAGCTCTGTGGCAGGCAGAGTTACCGGGGAACGCCCCCTAGCCTTCGTTCCGGCGTTCCGGGGGGCAGTTCCCTTCCCGAACGTTCCGAAACGTCCTGGAACGTCTGACGTTTCGGGTGGCCAGTGCAAACCGGAACGGCCGTTCCGGAACGTTCCGGAATGCCCTTGGAACGGCCAACGGCTACAAACAAATTTGGCAAAAATTGAAAAAATTCAAGTAAATGTTTGGGCTTCTGTTTGAAGTGTGCAAGGCCTCAAGGACTCATAAAATGCACCCCCCTCCCTCTTTCTCTCCACAAGCTAATCCTCAAGGCTCAAGCTCTCTCCCTCTCACACTCTCAAGATCTCTCTCTCTCAAGACTCACTCTCTCAAGGCTCAAGGCTTCAAGCCTTCAAGCTCTCTTCCTCTCCCTCCCACTCTCTCAAATCTCTCCCTCTCCCTCTCACTCTCTCGAGTCTCTCCCTCTTCACTCTCTCTCTCTCTCTCTCTCTCTCTCTCTCTCATCATCTAGTCATAGCAAGGTTGAATGGTCTTCAAAATGAGTTTTTTGTGAGTATTAGAGTCAAAGCACTCTAATACTCCTTGTATTTAAACACAAGGAGCTAAAAAATGCACTATTTGGGTGTTTTTTATACCTCCCGTTCTGCGCCGTTCCCGTTCCGGACCCCTAGCTGTTCCCTCGTTCCGCGGGGATCCCGTCGCTGTTCCCGTTCCGCGTTCCGGGTAACTATGGTGGCAGGCTAGAGTGTAGGCCGGCCTTCCTGTATCATAATTATCTGCTAGCTAAGGACAACTCAAAACGAAGTGATGGGCCCATGAGGGTGGACCAAGCAGTAGCACCACAAGTGTGTTGCCTAGCTAACGACAAAGCTGGCATCAGCCGTAGAATTCGAAGCCAAACCTGCTACGCCATGAGACAGTCCCATAGATAGTGCCTCTGTGACTCAAGTGGGTGGTCACAAGTGGCACGGCCCGTCGGGTGACCACTGTAGACCAACCAACTCCCAACTCCAGTAGCTCTATGGGAAACTAACCGGTGGAACATGGTGACTCTCCTTGGTTGTCTGCTCTCCCACAAGCTCTCCCAAAAGCCTATCAGGAACTTAGGTGTGAGACCCTCTTCCTGCCAGTGACCTGCTACAACAAGGTGGGTCTCTCTCCAAGCAGCCAGTATGTGACGCCCAGTCGTGCTGTGTATTGTAAGAAAGGGATCTCTAGGTGATTGGCTGAAGCAAAACGGTCCAGCCAAAACCACCAAGGTCCCACTGCACTCGCGCTAAAGGGAGACTCTCCCAAGCCCAAAGCTCCAATGTCCAGTCTCAAGATCTTTCGAGTCAGGATCAAGCACGCAAATCCTCCCTCTAATGACCACAACTTGAATCCGCTGGAAACAGCACTTTGCTACAGAGTTACCGGGGAACGCCCCCTAGCCCCCGTTCCGGCGTTCCGGGGGGCAGTTCCCTTCTCGAACGTTCCGAAACGTCCCGGAACGTCTGACGTTCCAGGTGGCCAGTGCAAACCGGAATGGCCGTTCCGGAACGCCCCCCGAATGTTCCGGAATGCCCCTGGAACGGCCAACGGCTACAAACAAATTTGGCAAAAATTGGAAAAATTGAAGTAAATGTTTGGGCTTCTTTTTGAAGTGTGCAAGGCCTCAAGGACTCATAAAATGCACCCCCCTCCCCCTTTCTCTCCACAAGCTAATCCTCAAGGGTCAAGCTCTCTCCCTCTCACTCTCAAGATCTATCCCTCTCAAGACTCACTCTCTCAAGGCTCAAGGCTCAAGGCTTCAATCCTTCAAGCTCTCTTCCTCTCCCTCCCACTCTCTCAAATCTCTCCCTCTCCCTCTCACTCTCTTGAGTCTCTCCCTCTCACTCTCTCAAGCTCTCTCTCTCTCTCTCATCTTCATCTAGTCATAGCAAGGTTGAACGGTCTTCAAAACGAGTTTTTTGTGAGTATTAGATTCAAAGCACTCTAATACTCCTTGTATTTAAACACAAGGAGCTAAAAAATGCACTATTTGGGTGTCTTTTAACCTCCCGTTCCGGACCCCTAGCCGTTCCCCCGTTACGCGGGGATCCCGTCGCCGTTCCCGTTCCGCGTTCTGGGTAACTATGCTTTGCTATCGTTGGTGCCTCAGTAGTTACTTTGTGGAGGCGACGCTCTCGCTGAACTTCAAAGAACATGCAAAGGCCTGAGTCTGAGCAGGCCCTAACTACGATGAGGACCTCAAGGTGAGTGAAGGCCCCCATCCAACTAGGAGCCATCGGCTCAAGAGGCGTATGCCACTGTGCTAGTAGAGCCTCCACGATGTCCTGACACATGCTCTGTACCCCCCTTATACCTCGCAATTGGATGCTCTAACTCTCCTCAAGAAGTGTTGTAAACTGCAACCAGTCGCCTAGGGTGTGAATTGGACCCTCTGCCATGGGACCCATGAGACATGGGGTCTACCGCCAACCCTGTGACCTCGTTGTATACTAACCAAAGGGTTCCATGTAAGAGACTGCCTCAAGTGCTTCTCAGTGCATGTGGGTTGATGCTGCTGAAGTCCCCACCCTCAGCTACTCCCAAGACCGAAGTAAGCTCAACGAGAAACGGTCCTCCCATCTTCCGCTTAGGCCCACTTTGCGGATCTCTGTAAAAATCCAAAGAGTGAAGGGGCTCCAAGGGCCACCCGTCTGTGGAACTCGGCCTCTCATGCGGTGTAGCTAAAGCTCTTTCTAGGGCTCCTTTCCTTGAAGACCTTTGACAATGAGCTTCCCAAGGAGGGATCTACTCTGCCGTGCTGGATCAATGATACCCAAACCCCCTGAGACCAAGGTAGGGTGATGACCTGCTAGGAGACTTTGTCCCGAGCCGACTGCGTTTCTATCCGTGTCCACAGGAAGTTCGTGATCAACCTCTCAAGCTGGCTGATGCAAGAACTCGAGAAAATCCAGCAAGATGTGATGTACCACATGGTGGCCAAGAGCACCTAGCTATAACAGCCCTGCCAGCAAGAAATAGCCGTGCGGAGATGCAATGCAATAGATGGCTAGGAGGAGGAGAGCAGTCTGTTGCTTTGGTGATAAGTCCAAGCCAACTTGGCAGCCCAAGTAGCAAACGGGTGTCCTTGGAGGGATCCAAAGAATTGGATTGGCAACAGGTCTCAAAGTTAACTTTTGCAAATCCAAGCTATTGACTCTGAAAGAGTGTGATTGGCATAAGATATTGTGGCGTGGGGAGATTGTTCCTCAACATGTTCTGGTTCGCCATTTGGGTTATCCGCTGGGTTGGAATGTATCGGCTATGCAGAAACTGGATTGGGTGCTCCAACGCGTGCATTCCAAGTTGAATTATTGGAAACTGTGCGTGGCCACTTCATGTGCGTCTCAAGATTGTCCAATGCATCCTTGTGGCTTATGTGCAGTTTTACTTGCCTTTGTTATCCTAGCCTCGGTTGCGCTTGCAGTCCCTCATGTCCAATATTTTAGAGCATTTTTGGCGGACCTCGTCTAGCAAAAGGGTCTTCTGCGTCTATCTATGGACAAGCTGTGTTCTCCTAAGCGGCTTGGAGGGTTAAATATTTTGGACTTGAGACGTCATCTTTTGGCTCGGAAAGCTATGCTGCTGCCAGTTTTCGTGGAGCAGCAACAACCCTGGGCTCTCATGGTCACACATTGTCACCCCACTTATTGTTTGACTTAATAACACCTTATGTTGTTGTTTTGATCTTTAGCGCTTTTAGTATTTTTAATATAGCTTGACAAATGCTAGCCTTTATCATGGCTGAGTATGCCCATCACCTCCGGAGGGTGATAGAAACTTAGCTCGTTGGTTTTGTAGAGTACGTTCAAAGCATGAATGACCTCTATATAAACCTGCACCTACTCTTGGACACTGACGACGTGAGTAGGGATGTCATAGCTGTTGTCCAAGCTATGTATGATAAAGGTGATAATCTTATTCTTCCTGTTTGGACAAACAGCGAAGTTGAGATCATATATTGTCAAGTTTGGTTCTTTGCTCTTCGTAAGTTTGTAGTAGTATTCATTTTTCGATTTCGTATTTAGCTTACCCGAGGTCTTAAGAATGTGTTTCGTTAGAAGTTGTTGTGTAAAGTTTGATTTCTAGGATTAAGTTTTTAAGATGTCTTATCCTTTTTTTGCTTAAAGTTGAGTACTTGTTTTAAGCCAAATATGTTGCGTCAACTTATTTTACACATGCCTTTTCTAAAAACATTTTTAAGTTAATAATGTTTTGATTTTTCTAGTTTTGTTTCGTAGCAAACAAAGTGATTTAGTTTGTTTGTTTGTTTGTTTTTGTTTTTCTTTTCTTTTCTTGTATCCCTTGTTTTTATAGTTTTATGAGTGCTTTATTCCCTCTTATAATTCGTGAGTTCAGACTATTCTGAACTTATGAAGGTATATTTTTTAGTCATCTAGCGGAGATGCAAATCTTTTTGATTTTCGTCTGAGTGGTGACCAACTGTTGAGCTTCATGAAGATATATAAGAAGTGTGCATACCCCATCAGTTACCGATCTTATACTCATGTGTGTGTCGATGTGATTTTATGTGTGTATTACTTTTATTCCTTGTTTCAAACTTTTTTCTTTTTTAATAATAAATTTTATTTTATATAAGTTATGGGTCTTTTTGTAATTTTGTAATTTTGGTTGTATCGTGATTTATTATGTAGAGCATCTTTTTGTCTTGATTTTGGTTTGTTTAAGTGTTATGTCTTTTATTTTTTAATTTGTCTTGATTTATCTATTTGTTGTTTTTTGCTTTTGATTGTGTGTGTGTGTGTGTGTGTGTGTGTGTGTGTTTGGTTGTTGTAGTGAGAAAGTTATAAATCTAACTTTGTAGATTGCATGTTTTTAATAAATAATGTTTTTCTCTTAAAAATCTTAAAAAATAAAAATAACATCTTAATTTGGGTCCCTTGGATCAAGGGTTTCTTGTGTGGTTTCATGAAATATCTCTGGTGAGAGGAGAGGTTGAGTAGTGATTCTAGCAAGGGATCACGGACACTCGATTGCACGCTTTTGTCGATGATCTTTTGAGTGTAGCAAGCAGCCTTATTTAAGGACCTCACTGCTTGGCAGCAGCCCTGCTATACAAATGAGGGGTGTGGCTAGCACCAATCTAGTCTTATGATCTTTAGCCTTGAGGCGGGCGTTGATCTGAAACACTGACCTTACTACAAAAATGAAAAACACTTTTACTTCTTCTTCATCTTCAACCAGCAATGTTGATGACTCTCAGGTACGTCTTTTCGACCCTTCTTTCTTTTTAGTAGCTAGAAGTAGTCATAATTTGTATCAAGTAAGATTTAAGTTTTTAGCTAAGTCTAATTTGAAGAATTTGCATGTTTTTGGTGATGGTCCTATTCGTTGGGCTTCTTTTAAGAATGTCTTAGTTAGTACTCATTACACAAGTTCTTCCAGAAAAGCCCTCAATCGTTTGAGGCGTTTAAGGAAAAAACATCTTGCGGTAGAACGTCCTCTAAGTCCGGTTCATACCTCTCAAGTTATTTATGTTATTTATAATATTCACGATAGTTCTATGATGTATGTTGGGCAAACCTTTCGAACAGCTTTTGTCCGTTTCCAGGAACATGTAAGAGAAGCGAGAAAAGTTCAAAGTAAGAGCACTGTACGTGAAAGTGTGAAACCCTTGTATGCGGCAATAGAAAAACATGGGTTTGAGTCTTTCCGTTGTTTTCCCATTGAGCACATAGAAGGTAATTTTAGAAACTCTAAAGAGTTCTATAAATCAGCGTGGCCTCGAGAGTTGTTTTGGATGAGAACTTTGCATACTTTTTTCCCTAAAGGTTTCAACTTGGAAGGAAAGTCTTCTTTACGTAAAAATAAGACAATTTACCATAAGAAACCTATGCTTTGGCGAAGGCATCCCAAACCCGAGTTAGTTCTCCCTTCAAGTCAGTTTAAAAGAACTTGGATTCCTAAAGGTTCTCGTTCAGATCTGCCTACTATCCCTGAAATCAATCCAATTGTCTTGCACAACACTATTTCTAGTAGAGTACAAGGTCTCCCTAGGGCTTCAATCTCTAGAATTAAGAGTGATGATCCTTCTAACCATAGAATTTTTGCTTGTAGAGATTTCAAACGGAGATTGATTTACCTATCTAGAGCCATGGAATTGGGTTCTTTTTCTTATAAATTAGTTGAAAGGTATAATATAAGGATCCTATTTCAGCTCTTGTATACCCCTTGAGAACTACTCTTATGAAGATTTGGAGCTAAGAGAGTCTCATAGTACTCAACTTCGAGTACTGTTAGGCAAATTTTTGAAGTCCAAATGTCCTAATCTGAAAAATCTCTTGGTTGGAAAGAAAGATTTGTTGATAACTATCTTTACCTCCCCTGACTTAGACAAGATTGGATTCAGCTCTATTTTGAGATCTCAAGAAGCTTTGGATGCTCTCCCTCCTTGTGTGAGAAAGGTATGGAACCATCCTGTCGTAGCTTTCAAATATGTGAAAACTTTAGGACAAAAAGCTTTCAACTATAGTGACATAGGACGTAATTTTAAAAAGCAAGAGAGGCTAGCAATCTCAAGTATTGATTGCCCTTGTAGTAAAACTGCTTTTTCTTCTTACGTAAATGGAGCTTTGAGTCATGTAGTTACTGCTGATTGTTCTATCCTTCCTTCTGATTCCTTGAAAGACCTTTTCTCAAGAGGTACTAAATATAAGCTCACTTCCTCAAACGACTCTTGCCTTCTCAAAGCCATAGAAAAAGGAATTTTTAGTTTCGTAGTAAAGTTTGAGGAGTCTTTAGGAGTTCAAGGTATTTTTACCCATTGGAAGTCTGTAATCCTCAAGAAAGCTTCTTTGAAATTAGCATCTTGCTCTCGGAACGTTTCTTCAGGAAGGAATAGCTTATCTTCTTCTGATCGTGATGCTCTTAGGAAATTTCATCGTGATTTTGTAATCTCTTATGTAGATAAGTGCTCTAATAACTTTGTTGTTACGTGCAAAAAGTTCTATTTAGAATGCTTGTTAGGTGAAGTAAACTCTCAGACTTACAATGATTGTGATCTTTCAATGCAAGAGATTATTTTGAAACATCAATACTTTTGTAAGTCTTTTGGTTTCAAGTGCCAGCCTAAATTACCTTTTTTATATACCGTTTGGAAGTTCCACAAGAACCCTAAAAAGCCTAGATTTATAGCTGCTTCTTGTAACACCTCTTTGACCGAGGTTTCCAAATGGCTTAGTTATTGTTTCAAAGCCATTTTACCTAGCGTAAATGAATTGTGGAAAAATATGCTAAAGGAAGCAGACGTACCTACCGATTCAAGTTGGATTTTAAATGATTCAGTAGGTGTGATTCCTGTTCTAAAGTTTTTGAACTCTTCAAGAAGCCTTAAGGAGAAATCTTCTCCTTTATGTCTCCAAACTTTTGACTTTACAACGCTATACACGAAGCCAAATTTGGAGGACCTTAAATTTAGAGTCAAATTTCTTATTTCAAAAGTTTTTGTGTACAAGCTTGAGAAGGATAGGTACAAGGCATTGCTAGTAGGAAAGTCAGCCTTGAACTTTGACTTCTTATGGCTGAAAAATAAGAATGTAGATGTAGACAAAGGAAGAAAGAGATTACCAGGATTGTAGATGACATTGACATCATATCTTGGTTAGATTTTCTTTTGGATAATTTATATATAACCATCGGTGACTCTCTTTTCAAGCAAACAATTGGTATCCCTATGGGTACCAATTGTGCTGTTTTTCTTGCTAATTTCTATCTTTTTACTTATGAGTTCGATTTTATGGAGCGTCTTGTCGTTGCTAACACTTGCCCAATATTTTTGCACAAGTTATGCAATGTAAGACGCTTTGTAGATGATCTTTTTGTCCCTGACGTTCCTTCTTTTCAAGATTTTATGTACTTGAATTCGAGTTCTTTAGGCGGAGGAATTTATCCCAAGGAGTTTTGTGAACTTAATTGTACCACAAATAGTGATTGTTGTGCCTTTTTAGACCTTAAGATTTTTCAGACTCCCTTGGGATTAGAACTAGATATCTATGATAAGCGCCTTGAACCAGAATATGCCAATCTAAAAATCATCCGTATACCTCACATTTCTTCGAACATTTCTCTTTTAGCTAAGTACGGTGTCATTTGCTCTCAACTATTTAGATTTTCTCGTCTTTGTTCTAGTAAATCTACTTTTGTTGCTCAATCTTGCCATCTTATTTCTTTACTAGTTGAAAAAGGATACTCATTCAAAAGAATCATGAAAAACGTTCCTTCATTTTTGCATCGTAGTAAGTTTATTTTTAATGTTTCTTCCTTTGGAATGTTCAAGATAATCAGTAGTAAATTCAATAGAAGTGGGGAGCTAAAAAGCCCACTTATTGTTTGACTTAATAACACCTTATGTTGTTGTTTTGATCTTTAGCGCTTCTAGTATTTTTAATATAGCTTGACAAATGCTAGCCTTTATCATGGCTGAGTATGCCCATCACCTCCGGAGGGTGATAGAAACTTAGCTCGTTGGTTTTGTAGAGTACGTTCAAAGCATGAATGACTCTATATAAATTTGCACCTACTCTTGGGCACTGACGATGAGGAATGTCATAGCTGTTGTCCAAGCTATGCATGATAAAGGTGATAATCTTATTCTTCCTGTTTGGACAAACAGCGAGTTGAGATCATATATTGTCAAGTTTGGTTCTTTGCTCTTCGTAAGTTTGTAGTAGTATTCATTTTTCGATTTCGTATTTAGCTTACCTGAGGTCTTAAGAATGTGTTTCGTTAGAAGTTGTGTAAAGTTTGATTTCTAGGATTAAGTTTTTAAGATGTCTTATCCTTTTTTTGCTTAAAGTTGAGTACTTGTTTTAAGCCAAATACGTTGCGTCAACTTATTTTACACATGCCTTTTCTAAAAACATTTTTAAGTTAATAATGTTTTGATTTTTCTAGTTTTGTTTCGTAGCAAACAAAGTGATTTAGTTTGTTTGTTTGTTTGTTTTTGTTTTTCTTTTCTTTTCTTGTATCCCTTGTTTTTATAGTTTTATGAGTGCTTTATTCCCTCTTATAATTCGTGAGTTCAGACTATTCTGAACTTATGAAGGTATACACATTGTCACCCCATCTTTTGGTCATTGGAAACCGAGTTATTGGGATGTTTTTTTTGGGAAGCTTGAAGGACACATTCCTGGATGTCCCTTTACTTCTTCTCTAATTGTTGATTGGAAGGTTGTCACTTCGCATTTGGCTTGGAATGGTCGACAATCCTCTGTGGGTAACTCTCTTCGCTTGGAGAGTCTGCATTGGAGCAGGGATTTCACCTCGACTTTGGTTGAATGGTCTCCTCGCCAAGCGTATTTTCTTTCCCAAAAAGGAATATGTCGGGTGTATCAAGTGGTTGATGACTCGGGTTATGTTCTTTCGTTCGCTGACGCAATGTCTCGCTTTCGGTTGGGTCTTCACTATTCTCCTCTCTGGCGGGAGATTCAAAGGATGCTTACTGCTCATTCACCCATTCCTCCTTTGGATGTGGACTTTCGCTTCTCTGATTGGAATATGGTCCTACTAGATTGGACTGCATCTCAGCTGGCAGTGTCTATACCATCTTTCAATCTAATGTATAGATTGTGCATCAAGGTAATCAGTTGTGGTCACTTTCCGAGTCATCCTTGTGGTGGCAATACACATTGTCTCGCATTTGACAGAGTCATCTGCTTTTGAAGAAACGTGTTTTCTTGTGGTGCTACTTGGTGGGAGCTCTACCTGTTGGCAGTGTGTTACATGCTCGGCATATTGTGCCTTCCCACTGCCCTAGATGCCTTGAAGCTGAGGAGACCGTGCCACACTTACTGTGGCGTTGTCGTCACTCTAGAGCCTTCATTCGGCAAGTATCCACTGCTCTTCGGCTGTGTTTTCCTTCCGGCTCGTTTCACAGATGCTTTTGGCTTTTTGGGGTGCTCCAGTCACCGCAATCTCAGTTTGCGGTGTTCTTCAGCTGGGTCAAATTTTGTACTATGTGGGCCATCTGGCACCATAGGAACTCCTTAATGTTTCAAGGCACTTCTGTTAATCCCTTTCCTTATTTCAAATTATCTCTTGGTCAAGTGCTGCATTTTGCCTATGATGTTGGAGACATCACTCTTGATACCTACAAGATTTACTTTGACTGTTTCTAGCCTCCGGAGCCTCATAGTGCTCCGCTTTTTGTATCCCTTTCTTTTCGTGGGTTTTCCTTTTTTTGAGGTTTCCAACTTGTAAATTAATCAAAGCAGATTTTCAAAAAAAAGTGTGTGTGTGTTGGGGGGGGGGGGAGCAAAGCTAGCGTCGATACTTGGCACATTGAGCAAATCAATTTCAGCGTCAGCTCTTCTTCAACTATACAGCTTAATCAACTCCACATTTTAAAAAGAAAAAGCATGCATCTATATTTGAGAGATGAAGCTACTAGAGTCCTAATTCAAGTTGACTTGCTGCCTACTCATGAGGCACGATGGTTTTATCTTCATGTACAAAAGGTCTACGCTTGTATTTTGTGGCTACCTTATGTCTTGCATTATCTTTGTGAATATGAGTTCAAGCTAAAAACGTTTTCCTCAAAAGAGGATAGAGAAGCATACTTCCAAATATATTGTATTATTCATCCTTGGGCACCAATACTCATTTTCTCATTTGTCTATGTTAAGGATCACTTTTTAGAAGAACCTCTACGAATCTCGTAGTCACATGGAATGGGGACCGGATTGGCAAAAGGGAATGTGGAACCGGGACCTTGAAAAGGCCATTCCTTATGACTATTAGGAATTTAGTAGTTAGTGTAAGACCACCATCCTGCTTAGAAACGTCCATGCCGTAGCATCGTTCGGCAAAAAATCCAATGGAATAAACTCAAACTACGCTCTATGGACCCTCCTCTTAAGGATCAACATTCACAATCTTGAAAACACTGCATAAGATAGGGTCATAAATATAATTCTTAATAGTCTACCCCTTTCAAAGCCTCATAGGTAAAGGCAAGACCTGCCAATGTATGATAGAGGATTTATTGTGCATCTTAGTTTAGCCATTGTATAGGTTTTCTGAATGGTTCTATTGGTGGTCCATGTCCTTGTTCACATAATAAAATTTTTGATAGATGTTTCCTCCATCAGAATGATAATGTCAGACTATTATGTTTTGATTAGGCCTTACTACTTTAGTTGGTGGAGGGACTGGGCCAGCTCATGGAACTTGTGCCACGACCTGTACACCAGCTCCTATGCATATGGAGTTTATGTTGAAGGCTACAGATGCATTTCCACTCAACATTGGTTTCACTGGAAAGGTTCGTTCATAATTTTTGTTGCTTTGTGCAGTTGGTAGAGTTTCTTCTTTCTTGTCACATTAAAAAACTGGCTAATTTGATAACATGCAAAACTGGTGATACAAAACTAGGGTGATCATGATTCATTATACTTTTCTCACATTCAACTACATGTGCTTTAGTTTGCCATTATTTTGTAATTGTAGCCTGCTACAGTGTCACTTTCACTTTCACAGGACAGTTAGTTTACAGTTGGGCTTTGGTCAGTTGGGGTCTTTGGTCTGGTCGGTTCACACTAGACGGACTCGTTGGGCAGAGACACGTGGCAAGGTGGTCTAGTGGACATCGTGGCCAGGTCACCACCGCCACCCAGTGGGATAGACTTAGATGATGTTCTTTATGAGCCGTTGGTGGCTCTTGATGATTGTACATATGAGTAGTCGTTTTGGGCCAGTAGGATCATCTTGTACGTAGTCGTCTAGAGTGGGTCTTCACACAGAGCACGTCTTCACCATCCCGGGACATCTGAGCCTCAACACCCCCATTGTACCTGTGAGTCGTGGGCTGGAGCTGAGTGTGCTGCCACGCCAGAGTCTGTATCAGTCTTTGAGATAGTCGAGTCACATGTTCTAGTCTGCTGTTGTGTCTTTGTGAGCTCTGTTGGCGTCTATTGTTTCCTTTGTGTTCAGTCTATGTGAGGGAGATTTAGTCTGTTTGAGTGAGATTGTCACGCACATTGCACTGAGGACCACCCATTGTAGAGAGCACGACACATTATCCGCGCTACAGGTGCTCTCATTTTGGCGACCACGATGGGATCTCAAAGGAAGTCTCACTCTTGTGGAGATAAAGACGTGAAGCTAATCGGTTGTTACCTGGCTCCGCACACTTGCTTACAATGTGGAGATAGTCTGCAAGTCTGGTCCTCTCTCACCCTGGTCCAAGTCCTAGTCCTCGTCCCTGGTCCTTGGTCTTTGGTCCTGGTCTAGTCCTCGCCCTGGTCCAGCCCTCCTCGTCCTGCCAGCTAGGTGGTCTAGTCACTGGTCCTGGACCAGGTGGTCTAGTCACCATCCTCACTTGTTCTGTGTTAGAGCTGTGTTGTTCACTGCATGACACATACAAGGCGGTCAGTTGAGCGTCAAAGCGCACTACTGAGCCCTCTGAAGCACTATAATAGAAGACGACCTGTGGTATCTAGTAGAAGTCCTTTAACCTCATCAACCATACCTCCACATATGACATCCCCCATTCCTTCATCTCCCATTCCTTCATTCCCCATTCCTTCATCCGGTTCCACATCTTCCAGATCACCTTCTCCAGTAAAGCTCTCTCCTATTCTGATACAACAGGCTATTGAGCAACAGGCTCAACAAGGGGCCATGGAGGCGTTGGCTAGTGTGTTGGCGAAGGTAAACATCAAGTTCCCCACCTTCAAAGGACTCTCCTTGGAAGATGCGGACGACCATGCAGGGAGGTTCGTATCTCTCTATAGAGGACGTGGTCTTAACAGGGAAGATGCTCATGTGGTACTTTTTCCATCCACCTTGGACGGCTTAGCAGACAAATGGTACAACTAGTTTTTGCAGAGAATCATTTTGCAACTTGGGCAGACTTAAGACAACAGTTTTGTGCAGCTTTTAGGCGGGGCGACTACCAAGAGAAAGTGTTGGATGAGTTGGCCAACATGGTGCTCCAGCCAGAGGAGACTTTTGCAGAGCTTATGACCAAAACCAAGTCTCTGGTTGCCAAGCTTCCCCAGCAACCCGGTGAATTCATGGTTAAGAAGTGGGTGGAGAAGGCGCTTCCAAAAACCTCTCAGCAAAAACTCCGGGAGAGCCTCCGACCTGACGCTACTCTGGAGGAATTCATCGCAGCTGCTACTAGAATAGAGGGGGCTAGGAAGCTGTTCAACAACTCTCCTCACATAGATACTCCCTCTGTGTTCTCGGAAGGTAGTCCTGCTGATCCTTTGACTTCCTTGCGCAGGGAACTCGAAGCCCTCAAAATACAACGCGCCCTCCAAGAAGAGAAATCAATCTCTCTGAGACAAGAGAAACCATCGCACCTTGAGGCTTTGGATCAAATCAAGAGAGAACTAGAAGAGCTTCAGTCTCAGCAGGAGACTAAAGCTATGGTATGGTGCACCTCTTGTCGCTCTCCTGGACATCCTCCACAGGACTGTCCCCTTCGAGCTTATTGCCACTTCTGCGAAAAATCTGGGCACTAAGATAAGGATTGTTACTATATCAAAGGATTGCGGCAAATACAACAAAATCTAGGTCCTTCTCTCCAACAAGGGCTAGCACTTGCATCTAACATGGTCTCACCCTACGGCCATCAAAACCCGTTGCCTCCTCTGCTGACAACACCCCCTATGCAGCAAGGTATGCACAACAACTTTGCACCTCACAGCTTTTATCATGCCAGTACTCCCTCAGTTCCCCAAAGCTTCTACACCTCAGCCTCCAGCACCATGCAACAACAAGAGCAGCGACCACCTCGTCCCCCGTTTCGTCTGTCTAATCGGCCAAGCTTATGCTATAGATGCGGTGAATATGGGCATTACCAAAGTAAGTGTCCTTTACCTGAAGGGTCTCCTCCTTGCAGACATTGTCCGGAGTCTAAGGACCACTACAGTAAAGATTGTCCCAAACAAAGGGCATCCTCATCTTCAGGCCCAAATCAAAATCAACAAGAGTTTACATTCCCGAAAATCAATCTAATCACAGTGAACACCACCCCTCAGCTAGCACTTGCTACACATACAGTTCAGCCACAACAAGCAGCAGAGCCTACTGGGGTGCTCACTCGAGCATAAAGAGCAGCCCTGGGTTTAAGTTTGCCAACGGGACCACCCTGTCGAACCCTTCCGCAACCTGTTCAAAATGTCGCACCCGTAAGTGGTGCAAAGAATAGGCCGATATCTATGCTTTCGGACATTGATGGAGCCTTCCTGGCAGCAGTAGCTGACTTGCAACAGGTCAAAGTTTCCGAGGATGCCCAGGTTGTAGGAGCTAGGCCCACAGCGGAAGCAATCTTGAAGAACACCTTTCAGCAAGTGTCTCTTTATGAGATGCTCCGGCTAGATGCAACCCTTAGAAGTGACACCCTCTCAATAATTGAGTCTTTGTACCCTGGTACAGGGCCTAGTGGCGGGCACCTTCCTGTGCAGCTCTTGGAGTCCTACATGATTTCATATCCAGCTGCTCCCCTCACCGACTATAAAAGTCCACGTCTTACTGTATCTATTCTTGGACATCCATTCTCAGGCGTCATAGTGGATGGTGGGTTTGGAATCAATCTAATGCCCAAATTTACCATGTTAGCCTTAGGTCTGCAGCCTACTCGCCCTGCTCCATTCACTGTTACATTGGCAGACCAGAGGACAGTCTACCCTGTGGGCATAGTAGAGAAGGTGCCTTTGAAGGTACAAGACTTCACATTTAGCTTGGATTTTGTGGTGGTCAGTCTTCCTCAGGTAGAGGGAGGATTCCCTTTGCTGATTGGTAGACCATGGTTGCGGCATACTAAGGCACTTCATGATTGGGGAAACGACGCCATGTGGATACACACTTCCGACTCCCAAATGCAACCAATCCGGCTTGAAGGAGGGATGGATCTAGTGGCTCATCACAGCTCATTGTCAGTACAGTCCAACCCCGACCCTAAGCAACCCATTCCCCCTGACGGGTCTGACGAGGACCTGCTACAGTGGTTGGAAGCTACCACATCGATGCCATGCTACATGGTCTCTATTCAAAACTCACCTGTGCCGTCAGTAACACACTCTCTTCAAACTCCTCAGGAGGACACAGATGTCCAAAGTCCTACAGCAGACAGTACAACAGTCGAAGAAGTGTATGAACCCCAAATTCTCATGATTCGAATGACCCGCCGATGGAAGCCCTCGGTCTTGGGGAACCTATAACACATCACCAAAGGGGGAAGAAATCTCCTCTGCATGCACTCGCCAAAGATTTCCCCCTTCCTGGAGCATCTCCCAAGTCGGACCCCCTACAAAAGCACTCTGTCATGTCTGCATCTGAAGATTTACCCTTCGAGGAGCTCCCACAGGGATGGTTACAAGAAGAGTATGCAGAGTTTCCAATCGATCAAACACCTGCATATGATATCTTGAAGCTACAAGAGGCAGCTCACCTCTCATCTTCAGAAGCACCCTCTCCAGCTACACCCCCGGACCCGGTCAGAGAAGTCAACTTGGGAGATCCTGACAACCCTCAGCACGTACTGTTAGCAACTTGGTTATGGGAGCATCCCGCATTACTCAATCATGTAGTCTCTCTCATACACTCTTTTAAAGATGTTTTTGCTTGGTTCTACAAGGATTTAGAGGGGATTCCACCAGAATTGGGTGTCCACACTATACCTCTGGTTGAAGGGGCTAAGCCTGTAAGAGGCCGAGCTTACAAGCTCAACCCGAAGTATGCTGAGGCGGTCAAGGCAGAGTTAGAAAAAATGCAAGAGGTAGGGATCATTGTACCTGTGGAGCACTCTAAGTGGCTATCACCATGGGTGATAGCGCCTAAGAAGCAGTCCAACAAAATCCGTGTGTGCGTAGATTACCATGCTCTGAATAAGGTAACTATCCCAGATGGTTTCCCAACACCTTTCACTGAGCGTGTGTACAATTTCATGGATGGGTTTAGTGGATACAATCAGTTGGGCATCCATCCAGGTGATCAACTGAAAACGGCCTTTGTGACTCCCTGGGGTATTTTTATATACACTCGAATGTCTTTTGGGTTGAAAAATGCCCCACCTTCTTTCAATAGGGCGGTATATCCCATTTTTTGTCCTCTGCTTACGGATCATCTTCGCATCTTCGTGGACGATATTTCGACCTTCTCAGGTGCTCAATGTTCAACCCCAGTGGAAAACCTAGAGGAACACCTCGCTCAGCTCTCTGCTGTCTTCCTCAGGTGCAAAGAGGCACGCCTAAAGCTAAATCCTAACAAATGTCATTTTTTGGTTACTGAAGGCACACTTCTAGGCCACGTGGTGTCTGCTAAAGGTTTAGCGCCTGACCCAGAGAAGATCGTGGCAATCTTAAAGTTACCACCTCCCATCAACCCAAAAGGGGTACAGAGCTTTGTAGGCCACACAGGTGATCATCGCAGGTTTATACACATGTATGCATAGGTGGCTCAGCCCCTAACCCGCCTAACCAGTGCTGCTGTTCCCTTTCAATGGTCAAAGGCAGAGGCTAAAGCTTTGGCATACCTTAAAAAACGCCTCACTGAAGCGCCTATCTTAGTAGCTCCTGATTGGTCTCTCACCTTCCATGTGCATACAGATGCCAGTCAACTGGCCGTGGGCGCGGTGCTAACTCAACCTAGTAAGGAGTATAACCTGGATCGCCCTGTTCACTATGCAAGTCGCCTACTCACCAAGGCAGAGTGCAACTATAGCACCACAGAAAGGGAAGGTTTAGCTATTGTGTATGCTTTGCAGAAATTTCGGCACTACTTATTAGGGGTCCACTTCACAGTTATTACTGATCACCATGCCCTGCGATATCTGCTGAACAAGCCGCAGGTTGCAGGTAGAGTATGGCGATGGCTACTCTTATTTCAAGAGTTCGATTTCGAAGTGGCACTCAGGCGCGGCAAACATCATGTCCTTGCCGACCACCTTTCTCGCGTTCACACTGGTGAAGAAGTAACAGGGTTGCTGACGACTTTCCTGTTAGCAGTCTCTTTAAGGTGGATAACACTCCGGAATGGTACGGCGATGTTTTGCATCTGCTTTCTACTGGCCTCTACCCAGAGAATGCTTCTCCTCTGCAGAAGAGACGCCTGTTGCTGAAGTCTAGTTCTTTCACTTTGATTGGGGGCCAGCTATACAAATCAGGGCAAGATGGTGTTCTGAGGCGGTGTGTCTCCCCTCATGAAGTCGAGTATATTTTAGAGGATGCCCATAGTGGTCCCACTGGTAGCCATTACCCTGGTCATATTACTGCACAGAAGATTCTCCAGTGTGGCTTATGGTGGCCCTATATTTTGTGCGACGCAATTGCCTATGTAAAGGTATGCGATGTATGTCAGCGCTGTGGCCCTAAACCGAGCAAACACTCAAACCGTCCTTTGCAGGTCTCTATGGCATGGCAACCCTTTGAGAGATGGGGCATAGATTTTGTAGGTCCAATTACACCCTCTGCCCAACCCGGCAATCGGAAGTATCTCTTGGTGGCGACAGACTACGCAACAAAGTGGGAAGAGGTTCTTGCAACAATGGACTGCACTGACACTACGGTAGCCAAGTTTCTATACGAAAATATTTTGTGCAGGTTTGGATGTCCCTTGGAAATCACCAGTGACAGGGGTAGTCACTTTGTGAATGAAACAATTTCTACCTTGCTGGCCAACTACAAGATTTTTCACCGAAAATCTTGTTCGTATTACCCTAGAGCAAATGGGCAGGCAAAGAGCACTAATAAGGTTCTGATAGCACTCCTGCGGAAAGCATGTCATCTTCATCCCTCGACTTGGGCTCAAGCTATCCACGGTACACTTTGGGCATATCGAACTTCTTTCAAAGCCACAACGAATCACACCCCATTGCAATTGGCTTTCGGTTTGGAAGCGATAGCACCTTTCAAATTCAACTCAGGATCCCCGCGAGTGGGCAGTCTTCGTGCTAATGAAAATTTGGGGTCAGCATCTGTATCTCGTCTTTTCCTTTTGGAGGAAAGCCGAGGTTTGGCTTCACTGGCTCTAGAGGCAGAGCAGCTTCGTCGTAAAGCCTGGCATGATCGCCATCTCAGAAAGCCGCAAATAAAGCAAGGAGCACTGGTGCTACTTTATCAGGCCAAGTTTCTGAAAAAATCAAAGAAGTTGGTCCCAGCATGGCAAGGACCATATAAGGTGATGGAGATTCTACCCCACGGCGCTGTACAATTAGCCACTCTCGAATGAGTTCCGCTGCCTTTAGTCAATGGATCTCGGATCAAATGCTATCATGCTTAAGCTGCCGCTCAAGGGTCTAACGGAGCTACCATGAAGTGTTGAGCTTCGCCGATTCTTGAACCTTTCAATAACCAAATCACCCTTCCCATAGACAGCTCTCCTTCTGCAGACTCTGTTAAGCTGAAGGGGGTTGAGTCTAAATTGGATCAACTCTATCCTTCACTCTCTGTCTTTCTTGGGCATAACCTAATCTCCTCAATTTCTACTCAATTCCTTTTCTTAGCTTTTGCCTCTCAAGTGAAACTCAGCTCTTTGATATGCATAAATGCCTCTGTATCTTTGAGTGGGGTAGTTATTTATGAAATGATTCGCGTTTTATCTGCCACTTCTGAGAACCTCGAATTTATCAATGCTTTCTATTAATTTGGTCGTAGCTAAATCTTTAAGGTATCTGGGATAGTTTCCTAAGCGTTAAAACTCCCTCCTTATTTTTCTACCCTCGACTTTGTCTCTCCTCTCAACCCCCTCCCCTAGCCCTAATGCTCGCCCTAGCGCTTTCCCGTTCTCCTAGCCTCTACCCCTTACTCTTTCCCTCGCCTTAGTCTTGGCCTGCCTCACCCTTTCCCATCCCCTCACCCTCGCCCTAGCCCCAACCATACCCTTCCCCCTTTCCCCTCGCCCTCACCCTTTCCCATCCCCTCGCCCCTCCCCCCCTAGCCCCTGCCCTATCCCTCCCTCGCCCTCGCCCCTTATCCCCTATCCTCTCTCCCTTTCCCATCCCCTCGCCCCTCGCCCCTAGCGCTAGCTTTCACCTCCCCCAAACCCCCTTATCCCCTCGCCCCTCGCCCTAGCCCCTCTCGCCCTCGCCCTAACCCTCCCATCTCCTCGCCCCTCGCCCTAACCTTCCCCCTTTCCCCCTCGCCCCTCGCCCCTCGCCCTAAACTTCCCCTTTCCCCCTCGCCCTCGCCCTCGCCCTCGCCCTCTCCCATCCCCTCGCCCCCTCGCCCTCGCCCTTTCCATCCCCTCGCCCCTAGCCCCTTTCCCATGCCCCTTCCCTATCCCTCCCCTCGGCCCTCGCCCTGGCCCTAGCTTTCCCCCTCGCCCTCTCGACCTCGCCCCCTTACCCCTATCCCTCGCCCATTTCCCTCGCCCCTAGCCCCTCGCCCTAGCCCCCCTCACCCTCTCGCCCTCTCCTTGTTACTCCCCTCTCGCCTTGGTCCTCGCCCTTCAACCCCTCAAGCCCTCGCCCTTCCCCAACCTCGCCTCCTGGCTTGCGCAAAAAGCAATCAAGGCCAAAACAAAAACAAAAACCTAAAAAGCACATTTAAAAACTGGAAAGCGACTTTAGCTTCAACTTAAAAGTAAATCAGCCTCAACTTCTTCATATCAAAAGCGCCAAGAGTAATCTGGACTCCACATTCTTCCCATCACCAGGTGCCTCCGAAGCTCCTGTGCCCTGCTACTCCAATTTCTCACCGGAAGTCCCCGCACAGTTTAGTAAGATGGTTCGTACTCGGAATGGAGAAAAGCATCTGCAATCAGAGGAAGAGTCCTCTGCCTCTAGGGATAGCTCTGACAGTAAATCAGACTATACTCCTAGTTCAGAGCAGATTTCAGAGGAATCTTCAGAGGAAGATTCACCCCAGTCAGTCACTGCTGACAGAGTCACCACTCTCCAGTTGCCTCACCCATCTGGTGCCCTCTCCAAGGTACCTTTAATGATGATATATCATTTACAGGCTCCAAATCTAGCACTCAAGGATGTGTTCTCTCAACAGCAAATGATACACTTGGGTCTTCAAATTTTGGCTCAGGCCGATTTGTCCTGCAATATCTCTACTGCCAAGCTAACTTCCCTCTTGCTCACTTTTCCAAAGCTGAATGGTACTACACTTACAGTGGAAGATATCGGACAAGCTATGGGAATATTGACTGTGCTGGCCCCTCTACCCACAACAAAAACCTTCTCTAATCTCTCACCAGAAGAAACTGCAAATGCTTGTCAGGAACTTTTGCTAGACTCACATCCAGACTATCACAGGAGTCAGCAGCTGTATTCAGTGTTACAGTATTATTTTTTACTGCGCGCATCGGAAAGAACGGGGGTTCCATCTTCTCCGGGTTCTCCAGCAATATGCGATGCTTTTTTTTTTGTCTCTACCACTGTCTGCCGTATCCATTTCACCATCTGCTGTTAAAAGCGCTACAGGACAAGGCAAAGCGTTTTCGGACTCAGCGTAAAGGGAAAGCGGAAAGGTTCAATTGCTATGCAACCCCTATTATGTATTGGGTAGTGCAGATTATGCAGCAAAAGATAGATGCAAAAGCAATTCTCACCCTTCAAGATGATCCAAAAGAGCAAGACCGTTCCAAAATGGCCAAAGGGAAAGGCATCTTGCGCAAGAGGGCAAAGGTACAAAAAGATTCATCTGAGCAGCTAGCAACACTACCCTTCTCAGAATCACATGTCAAAATCTCTGACGTCCATACTACAACACCAACAGTGCGTATGTCTACTTCTGTGGCCACCTCAACTTTCACACCACCTCTTGTGAGTAGTGTTGCAGTCACTAAAACACAACCTCGAGTTGTGTCGCCAACACCACGTACTACTCTTAGTGCAGGGGCACCTAGGGATAATGCAGGGGCACCGAAGGATACTGCAGGGGCATCTAGCTCTGGGACACCTACATCTAACAAGCATGACATATTTGATACTTTTGCGCCTCAGGCCGACAGACTTTTAGAGGCGGACAGAAGAGCCATTTCGACGATTATTAATGTAGCCCTCTCATTGCAAGGTACCAACGGTCTGCATCGCGCTTGCTATGACGGTATGACAAGGGAAGTGCAGGCTCATCTTCAACGAGCGATGGATAGGGACAATTTCATTGCTATAGCTCAAGATCGCATAAGAATCTTAACTCAACAGGTAGTGGACCTCAAATATATTGTCCACACTCAGTAAAAACAGTTAAAAGAGGCAAATGATATGACCGTAGCAGTTCAGGATCTCTCTCCTTTGGTACATACACTGTGTCCCTCTTGTGCAAAATACCAAGCTGTAGCCATTTCACAGGCAGTTCCACCTACAACTACAACTACAACCCCGGTTTCTCCGCAAGTTCCTGCTATCGCAACACAGATACAGACACAGACGGACGTTTCCAAAGCACATTCAGGGGATTCTCAAACAGCAGAGAAAGAAAATCCTACCAATATAGAGTCTAAGCCAGCAGGATCGATCTCATCACAATTTCATGGTCCCTCTACGGCCTCCCCCTCCCAATCCCCATCCTTTCCTCAACACTTCTACGGCTTCCCTGGATTCCAACAACCTGTTCCACCCTTGTAGCCTGCCTAGTCTTTTCCTGGGTTTCCACCGGCTTCACCTACTCACCCTCACCCGTCTCACCCGACGCAGCCTGCTGCTCATGGGGTGGCTACTCCATACCCGATGTACCCTCCTCATGGCCACTACCCCTCACCATACACTTGGCCTCCATCTCCTTACCCACCTTACTATTAGCCTCCTCCATCATCCGACCACCGACAGTATATCGCCGATATTTCAGTTCTTCAGTTCCGCTCTCCGAGACGGGCAGCGGTCTTGTGGGGGGCAACCTGTAGCCTGCTACAATGTCACTTTCACTTTCACAGGATAGTTAGTTTACAGTTGGGCTTTGGTCAGTTGGTCTTTGGTCTGGTCGGTTCACACTAGACGGACTCGTTGGGTAGAGACACGTGGCAGGGTGGTCTAGTGGACATCGTGGTCAGGTCACCACCGCCACCCAGTGGGATAGACTTAGATGATGTTCTTTATGAGCCGTTGGTGGCTCTTGATGATTGTACATATGAGTAGTCGTTTTGGGCCGGTAGGATTATTTTGTACGTAGTCCTCTAGAGTGGGTCTTCACACAGAGCACGTCTTCACCATCCCGGCACATCTGAGCCTCGACACCCCATTGTACCTGTGAGTCCTGGGCTGGAGCTGAGTGTGCTGCCACGCCAGAGTCTGTATCAGTCTTTGAGATAGTCGAGTCACATGTTCTAGTCTGCTGTTGTGTCTTTGTGAGCTCTGTTGGCGTCTATTGTTTCCTTTCTGTTCAGTCTGTGTGAGGGAGATTCAATCTATTTGAGTGAGATTGTCACGCACATTGCACTGAGGACCACCCACTGTAGAGAGCACGACACATTATCCACGCTACAGTAATGTTGGCAATATTTCTATGAAAACAATCAACTTATATGGTTTTAGTAAACAAATTTTTGTTTTTAATCCTATCATGGTGGAACCATCATGCATTGTCAAGAAGTTCCCAGTACTGTCAAGAAGGTGCCAAGCCTCTGATTGTGAGAACATGGCCATTTTTCCCCCATAAATGACCCATTTTGAGGGTAAAGAACCCAAGTGATCTGTGAAAAATCCCTAATTCTATGGAGAATTTCTCTTGAGTTCAATTTCCATGCTGAATATCATTTTCCCAGTTGTCATGACCACCAACCACATCATTGATGGTTGCGACACCAGTTGCTATTTTGGACGGTGTTCGCCCCATTGAACTTTTTAGGCTAAACGAGTGTCCCACCCTGATGCACTTGACATATGTACATTATGAAACCAAAGTAGGCATGTTCTAAAGTGAGAAAGCATGCAACGATGCCACCTCCAGGGCAACGACTTCATGATAAGGTATGTACACGACTGCAACCGCAGAAACCTCTTTGGAGAGATCTTTAGCTTTTAACAGTGGCCTTCTTTTGGAAGAGGATCCATGCATTGGAGTTTGGTAGATTAACAAAAACTCTTAGACTTGGTTCTGTTTCACTTGACGGTGATTCTTTTACTTTAGAGAATCAAGAGACAAACCTAGATAGGGAGAGATGGAGAGATACCAACACCCTGACGTGACGGGCAGACCAATGGTGTCAAGGACCCTGACCTTGTTACAGAGTGATATTTGCTTTACATTGCAAAATAATGAGAGCATAGACTGAATGGCATACCTCCAATGAAGACATTAATCAAATGGTCAATTTCAGGCTCTGACGACTGTCCTCTAGAGAGAAGCTTCTCTTGGGAATGGAGCAGGTGATCTATAGGCAGATGTAGGTCTTTTTTGAGCCCCAAAAGCTGGCTGAAATCTGCGACTTAGGTTCCTCTTGGCTATTTTCAAAGGGGGTCCTTAGATGCTCCTTTCATGTCAGATCTGCAGCAAGCATCAGTGTGGCTGATCGAAAACACAGAGAATGGCAGAAAAAATACAAGGGTGTCAGGGGCATCTGGCTGCTCTTTGGGTGCAATCACCTGCACTAGCATTCTAGCATTAAAAATGCTCATAGTAGAGGGGCCCGGGCCACCTTGGCGCTGGGGGTATGGTTTGCCACCTGTCCCACCATACTTCACTAACTATGTCACTAGCTGCTACCTTTACCGGCGATAGTCTTTCTCTAATTGTTCCACCTAGATCTGTGCAATTGAATCTTCATGTAGCAGGAAAAGTGTGTCGTGCTCTCTCCAGTGGGTGCTCCTCAATGCAATGTGCAAGAAACTTCACTCTATTAAGATGAAAACACAATAGATCAATGTAACAAGCAAACTCAAAAGACAAAACAGCAGACTCTGAACTCAATGAAACTTGACTAACTCATGGAACCAGCACAAACTCTGGCTGGCAGCACTGTCAGCTCCAAGCCCAGGACTCGCAGGTACAATGGGGGTGTAGAGGCTCCAATTGTGCAGGGAGAGTGCAGATGTAAGGTGCTAGACTAAACACAGACTCGAGACCCATAAGATGTCTAAGATGCATACGACAACTAAACCCAATTGAGCATATATACAACCATAAAGAGCAGACAACGGGGGGGGGGGGGGGGGGGGGGGGGGGGGGGGGGGGGGGGGGGGGGGGGGGGGGAGGGGTTAGGGACGAGGTAGGAGGGTAGGGGTGAGTAGAGAGTGGGTAGGGGGTGGTGGGTAGGGGCGAGGCATGGCCAATTGTGTACACTTGAGATATCTGACCATCTTTAGTGTTATAACTTTGATGTTAGCCTGGGCATTTTGTAGCTCTTCTAGTGTACTTCAAATCCCTGGTAGTGTTCTTTTAAAAATTCACAAACAGCGTCTAGTGGATATGCTTAAGCTGACCTGTTCTATGATTTGAAAGAAACATGCGCTCGATGGCCCTTGCAAGAAACCCGCCATGCATATTCCAGACAGGAGGATCTGCGAGCCATACAATCACTGGTCATACCATAATTTTTTAAAGCCAATCTCTTTCACAGTCGGAGCTTAACTTTGCTATCAATTGAAAGTAGTCTAATCTCATCTTTTGGGACATAGGCCACAGAAAATACGAGTGTCTACTCAGCATCTTCAAGGTTTCAGTAGGAACCTGGTCTAGTTGGGTATTGTCAAAGTCACCCAAGTTGATCTCTTCTACCTTGTCTGGAGAGGGCACTGTTGAAGATTTTTGTATATGTGAAGAGGTTGCCGTTTCTTTTTCTTTTTTTTGAGAGAAGTGGAATTGAATTGAGGAGAGAACTGCAAAAAAAATACAATGAACCCACAGGTAAGGGGTGGGTTAGCCCTAAGGTTACCGTTTCTTGGAGCCTAGAGACATCATATGCTAGTGTTTGATCAGTATGGAAATCTGCATATGGGTCATGTAGCCATCCTTGGAAAGCTCGTCGAAGGGTAGTTCACCAAGCTTAGAGGTGAGCTTTGTTTTGGTCAGAGAGTCAGACACAGAAGAGGTTGGGGTTTGGGCGAACTCCTGTAGAGGAGATTTCTTACCTCTTCTACGTCCTTTATAGTCTCACCAAGCCCATGGGCTTCCATAGTGGGAGCATTTAAGTCATCAGCCTCTATGACCTTGACATTTGTTTTATTGCTAGGTGGCACACAGGGGCCAGCTACTGGAAGAACATTGGAAGATGGAGTATCCTCAGGTAGACATTGAATAGAGATCATATAACAAGGCATGGACTTGGTAGCACTCGAGCAGGTCCTCCTCTGATCCATCAGGTGGAGTGGGCTTTTCCAATTCAGGTCCATGGACAAGGAACTATGATGCAGCACTAGATCCATCCCCCCCCTTCAAGGTGCATTGGCTTCATTGGGGATCGAGGAGTATGAGTCCACATTGCATCATTTTCAAAATCATGTAGCACTTTAGTGTGCCGTAGCGATGGTCTACCGATGCACTCGAGTGTCCAAGGGCAAGAGCCCTAGTAACATGAACACCATGTGAGCACAAGGTGTCCCTCTAGAGGTGACCCAACGGGGGATTTGAACCCACAACCCGTCGGTTGAGAGGCCAAAGCCTTACCGTTAGACCAACTCTTTGGGGACGAAGGTGAAGTCTTATACCTGGAGAGGCACCTTGTCCACTATGCCGAGTGGGTAGACTGACCTCTGGTCAGCCAAAGTAACTATGAAAGGGGCAAGTCGGGTAGGCTGGAAACCTAATGCCAACATAATGAACATGGGCATCAGGTTGATGCCAGATCCACCATCCAATATCACACCTAAGAATTGCCCCTCAAAATGAACACAGTGAGATGAGGGCTTCTATAATCGCAACCATTAGAGTCATATATGATATCCTACACCACTACTGGGAGGTGCCTGTCACTAGGACCAGCTTCTGGGTATAGAGACTGAATAACTACAAGTGTTTCACTTCGAAAACCCTCATCTAGCCAAAGCATATCATAGAGCAACACTTTGTTAGAAAGTGTTCAAGATATACTGTAGGTTTTTCTATGTGTGTTAGCGCCTTATGTGGTACCTTGATCTATTGTAGGTTAGCTACTGCTTCCAAGAAGTTGGTCCGCCCTTGGCACTAGTGGATGGGTTGTCAGATGTTGGAGAGGTGTATTCACTAGTGAGACGAGTGGTGGAAGGGTTGAACTTGCTAGAAGACTGACATCGAGGGCTGCCCTCTGTGCCCAAGTGAGGACACGAGCGGGCTCCTCTACCTGCTGCGTCTTTTCTTGAGGGGCAACCACATGTGTAGAAGGTGGTAGCTGAGAGATTGTGCTAATTGCTATCAGATTGATCTTGGAAATGTGAATTCAAGTTTGCTTTGACTTGGGCTTGAAGACGTGGATGCGTGTTGTGTTGGGGAATCCTTACTATAGTGATCCTTAGCCTCAGGGCAATGTCGGCAAGGAGAAAACCCTTTTGGCAGAGGACATTTGCTTTGGTAATTCCCATATTCTTTGCATCTGTAGCACAAAATGGGCCAATTGGATGGACTAGTTGGGGGGTGAGGCGGTCTCTACTCCTGTTGCATGGAGGTGGATGCTAAGATGTAGAAGCTCTAAAGGCTGACGGAGTGTTAGCATGATAAAAGCTATAAGATGGAAAAACACTTTGCATACCGTGCATAGATTGCATAGGAGGGGGGTATTCAGCAAAGGGGGCATGTGATTTGGATGGCCATAGCGAGAAACCATGTTGGATGCAAGTGCCAACCCGTATTGAAGAGTAGGGACGAGGCTCTGTTGTAGTTGCCGCAATCCTTTCAGGTAGTAGCAATCTTTGTCTTCATGTCTAAACTTTTTCACAGAAGTGACAATAAGCCCAAAGGGGGCATTCTTGTGGAGAATGCCTTGGAGAGCGGCATGAGCTACACTAGGACATAGGCATAGACTCCTGTTGAGCCCGGAACTGTTCTAGCTCTCTCTCTTTTTTTCCGAGAAAAAGATCCTTCATTAGTTAATGAAACAGCCCATAGGGCTACAACCACCTCTGCAAGAGAGGGCTAAAACAAGCATGGTGGGGAGACTCTCCCAATGAAAAAACATCAAATGTACAAAGAGGCTAAATCAAGAGATAGGAGGAGGGAAAAGCCACACAGGTGGATGCTAGTGCCATCTGAGTACACCTTGGACCATGGTGTAAAAAGGCCGAGGACGCCAGACTCGAAAGAAAGCCTCTCTGTGCTCCCGCATGTGGTCGGAGCTCCCCTGTAGTCTCTCGAGTTGTCCTCTGAGAGTGTGGATCAGATCTAGCCAAAGATCGCGAACAGTCTCTGCTGGTGGCATAGGGCGAGCCCCAAAGATGCGGAAGCAACGGGCACGCCAGATGAACCAGAGTGTGAGGCCACTGATAAGCTCCCAAAACTCCTCTCTCTCACTGCACCACTCCTGTGGAGTAAGCTCCATGGCAGGCTCGAGTGTAGGTCCCCTCCCCTGCATCACTATCATCCTACTGGTGGAAGATAGCTCAAACTGAAGTGCCGGGCCCGTGAGGGTGGACCAAGCAGCTGCTCCCCAAGTGTACTGTTGAGCTGTGGAAAGAGCAGGCATCAGCCAAAGAACACGAAGCCACACCTGCTGTGCCAAAGGACAGTCCCAAAGACAGTGACGCTGACTGTCCGCAAGATGGTCACAAGCTGCACATGCGGCCGAGAGACCACTTTGCACTAGCCAGCTCCCAACTACTGTAGCTCTGTGTGCGACCAACCACTGAAACAAGGGGACTCGCCTCGACTGTCTGGAGTCCCACAACCTCTCCCAAAAGGCTGCCAAGAACTTAGCTGTGAGACCCTCCTGCCAATGAGGTGCTGCAGCAGGGCGAGCCTCTCTCTGTGTTGCCAGTATGTGACGTCCCAGTCGAACAGTGTACTGAAAGAAAGGGACACCTGGGTGGTCTGCAGAAGAGAAAGGGTCCCTCCAAAGCCACTCTTCAGGATCCCACTGTACTCGTGCCAGTGGACAACACTCCCAAGCCCACAGTCTCCAGTGTCCAGTCTCAAGAGCTGCTGGGTTAGGATCAGTGACACAAGTCCTCCCACAGATGCCCACCACTCAGATCCTCTGAAATCAGCACTCTACCACTTGCGGGGCCTCTACTGCAATCGCTGTAAGCGTCCCTCACCCTGTAACTCGAAAAAAAGGGAGGGAACAGTCTCTGAGCAAGCCCGGACTCAGATGAGAACCTCCAGGCGTGTGAAGGCTCATATCCACTTGGGTGCTACTGGCTCGAGAGGTGTGAGCCACTCAGCTGGAACTGCCTGTGAAATGTCCTGGCACATGCTCTGCACCCCTCTCATGCCCTGTAGCTAGAAACTCTGCAACTCCTCTGACAAGCCTGAAAACTCTAACCAGTCACCTAAAGAGGGTGTTGGACCCGCTGCCATGGGACCCCAGGAAACATGAGGCCGACTACCAACCAAGTGGCCTCTCTGAGTGCTAACCATGGGGTTCCAAACAAGGGGCTGTCGTAGGCGCTCCTCCATGCAAGTAGGCTGTCGCTGCTCCAGGCCTCGCCGCAAATGCTCCCAAGATCGAAGCAAACTCACAGCGAAGCAGTCCTCCAGTCTCCTGCTCAAACCAACTCTACGCATCTCTATCAAGATCCATCTGGTCAAAGGTCGCCAGGGGCCTCCAGCCTGAGGCACCCTAGCACGAAGCCGCTGTAGCAAGAACTCCTTCCAGGGCTCCTCACCTAGAAGAAGTCCTCTGACTATGAACTTCCCAAGAAGGGCTCTGCTCTGATGTGCTGGGTCAATGATCTCAAGCCCTCTCTGTGAACAAGGAAGAGTGATGACCTGTCAAGCCACTTTGCCTCGGGCTATCTGAGTGTCACGCCCTGACCAAAGGAAGTTCCTGATCAGCCTCTCTACCTGGCTGATACAAGAACTCGAGAAGATCCAGCAAGAAGTGGTGTACCACATAGTCGCCAACAACACCTGGTTGGCCACTACTACTCTGCTAGCCAAAGAAAGTCGTGCTTAGCTCCAGTGTTACAACTTCCTCCTGATAGACAGGAGGAGGGGAGCAATCTGCTGCTCGGGAGACAAGTCCAGACCAACCTGACAACCCAAGTACCGAACTGCAGTCCCTGGGGAAATCCACCTAAAACCCTCACCTGGCATCCAATCAGGCACATGAGCACTACCAACCGAGAAAGCCACTGTCTTTCTCCAGTTGATCAGTGCACCAGGTGCTCAACAGAAGGTCTCAAGAGCCTGCTCACACCTGTGAAGGTTGGCCTCCTGGCCATCCAAGTACAAGGCTGAGTCGTCAGTAAACTCAGCGTCCAGTAGCTCATCTCCCCGAATAGGAAGTGCTAGGCCCCGCAAACCAACCTCCTGCGACACCAAAAACCTGCTCATCGCCTCAGCAGAGAACAAAAAGAGGAAGGGGGCAAGACGGCAGCCTTGTCTGACCGAATGTGTGAGCATGAAACGATTGCCTCTACCTCCTGACAAAAGTACCTGACTGTGTGCTCGTCTATACAAAGCTAACACCACTCTGATCCAAGCATCTGAGAAGCCCATCCTGTGTAGAGTGCCCTCCAGACACAAAGCTAGAGTGTTGCCACACATCCGAAACCCTCAGAGTCATACAAAACTTCTCCCAAGCTGCTAGCTCAACTCCCTGCCCAGTAGCGTGGCTACCACCAATCCTTTCAGAAGGGTCCTCGAACATGTTGAAGTCACCCCCAATGCACCATTGCTCTGCTTGCGGCAGAGATTCTGTGATCAAAACTCTGCTCGTGCACTCGCCACATTGGGCGCATATATGTTCAAGAAGCCCACAAGGCAACCCTGAACCTGCATAGTGATCCATTGAGCCCTGCGTGGCACAATAATCCCTCTGCCCACAATGGCGTGCTGTAGAGACTCTACAATAGTCATACATACCCCACCCTGGATGCCTCCAGGTCCAAAAGCAGCTGACCAAAAAGTTTCATAGCGACCACGCAAAATCTAATCACAACGCCGAATGCGGCTCTCACAAAGATGATGCTCATGCGGCATATTAATGTCAATCTCACCACCCACAAGGCATCTCTGCAGCTCCTGACGCAGCCGACTCCTCTGTCGCTGAAACTGGGGCCCTCCTAATCCCTACACATTCCATGAGATGATCCTCATGGAGTTAGTGAGAGAAAACAGATGCTGCAACAGCAGCCAACCTCGCTATCTTTGAGGCCGGTCTGGATGGGGAGTAATCCGCATCTGAACGACCTCTAGACAAGCACACAAGAAGTGACTGTCCCACCCAGGCCCAAGCCGAGCGTGCAGCCCGAAGGGCTACATCCTCTGTCCAAGAATCCTCGTGCACAAAAACATAACACGGAGGGCATTGAGTGTCAGCAAACAAGTACACCACAATGTGCCTGCAACCCGCTGCATCTGGAGGTGTCACGCTAAACTTGGCAAGAGGCAAAAGTGTCTGCACCACATCTTTCATTGCTAAGTCCCTTGTGTGATGCGAGAACTCAATAGCCTGGGTCTGGAGCCAGTCCAGGATTGTGTGCTAAGTCCACTCCGTGGTATCCCTACCACACAACGGAAAAGAGAAACCCACCTCTGTGTCCAGGCCCTCACTACCTCTAGCTGCAAGAAAGAGGATGTGGACTCGAAAGCTGGCCTCCTCCAAGTCGGAAGAGGAATCACCCAGAAACCGAGTGAAGCTGTAATTGAAGAAATCCCGACGTTTGCGAATGTTGAAGCTGGTCAGACCTCTGGGGATCGCTGTAAAGGGAGAAGTGAGCACCCAAAAAGGTGGCCTCATGTGGGGCTGTCCCTCACAAGCCACACGGCTTGTAGCGAAAGCACTACCAAGAGAACGCTCGCGGAAAAAGCGTGGCCAGTACTGTGTGTCTGAGGAGTGGCGGAGGGGTCCGGAGACGAGGCTGTGGGCCCCATTGAGGAGAGGGGAGGGGCGGGGGGGTAAAGGTGGAGGTGGGGGGGGGGGGGGGGGGGGGGGGGGGAAGGAGGCGGGGGAGGCGGGCGGCGGCAGCGGCTGAGGGAGGAGGAGGCAGTTGTAGAGGAACAGAAGTGGACGGGGGCGGCAGGTCGGCCACCAGGAGGAGCAGTGGGGTGAGCTCTCCCTGACGGCGGCGGCCATGCACCTGCTGCCAACCATCAGTTGGCTGGCTGGTCACTGGTCTCTGTCGAAGTACCAGCCTGTGTATCCTGTGTACCTGGCTGCTTGGCATGCTCAGCCTTGGGTGGCTGCGCATGTGCTGTGGGTCGAGGTCTCCTGCGAGGACAAGCCTTTGCCATATGGCCCATCTGTCTGCAAATGAAACACTGGTTTAGGAGACCCGAATACTCCACACTCTGTTTGATCCATCCCCCACTCACCCTAGGCAGCACTATCACCTTGGGGAAGGAGTGTGTCACGAACAAGAACCCGCACAGTAGGTAGACCTGTGGCCTTGGCCACAACTAAAGCTGCCGTGCGTGGAGACTCCAAAACTATCCCGAGCATGGAACCAATCCTAGGTAGGAGGCGATGGTACTCTTGCCTCAGGCCTGGGAAGCAAACCGAATCGGCAAGTCTGCTTCCTCCTCGAGCACATCTGTAGTAGGGGCAAAACCGTGATGCCAATGTCAAAAGTAAGCTCGAGCTGCTCTGATGCCGAGAGGGCTCATCGAAATCACCTTGGTCGCCATATCTGCAGATTCAAACTCGACCTGGTAGTACCCTCTCCCGAGGATCTGGACATCTGTGATCTTGCCCACATCGGAGAGAAGACGGGCCTGCAGTAAATCCCAAACTTCGCCCCGACTGGGCCGAGTGCCAATGATTTTAGAGATAACCGAAGTGGCTTGCAAGCGCTCCACTTCGGCCATCAAGCTCGCTTGCTCTTCTGGCGAAAGAGCAAGTTGAAGGGTCGGCTCCGCGGTGTTGGGCGAGGGGGCTTCTATGGAGTCCCTTTGAGGTGGAGCAGAGGCCACCATTCTGTGTCTGTTGCTGAAAGGATAGGGTCGTGGGTGTCGAGGCGAATGCCAGCAAGCTGAAAAAGCAGCCTACAAGCAGGTAGAAGGCGAAAAAAGAGGGAGATAGGGGGCCGGGGGGGGGGGGGGGGTAAGAGGGCTGAGGCCAGGGGGCGGGTAGGTGTAGCGTCGGCAAATGGGGGCACGGGGGCTGGCTGGACCAACGGAGAGTAGCGCGTTGGAGGGCTGGACAGCTGCAGGTAGGGCAGCGGGCAGCGGGCAGGGGAATGCGCAGTGTGAGGGAGGAGGGGGGAGGCGGTCGCGATGGCGAGGGAGTTGCGTGCGCGGGGGGGGGGGGGGGGGGTGGGGGTGGGGGCGGCGAGTCGTTGTAAACTCTGAACACCGTTCTAACTCTCTCTTGATTTGGTCCAAAGATTCTTGATGTGGGGACTTCTCCTGGCGAAGAGATAAGAACTTCTCCTCTTGAAAAGCTCGTTGTAATTTCAGTGCTTTGTGTTCCCTGCATATAGAAATAGAGGCACTTTCCATAAGAACCGAGGAAGTCTCTATTTGAGGGAGGTCCTTGAATAGCCTCCTTGCCCCTTCTATCCCGGTAGCGGCAACGACAAAATTGCTCCAGAGTTGCTTCAGGTCAGAGAGTCTCTCGTAACTTAGGTTGAGATGTCTTGGAGAAAACCTTCTCCACCCACTTCTTCACCATGAATTCTCTTGGTTGCTTGGGAAGCTTGGAAACTAAGACTTCGTTCTAGTCATGAGTTCTAGGAATGTCTCCTCAAGTTGGAGAACCAAGTTTTCCAACTCATCCAAGACTTTCTCTTGAAAATCACCTGGTCTGAAAGCTTCATAGATTTGTCGCCTTAGAGTTGCCTAATTTGTAAAGTGGTTTTTAGCAAACTGACTAATACCATTTATCTGCTAATCCATCCAAGGTTGACGGGAAGAGCACTAGGTAGGCATATTCTCTGTTGAGGCCACGACCTCTGTTGAGGGATACAAATCTCCTAGCATGGTCGCTTGCATGCTCTGTGGAGAGTCCCTTGAAAGTCAGAAACTTTATGTTCACCTTCGCCAGTATGCTTGTCAGCTCCTCCATTACTGTCTGCTCAAGAGCCTGTTGTTGTAACACAAGTGGTGGACAGTGTACTAGGGAAGGTGACGGGGGTGGTGAGGAGTGGTTAGGAAGATGCCAAAGAGGGTAGAGGGAGCGGGGGTGGAGAACTTCTACTCAACAAGAAAGGTTGGCACTTTCTGTGGTAATACTACAGAGGACTCCGTAGCGGGCTTTGTCGATCTTTAGATTGCACTGTATGTGTCGTGCACTAGATAGAGACCCACTCAAGCTCTGGGCACAAAGAAACTTGAACTTGCTGGACAATCCAGACCCATTGGACCAAACTCGACTAGACCATGCTAGACTGGACTAGACCAGTTAGACCAAGCTGGATGAAGGCGAATGTGGACCAAACCAGGCTAGACCAGACGAGTCAAACTAACAGACAAGGCCAAGTGAGAGACTAAAGTGTAAAGTGTGAGCTTTGTCCTAGATTATGAGTCAAAGAGACTCACTTGTGTGCATCATGTTTCTCTTTCATCCACCCTAGCTAGCACGATCCCATTCCCATCAAGTGGTATCAAAGCTTTAGCCAGGCTTGTTGTTATGCATTAGTGTGTTAGTGATTAGCATCTCCATTAGATTGATTAGCATTTCTTGATTACCGAGGTGTAGGCTGTCCAGCTACAGGGCATGAGAGGGGTGCAGAGCATGTGTCAGGACATCTCAGAGTCAGTTCCAGCTGAGTGGCTCACGCCTCTCGAGCCAGTAGCACCCCGGTGGATGGGAGCCTTCACACGACTGGAGGTTCTCATTTCAGTCAGGGCTTGCTCACAGATTGTCCTAGCCCTGTTCTTCGAGCTTGAGGGTGGGGGACGATTACAGCGAGTTGCAGTAGAGGCCCCGCAGGTAGCAAAGTGTTGTTTCCAGAGGATCCGAGTTGTGGGCATCTGTGGGAGGACTTGCGTCATAGACCCTGACCCAGCAGCTCTTGAGACTGGACATTGGAGGCTATGGGCTTGGGAGTGTTGTCCACTGGCACGAGTACAGTGGGATCCTGGTGAGTGGCTATGGAGGGACCCCTTCTCTTCTGCAGACCGCCCAGGAGTCCCCTTCTTTCAGTACACTGTTCGGCTTGGACGTCATATACTTGCAGCACAGAGAGAGGCCCGCCCCGCTGCAACACGTCATTGGCAGGAGGAGGGCCTCACAGTTGAGTTCTTGGCAGCTTTTTGGCAGAGGCTGTGGGACTCCAGACAGCCGAGGCGCGTCACTTTGTTCCAGTGGCTGATTGCACACAGAGCCACAGCAGTAGGGAGCTGGCTTGTGCATAGTGGTTTCTCGGCCGCATGTGTAGCCTGTGACCAGTTGGTGGAGAGTCAGCGTCACTGTCTGTGGGACTGTCCCTCGGCCCACCAAGTGTGGCTACGTGTTCTTCGGCTGATGCCTGCCCTCTCCACGGCTCGACAGTACACCTGGGGGGCAACGGCTTGGTCCACCCTCACGGGCCCAACACTTCAGCTTGAGCTATCTTCCACCAGCATGATGATAGTGATACAGGGGGGGCGACCTACACTCCAGCCTGCTACAGAGCTTACTCCACAGGAGTGGTGCAGTGAGAGAGAGGAGTGTTGGGAGCTCATCAGCGGCCTAGCTCTCTGGTTCATCTGGCGGGCCCGCTGTTTCCGCATCTTTGAGGCTCGTCCTGTGCCACCAGCAGAGACTGTTCGTGACTTTTGTCTAGAGCTGATCCATACTCTCAGAGGACAGCTTGAGGGACTACAAGGCAGCTCCGACCGCATGCGAGAGCGCCGCGAGGCTTTTCTTCGACTCTGGCGCCCTGGGCCTTTCTACACCATAGTCTAGGGGGTGCTCAGATGGCACTACTGTCCACCTGTGTGGCTCTTCCCTCCTCCCATCTCTTGATTTAGCCTCATTGTATATATGTTGTTTTTTCATTGGGAGAGTCTCCCCATCATGCTTGTTGTAGCCCTCTCTCGCAGAGGTGGATGTAGCCCTATGGGCAGTTTTCATTAACTAATAGAAGGATCTATTTCTCGGAAAAAAAAAAAAAAGTAACGTCATTGCAGAGACTCTTCGCCGTGCGATGTGGATTGTGAGATCAAGGCTCTTGATGGAGATCTTGATTTTATGGTCCGGATTGAGCCAAGTGGCTCAATACCCTCGCCTTATTTGAAAAAAGGAGCTTTGGCTAACCAAGTAACAAGCATTCAAAGAAAGCTTTCAATTCAAGCATCCAAATCAAAGGACACTTTGTGAAGAGGAGCTTCACTCCAAGGGACGAGGAGCTTCACAAAATCACAGGAATCTCTCTCTCTCTCTCTCTCTCTCTCTCTCTCTCTCTCTCTCTCTCTCTCTCTCTCTCTGTGTGTGTGTGTGTGGTCTCATAGGTCACTTTGGCCTTTTGAAGACATTAATATAACATTTCATTTCTCTCTGCGGCCTTGGGAGGGTTGGAGAGGATGTGTGCACAAGTGCAATTTCAGGAATCACGAACAAAACTTTGGCTCTTTGATACTATGGTGGCTTCGGCTATGCTTTATGGGGTCCAGATTTGGGGACCATCTGTGGATCAGGATAATTGGAAGTCAATGGAGAGACCTTTGGTATCTATGATTTCCCGAATGATTAGAGCCAAGGCCTCCGTACCACACGCGATTACCCGAGCGGAACTAGCTGCCCCTCCGATAGAATTGAAGCTCTTACCAGATCAGTGTCCTTTATACATGGTTTGTGGGATACAAATAATTGCCGATATACTAGACTGGCCCTCAAATCCTCTCGACAATTAGCAATGAAAGGGGATACATCATGCTGGTATGCGCAACTGTCCTCGTGGTTTCATAGACACGGGTTCAATATGGAAAGATTACCCCCCTTCCAATACTCTCTTGAGGCTCCATCACTCGCAATTACAGGAACGGAGATTAATAAAATCATCCATCAGGATCTTATACAGTTGGATACTAAGAGGACATGGGTAGACCCTACACAAGAAATGGGCACGAAGATGGCCGACTACAAAGAAAACTTCCTACAGCTATCTGAAGATGGATTTTTGATTCGCCCGAGCTACATGGATACCCACCTGTCTCATGGTTTGAGATGTGCTATTGGTCAGATTCTTACATCCTCACACCAGCTGGAAATTGAATTTGGCAGATTTAGGAGAATCCCACTTGAGAGCAGAATTTGCAAGTTATGCGGAATGGAGCCGGAGACAGAATTACACTATATATACCATTGCACCGTATACTACCATTGCCTATTTAAAGAAGGCTTTGGACCTCTAGATAGAGTCATGCAATACCAAGATCAAAGATGCTTAGGCTTGTACCTACTGGAACTACATCGGCACAGGGATAATCTAATGAGATGACAAAGAGCACTACAGCCTCAGAGGCAGATCACAGATTTCTTCGGATCGAGAGAAGCAGGAGTGGAAGGAGAAGCAAGAGGCCATCAGCCAGCACAAAGGAGTACCCACATTCATACCAAAGGCACCCTCATTGACAGGGCGATTGAGCTTAGGAAATCGAGACGACCACGACCGAGACACTTCACCGGAGGAGACTACAACAAAGGATTAGAAGCATTCTAGCCAGACACCCAGAATGCTCCTAAGAAGTTTATTTAATACTTTGTATTTAGTTTTTCACATTTATTTTCACACTCACACTTTTCACACTTAGTACTTTAGTACTAAGGTACGCAGGCATTGTAACAGATTCACCACTTTTGTATCAGTTTGGTCTCATAGGTCATTCTGGCCTTTTGAAGACGTTAATATAACATTTCATTTCATCTCTCTCTCTCTCTCTCTCTCTCTCTCTCTCTCTCTCTCTCTCTTGCATTTGTCTTCAAAAGGCCAGAATGTCTTTCATTTGTTTCATTTGTCTTTCCGATAGACGGATGACATACACACCATGTACATTTGATTTGTCTCATAGGCCGATTTCGGCCTGACATAGACGTTAAAAATCTTTCTTTCTTTCTCTCTCTCTCTCTCTCTCTCTCTCTCTCTCTCTCTCTCTCTCTCTCTCTCTCTCTCTCGCAATAAAGCCTGAAATTTTGCAACCAAGCACAACCGCTTTTTGCAAATAAATATCATTTTTCTTAGTTGTGCACTTGTAAAGAGGTAGACACTGGCTAGGAGAGTCTCCTAAGCTAAGACCCCTATATTAGCACAATGGAAGAGAAAGGGCTTAGGAAATTTGACGGCAAGGGCTTTCACACTTGGCAAACCAAGTTAAAAGGCTACTTAATGAAAAAGCAGTTGTAGGGACTAGTCAAGCCAAGGCTCACTGATCCGACATCTACTGCTGGTGCACAAGTACTAGCACGAGCTATCATTGCACAAAATCAAGCCAAGGACAAGCAGGCGTTAGGAATCATAAGCACTGCACTACATGACAATTACGTACACTTTACTGATGATTGTGATAAATCATCAGCTGTATGGGAAGCACTGAAAAAAACTTTGGAGCTAGGAAAAAGAAGAGCAAAGTGAGCTTAAAGAAGGATCTATACAAATTAAAAATGGTACATAGCAAAGATATTGCAAGCTTGGTCAATCGCCTTAAAAGCATGACCACACAACTAGCTTATGTAAACAGTGCAGTACCAGAGGAGGACAAAATTACAGTTCTTCTAGCAGCCTTACCACCTAGCTTTGACCAGATCATGACCATCATTGAAGAAGGATCCGACACCAGATTTCCAAGTTGTAATCAACTCTTTAATGTTTGAAGAGAAGAAGCAAGGGAGGAATGCTACTTCAAGGGGAGAAGCTTTTGCAGTTAGCTCTAGTAACAAAATATTTCAAGTGTGGCAAAGAAGGGCACATAGTGAAGGAGTGTCTAGCATCGGAAACTTGCAGCATTTGCGGGAAGAAGGGTCACCTTCCTTCCAAGTGTTTCAAAAAGGACAGAGGAAGCACCAACAAAAATCCAAGGCCCAAAGTATATTTGGCAGAAGAATACAAAGATGAAGATGAAGAAGACGGCGGCAATAGCCTAATAGTCCACGACGACATTCTCTAGCTTTCGTTTTGGCATTTCCCCTTCAGTTGTATTTTGTTTGGAGATAGCTTGGACTAGCTTAGTCTTAGTTTTATACATTTGTTTGAGAGGAGGTGTTGAGTGTCTCTTGGATTAGAGATAGTTTGTCCCCTGGATTGGGGATGGGCTCCTGGATTGGAGATGTTCTTTTTTGCTCTTGGATTGGAGTGTGCCAGAGATGTAAGTTTCTTTTTAGTCCAAACCTCAAGGGGAGGATTGTAAATTGTGAGCTTTGTCCTAGAATATGAGTCAAGGAGAGAAGAGAAGGAATTATCCCACATGCAAGGTTGTAGAGCTACTTAAAGCTCATTTCATGAATGAATAAATCAATTCCATTTTTCATTACATCTCCCTTGTTTGTGGTGAGCTTGTGATGGCTTAGCAAATACTCAAGATCGTGTTTATGAGTCCAAGTTTATTGATCTTGAAACCTAATTCGCTTAAGTGATGATCTAGCCAACACACACTCACTTGTGTGCAACATGTTTCTCTTTCATCCACCCTAGCTAGCACGATCGCATTCCCATCATAAACTAGCTAGCTTCTCGACCATGTACGCTTAACGGAGTGAGACTTAAGGTGGTGAAGTCCCACCAACAAGCGTGCCAAACATGAGAGCACTTATAGCAGGAAAATTTTATCGTGCTCTCTATTGTGGGTGCTCCTCAGTGTAATGTGCAAGAAACCTCACTCCATGTAGCGGAGATAATGTGTCATGCCCTCTATAGTGGGTGCTTCTCAGTGCAATGTGCGTGAGATCTCACTCCATAGAATGCAAACACAAATGATAATGAACAACAGAGCAACAACAGTACGACTCAGCAGAACCTGAACATGAACAACATGAACATCGACAAACTCAAAGAAACCAATACAGACTCTGGCATGGCAACTCACTCAGCTCCAACCCAGATCTCATAGGTACAATGGGGGTGTCGAGGCTGAATTGTGCAGGGATGGTGCAGATGTGCTATGTACAACTCAAGATGATAGACTCTAGAGGGCTGACCACACAAAAGTAGATCATCCCATAAAACCCAAACAGCTACGGATATATACAACCATAAAGAGCCACCAACGGCTCACAAATATCTAATCCAGCTAAGACTATCTCAAAACTGTGGTTGTGGTAGTCGGACCCCGTGCCCGCTAGAGCACCCGTATGCCAACCACGTGTCACAACCCAGAGTCTAGTGTGGACTGAGCCCAACTGCAACTAATTGTCTGTCCAGTGCTTGCGACACTGTAGCCCTGCTATACAGGTGTCCTGCCACAAACCACTCATCGTGCCGGTGAGAGTAACACTATGATGCGAAGAGAACAGAGAATATAGGAGAAGAGGCAACTGCAGACACTGCAGATAGTCACTGTGGTAGGAGTGAAAATGGAAGAAGTAGGGAGAGGAACACACGCTGTACAAGCCACAGCTGAAACATGCATAGTGTGATCCTAAACACCCGAGCATACCCCAGAACAAGTAGCGGGAGTATACAAGGGGTGCCATATGGGGTGCTTCACCCGAAGCTGCTGGCTTTCAGATATTGGTAGCGATGTTAGAGATTCTATTGTGTCCTTCACCACTCAGCCCTCTTCTTCTTCTTCTTCTGAAGTAAACTTGTTGTATGGGCAATAGATTTACCTTTTGCTTTGGAGTGCGTAATCTGCATCTCGACATCCACATCCACAGGGCTTACATGTATGTTAATAACCCAAGCCAACATAGGAGCTGCAAAGCACTGAAAGCTAGACTGTATCAACTGTACTTGTGCTCGAAACCTCTTAGCCCGGGATTGTAAAGATGTGTAAAGAATTTGATGGAAACCACACGGAATAGTGTGGATTAGGCAATAGAGGCCGTCACAATGAGAGAACAACGTAGGTACATCGCATCTGTCCTTACTTTAGCATCTCTGACAGGAAAGTAGTACTTGAATATAGCCAAAAGCTTTTTATTCCTTGCATAGTCGGGGTGATCAATACTCAGTAGTTCCTAACATGCCTGAATGGTCGCATCTTTGGAAAGTTGCAAGTTCTAGTGGCTGTTTTTACTGAGGGAAAGTTTGTCATCCGCAAGGCATGACCAATGCGTGTAGCTGTAAGTGTGTGACCGCGTACCTTGGGGAAAAGCTTTAGAACCTTATGGACCATATCCACAGGAACATTCTTAGGTAGATCTGCATCCACCTAAGCTGTAAGACCTAGCGTTTGTAGTTGATCTCTGGATAGAACTTGCCCAAGTGATGGATGAGGCGGCTGTAGGTGAAAATTCAATTTGGTGTGACTTTTTGATGTCTCAGGCCTCCTGATCCGATGGCTGAGCACATGAGTGTTAGTCCTCTTTTTATTTTTAGGACGTTCATTCTGATCACTAGAAGGGTCCAACTCCGACTACGACTCCAAGGACTCTGTAGATGCTTTGCAACTGTCATCACCGGCATCGCTTGAAGACATATCTGTCAGGCCATGGCTGGTGTGTTCTGCACCTTCCTCAACAGAACTTTCAGATCTATCAGACAAAGGCCTCTAGTGCAAGGTCCTTTAGGCTTTTACGCACCTACTTGCTTCTTCCAGCCATAGGCAGTAGGGAGTCTCTGTATTCTCAAGTGTTGGTCTAGTCACTACCAACGCGAACAAGCGTACAGTCACAGTAGATGAAATTTGACAAAAGCATACATCGACATATCTGATACATCAACATATGTTGTACTGTATCCTTGGAAGCATTTCCGCAAAGCAAAACTTTTCACAAGAGCATACATAGCTGAACGAGATTCTCTTATGCAGTACGCAGGTCAATTTGTCTCAATTTGTCCCTGTAGAGGAAGCTGGTCACTACCAATGTGTTGTGTGTGACGAAAGACTGATATTGACAGTGACGATCCACAGGTTTCTGACTAGCAACATGGGAACGTATTGCAAGTGAGGCTAGGGAAGGTGCGAGGTGTAGATAGGGTGAACGGTGGGTAGGGTCGATGGCGGTTTTCTATGCCGAAAAGGGTAGAGAGGCAAGGGGGTTGGGTTGGGCTGGGCCGAAAAGGGAAGAGAGGGTTGAGGGGAGAGTAGGTTGGGGTCGAGGAGGGTTAGGTAGGGGCGATGCCAAGAGGATAGGGGCAAGGGCTAGAGGGACGAAGGAGGTCTGTTGAGGGGCGAGACCAACAGGGTAGGGACGAGCGTGGGTGGTGAGGGGCGAGAGGATGAGGGTAGGGACGAGAGAGAGTAGGGAGGGGCGAGGGGGACAGGGTAGGGGCGAGGGGGACAGGGTAGGGGCGAGGGTTGAGGGTAGGGTAGGGGCGAAGGTTGAGGGTAGAGGCGAGAGGGGCAGGTTATGGGCGAGAGAGAGGGTAGGGAGGGGCAAGGGAAACTATAAAGGGCTAGAGGTTGAGGGTAAGTAGTGGAGAGGGATTCTGCAACTGGAGACTCGGACTGTGAAAATCATGAAGTAGAAGGTTGCAATATTAAAAAAAAATTCAGCTCCAATAGATGTGAGTTACACACAAACTCTACAAACTGTAGAAGAACCCTGCCTATTTCGGGTTGAAGTGCTTTTGAAAATCATTCAATAAGAAGGAAAGGAAATATAGGGGAAGAGATGGTCTTGAATACGCAATTAGGAAAAGAAGAGTAATACAACAACTTGGCAAACTCCAATTAAATATTCAATTGAACAGATCGAGACCTCATTGTACTCAATAAAGGGATTGATGCCACTAACCAAATAGAAATGGTTTAATGAAAGAATCCACTTTATTCATTCAACATAGCAGGATTTCATTGAAAAAACTTGGGGAACAGAAGAAGATACAGGCTAGAAGAACAGTGTGTAAGAGTGAATGACCAAGATGAAGGTGAAGAAAGATTGTGATAAGGCAAATGATAGAAGTGAGCAGGATGGTAGAGAGCGCAAGGAGTAGGCACACTCGTGACCTGCAGGTTAAAATACTAGTTTGAGAGACCACAACTTCTGGCCTATGGTGAAGGGTAGTAGCATTTAATCCTGGAGCCATTTACCAACAGCAAAGAAACTTCTTCCAGAGTCACTAACTGTATTGTCCCCTGTGGTAGAATCTCCTGTACTATGAATGGTCCTTGCCAAGCTGGGACCAGCTTCTTTGCTTTTTTTTCTGATATTGAGCCTGATACAGTAGTGCCACTGAGCCTTGCATAATTTTTGTCTTTTGGAGATGGCGATCATGCCATGCCTTGCGACGAAGTCGCTCTACTTCAAGATCCTGAGAAGCCAAACTGCGGCTTTCTTCCAATAGGGCGAGATGAGAGATAGAGGCAGACCCCAAACCCCCATTGGCACACAGACTGCCTACTCATCGAGATCCTGAGTTGAATTCGAAAGGTGCTATTGCTTCCAAACTGAAGGCTAACTGAAATGGGGTGTGATTGGTTGTGGCTTTGAAGGAAGTGCGGTTATGCCCAAAGGGTGTCGTGGATAGCTTGAGCGCAAGACGCCGGATGGAGATGACATGCTTTCCAGAGAAGGGCTATCAGAACCTTGTTGGTGCTCTCGGCCTTTGCTCTAGGGTAATAGGAACAAGAATTACGATGAAAAATCTTGTAGTTAGCGAGCAAGGTTGAAATCATTTCATTAACAAAGTGACTGTCCCTATCACTGGTGATCTCCAATGGACATCCAAACGTGCACAAAAAATTTTCATATAGAAACTTGGCTATAGTTATCGCGAGTACCTCTTCCCACTTGGTTGCATAATCTATAGCCACCAGCAGATACTTCTGGTTACCTGGTTGGGCCGGGGAAGCAATTGGATCCCACAAAATCCATGCCCCATCTCTCAAAGGGCAGCCATGCCATAGAGACCTGCAAAGGACAAGTGGACTGCTTGCTTGGTTTAGGTCCACAACGCTGACACACATTACTGACTTTCACATAGGCGATTTCATCCCGAAAAACATAGGGCCTCCATAGACCACTTTGTAGAATCTTCTGGGCAGTGATATGACCACCATATTATATGCTCAATTTCATGAGGGGAGACACACCGCCTTAGAACACCATCTGGTCCTGACTTGTAGAGCTGGCCTCCAATCAGAGTGAATGGCCTAGACTTTAACAACAATCTTCTCTTCTGCAGTGGAGATGCATTCTCTTGGTACAGGCTAGTAGATAGCAAATGCAAGACATCACGGTACCATTCCGGAGTGGTATCCACCTTAAAGAAATTGCTATCGGGAAAGTCATCCTCAACCCGAGTTTGGATGCAAGATAGGTGGTCAGTCATGACATGATGTTTTCCGGGTTGTAGTACCACTTCGAAATCAAACTCTTGAGATAAGAGTAGACACCGCCATACTCGACCTGCAACTTGCGGCTTATTAAGCAGATAGCAGAGGGCATGGTGATCAGTAATAATAGTGAAGTGGACCCCTAATAAATAATGGCAAATTTTTTGTAGAGCATACACGATAGCAAACCTTCCCTTTCTGTGGTGCTATAGTTCCGCTCTGCTTTGGTGAGCAATTGACTTGCATAGTGAATAGGGCGATCCAGGTTGAACTCTTTACTAGGCTGAGTCATGTAATTTGGATGGCCATAGGGGGAAACCATATTGGATGTTGGTGCTAGCTCTTGTTGGAGAGAAGGACCGAGACTTTGTTGTATTTGCCGCAATCCCTTCATATAGTAGCAATCCTAGTCTTCATGTCCAGACTTTTCCCAGAAGTGTCAATAAGCACGAAGGGGACAATCTTGTGGAGGGTGTCGTGGAAAGCCGCATGAGCTGCACCATACCATAGCCTTAGTCTCCTATTGAGAGCTAAGCTCTTCTAGCTCCCTCTTGATTTGATCCAAAGCCTCATGATTTGGGGGCTTCTCCTGTCTAAGAGAGGTAGCAGCCACAACAAACTCCTCTAGGCTGGCGTCAGGTCGGAGATTCTCTTTGAGTTTTTGCTGAGAAGTCTTTGGAAGAGCCTTCTCTAGCCATTTCTTCACCATAAACTCACCTGGTTGGTGAGGAAGCTTGGCGATCCGAGACTTTTTTCGGGTCATGAGTTCTGCAAAAGTCTCTTTGGGCTGAAGCATCAGGTTGGCCAACTCATCGAGAACCTTTTCTTGGAAGTCGCCTAGTCTGAAAGCTTCACAAAATTGTTGTCTTAATGTGGCCCAAGTAGTAAAGTGGTTCTCTGCAAACTGACTGTACCACTTGTCTGCTAATCCATCCAAGGTAGATAGGAAGAGTACTAAGTAGGCATCTTCTCGGTTGAGGCCACGACCTCTCCAGAGAGAAACAAACCTCCGGGCATGGTCGTCAGCATCCTCTGTGGAGAGACCCTTGACAGTCGGAAACTTAATGTTCACCTTAGCTAGAACGCTTGTGAGCTCCTCCATGGCTGTCTGTGTAGGAGCTTGTTGCATTGGAGCTTGCTGTAACACAGTGGATGAGAAGTTTATTGATGGGGGTGACTGGGGAGGTGTAGAACTGGTTGATGGGGAAGGTAGGGGTAATGGGGCTGGTGGACTTCTGCTTGGCATGAAGGGTTGACGCTTCCCGTAGTAGTACTTCAAAGGATTTAGTAGTGGCCTTTGTCGCTCTTTTGACTGACTTGTATGTGTCATGCAATAACCAAAAGCCCACCCAAGCGTTGGGCACGAAGACCTTTAAGTTATTGCACACTGGTCCAGACTCCACTAGACCAGGGCGAGTGACTAGACCTCCGTGCTAAACTTGGACGAGAGAGGACTAGACCCAGCCCAGAGACTCTAGACCAGGACGAGAGACTAGACCAGTAGGTCTAGACGAACAGGTCGAGGGAAAACTTGTCATATTAATCAATATCTAATTCTCATGAATGATTTTCTCATGTTAAACTGATCATTTAATATGGGGAAGTACCAGGGGAGAAAAAACTAGAATATTGGTTAAGCTAGTAGACCAACCACAGTAGGGATCCAAAGGAAGGAAAATAGGGATCCAAAGAGGGGGCCATCTGTAAAAGAGCAATGTGCAACAATGGGCTTAAAAGACACTAAAGTTCAGCCCATTAAGACTTCCAAAATGCTAAGGTTCCAAAATTCAAAGGTTGTGTCCAAAGGTCAAACATTAGGAGAATTAGATGCTTTGTGTGTGTCCCAAGAGTCTTTATCAATCCCTACATAGGAGGGGGCGAACCTTGCAAGTAGGGGATGAGAGAGAAAATCACACATACACAATCTCCCTCTACACAAAGGGAATGAGGGACACATGTCAGCTCCCTAGCCCAGATGCCCACAAGGTGTACCCAATTCTTATTGGATGGCCTTGGAGGTGGACCAATGAGAATTAAGCTAGAGTAAATCTAGTTTAATTAATTTAAAAACACTTAATAAAAGAACCAATAAGAATTAAGCTCTCTAGAAGACTATTGGACAGTCTCCCAAGGGGTCCAATGAGCATTCAACAGCCCAATGGCTTGCCTGATTCCTATTGGCTAGGAGACAAAGGGGTCCAATGAGAGTTTAGTTGCATTTATTAATTACCTAAAGCTCTCACAAAAGTGGAAAGGGGGACACATGTCAGAAGGCTATCACTTATGCTGCTTATTTCCTATTGGCTAAGCCTGGGGAGGTCCAATGAGGTGCTAGCAAGAGCAATTAGCAAGGGGGGTCGACCAAGAGAGAGAGGGGGCTGAATTTTACAAGGCATTCTCACTTACACTAGCTCATGTGTGAAGCAAAGAAGACTCTCTCTCCTTCTCAAGCTTTAATGGAAAGCTTACCACCTACTCCAAGCTTGTGAGAAGGGATGCCTACACTAACAACTCTTGGCTTTGTGATGCAAATCTAACCAAGAGCCAAGCTTCAATGCATGCTCATCTCCTCTACCATGCTAATTACTAAGCTAAGCTATGCTAATATGAGTGATTATGTGAGAAGATGTACATCTTTCTCATAAGAATACTCCTTCCTCTCAACCTACTCTCATACCCCGCTAGCTCTCACCATCTTCGAAGGTGTGTGAGTTCTTGGGTCTGAGACTGTGAGGGAATTGATGTTGTGTTTGATAAGTGTTTTGCTTAGTGCATGAAGTTTCCATCTTCATTGCACTAGCTAGTATTGAAGGAACACAAAGAATTGTATTGTAAAATGTCTCTCTTCATGGGAGAAACCATAATACAAAGCCTTTTGGAGGGGGGACCGGCTCCATGCAAATCCAGTACTCAACTGTTGTCAATTGCTTAATTTCTCTCTCTTTTGAAGTATTGTTCATGCTATCTAACTAGGTGTTATACTTTTTGTTGCTCTCTCCACCCTAGCACTCTTGTTAATCTCATTAGGAATCTATTCTAATGAAATGCTCACTATGTTCATGCTATTTTCTGCTACACACAAGTTACTAGACCATTAAATGTTACATTGGTATCAGAGCACAAGGTTTCTCTTTTCTTGCTCAAGACGGGAGGTCCTCAAGCTAGCTATAAATGGTTGGTACTATTAATTGCATGTAAGTAGAATAGGGATTTTTCAGCCTTGCAGTGTGCATGCGTTTGTGCAGTTAAGGGGGCATCACTGTCGAGAGCTATGGTCTTAATAGTGGAGTCCTACGGGGCTTGCCTACGGCTTAACCACTATTGAGCTATTAGAAGCTTGACAGGAGCCGGTGTTGTTTTGGTGTTGAACGACCCTCTCTTCTATTCCTTGCAATTAATGGTATTCGAGCCACGGGTACAGTAGCTTGAGTGGTTTTTCTAAAGGGGTAAAGAGGAGTAGTAACTAGGGATTGAAGTACCAAAGTACACCTAAAAAGTTTACTCCTAAAAGTTGTTAGAATGGCTGACAATAGTAAAGAGAGTGAAATTAATGTTGATAACTTTGATTTTGCTAATGAGCAAGCTACTAATGATGCCCCGATGCTTGTTAACTATCTTGTTTCTAGGCTTCAACAAGCCATGGGTAATCCATCCCTCCAAAGTGAAGTGCAACGGCAGCTTCGTGCTCATGGGATTCTCCTTGATTTTGCTAATGAGCAAGCTACTAATGATGCCCCGATGCTTGTTAACTATCTTGTTTCTAGGCTTCAACAAGCCATGGGCAATCCATCCTTCCAAAGTGAAGTGCAACGGCAGCTTCGTGCTCATGGGATTCTCCAAGCTCCCCATCATGATGAGAGATCACATAGGAGGCCTGCTTACGAGACTTCCAAAAGAGGTCTCTCTCCGATTCGGGAAGAAGACGAGGATCCCTATCAAGGGCTCAGAAATTTGCTCCTTGATGACGCATCTCCTTCTCAAAGGAGAACTCAAGAGATTCCACCGAAGAACGAGAAAGAAGTGAGTCTCCCGCCACCTCGACGGAGATGGCTCCACGAAGACGACGGGCTAAACGCTCTCCATCACCTCCAAAACGGAGAAGACCATCGCATACTTCTCCACACCATACTTCAAAGAGGGATGACTAAAAGCAAGAGAAGAAAAAGGCGAGAAATAGGAAACCCTCTTCTCCATCTTCTTCATCCTCTTCCTCTTATGAAAGTGATGGTGAAGACAACGAAGATCAAGGCAAGAAAAAGGCGAGAAAGAGGTCACCCTCTTCTCCATCATAAAGAAGAGTCCATAGGAAATCCTATGCCGCGTGGAAAAGGTCATCCAAGCTCAAGAAGTTCAAAGAGGGAGGGAAGAGCATCTCTTTTCTTACCTACGACGGCACTTATGGTGCTACGGACAAAGTCTTGGCCTTTATCCAACAATTCGATGCGGCGTTTGGAGATGAGGGCTTCACGGAGTCCTCTAAGCTACGCCATGTAGCTATGCACTTTCAAAAGTCCGCCAGGCAATGGTGGTCTAGCCTACGGGCCAACGATGAAGCTCCACGAACATGGAAAGCTTTAAGAGCTTTCATTATGAAGCAGGTTTTGGTCACCGATGCCAAAGACAAAGTACTCACCGAATGGGGAAGCTTAAAGCTCTCTCCTTACGAATCCATTCACAAATATGTAGACAAGTTTTGGGACCTACAACAACCTAAAGCCACTGTCTTCAAAAAGTTCGATTTTGGAGAGCAAAAGCAACAATTTTGTGCGGGCTTAACTGAAGAAATGGCGGAGCATGTCAACTCCCAAAGGCCACGCACCATATCCGCGGTTATACACCATACTATGGTGGCCTCTCGAATCAATTTCCAAACGGGGAGCTAAAAGAAATTCTAAGCCCACGGAAAACAAGGGTTCCAATGAGCCCAAGGGGAAGGACAATGTCCAAAAGTATCCTAAGGGCAACTCCAACAAAGCTAAAGAGATGGGAGTTTATAAATGCAAAAATAAACTCTCTACTGAAGAGCTTGAGCATTATCGCAAGGATAACCGTTGTTTCAAGTGCGGCGAGCAAGGGCATGCGTACCGCGCTTGTCCCCAAAAGAACACCCGCCGTGAACCTCCTAGAGCTACCTTGGTCGAAATCCAAGAGGAGGAAATTCACCATAAAGGATCTCCTCTATGCCATGCTTGGGGAAAGTTAAGAGAACATGATGCTTTTATTCTCTTTGACCCTGGTTCTACTCACAATTTTATCTCTATAGAGTTGGCCACCAAGCTAGACATACAAGCCTACGAGATGGGAGATGTCCTACCCGCAGACGGTGCTCTCAAGGGGCAAGAAGCTTCAGTCACTCCCTTAATCGGGAAATTGAGGCTCCATGTCCAAATCTATGTGGACAAAGAGGACTTCTTTATCTCTCCTCTCAAGCATGAGGATGTAATCCTAGGGGCACCATGGTTTGATCGCATGGCAGCCAATATTAAATTCCCTGAAAGGAGAATCTCCTTTAAGTTCAGGGAAAAAGATATGTATATAGATGCTAAGGAAATGGGTAACACTATACCCATTGTACATACACAAGCTTTCAACAAGTCAATAAAGAGCTCTATTTCCGTGTACATGATTTTTGTTAAAGATTCTCAAAATGAACCGAATGTTTTAGCAAAAGAAAATATACATAATCATTAGAGTTATCCAATTTTCTCAAGGGGTTTCAGGATGTCTTTATTGACGACATCCCTTGTGAGCTACCTCCTAAACGAGGTAATGATGACCATGCAATTGAACTTCTTCCAGGAAGTTCACTGCCTAACAAATCTCCTTAGAGAGTTTCTCAAGTTCAACAAGAGGAGATTATTCGACAAGTGCATGAGTTAGTTGAGAAGGGCATGGTTAGGCCTAGCTCATCTCCATTTTGTTCTCCTGTGCTATTAGTGCAAAAGAAAGACTGTACATAACGTATGTGTGTCGACTATAGAGCACTAAATAGGATCACTATCAAGAATAGGTTTCCCGTTCCACGGGTAGAAGACCTATTTGATAAGCTACAAGGGTCCACCTACTTCAGTAGGATTGACCTAAAAAGTGGCCATCATCAAATAAGGATAGTTGATAAAGACATTGTAAAGACTGCATTTCGCACTACGTTTGGTCTTTACGAATACATTGTCATGCCTTTTAGCTTGACCAATGCACCAACCACATTCAACTGCTTGATGCAAAAGCTATTCAGGCTTCATCGAACCTTTACTGGAGTGTTCTTTGATGATATCATCATCTACTCTAATTCATTAGACGAACACAAGCAACACCTCCAGGTAATATTTCAAGTTCCAAGAGAGAATAAACTTTATGTTAATCGAAAGAAAAGTAAATTTTTCTTACAAGAGATTCAGTATTTAGGTCACATTATCTCTCAAGATGGCATCCAAATGGATCCATCAAAGTTAGAAGTAATAAAAGGATGGCCTAAACCAAGGAATCTTCATGAATTAAGAAGCTTTATAGGTATGTGTGCATACTATAGACGCTTCATAGAAAAGTTCTCACTAATAGCAAGACCATTACATGACCTAACAAGGAAAAACGTTAGGTACATATGGTCTGCCAAGGAGAACAATGCTTTCGAAAAGCTTAAAGAAAAGCTTATCTCTCAACTCGTGCTTACATTACCAGATCTCTCAAAACCATTTGAGGTCCAATGTGATGCTTGTGGTGATTGCCTTGGAGCTGTTTTGCTTCAAGAAGGGCATGCCATAGGCTATGAAAGTTGAAGGCTCGACCCTGTTGAGCAAGCTCTAGGAATATATGAAAATGAACTCCTCGTAGTTCTACATGCCTTAGACTCATGGAAGCACTATTTATTGGGGACTCCTTTCATTCTGCGAACGGTTAAGTACTTCATGACGCAGACCAAGCTCTCCGACAAACAAATGAGGTGGGCAAACTTTCTTTTGCAATTTCATTTTCATATTGCTCACATTGCTGGCAAGCATAATCAAGTAGCCGATGCACTCTCAAGACGGCCGAGAGTGAATGCGGTTTCCATAGCAATTCACAATGATCTATCTTCTATGATAGATGAGTATGCTATTGATCCCGATTTTAGAGATTTGATTTCAGCCCTTGCACTAGGGAAGAAAGAGAAACCATTTACTTTACAAAATGGTATCTTCTCTACGGCAATAGACTATGCGTTACTAGCTCACTACGTGAGAAAGTAATGTATGAATCTCATGCTCCTCCTTATGCGGGGCATAGAGGGATTCAGTCTACCCTAAAGGGGATTGAAACAGATTTCTATTGGTCTACCATGAAAGCAAACATACAAGAGTATGTTTCTAAATGTGTGGTATGCCAAAAGACGAAGTTTGATAGAGGGAAGCAACCTGGATTGCTTCAACCTTTGCCAATCCCTAATTCACCATGGGAGAGCAGATTTTATCTTTGGATTGCCTATGTCTATCCATGGGAATATGGGAATATGGACGATAGTAGACAGGTTCAGTACACAAGCTCATTTTATACCTGTCAAAAAGACTATCAAAGCCCATCAAATGGCAACCCTCTTCATTTCACAAATCTTCAAGTACCTTGGCTTACCAATGTCCATAGTGTCGGATAGAGATCCTAGAATGACTAGTAATTTCTGGAAGGGTCTCTTTGAGAATTTAGGAACAAGGCTAAACGTGTCTTCGTCCTATCACTCGCAAACGGATGGCCAAAATGAAATAGCTAACCTAACAATTCTCGATCTACTAAAAGCCTATGTAACAGAAGTAGATCAAAGATCCCGATGGGAGAAGTACTTAAGTATGCCTACACACTGTACATACTTCCACGGGAAAAGCATCTTTTGACGTAATTGAGGGAAGATCAAAAAGTCCCTTGCTACTTAAGGTACACGAGAAGATCTTCGCTGCAGATGAGTATAGCCAAGACCACAAGAATCTTTCCAAAAGATTAAGGATGCTATCTCTATCTCACAGCAAAGGCAAAAGGCTACTGCTGACAAGCACATAAGAGCTCAAGCCTTTAAAGAAAATGATTGGGTCTTACTCAAATTTCCCAAGGCTCGATTAAGGCACACGACGGGCAAGAATCCTACGGGACACCAAAAGTACTATACTAAGTTAGCAAAAAGGTACTATGGTCTCTTCCAAATTCTTAGGCCAATCAATGAGATGACCTATCAACTCAAGTTGCCCAACCATTGGCTCATACACAATGCTTTCCATGTGAGCCTATTAAAGCCTTACAAAGGAGAGCCACCTCAAGAACCAACTATTGAAGACCCACCGGAGATCGCGGACCAAGAAGAGGTGCTCCAGCCAGAGTTCATTCTCCGACATGAAGACAAGGTACTAAGAGGAGGTAAGACTATCCAACGATATCTTATTAAGACTAAGAATTATCCTTTTGAAGATGCTAGATGGATGCAAGGCATACAATTAAGGGATAACCTAAACCTTGTCAATGCTTACAATGCTTCCCTAGAGTAAGCAAATGTACAAATGATAAAAATGAACAAAGTTTCTGTCTTATAAGACTTTCTTTTTCTTTATTGTGCACAAAAATAAAGTAGTATGCATGCTTAGGTCAAATTTGCGGAGACGACGTCTCCCAAACACCAAGTAGAGCTTGTCACTCTACTATGGAAGATTGATAGGACTAATGTGCAGACATGCTTGCGGCAGCTTAGGCTCTCAAGCGCCAAATGGACTAGTCATCCATTCTGGAACCATGTCGTAGGGTAACATAGGGATCCTCTACCCGCTAAGAAAAGGACTAATGAATATGCTTTATCTTCTCTACCCCATAGTCGAGGACGACTATGATTTTAAGAGAGAGGTAATGTTGAGGCAAGCTTTTTCATGCATGGGAACCCCCCCATATATCTTTGCCCTTTTACCAAAATATTTCCTATTATATAAGTTACTTTTTATTTTTCTTCCCTTTTTCACAAACGTTTTAGCCTTTATTAAATAAATAAGACTTATGGTAATCAATCACGATGTAGCATAAATAAGTAAGCTTTCTTTGTTGATCTCTCTTTTGACCTTAAATATTAAATATATATATTCTAAATTACATTATATATTTTAATATTTTCTAATATATTTTTCATGTATATATATTATTCCACCCTACCAAATATTTTATTCACTAGTTTTCATTTTCAAACCTCAACTCCACTTTCAAATTTCAATAATATCTCCATCTAGATGATTGCCAATCTTTTCAAAACTCTAGGTCATGTTTTCATACACATGAAGGAGCTTACACTTAAAGGCAAGAGAGAAGTCCACTCAAGGGGGACCACCAAAAGACCTTTGCAGCCACAAATAATACATTATTTGGCTAAATTTTTTAAGTAGAGAAGAATCCCGAATCTGAAGAAGTGTTCAACATGAAAGATGTAGCTCGTGATCTCAACTTTTAGCTCAATTTTTTTCAAAATTTTTGGAGTTATGAACGCAGAGCTATGATTTTTGTGGTGGACCCAAGTTTTCTCTTGTAATGGTGACACAGGCCACCCCCAATTTTCTTCCCTCTAGAATGGCTATGGTTCTACAAGTCTTCAAGCATGATTACAAGAGACAAAGCTCTTTTAATGAGGTCTTGCAAAGTCTAGAGTGATTCTATCACCATTTTTGGAGGATCCATCCTCATCAACAACTATCCACCTTCGACAACCTCTCTTATAAATTTCTTACCTCTCTCTTCTCTCCCTAATAAGATTATATCTAGCCAAAGCTAGACTATTGTAAATATCTCCTATCCTCTACATCCTACCCACATTCTCTCTTCTTCTCTCTCTATTGACTCTGGTATTTTAAATAATGAGGAGACAAGATGGGAGTCAGAGTCACATGCACCCCATTTTCCTAGTCACCAGACTAGGACACTCACCTCAATTAGAAATATTCCTTCCCTCTATAAGGAGGCCATGAGAGCTCACTAGGGGGGGAATACACATACACACCTATCCATACACACCCTTGTCCTACGTGCTTGTAGCATGAACCCTAATCACACAATCACAACACCATCACCATGCACAAAAAATGAGCACCATACCTCCACACCACTTGTAATTAAGGATTGAAGGCACAATTTTGTTTTGTTTTCGGAGTCGGGCGAGGCAAGTCCGGCCGCTCCCCTTATCCACCATAAAAAGTGAACAAGAAGAACGACCAGGACTATGCCCCGAGAAACCGAAGGCAGACACTTTTGTCACTAGTTTCCTCTGGACTCGGAAGATCAGAATTATCTACACTCTTAGGGCGATGACTTTTCCCTTGAGAGACCCATTTCAGTGGGCGTGTGAATTGAAGGATTGAAGGCACAATTTCAAGAAGAAGAAGAGTGGACACACTCATGATATTCCTCGCCATCAACTCCCATCTCTCCATTATGCCTCCTACAATCTTGTTCCCTTCTCATCTTCTTGCCATACACTACCTATTGTATTCATCTTTTGCAAGAAATCAACACACTCCATCTTGGTTCCATACCTTGTGTCGCTTTGGATACATCTCATTGTGAGTATGGTATATGCTTGTTCCTTGCTATTTTTTTCTGCTTATGTTAAGGTGTGCAGATTCGCCACCATACACACATACTCTCTCTCCCTCTCATATTCCTATCATCTTGCTACTTCCATCTTGAGGTGTGTGGATTCGCCACCTCTTGTATGAGAAGTAAGCATACTTGCATGTTTCCCCGACTTCATTGTCTTCCTTGCTACATGCACGAGTAGCGAGCCCATTCTCACTCACTCACCACTCCTCTCACCTTATTCTCCGACCACCCCATTCCACATTTGGGCGTGGATCTTGAAATTGTTTTCCATGGCATGCTTCATTGTGTATATGTATGCATCCTAGCCGCATATCTTGCTTAGGTGGTGCCCCTATTGTGTATCCCCCATGATGAGGCCATTGTGCATAGTTTTGGTGTAGAAGCCACCGGGTCTATTTTTCACTTCCGCCTCTCATTTGGTGCCCCCACGGAGGAGGGCTCTTGAAACCTTCAGTTTACAAGGCTGACATGTTTACTTCTCTTCATGGACGAATGGCTTCTTGAATTCTCTAATTGGACCACTGAAGAGGAGGAGCTTCAAGAAGGTTTGACTCAAGTCATCATGACACTCTTGCCAGGGTGTTGTATTGTTAGCATAGAAGAGGTGGTAAGACCCTCTTTCCCTACTCAAATTGTTTACATTTCTCATCATCCCCGCAAGCGTAAAAGCAAGCCACAAGCTGCATCATGCTCACATTGTAGCCAAAAACTGCACCTTCGACATGAGTGCAACCCAAAGTGAAGAAAAGGCCATCATTTTCTCCATCGACATCCGCACAGGCGTTCTCACATCAGTAGGCTTTCAAGTAGCACAAGGCTTCTCTTCATCTACGTCCACATCTTTGCCACCTATTCCACCTACGCCCACAACAAGCCTTCACAACTTGAGGAAGCTACTACGAACGCGTGGTCCCTCCCTCTCCCTTGCACCAAAAGATTCAAGGGTTTTCCAGCGCCGACAATCATCCCGTCTCCAAAACAAAAAGGTAAATCCTCCAAAGTCTTTCTATACCTCACTCTTATCTCATGAGCCAGGAACTAGAAACAGCAGCATGGATTCTACGTCATCTACCGAGTGAAGTGGCGGAGCTTGTTATCGACAAGGTCTTTGACACTGGTTTTGCTTGGCGGAAAGACAAGACCCTCCACCTTCAAGGGGTGTTGCTTGTGAATCAAGGCTATGATGACGACTTTACAGCTTTTTATGTATCCATCTAACTTGGATTAATACAAGTGGTAAGACTCACCACCTACCTCATCACACCTGTGTATACACTAGATGGCACTCTATCTTGCAGGAAAGTGAAGTTGCTCAAAGAGAGAGAGTTCAAGCTTTTCCAAGAGCTTGCTAGAGGGGCAGTCCTAGAGCTAGAAGACAAAGACAACCTTGTCCTGTGGTACTATAAATTTGACCTCGACTACCAAGAGCTCTACACCTCCGACTATAACCTACCACCACGAAGGAGAGAGCCTTTCCAAATTATCATGTGATGGACCCAGTGGATCAGCCTTTTGCAAGGAACCAAACTTATGCACCACGACAGATTCAATCAATCAAAGTAATCTTGGACCGCAAGATGTTTTATCAGCAGATCATTACAACCATGTTTGGTAGAGAACGACTGCAAGAGATAAACACCTCTTCTCTACCCTTTATCCTCCCTATGATTAATCATGAAGTATCTTTTGATGTAGTTATTTTCATCCTTGTATAGTATGTTTTCCATCTACCGAGCACCCATGTATTGAATCTCTATTTATTAAAAAAAAAAAAAGATTTCTAAGACGAGTTAATTTTCTCTCTCACACAATGGCAAGTGTAGCATTTCCAACCGTTACTGGTAAGGTGGGTGAGAATGCTGCAAACTTTCTAGACAACTTGGAAATAGCATGTGTCATCTCTGCGAGAGATGATGATGCTTCGCGCTTACGCATCTTCCCACTTCTAATGAAAGTGGAGGCAAGATCATGGTACAATGCCTTGGCACAAGCAACCAAGGAACGGTGGGACTTATTAAGAGCAACCTTTGTCAAGCGTTTTGGAGAGGGCACAACATCAGAGAAGCTATGGCAATTGTTGACAGAATTGAAGCAGGACAGTATGCTAGAATACGCATCATATGAGTCAAAGTTTGTAGATTTATGGGGGCGATGGGTTGCATCGCTAAGAGAGGATGAGGGGGCACCTGATTTCCTAAAGAAGGATCGGTTTGTGGCTGGGTTATGGCCAACTCTTAAAGAGAAGGTGAAGGGAAGGTTTCCTGCTACGTATGAGCTAGCAATTGAAGTGGCACGCCTTAAAGACAAGAAGTTGCGCCCACAAGACAGGAATATCGATGAAGAGGAAGCCATTAGGACCCGACCACCTCTAGCACCACCTACAACAGCCACCCAGAGGATTCAACCACAAGAACCAATTGAAGATCAACAAGACCTGCTCAATCGAATCACCAATCAACTTGAGAATCTCTCAGTCCATTTGATAAAACAAGGGCATGCACGCAATCGCAACCAAGAGCAAAGGAGAGGACAACGAAGGCAAAACCAAGAATACCACTGCTACAATTGTGGGGAGGATGGTCATGGCATGTACTACTGTCCACACCCAAGGAGGCAGAATTTCAACAGAGGAGCCAGGCAAAACCAAGTTTCACCACCGAGAGCAAGACCACCATCACCGAGGGCACCACAACAAGCACCACCCGTGCAAATCTTACAACCACCCATTCAACCACCACCACAACCTCTCATTCCACCCTTACCCCCACCACGAGTTGGCAATCAAAGAGTAAGCGTCATCACTCTTGAAGGTAAAGGAAAGGAGAAAGTGGAGGAGGATAAGACCAAGGTTAAAGGAGTAGATGCCATAGGGGTAAAACGCGCTATGCATGGTGAATCTTCCCAAAAGGAATAAAAGATGAAGACTAAAGGGGAATCTAGCAAAAAGCCGTCCAAGTCACGACGTAAAATTGACATTGTAGATTTCTCTTTGGGTGAATGTTCTAAACCATATGATTTGGTTCAAGATGTTTCTGTGCAGGGCCCAAGAATCACCTGGCCCCAATTACTCAACCTAGCACCTAGGGTGAGGAGACAATGGACAAAGATCGTTAGCACGAGACGACCAAAGCCAAAGATAGCTGGGGCTATCTCTAGGAGGAATCTAGATGACATACTACCAGTGATGGATGCTTACATCAAAGGGCAACACATCTCCAATATCTACATCGATGGTGGCGCACAAATATGCGTCATGAGTGAAAAAATGATGCACCGTTTGGGTTTAGAGGTGAGTCGGCCGGCACCATGCCGAGCCAAAATGGTAAATAATGTAAAAGTTCAATGTGTTGGTGTTATAAATGTAGTTAGGATAAAGGCATTCAACACCGAGGTAGATGTGGACATCTTTGTCATGCCATACAAAGGGGAGGGCTACCGTATCATTCTGGGAGGCCTTGGCTTATGGCTATGAGAGCTAAGCAGGACTGGGACACCGGCATAATCCAGATGAAGGATGCAAAAGGGAGGCCAATACTTTAAGACATGATGACAGGTCGGCAATGCGACATGGATCTAGAAACCTCTATGGATGAGTTTTCTAGTGGTGACTCTTCAACCACTTCAGAGGAGCAGTCAACAGTGAGTGAAGAAAGTGGCAATAGCATTGAGGTGATGGGGATCATTTTCAAGGACCCGAAGAAGATGGAGCAACCTGATCTCTCATCCTCAAACCAAGGGGAGACACCAGGTATACAACCTCTGGTAGAAGCACGTAAGCTACATCAAATGCTCTCTAGTGAGTTGTGTGGGAAGGAGCGTGAAGATTATATTTTGATGCTAAGTAATTTTACCACATTGTTCCTTGATGAATATGATAAAATCACTGGCATCACAGTAGTTCAACATCACATTAAGCTCAAGGAGGGAAGTAAACCTGTAGTGCAGAAGCTCAGGCGGCTTGGAGTAATTCAACAAGACACCCTACTCAGAGGTGAGGAAGTTGCTAGAAGTCGGGTTTTTCTATCCTGTTGAAGACTCAGAGTGGGTTTCTCCAGTGGTAGTCACACCAAAGAAGAATGGTAAGTGGAGGGTTTGTGTTGATTACAAGCCTCTTAATGCAGCCACAAAGAGAGACCATTTTCCTCTTCCTTTTCAAGACGAAATTCTCAATGAGGTAGCAGGACATGAGCACTACACGGTATGTGATGGCTACTCAGGCTACTTCCAAATTAGCATCGCTGAAGAAGATCAAAAGAAGACAACCTTCATCACACCATAGGGATGTTTTGCTTACAGAGTTATGCCTTTTGGTCTCACTAATGCTCCAGCTACTTTTCAGCGATATGTGACATTTGTTTTTCAACCATTCTTTGGAAAATCAATCCGTGTTTTTATTGATGACTTTTGTATCTATAGCTCTCGCTCTCTTCATTTAGAGAAAGTTTATGAAGGTCTAACTAGGCTACAAGCTTTGGGGGGCCAACTCAATGTGGAGAAATGCCACATTGGTGAAAGCAAGGTTACTCTTCTCGGCCATGTGATCTCGGCCAATGGCATTGAAGTTAACCCAAGCAAGGTTCAAGCCTTGGTGGCTTTGACCTCTCCCACCACAACAAAGCAGTTGGTCTCTTTTCTTCAAAAGGTGAGGTATTTGAGTAGGTTCATTCACTTGCTCTCCCAAGTGGTTCTCCCTTTACAACAAGTTACCCATCAAGAGATTTTCACTTGGAGTGAAGAAAATGAACAACAATTCAATGAGGTAAAACAAATTCTAGCTTCACTTCCCACCATAGCACCTCCAAAGTGGGACGAGCCATTTTATGTAAACCCTAGTGTGGGCAATGATACACTTGGAGCTGTATTGATGCAAAAGGATCCTCAAACTTTGTTCATGCGTCTTATCTACTTCTCTAGTCGAATGATGACTCCATCAGAAAAAGGGATACACGGCAGTGGAGCATATGGTGCTTATATTAATGTTTGCTACCACCAAATTTCGTTGTTATTTATTGTCTAGACCATTCATAATCTTAACAATGGAAGAAGTATTTCCTTATGTAATGCAGCGCATGGATGTTTCTTCTAGGATTTCCAAATGGCTCACAAGGCTGCAAGAGTTTGACTACACAATGCAAGTGGAGAACTCCACAAGGGCCAGTCTAGGAGGTATTCTCACTCATCGCCACTATGAAAAGAAGCTAAAGATAAAGCCAAATGATCAAGATATTACACCTGTGTTAGAAGCCCCTAAGGTAGAGGAGGCTCACTTCTTTTTCTTTGATGGAGCCTACAAGAGGAAAGTGGACAAAGCTGCAGCAGGCATTGTCATCTTCATCGAGCAAGGGGATAAGGTTTTCTCCATTGGGAATCTCTTGGATTCTCACTCTAACAATGAGGCAGAATATGCAGCCTTAACTCTTGGGTTAGAGTGGTGTGTGACACAGGGCATTCAACGGTTAAATGTATTTGGTGAGGCCATGCTTTTAATAAAACAAATACAAGGAACTTGGGCTTGTAAAAATCATAGCTTGCTAGGCCATTTGCGCAAAGGCAAGGAACTTTTAGGAAAATTTCAAGTTGTACAATTACATCATGTCCCTCGAGCAGAAAATCAAGAAGCAGATGCTCTAGCTAGAGAGAAGTTGCAAGATGTTTCAGTGGTGGGTGCTATCAAGTTGAAGCTGCCTCTCTTCCAAGGTAGCGACGCTATGCCTGACATCATGAGTTTCTTGGACACAGGAGAGTGTCTTAAGGATCTTACTAAGGGCCAAAAGCAGTGGCTTGTGCGCAAGGCAACAAAATACCGCCTTATCAATGACGACCTCTATTGCAAGGGTAAGGATCAAATTCTTAGGCGTGTACCTCTCTCTAGAGAGATTGCTGAAATCATTTCAAGTTGCCATGATAGTGTTTGCGGAGGACACTTTGCACTTGACATCACTAGTAGAAAGATTCTACAAGCCGGGTTTGTATGGCCTAGTCTACATAGGGATGTGCATCATTGGTGTAAAACATGGAAGGAATGTCAAAAGGCAGAGGATAGGAGGCTCACATATGAGCCACAAACTCCTATAATCTCATATGGACCATTTGAGAAATGGAGAATCGATGCTATTGGGCCTTTGCCAAGGAGCCAATCAGGTAAATTTTATATCATCATGGGTGTGGACTACATGACCAGGTGGGCTGAAGCAGTTGCCACCACCCAGATTACAGCTAAGGAAGTAGCTAAGTTCGTATTTGAAAACATTTGTTGCCGTTTTGGCACTCCTCTTGAAATAATTTCTGACAGGGGACCAGGTTTTAGAGGAGACCTTGTAGGAGAGCTAATGGAGAAGTTAGGTATCTCACGACGACACTCAACTCCCTACTACCCACAATGCAATGGTTTGGTAAAAAAGGTAAATGGTATGATCTGCAAGATCATCACTAAACATTTAAACAATCACAAAAGTGATTGGGACAAACATCTTATGGCTGCACTTTGGGCTTATCGCACTTCATTTCGCACATCCCTTGGGTTCACACCATCTCACTTGGTGTTTGGTAAGGAAGCCATTTTACCCATTGAAGTACAATTGGCTAGTCTCAGGGTGCTAGCTGGGCAGGTGGAACGTCCTAATGCTCATCTCCACAACCACATTCTTGATCTAGAGAGGCTTCAACTATACAGAGAAGATGCTATCAACTATTATACAGCACAAGCAGAGCAACGTCGACTTACCTTCAACAAGGGACTTAGGGCAAAAGGTCTCAAGAAAGGTATGTTGGTCCTACGGTATGATAACAGGTTTGACACTAGGAAGGATAAAAAATTTTCACCCAGATGGGAGGGGCCATTTGTCATTAGAAAGCGCTACGCCAATGATAGTTACCGATTGATGGATGCAGATGGTAGGCTCCACAAAACACGTGTCAATGGATGGAGGTTAAAGCAGTACTTTTTGAGATTTGATCAAGCACCTATGATGGAAATCCCCGAGGAGGGAGACTCCTCCACCTCAATTGAAGAAGAATCAAGTACAACGCTAGAGACATAAATACCTCTAGCCTTAGGGGGAGGTATGCTTTTCCATGCATGGGAACCCCCCATATATCTTTGCCCTTTTACCAAAATATTTCCTATTATATAAGTTATTTTTTATTTTTCTTCCCTTTTTCACAAATGTTTTAGCCTTTGTTAAATAAATAAGACTTATGCTAATCAATCACGATGTAGCATAAATAAGTAAGCTTTCTTTGTTGATCTCTCTTTTGACCTTAAATATTAAATATATATATTCTAAATTACATTATATATTTTAGTATTTTCTAATATATTTTTCATGTATATATATTATTCCACCCTACCAAATATTTTATTCACTAGTTTTCATTTTCAAACCTCAATCCCACTTTCAAATTTCAATAATACCTCCATCTAGATGAATGCCAATCTTTTCAAAACTCTAGGTCATGTTTTCATACACATGAAGGAGCTTACACTTGAAGGCAAGAGAGAAGTCCACTCAAAGGGGACCACCAAAAGACCTTTGCAGCCTCATTTTGGCGATCACGGTGGGACTTCAACTGAAGTCTCACTCTGTTGAGTAGTTGGTTTCTTCGCTTCGCCTGTGCAGCCTGTTGGTCTGGTCCAGTTTCACCCTTGATAGTTTAATCTAGCTGGTCTAGTCTCTCGCCTTGCTGGTCTGGTCCCCTCTCGCCCTGGTCCAACTTGCCCTCGTCTCTGGTCTAGACCCCCTCGACCCTGGTCTAGTCCTCCTCGTCCCTGGTCCAGTTGGTCTAGTCACTTGCCTGGTCTAGATCCTAGTCTAGTCCTCCTCATCCCTGGTCCAGCTGGTCTAGTCACTGGTCTGGTCTAGTAGAGTCTCGACCAGTCTTCAGCCAATTCAAGGTTTTCTTGCCCAAAGCTTGGTTGGATTGGAGGTCATTGCATGACACATACAAGGAGGTCAGTTGAGCGTCAAAGCCCACTACTGAGCCCTCTGATGTACTATCACAGAAGACGACCTTTGACACCTTGTAGAAATCCTTCAACCTCATCACCTATACCTCCACATATCACATCACCCATTCCTTCATCAGGTTCCCCATCTTCCCGATCACCTTCTCCGGAAAAGCTCTCACCCGTTCCTTCGTCATCAGGTTCTCCATCTTCGCGATCACCTTCTTCGGAAAAGCTCTCTCCTATTCTGCTACAGCAAGCTATTGTGCAACAGACTCAGCAAGAAATCATGGAGCCACTAGCTAGTGTTTTGGCCAAGGTGAACATCAAGTTCCCTACCTTCAAAGGGCTGTCTTCAGAAGATGCTGACCACCATGCAAGAAGATTTGTATCTCTCTGTAGGAGACGTGGGCTGAACAGAGAAGATGCTTACTTGGTACTATTTCCATCCACCCTGGATGGCCTAGCAGATAAGTGGTACAGCCAATTTGCAGAGAACCATTTTGCAACTTGGGCAGCCTTAAGACAGCAGTTCTGTGCAGCTTTCAGGCCGGGAGACTACCAGGAGAAGGTGTTGGATGAGTTAGCCAACATGGTGCTCAAGCCTGAGGAGACTTTTGCGGAGCTTATGACTAAAACTAAGTCACTGGTGGCCAAGCTTCCCCAACAACCCGGTGAATTCATGGTTAAAAAGTAGGTGGAGAAGGCGCTTCCCAAAACTTCTCAGCAAAAACTCCGAGAGAGTCTCCGACCCGACGCCACCCTCGACGAGTTCATCGCAGCTGCTACTAGAATAGAGGGAGCTAGGAAGCTCTTCAACAACTCTCCTCAAATAGATACTCCCTCTGTGTTCTCGGAAGGTAGTCTTACTGATCCTTTAACTTCTTTACGCAGGGAACTGGAAGCCCTAAAGCTACAACGAGCTCTTCAAGAGGAGAGGTCCTTCTCTCTTAGACAAGAGAAGCCTACACATAATGAGGCATTGGAACAGATTAAGCGCGAGTTAGAAGAGCTCAAATGTCAGCAAGAGACTAAGGCCATGGTTTGGTGTAGCTCATGCCGCTCTACAGGGCACCCCCCACAGGAATGCCCCCTTTGGGTTTACTGCCACTTCTGTGAGAAATCTGGACATGAGGATAAGGATTGTTACTACCTCAAGGGATTGCGACAAATACAGCAAAATCTTGGTCCTTCCCTCCAACGAGGGCTAGCACCTGCATCCAACATGGTCTCACCCTATGGCCATCAAAACCAGTTGCCTCCTCTACTGACAACACCCCCTATGCAGCAAGGTATGCACAACAACTTTGCACCCCACAGTTTTTATCATACCAGTACTCCCTCAGTTCCCCAAAGTTTCTACACCTCAACCTCCAGCACCATGCAACAACAAGATCAGCGACCACCTCGTCCCCCTTTTCGTCCGTCAAATCGGCCAATCCTATGCTACAAATGCGGTGAATATGGGCATTATCAAAGTAAGTGTCCTTTACCTGAGGGGTCTCCTCCTTGCAGACATTGTCCGGAGTCTAAGGACCACTACAGTAAAGATTGTCCCACACAAAGGGCATCCTCTTCTTCAGGCCCAAATCAAAATCAACAAGAGTTTACATTCCCGAAAATCAATCTAATCACAGTGAACACCACTCCTCAGCCAGCACCTGCTACACATACTGTTCAGCCACAACGAGCAGCAGAGCCCACTGGGGTGCTCACTCGAGCACAAAGAGCAGCCCTGGGTTTAAGGTTGCCAACTGGACCATCCGGTCCAACACTTCAGCAACCTGTTCAAAATGGCGCACCCGTAAATGGTGCAAAGAATAGGCCAATCTCTATGCTTTCGGACATTGATGGAGCTTTCCTGGCAGCAGTAGCTGATTTGCAACAGGTCAAAGTTTCCGAGGAGGCCCAGGTTGTAGAAGATAGGCCCACTGCGGAAGCAATCTTGAAGAACACCTTTCAGCAAATATCTCTTTATGAGATGCTTCGGCTCGATGCAACTCTTAGAAGTGACACACTCTCAATTATTCAATCCTTGTAGCCCGGTACCGGGCCTAGTGGCGGGCACCTACCTGTGCAGCCCCTAGAGTCCTACATGATTTCATATCCGGCTGCTCCCCTCACCGATTATAAAAGTCCACGCCTTACTGTATCTATTCTAGGGCAGTCGTTCTCAGGCGTCATAGTGGATGGCGGGTCCGGAATCAACCTAATGCCCGAATTTACCATGTCAGCCTTAGGTCTGCAGCCTACTCGCCTTGCTCCGTTCACTGTTACATTGGCAGACCAGCGGACAGTCTATCCTGTGGGCATAATAGAGAAGGTGCCTTTGAAGGTACAAGACTTCACTTTTAGCTTGGATTTTGTGGTGGTTAGTCTTCCTCAAGTGGAGGGAGGATTTCCCTTGCTGATTGGTAGACCATGGTTGCGGCATACTAAGGCACTTCATGATTGGGGAAACGACGCCATGTGGATATCCATTCCCGGCTCCCAAATGCAACCAATCCGGCTTGAAGGAGGGATGGATCCAGTGGCTCAGTATAGCTCATTGATAGTACAGTCCAACCCTGACCCGGAGCAGCCCATTCCACCTGACGGGTCTGACGAGGACCTGCTACAGTGGTTGGAAGCTACCGCTTCGATGCCATGCTACATGGTCTCTACTCAAAACTTACCTGTGCCGCCAGTTACACTCTCTCTTCAAAATCCTCAAGAGGACACCGATGTCCAAAGTCCTACAGACAGTACAACAGTCAAAGAAGTAAGTTTGTCTGCCCCACATTCTCATGCGTCGAATGAACCGCCGATGGAAGCCCTCGGTCTTGGGGAACCTATCACACATCACCGAAGGGGGAAGAAATCTCCTCTGCATGCGCTAGCCAAAGATTCCCCCCTTCCTGGAGCATCTCCCAAGTTGGACCCCATTCAAAAGCACTCTGTCAAGTTGTCTGCATCGGAAGATTTGCCCTTCGAGGAGCTCCCACAGGGATGGTTACAAGAAGAGTATGTAGAGTTTCCAATCGATCAAACCCCTACTCATGATGTCTTGAAGCTCCAAGAGGCAGCTCACCTCTCATCTTCAGAAGCACCCTCTCCAGCTACAACCCCAGACCCGGTCAGAGAAGTCAACCTGGGAGATCCTGACAACCCTCAGCACGTACTGTTAGCAGCTTGGTTATAGGAGCATCCCGCACTACTCAATCAAGTCGTCTCCTTCATTCACTCTTTTAGAGATGTTTTCACTTGGTCATACAAGGATTTAGAGGGGATTCCACCAAAATTGGGTGTCCACACTATACCTTAGGTCGAAGGGGCTAAGCCTGTAAGAGGCCGAGCTTACAAGCTCAACCCGAAGTATGTTGAGGCGGTCAAGGCAAAGTTAGAAAAAATGCAAGAGGTAGGGATCATAGTACCTGTGGAGCACTCTGAGTGGTTATCACCCATGGTGATAGCGCCGAAGAAGCAATCCAACAAAATCCGCGTGTGCGTCGATTACCGTGCTCTAAATAAGGTAACTATCCCAGATGGGTTCCCAACACCTTTCACTGAGCGTGTGCTCGAAGATGTAGCAGGGCATGTATTCTACAGTTTCATGGATGGGTTTAGTGGATACAATCAATTGGGCATCCATCCAGGTGATCAACTGAAAACGGCCTTTGTGAGTCCCTGGGGTATTTTTATATACACTCGAATGTCTTTTGGGTTGAAAAATGCCCCATCTTCTTTCAATAGGGCAATATATCTCATCCTTTGTCCTCTGCTTACGGATCATCTTCGCATCTTCATGGACGATTTTTCAACCTTCTCAGGTGCTCAATGTTCAACCCCAGTGGCAAACCTAGAGGAACACCTCTCTCAGCTCTCTGCTGTCTTCCTCAGGTGCAGAGAGGCACGCCTAAAGCTAAATCCTAACAAATGTCATTTTTTGGTTACTGAAGGCACACTTCTAGTCCATGTGGTGTCGGCTAAAGGTTTAGCTCCTGACCCAGAGAAGATTGTGGCAATCTTAAAGTTACCACCTCCCATCAACCCAAAAGGGGTACAGAGCTTTGTAGGCCACACAGGGTATCATCGCAGGTTTATACACATGTATGCACAGGTGGCTCAACCCCTGACCCGCCTAACGAGTGCTGCTGTTCCCTTTCAATGGTCAAAGGCAGAGTCTGAAGCTTTTGCATACCTTAAAAAACGCCTCACTGAGGCGCCTATCTTAGTAGCTCCCGATTGGTCTCTCACCTTTCATGTGCATACAGATGCCAGTCAACTGGCTGTGGGTGCGGTGCTGACCCAGCCTAGTAAGGAGTATAACGTAGATCGCCCTGTTCACTATGCAAGTCGCCTACTCACCAAGGCAGAGTGTAACTATAGCACCACAGAAAGGGAAGGTTTAGCCATTGTGTACGCTCTGCAAAAATTTCGGCACTACTTATTAGGGGTCCACTTCACAATTATTACGGATCACCATGCCCTCAGATATCTGCTCAACAAGCCGCAGGTTGCAGGTAGAGTATGGTGATGGCTACTTTTATTTCAAGAGTTCGATTTCGAAGTGGTACTCAGGCCCGGCAAACATCATGTCCTCGCCGACCACCTTTCTCGCGTTCACACTGGTGAAGAAGCAACAGGGGTTGCTGACGACTTTCCTGATAGCAGTCTCTTTAAGATGGATACTACACCGGAATGGTACGGCGATGTTTTACATCTGCTTTCTAGTGGCCTCTACCCAGAGAATGCTTCGTCCCTACAGAAGAGACGCCTGTTGCTGAAGTCTAGGCCTTTCACTCACATTGGGGGCCAGCTATACAAATCAGGGCAAGATGGTGTTCTGAGGCGCTGTGTCTCCCCTCACGAGGTCGAGTATATTTTAGAGGATGCCCATAGTGGTCCCACTGGTGGCCATTACCCTGGCCATATTACTGCACAAAAGATTCTCCAGTGTGGCTTGTGGTGGCCCTATATTTTCCACGATGCAATTGCCTATGTAAAGGTATGTGATGTATGTCAGTGTTGTGGTCCTAAACCAAGCAAACAGTCAAACCGTCCTCTGCAGGTCTCTATGGCATGGCAGCCCTTTGAGAGATGGGGCATAGATTTTGTAGGCCCAATTACTCCCTCTACCCAACCCGGCAATCGGAAGTATCTCTTGGTGGCTACCGACTACGCAACAAAGTGGGCAGAGGTACTTGCAACAACGGACTGCACTGGCACTACAGTAGCCAAGTTTCTCTATGAAAATATTTTGTGCAGGTTTGGATGTCCATTGGAAATCACCAGTGACAGGGGTAGTCACTTTGTGAATGAAACAATTTCTACCTTGCTGGCCAACTACAAGATTTTTCACAGAAAATCTTGTTCTTATTACCCTATAGCAAATGGGCAGGCAGAGAGCACTAATAAGGTTCTGATAGCACTCGTGCGGAAAGCATGTCATCTTCATCCATCAACTTGGGCTCAAGCTATCCACGGTACACTTTGGGCATATCGAACTTCTTTCAAAGCCACAACCAATCACACTCCATTTCACTTGGCTTTCGGTTTGGAAGCGATAGCACCTTTCGAATTCAACTCAGGGTCCCCGCGAGTGGGGAGTCTTCGTGCCAATGGAAATTTGGGATCGGCATCCGTCTCTCGTCTTTTCCTTTTGGAGGAAAGCCGAGGTTTGGCTTCACTGGCCCTAGAAGCAGAGCAGCTTCGTCATAAAGCCTGACATGATCGCCATCTCAGGAAGCCGCAAATAAAACAAGGAGCACTGGTGCTACTTTATCAGGCCAAGTTTCTGAAAAAAGCAAAGAAGTTGGTCCCAGCATGGCAAGGACCATATAAGGTGATAGAGATTCTACCCCATGGTGCAGTACAATTAGCCACTCTCGAAGGAGTTTCTCTGCCTTTGGTCAATGGATCTCGGATCAAATGATATCATGCTTGAGAGACGCTCAAGGGTCTAACCGCACGACAATCAGAGAAGGTGTTGAGCTTTGCAGACTCCTAACCCTTTAAATAACTTCGGAATCGCTATCTTTCCCATCTTCTCTCTCTTAGAAAATTTCCTTAGGCAGCTCTCCTTCCGCGGTCTAGGTTAAGCTCATTGGTTGCTTCTGGACTTGATCAACTCTATCTTCACTCTATCTGTCTTCAATCTTTGTCTTTCTTGGACATAACCTAATCTCCCCAATCTGAATAAGTTCCTTTTCTCAGATTTTACTCTCAAGTCAAACTCAGTTCTTGGAGATGCATAAAGCTATAAATGCCTTGAGTGGGGTATTTATGTAGGATGATACTTCGCGTTTATGAATTGCTGATTCTTTCTGCTAACTCGATATTATCAATGCGAGTTATTCTTTTGGTCTACTCTATCTTTAAGGTCTCTGGGATAGTTTTGATGATTAGTACTAACTGTTTTTTTTTTTTCCTCCCCTCAGCTTGTCTCTCCTCTGAACCAACTCCCCTAGCCTCTGTCCTAATCCTTCCCTTTCCCTCTCCCTCTCCTAACTTTCACATCCCCTCCAGAAATTAGATGTGGGGACAGTTGCCAAATCAAGGCGCCTTTGGTGGTGCTCAGTCTGCTACTAATGATAAGCTACTATTTCTGCAGCGGAGCTTAGTTGAGCTTAGTGGGGTAAGCCCTGAATTTATGTCGAATTGCAAGTCCCTTGCCATTTCCCCCTCACCCTCTCTCCCTCGTACTACCCCTTTTCCTCTAGCCCTGGTCCTAACCCTCCCACCCCCGGCCTCTCCCATCCCCTAAAACTCTCGCCCTAACCCTAGCCCTCTCACCCCTCGCTCTATTTTCTCGCCCTAGCCCTAGACCATCCCTAGCCCTAGCCCTCTCACCTTTCGCCCCTATTTTCTCGCCCTCGCCCTAGCCCTCACCCCCTCGCCCTCTCCCACCCTGGGTCCTCGCCTTTTTCCCTCGCCTAGCCCCTTACCTCTCGCCCTCGCCCTCGCCCTTTCCCTCGCCTAGCCCCTCCACCTCTCGCCCTCGCCTACCCCTCCCACTCCTCGCCCTCGCCCTACCACCCGCTCGCCCTCTCCTACCCTCGCTCCTCGCTCTTTTCCCTCGCCTAGCCCCTCCACCTCTCGCCCTCGCCCTACCCCTCCCACTCCTCGCCCTCGCCCTTGCCCTCGCCCTTTTACCTCGCCCTAGCCCATGCCTGGGCCGCTTTTTTTTCCGTCTTAGCTCCTCGCCCTCGCCCTTCCTTTTCCATTGCTTTTTTCCTCACCCTAGCCTGGCCTTGCGCAAAAGCACCATAAAAATCCTAAAAATAAAAGCAGCTTGATAAGAATACTGAAAAGCTACTTTAGCGTAAATATAAGGTTCATTCAAGCCTAATTCTTCTTATCAGTAGCACAGAGTCTTCACAGTTCACAAATCAGCGGCAAGGTCTCCTGAGCTCCTCAACACCGCTTACTCAACTTCCCCACTGGAAGCCCACGCACAGTCTAGTAAGATGGTTCGTACTCGAAACAGGGAAAAGCATCTACAATCGGAGGACGAGTCCTCTGCATCTGGGGATAGTTCTGACAGCAAATCAGACTATACTCCCAGTTCAGAGCAGATTTCAGAGGAATCTTCTAAGGAAGATTCACCACAGTCAGCCACTGTTGACAGAGTCACTACTCTCCAGGTGCCTCGCCCGTCTGGTGCTCTCTCCAAGGTACCTTTAATTACGATATATCATCTACAGGCTCCGAATCCAGCACTAAAGGAGGTGTTCTCTCAACAACAACTGATACACTTGGGTCTCCAAAAGTTGGCTGAGACCGATTTGTCTGCCAATATCTCTACTGCCAAGCTATGTTCCCTCTTGCTAACTTTTCCAAAGTTGAATGATACTGTACTCACGGCGGAGGATATCGGACAGGCAATGGGAATATTGATTGTGCTGACACCTCTGCCCGCAACAAAAACCTTCTCGAATCTTTCACCAGAAGTAAGGACAAATGCTTGTCAGGAACTTTTGCTGGACTCACACCCAGACTATCACAAGAGTCAGCAACTGTATTCAGTGTTACAGTATTATTTTTTACTGCGAGCACCTGAAAGATCAGGGGTTTCATCTTCTCCAGGTTCTCCAGCAATATGCGATGCTCTCTTTTGTCTCTACCATTGCCTGCCATACCCATTTCACAATTTGCTGTTTAAAGCGCTATAGGACAGGGCAAAGCGGTTTCGGACTCAACGTAAAGGCAAAGCGGAAAAGTTCAATTGCTATGCAGCGCCTATTATGTCTTGGGTGGTACAGATTATGCAGCAAAAGCTGGATGCAAAGGCAGTTCTCACCCTTCTCGCAAGAGGGCAAAGGTACAAAAAGATTCATCTGCGCAGCTGGCAACACTACCTTTCTCAGAATCGCAGGTCAAAATCTCGGACGTCCATACTATAGCACCAGCAGTGCGTATGTCTACTTCTGTGGCCACCTCCACTTTCACACCACTTATTGTGAGTAGTGTTGCGGTCACTAAAACACAACATCCAGTTGTCTCGCCGGCACTACATACTACTCTTACTGCTGGGGCACTGAAGGATACTGCAAGGGCATCTAGCTCTGGGGCGCCTACATCTGACAAACATAACATGTATGAGACTTTTGCGCCTCAAGCTGACAGACTTTTAGAGGCAGACAGAAGAGCCATTTCTACGATTATCAATGCAGCACTCTCATTGCACGGTACCAACTGTATGCATCGCTCTTGCTACGACGGTATGACAAGGGAAGTGCAAACGTATCTTCAACGAGCGATGGATAGGGACAATTTCATTGCTACATCTCAGGATCGTATAAGAATCTTAACTCAACAGGTAGTGGACCTCAAACATATCGTCCACACTCAGCAAAAACAGTTAAAAGAGGCAAATGATATGACTGTAGCAATTCAGGATCTCTCTCCAGTGGTACATACACTATGTCCTTCTTGTGCAAAATACCAAGCTGTAGCCATTTCACAGGCAGTTCAAGCTACAACTACAACTACAATCCCGATTTCTCAGCAAGTTCCTGCATTGGCACCACAGGTACCAACACAGACGGACGTGTCCAAAGCACATTCAGGGGACTCTCAAACAGCAGAAAAAGCAAATCCTACCAGAATGGATTCTAAACCAACAGGCTCGGTCTCATCACAATTTCAGGGTCCCTCTATGGCCTCTCCCTCCGAGTCTCCATCCTATCCTCAACACTTCTACGGCTTCCCAGGACAACAACCGGTTCCACCCTCGCAGCCTGCGCAGTCGTTTCCTGGGTTTCCACCAGCTCCACCTACTCAACCGCAAAACATGACGCAGCCTGCTGCTCCATACCCGATGTACCCTCCTCATGGCCACTACCCCTCACCATACACTTGGCCTCCATCTCCTTACCCAACTTACTATCAGCCTCCGCCACCTCCTCTTCCATCATCCGACCACCAACAGTAGAGCGCCGTTATTTCAGTTCATCAATTCCGCTCTCCGAGACGGGCAGCGGACTTGTAGCGGGCAACCTGTAGCCTGCTACAGTGTCACTTTCACTTTCATATGACAGTAGTTTACAGTTGGGCTTTGGTCAGTTGGCCTTTGGTCTGGTCGGTTCACACTTGGGCAGACACGTGGCAGGGTGGTCTAGTGGACATCGTGGCCAAGTCACCACCGCCACCCAGTGGGGATAGACTTAGATGATGTTCTTTATGGGCCGTTGGTGTCTCTTATGGTTGTACATATGAGTAGTCATCTTTGGGGGCAGATCTATCTTATCTTGCACGTAGTCGTCTAGGGAGAGTCTGACACAGAGCACGTCTGCACCATCCCGACACATCTGAGCCTCGACACCCGATTGTACCTGAGAGTCCTGGGCTGGAGCTGAGTGTGCTGCCACGCCAGAGTCTGTATCAGTCTTGGAGATAGTCGAGTCATATGTTCCGGTCTGCTGTTGTGTCTTTGAGAGCTCTGTTGACGTCTATTGTTTCCTTTCTGTTCATCTGTTTAAGGGAGATTCAGTCTGTTTGAGTGAGATTATCACGCACATTGCACTGAGGACCACCCACTGTAGAGAGCACGACACATTATCCGCGCTACAAATATGGGGAAGTGCAAGGGGAGGAAAAGCTAGAATATTGATTAAGCTAGCAGACCGGCCACAGTAGGGATCCAAAGGAGGGAAAATAGGGATCCAAAGGGGGGGCCATCTGTAAAAGAGCAATGTGCAACAATGGGCTTAAAAGACACTAAAGTTCAGCCCATGAAGACTTCCAAAATGCTAAGGTTCCAAAATTCAAAGGTTGTGTCCAAAGGTCAAACATTAGGAGAATTAGATGCTTTGTGTGTGTCCCAAGAGTCTTTATCAATCCCTACATAGGAGGGGGCGAACCTTGCAAGTAGGGGATGAGAGAGAAAATCACACACACACAATCTCCCTTTACACAAAGGGAATGAGGGACACATGTCAGCTCCCTAGCCCAGATGCCCACAAGGTGTACCCAATTCCTATTGGATGGCCTTGGAGGTGGACCAATGAGAATTAAGCTAGAGTAAATCTAGTTTAATTAATTTAAAAACACTTAATAAAAGAACCAATAAGAATTCTCTAGAAGACTATTGGACAGTCTCCCAAGGGGTCCAATGAGCATTCAGCAGCCCAATGGCTTGCCTGATTCCTATTGGCCAGGAGGCAAAGGGGTCCAATGAGAGTTTAGTTGCATTTATTAATTACCTAAAGCTCTCACAAAAGTGGAAAGGGGGACACATGTCAGAAGGCTATCACTTATGCTGCTTAATTCCTATTGGCTAAGCCTCGGGAGGTCCAATGACGTGCTAGCAAGAGCAATTAGCAAGGGGGGTCAACCAAGAGAGAGAGGGGGCTGAATTTTACAAGGCATTATCACTTACACACTCACACTAGCTCATGTGTGAAGCAAAGAAGACTCTCTCTCCTTCTCAAGCTTTAATGGAAAGCTTACCACCTACTCCAAGCTTGTAAGCAGGGATGCCTACACCAACAACTCTTGGCTTTGTGATGCAAATCCAACCAAGAGCCAAGCTTCATTGCATGCTCATCTCCTCTACCATGCTAATTACTAAGCTAAGCTATGCTAATATGAGTGATTAGGTGAAGAGATGTACATCTTTCTCGTAAGAATACTCCTTCCTCTCAATCTACTCTCATACCCCGCTAGCTCTCACCATCTTCGAAGGTGTGTGAGGTCTTGGGTCTGAGACCGTGAGGGAATTGATGTTGTGTTTGATAAGTGTTTTGCTTAGTGCATGAAGTTTCCATCTTCATTGCACTAGCTAGTATTGAAGGAACACAAAGAATTGTATTGTAAAATGTCTCTCTTGATGGGAGAAACCATAATACAAAGCCTTTTGGAGGGGTGACCGTCTCCATGCAAATCCGGTCCTCAACTGTTGTCAATTGCTAAATTTCTCTCTCTTTTGAAGTATTGTTCATGCTGTCTAACTAGGTGTTATACTTTTTGTTGCTCTCTCCACCCTGACACTCTTGTTAATTTCATTAGGAATCTATTCTAATGAAATGCTCACTATGTTCATGCTATTTTCCGCTACACACAAGTTACTAGACCATTAAATGTTACAAAACTAGACGGGATCAAGCTGAGGCAGGCCCAACTGTGCAAACAAACCAAGTGATACCAAGAGCTGAAACCAGGTAGCTCCTCTACTCTTTCGACGGAGTGAGACTTCAGTTGAGGTCTCACCGGGCGTGCCAAAAATGAGCACCTGTGGTGGAGATAATGTGTCGTGCCCTCTGTAGTGGGTCCTCAGTGCAATGTGCGTGAGATCTCACTCTACAAAATGCAAACACAAATGATAATGAACAACACAGCAACAACAGTACGACTTAGCAGAACCCGAACATGAACAGCATGAACATCGACAAACTCAAAGAAACCAATACAGACTCTGGCATGGCAGCACACTCAGCTCCAGCCCAGATCTCATAGGTACAATGGGAGTGTCGAGGCTCAACTGTGCAGGGATGGTGCAGACATGTTGGGTACAACTCAAGATGATAGACTCTCGACGACTGACCACACAAAAGTTGATGATCCCATGAAACCCAAACAGCTACGGCTATATACAACCATAAAGAGCCATGAACGGCTCACAAATATCTAATCCAGCTAAGACTATCTCAAAATTGTGGTTGTAGTAGTCTGGCCCCGCGCCCACTAGACCACCACCCGTATGCCAGCCACGTGTCACAGCCCAGGCAAAAGTCCGTCCACCCAGTGTGGACTCAGCCCAACTACAACTAACTGTATGTCCAGTGCCTACGAGACTGTAACCCTGCTACACTCCAACAAAATGGAAACACAATAGAGCAATATAACAAGCAAACTCAAAAGACACAATAGCAGACTCCGAACTCAATGGAACTCAACTAACTCATGGAACCAGTACAAACTCTGGCTGGCAGCACACTCAGCTCCAAGCCCAAGACTCGTAGGTACAATGGGGATGTTGAGGCTCCAATTGTGCAGGGAGAGTGCAGATATGAGGTGCTAGACTGAACACAAGACTCTTAGAGTCTAGACTCATAAGACGTCTAAGATGCATACAACTAAACCCAATTGAGCATATCTACAACCATAAAGAGCAGCCACCGGATAACACAAATATCCCTAAGAGTCCAGCTACATCTATGTTTGAACTGTGGTGGTGGTGAACTAGCCACGGTATCCACTAGGCCACCACTCCCTATGTCTTCTGCCTAGGTGAGAATCCACCGTGTGAATGCAAGACGAGAACGGTAAGTGCCTATCTAGAGCAAGTGACACTGTAGTCCTACTACACTTCATTAAAAGCGCCTGCACAAATGGGTCTAGTTTCTCCCGTGCACATGGTGTAGATAGTACGATCAGCATGACGCTGGAAGCATGGATTCTACATGCTCTAAGCAACACGATGATGCTGCCAGAATCCAGATGCCCACATATGTGTAACAACAACCAACAACAGTTAGTACATTCATTTTATGGAAAATAGCCACCTACATTAATAGTTTACTTTGCAGATGCAGATCCTACAAATAAGCTCGCAAGATTTCTGGACATGATCCCATAGGATTTCCTAGATTACTTTGTTGCCATACGACAAGATTATTAGATGTACGTCGCAAGTAGAGTCCTTCAGAACAAAGCATGTCCAAATACATTGTGTTTTCTAATGTCAGAAAGCGAAGCCTTCAAAGGGCAACCTGAATGGGCTGAATCAACCAGTCTGATGTAGAATCGCAGCCTAAAACAAATTGTACAGCCTTGAAAAAACTAGCACTGGGATCTTGAACGATAGGGCCAAAAAAAAATGCAATAAATAACAGGATCGATATATCACTATCAAACACCTAAGGGCAATGCACCTGCTAGAAGAGGACATCTAGTTTAGTAGTTCACACAGCAAGGTAGATATTTGCAATATTACCCATGGCTGGCCCCTCTTGGAACAAAACCAGATTTTAGCCAATGTCTAGAGCAACTGGTAACACCTGATTATTGGCATGAAAGTGATTGGATGCCACTCACCAAGTGAAGCACTCTGCACATAGCTCACTACATTCAAAAGGCATACCAGATGGCCAGATGGTTCATGTTGCTGATTTGGTAGTTGCCCCATGTTATCACCGAAATAACTTTCAGTGCTTTAAACTACAGAATCCTCATAGCATATACTAGCACTGCCTGACAGCAGTAAATTAGTTCAGAACTTTTGACTGAATAATATTCTAGCTTTTAAACTCGATCTGTTTCTTCATGGACTTGGTAGCTATGCACAATGCTAGTTTGATCGTCTGCAAGAATGATGTGTGTACATCAGTGACTTGCCAAAATTCTGGACACGGAAGTAACATAACTTTCTTTCTAGGGAAACACGTCTGATCCGGAAGGGCTAGGGGAGGTGATACAAGCAGGAGCAATCGGTTTAAAGCTTCATGAAGATTGGGGAACTACACCTGCTGCGATCAGAAACTGCCTGGATATTGCAGACAAATATGATATACAGGTACTATGGTCATACCTTCTCTTGTAAGAAGTGAAAAAATGTTTGCTGGCCTGAATCAAAACTTGAGGACGTCTACTCTATGCCCTTTATTTGTCCAATGCTTTTGATTTTTCAGTAATATCTCTTAATAATTTTGGAAATTCCATTTCAGTACTTCGTATCCTGAAGTTTATCGTTGTCACCGAGTCCCTACAGGTGAATATCCACACTGACACATTGAATGAATCTGGATGTGTGGAGCACACTATTGAGGCGTTCGGTGGTCGCACCATCCATACTTACCACAGGTACCTGGTACGACTCGTACACTTCCTGTTATGCAATGTAACTCTGATCTTCAGATTTATTGTATTAGTGAGGGAGCTGGTGGTGGGCATGCACCGGACATTATCAAAGTTTGTGGGATTCCAAATATCCTTCCTTCTTCAACCAATCCCACAAGACCTTTCACTGTGAATACCATCGATGAACACCTTGATATGCTGGTAATCAAAGTTTGGCATATGACATGTTTTTTCCTGTTTAAACACATGCATCTTTGATTGTACTTCATGTAATCAAAGTTTGGTTTTCTGCATATGACCTGTTTTTTCCTGTTTAAACACATGCATCTTGTATTGTACTTCATACAAAGTTGTACGAAGAATGAGCCAGTTACCATTCCTGAAGACTGGGTTGGATTATAATCAAGTAAAATGGAAAATTGCTGAATTGAAAGAATCAATGACAAAATAAAAACGTTTGACACAAGCCACTCATGAAGTTCCATGATTCATCTAGGCTAACTATCATCCATGTTTCAAGTAGTTGGCTTCATTTGAGTGGAATCTGCTTCTCTATTGCTTGAAGTGTTACTAGATAGTATATCTCAATATGTGGATGATACTCCATAAGATCTTGCCCTGAGTATCTTGGTAGCTGCTTGACTCCTGTCTGAAGACTCGGATGCATCTGAATGCCAAATGAATCAACAAATGATTTTCCTTCGGAAAAAGCCATCTAATGTAAAGTGAAATTGGTTTACTACAAAAACCAAGAAAGGAAATAGAACGAAATGATTCCTTTTAAAGGCCAGACCCATGTAAGGTATTATAACTGATGGTGATATCTCTCATCATAAAGAATCACAAAAGTGTAGGATCACTGTTATGATGCTCGCTGTTGCTGCTCACGCTCCTACTCGCCTTCGCCATCGCCATCGCCATCGCTCTATTCACCCCAGCTCCCCCTCGCGCTGCCCTGCCCTACCAGCCCCGCCTCACCCCCGTCCCCCCTCCTCGCGCTGTCCTGAGCTGCCCGCCCGTTGCGCGCTGCCCTGTGCTGCTCACCCGCCCCTCATCCCCCCTTCCTCGCGCTGCTCACAGCCTGCCCACATTCCCCCCACCCCCACCTCGGGTTTCTTTCGGTGTTGTTTCACGGAGACACCGACTCGCTTCGTTCGCATTTCGCATCGATGCCTTTGACTCCCCTTCGCTCGCCTTCGCAGCAGCACACACAAATGGAGGGTTTCGCTCCGCCACAGAGGGACTCCACTGGAGCCCCCTCTCCCACCCCCGCAGAACCCACCATTCGACTTGCTCTTTCGCCGACAGAGCAAGCGAGCTTAGAGGCAGAGGTGGCGCGCCTTTAGGCCACCTCTATTATCTACAAGATTCTCGGCACCAGACCCAGTAGAGGGGAGGTGCGCGATCTCCTTCAGGCCCGCCTTCTTGCAGAGGTGGGCAAGATCCTCGATGTTCAGCTTCTCGGACGTGGTTACTACCAGATAGAGTTTGAGACTCCCGAGATGGCGCCCAAGGTCATTGCGATGAGCCCCCTGGCCATCCGAGCAGTTCGAGCATACTTCCGACAATGGCGCCACGATTTCGACCCAGCTACCGACGTTCTTGTCGAGGAGGCAGACCTGCCCGTCTCACTCTGCTTCCCCGGCCTGCGGAGGGAGTACCTTCCGCTCCTTTCCAGGATAGGCTCAGCGATTGGGACTATCCTGGAGAGACCTTGCACGGCAGCCTCTCTAGCTGCCAAGGCGGCCGCATCCCCACTGTGCATATTCTGGTTCAGGACACCCACACTCTCTGAAGGTCATCCTACTACCTCGGGTGAGTGGAGATTGATTCCGTCACAACGTTGAGTATTCGGACCTCCCGAATCAGTGTTTCATTTGCAGACAGATGGGCCATTTGGCAAAGGCTTGTCCATCGCAGGAGACCTCGACCCACAGCGCATGTGCAGCCTCCCAAGGCTGACCATGCCCAGCAGCCAAATACACAGGACGCACATGCTCGAACCTCGATTGAGACCAGCAATCAGACAGCTGAGGGTTGGCAATAGGTGTCTGGCCGCCGCCGACAGGGACGGGCTCGCCCCACTGCTCCCCTTGGTGTTCGACCTTCTGCAGCTCAGCAGCAGTGGGTTCGGACAGGGAACCGTTTTGACCTCCTTCAGCAGGACCCGCCTGAGGAGGCTCCATCCACTTCAGTTCCTCCACTTCCACCTCCTCCTCCCTTAGACGCTGCCGCTCTGCCTCCCCCGTGTCACGTGACACATCCAACCCTATGTGTCCGTGGACAAGCTATAACATGACCAGGGTTCAGTCGGTCAAGTCAGTCTAGAATAGGAAGTGATCTGGCACTTTTGTGAGTCTGTTCACAAACCGTGCATGTCCAGACACTTAGATTAGATGCATATCCTCTAGTTGCACACAACATGATCATCAGCATTACCATCAAAATCCATCAAGGAAATTTTACAGTGTATTAAACCTATTTTTCCTATTTGTGACATTTTTCACTTATTTATTAAGTGGCTTTTGTTGGAAAGTAGGTAGGGCAATTTTGCTAAGGTGTATATAAGAAAACCTAGCGCTAGCACTTTCTAGCAGAAGAGGCAGCAGGAGCGCTTGCTCAACAGGCACCTTCTCAGCAGGAACCCCCCAGCATGGCTAGCGTTTTTGCAACACAACATCAAAGCTAGCGTTTTTGCAAGACTAATCAGCCTTGGCGTTTTTGCATTGCTAAGCAGATTCGGCATTAGCAGTCACAGCAAAACCACTTCACGACAGCAGATCAACCCTAGCGTTAGTAGATTTCTCCCAGCAGCAGAATTCAGCCCTAGCATTTTTGGAGCAGCAGGACATCCAGCATTTTGCAATTTCATCACGACAGATTCAGCCCTAGAACCAGCGTTTTTAGTTTTCAGCAATCAGTTACCGCAGAAGAAGTCCTAAACCTCGCAGATCTCACCTTCCCACAACAGATCCTCGCCGCACAGTCAGATCCCACGAAGTTTGCAGTTTCAGCCCGGAAAACGCAGATTTCAGCATCTGGGTTTTTAGCGCGTCGTCGTTGCATCGTCCTCATCGACATCATCACCGACATAGAATCAGAATTTAGCAGATAAAGATTTGCAGATTTCAGCCCTTAGCGATTTCAGATTTCAGCCCATCTCAACGTCGTCGACATCGTCGGCAAGTCCAAAGCATTGTAGAGATTTGTGCAATCAATAGTAGACCGCTCTCGCCATAGAGAGTGGGACCTTCGGAGGAGGGTTTGACAACATTCTGGTGTCGTATTCTTCTCTCTCTATCTCTCAGTCTGAACACCTTCATTCACAGTGTTTACCACTTTGTTTGTGATCATTTGCACTCTCTCACTAAAGGAACGGAAGGCTCTCCTTCCGTAAGTAAAAGGAACCCTCGAGCACAGTTCGGAGCACTCATCTTCAGCAAAGTTCAACATTCACTTCTGTTGCACCTTTTATTGGTATGAGAGCTTTGACAGTGTTCTGTGTCACTCAAGGAAGAGATTTTTTTTTTTTGCTTGTTGCGGTCGCATGTAACCCAAGGTTTCTTGGGCATATCGATTCCTAATCGTGTTTTTGAAGAGTGACAGGAAACCCAAGAAAGAAGGGCTTGTTCAGCCTCCCCTTGTGCCTCTTTTCACTCATTGAGAGCGGACCGTACACTTAGCGGCCGGCCAATCGACGTGAGGTGGGAAAAAGAAACCTTGGTGTGAGCGCAAGGCCGCCAAGGGGTGCGCCCGCAGGAAAGAGAAGAGCTCGTGTGAAGAGAAGATCCTTCTCTAACACAGATTGCAAGCGAAAGAAGAACCTCAAGACCCTCAAGAACCACAAGAACCTCAAGAACCTCAAGACCTCAAGAACCTCAAGAACTCAAGACCCCCAAGAACCCAAGAACCCAAGACCCACAAGATCCCAAGTTCCTCGTGAACTTAAGAACCCAAGACTTTAGTGGATGGTCATCACCCGAAGCGGAATGGATACTTTGTATGAAGGTGATGAGCATGGAGTTGGCGAAGAAGAATTTTTCCCACCAGGAGGTTTTTCCGACCCTCCCCCTTTCCCATCTATGCCAAGGATTGCACTAACTCCTATGGAGGAGTTGAAGCAGTTGTTTATGGAAAGGAAGTTAGAACGCGAAGCAAGAAAAGGAGAAAGAATGGCCGACTTTGAGCGTGAGCGCGAGCAAGCACGCTTGGAGGCCACAGAAAGAAAAGCAGAAATAGAGCGTGAACACAAAGAAAGAATGGCAGCCATAGAGCGTGAGCACGAGCAAGCACGCTTGGAAGCCCAAGCACGAGAAGCAAAGTTGGATCGCGAGAACAAAGAGAAGCAGAATTTGATCGCGAGAACAAAGTCAGAGAAGCAACATTTGATCGCGAGAACAAAGCAAGACAAGCAATGAAAGACCGACACATGCAAGAGTTGTTGCGACTCTTTTCTCATGTGCAGGCACAGATACAAGAGATTTGGGAAAACGAGACTCTCTCAGTCTCTTCTTCTCCAAAGCATGACACACAGGATAAGCATGATGATTTGCTTGATAATGATAAGCATGATGATTTGCATGATCAAGATGTGATTATTCACGAGCATGATGATTTGCATGATCAAGATGTGATTATTCACGAGCATGATGATTTGCAAGAAAAAGATGTGATTGTTCACAAGGATGATGGTTTAGTTGATACTTTGTCTAGTGAAGCTAACCTCATTGCAGATTTAATCAATCAGGAAGAACCGATCTTGGCTCTCGAGTCGAGGTCCAAAGAACCCCCACAGGAAGTATTATGTGTTCAAATTTTAGTCAACACGCATTGTTCGAGTGTTTCATTTGTGATCGTTTCTTGTATTTTAGTCAGTGTCTTTATGTGATCCCTATCCAAAGGCATGCCATATTGTATGTTGAGTACGATTCACTCATAAATGAGCACGGATGCGGATTACTCATGGAAAGATGAAATGTTTGCAGTCACGGAAGTCACATTCCATGTCTCTTACTTGGCATGACGCAGTATCAGAAAGAGCACAAGAAGAATTGAGCATCAAGCATAGGCATTTCCATTGTGATTTTCCACAGTTGATAGATTTAGATCAGAAAGTCAAGATTCGACCCCATTGTTTGCGTGTGTTTGATGAACGGTTTGGCACTCCATCACTTTGTTCATCTGCATTGCATGCACAGTTTTTTCGAAAGAATAGTATTTTTCCAATCACTTTACATAGAATGGGTATGTTCATGTTTTTGTGTTGGAAGTGGTTTCAAGCATTTTCAGCCTCGGAGATTCTTGAAGAAAGTAGATGCATGACTATCGACGAAGTTGAAGCATCAAAGGAGCCACAAAAGACTTTGTGTCGCTTTCGGCGCGGCCCAAAGAAGAAAGCGTTGCAGACTGGCAAAGAGTCCTTTCCAGGATTCCAAACGGTGTTGGCGATATCCCTCAACGCCATACAGTTCGGTACCTATACCTCACTTTGAAAAGGAGGGGATGTCACGTGACACATCCAACCCTATGTATCCGTGGACAAGCTACAACATGACCAGGGTTCAGTCAGTCAAGTCAGTCTAGAATAAGAAGTGATCTGGCACTTTTGTGAGTCTGTTCGTAGACCGTGCATGTCAAGACACTTAGATTAGATGCATATCCTCTGGTTGCACACAGCATGATCATCAGCATTACCATCAGAATCCATCAGGGAAATTTTCCAGTGCATTAAACCTATTTTCACTATTTCTGACATTTTTCACTTATTTATTAAGTGAATTTTGTTGGAAAGTAGGTAGGGCATTTTTGCTAAGTTGTATATAAGAAAACCTAGCGCTAGCACTTTCTGGCAGAAGAGGCAGCAGGAGCACTTGCTCAACAGGCACCTTCTCAACAAGACCCCCCCAGCATGGCCTAGCATTTTTGCAACACAGCATCAAAGAGCTAGCATTTTTGCAAGACAGGTCAGCCTTGGCGTTTTTGCATTGCAGAGCACCTTCGGCATTAGCAGTCACAGCAGAACCACTTCACGACAGTAGATCAGCCCTAGCGTTAGTAGATTTCCCTCAGTAGCAGAATTCAGCCCTAGCGTTTTTTGGAGCGGCAGGACATCCAGCATTTTGCAATTCCATTGCGACAGATTCAGCCCTAGAATCAGCGTTTTGAATTTTCAGCAGTCAGTTCCCGCAGCAGATCCTCGCTGCACGGTCAGATCCCGCAAAGTTTGCACTTTCAATCCAGAAAACGCATATTTCAGCATCTGCATTTTTAGCGCGTTGACGTTGCATCATCGTCACCGACATAGAGTCAGAATTCAGCAGATAAAGATTTGCAGATTTCAGCCCTTAGCGATTTCAGATTTCAGCCCATCTCAACGTCGTCGACATCGTCGGCAAGTCCAAAGCATTGTAGAGATTTGTGCAATCAATAGTAGACCGCTCTCGCCATAGAGAGTGGGACCTTCGGAGGAGGGTTTGACAACATTCTGGTGTCGTATTCTTCTCTCTCTATCTCTCTGTCAATCTCAGCACCTTCATTCACAGTGTTTACCACTTTGTTTGTGATCATTTGCACTCTCTCACTAAAGGAACGGAAGGCTCTCCTTCCGTAAGTAAAAGGAACCCTTGAGCACAGTTTGGAGCACTCATCTTCAGCAAAGTTCAACATTCACTTCCGCTGCACTTTACACCCTGCCTCCTCCCCCTCCCCAACCTCCACCTCCGTCTCTCGTCCCTCCTCTCTCCCCGGTGGGGCTCACAGCCTCTTCTCCCGACCCCTCTCAAACGTAGGGGACAGGACACGCGTCTTCCGCAAGGCGATCTCTTGGTAGTGCTTTCGCTCCGATCCGTGTGGCTCGAGAGGGACAGCCCCACCTAAGGCCACCTTTTTGGTGCAAACTTCTCCTTTTGCATCAGTCCCTAGAGGTTTGACTAGCTTTGACATTCGCAGATGCTGGGACTTCTTCGACTACAGCTTCACCCGGTTCCTAGTGACTCTTCTCCTGGCCTGAAGGAGGCTTGCTTTCGAGTCATGTCCTCTTTCTTGCAGCTAGAGGCATTGAGGCTTTGGACACAGCGGTGGGTTTTCCCTTTCCGCTGTGCGGTAGCGATACCACAGAGTGGAACCAGCACACAGTTTTTGTCTAGCTCCAGATTCAGGCTTCTGAGTTCACACCACACAGGGAACTTAGGGGTGACAGATCCGGTGCAGACACTTGGCCTCTTGCCAAGTTCAGTGTGACGCCTTCGGATGCAACGGGTTGCAGGCACATTGTGGTGCATTTGTTTGCTGACACTCAGAGCCCTCCTTGTTATGTATTTTTACATGAAGATTCTGTGGACAGAGGATGTAGCCTTATGGGCTGCACACTCGGCTTGGGCCTGGGCGGGATAGTCACTCCTTTCGCGCTTGTCTAGAGTCGTTCGGATGCAGATTAGTCCCCATCCAAACTGACCTCAAAGATAGCGAGGTTGGCTACTGTGGCAGCATTTCTTACTGACTCCATGAGGATTATCTCATGGAATGAGCAGGGATTAGGGGGGCCCCAGTTTCGACATCAGAGGGGTCAGCTGCGTCAGGAGCTTCAGAGATGCCTTGTGGGTTGTGAGATTGACATTCTTATGCTACAGAAGCATCATCTTTGTGAGAGTTGCATTAGTCGGTGTGGTCAGATTTTGCGTGGTCGCTATGAGACGTTTTGGTCAGCTGCATTTGGACTTGGAGGCATCCAAGGAGGGGTATGTATGACTATTGCGGATTCTTTGCAGTAGGCCATTGTGGGCAGAGAGATTATTGGTCATGCAGGGGTCAATGGATTACTATGCAGGTTCAGGGTTGCCTCATGGGCTTCTTGAACATCTATGCGCCCAATGTGGCGAGTGCACGTGCAGAGTTTTGGTCTCATATTGTAGAGTCTCTACCGTAGGCAGAGCAATGGTGCATTGGAGGTGACTTCAACATGTTGGAGGACCCCTCTAACAGGATTGGAGGTAGCCATACTACTGTGCATGGAGTTGAGTTGGCAGCTTGGGAGAGGTTATGTATGACTCTGCGGGTTTCAGATGTGTGGTAGCATTCTAGCTTTGTGAGGCCCCCAGACAGCCTAGCCTTCTCTCATTCGGACCGCAGAGTGGAAGGAGTGAATCTATCTCGGATAGATCGCTTCTACACTAGTGACCACTTCTGTGACTTGGGTGGGACAGTTTGCATTCTGGCTTGGACTTCTTATTCGGACCATGCACCAGTGATCCTCACAGTGACAGATAGACAGAGGAGGGGGAGCATGATGCTAGGTATCCTTGAGAGGGTTTTGCTAGACTTTGCACTCAGAGAGCGAGTGGTAGCTCTCTGGACAGAGGGCTTAGACATGCAGGACTCTCCTGCTCACAAAGTGGCCTATGGACTTGCTCAGCTTAGTCAGCTATTTCTTCGGCAATTGGGACGTCACATACTAGCAGCACGGAGAGAGGCTCGTCCTGCTGCAGCACCTCATTGGCAGGAGGAGGGTCTCACAGCTGAGTTCTTGTCAACTTTTTAGGTGAGGTTGTGGGACGCCAGATAGCCACGGCGAGTCACTTTGTTCCAGTGGCTGGTTGCACATAGAGCTACAACAATGGGGAGCTGGCTTGTACATAGTGGTCTCTCGGCAGCATGCGCAGCTAGTGGCCACCTTGTGGAGAGTCAATGTCATTGTCTTTGGGACTGTCCTATGGCATAGCAAGTTTGGCTTCGTGTCCTTCGGTTGATGCCAGCTTTTTCCACAGCACGACAGTACACTTGGGGGGCAGCTGCGTGGTCCACTCTCATGGGCCCAGCAGTACAATTTGAGCTATTCTCCACCAGCAGGATGATAGTGATCCAGGGGAGTCGACCTACACTCCAGCTTGCTACAGAGATTACTCCATAAGAGTGGTGCAGTGAGAGAGAGGAGTGTTGGGAGCTCATCTGCGGCCTGACACTCTGGTTCATCTGGCGGGCCCGTTGCTTCCGCATCTTCGAGACTCGCCCTGTACCACCGGCAGAGACAGTTCAAGATCTTTGGCTAGAGCTGATCCATACTCTCAAGGGACAATTCAAGAGATTCCAAGGCAGCTCCGACCGCATGCGGGAGTGTAGAGAGGCTTTCCTTCGACTCTGGCGCCCTAGGCCTTTCTTCACCATGGTCCAGGGTGGGCTTAGATGGCACTACCGTCCAGCTGTGTGGCTCTTCCCTCCTCCCATCTCCTGATTTACCCTCATTGTACATATGTTGTTTTTTCATTGGGAGAGTCTCCCTTTATGATTGTTGTTGCCCTCTCTAGAAGAGGGGTTGTAGCCCTATGGGCAGTTTCATTAACCAATAGAAGGATTTTTTTCTCAAAAAAAAAAAAGTGTAGGATCACTGTAGCTTAATCCATAGCTACAATAAAAAAGAAGCTCCCGAATGACCATGGATCTATATGCTACTTACTCTATGGAAAAACCTCACTCCCTGGATTCAATGAATTCTCTCATATAGACTGACCATTCCTCATCTTACCAAAGAAGGCTAAGTAAAATTAAGTTTTGAAAACATCATTTTCCTCTGCTCTCCAATTCTCAATGAGATAGTACTAGCTACTTGTCTTCAGATGTTTTTTCTTCATAACAAAAGATCCCATTCCATATGATAAAATGTTCTAAGCACTAGAACAAGCAAAATTAACGGATTGCATATGTCAGTGATGGACGAAGATTGGGGGCAAGACAGATACTGTGAACCCTTTATGCAGAGCAGCAGTACAATGAGGGAACAATGTGCAGACGGTTATTGGTTCTGAAGAAGTTCCCCCTCACCTCCATTGGTGCAACAATGATACTTGCTTGAATTTCCATTAAGGCCTCCCTACCCTTCTAGTTTTGTCTCACTGATCTAAATACCTCTCTTTCAATTGGCTACTCTAGTTTACATTTTTGGCAAAGAAGGTCATCAAGTATCAAAACATGTGTTACTGATTTTATTGAGGATCAAGATGATCATTGTCTGATGTTGGATAAAAGTCTGAAGGAAGGGCTCGAAGATCAAAAGAAAAATGTCGATGGAAGAGAAAGAGTATTCACTTAAATGTATTTTCGGGAAAGCACTGAGTGGAATTCAAAAAATCATCAACTGCATTTCATAAAAGACGTTCTTTTTGTAACAGCCTTTGAAAGTTCTGTTTGCCCAAAGACAGTTTGTTTCATATGAAACCAGCTGCAATGATGTCTTTATCTTGTTTTGTACCTCAGATTGTTTGCCACCATCTCGACAAAAATATCGCGGAAGACGTCTCTTTTGCTGAGTCTCGCATTCGTGGGGAGACTATAGCTGCCGAAGATATTTTACATGATATGGGTGCTATTAGCATGATGTCTTCTGACTCCCAAGCAATGGGCAGGATTGGAGAGGTACTGAAGAATTGTTGGAAGCAAGGGACTGTTTTACTTAGCCCTTGGTGTGAACAAGTCCTAAACCTCTTTGTATGCTCTTCTGAAGGTCATCACACGCACATGGCAGACAGCTCATAAAATGAAAATGCAGCGAGGTCAGCTACCAGAGGCCCAAGATTGTGACAATGACAATTTTCGGATAAAGCGATACATTGCGAAGTACACAATCAATCCAGCCATAACTCATGGTTTCTCTCATCTTGTGGGTTCAGTTGAGGCAAGTGTTTCATTTGGGATTGCCACTTGACTAGCTGGTAACATGTAATCAGCATCTTACTATATGAAGAAAAGAGTGACCTTTAGTGTAGGAAGGTCATACCAGCATGCAAAATTTTTCTATCTTCCTGGCAATGTGTTACTTAAGTATTCAACTATATGAAAGGGCAGCCTTTTGTGTAAATGAGCTTGCCAAAGTATTTTTTCCTGACAGTTAGAAATGGATGTCCTTGGTCTTGGCGATGTAAACTTTAATCTAGACACCCGCAGCGACGAGGATATTTTTCTTTGCGGATGTATGCTTAAAATTGCTGGTTGCATCTGGCGTAGCAAGGTCATTTAGTTCCGCTTTAGGTATCCTTTTTTCCATAGTTGGGGGTTCAGCAAGCTGTCTACACCCAAGCATCCAAGCATTGATCAGACCAGCATATTCATAATCAGAGAGCCACTGACTCCCCTATCACAGAAAGCTGCTAACATGATCATCTTCACCATTCTTATGAGTTGCATGCTACTGGCAGTCTTGTACAGTGTGTCATCTTTGATTAATATTTTCCTTCATCTCATTTGTACCAATTCAATGGTTCCATGTGATTTGTATTGCAGTACACGATCTTGATTAGTCTTTTAACAACAATCTGCAGGTTGGAAAAATGGCAGATCTGGTTTTATGGCATCCTGGGTTTTTTGGTGCAAAACCCTACATGGTAATCAAAGGGGGGGTTATTGCATATGCGCAAATGGGGGATGCAAATGCTAGTATACCTTCGCCTGAACCGGTATGATTTCTTTACCACGGTCCTTGTTTACATAAAGCAACCTTTACAAGCCCTAACGCTACCTTGACCTGTTGTACAAATTTCTCAGGTGGGAATGAAACCAATGTTTGGTGCCTTTGGGAAGGCAGCAAGCTCTCAGTCCTTTGCTTTTGTGAGCCAGGTAAAACGTTGGATTAAATCTGCTGCTTTTAATACGAATAGCATAGTCGTGCATAAACAACACCTTCCAGGAACTGCTTATAAACTTGATAATTTTTGAGGTAGACAGTACAAAAGTTGTCTTTTTTCCATCTTGTGCAGGAATCTATAACCACCGAAACTGTGACCAAATATGGTCTGAATAAGATGATTGCTGCTGTGAGAAACGTACGAGGACTCTCAAAAAGCGATATGAAACTGAACACAGCTGTTCCTGACATAACGGTGGATCCAGAGACGTATGTCGTCACCGCGGACGGTGTAGAGCTCAAGTGTGCCCCTGCTAGGGAGCTGCCTTTGGCTCAAAACTATTTTCTGTTTTGACTTCATATAGAAATCACTTCCCTTTTCCATATCAGCTCTTTGTTTTGCATTACAAAATCTTAAGTTGTGATGAGTGCTTTTCCTGTTGAAGGCTCCAAGAAACCTTCCATGAAAGCATCACTTGATAGAATAATATTTCGATATTCTGGACTCTTGCCAATCCGATGACATCAAAAGAAAATTACTCTTGTTCTGCACAGAAGACAGCCCAATCTGAGATGCACACACAACCTCCTCTTCTACACCGCTACAGATATTTCTCTACATCCATTCACACACACCTTTTTTTTTTTGTCACCATATGTAATGAGAACAAAGACATTTGTACATGTCTTTTGTCTGGCCTCTAATAAAATCATTCTATATTACAGGTATACTCAATGCCAATGGTGTATCTTTGTGGAGTGGAACCAATGAATTTACATGTAGAAAACATAATGGAGATAGTGTGATTGACTATATGCTACTCTCCGAAGCCATCGTGTATTGCATAAAGAATTTTATGTTTGGTCAATAGATCCCAGAATCAGACCATCACATGTGAAGAAGTAACTAATCATGATAATCTCAGTCAAAGGAAAGAGAAGTTATCACTATGTATGGATTTCAAACGAGCACCAATGTACATTGAAATGGTTGAGCAAAAGTTATGGATGACAAAGCTTCAATATGACGTACCATTGGAAACTAAATGGGAAGTTTTCAAGAAAGTTATTTGTCCTTGTGCCGAAGAATTCTTTGTCATAAAGCATGTCCATAGTATCAACAAAGATAGATCAAGCAAAAGATGATTTGATAAAGAATGTCAAGATGCTCAGAAGTCATTTGCATACATATAAGACAATAATTCAAAATAAGAGAAGAAGATGGGAAGTAAAGCAACATTTTTTTCAAGTCCAAGAAAAGGAGATATGTACACACATTGTAGGCAACTATATGAGTAACTAAATGTTGAAAAAAAATATTTTTATGGTTCACTCCCATGTATGTCCTCTTTTTTTTACTATTGAGGATGTATGCGGTGGGCTTGAAAAGTTGGCGACTCGCAAAGTGTTAGATCTTTAAAGTATCAAGCTGGAGATGATTAAATGGACGGGAGATTTTATACATGAGTGGATGTGTGATATGTTCAACCTTGCACTTCAACATGATATGCTTTATGATTGGAGTACTAATTGAGTGAAGCTTTTGTATAAAAGAGGGGATGTAAAAAATGTAAACAACTACCGGACTATAATGATTGGATCTCTTATGGCAAAGTTGTTCGGGTGCATATTACAATGGAGATGAAAATGAGTGATTAGGCTGAAGAGAATGACAAGCGTGCAAAAGAACAAACGGATTTTCGTTGATGCCATAGCACCATTGATCATCTTGTCACTCTTCGTGTTCTCATGGAGAAAAGTCGGTTGAAAGCCAAGCGATTGTATTGTTGTTTCGTGGACTTTAAGAAAGTCTTTGAATGATTCTATGTAACAATTTATAGAGAAGGATGAAAGAACTCCAAGTGCCAAGTGAGTTTATGTTTGCAGTTTCTTGAATCTATGAGAAAGTGATGTGTCAATTGTGCATAGAAAGAGAAATTTCAAAAAAAGTTACAAACACTATTGGGGTTAACCAAGGATGTCCATTGTCACTAACTCTCTTTGATCTATGCATCGATCAATTGGAACAAATGGTACTTGACTTTGTGCAAGAAGAAGGAATTGAAGAGGTCACTATTTGCAATGTAGTAATCATGCTATTGTTGTATGCGGATGATATAGTACTTCTAGCACACACTTTAGAAGATGCACAAAAGCTTATGGTGGTTCTTAAGAACTTTTGCTTCCATAGTGAGCTAATTGTGATTGAATCAAAAACAAAGGTTATGCTTGTGAAAACCAACCATAAGAAGAGGCCATGCATTGTGTACAACAATGAGACACTTGAAGTTGTTGAGAGCTTTAAGTACCTTGGCCTTGAGGTTCCAGCCAATCAGAAGTGGCATGAATGTGTTATGCGTCATTTGGAAGCGGAAAAGAGAGCATACTATGAAAATATGTATAATGCGGGAAACATCAAGTGTTGAGTTCTCAAGAAGTACCTTTTTGAGACATTGGTGACACCGGTTCTTCTTTATGGAGTTGAAGTGTGGGGTGAGAGCATCTCAAAGTCTACTAGGAAAGAGTTTGAGAATGTCCAAAAGCGTTTTCTTACAAACTTTCTCCAAGTTAAGACACAAACACCATATATACTCCTACTTCTTGAGTCTGGATCTCTTCCGATTGAGGTTATGGACATAGAAAGGGTTGTGGAGTACATGATAAAGATGTGTCAAAACCCCTCACATCGACTTCGTACAATTGCATAGGAAGCAAGAAAAAAAGTTCAAAAGACGCATAAAAGCAAAATATTGAGCACATGATGGATGCAAGACATAAAGAAGTGGTTTGGGAGATGGGATGCATTACACTTGCTACACGATGCCTCAATTGACTCACCAGTGAATGAAGCTTTTCTAAATGCCAATGTACTACGGCTTGGGAGGAATCCGGTAGTTCATGCTTCATACATTACACCACCTATATTGCCCCCAACTACAAAAGCATGTTCTTTGAAAGGGGAAAACCGTACTCACACTTACATGCTTCAGCATATCTCCTTGTCAGCGATACACACTATCGCAACCATTGGGCTGAGCTCCCACTCCCTTCGATGTGAGACAGAGCGTTGGGGCAATAAAGAAGACTCAAACCGACTGTGCACATTATGCTCACTACAAGTTTCCTCACATTTATAACCATGACTTAGACCTACACACTTTCCTCTCCCAACCACAATGTTGGCTCTCCATTGCGAATCCCATCACCACAATTTTGAAGCATCGAGAGTCACTCATCAGTCGCACATATACTACATCACATGTAACTTTGGTCCATTTTTCATATTTGATCTCCAAGGACGATAATAAAATCTCTCTCTCTCTCTCTCTCTCTCTCTCTCTCTCTCTCTCTCTCTCACACACACACACACACACACACACACAGTGTGGCTCACCTCGTTGATGTGTTGGGCCACTATGGTTTATACAGAAGCTACAAGTGATTAAATCACGAGGCGTGTCATGAAAAAGGTTAAAATTTTACACATTCGCTTCATGAAAAGCATAGGCAAAAAGATATTAATACTATCTCTAAAAAAATTAAAATCTTTACATTTTCCAAGAGATTCCAAGCTCATCAAAGATTCTAAGGAGCTGAAAAATTCTAAGCTAATGTTCCATCATGATCGTGAACAACGTACACACAGTGCGTTGCCCATCCTCTAGCCATAGTGTAAATTATATAACATGGTGTAAATAACATGTATATTGGGGTATCATTAATAATCTCTTGAATGCACATGATATAGGAAGCTTTTGATGAATGACCACTACGGGTTTTAAACCCAACCTATGGTTGAGCTAGAGGACTACATTGCTTGCTCTTGCTAACGTCATTGGATGAGTGCCTTCTCCTATCGATTTTGGAGACCTCATACTAACCTCCTTTGTTGATTGCAACCAACATCAAGAGACTTGCGTTGAGTTCCTAGCTCCTATGTGTGCATTTGAATTTCGCTTCACGGTCACGAACTCGCAATAGTTGGTTTGGGAGGCATTTCCAAAGGGTAGTTCAACCACCCTCCAAACCAAAGGCTCATTTTGGTTCAACTACAAGTGGAGTGCTTTTTTGAATTGAAGGTATTGTTAAAGTCTCTTTTAGAGGGCCTGTAGAAAGACACTCTACATTGTTGATTCTCCATGTCAAAGTATATTGAAATTATAGCTCGACGTGCGACTCTCTTGTCTACTTCTTGCCTCACCCAAACTTATAAGAAATATGGGCCTGAGAAGCGCATGCAATTTTGAGTAGCTAAAATGTACACCGTCTTAGTAGTGTGGATCTCATCTGAGCTTGACCTGCCTACCTTTGATGATTTGTATCTCATTTGTATCACTAGTGATTTGTATCCATCTTTGTATTAGCTAACCCATTACATCACCCCTCACCCCATCACCCCTCCCCACCTATTTTGTTTCAGCTTCAATTTTTTAGTTCTTTATAATTTTTGTACTCATACTTTTTATCAAATTTACCAATTGTAACTTTTTGGTCTCATAGGTCACTTTGGCCTCTTGAAGACGTTAATATAACATATCTCTCTCTCTCTCTCTCTCTCTCTCTCTCTCTCTCTCTCTCTCTCTCTCTCTCTCTCTCTCTCTCTCTCTCTCTCTCTCTCTCTGTGTGTGTCTGCTGCTCTCGCGCTCACTTGCTGCGCCCTGCCCCTGCCCCCGCTCCCCTGCTGCTCCCACTCGCCCCTGCCCCTCACACTCCCTGCCCCCGCTCCCGCTCCCGCTTGCTCTCTCGCGCTCCCTGCCCCTGCCCCTACTCCCGCTCCCCTGCTGCCTCGCTCGCTCTCCCTGCTGCCCCCTGCTCCCTGCTACTCCCGCTTGCCCCGCATGCACTACTACGCCCGCTACTACCCGCACGCGCTTCCTCACTCCTTGTTGCTCCCTCCCGCTCGTGTTGCTGTGTCCCTACCCCCGCTCCCTCGCGCTCTCCCCGCAACTCCCCAACCTAGCGAAAATTTGTGTAGAGAGAGAAAGAGGGGGGGGGGGGGCGAAACTTCCGTAGAGAGAGAAACAGAAAAGCGTAGAGAGAGAGAGAGAAGGTTTGCGAGCGTAGAGAGAGAAAAAGACTTAGCCGCGTAGAGAGAAAAAAAATTAAAATAAATATATATATATATATATATATATCCCTCTACCTCTCCTGTGGTGGCCTTCCGACCATGAGGAAGCAAAATGGCAAAGATGACCCGGTGGAGTATGCCATCCAAAAATGCAAAGAAGAACTGAGCGAGTCCATCGGCATGATCAACCGCCACCTCATAGGTACTATCAACATACTCGACGTGCGCGTGGCAGCACAGGAAAGCACGATACATACACTCGAGGATCGCATGAAGGCTCAAGATGAGGAAATCGCACTACTCAAGAAAGAGCTTGCAGACGTGCGATCGCAGAATTTCCTCGAAGAGGGAGAGCTTCAACCCTCAGTAATTGAAGAGCTTAACACGATTAAGGAACAAGTGCGGGCCATCAAAGAAGGTGGGGAGCGGGGAGCAATAAAAAGAAATGACGACCTCGTGGATAGATGTCATCACAAAGACCCAACAAAAAGCAAAAAAGTCCAAATGGATCAAGATTGTTAAGAAAGGGAAAGGCAAGGAAATAACCCCCACACCAACCATCATCAACTTGACACTAGAAGAGGAGCAAAGGAGACGTGTGCGGGCCTTACACGTAAGGATGTGTATTAGAGACCAAGATAATGTGGAGGAAGAGGTGAAAGAACTCATGACTCTGGTGGGGGTCAACGAGCAGACGCATACGAGGGCCTGGAGAGTGGGCACAAAGAAAAGCGGAAGCAATGGAGAAACCTCGAAGGAAAGGGCACTCATTCTCCGCTTCCCCTCCATGGAAGCGAAGAAGGATTTCCTTAAGAAGAGACCGACTCTAAAGAAGACTGGCATCTTTCTTGGAGATGACCTCACCCTCTCGCAGATTGCTCATATGCAAGAAGTAATGCCGGAAATTAGAGCAGCAAGGGAAAAGGGGAACATTGCTTTTTACAGAGATGGAAAGGTGGTGATATTGGAGCGACATCCCGCATGACAGTGCGAGACCTATGGGACCACACTAAAGATGGCAACCTGGAATTGTAACGGTTCACTTCGTCTTGATGTAGGGGCCTTTGACGATAGCTTCACAGGGAGAGACATCATCTTCTACTCTGAGACGCATCAAGCCCGTGGGCAATCCATGCCACAGGTGAGCGGATATAGATGGGAGACAGACTGCACACAAGAGACCATATCGGAGCATCAAGGACAAGGCTCAAGGGGAGTGGCAGTTCTATTTAGGGAGGAGTTGCATCCATTGATATATATAGCACGCAAGGATGAGCATGCTAGGTACATGTGGGTGAGGCTCAGGGCAGAGACGGGCAGATACCTCTACATTGTTATCTGTTACTCTCCTCCTAGTACGTCAGTATATGCATCACCTAGGGGACAATCCCCCTTTGCTATTTTGGATAATGACATATGGGAGTTTTCTAAGAATGGTGACATTATCATACTAGGGGATTTCAATGCTAGGACTGCCCACCACCAGACAATATTTTATGATACTTTCGAGGAAATGCTTAGGGAGCTGGACGATACAGAGATGGGTCTATCCAGATTATCACAAGATGAGGAATACACGGAATATGGCAGATACTTGATAGATATGGGAACCGCACATAGATTGGCCATTTTGAATGGCCTACAAAGATTTTCGACAGTTGGAGGTTTAACTTGCTTTCCACACCGACATAACATAACCCACTATGCTGGCACCGACATGGTGCCATCACAGTGGATTATGTTATGGCCCAGCAAGGTCTCATTCCATTCTTTCAAGATTTCATGGTGGACACTAGGCCAGTTGGAGTAGCAGTTGATCATGCTATCTTGTCCTTCACCCTGACGTTTCAGTTCAGCACAGCTCCATTAGGAGAGGTCCCTACACACATCCGGTATATCGTCATGAGGGAGACGGACTCTGTGTATATGGATGAGATATACAGGAAGCTATGCACCCAGGAGCCAGGACGGCCACTAGATGAACTCACTCAGATACTAACAGAGACGCTCCATGATGCAGCATGAGAAGCATACCCCCACAACCAGTCTACACTGAGACGATCTGGAAAAATGCCCTAGAACAGTTGGTATGATGAGCAGTGTAGAGAGATGAGGATCAAGTTACAGAGGGAAGTGCTCATGGGTATTACCACACATAGACAGTCACGGATTATCTTTCGTCGCCTAGTGCGACAAAAGAAAAGGTTTTATTTAACTCGGCTAAAGCAAGATCTGTATCAGTTATTTATAAGTCGGGACTCAGGCGAAGCATGGAGGCTATTCCACGAACATTCACCACCACCAGCGGTCACCTCCACTGAGACATGGGGGGAATATGCCACATCTCTCTACATAGCATCAGGACAACCACCTCTACCGGACCCACTAGAGACATGCCCAGAGACATGTTCTTTCTTTACTGCCGAGAGGGTAAGGAAAGTTATTGACAGGATGAAGACAAGGAGAGCACATGATCATGATGGTCTGGTAGCAGAGCACTTAATCCATGCCAGGGATATGCTCGCAGAGCTCCTGGCTATGAGGTTCAATCGAGCCATGTATGAAGGCTTCCCTGAGACTTGGAGTATGTCCACGATTGTGCCCATTTTCAAGTCAGGAGATCCCATGATTCCCAGGAATTATCGCACCATCATGGTTAGTCACACATTAGCTAGACTGTAAGCATCCATTCTCGAATAGGGGCTGAGTAGATGGGCAGAGCGAGAGGACATAAGAGCACCAGGGCAAGCAGGTTTCAGGAGAGGTTTCTCCACTCTTGACCAGATTCTGACACTCAGAGCTATTATTGAGGAGGGTAGACACCATGGCAAGAGGATCTATTGTAGCTTTGTGGATTTTCGCAAAGCTTTCAACATAGTGCCGAGAGCCAGACTCATATGCAGATTACAGGACATATGGGTGTGCCTACAGAGCTGATTTGGGGGATTCTGGCTCTATACAGGACAGTGATGGGGCGGGTACCCACCACTAAGGGAATGTCGGACATGGTCCTCTCCAATATTGGAGTAAAGCAGGGATGCCCCCTATCCCCGACTCTTTTTGGGATGTATGTGGATGAGTTTTCGGATTGTGTAGAGCGTCGGGGGGACAGGGGGCTCAGCTAGCAGGGACATGGATTCCGCTGTTGTTATATGTTGATGATATTGTGTTGATTTTTGACTCACCAGAGGGGATGCAGCATCACTTGGATGCTCTGCATACATTTGCTCGTGACAGTGGATTGTCTGTCAATCTAGGGAAAACCAAGGTTATGGTGTTCAACACCACACCACAGTGGGTCAGGAGGTTGGCACCCACATTTATGTATGGCCAGGAGAGTGTGGAGTACACATATGCATATACTTATCTTGGGGTAGTCTTCGGTGGACCGGTGTTTTCACGAAGGAGAGCATCAGAGACTAGACTGACGAGAGCATATGCAGCTTTGGGATGACTGGAGAGGATGTGTTCGCAGGTTAAGTTTCAGGAACCGCGAACAAAGCTTTGGCTTTTTGACACTCTAGTGACTCTAGCTATGCTCTATGGAGTTCAGGTATGGGGACCCTCAGTAGACCACCATGGGAGATCTGGCAACACAGATGGATGGAGATGTATGGAGAGGCCTCTGGTCTCTATGATCGCTCGGATGATTCGGGCTACGGCCTCAGTACCACATGAGATTATCCGAGCCGAGCTAGCCCCCCCCCCCCCCCCCCCCCCCCCCCCCTCCCCCCCTCGTGGTGGAGGCGTTGACGAGATCAGTTTCTCTTATGCACGGTCTATGGGATCTCCTCAGGGACAGACACGCTCAGCTTGCCTTGGAGTCATCTCAACAACTAGCTCTACAAGGCGATACAGCATGTTGGTATGGACAGATGACAGCATGGTTTCAGTCGCATGGTCTCAAGATAGATTACCTCCGCTTCAATACTCCCTGGATGCACCCTCCCTGTCTCTCACACGGACAGAGATCACCAGACTCATACGTCAGGATCTGATTCAGCTAAATACCATGAGCACATGGATACAGCCGACACAGGAGTTGGGCACGAAGATGGCCTTCTACAGAGAGCATCTTCTCCAACTCACGGAGGACGGCTTTGTGACTAAGCCTACATACATGGACACACACTTATCTCATGGGATAAGATGCGTTATTGGACAGATACGCACATCCTCACATCAGCTCCAAATCGAGACTAGCCGATTTCGAGGGGTGCCGGCAAGAGCTAGGATATGTCACATATGCAACTTAGAGCCAGAGACAGAGCTGCACTACACATGTCACTGCCCGGCATACTATAAGATACGCGGCCGCTTCCACTACCTGTTCAGAGAAGGGTTCGGACCTTTTTCTAGAGTCATGAGATACAAGGATCAGAGGTGTCTCAGATTGTTCCTGCTAGAGCTGCGTAAACTTAGGGAGAGCTTGTTGAGAACATCAGAGGAAAGACAGTCTCAAAGAACACAGATTTCTTTACACCAGCCAGAGGAGAGCCAACGGAGAAGTCATTACAGTAAATCTCAGAGCCTACTCATACTAGAGGTACACTGTTTGATCGATCCACGGAAGGCTGCAACAGAAGATACATATCACTCTAGCTCGGCATGCAAGGAGAAGAGAAGAGAGAGAGGGGGGATAAGATAACACACGAGTGGAGCTGGAAAACAAAAGAGCAATTTGTGTTCAGGTTTTTTAGGCCTTATATAATCATTGCAACATGTTCACATGTTAATTGGCCGCCCCAAGTTTGGGTTTGATCCTAACAATCGCTCCCTTCAGCCAAACTGGCATATCATACGTCTCCTTGAACAAAGTTCTTCAATCTCATGACACACGAGTTTTGGTATACTTGCCAACCGTGAGTTTTAGGTTTTCTCACAGCCAAGGTGAAAGGAGGAGAGTAATGCCGTGTGCTAGCCTCCACCCAACCATCCTATCTTATAGCCTCCCCCTAGCATACACACTGTCGGTCGTGTCAGTGGCATTGCTCGTAGGACCCATGTCCATACATACCCCCCTTGGAGAATTTTTTTCGCTCTCGAAAACAAACGTAGGAAACCATTCCTTAAGTGCGGAGACATTCTCCCATGTAGAACCTTCTTCAGGTCTATCTAGCCATTTTATCAACACTTGTTGTATGACATGTTGTCTGGTGCGAAGCTCATGAGAATCCAAAATCTTTTCGGGTTCATAAGGAATGCTTGGCGGTTCTATAATGTCAACTAGCATACCTGTGTCAATGACATTATCATTTTGTCCTAGCTATTTTTGTAAACGGCTAACATGAAAAACAAGATGAACTCGTGAGTGCTCGGGAAAAGCTAACTTACATGTCACTTGACCTATACGTTTGAGATCGGTAAATGGTCCATAATATCGTGGTGAAAGTTAAGCAACATTTCCCATCTTCAGACTTTTTGAATGTTCCGGAACCTTGAGGAAAACCTTGTCTCCTTCTTGGACGTGCTTCTTATATCGATCTTGAGCTTGCTTAACATTCTGTCGAGCAACTCGAAGCATATCGAAATGGTCTTGAAGAAAATTCTTTTCTTGTTGTATCTTCTCCGTAGCCAACCCCACCGCAATGGGTGATCTAGGTTGAAACCCATATAAAATCATAAATGGACTAAACCCTGTAGTCACATGCTTTGAACTATTATAAGAAAATTCCATTATAGGCAAGTAGTCTTCCCAATTGGTTTGCTTCTTGCTAACGTATGCTCGTAGTATATCCTCTAGCACTTGATTAACCCTTTCGATTTGACCATCTGTTTTTTGATTATCGATCGTACTAAGATTAAGTGTAGTTTTTAACTTTTGGAACACAACTCTACAGAAGTGATTATAGAACTTTCGATCTCTGTCACTAATATCCATAGAGTATATATAAATGCTCTATAAATAGCCACTCTAATTTTGGTGTCTTAACCGTAGTCTTAGTAGGAATGAATCAACACATCTTTACTAGACGGTCTACAATTACCCGTATGGCATCATGGCCACGATTCGTATTAGGTAGTCCTACTACAAAATCCATAGAGATACCTGGATGACCAGTACTTAGACTATCGTGACACTCTAATGATTTTTGGCGCCTAGTATCTGAGTCCTTTGGCACACATACTCTACCCTTGTGGAGTAAGTAGCCATCGATAATGGAAAAATTATTACATCACTTAAGCTCGTCCTGAGTAGGGGTGGAGCTCTGTGTGTTGGATTTTTTATGTGCGTATGCAGAAACATGCTTATCTAGTCGTGCACAGACATGTGAGTGTAAGGGATACCTTCTTAAAACTGCACTCCACACTTTAGCATATGATTGATTTTGTGCACACTTACCACATAATGACTCCAAAACTTCACTCTTTATTTTCGTGAAAGCAAGTGAATTAATATGAGGCATCCGTCTTAGTGCATCCACTAATACATTATATCACCCCTTGTGATATCGTAGATTACAATTATAATCTTGAAGGATCTCTGCGCATCTAGCTTTACGACCCTTCAAGTCCGTTTGAGTAGTTAACCATTTTATACTCTCATGATCAAAAACCACTTCAAACTCGGCACCATATAAATAGTGTCGCCACTTTCGTAAAGCGTAAAATATGGCATAGAGCTCCCTCTCATAAACAGAATAATTATGTTAAACTCTATCCAACTTTTTACTTTCAAAGGTTATAGGTCTTCCCTCGTGGAGAAGTACTGCACCAATTGCTTTATCACTAGCATCAGTCTCTACCACAAACGGCTTAAGTGGGTCAACAATTGCTAGGATGGGAGCAATGGCTACAACTACCTTGAGTTGTTCAAACTACGCTTCCTAAGAAAAGGTCTTACATTTTTCTTTAAGTTGATCTATCATAGGACAATGATTTTGGCATAATCACGGAGATATTGTGGATAAAATTCAGCCATGCCTAAGAAGATTTGAAGCTCCTCAATCGTGTTGGGATGTGGCCATCGAAGAATGGAGGCGACCTTGTCAGTGTCCATCTTGATGCCAGAATAAGAGATCTCATGACTGAGGTAATGTATCTCTGTTTTAAATAAATTGCACTTGCTCGGCTTAGCATACACGGCGTGAGTTCGTAGTTGTTTGAATACTAATCGTAAGTGTTGTATGAGTTCATCTTCAGTCTTACTGTAAATGAGAATGTCATCAAGGAAAACCACAACAATTTTTTTAAGATAGGGAAGTAAGACACTATCCATGAGTGTCATAAATGTAGCTGGAGCATTGGTTAAACCAAAAGGCATAACCAAAAACTCAAAATGCACGAACCGTGTTTTAAAAGCATTCTCAGAGATATCTTTCAGAAGGATCTGCAACTGGTGATATCCTGAACAAAGATCTATCTTTGTATAGTATCTTGCCCCATGGAGTTGATCAAACAACTCATCCACTCGAGGCAGAGGATACTTGTTCTTGATGGTTATGGCGTTTAATCCACGATAATCTACACGCATGTGCATAGTACCATCTTTTTCTTTTACCAATAGAATTGGCGATGCCCAAGGAAAAGTGCTAAGTTTAATGAAACCACGGGTGAGGTAGTCAGCCAACTGATAGTCAACCTCCTTGGTCTCACTAGCACTCATACGATAAGGTGGTTTATTCAGCGGTTTGGTGCCCGACAAGACGACATCTATGCCATGTTGCACATCACGTGTAGGGGTAAACCGGCCGGTAAATCACTTAAGAATACATCACTATACTCTCTGGGTAAGTGAGTCAGCTTTTTCCATGCAAAAGGAGAAAGTAAACTAGAGTTATGCTAAGATGGAGAATCTTGTAATTCCTTTAATGTTTGTTTTACAATAGTTGCACGTTGCTCAACATAACTACAATTGAGGTCATTTTTCTCTTTAGAATTGTTAGCACTTTGTTTTTCGTTAAAATTCGTTGTACTTTACATACCATAGTTAGAATCCACATCACTTTGCTCTTGAGAATTCACAAGACTTAGAGACAAACAATAACACAAAAAGATTTTATCTATTAAATCTGCTTTCTGTAAAATAGAAAGCTCGGCTGTACATATAAGAGGTGCGGATGGTATATTTTTCTCACCAAGGAAGAGCACATGTTATTAACATTGGCCATAAAGGATAAGGAGTTATGCTCGTAACTAGTGTGCAATGTGTTTCATAAACCATGCAGCCACTCATGTCCTAAAACTACATCATCACGGTCCATCGTCATAAGTTGAAAGTCAAGGGTCATCGTATGATCTTGAATAATAAGCTCAACCCCTTGAACTACGGTGTCACATACTTCTTCATCATTTTCAAACATCTGTTCTACCACATACTTGTGGGAGCAGGGAGTCTGTGTAAGCTTCAATTCCTTGACTAGCTTATAGTTCAAAAAGTAATGAGTTTCACCATCATCCACTAAAATACGAACACGTTCTCCGTTAATAGTACCATGCATGCCAATCAACACATAGGGACCAAAGGTGAGCTGCCACATTGAAGCAGACACACAACACTTGTGCTTTTCTTCCATATGAAGAACCTATACATCACAATATTTAGGCGATGAATCTAATATGAGGCGTTACATTGTGTGCATGGTCTTTTCTTTGCCTTGCAAAAGAGGACAATCCTTCTTATTATGTTGGTCTGAAAGACATTTAAAACACAAATTGTGTTTCTTTAGACGCTCAAAACCGGCAGGGCGAGAGACCCACATGGAGTATCTAGTGATTGCTTAGGCTTCTTAACCTCTTGAGGACACGGAGAGGTAGATTGTCTCTTGTTCTTCTTGGAACGTGTGGGAGATCTACCTCGCCATTGGCTCTTAGCCGAATTGCTCTTAGCAAAAGTATTCTTAGAGTATGATCATTTCCCTTCCTCTCTTGGTCATCATCATACGTTTGGGTTGAACGTCGCCTTCCAATTCTTTCTAATAAAGTTCAAGTAACCCAACGGTCCCCCAACTAACCTAGACAACCACTAGTTTGCCGTAATTGTGCGGCTTTCAAGCTCCTTTTAGTAATTTTTTGATTATGTGTTCGTATTTCCCTTACTTTGCTATGCTTCGTAGTCCAAATATGTCTGCCCTCCCAGTTTCGTAGTCCAACTCTCTAATATGCACTATTTTTATGTATGCGTCTCTAGATATGCTATTTATGGTTAAAATTTGAGTTCTCATATACATTTTTAATGGAGTTTTTAACCAAAATTTATCAACACGCAATCATTTAGACATTTACTTGACCGCTAGAGTTCAAAACTACACTTCAGCACTCATAGAACAAATCAATCACTCATTGGATTTCAGATTAATGAACATTTCAACTAGAATCACTGAATAGATTTGCAAACTTTTCAATCAAAAACACCATAATAATCTCGTAAAATATAAATTTCCATTGAAATTGCCAAAAACTGTCAATGATCTAATTTTCTTTCCTAAATGCCATCAATCATGCAACAATATGTAACATTTCATTTCCAAACATGCTTTTAATGTAGATACATCTTCAAACGATCAAATTTATTCTCAATTATGAAACTAATGCATGAAAATAATATTGTTTTTAAGTTTTTAATGCTTCTATCTATTATGTTTTTAAAGATTTTAACGTTTTTAAGTCTGTAAGTATTAAAAAACTAACTTTTATTGTATATTTCATTAATGAACTCGACTAACCACTCTTCTCTTCAATTTCTTCCGAACACTTTCATGCCTAGAATCAAGTTCGGCTTCGTCTCTTCTTCTTTGCTCATTCGGAAATCAATATTTCGCTCTTTTTCTCTCTCAAATACCTCTCAGGTAATGATATGCATAGTATTCTCTCTCTCTCTCTCTCTCTCTCTCTCTCTCTCTCTCTCTCTCTCTCTCTCTCTTTCTTGCGACCCTCACACACCCATTGTGCTGCATAAAGGAATACTCTCTCTCTCTCTATCTTTCTTACACACTACAGACTCTCACACGGCCCTCTCTGTTTGCTTGCTCTTGTGAGCGGTCCTCTGATCATCGTTTGCGTCCTTCGACTCGCTCTCTTGCTCACAAAGCCTACCCATTAATTCCTCTATCTCCTCGCTGGCGCTCCTAATTATCCACTAGGAAGTGCAGCCGGCTCACTCTCCCTGGTCAACATCTCCTCATGCACACCCACCCACTTTCTCTCTCAATCAGATACTACGGCACAGAGTTCCCTTCTCTCTTTGATTGTCCACACACTCAAGCTTGCGCCATCATACTCCTATTGACTAATCATCATCTGGGGTGCACAGACATCAAGGCATCGCCCCCCTCATCTTCTCACGCTGCCTGTCCTAGCGACCCTCTCAAGAACCCTTCTCTCCCTTCCTCTGCTCCCGGCTAGGGGCTGACTCGCTCAGTCGACATGGCAGCCCCTAGTGACTCTTCAACACAGAAACCCTGGCTCACTACCCTCTCAGGCTTGCCATCCCACTATCTCTATCTCTCTACTTACGCTCTGGCGACTTCATTCGCATGCACACACTCAGATTCTTGATTTCTGATCTCTCTCTCTCTCACACATAATCTCCCTGCAATCAACTGCCTCGCGACCTCTCTATGGCTCCTCTCCCTTCTTGCTCGCAACCCCTGGCGATTTCCTAAACTACTACACTCGGCCCCCCCTCTCTAACGACCCGGCCTGCGCACCCTCTACAGCACCCCACCCGACTTCCTCTCGGGCTCGCCTGCATCATCACCTTCGTCTCCCCAAGGAGTGTACACACAGAGGGTTGCCCACTTGGGCTCCCTCCTCCTCCTCACTCGCATTCTTTGGTTCCCCCTCGCAACTCCTATTGGCGACCCTGATCATGCCCTCCTGATCTAGCACGCCACCCCGCTCTCCTCGAGGCTCATGGCTGTTCAGAATGCCAGCTAAATGCAACCAAAACAAACTCGTTTTTTTAAAATAATTAGACCATGCTCCCATAGCACCCTCTCTCTCTCTATATCTCTCTAACTAATTCTCACACACATACTATAGGAGCATACATGCACCTCTCTTGTGCTCCCATATTCTCTCCCTACTATCACTCTCTCCTGCTCTCGAAACCGCTTGGCAAGGATTTCTCTCTCTACTTGACTCCTTCTCAACCACAATGAGCAGCCCCTCATTTCGCAACTCTAAATCAAAATTTGAAACTTTTACCGATAATTATACTAAAGCGTGTATAAACTTCCCGTTTCTTCAAAGGCAAGCTCAAATCTAACTGGGATTTTACAGTCTTGAGCAACTAACATGCATTGACACAAGTTAGGGCAAACTCATAAGACCCCGAAGATCTACTTCGGCTAAGACTGGATTCAAGACCTTACTACTGCACTTTCACTTGGACTGGGTATGGGGTGACTCATCTATCCTACCAAATCGGTCATAAAAAGAAGAATTTGTTTACATCATCAAGCAACTATAAGGAATTTTAAAGAATCCATTCCGACTAATCTCGAGCTCGCAACCCCATTGCGGTCACTGACATCTATGAAATTTTGGAGTTTCTTGCGGGCCAAGCTCAAAGTCTAGCGAATATGTGATCATTTAGTTAGCTAAACTTAGGTTAGGAACTCATTTAAAACTAATAATTTCCTATTAAACTCAGATTGGGATGCCTAATGGCCATAGCTTGAATTTGAAGTTATTAAGATAACTATCAACAAGATCCCTAAAACTAACTCAAGCCACCGAGTGACTAACTTCCTTAAGTAAGAACTTATCAGCAAGCAGTCATAAAAACTAACAAACATTAACACTAATGCATCCATTATGGCAATCATTAACATGCTAATGCACCTGACATGCCCGTGCAAATTCCCAAGTTACCCTAGTTTTGGTACAAAATAGAAAAATATTCTGGTGTCTACATTCCTCCCTCACTGAATTATGAAGTCGTCCTCGACGAAAAAGTAAATAACTTGGACATTGCCAAAAATCTTCTTGACTTGCTGCAACTCCCCAGCTTTACAGCTACACTTTGAAAAATAACTGGCTCCCCTCCTTAACTACGAAAGCCCTCGTGAGCATAATAGCCTGAAACACATCACATAACACTATAGTTTGTCTATTCTCATTTTACACATTACAACATCATACTTCTCTCAAAATTTGAGTCAATTAATAACAAAGTCAGTGATAAATTAATAAGCAGTAAACATAGTAGAATAAACCAACTAACACTAGTGAATCTATATACTCTTACTAACTGCTTTTATAAAGTTTTACCAATCAAAACTCTAACTTCCCCAATAGGCAACTAAGCAGTAAATAATAAAAGAGGCTAATTAATAGAATAACTATAAACTATCCTAATCCAAACAATAATTTATCATCATTAATAATAAGAACAACTCCCTTTCATGTTGATAAAGCTCTATAGAGGTAAAACCTGTTAACCCCTATATTATAGAAAGTATACTGATATTTCCAGCAATGTACAAGGCATAGCCTGAATTTTTTATTTTCCCTTTTTTCTTTTCTAATTCCCATTTTTTTTAATTGATTTTTAGTTTCCCATGCATTCATTCTTTTGTTTTTGCAAGTCACGCCGGTCTTGAAATTTATGTTTTTCTTTTTTTTTTTATTCTTTTTTTTTCATGCATTCCACACTCTCTGCTGCGTCGAGCAGGAATATCCTTTCACATTCACTTACCAACCCGTATAAAACTTAGATACGGCTCATGGCTCTGACACTAGAGACAGAGTTGTTCCACCCACCTACCAAGCTTATACGGCGATGGGTACACAACATATAAAATATAATTTTTTCCTCCCCAAGCTCATCACATGTGTAGTATCTAACATACCAGCCATAATCGAGATTTTAAAGGTCTCTCCCAACCACAGAGACCTACGACACTACAAAGATTTTTTTTTACCATTAAGGAAATAAATGAACCATCCAACACTAGATTAGCTATAGTGACTATATTAATTAATAACCTTTACTACTCCCCGTTAGCCACTAACCATTTCGCCAAAATTCTTGATTAATAATCCTATATAAAGACTGTTAATAAAACTATATAAATTACTAATCTAACCAGTTTAATAAAACTATGCCACACACTTAATAATTCTTCACTGACTTACAGGCATTAAATTGAGAAAATGTCAACAATTTGAAATAATAACTGGAAATAAAACACTGTTAAGTCTTTCTTGAACTACTGCTTTACTTTGAACCACAATCCCAGATTCAGTTCGACATTTCTTTACTTCACAGCTTCTACTCCAATCTTCTCTTTTGATCACACTCTCCAACTTTGCTTTCTGCAAAAGAATTAGAACTACACACACACTAATGAAATGTAGTATCCTACTCCTAAGTTTTATGGGTTTTTGGTGTTTTTGTGATTTTGCTTTTTTGTTGTTTTTTTTTTAGTGTTTTGTTTTGAATAAAACAAAAGAAATCAAGCATAAAAGAAATGATTCTTTTTGGATTTTGTGAAACTTTTTATTTGTTTGGGTTTTTGTGGTTTTGTTTTGTTGTTGTTTTTTTTTTTTTTAAGCCTCTCGCTACATAGGACGGAATAGTATAGGTGCATTGGCTAAGCCAAAAGGTGCTACCCATTATGGACTACAGGTATCCATACATGGTCCAGTTACCTACTTTCGATAAAAGCTTCAGAATCCTACTCGTAAACCATGACCTGGTTAAAGACATCTATACGAGGTCCAAAAACCTACTTTTATCAAGAAGCTACAGCTCCCTACATGTATGTCAAACCCTATCCTCTTTCTTCTATTGTGCTAAGGATTCCAAACATGTATACATGCTACAAACACTTACTTTCCACTGAAAATATGTAGTGTCCTACATGTAAAATGCCCTATCCACTGCGCACATTATCTCCTATCTTGCACCAATATCTGTTCGGGATAATTTCTTCTTTTCACATGATCTAGCAATATGGCCTGCTATACCACAATGCTTGCACTTGGGTTGATATTTGGGTTTGAGAATTTTCAACTCATTCCCTTCCTTAGTTTGCTCTTTGCTAGTTTCTAATGAACATGAAGTATTGAGTTCTTCAATTTGATTGACACAATAATTATTACTATCCATTTCTCTTAATGCAACTATACTCTCATCTCCCCTATGGACACTTGTCACTTCACCACCTAGTGCTACTTTTCTATACTTTTCAAGTTCTCCTCTCATTGCTTTAACATCATTTCTCAAGGATGCTATTTGTTCAAAATGAGATTTACGTTCGTGGTTAATCATCTGACACATCTCTCCTATTTCCTCTTTTAATGTTATAACATCATAACTATAACAATCATCAATTAACATGACTAGGTCCTTGTTATGTTTAGCTTCAAGAAAATCTTGTTTCTTTTCAATTTCTAATATGGATATTTTGGCCAAGCAATCTCTAATCACTCTATCCACATTATAATCTTCACTATTCTCTTGCTCCATTGGTCTAGTCCCTTTAGACCAAACTGAATCAGCCTAAACAATATTCTCTAAATCACCTAAGATGCATCTTGAGCTTTACTCACACCATGTCAACTTTAGCTAAAGTCATTTTATCCAAGGCCACAAGCATGAAACGTATATATAATATTGAGATAATCCCAAGTCAATCTAAGACTCACTCTTTTCAGCGTTACTTCACAGACATTGCCTCTTCTTGATTGGCCAAACCCTGGGTACCAGCATGCAAAATATATGCACCGGGGTGCCCCGTAGCTCTACAGCTAGCTGGCTCCCGGCGGACGCACCAAATGAACGTCGCCTTCCAATTCTTTCTAATAACGTTCAAGTAACCCAACGGTCCCCCAACTAACCTAGACGTGCACTAGTTTGCCATAATTGTGCGGCTTTCAAGTTCCTTTTAGTAATTTTTTGATTATGCGTTCGTATTTCCCTTACTTTGCTATGCTTCGTAGTCCAAATATGTCTACCCTCCCAGTTTCGTAGTCCAACTCTCTAATATGCACTATTTTTATGTATGCGTCTTTAGATATGCTATTTATGGTTAAAATTTGAGTTCTCATATACGTTTTTAATGGAGTTTTTAACCAAAATTTATCAACACGCAATCATTTAGACATTTACTTGACCGCTAGAGTTTAAAACTACACTTCAGGACTCATAGAACAAATCAATCACTCATTGGATTTTAGATTAATGAACATTTCAACTAGAATCACTGAATAGATTTGCAAACTTTTCAATCAAAAACACCATAATAATCTCGTAAAATATAAATTTCCATTGAAATTGCCAAAAACTGTCAATGATCTAATTTTCTTTCCTAAATGCCATCAATCATGCAACAATATGCAACGTTTCATTTCCAAACATGCTTTTAATGCAGATACATCTTCAAACGATCAAATTTATTCTCAATTATGAAACTAATGCATGAAAATAATATTGTTTTTAAGTTTTTAATGCTTCTATCTAATATGTTTTTAAAGATTTTAACGTTTTTAAGTCTGTAAGTACTAAAAAACTAATTTTTATTGTATATTTCATTAATGAACTCGACTAACCACTCTTCTCTTCAATTTCTTCCGAACACTTTCGTGCCTAGAATCCCGTTCGGCTTTGTCTCTTCTTCTTTGATCATTCGGAAATTAGTATTTCGCTCTTTTTCTCTCTCAAATACCTCTCAGGTAATGATATGCATAGTATTCTCTCTCTCTCTCTCTCTCTCTCCCTTTCTTGCGACCCTCACACACCCATTGTGCTAGATAAAGGAATACTCTCTCTCTCTATCTTTCTTACACACTACAGACTCTCACACGGCCCTCTCTGTTTGCTTGCTCTCGTGAGCGGTCCTCTGATCATCGTTTGCGTCCTTCGACTCGCTCTCTTGCTCACAAAGCCTACCCATTAATTCCTCTATCTCCTCGTTGGCGCTCCTAATTATCCACTGGGAAGTGCAGCCGGGTCACTCTCCCTGGTCAACATCTCCTCATGCACACCCACCCACTTTCTCTCTCAATCAGATACTACGGCACAGAGTTCCCTTCTCTCTTTGATTGTCCACACACTCAAGCTTGCGCCATCATACTCCTATCGACTAATCATCATCCGGGGTGCACAGACATCAAGGCATCGCCCCCCTCATCTTCTCACGCTGCCTGTCCTAGCGACCCTCTCAAGAACCCTTCTCTCCCTTCCTCTGCTCCCGGCTTCATGGCAGCCCCTAATGACTCTTCAACACAGAAACCCTCGCTCACTACCCTCTCAGGCTTGCCATCCCACTATCTCTATCTCTCTACTTGCGCCCTGGCGACTTCATTCGCATGCACACACTCAGATTCTTGATTTCTGATCTCTCTCTCACACACATAATCTCCCTGCACTCAACTGCCTCGCGACCTCTCTATGGCTCCTCTCCCTTCTTGCTCGCAACCCCTGGCGATTTCCTAAACTACTGCACTCGGCCCCCCCTCTCTAACGACCCGGCCTGCGCACCCTCTACAGCACCCCACCCGGCTTCCTCTCGGGCTCGCCTGCATCATCACCTTCGTCTCCCCAAGGAGTGTACACACAGAGGGTTGCCCACTTGGGCTCCCTCCTCCTCCTCACTCGCGTTCTTTGGTTCCCCCTCGCAACTCCTGTTGGCGACCCTGATCATGCCCTCCTGATGAAGCACGCCACCCCGCTCTCCTCGAGGCTCATGGCGGTTCAGAATGCCAGCTAAATGCAACCAAAACAAAAACGTTTTTTTAAAATAATTAAGACCATGCTCCCATAGCACCCTCTCTCTCTATATCTCTCTAACTAATTCTCACACACATACTACAGGAGCATACATGCACCTCTCTTGTGCTCCCATATTCTCTCTCTACTATCACTCTCTCCTGCTCTCGAAACCGCTTGGCAAGGATTTCTCTCTCTACTTGACTCCTTCTCAGCCACAATGAGCAGCCCCTCATTTCGCAAGTCTAAGTCAGAATTTGAAACTTTTATCGATAATTAGACTAAAGCGTGTATAAACTTCCCGTTTCTTCAAAGGCAAGCTCAAAATCTAACTAGGATTTTACAGTCTCGACCGACTAACATGCATTGACACAAGTTAGGGCAAACTCACAAGACCCCGAAGATCTACTTCGGCTAAGACTGGATTCAAGACCTGACTACTGCACTTTCACTTGGACTGGGTATGGGGTGACTCATCTATCCTACCAAATCGGTCATAAAAAGATGAATTTGTTTACATCATCAAGCAACTATAAGGAATTTTAAAGAATCCATTCCGACTAATCTCGAGCTCGCAACCCCATTGCGGTCACTAACATCTATGAAATTTTGGAGTTTCTTGCGGGCCAAGCTCAAAGTGTAGCTAATATCTGATCATTTAGTTAGCTAAACTTAGGTTAGGAACTCATTTAAAATTGATAATTTCCTATTAAACTCAGATTGGGATGCCTAATGGCCATAGCTTGAATTTGAAGTCATTAAGATAACTATCAACAAGATCCCTAAAACTAACTCAAGCCACCGAGTGACTAACTTCCTTAAGTAAGAACTTATCAGCAAGCAGTCATAAAAACTAACAAACATTAACACTAATGCATCCATTATGGCAATCATTAACATGCTAATGCACCTAACATGCCCGTGCAAATTCCCAAGTTACCCCAGTTTTGGTACAAAATGGAAAAATATTCTGGTGTCTACATGGGTATGAGCGATGGCTTCTTCCAAAAAATTTGGATGGGTGTCTTGACATGAAGACGATAGTCTTGGTCAAATCCCCTATTGAAACCCCATATCTTTTAGAATGTATCTAGACCTTCTAGTTTTAATATGATTTCTCGATACTTAGAAAGATACTAAGTGAGAGAGAGGCCATATATGTAGCATGCATCCCATGCTAACCATTTCTTATCTTCTCCATTGGAGTCCAAAAACTCTTTGGAGAAAGAAGCTTAAAACGCAGCCTAAGACTGAGGAGGAGTATCTATTGGAAATGTCATCCACCACTTATAGGCCTTCTCTTTAAGAGATAGACTTGTTTCGACAGTTGTCTTAATATTTGGGGTGTGTCTCAGCCTATGAATACCACTCCATTTGTGTAAGAACGTATTGACCTCATCCTTGTTGCGATCACTCTCTTCACCGTGAAACTCTAGAATGGTGATATTCTTAAGTAATACATTGCTACCTTGTGCTTCTTCTGAAGCACTTGCCTCATGGACTCCTTGAGTCATGCGAGGTTGGGTTCCTTAAACCGTGCCAGCTTGGGCTCCTTGAGCTGTATGTGAATTCATAAATTTCATAAGTAGCTCAGTAAAATTTGTAACATTTGCATTTACTCCAGAGAGGTTGCGTTCAAATATGCTTTTGCGATTTTCCAAAGTCTTGAAAGCAGCCATATCTACAAGGCCATGATCTCCTAGATCATCATCGTTATACATATTAAGCGCTCGTGGTTGCCGGATTCTGAAGTGCGTGCTTAAAATCAAAAGTGTGTGTTTATGGGATATCGTCATCGGCCATGGTAAACACACGTTAATGTAAAGAGAGAGAGAGAGAGAGAGAGAGACTGAGAGAGAGAGAGAACGTCAACTTGTACCTTGTAAAGCTTAAAGTCATTGTGTTGTCTATGCTCGGTGACTTTTGCATTTCATGCGATCGTCGCTTTGTGAAATTTGTAGCGCTTATCGTCTTGTTCTTCGTAAGAACACCTTTGTTGATTCTTCACAAAAACTCGTCGTTTTTGTGAAAGCTTTTGTTCACTTGTGAAACTTCTTTCTTGAAGAAAAAAAAAATTAAAAGAAAACTTGTCTTTCTCTAAGAAGTGAAAAGGAAGGGTGAAACTACTTTTTTGAAGTTTGTAGCTTTACTTTCCTTGTAGCTTTCTTTGTCAACTCAAGTATGTTATCTTTCCTAGTTGTGTACAACAAGTTTCAATAGTTTGGATGGTAGGGTGCGGGCCTCTTACCCCCATGGGGTGGGTTCAACCCTCCTTCATGCAAGGGTTTAGAGGGCCTTCTTACGTGCATAGTCAACGGCACCATCGAAGACTCGGTCTTGTAGAGTTTTCGCTCGAGTTTGCCTTGGCCGTACGCTGTGGGGAGGTGTACGTGAGGCAACGATGATAGCTCGTTGTTTGTCTTCCCGAGCTACACATAGAACTCTGTGTCTATTTTCTCTTTTGTTACATTGTGGAGGGTCATCTTCACGCCTCTAGCATGCGGATCGTGGGAGAGGAGATGTGCGTCGCATGCACATGCAATCCGCTTTTTTCCTTTTTCGAAATAGCTCAGATACCACTGAAAGGAGGAGAGTAATGTTGTGTGCTAGTCTCCACCCAATCATGCTATCTTATAACCTTCCCCTAGCGTACACATTGTCCGACCGTGTCGTTGGCCTTGCCCATAGGACCCGTGTCCTTACACAGGAGTTTTAAGTTTTCCCATAACCTGGTGCTACTAATGAACTACCAACATAAGGGGTATTTGGTTTACACCCAAACCTTGGGTTTAGGTTTACTAGTTAACCTTATGAGAGTGGGTTACAAAAAAAGATGGAACTTTTCATAATAAGTGACAGAAGGTCTTCCCACCGACATCATCGTACTTGCTGAAGCAACGTCTACGTAGGCAAATATGCTTCCATTGTCTCCGTTGTCTCCGTTGTTGTCTGTAGGCAAATATGCTTCCATTTCTACCTGCGGTAGCCTGTAGCTCGCCATCAATCCCTATTACTCCACGTCCTTGATCTCCATGAACACACTTCACTGTGTTGACAAGGCTCCTCCTTTCGTTGATTGCGCTTGAATGATCACCTCATCTATCTCGCAGTGAACTTGGACCTGGTGAAGAATTCCCAGATCCCTGGTGAAGAATTTCCAGATATCCAAAGCTCTACATGTTCTCATAGCAAAGTTATGTTTCCACACGTTCTCTTAAAGTCCTATGTAAACTCGCGAAGGATGTCCCTGTTTCGTGCAAGCTTTTGCATCCTTGATGTGGTTGGACATACACAAGAAGTTTTGGACAAATTCTCACAATATTTCCCACATTGTGACTTACCTTAACATCATGAGATTTTGTTCGAGAGGCGTTGCATACCTAGCTAGGTACAATTGGGGGCAGGGGACAGCCGGCCCGGTGGGCCCGTGCCCCCAATCGTACCTAGCTAGGTATCTGGTGCTTCTCGAGCAGAAGCTCATGATGTTATGCATTGTATGAAAAACACTGAGAAAGACTCCGTTTTCCTACATAAGAAAATTTCTAAATCTTCTTGTGATAGCGACTCATGGAGTCATTCACATCGACCAATTTTCGTGACAAAGCTTTACTCAATCTCCATTTCCATAGACTAGCACGAACCATCTCCTCCTAAAACATCAGTGTGGCTCCCTTCTCTCTACATACAAGAACTAGTCTTGCTTGGTGGGCCTCGCTATGTTACATCTATAGAATACAGTAGCACATATGGAAATTGACATTTAACATCTGAAGCAAGAAGCAGCACTGTGTGAAAAGCATATAGAAATTTGACAAATGCTACGTGTTTTTTTGTGATGAAAAAACCAATGTATTTGTTGTGAATTTTGCGAATGTGTTATGGAAACAGTAAATGAGGAAGGAGAGAGAAATCAATGTTTGGTATTTTTTTCTTGGTTTAAATGAGAGGATCCAAAATTAATTTAAATGTGAAACAACAGAGATAGACATGAGTTTTTTAATAACGAATGAACAAGACTACTTGATAGGAATTTTGCGAATGGTTTGTTTGGGTAATAATTAAAAAGGATGTTGTGTTAGCAGACAGGAAATCAGATTTCATTGAGACGTGCACGACAGTGACAAATATAATTTAGATCTTTTTGTTTTTTTTCAAGAATATGTATTTCTTGCAGTGAGGGGGATGAGCTCGAAGAATATTATATCCAAATGAACTTGTACTATTATGTGTACCGATGAATGTTTTTTCTAGTGTACGTGCTACATGTAAATTGTTGGAGACGGAAAGTATGTCAAAAATAAAGTTTTCATCAAATGGCTGGTAGCGAACAACGTCGGATCGCATTTTTGAAGGTGGTTGTCGAGTGTGCTCTGCCTTTCATCTTTCAAAATTGTTTGTGACACCTATGTACTTTCGTCCATTTTGGCGGCATGTGATGGAGTAGACGGTGTATTCAATGTCCGTTGTTTTTTGCTCGGTTGATTATCGTGCTCGAGAAGCAGAACCATGACCTAGCATATGGACGGTAAGCTAGTTTCAAGCTTGTTGCAATCTTCTCTTTAGCTTATTGATGCTTGGACTATAATCTTCTAGATATTGAGAATTTTATACCGACACCTAGTACGAGAGAAATGAGGACATATATAGTATGGCATCAATTATTTAAACACCTACTATGGCATAAATTATTCAGAGCTAAAGTAAAGATGTACAAGGTGAAATCACTACTGTGATACACCACATGCATTCACTACTTGTGTATTTACTACTGTAATACATCACATACATTTGGCAAGCAACCGTATACAAAAAGTTGCGTGTAACTCACGTGCAGATGTTGATCGGCATTGAGTGTATAGTTCTGAAAGCGAGATCCAAATAAACCAAAGCAAAGGAAGTAATGCAAAAAATTCTAAAACAAGTAGATAAAGCATGAATGAACTGCAACAATAAATGAGGTGCTTTACGAACCTGCAATGTTGTACTCCTTCCTTTTGATTGTTCAATCTATAGGTCGATATGTGAGTCAAGCTACAAAAAAACAATGTGAATAGTTAAACATATCGTCTTGCAATGAAACGTCACACTGAAAGTGCAAAGTATATTGTGCACGTCATACAAAGGTGCCATACAAAAGTATGGTGGAGAGCTGGCACTGTGGTCTCTCCAAAAAATTATAAGAAACAGAAGCCGTGCCCTGCCCCGTAGCGTTTATGTGTTGCGCCAAGCAAACGCATGCGCATGGAAAATTGGATGCAGATAACGGACCTTGCAATGTTGTTGAACTGGAGTCGCGCTTGTGCAATTGGAAGGTGCACTATTGTGAATATATGTCCTCCCTGCCATACACAAAACATGTAGATGTAACTCTATGATCTATGTCCTATGATCGATATTACCTTCTCTCTCTCTCTCTCTCTCTCTCTCTCTCTCTCTCTCTCTCTCTCTCTCTCTCTCTCTCTCTCTCTCTCTCTCTCTCTCTTTGAGAGTTGTAAGCTGCTTTGGGCAGCAATTGTATCTTCTTGTCTCCTTGCTGACTAACTTGCGTTATGTATCGATAGCAAATTGATGTCTATATTTGCAACCATCTGAACTTGATCCGATAGCTGCTATGTACATGGACCTTTGCTCATAGGATCTGTGTCCACTTCGACATTTATTCTTTCCATTTCTTCGGCCTCTTCCGTTTGCATCGCCAACAGCCTGATAGCATCATCAGAAAAATGTGTTGATGATCCTACGAAGACAATGAGTTTTGGTGGTTCAACTCCAGATTAGGCCAAGTGATCATCGATTGAAATCTGATTATCTTTTGTTTCAGTAGCACTAGAACAGACCTCTGCCATTGCCTGATCGCATGAAATATATGATCTTTGAGAATGCTCATCACGTCGGCAAGCATCCAAAGTACCCTCCAGCTTGATGATCTACGAAATATAACCAGGGTTTGAAAGGTCTCCGGTACTCCTTTCCGGTTTTGCCCAGCTTATTGCTGCATAGGCAAACTGTGCGGAAAAGAATTGGTGTGTCTTGAGAATTAGGCATGGACCTTCTGCATCAGATTATATAATCTTGGAGCGGCATAATGCTATCCATAACTAGTTGCGCTGCAGAAATGAGTTGTGTAAGGTTGTTGCGCACAAAGCTGCTATGATTGAAGGATGGCCGAGGGCACAGGTTTGTTGAATCTGCTTCTGAGCTTTTCGCGCGGAGTTTTTTTTAGAGCTTTTCATGGCACTGATTTTTTTTTTAAATTTTTATCTAGTGCCACGTGGTGGCTTCTGCGTTTAGGAATCTTTGCAAATTCTTGAGGTTTTCCTCAAAAATTCAAAAAAGTATTTAGACCGGTTCAGGGTCTGGTCCATAAAGTACATAAAAGCATAGAACTATAGAAATAAACATATACAGGCATCAAGAATCTATGTAGAAAATATAAATTGTTGAATATAAAAAAAACGCAACGTGCAATTGCGATGCTTAATACTTATCCTTCCATTGATCGTCAATGTGTGCACATCTTCTCTACAAAAGTAATTTGTATGTGCTTTATTTTCAAGGAAACTTGTGAACCTTTCATGTAAAGTATATATAAAATATATAAAGTAAACGTGTAGAGCCAATCATCAAAAATATTTTTGCCTCCAAAAGAACATATTGAACATCTTTTTAAAAAATTAAGAATATTTCTTTTGCCTAATGAAATTAAAATTTATTTATTTTAAAATCAATTCATGACATGATCGCCCATCAATCATAAATCGAATTTTGAATTTCAAACGTGCAAATTTGACTATGAAAAACCACTACAAATAGACAAATTATAACCAACAATGAGGTCAAGTGGAAACACGTAAGTAGAGCCAAAACATCTCCTTTTTGAAGATGGGATCATTCAGCTAATCAAACCTTGCAAGTTCAACATCTAAATCATCAATTCTTCTTCAAATTCATATGACTTTCGAAAAGTTAGGGAATCAAAAGATCAAAAGTTTTCTAGAACTCCAACTTTAGGAATGTTGGCAACATTATGAGGTACAAATTTCGTTGCCTATGTATGTTCCTCATGCTCCACAATGAACTGCTTCGCTTCATCTAAATCAACTGCATCTGTTCTGACACTTACTTTGTCTTAGCCATGGCGCCGTCCTCTACGTATTGTGAGGACAAAGAAGCTGATGTGATGTTTGAAAACGAAAATCCTGATAGCTTTGGGGTTTCAAGTTTATGGTCAAAAGGTGAAGCAGCAAATGATGAAGAGTGTGAGGGTGTGTAGCTTGTTGTATGTGTTATAGATGATGAAGGTAAGGGATTGTCTACAGAAGAAGCAAGGTGCACGACAACTTGAGATAGAAATGCAGAGTTGTGTACCTTTTGCATGGTAATCCTTATATGCACTAATAGCCATTTTTTGGCTATCCATAGTTAACATAGTGAGCTACATTACCTTACCAAAATCCCCCAAACACTATGGCTATCCCTACCTTTTCATTATACATAGATGTGTGTGAGTTAAGAAACTTTCCCAATATCTCCTAAAAAACCTCAACTAGCTACTCACTTGGCTAGATGAACCAAAAATACAAAAATCATAAAAATAAAAAATATATTATGGTCCATTTGTATGTAAATATTTCATTTTATGGAGGACTTAAATATACATATTTTTATTATAATTATCTCGACATTTATTTAAATATTATTACCTAGGTGTGTTATTTTTCTAAGTCTGCCATGTAGATTAATGCACCATTACCAAAAAAAATTCTTACCAATGTGTATACTCTTTATTATATAAATAAATATTTTCACGCAAGCCTCTCTAAAGCTTGGTGTGAACCCACTCCGAGAAAAAATTTAAAAAAAATATTTTACCATTTTTTTTAATTCAGCTACTGTTTTTCTACATGCATTTTTCCTTACTTCTTATAAATAGTTTTACATTAATAAAAACAAATGAGGGTCCCTCTCATTCGATTCTCTGTATTTATATATATATATATATATTTTTTTAATATATTTATATACAGTTGATACTATTCTAAATTTAAAGGATTCTTTATACATTGACCTATTTTTTTCCATCATAACCATATATTATATTTGTGAATAATCCACATTCATGCATGTTTTTAAACCCCTAGGAATCTATTAGGTCATGCTATCATACAAGGAGGGGCTCACTCTTGGAGCATTATGCAATTTCAACAAAAGAGGGGGCCACTGAAGAATTTTGTAGTGAAAAAAAAGGAACGTTTTGGTGGGATTTGTAACATTTAATGACCTAGTAACTTGTGTGTAGCGGAAAATAGCATAAACATAGTGAGTATTTCATTAGAATAGATTCCTAATGAGCATAGCAAGAGTGCTTGGATGGAGAGAGAGCAACAAAAAGCATTACACCTAGTTAGATAGGCATGAACAATACTTCAAAAGAGAGAGAAATTAAGCTATTGACAACAGTCGAGGATCGGATTTACATGGAGCCGGTCCCCCTTCCAAAAGGCTTTGTATTATAGGTTTCCTCCATCATTTACAATACAATACTTTATGTTCCTTCAATAACTTGCCGATGCAATAAAGATGGAAACTTCAAGAACCATGCACACACTTATAAAACACAACATCAACTTCCTCATGGTCTCAGACCCAAGACCTCACACACCTTCGAAGATGGTGAGAGCTAGCGGGGTATGAGAGTAGATTGAGAGGAAGGAGTAGTCTTACGAGAAAGAAGTATATCTCCTCACATAATCACTCATAAAAGCTTAGCATAGCTTAGTAATTAGCATGGTAGAGGAGATGAGCATGCATTGAAACTTGGCTCTTGGTTGGATTTGCATGAGAAAGCCAAGAGTTATTGGTGTAGGCCTCCCTTCTCACAATCTTGGAGTAGATGATGAGCTTTCCATTAAAGCTTGAGAAGGAGAGAGAATCTTCTTTGCTTCACTATCATAGAAGATAGATCATTGTGAGTTGCTATGGAAACCGCATTCACTCTCGGCCGTATTGAGAGTGCATCGGCTACTTGATTATGCTTACCAGCAATGTGAGCAATACGAAAATGAAATTGCGAAAGAAAGTTTGCCCACCTCATTTGTTTGTTGGAGAGCTTGGTCTGCGTCATGAAGTACATAAGGCTTTGGTGATCCGTTTGCAGAATGAAAGGAGTCCCCAATGAAAGGAGTCGAAGGCATGTAGAACTGTGAGGAGTTCCTTTTCATATATGCCTAGAGCTTGCTCAACAGGGTCAAGCCTTCGACTTTCATAGGCTATGGCGTGCCCTTCTTGAAGCAAAATAGCTCCAAAGCAATCACCACAAGTGTCACATTGGACCTCGAATGGCTTTGAGAGATCCGGTAGTGTAAGCACAGGTTGAGAGATAAGCTTTTCGAAAGCATTGTTCTCCTTGGCAGACCATGTATACCTAAGGTTTTCCTTTGTTAGGTCATGTAATGGTCCCGTGATTTGTGAGAACTTTCTATGAAGCGTCTATAGTATGCACACATACCTACAAAGCTTCTTAGTTCATGAAGATTCCTTGGATTAGGCCATCCTTTTATTATCTGTAGCTTTGATGGATCTATTTGGATGCCATCTTGGGGTATAATGTGACATAAATATTGAATCTCTTGTAAGAAAAACTCACTTTTCTTTCGATTAATATAAAGTTTATTCTCTCGTAAGACTTGAAATATTACCTGGAGGTGTTGCTTGTGTTCTTCTAGTGAATTAGAGTAGATGATGATATCATCAAAGAACACTCTAGTAAAGGTTCAATGAGGCATGAATAGCTACTCCATCAAGCGGTTAAATGTGGCTGGTGCATTGGTCAAGCCAAAAGGCATGACAATGTATTCGTAAAGACCAAACGTAGTGCAAAATGTAGTCTTTACAATGTCTTGATCAACTATCCTTATTTGATGGTAGCCACTTTTTAGGTCAATCCTACTGAAGTAGGTCAACCCTTGTAGCTTATCAAATAGGTCTTCTACCTATGGAATGGGAAACCTTTTTTTATTAGTGATCTTATTTAGTGCTCTATAGTCAACACACACACGATATGTGCCATCTTTCTTTTGCACTGATAACACGGGTGAACAAAATGGAGATGAGCTAGGATTAACCATGCCCTTGCCGCATAATCTCAACTAACTCATGCACTTGTCGCATAATCTCCTCTTGTTAAGCTTGAGAAACTCTATAAGGAGGTTTATTAGGTGGTGAACTTCCTGGAAGAAGTTCAATTGCATGGTCATCATTGCCTCGTTTAGGAGGTAGTTCACAAGGGATGTCGTCAATAAAAACATCTTGAAATCCCTTGAGAAAATTGGATAACTCTAATTCCTTGTGATTATTTATATTTTCTTTTGCTAAAGCATTAAGTTCATTTTGAGGATCTTTAACAAAAATCATTTACACGAAAATAGAGCTCTTTATTGATTTATTGAAAGCTTGCGTATGTACAATGGGTATGGTGTTACCCAACTCCTTAGCATCTATGTACATATCTTTTTTCCTGAACCTAAAGTAGATTTGCCTTTTTGGGAATTTAACTTTGGTATCCATGCGATCAAACCATGGTGCCCCTAGGATTACATCCTCATGCTTGAGAGGAGAGATAAGAAGTCCTCTTTGTCCACATAGCTTTGGACATGGAGCCTCAATTTCCCAATTAAGGGAGTGACTGAAGCTTCTTGCCCCTTGAAAGCACCATCGACGGGTAGGACATCTCCCATCTCATAGGCTTGGATGCCTAGCTTGGTGGCCAACTCTGTGGATATGAAATTGTGAGTAGAACCATGGTCAAAGAGAATAAAAGCATCATGTTCTCTTACCTTTCCCAAAGCATGGCAGAGAGGAGATCCTTTGTGGTGAGCATCCTCTTCTTGGATTTTGACCAAGGTAGCTCTAGGAGGCTCATTTTGTGTATTCTTGTTGGGGCAAGAACAATAAGCATACCCTTGCTCTCCGCACTTGAAATAGCGGCTATCTTTATGATAACGCTCAAGCTCTTCAAGAGAGAGTTTATTTTTGCCTTTATAAACTCCCTTCTCATGAGCTTTGTTGTTGTTGGCATTGCCTTTAGGAGACTTTTGGACATTGTCCTTCCCCTTAGGCTCATTGTTACGGTCCTTGTTCTCAATGGGCTTAAGATTTCTCTTAGCCCCTATTTGGAAATTGATTCAAGAAGCCACCATTGTATGGTGTATGACCCCATATATGGTGTGTGGCCTTTGGGAGTTGACATAGTCCGCCATATCTTAAGTTAAGCCCGCATAAAATTGTTGTTTTTTCTCTCCAAAATCCATCTTTTTGAAGATAGTGGCTTTGAGATGTAAGTCCCAAAACTTGTCTACATATTTGTGGATAGATTCATAGGGAGAGAGCTTCAAGCTTCGCCATTCGGTGAGTACTTTGTCTTTGGCATCGGTAGCCAAAAAATGCTTCATGATGGAAGCTCTTAAAGCTTTTTCATGTTCGTGGGGCTTCATTGTTTGCCTGTAGGCTAGACCATAATTGCTTAGTAGACTTTGAAAATGCATAGCTACATGGTGTAACTTAGAGGACTCCGTGAAACCCTCATCTCCAAACGCCGCATTGAATTGTTGGATGAAAGCCAAGACTTTGTCCGTATCACCAAAGGTTCCATTGTAGGTAAGGAAAGAGATGTTCTTTCCTCCCTCTTTGAACTTCTTGAGCTTGGACGACCTCTTCCATGCGGCATAAGATTTCCTATGGCCTCTTCTTTTTGGTGGTTCAAAAGTTGCACCATCGCTTTCTTCAGAAGATGAAGAATTTGAGGAAGATGGAGAAGAGGGTGACCTCTTTCTCGCCGTGTTCCTCCTTGTCTACACCATCACTTTCTTCTGAAGAGGAAGAGGATGAAGAAGAAGGAGAAGAGGGTGACCTCTTTCTCGCCTTTTTCTTCTCTTGTTTTCTGTCATCCCTCTTTTAATTATGGTGTGGAGAAGTGTGCAATGGTCTTCTCCGTTTAAGGGGTGTTGGAGAGCATTTTGTCCACCGTCTTTGTGGAACCATCTCTGCCGAGGTGGCAGGAGACTCACTTCTTTCTCGTTCTTTTGGTGGGGGCTCTTCAGTTCTCCTTTGGGAAGGAGATGCGTCATCAAGTAGTAGATTTTTGAACCCCTCGTATGGATCCTCTTCTTCTTTCCAAATCGGAGAGAGGCCTCTTTTGAAAGTCTCACAAGGAGTCTTCCTAGGTACTCTCTCTTTGGAGAATCCCATGAGCATGAAGCTACCGTTGAACTTCACTTCGGATGGATGAATTTCCCATGGCTTGTTGAAGCCTAGAAACAAGGTAGTTAACAAGCATAGGGGCATCATTAGTAGCCTGCTCATTAGCAAGATCAAAGCTATCAACATTAATTTCACTCTCTTTACTATTGTCAGTCATTCTAACAACTTTTAGTTGTAAACTTTTTTAGGTGTACTTTGGCACTTAAGCCCTAGTTGCTACTCCTCTTTACCCCTTTAGAAAAGCACTCAAGCTCATGTACTCGTGGCTCGAATATCATTAATTGCAAGGAATAGAAGAGAGGATCTTTCAACACCAAAACAATACCGTCTCTTGTCAAGCTTCTAATAGCTCAATAGTGGTTAAGCCGTAGGCAAGCCATGTAGGACTGCACTATTAAGACAATATGTCTTGACGGCCATGCCCCGTAATCTGCACGAAGCAGGCGCACTGCAAGGCTGAAAAATCCCTATTCTACTTACTTAGTTGCTTAGTTGCAATTAATAATACCAACCATTTATAGTTATCTTGAGGACCTCCCTTCTTGAGCAAGAAAACAGAAACCTTGTGCTTTGATACCAATGTAACATTTAAAGGCCGAGTAACTTGTGTGTAGCAGAAAATAGCATAAACATAGTGAGCATTTCATTAGAATAGATTCCTAATGAGCATAGCAAGAGTGCTTGGATGGAGAGAGCAACAAAACTCAAAACACCTAGTTAGATAGGCATGAACAATACTTCAAATGAGAGAGAAATTAAGCTATTGACAATAGTCGTGGACCGAATTTACATTGAGTTGGTCCCCCTTCCAAAAAGCTTTGTTTTATAGGTTTCCCCCATCAAGGGAGACAGTTTACAATACAATACTTTGTGTTCCTTCAATAACCTGCCCGTGCAATAAAGATGGAAACTTCAAGCACCATGCACACACTTATAAAACACAACATCAATTCCCTCACGGTTTCAGACCCAAGACCTCACACACTTCGAAGATGGTGAGAGCTAGCGGGGTATGAGAGTAGATTGAGAGGAAGAAGGAGTAGTCTTACGAGAAATAAGTATATCTCCTCACATAATCACTCATAAAATCTTAGCATAGCTTAGTAAGTAGCATGGCAGAGGAGATGAGCATGCATTGAAGCTTGGCTCTTGGTTGGATTTGCATCACAAATCCAAGAGTTGTTGGTGTAGGCCTCCCTTCTCACAAGCTTGGAGTAGATGATGAGCTTTCCATTAAAGCTTGAGAAGGAGAGAGAGTCTTCTTTGCTTCACACATGAGATTGTGTGAGTGTGTGTGTGATAATGCCTTGCCAAAATCATCCCCCTCTCTCTCTTGGTCGACCCCTCTTGCATTTTACTCTTGCTGGCACCCCATTGGACCCTGCAAATCTTAGTCAATGATAATTGAGAAGCATAAGTGATAGCCTTTTGACATGTGTCCCCCTTTCCCCTTTTATGAGAGCTTTAGGTATTTATTAATGGAATTAAACTCTCATTGGACCCCTTTGTTGTCTGGCGAATAGGAATCAGGCAAGCCATTAGGCTGATGAATGCTCATTGGACCCCTTGGGAGACTTTCCAATAGTCTTCTAGAGAGCTTAATTTCTATTGGTTCTTTTATCAAGTGTTTTAAAATGAATTAAACTAAATGTACTCTAGCCTAATTCTCATTGTTCCACCTCTATGGCCATCCAATAGGATTTGAATGCTCCTTGGGGGAAACTGGGCTAGGCAACTGACATGTGTCCCCTATTCCCTTTGTGTAAAGGGAGCCTGTGAGTGTGTGTGTGTGTGTGTGTGTGTGTGTGTGTGTGTGTGTGTGTGTGTGTGTGTGTGTGTGTGTGTGTTTCGCTGTCATCCCCTACTAAAAGAGCTCGCCCCCTCCTCTTTAGAAGTCTTTGAAGACTTTGTGTACACTACCAAGCATCCAATTTTTCTAAGCAATGACCATTGGACTTAACCTTTGAATTTTGGAACCTTAGCATTTTGGAAGTCTTAATGGATTGAACCTTAGTTCTTTGAAGCCCATTTCTTGCACATTGCTCTTCTACAGATAGTCCCCCTTTGGATCCCTATTTTCCCTCCTTTGGATCCCTACTGTGACCAGTTTTCTAGCCTTACCAATAATCTAGCTTTTTCTCCCCTTGTACTTCCCCATATTAAATGATCAATTTAACATGAGAAAATCATATAGGAGAATTATATATTAGTTATTATGACAGGATTTTTGGCGTTCACCGCCACTCTGGATTTGAAGAAGGCATCAAAAGACAAAATATAGCCCATGCGCTGAATAATCTCCTCAATTTTTTTCATAATGTTTGGAGCGACGTCTAGTGAGATAGGTTTTTTCGAATGGACCCCAGTTTGCCCACTGTTTCTCAAAGTCATCCTAATCTTCTCTCACCTCATTTCACACTTCTACACACACACACACACACACACACTCATTCCTCTCCATACCTCATTTAAACCTTCACCTTCCATGGATTTTCTCACCCTCTTCACCATTACCATCCCCTCTCACCTCTATAACTCTCATAGGGGCTTCTACATGTACATACATCCTCTCTATGTCTCTCTATATCACCTCTAAATTAAAATTCTTTGTTACCTCTTCTCTATATAGATAGAATTCAGCATGTAAAACATTCTTAATCTTTGCTAATTTGGGATTCTCATCAACCAACATCGACATTTTCCTTGTGGTGATCAACCTTAATGGCAGCGGCATAAAGAGGATGAGGAAGAAGAAAAGACCGGCGGTCAATTTGGATGATCTACACAAGGGTGAGTCCAAACTTCTTCAAAGCTTCACCATCACAAGATTCCCTCACTTCATTCACCCATCCTCCTTCAACCCTTCAACTCATTTTATCCATTGTAAATGTATCATTAACATTTTAGTGATTACTAACACTAACTACTAACCTGCTAACCTACTAACACAAACATCCATTGACCTAACCTTAAAAGGAACCTCACTTCAAGACATGTACATAGTAAAATCAATCTCTCTCTCTCTCTCTCTCTCTCTCTCTCTCTCTCTCTCTCTCTCTCTCTCTTAAAACTCTACTTTCACCTTATCTACCATCAATAGTGATCTTTCTTGAGCCCACATCTACGACTCAGGTAGACAAAGAAGGCCCGCAATATTTTGATATTTCATTTTTTTCATTTGATTAGCTTGTAAATAAGGTTATCAATAACCTAATGAGGGGTCTCCAACCTTCAAATAGGCCCCTCTCCTTTTTGTAAATTATCTCCAACATCTCACGTAGCACCCATACACTCTATACACGAGGAGAGATTTAGGTGTAGTTATTACCTTGTGAGCTTCACACTTGGTGTGACAGAAGCTTGATCCTACACATTGCAAAGTGAGAGAGTGTGAGTGTCGTATCTCAAACCACTATTATACATACTCTTCCACTATCAACAATTGAGGTTTTGGTGCTTCAAAGGCGTGCTTGGCTTCAAATTCTTTATCCTTCAACTTGTGTAAAGTTCTTTGCAAATACGAAGTGACTTGTATCTTTTAAGTTCTATCATTTGAGCTTGTTTGAGAAAGTGATTAGTGTGTTTTCATTGTTTCCAAGTTCTTGCTCATTTTGTAAAAGCATATGGTAGTGAGAGGTATCCCACAACCCTAAGACAGTGTATGTGTATGTGATGGCAATGTTAGCATTCACTAAGCATTGGGTTAGTTTTGTGCAAGCTCTACAATAGTGTCATATCTAACCATCTCCACTTTCAAGTCATAAATGAGATATTATACAAGTTCCATTTCTCTCTCTCTTCCCTTTTCTCTAGCTCTCTCTTACTCCATTTGGTGTGTGTCTTGGTGTAATATTGTTTGTGTGTGTTTTGTTGCACCTCCTCTCAATACTGACAAAATCTCTCTTGCATCCTAGCTCTCATCCCATTACTAGGTGGTGCCCCTTCAATTATTTGGTTGCAGATTGGTTGTTGTTTTTTCCTGCTTGTGGGTGCCCCAATCCCAATTGAGCAGCAGGGAGCCTTGAGGGGTGTTTAGAGGTTGCCTCTCTTGTTGTTCGCCACGGATCGCCTCAGTGCCATGAATGCTCCACGATCTTGCTCTCTTGGTTTTAGGACCACCATTGGCCACACGTCACTCATGCATTTGTCCAACTGCCTACTTAGTACTTGGAAGATTCTATCATGGGTTACTTCTTGCTTATAACCGTTAAGGTTGTCATACTTTACTAGTGTTGGTTCTGACTGATTCACAAGAATAGTGAAATCCTCAATAAGTTTAGTGAGTGTCTGACATGGCTCCTGAACTGGCCTAATGTAGAATAAATTCAAAGACTTTCTGACTCAGAAGGGTCTTCGGTTCTGGTGTTACTGCGATTTCTTTTGATCTAGCATAATATAACTTGATCTTGGCCCCATTGTAGACTCCAGGCAAAAATAATCCAGACAAGTCTCTTAATTTGATTGTTCCATTGGAGAATACCCAATCCACTTGATAGGGTTCATACCATGCAATTTTCAAATTAGGCTTCTTTGGTCCCAGTTTTGACTAATATAAGAACACCAAATCACTCCTCTTCATTTATCTGACCTTAATCTTACTATCATGTCAGTGCTTCCTCCTCTGTTGGACTAATTCATGTTCTAGCATGGCCGTTTGTCTGATCTCATCCAGGTGTTACACCTCATCCAATCTCTGCTTCAGATTCTAGTTAAAGTCCATTCTGTGTTCAATTTCCACTCTCAGACGGGTAAAGGGGAGCTCCGTTGGGACTACTACCTCCATTCCATACACTGTTCTAAAAAGTGGCATGCCAATAGTAACCTTGTAGGACGTACGATAAGCCCATAACACCCTCCGAAGTTTATCATCACAGTGGTGTGGTTCCTTCTAGACTATTTTTGTGAGAATAAACTTGATGGTTTTATTACTGCTTTCTGCCTGCCCATTGCAACTAGAATAATAAGGCATGGATTTTCAGTGCTTAATTAAAAGTATCTCAGTCAGTATGTGAATGGTTTCATTGATAAAGTGTATCCCCTGATCTGAGACAATCTCTATTGGGCATCCATATCTGCATATGATGTTCTCATACAAAAATATAGATGTTGATTAGCAATGTTATCTGGTAGGGCCTTGGCTTCAACCCACTTGCTCACCTACTAACATGTGGCCATAATAATATACTTATTCTTTCTTGGGGTAATCGTCTTAAATGGCCCCATAAAATCAAGACCTCATTTCATAAATATTCCCAATGAATGTACTGGAGTCAATGGTGTCATATCAGCTCTTGTTGGCCTTCCCATTCTCTGGCAAATATCACAAGTTTTACAAAAATCTTTGACGTCGGCCATCATAGTCTAGCACCACAATCATGCCTGGAGGATATTCTTATATGTGATATTAGTCAAGAAGTGTCCTCCTGCATCTCCATTATGAGCTTCAATAATCACTTGCACTCGTCCTTTCATTGGAAAACATATGCGCAGTACACCATCAATGCCAAGTATGTAAAGTGCTCCAACAATGATGGTAAATTTCAAACTTTTAATGATCACTGTCTTCTTCTTATTTTGGGACCAATTGTCTGGAAAAGCTCCCAGCTAAAGAAAATCATAAACATCTTGTCATTTTGGGTTTGGTTCCTCCTCATATATATTCTGGGTTTGATTCCTCTTCAGCTAGCTATATTCTGAAATAACTCAGCATTTACTAACTCATCTCTTAGTGATGTTTTCGAATAGTCCTCATTGATTCTCAAAAGAAAATTTGCCCCACGGTGTGTTCTTCCTAGTTTATGGAAAATCTTGTTCATTCATACTCCATTAAAAGCATCATCCATCTGATTAGCCTTCCTTGTATAATAACTTTTTTGGTCAGAAACAATAGGGTTTGATGATCTACATAAAAGTGAAATAGTTTGCCCAATAGATGAAGGAGTACGAGCGGAAGTGCGACGCGAGAAAGAGTGCGTGAAGAAGAGCACGACGATATGGTGAACTCGCTCTACTGTAATGTGTAGAGCATAGTGAGTTCTTATTAGGTTTTTTACAAAAGAATATGTGTACATACCTGGCGGCCCGCCCACTTACCTGGGCGACCACATTGGGCTTTATACCCCAACAACCTCCCACTTAAAGTCCAATGTGGTACTTTAAGTGTGAGAGAAGCTACTATACATGCTAATATACAAGAGATGTAGAGAAGTGATGTACTACCCTACACCTAACTGCTTGCGAAAATGCGCAAAGCTCTCTAAGGGAAGTCCTTTTGTAAGTAGATCAGCAGGATTTTCTGTGGTGTGAACTTTGACAAGCTGAAGTTGCTTATCCTCGAGCATTTCCCTGATGAAATGATACTTCACATCCACATGCTTTGTCTTTGAGTGATAAACTGGATTGCGAGCCAATTGTATAGCACTTTGACTATCACAATATAACACAGGCATCTCTTCTTTGATTCCCAAATCTGTTACTAGTCGATTAAGCCAAATTGATTCTTTGCATGCCTCTGATGCTGCAGCATATTCAGCCTCTATAGTAGACTGAGTAACACAATCTTGTAATCTAGAACGCCATGATACTGCTCCACCAGCCAATGTAAAGACATACCCTAACGTAGACCTTCGGTTGTCTAAGTCACCTGCATAATCTGAGTCTGTAAAACCCTTTACAGTTAGCTCCTGACTCCCATAGCATATACGCATACTCTTTGTAGCTTTCAGGTATCTCAATATTCCTTTCACTGCCTCCCAATGTTTCTTGCCTGGGTTTGACATGTATCAAGTTACTACTCCCACTGCAAATGCAATGTCTGGGCGAGTAGCAATCATTGCATACATCAAACTACCCACTGCAGACGCATATGGAATCTTATCCATTTCAGCCTGTTCTTCTTCAGACAAAGGACAATCTTGTTTGCTAAGTTTCACATATGGTGGCAATGGAGCACTCAGTGCCTTTCCCTTCTCCATATTGAAACGTTGCAAAACCTTGTCAATATACTCTGTTTGAGATAACCAAATCAACTTCTTTGATCTGTCTCTCTCAATGCGCATACCAAGTATATGACTTGCCTCACCCATGTCTTTCATGTCAAACGATTTTTCCATCTTTGACTTCAAAACTGAAATTTCTTCCAAGTGCTTGCCAGCAATCAACATGTCATCCACATACAAAATAAGGATCAGCCAACCACCATCCTTAGCCTTCTTTGTATATAGACAGTGATCGAACTCACTACGTTTGTAGCCTTGAGAAAGCATAAACTTGTGGAATTTATGGTACCATGCCCTCGGTGATTGTTTTAAGCCATAAAGACTCTTTAACAACTGGCATACCCAATCTTCCTTGCCTTTCTCAACAAACCCTTCTGGCTGCTGCATGTAAATTTCCACATCTAAATCACCATGCAAGAACGTTGTCTTGACATCCATTTGGTGCAACACCAAATCTAATATGGCAACCAATGCAAGAAAGCATCTCAATGTAGTCATCTTGACCACCGGAGAGAAGACTTCATCAAAGTCAATGCCTTGTTCTTGCTTAAAGCCCTTGGCAACAAGCCTTGCTTTGTAATTTGGCTGACAATCATGAGCGGTGATCTTATACCTGTAAACCCATTTACAGGGTAGAGCCTTTTTGCCCCGTGGTAATTTAACTAGCTTCCATGTGTGGTTTTTATGCAGAGCTGTCATCTCTGACTGCATGGCCAATTGCCAATTCCCGGAGTCCTTCATTTGCACTGCTTCCTTGTAACATGAAGGCTCATTGCAATCAGTCAACATGACATAGTTCATAGATGGAACAAACCTATCAGAAGGTTGCATGATACGTCCAGATCTACGCACAATAGGTGGCTCAGGCTCAGCCACAACCTGTGGTTCCACTCTATCCTGTCCTTACTCCTCTTGAGCCCTGACATTTTGTCTTGCACGTGCAGGTCCATCTTCTTGGAAGACAACTCTTCTAATCTCCTCAACCCTCTCTGGTTTAGAATGATATTTGGATTCATTAAAGTAAACATCATTGCTGCGGACAACCTTTCTGGATTCGGGATCCCAAAGTCTGTACCCATCTCACCAGAATTACCATAGCCTAGAAAGATGCACTTTCTACTATTTGGCTCAAGTTTGTTCCTAAATTCCTTTGGAACATGAGTATATGCCTCACAGCCAAAGACTCTGAGATGCTTGTATGAGGGCATTTTGCCTGACCATACCATCTCTGGCACTGAATCCTTCTGCAAAACCTTGCTAGGAGATCTATTTACAAGATGAACAGCTGTTGATACAGCTTCAGCCCAAAACCCATTTGACAGCTGTGCATTAGACAACATAATTCTGACCTTCTCTTGTATGGTCCTATTCATCCTCTCGGCAACACCATTTTGAGGAGGATTGTAAGGAGCACTAAGTTCACATTTTATACCTTTTGACTCACAAAAGTCCTGAAAGGCCTTTGAAACATACTCTCCACCATTGTCAGTGCGTAAGCATTTAAGCTTCTTTCCACTCTGATTCTCCACAAGTGTCACAAACGTTTTGAAAACACTAAATGCTTCATCATTGTGCTTGAGAAAGTAAACCCATACTTTCCTCGAGTAATCATCTATAAATGTCATAAAGTAAGAAGCTCCCCCTAGAGATAGGTTAGGCATAGGTCCACACAAATCACTATGAACAAGTGCCAACTGTTTATCTCTTCTACTGCTTCTATGCTTATGTGGCTGCTGTGTTTGCTTACCATACAGACAATGTTCACAGAATTCAAAATCATTAAATGAAAAGCCAGGCAAATAACCAGAACGAGACAAGATTTCCATTCCCTTCTTGGACATATGTCCTAACCGGCAATGCCACAAAGAAACGTTCAGCTGCTTGGTTACATTGATTACATTTTTAGAGACATTTTATACATAAATCATGTAAAGTCCTCCAGACTTTACTCCATGTGCTACTGTCATAGAACCCTTGGATATCTTCCACATGTTCTGTCCAAAAGTGGTGGCGTAGCCAGCATCATCAAGTAAACCTGTGTTGATTAAGCTCTTTGTAATTGTGGGAACGTGTCTCACATTCTTCAGCGTGAAAGAAGATCCATTCTGAAACTTCAATTGAACATCTCCAACACCTAAGATCTCACATGTCTGCCCATTGCCTAGCCGAACATGATCTTTAGTGGTCACATAAGAAGTAAACCACTCCTTGTTTGGAGACACATGAAGTGATGCCCCTAAGTCTATAATCCAGTCACTCAGTGCATTTCCATCAGATGCTGTAAGAAGAGCTGAGTCCATTGTATTCTTCAAGAAGTAGATGTCTGCTGACACTAGACTGTCATCCTCTGCAACAGTGTTTGTCACATTTATTTCTTGAATCTTCACTGAGGACTTGTTCTTCTCACCATGGTCTTCAGCTTTCTCTTTGCCTTTTTCTGCTTTCCATTCTCTGCAGTCTCTTTTCATGTGACCCTTCTTGCCACAATGGTAGCATTCTATGTCACTCTTGCCTTTAGCACTGCGGGACTTGCTACGAGACTGATTCCTCTTTCCACCTTTGTACTTTTCTTTGGTCCTTCCCCTGACAACTAAGGTTGTTCCTTTGCCTTTGTCCATTGTCTTTCTATTGGTTTCTTCAGTAAGTATACCTCCTTCTACACCTGCTATGTTCAAACCATCTGGAGGTGCAGAATTACTCAAAGCTGTGCGAAAAGTGTCCCAACTTTCCGGCAATGTGATCAACAAGAACATAGCTCTAACAGGTTCATCAAACTTGACACCTTGAGCTGACAACTGACTATAGATTGTGTTGAATTCATTCAGATGATTGGACATAGGTGTCCCTTCTTTCATCTTCAAGTCAACAAGATTCTTAAGCCAGTATACCTGTGAAGCTGCACTCTGCTTCTCATAAAGATCACTCAGCTTTAACCATGCTTGATAATCCGACATCTCATTTGCTACATTGAAGTAAACGCTTTCTGCCAAAGTCAGCATAATGGTAGAAAGTGCCAATTCATCCATTTCGTTCCATTCATCTTCGTCCATATCTTCTGGTTTTATCCCCTTGAGCTTTATAGGTTTTATCTGCTTCTTTTCTACCAACACGTGCCAAATCTACTGCTTCCACAATGGGAAATTGGTTCCATCCATCTTCTTGATATTGTAAAGAGCAGTGTCCTGTGATCCAGCCATAGCTACGCTTCACAGTAGTTTACTTTCCTGGGAAAAATTCGGCAGAGTTTCCCCTGTAAACTGACCTCTGAACCAATATCAACCTGTCAAATGAACCAAGAAAGCTTCAGATTCTACATAAATTTCGGCAAAGTCTCCTTTGTAAAACGGCTCTGGTGTACTAAAAAAAACAAACCAAAAACAGCTCAAAAAACAATGTCTCTGTGACACTGTAAGCTGTGGGTAAACCTGGCCTGCTCCTGTACTGTCTCTGACTGTCCTGTAAGCATAGACTACGACAATGCCTCAATGGCAATAAAGCAAAGATGGAATCCCAACTGTCTAACTCATAGTCAATACATCCTAGCTTCCTATCTAAGGGTGCTAGAGGGATCGCTCCAAGACCTGTATCACCGAAAGGATCTCAACATTCGAGAATCCCCCAGCTCAATAAAACCTCACTCGACCCTCAACAAAGGCTGCACTAAATCTGACAGTACATAGACTTCCCACAAAGTCATACATCCACAAATTTCCCACTGTATGTTGTAACCGTTGCGGCGGTTGTTTGCTGCATGACTCACAGCCAGCAAACCCTCAACAGACATACATCATCTCTGACAATACATCCCATGTGGAAGTACCTGCAATGTCAGGATGAAATCTAGAATATCAAGCAACAAACACAAGCTACCTGTTGAACTAGTGGATGTCGCCTACAGTCTATGTGTAGATGCGCCCGTGTCGTATGTGACACGCCTCCAAGAAGTGTGAGCCGTCCTTCGATGTGTAGACAGCCACAAATCAACACTCTGGGAGTGTTGATATCCTCAGCACCTGCAGTCGTAGGCCGAAAACCCCAAATTTGCAGAGTCGGATCTGCACAAGTCGAGACCACGTAGTCGAAAATGGCCTGCGCAGACCTTTGTCGAAGCCGAACAGTGGCCGAGATGACCTCAGAATGAAATTCTGAGAACACCAAGCCCTTTAGGCTCTCCCACAGGATTTGGGGCCATGTCTTCGCCTGTCAAATTTCACTCCAATCTGAGTTGGTGACTCTAGCCTCCTGCAGTGCTGCCCCGAGCCTCGATCTGAGCTCTGATACCAGTTGAAGGAGTACGAGCGGAACTGCGACGCGAGAGAGAGTGTGTGAAGAAAAGCACGACGATATGGTGAACTCGCTCTACTATAATGTGTAGAGCATAGTGAGTTCTTATTAGGTTTTTTACAAAAGAATATGTGTACATACCTGGCGGCCCGCCCACTTACCTGGGCGACCACATTGGGCTTTATACCCCAACAATAGATAGTGTCTCAACTTGATAGCACTTGTTAGCGGATTGACCGAACGGACACCCACCTAGCCGGACACGTATCCGGACACACATTTGTACTCTATTATTTTTTCGAGCTAGTGTACGGATACTCTGTGTAAATCCTAATTCCAGAGTAGCATGTCAATTCCTTGATTTATAATGTTTTCATGATATTTGTAAAGATCCATGTGAGCTGGCTACTGGCCATTTAGAAATCCCTAAGTATAAATATCAATAACCTTAATGTGAAGAGGAGGCTTATCTTTAGAAGAGGAAAGAGCTCTGATGTATGTACGCTCAAGCGACCACGAAGCTCCGATTTGTAATCATCACAACTGATGATTGGGTAATCTGTTTTCAATTTTGAAACTTGCATCGTGCTCCTCTTTCCATGCTCTTTCAATTAATTATAGGCATTGTCAGTTTTGCTATGGTAGCCTTAATTGCAGATTTTAGTGCTTAAATCACTATTTTTAGTCGTTTTGACCATAGGAGAGTGTTCCTAGACCATGAGGCGACCGTTTTGGATTGATATGTTGCAGTGTTCAAGACCTTTTTCAATTTAAAAAAAATTAAAAAAAGTTGATAAAAACACCAAAATTTTTCCAGATAGCCAAAAATCACAGGGCAAATAGAAAAACTTGGTTTTGACTAAGAAACATGTGTCTAAATTCAAAAAGAAGTGGTGGGGTAGACTATTGACACTGTAGGTAATCATCATGCCAAATTTGGTGTTCAGATTTGATAGAACATGGATTGTGATCCATGTGCCTCATCAAAATTTCTGGATGAGATTTGAGCAATAGGTAGCTGAGACATAGACAAACACTTTTCCCAAAAGAACCAAATGCAAAAAAGTTATAAAAAGTGGTCAAAAGAGCGAGAAATAGTTCATTGTCAAAATTGTCAGAGCAGACTGTAGAAGTCGGTTTTGGTTGGGCAAAACTGATCCAAATCCAGAAATTCTTTGTGGAGCAAGCTATAAACATCATATGATGGACATATCCAAACTGAGTCAGGTATAGCCAGGAAGAAAGCTTGCATGCAAAGTGTTGATTTTAAAGCACAATTTTTTCAGGTTTCCTAAACACAAACTTTTAGGGTACCCAGAACTAGTTTTTAGAGATCAAAAGAGTCACAAAGATCTAACTTTTGAGAGACCTGATTAGGGGAAAAAAGGGATAATCTGCACTAAGACAAAGTGGGCTTGTAAGAGGCTACCTTGGGAGTTTTGGGTGAGTCTTTGTTATGACAAGTCATCCACCACCAAGGTTTTCTGCTCCACTCAGAGATATGAAAAACTCAAGAAACGTTGCAATGCCTTCAACAATGGGATTGGAAGAATACATAGAGGAGAGGCATCCGCTGATCAACAAACCGAGCGTGAGATTCATCAAAACCAACGAATCTATGAGAGTTCTAACGAATTATGCTCATGAGGGCTTATATAGGTTCACAAACGGGGATCAACATATCTTTTACAAATGTGTATAACCCTATGCTAGAGAGATGCCATTCCATATGAATATATATGCATTCACGTATACAAATGCCCATGAACTGCAAGTTTCGATGGTAGATAAGTATGGAAGAGATTAAAAACCTATTGATCCAATTGACCTAGAGAGATATACATACAAGGGTACTCCTATCTCTACTTACTTTCAGCCAAAAATGATGCCATAGAATATATCAGAGAGAATTCCATCGGGATTTTCTCCAAGATGAGAAGAGCTAGTGAGAGACGTCTTTCCACGAGACCACAAATTGGTTAGATTGGTGACTGGATCACAACGATTAAGACCATATCAAGTGGCCCAATGTGTCAAGTCAAAGTACAGTGAGTCGGCGGATTCATATGCTCATGTCTCACTCTTCAAACAAGTTTTGAGAACTGAACAGATTGCAGATTTCCATATTTAGTACGAGAAATTTGGGTTGACATTGGAAGGAACAGCCTTGACTTGGTTCCAACCACTAAATAGAGATGATTTTTCCAACATAGCACAACTCTTGCAAGAATTCATAGAGGAGTTCTCAAAAAGGGAAATCAAGCACAGAGCACAGTGTCACAAATCTACGCTTTCATACACAAAAAAGAATGAAAAAGTGAAGGAAGCTCTGCTTCACTTCAAACAGTACATAGATAGATGTTCTGTGAGAGAGCTACCGCAAGATGAGAGATTATCAGTTCTCTTCATAGAGAGCTTGAGGAATGAAACTCTCAAACAAGACCTACATTTGAAAGGATGTCTGACGTTCGAGCAAGTCACTAGAGAAGCTATTTATCTAGTTGACAATTGTAAGGCCTACGGAGAGGTGAGTGAATATATAGACAATGAGACTAGTAGAGCCTCATTTCCAAAAAGAGAATCCGTAACAAAGCAAGATGTTCAACCTCCTATGGTGCATAGTGTTGACCAAGTGGTCAAAGAGGTCATTAGAAGGATAAACAAAGTCTACATACAAAACTTGAATGTACGACATCCTCAATTGAGGAGATGTGAGACTTGTGGAGGGGATCATCCCACCCAATGGTGTAACGCTCAACCAAATCCGCAACGTGTGTTAGGGAAAAAACCGCTTATTCTGAATGATGGTAGAGTAGTAGTCAACTACACTCAGCCAATGCATGTGCTACAACCTGTGAAAAACCAATATTCCATGGATGCGAATAATGCTCGTGTTCATAGCTAATTAGGAGTATGGCTCGAAGAACATTCTTACCAGGAAAGAAAAACCATTGGTTGGATCACCAACAAAACAAGAAGGTCCACACTAGGAATGTGGAGGTGACCATTGGACATGAGGTTGTCCAAACAAGGGTCAACAAATAGAATTCTTTGTATTTTGTGACGGTTGTGGGAGAGACCATCTACTCGAACACTGTGCTAAGAATCTAGACTATAAAGGGAAAGCAACACTGAATGTTGTAAGCATGATACCTTTGTCAAGTGAATCCGAGGCAGAACCCACAATTCCTTGAAACGTGATGACTCGATCTCAAGCTCAAGAAGCTGCCAAAAACGCAATCGCTTACGAGGAACCCATCTTTCCACCTCAAAAAGAAATCGAGAACATATCAATGAAAACTGCAAGAAAATCATGGAAAGCCAAAAGGGACAAAATGAAAGCGAAGAGGCTGCATGAGAAATCTTCTTTGGAAACTGAACTGAACCACACCAAAGGACTACTTAGATAACAACAATAAAACAAGAAAAACACAAAGGGGCCTAAAGAGTCAAAGACTGACTTATGTGCTTCAGTCTTGGTAGACAAAATATTTGAGACTTTAGATGCAATTTTGAAGGCCTATGAAGCTAGGCTAAAATCCAATCAAACCCAAGAGCATAGATGGCTGACATATCCTCATCCAGGGTATGAAAAAGAGAGGTTGCAAATGTGCAAGGAGCTCATGCAAGCGGCCCAACATCTTATGGAGCCACGTGTTCCAGATGCTCCAAAAAAAATGGAGGTGCTAATCCACAAAAGAATCCTGGAAATGGAGAACCAAGGCATTGTAAACAGAAACTAGGAAGACCCAAAAGTTGAGGCACCTTTATATACAAGGGAAGTAGCCAATACCACAGATGGGGTGGGCTCACAAGCAATGATGCCAATTCTGGAGGTAGAAGAACTGTGGCCACAATCATTATTGGTATCGATCAAAATCAAAAAGATGGTAGCACTGCTTTATAGTCAACACATATCCCTGAGACAAACATGGATCACGAATTTTTCCCAGAAGATATACGATCTCCATATGGGGATGTCGGGTATATCACATCTGAAGAGAGAAAACCATGCTCTTTGTAGCCTTTTCCGTCTTTCACAGGAGAACTAGAAACAAAATAAGAGGTTATAGTGGTACCTTCTTAGTGGAAATCCACACCAAAACTGATGGATACCAAGAGCTTGCACAAATTGATGTCTTCTCCTACACAAATATACACTTTCTCTCTCAAAGGTGCTAAAAATTAGATTGCATCTATGGGGCCAAATGGGCAAACACCTGGAAAAGATGGGATTGAAAATCCCTTCACACGACAAACTTGCATATGAAAAAAGGGATGAAACTTTGCCTAAGAAACCACAAGAAAAATGAGTACCAGTGAATAAGGTGGGTGACTATTGCAGAGGAGAAGAAAGAAACACCACCTTACGTCTAGAGTACAAAGGAGTAAAGAGGGTTGCGATATTAGATAGTGGGGTGGGAATTGCCATTGCAACCAAGGAGATGTGGGAAAAATGGGGAACCCCTACTCTTAGGAAAACTCAAATGAAACTGCAATTAGCGGATGGATACATGGAGAGACCGATAGAAATGTAAGAATAAATCATTATATCCTCGTGTGGCATTGAGTATGAGAACACTTTTGCCATAGTAAATTTTGACAAGAGCAAAAACTTTGATATCATATTGGGCAGACCATTCATGCATGGGACAAGACTAGGGCTATGACTATATCTACTTGAGACACAAAGAGGTAACAACAGAAATCAGTGTCAAGGATCATAGTTACAGAGATGTAGAGAGAACCCCAGGGGAAGAATTACACTCCACAACTGAACAGCAAACGAGGTACCTGGTTGGTTGCAAAGCAAAGTGCATATTTGGATGTGCGGAGTATCAGAATCGGGAGTCTTAGAAAGGAAGGCATCCTAGAGAGTTCAGTAGAAGATGAAATTCACATTTAGGAACCATTTTTAGAGTATTTTTTCGAACCCTTTAAATGGGATCAAATACTAGTGACTCTTGATGTCTATGTAAATGACCATTACCAAATTTTGCGACGAAGATGGCTATAACATAACTCCCTTATTTACAATAAAGGTGTTGAAGGAAGCTATTGAGGTTTATGAGTGTGAAAACAGAACAGGTGAGACAAATAGCTACATCATGGAGCATGATGCCAAAGTGAAAATTAAGGAAGAGGAGAAACCACGAGAACATGTCATCATTGGCATACCTGGAAAATCGACAAAAGTTGTTTCAAAGAAGCTGACTCCAGAAAGAGAGCAATTGAAAGCAGATGAAGGAGCAAAGTTTCCAAGTTCAACGTCAAATGTTCAAAAAATGCAAGATCAAGACAAGTACTGGATAAGAAGAAGATCGATTGTCTCCTACGATAATCAAATTCAGCATAAGCGGAGAAACATGACTCAAAATCACATGTTCGACAGTGATAGATCCAAAAGCAACAAAGACTCTAATGTCTTATGGAATGTGGATCATGATGGGAAAGCCGCCAATCAAAGATCTAGAAGAAAGAGTGTACACAAGTTTAAAAATTCCAATTCCTAGCTTTGGCGTGGCAAAAGCTATACTCAAGTTGAATATCGGGGAGTACAAGGATACTTCTCACATAATCAACTCCCATCATATCAAAGAGATTCTGATCCTGATAGAAAGCTGGAGGAACATCTTCTTTCAACTACAAGGAATATCTTCAACAACACCATCAAAAGAAAGAAGTCCTACAAAGAGCAATCCGAGCTATCAGCGAAAGAAAAAAACCTCATGTAGGAGAAAGAATAGCACCAAAAGGTTGAAGAAAAGACCTTCCAAACAAGCAACACGACAAGTGTGGGTGCCAAAGTCAGACCTCAACAAAGCTACCCATCAAAGATAGGTGAAGCATCGGATGATTCCAGTCAAGCTAGTCAAAGCATAAGGATTTTATGAATGTAACACTCAAATATGGTTACCAAAAATTGTAGCTCAATTTGGAACAACCAAGATAAATAGTGAAGCACAAGCTTCTACCCAAAGGCAAGTAATGATAACCAACAGCCAACAAAAGCCAATTGCAACCAAGCCTACTACAATCTCTAGATAATTACCTTGTCATCTACTCTAAAATCAAGGCTTCCACAATGGAAATCATCAAGTTTGGCTACCGAAGCCTAGTGTCCATCAAATTATCACGCAAAAGGAGCAAGTGCAAAATACACTCGCACAAGGACCAAAAATAAGATGGGTTCCAAAATTGCTAGTGGGAACTCAATCACAAAGAACCCACACATCTTGACAACCGCTTCTCATGGGAAATAACACAAAGGCTACATCAGTCCCTATAAGAGCCAAAGGTTGTTTCACAAAGTAGTGACAACATACAACAAGCAAGTCAAGAGGAGCCAAAATATGCCAACCTACTCGACAAAATGGTGGCATCCAAAGACCAACACAATGGAAGACGCAAATTTCCAAAGCTTATGGAATTGGATTTCTGGCCTTGAACATGTAATTCCAAGTCGAAATTAAAAATACATGGCATAAAAGTCAAAGTCCGGAAGCTAAGCCACTAAATGAGCGAGGCATCCTCCCAAAGCTTCAAGTAATATTCTTTGTGGTCTAAGCATCTTAGCTAGTCTAGGTACTGCTCAAGTTGGAACAGTTGACATAATTATCTTGTCTCGCTCATGTTGGTATAGGTGAGCATAAGAGTCCAAGTCTATATAAATTATGTGTGGTGAAGTGAAGGAGGAAGTCCAAAAGGCACTCACACACTAAGCACATTGAGGTATGAGTGGAGAAGCTTCTACAATGAAAACCCTTCTCAGAAACATGAAAGCTATTGCAACGTCCTTTGATGTCACATGTGCTACATTTGTTCCTTGAAGCACCCATCAACTCCATCTCTTACACTACATGCATTTGTTTGACAACTTTCTTGTATGCATACAGAGTGTCCCATAATTGGCACTTGCATTAGGTACTCTTCCTTTGTTTCTCCCAAGCACTCACATTGCATGGCAAGTACTTCAAGTTCAATTCTCAATTCCAATAAGAGCGTATACCAAAGGTACTTTTTTTTCACCGGGTTTTTTTCCTTTGGTCATCCGGGTTCCAGACCCTAATCTAGAAACCCTCATCATCATCTTCTTGTATATATTTCTTCTACATCAGCAATAAGGAAATGGCTACCTAAATCACTCATCAACGACTTGGAGCAACAGCTGTAAATCACAAATGCTTATCGAGAGCAACAAAGCTCCATCAAAAAATGGCAAGTTAAAGAATGGTCTACAATGACAAGAAATGAAAAATTTAGCAAGCAAGCTATCCACAACAACCATATGTAGCTCACATAGTGCTTCAACATTGGCTACCTATTGCAAAAAACTCCAATTGTAGTGGACCTTGAAAGTAAAGCCATCATAAATTCCTCACCACAAAGAGGATACATCAAAATCCATCTTCATGGAGGCCAAGACTGGCAACAAAAAGGAAAATGCGCAACAAAGATCCAATCATGTATCAACAACATGATAGATATGCATCACTCAAGGAAGGGGAGCATAATCAATGACAAAGCTCTTTTGAAGCTAAAGACCAACCTTGAAGACAACAATGTAGACAAACCTAACAACAAGGTTTCACATGGTCGTGTCAAGGGATGACACGAGCTAGGAAGGAGGGAATGTTAGAAGATTGACCAAACAGGCACCCACCTGGTCAAACACATAGTCGGACACACATTTGTACTCTATTATGTTTTCAAGCTAGTGTAGAGATACTCTGTGTCAATCCTGATTCCACAGTAGCAGGTCAATTCCCTGAGCTGTAGTGTTGTCATGATATTTGTAAAGGTCCATGTGAGCTGGCCACTAGCCATTTAGAAATCCCTAAGTATAAATGTCAATAACCTTAATATGAAGGGGAGGCTTATCTTTAGAAGAAGAAAGAGCTCTGATGTACGTACACTCAAACGACTACGAAACTCCGATTTGTAATCATCAAAACTAATGATTGGGTAATCCGTTTTTGATTCTGATACTTGCATTGTCTTTCTCTTTCCATGCTCTTTCAATTAACTATAAGCATTGTCAGTTTTGCTATGGTTTGCCACTACGTGTTAGTGAGACTTAATTGCAAATTTGAGTGCTTAAATCACTTTTTTTAGTCGTTTTGACCATAGAAGAGTGTTCCTAGACCATAGGGCGACCTTTCTGGACTGATTTGTGGCAGTTTTTAGGACCTTTTTCATGATGGATCGTGATTTTTGTACCTTGTCAGATTGCGACCAAACTTGGTAGGATAGTGACCCTAGGTGTGTTAGACCTCCTCCTAAATTTTTGTTGCATTTTGAGTGCGTTCGAGTGTCAAAATGGTGTGATGATCTAGAGCGGTGAGAAAGGACATAGGTAGTGTTGATCATTGAGTGTTGGTTTGCTTATTGAGTTGGTATGTTTTCTTCTTAAGGTTTACTTCTTGAGATTGACAACCTCAAAGAGTCTCCATGCCCCATCCGAGTCACTTCCCTAAGTATTGACATTACGCTAGTGCCAGATAGCTATGCTATAGACGTCCATTGCGGCGACCCGCTAACAACACTGAATACCATTCCTTGTGCTTCTCTCTTAGTGGTCGAATATCCTATTCAGCTATATTGAACCTTCAATTGGCGAAGTAAACTAGGTAGTATGTCTTCCCATTAAGCTGGGCCAGTATAGCTCCCATTGCCATTTAACCGACATGCAATGGAAAATTACATCCCAGTTTGGGTGGCAAAGATCTGGCTTCCTGCTCATCGCATCCTTTAAACACTGGAACCTCTGCTCACATTCGTCAATTCAAATATACCTTTTTTCTCTTTTGGTTAGTTTATATGGAGGTAATACCTTAGCTACAAACATATAAACAAACCTCTTGTAAAAGTTGATATATACCAAAAAGGAACTCAATCTAGGTATTGTTGTTGGTGCTCTGACCTATTGAATACACTTGATTTTTTCACTAGCCATTTTATCCCATTTTTGGCTACTATGTGTTCCAGAAGCTGTCCCTTCCACACCATAAATACTAATTAAAAGAGATTCAAACAGATCCTCTTCTCTTTGCACCTCTCAAAGACCATTTTTAGAAATAATAAATGCATTTCTTCAGTGGAAAAAAAAAAGTAATTTATCCATGAACATGGCAAAAAAACTTATGCAAAAACTCACTCAAATTTCCATCAATTGATTGTAGCCACTATATCCATCCATAAAGTTGTACATTTAGTGGCATGCAATCTCATCAAACATCATATTTATAAATGGTACTGGAAAAGGAGCCTTGATTGTTTGAGCATTCAGGTTCCTGTAGCCCACACATACTCTTAGTCTCTCATTCTTTTTGGGGACAACGACAGCTGGGAATAACCTCTCGCTACTTGCTACTTCTGTGATGAATTCTGGCTTGAGAGGATTGTCGATCTCCTCCTTGACTTTCTTGGCATAGTTAGGGTTCATTCTATACTTTTTCAATTGGACTAGCCTAGCATGTGGCTTCAGTGAAATCCAATGTTGGCACAATTTTGGATCTACTCCTTTCATATCAGTATGTTCCCATGCAAATACATCCTTGTATTTTTGGAATAGTGTCTTTGCCTTTTCATTGATCTCTAGGTTTAGATGCTTGTTGATTTTGATCATTTTGGGATTTTCCTCTGAGCCAAGATTCCACTCTTCTACCTCTTGGTCACCTGGGAGCAGTCAATTTGGCCCTCTTCGGATACCAGCAGCATAATGTTTGAATGGAGTGCTTAATTTCACAGAGTCATTCTCAATATCTGGTTCTACAGCTGTTGGGTTTCCTTCATCAAAACTCCTTGAACTGGTTTCCTCCTCTGGTTTGAATTGAACTTGTCTGTTGATGGATGTTCTGTTGGCATTTTCCCATCTATCTGAACTAGTCTTTCTCTAAAGTTTAACATAGTGAATTGTCATGTTACACATTGTTCCTTTTGTCTCTTAGCCTATTCCTTATCCATAAGCACAGCACCCAAATCTATTTTTATCAAGGGAAAAATGTTCATGGAGGCAAACATCTTTTCAATTTTCTTTGTCCCATATTTCTTGCATAATTCCTCGGGCCTCAGAGCCTTCTTCCAGCTTTTGGTGTTGTGAGTATTGATCTGAATCCTTCTTCTAGACCCCTAAATGGTCAATGTCTAGTTTGCATAATCATGGATGGCACCAGCAATTTTGAGCCAAGGTCTACCTAAAAGCATTCCTTATGCTCCTTGCATATCTAATACCAAGAAACTAATTTTAAATTTCTCCTTGCCCACTCTGATTTTCATATTCTCAATTAGTCCAACAATCTCAACTACTCGATGATCAGCCATTATGACTTTGAATGGTGCTAGTTTCATTTCAGTGATACCCAGTTTCTACCAGATGTTCTCCGAGGATTCTCACTCCAACTCCCCCATCTATGATCACTTCAGACAATGGTTCTCATTGCTTCCTGATTTTGTATCGATCTAAATCATTGGAACCTTGCCATCTCGAATGACTGCCAAGTCCACTTCTCTGGCTTCAGCCTTTGCTTTTCTCTTCTACCTAATGAACTTTGTAGTTGATGTTGGTAATGTTTGCCTAATATCATCAAGTTCAACTGTCAACTTCAATATCCTCTTGCAAACCTTGACATATATCTCATCTTTCTCATTACGAACACTACTGTCTAAACTAGAATATTTTTCCTCCTTTAACTATCTTCGCATTTTCATTTTGCTAGTTCCACTTGTCTGGCCGTTGGCTGAACCTTAGACAAAGCTTCTGACTGGCCCTCCATCAGTTCAATTGATCCAGCTTCACTTCATTCTGCTCTGACCTGGTGTACCTCATTGGTCATACTTTTCATTGCATCAATCATCCACTCATTTAGGCCACATGTTGCCTTCTCATTCTAGTGTTTCTGTTCTTCTGAAGACCGGGGTTGGTATCTTTTGAATTATGCAATCTTCAAAACATTCTAGTCATTCTCGTAGCTTCTTGGCCAAATTTTTAGTTATCTTTGTTGCAAGCTTCTGCTGTTTCTGCCATTTCTCCACTACCTTCTCCTTGCCCTTAGCCTTCCAAAATGCTCTCTTCAGTCTGCTTGCCCTCATTCTCTTCAAGGTTAGTCAGAGCAATCATTGATAGATTCTTACCTTTCTTAAAATGAGGGACTCTGATTTCACAATTATTCCACACATGACCATAGGCCTTACAATAAGTGACTGAGAAAAATCATCATACCTGTGATCTTTGGATCTACACTTGGAGCACCATATTTTGATTTTCTTGATTGAAGGTCTTGTCTTGGCAATTTCAACAATCTGTTTTGACATTTCCTCAAGTTTCTTCGTCCACAATTCCTTCTTCTTTCCATTGCCCCTTGAACTGGAACTGGAGTTCTCCTTAGTAGAAGACTCACTATCACTATGTTGTCTCTTTTTTGTGACCGTCAATGTATTGTCTTTTTTTTTGTGACCCTTTTCTTTCTTAGCTAGTTGTTCCAGTTTCAGAGCTCTTTGTACCAAGTCATTGAACTTCTTCATTGGCACTAGAACCTCTTGTTTCCTTGGTTTATTACTTTGGAATCTATTCAAAAACTAGGTTCACTTTCTTCATTGTGTTTCTGACTTTTTTGGGATCCATGGGATTGATTCCTTCATTCAGTCTGCCTTCTCTTGGAATGAGTCGAGTGTTAAGAATCCCTTGATTCGTCAATTGTGTCTGGCCTTGGGGTCACATCCATCTCATTTCCAAGTTTTTATTCAATTTTAGAGCCTTGCTCTAATTCCTCTTGAATTGAATTGGCATGGTTTGGATCATCCATGAATCTGGTAGTTGGTCGTCGATCTCTTGTACCTCTTCTGGGAGGCATGTCTGATATCTGATAGCTCTAACACCAACTAGGAGATAGTTTGCATGTCTAGAGCAAGTTATCTCAAGCACTGTGATCACCAAAATGGAATGAGCTAGACATTTTCAGACAGCTATTCTAGGTTCTTGGTTAGAGTTAATTCAGACTAGACAAGAGACTTCAGATCAAACTAAGTATAAACTAAAACACAAAACTGGAATTGAAAAGAGATTGACATCAAGATTCTGAACTGAAATTGGAATTGTATAAATCAGAGCATAGAATTGTATACAAGTGAAGTCAGAGAAACAAGTAAACCTCCATGCTAAAGATAGCTACAAGGTACAAACGGCTCTTGGCTCAAGATGTGCAACGACACTAGGCTTAGGATTGAAAGTCAGGGATCGGATCCCTGAAAGGGAAGTAATGGGTCCTATTTATAGTTCTCTACTGGATTTCTTTCATATGCCAATTACTTTAGTGACTGATCTTGATAATTACCAGCCCAGGTGCCCCAGTCTTGCTGTCGTTTCCACTGTTTACAATCTAGCATAGTCGAAATTGTCATCTTTAGAGAGAGAGATCAATCTCGACTTCTCAATCCTACATTGGAAGAACTAGATGCTATTTTAAAAATCTAAACCAGTTCCAATGCCTTTTTGACATTGCTTAGTTCATCTTGCAAAAATAGTAATGAATCATCTTTGAACATCTTAATTAGTATCTAATTGCCATTTTGAATTTTCAATCCTTGGATCCATCTCCTTGCTACTTCTTGATCCATCAAAACTATTCAAGGTTGGGTGCATGTGGCAAACCAAAGAGGGGCCAAGCGGCAGCCTTGACAAATGGATCTCTTGATATCAAATGAGCCTACCCACATTACTCCTCACATTCGTTCAGCGAAATCTGCAAAATAGGCTTGGGATATTCTAGTTGGTCTTTCATTAGGAAAAATATGAACCCCAAAAGGGCCATGTAAGGATCCTTAATTTTAAGGAATTAAGGCTAAAAATGTGTGTCATTTAGGAGACAAGGTCATTGAATAGGGGTATTCTCATAGGCTTTTTTTTTAGGCTGTCATAGGATTTTTGTACGTTGAAATAGAGGCTAGGGAGGGAGGATAGGTAGATTCTCTCTCTACCCAAAAGACTGATGGTCCTTTATGACAATAACTATGTCATAATAACTAATATCTAATTCTCCTAAATGATTTTCTCATGTTAAAATAATCATTTAATGTGGGGAAGTGCCAGGGGAGAAAAAGCTAGAATATTGGTTAAGCTGGCAAACCGGCCACAGTAGGGACCCAAAGGAGGGAAAATAGGGATCCAAAGGGGGGGGACCATCTGCAAAAGAGCAATGTGCAACAATGGGCTTAAAAGACCCTAAGGTTCAGCCCATTAAGACTTCCAAAATGCTAAGGTTCCAAAATTCAAAGGTTGTGTCCAAAGGTCAAAGCTTAGTAAATTTGGATGCTTTGTGTGTGTATACAAAATTCTTCACAAGTCCCTACATAGGAGGGGGCGAGCCCAAGAAGTAGGGGATGAGAGAGGAACACCCACACACACTCACAAGCTTTGTTTGTACACAAGGGGAAACAGGGACACACATGTCAGCTCCCTTAGCAGCTCGGTTACAGAAAGAACACTATTTTTATCAAAATACATAAAGAGGATAAAGTGAACCAACTTTAGAACCATGGACTATAATAAGATGACCCTTCGCAACACGCAATGACTACTGATGAAAAGTGACTTTGTAACCCAAGTCATCAAGACGTTGGATCGAAATCAGATTTTGTGTCAAGGATGGAACATGACACAGACTATGGATGATAAACTTCACCCCATTTTCCATAACCATGGAAATATCACCTACGCCAACAATGTCACAAGAGTAATTGTCACCAAGTATAACAGAGCCAATGGTTTCCTTGTATGTAGTAAACCAATGCCTATGTGGTGTGACATGCAACGAAGCACCCAAATCAAGAATCCATGTATGGGATACTTCACCACTAACAAGGAGCTCAACTGGCATAGTACCGTGCAAAGATAGAATTTCCTATGCATCATAAAACACATCATTATTTTTAGTCAACATATTGATGTCTTGTGCATCATTGTCATCCTGAACTATGTTCAGTTCTTCAATCTTAACCGAACTCTTTGGTTTCTCCTCTTTATCATCATGATGTTTGCCTTTACCTTTGCCCTTCTCTTTGTCACACTTCCAAGCATAACAATCCTTCTTTATGTGACCAAACTTATCACAATAATGGCATTGAACATTACGATGACCATGAGACTCTGATCTACCCTTTGATGCATCTCTATTGCCCTCTTTCTTGGACTCACGTTGCAAAGAATGTCCCTTATGTTGCTTATCATCCCTTTTCACATAATGAGCTTTTTCACAATGTGAGCTAGTCATGGTTTTTTGACGCATCTCCTCTGACAAAAAAGCACTAGTAACATCATCGTATTTTAGTGTACCATTAGGAGCAAAGTTACTAATAGTTGTGCAAAAGATATCCCAAGAGGGTGGCAACGAACAAGCAAAAAGATTGCTTTCATCTCATCATCAATGGTCATGCACTGTGCACAAATTTGGGCAAAAAGAAAATCAAAATTGTTGATATGGCTGGCAACGCTAGCTGACTCCTTCATAGGAAGGTTGAAAAGTTTTTGCATCATGAGAACCTTATTGCTAGCCGTATCCTTTTCACAAACGTCGCACAATTTTTGCCACAAAGCATGAGTAGTCTCGCATTCTAACACTAAATAGTATACCAACTCACCAAGGTGCAATTTAATTGTAGACCTACATAGCTCATCAAGCTCCTCCCACTGAAACTGAGTCATGTGCATATCTTCAGTTCTAGCCGCATAGACAATAGGCAACTTTTGCTTCTTTTGGACAAGCACATCATGCATTTGGTTCTTCCAAAGCTGAAAATTAGTGCCATCAAAATTCTTTATGTCATAAATGTCACGGTCTTTGCTAGTAGACATGGTGAGAAAACTACCAAAAGATTCTTGGGAGAATTTCAGCAAAGTCTCCTTTGTATTTGGGAATATGTCAACCAAAATACGATAAAAATGACCAAGTATGTCACTCACAAAGCATAAAAGAGGGTAATGCCTCTCAAAAGATTATTGTGAGACGAAATGAGGCGCATAAGCTATCAAACTAACCATAGACCTCCAACTCGGTGTCAAAAGCACCTATACACAAGGTATACTCAAATCTATTGGATGGCCATGGAGGTGGACCAATGAAAATTAGGCTAGAGTAAATCTAGTTTAATTAATTTTAAAACACTTAATAAACTAATCAATAAGAATTAAGCTCTCTTGAAGACTATTGGACAGTCTCCCACGGGGTCCAATGAGCATTCAGCAGCCCAATGGCTTGCCTGATTCCTATTGTCCAGGAGGCAAAGGGGTCCAATGAGAGTTTAGTTGAATTAATTAATTACCTAAAGCTCTACAAAAGGGGAAAGGGGGACACATGTCAAAAGGCTATCACTTATGCTCCTAAAATCCTATTGGCTAAGCCTGGGGAGGTCCAATGAGGTGCTAGCAAGAGCAAATAGCAAGAGGGGTCGACCAAGAGAGAGAGGGGGCTGATTTTTCAAAGGAATTATTCACTTATACACTCACACAATCTATGTGTGGAGAAAGAAGACTCTTTCTCTTCTTCTCAAGCTTTAATGGAAAGCTTATCACCTACTCCAAGCTTGTGAGAAGGGAGGCCTACACCAACAACTCTTGGCTTTGTGATGCAAATCCAACCAAGAGCCAAGCTTCAATGCATGCTCATCTCCTCTACCATGCTAATTACTAAGCTAAGCTATGCTAATATGAGTGATTATGTGAGGAGATGTACATCTTTCTCGTAAGAATACTCCTTCTTCCTCTCAATCTACTCTCATACCCCGCTAGCTCTCACCATATTCAAAGGTGTGTGAGGTCTTGGGTCTGAGACCATGAGGGAATTGATGTTGTGTTTGATAAGTGTTTTGCTTAGTGCATGAAGTTTCCATCTTCATTGCACTAGCTAGTATTGAAGGAACATAAAGAATTGTATTGTAAAATGTCTCTCTTGATGGGAGAAACCATAATACAAAGCCTTTTGGAGGGGGGACCGGATCCATGCAAATCCGGTCCTTGACTGTTGTCAATTGCTTAATTTCTCTATTTTTGAAGTATTGTTCATGCTATCTAACTAGGTGTTATACTTTTTGTTGCTCTCTCCACCCAAGCACTCTTGTTATTCTCATTAGGAATCTATTCTAATGAAATGCTCACTATGTTCATGCTATTTTCCGCTACACACGAGTTACTAGGTCATTAAATGTTACATTGGTATCAGAGCACAAGGTTTCTCTTTTCTTGCTCAAGAAGGGAGGTCCTCAAGCTAGCTATAAATGGTTGGTATTATTAATTTCATGTGAGTAAGTAGAATAGGGATTTTTCAGCCTTGCAGTGCGCCTGTCTTTGTGTAGTTAGCAGGGCATCACTGTCGAGAGCTATGGTCTTAATAGTGGAGTCCTACGGGGCTTGCCTACGGCCTAACCACTATTGAACTATTAGAAGCTTGATAGGAGCCGGTGTTGTTTTGGTGTTGAACGACCCTTTCTTCTATTCCTTGCAATTAATGGTATTCGAGCCACGGGTACAGTAGCTTGAGTGGTTTTTCTAAAGGGGTAAAGAGGAGTAGCAACTAGGTCTTGAAGTGCCAAAGTACACCTAAAAGTTGTTAGAATGGCTGACAATAGTAAAGAGAGTTAAATTAATGTTGATAACTTTGATTTTGCTAATGAGCAGGCTACTAATGATGCCCCGATGCTTGTTAACTATCTTGTTTCTAGGCTTCAACAAGCCATGGGCAATCCATCCCTCCAAATCGAAGTGCAACGGTAGCTTCGTGCTCATGGGCTTCTCCAAGCTCCCCACCATGACGAGAGAGCACCTAGGAAGCCTCCTTGCAAGACTTCCAAAAGAGGCCGCTCTCCGATTCGGGAAGAAGAAGAGGATCTGTATGAAGGGCTCAAAGATTTTCTTCTTGATGATGCATCTCCTTCCCAAAGGAGAATTCAAGAGCCTCCACTGAAGGAACGAGAAAGAAGTGAGTCTCCTGCCACCTTGACGGAGAGGGCTCCACGAAGACGGCGGGCTAAACGCTCTCCATCACATCCACAATGCAGAAGACCATCGCATACTTCTCCACCCCATACTTCAAAGAGGGATGACAAAAAGCAAGAGAAGAAAAAGGCGAGAAAGAGAACACGCTCTTCTTCATCCTCTTCATCTTACAAAAGTAATGGTGATGACAAAGAAGATCAAGGCAAGAAAAAGGCAAGAAAGAGGTCACCCTCTTCTCCATCTTCCTCAAATTCTTCACCTTCTGAGAAAGTAATGGTGCAACCTTTAAACCATCAAAAAGAAGAGGCCATAGGAAATCCTATGCCACGTGGAAGAGGTCGTCCAAGCTCAAGAAGTTCAAAGAGGGAGGCAAAAGAATCTCTTTCCTTACCTACGATGTCACCTTTTGTGCTATGGACAAAGTCTTGGCCTTTATCCAACAGTTCGATGCGGCGTTTGGAGATGCGGGCTTCACGGAGTCCTCCAAGCTACGCCATGTAGATATGCACTTTCAAAAGTCTGCCAGGCAATGGTGGTCTAGCCTACGGGCCAACGGTGAAGCTCCACAAACATGGAAATCTTTAAGAGCTTCCATTATGAAGCAGTTTTTGGCCATCGATGCCAAAGACAAAGTACTCACCTAATGGTGAAGCTTGAAGCTCTCTCCCTATGAATCCATTCACAAATATGTAGACAAGTATTGGGACCTGCAACTCAAAGCCATTGTCTTCAAAAAGTTGGATTTTGGAGAGCAAAAGCAATAATTTTGTGCAGGCTTAATTGAAGAAATGGCGGAGTATGTCAACTTCCAAAGGCCACGCTCCATATCGGCGGTTATACACCATACTATGGTGGCTTCTCAAATCAATTTCCAAATGGGGGCTAAAAGAAATTTTAAGACCACAGAAAAGAAGGGTTCCAATGAGCCTAAGGGGAAGGAAAATGTCCAAAAGTCTCCTAAGGGCAACTCCAACAAAGCTAAGGAGAAGGGAGTTTACAAAGGTAAAAACAAACTCTCCCTTGAAGAGCTTGAGCGTTATTTCAAGGATAACCATTGTTTCAAGTGCAACGAGCAAGGGCATGCATATCACACCTGTCCCCAAAAGAACACCCGCCATGAGCCTCCTAGGGCTACCTTGGTCGAGATCCAAGAGGAGGAAACTCACCACAAAGGATCTCCTCTATGCCATGCTTGGGGAAAGGTAAGAGAACATGATGCTTTTATTCTCTTTCACTTTGGTTCCACTCACAATTTCATATCCACAAAATTGGCCACCAAGCTAGGCATACAAGCTTACGAGATGGGAGATGTCCTACCCGCAGACGGTGCTTTCAAGGGGCAAGAAGCTTCAGTCACTCCCTTAATCGGGAAATTGATGCTCCATGTCCAAATCTATGTGGACAAAGAGGACTTCTTTATCTCTCCTCTCAAGCATGAGAATGTAATCCTAGGGGAACCATGGTTTGATTGCATGGCTACCAATGTTAAATTTCCTGAAAGGAGAATCTCCTTTAGGTTCAGGAAAAAAGATATGTACATAGATGCCAAGCAAATGGGTAACACCATACCCATTGTACATACACAAGCTTTCAATAAGTCAATAAAGAGCTCTATTTCCGTGTACATGATTTTTGTTAAAGATTCTCAAAATGAACCTAATGTTTTAACAAAAGAAAATAAACACACTCACAAGGAATTAGAGTTATCCAATTTTCTCAAGGGGTTTCAAGATGTCTTTATTGACGACATCCCTTGTGAGCTACCTCCTAAACGAGGCAATGATGACCATGCAATTGAACTTCTTCCAAGAAGTTCACCGCCTAACAAACCTCCTTATAGATTTTCTCAAGCTCAACAAGAGGAGGTTATGTGGCAAGTGCATGAATTAGTTGAGAAGGGCATGGTTAGGCCTAGCTCATCTCCATTTTGTTCTCCTGTGCTACTAGTGCAAAACAAAGACGTCACATATCGTATGTGTGTTGACTATAGAGCACTAAATAGGATCACTATCAAGAATAGGTTTCCCGTTCCATGGGTAGAAGACCTATTTGATAAGCTACAAGGGTCCACCTACTTCAGTAGGATTGACCTAAAAAGTGACTGTCGTCAAATAAGGATAGTTGATCAAGACATTGTAAAGACCGCATTTCGCACTATGTTTGGTCTTTACGAATACATTGTCATGCCTTTTGGCTAGACCAATGCACCAGCCACATTCAACCGCTTGATGGAGAAGCTATTCAAGCCTCACCAAACCTTTACTGGAGTGTTCTTTGATGATATCATCATCTACTCTAATTCATTAGACGAACACAAGCAACACCTCCAGGTAATGTTTCAAGTTTTAAGAGAGAATAAACTTTATGTTAATCGAAAGAGAAAAGTGAATTTTTCTTACAAGACATTCAGTATTTAGGTCACATTATCTCTCAAGATGGCATCCAAATGGATCCATCAAAGTTAGAGGTAATAAAAGCATGGCCTAAACCAAGGAATCTTCATGAACTAAGAAGCTTTATAGGTATGTGTGCATACTATAGACGCTTCATAGAAAAGTTCTCACTACTAGCAAGACCATTACATGACCTAACAAAGAAAAACGTTAGGTACACATGGTCTACCTAGGAGAACCATGCTTTCAAAAAGCTTAAAGAAAATCTTATCTCTCAACCTATGCTTACACTACCGGATCTCTCAAATCCATTTGGGGTCCAATGTGATGCTTGTGGTGATTGCCTTGAAGCTGTTTTGCTCCAAGAAGGGCATGCCATAGGCTATGAAATTCAAAGGCTTGACCCTGTTGAGCAAGCTCTAGGCATATATGAAAAGGAACTCCTTGCAGTTCTACATGCCTTAGACTCATGGAAGCACTATTTATTGGGGACTCCTTTCATTCTGCGAACGGATCACCAAAGTCTTATGTACTTCATGACACAGACCAAGCTCTCTAACAAACAAATGAGGTGGGAAAATTTCCTTTCGCAATTTCATTTTCATATTGCTCACATTGTTGGCAAGCATAATCAAGTAGCCGATGCACTCTCAAGACGGCCGAGAGTGAATGCGGTTTCCATAGCAACTCACAATGATCTATCTTCTATGATAGATGAGTATGCTATTGATCCCGATTTTAGAGATTTGATTTCATCCCTTTCACTAGGGAAGAAAGAGGAACCATTTACTTTACAAGATGGTTATCTTCTCTATGGCAATAGACTATGCGTTACTAACTCACTCCATGAGAAAGTAATGTATGAATCTCATGCTCCTCCTTATGCGGGTCATAGAGGGATTCGGTCTACCCTAAAGGGGATTGAAACACATTTCTATTGGCCTACCATGTAAACAAACATACAAGAATATGTTTCTAAATGTGTGGTATGCCAAAAGACAAAGTTTGATAGAGGGAAGCAACCTAGATTGCTTCAACATTTGCCAATCCCTAATTCACCATGGGAGAGCATGTCCATGGATTGTATCTTTGGATTGCCTAAGTCTATCCATGGGAATACGGGAATATGGACGATAGTAGACAGGTTCAGTAAACAAGCTCATTTTATACCTTCAAAAATACTGTCAAAGCCCATCAAATGGCAACCCTCTTCATTTCACAAATCTTTGAGTACCATGGCTTGCCAATTTCCATAGTGTCGGATAGAGATCCTAGAATGACCAGTAATTTTTGGAAGGGTCTCTTTGAGAATTTAGGAACAAGGCTAAACTTCTCTTCGGCCTATCATCCGCAAACGGATGGCCAAAGTGAAATAGCTAACCTAACAATTCTCGATCTACTAAAAGCCTATGTAACAAAAGTAGATCAAAGATCCCAATGGGAGAAGTGGAGTATGTCTACAATAACATTGTACATACTTCCACGAGAAAAGCACCTTTCGAGGTAATTGAGGGAAGATTAAAAAGTCCCCTGCTACTTAAGGTACACGGGAAGATCTTCATTGCATATGAGTATAGTCGAGACCTACAAGAATCTTTCCAAAAGATTAAGGATGCTATCTCTATCTCACAGCAAAGGCAAAAGGCTATTGCTGACAAGCACAGAAGAACCCAAGCCTTTAAATAAAATGATTGGGTCTTACTCAAATTTTCCAAGGCTCGATTAAGGCACACGACGGGCAAGAATCCTACGGGACACCAAAAGTACTATGCTAAGTTAGCAAAAAGGTACTATGGTCCCTTCCAGATTCTTAGGCCAATCAATGAGATGGCCTATCAACTCAAGTTGCCCAACCATTGGCTCATACACAATGCTTTTTATGTGAGCCTATTAAAGCCTTAGAAAGGAGAGCCACCTCAAGAGCCTACTATTGAAGACCCACCGGAGATCGAGGACCAAGAAGAGGTGTTGCAGCTTGAGTCCATTCTCCGACATGAAGACAAGGTACTAAGAGGCGGTAAGACTATCCGACGACGTCTTATTAAGTTTAAGAATTATCCTTTTAAAGATGCTAGATAGATGCAAGGCATACAATTAAAGGATAACCTAAACCTTGTCAAATGCTTACAATGCTTCTCTATAGTAAGCAAATGTACAAATGTTTAAAATGAACAAAGTTTTTGTCTTATAAGACTCTCTTTTCCTTTATTGTGCACAAAAATGAAATAGTATGCATGCTTAGATCAAGTTTGCGGAGACGACGTCTCCCAAACACCAAGTAGAGCTTGTCACTCTGCATGGAAGATTGATAAGACTAATGTGCAGACATGTTTGCGGCAGATTAGGCTCTCAAGTGCCAAATGGACTAGTCATCCATTCTGGAACGATGTCGTAGGGTAACATAGGGATCCTCTACCCTCTAGGAAAAGGACTAATGAATATGCTTTATCTTGTCTAACACATAGTCGAGGACGACTATGATTTCAAGAGAGAGGTAATGTCATAATAACTAATATCTAACTCTCATAAATGATTTTCTCATGTTAAACTGATCATTTAATATGGGGAAGTGCCAGGGGAGAAAAATCTAGAATATTGGTTAAGCTGGAAGACCGGCCACACTAGGGATCCAAAGGACGAAAAATAGGGATCCAAAGGGGGGGGGCATTTACAAAAGAGCAATGTGCAACAATGGGCTTCAAAGACCCTAAGGTTCAGCCCATTAAGACTTCCAAAAATGCTAAGGTTTCAAAATGCTAAGGTTCCAAAATTTAAAGGGTGTATCCAAAGGTCAAAGTTTAGGAAATTTGGATGCTTTGTGTGTGTGTGTGTGTGTGTGTGTGTGTGTGTGTGTGTGTGTGTGTGTGTGTGTGTGTGTGTGTGTGTGTGTGTGTGTGTGTGTGTGTACAAAAGTCTTCCCAAGTCCCTACATAAGAGGGGGCGAGCCCAAGAAGTAGGAAATGAGAGAGAAACACCCACACACACTCACAAGCTTCATTTGTACACAAGGGGAAAGAGGGACACGTGTCAGCTCCCTAGGCCAGATGCCCACAAGGTGTACTCAAATCCTATTGGATGGCCATGGAGGTGGACCAATGAAACTTAGGCTAGAGTAAATCTAGTTTAATTAATTTGAAAACACCTAATAAAAGAACCAATAAGAATCAAGCTCTCTTGAAGAGTATTGGACAATCTCCCAAGGGGTCCAATGAGCATTCAGCAACCCAATGGCTTGCCTGATTCCTATTGGCCAGGAGGCAAAGGGGCCCAATGAGAGTTTAGTTGAATTAACTAATTACATAAAGCTCTACAAAAGGGGAAAAGGGGACACATGTCAAGGCTATCACTTATGCTCCTGGAATCCTATTGGCTAAGCCTGGGGAGGTCCAATGAGGTGCTAGCAAGAGCAAATAGCAAGAGGGGTCGACCAAGAGAGAGGGGGGGATGATTTTTCAAAGGCATTATTCACTTATACACTCACACAATCTATGTGTGGAGCAAGAAGACTCTCTCTCTCCTTCTCAAGCTTGAATGGAAATCTTATCACCTACCCCAAGCTTGTGAGACGGGAGGCCTACACCAACAACTCTTGGCTTTGTGATGCAAATCCAACCAAGAGCCAAGCTTCAATGCATGCTCATCTCCTCTACCATGCTAATTACTAAGCTATGCTATGCTAATATTAGTGATTATGTGAGGAGATGTACATCTTTCTTGTAAGAATACTCCTTCTTCCTCTCAATCTACTCTTATACCCCGCTAGCTCTCACCATCTTTGGAAATGTGTGAGGTCTTGGTTTTGAGACCATGAGGGAATTGATGTTGTATTTGATAAGTGTTTTGCTTAGTGCATGAAGTTTCCATCTTCATTGCACTAGCTAGTATTGAAGGAACACAAAGAATTGTATTGTAAAATGTCTCTCTTGATGGGAGAGACCATAATACAAAGCCTTTTGGAGGGGGGACTGGCTCCATGCAAATCTGGTCCTCAACTGTTGTCAATTCCTTAATTTCTCTATCTTTTGGAGTATTGTTCATGCTATTTAACTAGGTGTTATACTTTTTGTTGCTCTCTCCACCCAAGCACTCTTGTTATTCTCATTAGGAATCTATTCTAATGAAATGCTCACTATGTTCATGCTATTTTCCGCTACACACAAGTTACTAGGCCATTAAATGTTACAACTACCCTCCCCCCCTTTCTTTTGCCACATCATCAATGGCGTTTATAGCATCAGTCCAAAAAAACACTTTTTTAAAAAAATATATAAAAAACCTCACTTTTACTGAAAACTTCTCCCCAACCTATATGTATACAAAAAATCAACTATCTCTCTCAAAATCTCACTGCTAGACCTGCAAAATATCAAACTTTCCACCTTTTTTTATTTCCCTCCAAAATAACTCCCCTCTCTCTCACTCCTCTCTCTCTCTCTTCTCTCTCCTACTTTTCAATACACACTCTTTCTCCTTCCCTCTCTCTTCTCTGTCCTACTTTTCAACACACACTCTTCCTCTTTCCCTCTCCTTGTTGCAGGTCCACTCCATAGCTTTGGTGCAGCCCCCCCCCCCGCCCCCCCCCCCCCAGCTCTCCACTCCATAGCCCTCCTCTCCACTCTGTAGCTTTCCTGCAGCTCTCCACTCCATAGCTCTCCTCTCCACTCCATAGCTCTCTTGCAGCTCTCCATCCCATATCTCTTCACTCCATAGCTCACCTCTCCACTCCGTGGCTCTAATGCAGCTCTCCACTCTTGCTTGAGGTCAGCTTTATTCCCCTTTCCATGGAGCTAGGCGACATTACAAACGTCCCATCCACAACAAGATCATCAAGTTTAGAAACGGTTTCTCTACATGTTCGGTTGCCAAAGGACTTCACACCCTCAAAGCGTCATTACTTGCAAACACAACAACTCCGTGGTCCAGGTCACACCGATGTGGAACTTTGGGTGCATGGGGCCTCTACCCTAATGATCCAGTCATCAACGTGTATCCAACATTCAATAGCTTTTCTTCATTCTTACAATATGTAGGTAGAAGGGAGCAAGGTCTTCTTGGATCTACAAACGATTGTCGACTATTGGAGCTAATAGCCCACAATGGTCTTTGCATCAATGTCAACTTCTTTCCCATACCACTAGTGGATTGCGAAAAAGGATTATTCATGCAAAGGAGGAAGTGGAAACTCTTAAGCTACAGGTGGAAGAGAAGGATGCTAAAATTACAAATCTTGAAGATACAATCCTGCATCTTAAAAAGACTCCCTTAGGTGCAAGGGAATGTAAGAGGAGCTTCAATGCCATAGAGACTTTAGCCCCCAAAGATGGTGCTAGAAAAAGAAGGGTTACAGCTACAAGGTACATTTTGCTACACTCCAATTTGTGCTTCTGTGGTAATGTTTTTGTCCATTCTTGTAGGAGTTTTGTGGTAATGTTTTTGTTCATTTTTGTAGGAATTTTATCCAAGAGCTGTGTGGTGGCCACAGCAAGAAGAATCGCATCCATTTGTTAAGTTTGTGCCTCAAGAAATTGGATATCGTAGCCCTTTTATGAGCACCAAATGCAGAACATTTAAACAATGCTGTCACAAAGAAGGTGATGCAAAAGTTTTCAAATCTTGTGAGCGATGTTGATGTACAGAAGGCTTGTGATGAAGTTGGAATTATTACTAAGGGACACATTGCTTATATGGTCTCCTTAAGGATGATTTAAGGGAAAGAGGAATTACTGAGAATGTTTTTCCTATACCACTTAAGGTCAATCTTGCTACGAAGGCCTCGAACGAGGATGTGTACTTTTGAATAGGAGGCTATTTGCACATAGAGGAGATAATGCCTTCATCCATCTTTACCAAGCGGTCAAAAGGAGTTAACAAACGTGTCAATGTAAGTGTAGGTGTAGACAGGGTGGACAAGGGATTTCCTTAATGTCAAATAATATTTTTATTGATTTGAGAAGGCTTCAAATGGCAATGATACATTTTTATGGTGTACCTCCTAATGGTGAGGCTACAGTAATGCAGCCTTTTTTTTCAAATTATGGTTTTTCTTATATGGTTCTCTCACGAGATTTTTTCTTGGTGGGCTTTGGATCCGAAATGTCATCACTTGGAATGTCTTGAGTGTGGGAACAAAGGCTTGAAGGAGTTTTTCTTACAACTGTCAAAATGAGTTTTTTTTTATTACGCTAATGAATATCAACGCCGTCATCGATCCAGGGAGTGCCGCCAACTGCATGACATGCAGAGAGCCTCCAACTGCATGCGGGTTATGCAGCATGAGGAGGTGCCAACTGGGGGTTCAGGAGGAGGTCGATGAAAAGTTCCATATGGGAGCCCACGAGGAGAAGGGGAGTAGCGCTACAGCAGGGCAGGTCAGTGCAAGAAAACCGCTCCTTCTAAATATCGGACTCTAAGGGGATGTGGCACACCCCAAAGTCCACCACATGTCTCTCTCAGCAACCCGTCAAGCCGGTTACCGGTAAAATTCCATGCCTTAGAAAATTTTGAAGGCAGCGGAGTGCTCAAACCAAAATGTGAACGAACACCCAAAGGGTTTGAACCCAGGCGCGCATAATCAGAGTCACATTCTCAACCACTAAGCCCAGTTGTCACGGTGCTGAGCTGTTGTCTCACAATGGCTATATTTCGGATAGTTTAAACTAGGGTCTTAAACCACTGCACCTGGCGCCCGGTTATCGGTAACGCCACGTATGCACAAAGTTCGATATCTAGATCGGCCCTCCTCTCTCTATTTTCCTGGTTCAAACAGCACCTCCCCCCCAATGGTGGCCCTGTTTTGCTTTGGTATGGCGTTCCTTCGCCGGTTCCTGCTAACTTTGAGCTTTCCCTTGCCTTGGTTTGCAGCCAGTGCTTTCTCATTGGCAGCCTATCTCCTCCCGCTTCTCCTACTCTCAAGATTGCTCATGATGCCCCCTCGATGACCACACCTCATGCACTTGTAGGTGATTGCCGATGAGAGGCACACCACTTGTCTTAATTTTACAGTAGTTTTGTAACGACCGGCCACTGTGGGCAGCCATGTGTGAATGGGCCAAACTCTTATAAAAGGTCCATTTGACCTAAAAATCCTCATTCTCTGAGGTGTAAGCTAAGAAGTGATGTTGCTCCATCTCTACCTCCTTCTCCTTCGTGTATGTGTGTGTGTATGCTAGAGAGAGAGAGAGAGAGAGTGATTGAGCATTGTGGCGACATCGGCGGTAGAGCCCGGCATCGACGGCAGCTCCTTCTTCTTTGCATCATAGGATCCTTCATGAACGAAGCATTGAAAGGTGAGTGACACACCATTGTTATTTGAGCTTGCTAGGATTCTCTAGCTGTGTGTTTGCAGCCTTTCGAAGCTTGTACACAGTGCACAGGCAAGTTCCCAGCCTTCGACACGTACGGCAAAGCATACATTTTTGGCACTGCTACCGGGAACAGCCTTGCATTAAGCTTGAGGAGCACTCAGTGCTACCTCTGGAAGCCTTTCTTCCATCTATTTTTTTGCTTTTTGTTGAGTTCTGTGAGAACTGTTAAGTGGCTGTAATGGGTAGATGAGCAGGTTTTTTGTTAACTATTGTTAAGTGACTATATTGTGTAGTTTAATAGTGGTTGTATGCTCTATTAGTGCTTTATTGTACTTTTTTTTGTTAGTTTTGCAAGATCTGTATTGTGCAGGTGTTAGTAGAGCTGTTAGTGAGTGTAGACAGTGAGAAGTAGAGTAGACAGTGAGCAGCACAGTTGACTGTGTGTGAGTGTGCAATTCTGTGTTAGAGAGTTAATTAGTTGTTAATTAGCTGCAAGGAGGTTAGAAAGAGCTCCTAGGAGCTATTGTGTGCGCGTGGGAGGTCAGCATCCACACGACCACATTATCCTCAGGAAAGACTTTTTTTGAAAAAAATAAATAAATAAATAAATAAGTAAAACAAAATAAAATAAAATAACGCTCGAGAATATTGAGGCGAAAAGAGAATATTTAAAAAACCTTATCCTAAAAGGAAGGGATCGGGATCGGGATCATTCCCCGAAGCCCGAAGCTCGAGCCCGAGTCCATGCCTCAGTCCTCAGTCTTATGATGTACTGCTCACACTACCTTATGTATAAAGACTAGGATCTCAAGTGAAGGCAGGGCTTGTGGCACAAGTTCCTCAAGTCCTCCACCATCCCCTTCACACTCACCCTTTGGACTTACTAATTCTAGCCCTCTCTCCACCTATGAAAAGACTAGTTTTAGGATTCTGAGGGCTGTACGTAACCGAATTGGGGGCTGTAAAGCATGGCCCATTCCTCTAGCCAAGACACTTGTTTTGAGCTATCATACGCCATATTTCATGGCTCGGTTAAAAAAAGAGATCAAAAATACAAAAAAAATTGGGTTCTAAACACCTAAAAAACTAAGTGAGCGGCCTTCACGGGCACTCAGCAACACCTCTAGAGTATTGAGGTCACATGCACCTACGTTCTAGTTGTGTGTTAGAGGACGAGCACATTGAGAGTGTCTCCATTTACAGGGACACTCATTATTCCTCTACCTTAGGCTCTAGGCCCTCAGCAAGAACCGAAGGTAGTACCACTCAGGACCCACATATTGAGTCTAGTGACTCTTCCTCTGACTACGACATCATGGGTGGTTACCTGATCTTAATCTTGATAGCTCAAGCCAAGACATGCATGCCATGGGCCCACGGTCTGGGTTGAGCGTGCTTAGCCGCTTGAAGGAAACCTTTAGTAAAGCCACTCGCTCCGAACATGGGGCTAATGATGTAAATGAGGGAGGTGGGGAAGTGAATTTTCCATTCATTGACCAACGTAGACCCCATGATCCTGGAGAGTGTGTACGTAAATACTCCATTCACTGCACCCCTTGACTCTTTAGAGCTATTCTCCTCCGAGGTTATATTACCTGATGGTAGAAGCCTTGCCGAAGTGCAAGAGGTTGAGCGGTATATCATTGCGGCTAGGAAAAAGGAAATGGAGAGCTTATGCAAGGCAGAGCAATGAAGAGAGTTAAAAGAGAAAGCCCTTATTTCAATATCCTTGCTAGGAGAGCAATCCAATGCTCCTGAATTAGTGACCACTGAGGGTCAACCCATAGAGAGCCACATTGCATCTAGTTCAAAGGACATCCTTAGCACCTCAATCCTAAATGGAGCGTTCCTAAATGAGAACTGGGAGTACGAACTACAAACGAAAACTTTAACAAACCTATACACATGTCACATCTATCACATGGGTTGGTTAGATGTCCTACAATCCACAACGGCTGCTACTAGTGTAGAGGATCAACAACAAAGAGTTTGTGAGATCATCCATAGGCTGTTGAGCTAGAGAGACAGAACAAGGGGATCCACATGCCTTCAACGGTTCTCATGAGATTCTTGGACACAAGGAAGGCTAAACAATCAACCTTATCACAAATGGAGACTCCCTTGGTAAGTCTGATGGATCCTCCATATGTTGTTTCGCAAGGGGTCTCAGTGCAATCTGAGCCCACAAGTGATAGCTTTACTTTTCCACGTCTAGCTCATCTTTCTCTTGATGACACCACGGCTACCATGCCTACCCCAGTGATGGGCATGCCAAGAAACACGCCATGGACCTCTTTTGTTAGTAAAGCACCGCTACATGGTAGCTCAATGCATGCAACAGTACCTACAAGTGTGTACCAATCATATACACCTATGGGTCCTCATACTCATGTAGCTCCTACGCCTCCCATTGTTTCAACAACATATGCTCCACAAACACAACATCCAAGCTCTTATTTGAATGGGACCATACCGGCTAGCAATAGCATGTCACATCCGACGTCTGCTATGCCTAGGGCCACACAAATGAACTTTGGCCCACCTCATGGCACAACACCATACCAAACTTGAAACCCAAGGGGTTCCTATGCGCCAAGCCCAATGCCAATACCTACTCCACATGTAGTCTCTAGAGCGCCTTCATCCACAGTGCCTACTCACTTAGGTGACTTGGCAACATTTTCTCAAGCTATCGGTCGATCTATTGCTGAGAATATGCGTAACATGCCTGGTAGAGAGCCTAGAAGTAAGGTATAAATAGACAAGCTCACACAAACATTTAGTGGAGATGGGGATGTGAGAAAGCATATCAAAGTGTTTGAACAAATATGCAATTCCCTAGGAGAACAGAATGACCTATATAAGAGTAATGCTTTAAGCCTGACCTTAAGTGGAAAGGCTGAGGATTGGTATAGAACCCTAAGGGTGGAATAAAAAATGATTTACCCTACTCTTAGGAGACTGTTTTTGAAAGAGTACATATGAGAGGGAGTACTTTGGGGTGTATCATCTCAGCTCTAGAAAGCCCAACGAGAGGAAGGAGAGTCAGTGAGAGACTTTATTAGTCGCTTGAAGAATTTGAATTCTCGTTGTAATCCAAATGAGCACTTCAATAATAACCAATTGCTTGATAGATTCATTAGGGGATTACGACATAAGGATATCTACAATGGCCTAGTCATTAAAGGTATCACCACTTGGGAAGCAGTCACCACTAATGTGATCCAATTGGAGGATAATTCCATGATTCAAGGAGAAAGAGTCTCTGTTAAGCCTAAATCTACTAGCTTGCAAGCATCGGGGCATCAGCCAATGACCCTAAAGTCAATTGCTAAGGAGCCAAAGATATCTGAGATGACTTTAGCAGACCTCACCAAGGCCATTCAAGAGATTCTTAGAGACAATGGTGCTCCGCAAAACAATCATATGTATCCAAGAAGGGAGCAACAATGGTGCTCAGTATACTATGGTCCGCATAGCACTAGTGAATGCCCTTCTTTTAGAGTAAAATTCAATGGGAATTGCAATGCATGAGAATCACTTATGTGAATCAAGTGGGTTCTGAGTCATCTATTGCTTGTTTGGAAGGTTGTGAGGAAGATATAGACCCTAATATTGCCTACGGGATTGATGCACTTGAAGAAAGTCCACAATACTACATGGAGGACTATTGGGGGCAGGTCAAACCTATCTATCAAGTAGCTGCTCTTGCTGCAAGAGGCCAAAATATCAATTAGACTGCCAAGAGACCACCTCTTTAATGCTATGAGTGTGGAGATCCACATCGTGTAGCCAAGTGTCCTATTAGGCTACAAAAGAATGCTACATTAATGCAAACCAATCAAGCAAGCACGTCTACAATGTCGATACTCAGGTGTAACCAATGTGGCATAGATCATTTGATTACCCAATGTCCAAATAATCCAAATGCGCCAAAGATCATGCCATTAAAACTGATTGAGGTTACCGAGGAGACATCACAGGTACACCTGTGGTACTAGTAAATGTACTCATACGATCGATGCTCCAAAAACAAAATTATATTCTTGAGAAAAGAGACACAACATCAATTGCCTAATCTCAAAAGAAGAAGAAAACACGAAGGAAGAGATTGCAAAAAGCAGCGAAGTCAGACCCTAGTTCAAAGACCAACATAGGGACTAGTGATGACCTTGTATATATGAACGACGCTGAAGAGGATTCTGATTCAGGTGAAATCATGGAGATCAAAACGACCACTAGGAAAGAAATCAACAAGGAAGATCGTCATGAGCCACAATGGCCAGGACCCAAGAGAAGATAGGAACTTATCCAAACCCTACAGAGAAAATCGAGCGAGTCAAGCAATTAAGAAGTTTAGTAGAAGAGACCCAAAGGGATCTGGAGCCAGCACCTAGGCAGATCCAATATTACAGACACAGTGTTTTCTATGCAGCAACAACCTCACAAAGTCCATAGACCCTTAGCCATACCTAGTGTCAACCAAGAACAAAGTGACTTGAAGTCATGGGAAAGTGGGTGTACTCACTTCTTGTCGGAAAGAATGTTTACAGAGGGACTACCTCACCTTATCAAAGAAATGAAGATCCCATCTTTCCCACGTCAAGGGACTGAAGCTCAAAAGCCGTTAAACATTGCCAAATTGATGGATTTCATGGCTTTGAAAGTTAGAATCACCATCATGTCCAAACTATATGGAGACCCCAAGCTATTCTTACCTCTTCGAGCTTTCCTCAATGGAGAACTGAAAGTTGGTCTACCACAATTTGCATAGATGGATGGAGCTAGGGAGATGCCAATATATAGAGGAGGAACACTTAGATCCACAACCCAACCTAAATGAGAACTCTGTTGTAGGAATACATGCTAACAAGTTGGGACAATACTTTGACGGCGATGAATCAATGCAACCATACCAATCACTACCAAGGGATTAATTGTGAAGGGAATCTTTGATGGTGGCACTGGGGTTAGCATTGTGACTAAAAATTGATGGGAAACTATGGGAAGACCTCACCTTGGGACCACATCCATAGTAGTAAAGATGGCCAATGGGTCTATTGTTAAACCTATTGGGATGCTAGAAGATCTCAATATCAAGGTCTTTGGACACAAAATAATAAATACCTTCATTGTTATGGATTTCTCCAAGAACACTATGACATTTGAGATGATCTTAGGATGTCCTTTTATGAGGGAAGAAAAAATGGTGCATGACTGGTTTAAAAACCATGTTGACTTGCACTACGAAGATTCTGTCATTCGAGTGGATCTTGTAAGTGATCGAGCATATCCTCTAGGAAACAGATTCATAATTGATCATAGATCTAACGCCACATTTTACTCTGCCCCATTGCAGTATTGTTACACATGTAAAATGGACATTGATGTTGGGAAAGATTCTCCTTATATGGATGTTCTACCTGGGATGACTGAGTCTCACAATGTGGAGTGGGTCCACCTAGCAGCAACCATAGACACTTGGGGAAATAGGGAGATGACCTGGATAACACCTAAGGGGGATGAAATGCCACCACTCATACCTTTAAATATAATAGAAGTAATGCACATAGCTTTTGTTGACCTACAAGATGAAGGTTTGACTAACATTGGAACCAGTAGCGTCTCACAAGACTATAGCCCACACAATTCGGAGTCAGAATCATCAATTAAAATTGACTCTGAGGATGAAGAATTTGAGTTAAATCTTAGTGCAAATGTGGGGACAAACCATTCAGGGCCCAGTGGTACCCTAGATGATAATCTATTCAAGGGAGCAGAAGACACAAGTAGTGATTCATCTAGTGACTCTTCACTAGAGATCGACCATAATAAAAAATTAGACAAGAAGAGTAAGAGGCGATGTTATCGAGAAAATGTGCGTGCTAGAATAAATGAAAAGAAATCTACCGTAGAATGGCTTAATTATATAGGGGTATGTGATGCTCATGAGAAGCTGGTAGATAACTGGGGTGAATACGTTCAAAGAGTTATGTGGTGTAGTCCTCAACCCATCGACATTGCACAACTAGAGGCTACAGAGAAGCCAAATTTGAGTTGTACCATAAGGAGACGACAAAATCGAGAGTTAGCTCAACAACAAAAGGAAGTGGAAGTGAAATCACAATCCACAGAACAACAAGACCCCACAGACTTACACCCTGAACCCGATCATTTCAAATCCTACACCATGGAGGAGCGTAAGGTTGTGTATACAAAGGCTCAAAGAAAACCTATTGATGGAAGCAATGGAGTTTATGAACGTCTAGCAATAAGGAAATAGAGCTAGCAGACCCAGGAGAAGATTCCAAACCGATTTTCATTGCCCAAGATCTGACAGACTGAGAAGTATGTACTTAAAGAACTTCTCAAGGAATTCATGGATATATTTGCTTGGACATATCATGATATGAAAAGCGTTCCACCTTCCGTGGTGCAACACATAATCCCCATGAATAGCATGGCTAAACCAATTCAGCAATGACCCTACCCAACGAATCCTAAGTATACAAAAATCATTCAAAAAGAGATTGAAAAGCTTGTGAAATGTGGATTCATATGCCCTATTGAGTACTCAGAATGGGTGTCTTCAATAGTTATTGTGCCGAAAAAGAATGGGAAACTCAGCATGTGCATGGATCTCAAGAAGTTCAATGCCGCCACTAGGAGGGACCATTACCCCTTGCCATATTTAGAACATGTGCTTGAAAGAGTTGCAGGGAAGGAAGCTTATAGCTTTTTAGATGGGTACTCTGGCTACAATCAAATAACAATATTGCTAGAGGACCAAGCTAAAGCAACCTTGATAACCAAATTTGGAGTGTTTGCATTTTGTGTAATGGATTTTGGCTTAACCAATGCCCCTGCTACCTTTCAAAGATTAATAAAATACTGCTTTTAGAGAATATTTGAGGGAGTTTTGCGAAGCTTTCTTAGATGACCTTTGTGTTTATTCCTCTTGGAAAGAGCATCTATCATGTTTACGAAAAGTGTTTGAAATGTGTAGATTGTATCGCATCTCCTTAAACCCTTTTAAATGACAATTTTGGGTTAAATATGGAGTCATTTTAGGGCATATAGTGTCCAAAAATGGGATTTCCACAAATGAGAGCAAAATTAAAGCCATTGCTAAATTGCCACTACCTACAAACTATAAAGAACTTCAAAGGTTCATGGGCCATGTTGGTTATTACCGGCGACTTTACCGAGATAGCTCGTCCTTTGTACAAGCTTCTTATTGAATTCCACTGGACCGCGGAGTGTGACCATTCTTATGAGTCATTAAAAAAGACCTTGACAGGTGCTCCCATTTTACAAGTGCGCGATTGGAATATAATTTACCATGTGCATATTGATGCATCAAACTTTGCTATTGGGTGTGTTCTATCTCAACCAGGAGAACATAAATTGGACTACCCCATTAGCTTTGCAAGTCGTCAATTGAATGATGTCGAGAGAAACTACACCACTACAGAGCGAGAAGGTTTAGCTATGATTTACACAGTGGAGAAATTTTGCTACTACCTTCTTGCCAACAAGTTTGTTTTCTATGTGGATCATCAAGACTTGTTGTATCTAGTAAATAAACCTTGTTCCATGGGAAGAATTACACGATGGTTGTTAATTCTCCTTGAATTTGATTTTACCGTTGTGGTGAGACTTGGTAAAAGACATGTCATGAAGGATCATTTGTCTCCTATACCCAATGGTGAAGCCTCTACTGGATTCGATGATGAATTGCCCGATACTTTCTTATTTCTAGTCGAGACCATGCCTGAATGGAGTGAGAAGATTGTGAACTTTCTAGTTAATGGTTTTCCACCCAAGGAGCTTCATAGGATATAGCTCAAAAAATATTAAAAGAATGTGAACCTTATTCTCTCATTGCAAGAACTCTCTACAAGTTAGGGAAGGATGATATTCTTAGATGTTGTGCCCGTGAGGATGAGTATTCATACATACTGCAAGAAGCCCACATGGGTATAGCTGGAGGAAATTTCTTAGGGGAACTAACTGCTAGAAAGGTGTTGCAATCAGGCTATTGATGGCCTACCTTATTCAAGGATGCATCACTTTTTGCAAAAGGATGTGATGAATGCCAATGTTACAAGATCACACAACAAAAGGATAAGATGCCCTTACATCCTGTTAAAGTGACTCAATCATTTGAAAAATGGGGTTTGATCTTTGTAGGCCCAATTAGTTTAGCAGCTCGTAGCACTCAATCTCGATATATTATCATTGCTACCACTGACCATGTGACAAAGTGCACGGAATCCAGGGTGACACGTAAGATTGATGCAAGGTCAATGGCCAAGTTTCTCTTTGAGAACATTATTACAAGATTTGGTTGTCCCTTTGAGATTGTGAGTGACAATGGCACTCATTTTTTAGATGGAGTGATAAAAGAACTCACTACCAACTTCATGATAGCTCACCATAAGTCCACACCTTATTATCCACAAGCAAATGGCTATGCTAAGAGTACCAACAAGACCTTAATTTCTCTCTTGACCAAAATGGTGGAAGCTCATCGCACAGATTGAGATTTGAAGTTGACTTCAGCTCTATGGTCTTATCATACTTCTTACAAAGTGGCTATTAATTGTACACCATTTAAAATGGTATATGGCCAAGAAGCAGTTATGCCATGGGAGTTTGTAATTCCTAGTCTATGTGTAGCTTCACGAGAAGGTTGGGAGAGTGACCCTTTTATTGAGCGTTTATATATCCTTGAGAGGTTAGATGAAGAAAGACAATTGACTGTGCAAAATGCACTTGTGGAGAAAGATAGGAGGAGAAATGGTTTGGCCGTCATCTAAAGGACAAGGATATCAATGTTGGTGATAAAGTCCTTATGTATGGAGTACATAACGAGAAGGTAAAGTTGAAATATGCAGGAAAAGGACCATATAGAGTATGCAAAATCAACCCACAAGGTACCATTCGGATTGAAACACTTGATGGAGTAGAAACCATTGGATTCCTCAATGGGAGTAAATTTAAAAGATATTATGATCCTTTAAGCCAAGAGGAACTACGTGCCATCCATTAAAAAAAAGGCAGCCAAGGCACAAGCCAAGTTGAAGAAGATACAAGCTCAAGCTAAGGCTAAGGAGCAACAACAACATATAAAATTCCAACGACAGGCCAACTTGGGAGTTACACATGCATTCCACATTGAAACAGAGGATGATTGGTTGAACTCTGACACACCTCTACCATACCCTATTGAGCTAAATAACACCTATGGAAAAGTGTTGTATAACGCCTAATTGGACACAGGTGCTAAGGATAATCTGCTATCATATGGGGTGTGGTGTCAGTTAGGAAAGCCTTCTCTATCTGCGAGTATTATCCAAGTCAATGGTGTCAACAAGAAAAAAACCACGGTTTTTGGAATCTGACATACTTCTGCTAGTTATGACAACGGGGTTGTAGCTCAAGACTTTTTGGTCATGCCTGCTTGAACTATGGAGGGTACTATAAACCTAGGATGCACGTGGATGATAGCCACCAAATTCACTATTGATTGGGGGACTGGGGGTGACAAAACGCAAAAACCAACTCTTAGCCCTGCTACTCAAGCCATAGTCCCTGAGATATTGCCTCTTAAGGAAAAAAAACCTAAAACATTGCATGTCCAAGAGGTTGAACCATATGTCCCCAGAGCCCAACTCTCTAGAGCTTCAACTTCTGTAGTTGAAATAAAGCTTGAGACACACAAGACCCATCCTAATATAACAAAGGAAACATACAAGTGGATCCCTAAATCTTCTTTAGCGACCATTGCTAGTGCTAAAAAACAGAATCCTGGTAAGAGACATCCCATTTTTCCCAAGAAATGTAAAGAAACGTTACGTTGGATTCCTAAAAAACTATTGGAAGCCTAAGACTACTATGAAGGAAATGATCAAATCTGGGTGACAAAACATAAATTGTGCTCTTACCTATCACCTGACCCATGTGAGCCCAATCCTGTAGCTCCAAAACAAATTGAAGATTGCGGAAATGAAAAAATCACGGAATGCTACACACCTGCTCCAGAGCTAGTTTGGGTATCGAAGAAAGAACTATTTGTTCCACCTAGCTCAGGAACAGGGAAGTCAAATGAATCTTCTTGCTCTTCATATAGTTCCTATACGTAAATAGAAGTTTCAACACAACCTCCACCTACATTGTACATATCCATACAAACAAGAAAGAGTTTGCACCTCCCATTGTAAGTTCACCACCTATAGCAACGTTGCAAATAAAATCATGGGAGAGTACCTTACCACACTTGCAAATAGATGAAACGCATAGGGCGGTCGAAAACTATTGGTTAAAGCCTTCACCCATAACAACTTGGAACAATTGGTTTCAAAAGGTGACGAAATCATTCCAAAATGTATGATCTACCCAAGGAAGGGGGGAGTGTTTGCTGATATTCATCATTCACTCACTCCCCTCTCAACCTTCCTCCCTGACCTCTCAATCTCTCATTCTTAGAGAATGTATATATAAAGCCTTATACTCACAAAAAACAAAAATAAAAAGGTAAAAGACAAGAGCCACCAAACAAAAATCTGGAAACCTACAAGTTCTGTACATAACACAAAATCATAAAAACACATTATGCATAAAGACACGACCTTTTGACACAACCATTATAATATTTGCACTCTTACCATCATCTATTTGTGTGTACATATATGGCTAGTACGATAGAGTCATCCACTCCTACCTTGGGTGAGAGGTATCCTCTTTACTTTGCACAAGTGTTTCACATAGTCTACCCGCTGCTTGCATGTGAATGGGATTTGGTAGATACGCTAGCGTGTGAAGGAATTTCGAGGAGTTAGAATGGTTGATACGTCTTTTGACCACAACTGATCCATACTTAGTAGAGGACGTCTCTCCATCGATTGCACAAACTTACTCTCTTGACCAAGATGACTATAGACGTCTAGTGATGTTCTTAGTGAACATTTGTGCCTCTAATGATGAGGAAGAGTTACATGATTACACGGATGACACATATGGTCTCACGGATGATGACTTCGTTTTTCTTGATGATGACAAGGATAGGAGTTTAGCCTTAGGGTTCCTCCCCAATCTCTACAATATCCTATTCCCTTGAGTCTCTAGGGGGAGTGCAAATAATTAGGTTAGGGTTCCTTATGTTGTTTGATTGTGTTCAATAAGGGTTGGTGCCTCTTCCCATTGATGTGCCTCCTAGAGGTATTCTTTCTGTTTTCTAGTATGTACAAGAATGTGTTGCTATTGTTAGGATTTGGACCTTTATGGAATCTTTCTCTTGTTCCCTCTTTAAATCAAGTACTATCATCAACACAAACAGGTGTTTCTTGACCATTAGCATTGTCCCTTGCCTTTGTTTTTGCATCCATGATTGTCTAATTTAAATGTGATTGGTAGCACAATATTCTGCACATTTTCTTAGATTAAACATTAGATTCTATATAATTTTTTGTCATAATCCCTTGTTTAGGTTTTAGAATCAAGCAGTTTGACTAAGCTAGTTTGACCAAGTTAGGAGTTAGAGATCTTCTCTTAATACCATGGGGAATGCCTTCCTGATAATCAATGATTATTTTAGGTTCTTAATACAATTTAGGCAGCATTGTGTGCAATGTACTAGGGCTTTCTAATGGGCTTAGTCCCTATTGACCTTTAGCTTAAGTATGATAAAGGGAGTTTACTAGTGTGATGAGCCTGGGGAGGGTAACGGTGTTATATGATCTCCCAAAGTTACAAAATTAAAATGCTGAAAATGGACAAACAAAAAAATCAAAAGTGCCACAATTTAACATCTTAAGCTGGAAGAGAAATCCTAGCTTGACTTGGTACTTCAATCACATGTATCGCCTATGGTACTAGATCCCTAGAGGTTCCCAGTGTGGGCGCTTTTCCTTGAAAAGCAAAAACCCAAGACATACAAAATAAGCACACACATCAAAATTGAATCAATGTGAAAAGACTTTGGGGGGTCAAAGAAAAGAAAATAATTCAGGCGATGATTTCATGAGCAATTTTGTTTATCGTAGCTTAACTACAAGGTCTTCTAGGTATAGCCTCTAGTCAGCCCTCGGACATGAAATACTTGGCTCTCACGATTAACAACTTAATTGACCACAAAATTGAGAAGCTTGCCCATGGTATTAATAGTTGACCTCTAGTGCCTTTCGACCGTTAAATTAGTGACCCTAAACTTGTTTGTTTTTTACTTTTACAAGTGTTTATACATTTGATTATATTACAGTTTAATGTTTATTGCTGACAAATTGTTTAATATTCTGTTACCAATCAATTTGTTTGCCTACAACTGTATATGCTTTTTAATTGTATATGAGAATGCAGTTACATTGCCAATTTTGGTTGATTTTTTGTGATTGGAGAAGGCTAAGGACATTCAATCTCGGATGCTCTTCGACCTCGACGAACGCACTTCATCTCAATAGCTTCCGAGGACGAAATCTACATCAGGAAGCCTGGGCATGTTAACCCTCATGAACACCCTATCACCTTTAATGGACGCATATTATTTATTTGATTGAGTCATGGATCAGGTTTGTCGATCCAATAGGTGTGTAGGTGATCACTGATGAGAGACGCACCACTTATCTTATTTTTACATTAGTTTTGCAATGATCGGCCACTGTGGGCACCCATGTGTGAATGGGTCAAACTCTTATAAAATGTCCATTTGACCTAAAAATCCTCATTCTTGAGCCCTGGTCACTGCTCAATAATTATGTAAGCCTAAAATAGCCTTTTTCTGCTTTCCTTTGCTCTTTTTTCCATCATTGAAGCGGAGCCGCACGACATCCACCCCCTCTGAACCTACACAGCCTCTTGTTTGTGCCAACCGGTCTTCAATCTACATCTGCTATAAGCACTTAAATCTCTTTTCCATCCCCAAGCTCACATAACTGGTAAGTACATGTAAAACAAAATAAGGCTTAAACCATATCATCAATGGTCTAGCTCAATTATTTGGTAGCTGTCCATCGCAAATCTTTGAACCGTATATGTAGTGTCTCCAAAGCGCTCAATTATGAAAAACCTGTTTAGTGAACCCATCCAGACTCAAGTGCTCTAGTTAATGATGCATACGGCTTGACCATCAAGCTCGCTTTAGGGAACCCTGTCAAGCTCAAGTATGTCATACTCTGTCTACACACAGAATGGCCATCAAGCCCTTTACTTCAAGTTCTAGTAGCAGAACCAACTCAAAAGATGTGAAGATACTCTATCAATTGTCCAAAGATGTCAACTGGAAGCTAGCCATGTAAGATTAATGAACACAAAACCGATAACTCTTTTCTTCATAGCATAAATCCAAAAACAAAACCTAGTGCCAAGTAACCTGCTACAAGAAAATAATTGATATCCTTGAATCTACAAGTTGCACTTCAATAGCCCCCCAGGATCAATTAGAATAATAAGAAATTACCCCGATAGTGGAGCAGTATAATATCCACACGAGCATACAGTTTTGGTATAGGTGTGCTATTCTTGGATCAAATAGCATGCAACCAAAATGTATATCCACAAGTAACCATCCGTATTGAACCTGCTTTTGAAGATCCATAGAATCTCCTAGATCAAATTCCATTAAGAGGAAATAGCATTGATGGACCCCACAATATACTAGAGCATCACCTGAAGCATAGTGCAACACCCATATCCCATAAACTCTTGGCAACTTAAGCTCATTACGAGTAAGCCTTAAAGAGCATTGACTTGATTTTACTAGCAGCCAAACCATCACTGACATAAACATTATTAAAAAAGGTAGCATCCAAATCCTACCATAATTGGCGTACTTCCAAGAAAATGAAGAAACTTGTGCAAATTTTTCAGTATCCATGGTGATTTAGTATCATCAGCCCCTCTACCTTCATATCCATTGCAAAGAACCTTGGAACAATCTAGACCTGTATCAACAAAGGTATCTTTACTTGGATTTTTAGCTTGATCATGTGAAATAGCTTTAGCCTTCTCATGAAACCCCTGTATAAGTATAGATGTAGAATCCCTGTCAATAATCTGTTCACAATTAGCATGATCTAGGCAATCTTCATACTCATCAATATCATCCTCTTCTTTCTTATCTATGTCCATGCTACTTAGCAATCCATCATCACACTACAAAGGTTCCTCTGACATCCCCTTTGAAGGGGTATATGCATCATAAAGATCTCGTATATTGCTATAATAATCTCCTTCAGGTTTGGCCAGAAAACCATCAATTATGGCATCTTCTTCTGTGATAACAAAATTTGCAAACATATTGTTAGTAGCATTCTCAGGCTCATCCCGTGTTGGGTCCACAATCTCGATCACTTCATCAACTACTGTGTATATAATAGCTTTATTGATGTAATCATCTCTAGTAAACATGCTCTCTTGCTTGGTTATAGTGCTGATAGTTTCATTAATATCTTGTAGAGACTCATCTGCTTGATGAACTCCTTCAGAATAACCCACGTCAATGTCAGCATCTTGTGAACCACTTGTTGTACAATCTACGTCTTTATTGGGACCATTATTGGAGGTAGCGTCCATGCGAGCAATCTTTGAAAAAAATTCAAATAATTTTATTTTAGCATTAAATTCATTGTTTACTTCTTTTATATTGCTCAAAATATGGTCCTCTAAAGTTGAATCTACTACTTTCAAAGCCGTATTTTCCTTGGCTTTACTCCTTGCAGAAATATGTTCCCAAAATTCATCATAGTTAAGACTGCATCTGATCTCCTTCTCCTTTATAGAAGACAACTGGATTTGTTTTGGTAATCTCTTTCATTGCCAACTTGATAATCCTTGAGCTTTCATGAAAAAACCCATCTACAAAATAGTCTTACTGTGTGGGATATGTTTTTGCCAGTTCTCGAACCTTATCTTTAAATTTAGAGGTTACAACTTCTTCAAAATCTGAAATCATACAATCTTTCGGAATTCCACGGCTCTTCATCTCTACTTTATAGCATGCAAGGAGTCCATCTAGATGATTTCCTTGACAAATTCCACACTGTTCATGCACGACATCAAGTGCCATCTCCACTGCATCATCAATCTGCTTTTTCATCTTCATAGCTTTTACTTCTTGCAAACATCCCTGACTCTAATCCTTACATTTTTGGAAAATATGCAACCGCTAGAGTTTTATCAAATCCATTGATATTGTAATCTTTAATAAACTGCATCAAGTGTTATGACATCTCCATCTTTACCTCCTACCCCGACTCATTTCACGTCGGGTTCACCAAGAATATCGGGGGATATGTGTTCGGAAAGTAGAAGGCTCGGGACCTTTGGATGTTAGAGTTGGTTGAGAGGAAGAAGCAGAAACAGAGAGATAAAAGTAGGTCAAGAAGGCTCGGGGCCTTTGGCTGTTAGAGTTGGTTGAGAGGAAGAAGCAAAAACAGAGAGATAAAAGCCAACAAGATACCCGAATGAGCATTATATCATCAATAATTGAAATAAATCGTACAAGGCTTGGTCAGCTCGACCACTTATAATCACATAAATGATAATACGCTCGAGCTGCTCAATGAACCGAGATTGGATTTTTGGCATCAAACAATGGCAATTATTTATCTGTTGCCGAGCTCATCTTCTTGTTTGCAATGTCCTTAAATACACCCATTTTTGAGGTGATCACAAACACCTTGATTGCAAAATATACCGGGTTTGAAGGGAAGGGCTTTCTCCACAAGCTATAATCTATGTTTGCATCTTGAAGGCAAGCGGCTTTACGAAGCCGATCAATACATGGGCAAGCAAGGATTTGTTGGCTTAATGAAAGCTATCAAAGGAATATATTCTACTAGGAAAATCTTTGGTCAAAATGAATGCCTAATATGGTTCTCTTACGAGATTATGTTCTTGGTGACATTGGATCCGAAATGTCTTCACTTGGAACATCTTGAGTGTGGGAACAAAGGCCTGAAGGAGTTTTTCTTACAACTATCAAAATGAGTCTTTTTTTTATTACGCTAATGAATATCAGCGTCGTCATCGATCCAGGGAGTTCTGCCAAGAGCATGACATGTAGAGAGACGCCAATTGGATGCGAGTTATGCAGCATGAGGAGGTGCCACCTGGGGGTTCGAGAGGAACTGGATGAAAAGCTCCATGCGGGAGCCCATGAGGAGAAGGGGAGTAGCATTGCAGCTGGGCAAGCCAGTGGAAGAAAACGGGGGGTTGGTGACCCTTGGGTATACGGGAACAGAGCCGCGAGGCCGGCTACAAGGAGCGAAGGGCCACCATATCGTAGGAGGAGAGAGGTCGCATCCAAGGCAGCTACAGAGAGAGAGGGGAGGAAAGAAGGCTGAGCTATCAAAGCAAGTGCATGAGGTGTGGTCAATTATTGATGATATAGTGCTCATTCGGGTATCTTATTGGCTTTTATCTCTCTGTTTTTGCTTCTTCCTCTCAACTACCTCTCACAGCCAAAGGCCCCAAGCCTTCCCGATCCACTTTGCAAACACATATCCCCCGACAATGGCTTGCAAGCATAGCCAGTGAGCAACGAAAAGAATTCCAAAATTTAGTGGTGGAGTTCACAAAGGCAATCATCACTGCATGGGGTGAATCAACCATTACACACTATATGGTGAGTGCTTGCTATTCCAACTTGGTCTATACTATGCTTTATTGTTTATCATCGATGTGTTGTGGCTTTATGGGCAGCACATCCTTTATGCCCATGGTGCATACTTTATGAACATGTATGGTTCACTGGATCTTTGAAGCATGCAAGGTATGGAGAAGTCACACTCTCATGCCAGGGGTGTCTACTTCAAGAATACAAGACATGGAGGGGGTTAAGTGCACTCATGCTATTTTCATAAAATGTTCAACTGGTTTCATCGTACCACCTTTGGACGTAAAATGTCGATTGAACGTGCAAGGTCATTGCACTTGGCAAAAGAACCCCTCGATTGGCCCATGTACATTCCTCGGAGTGCTGGAGATCCTCACAAGGTGCAACACGGCATGCAGTGTGGCGAGCATCAAGGACTAGTGTGGGGCCCAAGAGGTAGTAGATGTATTTAGAATCTCATGATATGAGAAATTCATTGCACTTGGATGCACATGTTATTTCCGTAATCTGAGCATAACATCATATTTTATTGTGCCACAACCCTCTCTTTTTTGGATCGAGTGTTTTCATTGTTTGATTGTTTACGCAATTCTACAAGTAGATGTTTTGCTCTGTGTGTGTGAATACTTCTCTAATCTCATGTGGTTTTGTAATTTAAAAGATTATTTTCTCGTGCTTTTAGCCTCTCTTTTCCACCATGAGAACCCACCCTTATATGGCCACCCTATATAAAGAGGGAAAACCCCCCCTCAACAAACACATAACACTCCCTCCCTCACCAAACACCACATGCTCTAAGAAGCCCCCCAAATGCACTTTCTAGATGGCAAGGACAAAACAGATTGCAAAGAAGAATCCAAAGACCAATGAGGTTCACAGAAGGCAGAAGATGCATGCAAATCGGTAACCAGAAGAGCTAGCTGAGCCGGAACGCACAGAGACGGACATGTCCGATGAGCGTCCGTCGTGGAAAGGGGAGGGCATCCCAGTGAATCATAGGATGGATGGAAAGATGTTTCCAACCCGCATGGGTGCGATGCCATCTGGCCCACGTCGCCAAACTGTGGCCGGCAAGTCATTGGCCAGGGGAATGGGTGCCATGCCTTCTAATCAACCCAACAATGATGAGCGAAGCAGTGATATGAAGATTATGATCAGGATGAAGATGCCCCGAGCCACCCCCCAACTGCCATTAAAAGTCAAAATTCTACAGGAAGCCCCGAAGAGCACGGTCACAAGGAGATCAAAGGCCCCCACGACGCCGACATCAAAGAGCACGACGGTTTTGTCAAGCGTTCGTTGAAATCTTGCAACCAAAAGATAGCGGACCTGCTTATCAAGAAAGCACCATTTGCTGGACATGTAAGGAAGTGCTACAAAGCTACAGTATAGAGCTTCGGATGTTTGCAATTGCCCTAGAATCAATTCAGTAGGCTACAAAGCTTATTTGGTGAGTCTCTTTGAGGACATGTTCTAATGTGTTGTCCATGCCAATCATGTAACAATCATGACCAAGGACATGCAACTTGCACGTCGCCTAAGGCATGAGTGACACCCTCTGATGTCAAAACCTCTTTTTGTAACTAACTGTTGCATTGGAATCAAGTTTGCTTTGGAACCCTTGTACTGGATTCAAGTTTTCTTGGGAACCCAATATATTTGCGCTTTGCAATAAATACAATCACGTTTTTTTTTGTCGTTCTATGTAAACTTAATGTCCACATTTAATGTATATATTTGTCTACATTTATTTTGTTAAATGGTTGAAGGTGAGATGATAATCAATTGTACAAAAGGTTCTCTAGATGTTAGGCATAGCTTAGATGATGGCAACTAAGGCTAAAACAATTTCCTGACTGGCTTGAAATTGTCCATTAGGTAAAAACATTTCTCTACGTTTACCAGAATATGGCCAAATTAGTTGTGTCCACAAGGTAGCGAGATTTGGCCGAGACAACAGACTTGCAAGGCATTTTCTTGTTGACTTGTGGACACATATTTCCACCTTCAGGGCACCTCTAGTACAAAAATGTAATTTATATGTCATTTTTTGGACAAATTGTTTTCAATGTACAATATCAACATTCAAATAGTTAATACATATTACAAATGGGTAGAATTTTCATAGTTTTCCTTGTTACTGAACATGATCAGATCAGTAAACTTGAACTTTGCAAAAGAGCATGGACAAGAGAGATAATTTTCATTTAGAAAGCTTGTACATCCAGCTTAACTATCTTTTGATAGGAGGTGCTTTGCAATCTCTCTACGACGTTCTATAGCATTGGGTAGAATGGATGTAAGCACAGAAGGAGCTATAGCTCGGGCATTGTCAACACTCAGGGCTTGACAAACTACTATGCATGTCATGACCTTGCCGTGAAAACCAATGCCAAAAGTGGAAATTGCAAGTGATTTTCTCACCAAAATAACTACATGGGTTGTTTGAGGGATGGTGGCTAAGCATAGGAATTTACTTGTGGCCTTAAGCACCCACAAAACAAAATGGCCGTTAGGGGATAAATCCTTGTGTGTGATGCACACATCCTGCATTGGTAGTTTGCCAATGTAGTGTGCAAGGGTTTTTTGAGGCCCAAACACCGTGCACTCCCCCCCTTTTAGCTAGCCCACAGGTCCTATCCAAAACATCCTGCAAAAATGGAATTAACCAAAAGCAAAGAACAAAGGTTGAATAATTAATGTACAAGATGCTTAGTATTACCTCTTGTTGCTTATCCTCATCATCCATAGTTGATGTGGCTTCAAGGTTGATAGAGGATTTGCTCTCATCAACCTTGCGAGGGCTTCGCGAACCAGGCGAGTCGGGGCAGATAGGAGTTTGGTTGGCAACAACCTAGCTTGTGTTGCAACAAACTCCTCGTCCGTGTCTCACTTTGCTCGTCCGTGACTTCACTCCTTGTCCGTGACTTCACTCTGCTCTACAGCGAGAATATCCGTTTTCACTAGTGCAATTGTGTCATTAACAGAGTTGCCCAATGGAAGCAACTTGTCATCTGTAGCTTTTGGTGTAGGATTAAGGGGGAACTCCATCTTGGTGCATATGAGGCTAAGACACTCATCTAGACGGACACCAAAAGCCTTTTCCAGATCCTGTAAGAATAAATACTCTTCATCTTCTATAATTATGTTGCTGAGATGGCTAATCTCCCCTTTGGGAATTGAAGTAGGGTCATGGCTCTCAAGGTTGGGCACCTCAGAGGTGCCAGCAATCTTCTTTCTCACTGCAACTGCCCCTTCCAAGATGTGGGGATATTCAGCGACTTGCAATCTTCGCTCACTCATGACATCTATAAGGGTAGGCTTGGGATCTTTACAATCCGACAGCACCCACCCACTGCCAGATGCGGGATCTCCATGCGGGCTCCTCATTGACAAGGAAGAAGAGAGTGGCAATGTTGGACAAGAAATATTGCCCAATTTTGTGCTTCTTGAAGGAGTCTGCAACTTCCTTTTTCACTTGGCAAAAGTGGTTCGCCTCTTTTGCGATCGCCTCAAAGCGGGCTAGTCTCTTTGAAAATGCAGAATCACCCTTGTGGATGTAGCGAAGCAAATCACATGGAAATCACAGCATGGCGTTGTCTTCAAATTTTCACAGCATACTTCAGTATATGCATATGCATATACTCTATGATGGCGTGAAAAGTGTTATTGTGGAGTTGCATGGTTTTTGGTAAATCCACTGTGCGGGTGAAGAAGCCGTGAAGATCATTGCGTCCAACATATTTGGTGTCCTCTAGGAAAAGAAGGAACCTCGAAAGGGGGGTGTGTGGCTCTTTCAATGCTGCTTCTGCGTGGGAAGAGGATGCGCTAGCATGTGCTACCATGGCGATCGCTCTCTCTCTCTCTCTCTCTCTCTCTCTCTCTCTCTCTCTCTCTCTCTCTCTCTCTCTCTCTCTCTCTCTCTCTCTCTCTCTCTCTCTCTCTCTCTCTCAAGTGTTGACATACAAATAAGAAGCCCCCTTCCCGTTATATACCCCCCCCTCTCTCGCAGCCTGTTGCAGAAAAAGATATCATCCCAAAGCTCTTTGACATACATACAAACACACATGGGTGCGCACACAAACACTAAAAAAAAATCTAAAATCCTTAATCAATAAAGGTGATACTATAACGACAACAAAGTTTTGAATTTCCATTAAACAAAATGCTTTACAACGTGGCATTAGATCCGGTTACATTGATCTATCAGATCAACTTAAAGATGTCAATGCGCTGCCAACCCCCCGCTCCTCTTGTACTTTCATGGCTGCCTCCATCCGCCTACCAATTTGAAACAACAAAAATGCTTTCAATAAGACTAGCAATTGGCACATGTAGACAACATAAAAATTGAATTGACCTTTTGCATCTTTGATATCTTCATAGCCCAGGATAATCAAGTGTTCCCGTATGTTGGTGAGAGTCCAATGTTTACTAACTTGCACAATCTCATAAACACCATTTGACAAAGTAACGGGCATGTCAAATGTCAAAAAATTAGCAACACTGGATTGTAAGGGTATCCACTTTCCACTGTTACACATCCAACGCTCTCAATGAAAACGTAGGTACAAAGTAGTGCGCTCTTTCAAATATCGTATCCCTATACCTAAAGCCCCCACCTCATACTTGTATTTATCTCCTTGATGCACTCCCTCAACCATTCCCCAATTATCTCCAAATACCAGTTTTAGTGCTTCACACATAACATGCTACAGGTCATAGTAGGTGTGACATTAAATGGAAATGTCTTGAACAAGTGTACAAAAACATGCACAGGGCAGCACCAACTGAGCCCCAATGATCTGGAAGCCTTCCCAAATTTTAATGAGGAGCAAATATCAAAAATCAGCTTCTCCTTCACTGCGAAGAGTGGCCATGCATTGGGTTGTGGCCATTCCAGGCTCAGTAAATAAAGGTTTGTCAACAGCAATTATCTAACCATATCCATCCTTCGAGGTCGGCACTACATACGTGCGTGAGTAGAAGAAGATTCTGCGTGGCAGCAGAATTGAAGGTGGTAAGTTGGGAAGTATCATAACACCAATTTTGGCATGAAGAGAACTGAAGGTTCCTGTGAGACTCTTGATCGGTTGTTCCTCAATAAAGTCGGATGGGAATATATCTATGACAACACCAAAAACTATCAGGTCAAAAACAAATAACAAGCGTTTACAATCCGCAATCAATAATGTTTTACAACTTTACAATGTATTGGGAAAATCCCTTGAGCTTCCATTCCTCAAGAGCATGGAACACCAAGAGTACACGTGTTGAACAATGGCCACTGTGCCATTGACTCTATGGTTCTTGAAATCAAGAAGTCTCCCCTTCCAATGTTCATCAAGGCTGCCATGGTTTCGAACTCGATGAAGCCCGATAGCTGCAATCAAGATCCTTTAGAAAACACTTGCTACACGCATTCCCCATTAGAATCCCTAGTGTTATGCAAGCAAACCACCTCTATCTCATCCTTTGGCTTCCTTAAAGTGGAGGGGGATGACATGGTAGCACCAGAAGAAGAAGAGTTGTGGTGTTAGAGAGAGAGGCATGTTTCTTTAGGAATGAAGTGAGGAGGAGTGGTTGAATGGGAAACAAGGGGAAAAGAAGTAGTTCAAATGGATGGTGTGGATGAAAGGGGGAGACAGGTGGTGCAGCTATGGAAAGCTTGGAGGGAGGGGGAAAAGTGGTTCAATGGAAAGCAAGGGGAGAAGAAGTAGTTCAAAGCGATGGTGTGGATGAAAGGGGAAGACAAGTGGTGCAGCTATGGAAAGCTTCCTTATGTGCTGCAGCTATGGAAAGTTTAGAGGCAGAAGGGGAGAGAGAAGAGAGAAGAGGTAGAATAGAAGGTACTACTAAGAAATGCATATTTTGGTCAAAGAAAATAGTTTTTTGACCATGTATTTGGTTGGGAGAGCTTTTGGAGAGTGAAAATTGAGGTTTATAGATTTTCAAAAAGAATTGAAATTTTAGGGTTACTTTATGGACGCCCATGAAAATGGAGGGAAAGTCCTCCCCCCCCCCCCCCCCCTTGCCCCCTTCTCTCTCTTTCTAAGGGACAAAGCTATAATGAGGGGAACAAATAGGCCCCCATGCCCCCTACTACCCTACCTTTTGAGAGGGTATAGCTATGGCCACCACCTTCTTCCTATTGGTCCATGCTTAATCACCCCTTAAGCTAAAGGACCCTTTTGGGGTTCATATTTTTCCTAATGTATGTAAAGCCACAATGAGGAAAAAATTGCATTACTTCATAAAGAGCTGGAGTCAAAGATTATGCATGAGGAAGATAATATGGACACTTTCCTTGCTGGTGTCAAGGATATCAATGAGCAACTTATTTCTATAGGTGAAGTCATTTCAGACAATTCCCTTGTGCAAACTATTCTTGATGCCTTGCCAAACTCTTACCAGACTTTTGCTAGTACTTGGAGACTTATGACCCAAGGAAATCCTGAAGTTGTCAAGTTTGATGCATTGTGCACATTGCTATTGCAAGAGTCGCTTTCAAAAAAAAATAGGACTAGACTGCATGCAGTTGAACAAGCTTTTAATGGTGCTCAAAGAAAGGGTAGTAACAGCAATGCAGCCACTTCTTATGGTTCTTCTGTGAGTGGAAAATCACATGTTCCTAATGCTTCTACTGGCAGCAATTCGTCTAGAAATTCTCGTGATAAGGGAAAAACCAAGATGTGTTGCCATTATTGTAAAGCAAATGATCACTTGATCAAGTAGTGTCCTAAGTTGAAGGCCAAAGAGGCTAAGAAAAAAGAGGGTGGTTCCACTGCAAATGTTGGTTCCCACTATAAACGCAACTATTGTTGAATCTTCTATGAAAGGAGATTGTGATGTTGATGTTGATACAGAATGGGCTTTTACTGTAGAGTGTACCTATAATTCTATTGTCCATGATGCATGCATGTCAGTTGCTACAGATTTACATGTGTAGAATTTTGACAGTGGTGCTACAAAGCACATTACCTCACATTGTGATTTGTTCACCTCTCTTGAGTCTGTCCTTCGTAGGAATTCGGTTACTTGTGCCAACAATCCCCCTTATCCAGTTCAAGAAGTTGGAAAGATTGTGCTTATTGTTGCAAATGGCAGTTCTTTCACACTTGTTGATGCACTTTATGTTCTTGTGATCAAGAAAAATCTTTTGTCTATATCTACACTTGCTAGACTTGATCTTGTAGTCAAATTTGTACATGACAGATGTACAGTACATGATCTCAGTTTCGGTGATGAAATTGTTGCATATGCCATTTTATGTCGTGGGTTGTATAAGCTCACTTTGTATGACAAGTGTGGGCAGAATTTTGCAAATGCAGTTGTGAAGTCCAAGGCTATTTCAAATGCAAAACTTTGGCATGCACGTTTTGGTCATCTGAATTTTGTCAGTTTGCTGCATTTACAGTAATTTGTTGCTTCTTTTCCGCTTCTTGAAGCACCTGTCAAACATGTTTGTGAAGGTTGTATCTTGGGTAAGATGCAGCGTTTGAAGTTTCCAAAGGATGGTTCAGTTAGGGCCACATATAGGTTGCAGCTTGTGCATAGTGATGTTTGCGGGCCCATGCAAACTTCATCCTTGGGCAATTACCTTTACTTCGTGACTTCCATTGATGATTACTTCAGGCATGCATGGGTATTTCCGCTTGAGTTGAATTCCAAAGTATTTATGTGCTTCAAACAATTTTTGGCTATCGTTGAAAATGTCTCGAAATGTACTATGGGCACCCTCCGTTCCGATCGAGGAGAAGAGTATATGTCTCATGAATTTAATGCATTTTTGGCTAGTCGTGGATACATCACCAATGTACAGTACCTTATACGCCTCACAAAATGGTGTTGCTGAGAGAAAAAAAAAGTCACTTACAAAAATGGCACATTGTATGGTCAAAAGTTAAGCTTTGCCGCATTCTTTTTGGCTTGAGGCCATCATGTGTGCCACTTATATACTAAACAGGTGTCCTTCAAAAGCTTTGCAGTCTATTGCTCCATATGAAGCATGGCATGATAGAAAGCCTTCTATTGAGCACATACGTGTTTTTGGTTGTTTGGCATATGCTTTGGTGCCACAAACACAGCGCAAAAAATTGGATGATAAGGCTGTCAAATGTATTTTAGTTGGTTATAGTGCTGAAAGCAAAGGTTACAGGTTGTGTCATCCAAAAACAAAGTGTATTCTGGTTTCACGGAATGTTGTGTTTGTAGAAGATTCTGTTCAGCCCTTGTTATCATGTACTAGAGACAATAATGCAAGCTCACATGACATTTATGACACTTTCTTGCCTCTTTTTAGTGGTGGAAGTGCGAATATAAATTCCAATGAGGCAAATGTATAGCCTATGGGGGTTTTTGAAAATGCTATAGATCAGCCTATTATTGATGTAGATGTATATGATGTACTTCATGAGGGTTGAGAATGAGCAAGCTAGAGGAGTGCTTAAATGGCTAGTGCATACTTTGCGTGACAATAAATTGGATGCACCTTTGTCTAGGCGTACTCATTCAGGTTCTCGCCATGCATCTTATGCATCAGATTGTTATGCTTTGGGTGTGTCTAGCTTACATGATGTTGAGGAACCTCTGTCTTTTGATGAAGCACAAAATTCAAAACATTGGATGGCTGCCATGCAATCAGAATATGATGCACTTATAGATTAGGACACATGGATTTTATGTGATTTGCCTCCTGGCAAAAAGGCCATTGGTATGAAGTGGGTTTACAAGTTGAAACACAAGCTGGATGGTGAGATTGATCGCTATAAGGCTCGACTTGTTACAAAGGGTTATGCACAGCAAAAAGGCATAGATAATGAAGAGATACCAAACTGCTGTTGGATGCCTCATTTATGTATGCAACACAAGGCCGGATATTCAGTTTTCAGTCTCACAAGTCAACAGATTTATGCATAGCCCAGGGTCTAAGCATTGGTAGGCTGTCAAGAGGATTTTTTGCTACCTTAGTGGCACTTTACATCTTGGCTTGTTTTATCCCAAGGGGAGATCATTGCCGCCAAACTTACATGCTTTTTCGGACTCAAATTGGGCTGGTTGTTTTGACATGCGAGTGTCCACAAGTGGTTCTGGTTTCATGCTTGGCAGGTCATGTATATCATGGTTGAGCAAGAAGCAACCTACTTTGGCTACTTCTAGTTATGAGGCTGAGTACAGGGCAGTCTTCACAACTACGATTGAGTGTGTATGGCTCATACACGTTGGACAGGACACTGCCAACACTATCTACACTAGCAGTCAGAGCGCATTGGTAGTTATGAGGAACCCAATTTATCATGCTCTCACAAAGTATATTGAGGTGCATTACCACTATGTCAGGGAGAGGCTCTCAATATGAGAGATCAGCTTGGCTTATGTGCCAACATAAGACAACCTTACATATCTTTTCACAAAAGCATTGTCTCATGAGAAATTTGAGGCTTTCCGCAAAGCTTTGAGCTTACTCCCCTTTGTGGACTGATCATGTTCTCGGGGCATGGCACTTCCATTTACTCATGTGCCAGCTCTCGTTCACTACATCACTCCAGGGAGGGATTTGTTACCATATACATGTGGTAGTGATGTGTGTGAACACACTTAGGACCGCCGAGATATTTTTTTCCTCACTAGGAGGTTTTTTTCCACGCGCATTGTATATACGCCCATCATTCTAGGGCTGTCTATCTTTCCATTGCACACTAAATAATACACTCTCTGTTGTGTGACTTAAGCTTCCTTCGTCTTCTCCAAGATGTGTGTGTTTTCCTTCAACCCATACATGTTTCACCCAATGTGGGCTACGTCCACAGGAAAGCAGCCAATCACACTACAAGAGGTTGTGTGCACTTGTGACGTTTTTAGCGATGGAAATACATTGGGTTTTTCTACTCCCCTGTATCGCTAAGACCGTCTCTAATAGCGTTGCTATGGAAACATTGCTATATGCATCGCTATCTGCATCATCATCTGTGTTTCTATATAACGATGCAGATAGCGACGATTGCAGGCTTCCTATAGCAATGCTTATAGCGACGTTGCATAGCCTTATATAGCGACGTTTGAGCGTAAAAAAATTTGGGTGGCAGGACACACCCATCAACCATATTGAATGTTTCAATAATAGAGTAAACCTAAATGAATCCAAGATAAGCCCAGATTCACCTTTGAAAGAAAGTGCAAGGTATAGACCCAAAGTAGTCACCCACAAGACTATATAACCATTAACTCCATCATGCATAGTATTGTTTGCAGAATAAAGATACAAAAATGACAAAAGTAAATTGATGAAAGTAAATCAATGACAATTGTATACATCTGTTACCATATACATGTGGTAGTGATGTGTGTGAACACACTAGGACTGCCGGGGCATTTTTTCCCTCTTTAGGAGGTTTTTTCCCCCGTGCATTGTATATACGCCCATCACTCTAGGGCTATCTATCTTTCCATTGCACACTAAGTAACATACTCTCTATTGTGTGCCTTGATCTTCCTTCGTCTTCTCCAAGCTGTGTGTGTTTCTCTGCAACCCTAATTCCAACAATTGGTATCAGAGCAGGTCACGTCCTCCCGGGCTTAGTCGCTAGCTGCTCCAGCACACGCCTACTCACTTTATCCAATTTCGGTGAGCTTTGGCAAGCCTTCGTAGGTCGACAAATATTTTGGGTGAACTCGTAGAGCTTGGTCTGCTCAGAATTTTGATTTGGGCTCACTTCGGCCTCCGTTTCCACTACAGGCAGTACTGCACAGGCTATTTCATCATTTTGTGCAAAATTTTTGTCAGTGTCGTTTTCTGCATAACAGGTGCCTTATAGTCTTCTACGATTTGTGCTATGTAGCACGGGTTTTTCCCGCTCCGTTTCTCCTATTTTTGGGCAATTTTCACATCACGTACAGCATTTACCATGGCTGACAACAACAACACAGATGTGTTCAAGATGTTTGTTGTTGAGGACAGGTTGGATGGGGACAACTACCCTATGTGGGCTTATATGATGCAACATGTTCTTGTGTCAAAGGGTGTCTGGAACATTGTGCAGGGCATTGATGTACGTCCTGGTTCTGAAGATGTAGGCGATGTTGAGGATGTTGCAGGTCTTGCTGCAAGGATTGCTGCTGTTAGAGTTGTTTTGCCTATAGTAGAACAAGCTCATTGGGATGTTAAGGATGGGCAGGCTCATGCATTGATTGCGTTGTCTGTGAAGCGCACCATTGTTCCTCACATCCGTTCAGCAAAATCTGCAAAACAGGCTTGGGATATTCTAGCAGGTCTTTATGCAAGCCGCAATGAGGCTAAAATTTCTTTTCTGCGTAAAGAGCTGGAGTCGAAGATTATGCATGAGGAAGATGATATGGACACTTTCCTTGCTAGTGTCAAGGATATCAATAAGCAACTTATTTCTGCAGGTGAAGTTATTTCAGACAGTTCCCTTGTGCAGACTGTTCTTGATACCTTACCAGATTCTTACCAGACTTTTGCTAGTACTTGGAGACTTATGACCCGAGGAAATCCAGAAGTTGTCAAGTTTGATGCATTATGCACATTGCTGTTGCAAGAGTCACTTTCTAGAAAAAACAAGACTAGACATGTGCAGTTGAACAACCTTTTATTTCTTCTCAAAGAAAGGGTGGTAACAGCAATGCAGCCACTTCTTATGGTTCTACTGCGAGTGGCAAAAATTTTGTTCCTAATGCTTCTGCTGGCAGCATTCGTTTGGAAATTCTGGTGATAAGGGAAAAAAGAAGATGCGTTGTCATTATTGTAAAGCCAATGATCACTTGATCAAGTCGTGTCCTAAGTTGAAGGCCAAAGAGGCTAAGAAGAAAGAGGGTGGTTCCACTGCAAATGCTGGTTCCACTACAAATGCAGCCATTGTTGAGTCTTCTGTGAAAGGAGACTGTAATGCTGATGTTGATGCAGAAAGGGCTTTTAGCGCACAGTGCACTTACAATCCTGCTGTCCATGATGCATGCTTGTTAGTTAATGCAGATTCACATGTGTGGTATTTCGACAATGGTGCTACAAAGCACATTACCTCACATCATGAATTGTTTACCTCTCTCAAGTCTGTCCCTCATGGGAATTGAGTCACTTGTGCCAACAACGCCTCTTATCCAATTCAGGGTGTTGGAAAGATTGTGCTCACTGCTGTTAATGGCAGTTCCTTCACACTTGTTGACGCACTTTATGTACCTGGGATCAAGAAGAATCTCTTGTCTGTATCCGCACTTGCTAGACTTGGACTTGTAGTCAAATTTGTGGATGACAGATGTACAATTCATGATCTCAGTTTTGGTGATGAAATTGTTGCATCTGGGCTTTTGTGCCGTGGGCTGTATAAGCTCACTTTGTATGACAAGTGTGGACAAAATTTTGCAAATACTGTTGCAGATTCAAGGGCTATTTCAGATGCAAAACTTTGGCATGAAAGTTTTGGTCATCTAAATTTTGCCAGTTTGCTGCGTTTACAGAAATAGGATATGGTTGCTTCTTTGCCGCCTCTTGAAGCACCTGTCAAACATGTTTGTGAAGACTGTATTTTGGGTAAGATGCAGCGTTCTAAATTTCCAAAGGATGGTTCAATTTGGGCCACATGCAGGTTGCAGCTTGTGCATAGTGATGTTTGTGGGCCCATGCAAACTCCGTCCTTGGGCAATTACCTGTACTTCGTGACTTTCATTGATGATTACTCCAGGCATGCATGGGTATTTCCGCTTAAAGCGAAGTCCGAAGTTTTTATGTCCTTCAAACAATTTCTGGCTATGGTTGAAAATGTCTCGAAATGTACTATGGGCACCGTCCGTTCCGATTGAGGGGGGGAGTATATGTCTCATGAATTTAATGCATTTCTGGCTAGTCGTGGGATAAAACACCAACATACAATGCCTTATACACCTTAGCAAAATGGTATTGCTGAGAGGAAAAACCAGTCACTGACGGAAATGGCACGATGTATGGTCAAAAATCAAGCTTTGCCGCATTCTTTTTGGCTTGAGGCCATCATGTGTTCCACTTATGTACTAAACAGGTGTCCTACGAAAGCTTTGCATTCTATTACTCCATATGAATCATGGCATGATAGAAAGCCTTCTATTGAGCACATGCGTGTTTATGGCTGTTTGGCATATGCTTTGGTGCGACAAGTGCAGCGCAGAAAATTGGATGATAAGGCTGTCAAATGTATTTTTGTTGGTTATAGTGTTGAAAGCAAAAGTTACAGGTTGTATCATCCGCAAACAAAATGTATTCTGGTTTCTCGGGATGTAGTGTTTGTGGAAGATTCTGTTCAGCCCTTGTTGTCATGTACTAGAGACAGTAATGTAAGCTCACAGGACATTTATGACACTTTGTTCCTCTTTTCAGTGGTGGAAATACAAATGTAAGTTCCAATGAGGCAAATGTATAGCCTATGTGGGTTTCTGAAAATGTTTTAGATCAGCTTATTATTGATGTAGATGTACATGATGTACTTGATGAGGAAAGGGCTGAAGATGAGTAGGCTAGAAGTATGCCAAAATGGCTGGTGTACACTTTGCGTGACAGTAAATTGGATGCACCTTTGTCTAGTCGTACTCGTTCAGGCTCTCGCCATGCATCTTATGCATCAGATTGTTATGCTTTGGCTATGTCTAGCTTACATGATGTTGAGGAGCCTCTGTCTTTTGATGAAGCACAGAATTCAGAAAATTGGATGGCTACCATGCAATCAGAATATGATGCACTTATAGAAAATGACACATGGACTTTATGTGATTTGCCTCCTGGCAAAAAGACCATTGGTACGAAGTGGGTTTACAAGTTGAAACGCAAGCCGAATGGTGAGATCGATCGCCATAAGACTCGACTTGTTGCAAAAGGTTATGCACAACAAAAAGGCATAGATTATGAAGAGAATTTTGCTCCCACTTGTCATATGACTACTGTACATTTTCTATGTGCATTGTCAGCTCATTTTGGTTGGGATGTACATCAATCAGACATTGTTACTGCTTTCTTGAATGGTGATATATTTGAGGAAGTTTATGTAACGCAGCCTCGCGGTTTTGTCATAAAAGGACAAGAGGACAAAGTGTGCAAATGTAACAAGGCTTTGTATGGGTTGAAGCAATCTCTCGTGCTTGGTATGAGAAAGCTGACACTCATTCGGTCAAACAAGGCTTTCGTAACAGTCCAACAGAAAGCACATTGTATGTAAAGCGTAAGGCTGATGTACTTCTCATTGTGGTTTTTTATGTTGATGATTTGCTAATCACTGGACCAAATAAGAGACATATTGCTGAATTTAAGGCTGATTTGAACGCTACTTTCAAGATGAAAGATTTGGGGTTGTTGCATCATTACTTGGGTATACAGTTTAAGCAGTGTGATGGTGGTATTGCCTTGTGTCAGAGAAGTTACATAGAGACATTGCTATGTAAGTTTGGACTTGAGGATTGAAAACCTATTGCCACTCCCATGGAAACAGGTTTGAAGTTGAGTCTACATGATGTTGGCGATTCTGCTGATGTCACTCTTTACCAAACTGCTGTTGGCTGCCTCATTTATGTATGCAACACGAGGCCAGATATTCAATTTGCAGTCTCACAGGTCAGCAGATTTATGCATAGACCAGGATCTAAGCATTGGCAGGCTGTCAAGAGGATTTTCCGCTACCTTAGTGGCACTTTACATCTTGGCTTGTTTTATCCCAAGGGAGGATCATTGCCACCAGACTTACATGCTTTTTCGGACTTTGATTGAGCTGGTTGTTTGACACGAGAGTGTCCACGAGTGGTTTTCATTTCATACTTGGCGGTTCATGTATATCATGGTTGAGCAAGAAGCGACCTACTGTGGCCAGTTCGAGTTGTGAGGCTGAGCACAGGGCAGTCTTCATAGCTACGGTTGAGTGTGTATGGCTCAGACACCTTATGGCTGATTTGGGTGTTGGACAAGACACTGCCAACAATGATCTACACTGACAGTGAGAGCGCATTGGCAGTTGCGAGGAACCCAGTTTTTCATGCTCGCACAAAGCACATTGAGGTGCATTACCACTATGTCAGGGAGAGGCTCTCAGCAGGAGAGATCAGCTTGGCTTATGTGCCAACACAGGACAACCTTGCAGATCTTTTCACAAAGGCATTGTCTCGTGAGAAGCTTGAAGCTTTCCGCAAAGCTTTGGGCTTACTCCCCTTTGTGGACTGATCATGTCCTTAGGGCATGGCACTTCCCTTTACCCATGTGCCAGCTCTCGTTCACCGCATCACTCCAGGGGGGATTTGTTACCATATACATGTGGTAGTGATGTGTGTGAACACACTAGGACCTCCGGGGCATTTTTTCCCTCTTTAGGAGGTTTTTTCCCCCGTGCTTTGTATATACGCCCATCACTCTAGGGCTATCTATCTTTCCATTGCACACTAAGTAACATACTCTCTATTGTGTACCTTCAGCTTCCTTCGTCTTCTCCAAGCTGTGTGTGTTTCTCTACAACCCTAATTCCAACAACATCATAGGCAAAATGACTTGATTGTTAAGCTTTGCAAATGTAATAGTTACAACATAATTGTCATTATTGAAAAAATATCTGGTTTTCCAATAGTTACAAAAAGATGTATACACGTCATCTCATTATACATGCTGATAGCCGTTTTTCGGCTTTCCATAATTGTCATAGTAAGCTACCTCACCCTATGAAATCACTCAAAGATTTTGGTTATCCCTACCATTTCACTGTACATAGGCGTGTGTGAGTTACGGGACTTTCCCTATATTTTCTTAAAAACCCTTAATTAGCTAGTCACTAGGCTAGTTAAGCCAAAAAAAATAAAAAATAAAAAAAATATAAGTATATTATGGCCCATTTGTGTGTAAATATTTCATTGTATATAGGGCCTAAATATAAGGATTTTTCATCATTATTTTGGTATTTATTTAAATATTTATACTTAGGTGTGTGTTATTTATGGTATGTACATTGACTCACCATTACCATATTTATTCTTACCATTTTGCATACTCTTTATTCCATATAAAAATAATTTTATGCAAGCTTCTCTTATTTTTGGTGTAACTCCATCCCAACAAAAATCCAAAAAAACTAGTTCTATTTCTGTGTATATTTTTTCACTATTGTGATTTTTTCCTTCCTACATCTATTCTCTATAACTCTCATAAATTAGACCATAAAAAATATTCATCTTTTTATGGTAGACTTATAATGAGAGAGATTTATTTTGACCCCTTTATATGTTTTTCACCTATATTATTTATATTTGACATGTACATATTCTTTTAGACCACTCAATATTTGATTTTCTTAGTTGAGACCTACCAAATAAGGTCAAGGGTATGTGGCATGCATGCATGCACCATGGGGAGCTCACTCTTGGAGGTATTCAAAAGAATCATCCAAAGAAGGACCTTGTGCAGTGGAAAAAACAGTCGGTTTTGCTAAATTTTTAAAGATCACATGCTCCCCGAATTTGAAAAGGTGATACAAACAAAAGTTGTAGCTCGTGAGCTGAACTTTCACCTCAATTTTTTTCATATTTTTTTGAGCTACGAGCTGTGAGCTAGGATTTTATTTGTGGACCCCAGTTTGCCCATGCTATGCAGCCACACTCCCTCTTCCACTTTATCATTTTCCTCTTTCACACACACCTCTCCACTCATCATCCCCACCTCTCTCACCACTCCTCTCTGCACCCTACTCACCTTCTTCTCAACCTTGAAGAATAAGAGAAACCATGGTGAACTCATGTCTCCTACACACACTTCCATTCCAAAATTGACCACCTAGTCTCATTTTTTCTCTTCCATATTACCCATATTTATCAAAAAAACCACAAAATTTAGCCTCTTCTCTTGAAAGACAGCATCATGGTGATTGATTACTCATATTCAATTACCTTGGCTCCCAAAGGAAGGTCAAGAGTGGAGAAAAAACGTACCGTCAAAGCTAGTGGACCGTCAACAAGCGTCAAAATTGACCCTACTCAAGACACTTGGAGCATCGACATTGTAAGAAATCCATGTTTTCTTACCTATTAAGAGTTTTTTCTTCTTTATTTGTATCCTACATGGATACTCCCATTGTAAATATCCAATTCCATTTGTAAATCAATAAAAATACTAACTCTACTAATTTACTAACACTAACCTAGTATGAAAAGTCCTATCACCTCCACTTCTCTCTTCTCTCTCTTCTTCATCTATCCCCACCAACTTCTTGATAATTCCAAGCAAATAAATTAGATAAGTGCCGAAAATCTAACCCAACCATGGTTAGAGGAGTAACCCTAGCCCTCAAAATTGCTATAAAAGGAGGGTGTAGCTAGCACAAAAAGGGGGGAGCCATAAACAAGAGCACTATGCTATAGCTTGAGAATCCAAGCTCAACCTCTCTAGAAGGAGCTCTTGAGTGGAAGCTCATTGTCTTATGCATATGCATGTGTTATATTAGGGGTGATTAGCAAGGGAACTCTGTGCCATTGTAAGAGAGAGTGATCATTCAATTGAAAGTAGGAAATCTATCATTTCTCCTACTAGTGTAAGCCCAACATTTGCTGAATCAAGGAGGGTGGATTTGGAGTAAGCTTGGATACTTTGTCTCTCTTCCAACGTGAAGTAATGGACAACAATGATATGTAAGTGTCTTGGTGTTTTTTTTTAAGTTCTTGATAGCTTGTCTCTGGGTGTTGTCATCAATTTAGCCATAAATCCCACATACTGTAAGAGGGCGACAGGGTGGAGAGGACTCCCCTGGCTTTAAGACAGTGATTGGCGTGGCTTTTCTTGTGATGTGTAGTGGTGTAATTTACTCAAGCTATGTTGAACAAATACTAATCTCACTTTCATTGGTCATGACAGATTTGTAAGAAGGTATTAGTGCAACAATCACCTCCTCCCCCTTCCCTCTTTTTCTTACATATATAATTGTGTTTGCTTGATCATTGTTGAACATTTCAAAGCAGCCCGAGCACTCTCTCTCTCTCTCTCTCTCTCTCTCTCTCTCTCTCTCTCTCTCTCTTTCTTTACGCGTCCTAGTTCGCATCCAAAACTAGGTGGTGCCCCAAATTTGTGTAGGGTTAGGTTGCGGGTTTGTGTGTGTGTTTGCTATAATTTCCAACCCCAACCCAATTGAGCAGCACGGGAGCCTAAAAAAGTTCTTAGAGGCCACTCTTCTTGTTGCCCGCCCCGGACCGCCTCAGTGCTATGACAAAAGGAAACTAATGCTATCTGGCTACGGCTAGACTGACGTCGTCTAATCAAATGTCTCATCACGTCCAAGCGGCGTATCTGTCGAATTCTGCAGAAAAAAACAATAAGACTTTCTGTAAGTATAAACATATAATTTACAAAACAATCTATTTTCTTAGCTTATCATTAAAATACAACAAATGTAAAGGAGTAAAGTGAAATACTAACCATGCTGTCGTGAGAACTCAGAATGTCCATCAAGGTGTTTAAGCCCTTTTTGCTTGCGTACTCGCGCTCATACGGTGTGGGGTCACGTTCTATCATCAGCCATTGTTCAAAACATACAAAGAATCCATTATGTTAAAATTTAAAAGTACAAATAGACGTAACTACCAAACCTAAAGAGTAATGCAAAAACACTTACAAAATTGGCCTCAAATGATGCCCACCCGCCGCTCCCCAAGCGGTGCGAGCTCCCTGCCTATACTCACGCTTTGGCTTCCTCCTTTTGTTGCTTCCACTTGTCAGGATTCTCGCGTGCTGCTCACTTCGCATACTTCCAATATTCTTTGGCCAGCCAATCTGGTCTGTTTCACCCATGCTTTATTGCTTTTTGTACTTCAAAACGCTTGTGCTTGCAGTATTCGCGCATTCGAACCTTCATCAGGTCTTCATTGAAGTACTCATCCCAACTTGACACGAGAAACGCGTCATGCAGCATGCTGATGACTCTGTCTTTTAATTCACTTGGCACTTTACTCCAGGTGTTTAGTATGTAGTATCTAAACACCTGAGAGCAAAGACCGCGTATGCGCAAGATCACCTTCTGGCCTTCGTCGTCGAAGATGATGCCGCCACTGATGTCAACCAAGTACAGCAAGCCCTCCCGCTTGTGACGTGTGAACCTTGGTGTCTCAGCAAGGGTCTCTAGCGGCATCTCGATGGGGGTACGGACGTCAGGTGTCTCCACTGGAGTCTGGACCCCGAAGCGAGGAGTGTCGACTGGGGTGACTCCCGAAGGAGTAGCTAGTGGTGTGTAGCCAGGAACATCCGATAGCCGCACAAAACCTGGCGTAGATGGCGATGTCATGGCTAGTGTGGGGGCGGGCAAAGAAGGGGAAGGTAAGGAGCCTCATCGAACATGAGGCGGTGTTGAGGCATCAGCGATGGCATCCCCACAGCAACCGTCATCGCCACCACTAGAGTGTCGGTGCCTAGACGAGTGCAAAGATCGTCTCGTCGACACCGAAGCTTCAAAGAGTGTCAAATGCTCCGAAACAGAGGGAGACGCTGAAGGAGTGGAACGACCTGATGGTGCTCCAGAGCGATGACGCTCCTCGTACCGCCTCCTCTGCTGAGGTGACAAAGAAGAAAGAAACTCATCATCATCCATACCTAGATTAAACACACGAACATTTAATCTTAATATTGAATGGAGAAGAAAACATGGACAAGTTATAATCTATACTATAGATAATAAGGAGAGGGATTCTTGTGTAGAGAGAGAGATCGATAGATAGTTCTATTATCGTCCTTGGAGGTCAAATATGACATATGGGGCCAAATGAACATGTCACATGGTGTGAGTGGAGGTCATAAGTAACTCTCGATGCTCAAAAATGGTTGAAATGAGCGTCGCAATAGGGAGTCCACATCATGGTTGGGAGAGGAAAGTATTTAGGGAGAGCTCATGGCTGAATATATGGGGAGAAGAGGACCTAATGTGGTCAAAATCTGAGCACTCAAGTAGTGTGTGGTACTCACTCTCTCACACTTGACGAGAGCATAAGGTGCAAAGTTGATGAGACTCCTCACCAAAGCACCAACGTCCTGTCTTGCAACGTAGAGAATGGGAGCTAAGACGAATGGAGGCAATGGTGCGGATCTCACTCAACGAGATGGGCTCAAGGATGTAGGGATGGGTTCGGTAACCTCGTTCGGAGAAGAAGAGAGATTTGTAGTTTGGGGCAACGTGTATGGTGTAATGGCTGAAGCGAGAACCTCTGGATTGGGCTCAAGGATGTAGGGATGGGTTCGGTAACCTCGTTTGGAGAAGAAGAGAGATTTGTAGTTTGGGGCAACGTGTATGGTGTAATGGCTGAAGCGAGAACCTCTGGATTTCTCCCAAGCCGTGATACATTGGCATTGTAAGAAGGCCTCATTAACTTGGGAGTCGATCAATGCATCTTTGACCAAGTGACATGCATCCCATCTTCCAAACCATTTCTTGATGTCAAGCATCCACCCCAAACTTAGTATTTTGCTCTTGCATGTCTTTTGGACCTTTTGACTTGCTTCATATGCGATTCTAGGAAGTCAATGCAAAGGGCTACCTTGTGTCTTAAGCATGTACTCCACAACCCTTTGCATGTCCAAGACCTCAATGGGAAGCAATCCGGACCCAAGAAGTAAGAGCATGTAGGGTATTTGTGTTTTGGCTTAGAGAAAGTTGGTGAGAAAATGCTTTGGACATTCTCAAACTCTTTCCAAGTAGACTTCCCGATGCTTCCACCCCACACCTCCACTCCATAAAGAACCACCGGTGTCACCAATGTGTCGAAGAGGTGCTTTTTGAGAGCCCAACACTTGATCTCTCCATCATTGCACATGTTCTCAAATGCATAATAAGCCTTCTTTCCGGCTTCCAAGCGACGCATTGCACAATCCTTCCATTTATGATTGGATGGAACCTCAAGGCCAAGGTACTTGAAGTGATCTACCACTTCAAGTTTCTCATTTTTGTATACAATACATGGATTTTCATCATTGAGGGTCTTTACAAGCATAGCCTTGGTTTTGGATCCGTTCACGATCAACCCGCTATGTAGGCAAAAGCGTTCCAAGACACTCATAAGCTTTTTTGCATCTTCTAAGGTATGTGCGAAGAGCACTACATCATCGGCATAAAGCAAAAGCATAATCTCCACATTTCCGATCTTAACCTCTCTATGCCTTTTTGCTTCATAAAATCAAGAACCATGCATTTCAATTCATCAATGAGTAGCCCAAAGAGGATTGTATCATGTATCCCTATTTTTTGGGTGGACTTGCATCCTCCTCAAGTGGCTTTTCTTCTTGAGATGACACCTTAACTTTCTTGTTTCTTTTCTCATATGCTTTGCGACGTACATTTTGTTGCATAAGAATACGATCCTCATATACATTACAACCCGTTCCTTTGAGGTAGATCCAACTATTGTCAAGGATGATCTTTCTCTTTACCTCATCAGCCATGGTACATACAATAGGTCTTTCTCCCGAGCGAGGGACTCCTTGTTTTTCAACTCGATGTGCACCATAAGACATGATTCCTAACATGCCAAAGTGTGTAGCAAAAAACTCTTCAATAGCAACCGCAAGAGATTGGGGTGTTTCCATGCTTTCCTCCTTGATTCCACAAATGACGATGTTCTTTGAGCGTTTTTGTCGTTCTTGTAATTCTTGAGTGTCCACATTCTCTACATTCTTTGCTTGGACAACGGCTTGCGTGATAGGAGATGTCTTTACATCAATGCGTAGAGGGCTTTGTGCTCTTCGATTGAGGCTATAGATCACCTAAATCGGGGAGAGAGAGAGAGAGAGAGAGAGGACTCATAAAGAGGGAGGAATTCCTGTGTATAGAGATTCCTATGAAGTTCTTGTGAATTTGTCTCCCGTGTGCATTCTACGTATCTTGTAAAAGGATGAAACTCGTAGTGCAATGGAGACTGAGGTTGCAATCGCAAAAGAGGTGATCCGTCCCTGCTCATAGATGCAGCATCTATGAGCAGAGACGGATCACCTCCTTCGCCATTGCAGCCTCAGTCTCCATCGCACTCGGAGCTCATTGCTACGTCGGCGTATCAAACTTTCACGACACACCGAGGAGTGTCTCTGCTTGTGAGAACATACCTGGAGCATACCTGGAGTGGAAGCAATGACGATTAAACACAATTTAAATTTCTCAAGTATAGTATATAGAGAGGAATGCACAAAAAACCATGTGACTATAATATATATATTATAAAACGGAGCAAAATTGTTTAAATACAATGTTTATGGCTTTAAGAGGTCTCTCTCTCATCCTCGCATAGCTCAGCATAACTCCCTATGTCTATATAGAGCTCTTCGTTTAGGCAGATGTCCTCCGTTTCATTTTGTAGATCCTCTGCATACACCCCATAGAGAGTAGCAGCTTGATGCTCGTCTGGCACCACCTCAGCGGCTTCTGACCGAGCACCACTGGGTTATAATCTCGTCTTTATTGGTCAATGCCTATATTTGTGGGTACGAGAAATCTACACACCCACGTCTACATGATAGTGCATGTAGTGGACAAAATCCCTTTGCCTCTTCTCTAGTTGTAGCAATTCACAGCATCTTAGCATCTCTTCACACCAGTGGATGATTGAGCTTGCAAGGAAAGCTAAGCCTGCAAGAAGCCCAACCATCTCTCTCTTTTTTGACATAGAGCTTGAAGGTGCTTATAGCTTTGGAATGTTCAAAGGCTAGGCAGCAATAGAACCAGTTCTTCTTCTATCCAACTTGAGTGATAGAAGAGGCAAGTCGATAACTCAGAATTTTCAGCTTGTGTGTGTGTGTGTGTGTGTGTGTGTGTGTGTGTGTGTGTGTGTGTGTGTGTGTGTGTGTGTGTGTGTGTGTGAGAGAGAGAGAGAGAGAGAGCGTGTCTGTGTGTGTGTGTGTGTGTGTGTGTGTGTGTGTGTGAGAGAGAGAGAGAGAGAGCGTCCGGGCGAAATGGGCTGCACAATCCTATTGTGGCTTGCCTAGTGTACCTGTATTGCTGCCAATCTGCATTTTTGTTATGTGTATGTGCATGCATGTTTGAGAGAGAGAGAGAGAGAGAGAGAGAGAGAGAGAGAGACCGCTATAACGCTAACTAACCCTCTGTGTGTGTGTGTGTGTGTGTGTGTGTGTGTGTGTGTGTGTGTGTGTGTGTGTGTGTGTGTGTGTGTGTGTGTGTGTGTGTGTGTGTGTGTGTGTGTGTGTGTGTGAGAGAGAGAGAGAGAGAGAGTGTGTGTGTGTGTGAGAGAGAGAGAGAGAGGGGTCCAGAGTAGTTGATAAGGTAGCCTGCCTTCACGGGCATATTTCCTGCCTTCATGGGCAAGGAAGGAGAGAGAGAGAGAGAGAGAGAGAGAGAGAGAGAGCACAATCAAATCTTGCAGTCAAAAAATCAGGTGGTGGAGCTGCACGTGGCCATGGATTACCCAGGATGTAAGTGCAAAATCAAAAGAGCGTTATACAGCATGCAAGGGTGCAAACTATTGCATGGAGGACCCACCATCACCCCTTGAGCCAGGCGCACTTCAACCCTACTACTATAACCCTTATGCTAATAACTATCACTATCCGCTATACCACACCAGCTATTGAGCCCATCACACACACCTATGCTCCTCCCTACACACATAGTGCATGCACTTGCAATGTTTGTGCCCCTTACTACACCCATGGCTTCTACTACCATAACCCTTACTCTCACCAAGATACACCATCTCTTGGCTCTTGCTCCCTTATGTAATAGAGAGATTTGAAAATCTTTTCACTTCCTCTCATGGCTCTAGTTGCTTACTTTTGTAAAGTTGTTCGATCCTGCACTCACTTCTCTCGACTCTCTTGCCCTCCTCATCTGAGGAGTTTTGTGATTTATTCAACATGCGGTTTGATTAACCCACATCGTCGTCACTAGTAACTACTCATAATGATCTCTCTCTCTCTCTCTCTCTCTCTCTCTCTCTCTCTCTCTCTCTCTCTCTCTCTCTCTTCACACTGTAAACTACCTCACATTCTCCGGTCATGTCCGATCCCCGCACACCTCGGTCTAGAGGTGCACGGAGATCAGAACCACCGGGTTATAATCTTGTTTTTATTGGTCAATGCCTATATTTGTGGGTACAAAAAATCTACACACCCACATCTACATGACAGTGCATGTAGTGGACAAAACACCTTTGCCTCTTCTCTAAATGTAGCAATTCACAGCATCTTAACATCTCTTTACAACAGATCCTTGTTCGAGGGATTACTTAGCACACTACATGTTGGCCTCCAATCTGAGTATCATACGTTGAAAGCTTTCCAACTGAAGATCGCATCCGTAGAGAGGAAGAGAAGGATCACCGTTCGCCTAACTCTAATTTTCTTTCGTAATCCCGAAGGTAGACTTTAATATAAAAATTAAATCCAAAATCTAATATTAAATCTAAGCTAATTGAGCTAATTGAACATATTGTGATTCTGAGCTAATTGAACATGGTTAGTGGGTGAGTTAATAGGTGTCAGATTCTGATGGGAATATACATATTGTTGTGTACCTAGTGTTTGTGTTTGCTCTTTGAGCAAAGCCTTCATTGACATACCCTAAAATCTAACATAAATCTAATCTAATCTAACCTAACATAAATATAGATCTAATCTAATTTTAAACTGAACATAAATCTAAATCTAATCTAATCTTAAATCTAACATAAACCTAAATGTCATATAACTTAAATGTAAATATAATCTAACCTTAAATCTTGTTTTAATCTTAAATCTAAATCTAATCTAATATTAAACTCGATCAACATAAACCTAAATCTAATCCAATCTTAGATCATAAACCTTAATGTAATTTAACTTTAATCTAACCTAGCTAATTTTAAATCTTGCCCTAATTTTAAATCTAACGTAAATTTAAATCTAACCTAATCTTAAACTCAACATAAACCTAAATCTAACATAATCTTAAATTTAAATTAAATCTTAAATCTAACCTAATTTTAAATTTAGTGTAAATTTTAAATGTAATCTAACTTAAATTTAGATATTAATTTAGCACAATTTTAAATGTAATTTTAAATCTAACCTAACCCTAAATCTTAATATAACATTTTCATTTCATAATTTCTCTACTTTTTAATCTATCTCTCTCTCTCTTTGTTTTCTCCCCTTACCTCTCTCTTTTCGTCTTCTCCCCCTCTCTCTCTTTGGTTTTTTTTCTCTCTCTCTCCCTCTTTCTCTTTCTCTTTGTTTTCTCCTCTCTCTCTTTCTCTTTGCTTTATATCTCTCTCTCTCTCTCTCATTCTCTCTCTCTCTCTCTCTCTCTCTCTCTCTCTCTCTCTCTCTCTTTCAAAGACACAATGTGTGTGTGTGTGTGTGTGTGTGTGTGTGTGTGTGTGAGAGAGAGAGAGAGAGAGAGAGAGAAAGAGAGAAAGAGGGGAAGGAAACAAGAGAGAGAGGAGAGGAAAGGAGCATACTTGGCTCTCCTTTCTCTCCTCGTGTGTGTGTGTGTGGGGGGGGGGGGGAGAAAGAGAGAGAGAGGGAGAGCGCAGGGTTACCTCTTTCGCTTGAGTGTCGAAACTCAGATCTGAGATCTGACTTTTGGGCACTCTCGGTTTATTTTTTACCCCTGTCAACGTCACTATAAGCGTCCTACCAACATCCGGCCATAATATTCTAGCAAAAGGAATATTTCGGCGAGGTCGTGGAAATTTGGTTTTTCGGTGAGTATTTTCTTCATGCACGATAACTTCTCCTCATAACGGGAGCTTTGCAAATGTGGTTTTTAAAAACAAAAAATTATAAGGGGTAAATCAGGCTCCATACTTAACATATTCTTCTAAGGTAAACGCTCTCTCTAAGTAGCCTACTCTGCCTTTATACACCAATCTCGCGTTGCTTCAAACAGTTTAGTCATGGCCTCTTTATTTGGGGAAGAGGACGAGCCCTCCTTCCCAATGATTTCGTTGAGATGGCCAAGCATCATCTAAGCCATCTGGTCCCAACCGGTGATCTTCTCACCTTTATTATCAAGCAAGACATATAGGAGGAGATAGATCCCCTTAAAATTTTAGAGAAGGACTTCCGTCTAAGGACTCTTTTGTCCTTCTTCCTATTATTTCCATGTTTAGGAGGTGTCCGAGACATTGTGACATGTTTTCTTTTGTTTTCCTTCAGAACCTCCATAAGGGATGGCTCTCCCATGTTGTGGATGTGTTTCTCAATTTTGGGAAGTCTTGACCTTGGTTTTCCTTGTTAAGTTCGAGCTTGGCCTGTTAATCAAGTTTTTTGACCTATCATCATCCTCAGAGAGGGGAGACAATATTCTAAACTAATTGCGGTTGACCTATCATCATCCTCAGAGAGAGGAGACAATACTCTAAACTAATTGCGGTTGTCACTGCGTATATTCGGAATTGAGAACCTTGAGTGGAGTGGGATCTAGCGGAGGGAGGAGCCCCTGCAAGTGCAAGCTCAAGCGTTGGGGGAGGGGCTAAGGGGGCAAGAGTCGTCCCTAGAGGAAGGGAAGAGAGGATTTTTATGTCTTTGGACACTATTGTGTCCTCTTAGCTCAACAACTTCCTAGAATTATTGCTTCAAATACGAAGGAGATTCTAAAGTGCTAGCTTGTGACCGAAAAAAACTTGGATTTTTTTTGGGCTATTGATTCCATCTTCATGCTTGGGTTTGAAGAACATTTTTAAATCTAACTCGAGCAAAGAAACGTGTATTGTTTCTGGCCAATTTTCATGAAATTGACATTAGATCACCGCAAAACATAGCTTAATGACCTCTAAAGTGCTGCATAGCTAGCACAAGTAGTTCTAAAGGTGTTGTTATGCTTCTGAAGAACAAAAATCCTATGTAGTGGAAGTTGACCCATTTATGGAAAATTCTCGGTGATGATTTGCTAGTAAAATTCGCATTTTGATGAATATTTTGGAAGTGTATTTGTAATCAAAAGAAAATTTTGAGTGTGTTTATAGATTTATCACTATGTAACTGTTCCTCCTTGAGTTTTGGGGCACCTAATACCCTAAATAGCAAACAACACAAAGATGGAAGTGATTTTTCATTTTACCATAATCGGATTCATTCAATTAATACTATGTTGTCGTCAAATTGCTAAATTTCACTCAACAAACATGGTACATTTCAAGCTGAGGTCCAAATATAAGAGTACAATTCCAATTTGGCACCAACTTGATAGGTTTATATGCCATACATAAGGCCACATTGAGGAAGCCAACTTTTTCATCCATGCAATTTTTGTACTTCATAGACGTGTGTCTTGGGGAGACATGTTTTAATGCTTTTGATACTCTCTATGCTTGAACAGGAAATTAAAGAGCCAAAGTGCGTAAAGTGTAAGCATTTATAAAGGTAACGATACGTGTATGAATAGAAACATTGGTGATAGGTTAGCAAAATGCAAAAAAAAATACACTTTTTTGTACATAATTCCATGTTCAAAAGAAAAAAAATTGGGCCTACAACAACCATAGACTTTTGTCAACAACTTATTGATGTTTATGAAAAAATAGGCTCGTTTTCTGGAGATTCTTGTACCTTGTGTAAAATGGGGTTCGCCTAGAAAATATGTTGTTTTTAGTCAAATTGGGCATTCCTACGGCTTTGAGAGCTCATCATGACCATACACTGAAGAGTTGAGACCCTTTCTTATTTTTCCCATGTAAAATGTAGTGTTAGCTTTGAGCTTAAGTCAGGACTTCTATAAACACACATATGATAAGAGTATTTCAAAGGACACTTTTATGATGTGTTAGATTACCAAACTAGAGTTAGGTAAATATTTATATTCCTATGATTGCTTGATAGCCTTCCCAACGTCTGTGACTATGTCAGTTGCATGTGGCATAGCCGCATGAGGTTCATCTCTACAAGGGCCTATGGGTGCTAGGTTGGGGTGGACCTCCCTCCCCTTTAAGTGCCACGGGGTCCAAACCATGGGATCAGTGGTCCCAAGTGAAAGATCGATCTAGACCATTGATCTACTGAAACTAAACTCGGGATCTCAAGTTTAGATTTTTCAAAACTAATCTCGGGATCCTGAACTTCATTTTGATTAGCCACGGGGGGCCTAATCTCGGGATGCCCTCGCCCCCCCCCCCCCCCCCCCCCCCCCCGATCGGAATTTTAACCCTCGCCACTAGCTTGAGAGCACCCGTGTGTGCTTTCTTGAAATAGATGTCTTTTTTCATAAACTTAAACTTAAAACAATACTAAACTCGAGATCCGGAGTTTAGTTTTTACGCATCAACGGCCAAGATCTACAAGCGCCCTTGATTTTGCACAAGAGCCATTGATCCCATGTTTTTTTCAAGCTTCGTGTGGCTCTTTTAGCGGCACGCTCTGCGCGCTGTTGTAAGCGATGGGAGGAAGTCATGAGGCGGCGTGCTACAGAGTGAAATGGCAATGGACTCCTGCACAAGGCCTACACCATGGCTTTCTGTTGCTGTTTCTACCACTACTACTCATCCATGCTGTGTCCATGACGTGCAAGGCAACTGATGTCCAAACCTGCTGCCGAGGATTCTTCAAGGAGGACAGAGCCACATCATTGCAAGTGAATATTGCGGCTATGTCAAGCCCAAGAAACAGCAAATCCCCCTCCACAAGCAAATCCCCTTCCTCAAGCAAGTCTCCCTCCTCACCCAAAACCCCTTCCCGATCAAAGCCCTCGCCTCTCCCTTTCCGAAACACACCCGACCACAGAACCTCTTCTGCCCCCTTCCTCCCCTCCCCTTTGTTATCTCTTGTAGTAGTAGCCGCTTTGGCTAATATCCCTCTGTGGTCTTGAATACATAGTGCCAATGTGCAGTTTTCTTTTGTATTCCCCTCATGTTTGAGTTGAATTCTTTGATAAGATATTTTTGATAGAATCTCACTTGCATGCGAGGAAGTGATGGAGCAACGTGCTACGTAGTGAAATGGCGATGGAAGCCTATAAAATGTCCATGCGCATGGCAACTGATGTCCAAACTTGCTGCAAAGGATTCATAAGGACAGAGCGGCGACAATGCAGGCAATTGCAACTGTGTATCAAGCCCAAGCAACAACAAATCCCCCCTCCATGAGCAAGGCTCCCTCCTCACCCAAAACCCCTTCCCAATCCAAGCCCTCCACTTACTCTTCCCAGGACACACCCCACTTCCTCCCCACCCCTTTGTTATCTCTTGTATTGGTAGCCACTCTGGCTACAATATCCTTCTATAGCCTTGCATACATTGTGCCAATATCGAGTTTTTTGATAAGTTTAATTTTTTATTTCTCTCATGTTTGGGTTGAATTCTCTCACAAGACTCAAACGATCAGAAAAACCAAAGGAGTAGCAGCAACAGCTTGCATCCTTGGCTAGCTCAAGCAATGCCTTATATGTGTTATCCCTCACCAAACAATTCAATTTCTACGCCTTGATGACACAATTCATGAATTTTTTGGGGAGGTTATCTTTCATTCGCCATATATTGCTTCACTCGTTTGGGTTAGTTTGAATTTCATTAATCAGCTATGAGTTTTGATTCTACAATCATATCAGGTAGCAGCTATCAGAAGGAAGTAGGTGTCTTTGTAACTAACAGCTTCACTTAAAATTGGCAACCCTTGATGTGCTAGTTGTAGGGGAAGTTGTTCTCTCATTCCACTTACTGGTCGCTCAAATTCTTTTTACATATGGCAATCGAACATGTATGCGATGTGTGCTAACATAAAAACTTGTAAGCCTTAGAAATTTGCAAAGCGCTAAACCATGAAGATACATCTTTGCGATTATTGCTAGTGTGCAAATTTCGGATTCATGAAATATGTTCGACCCGACTCTCTTCCCATTTTATGCCAGATTAATCAACAGATTAAAACAAGAAACCATTGAGAGAGAAATGAAATGAAATGTTATATTAATGTCTTCTAGAGGCCATATTGACCTATGAGACCAAAGAGCTACATCAGGGTGAATCTGATACAAGGTCCGGATAGAAAGAAAGAAAGAGACTAACTAAGCAAAAGCACTACTAGAGCTGTAAAAGGTGGGTATCAAGAGCCTGAGAGGTACATATACAAAAAGTGAGTTTGTGTCTCTCAGAACAAATACAAAATGGTGGATGTGTATGAGAATCTGGAGAGAGAGAGAGAGAGAGAGAGAGAGAGAGAGAGAGAGAGAGAGTACTCTTGTGCCTTTGAAGAGCACACTGCCACCACCATCAATTAGGTCAAGGCAACTCTCAGCTCAATAGAAAACGGAGCCGTTATCATTTCTCTCTAAAAGATAGTCTCCTATCACAGCCTTAATAGCTTCAGAGGAAATGGCAAAGCATGTTTGTAATTTAAACAAAGATGATGCTAAATGGTCAATATCGCCACCTTTATGGCCTGACTCTTAAGTGAAGATGTTACAACTTTCTTGAGATCATGAGGACAATAAGCACCTCAGAATGGAATAAGCTCTAGACCAACCATAACAATGACAATTTTAATGGCATATCCACTTGTACTGCATGCTAAAGTTTCTGCATCCATTAGCTGCAAACAAATTTCTAGCATTGAACAATAGCCATGTCACACATGGCCCATGTGCGGCAATAGCTGTTTGCAGCTGGCATTCACTCACAGCTGAATTATCGTGCAAGGGCTCACAACAATCGGAAGAATAGTGCTCACAAAAACAAGTTCTGTGCATGCGACATAGAAACTGACACAAAGGATTAGAAAGAGAGAGAGAAAGCCTCCACCTTCAAGGTTCACAAAGCATGCCTGCTATTGGCACAGTGGTTGTTATCTATGATCAGCTTCTTACATTGCTCAAGCTTCGTGAGTATAGAGTTGATAGCAGCCCGGTAGCGCATAGTCCTCCTGATCGGTGTCCCACATTTCGGACTGCACGCAAGAAAAATTGCAATCACTTAATCACCACCAGACAATACTTTTTAAGTATGTTGCCTCAACTATAATACAAGATGCTCAATACCAGGTCTCAATGTGCTTAAACATTAATACTTCTTTGAGATCTTCAAATGAGGCAACATGCACCTCCCAACCCTAGTTGCAGACACCATGATTCATACTCGTTGAAACCAAGGATGCATAATACAATCAGCCAAAATTGATTGCATACTTTACCAGGTTTTGGGCCAGATTGAGGAAGCCGGTTCACCAGTGTCTATCCAAGCATCGAGCATATTATACTCAGCCAAATGGCCACAATCCGCCAATTCAACAAAACATGTTGAGGCTTCCATCTCTTTTAATGGCAGTTGTGAGCATATCTCCAATATGTTGGGGTTGCAGATCCGACATCTTATTGGACAAGGCTCTCCACAAAGGCCAATACAATTATGGCCACATTTTAGCAATTTTGGGCACTTCATATTGCAACGTGGCCGGTTGCAAACCTGATGACACTTAAGGCTACATTTGAAGTGCTCACAATTCCACTCGCAAAACTCTTCACAAGGCTGGCACAAATCTCCACATTTCCGTTGGCATCGTCTATGACGGCATACGTTCTGGCAAGGTCTTGCGCATGGCTGGCATGCTTGATAGCATAAAGATTTGCACTGATGTCCACAGGGAAGAACTTTTTCACATGGCTTGCAACACTGGGGATGCACTTTATTTCGCTTACAAGATGAGCATTTCCCTTTACAACAGTGTGAGCAAAGAGGCTTTAAAGGCTGTCCACATTCAGACTGACAGAAGTACCTATCTGCTGGCTGATAGCAAGGGAGAAAGGCAGCATGCCCACAAGGTAATGCCTTCTCAACCTGTCTAGTGCACCAATATGTGCACTTTTGGCCACATTTGTTAGCACACTTGTGGCCACACATTAACGTGAAATCACAAGGCTCTTCACATTGAATGGCCATTGGACGGGAGCAAGCTATCAATGTTTGGTGGCGACAACGGGGATGTAGCCGAGACACCTTCTGTTGACATGGAGGACATTTTGTTGTTCCATGGCACTTTTGCCAACAACGGTGTCCACATTGAAGCAAGCTTAAGCATCTCTGAAGGCAAGCAACTTGTGAATGATCACCAGGATGACAAGATCTTGGACATAAATGTCCACAATCGAGTCTGTGGTTACATCTCTGTCCACATCCCCCATCTACAACTTTCCCAAAGTCTTTAGCCTCATGAATCTCTGTTTCCAAACCAGGAAAATGGTTGGGGCATACTAAGGTCAAAAAACTTCCAATTGCTTTTGAGCTCCTCATGTCATCCACGACAGCTTGCCATAATTCACTTTTGGAAGACAAGAGATCTGCATTCCCAAATATGTAAAGACCATCACGAGCTCTAGACAGTGCTACACATATACGATGGGAGCTCTCTAGAAAGCCTATACTCTCAGCATCTTTTTCAGAACAAAGATTCCTGACCAGAGAAAGAATGATGATGTTTGACTCCTCCCCTTGAAAATCATCAACAGAAGTGACTTGTGCCGATGCTCCCAACAATGCCTTCACAACATTTGCAGGTAAAGAATGTGAATGCTCAGCTCTTTCTTGGAGCAGATTCTTGATGCATTCCATCTGCGCTCGATACATGGTTAGTATTGTCACATCCGATGTCTTGTAGAACCCTTGCTTGAGAACATACAAGTACAACTCCACAATGAATAAAGACTCCTCATGGTTCACCTTGCTTCTTGAACCCAATGCACACCTCTCTTGCCACCTGTGGTCAAGAAAAAACACATTCTTTGAAAGCCCTTCGACATTCTTGCGTCCGAAAACAGAGTCATGATCCTTTAGTGCTGGATAAACACTTCGCAACAGCCTTGAAATGCACGGTCGCATTCTTCGTTGAAATTTCAGTGTCACCTTCTCTATCCCACCTGACACTAGTCGCTCAAATAAAGAAACATCTAAGTTGTGGTCAGCTGCCAATTTATTTACTGCTACAGAGGGGCGAAGCTGCAAATGGTCACCTATCAGAATGAGATGCTCAGTGAAAGGAGTCAAGCATGCGATGATATGCCCTTCAAGAATTTCAGCAGCCTCCTCAACTATCACAACTTTTGGCCTCAGCCGCATAAGAATGCCATAGCAGCGGGCTGCTGCCGTTGTAGTCATGCCAACAACTCTAGCTGCCTTCAGAGCAGTATATTGAATCTCTTCATCTGAATCTGTTCTACGTGCACAAAGAGATTGATATTTCGCAGTAAGCTCATGGAGTTTTTTCTCCGCATTGCTTTTAATCCTTTTCAACCATTCACCGTGCAAAGCTATGCGAGAGGATTTTTCCAACGTCCAGACATAGGGCTCCTCGAGATCAAAGTCTTCAGAATTCTCTGCACTCTCCTTCTCCAAAACAGATACTGGCTCACCACAAACCCCATTGTTTGCAACTGGAGCCAGATTCTCGTGTTCTTCTCCTTGCATGCAGCGATAAGCTGATTGCATGTCAAGTCCCTGAAGCCATAGCTGTATCACTCTCGAACTAGACCCACATATATACAAGTTTTCCATCTGCTCCTGCGTAGCAACCTCCCGGAGAGGCTCAAAAGTCACATGATCAAGGCACAAGATTGCATGACACCGAGCTATTTCCACCCTTAGAGCATCAGATTGACGGCAAATCGAACGGTGTCTGTTCCACACAGACTTTAGAATACCTCGTCGACCCTTCTTGAGCCTTTGCTTCACAGTACAACTTGCTAACTTGGAGCTTGTAGATCGGCCCCCATACCGAATGAGATTTTCCTCAAACTCAAAAACTCCTTCTAAGAACTGATCCAAAGCATGATTCGTGTAACATAAGACGAGCAATGGGGCATCCATCTGCTTTTGGTCTTCGATCTTCATTCTTTTATCTTGGTGTAAATCCAAATCCCTGACTAAAGGTGCTCTGGTGGGTGTCCAAAGATTATTCAACAGAATGTTGACAATGATGGTCCCCACAAGTGTCTTTCCTGTCCCGGGAGGTCCTTGAATCAGTGCCAATCTCTTTGTGATACCGTGTCTTACAGCTTCCATTTGACTTGGATCCAATGACGACTTCCATTTTGGCCATTCTGGTAGCACCCGAAAAGCACAAGATCCAAGCTGATTCTCCATCTCAGGGAAAACAGAAAAAAAGTCATATTCATCCTGTTCTCCAACTTTTGATGTAAGATAATCAGGGGCATCCACCTGAGGCTCCAGGAAAACAAGGTGTTCTCCAAAGGGCAAATGATTCATATCTGGCTTCTGCAGGTTTCTAAGCACATGGCAATACGCTTCGAAGAAAGCAGCCGGTGACTCCATCACCGTGTATCTTGTGTCGTATGAGAGCTGTTTTGAATCTCCCACATCCTCCAATACTCTGATTTGGGTGATGTCACCATCAACTGATGGCTTGATGCGGCACGATACAGTGCCCCAAATAAGCGTCTGAAATCCATCATCAGACATGCAAATAAGAGAGCCTTCTCTTAGGCACTTAGAGAACCCTGTGTTTTCTGTGAAGCAGTTGCCTTTGGGGAAGGTAAGGCGATGCTCCATGCCAAATTTTCCACAGCATATCGAATGCAACCTTGCATCCCGATATACTTGCAAGTCAAGGCGATCTGCAGGCCGCTTGTTTTGTGACATTGCTTGAATGCCTTGGCGCAAACTATGCAGACAATCTTCTCGCAAGAGAAGGAAATGTGTTGCCAGGTACTCTGATATGCTCTCATATTTCTCTCCACACACTTTGTTCGTGGGTAGCTGATTGTCTTGTTGCCAACGTAACTGGCCAAAGAGCTCTTCCCGCAATGGGATAATTGACAATTGCCTGAAATCCAAATCCTGCAGGCGTGCCTGTCATGTAAAACACTGCCCTCAAGTACACTGAGACACACATCTTCAAGGCAGGTTGTGCACCCATTGTACTCTCTCAAGCACACTAAGACACACATCCTGAAGGCAGGTTGTGCCCTCTCTCCCACACGCACATTTTTTGGTGCTCTCTCTCTCTCTCTCTCTCTCTCTCTCTCTCTCTCTCTCTCTCTGTGTGTGTGTGTGTGTGTGTGGTTTGGAAACAGAATGTATGTAAACTTCAATAAAAGCAAAAAAAAAAAAAAAATGCAGGCTCTCTCTCTCTCTCTTTCACACACACACACCTGCACATTATACAGAAGGAGGTATTAGGGAGTGTACCTGCAAGGATTGGCAGTAGCGTCCAGACAGCGAGGAGCTGCAAGCAGGCAATGAACCTTCTGAATACTGCCCCTCCATCATCACAGCCTGGAGACCATCACTACTCTATTGCTAAGCGGGCTTCAAATTAGGAACCCAGTTGTCCGCAACTAACCAAAAAGTGTGTGTGTGTGTGTGTGTGTGTGTGTGTGTGTGTGAGAGAGAGAGAGAGAGAGAGAGAGAGACGATGGACACATGCAGGTGTCTCTGTGATGGATGTACGTCATGCAATAAAATTACGCAGATCCAGGAGGGGGTGTTGAACTAGGAGAAGCTCCCATCAGTTTTTAAAGCCCTGCTCTCATCACAATGAATGGCAGGTTCTCACTTTATTACTTGTTCCCTAAGAGGGGTTTCATATGGGGCTGCGGTGTTAGTGTCAGGCTCTCGTCTATAAGTGATGCATCATGCAGGCGAAGACCCAAGGGATCAACAGCTGAGGAGGATCTCCAAGATTTGAGAGATACCCTCTTCAATACAGAGCGCATTCCCTATTCACACATTAACCAAAGCTTATAGCAATCAAGCAATGGCACCACAATGCATGCATTGGAGGCACATCATCTAGTCTCTGGAAAGTTGTGAAGAATGTTGACACCACCTGGCGCTTAGTAGATATTGTGCATTCCAAGAGTTGCCTCATCATAATTCTCTAAAGTTGTGAAGAATATTGACACCATCTTTTGGGCCTTTACCCTTAACCACATAGATTATGTGTTAAAGGCCTACTGAAGCTTGACAAGTTGAACATCAAGAGAAGATTCCAGTGAGCTACAAGATAGTGGAACATCCAATATGATTGCACAAAAGTTTTCATGATAGGAGCCAAGCTAAAAAGGTCTATTAAGAAGCCTGCAAAGAAACAAACATAGGCCATGTCTAAATGCGTATGCAAAGATATGGAGTATTGTAATTAGTATCATGCTTGCGCCATCTTGACTTGGTTGGATATAACCATCATTTTGATGCAAGAGCAAGCATTCGTGTATTTCACTGAGGTAGTTCAGCTAATATCAATTGCAAACAATTTTGAATTCAATTTGGAAAGCTTTATTGTAAGTTAAGCTACACACAAGGGGTTGTTGTAATAGCGCTTAGCTCATACAAGCGTTTCGTTCATACACCAATTTCAACAATAGTGTGAAAGTCCTAGGGTCCTTTTGCATGCTCCTCTCTCTAATGAAAATGGAAATGTATTTGTTTATTGCAACTGACATGTGGCAAAGCATAAGCGATCATTGGACTATGCGAAAGGATAGCACATTTATGAATATTTTATTATTAAAATGCTCTTTATGAGCTATGGTCATTGTACGTCCTAGCGGACAGTTTGAATTTTGAGTATTTAAGAAATCTATAAATAAATACATTGTCGTGCAGGTCCGCTTCCATGATAGGAAAAATAGCAAAGGATGCAAGTTAGTCCTAATTGAACCTATATGATTATTCAGCAGTAATAAAGGCTTGATAACAAGCAAGTTAAATGCTAAATGTATGCCATATGTGGCTTTAAAGGGCCAACAGATGCCTTAATGATGCTAAAAAAGAGTATGTTTGAAGTGAGCACAAATAGAAGATTATCGACTCAAAGTGCTCAAAGTGCTCTACACGCCTGTCTTTACAGCTCGTTAATTGGAGCTACGGTCGGGAAACTATGGCAGCTTGAAGCTCGGATGGTTTGCAGATCGGTACCAGATTGGGCAGCTACTGATGAAGGGTCAAAGTTGATATCAATGCATGTGCCCTAAGTGCTTGCTTCGTGGAACGTGTCAGTCTTTTCACATCGACAATCAGAGTTTTGGTTGTCAAAATATTGCCAGTTTAACTTTCATCGGGGGCTAGTTCCACACCACTTTGGTCGCTCCGTTATTGCTCCATCTGGAGTTTTTGGGCTTCTACTAATCAATTCTGGAAAAGGATGTCACTCTTGGCAGTGCTTTAGTTGATTTCTGTGTCGGATGGCTAATGGAGAGATATAAGATGTTTTATGCAATGCTTTGGTTATTATGTGTGTCAAATGTGGTGCCTTATGAAAGCACATAAAGTTATTGATGAGTTGTAAATTGAGAAAGTCGACTCACTCATTGCAGGATTTGCCCCACAGAGGCAAGGCCAGAAGCTCTTGTGTGTTTTTAGCAGATGCGAAGTCAAGGCCTCTCTCTAGATGCAAGCATGCCATCGCCATCTTGAAGGCATGGGGCTTTACGCAAGATGTTGATATGGGCACAAAAATTCACAATTATTTGTCAGTCAAGGGCTACTGCAAATGAATGATGTACAAGGCAATGCCTTGGTCAATGTGTAAGCCAAATGAGGTGTAGATTGGCCGCCCAAGGGATGCCGCCCATAAGGGCTTTGGAAAATGGGAGGGCCGCCCATAGATTGGCCGCCCATTGAGTACAATAAGATTAAATGGGTGTGAAGGGGGAAAAAAGGTCAGGCATGGCAAGGGCAGCAGCAGCGAGGCACAGGGAGAGAAGAAGATGCTCGCGCCAGGCTGTAGGGGTCTTGGACGAGTGCGGGCAAGAAGCAAAATATGGTGAGCTCCCCATGGCGCCCCTATTCGGTCCAAGCCGTGCACAATTTGGTGGAGCTCATCAAACCGACATGTCGCATCAGTAGCACTTGTTCCTACGCAGTGACGACGGCCCACTGCTAAAAGGGATATTTTAAGGGAAGGCATTGCATGAAGAAAAGCATGAACGAGAAGGAGAGGAAGGGGAGAAAAGAGTTGTCTCAGCCTTGGGACTAACAAAAGAGAAGCACTTGGCTTCCAGGGTAAGCAACAAGGAGGGCGACAAGCGAAAGGATCGAGGAGAAGGAGGGTGGAAGCAAGAGGAGATGTAGGAGGGAGAAGAGCTCGGGGAAATCTCTCTCTCTCTCTCTCTCTCTCTCTCTCTCTCTCTCAAGTATGTGCTCTCTCGCTCAGCATGAGGGAGCTCGATCTCTTTCTCTATATTGGGGGCTTTAAGGCTCTTTATCTCGACCTTGATGAGCAAGAAAGGAAAGCAATAAAGAGCAGTAGAGGGGGTTTGAAGCAAGGCAAAGTGAGGGATCTCTCTATCCCTCTCGACTAAGCAAAGCTTTGAGCATACGATCTTCCTCTCTCGATCTTAGAGAGAGGAGGCACGAACGAGAAATTCAAGCAAAAGTGGTGGCCTTAAACCCGAGGTTGGCAAAGTACGAAGAAAAAGGGTGTAAACCACAAAACTTTTGAAAGCGAACAGAGGAGGGAGCTTTGAGAGCTTTGGATGACAATTGAAGAAAGGAGAGCAACACCACCATTATCAAGACCATCAAAGTTTTTTTTTATAATTAATCCAAGTGATAAGTTGGGTTAACCCATTGTAAGGAGCTTAAAATACTTAAACTTGATGTAAGCCAGGTTATGGTGCCGTTAACGACCATTTTGATTATTAATTAAACTTTACTTGAGGTCTATTTGTGCTTATGGAGTTTGTTGAAGCTATCAGCATCTGTTGTTCTTTCTTTATCACACCTCTCATAGCCAGAGGCCTCGTTGTCTTCCTTGCTCACGTTTCAAACACAAATCCCACGACATTCTTGGTGAACCTAACGCGAAACGAGCCGGGGTGGGAGGTGAAGATGGAGATGCAAAAATAAGCGATGCAATATATTCAAGATTTTAATTCAAACGAATTTGATGGGAAACGAGCAGTTGCAGATTTGCCAAAAATTGCAATTAGTTCAAGGATGTTTGCTCGAAGTGAAAGCCATGAAGATGAAAAAGCAAATTGATGATGCGGTGGAGATGGGGGGGTTTCTTATCACCGATCCAAAAAAACCGAGCATAGACAAATTTCGAACGAATCTAAAGATAAACAAAAATGTTGTAAGAAAATAGTTATGCCATTCATATTGTAACCACCACCATAAATCAACGATTCACTGTTGTTAAAAATTGAACTTTAGAACCATCACCCAAACCAAACATGTGAGATATGGGTGATCTCATCATCCTCATAAAACAAAAAAGACTTTCATGCTATGCTCCCAACCCTCATTAAAGTACCAAGATCCCAAGGCAGAAAAAGGCATACCAAAAATTTTGCCCTAAAAATTTCCTCCAAGACTACCAGCTTAGCTTGATTTTCATCAAGCTTTGCCCTTAAGCTCGAGCCCTTAAGGCAGCAATCTCAACAGAGGAGTACTTTTGTTGTTTCTCTAGAGCTCTTTGATAAGTTTTGAGACCTTGGTATCCGTCATCGAGTCTTTTTAGCTACCAATGTCGCTTTTAATTTGTGTCTTTCAAAATCCATCTGCAGAGACTCGACCATGGCATGAGCAGAAGCTTCCTTCTCTTTCCAAATTGATAGTTCAACTTGGTTTTACTTCCTCATCCTCTCCATACAGTCAAGCACTTCCATTGTCTTGTGTCTTGCAGTTGCCTCCCTATCTAAAGCTTGAATAGCTTCCTCTTGGCTCTTCTCAAGCTCAACCCTAAGTGATTCGAGATATGCAAGGAGAGTAGCATCCTCCATAATTTCTTTGGAAAGGCTTTCTTTGGCCTCTTCTAGTTGTTTGAAGGTTTTTGGTAAGTAAAGCCTAAGCAATTTATTCGTCATTCTTTGACTTTACTGCCTCTACCCTCATCATTTCTATCCTTGCTTTTGTATATTGACTTATGCTCAACCTCTTTCGCAATAGCTAACTCTTTAGGGAGGGCTTCAAGAGAGAAATTAGTGAGGGCATGAGCTTTACCCTTCCAACAAAAAATTAATCAAAGTTGATTGATCCTTCACTTCAATTGCTTTCCATTGCTGCCTGTAAAACAACACATGTAATGCCAGATAGAATCCAACACTTCCTCAAAAAAAAGGAGTAAATAGCACGATTTTAAGCACATGGCACAATGTTGTGTATCTAATGGTAATGGCCTATGAACTTTGAGAATTGCGGAATTAAGAGAATTAGAGTGAGCATTTTTGTGAGATTACTTTGAGAACGTAGTGGGTGAACTTAATTGATGGTAGCAACATAAACATAGTACTTAATTAACTTGGCATGGACAATAGTTTTGCAAGAGAGAGAGAGTATATTAGAGAACATGACAATAGTTGAGGGCCGGATTTACTTGGAGCCCGTCCCCCCTCAAAAGACGTTTGTATTATAGATTCTCCCATCAAGAGAGACTAGGTATAATACAATCTTTGTGTTCCTTGTGACCTTGGTGATGCTATGAAGATGGAAAGCTTCATACATCACGAGCATAACATAAACTTTGCAAAAAGCATTAACTATCCCAAGGCCTCAAACACCTTCGAAGGTGGAGAGAGCTAGCGGGGAATGAGGGTAGAGAAGACGAAGAAGAATTATCCATAGGAGAAAGAAATAGTTCCTCACTTATCGTCACTCTTCTTGCTTAGCATAGCATAATAGCATAGTAATGAAATGAAGAAGATGGCAAGCTTAAGCATTGAAGCATGAATCTTGGTCGGATTTGCATTCCATGGCCAAGAGTGTTGGTGTAAGTTCTCCAATTCTCAACAAGCTTGGAGAAGGAGATGGATCTCTTGCACTTTGCACTTCACATAATGAAAGAATGTGTGTGTATGTGTGTGTGTGTGTGTGTGTGTGTGTGTGTGTGTGTGGGGGGGGGGGGGGGGGGGGGGGGGGGAGTATACCCCCTCTCATGCTTGGTCCACACCTCTCTCTCCCTCTCTCTCTCTCTCTCTCTCTCTCTCTCTCGCTCTCTCGTATTATTTAATTATTTCATTTGGACATGTGTCCTCTTTTTCCTCTTTGAGAGAAAGAACTTCATTATTTATTTTTATGTATCTAAACTCTCATTGGACCACTTTAAAACCTATCCAATAGGATTCAAGCACATCATTAGGGCCACATGTGGAGGATCATTTGAACATGTGTCTTTTATACTAATCAAGTCATTTGGTTTGAATTGAATACTTCAAGCACTTAGTCAATCAAGCATGGAAATGTTTTATGCCTCTTGAGAGTTTCTCTTTGAATTGAACACTTCGAGAACCTTAGTCATTTAAGCATAAAAATCACCTCAAGCTTTGGACGAGGTTCCCATGAACACTTAACAAGATGAAAACAAACACCTCATGCTTGGATAGGAATCCCACCTCAAGGTCAGCCATAGCTTGTCTAAGGACAAAGGACTTTTGAACACTAACTTTTGGAGGTCATTAATGAAGCTAACCCTAAGGTCTTTTAAGCTCCATTAGATGCACGTTTCTCTTTAATAGACTACCTCCTTTTGGATGAAGGAGTACGAGCAGTAGTGCGACGCGAGAGAGAGTGCGAGAAGAAGAGCACGACGATATGGTGAACTCGCTCTACTGTAATGTGTAGAGCATAGTGAGTTCTTATTAGGTTTTTACAAAAGAATATGTGTACATACCTGGCGACCCACCCACTTACCTAGGCGACCACATTGGGCTTTATACCCCAACAACCTCCCACTTAAAGTCCAATGTGGTAATTTAAGTGTGAGAGAAGCTACTATACAAGCTAATATACAAGAGATGTAGAGAAGTGATGTACTACCCTACACCTATCTGCTTGTGAAAATGCGCAAAGCTCTCTGAGGGAAGTCCTTTTGTAAGTAGATCAACAGGATTTTCTGTGGTGTGAACTTTGACAAGCTGAAGTTGCTTATCCTCGAGCATTTCCCTGATGAAATGATACTTCACATCCACATGCTTTGTCTTTGAGTGATAAACTGGATTGCGAGCCAATTGTATAGCACTTTGACTATCACAATATAACACATGCATCTCTTCTTTGATTCCCAAATCTGTTACTAGTCGATTAAGCCAAATTGATTCTTTGCATGCCTCTGATGCTGCAACATATTCAGCCTCTGTAGTAGACTGAGTAACACAATCTTGTAATCTAGAACGCCATGATACTGCTCCACCAGCCAATGTAAAGACATACCCTGACGTAGACCTTCGGTTGTCTAAGTCACCTGCATAATCTGAGTCTGTAAAACCCTTTACACTTAGCTCCTGACTCCCATAGCATATACGCATACTCTTTGTAGCTTTCAGGTATCTCAATATTCCTTTCACTGCCTCCCAATGTTTCTTGCCTGGGTTTGACATGTATCGACTTACTACTCCCACTGCAAATGCAATGTCTGGGCGAGTAGCAATCATTGCATACATCAAACTACCCACTGCAGACGCATATGGAATCTTATCCATTTCAGCCTGTTCTTCCTCAGACACAGGACAATCTTGTTTACTAAGTTTCACATATGGTGGCAATGGAACACTCAGTGCCTTTCCCTTCTCCATATTGAAACGTTGCAAAACCTTGTCAATATACTCTGTTTGAGATAACCAAATCAAGTTCTTTGATCTGTCTCTCTCAATGCGCATACCAAGTATATGACTTGCCTCACCCATGTCTTTCATGTCAAACGATTTTGCCATCTTTGACTTCAAAGCTGAAATTTCTTCCAAGTGCTTGCCAGCAATCAACATGTCATCCACATACAAAATAAGGATCAGCCAACTACCATCCTTAGCTTTCTTTGTATATAGACAGTGATCGAACTCACTACGTTTGTAGCCTTGAGAAAGCATAAACTTGTGGTATTTATGGTACCATGCCCTCGGTAATTGTTTTAAGCCATAAAGACTCTTTAACAACTGGCATACCCAATCTTCCTTGCCTTTCTCAACAAACCCTTCTGGCTGCTGCATGTAAATTTCCACATCTAAATCACCATGCAAGAACGTTGTCTTGACATCCATTTGGTGCAACACCAAATCTAATATGGCAAACAATGCAAGAAAGCATCTCAATGTAGTCATCTTGGCCACCGGAGAGAAGACTTCATCAAAGTCAATGCCTTGTTCTTGCTTAAAGCCCTTGGCAACAAGCCTTGCTTTGTACTTTGGCTGACTATCATGAGCGGTGATCTTATACGTGTAAACCCATTTACAAGGTAGAGCCTTTTTGCCCTGTGGTAATTTAACTAGCTTCCATGTCTTGTTTTTATGCAGAGCTGTCATCTCTGACTGCATGGCCAATTGCCAATTCCCGGAGTCCTTCATTTGCACTGTTTCCTTGTAACATGAAAGCTCATTGCAATCAGTCAACATGACATAGTTCATAGATGGAACAAACCTATCAGGAGGTCGCGTGACACGTCCAGATCTACGCACAATAGGTGGCTCAGGCTCAGCCACAACCTGTGGTTCCACTCTATCCTGTCCTTGCTCCTCTTGAGCCCTGACATTTTGTTTTGCACGTGCAGGTCCATCTTCTTGGAAGACAACTCTTCTAATCTCCTCAACCCTCTCTGGTTTAGAATGATATTTGGATTCATTAAAGTGAACATCATTGCTGCGGACAACCTTTCTGGATTTGGGATCCCAAAGTCTGTACCCCATCTACTCTTTGGTTGAAGTTTGTTCCTAAATTCCTTTGGAACGTGAGTATATGCCTCACAGCCAAAGACTCTGAGATGCTTGTATGAGGGCATTTTGCCTAACCATACCATCTCTGGCACTGAATCCTTCTGCAAAACCTTGCTAGGAGATCTATTTACAAGATGAACAGATGTTGATACAGCTTCAGTCCAAAACCCATTGACAGCTGTGCATTAGACAACATACTTCTGACCTTCTCTTGTATGGTCCTATTCATCCTCTCAGCAACACCATTTTGAGGAGGATTGTAAGGAGCAGTAAGTTCACGTTTTATACCTTTTGACTCACAAAAGTCCTGAAAGGCCTTTGAAACATACTCTCCACCATTGTCAGTGCGTAATCATTTAAGCTTCTTTCCACTCTGATTCTCCACAGCTGTCACAAACGTTTTGAAAACACTAAACGCTTCATCCTTGTGCTTGATAAAGTAAACCCATACTTTCCTCGAGTAATCATCTGTAAATGTCATAAAGTAAGAAGTTTCCCCTAGAGATAGGTTAGGCATAGGTCCACACAAATCACTATGAACAAGTGCCAACTGTGTATCTCTTCTACTGCTTCTATGCTTATGTGGCTGTTGTGTTTGCTTACCATACAGACAATGTTCACAGAATTCAAAATCATTAAATGAAAAGCCAGGCAAATAACCAGAACGAGACAAGATTTCCATTCCCTTCTTGGACATATGTCCTAACCGGCTATGCCACAAAGAAACGTTCGGCTGCTCGGTTACATTGATTACATTTTTAGAGACATTTGATACATAAATCATGTAAAGTCCTCCAGACTTTACTCCATGTGCTACTGTCATAGAACCCTTGGATATCTTCCACATGTTCTGTCCAAAAGTGGTGACGTAGCCAGCATCATCAAGTAAACCTGTGCTCATCAAGCTCTTTGTAATTGCGGGAACATGGCTCACATTCTTCAGCGTGAAAGAAGAGCCATTCTGAAACTTCAATTGAACATCTCCAACACCTAAGATCTCACATGTCTGCCCATTGCCTAGCCGAACATGATCTTTAGTGGTCACATAAGAGGTAAACCACTCCTTGATTGGAGACACATGAAGTGATGCCCCTGAGTCTATAATCCAGTCACTCAGTGCATTTCCATCAGATGCTGTAAGAAGAGCTGAGTCCATTGTCTTCTTCAAGAAGTAGATGTCTCTTGACACTAGACTGTCATCCTCTGCAACAGTGTTTGTCACATTTATTTCTTGAATCTTCATTGAGGACTTGTTCTTCTCACCATGGTCTTCAGCTTTCTCTTTGCCTTTTTCTGCTTTCCATTCTCTGCAGTCTCTTTTCATGTGACCCTTCTTGCCACAATGGTAGCATTCTATGTCACTCTTGCCTTTAGCACTGCGGGACTTGCTACGAGACTGATTCCTCTTTCCACCTTTGTACTTTTCTTTGGTCCTTCCCCTGACAACTAAGGTTGTTCCTTTGCCATCATCCATTGTCTTTCTATTGGTTTCTTCAGTAAGCAAACTTCCTTCTACACCTGCTATGTTCAAACCATCTGGAGGTGCAGAATTACTCAAAGCTGTGTGAAAAGTGTCCCAAATTTCTGGCAATGTGATCAACAGGAACATAGCTCTAACAGGTTCATCAAACTTAACACCTTGAGCTGACAACTGACTATAGATTGTGTTGAATTCATTCAGATGATTGGACATAGGTGTCCCTTCTTTCATCTTCAAGTCAACAAGCTTCTTAAGCCAGTATACCTGTGAAGCTGCACTCTGCTTCTCATAAAGATCACTCGGCTTTAACCATGCTTGATAAGCCGACATCTCGTCTGCTACATTGAAGTAAACGCTTTCTGCCAAAGTCAGCATAATGGTAGAAAGTGCCAATTCATCCATTTCGCTCCATTCATCTTCGTCCATATCTTCTAGTTTTATCCCCTTGAGCTTTATAGGTTTTATCTGCTTCTTTTGTACCAACACGTGCCAAATCTGCTGCTTCCACAATGGGAAATTGGTTCCATCCAGCTTCTTGATATTGTAAAGAGCAGTGTCCTGTGATCCAGCCATAGCTACGCTTCACAGTAGTTTACTTTCCTGGGAAAAATTCGGCAGAGTTTTCCTTGTAAACTGACCTCTGAACCAATATCAACCTGTCAAATGAACCAAGAAAGCTTCAGATTCTGCATAAATTTCGGCAGTCTCCTTTGTAAAATGGCTCTGGTGTACTCAAAAACAGACCAAAAACAGCTCAAAAAACACTGTCTCTCTGACACTGTAAGCTGTGGGTAAACCTGTCCTACACATGTACTGTCTCTGACTGTCCTGTCACTGTCCTGTGAGCATAGACTGCGACAATGCCTCAACGGCAGTAAAGCAAAGATGCAATCCCAACTGTCTAACTCACAGTCAATACATCCTAGCTGCCTATCTAAGGTGCTTGAGGGATCACTCCAAGACCTATATCACCGAAAGGATCTCAACATTCGAGAATCCCCCCGCTCAATAAAACCTCACTCGACCCTCAACAAAGGCTGTAGTAAATCTGACAGTACATAGACTTCCCACAAAGTCATACATCCACAAATTTCCCACTGTATGCTGTAACCGTTGCGGCGGTTGTTTGCTGCGTGACTCACAGCCAGCAAACCCTCAACAGACATACATCATCTCTGACAATACATCCCATGTGGAAGTACCTGCAATGTCAGGATGAAATCTAGAATATCAAGCAACAAACACAAGCTACCTGTTGAACTAGTGGATGTCGCCTACAGTCTGTGTGTAGATGCGCCCGTGTCGTATGTGACACGCCTCCAAGAAGTGTGAGCCGTCCTTCGATGTGTAGACAGCCACAAATCAACACTCTGGGAGTGTTGATATCCTCAGCACCTGCAGTCGTAAGCCGAAAACCCCAAATTTGCAGAGTCGGATCTGCACCCGTCGAGACCACGTAGTCGAAAATGGCCTGCGCAGACCTTTGTCGAAGCCGAACAGTGGCCGAGATGACCTCAGAATGAAATTCTGAGAACACCAAGCCCTTCAGGCTCTCCCACAGGATTTGGGGCCGTGTCTTCGCCTGTCGAATTTCACTCCAATCTGAGCTGGTGACTCTAGCCTCCTGCAGTGCTGCCCCGAGCCTCGATCTGAGCTCAGATACCAGTTGAAGGAGTACGAGCGGAAGTGCGACGCGAGAGAGAGTGCGAGAAGAAGAGCACGACGATATGGTGAACTCGCTCTACTGTAATGTGTAGAGCATAGTGAGTTCTTATTAGGTTTTTACAAAAGAATATGTGTACATACCTGGCGGCCCGTCCACTTACCTGGGCAACCACATTGGGCTTTATACCCCAACATTGGACCCCTATTGAGATGTAACCATCTCTCCTCTTGGTCCCTTGCTAAGATAAATCTAGAAGCACTTATTGCACATTTCTCTTTGGGTAGACCATCTCCCTTTGGACCCCTATTGAGATGCAACCATTTCTCCTTTTGATCTCCTGTTGAGGTAGATCTAGAAGCACATATCTATATCCTAGCTCTTATTCCCCTTTTATCTTCCCATATTTAATGATCAGTTTAATATGAGAAAATCATTTGGTAAAGTTAGATATTATATTTTATGACATTACCTCTCTCTTGAAATCATAGTCGTCCTCGACTATGAGGTAGAGAAGATAAAGCCTAGTCATTAGTCCATGTTTCTTAGCGGATAGAAGATCCCTTCTTACCCTACGACATCATTCTAGAATAATGACTAATCCATTGGTTCTTGGGAGACTTAGATGCCGCAAGCATGTCTTCTCTTTAGTCCATATCATACTTCCAAAGTAGAGTGACAAGTTCTACTTGGTATTTGGGAGACGTCGTCAACACAAACATGATCATAAGCATGCATACTTCTTAAATTTTGTGCACAATAAAAGAAAGAGAATGAGTCTTATAAGACAAAAACATTGTTAATTTAAAATGCATTTTCATTTGCTTACTCTAGTGTAGCATTGTAAGCATTGACAAGGTTTATATCATCCTTAAGCTAGGTTCCTTGCATCCATCTAGCATCTTTAAAAGGATAATTCTTGAACTTAACAAGATATCATTGGATAACGTTACCGTTTCTTAGTACCTTGTCTTCGTGTCGCAGAATCGATTTGGACTGCAACACCTCTTCTTGATCTTCGATCTCTGGGAAAGTCCTCCATTATTGGTTCTTTTTGTGGCTCTCCTTTGTAAGGCTTGAGTAGGCTCACACGATTAGCATTGTGAATGAGCCAATGGTTGGGCAACTTTAACCAATAATCCATCTCATTGATTGGCTTAAGAATTTTTAACAGAAAGGACCATAGTATCTTTTTGTTAGTTTAGCATAATACTCTTTGTGGCTCGTAGGATTCTTGCCCACAGTATGCCTTAGATGAGCCTTGAGAAACTTTAGCAAGACCAAATCATTTTCCTTAAAGGATAAGGCTCTTCTGTGCTTATTAGCAACAGCCCTTTTTCCCTTTGCTTTGAAATGGATATAACCTCTTTAATCTTTGGAAAAGATTCTTGTGAGTCTTGGATATATTCATCAGCAGCGAAGATTTTCCCATGTACCTTAAGTAGTAAGGGACTTTTGGATCTTCCCTCTTTAACCTCAAAAGGTGCTTTCCACATAGAAGTATGTACAATGTCATTGTACGCATAGTCTATAAGAGGTAGGTACTTCTCTCATTGAGAACGTTGATCTACTTCCATACATAGACTTTTAGTAGATTCAAGAATCATTAGATTAGTTACTTCACTTTGGTCATCCGTTTGTGGAGATGATAGGCCGAAAGAGAAATTTAATCTACTTCCTAGATTCTCAAAGAGACCCTTCTAGAAATTACTGGTCATTCTAGGATCTTTGTCCGACACTATGGATGTTGGCAAGCCATAATACTTGATAATTTGAGATCTAGCTTATTTTTACCTTTGTAAGCTCCTTTCTCCTTGGCCTTGTTGTTGTTGGTGTTGCTGTTGTTGTTGTTGCCTTGGGAAGAGTTTTGAGCATTGCTCTTCCCTTTAGCTTCATTTCTATCCTTGTTTTCCATGGGCTTGAAATTTCTTCTCGCCCCTTGTTGGAAATTGATCCTTGAAGCAACCATAGTCTGGTGGATGACTTTAGTGATAGTGCTAGGCCATTGTGAGTTGACATACTTGGCCATTTCTTCATGTAATCTCACACAAAATTGTTGCTTTTGTTTGGCGAAGTCTATCCTTTGAAAGATTGTAGCTTTGAGATGTTAATCCCAAAACTTGTCTACATATTTGTGGATAGACTCGTTGAAGAGTAGCTTCAAACTTTGCCATTCGGTGAGCACTTTGTCCTTTGTATCGCTTGCAAGGAATTGCTTCATGATGGAAACTTGTAGAGTTTTCCATGTCTTTGGGGCCTCGTTGTTGCCATGAAGGCTAGCCCACCATTGACGAGCAGATTTCTTAAAAGTGCATACCTACATGGTGTAGCTTAGAGGACTCATTGAAGCCCTCATCTCCAAAGGCCGCATCAAATTGCTGGATGAAGGCCAACACTTCGTCGGTGGCACCAAAGGTACCATCATAGGCGAGAAAAGAGACTCTCTTTCCTCCCTCTTTGAATTTCTTGAGCTTTTGGGACCTTCGCCATGCAGGGTAAGTTTTGCGATGTCCTCTCCTTTTGTATTCTTTAGGAGAATAACTATTTCTTTTGTCGGAACAGGAGGAAGGTAAAGAAGAAGGAGAAGAGGGTGACCTATTTCTTGCCTTTTCCTTCCTTTGTTTCCTCTCTTCCCTTTTGGAATGACGAGGAGAAGGACTATGGGTTGACCGTTTCCTCTTGGGAGGAGTTGGCGACAGTCTACACTGTCGTCTTCGTGGAGCCACATCTTCAGAGGAACTTACGGATTTACTTCTTTCTCATTTTTTGGATTCCTCCTCTCTTATGGGAGAGAGTCTTCTTTTGGGAGTCTCATCAAGAGGCCTCCTAAACTCTCTCTCCTCTTGGAGAGGAAGGGAAATCCCATAAGCACGAAGTTGTTGAGTAACTTTGGCTTGCAAAGTAGAGTTGCCCATAGCTTCATGCAACCTAGTAACAAGATAATTAATAAACATGGGGGCATCATCATTAGCACCTTCATATGCAAAATCAAAGTTATCAATGTTCGTTCTACTCTCTTGGTTATTGTCAACCATGCTAATTATACTTATGTGTTTAGTTAGTGTATCCTTTGGCAATTCAAAACCTTAGTTGCTACTCCTCTTAGCCTTTGAAAATCGACACGTAAGTATCTACACCCACGGCTCAAATTGGTTAATTATAGAGTGGGGTGGGTCTAACATAGCAGAATTGCTGAGGGATAGCTCTTTTCGGACTTCTTATGGCTCAATAATGGTAAAGCCGTAGGCAAGTTTAAAAAGACCCCATTATTAAAACCAAAACTCCCGAGGTGTGCACCATATCTCACATAGTAGGCTCAACAAAATCGATAATAGATCCGAATCCCACTTACCCAATAATTAACAAAATCAACCATTAGTAGGCAACTTAAGGACCTCTCTTCTTAGGCAAGAAAAGAGAAACCAAATGCTCTGATACCAATGTAATGGGAATGGCCTATGAACTTTGAGAATTGTGGAATTAAGAGAATTAGAGTGAGCATTTTTGTGAGATTACTTTGAAAACGTAGTGGGTGAACTTAATTGATGGTAACAACATAAACATAGTACTTAATTAACTTGGCATGGACAATACTTTTGAGAGAGAGAGAGAGAGAGAGAGAGAGTATTAGAGAACATGACAATAGTTGAGGACCGGATTTACTTGGAGCCGGTCCCCCCTCCAAAAGCATTTGTATCATAGATTCTCCCATCAAGAGAGACTTGGTACAATTCAATCTTTGTGTTCCTTGTGACCTTGGTGATGCTATGAAGATGGAAAGCTTCATGCATCACGAGCATAACATAAAATTTGCAAAAAGCATTAACTATCCCAAGGCCTCAAACACCTTCGAAGGTGTTGAGAGATAGCGGGGAATGAGGGTAGGGAAGAGGAAGAAGAATCATCCATAGAAGAAAGAAATAGTTCCTCACTTATCATCACTCTTCTTGCTTAGCATAGCATAATAGCATAATAATGAAGATGAAGAAGATGGAAAGCTTAAGCATTGAATCGTGACTCTTGGTTGGATTTGCATTCCATAGCCAAGAGTGTTGGTGTAGGCTCTCCAATTCTCATCAAGCTTGGGGAAGGAGATGGAGCTCTTGCACTTTGCACTTCACATAATCAGAGAATGTGTGTGTGTGTGTGTGTGTGTGTGTGTGTGTGTGTGTGTGTGTGTGTGTGGGAGAAAGTATATCCCCCTCTCATGCTTGGTCCACACCTCTCTCTCTCTCTCTCTCTCTCTCTCTCTCTCTCTCTCTCTCTCTCTCTCTCTCTCTCTCTCTCTCAGTGCAGCCGTTTTTTGACCTAGTAGACAGCAGTCCACTCTTTTGATAATAACTTCTTCATCCGAACTCCGATTTGGGTGATCTATAGCCTCAATCGAAGAGCACGAAGTCCTCTACTCATTGATGTAAAGACAGAAATTTTCAGAGTTATGGAAGGCGTTTCTGTAGCAGCATTTCCGAAGTGAACAGGTTCAACAAAATTGATTCTCATCTCCTATTTTACATACAATGTCTTCCGGCACTCGCAAGGGTTCTTCTTCTTCAACAAGGTCCACAACCATTGTGGAAAATGATCCAAAATCTCCTAAGTGTGGAGATAGCAACACAACCACCCAACCAACGACATCAGAAACCATGATCATGGCATACTTGGTATCATTGCAAGAGACCGTAAACAAACAAGGCGAAGACTTACGAGCACTTGCAATGGAGAATGGCACACTAAGGATACTTGTAGTTGAGAATGAGAATCTCAAGAGGACACTTGAGATGCAAACAACACGTTTGATGCAACCTGAAGAGGAAGTCAAGGAATGTAAACGCTCTCTTGTGGACTTGAATGCTTTGAAGGAGCGGATGAGCAAAGTAGAGCATGACCATGTATTGAAAGAGGAGAAATTTGACACTATGAGCCGGGATGTATGCGACATGAAAAATGTATGCACAAACAAGTCTTGGGCTGATGTATGTGGTAGCAATGTGGTTTCTAATTCCTCACTCATGCAAGCTATGGTTCAAACAAAGAATGTTGAGAATGTGGATGTGGAGGAGTTCAAGGAACGGGAGCGACGTTCCAAGAACATTGTTATTCGTGGAATTCCCGAAGAGAAGTTAGAGACACCTCCTTCTCTTGGCATTGTTATTGAAGATTTCTTCAAAACCCACTTTATCATGTCCGGAGTTATGGTCTATGGAGCACATAGAGTGGGGAAGCAAGGAGCTCCTCGCTCGGGAGAACGGCCAATTGTATGCACCATGCCGGATGAGACCAAGCGAAAGATTATCCTTGATAATAGTTGGATCTATTTGAGGGATACAAAATGTTTTGTATGTGAAGATCGCACTATTAAGCAACAAAATATGCGTCGCAAGGCATATGAGAAAAAGAATAATAAAAACAAGGAGATCTCTCATGAAGAAAATGTGCCCAAGGAGGAGGCAAGTCTCTCAAGCAAATAGGGATGCGTGACCTATGAGACCGAGTTACAATTGAAAATATGCTTTTGGAATTGTAATGGATACCCATGGAATGCGGGGGTTGGCATTGATGAACTAACAAGCAAAGCCGATGTTGTACTTCTTGTTGAAACTTGGGAGCATGATACACAAAGGATTAACGGCTTGGAGGATTACAATGTACATTCATTGATGTGGTCAAAGAATCTCAAGCAACGAAGAGGACAAGGAGGGTTAGCATGTATGGTTAAGAAAGGATTGGAAGATTTTGTATCAATTGTGAAAGATGACAAGTACAAACGTTATGTATGGCTGAAAATTATGACACCAAAAAGAGCACCCATTTTTGTAGCCGGTTGCTACATTCCTCATCATGATTCTCCCTTTTATGCTTGCATAGATAGAGATCAACCATTTTCTGATTTGGAAGAGGACATTGCTTATTTCAAAGGTGAAGGTGATGTTATTGTATTTGGGGATATGAATGCTCGTACAAAAACATTGCAACATGATACTCAACAATTTGATATGCCATACATTTCAAGGGAGTTGGAGGAAGTTCACTTGTATGATCGTACTTCAATGGATGAGAAAGAGCCAGATCACTATGGAAAGTTACTTTTACACATGTGTAATAGCACGGGTATGCTCATTGCCAATGGTGTATCTTTGTGGAGTGGAACCAATGGATTTACATGTAGGAGACATAATGGGGATAGTGTGATTGACTATATGCTACTCTCTGAAGCCATCATGTATCGCATAAAGAGTTTTATGTTTGGTCAATGGACCCCGGAGTCCGACCATCGCACCTTATGTATTGACCTTTCATGTGGAGAAGTAACTGAGCATGATAATCTCAGCCAAAGGAAAGAGAAGTTATCACTATGTATGGATTTCAAACAGGCACCAATGTACATTGAAATGGTTGAGCAAAAATTATGGATGACAAAGCTTCAATGTGATGCACCATTGGAAACTAAATGGGAAGCTTTCAAGAAAGCTATTTGTTCTTGTGCGGAAGAATGCTTTGCCATAAAGCATCTCCATGGTATCAACAAAGATAGATCACGCAAAAGGTGGTTTGATAAAGAATGTCAAGATGCTCGAAAGTCCTTGATAAAGCTTGATGCAACTATGGACAAAGACAACTATCAAAGTCATTTGCATACATACAAGGCATTGGTTCAAAAGAAGAGAAGAAGATGGGAAGTAAAGCAACAAGAATTTCAAGTCCAAGAAAAGGCACATGCATGTGGAAGATTTTGGAGAAACTTGAGAGGCAAGCGGGTTGAGAATTTTGGTAACTTGAGTCTAGTGGATATGTACACACATTGTAGGCAATTATATGAGCAAGAAAATACTGAAAAAATGCCATTTTATGGTTCACTCCTATGTATGCCGTCTTTTTTTACTATTGAGGATGTATGCAGTGGGCTTGAAAAGTTGGCCACTCGCAAAGCGGGAGATCTTCAAGGTATCAAGCCGGAGATGATCAAATGGACGGGAGATTTTACCCATGAGTGGATGTGTGATATGTTCAACCTTGCACTTCAACATGGTATGCCTTATGATTGGAGTACTAATTGGGTTAAGCCTTTGCATAAAGGAGGGGATGTAAAGAATGTAAGCAACTACCGGACTATAATGATTGGGTCTCTTATGGCAAAGTTGTTTGGGTGCATAATGGAGATGAAATTGAGTGATTGGGCTGAAGAGAATGACAAGCGTGCAAAGGGACAAGCGGGTTTTCGTCGATGCCATAGCACCATTGATCATCTTGTCACTCTTCGTGTTCTCATGGAGGAAAGTCGGCTGAAAGGCAAGCGATTGTATTGTTGTTTTGTGGACTTTAAGAAAGCCTTTGATATGATTCCACGTAACAATTTGTAGAGAAGGATGGAAGAACTCCAAGTGCCAAGTGAGTTTATGCTTGCGGTTTCTCGAATCTATGAGAAGGTGATTTGTCAATTGCGCATGGGAAGAGAAATTTCAGAAATTTTTGTAAGCACTATTGGGGTTAAACAAGGATGTCCGTTGTCACCAACTCTCTTTGGTCTATGCATCGATCAATTGGAACAAATGGTACTTGACTTTATGCAAGAAGAAGGCATTGAAGAGGTCACTATTTGCAATGCGGTAATCATGCTTTTGTTGTATGCGGATGATGTAGTGCTTCTAGCACACACTTTAGAAGATGCACAAAAGCTTATGGTTGTCCTTGAGAACTTTTGCTTGCATAGTGGGCTGATTGTAAATGAATCCAAAACAAAGGTTATGCTTGTGAAAACCAACCATAAGGAGAAGCCATGCATTGTGTACAACAACGAGACACTTGAAATTGTTGAGAGCTTTAAGTACCTTGGCCTTGAGGTTCCATCCAATCACAAGTGGCATGAATGTGCTATGCGTCGTTTGGAAGCGGGAAAGAGAGCATATTATGCATTTGAGAACATGTGTAATGCGGGAAACATCAAGTGTTGGGTTCTCAAGAAGTATCTTTTTGATGCATTGGTGACACCGGTTCTTCTTTATGGAGTTGAAGTGTGGGGCAGGAGCATCTCAAAGTCTACTTGGAAAGAGTTTGAGAATGTCCAAAAGCGTTTTCTTACAAACTTTCTCCAAGTTAAGACACAAACACCATATATGCTCCTACTTCTTGAGTCGGGATCTCTTCCAATTGAGGTTATGGGCATGGAAAGGGTTGTGGAGTACATGATAAAGATGCGTCAAAACCCCCCACATCGACTTCCTACAATTGCATGGGAAGCAAGCAAAAAAGTTCAAAAGACGCATAAAAGCAAGATCTTGAGCACGGGATGGATGCAAGACAGAAAGAAGTGGTTTGGGAGATGGGATGCATTACACTTGCTACATGATGCTTCAATTGACTCTCAAGTGAATGAAGCTTTTCTACAACGCCAATGTATTACGGCTTGGGAGAAATCCGGTGGGTCACGCTTCATACATTACACCACCTATATTGCCCCCCAACTACAAAACCATGTTCTTCGCTGAGAGAGGAAACCGTACTCACACTTACATGCTTGAGCCTATTCCCTTGTCCGCGATACGCACTATCGCAACAATTCGGCTTAGCTCCCATTTCCTTCGATGCGAGATAGGGCGTTGGGGCAATGGAGAAGAGTAAATCGATTGTGCACATTATGCTCACTGCAAGTTCGAGAGTCTGAGTACCACACACTACTAGAGTGCTTAGCTTTTGATCACATCCGAACTTGCTTCTCTCACATTTTCAGCCATAACTTAGACCTACACACTTTCCTATCCCAGCCAAAGTGTGGGCTCTCCATTGCGACTCTCATCACTATAATTTTGGAGCATCGAGAGTCACTCATCAGCCATACACATACTACATCACATGTAACTTTGGTCCCATAGGTCATATTTGACCTCCGAGGACGATAATAAAATCTATCTATCTATCTCTCTCTCTCTCTCTCTCTCTCTCTCTCTCTCTCTCTCTCTCTCGTATTATTTAATCATTTCATTTGGACATGTGTCCTCTTTTTCCTCTTTGAGATAAAGAACTTAATTATTTATTTTTATGTATCTAAATTCTCATTGGACCACTTTAAAACCTATCCGATAAGATTCAAGCACATCATTAGGGCCACATGTGGAGGATCATTTGAACATGTGTCTTTTATGCTTATTAAGTCATTTGGTTTGAATTGAATACTTCTTAGTCAATCAGGCATGGAAACGTTTTATGCCTCTGGAGAGTTTATCTTTGAATTGAACACTTCAAAAACCTTAGTCATTTAAGCATAAAAATCACCTCAAGCTCTGGGCGAGGTTCCCACGAACACTTAGCAAGCCAACAAGCACCTCATGCTTGGGTAGGATTCCCACCTCAAGGTCATCCTTAGCTTGCTTAAGATCAAATGACTTTTTAACACTAACTTTTGGAGGTCTTTAATAAAGCTAACTCTAAGGTCTTTTAAGCTCCATTAGATGCACATTGCTCTTTGATAGACTACCTTCTTTTGGACCCCTATTGAGATGTAACCATCTCTCCTCTTGGTCCCTTGCTAAGTAAATCTAGAAGCACTCATTGCACATTTCTCTTTGGGTAGACCATCTCCTTTTGGATCCCTATTGAGATGCAACAATTTCTCCTTTTGGTCCCCTATAGAGATAGGTCTAGAAGCACATATCTATATCCTAGCTCTTGTTCCCCTTTTATCTTTCCATATTAAATGATCAGTTTAATATGAGAAAATCATTTTTAAAGTTAGATATTATATTTTATGACAATGTACTTTCCCGTGATATGCACTTCTTGTAAGCTTCCATACTCATGGTACATATGTGCATGTGGGCACATGCACTTTACATGCTTCTAGTACGTGGTTTAAGCACAATGTTTAAGGTTGTAGGCTAAAATAAAGAATCAGATAGAAAGGAGAGCATAATTGGGTCACAAATGGAAGTGCACATCCACATTTCAGGGTGAATCAAGCATGCAACCAAGCCAATGGCGAGGAAGGGTGAATGGCTACAAGCATAGTGCAGGGCTGAGATGGGGCTCTGATGCTTGAGATGGCTGTCGAATGAGATGAAACAAAGTTTGAATTTACTTTCAAAAGAAGAGGCGCAATAGAAAGGGAACCCGAGGGGGCACAAGTGTATGCTATGGTCTTTCGAATGCTCCTTGTTAGCACGTGCATGACCTAACCAATGAAAGTGCAGAAGAATGGAAGTAGAGTTTGCACCTTTTGCTTGAATAGGAGGCCTTTTGAAGCGGCCTTCCAAAAGTAAGTGTGTGTGTGTGTGTGTGTGTGTGTGTGTGTGTGTGTGTGTGTGTGTGTGTGTGTGTGTGTGTGTGTGTGTGTGTGTGTGTGTGTGTGTGTGTGTGTGGAGAGAGAGAGAGAGAGAGAGGGTTGATGAGAGCAACCACTCCTATTTGGTATCAAGCTTTGCACTTTGTTGCCGCAACCGTCTACACGCAGACAAGGTGTCTCGCCATCAAACGGTACAAGCTATAACCATATGCTCTGCTATTGCTTTCACATGCGACGGCTCCAACTACACCACCCCACTGATCTACTGCTACAACTAGTCCGCGCCAGCGCGGACTGGCAGGCTACCATGGCCGACACCAAGCGTTGGAAACAAGGGATTCTTTGTTTCCCCATTATCAATAGATAATCTTTTGCCTGCACATTATCAAGCGAAACCACCTTCAGACAACACAATATCATGTGAAAATGGTGAAAAAAAGACTCTTCTGGCATGCCAATAATGCCAAACAATGGTGGAGCTATTTCGCGATGCCACTTCCTCCCGACGTGCCATCAATGTCGAACGATAATCGGAACCTGACAAAAAACCTTCTTCATGCGGAACGATTTCGAGCGCCATTCAACAATGATGTGTTGCGTTTCTAACCGCCATTCAACAATGACAACACATCGCAAAGGGAGTTGCGCCGCATGGTTTCAATGCCACAAAACTGTTTTGACTGCTATTCGGCACTAACGGCACATCGAGAGGGTTTTTTTGCACCATGAAAGAGTTTTGACCGCCATTTGGCATTGATGGCACATCGACAGGGAAGTTTTTTTTTTCACCCTTTTCATGTGATATCATGTTGACAAATATTATTACTTAATAATGCGAAAAAAAATCACTAGTTTTCCTTCCGTCGTGGATTGGTTCCAACCACCGTCCGACACTGATGTCATTTCGAGAGACAGAGAGTCACCCTTTTGACTTCATTTTGTAGATGCACAAATATTTAATTAGAGAGTATGGTATTATGAATTTGACTATGAAGATATTATCTTTGTTTGAATTTAGATCGTCCATATTTCAACTCATTCAATTCATTTCTTAAAATTAATACTAGATTATGAAAACACAAAAAGAACCAATCATTATACTCAATAATAAACCACACAAAAGAAAACCTTAAAAAACCTCAACCAAATAAATTCCCATTGTTTCAGTGGCAACCAAAATATTGTGTAAATAACCATTACAATTTCAAATTTGTTTGGCTAGTAGTGACATTTCTAAAGAGACTCGCTCGTTTATTTTGTTGCTTGAAAATACTCGCTCGCCATTTCGTATAACCCTAGAGATGGAACTTGAAGTCGTATGGGAACAGTGTGGTGTTTTTCAAGGGCATGATCCAGATGGCCTTCTTGCGTGCTATAAAGCGGAGAGGAAGAGCCGAGGAGTTCCAGAAGATATATAATTGCAGCTTTTCAAGAAGTTGTAATCTCTGAGTTTAAAGATAAGGTTGGACAGCTGGCAGAAACATGTCCCACAGAGTGGGACTATTTTGCAGATGGATTTGTTCATGATGTTAGGATAAGAAATATGTACATTTATTACTCAAGTGCTCGTAACATTACAAGCTATGGTCATTTATGTTGGCCGACCAATGTGTATTCATTTTTTAGCATTGAAGAATCTATAAATAAATAGGTGCAAGAGGGAATGCTCACTTTTGCACAGGGGGAGATTGCACCCAGTACTCGTGTCTTTCTTCTCTCCTCTCCTCTCTTCTTTCTTGCGATGCTAGTGTAGCACTCCGCTTTAGGAGGTGCACTGGCACGTGCATGTGTGCTATGTCTTGCTCTGTATCTCTTTCAGTCTACGGCTGCTCTCGATTATGTGCTCGTACAATTTGTGCGATTTTTGAGGTATGCATATTTACGGTGTTTTATCATTTTTATCATGCTATTTGAGGTATTTTGCAGTGATGCCGCTCATCCGTTTGCACCAGTGGCATGAAGGGTCAGTGAGTTTTTGGCTACTCAACCCGTGGGTTGGTGGATGATGGGCGGTGTGTGGTTGGGAGTCAGCCTATCGAGAGAATCAACATCCGAGGTTGACTCACATATTGGGTGTGTGTATATGTGTGTGTGTGTGTGTGTGTGTGTGTGTGTGTGTGTGTGTGTGTGTGTGTGTGTGTGTGTGTGTGTGTGTGTGTGTGCACCGCCATTTGATGCGGTTAACAAATGGCTCCCCGCTCCTTTGCTGTCGCCATATATTGCAATTGGTAGTGTTGTTCAACAAAGCCCACCGTGGGCCCGTCGCTAATGGTGTTTGCTACGGCTGAGGACTACCAAGTCAACAGGTGGCAGTGTAGAGATCATGGGTGCTAGGCATTGAAGGTGGTGGCATCTGCGAGGATGCAGATTGCTGTCTGTTGTTGTTTTTTTTTTTGAGGTCTCCGCTTGGGGCTAGTTCCAACAACCACAACGGAAGAGTCGATCAGGCCCAAAATGAGGGAAGAAAATGCTTCAAGTTTTCTCTCTCCTTCTTGCAAGGTGTGGGGGTTCGGTCATATTAGATTCCTCTTAGGTTAATGATTTGTCTTTGAGTGTGAGACTTCTTGAGCATGTCTCCAAGGTCTCTTGGGATTGTCCCTATGACGCACAAATCTCTACTTTTCTTTGTCTCCTCGTTCTTGTTCAAAGCATGCAACCTTCTCCTCTTTTAGGTTCCACTACATTTAAATTTCTCTTATTCCATCACCTTACAGGCAATGGATTGTATGCATCACATGTGCTAAATCATGATGCTCTTACTAACTATAATCAGGATCCAAATTGAACTATCCTTCATAAAATCTAGTTAAGCCATTGATCAAGGTGGTCTTGCTTAACTAAACCACATAACGACCAAACTAAGAAAGAAAAAATAAATAGTCAATTTGCTAAACAAAATTGTGGCCAAAAAAATTACATAAATAAATAATCTTAGCTCTAGGATATGATCGTTATCATGATTCTCTGTGTGGAGGTGATGTCCATATCGCCAACAACGTTTTGCTAGCTCTGATACCACTGCTGCAAACGGATGTGCGGTGTCCCTGCAAAATACCTCAAATAGCATGATAAAATGACAAAACACCGCAAATATGCATACCTCACAAATCACACAAATTGTACAAGCACGTAATCGAGAGCAGGCGTAGACTGAAAGAGATAGAGAGCAAGACATAGCACATAGGCACGTGCCAGTGCACCTCCTAAAGCGGAGTGCGCAAAAGTGAGCATTTTCCTCTTGCACGTATTTATTTATAGATTCTTAAATGCTAAAAAATGAATACACATTGGCCGGACGGCATAAAGGACCATAGCTCGTAATGTTACAAGCACTTGAGTAATAATGTACATATTCCTTATACATAACACATGAAAGCTCAAGGTTTATCGAATTGACAATGAATTTTTTGCAAGGAGTAAAGCCAAGGCAAATACATCTTTGAAAGTAGCAGATTCGTCTTTAGAGGATCATATTTTGAGCGACCTAGCAAAGGTAAATGATTAATTTAACCAAGAAATTCCTCCAAGTGATGTGTAACGGACATACAGGACATGTTCCTCATTTTGAGCGTCTATGAGAGGGCAGAAGTGGCCGTCATGTTGATGGCGTCTCTCTCTCTCTCTCTCTCTCTCTCTCTCTCTCTCTCTCTCACACACACACACACACACACACACATGTATACATGCGGCTCATGCATGCCTAAGTCTTTTCTTTAATTTAGAGGGAAAGACTTAAATGGGATTAGATTATTTCATCAATACCAACAATCATTGTATGCTAACACACTTGAAATCTAGGTCTGCATATTTATGTATGTATAAATCGAAGATAAGGTGCAGCTAGAGCACACATAATAAAACTACTTATGGTCTCAAATTATAAGGCCAAAAATCAATAAATCTAGCTAGTTTCCATAAGGATTTAACATACACAACCTATACATTGTGCATCAATGGCTAGTCTATATCTATACTATATATAATAGAGCTTAAAATTTTCAAGAAAAGAGAGAGACTCCATGTGCCACACTATGCTTTATTTCAAGAAAACCTTAAGAAACATTTGATTTGAAATGCCAAAGTGAAGGGTAAGTACTAAGACTATAGAAAATGAAAAGGCTTATGAATTGTGGCAATGTAAAGTCAAAAAAGCTCAATGCTTTATCTATACTTATAATATTTATAGTCCTTATCTATATTTGTAATATTCATAGTCCTTGGAAAGGCCATGGAGTTTCACTCCAACCCTGAAATTGGAAGGACGACCACTGACTTCTTTTGTTTTTGGCCTGCAAAAGGCTATAAGGGAAGGTTGAGAAAATGTGCATCTCTTGAACCGTTGATATAGAGGTTGTCGATGGTGAAAAAGTGTCCTCTTCGATTAAAAGAAAGGTTTTGTAAAGATTTCTTTTTTTTGTCTTTATTTAGTTTGTAAATGGATCCCTTCATTTAAGGACCTAATGAATTTCTTTTCAACTTTTTTATTTAAAACATAGTTTTTTAGTTATAAATTATTCTTTCATTTGAAGCAATTTACAACTAAAAATTTATAAATGGTCCTTAAATGAAAGAATTTTTTCACAAGTAAGAATGAAAAATCTAGAAATTGTTTCTTTTTTCAATGACAAAAGTTTATAAATTTTTCTTAAATGAAAGAATTTCTTCACAATTAAGAAGAAAAAAAATCAACTTTTAATTTTAATATGCAAATGTCACCTTGTTACTTTAGTGTAAAATGTATCATTATAAGGAATAAGGTTTAGACATTCTATAAAAACTCATATATACATCACATATTAAACTTGATCAAGAGAATGTTGCAACAAAAAAAATAGCATCAATTAGTGCCATCTTCATGAAATATCATTATTATTAACTTAAATGTTTACACAAAATTACTTAAGCCCATCATTCCTCTAGAAATGTTTCTATAATGCAATGGTCAATGCCATTTGATCATACTTTTGATGTCATTTAAATGTGAAGATTTAGTTCAAAATTTCCTAAATATTTTAATATGTAAAAGAGTCTTCATTTAAGGGGAGTTCATTCATTTAAGGGCATCATAAAGGTCCATTTCACTGAATTGTTTTATTATTTCCTATGCGTATTAAACTCACCTTTTCTAATGAAAGCATTAAAATATTAGTTTGTCAACAATTCCTTTTGTTTTATTTTTAAATTTTTTAAGTGCCAATGTGCGGATTTCACCTTGTTGTTTAAGTGGGATCCTTTGTAACATAAGTCATTTATGAGTATACATGTATAATGGACAATACAAGTTCATATAAAATCACAACAAAAGTGACGTGATTGTAAGCACTAATTTAGACTTGCTCCGCATAACTCTCATTCCCCCTTAACTTCAAGGGAAGGCATGCATGACTCTCACCTTATTTAGAATGCTAAATTGAACCTTCACCTTGTTAATTGGTTGAATGGAACTTGGTCCTCTTTTTCAGCTTTCCGCCAAATAGGAGTCTCTTTCGACAATTGAAGTGATAAAGAGTGGCATTTTTAAAAAGTAGGCTCGAATGAAACCCTCGTCTGTTGAGTCAATACAACCAACACACACAAAAATTGCTCGTATGTTCTCAAGGTTATCAACACAACCAACACACAAAAACATTGCTCTTATGTCCACGTGTTACACCAGGCTAAAAATAAATTTGCCTAAGGAACACATTAAGCGGTTCTAGAAAGGTTGAAACCATTCATTTGACACGTGTAGTGATGGTTGCACAACGCAAACTTGGCTGATATTCTTGTCAAGATAAATCAAAATTCAAATCCTTCATGTTCTGCAGGAATTTGCATGCTTCAAATGCCCGGTTCCAGAAAAACAGATACATGAATATTTCAACTTCCATCAACCAACATCAACTTGGATGCTTCCAAGTGACACTTAAAAGTCTTCGCATAAGTTGATCAAAAACGCCTGCATGCAAGTAGTTGCATACATATTGCCCATTAAGAGAAATGGTCTAGCTACATTGCAGGCCAAGTAAGGGGTAGCCAAGGAAGCTGTAGATACTTTTCAATGGATGCAAAAGTGCTCAACGCATGCTCTCGCTTGGGCCTAATGGTTGTTGACATTATTGTAATTGCAGTCAATACACTTGCATGTTTGCTCTTGGTAATTTCTCACTAAGCATGTTCACTACCTGGATACAGCTTTTTGTCCATCCCTCCGCAACACCTCCTTTGCACAATGCGCAAAACCGAGTAAATGCAATTACATGCACGATGTAGAATGGTAGACCAAACTTTCAGAAAAGGCCATGTACAAGAGCCCTGTAGACTCACAAAATATCCAATACAAATGTATTTGCAAAAAATAGACTAAGGCACAGATCATAACTTGTTTACCAAAAAAGGATATTTGGCCCAAAGCTATGCCTGATGACTTATATTGAATTGAATATGCCCACACCAAAGCAAATATTTCTCTGCCAAGAATACTACTCTCCATGTCTTATCCTCTCTAGAAAAATAAAACACTTGCAACAAAACATATTCAAACAAATTGAGCATCACATTCTCTTGCATATGCCTGTCAATCAAGGCTACCCCAAGACCTTCAACAGAATTTCACACCATTGTTTATTGACAGAACAAGGCAGACTTACTGGCAGATGGCACAAAAAAGTTGTTTCCCTGTCCCCAACATTATTAGACCAAACAAAACAATCCGAACTGTTGTACAACCACAAACTCTTTATTTGTAAATTTTGCAATATGAACAAATACAATAATCAAACAAAAAATACCGAAGATTGAGTACAACTTAGCTGTGCTCAATGTAGCCTCAGGCCAAGAAAAGTACCCCCTGCCTTGGGATACAGTTCCCAAGCATACCGGGCTCAATCTAAGTACCAATTTATCAATTTACTAAAGTAGAGCAGAGAATTATTACATGCACTGGCCATTCGATGTCTTGTTTCTGAGAGCAACAGCAGCCTTCGAGGTATTCTGCCGCCCTATTTGTTCGCAAATGTACTCTCCTGCAGCAATCACTTTCTGTATGTCCACATTTGTCTGCACACCTAGACCCCCTAACATGTACAAAACATCCTCTGTCGCCACATTACCAGTGGCACCTTTTGCATAGGGGCAACCACCTAGGCCGGCAACAGATGAGTCCACAGCCTTGATGCCCATCTGACAACCATTCGCTTGTAGTTAGTTATGAGACAAAAGTACCCATGTCTTCAAGAATTGTGGCTTAAAAATAATCTCAAATGTGTATTATCATCTGTGATACCTGTATGCCCAGTACCCCATGCATCCTATCTCACTAGCATGATAAAAAGTGTGCAAGTATGATTGGCTAAAAGGTGTGCAGGCTAGAGAGTTAAAAATCACCTACATTGTTGGAGAGAATTCTGGGGCCTTGATACAAGATAACAATAGATAGACCCGGAGAACATGAAAAAGGCAGTACTGCCTAGACCATCTCCTCCAGCTTACAGGGAAGAATCTTGAGTGCAGTATATGGATGCATATAGGTAACATGCTAGGCAGAGGACTATAGGTGTTTCATCCTTCAGGATACAGATCAAAATAGGGAGAGCAGAAGGGGAACTGCAAGTGGACAGGACTGGGAGATCGTGCCCGTTGGAGGCAAATAGAGCACTGAGGAGCACTTCATAAGTTGAAGTCCAATTTACTGTGAGATCAAGGGCAGATATCTTTGCCCCTTCAGAGAGATTTTCAGTCCAATTCAGAGGGTACTCTTATCGAACACAAAGGCTAGCCATTAGAATGCTGGCAGGGGCTATGATAGGGCCGCATCAAAGGACCATGTCCTTATCCACTCGGGATAGTTGTGAGTGGGGGACGTTCCAATCATGGTAAAATAATGTGTGCGATCCATATTCAACCTGCGAACCACCTGTCGACCACTTCATACAAAGTATTCCTGCTGCAGGCCCAGCCCTAGAAGCCACGCAAACATGCTACACCTACTTCAGAGCCAAACAATGTCTACATAGCCTAAGGGATCTGTACCTGCACTTTTATGGCCCTGTTTGCAGGGTCTGCAAGTTCGGAAAGTCCACTGCCACTGGCTTAAATTTTGTTAGTCCGGAAGCCTCTTTGCCTAAATGGATTAGTACAAGATGTTTGCAGGGTCATATTACACTTGGAAGGGCATGGGCATCCAACAACACTAGCATGTAAATTAGAACCACTGATATTTCACTTTGTAGTTCGGGGGTCTCTAGTTTCTCTTTGCATGCATTTCTTTCAGTGGCACCTGATTCATGTCACCCTTCTCTGCCTCTTTTTAATTTGATAGTTTGCATTTCCGCACTTACCTCACTATGCATAAGAGCCCTAGCAACTTCCATTGCAGCCCCTACTTGGGCTTGCATCTCTCCTGATGGGGTGGAAGGGAGGAGGAGACATACCAATGGGGTCCCAACCAACCCTCTCAAGGGCCCCCACACAATTAGCGACGTGGTATTCGTTTCAGAGTGCGTAAATGGAATGGGCACACATGCAATATCTCAATGCAAGACATGATGTAGCTATGCGATAACTCTTCAATATGAAGCACATCCGGGGGCTGATTTAATGTACCAATGAGATCCAACTCGAGGTGGGTTGCAAATGGCTACCGCAAGGCAGACGGGCTGCTGATTTGCACACCCAATGTGAGGATTCAAGGACTGATCTTGTCTAACAAAAAAAGAAAAATCTGCCAAAGCTAAAGATTATGAACTGCCTACTGAAATCTTCCTCCTCTGGTGCTCAGTAATAGCTCTAATTTGCCTATGACAGGGCCAATGTCTAGGTCTCCTCCTGGCCAGCATTTTGCCTGGCCGAATGCGACCGCTCTATCGAGCATGACACCTCTAGAAGACAAACCCTCTAAATGTTGTGTCCTTGCTATAGTCGGAAGTTTGTGTTGTGCCACCATCCATACTTGTATGATGGCACGTAGCCATGACGAACTTGATGATCATGCTAAGCCTGAGCTCTCCTCTCCAGTATGATAGCTGTGAAGCTCCAAGAGAAAGAACTCTGGTTCTGAAATGGTATAACCTACCATAGTGGCCCAAAATCTTCTGGAAATAGGCAATGTATCTTCCTTGAATGTCACAATACTCTATACATCAGCAAATGCAATGCTCCCTCATCTTTGACTCCCTCCTTCATCATTGACATGTATGGTCCTCTGCCTCTGTACCCTCCCATATACCTGTCCGTAGCCTCAACTGATGTGATGAGGTACGGATTTGGCCAATAGCTGCGTGTGGTCCATGTGACAATTGCGTATCCATGTAGCTGGATGATAAAGCCATCTGTGGCGAGCAAAAGAAGGTGAATCTGGTAATGTGTCATCCTACTGCCATGAGGAATGGGACTCTAACCCAATTCCTCTTTGTATCCTGTCTGAGGAAGGGAGAGAGAGAGAGAGAGATGAAATGAAATGTTATATTAACGTCTTCAAAAGGCCAAAATGACCTATGAGACCAATCTGTTACAAAACAGTGAATCCGATACCATGTCTGGGTACAAAAGAACTAGAACAAAAATACTACTACTACACAATCGTGGTCGTCTGAATCTCCGTAACTCCGGTGCTCGGTCGATAAGAGTGCCAGCAGTGGTCGATTGAGTGTGGACCGAGCTCTGCGGCGGTGGCTGCTCCGCTGGCTGTCCCATATCTAGTCTAAGACTGTCTCTCTCTAGCTCTCCCCAATAAAGTGTCTATGTCTATGTAACTCAAGTAGATATAGTCCAAGACATCTCTAGTCCTCATAACTCATGACCCTAGATAAAGGACCGAAACCCTCTCTGAATAGGCAGAGGAAACGGCCCCGTACCTCATAGTACACTGTGCAATGACATATGGAATGTAACTTTGTCTCTGGCTCTATCTGTCATAAGCAGCATATCCAGTTGTTTGTTGGCATCCCTCTGAATCTACCAGCCTCAATCTCGAGCTGATGTGAGGATGTGCGTATCGGACCAATGGCACAATGCAAACCATGAGACATATGTGTGTCCATGTAGCTAGGTCGAATCACAAACCCATCTCCTGTGAGGTGGAGAAGATGCTCTCTATAGAAAGCCATCTTTGTGCCCAACTCCTAAGGCAAATCTATCCATGTACTCATGGTGTCCAACTAGATAAGGTACTCTAGTAATCTCCACCCGTGTAAGAGACAACGAGGGTGCCTAAAGAGAGTACTGGAAAAGAGGCAGCCTGACCATGGTGAAGCCATGCGCATTACGTCTGAACCCAGGATTCATCTGTGCATACAAGCATGAAGTAGAGCTAACTGTCTTGAAGACTCAAGGGCCAATCTAGCTTATCTATCTCTCATAGGTTGTGCACAAGGGAGACTTATCTGGTAAGCGCCTCAATCTCCATAGGGGGGGCAGCTAGATCTGCTCGAATGATACCGTGAGGTACGGAGGCCTTGGCTCTAATCAGTCAAGAGATCATAGATACCAAGGGCCTCTTTATACGTCTCCAACCATCCTAGCTTGCACCCGATATAGCATAGCTGAGGCTACTAGAGTATCAAAGAGCCATAACTTTGTCCGAGGTTCTTGGAACTGAACCTGCAAACACATCCTCTCCAAGCCTCCCAAGGCCACATAAGCTCTCGTCAGTCTAGTCTCTGCTGCTCTGACCAAAGAAAACCTCGGTCCAATGAAGACTACCCCAAGGTAAGTGTATGCATCTGTATACTCCACAATATCCTAACCATATGTGAAAGTAGGTGTTGATCTCCTGATCCACTGTGGTGTGGTGTTAAACACCAAACCTTGGTTTTACCAAGGTTTACAAACAATCCACTATACTCTGCAAAACTGTGTAATGCATCCAAATGTCGCTGCATACCCTCTGGTGAGTCAGAGATCAACACAATATCATCAGCATATAACAACAATGAGATCCACGTCCTTGCCAGCTGAGCACCACTATCGCCCTCTCTGTCAATGTAATCAAACACCTCATCAACATACATACCAAATAGAGTAGGAGACAATGGGCAACCATGTTTCACCCCAATAGTGGGGTGAACTAGGTCAGATATCCCCTCCGAGGTCCATACATGTCCACAAAGAGAGAGAGAGAGAGAGAGAGAGAGAGAGAGAGAGAGAGAGAGAGAGAGAAAATGAAATTGAAAAATATATTAACGTCTTCAAAAGGCCAAAGTGACCTTAGCCCTATGAGACCAAAGAGTTACAAAATGGTGAATCTGATACAATATCTCAGTACCAAAAAAGACTAAGGAGTACTAAGAGGTACTAAAACTGTTGTATCCTTTACTGTTGGAAGTGAGCTAACCAGCTAACTGGAACTGTGAAGGGTGTGAGTAAGAGTTGATATAAAGAGTAAGGACTGATACAATGAGTGATACAATCTCAATGGAGGTGGATAATGGGTGGGGTGTGATCATCAAAGTCACAAGATATCCCTCATCGATCCCTTGCAGATCTTATCAATATCCTGCATGGTCAATACTCTTCCTGGGCCTCTCACATAGAGAGAGAGAGAGAGAGAGAGAGAGAGAGAGAGAGATAGATAGATAGATTTTATTATCGTCCTCGGAGGTCAAATATGACCTATGGGACCAAAGTTACATGTGATGTAGTATGTGTATGGCTGATGAGTGACTCTCGATGCTCCAAAATTGTAGTGATGAGAGTCGCAATGGAGAGTCCACACTTTGGCTGGGAGAGGAAAGTGTGTAGGTCTAAGTTATGGCTGAAAATGTGAGAGAAGCAAGTTCGGATGTGATCAAAAGCTAAGCACTCTAGTAGTGTGTGGTACTCAGACTCTCGAACTTGCAGTCAGCATAATGTGCACAATCGATTTGACTCTTCTCCATTGCCCCAACGCCCTATCTCGCATCGAAGGAAATGGGAGCTAAGCCGAATTGCTGTGATAGTGCGTATCGCGGACAAGGGAATAGGCTCAAGCATGTAAGTGTGAGTACGGTTTCCTCTCTCAGCGAAGAACATGGTTTTGTAGTTGGGGGCAATATAGGTGGTGTAATGTATGAAGCGTAACCCACCGGATTTCTCCCAAGCCGTAATACATTGGCGTTGTAGAAAAGCTTCATTCACTTGAGAGTCAATTGAAGCATCATGTAGCAAGTGTAATGCATCCCATCTCCCAAACCACTTCTTTCTGTCTTGCATCCATCCCGTGCTCAAGATCTTGCTTTTATGCGTCTTTTGAACTTTTTTGCTTGCTTCCCATGCAATTGTAGGAAGTCGATGTGGGGGGTTTTGACGCATCTTTATCATGTACTCCACAACCCTTTCCATGCCCATAACCTCAATTGGAAGAGATCCCGACTCAAGAAGTAGGAGCATATATGGTGTTTGTGTCTTAACTTGGAGAAAGTTTGTAAGAAAACGCTTTTGGACATTCTCAAACTCTTTCCAAGTAGACTTTGAGATGCTCCTGCCCCACACTTCAACTCCATAAAGAAGAACCGGTGTCACTAATGCATCAAAAAGATACTTCTTGAGAACCCAACACTTGATGTTTCCCGCATTACACATGTTCTCAAATGCATAATATGCTCTCTTTCCCGCTTCCAAACGACGCATAGCACATTCATGCCACTTGTGATTGGATGGAACCTCAAGGCCAAGGTACTTAAAGCTCTCAACAACTTCAAGTGTCTCGTTGTTGTACACAATGCATGGCTTCTCCTTATGGTTGGTTTTCACAAGCATAACCTTTGTTTTGGATTTATTTACAATCAGCCCACTATGCAAGCAAAAGTTCTCAAGGACAACCATAAGCTTTTGTGCATCTTCTAAAGTGTGTGCTAGAAGCACTACATCATCCGCATACAACAAAAGCATGATTACCGAATTGCAAATAGTGACCTCTTCAATGCCTTCTTCTTGCATAAAGTCAAGTACCATTTGTTCCAATTGATCGATGCATAGACCAAAGAGAGTTGGTGACAACGGAGATCCTTGTTTAACCCCATTAGTGCTTACAAAAATTTCTGAAATTTCTCTTCCCATGCGCAATTGACAAATCACCTTCTCATAGATTCGAGAAACCGCAAGCATAAACTCACTTGGCACTTGGAGTTCTTCCATCCTTCTCCACAAATTGTTACGTGGAATCATATCAAAGGCTTTCTTAAAGTCCACAAAACAACCATACAATCGCTTGCCTTTCAGCCGACTTTCCTCCATGAGAACACGAAGAGTGACAAGATGATCAATGGTGCTATGGCATCGACGAAAACCCGCTTGTCCCTTTGCACGCTTGTCATTCTCTTCAGCCCAATCACTCAATTTCATCTCCATTATGCACCCAAACAACTTTGCCATAAGAGACCCAATCATTATAGTCCGGTAGTTGCTTACATTCTTTACATCCCCTCCTTTATGCAAAGGCTTAACCCAATTAGTACTCCAATCATAAGACATACCATGTTGAAGTGCAAGGTTGAACATATCACGCATCCACTCATGAGTAAAATCTCCCGTCCATTTGATCATCTCTGGCTTGATACCTTGAAGATCTCCCGCTTTGCGAGTGGCCAACTTTTCAAGCCCACCACATACATCCTCAATAGTAAAAAAAGACGGCATACATGGGAGTGAACCATAAAATGGCATTTTTTCAGTATTTGCTTGCTCATATAATTGCCTACAATGTGTGTACATATCCACTAGACTCAAGTTACCAAAATTCTCAACCCGCTTGCCTCTCAAGTTTCTCCAAAATCTTCCACATGCATGTGCCTTTTCTTGGACTTGAAATTCTTGTTGCTTTACTTCCCATCTTCTTCTCTTCTTTTGAATCAATGCCTTGTATGTATGCAAATGACTTTGATAGTTGTCTTTGTCCATAGTTGCATCAGGCTTTATTAAGGACTTTCGAGCATCTTGACATTCTTTATCAAACCACCTTTTGAGTGATCTATCTTTGTTGATACCATGGAGATGCTTTATGGCAAAGCATTCTTCCGCACAAGAACAAATAGCTTTCTTGAAAGCTTCCCATTTAGTTTCCAATGGTGCATCACATTGAAGCTTTGTCATCCATAATTTTTGCTCAACCATTTCAATGTACATTGGTGCCCGTTTGAAATCCATACATAGTGATAACTTTTCTTTCCTTTGACTGAAATTATCATGCTTAGTTGCTTCTCCACATGAAAGGTCAATACATAAGGTGCGATGGTCGGATTCCGGGGTCCATTGACCAAACATAAAACTCTTTATGCGATACATGATGGCTTCAAAGAGTAGCATATAGTCAATCACACTATCCCCATTATGTCTCCTACATGTAAATCCATTGGTTCCACTCCACAAAGATACACCATTGGCAATGAGCATACCCGTGGCAATAAGCATACCCGTGCTATTACACATGTGTAAAAGTAACTTTCCATAGTGATTCGGCTCTTTCTCATCCATTGAAGTACGATCATACAAGTGAACTTCCTCCAACTCCCTTGAAATGTATGGCATATCAAATTGTTGAGTATGATGTTGCAATGTTTTTGTGCGAGCATTGATATCCCCAAATACAATAACATCACCTTCACCTTTAAAATAAGCAATGTCCTCTTCCAAATCAGAAAATGATTGATCTCTATCCATGCAAGCATAAAAGGGAGAATCATGATGAGGAATGTAGCAACCGGCTACAAAAATGGGTGCTCTTTTTGGTGTCATAATTTTCAGCCATACACAACGTTTGTACTTGTCATCTTTCACAATTGATACAAAATCTTCCAATCCTTTCTTAACCATACATGCTAACCCTCCTTGTCCTCTTCGTTGCTTGAGATTCTTTGACCACATCAATGAATGTACATTGTAATCCTCCAAGCCGTTAATCCTTTGTGTATCATGCTCCCAAGTTTCAACAAGAAGTACAACATCGGCTTTGCCTGTTAGTTCATCAATGCCAATCCCCGCATTCCATGGGTATCCATTACAATTCCAAAAGCATATTTTCAATTGTAACTCGGTCTCATAGGTCACGCATCCCTATTTGCTTGAGAGACTTTCCTCCTCCTTGGGCACATTTTCTTCATGAGAGATCTCCTTGTTTTTATTATTCTTTTCCTCATATGCCTTGCGACGCATATTTTGTTGCTTAATAGTGCGATCTTCACATACAAAACATTTTGTATCTCTCAAATAGATCCAACTATTATCAAGGATAATCTTTCGCTTGGTCTCATCCGGCATGGTGCATACAATTGGCCGTTCTCCCGAGCGAGGAGCTCCTTGCTTCCCCACTCTATGTGCTCCATAGACCATAACTCCGGACATGCCAAAGTGGGTTTTCAAGAAATCTTCAATAACAATGGCAAGAGAAAGAGGTGTCTCTAACTTCTCTTCGGGAATTCCATGAATAACAATGTTCTTGGAACGTCGCTCCCGTTCCTTGAACTCCTCCACATCCACATTCTCAACATTCTTTGTTTGAACCATAGCTTGCATGAGAGAGGAATTAGAAACCACATTGCTACCACATACATCAGCCCAAGACTTGTTTGTGCATACATTTTTCATGTCGCATACATCCCGGCTCATAGTGTCAAATTTCTCCTCTTTCAATACATGGTCATGCTCTACTTTGCTCATCCGCTCCTTCAAAGCATTCAAGTCCACAAGAGAGCGTTTACATTCCTTGACTTCCTCTTCAAGTTACATCAAACGTGTTGTTTGCATCTGAAGTGTCCTCTTGAGATTCTCATTCTCAACCACAAGTACCCTTAGTGTGCCATTCTCCATTGCAAGTGCTCGTAAGTCTTCGCCTTGTTTGTTTACGGTCTCTTGCAATGATACCAAGTACGCCATGATCATGGTTTCCCATGTCGTTGGTTGGGTGGTTGTGTTGCTATCTCCACACTTGGGAGATTTTGGATCATTTTCCACAATGGTTGTGGACCTTATTGAAGAAGAACCCTTGCGAGTGCTGGAAGACATTGTATGTAAAATAGGAGATGAGAATCAATTTTGTTGAACCTGTTCACTTCAGAAATGCTGCTACAGAAACGCCTTCCATAACTCTGAAAATTTCTGTCTTTACATCAATGCGTAGAGGACTTCGTGCTCTTCGATTGAGGCGATAGATCACCCAAATTGGAGTTCGGATGAAGAAGTTATGATCAAAAAAGTGGACTGTTGTCTACTAGGTCAAAAAACGGCTGCGTTTTTTGAGAGAGAGAGAGAGAGAGAGAGAGAGAGAGAGAGAGAGAGAGAGAAATGAAATGAAATGAAATGAAATGTTATATTAACGTCTTCAAAAGGCCAAAGTGACCTATGAGACCAAAAAATTACAATGTGGTGGATCCGATACAAAGTCAAAGTCAGAGTAACAAGATGACAATAATGACAAAAATGAAATAACAAATGTCACAATAAGAGAGAGAGAGAGAGAGAGAGAGAGAGAGAGAGAGAGATTAATAACATCAAATCCATGTATTAAGACTTTTGTGCATCATGAAAGAACAAACAATGAGAGATAAAGCTACCTAACTTTGTGGCTCAATGCTAGATTACATGCCAGGGTAAGTACAATAGGCTCAATCACAGTGACATTGTCTTTGACAAGTATAGAAGGGAAATCTTTGGAGAAACATTATTGTTAGCATTGTCATTCTCAGCCAGACCTTGGATGTCAATGCATATGAAAGACGGCTGCCGGTCCTATCACTATGTACCCCTGTACCCGAGAGAGAGAGAGAGAGAGAGAGAGAGAGAGAGAGAGAGAGAGAGAGAGAGAGAGAGAGAGAGAGAGAGAGAGAGATATGAAATGAAATGAAATGTAATATTAACGTCTTCAAAAGGCCAAAATGACCTATGAGACCAAAAGGTTACATCTGGTGAATCTAATACCAGGTGTGGGTACAAAAAGTACAAATAACTGAAAAGAAAATAGTGCGTAGGGGTGGGGTGAAAGCTGATACAAGGGGAATACAAAGGGTGAGCTGATACAATGGAGCTCTCTAAGAGTCGAGGCATTATATACATATACATCAGTATCCAAAAGGCTATAGAGATTCAATGTACTCCAAGGTAGACACTCTATCGGGACGGCTCCTATATGAGGATGACACTCTATCTCTAGCTGATATGAGGATGTGTGTATCTAACCAATAGCACATCGTATCCCGTGGGATAGATGAGTGTCCTTGTATCCTGGTCTGATCACAAAAACCATCCTCCGTGAGTTGAAGAAGATGCTCTCTATAGAAAGTCATCTTCGTACCTAGCTCATGTGTAGGTTGTATCCATGTCCTCTTCGTATCCAGCTGAATCAAGTCCTGTCTGATGAGCCTAGTAATCTCTGCCCTAGTGAGGGAGATGGAGGGTGCATCCAGAGAGTATTGAAATGGGGGTAGCCAATCCATACTAACGCCATGTAATTGAAACCAAGATGCCATCTTTGCATACCAACATGATCTATCTCCCTGCAATGCCAGTTGTCTCGAAGACTCTAGTGCTAATCGAGCATATCTGTCTCTGGGGAGAGCCCGAGTGCTATGCATATATGAAACTGATCTAGTAAGTGCCTCCACTACCAATGGAGGAGCAACAAGCTTCGCCCTAACAATGTCATGTGGTATTGAGGCCTTGGCCCTAATCATCCGAGAAACATAGACACCAAGGGCTTCTCCATCCATCAGTACTGTAAGCTCTGCTATGGTAATCAATTGAGGGGCCCCATATCTCCACTCCGTATAGCATGGCCGAAGTGACCAAAGTGTCAAAGAGCCAAAGCTTTGTCCGAGGTTCTTGGAACTGGACCTGCGAACATATCCTCTCAATTCTCCCCAATGCTGCATAGGCTCTGGTCAATCGCGTATCTGTTGCACGTCTCAGGGAAAATATGAACCACTAAAAACCACACCAAGATAAGTGTATGTATCTGCATACTCCACAGTCTCTCGACCATATGTAAAAGTGGGGGCGGATCTCCTTACCCACTGCGCCGTGGTGTTAAACACCATTACCTTGGTCTTACCAAGGTTCACAGACAATCCACTGTCCCGAGCAAATCCATGCAATGCGTTCAAATGACGCTGCATCCCCTCTGGAGAATCGAAGATCAACACAATATTATCAGCATATAACAGCAACGGAATCCATGTCCCTGCAAGTTGGGCACCTCTATCACCCTCTGTATGTACATAATCTGAAAACTCATCTACATATATCCCAAAGAGAGTCGGAGATAGGGGACAACCCTGCTTCACCCCAATGGTGGAGTGAACCATATCGGACATGCCCTGAGTAGTGCGTACATGTCCTACCATTGTCCTGTATAAAGCTAAGATCCCCCATATCAACTCTGTGGGCACCCCCATGTCTTGCAATCTGCGTATGAGTCTGGCTCGTGGCACTGTATCAAAGGCTTTGCGGAAATCAACAAAGCTACAATATATCCTCCTGCCATGGTGTCTACCCTCCTCAATAATGGCTTTGAGTGTCAAAATCTGGTCAAGAGTAGAGAAACCTCTCCTAAACCCCACCTGTCCTGTTGCCCGTATGCCCTCTCTCTCTGACCATCCACTCAGCTCATGCTCAAGAATTGATGCATATAGCCTAGCCAGAGTGTGACCAACCATGATGGTTCGGTAATTCCCGGGAAGCATAGGATCTTCCGACTTGAAGATAGGCACAATAGTGGACATACTCCAAGTCTTAGGGAAACCCTCATACATGGCTCTATTAAACATCATAGCAAGAGGCTCTGCAAGCATATCTCTAGCATGGATAAAGTGCTCTGCTACCAGACCATCATGATCCTGTGCTATTCCTATCTTCATCTTGTCAATGGCTTTCCTTACCCTCTCAGCAGTAAAGAAAGTACATGTTTCTGGGCATGCCTCTGGAGGGTCAGGCAAAGGTGGCTGCCATGATGCTGTGTAGAGAGATGTAGCATATTCCCCCCATGTCTCTGTGGAAGTGATGGCTGGCGGTGGAGAGTGTTCATTAAAAAGCCTCCATGCTTCACTAGAGTCCTGACTCATAAACAGCTGATACAGATCACGCTCTAATTGAGATTGGTAAGCCCTCTTCTTTCATCGCACTAGGCGACGGAAGATAATCCGTGACTGTCTATGTGTAGTGGTACCCATGAGCACCTCTCTCTAATCCTCATCTCTCTACACTCCTCATCATACCCACTGTTCTAAGGCATGCTCCCAGATCGTCTGCATGTAGGCTGGTTGTGGGGATATGCCTTTGAGACTGCATCATGTAGCGTCTCTGTCAGAATCTGGGTGAGCTCATCTAGTGGTCGTCCTAGCTCCTGAGTGCATAGCTGTCTATATATCTCATCAGTGTACACGTGATCCGTCTCCCTCGTGAAGGTATATCGAGTATGTGTGGAGGCCTCTCCCAATGGAGTTGTGCTGAACTGGAACGATAGAGTGAAAGACAAGATAGCATGATCGACTGCTATCCCAACCGGCCTAGTTCCCACCACGAAATCCTGAAAGGAAGGAATGAGTCCTGGTGGAGCCATAACATAATCCATTGTACTAGCGCCATGTCGGTGTGGAAAGCATGTAAAACCACCGGCTGCTGCAGGGAATCTCTGTAAGCCATTCAAAATGGCCAATCCATGTGCAATCTCCATATCAGACAAGTATCTACCATACTCAGTGTGCTCCTCATCCTGTGATAATCTAGACAGGCCCATTTCTGTAATATCAAGCTCCCGCATCAACTCCTCTGAGGTATCATAGAATATTGTCTGGTGATGGGCAGTCCTAACATTGAAATCCCCCAAGATAATAATGTCGCCGACTCTAGAAAACTCCCATATGTGCCTGGTAAAGCTAACCCTGTTGCAGATGCGTTAAGTCGCAAAGGACAGATCTTGGCTCTTAAGTCAAGATCCACAATTTCTATTCAGGGTGTCTCTTTCGCCAGCATATCATAATCTAAAATAGAGAAGAGGAATTGTCCTCTAGGTGATGCATAAACTGACATGCTAGGAGGAAAATAGCCAATAGCGATGTAGAGATATCTACATGTCTCTGCCTTCAGTCTCACCCACATGTACCTAGCATGCTCATCGCTACGAGCTATATGTATCAGAGAGTGTAGCTCCTCCCTGAATAAGACTGCCACTCCTCATGAACCTCGTCCTCTGCGCTCTGATCGAATCTCCTGTCTGCAAGTTGTCTCCCATCTGTATCTGCTCACATGGGGCATGGACTGCCCCGGGGCTTGATGCGTCTCAGAGTAGAAAATGATCTCTCTCCCTGTGAAACTATCCTCAAAGGCCCCACATCAAGGTGCAAAGATCCATTACAATTCCATGTAGCCACTCTGAGTGTGGTCCCATAGGTCTCGCATCGTCATGCGGGACGCTTCTCCAGAATAACCACTCGTCTATCTTTGTAGAAGGCCACTTTCCCCTTCTCTCGAGCTGTCATTATCTCGGGCATAACTTCTTTCATATGAGCAAGCTGTGTGAGTGTGAGGTCATCTCCAAGGAATATGTCCGTTTTCTTTAGTGTAGGACGCTTCTTCAAGAAGTCCTTTGCCTCCATGGATGGGAAGCGCATGATTAGAGCTCTTTCTTTTGAAGTCTCCCCATTTCCTTCTGTCTTCTTCCCTACCCTCCATGCCTTTGTATGAGTAGCCTCACTACTCATCGTGCGGAGGCGTTCTTTGACTTCCCCTTCCACATCATCTCGGTCTTTTAGACCGGTTATTCGTATGTGCAAAGCTCTAGTCTTCCTTCGCTGCTCTTCTTCTAAAGTCATGTTGATGATTGTAGGAGTTGGGATAGATGTGGCTTCTTTCCCTTTCCCTTTCCCTTTCCCTTTCCCTTTCCCTTTCTTAGGGACTTCTATCCATTTCTCAACCTCATCCACCTTCTTCTGTGTCTTCGTGATTACATCCACCCACGAGGACGTCTTTGCCCCATTCTGTTTCTCTTCCTCTTTGATCATCCGTACTTGTTCCTTGATAAACTTGATTACCTCTATCATCGAGGGCTGGAATTCACCTTCCTCTAGTCCACTGCTTGCTCTATCAGCAAGTTCTCGCTTGAGCGCTGAGACCTCTTCTTTGAGTGCTTGTGAATCCGCCTTAAGTGCTTGTATCTCTGCGTGCAGGTCCTCTTTCTCCTTCTTCCAGTGTGTGCCTTCGTTGAGGAACATTTGAAGAAGGTTTGCCTTATGCTTCCACCATCCTTCCATCTCTGCTTTCCACTCCTTCATCTCCCTTTCCACTTGTGTTATCTGCTTGTTTGTAAGCATGAAGGTTGCCTTCGTACGGGACTTGCAGACTAGAGAAGCGCTCATGACCTCCATCATAACGGCCCCTGTTTTCTATTCCTACAAGCCATAAATCTACACGAGTTCCCCTTCCTTTGCTTTTACCATGAGGGCGTGCTGCACAGTCGTTGGTCTGCTGCTGGTCGACACACCCTATTTGAACCTGGTGGTGAGAGCTGCTTTGCAGTTGTTTAGGCTGCTAGTCAACGCACATTAACGTCTTGCAAAGGACTGAACTCAGCCTGCAGCGTAAACCTGCCAGCATGCAAACCTGCTCCCAAGCGGCGTGCGAACCTACCCTCCCTGTTCACTGGCGGGCACCACCTGCTGCAGATTGTGAGCATGACCTGCTGGTCCCCTTGGCATTGCAGGCTCACCGCAGAGATGAAGGCCTCTCTGTTCAGCAGCAGGGCAGCAGCGTGCACAAGCAGCAGGGGCTTCAGTGAGGGCTGCCAGCTTTCGGGAGCCTTTTCCCCTGTGCAGTCATGCTCTGCTGCTGGTCATCAGCGCCATCCAGGCCTGCTCGTGCTAAAGAGAGAGAGGGTGCACCTGCGCGCGACCTGTGTTTCCAGCCTTGCTCCCCCTGCGTACCTGCTCCCCTTGCGTCTCCAGCCTTGCGCGACCTGCTCCCCCTGCGTTTCCAGCCCTGCACGATCTGCTCCCCCTGAGTTTCTGCACACCTGCGCGCTCAGCAGCCCGCCATTTTCCTCCTGCAGGCCTGCTCGCGCTAAGACAGAGAGAGCTGCGCGCTCAGCAGCCCGCCATTTTCCTCCTGCAGACCTGCTCACGCTACACACACACACACACACACACACAGAGAGAGAGAGAGAGAGAGAGAGAGAGAGAGAGAGAGAGAGAGAGAAATGAAATGAAATGAAATGTTATATTAACGTCTTCAAAAGGCCAAAGAGACCTATGAGACCAGAAAGTTACAATGTGGTGGATCTGATACAAAGTCAGAGTAACAAGATGACAAAATGACAAAAATGACAAAATAAAATATATGGAATCCTAGACTGCTGGGTGTGGACTAAGCAGCTAAAACAGCTAGCTGGGATAGGTAGATCATAGGAGATCCAGCATCGGTCGCTGGCGGATCTCATCAATCTCCTCCATGGTCAGTAGTCTGACCGGGCGCTGTGCATGTCGAGCCAAAGTGACTGGACCCTCTGATGCAGCCTCTGTCGATGTTGTGTAGTCCTCCTCAGTCATGGGCGTCTGGATCTCCCCAGCTCAGTCGCTCGTTCGATCAGTATGCCTCTGGTGTAAAGCGACGTGCTCTGCTGTGGTAGTAACTCCTCCGGGTGTCCAGTGGCAGCTCTAAAGAAGTCTGTGATCTGTCTCTGAGACCGGCTAATCTTTCCTCTCATCAGGCTCTCTCTGTGTCTGTGAAGCTTGAGCAAAAACAAACCCAGGCATCTCTGATCCTCGTATCGCATGACTCTGGAGAATGGTCCACAGCCATCTCTGAACAAGCAATGGAAGCGGCCTCGTATCTCGTAGTAGACGGGGCAGTGGCATGTGTAGTGCAACTCTGTTTCAGGCTCGATGTCACACAGGGGGCATGTCCTGGCCTCTGCTGGTACTCCGCTGTATCTCCCAGTCTCGATCCGTAGCTGGTATGAAGATGTGCGTATCTGGCCAATAGCACATCGCACCCCATGAGACAGGTGTGTCCATGTATCTGGGCCTCATCACAAAACCATCCTCCGTAAGCTGGAGGAGATGCTCTCTGTATCTGTAGAAAGCCATCTTCGTGCCTAGCTCCTATACTGGCTGTATCCATGTCCTCTTGGTGTCTAGCTGGGTCAAGTCCTGGCGAATTGAGCCCGGTGATCTTGGACTGTGTAAGAGTCAGAGAGGGCGTATCCAGTGAGTACTGGAAAGGAGGCAATCTGTCTATGCTAAACCCATGCGCCTGAAACCATGACATCATCTCCCCATACCAGCATGTTTTCTCCCTGCACGGCTAACTATCGAGAGGACTCAAGTGCAAGGCGTGCATATCTGTCTTTGGGGAGTTCCCACATGCGGTGTATGAAGGAGACCGATCTTATGAGCACCTCAACCACCAGTGGGGAGGCAGCTAGCTCTGCTCGTATAATAGCACGTGGTACTGAAGTCTTGGCCCTAATGAGCCGCGAGATCATAGAGACCAGAGGCTTCTCCATATCCCCCCATCCATCACTTCGGCCTGTCCTCCCGTGTTGGTCCAGTGAAGGTCCCCAAATCTCAGCTCCATAGAGCAATACAGAAGCCACCAAAGTGTCAAAGAGCCAGAGCTTCGTCCGATGCTCCTGAAACTGGACCTGTGAACACATCCTTTCCAATTTACCCAATGCTGCATGGGCTCTGGTCAATCGAGTCTCTGCTGCCCTCCTCAGTGAAAATGATGGCCCACTGAAAACCACTCCAAGGTAAGTGTAAGCATGTGTATACTCCACCTTCTCCTGTCAAGCGGGCGCTAACCTCCTGATCCACTGTGGGGTGGTATTAAATACCATGACCTTGGTTTTACCAAGGTTGACGGGACAAACCACTTTCTTGGGCAAACCTATGCAAAGCATCTAGGTGTCATTGCATCCCCTCCGGAGAGTCAGAGATCAAAACAATATCATCAGCATATAACAATAGTGGAATCCATGTCCCTGCCAGCTGTGCACCTCTATCACCATCTCTCTCAATGTAGTCAGAAACCTCATCTACATACATACCAAATAGAGTAGGAGAGAGCGGGCAGCCCTGCTTCACCCCAACAATGGAGTAAACCGGTGTGGATAGACCCTCTGGGGTGCGTACATGCCCCACTATTGACCTATATAATGCCATGACCCCCCAAATGAGCTCTGTGGGTACTCCCATCTGTTGTAATCTGAGCATCAATCTCGCTCTGGGCACTATGTCAAATGCTTTACGGAAATCCACAAAGCTGCAATAGATTTGTCTCCCACGCGATCTACCCTCCTCAATGATGGCTCTGAGTGTCAAGATATGGTCAGGAGTAGAAAAACCTCTCTTGAAACCTGCCTGTCCGGCTACGCGCATCCCCTCCCTCTCTGCCCATCTACTCAGCTCTGCTCCTCAAGAATAGATGCGTACAACCGTGCCAGTGTGTGTCCAATCATGATGGTACGATAGTTCCCAGGCTCCATAGGTCTCCCGACTTGAAGATAGGTACAATAGTAGATAGGCTCCAGGTATCAGGCAAGCCCTCACACATGGCACAGTTAAACATAACTGCTAGAAGCTCTGCTAGTAAATCTCTGGCATGCATGAAATGCTCAGCCACTAAGCCATCATGATCATATGCTCTCCCAGTCTTCATCCTGTCAATGGCCTTCCTCACCATCTCAGCGGTGAAAAAAAACACGTGTGCGCGGGCATGGATCGGGGGGGTCGGGAAGGGGGGGCTGCTCAGGAACTGTGTACAAAGATGATGCATACTGGCAGAAATGCTTAGTCACTAAGCCATCATGATCATATGCTCTCCCAGTCTTCATCCTGTCAATGGCCTTCCTCACCATCTCAGCGGTGAAAAAAAACACGTGTGCGAGCATGGATCGGGGGGGTCGGGAAGGGGGGGCTGCTCAGGAACTGTGCACAAAGATGATGCATACTGGCCCCAGGCCTCTGTAGAGAGAGAGAGAGAGAGAGAGAGAGGGGGGGGGGGGGGGGGGGGGGGGGGGGTTGCTGTACCTTGCTGCCCCACAGGCCCAGCGTGCTGCTCTCCACTACAGGTCGTCACCTCCACAGCACGCAACTCATCCCCAACAACAGCAACAGGTCGTCACCTCCACAGCACGCAATTCGTCACCTCAGCAGCAACAGGTCGTCCCCTCCATAGGCCTGCTCTCGCTAAGACAGAGAGAGCTGCGCGCTCAGCAGCCCGCCATTGTCCTCCTGCAGACCTGCTCGCGCTACACACACACACACACACACACACACACACACACACACACAGAAATGAAATGAAATGTTATATTAACGTCTTCAAAAGGCCATAGTGACCTATGAGACCAGAAAGTTCCAAGGTGGCGGATCTGATACAAAGTCAAAGTAACAAAATAACCTAATCAACAGAACAAAACAAAGATATATATTATGGGATTCTAGATAGGTCAATGCGAGCTAAGCCAAAAAACTAAGCAAGAATGGGCGGCTAGTTGGGATAGCTGAATCACAAAAGATCTAGCATCGGTCGTTGGCGGATCTCATCAATTTCCTCCATGGTTAGTAGTCTGACCGGGCGCTGTGCATGCCTGGCCAACGTGCTCTGAATCTTTTGACGAAGCCTCCGTCGATGCTGTGTAGTCCTGCGCAGTCGTGGGCGCCTGGATTTCCCCAGTTCAATAGCTCGGTCAATCAATGTGCCTCTGGTGTGAGACGGGGGGGGGGGAGCTCTGCTGTGGGAGTGGCTCTTGCGGCTGTCCCGTGTCTGCTCTGAAGAAGTCTGTAATCCGTCTTTGTGACTGGTTAGTCTCGCCATTCGTCAGGCTCTCTTTGTGTCTGCGCAGCTCGAGCAAGAACAGACCCAGGCATCTTTGATCTTCGTATCCCATTACTCTTGAGAGTGGTCCAAAACCCTCTCTGAACAAGCAATGGAAGCGGCCTCGTATCTCGTAGTAGACGGGGCAGCGGCATGTATAATGCAGCTTTGTCTCAGGTTCCATGTCACACAAGGGGCATGTCCTTGCCTCTGCTGGTACTCTGCTATATCTCCCGGTTTCAATCCGCAGCTGGTGAGACGATGTGCGTAATTGGCCAATAGCACACCGTATCCCATGAGACACGTCGGTATCCATGTATCTGGGTCTCATTACAAAACCATCTTCCGTAAGCTGGAGAAGGTGGTCTTTGTAGAAAACCATCTTCATCCCCAGTTCTTGTGCTAGTTGTATCCATGTCCTCCTAGTGTCTAGCTGGGTCAGGTCTTGGCGAATGAGCTTGGTGATCTCTGACTGTGTAAGAATGAGAGATGGTGCATCCAATGCATACTCGAATGGTGGCAGCCTGTCTATGCTGAACCCATGCGCCTGAAACCATGATGTCATCTCCCCATACCAGCCTGTTGTATCTCCTTGTATGGCTAACTGTCGGGAGGACTCAAGTGCCATGCGAGCATATCTGTCTCTGGGAAGTTCCCCTGTGCGGTTTATGGAGACTGATCTGGTGAGCGCCTCTACCACTAGTGGGGGGGCCGCCAGCTCTGCACGAATAATGGCCCGTGGTACTGATGCCTTGGCTCTAATGAGCCACGAGATCATAGAGACGAGAGGCTTCTCCATGTTCCCCCATCCGTCTGTGCGACCCGTCCTTCCGTGGTGATCCAATGAAGGTCCCCATATCTCAATCCCATAGAGCAATGTTGATGCCACCAAGGTGTCAAAGAGCCAGAGCTTCGTCCGGGGTTCCTGAAACTGAACCTGCGAGTACATCCTCTCCAATCTACCCAATGCTGCGTGGGCTCTAGTCAGTCTGGTCTCTGCTGCTCTTCTGAGTGAGAATGTGGGTCCACTAAAAACCACTCCAAGATAAGTGTAAGCGTCTGTATACTCCACAGTCTCCTGGCCGTAGGTGAATGTAGGTGCTGATCTCCTAATCCATTGTGGGGTGGTATTAAACACCATAACCTTGGTTTTACCAAGGTTGACAGACAAACCACTTTCATGGGCAAACGTATGCAGAGCATCCAGTTGGCGTTGCATTCCCTCTGGGAATTCGGAGATCAACACAATATCGTCCGCATATAACAAAAGTGGAATCCATGTCCCTGCCAATTGTGCACCTTTATCCCCGTCCTTGTCAATGTAGTCAGAAACCTCATCCACATACATACCGAAAAGAGTAGGAGAGAGTGGGCAACCCTGCTTCACCCCAATAGTGGAGTGAACCGGTATTGAGAGTCCCTCCGGGGTGCGTACATGCCCTACTACTGATCTGTATAATGCCATGATCCCCCAAATGAGCTCTGTGGGTACTCCCATTTCCTGTAATCTGCGCATCAGTCTAGCTCTGGGTACCGTGTCGAAAGCCTTGCGCAAGTCCACAAAGCTACAATAGATCCGTCTCCCATGAGATCTGCCTTCCTCGATGATGGCCGCGAGTGTTAGGATATGGTCAAGAGTAGAGAAGCCTCTCCTGAATCCTGCCTGCCCAGTTGCACGCATTCCTTCCCTCTCTGCCCATCTACTCAGCTGTTGCTCAAGAATGGATGCATACAAACGTGCCAGTGTGTGCCCGATCATAATAGTGCGATAATTCCCAGGCTCCATGGGGTCTCCTGATTTGAAGATAGGTACTATCGTAGATAGGCTCCAGGTGTCCGGTAGGCCCTCACACATGGCACGGTTAAACATAACTGCTAGAAGCTCTGCTAGTAGGTCTTTGGCATGTATGAAATGCTCAGCTACTAGGCCCTCATGATCATATGCTCTCCCAGTCTTCATCCTGTCAATAGCTTTCTTCACCATCTCAATGGTGAAAAAGACACATGTGTGTGGACATGGGTCGGGGGGGGGGGGGTTGGGGAGAGGCGGCTGTTCAGGTGCTGTGTACAAAGATGATGCGTATTGACCCCAGGTCTCTATGGAGGAAATAGCAGAGGGGGGGGGGATTGCTCATGAAAGAGCCGCCACGCCTCACACGAGTCTTGACTCATGAATAGTTGATATAGATCCTGCTCGAGTCGAGCCAAAAAAGCCCTCTTCTTCCGCCGCACCAGGCGTCGAAAGTCCATCTGTGACTGTCTGTGAGTGACGTCCCCCAACAGCACCTCCCTCTGAAGTCTGGCTCTAGTCTGGCGGCACTCCTCATCGTACGAGCTGTTCTGAGGCATGCTCCCAGATCAGCGGCTCTGCTCAGGTTGGGTGTGTGGGTATGATTCTGCTACTGCCTCATGTAATGTCTGTGTCAGTATAGTAGTTAGCTCCTCTAGAGGTCGCCCCGGGTCCTCAGTGCATAGGCGTCTGTAGATTCCGTCCATGTATACAGAGTCCGTCTCCCTTGTGAATGTGTAGCGAGTAGGGGCTGCTACTCGTGGCCTGTGTGCTACACTGAATTGGAAAGAGATGGTCATTGACACCAGAGCATGATCCACTGCCACCCCGATCGGTCTGGGCCCAACTGTGAGATCTTGGATACTAGAGATGAGATTTGGTTGTGCCATGACATAGTCCACCGTGCTGGCTCCATGTCTGTGTGGGAAGCATGTAAAACTTCCCGCAGCAAGAAATCTCTGTAGGCCGTTCAAGATGGCCAATCCATGTGCAGTGCCCATGTCTATCAGGTGTCGCCCATACTCAGTATATTCCTTATCGTGTGATAGTCTGGAAAGGCCCGTATCTGCCACATCTATCTCTCTTAGCATCTCCTCTGAAGTATCATAAAACACTGCCTGGTGATGGGCAATCCTAGCATTGAAGTCCCCGAGGATGATAATGTCACCGTCTCTAGAGAACTCCCATATGTCGTCATCTAAAATAGAGAAAGGGGATTGTCCCTTGGGTGGTGCATAAGCTGATGTGCTCGGGGGAAAGTAACAGATAGCTAGATAGAGGTATCTGCTTGTCTCAGCTTTCAGTCTCACCCACATGTACCTGGCCTGCTAGTCCCTACGGGCTATATGTATCAGTGGCTGCAGATCCTCTCTAAATAACACTGCCCCTCCTCCCGAGCCCCGCCCTCTGTGCTATGAGCGTGTCTCCTGTCTTTAGGCTGTCTCCCACCTATATCCACTGATGTGAGGCATGGATTGCCCCGGGGCCTGGTGTGTCTCAGAGTAGAAAATGATGTCTCTTCCAGTAAAGCTATCCTCAAAAGCACCCACATCAAGACGCATAGATCCATTGCAATTCCAGGCAGCTACTTTGAGTGTGGTCCCATAAGTCACGCACCGTCATGTGGAGCGTCGCTCCAGTATTACTACTTTTCCGTCTCGGTAGAAAGCGATCTTGCCTTTCCCCCTTGCCGCTCTAATCTCCGGCATTACTTCCTGCATATGAGCGATCTGCAAGAGGGTGAGATCGTCCCCGAGAAAGATGCCACTCTCCTTAAGAGTTGGTCTTTTCTTCAAGAAAGACTTCTTTGCTTCCATAGAGGGAAAACGGAGGATGAGTGCTCTTTCTTTTCAGGTTTCTCCACTACCTCCATTTTTCTTTATGTTGCACACTCTCCATGCCCTTGTGTGTGTCGGCTCATGAATCCCCATCAGGGCTGTGAGTTTTTTTACCTCTTCGTCCACATTGCCTTTGTCTTTAAGACCGCAAATTCTCACATGTAAAGCGCGCACTCTTCTCCTCTACTCCTCCTCTAGTGTCTGGTTAATGATGTTGGGTGTGGATGTGGGCGTTATCTCCTTGTCTTTCCCTTTCTTGGCCACCTTGATCCATTTCTCGGCTTCGTCCGCCTTCTGTTGGGTTTTGGTAAGAACATCCACCCAAGAAGTCGTCATTTCTTTGTGTTGTTCTTCTCCCTCTTTGATGGCCCGTACTTGTTCCTTGATCGTGTTGATTTCTTCAATTACTGAGGGTTGCAATTCGCCCTCTTCCAGTGTGTTTCTTGATCGGGCTTCGACAAGTTCTTTCTTGAGTGACGCGATCTCTTCCTCTTGGGTTGTCACTTGGTCTTCCAGCGTGCTTATCTTGCTCTCTTGGATCAGCACACGTCCTTCGAGAATGTTTATTGTGCCCCAGAGATTGCGGTTCAACTTTGTGATGGTCTCCGTCATTTCCTCTTTGCATTTTCGAATGGCATCTTCTAAGGGGTCGGCTTTATCGTTTGTCTTCCTCATGCTTGAACGCTGTCCGCAAGGGGGGGGTTAGATGCACGTATGCACCCACACTAGTTGCAGTCCCGACGAGTGGTAGAGCAGAGGCGGTACGGCCCGGGGATGAAAACGTTAGTTACGAGAGAGAGATAGGGGAGGGGGGGGGGGGGGGGGGCGATAGTATAACCGGCCTGTACAACGTAGAGGGCGGTACTATTTCAATTACCTGTTAACTTTACACAGAGCACTGAGAAGGGAAGAGAACACAGTTGCGTCCAGCGACTAGAATGTCACTGCGCACACGAGACCGACACCCTGTAGGCCCCAAAGACTGGCGCCCCTTTCGGTATTTCTTTATTCAAATTAAGGTAGACGATCCGACGACTTAGCACAAGCTTTCACAAAGCTGTCCAAACCTGGCGAGGGCTGAAAACGCAGGTTTTCGACCGGATTTCGATAGCATAACGGCACAAAAACCCCTGTAGGTCAAAAACACCTGTCTAGGACAGATTCCCTCGATATCTGGAAGCTTTCTGGTGAGCTGTCACAGAAATTCAGCGGGCTGTAATTCTCTGTTTTTCACTGCCGGGAGCCCAAAAGCCTGTACACGCATCCCAAGGCTCTCACGAAGCTCCCCTGGTGTTCCCTTGCAGTTTAGGTGCGAAACCCTAAACCTGCAGAAAAACACAGCAGGCTGTAATTCGCTGTTTCGGATCGTTTTTAGCGGAGCGAACACGCCTACGCGTGTCCCAAGGGCTCCCGCACGCAATGGGACAGTTCCCCTGTGAATTGGACGAGTTTTCACGCAAGAAAACTCTCCAAACTCGCAATCTTTCGTGATGGAACTGTGCGTACCTGTGGGGGATTAGCAATTAGCTAATCCGGTTCCTGTTCAGAAGGCTCTTGCCTTGGCAAACGCGCATAAACCCCCAGAACTGTACATAGGTCAAATGAGAAGCCCACTAGTGGGGCATAACATACTGTACGTAGGGGAGAAAGAGAGCAATATGTAACGTGCGGGGCATCACTCCCGTCACCATACTGTGCATAGAGGGCAAGGTAAGCATTCCATAGCTTCTGTACCTGCTACAATCCACCTCAGGCTGAAAATGGCGGCCCCTTTGTTGATATGCAGCTCGTTTTTGCCTCCCAGAGTGGCAGAATCGCTCACAGGCTGACACATCGCCCAGTTTCCGAGTGTGGGCTTTCCGTGCTAAAAATATCTCAACTGGTGCGTCAGTTGACTTGGCAGCAGAGCAATAAAATGTTCCCCTTGTCATTCCAGAGCTAATGACGCGAACACATTTTCCGGTCAAAAATAGCAATTTCCTAAATTTTAGGAGATGCTTCCATGGCGTCCCTATCGGTCTCCTGACCATCATTGAAGACTACCATTTGACCAACATCTACAATGTGGGATAATTTACTGGCCCCTTTCAACTTATAAAGTTGCAGTGACTTGACGAGTGGCCCAAATTCCAGTCTGGCGCACACGAGCTTCCATACTCATCAGAATTCAGTGCTAACTGGCCCGGGCAGTCCCTGTCTGACCGACCTAGATCCTCGATGTGAGAAACCCATTTGGCTGCAGCCGTTTCACACTGGCCATGCAATGTCCACTTGCACCTTTTCAAGGGTTTTGGGACAAACAAGTAAAAATAAAATAAATATATCTAATACTTATTTACGGAAGGCAACAGGAAAAATACACCTCCTGGTGACAGATAGACTGAGGGGGGGGGGTCGATAGATAGGGGAGGGGGGAATAGCTGAAAAAGGTTGATAAGAGAGAGAGAGAGAGAGAGAGAGAGAGAGAGAGAGAGAGAGAGAGAGGGGAACGCAAGAGTGAGGTGAGGGGGCGAAAGTTTGAAAAATTTGAGGAGGGGGGGGGGGGGGGGGGGGGGGGGAGGTGGGGGATAGACTATAGTCAAAAATTAAAAACTTAAAACTTAAAAAGGTTGAAAATTAACCTGCGATAGACAAGGGGGGGGGGGGGGGGGGGGGGGGGGGGGGGGGGGGGGGGGGGCGATAGACAGCAGGGGGTGGGCGCGCGATAGGCAGCAGGGGAGCGCGCGCGCGCGCGAGAGAGAGAGAGAGAGAGAGAGAGAGAGAGAGGAGAGAGAGAGAGAGAGAGAGGGGGGGGGGGGCAGCAGGGAGCGCGAGGAGAGAGAGGGGGGGGGGGGGGGGGGGGGGGGGGGGGGGGAGCGGCAGGGGGGGGCAAGGGCGGATAGCGCGCGCGAGAGAGAGAGGGTACGGGGGCAGCAGGGCAGCGCGAGGGGCAGCAGGGGTGCGGGGGGCAGCACAGAGAGAGAGAGAGAGAGAGAGAGAGAGAGAGAGAGAGAGAGAGAGAGAGAGAGAGAGAGAGACTATATTAATGTCTCAAGTGGCCAATGATGCCCATGAGACCAAAATAGTATGGGGTCCCAGCTGAAAAAAATTCAAAAAAGAAATGGAATCCGACATGATACCCTCTCGGCAAACGGAATTTGATCGCACAAGCAGGTGAGGGAAGATCGCTCAGCATACGAGCGAAGAAGGGCTTGTGGTCTACAGCAAGTCTTGAAGTGCAGCTCCTACATGCACCCCTGCGTTCGAGTCCTCCATCCCTTTTCACAGGGGTGAGTGTTGAGTAGGATGCATTCTGACGACCTATGAAGCGGGCTAAGATTCGGACTTCCGAATCTTAGAGCAAATGAATAAACTAAAAAGAGAGCCAGTAAGTACACACAATTGAAAACGTCTTTCTCATTTGAAAGAACTAGAAACCAGCCTAAACCGAAAGGGTCATCCATCAGAGAGAGAGAGAGAGAGAGCAGACAGAGTTCTTACTGGACCATCCCCATACCTGAAGAGCTAAGAAAATGTTGGCCAAAGCTTGACCATACGTATCATGGAAATGCACGGCAATCTTGTCAACAGGAGCTACATCCATCACAGCTTCCAGCATAGGCAAAACATTTCCTGTTTAAGAAAAGCATTGTTTTATAATAAATTAACAAAAACTGTATTGAAAATTAACAAGTTACAACCCACAGAGCTAATTTCCAATATTGACAGCATAAAGGCTTCCATATACCAGGTGTTCCAGCACCAATGGTGTCACCAAGTGAGACCTCATAGCAGCCCATGTCCAGCAGCTTTTGCACAACATATGCCACCTTGGAGGGAGGGATGAACCCTTCATCAGGGCAGGCAACAACACAGGAAACATACCTGTAAGCAGTGAAGATACCAACAAACACATACCCGCATCAGCTACATCAAATTGCATATGGTGAACAGTGACCAAAAATCATTGATAAATAAGAATAATCAGCAATCAAATACCCTCGCACAGGGAGAGAGAGTCTCTTTGCGGCTTCCATCACATTCTCGTAACGCCTTAAGCTATCGGCAATACTACAATTGATGTTTTTTTTGGAAAATGCCTCCGAGGCAGAAGCAAAAATAGCAACTTCCTGCGCACCTGAGGCAACAGCAGCTTCAAACCCCTGCACAACATTAGGGAGACCAGAGTCATGAGCTGCCCCTTAGAGAAGTGTCACATTCACAAGGCAAAGCAATTACTCGAAGGTTTGGAGTTAGAACTGGAAATTGGGCACCCTTCAGTAACCTGACCCCAGCCATCACCTCTTTGGCATCTGCAAGCTACAAAAACAAGCAGATAAACAGTATGCTTAGTCTTCAGCTGGTGAATAAACACAATGCAAATCGAGGACCAGGTAGGCTGTATGCTCAGTGTTGAGCTGGTGAATAGACACGAGGCATGTCAAGGAAGAGAAGCAGAGATGTAAGAACGCCAAAAGCAATAGTCATGAAGCTTCGAATTACGTTGCAAAACTATAATAGCAGCACACATGCAGCGGCAGATCAACGACTATTATGTAAGTAGGCATGTCTAACCCAGATTTAAGCTACCTGAGGAACCCATTTGGGTGATACAAAGCTGGTTGCTTCAACAACCTTCAAGCCTGAATCAGCTAATCTCTTGATAAGCTCCACCTTCACATCAGTAGGAACTGCAGCCTTCTCGTTTTGTAAACCATCCCTTGGTCCAACCTCCACGATCTTCACAAATTTGGGAATACCTGTGACAATCTGCCCACCCTGCATCACGATTCAAGATCACCAATCTACAGAGCAGTCCAAACTTGCAAAGAGAACCTCAATTGCCGGAAGAAACATTAAAGATGAGCTACCTTTTTGGCAGATGATTTTAACCTCCCAAATGATGCTACTGGCAGATCAGGTGATGTTGGTGAATTGCTCCAATCACTACCAGAGTCGGCCCCCACAAAAGTCTTTCTTTCAGATAACAATGTCCTTGACCTTCGCAAATAAATTGAAGAACCAGTCCATCCCTGCTGATGCCCAGCCCCCCTCCTTGAAGACAAACAACTAGGCGTAAGAAAAAAGGTGAAGTAACGAAATACATCTTACACCTAGAAGGAGAAGTGAGGGAACAGTCAGATGACTCAGATTACTAGTAGTAGTTAGTTCCTAATCTGAAAGGATTAGTTATTGATTAAGTGTGGATTAACTATTAATGAAGTGTGGAGCCATGGTTTGTTGGTGAGAATAGTATTAGTTGGTCCCGACCATGCAGATTGAGCTTCTCTTTTAAGTCAATGTACCTTGGGTTTGTTAAAGATGCATGTATGTTGAAGTCACCCATCAAGCTTAGGGGCTATTTTAGATTCAAAATAGCTGACTTGGAGCAACACATCTCATCTACATTTTCCCTAAGGGCAGCTCTTCCCAGCCGATCTTATCTCCTTATCATCATCCAGTCCTTACCATTGATGGTACAGCCCATGTTGTACAAAGCATACTTAGCTTCTAGAGGGCAATCACCCCTTGTAGCATTGAGGCCTATACCATTCTCACCCACGAGTTTCCTGGTTGCCAAGAGGATGTACGTCTGATTTCCATGTCATGTCAATGCCTGAGGTCTTGTTGGCCGTATGTCGGAGGTAGTTGTACCCACAATCTATCATGCCAGGGGTCTTCCTTCATTCAGCAAAGTACCTGCAGTTTCTTCTCGACAAGCTTCGCAACATACTTTCGCGACATCCTCAATAGAATCTCCCGATGCTGCAAAGTTTCCAGGTGGTACCACCTCCTCCGACACCAGAAAATACGAGAGCTTTTAATCAGTAGCCTTCTCAACCGTCTAATCCACTTCAATCGTGACCCAACCGCATGCTCCAAGGACTTGGCAGGCTTTCAAGACTATTTTTGCATGAAGTTATATCACCTCCTTGTTTGAAGTCCAGATCTTGTCAAAATGAGGCAACTTGAAAATGCTTGCCTCGGAGATCATGGAAGACTACAACCAAAGGTTTCTTGATGTCTACCTTCCAATGTCTTTCTTCAAGTTGAGGACCAGTGCGAGCGGTACACAATTGAACTAACATCACCATAACAGGAGAAATGTCTAACTAAACAAGTATCCACGATGCAAGAGCTTATGGATCATGTCGGCCTAAACCCTAGAAGCAACAAAAGAAGAAGAAAACTTACAGATCCTCGCCAAGTGGGCCGAATATTAAAAGATTGACCAACTTATAGCACCCCATCCGATGGGGCCTATAATAAAGCAAAGCAGGACCCCCATAAGCGCACACAGGGATTATTGCATAAAAACTGCGGACTTGGCTGCTGTACAAACGCTCTCAAACTGCGTTGATTGATGACGTGGCAAATTGTACGAACGTCCATGAAACACGCTGACAGCTGCTCGCGTGGCAAGTGTATGGATGTTTCTCATTTTACGCTTGCTGCTTTAGGGAGACCATATGCTTTTAAGATTGATGCTTTTCATGTAATCCTTTTGGAATGGCCTTGGGCCTTTAAACACAAAGGGTGGGCACTCTCTCTAGCATTCTCACGAGAGCGGATGCTAAGCAGAGCCACCGACCTTGTACTGAGTTCAAGCAATATAAAGAAATACCGAAGGGACGCAAGGGTTTGGGGCCAGTGCTCTCTTGGGGTGGAACTCCGCCAAACTTGTCTCGTGTGTTGCGCATCTCTTTCCGTTCTGTTGTTTTGAAGTACTTAAAGTTGTCTCTTTTGTTCCTTTCCATCGGCACGTGGTGCTTTTTCATTACATCATCCGCAAAGCAAACATGCCCTAGCTGCCTCAAAAGTAGATTTCCGATCCAAATAACCGAGATAATCTGCTAATCGACTCTTCTTCCGAGAGCTCTTTGTAGTCTTTATTAATTCATTGACCTGGTACTAAACAACATTGTCAAATTCATCTTGCGAGTCCAGCTTTTGCTAGTCTACACTCGGCTTTGCTTTCTGTTTCATGGCCGACTTGAGAGGTGAGTAAATGGCAACTTGCCATCATGAATGAATCTCGTCAAGTGGATGATCCTTCAAAAACTTTGCATACTGTAGATCCTTTGATGTCACCTGCACATGGCTTTGTATGCCACGCGGACATGCTTCATCAACTTCTAGAGTCAATTCTATACCTGGCTACATGGCTTTAGTATGGATCGGCTACCCCCATTTCAGTACTCTTTGGATGCACCCTCCATCTCTCTCACTAGGGCAGAGATTACCAGGCTCATCAGACAGGACTTGATTCAACTGGATACGAAGGGGACATGGATACAACCTACACATGAGCTAGGTACGAAGATGACTTTCTATAGCGAGCATCTTCTCCAACTCATGGAGGATGGTTTTGTGATCAGACAAGTTTACATGGACAATCATCTATCCCACGGGATACGATGTGCTATTGGTCAAATACGCACATCCTCACATCAACTAGAGATCGAGACAGGCAGATTTAGAGGAATACCCGCTGAGTCCAGGATTTGTCAAGTGTGCTAGATAGAGCCAGAGACAGAGCTACATTACATATGTCACTGCCCAGCTTACTATGAAATACGAGGCTGCTTTCACGATCTGTTCAGAGAGGGTTTTGGGGCCACTTTCTAGAGTCATGAGATACAAGGATCAGAGATGCCTCGGATTATACTTACTGGAGATTCGCAAATACAGAGAGGACCTCTTGAAGAGGGGCACAACGAGAGAGATCCAAAAACGGAAAATTACAAATTTCTTTCAGTCACAGACAGAGGAGTCAGAGCAACCCCAACAGCATAACACCACCAGAGGCACCAGAGCCATACTGCTTGATCGGGCGATAGAGTTGGGGCGGTCCCGTCGCCCACGGATGAGGGGGCCCTCTCAACATCGACGCAGATTGCGACAGAGGATCCATACCATACTAGTGCGACATAGGAGCCGTCCCGACAGAGTGCCTACCTTGGAGGACATTGAATCTCTATAGCCTTTGGATATTGATGTATATGTATATGATGCCTCGACTGTCAGAGAGCTCCATTGTATCAACTCACCCTTTGTATTCCCTTTGTATTAGCTTTCACCCCACCCCTATCCATTATTTTCTTTTCAGTTCTTTGTACTTTTTGTACCCAGACTTCGTATTAGATTCACCACATGTAATCGTTTGGTCTCATAGGTCATTTTGGACGTTAATATTACATTTCCTCTCTCTCTCTCTCTCTCTCTCTCTCTCTCTCTCTCTCTCTCTCTCTCTCTTCTCTCTCTCTCTCTCTCTCTCTCTCTCTCTCTCTCTCTCTCTCTCTCTCTCTCTCTCTATATATATCGATATCGTGTTGATATCAGACTCACCAGAGGGTATGCAGAGACATTTGGACGCATTGCATAGTTTTGCAGAGGATAGTGGATTGTTTGTCAACCTTGGTAAAACCAAGGTCATGGTATTTAATACCACGCCACAGTGGGTTAGGAGATCAGCACCTACTTTCACATATGGGCAGGACAGTATGGAGTACACTGATGCATACACATATCTTGGGGTGGTCTTTAGTGGACCGAGGTTCACACTGAAAGTGGCAGCAGACACTAGATTGACTCGTGCCTATGCAGCCCTAGGTGGTTCACAGAGGATTTGTTCGCAAGTTCAGTTCCAGGAACCTCGAACAAAGCTCTGGCTTTTCAATACTTTGGTCGCTTCAGTTATGCACTACGAGGTTCAGGTTTGGGGACTGTCTATTGACAGTGCTGGATGGAGTAATATGGAGAGACCCTTGATATCTATGATTTCTAGGCTGATTAGAGCCAAGGCCTCAGTCCCACATGACATCATACGAGCGGAGCTGGCTGCCCCACCTATGGAGATTGAGGCACTCACCAGATCAGTATCATTTGTACACAGCTTATGGGACACCACCAGGGACAGGTATGCCAAGCTTGCTCTTGAGTCATCCAGACAACTGGCATTACAGGGAGATACATCATGTTGGTATGCACAGATGAGCTCATGGTTTCAGAGGCATGGTTTCAACATGGACAGGCTGCCCCCTTTCCAGTATTCTCTTGATGCACCATCCTTGGCTCTTACACGGATCGAGACTACTAGACTCATTCGGCATGATCTTATCCAGCTTGATAGCAAGAGGACATGGATAGAGCCATCACGGGAGTTGGGTACGAAGAGGGTTTTCTATAGAGAGCATCTTCTTCAACTCACGACAGACGGTTTTGTCACACGGCCCAGTTACATGGACACACATCTATCTCATGGGTTACGATGTGCTATAGGCCAGATTCGCACATCTTCACACCAGCTTGGGATTGAGACAAGTAGATTCAGAGGCATACCAGCAGACAGTAGGATATGTCAGTTATGCCATGCAGAGCCAGAGACAGAGTTTCACTACATATGCAGAGCCAAAGACAGAGTTTCACTACATATGTCGTTGCACAGTCTACTATGAGATACGGGGACGCTTTCATTGTCTATTCAGAGATGGTTTTGACTCGTTAGATAGAGTCATGAGATATCAGGATCAAAGATGTCTCGGATTATTCCTACTTGAGATTCAGAGACATAGAGACGCTCTATTGAATGGGCAAAGACAAAGACAGTCCCAGAGACGCATCTCAGATTTCTTCAGTCTGAGTACCACAGAGGTAGAGGGGACACCACCACCACAGAGCTCGGTTCCCACCCATACACACACACCAACGGTACTCTCATTGATCGAGCTATAGAGTTAGGGAGATCGAGACGACCGCGACTGAGGGGGGGAGCCACGCAGCACCGGCGGAGATTGCGGCAGAGGATCCACAGGATTCTAGCACGACACCCACAGTGTCGATCAAGATAGGCTTCATGCTACTGCTATATTGTATCATGGTGACACTTATCCCCACTTTGTACCTTTATGGCATGAGACCATTGCTCAGCCTACCAGCCACCCATAGGAGTCGGTAGCACTCCTATCAGTTCTTTGTTTGTAGTTTTCTTTGTTTGTACCCAGACTTGGTACTAGACTCATCATTGTAATCAGTTGGTCTCATAGGTCATTTTGGCCTTTTGTAGACGTTAATATATCATTTCATTTCTCTCTCTCTCTCTCTCTCTCTCTCTCTCTCTCTCTCTCTCTCTCTCTCTCTCTCTCTCTCTCTCTCTCTCTCTCTCTCTCTCTCTCTCTCTCTCTCTCTCTCTCTCTCTCTCTCTCTGCGCGCTGCTGTACTGCACACTGCTGTGCCTTTCTGCTGCGCGCTGCTGCGTCACCCTCTCCAGCGCCCACCCCAACTGCACCAGTGCGCCCTCCTCCTGCTGCACCAGCGCACGTACCTGCTGCTGTGCTGCTCCAGGCACACTACTGCTGTACTGCGCGCTGCTGTGTCACCCCAGCTGCTCAGCGCGCCCACCCCACCTGCACAGCACCCCCAGTACCCGTTTGTTGCTGCTGCTGTTATACCAACCTGCTGCTGCTGCTGAATTGCCTCTCCTTGCTGCACTGCCATTGCTGCATTGCCACTTGCTGCCACTGCTGCATTGCCATTGCCTTTCCCCCTTCGCCATTCCCCTTTCCATCCCCACTCATGATCACCTCTTGAGCGAAAGGACTCAACCGAGGAGTGGACACACCAAGAAGACGCAACATGGCCAAGAAGGAAGATTTGACCAAAGTGGAAGATAAGCTCAGCATCGCCATCAATGACAACAAGAAGATGATGGACTCCACCATCAACGGTATCATCACCTGACTATCCAAACTTGAGAAGGAGACGGAAGCACTCAAAAAGAACGGGAGACATGGATGAAGGAGAAAGAAGAATGGGAGATGAAGCACGAGAAGGAGAAAGGAGACTGGAAAGAAGCACAAGAGGAGTGGAAGAAAGAAAGAGAAGACATGAAGGAACAAATTGCCATTCTCAAAGCATCGGTGGCATCGCTTTCACCCGAGGAAGGTGAGATTAACACCACCACCAAAGAAGCTCTCAAAGAAGAGCTCACCAAGGACTTGACCGCAAGCATGGAAGGCAAACTTGAGGCCACGAAGGAGGGATGGGTGGAAGTTGTCAAGAAGAACATCAAGAAGGAAGCATAGGAGGACGCACAAAAGGAGGTCCTCATCGTACACACCACCCTTGAGGAAGAGAAGATGAGGCAAGCTCGACGCCTCAATGTACGAGTCACCAGCATAGTTAAGAAGGAGGGATCTACCCCCGAGAGGGACAGGAGGGGGCTATGTAACAAGCTTGGGTACAAGGAAGAAGAATCGCCTCCCTTCACCAAAGCATGGAGAGCCGGCAAGGACCCCAACAAAGAGAGAGCTCTCATCCTCCAATTCCCCAATGATCAGTTACACTCCACCTTCCTCCGCAAGAGGGTGATCTTGAGAGGGCTTGAAGGTCCACACATCTACCTTGATGACGACCTCACAAAGATGCAAGTAGCACACCGGCGAGCATGCATGCCTCGGGTGCATCAAGCCCGCAAGAGGGAAAGCGGGCCTCCTACCAAGATGGTCGGGTCATCATTGATGGCAAGACCATCGCATAGGGATTCACGGCCTATGGGACACGGGAAGAGATCCACCTTGCGGTTTGGAACTACAACGACCGTCTACATTGCCCTGTCCTACTTTGGTCCCACAGGTTCCAGATTCGCCTCTACTGAGCAGGAGTCATCATCAACAGAGGCCTCACCTTATGCATGCCTTTCGGAGGAGATTATGGAGTACTCCACACTTGGTGACGTTTTCCTTATGGGGGACTTCAATGCTCGTACCCGCAGTGAGCAATGTGAGGCATATGACCACGAGGACCCAGAGATACTACACACTCTACATGAGGAGGCTTCGGTGAGAGATTCAGCAGACACGGCTCTAGTCACGGCCTACGGGCGACATCTACTTCGACTTGGCTCCCAACACCATCTTGTTATTTATAACGGGATGGCCCAGTGGCCCACTTCAGGGAGCTTGACTTGTATGCCGCATGGAGTTGCACAGGGAGGGAGGAGTACGGTCAACTACATTCTGGGACCCAGGGAGGCCACCCACCTCATTATATCCTTCACCATCCCACCCATACCCATTGGAGCCAACCACACATACCTTTCTCTTTCCATCACCGGAGACACCATTCCACATAGCTCTACAGCACGCACTCCACATACCACCATCCACTTCACACATGAGCTAGCCCCTCTTTACCCGGCCGAGGTCGAGCACGGCCTATGCCTCTTACATCCATCCACACCACTCTCAGTTCTCACATCACATATCTCCTCCGTCCTCCACACTTTAGCCATTAGCTCTTTTCCACACACCACCCACACAGGACGCACCCACACCCCCCTTCCCCCCCCCCCTGGACTATGCCTCAGAACCGATGGTATGATGATGAGTGCAGAGAGCTATACCGACGCACGACGGGCCCTGGGAGAGATCACAGAGAGAGAGGCCAAGCAGCAAATGAAGACAATGACACGCCGAAAGCAACGAGCATTTGAGGAGGCACAAGAGCTTGAGCTATATCGCCTATTCATGAGCATGGATAGTGTGACGGCATGGCGCACCCTCCGCGAGCCACGTCCGACTATACCTATTGAGGATCCACAAATATGGCATGATTATGCAGAGAGACTATATGAGGTGCCTAGACAGCCTCCCATCCCACAACCACTCGAGCCACGACCCACACGCTGCTCCTCCTTCACAGCAGTCATGGTAGAGAGAGCCATTCACCGCATGCAACACAGACAATCGGCCGACCATACTGGATTAAAGAGTGAGCACATCATATACACGGATCCACTATCGCCCCGTTGGTTGCACATGTCTTCAACCGGGCTATAGGGGAGGGCTTCCCAGAGGAGTGAACACAGCACACCATAGTGCCTATCCACAAATCTGGTGACACCCTGGACCCAGGGAACTACAAGACCATCATGATTGGCCACACGATGGCCAAGCTGTATGGCGCAGTACTTGAGGCAGAGCTCAGCTCATATGCAGAGACCGCGAGTCTACGAGCCCCAGGCCACGCAGGTTTCAGACGAGCTTTCTCCACCATCGATCACATCTTCGTCCTGCGCTGTCTCATTGATGGGGCAAAGGCACGGAAGAAGAGACTTTATTGCTGCTTTGTGGATTTCCGCAAGGCCTTTGATACAGTTCCACGCGAGAGGCTCTTCCAACGCCTCCAGAGTCTTACAATACCAGCAAAGATGATTTGGGCCCTATACGCTCTCTACAAGCGGGTGACTCGTCGCGTTCGATGCCCAGGAGGTTTATCAGAGACCATTGCTAGCACCATTGGTGTTAAGCAAGGATGCCCACTCTCCCCGACACTATTTGGGCTCTACATCGACGAGATCTCCGACTACATACTGCGAGCAGGAGGGGAGGGGCAGGTACTCCAATCCACATCATGTTATATATTGATGATATTGTGTTGATTTCAAAGTCACTCAAGGGCTTGCAACGCCATCTTGGGGCCTTGGATGATTTCTGCACACATAGGGGGTTGACTGTGAACCTTGGCAAAACCAAGGTTATGATCTTTCACACATCCAGTGCAATGAGGAGCACTGCCACCTTCACAGCAGCAGGAGGACGGGTTGATGTGGTCACCTCATATGCCTACTTGGGAGTTACATTCACCAACCTACCAGGACCATTCACTATGAGGCAGGCAGCTACTGACAGGCTCACTCGATGGTATGCAGCCCTGGCCATGTTAGAGCGGAGATGCCACCGAGCACACTTTCAGGAGCCCCGCACGAAGGGGTGGCTTTTCGACACCTTAGTCACCCCGGCCTTGATGTACTCAGCAGCAATATGGGCACCAGGACTGACAGATGATCGATGGGCACAGATTGAGAGGCCACAGATCTGTATGATTTCACGCTTGCTCCGTAGCAAGCACACAGTGCCACATGACATTATCAGAGCAGAGCTCGCTACACCACCTATGGTAGTAGAGGCACTATTCCAGACAGTCTGTTTCATCCAGAGGATGAGAGAGATACCTCCCGACAGTGTTGAGACAGGACCTTTGGCAGCTATACATCAGGAGAGTTTGGGAGTCACCGGGCTTGGGGACGAAGATGTCCGACTACAAAGACCAGTTGCTTACTATACTACCTGATGGGTTCATACAGAGACCACGCTACATGGACACATACATGCCACATAGCTCATGGGTGGCGATTGGTCAGCTGACAGTGGCATCACACAGGTTAGAGATTGAGATCGGGAGACATACTGGTGTCCCTACAGAGGAGCGAGTCTGCAGAGCATGCACAGAGGAGGTGGAGAGCGAGGACATTTTGTGTGTCGATGCAGCACATATACTGAGATCAGAGGCAAGTATGAGCATCTCAAGTGAACTGCCCAATGTGACCACATTATTTAGTTTGGCTTTTAGGTATTTATTTTACTTATTTGTCAAAGTCTTGGGTAGGGCAATTTACTAGGCTTGCTATATAAGCAACCCCTTGACTCCATTGTATACACATTCAGTTATTCATTGCCAAGGTTGATTGGTTCTCTCTCTCTCTCTCTCTCTCTCTCTCTCTCTCTCTCTCTCTCTCTCTCTCTCTCTCTACGCTTCTGCATCATCGACTTTGACAGTTGCATTGGGGTTATTAGGCTCAATGTGTACTCACACACTGTTGATAAGACCTTGCCCTTGAAGGGTTTGGCAACCAACCAAACTCTCCACTTAGAGATAACATGTGGCTTCACGATAGCTCTCACACCCTCAACTAAAACTAAAATGATTGCATGATACTAATAAGAGGGATTACCTTCGTTAACATAGGTAAACCAACCCAAAATGAATGTAAAAAGACAATAAAACTATGAATCAGTAAGTCCCACACCCGCACACATGGAAGCTTTGCAACCCACATGAGCTGACAAACACAAACAGCAAATAAAACACAACTTGAACTTGCCCTTGCTATGTAAGGTGCAGCGGAAGTGAATGTTGAACTTTGCTCAAGATGAGTGCTTCGAACTGTGCTCAAGGGTTCCTGTCACGATTGTGACTATGTTAAAACAATACATCTACTCCTAGTTGCAAATACGCGAAGTGCCATGCCAAGGAGGACCCCTGCGCTTGGATGGTCACACCCCTTCACCCAAAGGACGTGTCTCTTCGCCAAAAGCCACACTCCTTCGACGAATAGTCACACCCCTTCGATCTACAAGTGCGACTCTTCGCCCAATGGTTGCAGCTCTTCGTCGAAAGGATGTGCCTTTACGTCTAAAGTCGTGTCTCTTCACCAAGAGACGTGTCTTTTCATTTATGCCAAGGAGGACCCCTGCGCTTGCATGGTCACACCCCTTCACCCAAAGGACGTGTCTCTTCGCCAAAAGCCACACTCCTTCGACGAATAGTCACAACCCTTCGATCTACAAGTGCGACTCTTCGCCCAATGGTTGCAGCTCTTCGCCGAAAGGATGTGCCTTTACGTCTAAAGTCGTCTCTTCACCAAGAGACGTGTCTTTTCATTTATGTCTCTTCGTCTCCTATATAAGGAGCCCTTGTATCACACAATCAATCAATCAAACACAGAGTCTTCTAAGTCTTGTCTTGAGTACAGTTCAGTTTCCTAAGTCTTAATCATGAGTTTAAGTACTTAATAAAGGATTAGTACCTAGAATCCTCACAGTGGTATCAGAGTAATTTTTTTCCCGGGACCCGAAGGTTGTGAGCCTCTCACCCTCGCCGCTACACTCTACCCCTTCCCGGAGTTGCATGGAAGCAGAAGAAAGATGGTACGCATGTGCATACAAGCATGAGGTAACATGAATTTTTCTGTTCCAATTCTATAAATAAAGACAGAACACAGATGTGTGTGCGTAGCATACCCGGAGAGCCTCGTGTACCTTTGCTCGGGTTGTACTCCTTCTAACCCGCCCTCACATCCCTTCCCGCGAACGGGCACACGACAAACAACATGCCCCTTCTTCTCCGTGCTCGCACCTTTTCCAAAGGTTGTGCCCCTTTGAAGTTTGTGCACCCTTTCCCCAAATTATGCACTGCTGTGCTGGCTGATTGAAGGGTTGAATCGTTGGCGTGCTGGCTGGGCTGAAACGCTGCATGCTCTTTACGCACCCCTTCTCCAGCCAACCTTTGGCGCACACACTTTCATGTTGAAACGCTGCCATGCTGACACGCCGAATCGAATTCTGGAAACGGTCTACGCTGCTGAATTTCTTACGCTGGGCAGTTTTTTAACGCTGGCAGCTTATTTAATTCAACGCAAGGGTTTTTATTAAAAACACCCGGCCATGCACTTGATTTAAGTTGGCCGCCAAGACCTAATTTTTTTAAAAAACCATGTGAAAGCCCCTTTTCACTTGAACCCTTCAATTAAAACTTACTTTTAAAAAAAGCGAAGAACCCAACAGGATAGTTAGTGAAAGTTTCCAGATTTGCCACCTTGCCCCCCACTGGTTCCTCCTCTCACACTCGTCCTCTCCTCCGCGCGCCATCGGCACCGTATCCATGGCAAACGTTGAATTCAAAGTGGACATCCCCTAAGTTTCATACAAAGAGGAGATTCCGGACAGCGTTCTCGCGGAAATTCCTACTACACCGAAGTCATAATTATTCTGGATACTCCAAAACCGGAAGTTATTGAGATTCCCGATTTGTCATAACCGGACGTGATAATTATTTCTGATTCCTCGACTCCACAGCGCGAACTTTTTCCTCCCGAAGAACCTGTTCCCGACCCAGAACTTTCACCTGTTCGAGTTCCTTTTGAGGCGTAACCATGCCGAATTCTCAGGACGGAGGTGGACAATCTGACGATGCTCTTACTCTCATCAAGGAGTAGATGGCCACACTTTCCATAAGCCTCGCATCACTTCACACTCGCTTGGATGAGATGCACACGGAAAACACTTCTCGAAGTCGACCTGCTGTTTCTCCAACTACTAATGCAGCATCTTCAACACCTTCTTCCGAAGCTTCAGTGGACGAAGCAAACGAACCAGATCCAACTGAAGAGGTAGACAATCGCGAGCTTCAATTACTTTATAAAATTTTTAATGCTGCACAGAAGAAGAAGCTTGATGTTAAACTGCCGGAACCATACACTGGTCGTCGCGACAAGCGCGTGCTGGACCAATGGCTGTTCAAAATGGAGATTTACTTATCGAACACAGACTTGGTCGAGAGTAAAAAAGTTACACTTGCTAGTTCTCTGCTCAAGGACACAACATTTCTTTGGTGGCAACTACGGGTTGCTAATGGTAAACACACACCTTCTTGGGATAAATTTCAGCGTGCTATTTGCAAGGCGTTCGAACCTGCCAATGCGGATTTTCATGCTCGGCCCTCTCTTCGCCGCCTGAGCTAGACAAGTTCCTTGGCCGCGTACATCACAGAGTTCCAAAGGCTAACTCTGGAGATAGAGACCCTTAGTTCCCCTAATAAACTTCACAGCTTTATCGACGGACTCGAACCCAACCTGAAGGACGATGTGGAGCGTCTTAGCGATAATCGACGCCCTACACGGAATTTTCTCCCTGGTAACAAATCTTCAAATAGCGCTCGCTTTTCACAGCGCGATCGCAGAGACAACTATAGCCAAAGTCAGCAACATCAGTCTCAGTTCAGATAGCAAGCAACGCAACCTTATTCAACTTCAAGGTTCTATTCTCAAGATCAATAATCTGAAAGCAGATCTTCTTCACATGTTCCTCCACTCGATCGAGGTAAAGAACGTGATTTTTCTCAAGATCGGCATTCCAATACTCAGCAAGGCTCTTCGTCAAATGGATCTTCGACTTCAAAGAAGGAAGGATTATGTACAATTTGCAAAGGTGACCATAGATGGTGTCAATGTCCAAAGAGACCAAATCCGTCTAATTTGAAAAGAAATTCCAACGCGGAAACATCGTCGAATTTTGAACAACCAGATTCTGCGAAGGATAAAGGAAAATCAGTGGTCAATACGATTCGTGTCTCAGAGGATACGAGTATCTTAGGAAGCATGCTCAGTGCAATTCTTCAGTTTTGGAGCCTCTCTCAAAGCAACTTTTGAGCCTTCTTGGACTACTCAATGGTCGCTCCATCAATAGTTTGGTAGACAGCGGATGCTCAAATAATTTTGTCAGCACTCAGATAGTTCAACAGCTTGGTTTAACAACTCAGAAGATATCTCACTTATATGATGTGGAATTAGCAGATGGATCAATTTTGACTTGTGATCAGACAGTTTGACAGTTGTAGTTCGAGATTCAAACTTACCCAATATGATCCAACAATTAGCTTTCGAGGACATACTATCAATTTGTTCAAAGATGGACGTGAATTGACTTTACACGGGCTTTCTCGTGCGGAAAGAGTAATTCAAGCCTCACGTGTACTAGTCAAGCGACATGATACAGTGGATTATGAAGAGAATATGATTTCCGATGCAGATACAGATATTATTATTGATGAATTTTTCAATTCATTAACTTCTCCTGAATCAATTGATGAGGACAAAGATAAAGATATAGTTGCAGATTCAGAGTCTAAAGACGACTATGCTTTCTTTGATTCTTTATTGGATGATGATATGCCAATTACAAATCATGAAGTTACAGTTTCTGAAGATGATTCTGAAGAATTTTGGGATTCATTATTGGAAGATGATTCCAGCCTCAAGCCAAAATCCTCTCCAGTGATTACTAAAGTTGAAGTTACCCCATTTAAAGGATACCTTGAGAAGATTTTCTCTTCCCCATATATTTCGCAGTTACTCGAAGATTTTGAACCAGAAATCTTACATCGCATGAAGAATTTTGAAGATCAACCTCTTGTTGAAGTCAACCTGATTAAGCCAGATTCCTCTAAAAAGTCTTCGAATAATGCAATGACATGGGATTTAGCAGTCAAAGAAAAAAGGTTTCGCAAGAAGCAAAGGTTCAAGACAAAGGTTTCAGATAACTCAAAGATTGAAGATTTTCGAAGATTCAATGCTTTTCCAGAGTTCTATCAACATCAGAAGTCGTTTCTTTGACACAGGCTCTCATTTTAAATGGGAGGGAATGTCACGATTGTGACTATGTTAACAACAATACATCTACTCCTAGTTGCAGATACACGAAGTGCTATGCCAAGGAGGACCCCTGCGCTTGGACGGTCGCACCCCTTCACCCAAAGGACGTATCTCTTCGCCAAAAGCCACACTCCTTCGACGACTGGTCACACCCCTTCGCTCTACGGGTGCGACCCTTTGCCCAATGGTTGCAGCTCTTCGTCGAAAGGATGTCTTTACGTCTAAAGTCGTGTCTCTTCACCAAGAGACGTGTCTTTTCATTTATGTCTCTTCGTCTCCTATATAAGGAGCCCTTGTATCACACAATCAATCAATCAAACACAGAGTCTTCTAAGTCTTGTCTCGAGTACAGTTCAGTTTCCTAAGTCTTAATCATGAGTTTAAGTACTTAATAAAGGATTAGTACCTAGAATCCTCACAGTTCCTTTTACTTACGGAAGGGAGAGCCTTCCGTTCCTTTAGTGAGAGAGTGCAAATGATCACAAACAAAGTGGTAAACACTGTGAATGAAGGTACTGAGACTGAGAGATAGAGAGAGAAGAATACGACACCAAAATGTTGTCAAACCCTCCTCCAAGGGCCCCTGTCTCGATGGCGAGAGAAGTCTATGCTATTGATTGCACGATTTGATACAATGCAATGGACTGCTTGACGATGTCGACGACGATGACGAGACAGGCTGAAATCTGAAAACGCTAATGGCTGAAATCTGCAAATCTTTACCTGCTGAATTCTGACTCTATGTTGGTGACGACGACGCGCTGAAAACGCAGATGCTGAAATTTGCGTTTTCCAGGCTGAATCTGCAAACTTCGGCTGATCTAACCGTGCGGCGAGGATTTGCTACGGAAAGGTGAGATCTGCGAGGTTTGGGGTTTCTCCTGTGGTGCCTATGTGCTGAAAACTGAAAACGTCGCCGTGGATCGCAAAATGCCGAGGCTGATTTGCAAATCAAAACGCTGGGCTAAACTGATGCTTGATGCAAAAACACTAGACTAAATGCTGGAGTCTGCAACCGCCAGGGCTGATCTGCAACTACAAATGCCAGGGCTGAATCTTGATGAAAACGCTAGGTTGCTACAGCAAAAAACGCTAGGTATCTACTCCAAAAACGCTAGGTGGTCATTGTTGGGGAGTCTTGCTGAGAAGGTGCCTGTTGAACGCTAGTTCCTGCTGCCTCTTCTGCCAGAAAGTGCTAGCGCTAGGGTTTCTTATATACTGGCTTGCTAAATTGCCCTACCTAGTTCCCCAACAAAAGTCACTTAAAAATATAAGTGAAAAATGGCTAAAATAGGGAAAATAGGTCTGTGCACTGTAAAAATGCTCCTGAAGGATTCTGATGTTAATCTGATGATCATGCTGTGTGCAACCAGAGGATATGCATCTACTCTAAGTGCCTGGACATGCACGGTCTGCAGAAAGACTCACAAAAGTGCCAGAACACTTCCTAAGCTAACTAAATTGAACCCATGTCATGGTCCACGTACACACAGGGTTAGATGTGCACGTGACATGCTAGTGGTAAGACAACCATTTGGTACAAAGATACAGGCCCAAAACTCAACATCTTTTGTTGTAGTAATTATTTCTTGAAACTAAACGCTCGCATGTCATTACATGTGTTACACACATAGTGAGCGGACCATGGTTCAGCTTGCACTTTACAACACAAGACTTGGGATGAGCACTCTGACACTCTTAAGTGTCGGTTCTTGATACATCTGTCTAATTTTAGGAACATGAGGCAATGGTTTGAAAGCAAAGCTGTCATCAATCATAAGACTCCTAAAAGCTCCAACTATGTGTACATGTATGTGCTTTACAAATCACCCAAAAGCAAATCCGGGCAAGGATGCTTTTGCCCCAATAATCACCCCCAAAAACTCTACGCGGTAAACCCCCAAAAACTCTACGCGGTGAATTTTTGCACATGCTCGCCTTCTTTGTCCCATCACTTAGACTTTATGGAGCCTTATGCCCAACCATGGTCCACTTTTGCATTTCAACCACGCACCAAGCACTTGTTGTGTGGCACCCTCCCTAAGGCCGTATCAGCAAAGATCTACTACATGTAATTGGCAGGCTGCCACAACCTTGCTTGATGACATATCCCCCTCTTAAAAAGCGAACCGTCCTCAATTAGGTTCTCAGGTTGGTCCAACTCTCTCGCTTGACAACGGCTCAACTTGCACATCACAGCGTAAGACTTTGCGTATTCAATTGTGTGTGTGTGCCTGGGGATTTCTGATCACCCAAAAGCAAATCCTAACTGCAGGTGCTTTGGCCCAGCAATCAACTCCCAGCCCAGCGGATTGATTTTTGGACGCGCTGGCCTACACTTTCCCATCACCTAGGCTGCTTGCTGCTTTTTGGCTGCTTTTACAACCTTGGCATGCTGCTGCCTAAATGCCATGTCACCCTGCTGCCACATCAGAACAGCCACACGATGGCAGATCAGCCACATGTCACCCAACAGACTGCTGTCATATCAGCACTTGATGATAACATCCTATGCTTTACGCCCAGCTCTAGCAAAGATGCTATGGGATAATCCTTCATCAGCCCACCCAATGTCCAAAAAGTTCAAACAGCCCGTGGAAATGTTAGAATCAAGCGATTTTCTACAAGTATCAAGAATGCATAGTACAAGCACAGTTCTGAAACAAGTGCACAATTAATGCATTACCACGCATTGTTTGAAAACTCTCATATGTAGTACATAACCATCTTTCAGGGAATACAATTGAATTGCATTTAAAGTAGAATCAGTCAGCTAAATTTAAAGAGGTGTAAAATGCGACAAGAAATTTCATCATCTGTAAGCTTACTGCTCACATGATTGCGATCAGTAAGACTTGCTCCATGGTGATTTGACGATTGATTCTTTGCACTCGGTAATGATAAGTAAAATCAAAAATCTTTACATTCTCAGCATTTTTCTGTTCTATGCCCAGGCCCCAAATGCCAACATTGTACCCAATGAACAAATCTCCATCCCTCTCGCACACATACAGCATTTACGCGTGAAAGGTTCGCTGCCTGTATGTTTTAAGGATGACTTTTCCTCCTGGTTTGGTCAGAGGTGATACACATCTTTGGGAGTACGTGTAAAACATCTACTGTACTTCCAGAGCTAGGCAGTGCAATTCACAGTTTCTGTGAATATGGGAGTGGTTTCAATGAATTTTAGTACATTAACGGATCAACTAAAGGAGTATACTTAAAACCTCAGTGATTCTTCCTACACTCTTTGCATCAGCTGCGTGGCAAACTAGAACCTCTGTAAGGTGTCACTTTCCCCTACAGGCTACAACGAGACCCTCCCTCTTTATGTTAAGTCTCTCTCTCTCTCTCTCTCTCTCTCTCTCTCTCTCTCTCTCTCTCTCTCTCTCTCTCTCTCTCGATGAGATCTGCCAGCGACCGATGCTGGATCTCCTATGATCTAGCTATCCCAGCTAGTTGTTTTAGCTGCTTAGTCCACGCCCAGCAGTCTAGGATTCCATAGTATTTTATTTTGTCATTTTGTCATCTTGTTACTCCGACTTTGTATCAGATCCACCACATTGTAACTTTCTGGTCTCATAGGTCACTTTGGCCTTAAGGAGACGTTAATATAACATTTCATTTCATTTCTCTCTCTCTCTCTCTCTCTCTCTCTCTCTCTCTCTCTCTCTCTCTCTCTCTCTCTCCACACACGCACCCTGCCCAGATTCTACTGCTGTGCATAATCACAAATGATTGATAGATGGCACAAATACCGGTTATCCAAGCCTTCACATGAACCATCGTGGCCTCTTTCCGCCATGACAAAATCCATGGAGTCCCTGTCACAGTGACTCAATGTGCATCTGTCAATCTGAGAGGATAGTCGTCCATCATCCATGTTCCCTTCGGGGAAGAGCCCTCTTGGCTTGTCGAAGGTGGATGAATGTGTAAAACTTCTCCTTCTAAATGAAGCGCTTGGAACATGTTCAAATGTAATAGGTTCCTCGAGGCTTGACATCTTCAACCTCTGCAACAGGTCCCAAGCTTTATAGCCTCTTGCTGCAGAGCTAAGATGCAACCTTTCTCTGCAAACTCTTGCAACAAGCATGCACGTACAGGTCCACTGCAATTAGGGGGCCTCTGCTGAGGAGCTTCTACGGCTCCGAGCTGCAAAATCACAGAACACTAATGGAGCTCGGATCGAATCATGAACATTAAAGTTATACTTGTTGCAAGCAGGGCACAATTAAGTTGAGCTTTGATCTACAGGGCCGGACACAGGAAAACGAGAAGCGTGAAATTTTCGAATCCCAAGAAGCAGGAAGGCATACCTGAGCAAACGAGGATGGTAAGGATCGGTAGGTAGAGTGGTTAAAAGGTGCACGGGTCTGCGTAGAGGCTGACTCGCTGGGCGAGGACGAGTCGAGCGTGCGCGCGTGCTTCAGCTCAGCGCCACTCGTGTGTGGGAGAGGAGGCTGAGGCTCAGCACGCTTGAGAGAGAGAGGCTTGCTTTCCACTCCCTCCACATTTTCAACGACGCCAAGCGCGTTCATTAATTAATTGGTTACTTGCAATTGAAAACACAGGCTAGCAAAACGAAAACTCCGTCAAAACTGCTTTTATAAATGACCCACGTGCCACGAGTGTCTCTTGATCGTTTGAACTTTGAAGAAGTCCATCCCACCACAAGAGTCGCATAAAAGAACCTTTTTGGCCTACATAAGGCCTTCTTAGTAGAGCATTAAAGTGTTAGGAGCAATTGTGGAGTCTGGACAATTGGATAAAGCTCCTGATTAGCACCACATGGGGAACTTTTTGTTTTCTAAAAGAAACCTTAGTGTTGTATTGGGTTAGGGAGATTTTCATTGTTTTCAGTGCATGATAGAGACTTACTTTAAATGTTTATTTCACTTTCATTTCATATTCTGACATGTCTTGACTTTCTTTGCATTCTATTGTTTTAGAATGTTAAAGTGAAACTTCACTTGCATAATTCTAGTAAATTCTATAGATACACACACACACACACATATACATTAACGAGTTTTTTTAATTTCACATTTCATTTCACAGCCTCACATGGCTTGAGTTTTCTTGCATTCTATAACTTAATTTTAGTCAATATTCAAAAAAGTTTCTTTTATTAAGCGGTCGTCGACTAAGTTTCCTTCCCACAAAAAAGCGAACTAGAAATACTAGCATAAATTTAAAATTTGCAAGATTTTTGAGCTATTTTCTCACATATTTCACCAATTTTTCTTCCCTTTACTATGGTTTGCAACCAAGTAGTTTCCATTTTCAATTGGCTCAAGGTTAAGCTGAGGCAATCCTTTCTTGAACACTGATTCTACTTAAACTCAACTTAATGATTTTATCACGTTCTAATTATTTCAGAAAGCCACCGTGATTCTTTCACTTGTTTATTTTGCCATTAAATCATTAAAGATAAAGCTCTTCGATCAAAATCACATGCCAAACTGTCCATAGGGGGATGGTGAAGCAAATGGTGCAATTTTTCAATCGTTGATGTCAATGGTGGACAAGTATCCTCTTTGATAAACAAGGTGAGGATGCACGAAGGCATGCTAAGTTAAGGGAATGATTAGATTTATGAAAATAAATTTAAATGAGTGCTTACAATCACATGGAAAATTATATAAAATTATATTATCTATTATACATAATCACAAATTGTTTATATATTAGGAAAGGCTCCGCTTAATAAATAAACTAAAAGGTACACATTGCACATTATCATTTGAAAACAAAAATAAAATAAAAACTATAAAAACATATATTATATTATTTGTTATACATACATAATCACAAATGGTGTATATATTAGAAAAGACTTCACTTAAATAATAAGGTGAAAGGTGCATATTGCACATTATTCTTTGAAAACAAAACAGAATTTAAAAAAAAAACAATCAAATATAAAGATACATTGTAAAACTAGAACAAAAGAAAGCTAGGGGGCAATTGTTGTTATTGGGAAACAAATGAACTCTCTTGAGTGGAACAGGGCCTTAGGCGCCAAAATGGTGGACTTGCTTAGATAAAGATGTGGGCTCTTCCCTGTTTTAGGAGTGGCTCCTTGACAACCGTTGTATTTAAACCTTCTACAGTTGTTAAGGCGCATGACAAAAATTTGTAAATTTTTTGTTATGTTAATATAATCTACTCACAATTGTCACTTTTGCAAAAACAAGATAGATTTAATTTTAATGTTTTCATACAAATATATCAATGCTTTCATAAAAATATATAAAATTTAATAAACATCTATACTCTTTATAATGCAGCTTAAAAATTTCAAGGCCAAAGAAGCCCTCCAGGTGTCTCATTTTGGTGAAGCTTGAAATGAAGGTGCCGCAAGAAGCGTTTGCGAGTACAAGTGCGAGAGCAGAGAGAGAGAGAGAGACCTGCTTTGGGTGGAGCGCACAGCAACGTTATCTTGTTGTTGCATCTCCTTATTCTGTTGTATTAAAGAATAAGTGTATATATGGTTAAGTTAGTAGATGGGTTAGTAGTAAGTGGGATGTCCGGCCAGTTGGCCCGAATCCCAACAAACTCCCACTTGAAGGCCAACGCAGCCCAAGTGACTTGCTATGTACAACCATGAAGCAATCTAGTGGCTTCAACCTATATCCATCAACTCACTACAATGTGTAAACCGCTCCAAAGCTAAGCTTTTCGTCAAAGCATCTGCTGGGTTGTCGTCAGTGTGTACCTTGACCAAATCAATAAGCTTTTTGGCCAAAAAATCTCTCACGAGATGATACCTGACTTCAATGTGTTTCGATTTGGAGTGAAACACGGGATTCCTTGCCAATGCAAGAGTACTATGACTATCACAATATATCATTGGAGTCTCATCAATGCCAAGAAGTTTGACCAAGCGAGATAACCATACAGCCTCTTTACTTGCATCCGACAATGCAACGTACTCTACTTTCGTAGTGGAAGATGACGTACAATCTTAAAGACATGACCTCCAAGATACTGCTGCTCCAGCAAATATGAAGACATAGCCAGATGTCGATCTTCTATTGTCGACACAACCCGCATAGTCTGCATCCGCATAACCCACGATGGATGCATCATTGTTCCCGAAGCGTAAACACTTGCCGACCGTATCTTTGAGTACCTAAGAATGTGCTTCGCTACTTCCCAATGCTTGCTGCCAGGATTTGCCATATGTCGGCTCACTACTCCCATTGCAAAAGCAATGTCTGGTCTTGTGGCCACCATAGCATACATGACACTGCCCACAGCCGAAGAATATGGTACCTTAGCTATTTCAACTCACTTAGCATCAGATTTGGGTGCATCTTCCTTGTTGAGTTTCAATAATGCTTGCATTGGGGTACTCAATGCTTTCCCGACCCCCCTGCATATTGAAATGGTGCAAAACTTCCTCAATGTATGTCTCCTGAGATAACTCAAGAATACGATGTTTGCGATCTCTTTTGATTCGCATGCCAAGAAAGTATGTATCATCCTCCAAATCTTTCATTGCAAAATTATTGCTAAGTGTTTTCTTCAAGTTGGCAATCTCCGCAATGGATTTCCCAACTATAAGCATGTCATCAACGTACAAAACTAGAATGATCATTGAGCCATCATCTAGCTTTCTTGTGTACAAGCAGTGGTCCTCTTCGCTCCTTTTATATCCTTGAGACCTCATACATGCATCAAATTTATGATACCACTGCCTTGAACCCTGCTTTAAGCTGTAAAGTGCCTTTTTGAGCCTACATACTAGCTCCTCACGAGATGCATTCTCCTAAACAAACCCTTCAGGCTGCTGCATGTAAACATCCTCATCAAGATCCCCGTGAAGAAATGTTGTCTTCACATCCAGCTGGACAAGTTCCATGTCCTCAATCGCTACCAGACCAAGTACGGTTCTAAGAGTTGTCATCTTGACCACAGGCAAGAAGATTTCATCAAAATTGACTCCCTTTTGTTGTTTGAACCCTTTGGCTACAAGTCTAGCCTTGTACTTTGGATTTGGATCACCTGAGGTAAATTTCTTCTTGTAAACCCATTTGCAAGGTAAAGCTTTCGCATCATTTGGCAGTTCTACCAAGTCCCAAGTGTCATTAACCAGAATCAAGTTATACTCAGATTGCATAGCTTGCTCTCCCACTTCACCACATCATCCGCCATCATGGCTTCTTGGTAGCAGCTTGGCTCACCGCAATCGGTCAACATGACGTAATCAAAACCTGGCTCGAAATGTACAGGTGGACGAGAGACTCTAGTAGACTGTCTCACTCCTTGACCATTGCTATCTTCTCCCTCTGGAGCATTGCTAGTGGAAGGTACATCACTAGCCCGCTGAGTTGATTTCATCGTCTCTGAGGCAACATCCTCAAAAGTGACTCTCTGAATTTCTATTACGTTGATAGGGTGTTTATGCATCTTCGACTCATTGAAGATCACATCTGAATTACGGATGACTCGACGAGATACCGGGTGCCAGAGACGATATCCCATCTCTCCATCTACACCATATCCAATGAAAATACATTTGTGTGACTTTGGCTCTAACTTCTGTCGAAGTTGTTTAGGCACGTGAGCATAAGCTTCACAACCAAAAACACGTAGATGGTCATAGTGGGGCTTACGTTTAGACCATAAGTTTTTTGGAATCTCATAATTCAATGGCGTACTAGGGGAATGATTTATAATGTGCATTGCAGTCAAGACGGCTTCTGCCCAAAAGCCTTGTGTGAGATTTGCGCTAGAAAGCATGGATGTGACTCTTTCTAGAATGGTACGATTCATGCGCTCAGCAAGTCCATTCTGAGCTGGTGTATATGGTGCAGTAAACTGCCTTTTAATCCTCCTTTTAGCATAGAAATTGTCAAACTCCTTGGAGACATACTCTCCACCGTTATCAGTCCGCAACCTCTTGAGTTTCTTGCCAGACTGATTCTCAACGAGTGCTAAAAAAATTTGGAACACAGGAAGAACTTGATCCTTATGTTTCAAAGGATATGCCCACACCTTTCAAGTAGATTCATCTATGAATGTCACAAAATAGATGGTCCCCCCCTAGAGATTTGGTTGACATAGGACCACAAACATCACTATGCACTAAATCTAGAGGTTCAGCTCGCTTTTGACCCAATGGTAAGTACACGGACATAGTCTGCTTGCCACAGATACATTGCTCACAAACAGGAAAGTCAACATAAGACAAGACATGTAAGTAGCCAAAACGAGTCATGTAATCATGACCAACATCTGACACATGCATGGAATACAAGGTACCATGCTTCTGACCTCTGAGTACAACAAGATTACCTTTGCGTACAATCCACGAACCATTGCCAAATGTGGTGTTGTAGCCCAAATCATCAAGCTGACAACAGAAATCAAGCTTTTAGTCAACTTGGGCACATGTCTGACATTACATAAAGTAAAGTGCGTGCCATTCCTTAGATGCAATTTGACGTTTCTGACACCCTCAATGTCTAGTTCATAAGCATCACCAAGTCTCACTTTGCCACAAGAGTGAGAATAAGTAGAGACCCACTCTCTATGTGGTGTCACATGGAAACTCGCACCAGAATCTACTATCCAATTTTGTGCATACTGCGCATCTTCTGTAACAAGAGCCTCGACAGGTAGATCTGTTGTGAAGACCAATATGTCAAAGGTAAGTGGCATAACAACCATTGGAAGAGTCTCTACAATAGGAGCATTTGAAGACTCTAGCACATTGATCTCCTCTAACTTTGCTTTGCCCTTGTTTGAATCATCAGACTTAGAAGTTTCACCGGATTGTTTATCCTTCTTACTTTGCTGCCATTTCCTGCAATCCTTCTTCACATTATCTTTTTTATGGCAGTGATAGCACTCGACATTACGCATAGAACCCTGAGACTTACTGCATGAGCCCCCACGTTCCTTGCTTTTGTCATGACTTTGAGTGCGACCCCTCTGTCTATCACTAGCAACATACGCATCACCATCCTTCTTGCCTTCGAGAGATTTCCTGCGATTCTCCTCGGTAAACAGACTCCCAAGGACGTCATTGTACACTAGACCGGTACCAGGTGCTGAGTTGCTAATCACAGTACAAAACATATCCCAAGACGAGGGTAAACTGCATAGCAAGAATATACACTTGATTTCCTCATCGAAGACCAAACCCTAAGTGGTCAACTGAGTGAAAATGATATTGAACTCAGTAATGTGAGTAGAAATAGTGCCCTCTTGCTTCATACGAAGGCCAAACAACTTCTTCATCAAGAAAACCTTATTAGTGGCACTTTTGTTCTCATAACTGGAACACAACTTATCCCATACATCTCTAGCAGTTCTTTCTCCAACTATAATAAAGTACACAGATTCAGCCAAATGCAAACGGAGGGTAGATTTGGCCGTAGCATAAAGTTTCTCCCACTCAACATTTGTATACTCGCCCTCTGGGCGCTCCATGATAGGATCCAGCTGGCCTTTTTGTATAAGAACATCTTGAATCTGCTCTTTCCAGATAGCAAAATTTGTCCCATCAAATTTTCGGATATTGTAAATATCCTTTTCACCCTAGATGACATGGCTGCAAGCTAAAGATAATATGGCGATAAACACTGGTAATTCTGGGAAAAGATTGATAGAGTTTTCCCAGAAAAACTAACAAAATCTCAATCCAAAACTGTCACAAGGGATCAGTAATGCATCAAAAGTAATGCTCTCAAAGCATAAGACAGGCGCATCAACCACTAACTGTGCATAAAAAGTCAAAAGCTGACCCAAGACTACCAACACGGCGTCAAATGCACCTAGCCCTCTCTATACATGTCCTATGGTGAGGCCACGAAAAAGGGGAACTCCAGCAACCTATATCATCGAAAGGATCTCAACATTCGAGAATCCCCCAGCTTAAGAAAACCTCACGCTATCGACCCTCACAAAAGGTTATGCAAACAAGAAACCAGCCCAGTCTCTGAAAGGGCCTCTGAACCGAGTCTCAGAAATGATCGGGACTACCAGAAACAAACCAAATCGGCTCCACAAAAGTTACATATGGCAGTTTCCGCAACTCAACGTACATCCACTGTCAACAATACTACAAGCTGCAGTATACGCGTTCAAATAGGCGCCAAACAAAATGTGCAAGCAGTAATGTTAACCCTCACGGCTCACGTACACCCCATCACCTACGACGGACGTGTATTATGTATTTGGTAGAGTCAGGTACCGGGCTTGTCGGACCAATAGGAAAAGGGTAAGAGTGATTGCCGATGAGAGACGCACTCTAACTGGGACATTCAAGGGATTAGTTGGCTAAGCATGGGCGCCCAAGTGTGAATGGGGTGAGATCATATAAAAGCCAACTAAACCTAAAATTCATGCATTCTCTCATTTGTGCAATAGAAGAGTGCTCTTGCTCCATCTCCATCTCCATCTTCTTCTTCTTCACCTCCTTGTGTGTGTGTGTGTGTGTATGTGAGTGAGTGAGAGAGAGAGAGTGTGAGATCGAGCATTGCTACGAAGGCACGACGATGGCGAAACGGTTGAGCGCGGCACGACTGCAGCTTCTTCTTCATCGCAGCGAGGAATCCACCACGAAGGCGAGCGTAGAGCGGTGAGTGACACACCCTTTGCTCTCTTGAGCTTGCTAGTTTAGGCTTGTTGTGTGCTTGGAGCCATTTGTGGCTCGCACACGGTGTATCGGCAAGTCCCTTGCTTCGACAGTGCGGCAAGGAGCGCACATTTTTGGCGCCGCTGCCGGGGAAATGCCCTACACTAAGTTCGGTTAAGCACTTTACGCTTTCTTGTGATGCAATTTCAATTGAAGGATTTGTGAAGAAGGAAGGTGTGTGGTTGTGTGGAGAAGATTTTTGTTACATTGTACTGTCTTTTTTGTTTTCTGTAAAGAAGGAGTTACAATTTTTTTGCAATGTATTGTTAGAATTAAGGTATTAGCTATGGAATGTTAGTTCTGTAAGGTTCAATGTTAGTTCTGTAAGGTTAGTTTTGTAGATCTGTTAGCTACTGTAATACTGCGTAAACAGTGTTAGAGTGTATGTGGCAGTATCTCTATTAGCTGTAAGTAGATAAGTTAGGTGTAGGTTAAGTGTGTGTGTGCGCGCGTGTGCGGCGCGGCCGCGGCGACTTTTTTTTTTAAAAAAAATCTTTTAAAAAAAAATAAAAAATAAAAAGAAGGATCGGGCTGGGGATCATTCCCCAAGCTCAAGCCCAAACCCAAACCTCAGTCCTCAGTTTTAAAATATAGTTTATACACCTTTTTATATTTAAAAACTATTTTCAGGATTTCGAGGACTATAAAGACTATTTTTAGGATTTCGAGGGCTTCACGTAGCCGAATAGGGAGCTGTAAAGCACGGCACGTTTCTTTAGCCAAAACGCTCGTCTTGAGCTATTACACGCCATATTTTGTGGCTTGGTTACAAAAAATAACCAAGAATAACGAAAAACTTAGGTTATAAACACCTTTAAAAAATAAAAAAAAACTAAGTGAGCGGCCTTCACGGGCACTCACCAACGCGCTTAGAGTGTGGAAGTCATATGAACCTACGCTCTGGACGAGTGTTAGAGCACGAGCATATTGGTAGTGCCTTCATTTACGCGGGCACCCATTATTCCTCCACCCTAGGTTCTGGACCTTCGGCTGGGACTCAAGGTAGCGCGACCCAAGATCCTTATATCGCGTCTAGTGATTCTTCCTCTGACTACGAAGTCAGAGGAAGAATCACTACGAAGTCACCACCCTAGGTTCTGGACCTTCGGCTGGGACTCAAGGTAGCGCGACCCAAGATCCTTATATCGCGTCTAGTGATTCTTCCTCTGACTACGAAGTCATGGAGGGGTATCCTACACCAAACCCTGATAGTTCAAGTCAAGACATGCATGCCATGGGCCCACGGCCCGGGTCCAGCGTGTTTAGCCACTTAAAAGAGACCCTTAGTAGAGCTACTCGCTCCGAACATGCGGTTAATGAAATAAATGAAGGGAGTGGGGAAGTAAATTCGTCATTCATGCCTAAAATAGACTCTATGCTTCTTGAGAGTGTGCATGTGAATGTTCCATCCACTGGACCTCCTGATCCTTTAGGACTATCTCCCTCTGAGGTTTTACTACCCGATGGTAGGAGTCTTGCCGAAGTGCAAGAGATCGAACGCTATATGCAAGCAACAAGGGAGAGGGAAATTGAGAACCTACGAGGGCTAGAACAAAGTCGAGCCCTGAAAGCAAAGGCTCCTATGACAACAATCATGCCAGCCGAGCAACCGAGTGCTCCCAAGGTAGCAGTCACGGAGGGGTAAGCAATGGGGAGCAATAATGCTTCCACTTCAAGGGAAACCTCCAGCACGCCAGGCCTAGATGAGATATTCCTAAACGAAAATTGGGAGTATGACCTACAAGCAGAAGCTTTAACTGATCAGTACACAGGACACACCTATCATGTGGGTTGGTTAGATATTCTACAATCCACATCGGGTGCTACTAGCATAGATGAGCAACAACAGAAAGTCTGTGATGTTCTCCATAGGATTGTCGAGTTAGAAAGACAGAACACAGGGATCAACATGCCTTCAACAGGCCTAATGAGATTCTTGGATACGGGAAAGGCCAACCAACCAACCCTATCACAAATGGAGACTCCCTCAGTGAGCCCCCTTGATCCTCCATATGTTGTTTCACCAGGAGCCTCAGTACAATCTGAACCCACAAGTGGCAGCTTTACCTTCCCAGATCTAGCTCATCTTTCTCTTAATGACACTACGGCTACCATGCATATCCCAGTGGTGAGCATGACAAGAAGTACACCATGGAGTTCATTTGTTAACACTGCGCCAATGCCTAGTAGCACAGTACCCCCAACTATACCTACATGTATGTATCAATCATGTGCACCTGTTGTACCTCAGCCTCATGTAGCTCCTACACCTCCGATTATTCCAAGAGCTTACAATCCACAATGGAATTATCCAAGCTCTTATACAAGTGGAGCCATGCCATTTAATAATAACATGCCATATCAGGCACCCCCTATACCTAGGGCCACGCTTGTAAACTTTGGACCACCGTCTGGTACACCACCATACGAAATATGGGACCCAAGAGCCGCGCATATGCCAAGGCCAAGGCCAACTCCCATCTCACATGTGGTTCCAGGAGCACATACACCCATTATACCTGCTCAAATAGGAGATTTGGTAGCATTTGCTCAAACTATCGATCGCTCTATTACGGAAATCATGCGTAGTGCACCTGATATAGAGCCTAGGAGCAAGGCAGTTCAAGTAGCTAAGCTCACACAGAAATTTAGTGGAGACGGAGATGCTAGAAGGCATATGGAAGTCTTTGAACATGTGTGCGATTCCTTGGAAGAGCACAATGAGCTACATAAGTGTAAGGCTTCGAGTTTGACCCTAAGCGGAAAGGCTGGAGATTGGTATATAACCTTAAGAGTAGAAGAGAAAACGATCTAGTCTACTCTTAGGAGACTGTTCTTAAAAGAATACATACGAGAGGGAGTACTTTGGGGTGTAGCCTCTCAGCTCCAGAAAGCCCAACGAGAAGAAGGTGAATCCGTGAGAGACTTCATTAGTCGCCTAAAGAATTTGAATTCTCGATGCAATCCAAACGAGCGATTCAACAACAACCAATTGCTCGATAGATTCATTAGGGGACTACGACATGAAAGTATCTATAATGACCTAGTCATTAGAGGTATCACTACTTGGGAAGCAGTCACCATGAATGCAATCCAATTGGAGGATAATTTAATGATTGCAGGAGAAAGAGTGTCCACCGAGCCGAAGTCTAGTGGCTCGCAAGCGTCAGGGCATGAGCCAATGAAGATAAAGCCAATCGTGAAAGAGCAAACGATATCTGAGATGACTTTGGCAGATCTCACCAAGGCCATCCAAGAAAGCCTTAGGGGTAATCGTGCTCCACAAAACACTCATATGTATCCAAGAAGGGAGCAACAATGGTGCTCAATTTGCTTGGGCCCACATACTACGAGTGAATGCCCTACTTTCAGAGTAAAGTTTAACGGGACTTGTAACGCGTGTGGTAGGTATGGCCATCAAGCAAAGGATTTCCTAATGCTTAAACGCATCATGGAAAATAGACCGCCTATAGCTTGGGCAGACTCACCTCGAGTTCCTGCATTGATGCCTACCCCACCCATGGAGCAACAGTTGCCATTACAGCACATGGTCCCTAGAACCCAAAATGTGGTCCAAACCACACCGTTGCCACCTCCAGTGCTAGGACCGCAACCCCCTCATCCAAGAGTTACACCTATGAACCAAATAGGTTGCGAGTCATCTAGTACTTATGTAGATTGCGAAGAGGACATAGACTCTAGTATCACCTATGGAGTCGATATGCTTGAGGAGTGTCCCATGTACTATATGGAAGACCATTGGGGACAAATCAAACCGGTATATCAAGCTACTGCGCTAGCAGCAAGAGGCCAAAACATTAATAGTTTTGCCAGGAGACCACCTCTTCAGTGCTACGAATGTGGTGGACCACATCGAGTAGCTGAGTGCCCCATTAGAATGCAAAAGAATGCTGCACTAATGCAAACAAGTCAAGGGAGTGCATTGGCAATGCCAATACTCATTTGTAATCGTTGTGGCATAGATCATTTGATCGCACAGTGTCCTAACAATCCAAACGCGCCGAAAATCACACCATTGAACTTAATAGAGATTGTTGATGGGACACCACCAACTATAAACATAGCACCAGTGAATGCACTCACACGGTCGATGCTCCAAAAGAAAAATTACATCCTCGAAGAGAGAGATGCTGCATCCATTGGCCGAGCGAGAAAGAAGAAAACACGAAGAAAGAAATCCCTTATTGCTTCTAGCTCAAAACCTAGTTCAAAGACTAACATAGGGACAGGAGAGGATCCCGTGTATATGAATGACCCTGAGGATGACTCAGATTCGATAGAGACCACGGAGACCAAAACTATTACTACAACGGAAAAAGCCAGTGAGGAGGATCACCAGAGGGAATTACGACGAACACCAAAAGAGTATTCAAAGTTAAACCACCCAGTTGCGAACTCCTAAGATAAGCCACGAGAGACAAAAAATGAGGATTGCAAGAGAAATATTGGAACCTATCCAAACCCAACAGTGGAAATTGAACGAGTCCAACAACTGAGGGGTTTGGTGGAAGAAACTCAACAAACATTAGAACCTGAACCCAAACATATCCAGATGTCGGACACAGTGTTTCCCACACAAGTTCAACCTCACAAGAACTACAGGCCGTTAGCTATACCCAGTATCATTCGGGAAGAGAGTGAGGGTAGGACATCTGAAAGTGGACACATACCTTTCCTACTAGAGAGAATGTTCAATGAGGGAATGCCTGACCCCCTTGAGGAAGTGGAGATTCCATCTTCACCATTCTCTTGTCAGGGTCCTACGTCCCACAAGATGCCATTAAATGTTGCCAAATTGATGGATTTCATGTCTTCAGAAGTTAGAACCACCATCATGTCCAAACTATATAAAGACCCCGAGCTAGTCTCAGCTCTTCGAGCCTTCCTCAATGGAGAATTACAGGCCGGATTACCACACTTTGCACATATGAACAAACCTGACTCGGTAATGAATGATGAGGAACATTTAGCACCACCATCTGACCTAGCGGGACATGAATCTGTAAGTGAAGTACCCGTTAACAAGTTGGGGCAATACTTTGAAGGTGATGAATCTAATGCTACTCTACCAATCACTACTAAAGGATTAACTGTAAAGAGGGTCCTTGACGATGGTGCGGGAGTCAGCATGGTGACAAAGAGTTGTTGGGAGTCTATGGGGCGACCTCACCTTGAAGCCACAAGCGTAGTGGTAAAAATGGCTAATGGATCTATTGTTACGCCTATTGGAATGCTAAAGGATCTTAGGATCAAGGTCTTGGGACACAAGGTAAGGCAGACTTTCATTGTTATGGATTTTTCCAAGCATCCTATGTCATTTGAGATGATCTTAGGGCGTCCATTCATGAGGGAAGCAAAAATGGTGCATGACTGGTCCAAAAACCACGTCTACTTACAGTTCCAAGACTCTGTCATTCGAGTTGATCTTTTAAGTGGTCGAACGCATCCTCTAGGAAATAAATTCATCAATTATAATCGATCGGACACAACAATTCACTCAGCTCCATTACAATATTGTTACACGTGTAACGAAGACACGGATATTGGGGAGAACTCTCCTTATATGGATATACTACCTGGGATGACTGAGTCGGACAATGTGGATTGGGTCCACCTAGTAGCAACCATAGACACTTGGGGAAATAGGGGGACGACCTGGGTAACACCTGAGGGGGATGAAATGCCTGTACCCTTAAATATGCTACAAGCAATGCATATAGCTTCTGACAAGACTCATCCTAATGTAACGAAGAAAACATAGAAGTGGGTCCCTAATGCTTCTTTAGTGACCATAGCTAGTGCTAAAAAACAGAAGCCTTGTAAGAAACGTACCACTCGCTCCAAGAAAAGTAAGAAAATGTTGCGATGGATCCCTAAACGACTATTGGAAGCCCAAGGCTACTACCAAGGAAATGATCAAATCTGGGTGCCAAAACGTAGATTGTGCTCTTACCTATCACCTGACCCATGTGAGCCCAATCCCGTAGATCCAAAACGAATCAATGATCGTGGAAAGAAAAAAATCACAGAATGCTACACACCCGCTCCAGAGCTAGTTTGGGTACCAAAGAAAGAACGATTTGTTCCACCTAGCTCAGGAAGGGGGGAGTCCCATGAAGCTTCTAGCTCCTCATGTAATGCATCCGTAGAGGTAAAAGCTTGTCCACAGCCTCCACCTATAATAGTGGACCTCCATAAAGCTACAAAGGAATCCACACCTCCCAGTGTTCAAGAATCACCTGATGAACTACTTCAAGTTCGATCTTGGGAGAGTACCTTACCACCCTTGCAACTCGATGAGGCGCCTAAGGTAATAGAAAACTACTGGCAAAAATCTCCACCTATTACCAACTGGAACAATTGGTTTCAAAGGGTGACAAGCTCATTTCAAACGGTATGATCTACCCAAGGAAGGGGGGAGTGTTTGCTGACAGTCATCATTCATTTGTTTCCCTCTCAAACTTTTTCCCTGACCTCTCAATCACCAATCTTAGGGAATGTACATATAAAGCTTTATACTCGCAAAAAACAAAAAAATAAAGAGCAAGAGCAATTAGCAAACGAGTATGCACAATGAAAGTCAAAACATTGACCCAGACCTACACATTTACATCCGGTACGCTGAAACAGAAACCTATGTCATGAAACACCTTTGATCCTCATCACTTGAGTGATGGAGGGTAGGTAAGATTAGTACGATAGGAGTGTTTCTGTTTTAGAGTTGAGTGATTAGCAAAGTTCTCTTTTCCCACTGATGTGCCTTCTAGAGGTATTGTTTGTGTTTCATAGTGTGTACAGGAACGTGTTGCTGTGGTTAGGATTTGGACCTTCATGGAACCTTTCTCTCGTTCACTCTTCTGTTCAAGCGCCACCATCAACACAAACAGGTGTTTCTTGTCAATTAGCATTGTCCCTTATCTTTTTTGCATCTATGATTGTCTGCTTTGATTGTGATTGGTAGCATAATATCCAGCACATTTGCTTAGTATCAAACATTTAATTCAATGTCTTTTTTGTCATAATCCCTTGTTTAGGTTTAAAAATCAAGCAAGTTCGACTAAGCTAGTTTGACCAAGTTAGGTGTTAGAGATCTTCTCTTAATACCATGGGGAATGCCTTCCTAATAATCAATGGTTACTTAGGTTCTTAATCCGATCTAGGCAGCATTGTGTGAAATGTACTAGGGCTTTCTAGTGGGCTTGACCCTATTGACCTTTAGCTTAAGTATTATAAAGGGAGTTTACTAGTGTGATGAGCCTGGGGAGGTGTATCAGTGTTATATGACCCCCCAAAGTTACAAAATTAAAATGTTGAAAATGAACAAACAAAAAATCAAAGTGCCACACTGTAAAATCTTAAGCTGGAAGAGAAATCTCAGCTTGATTTGGTACTTCACTCACATGTATTGCCTATGGTACTAGAGCCCTAGAGGTTCCTAGTATGGACGCTTTTATTTGAAAAGCAAAAAACCCAAGGCATACAAAATAAGCACACACATCAAAATTGAATCACTGTGAAAAGAATTTGGGGGGTCAAAGAAAAAGTCATCAGTCAGGCGATGATTTCATGAGAAATTCCTTTTATGGTAGCTTAACTACAAGGTCTTTTAGATATAGCCTCTAGTCAGCCCTCGAACATGAATACTTGGCTCTCGCGATTAAACAACTTAATTGACCACAGAAAATTAAGAAGCTTACCCATGGCATTAATATTCGATCCCTAGTGCCTTTCGACCGTCAAATTAGCGACCCCAAACTTGTTTAATTTTTTACCTTTACATCTGTTTATGCATTTGATTACATTGCAATTTAATGTTCATTGCTGACAAATTGTTTGAAATTCTTTTACCAATCAATTTGTCTACCTAAGACTGCATATGCTTTTTAATCACTTATGAGAATGCAATTATTGTGCCAATGTTGTTTGATTTTGCAGTGACTGAAGGAGGCTAAGGACATTCATCTCAAATGCTCTTCCACCTCAACGAACGAGCTTCAACTCAATAGCTTCCGAGGACGGAATCTACATCAGGAAGGGGGGCATGTTAACCCTCACGGCTCACGGACACCCCATCACCTACGACGGACGTGTATTATATATTTGGTAGAGTCAGGTACCGGGCTTGTCAGACCAATAGGAAAAGGGTAAGAGTGATCGCCGATGAGAGACGCACTCTAACTGGGACATTCAAGGGATTAGTTGGCTAAGCATGGGCACCCAAGTGTGAATGGGGTGAGCTCATATAAAAGCCAACTAAACCTAAAATTCATGCATTCTCTCATTTGTGCAATAGAAGAGTGCTCTTGCTCCATCTCCATCTCCTCTCCATCTTCTTCTTCTTCACCTCCTTGTGTGTGTGTGTGTATGTGTGTGTGTGTGTGTGTGTGTGTGTGTGTGTGTGTGTGAGAGAGAGAGAGGAGAGAGAGAGAGAGAGAGAGAGAGAGAGAGTGAGATCGAGCATTGCTACGAAGACACGACGGCGGCGAAGCGGTTGAGCGCGGCACGATTGCAGCTTCTTCTTCATCGCAGCGAGGAATCCACCACGAAGGCGAGCGTAGAGCGGTGAGTGACACACCCTTTGCTCTCTTGAGCTTGCTAGTTTAGGCTTGTTGTGTGCTTGGAGCCATTTGTGGCTCGCACACGGTGTATCGGCAAGTCCCTTGCTTCAACAGTGCGGCAAGGAGCGCACAAGTAAACAAATCCCTGCGGGGAGTAAAACCTCTCTCAAAAGAGCTCAAGCACTATCAAAAGTGCCAAAACAATGCATATCCACATCAAATACTCCCACTGAAATCTGTGATGATGCTAAACACTGCAACCTGTAAGAAACCTGGATGTCCTGTATGTATGCAAGAACCTGTGAGGAGATGGATGCCTGAAAACCCCGAGACAATGTCGATGCCAAAAAGTGCTCCTAATCAACCCATAAACACCATCTCAATAGCACATAATAGCCATAAAACGGCTATATACCATCCCAAAATAGTCTCTGAACAACTTGCACATGTGTCCTGTACTTGTACTTGTAGCTGTAGCAAAAGTGGAGTTGAAAAATACAACTCCTGAAGCGTAGCTCGGATGAAGCTTTAGACTGTACGAACGGCTTCGAAAGGGGATTGATTGTACTTTTGCTTTTGAAAGCAGGCTTTACCTTTCCTTTTGAATACCAATTGAAAGGAGGTTAAACTTTTCTTTTTGAAGGCCAATAGCCATAAAAGTTAAAAATTTAAGGAATTCTTCATATAGGCAAACTTTAAGAAATTATTCTTATTGACACTAGCAAAATTTTATCGGTTTACTTCAAGGAAAACTTGGAATCTAGCTAGGTTCTTGCAATTTTACCCTCTTAAAAATACACTAAATCCAATTTTGTATCAAACACCGATCTCAAATAGCCCCAAAATGGAAGGACATGTGTGTGTGTGTGTATGTGTGTGTGTGTGTATGTGTGCATGAGAGAGAGAGAGGGAGAGGGGGAAGGGACTCAAAGAGAGTTCCCGATCTTTTTTTCTAATTGAAATAATCTTAAAATAAATAAAGGACACACTAAAACTTTTTTTTGTTTTTAACTCAAAATTTGAAGAATTGATGGTATATACTATAACTTGCAATATTTTACTGATTTTGTTCAAGGTAAGCTTGGAATATATCTAGGATTTTATAATTTTAGCTGGTTAAAAATACAATAAACCTTGGTTTTGCAATCTAGGATTTTATAAATTTAGATGGTTAAAAATACAAACCTTGGTTTTTTGCAAACACAGGTTTTGAATAGCCCCAAACTGGAATGGAGAGAGAGAGAGAGAGATAGATAGATAGATAGATAGATTTTATTATCGTCCTCGGAGGTCAAATATGACCTATGGGACCAAAGTTACATGTGATGTAGTATGTGTATGGCTGATGAGTGACTCGATGCTCCAAAATTGTAGTGATGAGAGTCGCAATGGAGAGCCCACACTTTGGCTGGGAGAGGAAAGTGTGTAGGTCTAAGTTATGGCTGAAAATGTGAGAGAAGCAAGTTCGGATGTGATCAAAAGCTGAGCACTCTAGTAGTGTGTGGTACTCAGACTCTCAAACTTGCAGTGAGCATAATGTGCAATGTGTATGGCTGATGATGTGACTCGATGCTCCAAAATTGTAGTGATGAGAGTCGCAATGGAGAGCCACACTTTGGCTGGGAGAGGAAAGTGTGTAGGTCTAAGTTATGGCTGAAAATGTGAGAGAAGCAAGTTCGGATGTGATCAAAAGCTGAGCACTCTAGTAGTGTGTGGTACTCAGACTCTCAAACTTGCAGTGAGCATAATGTGCACAATCGATTAGACTCTTCTCCATTGCCCCAACGCCCTATCTCGCATCGAAGGAAATGGGAGCTAAGCCGAATTGCTGCGATAGTGCGTATCGCGGACAAGGGAATAGGCTCAAGCATGTAAGTGTGAGTACGGTTTCCTCTCTCAGCGAAGAACATGGTTTTGTAGTTGGGGGCAATATAGGTGGTGTAATGTATGAAGCGTGACCCACCGGATTTCTCCCAAGCCGTAATACATTGGCGTTGTAGAAAAGCTTCATTCACTTGAGAGTCATCCAAAAGCAATTATATATTGTTTCAAGAAAAATGGAATCAATTCTACGATAAAGTTCTTCATCTACTTAGAGACTATTTTTCTAATCGAAACTATTTAATAAATAAGGGCACAAATAATACTCTTCCAGTTTTAAGGTTAAAATTTGAAGAATTGTCATATTTACACTAAAACTTGCTAAGTTTTATCAATTTGCTTTAAGTCAAGCTTTGAATGTAGCCCGGGTTTTACAATTTTAGACGAATAAATATACACTAAACCCTATTTTCTTTTGTAAACACAGGTCTCCAATAGACCCAAAATGGAAGGGCATGAGAGGCACTAAAAAGTTAGATGTTCAGTATATCCATTGTCACTCTCTTTCACAAGCTATGCACAAAGAGGAGGTGTATCTGTCAAAAATCTATTACACCCTTGCATGGGACACTAGCATGAGAGAGAGAGAGAGAGAGAGAGAGAGAGAGAGAGAGAGATCCCCCAACAACTTGACGTCCCTCCAAAAGCAATTACATATTGTTTCAAAAAAAGGAGTCAATTCGACGATAAGAAATGCTTTATCTATTTATACTATTTTTTCTAATTGAAGTGATTTAGGAAATAAGGGCACAAATAAAATTCTTTCAATTTACATTAAATTATAAATAATCGTTGATATTTACACTAAAAGTTGTAAAATATGAAGAATTGTCAAAACTTGCAAAACTTATCAATTTTTCTCAAGGAAAGCTTGGAATGTAGCCCACATTTTTTACAATTTTAGCTGTTAAAAATACACTAAATTTTTTATTTTTTTTTGCGAACACGCGTCTTCAACAGACCCAAAATGGAAGGACAAGAGAGGCGCTAAAAAGTTTGATGCTTAGTATATCCACAATCACTCTCTTGCCACCTCAAGCACAAGCTTTGCACAAAGAGGAGAGGTGCACCTATCAAAAAAAAATTCGCACCCTCACGTGGGACACCAGGAGAGAGAGAGAGAGAGAGAGAGAGAGAGAGAGAGAGATTTATTTTGTGGCAACTTTGTAGCCTTCCAAAAGCAACTGCATACCATTCAAGGAAAATGAGAGTTAGGGATTCTTCAATGAGAAATGCTTTATCTAACTAGCACTTGCAATATTGGCTTTCAAATAGTGCATAAAATAATAGATTGTTCGTGTTAGTGCTTGTAGACACGACAACCTTGCGAGGGAAAGATTATGGAAAGCCAAAGATGAAGTATCCTAACATACATTGATAAAGTCTTAATTACAGCTCAAGGACCTGAGGTTTTGACCACCAAAAGAGGTTGAAACTCTTGTGGTGGATTGAGATGGTTACACTATTGGCTATCGAGGTCATACTTTTGAGGTTCAATATAAAGCAAAGGGTGGAGAATTAGAGGGAAATGAGAAGTTTTATTTCAAAAGGTATCTTTGGACTCATGAGCTTAAGTGGTGTGTGAAGAATTATATTACCATGAGAATTTGGATATCCAGATAATGATTTCAACTTTCTTTGGCAGAGGCTCTTGCATTTGTGCTACATAAGACATTACTTTTTGACATAGAACTCTTGAAAATCTCTTCCATATAGGGACATCATTGAAGGATTGTTTACTTGGAAAATTTCTTCCACATAAAGAGATGAAGGCCATGCAACTGACCATATCTTTACTGAAGAAGATAATCTATTATTGTCCAAGAAGGGTCAACTACCAGAATTGTATTACATGTACATTTTGTAGAGTAGATTTGTATGACATGCTTCCAATTACAATTCCCTAAGTTAGAGAGAGAGAGAGAGAGAGAGAGAGAGACAGAGAGAGAGAGAGAGAAGGGGGGGAGGAGAAGAAGATAATTTTCATTGATCCAAATAGATATCAAAGATCTACTTGACAAATCTTGATCTCAAGTTATGGAGAGAGAGAGAGAGAGAGAGAGAGAGAGAGAGAGAGAATTTTCATATTCTCAGAGTGATTACAAGTACTATGTTCCACCCTTTTCACTTGTGTGCATACGCACACTCACACACACCTACAAATATAGATGTATGTGTGTGACCCGATGACCATGCTTTTCTTGGCCGCAACAACGCACGAGTAACACACTAATATAAAACAATTTGATGAAATGAATCTTTGTTAAGTCGAAATGAAAAGACTCTTTACAAACCAAAATGATAAAAAAATTATTGAATCAATACTTCACATCATGGATCAAACTCTTATGAATACATTCTTTAATCTTTTGTTCTATAAGCGTTTTTCATTTTCAGCATGTCAAATTTCAAACAAATGAATGTAACTTTGGGAAATAGTAGTTGAAAGGACATAAGAGAAAGACTTTTAAGTTTTTAGAGGGACACATGTTAAACAAGCAAAATTGAACGACCTTCACCCATACGGATATTAAGGCCTTTAGCAGACCAAAAAGGAGGGCTTTATGAAGATTATCTCTTCCTTTTATAATGTAAATGACTCGGTCCTTTTATTTAATGTTCACTTGACTTTCTTTCTTTTGTGTTTGTTTAATTTGTAAATGGATCCCTTCATTTAAGGACTTAATGATTTTATTTTTTCAAAACATACTTTTTTAGTTGTAAATTCTTCTTTCATTTGAAGACAATTTACAACTAAAAATTTGTAAATTGTTCTTAAATAAAAAGAATTTCTTCACAACTAAGAAATTAAGATTTTTTTTTCAACTTTTGGTTTGCATATGCAAATGTCTCCTCGTTACTTTAGTGTAACATGTATCATTATTAGGGATTAAGTCTAAACATTCACAATATCAACAAATTACATTTTAAAAAAAGCTCATATATACATGTTACATGTAAAACTTGATCAAGAGAATGTTGCAATAAAAAAAATGCCATTAATTAGTGTCATGTTTATGAAATATCCGTGTTAACCAGTGAAATAACTTGACCTCTTAATCACCTTTTGCCATTACTCCCTTTATAATATACCCTATCTACAATCTTTCAAAATATTTGTTGTGAAAAAATAAATTCTACAAACACGACCCTCATCTATTTTTGCATTACATTTCCTTCGCAGGCCACCGTGATTCTTTACCTTGTTTATTTTGCCATTAAAGCACAAAAAGTCTCATTAAAGATAGCTACCCAAATGCAAACTAAGCATTTCTTATTAGAGAGGCAGCACTAATGTGTCATTTATACATATAAGCCATTGAGAGAGATAGTTGACATTTGTTTTCTGAATTATATAAAGAGGGGTATTGTGGGTCACACACATTCTTTCTCGTCCTCTTATGTAAGCGATTTGTGCCTTTTATGTTGGCTTGCATTGAAGGAGAAGATTCAAGGGAGAAGAGGAATCTCAAAGCTCGAGCGAGATTTTCCAAGCAATCCCTAAAACGAGCGAGATAGGGCAAGGCACACATACAAAACAAAAATCAAACTGATTTCTTAGGTGACTTCAAGCACAACAACAAAAAATTAATTCAATATTGCACCTATTTTTAATGGTAAATCAACCACAAATTTTTGACCGACAAAACCCTTTTAGAGAAATTTAGTGGAAAAACCTTCTCTTAAATTTTCCATGTTTATATGAACACTGCTCGAAGTTCATAGACTGCTTGGGATTCCTAGTCTGCTGACTTGTCCATCATTCCTCAACCCAGATTACTAAACCAATATGCAATGCCCTTATGCTGAAAGGATTTTTTGGTAACTTCTAACTCTAACTATAAGAATGGAGAGAGGCGTCTCTGGAAACTGCCACATGGCAACAGGAAGTGGGTCCGTGTCTACGATTCTCTCTATTTTCTTCATGAGCGTTTAGAGACACCAAACATCGACTTTGAACTGAGCCTGCCCTCGATGAGATTGGCACCCTCCTCCTCAGTCCACCCCATGGACCTCCATATCTGTGCTACACAAGAATGGATAGGCATCATTCTCTCTCTCTCTCTCTCTCTCTCTCTCTCTTTCTCCTTCCTTTTAATGGAGTGTAGTCATTGCCATTCGGCATGGAAGAAAAAAGAAACAAAGAGGAAAGCAAAGGAAGAATCTTTGGCAGGGAAAGAATAGCCTCTCTCTCTCTCTCTCTCTCTCTCTCTCTCTCTCCCTTCTTTTTGATGGGGTGTAGTCATTGCCATTCGGCATGGAAGGAAATAGCAATGAAGAGGAAAGCGAAGGAAGAATCTTTGGCAAGGAAAGGATAGTACATGCAGCATCAGTTCCCAGCCCTCTCTGCCCAAAAAAAAATTGCATGTTTGGTCGTCGGAACAAAATTTGGTACACCCGCTGGTAGGGGCCTCGGAATAGGCATCGGTTATTAAAAAAAATACCGACGCATGTAATAGCGTGTTTTCTAACGGTGTATATACCAATGTATATACCGATGACACCATACTAGTGAGTATTTCGATGCTTATTCCGGTGCATTTTACTTTTAAAAGAAGCTTTGTCTCATCGATATCTGCGCCAATTTTTGCACGATGTGTTGAAGTCTCTCTCTCTCTCTCTCCCCGTTGAAATTTGCCTTCTAATTACTGTCTCATCGTGCCCAGTCAGGAAGACCTCCGACATCTGCCTCTTAGGTTGTGTCACAACCGCCTCGCACAAAGCTGGGTGCAGACACATGTGCATGAGTGGCACCAACACACTCTTCAAAATTTTTGCGGGCATATCCTCGACCAGCACGTAGTATGCATACCTCTCCAACCATGCAGACATGCGGCTGACCAAAATCATTGTAAACTTCTTACTACCATTATCTTTGTCACCGTCTACCTGCATATCCGTCGTTTACTCCCACTGCAGCTGCTTCTCTATGAAAATCACATTGGACCAGGTGTCAAAAAATCCCTAACGCATAATGCACTATACTGATGTACGCCCACCATGGAAGAATTCGGCACATAATCCTTTGCACATGGACAATATCATAGCCGGCCTCGACGAGAAGAGGAAGAACCTCATGATGAGCACACCAATGGGCCATGTGCAGGAGGCGGTTGTATTTCCACATGGAGGGATGCCCCCATGGGAAAATGGGGTATGCCCATTCTCTCTAGCCCAAAAGAAAAGGGAGTCATGGAGAAGGTGAAGCATGGCATGCTGCAGCCATTGCAAATGTAGCTCTAGGCAAGCCAATGTGGCCATGTCCACTAAGTGACTAAGTCAATTAATGGCCCTCAGCAAGAGCCCATTATTGACACCGGCCAATCAAGGCGCAAACAGCAAGGTGATGCCGAGGTTGAAGGCAAAAAAGATATCTTGAAGAAGCTGAAGCCGACCACCTAGGGGATCAGAGTCTTAGTCCTGACTATTAATCACGTGCAGGACCAATATTGACCGCCTCATGAGCACAGTGTGCATTTCCAGATGGCAACAACATCAACACGGGTAAGAAAAGACTGGAGTGCTGCTCCAAGGTTGTGTGCTGGAGGCCCGCTGGAGGTCAGCAACTTTTACCTACTAGAATGTATTGGGTTGCCAACACCATCTCCAAAGGTTGTTTGATAGAGTAGCCCTCCATGTTCTATAGGTCTCTCTCTCTCTCTCTCTTGGAAGGACAGGTGGATAGACTAGTACACTTCAACAAAAATGAGGATACAGCACATAAGACCCTTACTCGCATGGATCGAGTCACAACATTGGGATCAAAAAGCAGCAGGTTGAGGAGGTGGGGCCAAAGGGAGGGCAGTACTTGAATGAAAAGCGTTGGGAGGCAACAACACGTGGAAAATGGAGTATCAGTAACATCGCCATCGCCATTACCAACAAGCGTGAAGAATCAGGAACATGCTGGACCAAGCAAGGTAGGGGAGGGAGAGTAGGCGTTCCTGGGAGTCGGGAGTCCATAGTTGCTAGTGGGGACTGGTAGAGGGTAGCGATGGAGACTGGCTTGGATCTGTGTGTGTGTGTGTGTGTGTGTCTCTGTCTCTCTCTCTCTCTCTTTGCAAAAGTCAGCATTTTGGCATAGTTACCGAAAGAGTTGCATGTAAGGCAAATAATTGGTATACGTCTCTCCTGCTTCTGCTCGCGCTACTGCCTTCTGTTTTTGCTCTCGCTGCTGCTGAAAACTTCTGAGTGCGTTGTCCCTGATCCGCTTTTTGTTTAGCGCTGCTGATGGGGTCTCTCCGCATGTGAGGGAGGACTGTTTGCTTCCTGTGTCAGTGGTTAGGATTCAATCCAGGTCCTTCTTCTTGTGTGTACAATCGCGCAAACTTTAGCCCGGGTGCTGCCTCTACGCTCACTCAGCCCTGCACTCAACGCCCTTATTAAGCCTGCATGCCCTGCCCACTCTCGGCAGCAGCTGGGCTCTCAGTTAAGTAGCTTCCTCACACACACACACACACACAGAGAGAGAGAGAGAGAGAGAGAGAGAGAGAGAGAGAGAGAGAGAGAGAGAGAGAGAGAGAGAGAGAGAGAGAGAGAGAGAGAGAGAGCTTTGTATGTTCGATATCCATAACTCTATAGCCGAATTTCTCATAAACAATCCTTTTGTTAGCTTGCGCGTGCAAGATACATCGAGTCAATGCCATGGTTTGGGCGACACTCTCTGCCACGGACACTGAAAGTTTAAGAAAATTAAGCTTATTTTTTGGGGCTTTACACTATTTTTCTCTATATTGGGGTGGAATTTTTCCTTTTCCGCTTACCCTCAACTGGCCTAATACTCGGTTCAACATACTGATAGGTTTCTTATTATATTTGTTGCAATCTTGTCATGATTCCAACGGGTGCAGCATTAGCCCTTTGCAAGTTGTCCAACCAAAAACTTAGCAAACTGGACTCGATCTCTCGCTGATCCACACGTGCATGTTCAAGTCAACTACGCTAACAATGTAGGAGGCTGCATATGCTGCACGGCATAGTGCAACACAATAATAAAAAAACATAACCAAGCCCCCCCAAAACTTGCATGGCCACGATATTGTCAATGACTGTGTGTCATTGACCCCACTCTATTGCTCATGCCAGCGTGCTATAGTAGATGACTCCACCCCCTTCCTTTGTCAGTCCTATCCTTTGTCTTTGCAATAGGCATCCTTGGGATTCGTGTTGTACTTTTTTTTCCCAAAAATTGTTGGGACAAACATGCCTTTTTGAAATTGAAAAGGACACGATATGAAGCTGAGACACATTTTTTCAAAACACCTAGAAATCAATGGAAAGAAGGAGAGCATTGAAAATCACCACATAAAATTTAGGGTTTTTTGAGGGTTTAACACTTTAATCTGCCAAATCTAGCCGGTTTCCTTCAAGGCGACCCTCAAAACTAACGAGAATTTTTAGTTTTTTTTGCATTAAAAATACACTAAAGACCGGTTTTCCATGGGTTTTTTTTTAATATCGATCGCTAATTAATGTGCCCTTGATAGTGATATTGTTTCTCATATTTTATAGAGAGAGAGAGAGAGAGAGAGAGAGAGAGAGAGAGAGAGAGAGAGAGAGAGAGAGAGAGAGAGAGAGAGAGAGAGAGAGAGAGAGATCTAAGCATCTTCTCTCACTTAGCGTCGTTCTTTCTGGTGGACGGACATGATCAATTGCAAAAGAATGCGTTGTCAATACGATGCAGCTCTTTCCCTCATCCAGCTAGCAAGATTTCCATACAACCTTATCTTGAGCAGACACAAGCTAAAAAAAGATTGCATTTTTCCACAAAAAAATTAGTATGCAAAGTCACTTGAGCGGCTTCCCCTCTTGTTGAAACCATCGTTCCAGATGTGAAGAAGGCTCCAATACTACCTTTTAGAGTAGGGCATGGCTTTTATCTTCATAGATTGGAGCAGAATTTACCTCTTATAATTGGTGGTGACATGAATATTTCACATGAGCAAGGATGTAAATCATATTCCAATTATAATGTGCTTTTCCATTGAGTCATGGATGTAATGGCCTTCGTGATATCTGACATCATCCATACTTTTTTAAACAATGACTCAAAATAGAAAGGAGTAGTAGCATCTTCAATCTTTTGTGAAAGAAGCTTTTCATATGAAGACTCACGCCCCTAAGCTTTGAGGTTGCCACATTGTATGGTAGAAATATCCTAATTATTTTATTTATTTACAACTAACTTTTTTTAGTTATGACGATGCCTTTCTAGAAAATTTTAGGCATAGAATTCTATAAAGTCTGGTTGTTGTTTTTGTAAATTGATTAAAAAAGTCCTTGATTGGTCAATTAAGGATAAACATGATTTTATTGTAACAGAAGAAGTCTTTCATAATTAATGGTGTTTGTCGGCGATGTGTCGTGTAAGAAGGGTGTCTTTGTATGAAGATCACAGCCTTGCAGTATAGATAGGGCAAGACAACATGGAAAAGACGATTAGTGTATAAATGAACTAGTGAGGTGCAATAAATTGCTATCAAATTGATGCATCTAAGATGAGGAAGGATTCACATGCTCTCAAGTGTAAATGACAATCAAGAACCAAAGTACTAGATAGAGGAGCACTACAAATGACCTTACAAAAAGAAACTTACGATGACTTCAAAACATGTGAAGCCCATACGAGCCTAAGAGAGAAGATAATAATTTCAAATATTGTGTTTATTTTCTTAAAAGTAAACTTTGATCTTTTGGAATTTAACAGGTAGTCTATCCATTGAGAACCCTTTTTGTTGTGGTGCCTGAATATATAACAAACGATAAATATTCTGTTGACGATAAAATCTACTATATCTGCTCGGGTTTGTCCTTGCTCGGAAAAACTCGCTCAGTGTATGGTAATACTCAAGGGAGAAGGGTGTACTTGGTAGAGATTGAACTATGCGAAATTCGATGACCTATCTGGTGCCAAAGAGAAGGTGTTGGAGACATGTCATCACCAAACGGTGGCATTCAACATTTTATGCCATGGTCGCAAGCCAAATTGGCCATGTATATGCATTCCAGTCCATTACTATTGTCTTAGACCTTTTACAAGTCGGTTGACCTTGTTTCTAGCCCAATTGCCCCATTTTTTGCTATGGCATATATTATTAGTTAGGCACCCTCTCTAGCCACAAATCTATTCCTAGTTTAGAACAAATATATTCCCAGTTTAGGGCGCCTCATTTTTGCACACCTCTAGGCCACCTTTGTAAGCATAAAAGTGACACGTGCCTCTCATTCTCATTCTCCGAGTTGTGTGAGCATTCCCTTGATCGTAGGTGTGTGTGTGTGTGTTATTCATTTGATCCAGAGACTTTAATTTGTATAAGAATTCTTTGATCCTAAGTTTTGATGCTTCCAAAGCCAAAGGTCGCGATTTAATTTGAGAAAGCCACGTCAATTGATTTTTCAAAGTTAAATCGCTAACCTAAGGTCGCCCTAAGATACAACTTCCTCCCAACACTCACCTACGAGCAAGCATCCTATCCACTCCATTGCGTATGGCTAGAGTGTCGAAGGGATAGAGAAACGACAATGCTTGAAAGACAGAGAATTGTTGCTGTAACTTTGTTGAGACAAGAGCAACTTGCAATGATATCACGTGTCAAAAACACTTGTACATTTTGAAATTAATGGAGATAAGATTAGTAGAAGAAGGCATAGGTAGTAATGGGGTGCAAGCAAAAGGTAGTAAGGCACATGCAACGACCAATATGAGGCCCACGAGCTAGATGGAGCAAGCTCGAGAAGAAGAAGAAGAAAGCAAAACGGAAGAGAGAGAGAGAGAGAGAGAGAGAGAGAGAGAGAGCATTGTTAGCTTTTCCAGCTCTAGCAAGGATCTCACACCGCTCAAGCCTTTGTAGTATTTCTTGAACGAGCTCTTTAGCTACAAGTTTCTTTAGTTTAGTTTTCATTTGAGGCTCTTAAGTGAAGGGACCCATTTACAAACTTAACACTAAAGGCTCATGTCTAGAAGTTCTCTCCTTCTTCGAAGTAGAACACCTTGATTTCTAGGATCATCTTTCTAAGTATCCATTAAAGTCGGCCATTCTACGATGGGTGGAAGGAGTCATGATCTATGAACAAAAGCCTCATATTAGTTTCATCTACACTTGCTCCTCCAAAGTCTTTACCTAGAGATCTGTCGATGGGTAAACTTGAACCTCCATTTCCTTATCTAGGATCAAATTGGGATGTTTGGGACACATGCGTGATAAATAATTTCACACTTACTCGGCACATAGCTAGTCACGAAGAAATCGTCTTGAATTTGGAAGGTAACAATGAGTTTTATAAGGTGTTATACGTGGGGTTGATGGAGAGTTCCAAGCAAAGGTTCAAATCCATCACCTTAAACTTTTGACTGAAGCTATTCAACATGCACAAATCTATGATGATATTGTGTGTAAAAAGAGAGAAAAATATAATACACTTGCACAAGCATATGCGTAGTCACCTACATCTAATAAGAAAAGAAAATATGTAAGAATAAAAGCCACCGATTCTAACAAAGAACACCCTCCTACTTTGTTTAAGGATCTAGATGCTTAAGCATCACAAAAAGGTACGACATCATCGCTCATTCTCCTAACTAGCTTCAAGCATCAGAAAAAGGTATGACGTTGTTGCTCATTCTCCCAACCAGTTTCATGAACAAACATGAAACTGGCTTTGAAGCTAGGCCTATATTTGGGTATGTTTTTGGACCCCAGACACATCTTGAAGCACTCAAGGCATAGTTGGGTATGTTTTTAGACCCCATACACATCTTGAAGCTCTCAAGGTATGGCAAAGGGCTTGTTGGGTTAAGGTGAGCTATACCCAAGCTTTACCCAATAACTTTAACATTTTCCTCTTGAAGCCCTCAAAACTGTCTCTTACAGTCTTTTTGGGTGGGGCAATGTCTCTTCCACAATTCACTCATTTCACTCTTGTTGTTGACAAATTTCTCACTTGATATCAAGCCCACGATGTTCCCTTATTGGGTAGAGTTGCCCAACCAACTAATGCAATATAACCCTTTCATCAAAACAATTGTTAATCCATTGGACAATGCCTTGGGAGTGAGACCTCACATGATTACTCCCCCCTTGGAAAGAAGTTGCTATCCTTGAAAACAAAGGTGTGAAATTTCTTCTTAAGAGCACCATTGTATTCCAAAGTGGCACCTTTATCAAGTATATCTTTCCAGTACTTGACAACAAAGATGATGTTATGTTTGTAACTCATGAGAATCCATGACTTGTTAATTGGAAATACGGTTGCAAAAATGCACGTGAAGATGAAGGAGAAGCTCAAGGGCACACTATACAGGAAGTATTATTATTGAGTGTGCTAATAAAAAGATAAGCCTTTCCCTAGAATGATGGGTACATACAAGCTAGGGGAAGAAAACCTTCTAACGAGGGAAAAAATGCCCAGACAATCTTAAGCATGTTCACACATCAATACCATAATGTGGTAACAAATCCCCGCTCGGAGTGATGCAGTGAACATGAGTTGGCACTAGGGAAGTGCCAGATCCTATTTGATTATTCCACATCGGGTTCCTGACAACTACCAAAGCACCTAGATTATCATTAAAGATAGTGGTGGAAAACCATTGTCAAAAGTTTTCCTATGTATGTCACATAAGCCAAGCTTACTTCAAAAGTAGAGAGTCTCTCTCTGATATAAGGATACTATACACCTCAGTATTCCTTGTGCAAGCATAAAACATTCCTTACAACTACCAAAAGCACTTTGATTGTCAATGAAGATAGTGCTAGCCCAACTCGCAAGTTAGTCAATGGAATTTGAACCAAACACACTCAATTGTGGGTGTGAAAGGTTCCTTATACTTAGTCTCATAACTAGAAGTGGCTGCTTCTTGCTCAACCACAAGATGTATGAGCTTCCAAACATGAAACAAAAACCACTAGTGGACATTCACGTGTTATACCAACCAACACAATCCAAATGTAAAAAAGGCACGTAAATTAGGTGGAGATGACCCCCCCCCCCCCCCCCCCCCCCCCCCCCCCCCCCCCCCCCCTTGGGATAAAACAACCTAAGATGTATAGTTCCACTCAAGTTGAAAAAGGATCCGCTTAACTATTTTCTAGTGTTTAGATCGTGGGCTATGCATAAATCTACTTAAATGTGAGATTGCATACTAAACATCTAGGTCCATAGATAAACTAGGCTACTAAAAATTCATGTTTGTAGAGGATAACATCAAAGTAATCTCTAAGATTATGAACACTAAGCTTCCCTATCTCCTTCGGACACAAGCCTCCCCTTCAGGACTATGGTAAAGAGACACACTCCTCCACTACACAATGAGGGTGTAGGGATACACAAAAGAGTGCATTTTGTTCACTACTACATCACTATCATAAAGTAAGCCTACATGGTGGTCTTCATTACTATAAGCTTCAATAGCTAGGTTAATTTTGCATTTCCCTTTTTCTTTGTATTATCTCTGACTTGCAAATGTTATCTATTATGGTTTGTCTTTGAGTCAAATATTGTAGCATGATTCTTTTTACCATAAATTTTGTGCGGGCTAACTTCATAGCAATCTTTAGAGAGATGAATGTTTATCTCATGATATGTGCACTTTAAGCTCCTTTTCTTGTTTTAGTGATTGGTTTTTCCTCACATTTCCTTACATTTGCTTTTGAGCTTCTCTCATGCTCCTTGAGAGAGCTAATTACATCCTTTATCTTTGGTACAAATTCTTTTTCTTTTAGCACTGTGGCAATTTTGGTAAAATCATTAGGTACTTTGAGTAGTACTATCACTTGATCTTGATTATCTACCAGGCTTTGGATGTAGGCCAATTCACTGCATATACTCTTACCTGCTAATGAAAGATGCCACATCCTCCCTTGCCCCATAATCAAGCCTAGAGTGCTTGGCTATCGATCCAAAATGCTTTTCTAGTGTGATCCAAATATCATAAGCAATGTTACAAGTGTCCAGATAGTGCAAAAAAGTCTAGACCTTGCTCCTCTTTGGAACAAAATTATTACATTTTGAGTAGAACCCTAGAGTGCTTGGCTATCGATCCAAAATGCCTTTCTAGTGTGATCTAAATATCATAAGCAATGTTACAAGTGTCAAGCTAGTGTAGAAAAGTATAGGGCTTGCTCCTCTTTGGAAAAAAATTTATTCTTAAATTTTCCTAGTGTATACTCTTCCAAGTGGCCTAAAAGCTGGCCATGTTGTTTCCTCATGAGGTGTCCTCTGGTCTCTCTTTGCCAAATATGAATTCCTTGGCCATTAAATTTATCGATTCCCTTCTTGCCTTTGATGGTGGTGCACCCCTTTGTGATGTCAGCAAAAGGTCTTACATAATGGATGGGACAAGAAAATCATCACTATATGTATAGAATTCAAGTGTAGAGGTTGAGAGCAAAGAAAACCATACAGAGAGTCTTACCAAGCACCGAGCAAACTTTATCGAGCAAACACAAAAACCGAGCGATATACATGAGAGAGAGAGAGAGAGAGAGAGAGAGAGAGAGAGAGAGAGAGAGAGAGAGAGAGAGAGAGAGAGAGAGAGAGAGAGAGAGAGAGAGAGAGAGAGAGAGCATAGGAGAAGGAATTATTTGTTGGCATTTCCAAGTCATGAGTATCACTTTAGTGAACACTAACATCTTTTTTGAACAACAAATTAATTATAGCATCTCGTTTCATTAAGTACACAACATCCTTTCAAGATGCTAGTTGGTGTATCAACAGACTGCAAGGGTGCATCTACCTGCAAGGGATGACTGTTCCAAATCCAAACTTGGGAGGTTAGCTACATATATTTTTTCTAGGTTTTATCCTTGATCTAGGGTACAGGTGGGGACCGAGGCAATTGAATAATAAATGGAAGCTCCAGTGGAGCTGCAAATAGTGGACATAGAGATATATTTGTAATTAGGCTTACCATGTTACCATTAAGCATAGCCACCTATTCTCGCTTATAATTCATCAAGGATTATGGGCTAGGAAAAAATCCCTAAGAGTTGGTGTCAGTAGAGGCATATGTACCAGATGTCACAACTATATAGAAGATATTCCTCACATCTAACTGCTTTGCCACCTCTAAGGTTCTTTACCCTTTTCACCTCTATGTGATGACCATAATCTCTAACATAGCAGAAGCCAAAGACCTCCTACTTGGAAATTTTAAGGGCATGGATATTTCTTTATGGACAATATGGAGATGAATTATTCTTTGGTACATCTTGATTCCAAGAATGCTGCATTATTTAAGTCCCGTCCATTCCTCCTCATATTCTCCTTGTGGAGCTAAGGAAATGTTCAGACACCCTCTGCACATAAATTAAAGAACCGAAAGTCTCTTCTATGGAAATTTCAGTTTTGGAAAAATCCTTCAAATGGTCCCAGTGGAGGAAAAAGATTCATTTGTTCTATTAAGCTGCTCTAGTCTTAGAATGAGACATGTTCTATACATGATTTAGTTTTTTGCTTCTGGGGTGATACCTGTTGGTCATGTAATATTTTTAATTTCTCTGCATCAATTCAAAGTTCTACTTTCTTCAGCAACAATGAAGTGTTTAGTTCCACCCGTGGCCCCATAGCCTTTGCCCTTTATCCACAAGATTGAGCCTAGCTTAGTCTAGTTGTCCTGCAACATTAATGCGGTGTCCACTGTCGCACTTGGAGAAACTCCTAACCTTGCCTACCTTCAATAGTTTCTACTTTGTCACTAGGACAAATATTTGCTACTCAAGGCCCATTCAATAGCTCACACCATAGTTGCATCCCTTAACCAAAAAAATTTTAAATCACCTAGTGTAGCGCTACTCAACTAGCTTCATCTCAAGCCCATCTTGTAGCTTTCTTCGGCAAAGCAGCGAGCCTCTACTTGCAGCTCTATCTCTTCACAAATTGTCGCCGCCCTCTTTGCACAATCAGTGCCCACTACGCTAGCCTAAAGCAGCCTCAATATTCTCCTTAACCTTGTGCGCGGACCGTTGATGGCTGCTTTTGTTATTTGCATCTGCTCGAACGGTGCCATCATCACCCCCATTTGCCCATGATATTTTCCTCTTTCATGCTCCTCGCATGATGTTCCAGGCACAGACATATAGAATCTGACTTTAAATTTAAGCTATTTTTTAAGGACACCAAAAATTTCTACATTTCGGACACTCTCCCAAACCATTCCGCGTCGGCGCGGAAGCCATTAGGATAGAGTCCCAAGTTGCCCAAAAAAAATTGACATGTTGTATTAGCGGGAATCTCCGGAGATTTTTTTTTTGTAGGGGAACGAGGTATGTGGCCGCAAGACGCCTGAGCGCATGCTCGAGAGGAAGAGGGAGAGATGGGGATGAAGTGATGGGATGTGGGGAGGCAGGCGCGTGTTCTGCAGAGGATTGGGATTTACGGATCTCTGCAAGAAATCAAAAGCAAGCTAAGGATCACTGTGTGAAGTCTAGTGTTGTGGGGGGGGGGGGGGAGAGAGAGAGAGAGAGAGAGAGAGAGAGAGAGAGAGAGAGAGAGAGAGAGAGAGAGAGAGAGAGAGAGAGAGAGAGAGAGAGAGAGAGAGAGAGAGAGAGAGAGAGAGAGAGAGAGAGAGAGAGAGAGAGAGAGAGAGAGAGAGAGAGAGAGAGAGAGAGAGAGAGAGAGAGAGAGATGCCTTCTGCCCACGCTTGAGCTCTCATTCACTTAGCTCGAAGCAGCTCCATCGTGCAGCAGTGCAGCTGAGAGAAGGCCAAGGGGATGGGCTGGGATGAAGTGTTGCAATGGGGGGAGGCATCATCCTGCAGAGCTACAAGGTGGAGGACTACGTCTCGCAATGGAGAGCAGGGTAGCAAGAGAGATGGGGTAGGGAGAGGGGAAGATACTGACATTTCTAATTGGGACACGGCCCTTAAGCATTCCGCGTTGGCGCGGAAGCTATTATGATATCGCAAGTATTGTGTGTGCTCCGTCCAGAGAGGTGTGATCCGTCGATGAAACCTCCTACATCAATCATGCAAATGGTGAGCGTTTACTCTTGCAGCACCAGCCATGTCAATGAGTGGAGCTGGGCGTAGGTGGAAGGCTCACACCACTAAATAGATAAGATTAATCATTAAAATTGTGGGATGACAAGTTGGGACCCTTGTCAAAAAGCTTGCAAATCCTGCAGTGCATCTGCAAACTTTAAGGAATGGTGTGGAAATCTCTCTCTCTCTCTCTCTCTCTCTCTCTCTCTCTCTCTCTCTCTCTCTCTCTCTTTTTCTTTAATAGTGCAAGACGCATCATGAAAGTGTAGCCATCGCCCATGTTTGTGAGAGAATGCAGATATTGTGCGCATCCGTGTATAGAGTATAAATTGCCATCACTTCCAATGAGTTTATTAATAGATAATTAAATTTGTATCCATTGCCTTTCCTCTCTATCCAGACATGGTCCTTCAGCATACCGCGTCGGCGTGGAACCAGTTAAGGAACACACCCAATTAACAGACAAGAGTTTTTGCTTTAACTGTAAATCATAAATTACATTAAAAAAGACAAAAATCTCTTTTACTCTTTTCTCTAACACACCTAAGCTTTTCTTGATGCTCTGACTCCCTCACCTCTACAGTGCTTTAATTAAGCAATCTACAATGTGTTCTGAAGAGCAAAAAATTATGGTCTTTTTCCAGTTTCTATAGCTTCATCTCGAGTGACCTTTGTGCTAGTAATTTTCTTGGCCAGGTCCCCCTTACCTTGCACTACATTGCACTCCAATCCCTTGTTTTTTCCAAATTTTAACAGCAGAAAAATTGGGATTCTACCTTAAACTGTCCCATGCCAATGCGGGAGGTGTAGTCCATTAATGTTTTGGAGGAAAATTGAGCACGAGCGTGGAGAGCATTTGAGATTATCCAATGTGGAATTCCCATACTTTCAAGGAAGGGGAAGATTTAATGAGTCTCAATGGCGAGGAAAATTAGCACATGTTCCAAGTAAAGGTCATTGAGATGTAGATAATGCAAGACTTACATGCTTTCATTGTTGTCGGATGCCAGAGTGCAACTTGTCTGGCATTTATATATTATTGTACTCCTTTTGAAAAGACCAGCGCTGCTAGATGTGTATTGCAAACACCCCTTCACAAACACCCTGTATAGCTGAGGGGAGGATCACATGATTATGACACAGACGTAAGAGATCTATTAACATCGAAAATATGTGAATTTAGTGTGGAAAACGAGCATGCATGGTGTTCCTAAGCCTTGCTTTTGGGAAAGGGCTCAATACAAAAAAGCTTTTGTGTTACAATTCTCTTTACTTTCGCTCGAAAAAATTCCACGCTCGGTTTTTTTCGCTCAGTGTGTGGATTTCCTCCCATACACAAAGGAATATGAAAAATTAGATACCAAGTGTGCACAATATGCTTTGTTGTAGCCCTGTAAAATCTAATCACACAAATACTTTGAGAATTCTTACGGAATATAACCTTCTTGCATGCTGCCTATTGCTAATTGTGTGAGTGTACTCTTAACATAAGCATCACCTTCAAAACAATGTGTTGGCAGTATGAAAGGCTCCTTAGAAAAACACAAATGCTATATTTTAAGAACTTGGGGTTTATGGCCCTCGAGGCATTCTTGGGCAGACCCAGCTAAAGGGCTAAATCTAGTCGAGTGCTCAAGTGGATTCCGTTGATGGAAAGGCAGTGCCAATCAATTGAGTGGTGGTTGTCCAATATCTAAGTGTAGTAAACATTGTTCGGTTGGGGACGTCTATTCGGACCCAAAACTATGTTAAATACAATTGAGTTCACCAACTAGTCTCTTGGGCCTTAACCACGTGTAACAAAAAATGCCACTTAATCTATCAAAAATATGTTTAAAACTTCGTCTAGGGGTGTCTCTGATACACGCAAGCATGTGTGTGCAAGTGCACACACGTGCATGTAATTTTGGGGAAGGTGACTAAGAACGCTCATATTGTCCATTTATAATGTTATTTATCAATTTGTAGTCTAGAGAGTCAATGAAAGAAGGCATCCATGCTTGGCACCAATACTACTTGTGAAAAAAATTGAAATTTCTTCTTGCACACACTTGACATATCACCTTCTTGTAAATACAAGAAATCACATGCATATACTCACTTGGCACTTGGAGTTCCTCCATACGTCTCCAAAGATTCTCCTAGGGAACCGTATCAAAAACCAATCATTTACCTTTCAACCAGCTTCCCTCCATGAGAACTCAAAGATTGACACTCTAATCAATGGTAATACAATGTTTTCAGAAATCCGCCTGTCCGTGTGCATGCTGCCATTCTTTTCAGCTCGTTCACTTATCTTCATTTCACAAGAAATCCAAAAAAAAAATCCATTAGAGAACTAACCACTATAGTTTGGTAGTTGTTTACATTGTTCACATCTCCCCCTTTCTATAAAGGTTTGATCTGATTTGTACTCAAATCATGAGGCACGCCATGGTGAAGTGCAAGGTTAAACATATCCCATACTCAACATGTGTTTCTTGGCTTGTCCATTTAAGCATTTTGGGCTTTATACCTTAAAGTGAAAGACCATGGGCACTACTACATGCCATTCTCCACCCTACTGCTCTCCTTTAGAAACTCTTAGTATATCTTTTTGGAGACCCCTAACCCTGCATGTGTAGCTTAGGACCATGCCCTCATTGATCCTACCCTTTCCCTAGCATTATTCCCCCCTTGAAAACATTTTTTTCTTATTCTAAAGAGTATTACATTCTAGCTTGATCTATATCTCAATAGGCAAGAATACGCTCCCGTTCATGTGGTTGAGTGAGAGGTTCAATGACATCAATAAGAACACCTTGATGGATTTGTCCCTTTGTAAACGTTTACTTAAACGGACTACATGAAAAACCAGATGTAATTGAAATGGCCTATGAACTTTGAGAATAGCGGAATTAGGAGAATTAAAGGGAGCATTTTTGTGAGACTACTTTGAGAACATAGAGGGTGAAATTAATTAGCAGTAGCAATATAGCCATTATACTTAATTAACTCGGCATGAACAATACTTTTGCAAGAGAGAAATAGAGAACTTGAAAACAGTTGAGGACCCAATTTATATGGAGCCGGTCCCCCCTCCAATATGCTTTTGTATTACAGATTCTCCCATAAAGAGAGACTTGGTACAATACAATCTTTGTGTTCCTTGTGACCTTGGTGATGCTATGAAGATGAGAAGCTTCATGCATCACGAGCATAACATAAACTTTGTAAAAGCATTAACCATCCCCGGCCTCAGTCCTAAGGCCTCAAACACCTTCGAAGGTGGAGAGAGCTAGCGGGGAATGAGGATAGGGAAGAGGAAGAAGAATCATTCATAGGAGAAAGAAATAGTTCCTCACTCATAATCACTCTTCTTGCTAGCATACATAATAACATAGTAATGAAGATGGAAAAGATGACAAGCTTAAGCATTGAAGCATGGCTCTTGGTTGGATTTGCATTCCATAGCCAAGAGTGTTGGTGTAGGATCTCAACTTCTCAACAAGCTTGGAGAAGGAGATGGAGTTCTTGCACTTTCACCCAGTGAGAATGTGTGAAAATTGAGTGTGTGAGAGTGTATACCCCCAAGCACACCCCTTGCTTTCCTTGGTCAACCCCTCCTTGTAGCTCAAGCTTGAAGCTCATTGGACCCCTCTAAGCCTAGCCAATCACATGCACAATGCATTTCAAGCAACGTGGGTAGTCTTTGGACAAGTGTCCTCCTTACCCCTTTGAGAAAGAGAGCTTGAAAATATCTAGATATATTTTGAATTGAACTAAAAGCTTATTGGACCCCTCTTTAGCCCAGCCAATAGGATTCAAGCACACCATGTGGCTAAGCATAGGGAGAGCCTGACATGTGTCCATGTGCCCCTTGAGAAAGGGGGTGCCCTTTCTTTTTGGGTGAGTGGAAAGTTAAGTCAAAGATTCCCCTAACTTTGGGGCTTTCCCCCTCTTTTGTAGGGTCTCTTTTTGACTCAAGCCCCTCAAGCACCTTACCCCCCCATGCATGGGAAGCTTCTCAAGCACCTTACTCATTAAGCATGACAAGCACCTTAGTCACCAAGCACGACAAGAACCTTACTCATCAAGCATGACAAGCACCTCAAGCACCTTAGTTAGAAAGCACGAAAAACACCTCAAGCTTGGGTTGGGTTTCCACCTCAAGCACAACCCTAGCTTGCCTAAGATCTAAGGACTTTTAACACTAAGCTTTGGAGGTCTTTAATGAAGGTAACCTTAAGGTCTAAGCTCCATTAGATGTACATTTCTCTTTGATAGACTATCTCCTTTTGAACCCCTATTGAGATATAACCATCTCTCCTCTTGGTCCCCTGATGAGATAAGTCTAGAAGCACTTACTACATATTGCTCTTTGGTAGACCATCTCGTTTTGAACCCCTATTGAGATACAACCATCTCTCCTCTTGGTCCCCTGATGAGATAAGTCTAGAAGCACTTACTACATATTGCTCTTTGGTAGACCATCTCCTTTTGGACCCCTATAGAGATGCAACCATCTCTCCTTTTGGTCCCTTGCTGAGATGGGTCTAGAAGCACATGTGTGTATTCTAACTCTTGTTCCCATTTATTCTCCCACATTAAATGATGAGTTGAATATGAGAAATCATTTGGGTTAGTTAGATATTAGATTTTATGACATTAGCTCTCTCTTGAAATCATAGTCGTCCTCGACTATGAGGTAGAGAAGATAAAGCCTAGTGATTAGTCCATGTTCCTTAGCGGGTAGAGGATCCCTTTTTACCCTACGACATCATTCCATAATGGGTGACTAATCCATTTGGTGCTTGGGAGACTTAGCTGTCGCAAGCATGTTTGCTCTTGAGTCCATATCATATTTCCAAAGTAGAGTGACAAATTCTACTTGGTGTTTGAGAGACGTCGTCATCACAAACATGATTCTAAACATGTATACTATTTAAATTTGTGCACAATAAAAAGAGAATGAGTCTTATAAGACAAAAACATTGTTCATTTAAAATGCATTTTCATTTGCTTACTCTAGTGTATCATTATAAGCATTGACAAGGTTCATATTATCCTTAATCTAAGTTCCTTGCATCCATTTAGCATATTTAAAGGGATAATTCTTAAACTTAATAAGATATCATCAAATAATCTTACTGTTTCTTAATACCTTGTCTTCTTCTTGATTGAAGTACTTCTTCTTGATCCTTGATTTTTGGAGGGTCTGCAACTATTGCTTCTTTTGGTGGCGCTCTTTTGTGAGGCTTACATAGGCTCTCATGGAGAACATTGTGCATGAGCCAAATGGTCGGGCAACTTTAACTAACAAGCCATCTCATTGATTGGCTTAAGAATTCAAAAAGGACCTTTTTGCTAGTCTAGCATAATACTCTTGGTGGCCCGTAGGATTCTTGCCCGTAGTATGCCTTAGATGAGCTTGAGAAACTTTAGCAAGACCCAATCATTTTCCCTAAAGGCTAAGGCTCTTATGTGCTTATTTGCAACAACCCTTTGCCTTTGTTGTGAGATGGATATAACCTTTTTAATATTTGGGAAAAATTCTTGTAACTCTCCGCTATATTCATCTTCCCATGTATATTAAGTAGTAAGGGACTTTTGGATCTTTCCTCTTTATCCTCAAAAGGTACTTTTCCCATAGAAGTATGTACAATGTCATTGTAAGCATACTCTATAAGAGGTAGGTACTTCTCTCATTGAGAACGTTGATCTACTTCTATGACATAGGCTTTTAGTAGATCAAGAATTGTTGAATTAGTTATTTCACTTTGGTAATCCGTTTGTGGATGATAGGCCAAAAGAGAAATTAAATATAACTCCTAGATTCTCAAACACCTTTCCAAAAATTATTGGTCACCTAGGATCTTTGTCTGACACTATGGATGTTGGCAAGCCATGATACTTGAAAATTTGAGATCTGAAGAGGGTCACCGTTTGATGTGCCTTAATAGTCTTTTTGACGGGCATAGAGTGTGTTTTCTTGCTAAGCCTGTTGAGTTGACTGAAACAATCCAAGTTGCTACTCTAGAGATTTTGACTTTTGGCATACCATGCATTTTGAAACATACTCTTCATGGTATGTTTACTTTTCATGGCAGGCCAAAAAAAAACATTTTTACTCCTCGAAGAGTAGATTATGGAATCCTTCTTTGCCCCACATAATGAGAATCATGGTATTCATACATGACTTTCTTATTTTATGGGTGAGTAACATATAGCATACTCATCTATCATAAAAGATAGATCATTGTGAGTTTCTACAAACACCACATCTACCCTTGGTCGTCGTGAAAGTGCATCGACCACTTGATTGTGCTTTCCAACAATGTGAGCAATATGAAATTTAAATTGCAAAAGAAAATTCTCCCACCTCATTTGTTTGTCGGAGAGCTTGGTTTGCGTCATGAAGTTCTTGAGGCTTTCTGATCCATTCGTAGGATGAATGGAGCCCCCAAGAGATATTGTATCCATGTGTCTAGGGCATATAGAACGGCTAGTAGCTCTTTTTCATATTTGCCCAATACTCACTTATCAGAGTTGATTCTTTGACTCTCATATGCTATGGCATACCCTTCTTGAATAAAAAACAGCTCCAAGGCAATCACCACAAGCATCACATTGGACCTCAAATGGATTTGAGAGATCTAGTAGTGTGAGCACAAATTGAGAGATAAGCTTCTTCTTAAGCTTCTCAAAAGCTTCTTGCACTTTTGTAGTGCATGAATACTTAACGTTCTTTTTTTGTTAAGTCATGTAATGGGCCTGCTATTAGCGATAATTTTTCTATGAAGCATCTATTGTATGCACACATACCTATAAAGCTATGTTAGCCCCTGTAGATTCCTTGGATTAGGCTATCCATTTATTACCTCTAACTTTGTTGGATCCATACGGGTACCATCTTTAGAGATAATGTGACCTAAATATTGAATCTCTTGTAGAAAAAAATCACTTTTCTTTTGATTAATGAAAAGCTTATTCTCTCTCACAACTTGGAAGATTACATGGAGGTGTCACTTGTACTCCTCAAGAGAATTTGAGTGTCCTGAAGATTTTTGTCCATCATGAGTTTGAATGCTGCTGGAGCATTTGTCAGGCCAAAACTTGTAACTTATCAAATAGACCTTCTACCTGCAGCATGGGAATTTTTTTTTTATATTAGTGATCCTATTTAGTGCTCTATAGTCAACACACATGTGATATGTGCCATCTTTCTTTTGCACTAAAAGTATTGGTGAACATAATGGAGAGGAGCTAGGCCTCACCATCCCTTTTTCTACCAATTCATGCACTTGTCTCATGATCTCCTCTTGTTGATCTTGTGAAACTCAATAAAGAGGTTTATTAGGCGGTGAGCTTCCTAGTACAAACTCTATTGCATGGTCATCATCCCCTCGTTTTGGAGGTAGCTCACTAGGGATGTCATCAATGAAAACATCGTGGTATCCATTTAGGAAATTAGACAATTCTAATTCCTCTTGATTCCCTTTGTTGATTCTTGTGAAAATTAGAATCATTTACAGATTCTCTAACAAAAATCATGTACGCAAAAATAGAGCTTTTCATTGACTTATCAAAAGCAAGCGTATTTACTAGGGATATGGTGTTCCCTGACTCATTAGCATCTATGTACATGCTCTTTTCCCTATAGGTGAAGTAGCTTCTCCTTTCATGGAACTTCATGTTGGCAGCCATGTGGTTGAACCATGGTGCCCCTAGGATAGCATCCTCATGTTGGTAAAGAGAGATGAAAAAGTCTTCTTTGTGGACATAGCTTTGGACATGAAGCCTCAACTTCTCAATCAAGGGAGTAACGGAGGCTTGTTGTCCCTTGAAAGCTATATCGGCAGTTAGAGTGTGTTTTTTTTGCGAGCTTTTGATTTTGAGCTTTTGCAATGAAAACCATTTTTGCGAGCTTTTTGACTATAAGATTGGATCCTTTTCTAACAACAAAAAAAGGTTAACCAAAAAAATAGACATTACTCATACGATACACACCAAAAAATAGGTATAAGTTTCCAAAAGTCCTAACTTTGAGCTTGAATACCTGGCAAGATATGAACCACGAAGTATACCTCTATGACGAGAAGGTATTCAAAAAACACTTCAAAGGGTGGAGAGAAGTAATTTCTACAAACAAAATGGGGTATAATTTCTTTATTCAAATTTACATCTAAGTAGTTACAACACACGTCACTATGCAAACGTAGCAATACAGGGTATGCATTCATATTGCTAATGATTATTGGAAACTTTTTTTCCTTATAATAGCCATCAATGTTTAGTTCCACTACAATTTCAACACAAAGCTTGCGGTGTCCACCCAAGTGATCCCGTGCAAGCTCCCACCCAGCCCCTTGACGTTGATGTTTCTAGTGCCACTACTTTTGTTGGGGCCCAATTCAAACTTGCAAGCACTGGAGAACACCCACTTGGTGTCTGCATCCTTCAAGCACGTCATGATGACTCAAAGCTTCTTAACCCTACTCAAACCCTTGGTGTCGCTACCTGTGATGAGGCCCTCCTGTCCAACCACCCTTCTCTAGAGGTCCAACTGACTCAAGCATGGCTAGTTACGGGCAGTGCCCACCCAGCCAACCATAACCTTGCTACTTTAGTTACAACCTCAATCCAAGCAATCCACCCTACCCGGCCCCTTGCATGCACTGCCAACCTTCCATGAGACGTGGTTGATGGCACCACCAAAGCCTTCCTTGACGCAACCGAGCAAGATGTAGGCCAAGCTCGTGAAGACTCTCATTTGCTTGCTCTCAGTGCAACCAAGCTTGCATTCTCTCAAGGCTATCCAAATGCCTCTTTTTTGAGGTCAACTCCCAATCTCAACAAGTAAGGGGCTTAACAGGAGCACACAAGGGCTCGCCAAGGGTGAGTCTCTCCAGGAACAATAGTTCATGGGTCTGTGGTGGGTGGAAGTGGTCATGCATTGTCTTTGATGCGGAGCATGAATTAAAATGATTTTTATTCTTGGAGGGAATGAAATCAATGAAAATGAATAATGTTCTCAATTGCAACTAGAGGCAGCAACAACTGATAATACTCGAGTGGCCACATGAGAGAGTTCCACTTTGTCTATAGAGTACTAGTTACCAATCTATAATTATATTATTTTACTTTTTCAAGAGCGACCACTGAGCATCATTGATATACATAATCTACCAATAACCTTGCTATCAAAGTGAACATTTAAGCTTTGGAGAACCAATCTAACGATTGACGACTGCTACACTTGGCTTATCCTAGAGACCCACTTGCATACTCCCATAGTTTGAGCCGACGACTAGGGCCTAAAGGACTTCCTCTGCCTCATTGCCTTGACAATTAGGTTCTCCTTTGACATGTTCCAAAAAGGCTAGGATGCTAAAGAAACTTTGGGGAAGTTCTCATAGGACGTGAATTTTAGAAGTTCATTCTCCATGCCATGCTATCTTTGGTTGTCCTTTTTGCTCAAGTGACTTTTGATTTTATGACCAAGTCAAGCAATCTCATGAAGATGATAGGAAGTTATAGGGCCATCATCTGCTATGTTTGCCAAGTGTAAATATGGCACCCATCCTAATATCTAGAACTTAGCAATAGGATGGCATGCTAAGGAACCATATACATCAATAAGACCCTCCTTGGTTAGGCAAAAATTTCACCTTCACTACAAGTTGGCATGTAGGACAATCACCTCTGCTTGCCTTACCGCCAATTACGTGCTCTCCAATCTCATTTATCCAAGAGAGCTTGACATCATCTCCTGCTCTAGCTATTTGCAAATTAGAAGAACAGAAATTTGCATATGAATTCGCCACCCATTATCAGTGCCAATAATATTTCTCTTACTTGCTATCTGAGCAAGTAGGCCTGCTCTCTCTAGCTCAAGGTCCCTCACCTCGACATAATTGGGAACCTACTACACCTTTAATGCAACTATATTCCCCCATCAAGACAATAGCAACATTCTCGGATAATCGCATGTTGATATGATACCATGTACTGAAGGAAGAGCGTTCAACCGGCTCACTAGCGGACCCACTATTTGTTGTGAGAAGGTTTTTGAGAAAATGCACGTGCCCTGAATTTTTATATGGTCTTGAGAGGGACATGTTTAAACCTAGTGTGTCCCTCAACATGTCTGACATGCATTCCTTTCCTAGAGCAGAGCCATAAGGCCATCCACCTGCCTTGCAACCTCTATCGAGGAGTAGCTGCCAATTGTCTTCTTCTTGGTTGCATCCTTCAAGATCTTGGAACCGCTAAAGACATTTGCCTTATCTCCTTAGCAATCTAGCTCTACTCAATTGTGTCTTCACCACAAACCTCTGCACTACAGTTCTAAATTTGTACACCTAGTGCATGCATTTCTCTTTGCGCAACCTCAGTTGCCAACTGCATCAAAGGGACCACCTTGGCGAGCAGAGAGTGGTGATGAAAATTTTCTGGCTGCACATCAAGAGAACGCAATGGTATCACCCTTCCCGGAGGTACTTGCGTAGCCGTTCTGAGCCGTCGCTTGTGGGATATGCCCAATTGGGCAGCACCAAGAAAATAGCGGTTTTTTTTGGCAGATGCAGAACAAGGGTGTCTTCCACTCTCTCCCTCTCTCTTGATCTTTGAGCGCCAAAAAAATGGGAGGGCCAAGAGCCCCCCCATCATCCGCGCGTGCACGGACGATGGAGGGCTCTTGGCCCTCCCATTTTTTAAACCAAGAAGTAAGGCTGTTGTCACACAACCAGTTAACAAGCATGATCTGGAGGGCTACCTTTTTCATAGCTCAAGCCATTTCCGCTCATCAGAGTCACACAAGGAGGTATCCATCAAGTCATTAGACGGACGAGGGAAGGATGGCTTTGGGGGTGGCCATGACTTGGCTACAAGCTCGAACGCTACTTCTATGTCCACCAGATGAGGTGTCACCCACCTCAATAGTAATCTCGTCCGTCTATAGATAGATAGATAGAGAGAGAGAGAGAGAGAGAGAGAGAGAGAGAGAGAGAGAGAGAGAGAGAGAGAGAGAGAGAGAGAGAGAGAGAGAGAGAGAGAGAGAGAGAGAGAGAGAGAGAGAGAGAGAGAGAGAGAAATGAAATGATATATTAACGTCTTCAAAAGGCCAAAATGACCTATGGCCTAGAGATATGGCTTAGCAAATTTTTAACAGATAAAAAGGGGGTGAGCTAGAGCCTTCCCATCATCCGCGTGCACGCCGATGATGGGGAGGCTCTAGCTTTCCCCCCTTTTTCCTACTGTAAAAGATCCATTGAGGACCATTGGAAGATACAAATCAAAATTTTGCAAAAAGAAAAAGAATGTACAAGCTATATTAAGGTATGGTAGGGTATAAATCTAAATTTTTGGGGAAAAAATGCGGACAGAAGCCCCCCAATCATCAACGTACACGCGGATGATCGGGGAGCTCCCACACCTATTTTTATCTTCAAATTTTTGGATATTTTGATTGTTTACATACATAAAAATAATTTTGATAATATGTAAATCAATTTGTCAAATTTTTTTGTTAAAGTTAGCTAGTTAAAACAAATTGTAAAGAGATTTTGGTTTCTCAATTTAAATATTAATGAAGAGACTCTATCTATATTTGCATTTATTGTGACCTATATTGTGCGCACAAGCAGGGTGGCATGGACCTTTTGCAGTGTCTTGCTTAGGGCACACGCAAGAAAAGTATGACGGAGTTAAAAAGCACAAGAGGTTCTTACAAGGATTTCTATCTGGAACATCTTCACTTGGAACATGTTGATTGCAAGATTCACATGGCTATGGCAAGGAAGCTTTGGGCTATGTTTGACATGATTGTTTTAACTAGATGCAAAGGGATTCCCTTACTCCAAATGCTTCCTCTCCTACACCCTCGTCTCCTATCACTCAGATGAGTTTCATCGATGGTGTGGACACTAGCTCGCAATATTGAGATGTTCACAACAAAACAGAGGAAGGAGCACCCTTATCGTCTATGCACCCACAAACGAGTTGGCCTACTGATCAGATCTTATTTTTACTTGGTTGGCCTATTAATATAGAACTATAGCTTCAAAAGTGTTTTTGGGGCAAGAGCCACATGAGGACGAGGACCCTATCCTTGTTTGCTTGGTTGGCTATGGAGTGTATCAAAAGTTCTTTATGTAGTGGAAAAGCCTCAAATTTATGTACTTGATGGTAGAGGGAGCAATAGAGATATGTAAAAGGAGTTTTAGCATGAGGCTAAGTTGAAAGAAGAGGACCAACACAAAAGTAGTCGATGGATGATACTAGAAGTGAACATGATGGCAAAAGTCATAAAAGAGATGATCATGGAGATCATGGTAGACACGATCAACATGAGAAGTATGAAAGACAAAGAGATCATGATATTCAAGATGAACATGGAAGGGATCATAGCCACATGGATGATGATCATTGATGTCTAGATTCACACAGAGCAAGATGATTGCTAGGATAGATACAATGGATATGTTGGCATTGACAATCATGAAAAACATAGAGACCCAATCAAGAAGGATCAAGGTAATAAATACTTGAGCCATCCTAGGGTTTCATGTGTCGTGATCATGGCCATTTTGTGTAGCTTTCTAGTACTCGTGATCACAAGAAAAGGATTGTGCATGTATTTAAGGTTATAATAAAATATTATAAAATTATGCTATATCTAGTTGGGTGTTGCCTCATCCATAACGACACTCCGATAAAAAAAAAAACCTCTCATTATCCCACTATCTCTTCCGGCCCCAAAAACCTCTCATTAATTCACTTTCTCTTACCCCCCAAAATTGTGCACTCTCTTTGTGAGGGAGTTAGTCTGTTAGTAGCCAACAAAAGGAAGGGTGATGCTCCTCATAAGGTGACCCTTCCCACCTCACACCTAAAGCTAGCACTTCACCTCACATCACTCACTTCATCTTCAATGGACTCATCTACCCACGTTAATTTCTTGAGCTTTTTCTCTGGTCTAACATCAATAACAAGTAGGAGCATCTTATGACACCTTCATTTGGTCTAACATGATGCTTTTTCTCTGGTCTAACATCAATAACAAGCAGGAGCATCTTGAGAGAGAGAGAGAGAGAGAGAGAGAGAGAGAGAGAGAGAGAGAGAGAGAGAGAGAGAGAGAGAGAGAGAGAGAGCGCTTAACAAGAGCCTTAGTTGTAAGCCTACCTAATCTTTGACAAGCATCACACTGCTTGGCCAATTTCTTGGCATCTTTAGGCAAAGAATCCCATCATAGTCCCGTCCTACAAAATTTCATACAAGTGATTTTTCTTGGATAGTGTCCTCGTTAATTTACTTCATGTCCTATTGTCAGAATGTAAGCCTTTCATCTTCATAGACACAGTGTCAAAGAACCCCATCCTTCTCTAGGAGATTAAGAATGTAGTTCATCAAAGAAAATTTCTATGAGTGTAGTACCAGGGTCCTAAATTTGAAATAAATTCCATGTGGAAGCCTAAGGTGGGGTGGATAGTTTGTTTTGAAAAAGTGGTCTCCGTATAAAGGAGACTTTGAAAACATTTAAAAAAATCATATGTCCTCTTTCATTTGTTAATCGTTTGTGATTTTATTTAATTCTAATTGCATGTGCTTACGAAAGTGGATGGTGCATAAAATTTGTGTAGATGGATTGTGTAATGCATAGAGGAGCCGCAGTTGGATGCAACCCCAATATTCACTATAGAGTGGATTAATGCACAATGAGAATACCATGTATTCTCCATATTTTCTTGAGAGAAAAGTGATAACCTACGAGGTAAAGTTTTGCCCTTGGTGGTTAGACTATCCAGTGGGCATAATTCCAAAGCAAGAGATAAAGTTACAAGAGAGTAAGTACTTCAACACGGGTGGATTTTATATGGGGCTTGTATTCTATTGGTCCACTACTCAAGGCGGCCCTTCAATAAGTGCATGGTGACCATATGACATGGACATGGCATTTTGGTGAACATGTGACAAGATAATGTGATTAGAGGTTTATTATGATAGTATGAGATGCATGCTACACTACCACTTGGAATGTAGTTTGGTTTTGAGGCTCCTTGAGTTGATTTGATAGGTAACTCTCTCTAGACACTGCATTTTTTAGTTTTGATTTGTGTGTTTTGTGTACATGGTGGCGACATGATGTGGACACAGAACTTTGGTAACTGTGTAAATAAATTATCTAATTGGAAGTTTACTATGTAGTATGATATGGATGTCACACTACCACTTGGAATCTAGTTTGGTTATGGGTCTACTTGGGTTGACTTGGTAGGTTACTTTAGCACTATTTGTGTTGTTTGGTATTATTCACAATCGGATATTCACCCAAAACTAATTACAAATGGTGCTTTTTATGAAGTTACATTTTAGTCTAATAATAGAGTGCTTAAGCTTACATTCTCTCAAGCATAGACATGCATGCATGTCACATTTGATTGTTTGGTAATTGAAGAAATGCACAATCTAGTGTAGACTTTTTCTCATGCCACAATGATATTTTAAGATATTGTTAGTGTAATGCGGGCGTTAAAAAGCTCAAAAATAAAGTTTCAATCGCAAAAGCTCGAAAACAAAAGCTCGCAAATATAAAATCCCCCGGCAGTTATAGTATCTCCCATCTTGAAAGCTTGAATGCCCAACTTGGTGGCCAAATTCGCTGATATGAAGTTGTGAGTAGAGCTAGTGTCAAACAAAATGAAGGCATCATGCTCCCTTACCTTTCCCCAAGCATAGGAGAGAGGTGATCCTTTGCAATGAGCATCCTCTTTTGGTGCTTCGATAGTGGAAGCTCTAGGAGTCTCATTGGAAGCATTTCTCTTGGGGCAACAACGGTAGCCATGTCCTTGCTTCCCACACTTAAAACATTTATGGTCCTTGTGAAAAGATTCAAGCTCTTCAGAAGAAAGTTTATTTTTTACCTTTGTAAACTCCCTTCTCCTTGGACCGATTGTTGTTGTTGTCGTTGTTGGAATTGCCTTGGGAAGAATTTTGGTCATGGTTTTCCCCTTTGCATCACTTTTGTCTTTGATTTCCATGGGCTTGACATTCCTTTTAGCCCCTTGTTGGAAATTGATGCGCGAAGTAACCATAGTGTGGTGGATTACTTCGGTGATAGAACCAGGCCATAGAACCAGGCCGTTGGGAGTTGACATACTTGGCCATCTCTTCAGGTAATCCCACATATAATTGTCTCTTTTGCTTGGTGAAGTCTATTTATTGAAAGACAGTAACCTTGATATGTAAATCCCAAAAATTGTCCACATATTTGTAAATAGACTCGTTGGAGAGCAGCTTCAAACTTTGCCATTCGATAAGCACTTTGTCCTTTGCATCACTTGCAAGGAATTGCTTCATGATGGAAACTCGTAGAGTTTTCCATGTCTTTGGGGCTTCATCGTTGCCACAAAGGCTAGCCCACGAGACGAACAGATTTCTGGAAATGCATAGCTACATGGCATAGCTTGGAGGACTCCGTGAAGCCCTCGTCTCCAAAGGTCGCATCAAATTGTTAGATGAAGGGCAATACTTTGTTGGTAGCACCAAAGGTGCCATCGTAGGTGAGAAAAGAAATACTCTTTCCTCCCTCTTTGAACTTCTTGAGCTTTTGAGACCTTCGTCATGCAGGGTAAGATTTGCAATGTCCTCCCCTCTTGTATTCTTAGGAGAATAGCTATTGCTTTCGTCGAAAGAGGAGGAAGGTGAAGAAGAAGGTGACCTATTTATTACCCTTTTCTTCCTTTGTTTCGTCTTCCCTTTGAGAGTGACGAGGAGAAGGACTGTGGGTTGATCGTTTCCTCTTAGGAGGAGTTGGCGATCTTCTAAACTGCCATCTTCGTGGAGCCACATCTTCAGAGGAACTTAGGGATTCATTACTTTCTCGTTCTTTGGATTCCTCCTCTCTTATGGGAGAGAGTCTTCTTTTGGAAGTCTCATCAAGAGGCCTCCTAAGCTCTCTTTCCTCTTGGAGAGGAAAGGAAATCCCATAAGCACGAAGTTGTTGAGTAAATTTGACTTGCAAAGCGGGGTTGCCCATAGCTCGTTGCAACTTAGTAACAAGATAATTAACAAACATGGGGACATCATCATTAGCACTTTCATGTGCAAAATCAAAGTTGTCAATTATCATTCTACTCTCTTGGTTATTGTTAGCCATGCTAATTAAACTTATGTATAAATTACTTTGTGCTTTGGTACCCTCAAAAACCTTAGTCACTACTCTTCTTTACCTTTGAAAATTAGTTCTCAAGCAGCCATGTCCGTGGTTTAGACACTGTTGATTGCAAAGACTAGTGGAGAGGGTCTAACATTGCTCAATTGATTATGGTTAGTGTTGACCTTGCTAGTAGCTCAATAATGGTTAAGCCAAAGGCAAAAGCCCCGAGAGACTCCATTATTAAGACTATGGTTCCCAACGGTGTACCTTGAACTAAGTCCTTTTCAACCAAGATAATAGATCCATGTCCCACTTACCCTATTGCAATGAACAGGTCCAACCTTTCATGGACAACTTAAGGACCTCTCTTCTTAAGCAAGAAAAGAGAAACCAATAGCTCTAATACCAATGTAATGGAAATGGCCTATGAACTTTGAGAATAGCGGAATTAGGAGAATTTAAAGAGAGCATTTTTGTGAGACTACTTTGAGAACATAGAGGGTGAAATTAATTAGCGGTAGCAACATAGCCATTATACTTAATTAACTTGGCATGAACAATACTTTTGCAAGAGAGAGAATTAGAGAACTTGACAACAATTGAGGACCGGATTTATGTGGAGCCGTTCTCCCCTCCAATAGGCTTTTGTATTATAGATTCTCCCATAAAGAGAGACTTGGTACAATACAATCTTTGTGTTCCTTGTGACCTTGGTGATGCTATGAAGATGAGAAGCTTCATGCATCATGAACATAATATAAACTTTTTAAAATCATTAACTATCCTCGGCCTCAGTCCCAAGGCCTCAAACACCTTTGAAGGTGGAGAGAGCTAGCCGAGAATGAGGGTAGGGAAGAGGAAGAAGAATCATTCATAGGAGAAATAAATAGTTCCTCACTTATCATCACTCTTCTTGCTAGCATACATAATAGCATAATAATGAAGATGGAGAAGATGACAATCTTAAGCATTGAAGCATGGCTCTTGGTTGGATTTGCTTTCCATAGCCAAGAGTGTTGGTGTAGGATCTCAACTTCTCAACAAGCTTGGAGAAGGAGAGGGAGTTCTTGCACTTTCACCAAGTGAGAATGTGTGAAAATTGAGTGTGTGAGAGGGTGTATACCCCCAAGCACACCCCTTACTTTCCTTGGTCGACCCCTCCTTGTAGCTCAAGCTTGAAGCTCATTGGACCCCTCTAAGCCTAGCCAATCACATGCACAATGCATTTCAAGATACATGAGTAGTCTTTGGACAAGTGTCCTTCTTACCCCTTTAAGGGAGAGAAAGAGCTTGAAATATCTAGATATTTGTTGAATTGAACTAAAAGCTTATTGGAGCCCTCTTTAGCCCAACCAATAGGATTCAAGAACACCATGTGGCTAAGCATAGGGAGAGCATGACATGTTCCCATGTGTCCCTTGAGAAAGGGGGTGCCCTTTGGGTGAGTGGGAGGTTAAGCCAAAGATTCCCCTAACTTTGGGACTTTGTCCCTCCTTTGTAGGGTCTCTTTTGAACTCAAGCCCCTCAAGCACCTTACCCCCCATGCATGGGAAGCTTCTCAAGGTCCTTACTCATTAAGCATGACAAGCACCTCAAGCACCTTAGTCAGCAAGCAAGACAAGCACCTTACTCATCAAGCATGACAAGTACCTCAAGCACCTTAGTCAGCAAGCACAAGAAGCACCTTAGTCATCAAGCACAACAAGCACCTCAAGCTTGGGCCGGGGGGTTCCCACCTCAAGCACAACCCTAGCTTGCCTAAGGTCTAAGGACTTAACACCAACCTTTTGAGGTCTTTAATGAAGCTAACCATAAGGTCTTTAAGCTTCATTAGATGCATGTTGCTCTTGGATAGACTATCTCCTTTTGGACCCCTATTGAGAAACCATCTCTCGTCTTGGTCCCTTGCTGAGATAAGTCTAGAAGCACTTATTACACATTGCTCTTTGGTAGACCATCTCCTTTTGGACCCCTATTGAGATGCAACCATCTCTCCTTTGGTCCCCTGTTGAGATAGGTCTAGAAGAACATGTCTCTATTCTAACTCTTGTTCCCGTTTATTCTCCCACATTAAATGATCATTTTAATATGAGAAAATCACTTGGGTTCCAACTCTAACTCTAACTCTATATGAGTCCTAGAAATGGATCACAATTGTAATGAAAATGAAAAATAATTTATCTATTGCAGGTGACACGTAGCCAAAGAATATTCAAAAGCACATCACAATTATGTATATTTTATTATTCAAGTGCTCTTCATGAGCCATGGCCGTTTATGTCCGGCCAGCCATTATGTATTCACTTTGAGCATTCAAGAAATCTATAAATAAATACGTGCAAGAGGAAAATGCTCACTCTTGCACAGGGGGAGATTGCACCCAATGCTTGTGTCTTTCTTCTCGCCTCTCCTCTCTTCTCTCTTGCCATGATGGTGTAGCACTCCACTTTAGGAGGTGCACCTACACGTGTGTGGTGCTCTCTCTTGCTCTTTGTCTCTTTCTGTTCTAGTACGATTGATTATATGCTAATAGGATTTGTCAAGTATGTAGATTTATCTCTCTTTCCCTCTCTCTCTTTGCAACAATTAAAGACAACAAATCCTCCAACTGCCTGTAGCCCCTCTTTTTTGCCTACAGCCTTCACCACTACACACTCCAAAATACATGCAATCTGTAGCCATTTGAAGGTGGAAAGTCAAAAGACTTTTTGTGTCCATATAAAGAGGCGGTCGACTTCCCATTGCTCCATTTGTGTTTCTCTTCTCTCCTTCATTTTCCCTTTAGCGTTTTTTTCTCTTTAAAGTGTCCTCTCTCTCTCTCTCTCTCTCTCTCTCACACACACACACACACACACACACACACACACACACACACACACACACACACACACACACACACACACACACACACACACACACACACACACACACACACACGAAATGTTATATCCTTCCTTTTCACGTCTAGCCGATAGTGTTGCAAATCTACATGCTTCTTCATTGCACGCATTGTTGCATGCTATAGGCCAGTGCATTGTTTTTGTCGTTGTTGAGAGAATCTTTAGATTAGGAATACCGTTTAATTTATTTGAAGCCATTAGGAATACCTTTTAATTTTTAAAGCAATTAGGAATACTTTTAATTACGGGAAGGGTTAGACAATTAGTGTACTGGGTATCACCTTTGATAATTTTGTCCTATCCCTATTACTTTTCCTCATGATGGAATCGAAGATCCACTCTGAGTATTCTCTACTCTTTCCATGGTTATCTTTCTTAAGATAATTATCGCCTACAAGGTAGGGATCTTTTTGGCATGTGTTGTTCGATGCATCGTGTACAACGTGGTCTAGAAACTCATGGAAATTGCTTTAGCAAGTTACCTACGCACACAAGTACTTGAAATATATCACATGTATTGACATCACTATATGAGACATATTCCACATGTAGAGAGTATGAGTCTTTAAGACTGACACTGGCAACTTTTTATTAATTTTGTGTCGTGAGAAAGTCCCTATGTGCTGGTAAAATCCGTGTGATAGACTGATCCAAGCATGCTGTATTAGGAATAATTTCAGTGGCCAAAAAATTGTCGGATACCTAGTTGAACTTCTTAATGTAACGAGTACTGTCAAACAACGTTAACAAATGGTTGCTTCAACGTTTTAGGTTGCAATTCTACACACATAGCAAGGCCATGTCATGTCAATGCAAATGTTTCATAATTTCTACCTAGATGTGGTTTATATTCACATCATACTATGGCCCAATTTTTTGAGCAAGGTTAATTAGTAATTGTCCATATAGCCTATTTTGTCTATGGTTCAATCTGTGAAGTATCTAGTTCTTTTTACAAGAGCTCTTTACACATCTATTCCTTAAGTTTCATGTATGCTATGAGCATGCTAAGCCATCAACATTGGCATGCACCAAACGCTCCGATCATAGACACAAAGGTTGGGATAAGTTTTTGCTATTGCATGCACACTAGGTGTTATGGGCCCTAGTGTTTAGTACATGCATATCAGCGACATGCAAATTCATGCATTTGACTACTTATGAAGCTTTTTCAACATAATCAATTTAGTAGCTCTATGGATTTTATGGTGGGTCTACCAATCACCATATGAGGCCATGACTCGGTATGGGTGATTGTAGATAGTTTGACTAAACGTTAAAAGTTTATTCCAACCAAGTCCACCACACTCAAATTACCATAATCATTTACAGACAATACAGATTGTCCCCAACAATATTGTGAGTGATTGTGCTCCCATGTTTAACAATCACTTTGAGAGGGCTATGTTTAGACGATGGGGAGCACAACTCAATATCATTTATGTGGATCATCTTGAGATAGATGGGCACACTAAATGTGTTAATCCATTGATAGAGGATATGCTAAGAGCATACCTTAGCAAGAAGCAATCCGACTGGAAAGTTTATCTCCCTATTTTGGATTTTCTTTTAATAGGGCAAAGCATGTTATGACTAGGCTTAGTCACTTCCTCCGTATGTACGGGATACAAGAAATATACTCATGAGAGAAACGTTGATAAGTCACTTTCATGGAAAGTAAAGAAGAGGTAGTCTTATGTGTTCCAGAACCTTTAGAAAGTCTGAAAATAGGGTATACATCTAGCTACCTCTTAGATGTTGTTGCTACAACCGGAGGCGCAGTTGAATGCTCAAAGTGAATACATACCGGTTGGCCGCACATAAATGGCCATAGCTCATAAAGAGCACTTGAATAATAAAATATACATAAATGTGATGTCCTTTCGTATATTCTTTAGCTTTTTCCACTTGCCATCTGCAATAAATAAAATTTTCCATTTTCATTACATACCTCTCTGTTAAAAAGAAACTATCCTTAGTTGCAAAGATAAGAATTTGCAAACCATACTTGTCAACAACAATGGTTAGTATTCTGTGTCAAAAATATAACATGGTAAAAGATCATACAACTAAACAACATTGCTTATGCTTGTCGTCATCCACATACTTCCTATCTAGTGTCTTATACCACAAGAATAAGCAGTATATGTCATACCTTGATGAATGATGATATCATTAGTCACACTCATCATTAATTTTCATAAATCTCAAGTCCATTTCATAAACGATGTCACAATAGAACAACATCATATGGCAATTTCAATCCAATTCCCAAATCCAAAATATTAATCCAAATCCAAATAACGTTCAATTGTACCCGAGTAACAAAATCATACTAAGAACAATGGGGGCCAGCCATTGAAGCATGATTTTGTGATTGGTGTTGCCTCAACCAGTGAATCTACACCAATGAGACGTGCTGCCTAAATCGGAAAATCTACACTAGTGCTGCCTAAGCTGACGGATTTGCATTTAATATTGTTTAAAATAGTGAATCTGTAGTTTTTTTTTGGTGCGCTTCCTAAATCGGCGAATATGCACTTACAATTTTTGTTGCCTAAATCAACCAATCTACACCAGGATGAGTACTGACACACTACCTAAATCGACGAATCTATGTGCAAGTGACCGATGGACTAGACAAGGCATAAAAAATACAAAACATGTACCTGGTATCAAATTAGAATAGGTTGGAATACTGAAGTGTATATTACGTATTGGCGATTGTCCTAAATCAACTGAAGTCATGTACCGGGCACATGGAGAGAGATACGAGTAGGAGAGAGCTACCAATATCAAACTTGTAATAAAGTGAAGTTAAAAATTTCAAAAAAAAATGTTAATGTTGTATCAATAATTGACCATGAAATAAAACAATGTGCCATCCTTGAAGATTTTTATGATTGTCTAAAGTCAAAGGATCATAGACACCTGCCAACATATCTTTTGAAGGTAGGGATGAGTTTCAAATCAGTAGAATGAGAATATGAATCTTGGTAATACAAAGTGCACATGATAATGAGAGTTATTAAAGTTAGTCATCACACAAATTATCCATCAAATATTTTGAATAATTTTTCTCGATAGTAAGTGCTTATATTCTTATGCAAGCTCGTGCTTATTAGTGCGTCCATAAATGAATTCCTTGGATACCCATGCTCTTTAAATGTAGACACAATACAGTAAAAGGGCAAATTTCAAATGCTTTATCAACAATGTTTTTATTTTAGCAGCTTCAAGAGAAAATGATACGAAATTTGAAGTATTGCAAGAGAATTTATAGATAGATAGTGCCATGTGAAGGAGTACGAGCGGAAGTGTGACGCGAGAGAGAGTGTGAGAAGAAGAGCACGACGATATGGTGAACTCGCTCTACTGTAATGTGTAGAGCATAGTGAGTTCTTATTAGGTTTTTACAAAAGAATATGTGTACATACCTGGCGGCCTGCCCACTTACCTGGGCGACCACATTGGGCTTTATACCCCAACAACCTCCCACTTAAAGTCCAATTTGGTACTTTAAGTGTGAGAGAAGCTACTATACAAGCTAATATACAAGAGATGTAGAGAAGTGATGTACTACCCTACACCTAACTGCTTGCAAAAATGCGCAAAGCTCTCTGAGGGAATTCCTTTTGTAAGTAGATCAACAGGATTTTCTGTGGTGTAAACTTTGACAAGCTGAAGTTGCTTATCCTTGAGCATTTCCCTGATGAAATGATACTTCACATCCACATGCTTTGTCTTTGAGTGATAAACTGGATTGTGAGCCAATTGTATAGCACTTTGACTATCACAATATAACACAGGCATCTCTTCTTTGATTCCCAAATCTATTACTAGTCGATTAATCCAAATTGATTCTTTGCATGCCTCTGATGCTGCAACATATTCAGCCTCTGTAGTAGACTGAGTAACACAATCTTGTAATCTAGAACGCCATGATACTGCTCCACCAGCCAATGTAAAGACATACCCTGACGTAGACCTTCGGTTGTCTAAGTCACCTGCATAATCTGAGTCTGTAAAACCCTTTACACTTAGCTCCTGACTCCCATAGCATATACGCATACTCTTTGTAGCTTTCAGGTATCTCAATATTCCTTTCACTGCCTCCCAATGTTTCTTGCCTGGGTTTGACATGTATCGACTTACTACTCCCACTGCAAATGCAATGTTTGGGCAAGTAGCAATCATTGCATACATTAAACTACCCACTGCAGACGCATATGGAATCTTATCCATTTCAGCCTGTTCTTCCTCAGACACAGGACAATCTTGTTTGCTAAGTTTCACATATGGTGGCAATGGAACACTCAATGCCTTTCCCTTCTCCATATTGAAACGTTGCAAAACCTTGTCAATATACTCTGTTTGAGATAACCAAATCAACTTCTTTGATCTGTCTCTCTCAATGCGCATACCAAGTATATGACTTGCCTCACCCATGTCTTTCATGTCAAACGATTTTGCCATCTTTGACTTCAAAGCTGAAATTTCTTCCAAGTGCTTGCCAGCAATCAACATGTCATCCACATACAAAATAAGGATCAGCCAACTACCATCCTAAGCCTTCTTTGTATATAGACAGTGATCGAACTCACTATGTTTGTAGCCTTGAGAAAGCATAAACTTGTGGAACTTATGGTACCATGCCCTTGGTGATTGTTTTAAGCCATAAAGACTCTTTAACAACTGGCATACCAAATCTTCCTTGCCTTTCTCAACAAACCCTTTTGGCTGCTGCATGTAAATTTCCACATCTAAATCACCATGCAAGAACGCTGTCTTGATATCCATTTGGTGCAACACCAAATCTAATATGGCAAGCAATGCAAGAAAGCATCTCAATGTAGTCATCTTGACCACCGGAGAGAAGACTTCATCAAAGTCAATGCCTTGTTCTTGCTTAAATCCCTTGGCGACAAGCCTTGCTTTGTACTTTGGCTGACTATCATGAGCGGTGATCTTATACCTGTAAACCTATTTACAAGGTAGAGCCTTTTTGCCCTGTGGTAATTTAACTTGCTTCCATGTCTGGTTTTTATGCAGAGCTGTCATCTCTGAATGCATGGCCAATTGCCAATTCCCAGAGTCCTTCATTTGCACTGCTTCCTTGTAACATGAAGGCTCATTGCAATCAGTCAACATGACATAGTTCATAGATGGAACTGTGGGGTATAAAGCCCAATGTGGTCGCCCAGGTAAGTGGGCGGGCCGCCAGGTATGTACACATATTCTTTTGTAAAAACCTAATAAGAACTCACTATGCTCTACACATTACAGTAGAGCGAGTTCACCATATCGTCGTGCTCTTCTTCTTGCACTCTCTCGTGTCGCACTTTCGCTCGTACTCGTTCAACTGGTATCAGAGCTTAGATCGAGGCTCGGGGCAGCACTGCAGGAGGCTAGAGTCACCAGCTCAGATTGGAGTGAAGTTCGACAAGCAAAGACATGGCCCCAAATCTTGTGGGTATGCCCGTAGGGCATGGTGTGCTTAGAATTTCATTCTGAGGTCATCTCGGCCACCGTTCGGCTTCGACAAAGGTCTGCGCAGGCCATTTTCGACTACGTGGTCTCGACGGGTACAGATCCGACTCTGCAAATTTGGGGTTGTCGGCCTACGACTGCAAGTGCTGAGGATATCGACACTCCTAGAGTGTTGATTTGTGGCTGTCTACACATCGAAGGATGGCTCACAGTTCTTGGAGGCGTGTCACATACGACACGAGCGCATCTACAAACAGACTGTAGGTGACATCCACTAGTTCATCAGGTAGCTTGTGTTTGCTGCTTGATATTCCAGATTTCATCTTGACATTGCAGGTACTTCCACATGGGATGTATTGTCAGAGATGATGTATGCTTGTTGAGGGTTTGCTGGCTGTGAGTCAGGCAGCAAACAACCGCCGCAACAGTTACAACATATAGTGGGAAATTTGTGGATGTATGACTTTGTGGGAAGTCTATGTAGTGTCAGATTTACTGCAGCCTTTGTTGAGGGTCGAGTGAGGTTTTATTGAGCTGGGGGATTCTCGAATGTTGAGATCCTTTCGGTGATACAGGTCTTGGAGCGATCCCTCGAGCACCCTTAGATAGGCAGCTAGGATGTATTGACTATGAGTTAGACCGTTGGGATTGCATCTTTGCTTTATTTCCATTGAGGCATTGTCACAGTCTATGCTGACAGGACAGTGACAGGACAGTGAGAGATAGTACAGGTGCAGGATAGGTTTACCCGCAGCTTACAGTGTCAGAGAGACAGTGTTTTTGAGTTGTTTTTTGGTCTGTTTTTTGAGTACACCAGAGCCATTTTACAAAGGAGACTCTGCCGAAATTTATGCAGAATCTGAAGCTTTCTTGGTTCATTTGACAGGTTGATATTGGTTCAGAGGTCAGTTTATAGGGGAAACTCTGCTGAATTTTTCCCAGGAAAGTAAACTACTGTGAAGCGTAGCTATGGCTGGATCACAGGACACTGCTCTTTACAATACCAAGAAGCTCGATGGAATCAATTTCCCATTGTGGAAGCAGCAGATTTGGCACGTGTTGGTACAAAAGAAGCAGATAAAACCTATAAAGCTCAAGGGGATAAAACCAGAAGATATGGACGAAGATGAATGGAGCAAAATGGATGAATTGGCACTTTCTACCATTATGCTGACTTTGGCAGAAAGCGTTTACTTCAATGTAGCAGACGAGATGTTGGCTTATCAAGCATGGTTAAAGCTGAGTGATCTTTATGAGAAGCAGAGTGCAGCTTCACAGGTATACTGGCTTAAGAAGCCTATTGACTTGAAGATGAAAGCAGGGACACCTATGTCCAATCATCTGAATGAATTCAACAAAATCTAAAGTCAGTTGTCAGCTCAAGGTGTCAAGTTTGATGAACCTGTTAGAGCTATGTTCCTGTTGATCACATTGCCGGAAAGTTGGGACACTTTTCACACAGCTTTGAGTAATTCTGCACCTCCAGATGGTTTGAACATAGCAGGTGTAGAAGGAAGTCTGCTTACTGAAGAAACCAATAGAAAGACAATGGACAAAGGCAAAGGAACAGCCTTAGTTGTCAGGGGAAGGACCAAAGAAAAGTACAAAGGTGGAAAGAGGAATCAGTCTCGTAGCAAGTTCCGCAGTGCTAAAGGCAAGAGTGACATAGAATGCTACCATTGTGGCAAGAAGGGTCACATGAAAAGAGACTGCAGAGAATGGAAAGCAGAAAAAGGCAAAGAGAAAGATGAAGAACATGGTGAGAAGAACAAGTCCTCAGTGAAGATTCAAGAAATAAATGTGACAAACACTGTTGCAGAGGGTGACAGTCTAGTGTCAGGAGACATCTACTTCTTGAAGAATACAATGGACTCATCTCTTTCTACAACATCTGATGGAAATGCACTGAGTGACTGGATTATAGACTCAGGGGCATCACTTCATGTGTCTCCAAACAAGGAGTGGTTTACCTCTTATGTGACCACTAAAGATCATGTTCGGCTAGGCAATGGGCAGACATGTGAGATCTTAGGTGTTGGAGATGTTCAATTGAAGTTTCAGAATGGCTCTTCTTTCACGCTGAAGAATGTGAGACATGTTCCCGCAATTACAAAGAGCTTGATCAGCACATGTTTACTTGATGATGCTGGCTACGTCACCACTTTTGGACAGAACATGTGGAAGATATCCAAGGGTTCTATGACAGTAGCACATGGAGTAAAGTCTGGAGGACTTTACATGATCTATGTATCAAATGTCTCTAAAAATGTAATCAATGTAACCGAGTAGCCGAACGTTTCTTTGTGGCATAGCCGGTTAGGACATATGTCCAAGAAGGGAATGGAAATATTGTCTCGTTCTGGTTGTTTGCCTGGCTTTTCATTTAATGATTTTGAATTCTGTGAACATTGTCTGTATGGTAAGCAAACACAATAGCCACATAAGCATAGAAGCAGTAGAAGAGATACACAGTTGGCACTTGTTCATAGTGATTTGTGTGGACCTATGCCTAACCTATCTCTAGGGGGAGCTTCTTACTTTATGACATTTATAGATGATTACTCGAGGAAAGTATGGGTTTACTTTCTCAAGCACAAGGATGAAGCGTTTAGTGTTTTCAAAACGTTTGTGATACTTGTGGAGAATCAGAGTGGCAAGAAGCTTAAATGCTTACGCACTGACAATGGTGGAGAGTATGTTTCAAAGGCCTTTCAGGACTTTTGTGAGTCAAAAGGTATAAAACGTGAACTTACTGCTCCTTACAATCCTCCTCAAAATGGTGTTGCAGAGAGGATGAATAGGACCATACAAGAGAAGGTCAGAAGTATGTTGTCTAATGCACAACTGCCAAATGGGTTTTGGGCTGAAGCTGTATCAACAAGTGTTCATCTTGTAAATAGATCTCCTAGCAAGGTTTTGCAGAAGGATTCAGTGCCAGAGATGGTATGGTCAGGCAAAATGCCCTCATACAAGCATCTCAAAGTCTTTGGTTGTGAGGCATATACTCACGTTCCAAAGGAATTTAGGAACAAACTTGAGACAAAAAGTAGAAAGTGCATCTTTCTAGGCTATGGTAATTCTGGTGAGATGGGGTACAGACTTTGGGATCCCGAATCCAGAAAGGTTACCCGCAGCAATGATGTTCACTTTAATGAATCCAAATATCATTCTAAACCAGAGAGGGTTGAGGAGATTAGAAGAGTTGTCTTCCAAGAAGATGGACCTGCACGTGCAAGACAAAATGTCAGGGCTCAAGAGGAGCAAGGACAGGATAGAGTGGAACCACAGGTTGTGGCCGAGCCTGAGCCACCTATTGTGCGTAGATCTGGACGTGTCACGCGACCTCCTGATAGGTTTTTTCCTGAAGGAGTATGAGCGGAAGTGCGACGCTAGAGAGAGTGCGAGAATAAGAGCACGGCGATATGGTGAACTCGCTCTACTGTAATGTGTAGAGCATAGTGAGTTCTTATTAGATTTTTACAAAAGAATATGTGTACATACCTGGCAGCCAGCCCACTTACCTGGGCGACCACATTGGGCTTTATACCCCAACAACCTCCCACTTAAAGTCCAATGTGGTACTTTAAGTGTGAGAGAAGCTACTATACAAGCTAATATACAAGAGATGTAGAGAAGTGATGTACTACCCTACACCTAACTGCTAGCTCCTAACTCCCATAGCATATACGCATACTCTTTGTAGCTTTGAGGTATCTCAATATTCCTTTCACTGCCTCCCAATGTTTCTTGCCTGGGTTTGACAGCCACAAATCAGCACTCTGGTAGTGCCGATATCCTCTGCACTTGCAGTCGTAAGCTGAAACCCCAAATTTGCAGAGTCGGATCTGCACCCGCCGAGACCACGTAGTCGAAAATGGCCTGCGCAGAACTTTGTCGAAGCCGAATGGTGGCCGAGATGACCTCAGAATGAAATTCTGAGAACACCATGCCCTTTGGGCTTCCCACAAGATTTGGGGCCGTGTCTTCGCCTGTCGAATCTCACTCCGATCTGAGCAGGTGACTCTGGCTACCTGCAAATGCTGCCCCGAGCCTCGGTTTGAGCTCTGATACCAGTTGAAGGAGTACGAGCGGAAGTGTGACGCAAGAGAGAGTGCAAGAAGAAGAGCACGACGATATGGTGAACTCGGTCTACTGTAATGTGTAGAGCATAGTGTGTTCTTATTAGGTTTTTACAAAGAAATATGTCGACATACCTGGCGGCCCGCCCACTTACCTGGGTGACCACATTGGGCTTTATACCCCAACACCATGTCACTTAGAAAATAGGTGGTTTATTTATTTATGATCCACCTCAATACTACAGAACCTTTCCACTCAACTAATCAGTAAAAAGAATCAGTCACACAATGCTATCATTCATCGTGCCATCTGGATATCTAGACTAACTATGAAAAAGAAAATTATGTTTGAGCACATAAATAAAGTATTCTCTACTTACAAAAACTTAAAATTCCTAAGCCGAGTAGGAAGAAAATTCTCACAAAGCCATCCTTGATTGTGCCTTTTGTGATTATCTTCTCTTGAATAGGAGGGTGTCCATCATTAGGAAGATGTGTGTTTAGTGATTGGTTAAAAATTAGCGTGTGAGAGTGAGTGTGAGATCTATCAATGAGTTGGTGTCAATGATACGTGTGTTAGCTGCAATTATAAACTGTTGTGGTGGCTAACAGATAGGTGATTTGATCCAAAATATAGAGAAATTATATATAAATAAATAATAATAATAATAAAATCTATGTTAGCCATCTTCATATCATTATTAGACTACACTCAATGTAGAAGCAAGACGTAGATGTGGCTTTGTGCTCTGAGTTGAGTATTCTACCTTGTAGTTCAATGCCAAGGGAACTATGGTCATATGATAAGATGTTGCATAAAGTCTTGCTACAATTGCTACAATGGGCTTCACAATTGTATGGTGGTCTCATGGGGGTTTCCACGTGATATCCAAGAGGGCTCTTAGAGGGGACATTGCGTATCATGTAGGTATCTATAATATGGAAGCTATGGTATCTCTTTAGTGTTGAGCATCCCATGGCCTCTATGAACCATGTGGTCATCAATAAAAAAATTACTTCTCCATATGAAGTGTTATCCAATATCAGATCTTCCAAAATTTCAATCACAACAAGAACACCTCAAATATGCCATGAATTTACAATTGGTATGGATTCCCAATATTGCACATCATCAAGTTTTCCCTTTACTCATGATGATAATGGCTACTCCAAATACAACATCTTATCCGTGGTGTCTATCCTGGCAGTTATCATTTATTCTGCACCTTTGATTGTGATCCTTGTGGCATTGATTCCTTCCATATTCATCGATGCTATCATGATCCCTTTGTATTTTGTGGCTTTGCTCATAGTGATTGGGTTTACCATGATTTGTGGTCATCGCATTGGACGATAGCTATACTTACATGGTGATCTTCTTCAGGGGAACAAGGTATTGTGGCAAAGTTATGAGAGTGAATGAGAGGATCCCCTCATCTGATTATCCTCGATTTTGACCTGCTCTTCTAGGTTCTTGGCAAAAAATGTGAATGTGCAATAGGGTGAAATAAATGTAATGCTGCATCATCTAAGTTAATGTGGAATGTTTACGCGATTGCTTGTAGCGAGGGGTGCCAGGCGGCACGCAAACAGGAGGGGAGCATCCATTGGGGGGGAAAGTTTTAATGCATGAATGAGGGACCGAAAACAGTACGTGTGGTCCCCCTAGCAGCTCAAGATGTCGGCCGACTTCTCATATCCAAGCCCCTAAGATCGAGACATGGCAACTGCATTAGAATATTGATGGAAGTTGTACATGATGGCGCACGACAGTTGTAGTGAGAGAGAAAGAGAGAGAAAGAGATATTGATTTGCAATAGAGGGTGGCCTATGGTGGCCATCGAGGGAGATAAATGAGGGATGTTTCATTTATGAGCAAAGGTGGAGAGGGTGAAAAAGTGGGGCTAGGAAGAACTACGGTGGGCTGCGTCATGCATGGTGGCTGTAGAAAGAGAATTGGTTGGTTGGACAACGAATGAGAGAGAGTGTGTGGCCCGACAATTGACTAGAGAGAGATAGAGTGAGTGGAAGCTAGGTAGTTTCCAGTTGTAATGGAAATGGCCTATGAAATTTGAGAGTAGTGGAATTAGGAAATTAGGTGGAGCACTTTTGTGAGATTACTTTGTGAGCATAGCGGGTGAACTTAATTGATGGTAGCAGCATAAACATGGTACTTAGTTAACTTGGCATGAAAAATACTTTTGCAAGAGAAAGAGTTTAGAGAACATGACAATAGTTGAGGACCGGATTCATACAGAGCCAGTCCCCCCTCCAATAGGCATTTGTATTATAGTTTTTCCCATCAAGAGAGACTTGGTACAATACTATCTTTGTGTTCCTTGTGACTAAGGTGATGCAATGAAGGTGGAAAGCTTCATGCATCACAAATATAACATAAACTTTGTAAAAAGAATTAACTATCCCAAGCCTTAGTCCCAAGGCCTCAAACACCTTCGAAGGTGGAGAGAGCTAGCGGGGAATGAGGATAGGGAAGAGGAAGAAGAAACATTCCATAGGAGAAAGAAATAGTTTCTCACTTATCATCACTCTTCTTGCTAACATACATAATAGCATAGTAATGAAGATGGAGAAGATGGAAAGCTTAAGCATTGGAGCATGGCTCTTGGTTGGATTTGCATTCCATAGCCAAGAGTGTTGGTGTAGGCTCTCACTTCTCACAAACTTGGAGAAGGAGGTGGAGTTCCTCAACTTTCACCAAGTGAGAATGCCTCCACAAAATGAGTGTGTGTGTGGTGTATACCCCCCCAGCACCCCCCTTTCTTGCTTGGGGCAAGTTGTAGCTTTTACACATTTTTCAAGCTCATTGGACCCCTCTCCCCCCTAGCCAATCACATGCAACATACATTCAAGTACATGGGTAGTCTTTGGACAAGTGTTATCCTTACCCGTTAGAGAGAGAGAGCTTGAAAATATCTAGATATTTGTTGGATGGAACTAGAAGCTCATTGGACCTCTCTTTAGCCCAACCAATAGCATTCAAGCACACCATGTGGTTAAGAGTCTGACATGTGTCCCATGTGCCCTTTTAGAAAAGGGGTTCCCTTTGGGTGAGTGGAAGGTTAAGTCAAAGATTCCCCTAACTTTGAGACTTTCATGCATGGGAAGTGTCTCAAGCACCTTCCTCATTAAGTTTGTAGGGTCTCTTTTTGACTCAAGTACCTTACCTCCCATGCATAGGAAGCTTCTCAAGCACCTTCCTCATTAATTTTGTAGGGTCTCTTTTTGACTCAAGCACCTTACCCCCCATGCATAGGAAGCTTCTCAAGCACCTTCCTCATTAAGTTTGTAGGGTCTCTTTTTGACTCAAGCACCTTACCCCCCATGCATAGGAAGCTTCTCAAGCACCTTCCTCATTAAGTATGACAAGCACCTCAAGTACCTTAGTCATCAAGAATGACAAGCACCTCAAGCACCTTAGTCATCAAGCACGCACGTTCGTCATCAAGCACGACAAGCACCTTAGTCATCAAGTACGCACCTTAGTCATCAAGCATGACAAGGACCTCAAGCTTAGGTCAGGTTCCCACCTCAAGCTGGCCTAAGGTCAAAGGACTTTTAATACTAGTCATTGGAGGTCTTTAATGAAGCTAACCCTAAGGTCTTTTAAGCTCCATTAGATGCACGTTGCTCTTTGATAGACTACCTCCTTTTGGACCCCTATCGAGATGTAACCATCTCTCCTCTTGGTCCCCTGTTGAGGTAAGTCTAGAAGCACTTATTGCACATTGCTCTTTGATAGAACATCTCCTCTTGGACCCCTATTGAGATGCAACCATCTCTCCTTTTGGTACCGTGTTGAAATAGGTCTAGAAGCACATGTCTCTATTCTAACTCTTGTTCCCGTTTATTCTCCCACATTAAATGATCTGTTTAATATGAGAAAATAATTTGGTATAGTTAGATATTATATTTTATGACATTACCTCTCTCGTGAAATCATAGTCGTCCTCGACTATGAGGTAGAGAAGATAAAGCCTAGTCATTAGTCCATGTTTCTTAGCGGGTAGAGGATCCCTTTTTACCCTATGACATCATTCCAAGATGGATGACTAGTCCATTTGGTGCTTGGGAGATGTAGCTGCCGCAAGCATGTCTGTTCTTTAGTCCATATCATACTTCCAAAGTAGAGTGACAAATTCTACTTGGTGTTTGGAAGACGTCGTCACCACAAACATGATTCTAAGCATGCATACTATTTAAATTTGTGCACAATAAAAAGAGAACTAGTCTTATAAGACAAAAACATTTTTCATTTAAAATGCATTTTCATATGCTTACTCTAGTGCAACATTGTAAGCATTGATAAGGTTCATATTATCCTTAAGCTAGGTTCCTTGCATCCATTTAGCATCTTTAAAAGAATAATTCTTTAACTTAATAAGATATTGTCAGATAATCTTACCGTTTCTTAATACCTTGTCTTCATGTCATAGGATGGACTTAGATTGAAGTACTTCTTCATGATCTTCGATTTTGGAGGGTCTGCAACTATTGCTTCTTTTGATGGTACTTTTTTGTAAGGCTTACTTAAGCGCTCATGGAAAACGTGGTGCATGAGCCAATGGTTGGGCAACTTTAATTGATAAGCCATCTCATTGATTGGCTTAAGAATTTAAAAAAGGACCATAGTATCTTTTTGCTAGTTTAGCATAGTACTCTTGGTGGCCCGAAGGATTCTTGCCCATAGTATGCCTTAGATGAGCCTTTAGAAACTTTAGCAAAACCCAATCATTTTTCCTTAAAGGCTAAGGCTCTTTTGTGCTTATTAGCAGCAACCCTTTTTGCCTTTCCTGTGAGATGGATATAACCCCTTTAATCTTTGGAAAAGATTCTTGTAGGTCTTGGCTATCTTCATTAGCAGCGAAGATCTTCCCATGTACATGAAGTAGTAAGGTACTTTTGGATCTTCCCTCTTTAACCTCGAAAGGTGCTTTCCCCATAGAAGTATGTACAATGTCATTGTACGCATACTCTATAAGAGGTAGGTACTTCTATCATTGAGAACATTGATCTACTTCCATGACATAGGCTTTTAGTAGATTTAAGAATCATTAGATTAGTTATTTCACTTTGGTCATCCGTTTGTGGATGATAGGCCGAAAGGAAAATTTAATCTATTCTTAGATTCCAAAAGAGACCCTTGTAGAAATTACTGGTCATTCTAGTATCTTTTTCTGACACTATGGATGTTGGAAATCCATGATGCTTGAAATTTTGAGATCTGAAGAGGGTTGCCATTTGATGTGCCTTAATAGTCTTGCTGATAGGCATAGAGTGTGTTTTCTTGTTAAGCCTGTCGACTGGAACAATCCAAGTTGCTTCCCTTGATCAATTTTCAACTTTTGGTATACCACGCATTTTGAAACATACTCTTGTATGTTTACTTTTCATGGTAGACCAACAGAAATACATTTCTATTCCTTGAAGAGTAGACTATGGAATCTCTCTTTGCCCCGCATAAGGAGAAGTATGGGATTCATACATGACTTTCGTATTGTATGGGTGATTAACACATAGCTTATTGCCGTTTGGAAGATAACCATTCTTCAAGGTGAATGGCTCTTTTTTCTTCCCTATTGCAAAGGTTGTAATTACATACTTAAAGTCTTGGTCAGTCGCATATTCATCTATCATAAAAGATAGATCATTGTGAGTTGCTATAGACACCACATTTACCCTTGGTCGTTGTGAAAGTGCATTGACCACTTGATTGTGCTTGCCAACAATGTGAGCAATATGAAATTTAAATTGTAAAAGAAAATTTGCCCACCTCATTTGTTTTTCGGAGTGCTTGGTTTGCATCATAAAGTTCTTGAGGCTTTGTGATCCATTTGTAAGATGAATGGAGTCCCCAATAGATAGTGTTTCCATGTGTTGAGGGCATATAGAATAACTAGTAGCTCTTTTTCGTATTTGCCTAGTACTCACTTATCGAAGTTGAGTCTTTGACTCTCATATGCTATGGCATGTCCTTCTTGAAGCAAGGTAGCTCCAAGGCAATTACCACAAGCATCACATTGGACCTCAAATGACTTTGAGAGCTCTAATAGTGTGAGCACATGTTGAGAGATAAGATTCTCCTCAAAAGATTCTTGCACTTTTGCAGTCCATGAATACTTAATGTTTCTTTTTGTTAAGTCATGTAATGCGCCTGCTAAAAGCGAGAATTTTTTCTATGAAGCATCTATAGTATGCGCACATACCTATGAAGCTTTGTAGCTCATGTAGATTCCTTGGATTAGGCCATCCTTTTATTATCTCTAACTTTGTTGGATCCATATGGGTGCCATCATTAGAGATAATGTGACCGTATCTTGTAGAAAAAAATCACTTTTCTTTTGATTAATGAAAAGCTTATTCTCTCTCACAACTTGAAAGGTTACCTAAAGATGTCGCTTGTACTCTTCTAGAGAATTTGGATGGCCTGAAGACTTTTGTCCATCATGAGTTTGAATGCATCTGGAGCATTTGTCAGGCCAAAACTTGTAAATTATCAAATAGATGTTCTACCCGCGGCACATGAAAATCTATTTTTGATAGTGATCTTATTTAGTGCTCTATAATCGACACACATGTGATATGTGTCGTCTTCTTTTGCACTAAAAGAAATGGTGAACAAAATGGAGGGGAGCTAGACCTCACCATCCCTTTTTTTTCACCAATTCATGCACTTACCTCATGATATCCTCTTGTTGAGCTTGTGAAATCACTTGTTAGGCGGTGAGCTTCTTGGTAGGAGCTCAATTGCATGGTCATCATCCCTCATTTTAGAGATAGTTTAGTAGGGATGTCATCAATGAAAACATCTTGGAATCCATTTAGGAAATTAGACAACTCTAACTCCTCTTGATTCCCTTTATTGCAGGGATATGGTGTTCCCCAACTCATTAGCATCTATTACATGCTCTTTTCCCTGTGGGTGAAGTAGATTCTCCTTTCAAGGAACTTCATGTTGGAAGCCATGCGGTTAAACCATGGTGCCCCAATGATAACATTCTCATGTTTGAGAGGGGAGATGAAGAAATCCTTTTTGTCCACATAGCTTTGGACATGAAGCCTTAGTTTTTCAATTAAGGAAGTAACTGAGACGTCTTGTCCCTTGATAGCTCCATTGGGTTTCAATGGATCTCCCATCTCGTGGGCTTGTATGCCTAGCTTAGTGGTCAACTCCGTGGATATGAAGTTGTGAGTTGAACCAGGGTCAAACAAAATTAAGGCATCATGCTCTTGTATCTTTCCCCAAGCATAGGAAATGAGAAATCCTTGGCAATGAGCATCCTCTTTTGGAGCTTCAAACATAGAGGCTCTAGGAGTCTCATTGCGGGCAATTCTCTTGGGGCAAGGACGATAACCATGGCCTTGCTCCCCACACTTAAAACATTTGCGGTCCTTACAAAAAGCTTCTAGCTCTTTAGGAGAGAGTTTATATCTACCTTTGTAAACTCCCTTCTCCTTGGACCAATTGTTGTTGTTGTTGTTGGAATGGCCCTTGGCATCACTTTTGTCTTTATTTTCCATGGGCTTGACATTCCATCTAGCCCCTTGTTGGAAATAGATGCGCGAATCAACCATGGTGTGGTGGATTAATTTGGTGATATAACCATGCCGTTGAGAGTTGACATACTCCGCCATCTCTTTGGGTAATCCCGCACATAATTGTTTCTTTTGCACGGCAAAGTCTATCTTTTGAAAGATAGTAGTCTTGAGATGTAAATCCCAAAACTTGTCCACATATTTGTGGATAGACTCACGAGAGAGAAGCTTTAAACTTCACCATTTGGTAAGCACTTAGTCTTTTGCATCACTTGCAAGGAATTGCTTCATGATGGAAACTCGTAGAGTTTTCCATGTCTTTGGGGCTTTGCTGTTGCCACGAAGGCTAGCCCACCATTGACGAGCCAATTTTTGGAAGTGCATAGCTACATGGTGTAGCTTGGAGGACTCCGTGAAGCCCTCGTCTCCAAAGGCCGCAGCAAATTGTTGGATGAAGGCCAATACTTTTTTGGTAGCACCAAAGGTGCCATCATAGGTGAGAAAAGAGATACTATTTTCTCCCTCTTTGAACTTCTTTAGCTTTTGTGACCTTCGCCATGCTGGGTAAGATTTGCGATGTCCTCCCCTCTTGTATTCTCTAGGAGAATAGCCATAGCTTTCATCGGTAGAGGAGGAAGGTGAAGAAAAAGGAGAAGAGGGTGACCTCTTTCTTGCCCTTTTCTTCCTTTGTTTCCTCTCTTCCCTTTTGGAGTGACGAGGAGAAGGACTATGGGTTAACCATTTCCTCTTGGGAGAGTTGGCGATCATCTAGACCGCCATCTTCATGGAGCCACATATTTTGAGGAACTTAGGGAGTCAATACTTTCTTGTTCTTTGGATTCCTCCTCTCCTATGGGAGAGAGTCTTCTTTATTGCACATTGCTCCTTGATAGAACATCTCCTTTTGGACCCCTATTGAGATGCAACCATCTCTCTTTTTGGTCCCGTGTTGAGATAGATCTAGAAGCACATGTCTCTATTCTAACTCTTGTTTGCGTTTATTCTCCCACATTAAAAAATCTGTTTAATATGAGAAAATCATTTGGTATAGCTAGATATTATATTTTATGACACCGGTTGCTTGATTGCAACCAATAAAAAAATAGGGCCACATGCGTGGCAAGGCAAGAAATTAGGCCCACTCATAAACTTTAAGGTTCACTCCTTTATGGGTGTGCATGGCAGCTACTGTTGTGAAGTAGAGATCAAAAGCAAAGGCGAAAAGAGGGCATTGTGCTAGAAGAGCTAACACGCAAGAAAAATAATGGATGAATAATTAGAGTGGCATGGGTTGGTAGGAAGCACCATGATAGCTCATTGTGGTTGGTGCGTGTGTGTGCATCAGTGGAAAACAAGAGAGAAAGAGGCAGTTAACAACTATCGAAGAGAGAGAGAGAGAGAGAGAGAGAGAGAGAGAGAGAGAGAGAGAGAGAGAGAAGTTGGAGGGGGGAAATCTTGCAGACAAGGCTAGGAGAGGAAGATACAATCGGTTGGTGGCTATATTAAGATATTACAATTGATCGGGTGGCTTGTAGGTGAGGGAGAATGAGAGCAGAGAAGTTTATAGCTGCTCCATGGCATTAATAGAAAATGAGAGAGAGAAAGAGAGATGATATATTTCTTTGTCCATCATTGCATGTTCTGCTTCTTCCAGCCCTATCACCACCATAGCCTTTTGCAATGCGCCTCCTTTTCTTATTGCATTCAATTTGGACATGTTAGGTCGATAAAGGCTGTTGCGAGTGTACTAGGTAGATGCCATAGAGAATAGAGGAGCACAAAACCTAGATGCAATGTGAGCTGAATTTAATGAGTTTGGAAAGATTTGTCACTATGACAACCCTCTCAGTACAATGCTTCATGAGGTTTTGGAGCTTGGAGCCATTGTCCCTTCCCTTATCCTGGAGCTTTCTTCAACTCTTGTAATGTCGTAGGAACAATCCCCACTCTTGTCGTTTTGTATCAAACTTTTCCTTCTCCTTTGAGGCTTGTTGCACAAGGCAACGATAATGTTTTTAAGTTGGTTACTTTGCTATCAGTATGACATTTGGAGCACATTACCGCTCAGATAGACGTACAAAAACAAAGGAAAAGTTCAAGCCAAAACATCTCGGGGGCGGTAATTCTCGAGTCAATGCTTACGGTAATAGTCCTTCAGCAATGCACACGGTAATCGGCCCGGCTATATTTCCGCATTTATTTCCATGAAACTTACTGCCAGTATTACCGCACCGATTACCGCGCACGTGAGTATTTAAAAAAAAAAGCAGATGACCATTTGGATGGTCCTTGGTAGGACCCATCCAAATGGTCATTTGCCTTTTTTTTCCTATACATTTAATAAATAGAAAAACAACAATTTCATTGCACAAAAACTTTGGACCAAAATCAAATGTTTAATTATATTGGAGAAACTGTTCATTACAAAATTGCCCAAATAGGCGATGCATGGCGGCTATACAACTGTGGCCAAAAGAAGACTTTGGGCCAAAATCAAGTGTTTAATTATATTGGATATTACAAAAATGCCCAAATAGGCGATACATGGGGGCTATACAACTGTGGCCAAAAGAAGACGGGCCCAAAAACACTTGGAGGATTGAGCTACTCGGATCTTGGGACCTCTCGAGGGACTCCTTGACTCTGGAAAAGAAAAAAACAACAAAACCTTTAATTAATACAAATGGATACATAATTCTGCATGCACTCATTTAAAAAAAAAATTTCACACTTACAGGATGTAGTGTACGACATGCATTTTCAAATTCTTCGCGATTCATTTTGTTGTTTTCATACAGCCAGCACCATGTCTGATATTCAGAGTGGCTCTCTCTGTATCTCTGGATCTCTCGGCTTGGGCGGGTCATAGTAATATTTTGCTGTATATCAATTAAAAAAATATCACAAACCTACCTTATTACCACAAATTAAATCAATTCAAATGAAAATACGCGCACTCAATAATTTATCTTTCCATGCTGCTTTTCCGCCCGAGCCGTAATGCGTGGGCGTTTGCTGCGCCCTCCCCTACACCTGCCGAGTGTGCGCCCTAGCACCTGCCGCTCTCTTGTCCTCCAGCTCGCCCTGGGCTTTCTCCCATTCCTCGTCGTGAAAATTTCCAGGGCGATAGTTGTGACCCTCAGATTCAAATGTTCGCTTTGCCGCCCTCCGCACATTGGACTTCTTATTTTTCAAGAAATTCTTGACGTACTCCTCGAGCCACTGCGTGGAGAACTCTTCCACTTCCGGATTAGGGAACCGCATGAGCAATGTCGTGTGAATGTACGTCAAGTCGGTTGGGTCTTGATCTTTGAAAGATTTAAAGCAATCTTGGTATGTTGAGTGGATCCGCTGGTGAGGCGGTCCGGTGCGGGCAACAAGAAGAGCGGCCTCTAAACACCCTTCGAGGCTCCCGTGCTGCTCAATTGGGGCTAGGGCAAGCACAATCAGAGACAACAACAACCCACAGCCAGAAACCAAACAAGAAAAGGGGCACCACCTAGTTGTAGATGCGAACTAGGACGCACGTGATATCTCTTTGTACTCAAACGCACAAAAAGAGGGGAATGCAAGATAGCCACACACAACAAACACAAACATTCACCACGCCAGAGAGAGGTAAAGAGCACAAATCAACTTGAGCAACTCAGTCTTAGCCTTAAAGACTAGATGCACACAAAGCTTGATGACAGATAGAGGGACAACACAAAACTTGACCTTGTTGCCAATACACAAATTGTCTTAGGGTCACGGGAGCCCTCTCACCGAGCACCCTCTTACAATTTACCTTTTAGGCAAACAATTCAACAAGCCCTCAAACCACCAAGCATGAAATGGCACAACAAACTTCAAGGACAATATACCTTCAACAACCTGATGAGCCAACTTATCAAGTCAATTTGGAGAGAAGAGTCGTAGTTGCAGCATACAATTGCACCCAAAACTATGAATCTTATTTATGGACAAGAGTAGGCTACAAGTGTGATTGCAGAGTATAGTATCACTCTACTCCTCTAGATGGCATAACTAACTTCAAGCTTCTCCATGCACCTATGTGTAGTGATGGAATAGAGCACTCACAATGCACACACTCTACACAACTAGGTTTGAAGAGTGGTGTGTTATGTGTTGAGAATGGTGTGGTGTAGTGTGATCATGTGATGATTTACAAGGGAGAGAAGGGCTCTATTTATAGGTTTTAGAAGCCCCGATTAGGATTAAGCCTAATCAAGTTTATTTGAAGGAATAAAAGATTATGCATATTTTTATTTTTTTTATGAGGGTGGGTCTCTCTTGTCCTTTGAGTCACATGGATGTGGGCTCAAGGGAAGAGAATTATTAAGGATGAAAGGAAAGAGGACTGAGTGAATAATTTGGGAGGGCCTACTCTAGTAGAGGGTGCATTTTACAATAAGGTTAGTGGTTAGTAGTTAGTAATTATGAGTACAAAATATTTACAAAATCATTCACCAAATGGTGAGATATATGATGAGAAAAGTTAGAGAAGGGATGAGCTTGTAAAGAGAGGTTGAAGCTTTGGAGAAGTTGACATTCACCTCTTTACAGCACCTGTAGAAGAAGCGGTTAGCATGGCGAAGTAGCACGTGTCGATGAAGCTATGTTATCTTCAAACCTTGGAAAATTCATGATAAAAGCCTTCATTTACAGAGGTTATCCTTGGATTTTTGTTGATTTATTGAAGTTCTTTACAAAGCTGAAGAGAGTATGGTAATATGGACATATATGTAGAGAGAAAGGGGGACACATAGGGTTTAGAAATGGAGGATGAAGGCTATGGAGGTGTGAGAGATGTGGCAATGGTGAAGAGGGGGAATTAGGACATGGGAGTTGCAGGTTTGGGAGTGGGAAGGAGAGGGAGGAGTGTGTGTGAAAGAGGAAAATGATAAAGTGGAAGAGGGAGTGTGGCTGCATAGCATGGGCAAACTGGGGTCCACCAATAAAATCATAGCTCACAGCTCGTAGCTCAAAAAAATATGAAAACATTTGAGATGAAAGTTCAGCTTACGAGCTACAACTTTTGTTTGTATCACCTTTCCAAATTCGGGGAGCATGTGATCTTTAAAAATTGAGCAAAACCGACTGTTTTTTCCACTGCACAAGGTCCTTGTGAGGTCCTTCTTTGGATGATTCTTTTGAATACCTCCAAGAGTGAGCTCCCCATGGTGCATGCATGCATGCCACATACGCTTGACCTTATTTGGTAGGTCTATAATTGAAGATATTGTTGAGATCATGATATAAGTGAATAGTACAACTAAGAAAATCAAATATTTAGGGGTCTAAAAAAATATGTACATGTCAAATATAAATAATATGGGTGGAAAAAATATAAAGGGGTCAAAATAAATCTCTCTCATTATAAGTCTACCATAAAAAGATGAATATTTTTGGTGTTCTAATTTATGAGACTAAAAGAGAATATATGTAGGAAGGAAAAATCACAATAGTGAAAAAATATACACATAAATAAAACTAGTTTTTTTGGATTTTTGTTGGGATGGAGTTACACCAAAAATAAGAGAAGTTTGCATGACATTATTTTTATATGGAATAAAGAGTATGAAAAATGGTAAGAAAAAATATGTTAATGGTGAGTCAATGTACATAGCATAAATAACACAACATAAGTAGAAATATTTAAATAAATACCAAAATAATGATGAAAAATCCTTTTATTTAGGCCCTCTATACAATGAAATATTTACACACAAATGGGCCATAATATACTTATATATTTTTTATATTTTTTATTTTTTTGGCTCAACTAGCCCAGTGACTAGCTAATTAAGGGTTTTTAAGAAGATATGGAGAAAGTCCCTAACTCACACATGCCTATGTACAGTGAAATGGTAGGGATAGCCACATTGTTTGGATGATTTTGGTAGGGTGGGTTAACTCACTATGGCAATTACGTATAGCCGAAAAACGGCTATCATTAGCCCCCCCTTAGATAATGGTACATTCATGTACCATTTATCCGATCATACAACATGTAGATTGTGTAACGTCTGTCTTTGTCTGCTCTCATTTTTGAAGAATCTTTGTTGTATGATTAAAAAACCTTGTGTGATATGAAAGGTTCTCAGAGCCAGTAGCAGGATGTAATGAAGTGACGGAGTAAACCTCCTCCATTGAGAAAGTTTCCATAAGCACCCCCCAGGATCAAAGATCTTGAAATATCTTTCCCAAAGAGAGATGTATGATATGGAATCACTTACTGATTTCGGTTGAAGAAACTTGTAGATTTTATTGTTGTCCATCATTGCATCTATCACTATAAATGTGATATAAAATATTGGTTGCTCTTCCTCATGTGTAAAGTTGATATATTTGCTACGATCTTCAAGAGCTTGTATGAGAAAATTCCTGAACTGTAGCTCATAAAATTCATTCAACCTGGGTAGGCTCATCAAGTCAAAAATCCTATGACCTTCATGATTTAGGAAAGCTTGATCCATGCTTCCAACTACTATTGGAAGATATTGCAAATAGTTTACCACATAAGTAGATAATAGACGAAGGTTTCTATTGCTTCCAACACATTGGAAGAGAATAGATTTTGGTACTGATTGATGAAATATCCACATGTAGCAATCAACAAGTTTTTCATCTATGATGAAGACCAGAAGCATCACAATGTTCAACCTCCATACACCAAAGAACCAAATGAAGAAGGTTTGGAAACATCCGTTCATCACCAAGTATTCATGTCCTCTTCCACTTAAGAAGGTATGGTGCTCCTGATGAAATGTATATGTGAAGAGAGGAGAAGTTGACTTTGAAGAGGTGAAACCCAATGTGAAGATGATTGGGGCTTCAAAAGTTTGGATTTTCTTGCTAAGAGATTGTCCCATGAATGAAGAGGCACCCACTAAAACACCATTGGAGAGAATGATACCCTTCTGACAGTTTCCTTTTATGATTTCATTTTTTACTACTCTCCCATGTTCTTCATCCCCTTCTAAGCCCCCCCTTTGGCAAGGTTGTAACTCCTCACATTGTACCACCTCAAAGGTTGATGGATTACTATTTGATTTTGTGAAAACTTTGGCTTCTTGCATGATAGGTTCCTCCATGCTTGATATACATGGGTCATACCAATGCTTTTCAACATCCTCAAACACTTCTTGAAGATTATTCTCACATGGATTCAACTCACACTCTTCTACTTTGTTTTGGAGTTGGCATTCCATGTACACAATCATCTCTTTATGATCAATGTGGTCCATGATCTCCCCACATATGATTTCATCTTCTTCTTCACTCTCTTATTTTAGACAAGATACACTCTCAGAACATTCCATAAGATCAAGGTTACCTTCAAGGTCTTCATTCTCCATAGAGTCATGTTGCACAAAAGCTTCGTCTGCTCGGACTAGAAATTGATCCTCTGCCAAAAGGTTGGATGTATCCATTATTGAATCATCAATGCCATTTGAGATATCTTGTGTCGATTTTTGCATGCTTGTGATAAAGGTAGAAGAAAGAGATTCCACATTTGAATCTTGGCCACACACTTTAGCACTTGAATAATCAGTTGGCATGTAAGTAACTTCTTCAACACTTGTCGGAGTAGAAGGAGACAAGCATGGCAAAGGAGATGACTCCTTGATAGAAACACTTTCATGATGGTTGGTTCTTCCAGCATGATGGAAACCATTTTTGATGTAGAAGTACTTGTGAAACTTACTTCGGGCAATAGTGACCGCTTCTTCAAAGGTAGAGGGTCCACTACAAGTAACCTTAGTCTTTAGGAAAGGAGACAAACCCGAAATAAATTGCTCCATTTTTAGATAATCTGGAAATGTAGAACTAAACCCATATCCTCCCCATTGACGAGAAAAAATATCCTCATAAGCGTAGTAGTCGTCACCATGTTGTTGAAGTCTCCCTAATGAAGCCGATGCTTTCTCCGTTGTCGGAAATTTAGAGAATCTGGTCTCCAAAGCTTTGGAAATTTGGGTATACCCATCTTCAATCTGAGAAGACATACTCCAAAACCATTGCTCAGCGTTGCCTCTAAGGCATAGCAATAGAAAATCCCCTTTTTCAATGTCATCCCTTTTACCAAGGATACAACAAACCATTCTAAAATCAGCAAGAAAATCATCAACATCTTCTTCTAGATTTCCGAAGAAGATTGGGATATCATCAAAGGTATAGCGTGTCATAGTCTCTCAATGTTAGAACCACACAAAGATTAGTTGCAAACAATCATTTTCTCTCATGACATCAACTAACTACACTAAGTTTTGAAAGGTCTCATGAATTCTAGATTCTTATGTGAAAATGTTTTTTTCCTTTCTTATGTTATGCTAATCCAAACCATATTCTAGATCAATTTTTGTTGCATTGAAATTAAACTCAGTCATACAAGTTTTCATGATTCATATAATCTTCTTGATTATGCTAAATTCAAGCATTCATGCAATACAACAACAATAAGCACAAAGTCAGTCATCAGTGGGGGCACCAATTTGAGGCGGTCCGGGGCGGGCAACAAGAAGAGCGGCCTCTAAACACCCTTTGAGGCTCCCGTGCTGCTCAATTGGGGCTGGGGCAAGCACAATCAGAGACAACAACAACCCACAACCAGAAACCAAACAAGAAAAGGGGCACCACCTAGTTGTAGATGCGAACTAGGACGCACGTGATATCTCCTTGTACTCAAACGCACAAAAAGAGGGGAATGCAAGATAGCCACACACACCAAACACAAACATTCACCACGCCAGAGAGAGGTAAAGAGCACAAATCAACTTGAGCAACTCAGTCTTAGCCTTAAAGACTAGATGCACACAAAGCTTGATGAGAGATAGAGGGACAACACAAAACTTGACCTTGTTGCCAATACACAAATTGTCTTAGGGTCACGGGAGCCCTCTCACCGAGCACCCTGTTACGATTTACCTTTTAGGAAAACAATTCAACAAGCCCTCAAACCACCAAGCATGAAATGGCACAACAAACTTCAAGGACAATATACCTTCAACCACCTGATGAGACAACTTATCAAGTCAATTTGGAGAGAAGAGTCGTAGTTGCAACATACAATTGTACCCAAAACTATGAATCTTATTTATGGACAAGAGTACGCTACAAGTGTGATTGTAGAGTATAGTATCACTCCACTCCTCTAGATGGCATAACTAACTTCAAGCTTCTCCATGCACCTATGTGTAGTGATGGAATAGAGCACTCACAATGCACACACTCTACACAACTAGGCTTGAAGAGTGGTGTGTTATGTGTTGAGAATGGTGTGGTGTAGTGTGATCATGTGATGATTTACAAGGGAGAGAAGGGCTCTATTTATAGGTTTTAGAAGCCCCGATTAGGATTAGGCCTAATCAAGTTTATTTGAAGGAATAAAAGATTATGCATATTTTTATTTTTTTTATGAGGGTGGGTCTCTCTTGTCCTTTGAGTCACATGGATGTGGGCTCAAGGGAAGAGAATTATTGAGGATGAAAGGAAAGAGGACTGAGTGAATAATTTGGGAGGGCCTATTCTAGTAGAGGGTGCATTTTACAATAAGGTTAGTGGTTAGTAGTTAGTAATTATGAGTACAAAATATTTACAAAATCATTCACCAAATGGTGAGATATATGATGAGAAAAGTTAGAGAAGGGATGAGCTTGTAAAGAGAGGTTGAAGCTTTGGAGAAGTTGACATTCACCTCTTTACAGCACCTGTAGAAGAAGCGGTCAGCATGGCGAAGTAGCACGTGTCGATGAAGCTATGTTATCTTCAAACCTTGGAAAATTCATGATAAAAGCCTTCATTTGCAGAGGTTATCCTTGGATTTTTGTTGATTTATTGAAGTTCTTTACAAATCTGAAGAGAGTATGGTAATATGGACATATATGTAGAGAGAAAGGGGGACACATAGGGTGTAGAAATGGAGGATGAAGGCTATGGAGGTGTGAGAGATGTGGCAATGGTGAAAAGGGTGAATTAAGACATGGGAGTTGCAGGTTTGGGAGTGGGAAGGAGAGGGAGGAGTGTGTGTGAAAGAGGAAAATGATAAAGTGGAAGAGCGAGTGTGGCTGCATAGCATGGGCAAACTGGGGTCCACCAATAAAGTCATAGCTCACAGCTCGTAGCTCAAAAAAATATGAAAACATTTGAGGTGAAAGTTCAGCTTACGATCTACAACTTTTGTTTGTATCACCTTTCCAAATTCGGGGAGCATGTGATCTTTAAAAATTGAGCAAAACCGACTGTTTTTTCCACTGCACAAGGTCCTTGTGAGGTCCTTCTTTGGATGATTCTTTTGAATACCTCCAAGAGTGAGCTCCCCATGGTGCATGCATGCATGCCACATACGCTTGACCTTATTTGGTAGGTCTATAATTGAAGATATTGTTGAGATCATGATATAAGTGAATAGTACAACTAAGAAAATCAAATATTTAGGGGTCTAAAAAAATATGTACATGTCAAATATAAATAATATGGGTGGAAAAAATGTAAAGGGATCAAAATAAATCTCTCATTATAAGTCTACCATAAAAAGATGAATATTTTTGGTTTTCTAATTTATGAGAGTAAAAGAGAATATATGTAGGAAGGAAAAATCACAATAGTGAAAAAATATACACATAAATAACACTAGTTTTTTTGGATTTTTGTTGGGATGGAGTTACACCAAAAATAAGAGAAGTTTGCATGAAATTATTTTTATATGGAATAAAGAGTATGCAAAATGGTAAGAAAAAATGTGTTAATGGTGAGTCAATGTACATAGCATAAATAACACAACATAGGTAGAAATATTTAAATAAATACCAAAATAATTATGAAAAATCCTTTTATTTAGGCCCTCTATACAATGAAATATTTACACACAAATGGGCCATAATATACTTATATTTTTTTTATATTTTTTATATTTTTGGCTCAACTAACCCAGTGACTAGCTAATTAAGGGTTTTTAAGAAGATATGGAGAAAGTCCCTAACTCACACACGCCTATGTACAGTGAAATGGTAGGGATAGCCACATTGTTTGGATGATTTTGGTAGGGTGGGTTAACTCACTATGGCAATTACGTATAGCCGAAAAACGGCTATCATTAGCCCCCCCTTAGATAATGGTACATTCATGTACCATTTATCCGATCATACAACATGTAGATTGTGTAACGTCTGTCTTTGTCTGCTCTCATTTTTGAAGAACCTTTGTTGTATGATTAAAAAACCTTGTGTGATATGAAAGGTTCTCAGAGCCAGTAGCAGGATGTAATGAAGTGACGGAGTAAACCTCCTCCATTGAGAAAGTTTCCATAAGCACCCCCAGGATCAAAGATCTTGAAATATCTTTCCCAAAGAGAGATGTATGATATGGAATCACTTACTGATTTCGGTTGAAGAAACTTGTAGATTTTATTGTTGTCCATCATTGCATCTATCACTATAAATGTGATATAAAATATTGGTTGCTCTTCCTCATGTGTAAAGTTGATATATTTGCTACGATCTTCAAGAGCTTGTATGAGAAAATTCCTGAACTGTAGCTCATAAAATTCATTCAACCTGGGTAGGCTCATCAAGTCAAAAATCCTATGACCTTCATGATTTAGGAAAGCTTGATCCATGCTTCCAACTACTATTGGAAGATATTGCAAATAGTTTACCACATAAGTAGATAATAGACGAAGGTTTCTATTGCTTCCAACACATTGGAAGAGAATAGATTTTGGTACTGATTGATGAAATATCCACATGTAGCAATCAACAAGTTTTTCATCTATGATGAAGACCAGAAGCATCACAATGTTCAACCTCCATACACCAAAGAACCAAATGAAGAAGGTTTGGAAACATCCGTTCATCACCAAGTATTCATGTCCTCTTCCACTTAAGAAGGTATGGTGCTCCTGATGAAATGTATATGTGAAGAGAGGAGAAGTTGACTTTGAAGAGGTGAAACCCAATGTGAAGATGATTGGGGCTTCAAAAGTTTGGATTTTCTTGCTAAGAGATTGTCCCATGAATGAAGAGGCACCCACTAAAACACCATTGGAGAGAATGATACCCTTCTGACAGTTTCCTTTTATGATTTCATTTTTTACTACTCTCCCATGTTCTTCATCCCCTTCTAAGCCCCCCCTTTGGCAAGGTTGTAACTCCTCACATTGTACCACCTCAAAGGTTGATGGATTACTATTTGATTTTGTGAAAACTTTGGCTTCTTGCATGATAGGTTCCTCCATGCTTGATATACATGGGTCATACCAATGCTTTTCAACATCCTCAAACACTTCTTGAAGATTATTCTGACATGGATTCAACTCACACTCTTCTAGTTTGTTTTGGAGTTGGCATTCCATGTACACAATCATCTCTTTATGATCAATGTGGTCCATGATCTCCCCACCTATGATTTCATCTTCTTCTCTACTCTCTTATTTTAGACAAGATACACTCTCAGAACATTCCATAAGATCAAGGTTACCTTCAAGGTCTTCATTCTCCATAGAGTCATGTTGCACAAAAGCTTCGTCTGCTCGGACTAGAAATTGATCCTCTGCCAAAAGGTTGGATGTATCCATTATTGAATCATCAATGCCATTTGAGATATCTTGTGTCGATTTTTGCATGCTTGTGATAAAGGTAGAAGAAAGAGATTCCACATTTGAATCTTGGCCACACACTTTAGCACTTGAATAATCAGTTGGCATGTAAGTAACTTCTTCAACACTTGTCGGAGTAGAAGGAGACAAGCATGGCAAAGGAGATGACTCCTTGATAGAAACACTTTCATGATGGTTGGTTCTTCCAGCATGATGGAAACCATTTTTGATGTAGAAGTACTTGTGAAACTTACTTCGGGCAATAGTGACCGCTTCTTCAAAGGTAGAGGGTCCACTACAAGTAACCTTAGTCTTTAGGAAAGGAGACAAACCCGAAATAAATTGCTCCATTTTTAGATAATCTGGAAATGTAGAACTAAACCCATATCCTCCCCATTGACGAGAAAAAATATCCTCATAAGCGTAGTAGTCGTCACCATGTTGTTGAAGTCTCCCTAATGAAGCCGATGCTTTCTCCGTTGTCGGAAATTTAGAGAATCTGGTCTCCAAAGCTTTGGAAATTTGGGTATACCCATCTTCAATCTGAGAAGACATACTCCAAAACCATTGCTCAGCGTTGCCTCTAAGGCATAGCAATAGAAAATCCCCTTTTTCAATGTCATCCCTTTTACCAAGGATACAACAAACCATTCTAAAATCAGCAAGAAAATCATCAACATCTTCTTCTAGATTTCCGAAGAAGATTGGGATATCATCAAAGGTATAGCGTGTCATAGTCTCTCAATGTTAGAACCACACAAAGATTAGTTGCAAACAATCATTTTCTCTCATGACATCAACTAACTACACTAAGTTTTGAAAGGTCTCATGAATTCTAGACTCTTATGTGAAAATGTTTTTTTCCTTTCTTATGTTATGCTAATCCAAACCATATTCTAGATCAATTTTTGTTGCATTGAAATTAAACTCAGTCATACAAGTTTTCATGATTCATATAATCTTCTTGATTATGCTAAATTCAAGCATTCATGCAATACAACAACAATAAGCACAAAGTCAGTCCTCAGTGGGGGCACCAATTTGAGGCGGTCCGGGGCGGGCAACAAGAAGAGCGGCCTCTAAACACCCTTTGAGGCTCCCGTGCTGCTCAATTGGGGCTGGGGCAAGCACCATCAGAGACAACAACAACCCACAGCCAGAAACCAAACAAGAAAAGAGGCACCACCTAGTTGTAGATGCGAACTAGGACGCACGTGATATCTCCTTGTACTCAAACGCACAAAAAGAGGGGAATGCAAGATAGCCACACACACCAAACACAAACATTCACCACGCCAGAGAGAGGTAAAGAGCACAAATCAACTTGAGCAACTCAGTCTTAGCCTTAAAGACTAGATGCACACAAAGCTTGATGAGAGATAGAGGGACAACACAAAACTTGACCTTGTTGCCAATACACAAATTGTCTTAGGGTCACGGGAGCCCTCTCACCGAGCACCCTGTTACGATTTACCTTTTAGGCAAACAATTCAACAAGCCCTCAAACCACCAAGCATGAAATGGCACAACAAACTTCAAGGACAATATACCTTCAACCACCTGATGAGACAACTTATCAAGTCAATTTGGAGAGAAGAGTCGTAGTTGCAGCATACAATTGTACCCAAAACTATGAATCTTATTTATGGACAAGAGTACGCTACAAGTGTGATTGTAGAGTATAGTATCACTCCACTCCTCTAGATGGCATAACTAACTTCAAGCTTCTCCATGCACCTATGTGTAGTGATGGAATAGAGCACTCACAATGCACACACTCTACACAACTAGGCTTGAAGAGTGGTGTGTTATGTGTTGAGAATGGTGTGGTGTAGTGTGATCATGTGATGATTTACAAGGGAGAGAAGGGCTCTATTTATAGGTTTTAGAAGCCCCGATTAGGATTAGGCCTAATCAAGTTTATTTGAAGGAATAAAAGATTATGCATATTTTTATTTTTTTTATGAGGGTGGGTCTCTCTTGTCCTTTGAGTCACATGGATGTGGGCTCAAGGGAAGAGAATTATTGAGGATGAAAGGAAAGAGGACTGAGTGAATAATTTGGGAGGGCCTATTCTAGTAGAGGGTGCATTTTACAATAAGGTTAGTGGTTAGTAGTTAGTAATTATGAGTACAAAATATTTACAAAATCATTCACCAAATGGTGAGATATATGATGAGAAAAGTTAGAGAAGGGATGAGCTTGTAAAGAGAGGTTGAAGCTTTGGAGAAGTTGACATTCACCTCTTTACAGCACCTGTAGAAGAAGCGGTCAGCATGGCGAAGTAGCACGTGTCGATGAAGCTATGTTATCTTCAAACCTTGGAAAATTCATGATAAAAGCCTTCATTTGCAGAGGTTATCCTTGGATTTTTGTTGATTTATTGAAGTTCTTTACAAATCTGAAGAGAGTATGGTAATATGGACATATATGTAGAGAGAAAGGGGGACACATAGGGTGTAGAAATGGAGGATGAAGGCTATGGAGGTGTGAGAGATGTGGCAATGGTGAAAAGGGTGAATTAAGACATGGGAGTTGCAGGTTTGGGAGTGGGAAGGAGAGGGAGGAGTGTGTGTGAAAGAGGAAAATGATAAAGTGGAAGAGCGAGTGTGGCTGCATAGCATGGGCAAACTGGGGTCCACCAATAAAGTCATAGCTCACAGCTCGTAGCTCAAAAAAATATGAAAACATTTGAGGTGAAAGTTCAGCTTACGATCTACAACTTTTGTTTGTATCACCTTTCCAAATTCGGGGAGCATGTGATCTTTAAAAATTGAGCAAAACCGACTGTTTTTTCCACTGCACAAGGTCCTTGTGAGGTCCTTCTTTGGATGATTCTTTTGAATACCTCCAAGAGTGAGCTCCCCATGGTGCATGCATGCATGCCACATACGCTTGACCTTATTTGGTAGGTCTATAATTGAAGATATTGTTGAGATCATGATATAAGTGAATAGTACAACTAAGAAAATCAAATATTTAGGGGTCTAAAAAAATATGTACATGTCAAATATAAATAATATGGGTGGAAAAAATGTAAAGGGATCAAAATAAATCTCTCATTATAAGTCTACCATAAAAAGATGAATATTTTTGGTTTTCTAATTTATGAGAGTAAAAGAGAATATATGTAGGAAGGAAAAATCACAATAGTGAAAAAATATACACATAAATAACACTAGTTTTTTTGGATTTTTGTTGGGATGGAGTTACACCAAAAATAAGAGAAGTTTGCATGAAATTATTTTTATATGGAATAAAGAGTATGCAAAATGGTAAGAAAAAATGTGTTAATGGTGAGTCAATGTACATAGCATAAATAACACAACATAGGTAGAAATATTTAAATAAATACCAAAATAATTATGAAAAATCCTTTTATTTAGGCCCTCTATACAATGAAATATTTACACACAAATGGGCCATAATATACTTATATTTTTTTTATATTTTTTATATTTTTGGCTCAACTAACCCAGTGACTAGCTAATTAAGGGTTTTTAAGAAGATATGGAGAAAGTCCCTAACTCACACACGCCTATGTACAGTGAAATGGTAGGGATAGCCACATTGTTTGGATGATTTTGGTAGGGTGGGTTAACTCACTATGGCAATTACGTATAGCCGAAAAACGGCTATCATTAGCCCCCCCTTAGATAATGGTACATTCATGTACCATTTATCCGATCATACAACATGTAGATTGTGTAACGTCTGTCTTTGTCTGCTCTCATTTTTGAAGAACCTTTGTTGTATGATTAAAAAACCTTGTGTGATATGAAAGGTTCTCAGAGCCAGTAGCAGGATGTAATGAAGTGACGGAGTAAACCTCCTCCATTGAGAAAGTTTCCATAAGCACCCCCCAGGATCAAAGATCTTGAAATATCTTTCCCAAAGAGAGATGTATGATATGGAATCACTTACTGATTTCGGTTGAAGAAACTTGTAGATTTTATTGTTTTCCATCATTGCATCTATCACTATGAATGTGATATAAAATATTGGTTGCTCTTCCTCATGTGCAAAGTTGATATATTTGCTACGATCTTCAAGAGCTTGTATGAGAAAATTCCTGAACTGTAGCTCATAAAATTCATTCAACCTGGGTAGGCTCATCAAGTCAAAAATCCTATGACCTTCATGATTTAGGAAAGCTTGATCCATGCTTCCAACTACTATTGGAAGATATTGCAAATAGTTTACCACATAAGTAGATAATAGACGAAGGTTTCTATTGCTTCCAACACATTGGAAGAGAATAGATTTTGGCACTGATTGATGAAATATCCACATGTAGCAATAAATTTTTTTTTCATCTATGATGAAGACCAGAAGCATCACAATGTTCAACCTCCATACACCAAAGAACCAAATGAAGAAGGTTTGGAAACATCCGTTCATCACCAAGTATTCATGTCCTCTTCCACTTAAGAAGGTATGGTGCTCCTGATGAAATGTATATGTGAAGAGAGGAGAAGTTGACTTTGAAGAGGTGAAACCCAATGTGAAGATGATTGGGGCTTCAAAAGTTTGGATTTTATTGCTAAGAGATTGTCCCATGAATGAAGAGGCACCCACTAAAACACCATTGGAGAGAATGATACCCTTCTGACAGTTTCCTTTTATGATTTCATTTTTTACTACTCTCCCATGTTCTTCATCCCCTTCTAAGCCCCCCCTTTGGCAAGGTTGTAACTCCTCACATTGTACCACCTCAAAGGTTGATGGATTACTATTTGATTTTGTGAAAACTTTGGCTTCTTGCATGATAGGTTCCTCCATGCTTAATATACATGGGTCATACCAATGCTTTTCAACATCCTCAAACACTTCTTGAAGATTATTCTGACATGGATTCAACTCACACTCTTCTAGTTTGTTTTGGAGTTGGCATTCCATGTACACAATCATCTCTTTATGATCAATGTGGTCCATGATCTCCCCACCTATGATTTCATCTTCTTCTTCACTCTCTTATTTTAGACAAGATACACTCTCAGAACATTCCATAAGATCAAGGTTACCTTCAAGGTCTTCATTCTCCATAGAGTCATGTTGCACAAAAGCTTCGTCTGCTCGGACTAGAAATTGATCCTCTGCCAAAAGGTTGGATGTATCCATTATTGAATCATCAATGCCATTTGAGATATCTTGTGTCGATTTTTGCATGCTTGTGATAAAGGTAGAAGAAAGAGATTCCACATTTGAATCTTGGCCACACACTTTAGCACTTGAATAATCAGTTGGCATGTAAGTAACTTCTTCAACACTTGTCGGAGTAGAAGGAGACAAGCATGGCAAAGGAGATGACTCCTTGATAGAAACACTTTCATGATGGTTGGTTCTTCCAGCATGATGGAAACCATTTTTGATGTAGAAGTACTTGTGAAACTTACTTCGGGCAATAGTGACCGCTTCTTCAAAGGTAGAGGGTCCACTACAAGTAACCTTAGTCTTTAGGAAAGGAGACAAACCCGAAATAAATTGCTCCATTTTTAGATAATCTGGAAATGTAGAACTAAACCCATATCCTCCCCATTGATGAGAAAAAATATCCTCATAAGCGTAGTAGTCTTCACCATGTTGTTGAAGTCTCCCTAATGAAGCCGATGCTTTCTCCGTTGTCGGAAATTTAGAGAATCTGGTCTCCAAAGCTTTGGAAATTTGGGTATACCCATCTTCAATCTGAGAAGACATACTCCAAAACCATTGCTCAGCGTTGCCTCTAAGGCATAGCAATAGAAAATCCCCTTTTTCAATGTCATCCCTTTTACCAAGGATACAACAAACCATTCTAAACTCAGCAAGAAAATCATCAACATCTTCTTCTAGATTTCTGAAGAAGATTGGGATATCATCAAAGGTATAGCGTGTCATAGTCTCTCAATGCTAGAACCACACAGAGATTAGTTTTAAACAATCATTTTCTCTCATGACATCAACTAACTACACAAGGTTTTGAAAGGTCTCATGAATTCTAGATTCTTATGTGAAAATGTTTTTTTCCTGTCTTATGTTATGCTAATCCAAACCATATTCTAGATCAATTTTTGTTGCATTGAAATTAAACTCAGTCATACAAGTTTTCATGATTCATATAATCTTCTTGATTATGCTAAATTCAAGCATTTATGCAATACAACAACAATAAGCACAAAGTCAGTCCTCAGTGGGGGCACCAATTTGAAGCGGTCCGGGGCGGGCAACAAGAAGAGCGGCCTCTAAACACCCTTTGAGGCTCCCGTGCTGCTCAATTGGGGCTGGGGCAAGCACAATCAGAGACAACAACAACCCACAGCCAGAAACCAAACAAGAAAAGAGGCACCACCTAGTTGTAGATGCGAACTAGGACGCACGTGATATCTCCTTGTACTCAAATGCACAAAAAGAGGGGAATGCAAGATAGCCACACACACCAAACACAAACATTCACCACGCCAGAGAGAGGTAAAGAGCACAAATCAACTTGAGCAACTCAGTCTTAGCCTTAAAGACTAGATGCACACAAAGTTTGATGAGAGATAGAGGGACAACACAAAACTTGACCTTGTTGCCAATACACAAATTGTCTTAGGGTCACGGGAGCCCTCTCACCGAGCACCCTCTTACAATTTACCTTTTAGGAAAACAATTCAACAAGCCCTCAAACCACCTAGCATGAAATGGCACAACAAAATTCAAGGACAATATACCTTCAACCACCTGATGAGCCAACTTATCAAGTCAATTTGGAGAGAAGAGTCGTAGTTGCAGCCTACAATTGCACCCAAAACTATGAATCTTATTTATGGACAAGAGTAGGCTACAAGTGTGATTGCAGAGTATAGTATCACTCCACTCCTCTAGATGGCATAACTAACTTCAAGCTTCTCCATGCACCTATGTGTAGTGATGGAATAGAGCACTCACAATGCACACACTCTACACAACTAGGCTTGAAGAGTGTTGTGTTATGTGTTGAGAATGGTGTGGTGTAGTGTGATCATGTGATGATTTACAAGGGAGAGAAGGGCTCTATTTATAGGTTTTAGAAGCCCCGATTAGGATTAGGCCTAATCAAGTTTATTTGAAGGAATAAAAGATTATGCATATTTTTATTTTTTTTATGAGGGTGGGTCTCTCTTGTCCTTTGAGTCACATGGATGTGGGCTCAAGGGAAGAGAATTATTGAGGATGAAAGGAAAGAGGACTGAGTGAATAATTTGGGAGGGCCTATTCTAGTAGAGGGTGCATTTTACAATAAGGTTAGTGGTTAGTAGTTAGTAATTATGAGTACAAAATATTTACAAAATCATTCACCAAATGGTGAGATATATGATGAGAAAAGTTAGAGAAGGGATGAGCTTGTAAAGAGAGGTTGAAGCTTTTGAGAAGTTGACATTCACCTCTTTACAGCACCTGTAGAAGAAGCGGTCAGCATGGCGAAGTAGCACGTGTCGATGAAGCTATGTTATCTTAAAACCGTGGAAAATTCATGATAAAAGCCTTCATTTGCAGAGGTTATCCTTGGATTTTTGTTGATTTTTTGAAGTTCTTTACAAAGCTGAAGAGAGTATGGTAATATGGACATATATGTAGAGAGAATGGGGGACACATAGGGTGTAGAAATGGAGGATGAAGGCTATGGAGGTGTGAGAGATGTGGCAATGGTGAAGAGGGTGAATTAGGACATGGGAGTTGTAGGTTTGGGAGTGGGAAGGAGAGGGAGGAGTGTGTGTGAAAGAGGAAAATGATATAGTGGAAGAGGGAGTGTGGCTGCATAGCATGGGCAAACTGGGGTCCACCAATAAAATCATAGCTCACAACTCGTAGCTCAAAAAAATATGAAAAAATTTGACGTGAAAGTTCAGCTTACTAGCTACAACGTTTGTTTGTATCACCTTTCCAAAATCGGGGAGCATGTGATCTTTAAAAATTGAGCAAAACCAACTGTTTTTTCTACTGCACAAGGTCCTTCTTTGGATGATTCTTTTGAATACCTCCAAGAGTGAGCTCCCCATGATGCATGCATGTATGCCACATACCCTTAACCTTATTTGGTAGGTCTATAATTGAAGATATTGTTGAGATCATGATATAAGTGAATAGTACAACTAAGAAAATCAAATATTTAGGGGTCTAAAAAAATATGTACATGTCAAATATAAATAATATGGGTGGAAAAAATATAAAGGGGTCAAAATAAATCTCTCTCATTATAAGTCTACCATAAAAAGATGAATATTTTTGGTGTTCTAATTTATGAGAGTAAAAGAGAATAGATGTAGGAAGGAAAAATCACAATAGTGAAAAAATATACACATAAATAAAACTAGTTTTTTTGGATTTTTGTTGGGATGGAGTTACACAAAAAATAAGAGAAGTTTGCATGAAATTATTTTTATATGGAATAAAAATTATGCAAAATGGTAAGAAAAAATATGTTAATGGTGAGTCAATGTACATAGCATAAATAACACAACATAGGTAGAAATATTTAAATAAATACCAAAATAATTATGAAAAATCCTTTTATTTAAGCCCTCTATACAATGAAATATTTACACACAAATGGGCCATAATATACTTATATTTTTTATTTTTTTGGCTCAACTAGCCCAGTGACTAGCTAATTAAGGGTTTTTAAGAAGATATGGAGAAAGTCCCTAACTCACACACGCCTATGTACAGTGAAATGGTAGGGATAGCCACAGTGTTTGGATGATTTTGGTAGGGTGGGTTAACTCACTATGGCAATTACAGAGAGCCGAAAAATGGCTATCACTGCTTTAGGTGCCCTCGAAATGTCCTCCCCAAAGAGGAACCTAGATCCACCTCCCCCCCTCGATGTATATAATAGTAGTAGCCACGAGCATACGGGGCGGGCGCATCGCGGTCCTCATCCTTATGTGGAGCTCCAAGGGGTGAGCGAGGAGGTCGGGGTGTAGAAGGAGGTGAATCTGTAGCACTACCCCCTCCACCACCAAAGCAGCATGAGCCACTACCTCGACGAGAGCGTGAGCCACCACTACGGGAAGAGCGCTGGCCCGAGCCCGAACCGCTGGGTGGTGTAGGAGACGGATAACTCAACAGTGCGGGCATGGATCGCTATGAATGCAAGGTAGAGGGAGCTGTGGGTGACGAGAAAGTTGAGGGTAAGGTGGAGGGAGGCCCATTGGGAGGCACACTCTGCACGATCGGAGTGCCGGCGCCCAGTGTTGCAAGCGGTGAGAGCCCATAGGTAGCCAACTGTGCTGGTGTGTACCGCCCACGAAGACTCTGCTGCGAGGATAACCACTCTGCCTGGGCGCGGTATGCCCTCTCGAGGTCGGGGTCGTGTACTGCATCTCGGAACCATCGAAAGCCGAAGGTGGATTGTGACTGGTGGGAGAAAGACTGCGAGTAGTAAGCATCACAAGCGTCCTCGTAAGAGAGGCCCTCGGCGAGAAAGTCCTCTATGGATCGATAGCCGGGCGTGGAAGAGGATGCCATATCCTACAATTTCACAAAAAAAGGGACCCTAATTAACATTGGATTCTAGTCAAAGTGAGATTCTTTATTGTATAGGATTCCTCCTTGCATAGGATTCCTCCCTGCATAGGATTCCTTTTATCTCCTATTTAAGAAATGGTTTGTGTGCTTATTTTTTTTGCATCCATTTAGAGTGTGTGTATGTGTGCTTCTAATTAATCTATTGTGTGTGTGCGTTAGTGTGTGGCAAATAAATTAATCTAGTGTGTGTGTGCGTTAGTGTGTGGCAAAATAAATTAATCTAGTGTGTGTGTGTGTGTTGGACCTTAATCTACCGTTGGGCTTTTCGGTGACCATTGGGGTCTCAATCAACTTCATCGCACACCCACATGGAGGTATGTTTTGGTATGCTAATGCTAATGGAGATATGTTTTGGTATACTAATGCATGCCCAATCACACACTAATGCTAGCGTTAGTGTGTGCTTGTAACGCATGCACACACTAATGCTTGCATTAGTGTGTGTTTGTGCACAAATTAGTGTGTGAAAACACACCAATGCATGAGCATTAGTGTGTGTGTGTGTGTGCATGCATTGGTCTGTTTTCACACACTAATTTGTGCACAAGCACACACTAATGCAAGCATTAATGTGTGCAATTTTTTCACACACCAATGCTCACAATAGTGTGTGCTTGTGCACAAATTAGTGTGTAGACACACTAATTAGTGCACAAGCACACACTAATGCAAGCATTAGTGTGTGCTAGAGAGGTATGCACACACTAACGCTTACATTAGTGTGTGCTTGGGCACAAATTAGTGTGTGGAAACACACTAATGCATGCACACACTAATGCTTGCATTAGTGTGTGTGTGTATAATGCATGCATTGTGCACAAAATAGTGTGTGAAAACACACTAATTTGTGCACAATCACACACTAATGCAAGCATTAGTGTGTGCTTGGACACAAATTAGTGTGTAGAAGCTAACTAATGCGTGTGTGTATAATGCATGCACACACTAATACGGGCATTAGTGTGTGATTACGCACAAAATAGTGTGTGAAAACACACTAATTTGTGCACAATCACACACTAATGCAAGCATTAGTGTGTGTATAATGCATGCACACTAATGCAAGCATTAGTGTGTGATTGGGCACAAATCAGTGTGTAAAAACTAACTAATGCATGCACACACTAATGCTTGCATTAGTGTGTGTGTGTATAATGCATGCACACACTAATGCTTGCATTAGTGTGTGCTTGTAACGCATGCACACACTAATGCTTGCATTAGTGTGTGTATAATGCATGCACACCCTAATGCAAGCATTAGTGTGTGATTGTGCACAAAAGTGTGTGAAAACACATTAATTTGTGCACAATCACACACTAATGCAAGCATTAGTGTGTGTGTATAATGCTTGCACACACTAATGCTTGCATTAGGGTGTGTTTGTGCATGCATTAGTGTGTTTACACACTAATTCATGCACAAGCACACCCTAATGAAAGAATTAGTGTGTGCTTGTAACGCATGCACGCACTAATGCGGGCATTTGTGTGTGATTGTGCACAAAATAGTGTGTGTGTGTGCGTGTGTGTGCGTGTGTGTACAATGTGTGTGTGCATGTGTGTGCATGTTAGTGCATGTGTGTGTATGCATTGTGTGTGTGTGTGTAATGTGTATGCATTGTGTTGTGTGCATGTGTGTATGTGTGTGTATGTGTTTGTGTGTGTGTGTGTGTGTGTAGAAGAACGAGAAGAAAGAGAGAGAGTTCGACCTCGATCGCATGGATATGGTGGGGATGGAGATGAAGAGAGTAATAGAGGTTGGAGATGGAGAGGGAGAAGGAGAGAGAGCTTGGAGATGGAGAGGGAAATAGGCCCGCGCAGAAGAGGGGCTCGTTTTTGAATTTTTGGCATTCAATTTCGCGGGGGTATGCAGGTGCCCCCTTTATATAAAAAAATTTGCTGGAAATTTTACCGCACATATTACTGCACATGTTACCACCTGTATTATCGCGTGTATTACCGTGAAAATCTCTGATGAGACATTAAGGTTACGCCAACTGCATGACCTCTTGTACCCACCTCCCCTCTATCTTTAATGAGCGCCAGTCATGTCAGTACCAACATTCTTGATTCTTCTTTTTCTTATTTAGTGTGTGGTTGTGTGTGCAGGTCGATTGGGATGACGTGGGTCCGTTGGTTGGCGCAGAACGAACTCGATGGTTGAGCGAGCGATTACCATGTCCATGTACGCGATGTAAGCGTGGGATTGCACGGCTTCGACGTATATGCTTGGCCCACGTGGATGATTATGGACTATGGAACGATCCGAGAAAACGCGCTCGAATGGAAACTAGTGATCTGAGGGTTTTGGCATCCATTGATGTCGCTCCCCATTGGAGTGTGATCGGGGGCGGAGGCGGGAGGAGGACGGAAGAGCAATTGCGCCAGGAAGCAGTCATGGGAGGGGGGTCACACCCGCCGTCCGATGTGGGTGGGTCCACATGAGCGCATGTGCATCCTCCATCCACCACATATGGGGATCTCCCTACCACCCCGCTCCACATGGAGGTGGAGGAAGATCATTTGCACAATATGGTTGAGGATCTTCTTGCACGTGAGGCGGCGAATGAGTGTGAGCCTAAGTGTGCATGTGAAGAAGCCGCCCAAAAAACCAAAGATTTATTGCTAGAGGTAGCACACACCGCTCTTTACGAGGGATGATCCTACTCCATATTATGAGCGTCTCTCGAGATCTTGAATATTCAAGCAATGTTTGAATGGAGCAATGCAGGGGTCCATGCACTATTGAGGTACATTTAAGTGTAATAAGTGTTAGTTGTGAGTTTTTTTCGTGGTTATATGCAATAACGAGTGTTCTTTAATTATGTCATAGGCTATTAGGCAAGATGATGCCTAAAGGCAATCATCTTCCAGAAAATCGAAGGAAGGCACGACAGGTGGTGACAGGGGTTGGGATGGACTATGATCGCATACATGCATGTGTCAATAATTACGTGCTATTCCGCAATGAACATGCAGGGCTTGATGCTTGCCCCGAGTGTGGAGAATCAAGGTACAAAGAGGGAATGCAAGGAACCACAATACCTCACAAGGTTCTTTGTCATTTCCACCTCATTCCCCGCATCAAGCACATGTTTAGCACCAAAGGAACAAGCGAGATTCTTACATGGCATATGAAAAATCACTCCACCGATGGGGTTATGAGAGTGCCGGCTGACTCGCCGGCATGGCAACACATTGAGCAGGCATGGCCGGAGTTTAGAGAAGAACCTCGTCACTTGAGGCTTGGTCTGGCTAGTGATGGGGTAAACCCATTTGGGCATCGGTCTACCTCATGGAGTACTTGGCCAGTGGTTGTTGTGAACTACAACATTCCACCATGGGAGTCAACCAAGAAGGGGAACATTTTGCTCTCTCTTCTAGTCCCAGGAAAACACAAGGTGAAGAACATGGATGTATATTTAGCACCTTTGATTAAAGAGCTTCAAGAGCTATGGAACGGCATAGATGTTTTTGATGTATCAAGACCACTTCGTGATCGGCGCACAATGATCAAGTGCATTCTCATGTGGACCATGCATGATTACCCCGGGCTTGGAGAGATTTCTGGTAAGCTTATACTTTGTGACGCTCTTTAATGTCTTTGCATTGGTCACTTATATGCGGTTATGTCTTTTGTTTTTGTAGGACTATCGACATCTGGACATAGGGCATGCCCAACTTGTGGACCCTCACTCGTGATAGAGAGACCCGCTCTACTTGGTAAGGTGATCTACCCCAATAACCATCGCTTCTTGCCGCCCACACATCAATCTTATGCTCCACCGTGCAATGGGATGGAGCCACTCCATTGGACCATGGCCGATTGGGCAAGAAATTGGAACGAGCATCACAACACATTGCCTCCTCCCAATGATCCACCTAGGGGTATGTCTAGGTACTCTATTTTCTTATCACTACCCTATTGGGCTTCATTGAAAATCCAACACCTATTGGATCCAATGCATGTGTTCAAAAATGTTGGGCAAGCTATATGGGATCACATAGTAGGCAAGAAAGATTCATTGGGGGCTAGAGAGGACATGAGGGCCATAAGGAGGCTCCCTCCTTCGGCCACACCTCGCATGGGGCCTCGGGGGAAGATGGCTCTTCCAAAGACACCTTGGATTCTATCAAGGGTGGATCAAGAGCAGATGAAACAAGTCATTGCATCCATCCGTACTCCAACAGGTTATATGCGTTCACTCGAGGGTGCCTTCACTAAAACTAAGAAAGGAGGATCCACACAACTGTATGGACTCAAATCCCATGATTGGCACAAGATTTTTCAGGTAATGTGTGTGTGTGTATGTGAGTGTGTGTGTATGTGTTTTAGGGTTCTGGATACTAATAAGTCTTTTTGTTTGTGCTATAGTTTGTGCTTCCAATTAGCATTAGTGGATTTGCGGACACGAAGGTAAAGACTGCAATATTCAAGGTGGGAGAAGTTGTCAGGTATAGCACATTTGATCCTCCCTCCTAAACTTTACTTTGAAGACTAACTTTACTATAAAGATTATGAAGGGTTTTTTGGTTACAGGTTTGTGAGTTCCAAAGAAATCGAAGTTTCAGCCATTCCAACAGCTCGACTTCTAGCGATTGAAGCAACTTGTGCTATTGAGGATGCATTCCCACGTTCTATCCTTGTTAGCCAAGTTCACCTATTGCTCCATCTTGTTGAGGAGATAGCCATTTGTGGTGTGGTTCACTCCAGCTGGATGTTCTTTCTTTAGAGGTTCCTAAAGACCTTGAAAGACTTTGTAAGGCTACGATCACAACCAGAGGTATTCATCGATCTTAAGATTTAAACCTTATTAGGATTGGATTGTATTCACAACGCTTTTTATTGGTTACTTTAATCACTAATGGTTTCATGTGTTCATGCAAGCATGGCAGAGGGGTGGATTGTACAAGAGGCTTTTGTGTATGTCTCTCATTATCTTTTCACAATAGACCCATCATTGCCTCGTTTAAAGACGGAGGAAGAGGATCCAAAAAAACACGCAAACGTTCCAAGTGGGAAAGGTTCTCTTTTGATTTTGGATAGGGAATTTCAAGCCATAGTCAACAACCATTGTCTACTCAATGCTCCCATCATGGGAAAATGGATGGATATGTATGTGGAGGTGCGTACAACGAGAGAAAGGGAGAGGGAAGCATGGAAGTGGTCGCATGGCGATAGGCGAGCACCTCCCTTTCCTAAAGAGCTTGCCAAATACCCTGATCTAATTCCAGTTGGGTGGATACACAATGCCATGACCAAGGCCAAGGCACAAGGAGAATAAATAAGCCCTAAAGAATGGGAGTACGCGCGAGGATGTCTACCAAGGGTAATATACTCAATGTGTTTAGTGTGTGTGTGCGAGTGTGTGTGTGTGTGGGTGTGCGTGTGTGTGTATGTGTGTCATCTCTCTCTCTCTCTCTCATCTATCTTGATTGGTTTTTGCAGGCCTTCACATTCAACTCTATGTGGTCCGAAGGACGTCATTTTCGAACCCGCAAGATAGATGAGTGTCGAACCACTCACGGTAGTGCAATTATGGGCAACTTTGACACGACAACACAAGAGGTGAGGGAATGTGGAACAATAGAGAGGATAATCAAAGTGGATTTGAGAACATTTCACAAATATCTCTTTGACTGCCGATGGTTTGCGAGTGAGGTTAAGAGATATGAGAATGGGCTCTATATGGTAGACTCTGGGCAATTTCATCGCGGGAAGACCAACAACTTGGTGCAACCTAGTAGTTGTGAGCAGGTAAAGTCCATGTGCAACTCACTAAAACATTATATGATACATATAAAACTACATTCATGTTGTTGTTTGCTCTATGACCTACAGGTGTTTTATGTGCCTTGTATGTATCGAAGACGACTTTGGTATGTTATTCCAGTCACACCACGGAGCAGATCCAAACATAGAGACTTTGGCAGATCCCACCATACCATCTCAAGAAGACGCCAATGACGATGATGCAGTTGAGGTCGAGGAGAACCAACCATTCCCAATAACCAACCATAGTGAGGAGGAGGACGAGGATGGAGAGGATGATGATGATTCAATAGGAGAGGCTGTAGAGGATGAATCAATAGATTTATTTGTTGATTTAGCTACCATGGGGTTTTTCATGGATGTAAGCACTTGTAGAGATCTCTTGGAGGATGAAAGTTAATAAATATCTTTTGGATTTTGTCTTCTTTCTCTACTTATGCTGTACAAAAGAGCTATTTGTTTATGAACGCAAGACAATACAGTTTTGATCATCGTTCGCTTGCCATTTCCATATGAATGCATAGTTGACATAAGATTTTGAGGTGGAAACAAAATATTTTTGTTTATAGAATCTCATGGAGTACAAATGAGTAGAGTAGGAGAATCATACCAATAGATGAGGCAAGCAAAGAGAAGAGAGGTACTAAAACTCCCAATGAGAATGGGATTTCTTACACTCCATGCAAAAAGGGGGTACCAATTTCTGAAAAGTAACAAAATAGAATAGGATTTATAGAAAGGGAAAAGTGGGAGAGGAATGGGCCGCGTGGATTCTTTTTCTATTGCGGTAATATGGGTGGCTATATATGCGGTAATAATTGCGGTAATGCTCGCTAAAAAATTGAAAAACGCGCCAGCGGGGCTGCAACATACAATCTCTCTCTTTCTTGAAGCTCTCTCTCTCCTCTTATGCGGTAATGCTGTGCGGTAACAACAGCATTCTCCCATAGTGTATTACAAGAGGCCATATCAAGAAAAAATAGGGTTAAGAAATGTGTTGGTTATCAAACTTTTGTTGCTACACAAAGCAGTGGCAACAATAACAATGTTGCTACTTCAAATGTTCCTTCTTTAGGTAGCATACCATCTGTGAAAAATGCCTTCCAAGACAATGCATCTGGTAGATCTATTGAAAGAGAAAGAGAAAAGTTATGTTGCAGCTATTGGAGAGTTGCTAATAATCTGAGAAAGCAATGTCCTAAGATAAAGTCTAAAGAGGCTTGTAAAAAAAAAGAGGGAATCTTGTCATAAAAAATAAATTTTAACCTTCTAAAACAATTTTCCATCTTAATTTGGCTACTTAAGTCCAAGAAAAAAAAGAGAACAAGTGAAGTGCTTATAATACAAAAACCTTTTGGAGGCGGGAGCGGCTCCAACCACATCTGGTCCAAGTTGTCAATCTTAATTGTGGTATTGTCTAATTAGGTCATATTATCTCCCAAGTAGGTATCCAAATGGACCCTGAAAATTTGGGGGTAATAAAAGGATGGCAAATACCAACAAATCTACATGAATTGAGAATCTTTATAAGAATATGTGTGTACTCTAGACGTTTCATAGGAAAATTCTCATTTATAGCATGGCCATTTTATGATTTGACAAAAAAAGGTTAAATTTGTATGAATTTCAAAAGGGAATGAATCTTTTGAAAATTAAAAGACAAAGATTACCTCTCAACTATTGTTAATATTACGAGACCTTTCAAAGCCTTTTGAAGCTTAGCGTGATGCTTGTGGACAATGCCTTGGATCCATTTTGCTCCAAGAAGGGCATGCCATAACATATGCAATTAGGAGATTAGATGACCAAGAAAAGAGTCTAGGCATATATGAAAAAGAGCTTCTAGCTATCTTACATGCCCAAGGACATCATTGCCACCTATTGCTTGCTTTCTTCCCTGATAAGCAACAAGGTGGATTTAAATTTAGGTGGTATTAGCATGCATTAGAGTCACTGGATGACTTCTGAATAGGTAAGATCTTGTTTATTTCTAGTGATTTTTTATTGATGATTCTCCTCTTGAAGATGTCGCAAGAATTACCCATAGCTTACACCTTCTACTCAATAGCAATTGAGGCTCGTAGATTGCCTTGTTCTTAGTGCATGTGACTAAAATGCAACAATGAGTTTCTCATTGATATCTTTGAGCTTAGCAAGAAAAATGTCCATTTCATCTTCCTCATGCATAACCTTTGATTCTAGATGTCTGTTCTAACCTCATTACAACATGCATACAATCCAGCTAGGATGTCCCAAGCCTATTTTTCTATTTTTCTAGTGAATGTGAGGAGTAACGATGTGCTTAACAAGGGGGTCAATGAATGCACTTGTGCATATCTACTATCCCAACAAGCATGTTCAATTGTAGATAAAGTAGCACTAGCAATAGGAGCAGAACTGTTAGAACTTGCAACATCCTCCATAGAACTTGTATCCGCAAAACCTAGGCATACATCATAACGTCTAACAATTCACAAACAACCTTAAAAACATGTACATGTTGCATTATGTAAGTCCACAATGGATAGTTGTCTCCATCCAATTTGTCTCAATAGACAATATCTTGAAAACATCATTGCTCTTAGCCATAGTGAAAGGCTAAACTTGATGTAGGAAATGCCTAAACTGGGTAGAAACTAAAGAGAAAATTTATGTGCTATACACATATATCACAAATCACAATCGACTATCAAAGATCTGTTGTGCAAAAATTTGCAATGGAAAAAAATTATAAACAGAAGGACGAAGCTGTCTACATAGTACCAATAGTAGTAGAAGTAGAGGCCAAAACAGGCCCGAATCAAAATTATGGGCACACCACATTGTATGATCAATCTCAAAGTATATATCAACCTACTGACACTCATGAACAAAGCTCACTAAAATCAGAGAAAGTGAGAAGGAGGCTGCCCAACAGGATGCAACCTACTCTAATACTAATTGTTGGAGTTAGGGTTGCAGAAATAGACACACACTTTGAAGATATAGAGGAAGCTAAAGTGTGAAAATGCAAGATAAGATAGCCCTATGGTGATGGGCTAGGAATGCTCTTGAAGAAAATTTTCTACTACACAAATCCTATGTAGAGTAAGAGCCCTTGAAGACTCTCATGACACATTGAAGTCATTAAAATGAGTCATTTATGAACTTGGTTAAGGAAAATGGATTTGTGCATACCTACAACCAAGAGATTATGCCAACATGCTTAAATTATCTTCTCACAAAATTGACCAGTCATGTTCATACTTTTGATATGCTAGGTGGATCCATGTATTGAGCCACATATAGTTAATAGCTTGGAGGCTCCCTTTCATGTTCAAAGATTGTATGACCCCTAAAAAAGGTGGAAAATGCTAAAACTCTTGAGTTGTAAAATAACTAAGGAAATTATGTTAGATTTTTTTTGAAAGATATGGTGGTTCATGGTTCCAATGATTAATGCAATGTAGGTGGCTCAATACATGGACCCTCTTTCAAACAAGGAGCAATCGTTTGATTTAAAGAAACTAATTGTACCACTCTACAGCAATCAAGAAACGTTAGTATGATGGGCATGATGTAGAAGGTTTAGCCAAAACCAATTGCAAAATAACTTCATCCTTTCTTCAAAAACAGATCATAACCAACTTGGCTATATTAGAGGTAGAGCTACTATGGATAATACTCTATAGTTACAAATAGGACTTTACTAAAGCAAAATTCATAACATTATTCAAGATAATACTTTAGCAATACAATTGATGAGTGAACAATTTCCAAAGTCTTCTCAAGGCATTGTTCTAATGCAACGGGATTATGTTAAGGCTTTTGATAGTGTTGCTCTGGACTTTATTACTACCACTCTAAATTGGGTAGTACTATAAAGCCAGAACGGGCAGGAGCATAGCGAACTGCAAGACATCGAATTGAAGCTTGTGGGGAAGCAAAGCAAGCCTCAGAGCCGCTCGACAGCGAGCGTGAAAGCTACACCATGTGTGTGTAGGCGAGCAGAGCTTGGGTAAAATCGGGCACACCCATAAAGAGCGAGAAAAACTGGGGGCAGCCAGCTCTCGGGCTGCAGCATGCGTAGCAGGTGCAAATTGAGGGGAATTGAATTTGCAAGCAAGGAATGGGGCTTGGCAGCGCTGAGAACTCACAAGAAAAACACACACACACACACACACACACACTTTCTGTAAGCAGCGTGCAACAGGGCATCTATACACACACACACACACACACACACACACACACACAGCCTCGTCATGCTCTGGCTCGTCAAATCCTGCAGAGATAATTCGAATTTTTTTTTTGTAAACCTTTTAACACAAACTTTTGTGTGTGCAAGGGTAGGTTCACACACCCTTCTCCCATATTTCACACAATCTCGCTCACACAATCTCTCCCTGCAGCGGTCGAGACTCTCATAGGCCGGCAGCGGGTCGGCAGCATTTTGAAAAGCTTGAAACAAATCGAGCTTAGAAAGAGAACTTGAGAGGGAGCAAGTGACTGAAAGTGTGTGTGTGTGTGTGAGAGAGAGAGAGAGAGAGAGAGAGAGAGAGGAAAGCAAAAACTATATAGTTTCTTCGACATCGGCTTCGGACTCTCCAATTTTGACACGCACACACGCACACACACACACACACAGTGTGTGCACTTTTTCGGCATTGATATCGACCTCGACCTCGACCTTGGCAAATTTCCTCTACACCGGCTTCGAGCATAGGCGTTTGTGGCTACTTGGCTAGCCACTTCCGTCCGGCAGCGGAAGGCGACATCGACATTGTCACCACTCTCAAGCAAAGCGAGAGAGCTTCGAGTCCCCGACATCAAAGATTTACTACTCCGCATTGGCACATTGATATTCGACACCATTTCTAGTGTACCGGCTCGACGTCCTTACACATTGTGACGGATTTCTCGATATCCAACCCGACACCGGTTTCACGCGGATGACATTTTCTCGCGATCAACAGTTGTACTTGCCATACGCATGGGTTAGGTGCCTCTACCATAGAAGAGTGACACCCGACATCGGCACCAGGTGCACCGATCGCATTGTATGCCACGTTTCTGGCTAGGACACCTTTGGCAGCTATTCGACTAGCGCATTTCTTCCTAATCGGCACATAGCGACACCGAGCACAAGTTACAAGTTACAGGGGGTTTTCAGCTTGTTCACACACAAATTCTTTAGATTATCAGACACAACGCTTTCACAGGCGATTTAGCAGTCATTCCGACAGCAAATTCTCTGCGGACATATGCATTGACAGATGTACTTTGCTATGAGCACACCTAGTGGCTACTGAGCTCTTTTGAGAGGAAATATCCCCACAGGGATCACTTTTATTGCATACAGCAGTTCTTGGCACGTGTTTGAGTGTGGTTTACTCATGTATGTTGAGTTGCGGACACTACCCACTGTACTACGTGTGGAGCAATTTTTTGGCTATTTTTGGTTGTTTTTCCCGGCCATTTCTGAGACTCAGATCGGAAGAGCCCTTTTTAAGACTGTGGCTAGCCCTTTTGTGTCTGCATTAGCCTTTGGAGGGTTGATAGTTTGAGGTTTTCTTTGAGCTGGGGTGTGCTCCATGTTGCGACACCTTAGGAGATACATGTAGCTTAAGTTCCCCATTTTTGGTTTCCTCGCCATAGGATATGTATTTGGATGAATTTTTATGCTTTTGACGCCGAGTTGGCTATCACACAACAGTGTTCTGTGCCGTAGATGCCCAGTTACTGCAGTTGGCACATTTATGTGTATTTTGAGTTGAGTTTTGACTCCTCATACAAAGGATACTTTGCCGGATTTTCTTCCTGCGATTCGTGACTTACATTGTTGGCACTTTTGAGCCTATTTCGGTTGAGAATTTACTCCCGATACAAAGGTTACTCTGCTCAAATTTCTACAGCTTCTCGCCATAGTTTGGCACCTCTTAAACCCTCTTATCAGTGATGGCTTCTTCTTCAGAAGAGGAAGAGTATTTCATTCGCAAGTTTGATGGCAGCAACTTCACCATGCGAAAAGAGTGCATGAAAGATGTTTTGACAAACAAAGGCCTATCATAATCGTTGAAAGAGCGTGCATAGGATGATGACTATATGCAAGCTCAGTGGGAGCTTTTGGATGCGAGAGCCATGGCTACAATACGTCTACATCTAGCCGAGTCAGTGTTCTTCACTATCATAGGGAAGGCAACAACCAAGGAACTTTGGGATAGCTTATGTTCAGCATGGGAGAGCAAAAACGCATCCAACAAAGTTTTCCTCATGAAAAAGCTTATGAAGCTCAACATGAAAGAAGGTAGCACAATTTCTGGTCACTTAAATGAGTTTAAATCCTTGTTCAGTCAGTTGACATCTTAGGAATTTAAGGAGTTTGATGACGAACTCAAGTCTATATTCTTGTTATGCTCTTTACCCACTTCATGGGACATTTTTTGTACAACCATTAGCAATTCGACTCCGAATTGCAAGTTAGTGTTCAATGCTATCACATATGCGTTGCTCACTAAAGAAATTTGACGTATATCTCTCGACGGTGCTAATCATGTAGATGCATATATGGCTTGCAGTTCAACGAAGGCAAGAGACCGTGATAGGAACAAATACAAAAGAAAAAGTAGAGAACTAAATCCTCGTAGTCCTAGCAGACAAACGAACTCAAGTAGAGACCGCATTACCAGAAATGTCGAGTGTTACTATTTCCACAAGAAGGGCCATTACAAAAAGAATTGTTGCAGTTTCCTAAGAGATCAGAAAAACATACAAAAGGATAATTCTGGCAAAGGCAAAAGTACGGTAAAGATTGAGGAGTTCAATGTGGTTGAGTCTCCCATACCTACCACTACAGTAGAGGATGCTCCTCCTCTAGTGATGAACATTATGCCACCATAGATTAATGTAGAGGTGACAGAAGATCCCTCAAATGTTCTCAGTTTCACTTCAAAATCTCACTCCAGATGCTTTGGTTGCACAGGATGAGGGTTATTCACAGAATTGGATTCTTGATTCTGGTGCAAGTTTTGATGTCACACCGCATAGAGAGATGGTTTTCCTCTTATGCATCCATGCATGCCATAGTCAAACTTGGTGATTCCTACGAGCTTGACATTATTGGCATTGGTGATGTGAAACTTCAGATGCATAATGGCACTACTTTTGTGTTGCAGAATGTCAGACATGTGCCCAAGATTACCAAGAGCTTGCTTTCTATAGGTAAATTGGATGATCTTGGCTACACGACAGTGCTTGGTAATCGTTCTTGGTTGATCCGCAAGAACAACGTTGTCATGATGAAAGGTCGTAAAAACCGATCACTGTACTCTATGTTTGTTTCGAGTGTCGACGAACACTCTATCTTTGTTGTTGAGCTGCCATCTACTGAGTTGTGGCACAGTTGGCTAGGGCATATTAGCCAAAAGGGAATAAAAACACTTTAGCATTTTGGCTACTTACCTGTGTTAGATTACACGGACTTTCCATTGCGTGAGCATTATCTATACGGCAAACAGACTAGATTGACATCTTCACCATTGAACAAGAAACTAGGTGAACCCCTAGACTTAGTGCACAATGATTTGTGTGGTCCACTGCCACATAAAACTCTAGGGGGGGCAAACTAATTTCTCACCTTCATAGATGATTCTACCAAAAAGGTGTGGGTGTATCTCCTTAAGCGTAAGGAAGAGGTCTTTTCTAAGTTCCAAAAATTCCTTGCCATGGTTGAGAGCCAATTAGGAAAAAAGCTCAAAGCTTTTCGCACGGACAATGGTGGAGAATACGTCTCCATAGAGTTCAAGGATTTTTGCAATTGAAGAGGCATTCATCGGCAGTTTACTACTCCATAGACACCTGCACAAAATGGGATAGTTGAAATAATGAATCACACGATTCAAGAGCGAGTTATCTCTATGATGTCTATGGCAAAGCTTACTCCATAGTTTTGGGGGGAAGTTGTTCTGACAATAGTGCACATCATCAATAGGTCACCTAGTTCTCCTTTAAATTTCAAAATTCTAGAGGAGTTATGGACTGGGAAAACGCCAAGCTATGAGCATTTACATGTATTTGGATGTGAGGCATATGCACATGTGGCCAAAGAACTTCATTGCAAGTTAGATTCTAGATCACACAAATACATTTTTGTCGGGTATGGTGCAAATGGAGAGAAATGGGCTATCATCTCTGGTACCAAGAATCCAACAAAATCATTTATAGCTCACACGTGATTTTCAATGAATCAAAAATGCACAAGAAGCCCATCAAAGAGTTGAGTACAGACGTGTTCATTTTGAGGATGTAGCCTCCGAACCAACTCTGTTCAGTAGTGTTGCACCTAATCCTCAAGTGCAAGATACTACTATTGCTCCGGAGAGAGCAGAGTCCAACAGTCAGGCATTGAGACACTCTATATGAGTCTCACGTGTGCCCGAGTGATTTGAGCCAGGTATATACCACATTTTGGTCACCGACAGTGGAGAGCCAACTTACTACAAAGAAGCTATACAAATGGATGATAGCGTTAAGTGGGAGCAGGATATGCAATTTGAATACAATTCGATTGTGGCTAATGAGACATGGGATTTGGTTGAATTACCAAAAGGCAAAAATGCTTTACCTTGCAACTAGATATACAAGAAGAAGTATACAGCGAAAGATCCCAAGCCTAGGTACAAGGCTCGTCTAGTTGCCAAGGGTTTCAAGCAGCAAAAAGGTGTGGATTTTGATGAGATTTTCTCTCCAGTAGTCAGAAAATGGTCTCACTTTCTACCACGGAAGCAGAATACGCAGCAATGATGGAGGCAAGCAAAGAGATTTTGTGGCATCACAGATTCTTGGAGGAGCTTGGATACAAGCAAGACAATCGTGACTTGTACAGTGATAGTCAAAGTGCCATTCACCTTGCAAAGAATTCAGCCTTTCACTCAAGAAAAAAGCACATTGAGGTGAGATATCACTTTATACACACTCTTTTGGAAGAGGAACAACTAAAGCTAGGAAAGGTGCAGACAAGTGAAATCCCGCAGACATGTTTACAAAGGTAGTCACAACAAGGAGAAGTTGAGCTTTTGCTCATCTTCAATCGACGTTCAAGGATAAGAAGCCACGATGGAAAGCAGTCAATGGTTTGGTGTGGAGATTAGTCTCCAGGTGGGAGATTGTTAAGTACGGGGCCTGATTTACCCCTTGTAATTTTTAATATTAAAAACACACATTTGTAAAGCCCCCGTTATGAGGAGAAGCCATCGTACGTGAAGAAAAATCATTCTTCAAAAACCAAAAACCACTCACCAAAATATTGCTTTTCTTCGGAATATTATGGCTGGACGACGGCTGGAAAGTGGTCTGAAGTCAATGGCGGGTGGCCGATTTCAAGGCGAACTTGTCTTCTCAAGGGTGGCCACACGTGGGCACATTGGAGAGTTCAACTTGGACGTGTCTACACAAGGGCGGATACACACAACCGCCTCTCATGAGAGAGGGTAGCCCTTATAAAAAGAGGCCTCTTCTACACACAAAAGGCGTTGGGTAGCATTGTGAAGTTGATGTAACAAGGTGGGTGTGAGGTGGTGAGACTGAAGTAAGGCAGGAGCTCTATTAAGGGTATAATCCCTTTGTAACCTACTTCTTGTTTGAAGTACTAAAGCCATTGAGTGGCTGCTTTCCCGTGGATGTAGCCCACATTGGGTGAACCACGCATATCTCTCTCTCTCTACTCTATACTCTTGTGTGTGAAAATTTGTCTCTCTCCAGTAAGTAAGCTACTGTAATATCTACTTAGAAGCGTCCTATTTCCTAACAAATACAAGTACAAACCATGAAATTAGAGATGGTTGATTTGATAGCTCATAAGACAATGTAGGTAGTGAATGGAGGCATGTGTTCTTAAATTGTCCGGTGGTGTTTTCCCTTGTTCCAAAACTATTTGAGTGTAGCCCTTAGGTATATCTCCAAAGAGAGTAATTTACAAGAAAGTAAAGAAAGTAAGCATTTATCAAATGAGTATATCAAACTCGAGGATTGTCATAAAAGAAGATGTTATAAGAGGTGGAACCTAATGTCGAGATTTTAAGATGACGAAGGAAATATAATAAACACTAGGATAGTGCATTATATGTAGCATTTGGGGCTATAGAGAGAATTGACTCATCAAAGAGAATTCAAGTGTTGACAATAGATAAATATATAATTGAATACGTTGAAAAATTACATACCTCGAGGTTCTTTGATGAAGAAAGAGCTAGTAATCAAACTAATGAGCAAGCCATCTAAGTTGAATATGTGTACTTGTGTTTTCCTCTTTGAATTCAATTGGTAGATGCATTTAGGAATGTGGCATCTAAGCTGAATCTGTGTACATTTGTTCTTCTCTTTGAATTCAATTAGTAGATGCATTTAGGAATCTGGCACGGTCTTGTACAAGAGAGTTAGTATAGTCAACCAAGTAAGTACTAAATTATAGATTGGTTTAGATATTTGATTGGTAACAAGCAAGGAATCTATCATAGTATCTAATAGAAATCTGTCGACTTATGTTTTCAAAGAGAGTTTTCCATAGTAAAAGAAATTAAAATGAGGAGAGAACTTACCTTATCGCTCTCTGTAAATAATTAGACTCTAAACAAGTTAGAAGGAAAGTGGAGATCATTATCAAAAATATTTGATCATGTTCATTCTATTGTATTTAAAATTTGTGTAAACGAAATAAACGTAATGATGTTAACCATTTGCTTTTTTATGTATTAACAACTGAAATAAATATAACAATGTGTTATTTAAAGTAGAAGAAAGCAAGAAAACCATACAGATATGTGCATAACATTTAATAACATTAGTTTATGAACAAGTCGTGCAAAAGTTACGTAGGGTAGTTTAGCATTAATTGGAAATTGCAAAAAAAAAGAGCACAATCAAGCTTATGGTAGGAGCATTTGCATATATAATCAAATAGAATTGTCTTTTGGTCCTTATTAAAAGCATTAACAAACTTTACATATAATACTGACAAGGTTCATAAATTGAGTGAAAGATTTGTGAATGTCATGCCGCATACCCGTTGAGAAAGGATTGGAAGAATCATGTCATAATAAAATTTCAGATTATAATTAAAATGACGATGGGAAAAGATCAATAAGATTCTCCCAAAATTCCTACGTAGGGTCTATGAGGCAGTTATTAAGTATTTACGTAGATCAACTAAGCCTCTTATCCACTCCAAGGAGTTGGAAATATTGTGCTCATTGTAGTTGATCGTAGTTCCTTTACGCTTTTTGAAGCATTTCTAGTGCTTGGGAATAAGAAGAATCTGTTGGCTATTTTAGCATTAGGAAGAATTGGTCTTGTTGTAAAGTGGATGACAAATTCACTATTCACCATCTTAGTTCAGGTGATAGTATTGTGGCATTAGGTACCTTATTTTGTAGGCTATACAAGCTCAATTATTATGACAATTGTATGGAAAACTTTGCAAATGAAGTTATGGATTCTAAAGTTGTTGAAGAAGCTAAATATGGCATGCATATTTAGAACATCTGAAATTTTCCAGTTTGATGCATTTGCAAAAAAAGTGATGTGGTTGCCTCATTGTCCCCTTTGGAGGCACCATCTTAGAATGTTTGTGAACGCTATACTTTGGGAAAAATGTAGTGCCTGAGGTGTATATGGCACCGTATATTGGTATTTTATCCCACGACTAGCCAAAAATGCATTAAATTCGTGAGACATATACTTCCCCCCTCGATTTGAATGCAGGGTGCCCATAGTGTATTTGAAAACATTTTTGATCATAACCAAAAATTGCTTGAGTTACATGAACACTTTGAACTTAACTTTAAGTGGATACACCCATGCATGCATGGAGTAATTATCAATGAAAGTCACAAAGTACAAGTAATTACCCAAAGATGGTGTTTGCATAGACCCACAACCATCATATGCTCAAGTTTTGATCTGCATGTAGCCCTTACTGAACCATTCCTTGGAAACTGTTAACGTTGTATCTTACCCAGTATACAACCTTCACAAACACCAAATGTTGCATCTTACCCAAAATATAACCTTCACAAAAATTCTTAGAAGGTAATTCAAGAGGCAGCAAAGAAGCGATCATATTAGATTTTTCCAAACATAGCAAATCGGTAAAATTTAGATGCCCAAGACATCCATGCCAAACTTTCGCATCTGAAAGAGCTTTTGGATCCACAATTGCAAAATTTATCCACATAAGTCATACAAAGTGTTCTTATACAACCCAAAACACAAACTGCCAATTACAACAATTTCATCACCGAAATGAGATCATGAATCCTATATCTACCATCCACAAATTTAACAACAAGATCAAGTCTTGCAAGTGTAGATACAAAAAAAAGGTTCTTTTTGATCCCTGATACATAGTGTATTAACAAACGTGAAAGAATTCTCTCATTTGCAGTAGTTAGCACAATCTTTCCAGCTCTCGTGACCTAAAAAGAGGCATTGTTGGCACAAGTGAATGTATTTTGTGAGGACAGCCTCGAGAGAGGCAAGCAAATAACAATGCGAAGTAATGTGCTTTGTAGGAGTCAAGAGAGAGGTAGAGAGGGGCAAATAGTGCTCTGTGTAATTAATTTGGACTCTTGTTGGAGTTCAAGTTATCGGTGTTTGAACCCGGTAGGTCGGAGTTCAAAGCACATGGATCTGGCATGGAACCAATTAGACGCATCTAAAACACTATGGATGAGTGCACCAATCCATTGTTGTTGGTCGGATCATGGAGAGGATGTGTTCCACAATTCATTATCTTGGAGTATTATATTTTGGACTTGATGTGTTCAGAGTTCACGAATGGGGATTCTTGGACGTAGGGTGGTCTACATTTCAATTTTCTACATAAACAACCGATGCTCAAGATTGCATTCTTCTAAGGTACACATTTGAGGGTAGCAAAACCGAGGTGTATCGCCAGTAGTCCAATACCTTCTACTAGGATGTCCATGGTAGCTTCTTCATTGAATTGATGTCACTATTGATGTCCATTATGAGCTGCAAAGAGGGTGTTAGTTTTGGCATCTCAAGAGAACTGCCCAATGTGGTCCCATTTTCGAGGTTTCTATATATGCAACCACTTGCCTCCATTGTATAACACATTCAATTATTCAGTGCCAAGGTTGATAGGTTCAGGAGAGTCTCTCTCTCTCTCTCTCTCTCTCTCTCTCTCTCTCTCTCTCTCTCTCTCTCTCTCTCTCTCTCTCTCTCTCTCTCTCGGTATCTACACTTCCACATCGTCAACTTTGACATTTCCTTGGGTCATAAGTCTCTAGGGTCTAGCAAAGGTCTGGTAAGAGCCTGGCAACACATCCAAAACAATATGCATAAGTGAACTATAAGAAACAACTTCACTTGAAGAAATGAGTTTCTCATTGATATCCTTGATACCAGTAAGAAAATTATCCATGTCATCTTCCTCTTTCATAATCCTTGACGCGTGCTCTTTATGCAGTAATGCAATTCTAGCCTCATTATGATTTGCATAAAGACTAGCTAGAGTATCCCAAGCCTATTTTACTGATTTTGCTTAGTGAATATGAGGAGTAATAGTGCGCTTCATAGATGATGCAATCGTTGCATGAGCGTGCACATCTCTAACATCTCAATGAGATTGCTCAACTCTAGGCAAACAACTCTAGTAGCAATAGACTTGCTAGACCGCGCAACATCCTCAATAGAGCCTATATCCATAGAAGGCAGACATACATGAATGCCATACACAACATTCCAAACGCCCTCTGACAAAAGAACATGTGTCATCATGTAAGACCACATTGGGTAGCTATCCCCATCCAATTTGTCCTTAGGAGCAAACATCTTGAAACCACATGTGTTGTTGTCAGCGATGGCGAGTGACTGCACCTGATGTGAAAATTTCTCTGAAAGAGGAAAAATGAAGCAAGACTAAGACATGCTATTTAGCACAACCCAAAGAGGACCACAAGGGACCTATTCTACAAAAATAGCACTGACAAAAATTCTACACAAAAGGAAAAAATTGCTTGTGCAGTACTACTTGTGGAACCTAAATCAATATTCTAAGCACACTAATCTCTACAAGATTACCCAAAGTATTGCTCCACCTGTTGATGCTCACCAAAGCTCACCCAATTCGAAGAAAGTGAGAAGGGGGTGTTGGCGACTATGTTTGAGAGGACGCAACCTGCTCCGATACTAATTGTTGGAATTAGGGTTGCAGGGTTGCACACACAACTTGGGGAAGATGAAGAAGCTCAAGGCACACACATAGAGAGTGTGTTTGTTAGTGCAAAAATAGTAAGATAAGTTATGGACATATATACAATGCACATGGGGAAAAACCTCCCTAGCAAGGGAAAAAGTGTCAAGACGGTCCTAAGCGTGTTCACACACATCACTACCACATACATGGTAACAGTCATGGGATAAAACATCGATGTAAAGTTCCTTATACACCTCAGCTAAATGGTGTTTCTAAGAGGAAAAATAGGTCACTTATGGTGGAGATGGCATGATGTATAGTCTAAATCCAAGCTTTGCCACATGATTTTTTCTAGAGACTGTCATGTGTGCTACCTACATAATAAGCGTCCCACTAAAGCTTTGAAATCTACAAGTCCATATGAGACATGGCATGATAAGAAGCCATCTATTGGCCACTTGCGTGTTTTTGGTTGCTCGGCTTATGCTTGAGTTTCACAACATTAATATAGGAAGTTGGATGATAAGGCTGTCACATGCATCTTTGTTGATAACAGTATTGAAAGCAAAGGTTGCATGTTATATCATCCACAAATCAAAATGTATCTTGACTTCTCAAAATGAAGTTTTTTGAAGATGCAGTTCAACTCTTGTGGTCATGTACTAAAGAGAGAGTGCATTTTTTTAACGAGCTTTTATTTTCGTGCTTTTTAAACATTGTGCAAATTTTTGAGCTTTTTAGAGTTATTTCTAGAGCAAATATACATGCTCTAAACAATGTCTAGAACCACCCGAAAAATTTATTCACAAATGAACAAACGGATTATCAGCACAATAAGTGTCACAAACCAAAAATACATACATACATTGGTGCGTGTGTGTGTGTGTGTGTGTGTGTGTGTGTGTGTATATATATATATATATATATATATATATATATATATATATATATATATATATATATATATATATATATATATATATATATAGATATACATATATAGATTGCTTTATCATTAAACATAAAAAGCATTACCATGCCAGCAATGTGTGATAAAAAACTTGAGAGCATACTAGTTCACTAAATAGAGGGAGGGGAAACACCATGAAACTTAAGGGTTCATAGAATAGGGATTGTAATGTGGGGTTGACTAAGCATAAAGGCAACATCCATTGGGGTCAGTGTAGGTTGATGTATTACCATGTGCTTTTTAGGTTTCAGTCCTAAGACCTAATTTCGATGTAGAAACTTAAGGGTTCATAGAATAGGGATTGTAATGCGGGGTTGACTAAGCATAAAGGCAACATCCATTGGGGTCAGTGTAGGTTGATGTATTACCATGTGCTTCTTAGGTTGCAGTCCTAAGACATGCACATACACACAATACATGTGCTTACAATCAATGAATGACTTTTGAGGTATCACCCTTTTCTGGAAATTTGGGAATGTACAGCTTGGCTCACCTTTGACATGAACATCATAACAGCTTTCAGTGAGTATACGAAACACAACATGTTCCTTTTGAATCATAGAGACTTCCTCTAAGAACATTGCAACCATCACTGCAGCTGCCTCAATCCTTTTCTGTGCTTATTTTGAAACACCATGCTCCACTTTCGTCGCCTACTACTTGAACCTCCTTCTCCACATAGCAAGGAAACCCTGTTTCCCTTGCAGTTTGGTGTGCTAATACCAGCCACTTGAAAAGTTTCCATTGTAAGACTAGCTCTCTCTCTCTTGAGACACTTGTACCTCTTGCAATGGGCCAGATCATAGGGACTATCGGAACCTCCTTCACCTTCTTTTTAACTACCTTTATGTGGTCCACATCATGATTACAAAACCATAGCCATTGCTCGATGGTTATGTCTTTGTAACATCTTCTTGACCAAAAGCATGGTGCAACCAAACTTGTACCATGACTATTAAGAGTGTTACCGCAATTTGTCCTACGCACAACACCAAAACACTTCCTATTACAATGAATGGGCATTCTACACAAGGCCCATTGTTCATGTGGAACATGGTGTTCCTCTACATACACTGACTGCTTTGTGTTGCATGTCAAATGATCATTTTTAGGCTTGTATTCTTTTTCAATCTCCTCTTCTTGTAGCTTGACTCCACGGTTTCAAATCTGAAATGTCATGGACGACCACGTTCTTTGTGCTGTTTTGACTCCATTACATATTTTGCACTATGGGAACTAATAGCACTCTCTTTTTTTGTTGCAGAGTTTCCTTGTCACCATGCAATGTGGGCTCTTCATACATTGGGGTGCCTGCGACAACTCCTTGCACAACCCTTGCAATGACAGTTGGGCTTGGAGTTTGCTGTCTCTCGGCTCTTGAGAGCATAGATCCAAGTGTAGCGCCTGCGCCTATATAACGACCATTCAAGAATCCAAACGCTTTGCACATTGTATATATGAGTTTAAGACATCACTAACACATGCATCATATAACAAAATCTTTCTTCTCTTCCCTTCACCAGCCAACCAGCTAGTATGGATGCTCTCAGATAAGTTTATACTTGGAATTTATGCCTGCTCTCATGGACTTTTATTAGCCTATCCAAAAAACTGTAAATGAGTATTTGCGCATGGTTTTTCTTGGATCACAAAGAAATGAAATATAAGCTCACATTCTTGTTGATGTTTCCCGAACTCTCAATTTGTTAGTCCCACCATTTAAACCATCATTGAAGCGCCTCTAAGTTCTCTTTTGGGACATGAATCAACCACCAATCTTTGGTACGCCTCGCTTGAATTGTAGCCTCTTCTATAGTTGTTGAGAGCCTCCACGCTTCACACATTCCAATGTGCTCATTTTGCTTTGGTGCAAGCACAAACCAATGGAAAATCCAAGAGCACTCTCTACCTTCCATAATATTACGCAAGCCTCTGTTGTACACTGTCCTTATTGCCAACCAGTTTGCCCCTCCCTCATCTAACATAAATCCTGCAGAATTAGGTTGTTCTTGCCCACATTGAGCCATGGTACCATTATATTTTCCCAAAACAAAACTTGAGACTCCTCATCCTCTTCTTTTGCTTCACAAATTGCGATAACCTGCAACGCTCGCATGCTGGCCAAATATGATGCAAATGTTAGGAAATCTTTTGAAGGATAAATATTCCATATTTCCAATCATAAACAAACTTACCTTGGATCATGCACGGAACATGACATTGTTGTCCATTAGTCTATCCTATGCGTATGATCAAAGTGAACCCAGGAATTCCTCAAGTGACCTTGCCCAGTTTGTCTCATTCAATTTACTAGATCCACACCTGATGTAAGACCTTTTGTAGACATCATGAAAAGGTAACATTTTTCTCTTCCATTGCCTTGTCCTGTGAATCTACTACCATGGAAAAAGGGAAACATACAATGTGTTGGAGTTGCAATATATTGTCATATCCTTCACCCGTCTAAACAGCTTGCTTCACCTTTTCTTTGGTTATTAGACCTTTAAAATCTACATGCAAAATCCATATTAATATGAATTACATAACATAACAAAGGAAAAAACATAAGACACATGAAAAATAACTTGCTATTCAATCCATGCATACTCGTTGTTTTGCACTAGTGGCATCATCTCCTCTAGAAAACCAAGTAAATCTCGATCAGTTGTGATTTCCTCACCTTCTCTCGTTAAAGATTCAAACAACATTTGTCGAGCTACCAGCATTTGCATTTTTTCGTGGTCCACCTTTCTCTATTTAAGAACTATGCTAACCAAGTTCTGCACTTTTGCTATATTGACTCTTGAGGTGCCTGGTTAAACACTATGCTCATGATTTCCAATATGAAGTACCATTCGAGTCAACTCTCATCCAAAGGGAAAACATAGTAGATCATAGACTTGCATACATCAATGCATGTCATGGTTTTTTTGGCAATAATGACAATAAATTTTTGATTTGCCTTCACCTGCAGGATACCCCTTGTTCACCTGCCTATCCAAATGACCATGGAAAAAACTATCGTTGAACTTCTCATTTATGTGAAATGGACAAGACAAGTGGACAAGACAATCGGTGACATTGTAGATTCCCAAGGCAATAACTTAGCCTCACTATACAAGCTATTGTCATGTTTGATTGGGATGGTCATGTCTAGATTGTTACTTCTACCCCTTTTGTTAGCATTTGGGACAAGAAAGGTAAAGGGCTTATCTGATCCAAAGTGGATGAATGTGGTTGAGGTCTCTATAGCACCCACTACCTCCTTTGTTGCAAAGTCCTCTCTAGGCCAAGAGAGTTGGGAGAGACGACCTATGACTCGTTCTGTTGGTGAGTTGTCGTAAATGAATTTGAATTAAGTTTCTTGCATGTGAAGATTGTTAGAAACTCACCACTATAAATAATGGTTGCAAGATTCCAGTACCAAACTTTTGTTGATGCTCTACTTGTTGATGTGACCCGAATTGATAGATTTGCTCTAGTGAGGTAACTGCAATGACCGTGAAACATTAAATTTAGAATTTTTTTCAATATATGACTATTGAATGTTTTTTAAATATTATCAACAAGTTTTTTGCCACTCAAAAGACGCATCTTTATAGCAAAGATGGAGTGCCATGTCGAGAGGTAGCTCGATTGATATTTGTAGATTTTCCTACATGCTTATTGGTGGACGCCCTTGGCCCTATCCCTTGGGGTAAGAAAAATTTTGTGATTCTAAAGAGTAACGAGGAAGTAACTTGTCCTATTGACATCTTAATTTTTTTAGACAGCATGACTATTCCCAAGTGGAATACATTCTCGTCGAGTTTGGTAAGGCGTTGCATGGATCTCGCTTGTGAGTATTTGATGGACGAGGGCTTCTTGGTCACCATGTGCTTAGCCGAGCACATAGGGTAGTTCCTTGTAGATGCATCAAGAGTGGGACTTGTGCTTCATCGTACTTGGACGCTTATGTGTGACTCCAAGGCATATCGACATCCTGTCACTAGAGAGGCGGTAAGATCATTGATGTTTTAGTGAATCTTTTTTTCATTTATTCTATGGCAAGCTTCTTAATCTGGTATTAGCATATTTGCAATTTGTGTATCCAAATAGGTGCTTGATCTTACAATGTGTATTTGGCATTGTGTGATCAAGCTGTGTCAAGCTACGACAGAGAGAGTGGGGAAAAGATTTCAAAGAGGTTGTTTCCTGCATGCCGCAGCTATAAATTAAATGATTTTGTTTTTCCCACAGATGTTGATGGTGAAATTGTTAGAGGTGGTGTGGAGAGAAGTAGTGGTTTTTTTTGGTAAGTCACAAATCTTGTATGCTGTTGATTTGAATGGTCCTTGTATTAATTTTGACACATTGTTTCCACTTGCAAGAATCATGGTGTTTATTTTTATGTTGGTAACATGGTCAGGTGGTTACTGGAAACATTCACGGAGCGTTGCGACTATGTCTTGGATGTGTTTGCAGGGTGTGGTGGTTTGGGGAAGGCGAGCGCAGACAATCTGGGACATTTCATGTGTTTAGAGCTAGACGATGTACTCTATGAGCGGTGTCTTTCTCCCATAGTGTGTGGACTCGTGCACAGGTAAGAGGGAGAGGTTTTTTTTTATAGAAGATCCATACATTTGATATTGTTACTATGATCTATAGATCATGTACTTCTTTGTCACAATTTTTTGGGTGGTAACAATGCGTGACTACATGGTTGGTGTCACTATATTTTGCATGTCTATATGTTGGTTTGAGAGAGATTTGAGACCACCTTGTCAAGTTACATGCCATACTTTCAATGCCTTTTTAAAGAGCATACTTTTTCTTTAGGTGGTAGCCAACAAAAAATTTACTTAGAAGGGTTTTTTGTTTGTCTTTTTATTCTTTTGAACATCCTTAGTCTCTTGTAGAGGCCTTTGTGATAAAGGTGGAGAGGTACTTTTTGAAAATTTTCAGCTAAAATAAAATTTTGCTTTTTGGATGCATATTGTTTACTTCTAGCCTATAGTCTGTGGGCAAGTTTTGTCTCGGACAAGCTTTTTTAGGCCATGCTACATTGCAAAAGAACGAAAATGCAGTACTAATTATAAAAGCACGAAACAAGAAGCTCGCAAAAACAAAATCCCCCTAAAGAGACATGTGTAACCTCACATAATATTTTTGATATCTTGTTGCCTCTTTTCAATGGTGGGAATACAAACGTAAATCATAATGAAGCATATATTTAGCCTACACAAATTGCAAGTGAGGTCACATATCAATCTATTTCTCATACAGATGTAAATGATACACTTGAGGAAAATATGGCTAAAATTGAGAAAGCTAGAGGTATGACAAAATTGCTGGTGCATACTTTGCATGATAGTAAATTGGATGCACCTTTTTTTAGTCGTACTTATTCGAGTTTTTATCATGCTTCTTGTGCATCAGATTATTATGCTTTTGCTGTTTCAAGTATGTGTGACAAGAAGGAAGCTCTTACGTTTGATGAAGTACGAAGTTCAAAATTTTGGATGGCGGCTATGCAAGATGAATATGATGCACTTGTGAAGAACAATACTAGAACTTTATGTGACTTGCCTTCTGGCAAGAAGAAGGCCATTAGAACAAAGTGGGTTTATAAAATGAAACGTAAGGTAAATGGTAGTATTGATTGCTACAAGCCAAGGCTTGTCGCAAAATGTTATGCTAAGCAAAAGGGCATTGATTGCGAAGAAAAATTTAACTACTATTTGTTTCATTTGTGCATTGATAGCTTATTTTGGAAGGGATGCACGAGAAAGGACTAGAAAATAAAGCACAAGAAAAGAAAGTGTGCAGATGTAATAAAGCATTGTATGGTTTAAAGCAATCTTCTCGTGCTTGGCATGAGAAGATGCAAAATCATTTGACTACATGTGTCTTTCAAAATAGTTCACGTGAGAGCACTTTGTATGTAAAACCTGTGAATGATATATATTTTATCATTGTGTGTATGTGGATGATTTACTGGTCACTAGTTTGAATTAGATACATACTGATGAGTTTAAGGATGATCTGAATGCCGCATTTGAGACATCAAATTTGAGGCTTTCATATCATTATTTAAGCAATCAATTTAAGAAATGTGATAATGGTGTTGAATTATGTCAGACAAAGTATATGCAAACTTTGCTAAGCAAATTTGGACTTAATGATTAAAATCCAATTGCCACTCTTATGAAAACAAATTTGAACTTAAGTTTACAAGATGCTAGAGATCCTGCGAATGGTACCCTCTACCAAAAAGCTATTGGTTGCCTCATTCATGTATGCCTTACAAGGCCAAATATTCGGTTTACAATCTCAGTAATGATCAGATTTATGCATAGCACAAGGTCTAACTATTGACAGATAGTTAAGAGAACCTTTCGCTATTTGAGTGGCAATATACATCTTCGGTTGTTTTATCCTGAGGTAGATCATTTCTAGTAGCTTTTTCAAACGCAGACTGGGTTAGCTACTATGACACATGAGTGTCCACGAGTTGTTTCTTGCTCGACTGAATGTGTGTGGCTCAAACACATTATGGTTGATTTAAGAGTTGACACTCTCATCTACACTCACAATCATAACAGATCAGCAGTTGCAAGGAACCCAGTCTTTCATGCTCTTACAAAGCACATTGAGGTGCATTATCAGTATGTCAGGAAGAGACTCTCAATTGGAGATTCACAAAGGCATTCCCTCATGAGGATGAAGCTTTTTGAAAAGCTTTGGGCTTGCTTCCCTTTGTGGATTGATTATGTCTTTAAAGCATGGCACTCCTTGTACTCTATTGCAAGCTCTCATTGTCCCTATTGGCTTGGCTTTGCCTTTGCAAAAATGATGACGCTTTCCACACTTGTAGCAAAGGCTTCAAGACTTCTTTTGTCTCGTGCACATGGATCTGTGTGTTGGGGTATAAAGCCCAATGTGGTCGCCCAGGTAAGTGGGCGGGCCGCCAGGTATGTACACATATTCTTTTGTAAAAACCTAATAAAAACTCACTATGCTCTACACATTACAGTAGAGCGAGTTCACCATATCATCGCGCTCTTCTTCTCGCACTCTCTCTCGCGTCACACTTTCGCTCGTACTCCTTCAACTGGTATCAGAGCTCAGATCGAGGCTCAAGCCAGCACTGTAGGAAGCTAGAGTCACCTGCTCAGATTGGAGCGAGATTCGACAGGCGAAGACACGGCCCCAAATCCTGTGGGACGGCCCGAAGGGCTTGGTGTTCTCAGAATTTCATTCTGAGGTCATCTCGGCCACCGTTCGGCTTCGACAAAGTTCTGCGTAGGCCATTTTCGACTACGTGGTCTCAGCGGGTGCAGATCCGACTCTCCAAATTTGGGGTTTCGGCCTACGACTGCAGGTGCTGAGGATATCGGCACTCCCAGAGTGCTGATTTGTGTCTGTCTACACATCGAAGGACGGTTCATAGTTCTTGGAGGCGTGTCACATACGACACGGGCGCATCTACACACAGACTGTAGGCGACATCCACTAGTTCATCAGGTAGCTTGTGTTTGCTGCTTGATATTCCAGATTTCATCCTGACATTGTAGGTACTTCCACATGGGATGTATTGTCAGAGATGATGTATGTCTGTTGAGGGTTTGCTGGCTGTGAATCACGCAGCAAACAACCGCCACAGCGGTTACAACATATAGTGGGAAATTTGTGGATGTATGACTTTGTGGGAAGTCTATGTACTGTCAGATTTACTGCAGCCATTGTTGAGGGTCGAGTGAGGTTTTATTGACCTGGGGGAATTCTCGAATGTTGAGATCCTTTCGGTGATACAGGTCTTGGAGCGATCCCTCGAGCACCCTTAGATAGGCAGCTAGGATGTATTGACTGTGAGTTAGACAGTTGGGATTGCATCTTTGCTTTACTGCCGTTGAGGCATTGTCGCAGTCTATGCTTACAGGACAGTGACAGGACAGTACAGGTGCAGGACAGGTTTACCCACAGCTTACAGTATTAGAGAGACAGTTTTTTTTTTTTTTTGCAGCTGCTTTTTGGTCTGTTTTTGAGTACACCAGAGCCATTTTACAAAGGAGACTCTGTCAAAATTTCTGCAGAATCTGAAGCTTTCTTGGTTCATTTGACAGGTTGATATTGGTTTAGAGGTCAGTTTACAGGGGAAACTCTGCCGAATTTTTCCCAGGAAAGTAAACTACTGTGAAGCGTACTATGGCTGGATCACAGGACACTGCTCTTTACAATATCAAGAAGCTCGATGGAACCAATTTCCCATTGTGGAAGAAGCAGATTTGGCACGTGTTGGTACAAAAGAAGCAAATAAAACCTATAAAGATCAAGGGGATAAAACTAGAAGATATGGACGAAGATGAATGGAACGAAACGGATGAATTGGCACTTTTTACCATTATGCTGACTTTGGCAGAAAGCGTTTACTTCAATGTAGCAGACGAGATGTCGGGCTATCAAGCATGGATAAAGCTGAGTGATCTTTATGAGAAGCAGAGTGCAGCTTCACAGGTATACTAGCTTAAGAATCTTGTTGACTTGAAGATGAAAGAAGGGACCCCTATGTCCAATCATCTAAATGAATTCAACACCATCTACAGTCAGTTGTCAGCTCAAGGTGTCAAGTTTGATGAACCTGTTAGAGCTATGTTCCTATTGATCACATTGCCGAAAAGTTGGGACACTTTTCGCACAGCTTTGAGTAATTCTGCACCTCCAGATGGTTTGAAGATAGCAGGTGTATAAGGAAGTCTGCTTACTGAAGAAACCAATAGAAAGACAATGGACAAAGGCAAAGGAACAGCCTTAGTTGTCAGGGGAAGGACCAAAGAAAAGTACGAAGGTGGAAAGCGGAATCAGTCTCGTAGCAAGTCCAGCAGTGCTAAAGGCAAGAGTGACATAGAATGCTACCATTGTGGCAAGAAGGGTCACATGAAAAGAGACTGCAAAGAATGGAAAGCAGAAAAAGGCAAAGAGAAAGCTGAAGACCATGGTGAGAAGAACAAGTCCTCAGTGAAGATTCAAGAAATAAATGTGACAAACACTGTTGCAGAGGATGACAGTCTAGTGTTAGGAGACATCTACTTCTTGAAGAATACAATGGACTCAGCTCTTCTTACAGCATATGATGGAAATGCACTGAGTGACTGGATTATAGACTCAGGGGCATCACTTCATGTGTCTCCAAACAAGGAGTGGTTTACCTCTTATGTGACCACTAAAGATCATGTTCGGCTAGGCAATGGGCAGACATGTGAGATCTTAGGTGTTGGAGATGTTCAATTGAAGTTTCAGAATGGCTCTTCTTTCACACTGAAGAATGTGAGACATGTTCCCACAATTACAAAGAGCTTGATCAGCACAGGTTTACTTGATGATGCTGGCTACGTCACCAGTTTTGGACAAAACATGTGGAAGATATCCAAGGGTTCTATGATAGTAGCACATGGAGTAAATTCTGGAGGACTTTACATGATTTATGTATCAAATGTCTCTAAAAATGTAATCAATGTAACCGAGCAGTCGAACGTTTCTTTGTGGCATAGCCGGTTAGGACATATGTCCAAGAAGGGAATGGAAATCTTGTCTCGTTCTGGTTATTTGCATGGCTTTTCATTTAATGATTTTGAATTCTGTGAACATTGTCTGTATGGTAAGCAAACACAGAAGCCACATAAGCATAGAAGCAGTAGAAGAGATACACAGTTGGCACTTGTTCATAGTGATTTGTGTGGACCTATGCCTAACCTATCTCTAGGGGGAGCTTCTTACTTTATGACATTTATAGATGATTACTCGAGGAAAGTATGGGTTTACTTTCTCAAGCACAAGGATGAAGCGTTTAGTGTTTTCAAAACGTTTGTGACACTTGTGGAGAATCAGAGTGGCAAGAAGCTTAAATGCTTACGCACTGACAATGGTGGAGAGTATGTTTCAAAGGCCTTTCAGGACTTTTGTGAGTCAAAATGTATAAAATGTGAACTTACTGCTCCTTACAATCCTCCTCAAAATGGTGTTGCTGAGAGGATGAATAGGACCATACAAGAGAAGGTCAGAAGTATGTTGTCTAATGCACAGCTATCAAATGGGTTTTGGGCTGAAGTTGTATCAACAGCTGTTTATCTTATAAATAGATCTCCTAGCAAGGTTTTGCAGAAGGATTCAGTGCCAAAGATGGTATGGTCAGGCAAAATGCCCTCATACAAGCATCTCAGAGTCTTTGGTTGTGAGGCATATACTCACGTTCCAAAGGAATTTAGCAACAAACTTGAGCCAAAGAGTAGAAAGTGCATCTTTCTAGGCTATGGTAATTCTGGTGAGATGGGGTACAGACTTTGGGATCCCGAATCCAGAAAGGTTATCCGCAACAATGATGTTCACTTTAATGAATCCAAATATCATTCTAAACCAGAGAGGGTTGAGGAGATTAGAAGAGTTGTCTTCCAAGAAGATGGACCTGCACATGCAAGACAAAATCTCAAGGCTCAAGAGGAGCAAGGACAGGATAGATTGGAACCACAGGTTGTGGCTGAGCCTGAGCCACCTATTGTGCGTAGATCTGGACGTGTCACGCTGTCGTGCTGTGACACGTACATAGTGGGAACGCATGCTACAATATCTATCTTGTAATTTTTTAGATAATAATTATATTTCGTATAATGTACATATGCATTTTTAAGTATAATAATAAGCCTTCTATCTCATCCTATTATTTTTTTCAAGGATAACCTATTCTTACTTTACCATGAGAAAATACTATGGGAAAAGCATCAATAGCTCCGCCTCTTTAACTTGGGGAAAAAAGCATTGATTCTTTATTTCTACTATCTCATTATCATCTCACACCTTAGTTAGATCCTATATCTAGGGTAAACTCCAATATATATATATTCTATGTATTTTTTATACTTTTCTTATATTTCTTTTTAAATAGCTACTAGGAGGGAATCAAATCCTAGTGGGACACTAGGTGGCATGATTTCAAAGATACACTTATTTTAATGCATTATTGCAAGCATGATTACAAAACTTTGTTAAGGAGAAATGTCATGCTTTCATATGGCATAAGGTGTCCTTTGGAATTAAATGAAAGTCTAGGCTAAGGGGACCACAGGAAGACTTTTGCTGCCAGAAATGGACCCTATTTTGATGAATTTTTTACACAAGGTTCCAATCCTAATTGGAAAATGATTTTACAATGAAAATCGTAGCTAATGAGCTGAAGTTTCTGCCCATATTTTTACTTTTTTATTTGGAGCCACAGTTGAGGAGATATGATCAAAATACTGGACCCCAGTCTGCCCACATCATGCAGGGACAGCTCATTTCCAACTTTTCCAATTCCTATTCACACTGGCTTCTCTCTTCTTGTGTAAACCCTTGGGGGTTCCCTTCACCTATAAAAGGGAACCTCTTCTTCTTTGAAAGGAACTCAAGCATTCAAGCCATTGATGAGAGGAATTCTTGAGGGAGTGAGTAGTAATGCCTAATTGTACTTAGCCATTAACATAAGCCTAAGCCTACACTTTCTCCTAGAGGAAGACTAGCCATCCTTGCATGCTATCCTTGGAAGATCAACTCTAATCAAAGAAGGGCGTGGACTTGGCGTATCAATCAAATTTGAATTCTCCCCTCTTCTTCTCTCTCCATCAATAATGGTGCCGAAGGGTTTGTCAAGTAAGATGTGTTCTACATTGATTTTTTCTTGATTTCTTGTTGTTTTCATTTTCATCTTTAATCCAAAAAATATATATATGTATCTAATCTCATCTCCTTAACCAAACCTATCTCTCTCACTCTTAGTAATTCATCCTCTCTACAAATTTTAGGTTCTCCTTGCTACAGGTACATCTCTCCCCGCAGTATCCTTATTGCCTACGGGCAAGAATAGGGCTTGGGAGGGAAACTTCTCATCTCTTCACTTCTCTCATATCTACATTTCTCACATACTATCCTAGATGAATAACCCACATGATGATCATTTCTATCGCTTTCACTCTGTACGATCTATTAGAATTAACGTATGGATTAGCCGTAAAATACACTTTCAACAACGTATAGTGTTTCTCTTTGGCCCTGAAAGGCTCAATGAAATACTTCTATCACCGGATCCCATCATACTACCTCTCATAGACTATAATTTTTCTTTTGATGTAAACGTAGTTATCTTGCTATGAACCAAGAGGATTTGTACACACAATTAATCCCAATCACTAGACAAAATATATATATTATGGTAAGCACAAAACTACAATTCCAAAGAACAATTCGTAGCCTATTTGGTCAGCCAAGATTGAATGCCATTAACTCATCTATTAACCCTTTCATATTACCCATGATACGATATGACCATAGCCTTGATGTTTTCATCTTCGTATTGTTTTGACATTCTCTTTTGTGTTCTTTCTTTATGTGTGTGAGTGCAAGAGAGAAAGAGTGAGTCTTCTTTGATTGCACTTCTTTCCAAACCCTAGTCTTCATGGCATCTATGGTTTAACTCCTTCATATAGTTTTTGTTGAGTTCTCTCACAAACTCTCACAGCCATAAGCCCGATGCTTTCCTGGCAAGACCGCAAATTTCTCGACATATGTTTGGTGAACCCGACGCGAATCTGCTAGGGTGAGAGTTTGTGGGTAACCATGGGTGATCATGTTGAGCAACAGGGTATGCATTTTGACCCAGCAACAATGCAAATGTTTCAAGCATTTGCAATGTTCATGCAACATCAACATGCTACTGAAAGAAGGGAGATTTCAACAACGAAGGCCATACAAGCGGTCGTCAACAGAATGGATCAGTTGAATGGCAAAGATGTAACTAAGTACTTATGCGAGTATGTGAAGGAGATGGAGCTGCATCGCGTGTCAGAAGGTGAGATGATTCAAAGCTTTGAGCTAGTTGTTGCTCCAGAAATTAGGGAGCATGTTAGGGCAATTAAAGATGGGCATGGGAGAAATTGGGAAGAACTCAAAGTAGCTTTAAAGGAGGAATATTTCATGGAGGACTCGGAGAGTGTGACCAAAAGGACATTCTTAGAATGGGTAGTCAAGCCAAAGCAAGGACTATCAATAACAGAGCTACTTAGGGAATTTGAGCGGCGCTATGCACAACTCACTAGGACAGAAAGGGCCACACTAGATGCATAGAAGATAGATCTTTTCTTACAAGCTGCAGGTAAAGAGTTTCAAGAAAATTTGGAGCTTCTTTTTGAAGATAAAGATGCTGAGCAAGGACTAAAGATCAACTGGAATGAGGTTGAAGGTGCTGTCTCACTCCTTGCCAAACGACAAAGAAGAAGGGACAAGATGGTAGTAAACACTACAAGTCCTTCCACCTCAACTTCTGACAAAATGGTAAAGCCTACTTTTATCGCTCCTAAGTTTGATGAGTCCATGCTAGATGAGCTTGTGAAGGGAATGCGTGACTTGAAGGTGAAGTTTGCAAAGCTTGAAGAAAAAGGCCAACCATCAGGGCCACTTCCTAGGCAAAGACAACAGCCCAAAGAAGGGTTTGTTAATAGATGTATTTGGTGTGATAGTACAGACCATGTAAGAAGGGATTGTGATGATTTTAGTGATGCTTTGTCAAAAGATGTTGTCTTTTTTAAGGATGGTAAAATCCACTTAAGAGAGACAGGTCTACCCTTGAGAACTAACTTTGGGAAGGGGGGAATGCAAACCTTAGTTGAATATATGGCAACTAAGCATGCCACCTCTTCAGTTGAGGCAACTACTTTTGGAGTAAAAATTGAACATTTTTGTGATGAAGAGGTGAGTGACCATCATGGTCAAATTTGGCCAAATGTCATGCAATTAGCTAAAAAGGGAAAGCTTACAAAAGAGATTCTACATGAAGCAGGTGATTGCATACGTCTAGAAACAGGATGGAATGATCCGGTGGACTCATTGTCAGTGCATGCCTATATTACAAAATGCCAACAAAATGAGGCAATTGTAGAAGAGAAGCGCAGACGTGATAATGCTGATGAAGGACCATCAAAAAGAGCTTCTAGAAGTGGGGGAAGAAGCGACTCAATGCCTTCTCAAACACCCTCAACACAAGGAGCATCTCCACCTGAAGTACTCATGGAGGAGCCTACAACAGGAAAGAAGAAAGAGCCAACGAAAGGTAAGACAAAAGGCCCAACTTATAAACTACAATCTGATATAGAGGTTGCTACAGATTTAAAGAAAGTCTTGGAGGAAAGGATCTTGAATAGCAAGATTGAGTTTACTCTAGGAGAAGTTCTTGGCATTGCAAAGCGTGAATTCCATGAGGAGATCATTGACATCATCAAGAGGAAGAGGCAAACCCTAGCTGAAGTTTCTCGTCCACAGGTTGAAGGGGAAACCTCAAAGACACAAGGGATGCAACTGCAAAATAAGGAGAATGATGGAGCTGTGGTAGGATGCTACCAATCTAGTGGGAGAGTGAAGCAAGTGCATTTCTCAAATGATGATGAAGAAGTTAAAGATATTCCTAGGAGTTACTATTCACGAAGTCATTGGGCAAGGGCTACTACAGAAACTTTGGTCAAGATAGGTGATCTTGAAGAGCCATTTGTTGCCTTGATTGACCATGGTTCAGAAATAAACATAATGTCAAAGAGTCTCTACAACAAGTGCAAATGGCTAATGGACACAGATCATGGCTAGATGGTAAAAGTGGCAAACAATTCATCCGGTGAATTGTATGCAGCATGTCTAGGTGTGAAGGTAACAATAGGTGATGTAAAGATTGACCAAAACTTCTTTGTACAGGATACATCTTCATATCATCTCATCCTTGGACAGCCCTACATTGTGGGAGTTCGAATGGAAACAAAGGTAATGGATGATGGTTCAACATATGCTAGGATACGTAGCAAAGATGGTGAACGAGCTGTCCAATTTCTCACAGTTTGTGTGAACCATGAAAGAAATTGTGACAACCTCAGAGAACATCCTCTACCAAAGGTGAGCAAAGAGTTTCATGATCATAGAGAAATGATGGGTTTTGGCCAAGTACCATTGTAAAGCGGGATTGCATTGGTACAGAAAGAAAAAGGGTCTCGCCTGATCCAAAAATAGGTGAAGCGTTTTCAACGAGCTCCTTGGTATCAAAGAATGGATCAGTATGTTTTACAAAACTTGAAGATTTGAAGAGATGTGAGAGGCAATATGTGCATCATGTACAAATAGGCATAAAAAAGAGTGGGTTGCTAGAGCCTACTGAAAATGTTTTGGGTTTGTGTGAACAAGTTTCTTTTGTAGATACTATGGGTGAGCTTGATGCTATAATGGGGTCTAATTTGCATCTTGAAAATGAAGTTGTGGAAGTTTGCTCTATGGAAATGTATCAAGTAATAGAAGCCTTTAAAGAAAGCCAAACAGTTGGCCCAGAAGTCCATGTTGAAACTAAATACAAAAGTGTAGCAAATAAGGTGAAACCAGTAGCTTCACCCTTACCACCCAACAACATGGAAAAGATTGAGCAGGCTTCTTTACACCAAGTTTGAGGAATCCTAAAAAGATTGGGCATACCTTCACAAAGGAGTCTTTCCAAGACTTGCAGATTGGTCGCAAGGAGTTTCTAACACGGGAGGAGACAAAGTGCTTCAAAGAAATTCTTTCAAAGCATGGTAAGGCTTTTGCATTTGAGCCACATGAGATAGGATGTGTTGATCCTTCTATTGTAGCTCCTATGGTAATTTTCACAATACCTCATGTGCCTTGGAATTTGCGGTCTATTCCGGTTCCAAAGGCTGATTTGCCAAAGTTAGTAGAGCTACTGAATGAGAAAATCAAAATGGGAATCTTGGAGCCTTCTTGTGCTCCATACTCAAACAGGTGGTTCACAGTTCCGAAGAAGAATGGTTCTCTACGCTTCATCCAAGATATGCAACCAGTGAACAAGGTGACAATTAGAAATGTAGGTACAGGTCCAATTGTGGATGAGTTTGCAGAGGCATTTGCAGGGAGAGCAATCTACTCAATGGGGGATCTCTACTCAGGGTATGATCAATTTTAGCTTGCAATCGAAAGCAGAGACTTGACAACCATGAGGACACCTTTGGGTTTGGTAAGGATGTGTACCTTGCCACAGGGAGCAACCAACTCGGTTGCACATATGCTGAATGGGATGAATAAGGTCTTACGTGACTTTATTCCTCAAATCACAATGCCTTTCATTGATGATTTGCCTATCAAAGGATGTGAAGAAAGTGACAAAGATGAAGCTTTGGATCTCAAGGGATGTCGCAGGTTTGTGGTAAATCACATAAATGATTGTGATAAAATTTTGTCTAGGTTGGAAGAAGTGAATCTTACATTGTCAGGGAAAAATTCTATGTTTGGTGTCAATGAAGTGCTTATTGTGGGGCACATGTGCGGGCCATATGGTAGGAAACCTTGTCCAACAAAGGTAGATGCCATCCAAAGAATGAAAGAAACGTGCACTAGCATCACTGAGGTTAGAAGGTTTCTGGGAGCATGTGTCTTCTATGTTATTTAGATTCCACATTATGCACATGTAGCTGATCCTCTTTATCAGCTGCTTAGAAAGAATCAGAAGTTTAAATGGACAAAAGCACATGTAAAATCCATGAAAAAGCTAAAGGAGTTGCTCCAGTCAGCAACAACTTTGAGAAAGGTAGACTATGAGTGTCAAAGGCCAGTAATTGTGACAGTAGACACCAGTCCTACAGGGATTGGATGGGCAATAGGGCAAGATGACAAAGAAGGACACAGGTATGTGGTAAGATTTGGAGCAAAGGTGCTAAGTGCTCGCCAAAGAAACTATCCACAGATAAAGAGAGAGTTATGGGGTATGGTTACAGCCTTGAAAAGTGGGAAAGAGTACCTAATTGGCGCATGTGTGGTTGTAGAAACAGATTGTCTACCACTTCTTGGGATGATTACAAGCTGCTCAACTCCAGACATTGCTATGTTGCGGTGGATTGCCTACATTAAGTCCTTAAATCCTAAGTTTAAGCACATTGCAGGTAAAGACAATACAGTGGCAGATATGCTATCAAGGGCAAGGTATGAAGATGAGTCACAAATGATTAACGAGGGAGATGATGTAGGCACAAAGTTCTATTCTATCTCTCATGTCAAAGGTAACAATGTCTGCATGACTAATCTACTTGAATCATTCTTGAAAGAGCTTTATGAAGGTGATTGGCTTCTTATTGAAAGCTACTTGAGTACTCTAACAAAACAGGATGATTGGTCTGAACAAGAATTCAAGAGGATACGCAGGAAAGCATATGGGTACTTTTTGAGGGATGGTTACTTGTGGAAGCATCCTAAACAAAAGGGTGCTACACCACAAAGGGTTATATGTAAAAAATAGACTCAAGTAAAGCTCATGCAAGAGTTTCATGAGAGTCTATGGGCTGGACACAGGGGTGTATGGGCAACCTTCTCCAAGTTGAAAGAAAAATACTGGTGGAAGGGTATGTATAAAGATGTATCTCGGTTTGTAGAGACATGTGTAACTTATCAAGTGTATTCAAATGTTCGACATCGTGATGGATTGCACCCTACATATCCACTAGCCATGCACTATAAATGGGTTGTGGATCTAGTCACAATGCCTCTAGGACTCTGGAAGATGAGATACTTGGTTCTTGCACGAGAGGACCTAACTAACTAGGTTGAAGGAAGAGCATTAAGAGCTAAAACCACAGAAGCTGTGTGCAAATTCCTTCTTGATGAGGTGGTTTGCCGTTATGGTTGTGTGGGAAAAATCACTGCAGATAGAGGTGAAATGGATGCTGAAGAAGCAAGGGAGTTCTTTTCTAGATTAGGAATCAAGCTTTCTCTTACTACAGCTTACAACCCTGAAGGCAATGGAAAGAGTGAAAGAGGGCATCCTCCTATCATCAAAGCTTTGGCCAAGGCTTGTGAAGGAAGAGTTGGTGAGTGGCCAAAACTATTACCATATGCTTTATGGGCTGATCGTACAACACATAGCTCAGTAACTGGCTACATGCCTGCGGAGCTAATGTATGGTCAAAAGCCAGTGATGCCGATTGAGGATACAATTCCCACATGGAATGTACTACCTTGGCAAGAGGGGCTTAGCAGGAAAGATCTCCTTGCACTGCGTATAAGGCAGCTAGAGAGAAGACCTGGAGACATTGAAGTTGCAAAAGAACGACTAAAAAATGCAAGGTTAAAAAACAAGGACTACTTTGATAAGCGACATCGACTCAGAAGCAAAGCAATTGACAAAAGTGACTGGGTTTTGGTGTATGATAATAGCCTTGATAACCGGCACACAGTCATGCGTAAGTTTTCAAAAAGATGGTTTGGACCGTATGTTGTAAAGCATGTGCATGAAAATGCTACTTACAGCTTGTCTGAACTAGATGGTACAGAAGTAAAGATTTCCATTGCAGGAAAAAGGATCAAAATGTTTAAGAGAAGAGGAGACAATGATCCAGAAGATGTTGATGAGGAAGAAGAGCAAACCACAGGTAAAGATCAAAGTGAAGATGAAGATTTGGAATCATCCAGTGAAGAAGAAAGCAAGGAAGATGTACAAGAGGGCTGATCTTACAAAGAAATAATGTGGCACATACCGGAGGATGTGCAGGTTTAGAGGGGGTGGATGTCGTGCTGTGACACGTACATAGTGGGAACGCATGCTACAAGATCTATCTTGTAATTTTTTAGATAATAATTATATTTTCTATAATGTACATATGCATATTTAAGTATAATAATAAGCCTTCTATCTCATTCTATTATTTTTCTCAAGGATAACCTATTCTTACTTTACCATCAGAAAATACTATGGAAAAAGCATCAATAGCTCCGCCTCTTTAACTTGGGGAAAAAAGCATTGATTCTTTATTTCTACTATCTCATTATCATCTCACACCCTAGCTAGATCCTATATCTAGGGTAAACTCCAATATATATATATTCTATGTATTTTTTATACTTTTCTTATATTTCTTTTTAAATAGCTAAATCCTAGTGGGACACTAGGTGGCATGATTTCAAAGATACACTTATTTTAATGCATTATTGCAAGCATGATTACAAAACTTTGTCAAGGAGCAATGTCACGCTTTCATATGGCATGAGGTGTCCTTTGGAATTAAATGAAATTCTAGGCTAAGGGGGCCACGGGAAGACTTTTGCTGCCAGAAATGGACCCTATTTTGATGAATTTTTTACACAAGGTTCCAATCCGAATTGGAAAATGATTTTACAATGAAAATCGTAGCTAATTAGCTGAAGTTTCTGCCTATATTTTTACTTTTTTATTTGGAGCCACGGTTGAGGAGATATGATCAAAATACTGGACCCGAGTCTGCCCACATCATGCAGGGACAGCTCATTTCCAACTTTTCCAATTCCTATTCACACTGGCTCCTCTCTTCTTGTGTAAATCCTTGGGGGTTCCCTTCACCTATAAAAGGGAACCTCTTCTTCCTTGAAAGGAACTCAAGCATTCAAACCATTGATGAGAGGAATTCTTGAGGGAGTGAGTAGTAATGCCTAATTGTACTTAGCCATTAACATAAGCCTAAGCCTACACTTTCTCCTAGAGGAAGACTAGCCATCCTTGCATGCTATCCTTGGAAGATCAACTCTAATAAAAAAAGGGCGTGGACTTGGCGTATCAATCAAATTTGAATTCTCCCCTCTTCTTCTCTCTCCATCAATAATGGTGCCGAAGGGTTTGTCAAGTAAGATGTGTTCTACATTGATGTTTTCTTGATTTCTTGTTGTTTTCATTTTCATCTTTAATCCAAAAAATATATATATGTATCTAATCTCATCTCCTTAACCAAACCTATCTCTCTCACTCTTAGTAATTTATCCTCTCTACAAATTTTAGGTTCTCCTTGCTACAGGTACATCTCTCCCCGCAGTATCCTTATTGCCTACGGGCAAGAATAGGGCTTGGGAGGGAAACTTCTCATCTCTTCACTTCTCTCATATCTATATTTTTCTCATATCTACATTTCTCACATACTATCCTAAATGAATAACCCACATGATGATCATTTTTATCGCTTTCACTCCGTACGATCTATTAGAATTAACGTATGGATTAGCCGTAAAATACACTTTCAACAACGTATAGTGTTTCTTTTCGGCCCTGAAAGGCTCAATGAAATACTTCTATCACCGGATAGCATCATACTACCTCTCATAGACTATAATTTTTCTTTTGATGTAAACGTAGTTATCTTGCTATGAACCAAGAGGATTTGTACACACAATTAATCTCAATCACTAGACAAAATATATATATTATGGTAAGCACAAAACTACAATTCCAAAGAACAATTCGTAGCCTATTTGGTCAGCCAAGATTGAATGCCATTAACTCATCTATTAACCCTTTCATATTACCCATGATACGATATGACCATAGCCTTGATGTTTTCATCTTCGTATTGTTTTGACATTCTCTTTTGTGTTCTTTCTTTGTGTGTGTGAGTGCAAGAGAGAAATAGTGAGTCTTCTTTGATTGCACTTCTTTCCAAACCCTAGTCTTCATGGCATCTATGGTTTAACTCCTTTATATAGTTTTTGTTGAGTTCTCTCACAAACTCTCACAGCCATAAGCCCGGTGCTTTCCTGGCAAGACCGCAAATTTCTCGACAACGCGACCTCCTAATAAGTTTGTTCCATCTATGAACTATGTCATGTTGATTGATTGCAATGAGCCTTCATGTTACAAGAAAGAAGTGCAAATGAAGGACTCCGAGAATTGGCAATTGGCCATGCAGTCAGAGATGACAGCTCTGCAAAAAAACAAGACATGGAAGCTAGTTAAATTACCACAGGGCAAAAAGGTTATACCTTGTAAATGGGTTTACATGTATAAGATCACCGCTCATGATAGTCAGCCAAAGTACAAAGCAAGGCTTGTTGCCAAGGGCTTTAAGCAAGAACAAGGCATTGACTTTGATGAAGTCTTCTCTCTGGTGGTCAAGATGACTACATTGAGATGCTTTCTTGCATTGGTTGCCATATTAGATTTGGTGTTGCACCAAATGGATGTCAAGACAGTGTTCTTGCATGGTGATTTAGATGTGGAAATTTACATGCAGCAGCCATAAGGGTTTGTTGAGAAAGGCAAGGAAGATTTGGTATGCCAGTTGTTAAAGAGTCTTTATGGCTTAAAACAATCACCAAGGGCATGGTACCATAAGTTCCACAAGTTTATTCTTTCTCAAGGCTACAAACGTGATGAGTTCGATCACTGTCTATATACAAAGAAGGCTAAGGATGGCAGTTGGCTGATCCTTATTTTGTATGTGGATGACATGTTGATTGCTGGCAAGCACTTGGAAGAAATTTCAGCTTTGAAGTCAAAGATGGCAAAATCGTTTGACATGAAAGACATGGGTGAGGCAAGTCATATACTTGGTATGCGCATTGAGAGAGATAGATCAAAGAAGTTGATTTGGTTATCTCAAACAGAGTATATTGACAAGGTTTTGCACCGTTTCAATATGGAGAAGGGAAAGGCATTGAGTGTTCCATTGCCACCATATGTGAAACTTAGCAAACAAGATTGTCCTGTGTCTGAGGAAGAACAGACTGAAATGGATAAGATTCCATATGCTTCTGCAGTGGGTAGTTTGATGTATGCAATGATTGCTACTCGCCCAGACATTGCATTTGCAGTGGGAGTAGTAAGTCGATACATGTCAAACCCAGGCAAGAAACATTGGGAGGCAGTGAAAGGAATATTGAGATACCTGAAAGCTACAAAGAGTATGTGTATATGCTATGGGAGTCAGGAGCTAAGTGTAAAGGGTTTTACAGACTCAGATTATGCAGGTGACTTAGACAACCGAAGGTCTACGTCAGGGTATGTCTTTACATTGGCTGGTGGAGCAGTATCATGGCGTTCTAAATTACAAGATTGTGTTACTTAGTCTACTACAGAGGCTGAATATGTTGCAGCATCAAAGGCATGCAAAGAATCAATTTGGCTTAATCGACTAGTAACAGATTTGGGAATCAAAGAAGAGATGCCTCTGTTATATTGTGATAGTCAAAGTGCTATACAATTGGCTCGCAATCCAGTTTATCACTCAAAGACAAAGCATGTGGATGTGAAGTATCATTTCATTTGGGAAATGCTCGAGGATAAGCAACTTCAGCTTGTCAAAGTTCACACCACAGAAAATCCTGCTGATCTACTTACAAAAGGACTTCCCTCAGAGAGCTTTGCGCATTTTCGCAAGCTGTTAGGTGTAGGGTAGTACATCACTTCTCTACATCTCTTGTATATTAGCTTGTATAGTAGCTTCTCTCACACTTAAAGTACCACATTGGACTTTAAGTGGGAGGTTGTTGGGGTATAAAGCCCAATGTGGTCGCCCAGGTAAGTGGGCGGGCTGCAAGGTATGTACACATATTCTTTTGTAAAAACCTAATAAGAACTCACTGTGCTCTACACATTACAGTAGAGCGAGTTCACCATATCATCGCGCTCTTCTTCTCGCACTCTCTCTCGCGTCACACTTCCGCTCGTACTCCTTCACTGTGTGCCACATGGACATGCCTCATCGACTTCTAGAGCCAATTTTGCACATAGCCCTAGATAGGAGTGTCTAGAATCCTAAGAGGATTAGTACCGACAATTTTATGAGCTTGTTCATAGGATCTGTATGTCTGGACGAGTCCATTAGATTAGGTTTTTCAATTTTAGAACCCTTTTGCATAAATGGATTGTACAAGCGTTTTGACAGATGTTGTTACACTACGGTGGGCATTTGGCATGATGTGCAGGTAGCTTTAGGTTAGAGGAATCTAACGAGTCATTCCCCGCGTTGATAGGATTCCTTGGTGGACAGATGTGAGACAATTTCACCCAAAAACTTAGCCCCAATCAAACTTATTAATAAATCATTAAAATGATTTATGTATAAGAATTCGACAGAGGTTTTGTCCTACCTAAGCCTTAAGAGGTTTATAACCTACAAGTTTCACCTATAAAGGGGGCATGAAGCTAGAGATTCAAGCAAATTAAGCAAGTGCTATAGCAGGAAACCAGCCTTGGCATTTTTGCAAGAGCCTACAATAGTTAGTGTTTTTGGCTCTAGATCAATCCTAGCATTTTTGGCAACATATTAGCGAGCGATTTGCAATTTTCAGCCCTAGCACTAGTGCAACCTCATAGAGCAGCCAACAGTTATCGCTGGAGGTGCACAAGATCTACGAGCGCCAGCCATCTAGATGGGTGCCGTTAGTTCGGTAGCCGATTGAGCCTTTTCTCGACCATTTTCTCACTACATCAAGTGCTCCCATTGCTGCCTATCATCGACATCATCTAGATTTGCGTTTTCAGCCTTGCTTTACACGACGAATCAAATCTGTTTGCGTTTTTGCAACTAGTTTTTAGTCCTCCATTCCTTTTTACATAGGGCCCAGATCTACCCCTTGGTGGCCATCCGCAATCCCATATCAAGACGGATTTAAAAGTGTATCAAACCAGCCCCGAAGGTGCTTCATCTTGAAAAGTTATCGACACAACATTCCCCATTTGAGTCAATAGAGTCTGCACTTGAGGTATTGCAAGTGTGTACTTATGCAATCAAAAGCAATTACTACATTCGTCACAATGTAGGAGGCCCTTGAGAGGATTGGCTGGAGCCCATCAAGTGACTCTCTCTCTCTCTCTCTCTCTCTCTCTCTCTCTCTCTCTCTCTCTCAATGCACATATCTGCCTCTCTCTTTCATTTCCTCTCTTGAGGGAGGTAAAGGAAACATCATTCATGCTGGGAACCTTAAGTAAAGATTTGTGGAAATGTAAAACCTAGATGTTCACTTTTTCAATTTTGCTGCACCTTACATCCTTTTAATTTCTGATGCAACATGTATCAATTTGTCACTTCTCAAAATTCGAACTTTGCCTTGGGAGACTTAAGACAACTTCCCCTAAATGAGAAAAGAACCGAGACCATCAAAATTGAGCTTTTCCTATGTAATCTATAAGTGTAATGCCCTTGCCACCATCTCGCTCTCCTCAAGTACTTCGTAAGTGCCAAAGCAGCTAGCTAATTGAGTACTAGTCAATGCACTTTACATAGCGGAGAGTTGATCATGGATAACATTTGCCTTCATCGATAACGACTAAACCTTATGCTTCGTCAAAAAAGACTACATAGAAGTCCGGGCTTCAAACTTCATGAAAATTAAGGTGTCCAAGAAGGGCGACTGCTTGCATCATAGAGTCTCGATCAACATTTCTCCGAGCTTTGACCTCATTTTATTGGCAATTTCCAAAGTCCGTACAATGGGAGGAATTTCCTTGAGTGCTTGACATCAACTTCCCATTACATATGATTGAAGAAACTTGTCGTCCTGAGGTCAAGTCCACCAGTTGTTGCTAGACCCCACTTGCCTTGTTGTCAAGCCGTCATCGATGTTTCATAAACCTTTTCATAAAAACCAAAGTTGCATGATCAATTTACAATGATCAAAGTCCATTCAGCCGATTGTTGGTGTTTGAACAAGGAGCAGCCATTTTGATGAGGCCATCCGATGCAATAAAGCGAATGCCGATGAAGCAAAACCATTGATGATGTCCTCTTTGCACGGCTACCCCCACAAGCACGAGCCAAGAGGCTTTGATACCATGTCAAAAGTCGACAATGTGAAAGCATAGAGATATTGGAGAGAGAGAGAGAGAGAGAGAGAGAGAGAGAGATTGCTCGAACCAACCAACCCAATTAGATGACTATACAATGGGAGCAAAATGATACTTATATATTCTCTTCGGGGACCGTAAGTCATAAATTGCATGGCCTAGACTCATTCTAATTAAGTGAAATAAATACCTAAATTGAAAAAATAAGTAGATAAGGATCGCACTGGGCATTCAGTTGAGCTGCATAAACTTTAACAGATCTTAGTTTGGCACCTTCATAAACCTACTCATCATAGGCTTTGGGAGGGGAGGGGGGGATGACATGCAAGACCAACAAGCACCCCCAGTTACAGGCTCCTTGCAACAAACAACGAAGGTCGAAGCCTTACCACTACACTCTAGCACCCTTGGAACATCTAATTTCAAGGTTGTTGGAACCACTAACATGTGGTTCACACAGTCGATACATTAGTCGATGGCAGTTACACACCACTCTTGATTCATTCACACTTGAGTGTATAATGGTTGAATGAAGGATTGGATGGTGGACATCTGATCCTGATTTACTTGAACAATAATTACTCCTGACAGGGTTCCTGCCACTTAGCCATGAGGTTGGTCAATCCCCACACTCAATATCCTTAAAGGAGACCATGACATTGCACTGTATTTGCACATAAACACAGAGACTAATAATGATCACAGGATGTGGCAATCACACAATCTGAGAGATGGATGGATAGATACGGCCTCACCATGCATACCAAATATCCATGCAAATGATGTAAAGAGAGTCATCCTAATTAGCTGCCCCGTGATGAGAAAATAGGTTCAGGTTGAAAGAGCATTTGGCAAACCACCAGTTCTCTAGTTTCAAACATACATACAAGCCCCATTGGCTGCAATGGTGCAAGTTTCTGGGGAGAGTTCTATAAAGACAATCGCATGTTTCAATGCCACCTAAAAGTTACCTCTTTTGAGCGATTTGTCAGCGTAAGATAGCCAAGGCCATCGCAATGATGGTAGCGGAGCACATTGCTTGTCCAAACTGACGCTCCCATGCTCGGCACGAGGCTTTTACAGGTGACAATTATCCTCCTCAGAGCTTTCATAATGTACAAGTGGGATCTGCAGCATCACTACAAAAGACCATCTCCGAGCCTTCTTATTTAATCAACCATTGTAAAACCAACACTTAGATGTCACTGCTTGTAATCCCGAAGCTATCTGCTACCAAACAATGGTTTCACCTTCTGTTTACTGGAAGTTGTGATTCATTGTGACCTTGGCCAACAAAACCCGGCGGAAACCTAATAAAAAAAAGAGGTTTTCTGGAGGCATTCTGAACCTAAGGAGAGCAGTAGCCTGAGGAGTATAAGGAAGTAATTTAAGTAGACAAATACCTTTGATAAATAGATGGCCAAATTCTCCTGATATTCCTGAAGTTTTCTGATAGAACAGATGCTACATTGATGGAAAATTTGAGGTCTGCAAGTTGGCATTTTGAAATTTGGAGTGTGTTATGCCAAATTTGCATAGCATGTTTCACTGACAGTAGGCGCTGGTGATTTTGTCACACTCAGGTTCTGCTTTCCTTGGTTTTCAGCCCCGCTCTCTGTGGTTCCCATTCCTCCCACAAACATGTAAGAAGCACTCGCCATGTCTCTCATATTTTGAAGAGGCTCTAATGTTTGAACCACGTCGCTCATCAAAGGTCTAGTCTTTGGAGTATAGCTAAGGCAATGAAATGCTAAGCTTGCAGCCTTCTGAGCACCTTTCACCGAATACATGCCTTCAAGTCTGGGATCAATAATTTGTAGCAACCTTCTCTTGTCACGAAGATAGGGGCGGGCCCACTCCACCAGATTGTGCTCGCCCTGGGGCCTCCTCTTGTCCATTGATCTACGACCTGTCAATAGTTCTAATAGCACTACACCGAAGCTGTAAACATCACTTCTCCATGTTAGGTGGCCTGCTCATCCGACACCCAAAGGTCTCTTTTTTAGTTGGTTGCTGTTGTGACCCACACGCAATTGATTACCTTACAACCAATCGACTTACCAGTCATCACGTACTCCGGTGCAGCATAACCATATGTTCCCATCACACGTGTTGAGACATGCGTTTTATCCCCTTCTGGCCCATCCTTAGCCAGTCCGAAATCAGAAAGCTTTGCAGTGTAATCCTAAGGCAAACAAATTGCACACATTCGTTCACCAAGTATAACAACATGAAGATGGCAAGCTTAAGGGTAGACTCTTCTACCAGATCTAGAAGGATATTTGATGTCTTGAAGTCTCTATAAATCACCGACTTTTCTGCTCCATGAAGGAAGGCCAGTCCTTTGGCAGCACCTAGCGCGATCTTCATCCGTGTAGCCCAAGACAAAGGCAGGGCTGCTTCTGAGAAAATACGTGATGTAAGAATTAAGAAGCTTGCTACAAAGAGAGACAGAGAAACGTGAAAAGGAAGCACTCACTCCGAAAGAGATGATTTTCGAGACTACCACGGGGCATGAATTCATACACCAAAAGCCGATGTTCATCCTCACATGAGTAGCCTATTAGCTTAACCAAGTTTGGGTGAACCAATTGGCCCAGATAGTTTACTTCTGTCTGCCATCAGAGGATAACCCATTGTATAACATAAGGGAAACAATACTGGATGTCAACCCCAAGTACAACCTGAAAGAAGGGAACTATACCAGCCATTCTCTGTCACCTTGAGAACCCTCCTGGTTGAGAGCCTTGACAGCAACCGTGATGCTTGACATAGCCTTTGCTCCCATGGGTCCTATCTCATCTATCCATCCTTTATAAACAGTCCCAAATCCTCCTTCTCCCAACGCACTATCAGGTCGAAAATTCCTGGTTGCATTCTTCAATTCGTTGTATGTAAAAACTCTCAACTTCAGATTTTGCTGTAAAAAATCCTCGATTCTAGGAGTTGATGGAACACTATCTTCGTTTCCATCTGAGGACATATGCTGAACTGCCGGGCTCCTTACAAATGTATTACTTCTCAATGATCTCACTGCATTTAAAACAATACATGAAACGGATCCGACCGTAAATCCAACAACTGAAATCAAATTCATGAAACTTCCGTCCGAATCAAGCGTTTTAGAAAACCCAACATGTGACATCATTATTATTGATGCTGAAGATACTCAGCATGATGCAATGAAGCATACACCCATGAGAATAATTCGACCTTAACATCATAAACTTGATTCACCACAATGTATGCAGCAAGTGAATGGATGCCGACTGCTTTCTCCTCTATACCTTTTATTTAATTTTTCAAATTATAACATTGCAGAGGAAAATGAATATGAAGATTTACCAGGCTTTGCTCCTTTGCTTGCATCAACCACCGTTTCATCCTTGCAAGAGTTGGAGCACAGATAAATGAGGGAACAAGTGCGCAATTTCTCATCCCCCATACTCTGGCATCAAATTTGGGAGGAGAGGGTTTGGTTGGAGGGGTTTCACTTTAGATCAAGATCTTGATGCCTTTGTCGAACCCAACTACTTCAGAGAGGGTGTTGCCATATAATGTAACTGCTGATAGTGAAGAAAGTCGCATACAAGCGAAAAACACACTCTCAATCCCCTCAATACAACGCAACTCTTGCCATGTTGTCTACTGCACGATTGCAAGTTTTAGCTTTCTCCCACCAAGTTCCCTGTTCTGCTGCATACGAGAAGATGAAAGTGGCATGCCTATCTGATGTCTATGGAAGTTTGACACAGACTCAATAATAATGTCTCTGCATTTGATACCTGCCCAAACTCTTCTCGCATAGCTTTTGATTCTTTTGCTTCTCGTCAGAACACACCTCTTCTGCATTTCTTCAACAACATATCTTGCGTCTATGAGACCTTTCTTAATTGAAGCTGCCTTGCGGTTTGAAATCTTTAATCAATCATGCCATCAACTTGAATAGCGTCTCCTGTATCAGGACGCATTTGAAGAAGACCTAAGATCGTCAACAAGAGAGCGTACCTTGTGTCGGCGGCAACAAATTGCAGGACTGAACAGCGTGAAAGAAGTTGCTTATACTGTGGCTGACACAGCCGAAAGATAGACTCATCCGCTTTGGAAGGGCTGCAAGAAAAGCGGCTACAAAAAACATCACTGCAGCTGGCTATGGATGCCGGGTTCTTCGTGACGCAAGGCAAAAATGAGGCGCCGAATCTATGAAAAGGAAGTTCTCATACACTCTCTCACAGAATCTCTCTCTCTCTCTCTCTCTCTCTCTCTCTCTCTCTCTCTCTGTGGGGGGTCCTACTCTCGCTCTCTACTCAGAGAGATGCCCACGTGAAGTTCCTCTCTCTCTCTCTCTCTCTCTCTCTCTCTCTCTCTCTCTCTCTCTTACCCCTCAAGCCTCAGTGCCTTCAATTGTGCCTGAGTGGGTGTGGGTGTGGGTGTGTGTGTGTTGTGTGTGTGTGTGTGTGAGAGAGAGAGAGAGAGAGAAGGGGGGAAGGGGCAACGGGCGTGTACAGACTCTGCACAGAGAGAGAGAAAGGGGGGGCCCGATGGGTGAAGGTGAGCCGTCAAGGAATGGGGAAGGTGCGCTCCTTTGGATTGACTTGGAGTCGGACTTCCGACAGCGAAAGCACCGACAACCCCCCCACTTTAGGCCCACCACCTTGCAAAGCTTCCCCATCGGGATTACGAAGTATCATTTGCTTGCCCATTGCCGACACCCCGCATTGCTCCTGGCCGCCACAGTTCAAACCTTATTCCGAACCACTAAGGGAACGCTTAATTAAACACGATGCGCCTAAACTATGTGTTGCTCCATATCAAGCACAAAGAGACGCAATTGATAGCCCATCACGAGGCACGTCTGCACGAAAAGTTTCGGCTTAGACGATAGTGAAGCGACGGAGATTGATGCCATTCTCCTTTTCTTGTGTAACAAAACAGGGTACTAGTAGAGACACAATGAGGGGGGGATAATGTGTTGCTGCAACCAACAAGGCTTGAACCAAAGATCGAGCGGTTCAGATTCGTTGCAGCGTCCACTAACCGCGGAAGCACTGGCTTCTATGCGTTGCGCTACTGGTGCTTACAAGTTAAATGTATTGGGGTTGGAAGTGTCCTTCTACAGGACCCCGTAATATTACTGGCCCTCCTACCCTAGTCTATCCACTTGGCCTTCGAAGAGAGAGAGAGAGAGAGAGAGAGAGAGAGAGAGAGAGAGCCCTACAAAATGTGGAGGGCTACTCTATCAAACTGCCCATGGAGGTGGTGCAGGTAGCCCAATACATTTTGGTAGATAAAGTTGCAGACCTCCAGCGCACGCCCCTGGAGCACCTCTCCAGCTTTTGCTTACCCGTGTCGATGTTGTTCCCATTTGGCAATGCAAACTGTGCTCATGAGGCCGTCAATATTCATCTCAGCCTAGGCCTACACATGATTAATAATATGGAGGAAGACTTTGAGCTGCCCCTGGGTGGTCGGCTTTAGCTTCTGCAGGATATCTTTTCCGCCTTCAACCTGGGCATCACCCTATTGTCTGCTCCTTGATTGGCTAGTGTCAATGACAGGCTCTTGCTCATTAATCAACTCGATCACCTGGTGGACATGGCCACGTTGGCTCGACTGGAGCTATACCAATGACTACAGCATGATGCCGTACTTCACCTTCTCCACAACTCCCTTTTCTGCTGGGCTTGAGAGTGTGGGCGTGCCCCATTTTCTCCTAGGGGCATCCCTCCATGTGGAAATACAGCCGCCTCTTGCACATGGCCCATTGGTGTGGTCATCATGAGGTGCTTCCTCTTCTTAGTGAGGTCGTCTATGATATTGTCTGCGTGCAAAGGATTATGCTTTGGATTCTTCCATGGTGGTCACACGTCAGTACAATGCATGATGCGACAGGGAATTAGGACAACTTGGACCTGAAGTCCAATGTGACTTTCACGGAGGAGCAGCTATGGCGGGAGAAAAAGGCAGCTATGCAGCTGGACGGTGAAGAAGAGAATGGCACCAAGGAGTTTATGATGATTTTGCTCACCAGCATGTATGCATGGTTGGAGAGGTATGCATGCGACGTGCTATTCGAGGATATGCCCGCATAAATTCTCAAGGGTGTGTTGGCGCCGCTCATGCACGTGTCCGCACGCAGCTTTGTGCGAGGCAGTTGTGACACAACTTAAGAGGCAGTCAACACATAATATGATGTATCTGCACCATGACCCATTTGGAGCAGACAGGACACCTTGTGTAGTATCAATGATGTTGGACGTCTTCTCGACTGGGCACGATGAGGAAATAAGCAAAAGACAAGTTTTCAACGTGCGCGCACGCATACACACAGAGAAACACACACACACACACACACACACACACACACACACACACACAGAGAGAGAGAGAGAGAGAGAGAGAGAGAGAGAGAGAGAGAGAGAGAGAGAGAGAGAGAGAGAGAGAGAGAGAGAGAGAGAGAGAGAGAGAGAGAGAGAGAGAGAGAGAGAGAGAGAGAGAGAGAGAGAGAGAGAGAGAGAGAGAGAGAGAGAGAGAGAGAGTAGGCATGTCAATAACTCTCTGCTATAGACAAGTGTGCTACTAGCAACAAGGAGATCTTCCTGCCTAAGAGACTCTCACAAGGTCATTAGCTCAGGGGGAGAAGGATCTGAAGAAGAAAGAGATTCTTCTAATTATTGAATCTTATGAAATATCATCATCCTTCGCTTTGCTCTGATTTCCCTAGCAAGCCTTTTATAAAGGCTCAAGGTCTTTTGGGTGTCAGACATAGCCTAGTCTCGTGGCTTTAAAAGCTAAAGACTGGCTTGAAAAAGTAATGTGGAAAATTTCTCAACTTTAATTTTGACAATTTTTTGATTAAACAGGGATTGGTCTAGGTGGGGCCACCTAACCTTAAACTTAAACTTTTTGATTAAACAGGGATTGGTCTAGATTGACCAATGATCTTCAATCAAGCTAGCAATCATGTAGATACAATCCAATCTTGCTGCTCTCTGACATTCTCCTAGCTTCTTATTGCTCCAAGTATGTGTCAAAGTTGATGATGCAGAAGTGACGGACCGAGGAGAGAGAGAGAGAGAGAGAGAGAGAGAGAGAGAGAGAGAGAGAGAGAGAGAGAGAGAGAGAGAGAGAGAGAGAGAGAGAGAGAGAGAGAGAGAGAGAGAGACCTACAAAACATGGAGGGCTACTCTATCAAACTGCCCATGGAGGTGGTGTAGGCAGCCCAATACATTCTGGTAGATAAAGTTGCCATCCTCGGTTTTTTGTAGTCTATCCACTTGGCCTTCGGGGGGAGAGAGAGAGAGAGAGAGAGAGAGAGAGAGAGAGAGAGAGAGAGAGAGAGAGAGAGAGAGAGAGAGAGAGAGAGAGAGAGAGAGAGAGAGAGAGAGAGAGAGAGAGAGAGAGAGAGAGAGAGAGGGAGGGAGGGAGAGTAGGCATCTCAATAACTCTCTGCTATAGACAAGTGTGCTACTAGCAACAAGGAGATCTTCCTGCCTAAGAGACTCTCTCAAGGTCATTAGCTCCGGGGGAGAAGGATCTGAAGAAGAAAGAGATTCTTCTAATTATTGAATCTTCTGAGATATCATCATCCTTCTCTTTGCTCTGATTTCCCTAGCAAGCCTTTTATAAAGGCTCAAGGTCTTTTGGGTGTCAGACATAGCCTAGTCTCGTGGCTTTAAAAGCTAAAGACTGGCTTGAAAAAGTAATGTGGAAAATTTTCTCAACTTTAATTTTAACAACATTTGAATTAAACAGGGATTGGTCTAGGTGGGGACACCTAGCCTTAAACTTAAACTTTTTGATTAAACAGTGATTGGTCTAGATTGACCAATGATCTTCAATCAAGCTAGCAATCATGTAGATACAATCCAATCTTGCTGCTCTCTAACATTCTCCCAGCTTCTTATTGCTCCTAGTATGTGTCAAAGTTGACGATGCGGAAGTGATGAACCAAGGGGAGAGAGAGAGAGAGAGAGAGAGAGAGAGAGAGAGAGAGAGAGAGAGAGAGAGAGAGAGAGAGAGAGAGAGAGAGAGAGAGAGAGAGACTTCTAAACCAACCAACCTTGGCAATGAATTCATGATTAGACAATGGGGGCTAGGTGTGCTTACATACTCCCCTTAGAAAATTGCCCTACCCAAGATTTGACAAATAACAAAAATAAATACCTAAAGCCAAAATTAATATTGGGATCACATTGGGCTATTCACTTGAGATGCTATTAACTTTAACACCCTCTCTGCAGCTCATAGTGGACATAAATAGTGAGACCAAGTCGATGAAGAAGCTACCATGGACACTCTAGTGGATACATCTCATATTTTCTACCTCCAACTTTTTCCCTGAGAAGAATGCCATCTTGAGCACCAGTTGCCTCATAGAAAATTGGACCACATTACGTCCAAGAATCCACAGTCGTGAACTATGAACACTCACATCTAAACTTTCCTAAACAATGAACTTTGAAACTCATCCTGTCCATAATCTAACCAACAACAATGAATTGGTGCACTTGTCTGTAGTGTTTTAGATGCATCACATTGGCTCCTTTTGCCAGATGCATGTGCCTTGAACTCCGACCCAGAACTCCGACCCATGGGTTCAAACATCGATAACTTGAACTCCAACACACGGGCCCAAATCATTTGTAGGGAGGACTCACAAGCCTCTCCCTCGTTGAAGCTACTGGCAGCAACAACCACCTGACTAGAAATCTAGCATTGTGGCCATGGTCGCCACCATGTGTGCCATGCCGATCTTCTCTATCAAATCTTTATCACCGTTATCTCTGTCCAGCTTGCCTTTGCCTTTGTACTTGTGTGAGTTCCTGCTTTTGCCTTTGGCTTTGCATTCCCAAGCCAAATAAAGCATCTTCTTGCATTTATAATAGCGGCCTTGGACCTCGTGTGGGTACCGATGTAGCTAATTGGGCACTCGTACTTTTGTCCTTGTTAAGCTTGCCTTTGCCTCTGTCCTCTTGCAAACTTGTACATTTGCTTTTGGCTTCACAATCTTGAGCCAAACAAATTGACGGCTTCCTTGAGAACTTCATCCATGCATAGGCCACTAAGTAGGTACTGAATGATCCACTTCCCATAGGCGATAGTTGGTGTTGGTCATAGGTACTCGAGAAAAGGGGGGTGGTCCAAGTTGCAGGTATAAGATCTAGAGATAACTTGTCTTCCTTCTCACACTTCAAAAGGCCACAAAAACTTCCACCAAGCTACTCCAAAGCACTTTCGTTTTTTGGGTTTCAGGCCCCATGGCTGGGTTCTTGCCGGGGGCGCCCGCCCATTACTCATTGTTTCGTTATAATGACAATAAGGAGATAGAAAGTTGCACTCTCTAGAGAACCACCAAAACAAGTCTGTGTCTCCTCTCATCTCTTTCCCGTTCTCTCATTCTCTTGCACTCTTGGCATCCGGATCTACAATTGGTATCAGAGAACAGGTTACCCGAACCCGAGCCCGAGCCCTGGCTATTTGGCGTGTGCAGTGGATCCATCGAAAATGGAAGCTTGAGAGCTTTTGAAGATCAACAAGAAATTGGGCTGTAGGTCGAGTAGGGAAATCTAACCTTGAGAGGACCGAACATGAGGGAGAGCTTGTGTGTGCACACTGCGAGCCTCGGGTGTATCCAGCAGCTAGCAGATCCAAGAATATTCCATAGTTTTTTGCTTCCGGATCTTGCTTCTAAAGCTTTGGTTCAAATTCTTCCTTTTGCTCTTTCTCTTTGTCCTCTTCTTTCTTGGAGTCTTGTTGCTTCTCAGATTTACTCAACTCCTCAATTTGTCGCGGTTGAGGAGGACTAGGAGGAGGTGGTGATCGTGGAGGATTGGACTCGCGGCTTGATGGTGGGGTTGATGGCTTCTTTTTGAAGTCTCGATCAGCCTTTGTTTTCCTCTCTCGCTCTTCACTTTCCTGCTCTTCTAATAGCTGTCGCCTCACATCAGCAACCTCTTCTTCGGTAAAAGGTATGATTGGAATATTCTCGGACGTCGCATCTAGGATCTCGAATTCTTTATATAATCTTCTAAGAGATCCCTATTAGTCCTTCGAGAAGATCCAGACATGGCCTCAAGTGAGGGCTTCCATAATTCGTTTAGATCTCCTTTAAGCATTCTTTGGGCTTTGAAACTCTCCATCAGTCTCTCTAGCCGAGCGGCCTTCTAGGATTTTGTCTCTTTGCTGGCATCTGAATGGTAGCTTTCTTTCCTTTCTTTGGCTGAGGTGGCTCTTCTTCTACTGTCTCTAACCTTCTTTTTGTTAGGAAATATGACGTAGCTAAATAGATATTTGAGTAGATTACTTAACTTGGAGAGAGATAGATTTCACACACAAGAGATTATAGAGTAGAGAGAGAGAGAGAGTACACATGATATACGTGGTTCACCCAATGTGGGCTACGTCCACGGGAAAGCAGCCACTCAATGGCTTTAGTACTTCAAAACAAGAAGTAGTTTACAAAGGGATTATGACCTTAATGGAGCTCCCAACTTGCTTCGCTCTCACCACCTCACACTCACCTTGTTGCATCAACTTCACACTATCAAATGTGTGTAGAAATGGCCTCCTTTTATAGGCCAAAAGGGCCGCCCTCTCTCATGAGAGGCAGCCATGTGTAGCCGCCCTTGTGTAGATAAGTCCAAGTCGGACCCTTCAATCCGCCCATGTATGGCTGCCCTTGAGAAGACAAGTCCGCTTTTGAATCCGGCCACCGGCCATTGAATTCGGCCACCGGCCACCGGCCATTGACTTCCGACCAACGGCCACCGGCCATTGACTACCGGCCACCGGCCAACCGATCGGTTGTTTTCTGACCACTTTTCGGCCGCCATCCGGCCATAATATTCTGGCAAAAAGGAATATTCCGACGAAGGAAAAAAAAGTCTCGGGGGCGGAAGCCCCCGAGGCCCCTAAAGTTACCCCTGATTTTTGGCCGTGAAAATTTTGGTTTTCGGCGAGTGATTTTTCTTCACGCACGATGGCTTCTCCTTATAATGGGGGCCTTACAAATGTGCGCTTTTACCACAGAAAATTACAAGGGTAAATCAGGCTCCATACTTAACACTTTTCAGTCTGGTGGTCACCCTGGGAGCTGTAGGTTTCTCCTCTTCCTTGTCTTCTGTCAGCTTCAACCACTCGCTCAACAGCACCAGGTGTGCTCAAAAGAACAAGCATCTGTCAATGCATGGTCATCTGTAGAGAAAATTGCTATCAAAATGACTGCTAAATTGTCTGTGAAAGCATTGTGCATGTAAGTGTCTAGAAACCTGGAGAAACTACATGTAAACGGGCTCAAAAGCCCCCTGTAACCTGTGTGTTGGTGTCGGTATGCGCCGATTTTTGCTGCCGGATGAAAATGCGCTAGTCGAATATCCGCCAAAGGTGCCTAGAGTTGACAAAGTGTCGTAGAGAGTGATAGGTGTGCTCGGTGCCAATGCCGGTTGTCACTCCTCTATGGTAGAGACACCTCACCCGTGCATGTCGCAAGCACAAGATCAGCATTGGGCCGGATGTCAAAATCCGCCCGTAAAGAGACGTGTCAGTGCAAAATTGCAAGGATGGTAGCGAAATTGATGTGTTGTACCATTGAGGAAAGCCGAGAAAAAAAAATCGAGTCGATGCCGCAAAAAATGAAGCCAATGTCACCTTCCGCCACTAGACGGAAGTACTCGCCGTCTCTGCTAAAACTGGTGTCGAGGTCAACGATATCGAGCTCGCTGAATGAATGTCGATGCGAAGCACCGAGAAAGCAATTGTGCTCTCTCTCTTTCTGACTCTTTGCTCTCTGCCTCCCAAAGTTTGCCTCTCGGTTTCCTGCTCACGTCCTTTTTTGCTTGGCCTCGACCTACTTTCCAAGTTGTCTTTGCTGCCGATTTGATTGGCTGCCCCGACTCTCTGATCTATTCACCTGCTTTGCTCAAGCTCGTGTCTCTGCTCCTTGCAACTCGATGTCGACTTGCTCAAGCACTCAAAGCTTGCTCAATTATCTGCTTTCCGGGGGCAGATCATACAGCTTTTCAACTGTCAATGCCTAAACCAGAAGAAGACACGCTAAGCCCTCATTTGGTGGAGCTAAAAGAGATTGCAACAGATACTAGGATTTGCAACCACAAGCCGAAGATTGGGAAGAAGTGATGCAGAAACTGCAAGGATTAAGAGCCAGATCAGTGGCCAAAGAGATTGAGTATGAAGGGCTGAGGTTGAGTGAAGAAAAGGTGAAAGCTGAAGTGGAAACACTTCAGCAGCAAAGTCAAGAGAAAATGCACAGCCAGGCACAACTGCAAGCTGAACTAGAAGCAGCACTGAAGAAATGTCAAGAGTTAGAAAGTCAAAACCGAGAAATCAATCAGAAACTGACGAACTCTGAAGATGAGTACCAAAAAATCAACAATGCTTTGACTGAAGCTGAAAAGGAAAGGGATGGGCTCACCCTACAGCTGGCGGAAGAGTCAAAACAGGTTGAGAGCTTGAAAGAGGGCAAGGACAAGGCTGAAATATCACATGAGGCTAGCCAAGATGAGGTGATTGAACTAAAGGACCAAATCAAAGTGAAAGACCAAATGATTCAGAGGTTGAGAGCATCTCCGGGCAGAGCAAGAGCTGCAGCTGCAACTAGCACTAGCCAAGATAGAGACGTGTTTGAAGAACAAATGATAGAACTTCAAAAAGAGCTGACGCTTGAAAAGAGGCAGAGAGTGATGCTGGCAGAGGAATCAATGGTGATACAAAGCAGATTGGAAGATGATAACAAATCATTGAAAGCAGAATTGGTTAAGCTTCAGAAAAGACTAGAAGATGATACAAAGACGCTACAGACAGAGAATGATGAGGTAAGACAAGCTAGAGAAAGCTGATAGAGTCAATGCAGAACTTAATGACCTATTAGTAGCTGTGACAAAACAAGCTCAGTTAGCAAAAGACGACTTACAGAAGCAACTGGACGAACTTAAGAGACAAACAAGTGAAGAACATCAACAAAGTCATGGGCCGGATGCTATGGAAGGAATTGATATAGAGAACGTGTCAGATCCGATGGACACAACAATACAAGAGGGCATTCCTGTAGGACCATTACAAGAGCCCCAGGATCTGACACAAGAAGAAGAAGACAATCTACAGAAAGCAATAGAAGCAGCCATAAAAGACACCGCCAATTAAGCAATGCAGTGGGAGAAGAGGATATTGAAGTCAATGACCAGTCAGAAATTAGATGCACATGTTGTTAACCCTCACGGCTCACGAACACCCCATCACCTACGACGGACGTGTATTATGTATTTGGTAGAGTCAGGTACCGGGCTTGTCGGACCAATAGGAAAAGGGTAAGAGTGATCGCCGATGAGAGGCGCACTCTAACTGGGACATTCAAGGGATTAGTTGGCTAAGCATGGGCGCCCAAGTGTGAATGGGGTGAGCTCATATAAAAGCCAACTAAACCTAATTTTTACTCATTCTCTCATTTGTGCAATAGAAGAGTGCTCTTGCTCCATCTCCATCTCCATCTTCTTCTTCTTCACCTCCTTGTGTGTGTGTGTGTGTGTGAGAGAGAGAGAGAGAGAGGGAGAGTGTGTGTGCGATCGAGCATTACGAAGGCACGACGGCGGCGAAGCGGTTGAGGGTGGCACGACTGCAGCTTCTTCTTCATCGCGGCGAGGAATCCACCACGAAGGCGAGCGTAGAGCAGTGAGTGACACACCCGTTGCTCTCTTGAGCTTGCTAGTTTAGGCTTGTTGTGTGCTTGGAGCCATTTGTGGCTCGCACACGGTGTATTGGCAAGTCCCTTGCTTCGACAGTGCGGCAAGGAGCGCACATTTTTGGCGCCGCTGCCGGGGAAATGCCCTACACTAAGCTCGGTTAAGCACTTTACGCTTTCTTGTGGTGCAATTTCTATCATAGGAAAGGCAGGGAATGAGTGTGTGTAGTTGTGTGGAGATTTCTGTTTTTTGCATTTTCTGGTTTGCACTGCACAGTTAGCATTTCTTGCGTTTTTGCATTTTCAGCATTTTCTGTTTCTGTCAAGTTTCAATTTCTGCATTTTCTGTGTTAAATTTTCTGCATTTTTTGCAAAAAAAAGAAAAAGAAAAAAAATACGAAAAATAAAAACGCGAGTGAGGGGGAGGATAAATTTTCAAAAATAAAAAACGTGAGTTTTAAAACGGACGGGTTGGTTTGTATAAAAGATAGATCGGGATCATTTCCCCAGGCCCAGGCCCAGGCCTCAGTCCTCAGTCTTATGATATATACTAAACTCACTCTTATATATATACCCTACCCCCTCAAGAGGGAATGAGAGCATGTGGGACAAGTCCTCCACTCTCCTCCCTTCTCTTCCCACTTGCACCCTTAGACTTGCTATTTGGAGCCTAGTTCCCTAGCTAGGAAAAGACTGTTTCGGGCTTTTTTGGAGCAAAATAGAACCAAACGGTGGGCTGTAAAGCACAGGGCGTCCCTCCTAGCGATACGCTCGTTTCGAGCTATCACACGGTCCATTCCACGACACGCTCTAAAAAATCTAGGAAAAAAACAAACAAAAAACACGCAAAAAACTAGTCACAAGGCCTCCTAGAGCAGCTTTTTGACACCTTAGGGTATCAAAAGCACATGCACTTACGCTCTAGGCGGGTGCTAGAACACGAGCATATTGAGGGTGCCTCTATTCATACGGACACCCATTACCCATCCACGATAAGCTCTAGACCCTCAGCGGGGACACAAGGTAGCACCACCCAAGACCCTAAAATAGCCGCTAGTGATTCCTCCTCCGACTCAGAAATCATGGAAGCATACCCTACCCAAAACACTGAGAGAGAAGGCCATGCACCTCCCGAAGCTCCACAGCCTAGTACTAGTATGTTTAGCCGTTTCATGGAAACATTAGGTAGAGCTACTCGCTTGGAACCTGATGCAATTGAAGCACACGAAGGGGGTGGGGAAGTGGACTCTCCTTTCACATCGCACGTGGACCCCACACCCCCAAAGAGTGTCCATGTGGATATCCTACCAACTTCTTACCAAGAAGGCCCTGTTGAGCTGCCTCCTTCAGAAGTTCCCTCTAGAGTACGTTGGTGACAAGTAAAACCACGGGGAGCAACATTGCTTCTACCTCACAAGAAACCATTAACACGTCGACTCTAGAAGGATTGTTCATTAATGATCATTGGACATACGACCTCCACACTGAGGTGTTGACGGATCTACACTCTGGCCACGCCTACCGTGTAGGATGGATAGAGATTGTACGATCCACCTCTAGTGCCACGAGCCTCGAAGATCAACAGAAAATGATCTGTAATGTTATCCATGGCATTATTCAATCGGAAAGGCAAAACCTAGGGGTAAATATACTCTCAACTGGCCCCATGAGATTTTTGGATACGAGCAAGGCTCAACAGCCTACTCTATCACAAATGGAGACTCCTCTAATGAGTCCCATGGACCCATCTTACGTCATTTCACCTGGGGTCTCTATGCAATCTGAGCCTCCGAGCGACAACTTTAGCTTCCCTAACTTGGCTCAACCCTCTATTAAGGAAAACAAAGTGCTCACTCCAGGGATAAGCCGACAGAGAATGTACCGATGACATCTACGGTTAGCGCAGTGCCACTACCTAGTGTCATAGTACCTAATATGGGGCCTCGACCGTATGTGCCTCTAGCCCCTTATGCACACATGGCCCCCACACCTCCAATTGTACCACTTGTTTATGCTCCTCGAGTGCCGCTCCCTAGCCCTTATCCAAGTGGACCTATGCTCGGTTATGTTCCATATCCTGCATCATCCACACATATGCCAAGACCGGTACCCGTCCCTCTCCCACATAAGATTCCAAGAGTACCTCCACCGGCCCTGCCTCCTCACATAGGTGACTTGGCAGCGTTTGCTCAAACCATAGGTCGATCTATCGCGGAAAATATGCGTCATGCATCTGATAGAGAGCCTAGAAGTAAGGCAATACAAATTGCCAAACTCACGCAAAAATTCAATGGGGACGAAGATGCTAGAAAACACATTGAAGTGTTTGAACAAGTATGTGATTCCTTAGGGGAACGCAACGAACTACATAAGTGCAATGCCTTAAGCTTGACATTAAGTGGGAAGGCTGGAGATTGGTATAGAACCCTAAGGGTGGACGAGAAAACAATCTACCCTACCCTTCGAAGGTTGTTTCTAAAGGAGTACATACGAGAAGGTGTGCTTTGGGGTGTAGCATCTCAGCTACAGAAGGCCGAACGTAAGGAAGGAGAGTCAGTAAGGGACTTCATTAGTCGTCTAAAGCACTTAAACTCTCGCTGCCCTGTAAATGAGCGCTTCAACAATAACCAACTGCTTGATCGATTCATTCGAGGGTTGAGGAATGAAGGAATCTATAATGGACTAGTGATTAGAGGTATCACAACCTGGGAAGATGTCACTGCCAATGCAATCCAATTAGAGGACAACTTGATGATAGCAGGCATGAGGGTGTCTACTGACACGAGATCCACTAGCTCACAAGCCATTGAGTATGAACCCATGACTGCAAAGCCCATTGCCAATGAGCCAAAGGTATTTGAGACATTCTTGACAGACCTCACCAAGGCAATCCAAGAGTCTCTTAAGGATAATCGACCCCCTCAAAATAGTCACATGTATCCAAGAAGGGAGCAACAATGGTGTTCCATTTGCTTAGGTCCACATAGCACTAGTGAGTGCCCTACGTTTAGAGTAAAATTTAATGGAACTTGCAACGCATGTGGTAGGTATGGTCACCAAGCTAAGGATTGTTTAATGATCAAACGTATGATGGCAAATAGACCACCTGTAGCCTGGACGGATGCACCTCGAGCTCCTGTATTGATGCCTGCTCCACCTGTTGAGCAACTACCGCAACACATGGTCCCTAGATCTCAAAATGTTGTACAAGCTACACCGCTACCACCTCCTGTGCTAGGACCGCAGCCCCCGCATCCAAGAGTCGCCCCTATGAACCAAGTGGGTTGCGAGCCATCAAATGCTTATGCAGATGGCTGTGAGGAGGAAATAGACACTAGTATTGCCTACGGACTTGATACATTGGAAGAGTGTCCTATATACTACATGGAAGATTGTTGGGGCAAGTCAAGCCGGTTTATCAAGCTGCTGCTCTCGCATCCAGAGGTCAAAATATCAACACCCAGGCTAGGAGGCCACCTCTTCAATGCTACGAGTGTGGTGGACCACATCGGGCAGCGGAGTGCCCTATTAGGCTGCAAAAGAATGCTGCACAATGCAAATGAATCAAGGGAGCACGTCTGCAATGCCAATACTCACATGTAATCGTTGTGGCATAGATCACTTGATTGCCCAATGCCCCTATAACCCAAATGCGCCTAAAATCACACCCCTAAATTTGGTCGAAATTGCTAGTGTGACATCGCCAATACCACCCGTCGCACCCGCTTATGCGATTACACGGTCCATGCTTCAAGGGCCAGGCCATATCCTCGAAGAGAGAGATACCGCGTCAGTTATCCAAGCAAAGAAAAAGAAGACACGAAGAAAGAGGTCGCAGAATACGGGAAATTCAAAGCCAAGTTCCAAAACAAACATAGGAACAGGAGATGACCCCGTGTATATGAATGACCTCGAGGATGATTCAGATTCAATCGAGACAATGGAGACTAGAACCAATACCACAAAGGGAAAGACCGACAAAGAAAACCGTAACATGGAACCAAATGAAAACCGAATAAGAGAAAACCATAAAGAGCCTCTGAAAACACCACAAGTGTTTCCAAATCCAATCCAAGACCCCCAAGATAAACCGCAGGGGCAAAAAGGGAAGAATCGTAAAAAGAAGATTGGGACGTACCCAGACCCAGTAGACGAGATTGAGCAAGTGAAACATCTAAGAGGTTTAGTGGAGGAGACTCAAAGGAAACTAGAACCAGAACCCATGCATGTCAAAATTCATGACACAGTGTTTCCCACGCAAGTTCATCCACCCCACATGAACCATAGACCGTTAGCCATATCTAGTATCATCCAAGAAGGAAGTGAGGACGGGACATCAGAAAGTGAGCATACACCTTTCTTGTTGGAAAGAATGTTTAACGAAGGAATACCTGATCCCATTGAGGAATATGAGATTCCATCCTCACCAGTTCCTAGTCAAGGACCTACACCCTGCAAAATGCCAATGAATGTTGCCAAACTAGTGGACTTCATGTCTTCTGAGGTCCGAACCACGATCATAGCAAAGCTGTATGGAGATCCTGAGTTATTCCTTGCACTTCGAGCATTCCTTAACGGAGAGCTACGAACGGGATTACCGCAGTTTGCGCAACCAAATAGGCTGACTCGATTATGATTGATGAGGAAAATCATGTGCAATCACTTGACTTAGATGGACACGAGTCTGTGATCGAGGTACCCATTAACGAATTAGGGCAGTATTTTGAAGGCGACGAGTCTAATGCGACCCTACCCATCACTACCAAGGGATTAACTATAAAGGGAATTCTTGATGGTGGTGCGGGAGTTAGCATCGTTACAAAAGATTGTTGGGAATCCATGGGAAAACCCCGCCTCAGTGTTACTAACATTGTGGTAAAGATGGCAAATGGTACCATAGCCAAACCTATGGGGATGCTCAAGGATCTTAAGATCAAAGTTCTAGGACACAAGGTACGACATACGTTCATTGTAATGGATTTCTCTAAACACCTTATGTCATATGAAATGATTTTAGGACGACCATTCATGAGGGAAGCACAAATGGTTCATGATTGGTCTAAAAATCATGTCTATTTGCAATTCCAAGACTCTATCCTTAGAGTGGATTTGGTGACTGGTAAGGTACACCCCTTAGGGAGTAAAACCATTATTGATCATCGCTCTGACACCACAGTTCACTCGGCCCTACTACAATATTGTTACACTTGTAAGAAGGATACAGACATTGGCCAAGATTCTCCTTATATGGATATCCTACCTGGGATGACTGAGTCGGACAATGTGGATTGGGTCCACCTAGCATCAACCATAGACACTTGGGGAAATAGGGGGATGACCTGGGTAACACCTGAGGGGGTTGAAATGCCTGTACCCTTAAATATGCTACAAGCAATGCATATCGCTTTCGACAAGACTCATCCTAATGTCACGAAGAAAACATACAAGTGGGTCCCGAAAGCTTCTTTAGTGACCATAGCTAGTGCTAAAAAACAGAAGCCTTGTAAGAAACGTACCACTCACTCCAAGAAAAGTAAGAAAATATTGCGATGGATCCCTAAACGACTATTGGAAGCCCAAGGCTACTATCAAGGAAATGATCAAATCTGGGTGCCAAAACGTAGATTGTGCTCTTACCTATCACCTGACCCAAGTGAGCCCAATCCCGTAGCTCCAAAACAAATCAATGATCGTGGAAAGAAAAAAATCACAGAATGCTACACACCCACTCCCGAGCTAGTTTGGGTACCAAAGAAAGAACGATTTGTTCCACCTAGCTCAGGAAGGGGGGAGTCCCATGAAGCTTCTAGCTCCTCATGTAATACATCCATAGAGGTAAAAGCTTCTACACAGCCTCCATCTATAGTAGTGGACCTCCATGAAGCTACAAAAGAATCCACACCTCCCAGTGTTCAAGAATCACCTGATGAACCACTTCAAGTTCGATCCTGGGAGAGTACCTTACCACCCTTGCAGCTTGACGAGGCACCTAGGGTAATAGAAAACTACTGGCAAAAATCCTCACCTATTACCAACTGGAACAATTGGTTTCAAAGGGTGACAAGCTCATTTCAAAAGGTATGATCTACCCAAGGAAGGGGGGAGTGTTTGCTGACTGTCATCATTCATTTGTTTCCCTCTCAACCTTTCTCCCTGACCTCTATATCTCCCAATCTTAGGGAATGTACATATAAAGCTTTATACTCACAAAAAAAAAACAAAAAATAAAGAGCAAGAGCAATTAGCAAACGAGTATGCACATTAAAAGTCAAAACATTGACTCCGACCTACCCATGTCACATCTGGTACAGTGAAACAGAAACCTATGCCATAAAACACCTTTGATCCTCATCACTTGAGTGATGGAGGGTAGGTAAGATTAGTACGATACACCTTTGATCCTCATCACTTGAGTGATGGAGGGTAGGTAAGATTAGTACGATAGGAGTGTTTTTGTTTTAGAGTTGAGTGATTAGCAAAGTTCTCTTTTCCCACTAATGTGCCTCCTGGAGGTATTCCTTTTGTTTCCTAGTGTGTACAGGAGCGTGTTGCTATTGATAGGATTTGGACCTTCATGGAACCTTTCTCTCGTTCACACTTCAAATCAAGCGCGACCATCAACACAAACAGGTGTTTCTTATCCATTAGCATTGCCCTTATCTTTTTGCATCCATGTTTGTCTGCTTTGATTGTGATTGGTAGCATAATATTCAGCGCATTTTCTTACTATCAAACATTTAATTCAATGTAATGTTTTGTCATAATCACTTGTCTAGGTTTAAAACTCAAGCAGTCCGACTAAACTAGTTTGACCAAGTTAGGTGTTAGAGATCTTCTCTTAATACCATGGGGAATGCCTTCCTAATAAGCAATGGTTACTTAGGTTTTTAATCCGATTTAGGCAGCATTGTATGAAATGTACTAGGGCTTTCTAGTGGGCTTGACCCTATTGACCTTTAGCTTAAGCATTATAAAGGGAGTTTACTAATGTGATGAGCCTGGGGAGGGTAACAATGTTATATGACCCCCCAAAGTTACAAAATTAAAATGCTGAAAATGAACAAACAAAAAATCAAAGTGCCGCAATGTAAAATTTTAAGCTGGAAGAGAAAAATCCCTGCTTAAATTGGTACTTCACTCACATGTATGGCCTATGGTACTTGAGCCCTAGAGGTTCCCAGTGTGGGCGCTTTTCCTTGAAAAGAAAAAAACCCAAGGCATACAAAATAAGCACACACATCATAATTGAATCAATGTGAAAAGACTTTGGGGGGTCAAAGAAAAAGTAATCAGTCAGGCGATGATTTCATGAGAAATTCCTTTTATAATAGCTTAACTACAAGGTCTTCTAGATATAGCCTCTAGTCAGCCCTCGAACATGAATACTTGGCTCTCGCGATTAAACAACTTAATTGACCACAGATAATTAAGAAGCTTACCCATGGTATTAATATTCGATCTCTAGTGCCTTTCGACCGTCAAATTAGCGACCCCAGACTTGTTTAATTTTTTACCTTTACATCTGTTTATGCATTTGATTACATTGCAATTTAATGTTCATTGCTGACAAACTGTTTAAAATTCTTTTACCAATCAATTTGTCTACCTAAAACTGCATATGCTTTTTAAGAGAATGCAATTACTGTGCCAATGTTGTTTGATTTTGCAGTGACTGAAGAAGGCTAAGGACATTCATCTCAAATGCTCTTCCACCTCGACGAACCAGCTTCAACTCAATAGCTTCCGAGGATGGAATCTACATTAGGAAGGGGGGCATGTTAACCCTCACGGCTCACGGACACCCCATCACCTACGACGGACATGTATTATGTATTTGGTAGAGTCAGGTACCGGGCTTGTCGGACCAATAGGAAAAGGGTAAGAGTGATCGCCGATGAGAGGCGCACTCTAACTGGGACATTCAAGGGATTAGTTGGCTAAGCATGGGCGCCCAAGTGTGAATGGGGTGAGCTCATATAAAAGCCAACTAAACCTAATTTTTACTCATTCTCTCATTTGTGCAATAGAAGAGTGCTCTTGCTCCATCTCCATCTCCATCTTCTTCTTCTTCACCTCCTTGTGTGTGTGTGTGTGTGTGAGAGAGAGAGAGAGAGGGAGAGTGTGTGTGCGATCGAGCATTACGAAGGCACGACGGCGGCGAAGCGGTTGAGGGTGGCACGACTGCAGCTTCTTCTTCATTGCGGCGAGGAATCCACCACGAAGGCGAGCGTAGAGCGGTGAGTGACACACCCTTTGCTCTCTTGAGCTTGCTAGTTTAGGCTTGTTGTGTGCTTGGAGCCATTTGTGGCTCGCACACGGTGTATTGGCAAGTCCCTTGCTTCGACAGTGCGGCAAGGAGCGCACACATGTCGTTCGACATGAATGGCTACAACCCTCTCTCCCCTATCCTCTTCTAAAATACGAGGCTGCTACAATCAACAAGAGGATTAAAGAGGAGCCTATAGTGCCGCTGTATCATGAAGACATTACCAAACCAGAAGGTTTTAAGCTCATTGTAGACTCTCAACCAAGATGGAGGAAGGCATGGCTCACTAAATACCTACAGTATTTAGTACATTTGGTAGAGGCGCCTAAAATGATCAGGGACGACCTCAACTTTTGCCCTCTACCAAGGATGCGGACATGGAAGGAACATGAATTGATGAAGAGAAGCCACCCCACGTGGCTCAACTACTTGAAGCTGCCAGGCTTGAGCCATGCTTGAAGGCAGGTGAGAGAATGAGTGAGAAATACATGGTGAAAACCCTACCGAGTGCCATTAAATTGTTCACTGGCCCTCCTGACCTCTCTTGCATTATGCTCAGAAAGATATGTAAAACACTTCTGGCAGTCTTTGAAGTCTTCAAACCTGGACAAGCCACAAACAACATATTCTTCTTCCAGGACACTTATAGATGTGCTTCTGGACTGTCTGCTCAACCTTCCCATGAGGTGATACATGCCCTCTACCAAAGAATAATGTTCCTGCCCTCATACCATCTCCAAGCCTTTGAAGAAGCCTTCTACACCGGCTTATTCACCATCGACACAAATATATTCGGCCCAATCTTAGTGGCCTAGCATGCATGATATGAGTCTGTTTTGAAGATGCGCGACATCCTCCCCTGAAGCAGAGGCTCTACTGTCATGTCGGGGACGAAATGAGCTATGAGGGGGGAGCGTTAGCTGAAGACTGGCGGCCACACTCAACTAAAGACTGACGAAATGAGAACAGAAAGAAATCCTATGTAGTCATTCTCTCATTAAAAAAACCAAGATTAAGAGAACAGCTCGCTATGCTGACGTCCGTCGCGGCGTATCCGCCAACAATCTCTAAGCCACGGGTAGAACTCTACAAGGAGATCTGAGAAGTTCACCCAAACTAGGACTTTAGTTGGTTATTCTCCCTTAGGATTAAAGCCCTTGTGCCACTTAAAGAAGGAAATGAGAGTGTTGTTTATTAACCATTGACCTTCTGTGAGTACTTGTAGGGAACTATTAGAGTCATTGAAGAAGAATAGATAGTAGTTATTGGGAAGATATTGCATGTGATAGTAGGGAAACAAGTTTGACTTTCCTAATGAAATCCACACCTTTAGGCTTCTAATGAGGGCATGGGTCCATGGAAAGGGCCAATAATGACCTTATCAGACCGAACCAATTATCAAGGTCAACTTTGTTAATGATAATCACAACGTCTGAATCTATCAAGTCAGATTGAAAATCTCCATAAGATGGAGGATTGAAGTTAGGGGAAGAAGCCTCAGGGGGAACAACATTGGGTGAATGTGCTTCTTTACATTTGTGTATGACCAAGGGCAAGCTCTTTAGCTCAAGACATTGGCATTACGAGAAAGCATTGCCTCTTTGGAGAGGGAGATTGAAACTCTCCAACAACAAATGCAAGAAAAGGATTTCCACATTATGAAGCTTGGCAACACCATCACACATTTGAAAGAAACACCCCTTGGTGCAAGAGAACACAAGCGCACATTTTCATCCATTGAAACACTTGCACAAATGAGTGGAGCAAGCAAATGATGAGTGATAACCACAAGGTGATTTGTTCTTCACTTGTAAGATATATTTCTACTTCTTACGATTTGCTAATGTTTATCTTGTTGGTTTCTAGAAATTTTATTCAAGAGGCATGTGGTGGAACAAGCCAAGATGATTGAGTCATTTTTCTGATTAGTTTTTTCAATACCCCTAATGTGATTTCTATCTTACAATCACTTGAAGCGAAGCACGTTAGGTATGCAGCCACCAAGGAGCTTATGCAAAAATTGGAAAATGTGATTAGTGAAGATGACGTGCAACAAGCTTGTGATGAGGCTCGGATCAGCACCAAAGCCTACAAGGCTATTTTTTAACTCCTAAAGGATGCCCTGTGGGAGCGTGACATCTTGGAGAACTTGTTTCCCATTCTGCACAAGGTCGACCTTGCAAAGAAGGCAACAAACAAAAATGTGTTCTCCCACATTGGGGCATACCTACACATTGAGGACACAATGTCAACTTCACTTTATGCTTCATGCACACCAAAGGCAAGGGGAAAAGGTAGGAAAAGCTCCATAAGACCTTCAAAGAAAGGCTTCCCTTACATAATGTGGAACAATATTTTTGTGGACCACAGAAGCTTCAACAAGCTATGTTCAAAATCTATGAGTTAGCTCAAGAAGGTGACACAATATATTTCTTACTTTTGGTTGTGTTCTTCTTATCATAGAATTTGAAGTCTAAGGTCTTGCCTCTACTTGTTTTGCAGCGCTTGGCACAAAGGTCGCTTTTGTGGTAAACCTCAATGTGTGTCAAATAGTGAAAGAGCAAAGCATAGAGAGTTTAAGTGCCACTTTAATGAATGAAGCCTTATTGCAAACCAAGCAAAGGGATTCAATTGAGACATCTCCCACCCCGTCTTCCACTCTACAATCATAGAAAGAAATATAGTGGCTAGGTGCTATTGAGGTGCCCAAAGAGACCAATGGAGCATTTCATGGATTTTTGAGAGACCTCCATGGATCACAGAAGTAATACACTCCTAAGTTGCAGATGAGAAGTTGGAGGTTAAGGGTTGGGGTAGCTTTGATGTGGAGTGGCACTTAGGCGGGAACTTAAAGACCATAAAGTGTTTGCTTAGCTGCAAACAAGGGGCTTCTTCACTCTTTTGTTGTCCATTTTACACTCAAGGGTACAAACCTAACATACAAAAAGCACAAAAGAACCATGCAAAGGGCGGTTCAATTCTTCCATGGCAAGAGGATGGAGATGAAGCATTGGACAATCTTGATGTCGGAGATGAAGGGGCAGGGAATGGGAAATGTATGTTTGGAGATGCCCCATGCTCAATACCCCAAATCGTGCACTAAAGGACAAGGCTTGGAATCCCATCTTTTCATTTTCTCTATCTATGTACATTTTTGTACATTACATGCATTCATGCACGTTTTCAACAGGCTATTGAAGCTCCACATTGACTATGTTTCACAATGAAGCCATTGCAAAAGTCCCAAGAGGCGATTGAAAGGGTGGAGGCACTTCTCAATTCCCATGGCTGTCCTGGTGGAAACTTGTTAATTGTTGCTACAAAGAACAAAAGGGAGGCCCATGAGATCGCCCAACAACTGTCAATGAGTGGACAAAAAGCCAAACACTTCTTGAAAAAAGCAACCCAAGGAAACTCATGCCAACATGATGCTCAAAACAGCTCCAACCACATGGCAGCTAACCTTTGGGGGCTTTGGAAGGAATTATACAAAGCTAATATTGACAATAGCTTGAATGGCGAGCTTGCAAACAAGCGCAAGCAAGTTCGGGAAAATTTTGATAAAGTAGTCAAGCTTTCGGGTCTTACCACCAGCAGAACAGAGGAGCAATGCCAATCATTTCAATAAGTGTTGGCGGATTTCACCAAGTTCTTTACCCTTGCTTGTGGTGAAAATAACATCACACATTACATGGTAATACATGTCTCATAGTATAATTATTACAAGAGATTGTTTTCATTTCATAATTTGCATCATTTTCTCGTGTGAACAACATATCTTGTTTGCGCATGGAGCATTTTTTATGCACAAACATGGTTCACTTGAGATTTTTAGCACTCAAGGCATGGAGAAGTCCCATTATAAAGCTAGGGGGGTGTACTTAAAAAATACTCGACATGGTGGTGGTATGATACAATCTAATTATTTGGAAGAGATGTTCAACTAGTTTTTTTGCATGACAGTTGCTCGTAAGCTCACCATGGAACGTGCGTGACAATCTAAGATTGCAAGGGAAGTGCAAAACTTGAGTCGTCAAGAGCACAACAACAAGTGGAGAATGTTGCAAGGCCTTGCCAAGCATGCTGCATGGCACCAATGCAGGGTCTAGCAAGGGTTCAGGTGGATTCAACGCCAGTGACTACACGCAAACACAGGGTCCTACAAGGGTGGAGGTGGATTCAACGCCAATAACTACTCTTATTTACATATTTTTTTATTAAAGTTTGGGGGAACCCTTTTAAAAAATAATAGCGTGAACACGCCCTTTTAAAATGGGCCCTTATAGATATTAGATCCACTCAGTAGTCACTTTTTTCTCCTCCACAAGTGAGGTCTCACCATACCAATGGCGTGCACCAAACAAATCACCAAAGAGCACTTGCTTGCTAACAAAAACACTCTCCAAGGATGCGAAACATTAGGAAGAGAATGGGGTCTAGGAGGGCCTCTTTATTTGGAAGTTTAAGGAAGTCAAACCTTTAGTATTAAGAAAGTAATCAAAGGACAACGTTTGAATTCAAATAGGCAAAATGTTTAGTTTATTTGAATTCAAAATTTCCCCCCAAAATGGAATTTAAAACCTAGTGGGTAAAACCATATCATGTAGTATATCTATGGAAAGAGGTCGGTGTGTAGATTGTAGATCTATGATCTCCGCTCAAATTGGAGATCATATGTGGGAGTTATGGAAGACTAAAAATCATAAAATTATCCACCTCCTTTTTAGGGAAAAAAGTGCATCCTTTGACCACTCTTACACATCTCTTACACACCCACCATTCTTGCACACATGGCGTACATCTATTCGTCAAAATGTTAATCACCTCCATAAGCTCATGGCAAATAAAGAGGCCCTCCTACACCCCATCCTCTTCCTAATGAGCTGGCGTGGCTTAAAAACTCAAGAAAACACCATCGAACACTTGACCGTTCTTGGCTCTCTTCAAGCACTGGGCAGGGTAGTCGGGCATAAGAGTCATCACGGGCACAAGAGCAGCAATCGTAGCAGCAACAAGGGGAGCAAGCACCACGTTGTAGATTTAAGCAATGCGCCTAACGATGGTGAGAATAAGTTAAGGATTGTCATTATTGGAGAGTGACAAGGAACAACCGCCACGCCAACAATCACAAGGAGGACCATCTAGAGCTCGAGTGGTGCATATAGATAGTGAGTCAGAATAGAGCCACCATGGTAGCGTGCTAAGATACTTCGCACATACCTCATGGGCAAGAGCTCTCCCTACTGTAGAAGATCAAGAGGCAAGGGGAGAGGAGGACAATGAGGAGCTGGACAATGCGGCCCCACCAACGGCAAAGCATGTAAATTTCCACACTAATTTTTTTAAAAGTAGCTCAAGCACCACCCACCAACAAATATGTAAGTGCCTCCCATACAGCTTCAATGTTGTCGCAAAATAGCAAGAGCATTTGAGAAAATCCAGCACTACCAAAAGACATCCAAGCTGCTAATTTGATGAGCCCCCTTTACTCGCATGGTGAAGGAGGTGCTCCAAAGCTATGGCAATCAATACACAATGCAAGCAATGATGTTGGAGGCGATTCAAGAAGTTGCAAAGGCCCACATCATCTCTGTGTTGGAGGATACAAACCTCTACGCCATACATGCAAAGAGAGTGATGATACAACCAAAGGACATGCAACTTGCATGCCGATGGAGGTGGGACTTTGAGCATTAGCCGAGTGAAACCTATCTTTTTGTATTACCCACCCTTCTTCTGTATCCAAACTTTTTCACAATGACCAAAGGATTGAGAGTTTTGTATCTTCTGTGTCCAATATCATTTAAGCTTTTTAGCTTCTTAATGTGTTTAAGTTAAAGGATATTTGTGTAAAGAACAAACTTTGCGTCCACAAGTGTCAAGGGGGAAGCGAGTGTGTTTGTGCATGAACAATTAAATGCAAGCATTATTTGAGCTTTTTTGGTGTCCTCATGTGTAGACAAGGCCAAAAAAGGCAAAAAGAGGGGTGGCCAAAGGGCGTGCAGATCAACCAAACAAGGACCCCTGTTTGGCTGATCTGTGCGCCCTTGTGGCCACCCTGTTTGACTGATCTGTGCACCCTTGTGGCCACCTTGTTTGACTGATCTATGCACCCTTGTGGCCAGCCCCCTTTTTGCCTTTTTTGGCCTTATGTGCATCCTAGGACATCAAAAAAGCACATATCTTGTTAATATTCAAGTCTTTATGCACCAATTCAGCTTTGGCTCCAGTGAGGGGGGGGGGGGGTGTGGACACTTGAATTCAAGCAGTATCTAAGCTTTTATGGTGTCCTGGTGCAGACAAAGCCAAAAAAGGCAAAAAGGGGGGTGGCCATAAGGGCACACAGATCAGGATACCAGAAAATCTCCCTAGGACACCAGCAAAGCTCAGATACTACTTGAAGTCAAGTGTCCACACAGTACTTCCCCACCTCCCCGACGGCGGCCCCACTTACAATGAGTTGTTTGGAAAAGCAAAAAGGATACCAGTTTGTAAATCACAACACCAAGTTTAGGGATGTTAAAAAAATTTCAAATGTAATTGAGAAGAATGTACAAGATAGAGAGACAACTCCATATATTTCATTACTTTTGAGAAGATAAAAAGCTACATCATTCATTTGAGAAGCCCATAGTTTTCTTAGCCATTTCTTGGCATCTCTCTTGTGCGTAAGGCAATTCCCGAGCCAAGAGGAAGTGCGTTATCACCTCAGGGTTAGTTGAGCCTACAAAAGCATGTATTATTTGGACAAGCAGCTTGCCACGGAAGCCAGTGCCAAATGTAGTGCATAGAAGGGATCTACGCACTAGGAACACAAGAGGTGTAGTTTGGGCAATGATCTTGGGGAGTAAACTCATTGTGTACAATGGAAACATTGCCAGGGGGAAGTTTTTCTGTGTATTGTGCAATGGAGGACTGTGGTCCAAAGGCCGTCCCGCTTGTCACCTATCAGTGCTGCAAACTCATCAAGCTCCAAGACTTCTTATCATAAACCAATCAAAGTTAAAATAATGATAATTAAGGTTGGTACAAACAACTTTGAAAGTAGGGTAGAATTTATCTCCTGCTCCTTGTCCTCCTCCTCTCTATTGCCCTTGGCATTCAAGTTAATGCATGACTTCACCGCATCCACGAACTTTGGCTCATCAGAGGGGGGGGGGGGGGGGGGGGGGGGGGGGGGGGGGGTTCTGCATTGAAGTAGGCATCCTTGCCACCACAACCTTGGCTTGCATAGCTTGGAAATATTCCTTGGCCATGCCCAATTGCTCTGTTTCCAGAACCTCTACACACACAAGTGCAATAGTGTGAGTAACAGAGTCACCAAGTGGCAGGAGCTTGCTTTCAAGGGCATTTGGTGTACTTTCTAGGGGAAATTGGGCGCTGATGCATAGCATGCTTAGACACTCATCCATGCGTAGGACAAATGATTTCTCCAAGTCATGCAAAAAGAGATACTCCTCCCAATCCACTACCATTGACGATAAGTGATTGATCTCTACTTCTGTGATTTTCTCATCCATCAGTGGTGCATCCTCTAGAGTGTCACTAGTGCTAGCCACAATGATGGGTTTTTCAACTACTTCCTTCAACCCCCTAGGGTACTTGAGATGAAGTGCCTAGCCTTCCGTTGAAGGGTTCATGGAGACACCCTCCTACTCCTTGGCATCCTTGACGATGGACTCAACCTAAAGGTGTGGAAGTCGCACCTCCTCCAAAGCGGGCTCCTCGTTGACAAGAAAGATGAACATAGCCAGCCGAGAAAGGTAATCCAGCCCCCATTTGTGCTTCTTCAGTGCTGGCACCTATGGGGCCTGCTCGTCCAAGAAATGGCATGCATTGGTGGAAATTTCTTGGAGCTGTCTCAACCGCTTGGAGAATAGTTGATCATCTTTGTGGATGTAGCGCAAGAGATCACAAGGCACATAGATCTGTGCATGTGAGCTTGTTTTGTCGTAGGCAAAACAACTCTAACAGATGCAATCCTTGCAGCAAGACCTGCAACATCCTCAACATCGCCTACATCCTCAGAACCAGGACGTACATCAATGCCCTGCACAATGTTCCAGACACCTTTTGACACAAGAACATGTTGTATCATATAAGCCCACATAGGGTAGTTGTCCCTATCCAACCTGTCCTTAGCAGCAAACATCTTGAACACATCTGTGTTGTTGTTGTCAGCCATGGTAAATGTTGCACCTGATGTGAAAACAACCCGAAAATAGGAGAAGGGAGCGGGAACAACCTATGCTATATAGCACAAACCGTAGAAGACTATAAGGCACCTGTTATGCAAAAAACGGCACTGACAGAAATTCTGCACAAAATGACAAAATAGCCTGTGTAGTACTGCCTGTAGTGGAAACGGAGGCCGAAATGAGCCCAAATCAAAATTCTGAGTAGACCGAACTCTTTGAGCTCTCCCAAAAAAAGTGTCGACAGAAAGTGGAAGAGCTCAAGGGTTGCAAAAGTGAAAAGTTAGAATGAGCTATCCAGTCCCCCCCTTTTATAATGGTGGCTTTTTTCAAAAAAGACACTTTTTCCAAAAAAGAAGGTTCTTTAAGAAACGACACTTTTTTTAAAAATGGACTTTTGTCTTATTGTGATGTGTAGATTTCAATAATAAGTAAAAATTGTATTGAAACAAGTTGAACACAAGAACGCTATTATAGAATGAAAAATTATACTCAAAGTCCAACATTTTCCAAAGCTAAGCAAATTGATTATAGAGGGAATTGTTTCGGTGAGTGGGTTCCACAAGAGTTCACCGAAGGTGCTTGGGTATACATGCAGCCATCTGTTATTGGCCCTCACCGTAATCAAAACCATGCAAACTTGGATCATCATTGGAAAGGAAAGCTCCTTGGCTTCAAGAATTGCAAGGAAACAAGGAGACCGTAGCCATTGTGCAACATGTTTTCTCAATGTCAAGCATGCAATTACAACAACCAGCTCGATTCCCAGCACATTGTAAGTAATGTTTCGAGAATACAAAGTTGGGTGTGAAGTCATAGTGGAACGTTTTTATGGCTTCATAATTATGATTTGGCTTGTTTTTGCATCCATATTTCCATCTACATTGGTGGAGGAGCAGCCCCTTCATTGCCTCTCCGGCACATTTAATGTTATACATGCGGATAATGGAGCAACATTTTTTTTACACCTTTGCCCAACCAAATTGGTTTAAAGAAGAACTTTCTTATATTCTCACTCCTATATTGTACCTACTTCTACACAAGGTTATGGGAAGCTTGAACCCATCAAAGTATCTTCCTTATTAAGTATAGAGTGGACACAACCAGATTTATGGTTGGTAGAATCTTTCAAGCAAAAGATGGTAATACATGTCCAAAACTCCTTGAAATATTCTAAAGCTTCAAGGTCAGTGGGCTTGAGTTGGTGTTTGCCTATTCACTATTTTGTGCATACCTTTAAAGAGTTCGCATTTACGGATACAACCACAATGCTTGTATGTAAAGATGTGCATTATGAGTATTTAGGGAGTCTTTTAGAAGAGAACTAGGGTTTTGTGGAGGGCATGCACAATGGGGATAGGTATTGTTGTAAGGTTGGAGCATCAGTATTGGGATGAGCTATTTAAGAAACCATACCTCCTTGTACATATGATTTCACTATGATCATTGGATGTGCAAACTTGGAGTGTGCACTCCCTTACGGTGTGTAGATGGAGCTATTACAAGCTTTGAAATTATAGTGAGAATGCCCAATGATGATTTGGAAGCTGTCCAAGTGAACAAGCATTGGAGTCTCAGCAATGTGCAAGAAAATTTGGCCATTATGGTTTTTGAGGACCTTCAACAAGCAAGTTTGTCTCCATGTTCACAAGGGGAGAATACTTCCACCCAAATTTTTAGTCCATCAAAGTTTGTCTCCATGTTCACAAGGAGAGAATCCTTCCACCAAATTTTCAATCCATTAAAGTTTTCCTACTTATGTCAGCAAAATGAATGTCCAAGATGATTGGGGCATGGATGGATATGGCATGCAAGTGCTATGACCTCATCCTTTGGACGCCTTTGTAGAGTAGATCTTGCCATGGGTGAGAAAAGGAGATTAAGAGGAGGAGGAGGAGGAGAAAGGGAATGAGTTTGCTTGGTGTGCCAATGGGAGGTGGTAGTGGCAGAAAGGGGGAGGAGCGTGGTTGGTGCCGCAATGGAGATAGGAGAAGGTGGATGACCCTTGCTTGGTGTGGCAATGGGAGGTGGAAGAGGAGGAGAGAGGAGCTTCCTTGCTGCTACAATGGAGATGATAGTAGAGAGATAGTCTTGGAGTAAAGGATGAGTGCGAGGAGGGCTTGGAAAAGGGGTTCTAAAGAGAGAAAATCACTTTTTAGGTATGGAATAATTTTGGGGGACTTTAGAGAAATTTTGAATTTTAGGGGTTTTGGTGTACATTTTGACTTTTGGGAGGTCAAAAAATGCTTTTTTGACCATAAAATAGGTTTAGGGAGGTTTTAAAAGGATAAGATTTTATTTGTGAAAATTTTTAAATATTTCATTTTTTGCGGTTTTTTTAAACCGGGTCAAAAAGGAGGAAAACTTGGAGGTTCCAAGTCCCCCCCTCCTCCTCCCCCCCCCCCCCCCCCCCCCCCACACACACACCCCACCTTCTCACTAGGTAAGAGGCCATTAAAAAGTGTAACACTACTTTGTCCCCCTACTTTTTTGAGAACATAGAGTGTGTCCACCACGCTCTTCCTATTGGGTGGCCTCTGATTAACCTTAATCCCAAAGGGCCCCTAGAAGGTTCAGATTTTTCCTAATGCATGGCATAGACTACTCTCGGCATTTTCTAACATCTCACACTTATGTGATGTATTCCCAACATCCAACCCTCACAACTAATTCTAGGAGCTCTGTTGCTTGATTTTGCTCTTCATTCTAACTAGGTGTGTAAGGTGCAATAAGCTGTCTCTTAATACCTCTCTTGCTACAAAAATTCTTGATTTCCTTGGAGACAATGAGGCCATGGATGGCAAGGTAAAGTGGGAGCAAGCCATGCAATCTGAGTACGACTCAATTGTCAGTAGTGAGACATGGGACTTGATTGAATTGTCAAAAGGCAAGCAAGCCTTACCTTGCGAATGGGTTTACAAGAATAAGTTTACATATGATGATCCCAAGCCTAAATACAAGGCTTGATTGGTTGCTAAGGGATTCAAGCAGCAAAAGAGAGTTGATTTTGATGAAATCTTCTTGCCCGTGGTCAAGATGACTACACTGCACACAATGCCATGGCCTAATAGCCATTGATGAGGGAATTGGAACTTGTCCAAATGGATGTGAAGAAAATCTTCTTCATGGGGATCTAGAAGAGGATGTATACATGAAGCAACTTGAAGGATTTGAACATCATAGCAAGGAGGAGCTTGTATGTAAACTCAAGAAAGCACTTTACAACTTAAAGCAAGGTTCAAGGCAGTGATATCAAAAGTATGACACTTTTATGCGGTCCCATGGTTTTAGAAGGAGTCAAGAGATTCACTGCTTGTATACAAAGAAACTTAGTCAACTATTCTCTTTTTATATGTAGATGACATGCTCATTGCAAGAAAGTCCACTGAGGAAATTGCCAAATTGAAGCAAATGTTGAGCAAAAACTTTGCTATGAAGGATTTGGGTGAGCAAATCATTTTCTTTGTATATGTATCAAGAGAGATAGGAAAAAAGGAATTCTTGAGCTGTCTCAAGAATCCTATATCCACAAGACCTTGCAACATTTCAATATATAGGAGGAGAAGGTAGTGAGTACCCCACTATCATCATATTTAAAACGTAGTAAGGAAGATTCTCCCAAATCAAATGCTAAGAGAGTAGAAATGGCAAGTGTGCCATATTCTTCAGCTATAGGAAGTCTTATGTATGCTATGGTAGCTACGATGCCAAACATTGCATTTGAAGTAGGAGTGGTTAGCTGGTATATGGCTAATCTTGGCAAGAAGCATTAGATAGCAATGAAACACATTGTTAGATACTTGAATGGTACAATAAGAAAATGTTTACGCTTTTATAATAGCAATGCATCTATTGTTGGTTACATAGATGCAGATTATGCGGATTGCAAAGACAGTAGGAGATCTACGTTTGGTTATATTTTCATATTTGCAGGAGGAGCCATCATTGGAGTTCATCTCTCCAAGACTGAACGTCTTCATCCATTACAAAGACTGAGTACATTGCAGCATCATATGCCACCAAGGAAGCTATATGGTCAACACATTTAGTGAGAGATTTAGACATTCAACAGGTTCTAGTTTTGCATTGTGATAGTCAAAGTGCCATTGGTTTGGCAAGGAGTCCCATGTTTCACTCCAAGTCAAAACACATTGAGGTGAGACATCATCTCATTTGGGATGCGTTTACGGATAAGCGCTTAGAGCTTATCAAGGTCCACATTGATGACAATGTAGATAGATTGATGATTGCTTTTGAGTTGTACACACTAATTTTTATATGTTTTTATGAAAGGCCAAGAGGGCTCTAGGAATTGCTCACTCCACACATCTTGCCTCGACTCTCTTTATAGGGTTTAGCCTCCGTGCTTATTTGCTATAGGGCCCTTGCTCGGCTACCCTTGGCCTTACATTACTCCCCTCTTTGAGGAGTGATTTTCTTCTTGAAAACAATAGTGGGGTATTTATTTGTGTCTAGAATGCACTTGGATTCATGTGTCTGAGTTGAATGTTCAAAAAAATCAACCAAAACCTGATGATCAATTACATTGTCGTACCTATGCACGTGTTTAGGTAAATGACTTACATGAAAAATTGGATGGATATGAGAATACGTAGGTAAAGAGAGTTTGCAGGCCATATCACCAACTTGCTTAAGTATTTTAAATGGACCACAATATCGAGGAGATAGCTTAAATGCAAGGCCAATTTTTAGACTTTCCAAATGCTCTATAATACATAAGAATATCTCTTCTCCTTCCGTGAGGGTTATTTGTTGATGCTTCCCATCAACATACTTCTTGTATCGGTCTTGTGCTTGTCAAAAATTTTGACAAAGCAATTTTCAACATGTCCATATAGTCTCAGATGAAGTCCTTGACTTGCTGAATTTTCTCAGTAAATGGTGATCTAGGATGAAGGCCAACCCCACCGTAACTGGTTAGGTTGAAACTGTACATAAGCATGAAGAGACTAAACCTAGTTGTAACAAGCTTTGCACTATTGTAAGAAACCTCCAAAAGAGGGAGATAATCCTCCCAATTGGATGCTTCTTGCTAACATATAGTACTTAATTAACTTGTTTAGTTTGCCCACCCATCTCCAGATAAGATGCAGTATAGATATTGAGTTGTGTTCCCAGGTGTTTAAAGATAGCCATCCAAAAGTGAATGTTAAACTTGGGATCATGATCACTTAAAATATTGTTGGGAAATCCATATCCTCTGGAGTTTTAATGGTGGATTTGGTCGAAATAAACTTACAAAGTTTAGTCAACCAATCTATAATCACCCATACTGACTCATGTTTACGTATGGTGGTTGGTAGACTCACTATAAAATCCATCAAGATACTCTCCCATTTTCCATTGGGAATCTTCAATGGATGCAAGAGACCTCCTATCTTTGAGCAATCTGCTTTGTTAACTTGACATTTTTGGCAGTACAAAACATAGTCTTGAACATACCCATGTAAGCTTGGCTAGTAAAACTATCATCATACTAGTGTATAAGTCTTCTTTATGCTTGGGTGCCTTGCATTGGGATCATCATGACATTCATAAAGAATTTGGCATTGAATATTTGTGTATATTAGTCCACAAACTCTCCCCTTGTGGAGTAGGTATACATTATCTATGGAAAATTCTTCCATCTATGTAGCTCGTCACTCAAAAGAGGAGAACCCAGTGTGGAGGAAGTAAACACACTACCATTATTGGAATGAGATCCCTCTTTTGGACATGGCTCCACACCTTGGAGTATGCATCAACATGCTTTAAAGGATATATGCTCACATATATCCTTTAGAGATTTCAAAAAATTACTTTTAAGTTTTGTGAAGAGAAGAGAGTGTATCTCAAGAATTCTGTTAAGAGTATCAACTACCACATTGTACCATACCACAAATTTTTATCATACTCTAAAATAATCTGAGCCCACATGGCCTTTTGACCCTTCAAGTTAAACTGTGGTGTAAACCACTTTATACTTTCATGGTCAAACACTATTTGAAATTGAGCACCATATAAATAATACATTTTAAGAGCAGACAATATCACATAGAGTTATCTTTCATAAGCATAGTAATTCTATTGTGGAAAATCAAGTTTTTTTCTTTCAAAGAAAATTGGTTTGTTTTCTTGGTGAAGATCTCTCCTAGTAGCTCAATTAATAGCATTTGTTTCAACCACAAAAAGGTCTCATAGATCAACGATAGTTTAAGATGGGTACAGTAGCTAGTGCGGCCTTAAGTGTATCAAAACTTTTTTGTTGAGCTTCTTCCCTATGAAAGACTTTGCCCTTGGCTTTCAATTGGTCTATCATAGGAACAACAATTTAGCCATAGTTTTCATCGAGAAAAACTTAAAAATCCCAAAAAAATATGGAGTTTTTCCAAATTTTTTGGAGAAGGCTAATTTTGGATGGCATCCACTTTGGATTGATCCATATGTAGTTTGACAGTAGAGTAGTGAATTTTTAATGTGAAAAATCACACTTGAATTCTTTAGCATATAATTTGTGTTGCCGTAATCTCGTAAGTCCAAACCTTGTTTGAAAAAAGTTTTAGGTATATTAGCAAGCCAAATTTGCGCTTGATGATACCCTAATCACAAATCTATTTTGATAAAAATATGGGCATGGATGAGCTTGTCTAAAAAATCATCCACTTGTGGTAGCAGATCATACTTATTCTTAATTGTAATTGTATTCAAACCACGGTAATTGATGCATGTGTGGATACTACCGTCTTTTCTCTTCACAAATAGAATGGGAGATGCCCATGGTGAATAACTAGGTTGAATAAACCCTTTATGGAAGTCGTCACACCATGCATGTGTTTCACCTCAATATTCTCATAAGGACTCATTTTGTAGGACGCTTAACTAATGTGTCGGAGGTGACCCAAGAGGTAAATATTTGGAGAAAATGTCTTTGTATTCCTTTGAGATTTCCTTTAATTGATGAGCAACATTTTCTTACTGTGGTGACATAGAAGTAGAAAGAGAAGGAAGAGAAGAAGAAGCATGCCCTATTGAGGAATCATCAACCATAATTGAAGTATTACCAGCATTTGATAAAAGATGACACAAAAATTAACACAAAAAGAGCTTCTATTTTATCATGAGAAGAGAGCTTCATAAGCTATACAAATAAGTGGTGAGAAATGCACATCTTTTTCACCCAATAGTAGCACAAGTACACCATTGAATTCCAACATTAGACTTTTATGCTCACAGCTATGATGTGATGATGATGACCCTAACCCATGCAACCACTCCCAACTTAACATCACATATGGTCTATCCATATTCATGACTTGAAAATCCAAGGTTGTTGGATACCTATGAATCTCAAGTGGTACCCCCTTTACTTGTGTATCCCACACCTCAACATCATAGCCATTCATCATAGCTACCTTGTAGTGGTGCGAACTAGGGTTCTAAGGTAGATTGGGATGTTTCACCAACTTATAGTTAATGAAATTGTGAGTGGCACCATCATCTACCATGCATTCTCACAAGTTTGTGCGATTCAAAAATCAGTTGCCACGTAGAGGCCATAATACAACACTCATGTACTGCTTCGATATATGTTACTCCCATCTTGAAATAATGAGAAGAGGATTTGAGGGAAGGTAGTTGCACCATGTGCATAGATTTCTCCTTGCCTTGGGCAAGGAGAACAAGTTTCCCCCTTTGGATAATCCTTTTTTCCATGTCCACTTCCCAAGCAAATAAAACATAATTTAACCTTCTTTGATTTTTCAAAATCCTCACTTGATAGATGGCCTTGAGTCTCCTTCGGCTTTTTGGATGCATCAAATCAGGCTACCACAAATTTCCTTTTATTATGACTATGAGATACATATGCATTGGAAGTGTCATGCATGTGTGTACTATGCAATGTTTTTTCATTTGGATCATTCCCGGGATAATTATGGATATGATCTTACATTATAGCTTCCTCAAGTTTTGGGATCCTAGGTTTTAATGTGCTTCTTAAGCATAAGATTTGAACCATGGATGAACCCTCACACCTATTGGAAGGTGTCTAGACTATCCAGCTTGAGGATAACATCTAAATTGGCGTCTGCGTCGCCATTGACCATCGAGATAGTGAGCAATGGCTACAAAAATTTGCAAGGGGTGGGGTGTAGGGTGCAAAGGTTACCATGTACATGTGGTAGTGATGTGTGTGAACACAATTAGGACCGTCGGGGCATTTTTCCTCACTAGGAGGTTTTTTCTCCCGTGCACTGTATATATGCCCATCACTCTAGGAATATCTTATCTTTCCATTGCACAATAAGTAATACACTCTCTCTTGTGTGCCTTGAGCTTCCTTTGTCTTCTCCAAATTATGTGCATTTGCCTACAACCCTAATTCCAACAATTGGTGTAGGAGTAGTGAAAGGAGGAGAGTAATGTCGTGTGCTAGTCTCCACCCAATCAAGCTATCTTATAGCCTCCCCCTTGCGTACACACTATCTGGCCATGCTGGTGGCATTGCCCGTAGGACCCGTGTCCTTACATTACCCCCCCTTTTGGAGAATCCTTTTTGTCCTAAAAAACAAACTTAGGAAAACATTTCTTAAGTGCGGAGACATTCTCCCATGTAGAAACTTCTTCAGGTCTATCTAGCCATTTTACCAACACCTGTCATCTGACATGATGTCTGGTGTGAAGCTCATGAGAATCCAAAATCTTTTCAAGTTCATGAGGGATGCTTGGTGGACCTGCGTCAATGACATGAATAACATGATGGAGTGCTCGAGAAGAGCTAACTTATATGACAGTTGACGTATACGTTTGAGAACGGTAAACGATCCACAAGATCATGGTGAAACTTTGGCAACTTTTCCTGTCTTCAAACTTTATGAATGCTCCAAAACCTTGAGAAAAATCTTGTCTCCTTCTTGAAAGTAGCAAGATGGAGATGCTCATTTGCGTACTTCTTATATCGATCTTGAGCTTACTTGACATTCTATTGAGCAACTTGAAGCATGTCAAAACGTTCTTGGAGAAAATCCTTCACTTTTTGTAGCTTCTCCATAGCCAACCCCATTGTAACATGTGATCTAGGTTGAAAACCATATAAAAGCATAAATGGACTAAACCCTGTAGTCACATGCTTTGAACTATATTAAGCAAATTCCAATATAGGCAAGTAGTCTCTCCAATTGGTTTGTTTCTTGCTAATGTACGCTTGTAGCATATCCTCTAGCACTTGGTTAACCCTTTCGGTTTGACCATCTGTTTGTGGATGCTCATCGTACTAAGATTAAGTGTAGTTACCAACTTTTGGAACACAGCTCTCCAAAAGTGATTATCAAAATTTTGATCTCTGTCACTAATGATACTAGCTGGAAGACCATAGAGTCTATATATATGCTCTATAAATAGCCATGCTAATTTTGGTGTCTTAACCTACCATCCTAAAACTACATCAGCACGGTCCATGTTCATAACTTGAAAGTCAAGGGTCATCGTATGATCTTGAACAATAAGTTCAACCCCTTGAACTATCGTGTCCCATACTTCTTTATCATTTTCATACATATGCTCTACCACATACTTGTGGGAGCAAGGAGTCTGTGTAAGCTTCAATTTCTTGACTAGCCTGTAGTTCAAGAAGTTATCAGTTGCACCATCATCCACTAAAATACGAACACGTTGTTCGTTAATAGTGCCATGCATGCAAATCAACTCATGGGGGCCAAAGGTGGGCTGCCACATTGAAGCAAACACACAATAATTGTGCTTTTCTTCCATATGAAGAATCTCTACAACACAATATTTAGGAGATGAATCTAATGTGAGGCGTTGCACCATGTGCATGGACTTTTCTTTGCCTTGCAAAAGAGGACAATCCTTCTTGTTATGCTGGTCCAAAAGACATTTGAAACACAAATTGTGTTTCTTTGCACGCTCAAAATTGACAGTGCTGAGAGACCCACGTGGAGTATCTTGTGATTGCTTAGGCTTCTTAGCCTCTTGAGGATGTGGAGAGGTAGATTGTCTCTTGTTCCTCTTGGAGCATGTGAGAGATCTACCTCGCCATTGGCTCTAAGCCAAATTGCTCTTAGCAAAATTATTCTTAGATTAGGGAACATTTCTCTTCCTCTCTTGGTCATCATCATACATTTGGGTATGAGTGATGGCTTCTTCCAAAGTTTTAGGATATTGGGTCTTGACATGAAGACGATAGTCTTTGTCAAGACCCCTAATGAAACCTAGTATCTTTTGGAATTCATCTAGGCCTTCTAGCTTTAATATGATTTCTTGATACTTAGAAAGATATTGAGTGAGAGCGAGGCCAGACATGTGGCATGCATCCCATGATAACCAATTATTACCTTCTCCATTGGAGTCCAAAAACTCTTGGGAGAAAGAAGCTTGAAACGCAGCCCAAGATTGAGAACGAGCACCTATTGAAAATGTCATGCACCACTTATAGGCCTTGCCTTTAAGATATAGACTTGTTTCCACAGTTGTCTTAATATCTGGGATGTGTCTCAGCCTATGAATATTACTCCATTTGTGTAAGAACGTATTGACCGTATCCTTGTTGCAGTCACGCTCTTCACCTGAAACTCATGGTGATCTTCTTAAGTAATGCATTGCTACCTTCTGCATCTTTTGAAGCACTTACCTCATGGACTCCTTGAGTTGTGCAAACATGGGTTCCTTGAACCGTGCCAGCTTGGGATCCTTGAGCCATCTGTGAATCCATAAATGTCATAAGTAGCTCAGTAAGGTTTGTAACATTTATATTTAATACAGAGAGGTTGCGTTCAAGTATGCTTTGGTGATTTTCCAAAGTCTTGAAAGCAGCCATATCTACAAGGCCATGATATCCTAGATCATCATTGTCATGCATATTAGTGTCGGCAACGCCTGTGGTTGCCGAAATTTGATGTGCATGCTCAAAATCAAGTGTGTGTGTCTGCGGTATATCCTCACCGGCCATGGTAAACACATGCTAATGTAGAGAGAGGAAAACAACATCAACTTGTACCTTGTAAGGCTTGAAGTCGTTGTGGTTTTTATGCTCGATGACTTTTGTGTTGCATGCGATCATTGCCTTGCGGAATTTGTAGCGCTTCACGTCTTGTTCTTCTTAAGAACACCTTTATTGATTCTTCACAAAAACTCGTCGTTTTTGTGAAGGCTTTTGTTCACTTGTGAAGCTTCTTTCTTGAAGAAAAATGAAATTTGGAAGAAAACTTGCCTTTCGTTGAGGAGTGAAAAGGAAGGGTGAAACTACTTCTATGAAGTTTGTAGCTTTCCTCTCCTTCTAGCTTTCTTTGTCATCTCAAGTTTGTAGCTTTCCTTTTCTTCTAGCTTTCTTTGTCAACTCAGGTATGCTATCTTTCCTTCTTGTATACAAAAAGTCTCAATAGCTTGTATGGTAGGGTGTTGGCCTGTTACCATCATGGGGTGGTTTCAACCTCCTTCATGCAAGGTTTAGAGGGCCATCCTGCACGTGCAGCAGGTGCAGCCAATGGTGCCAACAGAGCCTTGGTGCCGATTGAGTTTGCCTTGGTCGTGCACTTTACACGGCAGCCTTGGTTGGTAGTCGTGGATGGCTACTGCTGCTCGCTGTGTGTTCCATTGTGCTGCGCATGTGACGTTGTGCCTGTCTTCTCTTTTGCTGTGCTGTGGGTCATCATCTTCTCCACCTATTGCATGCACATCGTGGGAGAGGAGACGTGCGTCGCATGCACATGCAACTTGATTTTCCCTTGTGCTGCTGCTCGATGTGTGTTCCCTTGTGCTGCGCATGTGATGTTGTGCCTGTCTTCTCTTTTGTTGCGTTGTGGGTCATCATGTTCCTTGCCTATTGCATGAGAATAGTGGGAGAGGAGACGTGCATCGCATGCACATGCAATCTACCTTTTCCATTTTCCAAAATAGTTTTGATACCACTAAAAGAAGGAGAGTAATGCGGTGTGCTAGTCTCCACCGAACCATGCTTTCTTATAGCCTCCCCCTAGCATACACACCGTTCGATCATGTTGATGGCCTTGCCCGTAGGACCCGTGTCCTTACAAGTAGGTTGCATTCTCTCACGCGACACAATTGCTAGTAGCTCCAGCACACACCTGCTCACTTTCTTCAATTTTTGTGAGCTTTGGCAAGCATCAACAAGTCAATAAGTAATTTGGGTTGGCTTGTAGAGCTCAGTTTGCTCTATTCAAAAACATCTGTAAAACAGGCTTGGGATATTCTTACTGGTCTTTATGCAAGTTGCAATGAGGATAAAATTGCATTGCTGCGTAAAGAGCTGGAGTCGAAGATTATGCATGAGGAAGATGACATGGAAACTTTCCTTGCTGGTGTCAAGAATACCAATGAGCAACTTACTTCTGCAGGGGAAGTCATATTTGATAGTTCCCTTGTGCAGACTGTTCTTGATGCTTTGCCATCTTTTTACAAGTCTTTTGCTAGTACTTGGAGACTTCTGACCCAAGGAAATCCAGAAGTTGTCAAGTTTGATGATTATGCATGTTGCTGTTGCAAGAGCCACTTCCCCAAGAAAACAAAGCTAAACATTGTGCAGTTGAACAAGACTTTATTGTTGCTCAAAGAAAATGTGGTAATAACAATGTAGCCACTTCTCATAGTTCTTCTGCAAGTGGTAAATCACATGTTCCTAATGCTTCTACTTGCAGTAGTTCTTTGGGAAATTATGGTGAAAAGAGAAAATCGAAGATCCGTTGCCATTATTGTAAAGCTAATGATCACTTGATCAAGCAATGTTCAAAATTAAAGGCAAAAAAGGCTAAAAAAAGAGAGGCTAGTTCCACTACAAGTGCAACTATTGTTGAGTCTTATGTGAAAGGAGATTGTGATGTTGATGTTGATGCAGAATGGGCCATTAGTGCAGAGTCCACTTATAATTCTTCTGTCCATGATGCATGTATGGCAGTTGCTGCCAGATGCTCATGTGTGGTACTTTGATAGTGGTGCTACAAAGCACATTACCTCTCATCGTGGCGTGTTTACCTCTCTTGAGGATATCCCTCATGGGAATTCAGGAACCTTTGCCAAGAATGCCTCTTATCCAGTTAAGCGAGTTGGAAAGATTGTGCTTACTGCTACAAATGGCAGTTCTTTCACACTTGTTGATGCATTGTATGTACTTAGGATCAAGAAGAATCTTTTGTATTTGCACTTGCTAGACTTGGTCTTTTAGTCAAATTTGTGGATGACACATATACAATACATGATATGAGTTTTGGTGCTGAAATTTTTGCATATGGCATTTTATGCCGTGCGTTGTATAAGCTCACTTTGTATGACAAGTGTGGACAAAATTTTGCAAATGCTGTTATGGATTCAAAGGCTATTTCAGATGCAAAACTTTGGCATGCATGTTTTGGGCATCTGAATTTTGCCAGTTTGTTGTGTTTGTAGAAATTTGATATGGTTGCTTCTTTGCCGCCTCTTGAAGCACTTGTCAAACATGTTTGTGAAGGGTGTATTTTGGGTAAGCTACATCGCTCAAAGTTTCCAAAGGATGCTTCAATTCGAGCCACATTTAGGTTGCAGCTTGTGCATAGTGATGTTTTTGAGCCCATGCAAACTCCGTCCTTGGGCAATTACCTTTACTTCAAGACTTTTATTAATGATTACTTCAGGCATGCATGGGTATATCTACTTAAAGCAAAGTCCAAAGTGTTTATGTGCTTCAAACAATTTCTCGCTATGGCTGAAAATGTCTCAAAATGTACTATGGGCACCCAATCAAGGGGAGGAGTATATGTCTCATGAATTTAATGCACTTCTTGCTAGTCGTGGGATAAAACACCAATGTACAGTGCCATATACGCCTCACCAATATTGTGTTGATGAGAGGAAAAACAGGTCACTTATGGAAATGGCACGATGTATGGTCAAAAGTCAAGCTTTGCTGCATTTGTTTTGGCTTGAAACCATCATGTGTGCCACGTATGTACTTAACAAGTGTCCTACGAAAGCTTTGCAATGAATGACTCCTTATGAAGCATGGCATGATAAAAATACTTCTATTGAGCACATGCACGTTTTTGGTTGTTGTCTTATGCTTTGGTGCCACAAATGCAGTGTAGAAAATTGGACGATAAAGCTATCAAATGCATTTTTGTTGGTCATAGTGCTGAAAGCAAAGGTTATAGATTGTATCATCCACAAAAAAAGTGTACCTTGGTCTCACAAGATGTTGTGTTTATGGAAGATTCTGTTCAGCCCTTGCTATCACGTACTAGAATCAATAATGTTCACATGACATTTAGGATATCTTGTTGCCTCTTTTCAGTGGTGGAAGTTTGAATGTAAATTACAATGAGGCAAATATACAACCTATAGGGTTTTTTAAAAATGTTAGAGATCAGCCTATTACTGATGTAGATGTACATGATTTACTTGATGAGGAAAGGGTTGAGAATAAGTAGGCTACAGGTATGCCAAAATGGTTCATGCATACTTTGTGTGACATTAAATTAGATGCACCTTTGTCTAGTCGTATGCGTTTAGGTTCTTGCCATGCATCAGATTGTTATGCTTTGGCTGTATCTAGCTTACATGATGTTGAGGAACCTCTATCTTTTGATGAAGCACAAAATCCAAAAAATTGGATGACTGCCATGCAATCAGAATATGATGCACTTCTAGAAAATGACACATGGACTTTATGTGATTTGCCTCCTGGCAAAAATGCATTGGTACGAAGTGGATTTAAAAGTTGAAACGTAAGACGGATGGTGAGATTGATCACTATAAGCCGACTTGTTGCAAAGGGTTATGCACAACAAAAACACATAGATTATGAAGAGACTTTTGCTCCCACTTGTCGTATGACTACTGTACGTTTTCTGTGTGCATTGGCAGCTCATTTTGGTTGGGATGTACATCAGGTAGACATTGTTATTGATTTCTTGAATGGTGACATATTTGAGGTAGTTTATGTAACGTAGCCTCACGGTTTTGTCATTAAAGGGCAGGAAGATAAAGTGTGCAAATGTGAGAAAGATTTGTATGGGTTGAAGCAATCTCCTCGTGCTTGGTATGAGAAGGATGACACTCATTTGGTCAAACGAGGCTTTCGTAACAGTCCAATAAAAAGCACATTGTATGTAAAGTGTGAGGGTGATGTACTTCTCATAGTTGTTCTCTACGTGGATGATTTGCTGATCATTGGACCAAATGAGAGATATATTGTTGAATTTAAGACTGATTTGAGTGCTTTTTTCAAGATGAAAGATTTGGGGCTGTTGCATCATTACTTGGGTATACAAGCTACATAGAGACATCGCTATGTAAGTTTGGACTACAGGATTGCAAACCTATTGCAACTCCCATGGAAAAAAGTTTTAAATTGAGTCTTCATGCATTGGGTTTTTTGGGGGCCCAATGGTAAACATTTGGAGTTTGTGCCATCTTGGACCATCAAGACGATGAACGATGGCCATGAAACTTTGCAAGGGTGGAGAGTAGGATGCATTCCCACCCCTATAATTATTGCAATCATCCATCACTATCTCATTGGTGTGGCATTGCACAATAACCAATTTTTTTCCATTGGGCTTGCTGGGGGCCCAATGGAAAAAAATTGGTATCTATGCCACTCTTGATTGTCGAGACAGTGAGCGATGACTGCAAAACTTTGTAGGGACAGAAAGTAGGGTGAATTTCTTGGCCTTCTCTTGCTTCTTTTAGTTGAGAGAGCAAGAGAGAGAGCCTCTTTCCTTGCTTAGTCGAGAGAGAGAGCTAGAGAGATACCCTTTTTCCTCCTTCATATTATTCCCTCGCCACTTGCTTTACAACTCTTCACAAAACGCTATCCCTTCAATAGACCCCTCATTACTTCTTATCCTTTTGCCCATCAGTCACGGCACCGTGACTGATGTGGCATGTGATTAGGCATGATTATGTGGCAAAAATACCCAATGAGTTGCACCTTTTTCCCTGGAGATTGGACCAAAAAGAGGCACCATACACAATTGAGAAACTTTGCATCTTTGCTTGACATCATTCAAGCACAAGACACTCTCTCCCTCCCTGCACATCTAATTGCTGCTCACACCCTCTTTCCCTTAATTTTCCCCTTGTTCACATGGTATGTCTCTTTTTTTAAATGGGTGGCCACCCCTTGGGACTTTGGGTGGCCCCTTCATCATATTTGGCATGAATCCAGGGAGTGATATCTTCTCTAAGTTTCCCCCTTTGGACTCACAACATCACGACATCCCCCCTTTGAACCTGGACATCCTCCAACATGTGCCAACCATTTTCTTCATTAATTTGCACCATCAAAAGTTTCAACAGACACATTGTCTGATGCATACACATCATCATCATTCCTTGGTTGTCGATCTAAGATTTGATCTTCAAAATTCAACTCACCTTCCACATCTTTAAGCAAAAGTCTGCATACAAAACTTGTAGCCTTTGTACACAAAGCTCTCTTTTCAACCTGCTTAGTGAGATCTTGTCTAGTAAGAACAATATACCTCATCTTCCAAACCTCCACTGGCATTGCAATCAAATCTACTACCCACTTGTAATGCATAACTAGTGGATAAGTAGGATGTAATCCATCTCAATGCCGTACATTAGAATATTGTTGGCATACTAAACAAGTGTCCACAAACTTACACTACAACACGCCACACAACTATTGGCGAGCCTACCAACAAAAATAAACTAGTTATAAAAATTCCGTGGGTCGGTATGCGTGTTGATATGTGCATCGATACCATCATGTCACTATGCTCGTTTGTACAATAGGTGTCGGTATATCCGCTAGAATATAATATGTTCATATCGAAACACATACCGTTTCCTATATGGATGCTCATACCAAGGCCAAAATATGCAAAAAAACTTGAGCAGAGAGGACTAGCAGCTGGTGCTGCATGTACTGCAGCACCAAAATCGCTACTCAAAGGAGAGAGTGAAAAAGCAACTTCACTCCATCTTTGTTTTGCCCGAAAAGTCCACAGATGTGTGAGTACATATTGACCATGACGAGATTCACAAAACATAACCATAACAATGCTCACAAATCATAACCATCGTGTAAATCCCAAAACATAACTATAACCAAATTCTGAAACCATAACTATAACCTTCACTATAACCATAACCATAACCTTCACTATAATTTTAAGCATAAACATAAACATAACCTTAACCATAACCATAACCAAATTCTCAAACCATAACCATAACCTTAAGTGGATACCAAAAGCATAACCATAACCTTAAGCGGATTCCAAATCCATAACCATAACCTTAAGCGGATTTCAAGACCATAAACATAACCACATTATCAAACCATAACCATAACCTTATGGTTGGCAAGCTCCCGTAATTCAAACACTTAATCATAAGATAAACATTAGAAAAACATATATACATACGCTATTTAAATAGTATATGATACTTATAAACTCATGCCAAAGAGTCTCATAGCCTCCACTCCCAAGATGAGAAGATCATACAAATTCCAAGCGTGCTCTCTGGTTGCATCTCGCTACTGCTTAAACCTGTATGGATGCTATCGCGCCTCTCAAGAAATCCCTGCCCACTTCTTTGCATCCAACCATGCTGGTTTTTTCTCATTGCTTTGTATTTATTGTGCTTCAAATCAAGGATGTGACATCGTCGCAATAGCCATGCCCATGATCCAATCATTGGAGACTGGATCGTATCCCTCTGCTGGCATGTACTCTCTATGAATGGAATCAATGATGTAATTCTTTCTCTTTGTATTTTGAGCATCCTAATTTTACATCACGGAGTGCCCAAACTGCACTATACAAAGTTGGCAAACCCTCTGATGCATGGCCATTTTGTCCCTATCCCATAAGTGGTGCCCCATCCTTAGTCTTCTACACCGTGCTAGGATCAAACTCATGTGATGCCCAAAGTGTACATGGTGTGCTAAGCGGTGTACTACTACTGAAGAGAGAGATGGATGCTCTCTTAGAGTTGTGGATGCATTGATAGCACCACTACCACAACAACCACCACCATCACCTGAATGACGAGGTTTGCATCATCTCAAAGAGGTATGAGAAAGTGCAGTCTCTGGTGTAGCTCAATCAGTCAATGTAACTAGGATGCTAGTCTGAGGTGTAACACCACCAGTTGATGTGATTGGAATAATGGTCTTAGGGATCAAAGCAGCTGTAGATGGTCTAGAAGGACCTCTTATCAAAAAATACTATGCGTATACTAGGGATTTCATTGACGTGATCACAAACATGTGAAAACATTAGTAACATTGAGTGATCACGTTTCAAAATACGTGTTCACATTAAGTATTCACATGACTTTCCCTTAACCTATAGAAATCATCCAATTTGGTAAGCTCAATAGAATTTCTAAAGCTCTTAACGGGCTCAATTTAGGGTTCACATAGTTTTCTAGTAAACTCATCAGGAAAAACACATACCTCGGTGGGGTTTTGGTGGATTTCCATGTCACCACTTATCGCCTTTTTTGTGATCACGTTAATTGTGAGTATGTGACTGTACTAATTATAAACATTGTGATCATAAGAAATTCCATGTGATCCCGTGAATATTAAATCCCTCGCATACACACACTACTCTGGGGAAAACTACGAGAAGAAATTACACATCTGCTCCAATGACATGCCGACTTGAGGGGAATAACCGGAAAACTAAAACTTGGAGAGTATGGCTCCTCGTCATCTGCCATGACTACAGAAACTAATTCAAAAACATATATACAGTTTTTTAGTTCACTTAACCACAAGTAAACATCTCAAGCAACAAAAAAAACCCACAAATCACTAGGAATTCACTATTGGACTTTTTAAAACAAAAATCACTAGTAGTCTCTCATCTTCTATGAGAGCTGATGCACCAAACACATCTATCTCTATGTGAACTTCCGTATCTTTGTCATCAAACTCCATGGATCCATCCATTGATGGGCTTGGAAACTATGGGGGATGCCGCCTGAGAATAGCCATGGCATGGAGGAGATCATATGCAGCAGAACGTGAGAGAGAGAGAGAGAGAGAGAGAGAGAGAGAGAGAGAGAGAGAGAGAGAGAGAGAGAGAGAGAGAGAAGGAGTCGACACAGTAAGTAGCAAAACCAAAAAAATAACACATGCTATACTTTATTGATTGATTCTTTCTAAAACCTTACAATGTATATAAAGCCAAAAAGGCCATGCAAACTTGACTTGCAACTGACTCTTACACCTGCATGCTATAAGGGAGTTTCCCACAGCAGGCTAGACACCATTACTGGGCTTGCATACCCAACAAACCCCCCCTCAAGCCCAAACCACTGACAATGGACTCGAGACAGACCATGGCAGAGTCCAATCACCTGAAACCAAGAGTAGAAGTCCCCCCGTTGACTATAGCATAGGTGTGTGTGCACTTCCCTCAAACAACCATGAGTGTGAGACAAATTAGAACTCGACCAAAACAACAAAGGGTGGTCTTACCACTTTATTTTTGTGGCAGTGTCTATAATCCGTACAAAGTTTTTTAGCATGACAGTAAATAGCATGACAGTAACCGACTATCGAGAAGCTAAAACAAGGCTTTGAAATTGATATTGACAACATACCAAATTTGAAATAAACCTATGACACTTACCTGGTTTTGAAAAACTTGTACTGTACTCGCGAAGCAGATACTCATGTATCGGTCTTTGACTTCCTGAAAGAGATCTTCTTGTGAGATGTGTATCATTTGTTGATGTATTTGAGCATATCGTAGACCTAGCTTGAAGCAAAACCATTGAATAATCACCTTTGTCTTTCTTTCTCGAGAATCTTCGATTTTTGGAATCGTTCTAATGCTTTCTTTAGCATCACCATCCAAGGCCAGGGTGCAACGCGGATGGCACTGTTTGAGGAAATTCACCACCTGTTGCACTGCTTAGGAATTGCTTGAGAGTGTTTGGAGTGTTTTGATACGCTTGTGAGAACTATTGTCCCCTATTGACGTTAAGACTTGGCAGCAACAGTGTTCTGAAACGCTCTGTCTACACCTTGAAGCTTCACTCGCCTACAGCCGCTACAATTGTTGATTGCTATTGCAACTATGCCCCCACAAAGGTCTACATTTTGAGAGGCGATGCCCTTGGCTTGTATGACTACAACGTCTTGTGTTCCCTGCCTGTCAACGCCCTAGACTTCTTCTTGCTTTAGCGGCCCACCTGGGCTCTGATACCATATGATGGGCTTGGAAACTATGGGGGATGCCGCCTGAGAATAGCCATGGCGTGGAGGAGATGATATGCAACAGAACGTGTGTGTGTGTGTGTGTGTGTGTGTGTGTGTGTGTGTGTGTGAGAGAGAGAGAGAGAGAGAGAGAGAGAGAGAGAGAGAGAGAGAGAGAGAGAGAGAGAGAGAGAGAGAGAGAGAGAGAGAGAGAAGGAGTCGACACAGTAAGTAGCAAAACCAAAAAAATAACACACGCTATACTTTATTGATTAATTCTTTCTAAAACCTTACAATGTATATAAAGCCAAAAAAGGCCATGCAAAGTTGACTTGCAACTGACTCTTACACCTGTATGCTATAAGGGAGTTTCCCACAACAGGCTAGACACCATTACCGGGCTTGCATATCCAACATCCATATCTACATCTATCCTAGTATTTGATCATTCATCTTCAGGTTCAAGCATTGGCTCAAGAAGAGCACCGACCTCAAGCTCGGGCTCCTCATCCTGATATTCAACAATCCGTGCATGCTACTTAGGTGTCTCTTTGTTCTCAATCTCCAATCCTTTGTAGACTTGTTTACGCCATGGACGCTACTTCAGGTTCAGGCATCGGCTCAAGAAGAGCACCGAATTCAAGCTCGGGCTCCTCATCCTGATATTCAGCAATCCATGCACGCTACTTAGGTGTCTCTTTGTTCTCAACCTCCAATCCTTCGTAGACTTGTTTACTCCGTGGAGCAACTTGGATAACAAAGAGCGAACACGGTTTGTCCACACTCGTGTAGAGTTGACTTGAATCAGTCTACTCCTATCTTTGCGTACATTTGCATTGGGACCACTAGTAATAACCTTGAACCACTTCACATCAAAAATAAAAATATCAAACTTTTGGTAGCTAATTTTTAGGATGTTGGATATAGCCAAAGTATTCTAGTTGTCCAATCTGTGTATTGTCGTGCCTGGTATTGCTCCAAAAATCTTGAACAAAGATCGACTTGACACCACTGTCGAAGGTGACCCTTCATTCATCTATCCGTTGCACTCTTAAGTGTCACCCATGTACCCACAAAGCTCCATATTTATGATACTAGTGGCTCATAAGCAATTTTAGACTCACATTGCATATATTTTTATGTGGTTAAAAAAAAAGGTACAATACATACATGTCAATCGCATCCCCTCAACATCTCCTCTTCCTCCTCAGTGATCAACACTCCATTTTGCTTTGCCTCCAAGATTGTTGCATCAAGCCAGTGTCTAGTAGGAAATTCTTGCATTTTTTGAAGGTGATCTAGAAAGGGAATATTTCTAGTGATATGATTGCGCTTGAATCACATTCGATCAGCCAACATTGTTGCTTTTCCACTTCATATTTCTCAATCCACTTTTGCATGACTTTTGAGTTGAGAAGACAAAATCTCATAACCTTTTCACTCATTTTGACATCCATCTTTCTCATGATGCCTTGTCCCTGTGACTTCTCCCCAATTACCTTGGTGTTTGTCTCAGAAGTCCACAATGGGGCACCCCTGGGTCGATTGAACCCAAGAACTCGCTGATAAAAATAAGAGACTTCTGCACAAGCCATCCTTCGACTATGCTACCTTTAGGGAGATCCCTTTGATGAACGAGCCCTTTTAACGTCTTCATAAATCTCTCCAAGAAGAATATCCACACTACTCCAACTTCATCAACCACATGCACAAGTAAATGCATTTGGATATTAAAAATGTTGGTTGGAAAATACTGCTCCACCATACACACTGCCTCTATAGCATTTAAGCTAGTTGCATCTACGTTATCTCTCATGATCTCTTTTGATGAGATCCAACACACTAACTCACTAATCTTGTAAATTGTGTTTCTTATGTCATATGTCAAGCAGTTTTTGATGGAAATTGGTAAGATACACTGTAAAAATTTGTGCCAATCATGAGACTTGAGACTAGTTATTTTTCATCTTTAGTAAAAGTTTTTTCAAGTATCGCATGTCCCTTGTAGGAGTTTTGAATGTAGACATGACTTTATTTACTTGTTTCTCCTCTGTCTTTCTCAAAACCCATGGAGCTTTTGGAATAGCATAATTCCCATTGGGTTTAAGACGAGGCCACATCTCTAGCATTCATCCCATGGATTGCAGGTTGTCTCTTTGCACCTTGCCATGCATGGTTTCCCGAGTAGCTCAAACCTTTAAACCAGAAAGAAAGAAAGAGAAAAAGATCAAGCATTGACACATATAGAATGAAAATATATATGGGTTTCAAAGTAATTAATTGAGCACTCACCAAAGCCTAGCCAATCATGCATGGTCCACATGAGAATTCCTTGCACATGGGCATGTCGTCGACCGACCGGTTGGGACATGTTCACCACATCAATCCCTATCCACAAGATTTGATGCTCTCTTATAAGTGGTTCTAGATAAACATCCATGTTCTTTACCTTGTTCTTCCTTGGAACAATCAGTGAATATAGCAGATGGCTCTTCTTGATGTCCAACCATGGTGGAGGATTATAGTTTGAAAATAGGCCAGGTGCTCCATGAGGAACTTCGAATTCAAAATGGATTTACTCCATCCATTGCCAAACCAAAACATACACAATGAGGTTATTCTTTAAATGCAGGTCATTGTTCCTCTATGTGCTTCCATTCCAGAGAATCAGCACGCACCCACATCACATCTATTTGTGGATCTAATGTTTTGACTCCATGTCATCAAAGTTGCTATAGACTTGTACCTGAACATACTATTTATCCTTGGAATGATTGGAATGTGTCTTCTCTATACCTATTTGAACCGCATTTGGAACATTGTTCCAAATACTGGTACTCATTTTGAAAGAGTACACAATCATTAGAATATGCATGGACTTTATTACAATCCATCCCCAAGTTTGTAAGCAATTGTTTGGTGGTAGGTCGGGTAGGGGGTATGTGATTGCCTTCTGGTAAAATCTACTCATTGAGCAATCTGTCAAAACCATTTCAACAATTTAAACAAGAACTTTGGCTTTTCAGTTAAATTAGTATGACATATATATATTTACCCAAAAAGCCCTGACACACTTGTGTCAAACCATCCATAAATAGATTGTAGGTTAAGCATTGCCAAAGCTCTACAAAGAATATAAATTTGGCTCCACTGTAAAGCTGCATGCGGGCAAGCCTTTTTATCATCTCTCCTTCCTCTTCATCATTCTCATGCCGTCATTGTGTATAGGGTGATCGAGGTTGAGAGGTAGCATTGCCTTGATTTTTGGTGCTTTCTCCATCTTGGCTTTCAGTGATGGGGTCCATGTCGAAGAACACATCCAACGTCTATTCCATTTCAACTTCTTGAAAAGTAGCATTGATGGTTGATGGGGTAGACTCCACTGTTTCATTCAATATTTTCCTCCTCTATTGAATCCGTGTTGAGATTGGAGCGATATCGATATCAAATATTTGACCTATTCTCTCTTGAGCATGATATTGATAATGCAGATCTTGTAGCTATTCTACGGGAAAAAGGCCGTTGTTGCATATATGCTGATCACAGATCTTTTGTTTTCAAAAGATTTGATGCTTACATAAAGTACAAGGCCATTACATCCTATCGTCCATAATTAATATAAAGATTGCAAAATAAATTAACAAGTAATAGTGAGTGCACACGGCTTGACTGTTATTAGAGCGTATAACATGAGCTAACAAATAAATTTGAACAAACGGCTAGCTAGACCTAGGCGGAACAATGAACAACCATAAACATCTTGGCACGGCTAATCATAATGGCCAAACCAAAAGCCACTAGCCCTAATGGACCAAACCATAAGCATCTTTGTATGGCTAATCCTAATGGGCCAAACCATTTTTTGATAGCCCTAATCCACCAAACAAACATCGTCTTTGCATGTCTAGCCCTAATTAGCCAAACCAAAAGCAGATAACAACGTAACTTAACAACCTCACATATTCTAGCCATGCTCGATTTCTGCACACCTGAATCTAGAGGTGCACGGAGATCAAGACCACAGGGTAATACTTTTGTCTTTATTAGTCAATGTCTATATTCATGGGTGCGATATAAGTACACACCCACTCTACATGACAGTGCATGTAGATCGATGAAACATGTCATCAAATATCTAATATCTAACCAACCCAAATGATTTTCTCATATTAAACTGATCATTTCATATGGGATAATAAACGGGAACAAGGGTTAGAATATAGACATGTGCTTACGGATCTATCTCAACACGGGGCCAATGGTAAAGGGGCCCAAATGAGAGATGGTTTGCCAAAGAGCAAGGTTAACTAATGAAGATTAAAAGACCTTAGGGTTAGCTTCATTAAAGACCTCCAATGGTTAGTGTTAAAAGTCCTTTTGACCTTAAGCAAGCTAGGGTTGTGCTTGAGGTGAGAACCTTAGGCAAGATAGGTTTCAAACTCGACCACCGAACACTTCGATCATCAACCAACTGCTTTGTCGGCTACCACACATTGCTTTAAACCTCAAATTGGAGCATCAGACAGCTCCTCAGTGGGGGCACCTATTAGCAACAAGCTAACACGGATACCATTTTTCGGAGCTCCCATGTAAAAACACTTGTTATTTTTTATAAATGGGGAATATTGTAACTCCTATTTCTTGAGTAAACCTTGTAATAGTCGAGCCGGGGCTAGAAGCTTCCAAATTGTATCAACCTGTCATTACCTATCTTTAGTTAGAGCTCCCAGATTATTAGTTTTGACCACCAAAAACCTTGGCTAAGGTATAAAAGCCAATTTTTGGTTAGTTATTTGTAAGTTTTGGATAATGAAATACACATCGTGAACTAACGACGCTCACTTCTCTCCTTCTTGCGCTTCCTACTCTCTCCCTGGTTGTCACATTGCAGTTGCGTTTATTGCATTCCAACCATAGGTAAGATCTCTACGCATTGACGTAAATACATCACAGTATTTTGTAGCTTTTGGCGTCGCCGACCCGCGGCATAATTTCATCATACGTAGGAAATTACACTTCAAAATAAAAAACAAAACATAGGTGGGGTACTGGGGCATCATTGCTAAGCATTTAGATGCATTCTGGGTCAAAAACGACTAGGCAAAAAATCCATTGCTGTTAATAATCACGATTTTGGCACTTGACCTAAAGTGGGGTTTGCAAACATAAGCATGTGTTCTTAGGTCTTGTAAACTTTCGTAGAAGTTTCGTTACGTTTGGATGTCATTTGATGCTGTAACGGATGTGATTTGTTTGCCGATGAGCGATTGGCTTTTCGTGATTTCAGTCACTTGGGTGTAGCTTGAGTTAGATGTGAGTTGTTAGTTGTTTTTCGAGAGATTGACAACCTCTTGTAGCCTCTATGCACTAGTTGAGTCAGCTTCGTCCCATGGATTGACAATTTAATCGTGGTTCTTGCTAAAACTGCAATAAGATAGGATAGTGAGGTTAGACTACCGTCCCACGTTTGGCGCCGCTGTCGGGGATCGAAGAGACCTAAACTAGGAAAAAACACGAGCGTCTTGTGAAATTATCCTTTAACTTCCTCTAGGATCTCCTAGAGTAAAAAGTTTCTTTTTAGAAACCGCATAGCTTAAGATTGTTATCTTTTGCTGTGTAGAGGTAGCTTGGAAGTAATCGTACTTGTCGAGTGCCTTTAGGATCTTAAGATTGTAGAACTAGATTAGGATTTTGAGAATAGTTGATAGACGAGACAAGTCTTAGGATCAATGCTCAAGAAACCATAAAAAACAAGAAAACGAGTGTTTGTGAACACTTTCCACAACCCCATTGCATGAGAACCTAAGAGTAGGGTAAGTAGGATCCGAGGTGGATTTCAGAACATTGCTCTCTCCGAAAGAATCATTGTGAGTTGTTATTTGAAGTGTAGAATTTTAGGTCTACGGCTAGAAATAGCACGAAAAGACTCCAAACAACTCAATACGACTGGAGAGTATGCTTAAAAGTTGTATGCACCAGTGGGTAAGTTCAAGGACACTTTGAGGTAAAAATTGTAAGAGTTGACCAAAACTTAGATTATTTGCTTTTTCTTGACAATTTAGGCCAAATTAAGTTTTGACTTGATTCATAGGCTTAAAATAACTCATGAAATGATTGTCCATGGAAAAAGTGCAAAAAATGATTCATTTCAAGCCTGAAGTAAATAATAGTGATTATTTAATTTCAGCCCAAATTTGACTAAGGTTGATACAATGACTCACTGCATGTGTACAAACAACTTTTGTAAAGGCACATTGGATTTGGATCATAAAACTGGCAAAAAACTGGGTAAAAAGTAAAGTTTGTATTGACTTTCTGAAACTTGAGTGCAAATTGGAAAAAAAATTGTCCAAACTCAATGAAATTTGATTTATAGGCTTGTATTGATGTGATAAACATGTGTACATGCTCACTTGACCAAAAAGATGCAAAAAGTTGCCAGTTGTAAATAATCACGATTATTTACATCTATCCCATTTTTTCAACTTTTTTGACCAAGTTAGCATACCACTAGTTTTACCACGTTGTAATAAGCCCACAAACCAAATTTGGTACGATTTGGATCATTGGATTGAAAATTGTGACCAAATTTGCAAAGTCAGCCTACGGATAGAAAACTGATTACCATTTGACCAAAAATAGTCCAAACTTGATGAAACTTGGCTAGAGATCTTAAGTTGAAGTGCTTAACAGATTTATGTCAAGATTGGGGAAAAACTTGCAAAAAATTAGCCAGAGTAAATAATCGTGATTATTTTCATCTGCTTCAAAATTGGTATTCTTGCACATTTGGGCATACCACAAGGTCAAGCATATCAAGTAGACCACACAAATCAATTTTGGTGAAATTTGGATCACAAAAGTGAGACTTAAGCCAGATTCTTGAAATCAGAGTCTGCGAACATGAAACAGTTGATAAACTTGAATAGATTTTGTCCAAACTTGTTGCAACTTGTCCAAGGACCTAACAGGTTGTACACTTGGCAGATCAAGCCAAAAAGTATTAAAAATTGACAAAAGTAAATAATCATGATTATTTACTACTGCTACACAGCGCCACCTATTATAACTTTTGAGCTTGTGCAATGTTAGACCAACATAATACAAGGCCACCAGGAAAGTTTGGGTTCAATCGGATCCAAATTGGTACATGCTCACTCAGTTTTTGAGTTGCAGATTAGTCCTTTGATTTTTGCCAAAGTCCAGTTTGAAAATCTCAACTGCTGACTAAATTAGCTCTATTTGAAGATATACACATAGACCAATCATAATAGCTAGAAAAAACTATACTGTCTTTATAGAAGAATAGCTACCTTGATCAAATTTGTACAGGAATCGGGTTGTAGACAAGGAATTGGTAGCTCTGACAGAAAGTGAAATCCAGTCAAGTGGAAGAAATTGACAACAAGTCAATCCAAAGGTAAGTACTCTATCCAGGGCATCATAAGTCTTTATGAACCTTAGATCTGGTCGTGTACTAGGAAATCAAGGCATACTTGGAGTAACCTCCAGTAGAGTATCCACTGAAGAGAGCGTGAATCAAGGCAATTCCTTGCACACGATTCTTGACGAAGTCTCAGACACTTTTTTAGATTCAACATCTGAAATGTCTTCCTATTTGACTCACTCAAAAACTGGAATGACAATGCGCTATAAGCATATACTCTCTTTTTATAAGACTAATCACCATGGAGCTCAGGTTTACCTGGATCCTAACGAAGAGTATGTCATTCGCATTGATGACCATGGTATTGAGTTTGAAGAAGAGATTAGGGTAAACAAACAAGGAAAAATGTACATGGATAGAAACGAAACTCAGTATTTACAAGTCGAAGACCCTGACATGATAGACAAATGGGGTTTAGAAGTAAATACCATAATTCCAGATCTGGCAGCAAAAGAAGGACCACCAACTTTAGAATTCAAGGGATACGATCAAGTTGATTTGAAGCCTTTGAAACGGCTTAGTACTGATAATCCTAGGATCGGAGTCTATTGTTGGGAGGATAGAAATATCAAAGATCTTCTGTGGACTTTACATGCCAAATCAGGACACTAACAGCCATGGAGATCATCTATATCTTCAAGATCAAGGATAAGGGATCAACAGACCTACCAACCTACCTGTTTAGGGATTGTTATAACAACAAATTTGTTATGATGACTCATGAGGAGGTAGAACAAACCAAATACCAAGGGTATTCATAAGGGATTGGATATTGGGACAAGGACCAGAAACAATTCCAAGAGATGAACACCATGAGATATCATCTGGGAGTAATGTTAAGAAACCAGATACCACCTCATCACGAAGAAAACCGGGTGACACTAAAGCCAGTCCAGGGCCACATAAGTCACTATTTACAACAGACTGGTTTGAAGGACTAGGAAAAAGACCAACTGCTAGGAGACCGGGAGTTGAACCAAATAGACGTGTCAGGCTAGCTGATTTTTAGAAATGGGTCAGAAAATATAGTGGATCAGGGGATCCATATGACCACTTAGCAAGCTTTAAGCAAGTGCTAAGAGCGAAACTCATATTTGATTTCCATACTTAATTCGAGGGGTTTGGAATGACATTAGAAGGAAAAGCATTGACATGGTTCCAAAACATTCCACCAAGGTCAATCATGGACTTAAACACATTAGCTCAAGGATTTGTAGCTGCTTGTTCCAAAACGGGGATCAAACACAATACGGTAGCTCAAATCTACAGCTTTAAACAGAAACATAGTGAGTCTGTTAGGGATTGTGCAACTCGAATGAAACAATATATTGCCAGATGCCCAGGGCTAGGGATACCTGCAGAAGAATGACTAGTGTCATTGTTTCTAGAGGGACTGCTAAACAAAGAACTTCATGCTATACTCTATAGCAAGAAGCACACAACCCTAGAAGAGTGTGTGTCAAATGCTATTGACTTAGGAGACAATTATGATATTTTCAATGAAGAAGATGTTCCTAAGGATAACCAAAGTGAGAAAACAACATCCACTAAACCAGCTCAAGTGGGGACAGCTGCTGCAGCACCACTTTCAGCCATAGAAGACATGCTCAAAAGGATGAATGACATGATGAATAACATGCAAAAAGCACCTATAAGGGGACCAGGACAAGGGATACCTCAATAGGGACAACCAAATAGATCATAGATATGGTGTGCAATTGAGGAATGGACCAACCATGAGACTATTGAGTGCTATTTCCGACCAAAGTATGATGGGAAGGTTCAGTACGTGCCGATGAGGCCACAAGGACAAACCATGTACAAATACCAGCCTAACATGGCACCAACTCAAAGACCACCAATGGGTATGGAAAGACCTCAACCTGTGTTGGGTCAACAACCTCCTTATCCAGGACATAATATAGTACCTGTAAAGTACATGCATTCAAAAGGAGTCATAGATGAACAAAGACTAGTGCCTGTTACACCCTATGCTGAGCCTAGTCCATCTACAGTAATGGTAGAAGGAGACTGGTATAATTCACATCCACCACCAAGGACTAGTGCCTGTTACACCCTATGCTGAGCCTAGTCCATCTACAGTAATGGTAGAAGGAGATTGGTATAATTCACATCCACCACCAATCGAAGAACCTGTGACTTATGCTCCACCAGAGCTTGCACCAATGTATATGTAGATAATCAAGGTGTTAGACCTCCTATGGTAAGACCCATGGTTAAGCCAAGAACGGGAAACTGTCATAACTGTGGTGCATATGATCATTGGAAAAATGAATGCCCAGAGTCTGACAAGAACCTTAAGCCGGTTGAAGCTTATTGCATACAATGTTGCAAAAAGAGAGGACACTTTTTGGAAGATTGTCCAAAAAATCCTTTAAACAAGGGTAAAGCAGTAGTAAACGTAGTCCAAGTGATACCTAGTAGCTCATCTGAGAGTGAACCTATTGTTCCAATCAAGGTAATCACTAGAGCCTAGGCTAAGAAAGAGAAACATAACTCCTCTGATGATTTAGAGAATACAAAAATTGCTTCTCAAAAGACCAAAAGAAGCAGAAGCAAAAGATATGAGATGAGAAAACAGAAACAACGAGCTGAAGTCAAGGAGAAATCAAAACAACTATTCCAGGAAAAGGTGAAAGAAACTAGAAGAGAAGTCAAGGAAACAATCGTAAAATATGGAGGATCAATTTTGGTTGATAAAAATTTTGAGCCTATTAATGCAGCCTTGGAAGCCTACCAAGAGGGACTTAAGGTAGGCCAAAACATGAAAAACAAATGGAAAAACTATCCTTCTCCAGACATGGAAGCAGCTAAGCTTGAAGCTTATTAAAACTTGGTAAGAATCACGCAAGAAATGATGGAAAAACAAAAACCCAAGCTATAAAGTATGGAAAAACCTAAGGAGCTTGTAGTAAGAGACACTAAATAAAATCCAAAGTGGTGGTAGAACCCCACCTTGAAACAAAGGAGCCAGAACTTATAGTGCCAGACAACGAAGATGCCTTAGATGGAATTCCATTCGTAGAGGAAGACTGGCCAGGACACTTATGGAAAAAGTAAGAGAGGTCAACGATGGGAGCCTAACTCTAAAGTCAACTCTTATAGAGAAAGTTTGGTTAGACAACCTACCTCGTGAAATGGATGAAGATGAATCCATAGTGTGCAAGACACTCAAGTAAAAACAACGGAACAGACCCTAGAAGTAGACAACATTCATTCAATCATGTCTACACCCATCCAATGCACTGTTACCTTGGGAGGACTGTTAAAACTCAGACCATATTTACGGAATGATCTACAAAAAACCCTAGAGAAGGTGGGGATAATGGGGCTAGTCGCAAAAAAATTAGAAAAATTGAAAAACGAAATGGACAACAAAGAGATTCGATCTGTTCCAATGAACTAAGTTGGAGAATTTTCGAAGGGGAAGAAGGAAACACAACCCTTCCAATGAGATATAATGACATTGAAACCATGACAATACTGGATAGTGGGGTAGGCATAGCCATAGCCACAAAAGCCGTATGGGAATCCTGGGAACAACCAGCCATTAGACAAACTCGAATGAAATTGCAATTGGCTGACAGACACATTGAAAGACCATTAGGGTTGCTTGAAAAAGTGATAGTCAATTCATGTGGGATTGAATATCAACACACTTTTGCCATAGTAGACTTTGGAAAAAAAACTCAATTACAAAATCATATTGGGAAGACCTTCCATGTGATAGGTACAACTTATCCAAGATTGGGGAAACAACTATCTGTACTTGAAGCAAGTGGGATCTATAACAAGGGTTAATTTAAAAGATCACACTTATAGAGATGTCATGAAAACGCCCATACAAGAGTTTGATTCAGTCTCCTCGGTTGAAACTAAGCTTCCATCATGGTTGAACAAAGACACTCCTATTTGGATGTGTGGATCTTCAGAAGATGGGAGTTTAAAACGAGAAGAATGTATTTTAGAAAGGGATTGCACCGATGAAGCCTATGTGCCTGAACCCTTTCTAGAGCATTTGTTTGAGCCATTTGAGTGGACTCAAATTTTAGCGGCAATGGATGTATGTGTGAATACCTCAATGCCTACTCTATTTTGCAATGAAGACGACTATGACATAATCCTCATCCAAATGATTTCAATCCTCCACATTGAAGATGAAATTGAGGAACCCAAGGACTTGATGAAATCTCAACAAGTCTTTTCACGATGCAACAGATGAGTTAGATGAACACTCAGCTACCTTAGAAGATTCGGGGACAAAAAAAGAACATATGAGAGCTAAGCTACTTCTGAAAGGAGGGGAGGTTGACTTTCCTAACCAGAAACTACGAAGACAAAAATGGTATAGACGAAAAAGGGACACCAAAAATATGAAAGCTAGACCTATGCCATAAGTCTCCAGTAGAACACAGTTCCCGATGTAGATAGATACACATGATTGTGGCAAGGACAAAATCTATGGCAGGTATCCTTCAAACAAAAACCCAGAAATGTCCAAAACATCAAGAAAAACGAGGAAGGATACTCAAGCAAAAAACAAGAAAAGAAGTCAACCATGACACGAGTTGAGCGGGAAAAGAAGTATCAAGAGTTGAAAAAAGCTCTAAAAGAGATATATACAACCGAAATGGAAACCATAGAAGAGGATGGGAGAGATGTAATGAGTGTTCCATCCCATCACAAAAAATATACTCTCCAAGATCAAAAAATCATAGTCGAACAACCTGTTAGAGAACTACAAAAAGAGGGTGAGTCCTACGAAGGGCCCGAAAACGCGAAAAAGATAGATTTGGCTGAGCCAGGAGAAGAGCAGAGGCTTGCCTACATTGCAAATGACCTAACAGAAGAAGAAGAAGAGCTTTTGTTAAACTTGCTAAAAGAATACCGAGATATCTTCGCTTGGTCTTACAAGGATCTCAAGGGTGTTGATCTAGAAATCTGTCAACATACCATACCCATGAGAGATGATGCAAAACCAAGTAGGCAAAGGCCATACACATATAATGAAACATTTGCCAAGAAAATTAAAGAAGAGATTGAAAAACTACAGAAAATTGAATTCATTTATGAAATTGAACACACAGATTGGGTGTCTCCAACTGGTAGTACCCAAGAAGAATGGAAAATTACGAGTGTGTGTCAATCTCAAAAAAGTGAATGCAGCTACCATTAGAGACAACTTTCCTCTTCCAATCACTGAGCATGTGCTAGAACGAGTTGCAGGTAAAGAAGCTTACAGATTCTTAGATGACTTTTTGGGATACAATAAACTTTTGGTTGACCCAAAAGATCATCATAAAACTGCTTTTGCAACGGAATGGGGTATTTTTGCCTATCGGGTTATGCCATTTGGGTTAACTAATGCTCCTGCCACCTTTCAGAGATTGATGAGCCATGCTTTTAAAGAATATCTTAGGAAATTCTTGGAAGTATACATGGATGATCTATGCATACATTCACCAACCCGAGCTGATCATTTTGAACACCTCAAAACGGTATTTGAAAAATTTAGACTTTATAGGATTTGGCTAAATCCTGAAAAGTGCACATTCATGGGTAGACAAGGAAAAATTCTTGGACATATAGTGTCAAAAATGGCATAGCTACGGATATGGATAAAATTCATGTCATTGCTGATTTGCCTAGACCAACAACAGTCAAGGGGTTTCAAGCCTTCATGGGGCATTGTGGATATTACAGATGGTTCATTTACATGTACACTATAATTGCAAAACCCATGTATAGCTTGATTACACACTTTGAGTGGATTGAAGCATGTGAAGAATCCTTCATGAAGCTTAAGCAAGCTCTCACTTCAGCTTCAATATTGAAAGCACCAGATGTTAAGTATGGATCCTGATTTACCCTTGTAATTTTTTGTGGTAAAAGCGCACATTTGTAAGGCCCCCATTATGAGGAGAAGCCATCGTGCGTGAAGGAAAATCACTCACCGGAAACCAAAATTTTCACGGACAAGAATCAGGGGCAACTTTAGAGGCCTCGGGGACGGAGGTCCCCAAGACTTTTTTTTTCGCCGGAATATTCTTTTTCGCCGGAATATTATGGCCGGCCGGCGGTCGGAAAGTGGTCGGAAAACAACCGGTCAGTTGGCCGGTGGCCGGTAGTCAATGGCCGATGGCCGGTGGTCGGAAGTCAATGGCCGGTGGCCGGTGGTCGGAAGTCAATGGCCGGTGGCTGGTGGCCGAATTCAAAAGCGGACTTGTCTTCTCAAGGGCGGCCACACATGGACGGATTGGAGGGTCCGATTTGGACTTATTCGCACAAGGGCGGCTACACATGGCTATCTCTCATAAGAGAGGGCAGCCCTTTTGGCCTATAAAAGGAGGCCATTTCTACACACATTTCATAGTGTGAAGTTGATGCAACAAGGTGAGTGTGAGGTGGTGAGAGTGAAGCAAGGCGGGAGCTCTATTAAGGGTTTAATCCCTTTGTAAACTACTTCTTCTTTTGAAGTGCTAAAGCCATTGAGTGGCTGCTTTCCCGTGGACGTAGCCCACATTGGGAGAACCACGTATATCGTGTGTACTCTCTCTCTCTCTCTCTCTCTCTCTCTCTCTCTCTCTCTTTACTCTATAATCTCTTGTGTGTGAAATCTATCTCTCTCCATTAAGTAATCTACTCAAATATCTATTTAGCTACGTCTTATTTCCTAACACCAGATTGGGATAAGATATTCCACATACATGTAGATGCTTTCAATTTTGTTATTGGTTGTATATTAGCTCAACCAGGAGACGGGAAAATTGATTTTCCTATTTCTTATGCTAGCCAACAGTTGAACATGGCAGAAAAGAATTATACCACCACCGAAAGGGAAGGATTAGGAATGATCTATGCTGTAAAAAAGTATAGACATTACCTACTAGCAAACAAATTTGTGTTCTTCGTGGACTACCAAGCTTTATTGTACTTGGTCAACAAGCAATGCAACACAGGAAGAATAGTGAGATGGTTTATCATTCTTTTGGAATTTGATTTCATTGTGGTTGTAAAAAAGGGCACCACTCATCAAAGAGCAGATCATTTGTCAAGGATTGTTTCAGGGGAATCACCTAAAGGAGTAGATGATGATCTACCAGATGCGTATTTGTTTTTCGTGAAAATGATACCTCGATGGTCAAAAAATATGGTGTCATTGATGACCATAGCTCAAGTGGATTCACAAATACGGCTTCCTGTTACAGTCGGATTAATAGAGCAATCGGCTATGTATCAATTACTAGCTGGTAGGCTATACAAAAGAAACCAAGATGGAATAGTGATCTTATGCATTAATCTTGAAGAGAAAAACCAATACCTAAGTCAAGCACATACTACCATAGTAGGACTTCACTTTGCGAAAGACCAAACTATGTAAAGGATCTTGAGACTTGGAGTATTCTAGCCAAACTATGAGGAGTGATGTTCGCTCTTTTGTAAAGGATTGTCCTCAATGTAGAAAACAAACACCCATACCTCATGTAATATTGTTTCAAATGTCACGTGTTCCTAAGTGGAGTAACTATCTAGTCACTTACTTATCGAGCCGAACATTTTATGAGGATATGAGTAAACACCGTCAAAGATCAATTGAAACAGAAGCAAGAGACTATGCTCTTATTGGAAACCAATTGTATCGGAGAGGTAAGGATCAACATTTGCATCTTTGTGCAAATGAAGAAGGATATATTCCGATCATAGAAAAAGCACATGCTGGATTAGCTGGAGGTCACTTTTCTAGTGAGACCACCGCAAGAGCAATCTTAATGGTAGGCATATGGTGGCCAACACTTTTTGCAGATGCCAACGAATATGTTCAAATGTGTGATTCTTGTCAACGAGCAAAAATGCCAACATGAGTAGATAGCATGCCCTTAAGACCAATGATGGGAGCTAGAGCTTTCGCAAAATGGGGTATAGACTTTTTTGGGCCAATACAGCCACCTGCTTGTAGAACCCAAGCTCAATATATTATTGTAGCTACGGACTATTTGACCAAGTGGGCCGAGGCTAAAGCAACTCAAAAGAATGATGCCAGAATCACTGCCGCATTTTTATATGAGTATGTGTTCACAAGATATGGACTGCCAATAGAAATTGTCAGTGATAGAGGAACTCATTTCCTCAATGAGGTGATCGAGTATTTGCTTAATGAATTTATGTTCATCCATAACAAATGAGCTCCCTATCATCCACAAGCAAACGGACAAGCTGAGCATACGAATAAAATTCTCAGCTCGGTATTGACTAAAGTGGTTAGTTCAAGAAGAACAGACTAAAAAATGAATCTCCATGCTGCTCTATGGGCTTATCGAGTTTCATTCAAAGTAGCTTTAAATGCTACACACTTTAACCTTGTTTATGGTTTTGATGCTATACTGCCAATAGAATTTCTATTGCCGACACTAAGGGTAGCAAAGGATCTTGAGTGGAATCGACATGAATTGTCAGAAAGACTTGAAGATTCAAAGAAGCTAGATGAGCAAAGGCAAATAGTTGTAGCTCACATCTACGCACAAAAGCAAAAACAAAAATAGTTTTTTGACTCCCATCTAATTACAAAAATCTTCAAAAAAGGGGACTTAGTTCTAGTATATTCCCTTAAGCAACACATTCCCAAGTTTAAGAAAAAGGGAAACGGACCGTTTATTATTGAAGATGTATCTCCAAGTGGAGTAGTTAAGCTATCCACCCTAGATGGTGAACTAATGGCTAATTGGATTAGTGGATGTCGATTAAAGAAGTACAATTTGTCTCTAACCAATGAACTGCTAGAAAGAATGCATGCAGCCAAGCAAAGGAAGATAAAACGACAACAGGTTATTGATGAAGCCCAAGAAGAAGCTCGGCTTTGGGTACTCAAAAGGAAAGGTGCTCTCAAGAATCAACATATACCTATTCCTTCAACACCCTGGAAATAGAAGATCGACAATGGGAGTTGCAGAAAGATGCAGTTTCAACAAATGATGAATGGTTAGATGGAATGGAACTTCGCATCAAAGTGCTGCTCAACAACCATAGCACAAATACATTGGTCGATACAGGAGATAGAGTAGATGCAGTCAGTTATTCCACGTACAAGAAGGCTACAAGTCAGTCTTTGACAGCAAGAATAACGACTATCAAGGGATGCAACAAGAACCCAACACCAACATTGGGAGTAGTCAACTTGAATGTGATAGTACATGGATGTTCATGTCCTCATAAGTTTGTATGCTTACCATATGAACACATGAATGAGACGATGATTCTTGGAATTCCATGGATGTGGATATACAAGGCAGTACCAGATTGGGATACGAATCAGCTCAAGTTATCACCTAAAGGCGGACAACTCATTGTTCCAATTGCACCAAGCAAGGAAGAATGGAAAGGAAGCAATTATTAGAGCAAACTATGAGGTTATCAATCTTCTCCATCCTATCGACAAGCAAATACTACAAGTAGCATGCAAGGAGTCAGGAAAATTTGTGTACCAAAAGCACATCTTAAGGACAAACCAATTCAAATCTGGGTGCCCAAAACATCATCAACAATACCAAAGACGGTTCCAAAGGTCAACACAGAGACGAGCATCGCCGAGCAGAGAACCTAAGACGAAATGGATTTGGAAAAAAACAGAGCACTTATCTTCTTCGCAAACGGGAAAACCAATCAAGCAATGGAGAGTTAAGTCTTAGAAACCTAAACCACACCATTCTGACCAAGACAAACCAAGGTATCAATGGCGAGTAAAATCTCGACAATAGTCATTACTGCTACCTAAAGCTCAGGAAATCAGCGTGCTAAAGCATCCTGATGGTGCAATCAAGCAAAGAGCACACAAGCTACAAAATTTTCTCTTTGGAAGACAGCAACAACAAGCCTTGACATCAGAAACCCTTGAGTTAATCACTCAAGACCTAGCTCTTGCACAACATAATGGTTTGAACGAAAAAACCTCCTAAAGAGAGAAAAAATGCCCCGGCGGTCCTAGTGTGTTCACACACATCACTACCACATGTATATGGTAACATCTGCAACCCTAATTTCAACAATTGGTATCAGAGCAGGTTGCGTCCTCCCGGGCATAGTCGCCAACTGGTCCAGTACACGCCTGCTCACTTTCTCCAATTTCAGTGCGCTTTGGCGGGCGTTCACAGGTTGACAAATACTTTGGGAGAACTCAAAGAGCTCAGTCTGCTCAGATTTTTGATTTGGACTCATTTCGGCCTCCGTTTCCACTACAGGCAGTTCTGCACAAGTTATTTCATCATTTTGTGCAGAATTTCTATTAGTGCTGTTTTCTGCATAACAGGTGCCTTATAGTTTTCTACGGTTTGTGCTATATAGCATGTGTTGTTCCCGCTCCTTTTCTCCTATTTTCGGGCAGTTTTCACATCAGGTGCAGCATTTACCATGGCTGACAACAACAACACAGATGTGTTCAAGATGTTTGCTGCTGAGGACAAGTTGGATGGGGACAACTACCCTATGTGGGCTTATATGATGCAACATGTTCTTGTGTCAAAGGGTGTCTAGAACATTGTGTAGGGCATTGATGTACGTCCTGGTTCTCAGGATGTAGGCGATGTTGAGGATGTTGCAGGTCTTGCTGCAAGGATCGCTGCTGTTACAGTTGTTTTGCCTACGGTAGAACAAGCTCGTTGGGATGTTAAGGATGTGCAGGCTCATGCATTGATTGCGTTGTCTGTGAAGCGCACCATTGTTCCTCACATCCGTTCAGCAAAATCTGCAAAACAGGCTTGGGATATTCTAGCAGGTCTTTATGCAAGTCGCAATGAGACTAAAATTGCTTTGCTGCGTAAAGAGCTGGAGTCGAAGATTATGAATGAGGAAGATGATATGGAAACTTTCCTTGCTAGTGTCAAGGATATCAATGAGCAGCTTATTTCTGTAGGTGAAGTCATTTCAGACAGTTCCCTTAAGCAGACTGTTCTTGAAGCCTTACCAGATTCCTACCAGAATTTTGCTAGTACTTGGAGACTAATGACCCAAGGAAATCCTGAAGTTGTCAAGTTTGATGCATTATGCACATTGCTGTTGCAAGAGTCACTTTCTAGAAAAAACAGGACTAGGCAGCGTGCAGTTGAACAGGCCTTTATTGCTTCTCAAAGAAAGGGTGTTAACAGTAATGCAACCACTTCTTAAGGTTCTGCTACGAGTGGCAAAAATTCTGTTCCTAATGCTTCTGCTGACAACACTTCGTCTGGCAATTCTGGTGATAAGGGAAAAAAGAAGATGCATTGCCATTATTGTAAAGCTAATGATCACTTGATCAAGTCGTGTCCTAAGTTGAAGGCCAAAGACGCTAAGAAGAAAGAGGGTGGTTCCATTGCAAATGATGGTTCCACTACGAATGCAACCATTGTTGAGTCTTCTGTGCAAGGAGACTGTAATGCTGATGTTGATGCAGAATGGGCTTTTAGCACAGAGTGCACTTACAATCCTGCTGTCCATGATGCATGCTTGTAAGTTGCTGCAGATTCACATGTGTGGTATTTCGACAGTGGTGCTACAAAGCACATTACCTCACATCGTGAATTGTTTACCTCTCTCGAGTCTGTCCCTCATGGGAATTTAGTCACTTGTGCCAACAACGCCTCTTATCCAGTTCAGGGAGTTGGAAAGTTTGTGCTCACTGCTGCTATGGTAGTTCCTTCACACTTGTTGATGCACTTTATGTACCTGGGATCAAGAAGAATCTCTTGTCTGTATCCGCACTTGCTAGACTTGGACTTGTAGTCAAATTTGTGGATGACAGATGTACAGTTCATGATCTCAATTTTTGTGATGAAATTGTTGCATCTGGCCTTTTGTGCCATGGCTTGTATAAGCTCACTTTGTATGACAAGCGTGGACAAAATTTTGCAAATGCTGTTGCAGATTCAAGGGCTATTTCAGATGCAAAACTTTGGCATGCATGTTTTGATCATCTGAATTTTGCCAGTTTGCTGCGTTTGCAGAAATCTGATATGGTTGCTTCTTTTCCGCCTCTTGAAGCACCTGTCAAACATGTTTGTGAAGGCTGTATTTTGGGAAAGATGCAGCATTCTAAGTTTCCAAAGGATGGTTCAGTTCGGGCCACATGCAGGTTGCAGCTTGTGCATAGTGATGTTTGTGGGCCCATGCAAACTCCGTCCTTGGGCAATTACCTGTACTTTGTGAATTTCATTGATGATTACTCCAGGCATGCATGGGTATTTCCGCTTAAAGCGAAGTCCAAAGTTTTTATGTGCTTCAAACAATTTCTGGCTATGGCTGAAAATGTCTCGAAATGTACTATGGGCACCCTCCGTTCCGATCGAGGGGGGGAGTATATGTCTCATGAATTTAATGCATTTCTAGCTAATCATGGAATAGAACACCAATGTACAGTGCCTTATACACCTCAGCAAAATGGTGTTGTTGAGAGGAAAAACAGGTCACTTACGGAAATGGCATGATGTATGGTCAAAAGTCAAGCTTTGCCGCATTCTTTTTGGCTTGAGGCCATCATGTGTGCCACTTATGTACTTAACAGGTGTCCTACGAAAGATTTGCAGTCTATTACTCCATATGAAGCATGGCATGATAGAAAGCCTTCTATTGAGCACATGCGTGTTTTTGGCTGTTTGGCATATACTTTGGTGCCACAAGTGCAACGCAGAAAATTGGATGATAAGGCTGTCAAATGTATTTTTGTTGGTTATAGTGCTGAAAGCAAAGGTTACAGGTTGTATCATCCGCAAACAAAACGTATTCTGGTTTCTCGGGATGTAGTGTTTGTGGAAGATTCTGTTCAGCCCTTGCTGTCATATACGAGAGACAGTAATGTAAGCTCATAGGACATTTATGACACTTTGTTGCCTCTTTTCAGTAGTGGAAATACGAATGTAAGTTCCAATGAGGCAAATGTACAGCCTCTGGGGGTTTCTGAAAATGTTCTAGATCAGCCTATTACTGATGCAGATGTACATGATGTACTTGATGAGGAAAGGGCTGAAAATGAGTAGGCTAGAGGTATGCCAAAATGGCTGGTGTACATTTTGCGTGACAGTAAATTGGATGCACCTTTGTGTAGTCGTACTCGTTCAGGATCTCGCCATGCATCTTATGCCTCGGATTGCTATGCTTTGGCTGTGTCTAACTTACATGATGTTGAGGAGCCTCTGTCTTTTGATGAAGCACAGAATTCAGAAAATTGGATGGCTGCCATGCAATCAGAATATGATGCACTTATAGAAAAGGACACATGGACTTTATGTGATTTGCCTCCTGGAAAAAAGGCCATTGGTACGAAGTGGGTTTACAAGTTGAAACGCAAGCCGGATGGTGAGATTGATCGCCATAAGGCTCGACTTGTTGCAAAGGGTTATGCACATCAAAAACACATAGATTATGAAGAGACTTTTGCTCCCACTTATCATATGACTACTGTGCATTTCTATGTGCATTGGCATCTCATTTTGGTTGGGATGTACATCAATCAGATATTGTTACTGCTTTCTTGAATGGTGACATATTTGAGGAAGTTTATGTAACGAAGCCTCACTGTTTTTTCATAAAAGGACAAGAGGACAAAGTGTGCAAATCTAACAAGGCTTTGTATGGGTTGAAGCAATCTCCTCGTGCTTGGTATGAGAAAGCTGACACTCATTTGGTCAAACAAGGCTTTCGTAACAGTCCAACAGAAAGCACATTGTATGTAAAGCGTGAGGGTGATGTACTTCTCATTGTGGTTCTTTATGTCGATGATTTGCTGATCACTTGACCAAATGAGAGACATATTGCTGAATTTAAGGCTGATTTGAATGCTACTTTCAAGATGAAAGATTTGGGTCTGTTGCATCATTACTTGGGTATACAGTTTAAGCAGTGTGATGGTGGTATTGCCTTGTGTCAAAAAAGTTACATAGAGACATTGCTATGTAAGTTTGGACTTGAGGATTGCAAACCTATTGCCACTACCATGAAAATAGGTTTGAAGTTGAGTCTACATGATGCTGGCGATCCTGCTGATGTCACTCTTTACCAAACTGCTGTTGGCTGCCTCATTTATGTATGCAACACGAGGCCAGATGTTCAGTTTGCAATCTCACAGGTCAGCAGATTTATGCATAGCTCGAGGTCTAAGCATTGGCAGGCTGTCAAGAGAATTTTCCTCTACCTTAGTGGCACTTTACATCTTGGCTTGTTTTATCCCAAGGGGGGATCATTGCCGCCAGACTTACATGCTTTTTCGGACTCAGATTGGGCTGGTTGTTTTGACACGCGAGTGTCCACAAGTGGTTTTTGTTTCATGCTTGGCAGTTCATGTATATCATGGTTGAGCAAGAAGCAACCGACTGTGCCCACTTCGAGTTGTGAGGCTGAGTACAGGGTAGTCTTCACAGCTACGGTTGAGTGTGTATGGCTCAGACGCCTTATGGCTGATTTGGTTGTTGGACACGACACTGCCAACACTATCTACTTTGACAGTCAGAGCGCATTAGCAGTTGCGAGGAACCCAATTTTTCATGCTCGCACAAAGCACATTGAGGTGCATTACCACTATGTCAGGGAGAGGCTCTCAGCAGGAGAGATCAGCTTGGCTTATGTACCAACACAGGACAACCTTGCAGATCTTTTCACAAAGGCATTGTCTCGTGAGAAGCTTGAAGCTTTCCGCAAAGCTTTGGGCTTACTCCCCTTTGTGGACTGATCATGTCCTCAGGGCATGGCACTTCCCTTTACTCATGTGCCAGCTCTCGTGCACCGCATCACTCCAGGGGGGATTTGTTACCATATATGAGCTTTTGTCCACGATCAAAGAAGATGGAACCGCGCAAATCTCCGACCCACAAGGGAATAAGGTTGAAGTAGTGATTACCCAGGAGATAGTGGCAGAAGCACTCAGACTGCCAATAGAAGGAATGGCAATGAGGGCAAGAGATAGAAAGACGACTGGAACTTTCACCAAGGAAACCGCCGCGGCCACATTTGTCGACCTCATTCATAAATAGGTGGAAGGGCCCGCAAGGTTGTACCACCAACCCTTCACTTCCTTGCCAAAAGACGCCGAGGTATACGACAAGAGATAGAAAGCCGCGGCCACATGTGTCGACCTCATTCATAAACAGGTGGAAGAGCCCGCAAGGTTGTACCAACCCTTCACTTCTTTGCCAAAAGACGCCGAGGTATACGACACCAAATCATGCGGTTGCCACGACCTTTACACAAGTTCTCAAATCAACAACCAGGCAACCAATTGACCATGCACAATATGTTTTGTCCACATTGAAAGGGACAAAGAAACAAGGGAAAATCACACACCTGGGAGCACCAAAGGTTTTGACCAGAATCGCCTACCATGCTATTGGCATGGCCGACAACGTGCCACCTGCCCCATATCAAAATACTTGGATAGTGTCAGCACACCCTTCCCCTCGAGCTAGAAGATCTACCAAGAGAACATACCAGTCAGATGAAGAGTCTACCGAGAGCTCGCCAGAACGGCATAGTAGTGAAAGCTCAGATAATGAGGAAAAAAGAGCATGACAGGAAGAGATGAAGAGAAAAGCCGTGGTAGCACACCAGGAGGAGCCTGTACAAAAAAACAATCCTGCTTTGAAAGAGAAAAGCACTCTTACAAACACAACTACCAATCACAAGGCAAGGACCCAACAAGATGGGTACCTATTGAGCTTAAAGGTGCAAGAACAAAACATCATACCAGGAAACATGCAGAAGATCCCACAGAACTACTTTAAAAGATGTATCAAGAAGAAGAAGCTTTAAAGCTAAAAGAAGCCCAAGAAGCTGAAGAGAAAGCTAAAGAGGCAGCAGAGTAGCAAAAGCAAGCAGTGGAAGCAACGGAACAAGAAGAAGCACAACATGATCAAGGTGATGTATCTCCATACCTTCTTCACCTGCTTCAGAATAGAGTGATCACCCCATGCCAAGTCCACCACCGTCACCAACAAGAAAAGCCATAGAAGCTGAACACACAAAAGAGGAATGGCTGAAACAAAGAGAAGTAGCTGAACCGGCACAGTAGGCAGTTGAATCTACACAAGGGCAACACAAAGAGCAAGAGCTCAAAAGGATAGCGAGTCCTGAACCAAAGGACAACACAAAGTTTGAGGGACCAAGAGAACAAAAGATTGGGGAACACCCTCTACCTCAACACAGTAAGAGAAGGCTGAGGCATCCACGAAGCCTCAGGATGACAAAACGACAAAAGATCAGCCACATCCACAATGGCAACAACAACCAACAGCCATGACGCTACCAAAGGATACACAAGAATCTGCAAAAACATCAAGTTAGCTGGCACAAAACAAAGATTGGAAATCAAATGACGAAGTGATGTTGCAAGTTAATGAGTATGCTAAGCAAAAACAGGACATGACTGAGCGACTTCTCTCAGCAGCACTTAGTCGTAGCACAAGGGCCAAAGAATTAGAAATGGTGATTGACGCACTCCAAGGGGAGTTAGACGACCACTAAATGTCATCACCGATCTACAAAGGCAAGTGCAAGAGTTGAAAGCAGAAGCTGAACAACATCAACTCGCAAGGGATAAGCAACAGAAAGAGATGGAGGAGTTTGGTGAATCGCTTACGAAATTGTCAGATGCATGCAAAGCAAAGCATGAACAACTGACTGAAGTCACAAATGCACTTCTAACTACAACCCTGTCTGTTTAGAAGATTCAGGTTCAGTTAGATGTAGCCAATGCCTCCCTACAATACTCAGAGCAAAGAATAAATGATCAGGCAATTTTCCTATGGCAAATTAGAGAAAATCCCGTAGTGGCCTCAATCAAAGGCACATACGAGTCTACAAGGTATTAGAGAAGAAAAATAAAGACCTCAAGCTGGAGCTTAAATTGGAGCAATCTCAACACAGAGACCTAGCTTTGATGCGGGTCCAGAGAGAAGACGAGCTACTGAAAGAAATAGCAGAACTTAAAAGAGTCAACCAGCTAGAGAGGGACGGCCAAAAACCCAAGAGGAGGCAGGAACTTCTGAGCAACTACATATAGAGATCCCCTGAGTTACTTTCACTGAGATGGAGACACAACCAACTGAAGAGCTAGGTGGTGAGGAGGAATTTCAAGTACATATAACCGAAACGGATACAGTCCCAATGGTCCAACTCTCAAAGGCTGAGGAAGATGCACTGACAGAGAAGATTACACAAGAGGTAGATGAGCAGTGGAAGGTAGCAATGGATTGGGAGCTAAAAGTCCTTCATTCCATCAATGTTATACAACTCACACCCAATCAAATCAATGCGCAATGGCACCAACAATCCCTACCTTACCCTCTGATGAAGGTGGAGTTGCTCCAGGTAAAGGAAAGGCTGTACAAAGACATGCAAGAAGACGACGCAGATCAAGACCACCCAAAGTGGAGGCTGAGCTGGCTTAACAAGAATCCAAGGTATTTGATTGTGTTCACAAGAGAACTTGCAGCCCTACAAAAGGATCCTACCTTCTGTCATGTACCAAGAGAAAGGACTTGGCAAGCACATGAGGCACTAATAAAGAAGCGGCCAACTTGGCTGAATTACCCCAAATTGCTTGCTGTAGAAAAGGGACCGTCGACTAAAGAGTACATGGTGAAACCCCTAACGAGCGCCATGTCCTTCAAAATTCTACCAGATTTATAATGTGTGATGTTATATAAAATCTACCGAATGCTGCTCACCTGCATTAAGTCTTCCATGAGCTAGAGCAAGTAGGCACCCCTTGGATGTCATTCCTCGAGGGTAATAAAGGATTATGCTACGATCTTAGTGGTCAACCTTCCGAAGAAATCCTCTATGGCTTCCACACTAGATGCATGTTTTTACCTTCTCACAATATGCTGGCATTCGAGGAAGCGTTCTACACAGGGTTCTTCACTTGGCGAACAAAAATATTTGGGCCAGTGATCAGCAACCTCACATCAAGGTTTGTAGGCTACTCAGTGGTGGAGCTGAAAAACAGAGTCACTATGCAGTTCTTGCAAGTGCCAGATAAAGAGAGAAAGATCAGATACCAAAAGGCACTAAATGCGCTTAAAAACCGCCTTGCCAGCCCATCAACCCGAAGACTACTTTAGCCCATAAAGCTGTGTCAAGGGACGACACATGCAAGGAGGGGGGGAATGTTAGCAGAAAGCTAACACGGATATCATTTTTCGGAGCTCCCATGTAAAAACACTTATTATTTTTGATAAATTGAGAATATTGTAATTCCTATTTTTCGAGTAAACCTTGTAATAGTTGAGCCGGGGCTACAAGCTTCCAGATTGTATCAACCTATCATTACCTATCTTTAGTTAGAGCTCCTCGATTATTAGTTTTGACCACCAAAAACCATAGCTAAGGTATAAAAGCCAATTTATGTAAGTTATTTGTAAGTTTTGAATAATGAAATACATAGTATGAGCTAACGGCGCTCACTTCTCTCCTTCTTGCGCTTCCTACTCCCTCCCTAGTTGACACATTACAATCGTGTTTGTTGCATTACAACCCCAGGTAAGAGCTCTACGCAAGTGAAATAGCTAACTAAGCATAGGCGGGGTACTGGGGCATCATTGCTAAGCATTTAGGTGCATTCTGGGTCGAAAACGACTAGGTCAAAAATTCACTGCTGTTAATAATCGCTATTTTGGCACTTGACCTAAGGTGGGGTTTGAGACCATAAGCATGTGTGCTTAGGTCTTGTAAAATTTTCCTAGAAGTTTCGTTATGTTTGGATGTCATTTGATGCTGTAACGGATGTGATTTGTTTGCCGATGAGCGATTGGCTTTTGGTGATTTCAGTCACTTGAGTGTAGCTTGAGTTAGATGCGAGTTGTTAGTTGTTTTCTGAGAGATTGACAACCTCTTGTAGCCTCTATGCACTAGTTGAGTCAGCTTCATCCCATGGATTGACAATTTAATTGTGGTTATCGCTAAAACTGTAATAAGATAGGATAGTGGGGTTAGACTACCGTCCCACAGCACCAAACAATGGAGAGGGGAAAAGAGGAACACACCCAGCACACAACACGATGCCTCACTATAGCCCAGGGTATACACAATGCCCCAATCCACTAGAGTTCACCTTCAAAACTCAACACTATCCGCAAGCAAACCACCGCCTCCACACGACCATACGCACACATGCTTTGCAATACACCAAACAGATCCAATCATTCCACTCTACCCAATTCACAGCCTTCCACATGCACACAACCTCTCTTTATCTCTCTTTGCATGACAAACTTCAGGGGGGCACACACACCGACACACGCCCAGAAACACACACACACAAGCAGAGAAGAGAAGGGGGATGATGCCAAGAGACAACAATGATGGTTTCCTTGCATATACACATGTACAACCAATTCTTTGAGCGGGCACAACCCTCGGCCAAAAAAAACCTAATGGCAAAAGCTCCAAGAGAAAAAAGTAGCATTGCCCAAAAAGTCTAATGGCAAAAAAGCCCCTAAAAATTCATGTTCATCCCCTTTCATACAGGGGGCTACGTCCAAAAAAAGAAAAAATGTGAGCTTCCTCATCTCGTGCGCTCAACTTTGAGCTCATTTTAGAATTCTCCTTGCATTGCATACACTTGGTTCACTTCTTTTTGGAAACACTTGCATGGGGGACACCGCCCTTGTCTTTTGTCTGCCCGGCTCAGTCGCCGACTTACTCCTTGAACTTGCCCTTTGGGCCCGTTTGGCTCTCTCTCTCTCTCTCTCTCTCTCTCTCTCTCTCTCTCTCTCTCTCTCTCTCTCTCTCTCTCTCTCTCTCTCTCTCTCTCTCTCTCTCCCCACTGGCATGGGACTACCCTCTTTCTCCCTCTCTGCAACTGTCGCGGGACACATCCCTCCCCGAGCACTATCGATATCGCTAGTGGGGGGAGGGGGGGGGGGGGGGGGGGGGGGGGGGGGGGGGTGACTTTACTCTTCAAAAGGGGACCCCTTAGGGGCCGCGAGAGCGAACCCTTGCGGGTGTGCCACATCTTCACTGCAAAAGCACCCCCAATGAACCACCGGCCATCGGATTCTGCCAACACGCCACCCTTACCAGCCAAAATCGATGCCTAGGCTGTCCCGCGCCACTGCCCGCAGCGCCACTGCAGGCCCGCCATGTCTACCATGAGAGCAAGCTCTCTCTCTCTCTCTCTCTCTCTCTCTCTCTCTCTCTCTCTCTGCCTCATGATTGGAGTGAAAATTGGATCAAACTTTTGCACAAAGGGGGAGATGTAAACAATGTAAACAACTATCGCACTATAATGGTTGGTTCTTTGATGGCAAAGTTATTTGGATGTATCATGGAGATGAAGATAAGTGAATGGGCTGAAAAGAACGGAAAACGTGCGCTAGGCCAAGCAAGTTTTCGAAAGCTTCATAGCACTATTGATCACCTTGTCACTCTTCGAGTTCTTATGGAAGTGTCTCGATTGAAAGGAAAAAAGTTGTATTGTTGCTTTGTGGATTTCAAGAAAGCTTTTGACATGGTACCGCGAGGAAATCTTTGGAGACGTATGCAAAGCCTTCAAGTACCGAGAGAATTTATGCATGCAGTCTTTCGCATCTACCAAAAAGTGATATGTCGACTACGTATGGGAGATGGAATTTCAGAATTTTTTGCAAGCACCATTGGTGTCAAACAAGGATTCCCACTTTCCCCAACTGGGATACTCATTGATGAATTGGCATGCATGGTTCTTGATTTTATGCAACAAGAAGGCATAGAAGAGGTTAATATCGGAAATGCGGTGATCATGCGTTTGCTTTATGCCGATGATGTAGTGCTCTTGGCGAAGATGCACAAAAGCTTATGAGTGTCATGGAACGCTTTTGCCTACGTAGCGGGCTGATCATGAATGGATCCAAAACCAAGGTTATGGTTGTAAAGACCATCAATGATGAAAATCCATGCATTGCGTACAACAATGAGCAACTTGAAGTGGTAGATAGCTTCGAGTACCTTGGCCTTGAGGTTCCATCCAATCATAGATGGAAGGATTGCGCAATGCGTCGCTTGGAAGCCAGAAAGAGGGCTTATTATGCATTTGAGAACATGTGCAATGCTGGATAGATCAAGTGTTGGGCTCTCAAAAAGTACCTCTTTGACACATTGGTGACACCGATGCTTCTTTATGGAGTAGAGGTGTGGGGTGGTAGAATCGGGAAGTCTACTTGGAAAGAGTTTGAGAATGTCCAAAAGCGTTTTCTCACCAACTTTCTCCAAGTCAAGACACAAACACCCTACATGCTCTTACTTCTTGAGTCCGGATCGCTTCCCATTGAGGTCTTGCAAAGGGTTGTGGAGTACATGCTTAAGACACAACATAGCCCCTTGTATTGCCTTCCTAGAATCGCATATGAAGCAAGTCAAAAGGTCCAAAAGACATGCAAGAGCAAAATACTAAGTTCGGGGTGGATGCTTGACATCAAGAAATGGTTTGGAAGATGAGATGCATGTCACTTGGTCAAGGATGCGTCGATCGACTCCCAAGTTAATGAGGCCTTCTTACAACGCCAATGTATCACGGCTTGGGAGAAATCTAGAGGTTCTCGCTTCAGCCATTACACCACATACATTGCCCCAAACTACAAATCTCTCTTCTTCTCCGAACGCGGTAACCGAACCCATCCCTACATCCTTGAGCCCATCCCATTGAGCGCAATCTGCATGATTGCCTCCATTCTTCTTAGCTCCCATTCTCTACGTTGTGAGACAAGACGTTGGGGCACTGGCAAGGAGTCTCATCGACTTTGCACCTTATGCCCTCGTCAAGTGCAAGAGAGTGAGACACTACTTGAGTGCTCAGCTTTTGACCACTTTAGGTCCTCTTTTCCCCATATATTCAGCCATGAGCTCTCCCTACATACCTTCCTCTCCCAGGCACGATGTAGACTCTCTATTGCGACGCTCATTGCAACCATTTTTGAGCATCGACAGTCACTTATGACTTCCACTCACACCACATGACATGTTCATTTGGTCCCATAGGTCATATTTGACCTCCAAGGACAATAATAGAACTATCCATCTCTCTCTCTCTCTCTCTCTCTCTCTCTCTCTCTCTACGCATTGATGTAAAGACAGAATTTTTCTGTGTAATGGAAGGCTTTGCTGTAACAGCATCTCAGAACTGAAAAAACTGTCAAAACTTTGCGTTTTTGTTGCCGACTTGAAGGCAATGTCAGACAAAACTCGCAAGGGTGGGAAAGCCACACTCGCCATGGAGAATGATGCAAAATCTCCAAGGAATTTGGATGCTAATCCAACCACATCGTCTACAACAACGGAAGCAATGATCATGGCTTACTTGATCTCGTTACAAGAAACCGTCAACAAGCAAGGTGAAGAGTTGCGCGCACTTGCAATGGAGAATGGTACTTTAAGAGTTCTCATTGTGGAGAATGAGCACCTCAAGAAGGTTCTTGAAATGCAAACAACGCGCTTGATGCATCTTGAGAATGAAGTTCAAGAATGTAAACGCTCTCTTGTGGACATGAATGTAGTGAAAGAGCGCTTGAGCAAAGTTGAGAGTGATCATGTATTGAAAGAGGAAACGATAGATACAATACGACATGATGTATGTGAGATGAGAAATGCATCCAAATCATGGGCTGATATATGTAAGGATAATGTGGTTTCTACATCTCCTATCACGCAAGCCGTTGTCCAAGCAAAGAATGTAGAGAATGTGGACACTCAAGAATTGCAAGAACGACAAAAACGCTCAAAGAACATCGTCATTCGTGGAATCAAGGAGGAAAGCATGGAAACACCCCAATCTCTTGCGGTTGCTATTGAAGAGTTTTTTGCTACACACTTTGGCATGTCAGGAATCATGGCTTATGGTGCACATCGAGTTGGAAAACAAGGAGTCCCTCGCTCGGGAGAAAGACCTATTGTATGTACCATGGCTGATGAGGTAAAGAGAAAGATCATCCTTGACAATGGTTGGATCTACCTCAAAGGAACGGGTTGTAATGTATATGAGGATCGCACTCTTATGCAACAAAATGTACGTCGCAAAGCATACGAGGAAAGAAGCAAGAAGGTTAAGGTATCATCTCAAGAAGAAAAGGCACTTGAGGAGGATGCAAGTCCACCCAACAAATAGGGACACATGATCTATGAGACCAACTCACGCTTGCGAATAAGCTTTTGGAATTGTAACGGGTATCCATGGAATGCGGGAATTGGCATTGATGAGCTTACCAATGACTCCGATGTGATACTTCTTGTCGAAACATGGGAGCATGATGCGCAACGAATTCTTGGATTTGACAAATACGATGTACATTCTTTGATGTGGGCCAAAAATGCAAAGCAACGAAGAGGCCAAGGAGGCATAGCATGTATGACCAAAAAGGGTTTGAAAGATGTTTCCATTGTCAAAGAAGATAAGTATAAACGCTACTTATGGCTGAAAATCAGCCCACCAAATGGTCAAGTCATGTTTGTGGCCGGCTGCTACATTCCTCACTATGACTCCAACTTTTATGCTCGCTTGAATATGGATAGAGATCAGCCCTTTGTTGAACTAGAGGAAGACATTGCTTATTACAAGGATCAAGGTGAAGTCATTGTTTTTGGAGACATGAATGCTCGCACAAATATGTTACAACACGACACACAACAAGTCGACATGCCGCATGTATCAAGAAGAGTGGATGACTCATACATGTATAATCGAAGTTCTAATGATGCAAAAGAAGTGGATCACTATGGAAAGTCACTTCTACATATGTGCAATAATACCGGAATGCTCATTGCAAATGGTGTATCTCTATGGCAAGGCACCAATGACTTTACATGTAGAAAGCACAATGGTGCTAGCGTGATTGACTATATGTTGTTCTCAGAAGCCACTCTAGAATGCATACAAAGCTTTACACTTGGTGAATGGAATCCGGAATCGGATCATAGGATGTTATGTATTGACCTCAAGTGTGGTAAACGGCCCGAGCATGTAGCCTCCAATCATGATGTGAATCATTTGTACCTACGTCTAGACTTCAAACGAGCACTTATATATGCTGATATGGTGGACCAAATGTTAAGCATGATAGAGCATCAAGGGAGCCCAACATTAGAATGCAAGTGGAAAGTTTTCAAAGAAGTAATTTTCTCTTGTGCGAAGGAATGCTTTTCGGCGAAACACATGTCTTGCAAAAGGTCTAAGAAGGGTAGCACCAAGAAGAAATGGTTTGACATGGAATGTAGTCAAGCCCGAAAACACTTGCTAAGATTGGATGCAATCAAAGACAAGGAAGTTTACTTGGAATGTTCACACACATACAAAGCACTTGTTCAAAAGAAGAGGAGAAGGTGGGAAGTCGAAAAACAACTTCTTTTAGCACAAGAGAAAGCACATGCATGTGGCAAGTTTTGGCAAAATCTAAAAGGCAAGCGCGTTGAGAGCTTTGGTGACTTGACTCTTGAGGATATGTATATGCATTGTAAGAACCTCTATGAGCAACCCAATGTTGATAAGATGGAGGGTTGTAGCTCCCTTCCATTTATGTCTCCCTTCTTTACCATTGAAGATGTATGCCGCGCGCTTGAGAAACTTGCTACTCGCAAGGCAGGTGACCTTCAAGGTGTCAAGGCTGAAATGATTAAATGGACAAGCAAGAAAACACGATATTGGATATGCGATATGTTTAACCTTGCACTTCAGTATGGCATGCCTCATGATTGGAGTGCAAATTGGATCAAACCTTTGCACAAAGGAGGAGATGTAAACAATGTGAACAACTATCGCACTATAATGGTTGGTTCTTTGATGGCAAAGTTATTTGGATGTATCATGGAGATGAAGATAAGTGAATGGGCTGAAAAGAATGGCAAACGTGCGCTTGGCCAAGCAGGTTTTCGAAAGCATCATAGCACTATTGATCACCTTGTCACTCTTCGAGTTCTTATGGAAGCGTCTCGATTGAAAGGAAAAAAGTTGTATTGTTGCTTTGTGGATTTCAAGAAAGCTTTTGACATGGTACCGCGAGGAAATCTTTGGAGACGTATGCAAAGCCTTCAAGTGCCGAGAGAATTTATGCATGCAGTCTTTCGCATCTACCAAAAAGTGATATGTCGATTACGTATGGGAGATGGAATTTCAGAATTTTTTGCAAGCACTATTGGTGTCAAACAAGGATGCCCACTTTCCCCAACCCTCTTTGGGCTACTCATTGATGAATTGGAATACATGGTTCTTGATTTTATGCAGCAAGAAGGCATAGAAGAGGTTAAGATTGGAAATGCGGTGATCATGCTTCTGCTTTATGCCGATGATGTAGTGCTCTTGGCACATACCTTAGAAGATGCACAAAAGCTTATGAGTGTCTTGGAACGCTTTTGCCTACATAGCGGGCTGATCGTGAATGGATCCAAAACCAAGGTTATGCTTGTAAAGACCCTCAATGACGAAAATCCATGCATTGTATACAACAATGAGAAACTTGAAGTGGTAGATCACTTCAAGTACCTTGGCCTTGAGGTTCCATCCAATCATAAATGGAAGGATTGTGCAATGCGTCGCTTGGAAGCCGGAAAGAGGGCTTATTATGCATTTGAGAACATGTGCAATGCAGGAGAGATCAAGTGTTGGACTCTCAAAAAGTACCTCTTTGACACATTGGTGACACCGGTGCTTCTTTATGGAGTGGAGGTGTGGGGTGGAAGCATCGGGAAGTCTACTTGGAAAGAGTTTGAGAATGTCCAAAAGCGTTTTCTCACCAACTTTCTCCAAGTCAAGACACAAACACCCTACATGCTCTTACTTCTTGAGTCCGGATCGCTTCCCATTGAGGTCTTGGGCATGGAAAGGGTTGTGGAGTACATGCGTAAGACACAACGTAGCCCTTTGCATCGACTTCCTAGAATCGCATATGAAGCAAGTCAAAAGGTTCAAAAGACATGCAAGAGCAAAATACTAAGTTCGGGGTGGATGCTTGATATCAAGAAATGGTTTGGAAGATGGGATGCATGTCACTTGGTGAAGGATGCGTCGATCGACTCCCAAGTTAATGAGGCCTTCTTACAACGCCAATGTATCATGGCTTGGGAGAAATCTGGAGGTTCTCGCTTCAGCCATTACACCACACACGTTGCCCCAAACTACAAATCTCTCTTCTTCTCGGAACGAGGTAACCGAACCCCTTCCTACATCCTTGAGCCCATCCCGTTGAGTGCGATCCGCACCATTGCCTCCATTCGTCTTAGCTCCCATTCTCTACGCTGCGAGACAGGACGTTGGGGCACTGGCGAGGAGTGTCATCGACTTTGCACCTTATGCCCTCGTCAAGTGCGAGAGAGTGAGTACCACACACTACTTGAGTGCTCAGCTTTTGACCACATTAGGTCCTCTTTTCCCCATATATTCAGCCATGAGCTCTCCCTACATACCTTCCTCTCCCAACCACGATGTGGACTCTCTATTGCGACGCTCATTTCAGCCATTTTTGAGCATCGAGAGTCACTTATGAACTCCACTCACACCACGTGACATGTTCATTTGGTCCCATAGGTCATATTTGACCTCCCAGGACGATAATAGAACTATCTATCTATCTATCTATCTCTCTCTCTCCCCCCCCCCCCCCCCCCCTTGTATACTCCCTAATGGGTCATGGACCAAGCTACATACCCCGCGTCCAAGACCACTAGCCTGCATGTGGGTTTTATCCGGCCTGCCACGTGGCCCCCTCTGGGGCATTCACCCCAGCCTCCAAAAACCTCTCTTAAAAATATTCAAAAAATACCTCCCAAACTCATTTTCTTTCCCTACTTGCCCTGCCTGCCAATTGTCACCTGTGATCCAACCTCCGAGCCATAAATCGTAGGCAAAAAAGCACATGATTGTCTTCGCCCTCCTCCAACTTTGCCACACTTCGAGATTCCCCAAGACCCTGTACCAAGGCCGCAAAACCGCTAAACCTTATCTGCAACCAATCTTGAGCAACCACACCCGACCTTCCAACTGCTATAACTTTCCGCTCTGGGTTTCGTTTGACAAGCAATCAATTCTTGTTAGCTCCATACACTGCATGGCACCTTTTTGAACTTTGTCATGGCCCAAAAAATTTCAGATGGCTCGACTCCCCATGCGATCAAGTGGGCACCATTGCCAAAACTTCAAATGGCCATATCCTACAGTCCATAGGTCTGATCTGCAATCTGAAAAGATGGGTATGATCCATAACTCAAGCACTACGTCCCTATATATTGACATTCCCTTGGGCCACCTGTCCCCAACTGCCCTATCCGGCTTGGATCTGCAATGCACTACACCTTCAAACTCAAATATCTTGGGCTCCATAGATCTGTTTGATGAGCCTTCTGGACCTGCTCCTTCAACACTTCAAGCTTTACATATCTAGGCCCAAAGACTGCACCTTAAACCTCCTTCATCTGCCTCCCAAATTAGTCCCTTCTGGAGCCTTTCTTGGCCTATAAACCGCATCAACCATACATATCCGATGCTACCTGTCTGCCCATGATCTTCATAGTTGCTCTAGCCCTTTGCCATGCATCTGCTAGCCTACACATACCTGCCCATGCCATCTTCTATGGTCGACCAACTTTGGATGCACCAACACCCATCATTCTATGCTAGATTATCTTTCCATTGTGCACTAAGCAATATACTCTCTGTTGTGTGTGTCTTGAGCTTCTTCATCTTCTCCAAGCTATGTGTCTTTCCCTACAACCCTAAATCCAATAGGGCACCCAAAAAAGATGCAATGTGAATGGTGTAATGACGGCATTTTCCATTCATTGGTTTGTATCACAAACTTTAGAATGAGCATGGGAAATCTGAGCCCTGCCTTAGGAAAACATTTGCATATGACATGGAAGGGAGAGGAGGGATCAATGGTGGGTGGCAGATTGTGGATGTATGGAACCCCCCCCCCCCCCCCCCCCCCCCCCCCCCCCTCACTTTTGATTAAATTAGATAGATGTTTTGTAAGGACCCTTTGATTTTTATTACAATAGGTGTTTTGTAAGATTTTCTTTTAAGAAACCCAATTTGTGACACGTAAAAGTCCTCTCCATGCTTGAAATTTTTAAGCTACATAAAGAAATAGTAGATATGAATATCTTCCATGTAAGCTTATATCCTTATGAACTAGAATCTAAGACCCTCACTAGAATAACCCAGACAAGATATCTAGCCTGCTTGTGTGACCTTGAGAAACTCATAATATGTGCTGCAAATTATTACCTAAACACGAGCATGGTTACATACACCCAACCATCCAATGGCTCAAATCTGCTCATCTTCCCACCATCATTGATCCCTCCTATCATTTCATTTATAGACAAGGGTGGTCATATGAGGGTAGTTTCATGGAGTTTAGCCCCTACTTACCTTGTCACTATCTTGCATAGGTTTGAGCAAGAGAATCTACGGACCAAATTAGGTGATATGGAGGGATTGCTCATGAGGTGAGCTAGAGTGAAGTAGCTTTGTGGCTAAGGTGAAGTAAAACATACACTAGGGTAGCGTATACACCCGCCCATTCCCAATGGACAAGTGATGCATGATTGCATGCTGGTAAGGCTTTCCCATGGGAGTTATGTTCAACCTCGGGTGATGTGAGGCCATTGAACTAGGATTGGCCTCGGCTATGAATTGGGTTTAAGATACTTTTAAGGTAGGGGTGACATTTTTTCCCCCTTTGATGAATTTGAAAGTCCCAAGTTCCTAAAAATCTAGCATTTATCCCCCCACAACACCCTATGTTAGGTAGAGTCGCGATCCCACCTCTCACATTATCTTCTTCTCTATCCACCCCTCTCTATGTAACTTTTTCAATTAGGGCGGAGTTATTTTTAAAGGGTGAGGATAGAGAGTCAGCTATCTTTTTTGAATTTGAATTTCACCATTAAAGGTTAAGGACAAAGTTGTCGAGTATCATTATAGACATCCTTCCCTGGGCAATCTACCTATAGAATCTGCTCGCACAAGCAAAGTTGTTGTTGGAAATAGGGTTGCAGAGAAACACACACAGCTTGGAGAAGACGAAGGAAGCTCAAGGCACACAATAGAGAGTGTGTTACTTAGTGTGCAATGGAAAGATAGATAGCCCTAGAGTGATGGGCGTATATACAATGCACGGGGGAAAAAACCTCCTAAAGAGGGAAAAAATGCCCCGGCGGTCCTAGTGTGTTCACACACATCACTACCACATGTACATGGTAACAAATCCCCCCTGGAGTGATGCGGTGAACGAGAGCTGGCACATGAGTAAAGGCAAGTGCCATGCCCTGAGAACAGGATCAGTCCACAAAGGGGAGTAAGCCCAAATCTTTGCGGAAAGCTTCAAGCTTCTCACGAGACAATGCCTTTGTGAAAAGATCTGCAAGGTTGTCCTGTGTTGGCACATAAGCCAAGCTGATCTCTCCTGCTGAGAGGCTCTCCTGCTGAGAGCCTCTCCTGCTGAGAGCCTCTCCCTGACATAGTGGTAATGCACCTCAATGTGCTTTGTGCGAGCATGAAAAATTGGGTTCCTCGCAACTGCCAATGCGCTCTGATTGTCAGTGTAGATAGTGTTGGCAGTGTCCTGTCCAACACCCAAATCAACCATAAGGCGTCTGAGCCATACACACTCAATCGTAGCTGTGAAGACTGCCCTGTACTCAGCCTCACAACTCGAAGTGGCCACGGTAGGTTGCTTCTTGCTCAACCATGATATACATGAACTGCCAAGCATGAAACAAAAACTACTTGTGGACACTCGCGTGTCAAAACAACCAGCCCAATCTGAGTCCGAAAAAGCATGTAAGTCTGGCGGCAATGATCCCCCCTTGGGATAAAACAAGCCAAGATGTAAAGTGCCACTAAGGTAGCGGAAAATCCTCTTGACAGCCTGCCAATGCTTAGACCGTGGGCTATGCATAAATCTGCTGACCTGTGAGACTGCAAACTGAATATCTTGCCTCGTGTTGCATACATAAATGAGGCAGCCAACAGCAGTTTGGTAAAGAGTGACATCAGCAGGATCGCCAGCATGATGTAGACTTAACTTCAAACTTGTTTCCATGGGAGTGGCAATAGGTTTGCAATCCTCAAGTCCAAACTTACATAGCAATGTCTCTATGTAACTTTTCTGACACAAGGCAATACCACCATCACACTGCTTAAACTGTATACCCAAGTAATGATGCAACAGCCCCAAATCTTTCATCTTGAAAGTAGCATTCAAATCAGCCTTAAATTCAGCAATATGTCTCTCATTTGGTCCAGTGATCAGCAAATCATCAACATAAAGAACCACGATGAGAAATACATCACCCTCACGCTTTACATACAATGTGCCTTCTGTTGGACTGTTACGAAAGCCTTGTTTGACCAAATGAGTGTCAGCTTTCTCATACCAAGCACGAGGAGATTGGTTCAACCCATACAAAGCCTTGTTACATTTGCACACTTTGTCCTCTTGTCCTTTTATGACAAAACCGCGAGGCTGCGTTACATAAACTTCCTCAAATATGTCACCATTCAAGAAAGCAGTAACAATGTCTGATTGATGTACATCCCAACCAAAATGAGCTGCCAATGCACATAGAAAACGCACAGTAGTCATACGACAAGTGGGAGCAAAAGTCTCCTCGACATAATCTATGCCTTTTTGCTGTGCATAACCCTTTGCAACAAGTCGAGCCTTATGGTGACCGATCTCACCATCCGGCTTGCGTTTCAACTTGTAAACCCACTTCGTACCAATGGCCTTTTTGCCAGGAGGCAAATCACATAAAGTCCATGTGTCATTTTCTATAAATGCATCATATTCTGATTGCATGGCAGCCATCCAATTTTCTGAATTCTGTGCTTCATCAAAAGACAGAGGCTCCTCAACATCATGTAAACTAGACACAGCCAAAGCACAACAATCTGATGCATAAGATGCATGGCGAGAGCCTGAACGAGTATGACTAGAAAAAGGTGCATCCAATTTACTGTCACGCAAAGTGTGCACCAGCCATTCTGGCATACCTCTAGCTTGCTCATTTTCAGCCCTTTCCCCATCATGTACATCATGTACATCTGCATCAGTAATAGGTTGATCTGTAACATTTTCAGAAACCCCCATAGGCTGTACATTTGTCTCATTGGAACTTACATTCGTAATTCCACCACTGAAAAGAGGCAACAAAGTGTCATAAATGTCCTGTGAGCTTACATTACTGTCTCTAGTACATGACAGCAAGGGCTGAACAGAATCTTCCACAAACACTACATCCCGAGAAACCAGAATACGTTTTGTTTATGGATGATACAACCTGTAACCTTTTCTTTCATCACTATAACCAACAAAAATACATTTGACAGCCTTATCATCCAATTTTTTGCGTTGCACTTGTGGCACCAAAGCATATGCCAAACAGCCAAAAACACGCATGTGCTGAATAGAAGGTTTTCTATCATGCCATGCTTCATATGGAGTAATAGACTGCAAAGCTTTCATAGGACACCTGTTAAGTACATAAGTGGCACACATAATGGCCTCAAGCCAAAAGGAATGCGGAAAAGCTTGACTTTTGACCATACATCGTGCCATTTCCACAGTGACCTGTTTTTCCTCTCAGCAACACCATTTTGCTGAGGTGTATAAAGCACTGTACATTGGTGTTTATCCCACGACTAGCCATAAATGCATTAAATTCATGAGACATATACTCCCCCCCTCGATCGGAACGGAGGGTGCCCATAGTACATTTCGAGACATTTTCAGCCATAGCCAGAAATTGTTTGAAGCACATAAAAACTTCGGACTTCGCTTTAAGTGGAAATACCCATGCATGCCTGGAGTAATCATCAATGAAAGTCATGAAGTACAGGTAATTGCCCAAGGACGGAGTTTGCATGGGCCCACAAACATCACTATGCACAAGCTGCAACCTGCATGTGGCCCGAACTGAACCATCCTTTGGAAATTTAGAACGATGCATGTTACCCAAAATACAGCCTTCACAAACATGTTTGACAGGTTCTTCAAGAGGCGGCAAAGAAGCAACCATATCAGATTTCTGCAAACGCAGCAAACTGGCAAAATTCAGATGACCAAAACGTGCATGCCAAAGTTTTGCATCTCAAATAGCCCTTGAATATGCAACAACATTTGCAAAACTTTGTCCACACTTATTATACAAAGTGAGCTTATACAGGCCACGGCACAAAAGGCCAGATGCAACAATTTCATCACCAAAACTGAGATCATGAACTATACATCTGTCATCCACAAATTTGACTACAAGTCCAAGTCTAGTAAGTGCGGATACAGACAAGAGATTCTTCTTGATCCCAGGTACATAAAGTGAATTAACGAGTGTGAAGGAACTGCCATTAGCAGCAGTGAGCACAATGTTTCCAACTCCCTGAACTGGATAAGAGGCGTTGTTGGCACAAGTGACTGAATTCCCATGAGGGACAAACTCAAGAGAGGTAAACAATTCACGATGTGAGCTAATGTGCTTTGTAGCACCACTATCGAAATACCACACATGTGAATCTGCAGCAACTGACAAGCATGCATCATGGACAACAGGATTATAAGTGCACTCTGCGCTAAAAGCCCATTCTACATCAACATTAGCAACACAGTCTCCTTTCATAGAAGACTCAACAATGGCTGCATTTGTAGTGGAACCAGCATTTGCAATGGAACCACCCTCTTTCTTCTTAGCCTCTTTGGCCTTCAACTTAGCACATGACTTGATCAAGTGATCATTTGCTTTACAATAATGGCAACGCATCTTCTTTTTGCCCTTATCACCAGAATTGCCAGACGAAGTACTGCCAGCAGAAGCATTAGGAACAGAATTTTTGCCACTCGGAGCAGAACCATAAGAAGTGGCTGCATTACTGTTACCACCCTTTCTTTGAGAAGCAATAAAAGCCTGTTCAACTGCACGCTACCTAGTCCTGTTTTTTCTGGAAAGTGAATCTTGCAACAGCAATGTGCATAATGCATCAAACTTGACAACTTCTGGATTTCCTTGGGTCATAAGTCTCCAAGTACTAACAAAAGTCTGGTAAGAATCTGGTAAGGCATCAAGAACAGTCTGCACAAGGGAACTGTCTGAAATGACTTCACCTGCAGAAATAAGTTGCTCATTGATATCCTTGACACTAGCAAGGAAAGTGTCCATATCATCTTCCTCATGCATAATCTTTGACTCCAGCTCTTTACGCAGCAAAGCAATTTTAACCTCATTGCGGCTTGCATAACGACCTGCTAAAATATCCCAAGCCTGTTTTGCAGATTTTGCTGAATGGATGTGAGGAACAATGGTGCGCTTCACAGACAACGCAATCAATGCATGAGCCTGCGCATCCTTAACATCCCAACAAGCTTGTTCTGCCGTAGGCAAAACAACTCTAACAGCTGCAATCCTTGCAGCAAGACCTGCAACATCCTCAACATCGCCTACATCCTCAGAACCAGGACGTACATCAATGCCCTACACAATGTTCCAGACACCCTTTGACACAAGAACATGTTGCATCATATAAGCCCACATAGGGTAGTTGTCCCCATCTAACCTGTCCTCAGCAGCAAACATCTTGAACACATCTGTGTTGTTGTTGTCAGCCATGGTAAATGCTGCACCTGATGTGAAAACTGCCCGAAAATAGGAGAAACGGAGCGGGAACAACCTGTGCTATATAGCACAAACCGTAGAAGACTATAAGGCACCTGTTATGCAGAAAACGGCACTGACAGAAATTCTGCACAAAATGACGAAATAGCCTGTGTAGTACTGCTTGTAGTGGAAACAGAGGCCGAAATGAGCCCAAATCAAAATTCTGAGCAGACCGAACTCTTTGAGCTCTCCCAAAATATTTGTCGACCTGCGAACGCTTGCCAAAGCTCACTGAAATCGGAGAAAGTGAGCAGGCGTGTGCTGGAGCAGCTGGCGACTAAGCCCGGGAGGACGTGACCAGCTCTGATACCAATTGTTGGAATTAGGGTTGCATAGAAACACACACAACTTGGAGAAGACGAAGGAAGCTCAAGGCACACAATAGAGAGTGTGTTACTTAGTGTGCAATGGAAAGATAGATAGCCCTAGAGTGATGGGCGTATATACAATGCACGGGGGAAAAAACCTCCTAAAGAGGGAAAAAATGCCCCGGCGGTCCTAGTGTGTTCACACACATCACTACCACATGTATATGGTAACAGTTGTATTGATTTTTATTTGAGAAATAGGTAATTTGCAAGTGATGGACAAATTACTCATAGAGGCTAAAAGGGATAAGGTGTATAATACAATGTAGAATTCATCCTAATAATATAATTAAGAAATTACACCTTGTTGAGTGGTTTGCATAGCTAGGAGGCCCTTCTGAGATACAATCTAACATTTTTACTTATGAATATTTAGCTGGTAGAGTGATAGGTAATGACATATTTTCTAATGTTTTACTTTTTTAGATGTCGTTACATACTGTACCACTATGTGTGACATGGTATAGATGCCCTTCCCATAATTTGCTTCACTTTATTTATGATTGCCATTCATTATGCTTACTACTATTGTCTTTTTGGTTTTTGCAAACAGGCTACCTTCTCTGCACCAATGGTGGAGCCACCTCCATCGACTAGACCCTCGACGTCAATAGTGCTCACCACTACTCACACAGCTTCACACGTACACTCACTCTCATATGGTATTAATAATTACGAGATACTATTTGAAATTGAATTCACAAATTGTATGTTGTTGTGTTTTATGTAGGTTGACCACTCTTTGGAACTCCGCATAGCCCCATAGAGGAGCTCACACGAGAGTTGATCACAGTGCAACAGAGGGTTAGAAAGTTGGGGTAAGCAATCAGAGAGACTCAATCAGCTTTGGGGGACTCTACCACTGAGCAGCACATTGCCTACTTTTGAGCAGATCACTTTGCACATTGCCATGCCTACCTTAACTGCTCTCCTAGCATACAAAAAATATAGCCATCGATACCACTATACCCTTACATGCTTGACTGGGTAGGTGGGAGCATCTTATGGGTGTATTCGCTACATTGGGAGACCACACTGAGTGTTGCATTTCCATAGAATTTTGTGATGATGGAGGCTTCTACAGCTTGGGTTTCATCCACTGCTTCCACCTTTACTGCCTCGTCCACCATAGCATGCCAAAAAATCCTCACCGCCCTTATTAGAGGTCAAACAGTAGACTGACGAGGCAATCATTGAAGTGCTGCTAGAGATGGGGTATGAGAGGAGAAGGCATTGCAGATGGCAAAGTTTATGGGTTCAGTGGAGCCAGGGGTTACAGAGGCAGAGAAGGTGAGACGAGAGTGCTTTCGACAGTCGGACATACTCATAGAGCGGTCTAGAGAGCGAGCACTAAGGAGGCCACCCGATGGTTCCTCATTCTCCACAGAGGTAGACTTTGCAGACCTAGCACTTGTTGTAGAGCTCCAAGCAGTAGAGGAAGTATATGCAATTTTTTTGATTTGGGAGATGGGATGGTAGGTCCATCGCATGCTAGCCAACCAAGAGATGGTTCTTGCTCAAATTCAATTCCAATGCAACAAAGCTCGAGTAGATGTTGGAGAGTCTTCAATTGCAGATGAGTCCTATGTCGAGCTAATTGCAGCAACTAGTAGTCAACACACCATAGCACAGAGAGTGGTGTAGGGTCCCCACACTAGGATGCAGTTGTCACCGAACATAGACAATGTAGATTGAGATTCTGATTAACACTGATGTACTTGTATATATTTAAGTGTTTGTTGGATTTTTTATGGATTGTAGTTGCCATGTTATAATTTATATAGTCCACTTTTATCACACTTTTCGTATGCTTGAAGCCGATCTCTCCTTCCTTGCTTAGGAGAGAGAGAGAGAGAGAGAGAGAGAGAGAGAGAGAGAGAGAGAGAGAGAGAGAGAGAGAGAGAGAGAGAGAGAGAGAGAGAGAGAGAGAGAGAGAGAGAGAGAGAGTTTGCATCAAATCCCCCTCGTATCCCCTTCCAAAGTTTTGCGACCATCCATTTCCGTCTCATTGGTGTGGCACTACCTTGGGAGGTGCACTATGTAAGCATGTTAATGTACCACGTGAGTTCAGCAAGAGGGGTAATGCAAAAATTTTAGGCAGTTTGTCAGAGTTACATTAAAATAAGGGGGTTTTCTATTCCAGTTTGAAAAAAAAAACCTAAAATAGGGATCATTTATTCATTCAAACATGTTAAAAAATGGAAATTTTAATTACCCCACGAATGCACATTCTATAGGGGAGTACTGAATAGTGAACCCCCCAAGGATGCTACACAATCTCCAATTTTTTGCCATAGGGCTCACTAAATTGTGTTTTACCTTCAATATTCAACACTAGCAATGACAAGAGACATGCACGTCAAATTAATTAAAATTTGGTAAACATGGACACCCTAATCCATCGACTATAAGTACACCATCATCAAAATACATCAACCATAATGTCTCGTTTAAGTGATCACCATAAACTATTATTTACAGGTATACAATCATAAAGATAAATCTAGCAATCTCTCTCTCACTCAACCTTGGCAAAGATGAAGAGAGAAGGAAGGGAATCAAGGGAAGTAGATAGGAAGTAAGGGCAACAAAGGGGACATCTCAGTAATGGCTCTCTCTCTCTCTCTCTCTCTCTCTCTCTCTCTCTCTCTCGACTTTGGCAAGTGGGAAGCTAACATATGTGGAAGCTCTCAAGGTAGTCATGGTCGTTTAGAATCTTGGGAAAAACAACCAAGGTTAATTCTATCATTCTCGACCATATTTTTGGGAGATTTAATCTCTCATAGGTTCGGGATTGTGCCAGCAGTGCCATTAACGACAACCTTTGTAATTAGATTTTATGTTGGCTAAGCTTGTTGATAAGAGGCATTCCAGGTGTCATTTTTAAGTCTCCCAAGAGTCGTTCGAGTCCTTATTCTTGTGTGTGGCTTATCTCGTCTCATTTTTTCCCTGTAGCAAGCAGCCCAGTGCTGGCCTGGCTCACCTTGTGAACCCATTATGCCCAACACCATCACATTATTGAAATTGTATTGCTTGCATTAGTGGATTGTCCACTTTTATCATGTATGATATGTAGTAACTTGTTGCACCAAGTGCATTCAAGATGAATTGAATATTAATGTTTCCATCCCATAGTGTTGCCTTATCCGTGTACACATTCTTTACAAGTCATTTCAGGTACAATGTTCCAGTTGATACCATGCCATTAATTTCCAAAGTGTATTCCTTTAAAGATAATTGTAATCTCTATAGCCAATGTTCAAAATCCATGTCATTTTTTGTGGCAAGCATGTGAAGGTTGTTTTTAATGTGTTTAAAAGGTTTATTATTTTAAGTTTGATTATGGTGGTCATTGGCAGTGAATCAATGGTAGTGGGTCTCAAAATGATTATGAAAGGCACAAAAAATATTGAAAGACTGAAGCGACTACAAATGCAATAATGGTGCTATCTGTGTCACGATCAAATAGAGAAGCTTTTTCAACTCATAAAAGAGCATGTTCATGATATTGAGTTCCATGGCTTTGGAACTTTGTGACAAAGAAGCAATCTTTCTTTTTTTGGCATAATGTCAAATATTAGACATCAAGGAGGGAAGACGCTGATTGAGACAAGCCTCAAGAGGTCATTCAATGGAAACAATGCTATGAGAAAGGCTTCTATTGTTAGGGTGAAGGCCAAGACCTTCCTGGGTTTCAATGGGAAATAGGTAAGGGTGACAGCATTTTATAGTACAACCCATGGAAGGCCCTACACAATGTTTTGGACCATGGACTTGATGGAATATCCAAAAATCAAAAGGCAAAAGTGTGGGAAACCTTGGATGCAGGCTCCTCTTACCTATGATAAAACTCATTGGGAAAAGAATGACCACTCCAACTTCAAGAAAAAGATCAAAAAATTTAACCAAGCTATGACAAATGCTTGGAACTCAAAGCAATTCACGCACTATATGGTAATAATTATTAATTAAGATTCTACTAATTTAGTTTAACACTTTTGCATAAAATTCTAATTGAATTCTCTTTTCTATATTATACACAATTAAACTTCTTGACCTTCTCAATGAATTTATCAACTTATGTATCAAATACTACAAATGTACATGGTGTGTAGTCCACAAACCTAGAATTTACTAGTTGTAATAAGGAGATGTCATATGCATGTAGAAAATTTGCCTTATTGTTAGGAGATTCACCACCTCATGTTGTATGTGGTTAATTCATCCCCTTAATGCTTCTATTCCTTGATTGGTCACTAGACTCGAGAAGCTGCCTATCATCAACAACTCTTGACCGCCCATTTCAAGAAGCCGCCCCCAATACCTTGGTCGCCCAATTCAAGAAGCAAAACCTTATTCTTGGTAGGAAAACTTCAAAAAAACCCTTTGCCAGAATGTACCTATAAAAGCTTCATTTAAATCCCTTCCACCTAGGATCGTCAAAAACTCCTCAAGCTCCACAATTCCCATTGATCGAGGATCTCGTCGATCTACATGTCTCATTTGAAATATATTGTGAACCCAAAATAATTTGCCAATTGCTATTGCCACTAGGGACAAGGGAGTTCAAACTCCATACAAAAATTCAAATTTTTCGTAGATCAATTGCTCAATCGATTGCCAAATCTCAATCGTGCCTGGGTACTACACTTTTAAACTGGAAGTCATCATCAACCATCGAGCTAAGTACAACTTAATTTATTTATTTTCTTTATATTCTCATTATTCTGCATAGCAATCATTTACACCAGTATATATAACCATTTCAAAAAATATATATATATATATACATACACACACACACACACACACACACATATATATAAATAGAAAAAAAGAGAGAGGGAAAAAAGAAATCACACCATCATGGCCCATCTTCCGTAGCCACCTACTATTTCTAAATAGCTCGTAAATTTTCATCAATCACTTGCATATGAATGCATTTGAAGGTAGAAAATAGAAGATAAGTTGTTGCACGTTGCCCACATTGAATCTCCACCTGCTCCAAAGAAAAATAAAATTAGCAAAAAAGCTTTCACGTTTAAAGATTTGGCACTAAGGATGCTAGCACAGTACTAGCATGAGTTAATCAACTAGACAACTACTTCCATGATGAAGACTTCCTCGAGTGTGACATCGTCAAGTGTGCATCAAATCACCTTATCAGTAGCAATGCACTATGGTGGAATGCCACCAAACAACATGATAGAAGACCTCGCACGTGGCATGTATTCAAGAAGTTTCTTTTACCCTATTTCTTACCCACACAATACAAAGCTTAAGCACGTCGCCAATGGGACTTAATTTTCCAAGGTAGAAATGAAGATGTACAAGCTTACACTGACCGTTTTTGGAATTGTCTCATTCAGCTTCAAGCTATCGAACATGTTAGTCGCAGAAACTAAAGCATAAGTATATATATGGGTTAACACTGCAAATTGGTGCTGAAGTGGACGTGTTTGAACCAGATTTGCTGTCAAAAGCCATGAATTTGGCACTCAATGCGGAGAAAAAGAAATGTGTACATCAACTTCACGTTGATCAATCTACTAAGCCTTAACCGTGACAAGAAATTTCCTTCCTCTCCTAACTTTGATTGGAACAAAATCCAAAGTCATACTTTCTTTAAGAGACGTAGATTTGACAACTCTGCTATCTCTTCTCAACATCATGGCAACAATAACAACCACATGCAACAGAGAAGCAACCAAAATCCTTCCAACAGTTAATGCGCAATGCTTTCAGTTTGGTCACTATGCAGATAAGTACACAAACAACCTTGCTGAGAGCAATGGTCATCCCAATGGCCAACCTAATGGAGTTGCACGCAACCACAACCAAAGACCATTCAACAACAACCGCCCAAATGGTGCACAACTTAGCCTCATCGAAGATGTTAATCCCAACGACAATGAAGTTGAGGTAAATTATGGTGAGGGCTACGATCATGAGTATGATGCCAATGAAGTATTCTCCAAGTATTCCTATATCTCCACACACTCTACTCAAAGTGAAAGGCATAGTTAAAGGGGGAAGGCATCACAATTATCTTAGATGATGGTAGTAGCCATTATTTCATCTCTACATGATTGGCACAACAACTTTCTCTTTCACAAATCTCTTCACGCCACAAGATAAAATTTTTCTTTAATGATCAACATTTCAACTGTAAAACTCAAATCAATGGTGAAGTTTGCATTGGTGAATTTTCTCATACACGTACATTTATAGTTGCACCAGTGCATGGTATTGATATGATTTTGGGGATGCCTTTTTGACATGAATTTAATCCACCAATCAATTACAAAACATGTACTTTAAATCTTATCCATGAAAACAAATCCTACTCCATCCAAGAAATCCTAGAACATAAAAACATTTTGCTACTCTCTCATGCTCAAGCCAAACGAGCAATTCTAAGGCAAACAAAAACATATCTAGTGCTTGTAAACCAACTCTCTGCTCAAACCGAAACTTCTCAAGACTTTTCACATGAATTTCTCTCACAATTTAAACATTGTTTCATGCACAATCTTCCTCCTGGAATACCACCATGATGCCCTAAAGACCATAAAATTGATATTATCTCGGGTAGTGAACCTCCTTGCAGAGCACCATATCGTGTGAACCCAACTGCACACAAGGAAATACAAAATTAAATCATAGAATTACTTGACTAGGGACTTATTAAACCTAGTAGTTTACCATATGGAGCTCCAGTTCTTCTTGTTTACAAGAAAAATGGAACCTTTCGTATGTGTATTGACTATAGAGGTCTAAACAAGATCACCATCAAGAATAGATTTCTTATTCCTAGAGTGGATGATCTACTGGACAAACTGAAAGGGGGCAAACATTTTCAGCAAAATTGACCTTAAATTGGGGTATCACCAAGTTAAAATGTTTGAAGAAGATGTTTACAAAATTCCATTCAGAACACAAACGGAACACTATGAATTTCTTGTCATACCATTTGGTCCGACAAATGCACCAGCTACTTTCACCCATATGATGAGCCGAATTTTTATTGACCATCAAAACTTCATTATGGTTTTTTCTAATGATATTCTTGTGTTTAGCAAATCTAAACAAGAACATAGGGAACATTTAACACGTGTCTTTGACCTTCTTTCACAAAACCACCTATACCTGAATCCCAAAAAGAGTTATTTTTCCAATCTAACATTACATATTTGGGATATATTGTATCGGGAAAGGGAATACACGTAGATCCCAAGAATATTGAAGTTATTCAATCATAGCCTAACGAGCTACTTTCTTTCATTGGTCTATGCAATTATTACAGGAAGTTTGTTCATAATTTTGTTTACAAATCTCATTACTTGACTCTCTTATTAAAGAAAAACACCCCATATGCATGGACTCACTTACAAGAAAACTCATTCCTTTTGAGGACCCCTACCTACACATCATATATATGAGGAACCACCCACACTTGTAGATCAAGAAGAGAAACTCATCCTTGACCAAATAGTTGATCATGAGACCACCACTACATGCACTGGCATGGTTTATAATTTTTATCTTTTGACTTTTAAAGGTCACCTAGAGAAGATGCTAAATGGATGCCTGAAATTTTTTTCGACACTTCCCAGATCTTTTCCACACATTTCATCACTCACGGTCTAGTTGATTCTCTGTTGAGCAACTGAGGACCATTTCTATCCCTGGAGGGAGGGATGTTACGAGATTGGGCACCCTCCTGTTGTATGTGGTTAATTACAGTTGGGATAGCTAGCATGTAATGGATAATTATTGTGATGTCTTTATATTTTTACTAATGGTGAGTTGATGACATGTAGATTGGGACTCTGGGAGTTGAGGAGATGGCATTGGCAATAAATTATTCTCGACCATTTTCATTTGCATAGTGTTATAGTTTATTTTTCCAATAAGCCACTATGGCTCCTTGTAAATAATAAGTGAGAACTCACCCTTAAGAGGGTCATGCAATAAGTGGTAGCCACCACACAAAAACTAAAGTTGAACTAAGTGTAAAGAGGGGCCTACAATTTTTGGCACCAATAAGCAATAACAAATATTAAATACCAAACTCCACAAGAGATGCTGTGGAGTTTGGAGCTACAATCTTTAGGCCATTGATTTGCAAAATTCCTCTCTCTCTCTCTCTCTCATACTATGCTATGATGTGTACTCTCTAATCTTGCAGACGTCATATTCCCCTTATGATATTTCAATATCAAGTCTATACTTTGTGTGTGTGTATGTGTGTGGTGTTATAATCTAGGTGTGTTACTTGGGTTTTGGGAGAGATGGTTAGAGGTTGATAGGTAAGTGTGTGAGTAGATTGGAAGTGTGGAAGCAGTTGTTGTCCCCTTCTCCTCCCAACACTTATTTACAGATTCACATGGTTCTCTCCTTTGTAAAATCTATCTTTTTTCCTTTAAAAATCCCCATATTGTAAACTTGTGTGCCATCATATAGTATCCTTTAATGAATACCAAGGGTCCACAAACTCTTTTCCATGCTCTGTCTACTCTCTACAAGAATGGCAAAGCGGTAGTCCTCTCCCAAATCAAAGAGAGTTCATATATCATGAAACGGTACAAACTTCTTATCGTTTATCATGTAGGTAGGTAATTTTGCTATGCATAGCAAGGAATGAAGCTCATCCTCGGAGATATCAATGGAACCCTCTACATTTGTGATGTTATTTTTACCACATCCAAAATCTCCTTGCTTTGGATTTATTTCCTCACTAAATCCTCAATCGTTTCTTCAAACTCTATATCATTTTCATCTTTTGTTATTTGTTGCAAGGGTTTGGACTCTCTCTCTTCTTTTGGAAGAAGACTCAGAATAACCAAAGTATCCAATGTCTTCACTCACAAGATTGCAACTCTGTTTGCCATGCCACTGACAAGGGTTATGTACCACCTTCCAATCATCTAGGAAGGTTCCCTACTTTTGAACTCGCTGCTCTTTGTTAAAGTTTCATGCCAGAAAATTGTACAAAGGTTCCAACCTTGTGCTCGTTTGTAAGGTCTATGTATACCTTCTAAAGATACGAGATTACTAATATTCAAGAAAGCTATCCAAGTGAAATGGAACATTGAAGATTTCTCTGACATGGGAAATCTTTGATAACCAATTCACTTGGTAAATTAGGACCATCAATCTATCATCACGTCTCTTCAGCATTCAAATGTCTATGCTTCCAGACCCCTCATGCCAAAAGGTTATCCTAGAAAAGAAGAAACTCTTTTTTAGTACTATCCTACCTAGTTATCTCACAATCCCTCATTTATCACAAACATATACTATAAAAGGTTCTCTTTATTTCATCAACACTTAACTATTCCAATAGTTCATTGCTCGTTCATTGTCAGCAACTTTAGTATACATGAAGGGCCATCCGTTAACACTAAAATCATGTAAGGAGGACACTGCCCTATTAGTGGAGAACATTATCCTTGTTGGTGTGATTTGGTACATGGTTCCCTTTTTATGAAATTTTAGTATGCATGGAGGCTCCACGATGCATACTAAAATCATGCAAAGAGGACGCCATGCTACTATCGGTGGACACTGGTCTCTATTGATTTGATTTGTTGTATGTAAGAAAGTTTTAGTTTACACAAGGGCCTTTGGCTAATAAAAAATTTGAGAGGAAACTTAATGACAAACAATATAAAAATACTACACACCTTCATGTCCTCTTAGCATCTTCTTTAGATACTCTAGCTCAAAATTTGAAGAAAAAATATGTAGAGTAGATGAGAAGGACGCTCAAAGGATCTTTGATATTTATATAGTCCCTCATTATGCTCCTCAAATTGTAGGTCAAACGATCAAGTCCAACGGCTAGTTTTTGTCTCAATTTGAGTGCCCATGCAAATCATCGTCGTCCAGGTATTTGTTTAAATCTATATGACAAGGAAGACGTCTTTGAATTTTAAGGAAGGCATTCACCATTTTGTTTAGTTTTTCATTAGTTTTGCTTATCTAGTCACCATTTCAACCAGATTTTTTTGAGGCGATGCGTATAATACTCTCCCAATCATCTCAAGGCAATGCTCCAACACACATCGAGTCAACTCAACTTGTTTGGTAAGAATTGATTATTTTCATTCAACTTTTCCTCACGTGAATTGAAGTATGATGAATGGCCCTCAACGTACACTTTTTCTTGCATGTGGGATACCTTTTGTTCAATACACCCTTTCTTTTTGGTGATGTTGTCCTTGCACAATTTATACACAACTTTTATACACAAGGGACAACCTCTATAGAACACAATAATTTTTTCTTGGTGTCGCTCTTGCACAAATTTGGCTTACTCGGATGGATCTTCAAGTACACTATTTTAGTGCGCAGGGGACACCCTCTATACAACACATTTTTTAACTTGATATCATTCTTGCATGGAATTAGGCTAGGTGGATGGCTTTTCGACTGCACTATTTTTGCATACTGGGGAAATTACTACCCAACTTAATCTTTACCCACACAAAAGGAAACCACCTAAGAAGGATACAAAAGATTATTCAGAAAAATTAAGTGACACTAGATCCTAATCAAGCATGTTCCAAAGAAGAGAAGGTTTTCTTAGATAGTGACTTGCATTGAGGGAGATTAAAAGAGCACAGAAGGTACTGAGCATGGCAATCCCTAAGGTTCTTTCTCAAAGATTTTGTAGACAGGTTGCAAAGCAATTGAAAATAGGTATGAAATGGACAAGGAATGCCTCGGATTGCATGCAAGAGGCTGCTAAAGATTTCTTAATCGATCTCTTCCAAAATGCATGTACATTTGTGTAACTTACTCCCATAGGGTTACTCTTTTGGATAAATACACCATTATCCTGATGAGGCTAAGGTACAAGTTTAGCAAAATTCTTGAATGAGTGCTACATCAATATGAGAATACCTTTAATATCTTTAACATATCTCTAAATATAAAATACAAAGACCATAATGTAGTAATTGAAAAGGTCACAAAGAAGGATGAGGAGGATCTGAAGAAGGAAACGGAAGAGATGAAGATTGATAGGGAGCAGGTGGAAACCAAGGACCTGAGGGAGATTGAAGCCAAACTCCCATCATTGTTGGGATCCGGAAATGGCAACCCTAGTGGCTTAATGATGGCTTCTTTTCTTAATAATGACATCCACCAAAGGAAAGACAATGTGGATCTACATGCTGAGTGTGTTAGCATTCTTCAAGAATGGAAAAGGAAAATCAATTACAATATATCATTCTGCCATCTTTAAGGCTAAAAGTTGATAATTAAACTTCGTATCTTTTTGTAGATTGTTGATGTATAACTATGATCTAGATATCCACTGAAGGTGGTGGTTTTTACCGTCTCCCACTTTTTGAGGATTGATTCATCTGTCAATGAACTCAAGAAATGGTTCTCTAATGTTGATGTCGAGACCTTTGAGCTATCTCCTTGAGAAAACATAAAGTGAATACATGAAAGGGGAACCTTTCCAAGTTTTGCAGCCATAAGCAAGCACTGCCCTTGCTTCCATATGCAACACTTTTGTTGGGTGTGAACTTTTACGCATATCCCTCAAAATTGCTTTTCTGTTTTCCATTCTAATGCCATTTTTGGGAAAAAATTACCCTTTTGTAGCATAAACAAGTAAAAAGACCTTGAAAAATCCCTTCATTTGTGGAATTCTTTTTTAGCTCAAATTTCATATCAAACATCAGTTTTCCACTTGTCATAATCTCTTGACACATCTATGATGATCACACATGTTACTTCCTATTTTTGCTAGTTTCTACGATGGTAAAAACACTCACTTGCATTCAAAAGCCACCATATGCATGATGTAGAATCACAAAACACTAATAGTTCCACATCCAAGGCTCCAACTACCCAGTAAAGTATGTTCACATGAGCACTATTGCCAACAAACACACCTACATTATGTAGATCGTGGCATCCATGCCCTGAATCTAAACCCATGAGACACATCATCTTACATTATGTGTGCCATAGAATGACAAGGCTGAAAAGCCAACAACACTTCTTGTTCACCTCGAGGGGGGGGGGGGGGGGGGGGGGGGGGGGGGGGGGGGGTTCATCCATGTTTTGGTGGTTCTAAAAACCCGCTTCTTTTCTTTTTCCCAATGATATTTAGACCTTTTTTCCCAAAGATGCATGGGTGAAGCATGGGAAGAGGGGGGGAAATCGCCCGTATTTTGGTAGTTCTGAAAATTTACTTCTTTGTTTTTGGCGAGTGGAATAGATCTAGGGTGGATGTTTAGTTGGCTGCTTTAACCTTAGCTCAAGGAAAACTGATCACTCAATCATTTGCCCAATTTTGATCTCTTGAGAGCATCCTTCCCTTTCTCGATCATGATTAAAACAATGATATGGTTTCTTTGTTCTCCCCTCTTGAGGCACCATTGAAACATGTACATGAAGGGTGCACTCTGAGAAAACTAAATCATTTCTTAAGGATGATCTTGTGTAGACTACTCACTCAATGCAACTTGTCCATAGTGGCATTTGTGGTCTTATGCATACTCCATCCTTTGGGAATCATTTGTATTTAATGACTTTTATGGATGATTACTCCAAGAATGCATGAGTGTATGCACTTAAGGTCGTAAATGTATCTGGATCTTGGGAATCATTTGTATTCAATGACGTTTATTGATAATTACTCCAAGTATGTACAAGTGTATTTGCTTAAGGCTGAAAATGTATCTAACTGTATTATAGGCACCATTCATTTTTTTATCAAGGAGTGGAGTTTATGTCAAAGAATTCAATTCATTTTGGCAAGGCAAGAGATTAAACATCAATATGTAGTACTATACATCCCTCAACAAGATGAAGTTGTTGGGAGGAAAAATAGATGACTTATGGAGATGGCATAATGTATGGCCAAACGCTAAGATTTTTCACTTACATTTTTTCTTGAGGCTATCATGCGTGCTAATTTTTTAATGGTGGTAGTACGAATGTAATTCCTCATGACGCTCTTGAAAATGAGCAAGGAAGAGGCATACCAAGATGGCAAGTGCAAACCTTGTGTCATGGTAAATTTGGTGCACCTCTATCTAATCGTACGCGTTCAGGTTCTGAACGTGCCTCTATGCATTTCATTGTTATGATTTGGTTGTGCTTAGTATGTGATGAGAAAGAAACTTCATTTGATGAAGCACAAAATTCAAACATTGATTGGCTATAATGCAATTCAAGTATGATGCTATCGTGAAGTATGATGTTATTGTGAAGAATGTCCTATGGTCTTTGTGTACTTTGCCTCTTGGAAAAAAGTTCATTAGTACTAAGTGGGTTTTCAAGTTAAGATGTAAGACAACAGTTCTGAGAAAGCATTGAACTCATCTTTTGAAGCGTGCACTATGATACCTAATGGGGTTATCAGGTTCAGCCAAAATAAGGATTTGAACAATTATGTGATGAATGTGAAATTTTGTCCAAAGATAGCTCTACAAAGCTTGGAGGCTTGCCTTTGCTAAATCAATTGTGATTTTCAAGGCCTGTGGGAATGGGCTTCTGTAGCACTTAACATTAGAAACACAATCAGCCACTTCACAGCGATGGAAAAAGGCTTTTCTGTGGCAGAGAGTGCCTTCGAGAAAACAGCTCATGATCTTATCATCAAAGGAGGTGTTTGGGGGGCTTCCTACGTTGTGTATGCCATGCCATGGATGTCGAAGTTCTTCCTAAATGAACAAGTTATGGATTTTTGTCCTCCATGGGTTATGCTAGAAAGCCTCCTTCTTTGCCTTTAGGATCATGTGCACTCGATTACCTCTGTGTTGGGCCGATTGTTGTTCGTACCAAGGCTGCAATGCGTTGGATGTAAAGATATGCAAATTGTGGAATATGAGCAAACCTATTCTCAAATATTTGGATCTCAACATGGTACGCTTTGGAGATTTTTGACAAGAGAAGGCGTTTTCTTCCTTCTCCAACGCATATTACAAATGTCACAGAATCAAACACTATGCGAGAAACTGCCCAGAGGTAGTGATTGTCAACAAACCGATGGTCAAATCCACTTGGAGGCGTGTCTCTAGAGATGTCTAGATCCTCACGAATGTAAGTAGGTCAAAGAAGGATGAAAATGATCATGTTATGGCTGAGGACAAAGTTATTGAGGATGATGGTCATCCTCAAGTAGAAAAACAGGAGGGAACCACTAAGCCAATTCAACCTTCACTCTAGGGTCTGACCGCCGATGAAACCTTCAACCTTGACTTCATATGAGAATCCACTCAGGAATAAAAAATAGATCTTCTTAGCACCTGGTTGATGTATTAGGTTCTCATAACGATACCAGTCAAATAAAAAAGAAGAAAAAATTGAAGAAGTGAACCCCGTGTTGGCTAAATAGGTAATTTTCTTCATGGTTGCTAGCTCCTTGTAAAAGTCAGGCACTTTTAGTCCTTGGATCCCCATGGCAAGGTAACTTTTCATGGGCTAACTTTGTATCTTTTTTGTTTCTCTTGATACAAATATCCCACATAATGTGGAAAATAAAAATATGTAAGCCCGATGGTAGTGTTAATCTCTGTAATGCTATACTTGTGGAAAAAAGGTATGGTCAAGAGAAGGGCATTGATTCTTATGAGACTTTGGCTCCCACTTGTCACATGACTAACATTCATAGCATTTATGCATTGGTAGATCATAATTGTTGGATATGTGCAACAATTGGATGTAAGGACTACATTGTTTTATTGATAATTTTCTTGAAAATGTAGGTAGGTATGTGGATTTGTTAAAAAAGCAAAGGAAAACAAGGTGTGTGGTCTTAAGAGGGCTTTGTATGGTTTGAAGCGAAAAGAATCATGGTCACTTGGCTCCACATGGTCTTCACGATAGTGCACCTGAGAGCACTTTGTCTGTCACACTATGGAAATTATTTTTATCATTGTTCTCGCGAATGATGATGATAGGTTACTCACCAGACCAAATGAGGGGCATATAGTTGACTTTAAGGGTAAATTTGAATGCCTCTTTTGAAATGTTAGATCTTTGCTTTGTGTAAAATAAATACATTGAGACATTGTTGCGTAGAGTCGGCCTTGAAGGTTTCAAGCCTAATGCTATACTTATGGAGATAGGTTCGAAGATTACTCTTGATAATGCTTAACCCTACTTTGATGTCACTCTCTTTTGCTAAGATATTGGTGGCTTGATTTATGTATTCATTATCAAGCTAGATGTTTAGTATGCAGTCCTGCAAGTAAGTAGATTTGTGCATAGCCCAGGCTGTATGCATTAGAAGGCAATTAATCGAACCTTTCACAACTTGAACCTCTACATCTTTGGTTGTTTTATCCAAAGAGATGATCATTTCCACCATGGTTACATGCTTTTTCATAATCCAATTGGGCAGGTTTTTATGACACCTTTCATGCTCAACATCCCACAGGCATCTTGGTTGAGCAAGAAGTAGCGTACATTGGCCACTTCTAGTTGTGAGGCTGAGAACATGGTATCTTTCACAACTACTGCTGAGTGTGTTTTGCTCAAACACGTATTGAATTACTTGGGTAGGACAACTCTCTGCTTTGGCAAAGGCAAGGCACCATGTGTTCCATACATGGACAAAGCACATTGAGGGAATTATCATTGTATCAGAGTGAGCCTCTTTGCTGCAAGAAAGGGTAGCTCAGCTTATGTGCCTATGCAACACAACCATGCTAATTTTTTCACAAAGGCCCTACCTCTTGAGAAGCTTCATGCTTTTGTAAAGCTTTGAGCTTACTCCCCTTTGTGGATTGATCACATAGGGTTTTTCATTTCCCTATCACTAGAATGGTGCCATGACACTTTTATGTCCTTGGACACTTTTGTGTCTTGTTAAGTGACCATTTTGCTTGAATTATTTGAAGAGTATGAAAATGAATTTCTAGGTTCTATATATTCACAAAGTTGCCTTATGAGTTAAAAAAAACTTGACATTTTTTTGGGAATATCGATCTTACCATTAACCATACTCTTGCATAACATTTTTGAACCTAAACAGCGTAAAAAAACGATTCTTGTTTTTTGTTTTCTCTCAAAATTTTGCAACCATGCTACTCTAAACTTCATGTTTGTGAGGTTTAGATTGCTCTAGGATAAGCCTTTATAGTTCTCAACATGTTTTGATGCTTCTAGGGAGAACTAAGTGTTAAAATTGAAAGTTATGACCAACTTACAAGAATTTCATAATTTTGTTTTTTGGCCAAAATTAGCACTTTTATGATTTTTTGGATGGCTTTCTTGATATCCAGATGCAGTTTTGATTGTGTAAGTGGCATGTATAACATAAATCTAATCTTCCTTGAGTTTTGGGGGACATAATACGCTATATAGCATAGTATATGATAATGATTGAGTTTTTTGATTGTTGGAGAATGCAAGATATTTTAGTGTAGCAAGTATAGCTTTCTCAATATTGCTAGTTTCTTAGGCCAATTGTGTGTATTTTGTAGGTAGTAACCATATCTAATCATAAACTACAAATTTGGCTAGATATTAAGTAGTTTCTATAGGATTCTAGAGGTCATAATGTTCAACCAAGTTTTGTCATGTTTGTTGTCCCCAAGGTTCCACACGTAGTAAGAGATTCATTATTTTTTTGACATGCTCCATGGCTCCTTTTGAATCCAAAGACCCAAAGAAAACTAAGAAAACGTGTATATAGTATCAGTATTGAGCGTGACTATAAAAACTTTGATGATAGGTCCGCAAAATGCAACTTTTTTGTACCTATTTTCTTTGCCCAAAAAAAATAATAGTGAAGCAAAAGAAACCATATATTTTAATCACCAACCCATTGAAGTTAACGGGGCATTTTATCTCATGTCCTACAAAAATCCCCACTCTTATTTATATGCAATCAATCGTAAGATGATAAATGCACTGGTCCATCAACTTTGGAGGCTTGTTGTGACCAGGAGATGATAAATTTTACAAGTTTCTCATTTTAGTCATATGTAGTAGTCCTTGAACTTAAGCTCATGAAAGGATTTTCCAAAATGAGCGGATCTACTTGTTACCATATACATGTGGTAGTGATGCGTGTGAACACACTAGGACCGCTGGGGCATTTTTTCCCTCTTTAGGAGGTTTTTCCCCCCGTGCATTGTATATACGCCCATCACTCTAGGGCTATCAATCTTTCCATTGCACACTAAGTAACACACTCTTAATGTGTGTGCCTTGAGTTTCCTTCTTCTTCTCCAAGTTGTGTGCGTTTCTCTGCAACCCTAATTCCAACAATTGGTATCAGAGCAGGTTGCGTCCTCCCGGGCTTAGTCGCCAACAGCTTCAGCACACGTTTGCTCACTTTCTCCGATTTTAGTAAGATTTGGCGAGCATTCGCAGGTCGACAAGAATTTTGGTTGAGTTCCTAGAGCTAAGTCTACTCAGATTTCTGATTCGGGCTCATTTCGGCCTCCGTTTCCACTATATGCAGTACTGCACATGCTATTTCGTCATTTAGTGCAGAATTTTTGTCAGTGCCTTTTTTGCATAACAGATGCCTTACATGCTTCTACGGCTTGTGCTATATAGCACGTGTTGTTCCCGCTTCATTTCTCCTCTTTTGGGACAGTTTTCACATCAAGTGCAGCATTTACCATGGTTGATAACAATACAGATGCGTTCAGGATGTTTGCTGCTGAGGACAGATTGGATGGGGAGAATTACCTTATGTGGGCTTACATGATACAACATGTTCTTGTGTCAAAGGGGACTAGTCTGGAATATTGTGCAAGGCATTGATGTATGTCCTGGTTCTGAGGATGTAGGCGATGTTGAGGATGTTGCAGGTCTTGCTGCAAGGATTGCTGCTATTAAAGTTGTTTCGCCAACGGTAGAACAAGCTCGTTGGGATGTAAACGATGCACATGCTCATGCATTGATTGCATTGTCTGTGAAGCGCACCGTTACTCCTCACATTCGTTCAACAAAATCTGTAAAACAGGCTTGGGATATTCTAGCAGGTCTTTATGCAAGCCGCAATGAGGCTAAAATTGCTTTGCTGCGTAAAGAGTTGGAATCGAAGATTATGCATAAGGAAGATGATATGGACACTTTTCTTGCTGGTGTCAAGGATATCAATGAGCAACTTATTTCTGCAGGTGAAGTCATTTCAGACAGTTCCCTTGTGCAGACTGTTCTTGATGCCTTACCAGATTCTTACCAGACTTTTTCCAGTACTTGGAGACTTATGACCCAAGGAAATCCTAAAGTTGTCAAGTTTGATGCATTATGCACATTGCTGTTGCAAGAGTCACTTTCCAGAAAAAACAGGATTAGGCAGCGTGAAGTTGAACAAGCTTTTATTGCTTCTTAAAGAAAGGGTGGTGACAACAATGCAGCCACTTCTTATGGTTCTGCTGCGAGTGGCAAAACTACTATTTCTAATGCTTCTGCTGGCAGCAATTCGTCTGGAAATTCTGGTGATAAGGGCTAAAGAAAGACGCGTTGCCATTATTGTAAAGCTAATGATCACTTGATCAAGCAATGTCCTAAGTTGAAGGCCAAAGAGGCTTAGAAGAAAGGGGTGGTTCCACTGCAAATGCTTGTTCGACTACAAATGCAGCCATTGTTGAGTCTTCTGTGAACGGAGACTATGATATTGATGTTGATGCAGAATGGGCTTTTAGTGCAGAGTGCACTTACAATCCTACTGTCCATGATGCATGCATGTCAGTTGGTTGTTGCAGATTCACATGTGTGGTATTTCAATAGTGGTGCTACAAAGCACATTACCTCACATCGTGAATTTTTCACCTCTCTTGAGTCTGTCCCTCATGGGAATTCAATGACTTGTGCCAACAATGCCTCTTATCTAGTTCAGGGGGTTGGAAAGATTATACTTACTACTACAAATGGCAGTTCTTTCACACTTGTTGATGCAATTTATGTACCTGGGATCGAGAAGAATCTTTTGTCTGTATCTGCACTTGCTAGACTTGGACTTGTAGTCAAATTTGTGGATGGAAGATGTACAGTTCATGATCTCAGTTTTGATGATGAAATTGTTGCATCTTGCCTTTTGTTCCGTGGGCTGTATAAGCTCACTTTGTATGACAAGTGTGGACAAAATTTTGCAAATGCAGCTGCAGATTCAAGGGCTATTTCAGATGCAAAACTTTGGCATGCACGTTTTGGTCATCTGAATTTTGCCAGTTTGCTGCGTTTGCAAAAATCTGATATGGTTGCTTCTTTGCCGCCTCTTGAAGCACCTGTCAAACATGTTTGTGAAGGCTGTATTTTGGGTAAGATGCAGCGTTCAAAGTTTCCAAAGGATGGTTCAGTTAGAGCCACATGTAGGTTGCAGCTTGTGCATAGTGATGTTTGTGGGCCCATGCAAACTCCGTCCTTGGGCAATTACCTTTACTTCGTTACTTTCATTGATGATTACTCCACGCATGCATGGGTATTTTTGCTTAAAGCGAAGTCCGAAGTTTTTATGTGCTTCAAACAATTTTTGGCTATGCCTGAAAATGTCTCGAAATGTACTATGGGCACCCTCTGTTCTGATCGAGGCGGGGAGTATATGTCTCATGGATTTAATGCATTTCTGGCTAGTCGTGGGATAAAACACCAATGTACAATGCCTTATACGCCTCAACAAAATGGTGTTGCTGAGAGGAAAAACGGGTCACTTACGGAAATGGCACGATGTATGGTCAAAAGTCAAGCTTTGCCGCATTTGTTTTGGCTTGAGCCCATCATGTGTATCACTTATGTACTTAACAGGTGTCCTACGAAAGCTTTGCAGTCTAGTACTCAATATGAAGCCTAGCATGATAGAAAGCCTTCTATTGAGCACATGCGTGTTTTTGGCTGTTTGGGCCACAAACACAGCGCAGAAAATTGGATGATAAGGCTATCAAATGTATTTTTGTTGGTTATAGTGTTGAAAGCAAAGGTTACAGGTTGAATCATCCGCAAATAAGGCGTATTCTAGTTTCACGGGATGTAGTGTTTGTGGAAGATTCTATTCAACCCTTACTGTCATGTATTAGAGACAGTGATGTAAGCTCACAGGACATTTATGACACTTTGTTGCCTCTTTTCAGTGGTGGAAGTTCAAATGTAAATTCCAATGAGGCAAATGTACAACCTATGGGGGTTTCCAAAAATATTATAGATCAGCCTATTACTGATGCAGATGTACATGATGTACTTGATGAGAAAAGGGCTAAAAATGAGCAGGCTAGAGGTACGCCAAAATGGTTGGTGCATACATTGCGTGACAGTAATTTGGATGCACCTTTGTCTAGTTGTACTCGTTCAGGCTCTGGCCATGCATCTTATGCATCAGATTTTTATGCTTTGGCTGTGTCTAGCTTACATGATGTTGAGGAACCTCTGTCTTTTGATGAAGCACAGAATTCAAAAAATTGGATGCTGCCATGCAATCAGAATATGATGCACTTATAGAAAATGACACATAGACTTTATGTATTTGCCTCCTGGCAAAAAGGCCATTCGTACAAAGTGGGTTTACAAGTTGAAACCCAAGCTGGATGGTGAGATCGATCGCCATAAGGCTCGACTTGTTGCAAAGGGTTATGCACAACAAAAAGGCATAGATTATGAAGAGACTTTTGGTCCCACTTGTCGTATGACTACTGTGCATTTTCTATGTGCATTGGCAGTTCATTTTGGTTGGGATGTACATCAATCAGACATTGTTACTGCTTTCTTGAATGGTGATATATTTGAGGAAGTTTATGTAACGCAGCCTCACGGTTTTGTCAAGAAAGGACAAGAGGACAAAGTGTGCAGATGTAAGAAGGCTTTGTATGGGTTGAATCAATCTCCTCGTGCTTGGTATGAGAAAGCTAACACTCATTTGGCAAACAAAACTTTCGTAATAGTTCAACAGAAAGCACATTGTATGTAAAGTGTGAGGGTGATGTACTTCTCATTGTGGTTCTTTATTTAGATGATTTGCTGATCATTGGACCAAATGAGAGACATATTGTTGAATTTAAGGCTGATTTGAATGCTACTTTCAAGATGAAAGATTTGGGGTTGTTCCATCATTATTTGGGCATACAGTTTAAGCAGTCTAATGGTGGTATTTCTTTATGTCAGAAAAGTTACATAAAGACAATGCTATGTAAGTTTGGACTTGAGGATTGCAAACCTATTGCCACTCCCATGGAAACAGGTTTGAAGTTGAGTCTAGATGATGCTAGCGATCCTGCTGATGTCACTCTTTATCAAACTGTTGTTGGCTGGCCCATTTATGTATGCAACATGAGGCCAGATATTCAGTTTGCAGTCTCATAGGTCAGCAGATTTATGCATAGACCAGGGTCTAAGCATTGGCAGGATGTCAAGAGGATTTTCCACTACCTTAGTGGCACTTTACATCTTGGCTTGTTTTATCCCAAGGGGGGATCATTGTCGCCAAACTTACATGCTTTTTTGGACTCAGATTGGGCTGGTTGTTTTGACACGCGAGTGTCCATAAGTGGTTTTTGTTTCATACTTGGCAGTTCATGTATATCATGGTTGAGCAAGAAGCAACCTACTGTGGCCACTTCTAGTTGTGAGGCTGAGTACAGGGCAGTCTTCACAGCTACGGTTGAGTGTGTATGGCTCAGACGCCTTATGGCTGATTTGGGTGTTGGACAGGACACTGCCAACACTATCTACACTGACAGTCAGAGTGCATTTGCAATTGCGAGAAACCCAGTTTTTCATGCTTGCACAAAGCACATTGAGGTGCATTACCACTATGTCAAAGAGAGGCTCTCAGCAGGAGAGATCAGCTTGGCTTATGTGCCAACACAGGACAACCTTGCAGATCTTTTCACAAAGGCATTGTCTCGTGAGAAGCTTGAAGCTTTCCGCAAAGCTTTGGGCTTACTCCCCTTTATGGACTGATCATGTCCTCAGGACATAGCACTTCCCTTTACTCATGTGCCAGCTCTCGTTGACCGCATCGCTCTAGGGGGGATTTGTTACCATATACATGTGGTAGTGATGTGTGTGAACACACTAGGACCGTCGGAGCATTTTTTTCCTGTTTAGGAGGTTTTTTCCCCCATGCATTGTATATACGCCCATCACTCTAGGGCTATCAATCTTTCCATTGGACACTAAGTAACACACTCTTAGTTGTGTGCCTTGAGCTTCCTTTGTCTTCTCCAAGCTGTGTGTGTTTCTCTGCAACCCTAGTTCTAACAATACTATGGTTTGGGATTTTTTTTTTCCAAAACCCTGAAAGGACACTTTTATGTCCTGTTAGGTTACCAAATTAGTGTCTATATATGAGCGCCAACTTTCAAGGGGATTTTATCATATTATGGTCTCCATAGACTTTTGTGCTTATAATAGTTAAGAATTGAACCCATAACGAACACTCTCACAAAATTCTATGCAATGCTATGAACCTAGATACCCTAAGCTTGGGAAAAAAATGCAGTGACTCTAGCACAAAAAAAAGACTACTTCTTTATTCTTTACTACATATTTTACAAGCTTAACCTAATAGGGTAGGAGATACCATCTGAAATTAAATTTTCAAAAAAAGGGAATCAAGTGAGATTTGGGGAGTAAGCATAGCTTGCAAGTGTTGTGCAATGACGCGAAGGTGTAGGGACTGGTCGCCTATTGACCATTTTCGTTAATCATGGGTGACCGACGGAGGACCGGAGCCCTGATTATAGGAATGGTTAGTAGGCGACCATACCCGATCAACAATGGTCGAGGGGAGGGGGGCCAATCATTATAAGGAGGTCAGTCGCACAGTCTCAATCATGGTGCTGAGTTTAAGGCGCCAATGATTGGCTGCAACATTACCGTTACGCATGCTGCACCTCACCTACCATTACCCCGAATCCTTTGCTGTAGCCTCCTTTGAAACTGTGTAGCTCCTCTTCTCTATCATGGTCGTCTAGATCTCCCTAGCTCCAATGCTCGGTCTATGAGAATGCCAGATTGTCTCTCTCTCAAACATGTCAGAGAGAACAAGAGAGAGAGAGAGAGAGAGAGAGAGAGAGAGAGAGAGAGAGAGAGACTTGCTCTGGCATGGTTTCTCTCTCAAACATGTGAGAGAGATGGTCTCTCTCTCTCTCTCTCTCTCTCTCTCTCTCTCTCTCTCTCTCATCCTGTCTCCGGACACAGACAATGGAGACAATGCTGTTAGGCCTGCTCTGCAGCACACGATCATTTTTACACATTCGTCCATGCATTCGAACATGTTTTTTATGTAAGCTAAAGTTGCAACATGTTACATAGACATTCCAAATGATTGCAATACGAGTTATTGAAGCTAGACGCTACATACATCTCACTTATTTTGCAAATTGCTATCAATAAACACAACCTTAAATTTTTTTTTGTCAATGTCCGCAAGAAAATGCTGAATTCCGCAAGAAAGTTTAAACCTCAATTACATGCTTGTTTGGTGACTAGTTCATGTGTTTGACGTATGTTACTTGATTTGAAAGATTTTACCCAAGATTCAATCACTAATTGAACACTTTTAATCATCGTTATGCACTAAAATAATATCAACTCTTGTGAGTGAGCCTCGAAACACCAAGATATGCCTCCAATCAACATTCGCAAGCACATGATTTCTTTACAACAGTTTGATATAGTTTTTCCTTCTTTAGTACTCGTCATTGTTTATTATAAAGGACTCATAAATATGAGAAATCCAAAAATGCTCAATTTTCTTCATGTGATCTCAACCACATCATGAAAAACACCTCAAAATTTTGTTTCCACGTTCAAAATTTTCATAGGATCACTTAGTTTCTCAGGACACTTGAATGCCCAATTACAAACTAGTGTTAGGGAATGGGCATCTCGATAGCTTTGAGAAGGAGGTTTGGTTACAAGACACTTTAGTTTCTCAAGACACTTGAATGCCCAATTACAAAAATAGTGTTAAGAAACTGGGCACCTCACATCTCATTAGCTTTCAAAATGAGGTTTACATGATGGTGAATCTAAAGAATGTAAAGTCATGATTTCCCAGAGTAGATCGAAGAACAAGATAATAAGACATAGACCAAATAGACACCATAGATTTTGCTACCAAAAAGAAGATTACGAGGACAAAAGTTCATTAAGGTGTTGATGGAAGTAGAGGGCAAGCAAAGACATATTGCACATGTGAGTTGCAGTGAGTTTTTATGCTTGTGCTCAAAGTAGTGAGAGGCTGTGAACACTGAGATCAAATAGCCAGTGAGAGTGATATACCAAAGTAGAGACACATAGGTAGAGAGCCAGGGCAGCAGGTTGTGGGTCACTTACTAGTAGTTCTTTAACTGAAACATCAGAAAATCCTTGTGGTACCTTTGCATCTTCTTCTCTGCCTGCTGATCCTAGCTGGATTGTGCAATGGTTTCAGGACTCTCAACAAGTAGATTTTCGCTAGGTCCTGCCCGTTGGCGATGGCTATGGTAGCAGCTACTCTCCTTGGGTAAAAAGGGCCAACATAACCCTCAGAGAGGGCAACCAAATTATATGGAATTTTCAAAAGTCATTTGTCCTAAGCTCCAGGCTTGGGTGAATCATGAGGCATGACACCGAGTGAGACAAACATGTCTTCATCTACTCCATAGAGCATCACAGCAGCCACTAACACCAAGGTTTAGAGGACCTCGAGAAGCAAATGCACCCCGTGTTTAGGACTCAAGGAGAAGGGACCAACTGGAGCATGGCGATAGCTTGGAGAGAGCCTGAAGCTGAAGTGCTGGAGGATTAAAGCAACAGTGACCTTTGCTTCCATCAAGGCAAATTGCTGGCCAATGCAGATACGAGGGCCGCTGCCAAATGGCATGAAGGCTGATGGGTTCTTGCAAGCCTGAGACACCCCTTCAGCAAACCTCTCAGGTCGGAACTCATCGGCATCTGCACCCCACATGTCCTTGTCCATGTGTATAAATGGGCACGCAATGACAATTCCCATCCCCTGTGGCAATACAGTTCCGTCGTCCAATCTCACATCGTTGTGTAACTTCCGACGGCCAAGCTCCGGCAGAATTGGGTAGAGCCGCAATGTCTCATTCAGGATCATGCCTACCTGCCCAACACATCCAAAACCGACACAAGTCAAAGTTTGTCCTCCGGATATCAAGAGAAAAAAGATAAAACAAAACACAGACAAGCGCTTACAAGTTTAAGCTTGTTAAGATCATCTGCCTTTGGTGTACCTTGCTTTCCACACACTTCAAAAACTTCTTGCCTGGCTTTCTCTTGCCAATCTTGATGCAGTGATAGCTGCACCATTGTCCATGCAAGCAAATGTGCTGTTGTCTCATGGCCAGCAAAAAAGAAGGTTTTGCACTCATCAACCACTTGTTGTATCGTGAGGCGGGGTCCTCTCTTTCCAAGTTTCCCTTCTTCTTCCATGGCACTCAGGACGTACCCTAGTAAATCAGTCCCATATGGAAAATTAGAATTTGTGTCTGTATTAGTATTTACTGCTGTAGTCTTTCTCAGATCTATGATTTCACTGAGCTCCTCATTGTTCTGCTTGTCCATAGCCCACATTTTGCGATTTTCAGAAGTAGGAAGGTATCTGCTCACGTCAACATCAATGAAAAATTGCTACTGCATGAGAGTTCGAAAGTAATTAAACCTCCCTAAAAAGAGTGGAGTCATTATTTATTAAACCCACACAAAAGCAATTCCTTCACATCTTTATGAACCAAGAACTTAGAAAACGCTCTTAAAGGTTACTTGCTATTACTCATCTCAAAAGATATGGGAAGGTTCTTCAGACTGTTATTCATTTTACATGATAAAGTACAAGTTCTCTTGCTCAGTAAGTACTGCAGCACTCATTCACAAGCTGTCACAGTTATCAGTGCATTGACTATAGTCCTTAAGCCGGTGTCCTTGAAGCTACCCACAACAGTTGGTGGTGATAAATGCAGCATCATTGAAAGAATTTTACCCACCGATTGCTCCAAAATTGATGCTATGCCTACAATGCAACCCCCATCAATTGATGCTATGCCTACAGTGCAGCCCCCTTAATGATGCATTTAGTTTGTAAGCAGCTCAAGGGCTGGGAAGAAGAATTTATGTTAATTAAAACTCCTTTGAGGAGAGCAGGTGGTGACAATCCGTGGAATTTCCACCAATTACTCCCATTTTCTCAGTCTTTGCAATTCAAATACTTTGGATCAAAGAAAATTGGAGCCTCGCCCACACACACTCATTGAGGATGGCATACTTATGCAAGTAGACTCTAGCATGCCAAGGACAATCACCGATACTCCAAAGCCATGCACAGCTCTCCAATTAGCATCTGCAACCATGTTACCTCACGTTGCCACTGTAACACTTGAACCTGCTGGTAGCTTGCACATAAGATAGACTATCAGCCCAATCTACATCAGCTTGCACCTTCAAATTCCCATCCAAAGGCATAACAATAGGCTTACAATCAGCCATACCATACTTGACAACATATCCAATGCATATTGCCTTTGTGAAAGCCATATGCCCTCTCTCATGCGTATAATTTAACGCCCAAGAAATAGTATAGCTCTCCCAAATCCTTCATGTCAAACTCGGCTTTAATAGGCTCTTTAGATGCTCAACTTCAGCGCCAACAACAATCAAATCATAGACATACACACATATGGCAGTCCCTGCCTCATTCTCCTGCACATACAAAGAACCAATGGTTTTTAAGTGTGCTACAATCCTCTCATGCCAAGCTTTGAGTGCTTGATTGAGCCCATAAATTGCTTTCCTCAACTCACATACATAAGAGAAGAAATACGGGTTATCAAGGAAGGTGAGGAGAAGAAGTCATGGGCCGCGGTCATCCCCGCAACACAAAAGAAAGTAGAGGAGGCCGAAAAATGGATTGAGTTGCCAAGAAAGGGAAAGGTAAGGAAGCTCCTTGTACACCCACTCTTATTAACATGACCCTCGAAGAGGAACAAAGGAGGAAGATGCGGGCTCTACATGTGAGGGTAACCGGCCTCAAGGACATAAACAATGTGGAAAAAGAGGTCACAAGCCTCACATCCATGATGGGGGTGGACAAGCCTTAACACACAAAGGCATGGAGAGTGGGCAAGAAGAGTGATAGCTTGGGAAAAGCTCTCATACTACACTTCCCCTCCTTGGAAGAGAAGAAGGAATTCTTGAGAAAGGGGCCTACTCTCAAGAAGACGGGTATTTTCCTCGGTGATGATTTCACTCTCTCACAGCTTGCGCATATGAGAGGTAATGTCAGAGATTACGGCGGCAAGGGAGAAGGGAGAGATGGCCTTTTAAAGAGATGGTCGGGTGGTGATTGTAGAGCGACGCTCTACATGACGGTGTGAGACCTATGGGACCACATTGAAGATGGCTACTTGGAATTCTAATGGATCTATGAGGTTGGACGTTGGTGCCTTTGAGGACAGTTTCAGAGACAGGGACATTGTTTTCTGCTCAGAGACTCATCAGGCCCCTAGACAGCTTATGCCACATGTGGTGGGATACAGATGGGAGACAGACCACAGGACAGTCGCGAGATCCGAGCATGGGAGTAGAGGTTCAGGAGGAGTAGCAGTGCTATTTAGGGAGGAGTTACAGCCACTACCAGTGTGACATAAAAACGCGTTTCATGCAAATGAAACCCTGAAACCTAGGAGACTTTTTGCCGAAACGCATGAAACGGACAGACATTTTTTATTAAATGTTTAAAATTGGGGCTTTTTTTCCAGAAACCCAACGCTGTCCATAGCGAAGTGCGTATTGCTGCCGCTAGCTTATGTATTAGAACTCAGTTTTCATTGGACAGGATTGCTATTATGGAGTCTGGACACATTTTGATGTGGTTTCATTGCTTGTTTTGATTTTAGGCTTCGGTTTTATGCATTGGTTTTTCATTGAAGTTTGAGGTCTAGCTCCAGTTAACAGATGATTGTGGTCCCTAAAACTTATGGTTTGTGACATTGTATTAAGTTTGAACTTTGTTCAATAGAAGTACTTTGCTACATGAATCAATGATGCATCAGTTATGATTCATGAAACTAGTGGTTGTGTTTTAACTTTCATCCATACTGAACATCTCTTTGATCGTGCTCGCTTGAAGTCGCTTCTAAGCAGTGAGCACTGAGCACGTCTCTCTCTCTCTCTCTCTCTCTCTCTCTCTCTCTCTCTCTCTCTCTCTCTCTCTCTCTCGTGGACATTAAAGTCTAGAGTCATGTGTGCTACATTGTGTACATATTTATCATATTTTATTAATATATAATTTACTTCGTTTATGAAACCTGTTTCATTTTTTTGATGCTATGAAACGAAACGTTTCAAAACCTCGAAACCCCGAAACGACCGAAACCACGAAACGTTTCATGTCACACTGATCTCTGAGCAGAAAACAATGGCCCATTACTACATATTGTACGGAAGGTGATCATGCTAGATACATGTGGATAAGGCTGAGAGCTGACACAAGCCGATTTCTATACATTACAATATGTTACTTCCCCCCCAGTACGTCAGTATATGCTGCATCCAAAGGACAGTCGCCTTTCTCTATACTAGATGATGATACATGGGAGTTTTCTAGGGATGGTGATATCATCCTCCTAGGGGATTTCAATGCCCGAACGGGAAACTCTCAAACACTCTTCTACGACACTTAAAATGAGATGCTTTGAGAGCAAGATGTGGGTGAATTGGGGCTTGACAGATGCTCACATGACAGAGAGAAAACGGAGTATGCGAGATACCTCACGGAGATGACTGTTGGGTTAAAGGCCTAAATAACCCCTTTTATACATTTTTATACTTTTTATACATATTGAACCTGGACACATTTTTTAAAAGTCACTTATAATAAAAGTGGGAAAACCCAAAACTGACTTATTGAGTTTTTTCCAAAAACATGAGCTCTCTTTCTCTCCCTCTTCGTTTTGCTAGCGCTTCCCTTCTGCATCACAGTGCCTCTGCTTCAAGCCTCAAGGCCTGCACATCTTTGCATGCTCTATCACTTGCAAACACCGCCACGCTCATCAACTGGTATCAGAGCCAAATTAGGGTTTCAGAAGCTTTGCGCAGGTGGCTGGACAGCAGGCAAAAGGCTTCTCTCGCGTCAAATTTCCGCTTTCATCGCGAAGCCCCTTGCTTCCGGTGTCACCTAGGGTGATTAGGGTTCCCAAAACAACCTAAAACAGGCTGAAATTAGGTCAAAACAGGTAAAAACCAGAAAATTACAGGTCAAAACAGCAAAACGCAGGTGTTCTAAGTCGATTCCCGTAAATGCCCCTTGCTTTTCCCACTCAAAACAGGTCCATTTGATGCAAATTGATGCGCCAAAACAGTAAATTTGCAGAAAATTCAGAATTGGACTGTTTTTATGTACACAAATTGAGGTTTATGTACGTCTTTTGTGGGATTATGTAAGTACGCATTGGGGATACTTGTTAATTGCTGAAATTTTCAGCACATTGTATGCAACGTGCGGTACATTGTGATCACTGGAAATTTTCAGATTTTGTGTAGACACTATCTGCTGCATTTGTATTTGTGCAAATGGCCTCTACTTCTTCGTCGTCTGATGCCAAGAGCTTGATGGAAATCGTTCCATCAAGCGATTTGACGATACAAGTTTCGACCTATGGCAAGACAGGATGCAGGAGATTTTGTTCCTCAAGGATTGTGAGGACGCCCTTTTGGTTGTAAAGCCTGAGGATATGCCGGATAAGGATTGGGCCAAGCTCAACAAGAGGGCAAAGGCCTACATCAAAATGGTTGTGACCGATGACATTCTGGTGGACATAAAGGGCTTGGACAATGCACATGCAATTTGGCATAAGTTGAAGGCCACTTATGAGAATGCCACCCTTGTGAATCAGGTGCATTTGATACGCAAACTAGTGAACATGATGCTTGACGAAGCCAAGTCGGCTTCTGAGCACTTAAGTGCTTTCACCAGAGTTATAAGTCAGCTACAGGATACTGGGCTTCAACCTTTTGATGACAAGTTGAAAGCCATATTTTTTGTTGATGACTTTGCCAGACTCTTGGGAAACGCTTGTGGTTTCTTTGAGTAATAGCCCCAACCTCACATATGATGGAGTGCGAGGCTCCATCTTAAATGAGGAAATTAGACGCAAGTCTAGTGGTGGGGAAGGTGGCAGTTCTGCTTACAATGCGAGAGGCAGAAGTCAAAAGCAAAATACAGGTACCAAGACTCAAAACAGGAGCAAAAGCAAGTCTAGGGATAAGGATGTGACTTGTTATCAGTGTGGCAGAAAAGGCCATAAGAAGCTAGATTGCAGGTATTTCAAGAAAGAGCAGGAAAGAAAGAAGGAATCACAGGAGAAGAAGAAGACAGAGGATAAGAAAGGGGAAAAATCAGCAGGTACCTCCTCCAAGGATTCGGAGACTGTCAATGTATCCTCTAGTGTGGTTACACAAAGTTATCCGACAGTGAAGAGATCTTGGTTGCAGCTTCATGCCCCTCATATTTTGTTGTAGCAAATGCAGAAGACATGCTTATCTCACGTAGAGATGTCATTGATGCATTGCTAAGTGCAAATGATGGCCTTACACAGTTTTGGATAGTAGACTCGGGTGTCTCATTTCATGTGACTCCATCTGTGGAGTGTTTTGCTTCTTATCATGCAGGCAAGTATGGCAAGGTTTACCTTGGGGATAACCATGCTTGTGACATTGAAGGAATGGGCACTGTGCGCTTGGCATTAATCAATGGCCAAGAGTTTATGCTTAAAGATGTCAAGTATGTACCAGGCATCAAGAAGAGTCTATTGTCTGTTGGCCAGATGGATGCACAGGGTTATACAACGATTTTTGCTGGGGGTTCATGGAAGTTGCTTAAGGGATCAATGCTAATTGTCAAGGGATGCAAGAGTGGTACATTGTACTATTTACATGGCAAAGCTTTGCCTGGCAAGTTTCTTGCAGTGGCTGAAGTTGCTTCTCATTTGGAGTTGTGGCACAAAAGACTTGGCCATATGAGCCAGAAGGGACTTGATGTGCTCTCCTCTTTGAAGAGGGTTGATGTAAAGGGCACCAAGTTAGATTTCTGTAATGACTGTTTGTATGGTAAACAAAAGAAGTCTTCTTATTATTCTGGTGTCTCGTGCAAAGCTAATGCTCTTGATTTAATTCACTCCGATGTATGTACAATGCCTGTTAAGTCTTTTGGTGGTGCATTATACTTTGTTACATTCATTGATGATTGCACTAGGAAAGGCTGGGCATATTTGTTAAAGAATAAGAGTGAGACATTTAATGCATTTAAGAGGTTTCATGCTTTTGTGACCACGCAAAAGGGTAGTAAGCTTAAATGTCTGAGATCTTGTAGCAGGGCTACAGTCACTTCACAGGACAGGCAGTTGGACAGTTAGCTACAGTTGGTCTGGTTCACACTGGACGGACCCTTTGGGCTCGGAGTGACACGTGGTAGGGTACCTACGGTGGTCTAGTGGACATCATGGCCAGGTCACCACCACCACTCAGTTTGGAGATAGACTTAGCTGGCTGGACATTTATGGGCCGTTGGTGGCTCTTATGGTTGTACATATGAGTAGTCGTGTTTTGGGGGCAGTTCTATCTTATCTTGCACGTAGTCGTCTAGAGGAGGTCTTACACAGAGCACTGCTTTACCATCCCTGCACATCTGAGCCTCGACACCCCATTTGTACCTGTGAGTCCTGGGCTGGAGCGGAGTGTGCTGCCACGCCAGAGTCTGTACATGGTTCTTTGAGCTAGTCGAGTCCACATGTTCTGGTCCACTGTTGTGTCTCTGTTGTTATCCATTGTTTCTGTGTTGTTATCCGTTGTTTCTGTGTTTCATTCTGTTTGAGAGAGTTTTCATTTGTTTGAGTGAGATTGTCACGCACATTGCACTGAGGGGCACCCACACTGTAGAGAGCACGACGCATTATCCGCGCTACAGGTGCTCTCATTTTGGCGATCACGGTGGGACCTCAACTGAAGTCTCACTCTGTTGAGTAGCTGGTTTCTTCGCTTCGCCTGTGCAGTCTAAGTCTCTCGCCTTGCTGGTCTGGTCCCCTCTCGCCCTGGTCCAACTTTCCCTCGTCTCTGGTCTAGACCCCCTCGACCCTGGTCTAGCTGGTCTAGTCACTTGTCTGGTCTAGACCCTTGTCTAGTCCTCCTCGTCCCTGGTCCAGCTGGTCTACACACTCGTCTGGTCTAGTAGAGTCTAGACCAGTCTTCAGCTAGTTCAAGGTTTTCTTGCCCAAAGCTTGGTTGGTTTGGAGGTCACTGTATGACACATAAAAGGAGGTCAGTTGAGCGTCAAAGCCCACTACTGAGCCCTCTGAAGTACTATCACAGAAGACGACCTTTGACACCTTGTAGAAATCCTTCAACCTCATCACATATACCTCCACATATCACATCACCCATTCCTTCATCAGGTTCCCCATCTTCGCGATCACCTTCTCCAGAAAAGCTCTCTCCTATTCTTCTACAACAAGCTATTGTGCAACAGACTCAGCAAGGAATCATGGAGCCACTAGCTAGTGTTTTGGCCAAGGTGAACATCAAGTTCCCTACATTCAAAGGGCTGTCTTCAGAAGATGCTGACGACCATGCAAGAAGATTTGTATCTCTCTGTAGGGGACGTGGGCTGAACAGAGAAGATGCTTACTTGGTACTATTTCCATCCACCCTGGATGGCCTAGCAGATAAATGGTACATCCAATTTGCAGAGAACCATTTTGCAACTTGGGCAGCCTTAAGACAGCAGTTCTGTGCAGCTTTCAGGCCAGGTGACTACCAGGAGAAGGTGTTGGATGAGTTGGCCAACATGGTGCTCAAACCTGAGGAGACTTTTGCGGAGCTTATGACGAAAACTAAGTCGCTGGTGGCCAAGCTTCCCCAACAACCCGGTGAATTCATGGTTAAAAAGTGGGTGGAGAAGGTGCTTCCCAAAACTTATCAGCAAAAACTCCGAGAGAGTCTCCGACCCGACGCCACTCTCGACGAGTTCATCACAGCTGCTACTAGAATAGAGGGAGCTAGGAAGCTCTTCAACAACTCTCCTCAAATAGATACTCCCTCTGTGTTCTCGGAAGGTAGTCCTACTGATCCTTTAACTTCTTTACGTAGGGAACTGGAAGCCCTAAAGCTACAACGAGCTCTTCAAGAGGAGAGGTCCTTCTCTCTTAGACAAGAGAAGCCTACACATAATGAGGCATTGGAACAAATTAAGCGCGAGTTAGAAGAGCTCAAGTGTCAGCAAGAGACTAAGGCTATGGTTTGGTGTAGCTCATGCCGCTCTCCAAGGCACCCACCACAGGAATGCCCCCTTCGGTTTTATTGCCACTTCTGTGAAAAAGCTGGACATGAGGATAAGGATTGTTACTACCTCAAGGGATTGCGTCAAATACAACAAAATCTTGGTCCTTCTCTCCAACAAGGGCTAGCACCTGCATCCAACATGGTCTCACCCTACGGCCATCAAAACCAGTTGCCTCCTCTGCTGACAACACCCCCTATGCAGCAAGGTATGCACAACAACTTTGCACCCCACAATTTTTATCATGCCAGTACTCCCTCAGTTCCCCAAAGTTTCTACACCTCAACCTCAAATTCCATGCAGCAACCACCTCGTCCCCCGTTTCGTCCTTCCAATCGGCCCATACTCTGCTACAGATGCGGAGAATATGGGCATTATCAGAGCAAGTGTCCTTTACCCGAGGGGTCCCCTCCTTGTCGTCATTGCCCTGATTCGAAGGATCACTACAGTAAAGATTGTCCCAAGCAAAGGGCATCCACGTCTTCAGGCTCGACTCAGAACCAGCCCGAATTCACCTTTCCGAAGATAAATTTGATTACTCTGAACACCGTGCCTCAACCTTCACCTGCTACTCATGTGGTTAAGCCTCTGCAAGTGGAGGAGCCTGCTGGTGTCCTTACTCGGGCACAAAGAGCAGCTCTTGGTCTCAATCTACCCACAGGTCCACCTCGCCAGTCTCCACTTCCTCACTCTGGTCTACCTGACCCAAAGGACAAGTCCTTCCCATTTGCTCAGAGCAATCCAACTTCCTTGTTATCTGACATTGATGGAGCCTTCTTAGAAGCAGTGGCTGACTTGGAACAGATTAAGGTCACAAAAGGAGCCCAGTTCGAAGGCGCCAAGCCTACATCAGAAGCCATCTTGAAAAATACTTTTCAGCAGGTGTCACTATACGACATGCTAAGGCTTGATGCAACACTTAGAAGTGACACCCTGTTAGTCATTCAGTCTCTGTACCCGGGGGCTGGGCCTAGTGGCGGGCACCTCCCTGTACAACCCTCAAAGTCCTATTTGATTTCCTATCCATTTGCTCCCCTCACCGATTATAAAAGTCCTCGCCTCACTGTATCTATTCTTGGGCACCAGCTATCCGGCGTCATCGTTGATGGAGGATCTGGAATCGATTTGATGCCCGAATTCACTATGATGGCCTTAGGTCTAAAGCCTACCCGACCTGCTCCTTTCATTGTTACATTGGCTGATCAGAGAACAGTCTACCCAGTGGGCATAGTCGACAAGGTGCCTCTGAAGGTACAAGATTTCCCTTTTAACTTGGATTTTGTGGTAGTTAATCTTCCCCTGGTAGAGGGAGGTTATCCCTTGTTGATTGGTAGGCCATGGCTGCGACATACGAAAGCACTTCACAATTGGGGAACCGACGCCATGTGGATACATACTCCTGGCTCTCCAATGCAACAAATTCGTCTCGAAGGAGGTATGGATCCGGTCGTTCAGCATAGCTCTTTGTCAGTAGAGTCCAACCCTGACTTGGAGCAGCCGGTCCCTCCCGGTGGGTCCGATGAAGACTTACTGCAGTGGTTAGAAGCCACCTCTTCGATGCAATGCTATGTAGTCTCTCTTCAACCTTTGCCAACAGATTCACCCTATCCCCCTGATCCTACATCTGAAGCTACACCTGAGACCAAGAATCCCAGTCAACCAAGTGAGCCAGAACCAAGTGGACCAGTCTCAAGTGAGTCAGAACCAAGTGGACCAGTCTCTGGTGCCCATCCTTCAGAGGGTCCCTTGATGGAAACCGTCGGCCTGGGTGAGCCTATAACCCACCATAGAAGGGGAAAAAAGTCTCCCTTGCAAGAGTTGGCCAACACCCCAGCTCCCTCCTTAGCCTCTACTCCATCTGACTCTCCACCCATGCCGGAGCACTTTGAGGTATCTGAGGATTTACCATTTGCAGAGCTTCCATCAGGTTGGTTGCAGGAAGAGTATGCTGATTTCAACATTGATCAGACGCCAGCTCATAATGTCCAAAGGCTAACAGAGGCGGCACAATCTTCTCCACCTGACGCAGCCTCGACCACTGCACCGCCTGACCCAGTCAGAGAGGTCAACCTAGGAGGCCCTGACAGCCATCAGCCCATCTTATTAGCCACTTGGTTATGGGATCACCCCGCTCTACTCAACCTGGTAATCTCCTTCGTGCGCTCTTTCAAAGATGTGTTTGCCTGGTCTTACCACGATTTAGAAGGAATCCCAGCAGAGCTAGGAGTCCACACAATTCCTCTGGTTGAGGGGGCTAAGCCGGTCAGAGGACGTGCTTACAAACTGAATCCCAAGTATGCAGAAGCAGTCAAAATCGAGTTGGAAAAAATGCAAGAAGCAGGTATTATTGTACCAGTAGAGCACTCAGAATGGTTGTCTCCTATGGTTATTGCCCCAAAGAAGCAGTCCAACAAAATTCGAGTTTGTGTCGACTATCGGGCTCTGAATAAGGTCACAATCCCGGATGGATTTCCGACACCTTTTACTGAGAGAGTCCTCGAAGATGTCGCTGGCCATGTACTGTATAGTTTTATGGACGGGTTCAGCGGCTACAATCAGTTAGGAATACATCCTGACGACCAAATCAAAACAGCTTTTGTGACTCCCTGGGGTATTTTCATCTACACTAGAATGTCTTTTGGGCTTAAAAATGCACCGTCTTCTTTCAATCACATAGTATATCTCATCTTTTGTCCTCTGCTTACTGATCACCTTCGCATATTCATGGATGACTTTTCCACCTTCTCGGGTGCTCAATGTTCGACCCCAGTAGAAAATCTAAAGGAGCATCTTGCTCAGCTCTCTGCAGTCTTCCTCAGGTGCAGAGAGGCACGTTTGAAGCTCAATCCGAACAAATGTCATTTTTTGGTCACAGAGGGCACACTGTTGGGCCATGTGGTGTCTGCACAAGGTTTGGCACCAGACTTAGAGAAGATAGTGGCCATCTTGAAGTTACCTCCTCCCATAAATCCCAAAGGTGTTCAGAGCTTTGTGGGCCACACCGGCTATCATCGCAGGTTTATACGTATGTATGCACAGGTGGCTCAACCATTGACCTAGCTCACCAGTGCTGCTGTTCCCTTCCGGTGGTCAACACCTGAGGCCGAAGCATTTGCATACCTCAAAAAACGTCTCACTGAAGCGCCTATTCTAGTTGCCCCGGACTGGGCCCTACCTTTTCATGTGCATACAGATGCCAGTCTGCTGGCTGTGGGTGCTGTGCTGACTCAGCCTAGCAAAGAGTTCAACTTGGATCGCCCTGTACATTATGCAAGTCGCCTGCTCACCAAAGCAGAGCGAAACTATAGCACCACAGAGAGGGAAGGATTGGCTATAGTGTATGCTCTACACAAATTTCGTCACTATTTGCTAGGGGTCCACTTCACAGTTATCACTGATCACCATGCCTTGCGCTATCTGCTTAATAAGCCACAGGTTGCAGGTCGAGTATGGCGATGGCTCCTCCTATTCCAGGAGTTTGATTTTGAAGTGGTACTCCGTCTTGGTAAGCATCATGTAATGGCTGACCACCTCTCTCGCATTTACACAGGCGAAGAAGCTACTGGGATTGCGGATGATTTTCCAGATAGCAGTCTTTTTAAAATAGATACAACACCGGAATGGTACGGCGAGGTCCTACATTTTCTATCTACTGGGCTGTACCCAGAGAGGGCATCCCCACTGCAAAAGAGGAGATTGCTGTTGAAGTCCAGGCCTTTCACTCTGATCGGGGGCTAGCTCTACAAAGCGGGACCAGATGGTGTTCTGAAGCGTTGTGTCTCGCCTCATGAGGTGGAGCATATTCTGGAGGATGCCCACAATGGTCACTGGTGGCCATTACCCTGGTCACATCACTGCTCAGAAGATTCTACAGAGTGGTCTGTGGTGGCCCTACATTTTTAAGGATGCAATAGCATATTCTAAGGTTTGTGATGTGTGCCAGAGATGTGGGCCGAAGCCGAGTAAGCAATCCAACCGTCCTTTGCAGGTCTCGATGGCGTGGCTATCTTTTGAGAGATGGGGTTTGGACTTTGTGGGACCAATATATCCCCTGGCTCAACCAGGTAATCGCAAATATCTGCTAGTGGCTACAGACTATGCAACAAAGTGGGCAGAGGTACTAGCGACAGTAGATTGCACCGGCAATACAGTGGCCAAATTTTTATATGAAAATATTTTATGCAGATTTGGATGTCCCTTAGAGATCACCAGTGATAGAGGCAGTCATTTTGTCAATGACATGATCTCAAATTTGCTGGCCAATTACAAGATTTTTCATCGCAAGTCGTGCTCTTATTACCCTAGAGCCAATGGACAGGCCGAGAGTACCAACAAGGTTCTGATCGCTCTACTGAGGAAAGCATGTCATCTCCATCCAGCATCGTGGGCTCAGGCTGTGCATGGCACTCTTTGGGCATACCGCACATCTTTCAAAGCAACAATGAATCAAACGCCTTTTCAACTCGCTTTCGGTTTGGAAGCCATAGCTCCATTTGAGTTCAACTCCGGTTCCCCTAGGGTGGGCAGTCTGCGTGCAAGTTGGGGCATGGAATCTGCCTCTATCTCCCGTCTCACCTTATTGGATGAAAGCCGCCTTTTAGCTTCTCGTGCTCTGCAAGCGGAACAACTTCGTCGCAAAGCGTGGCATGATCGCCACCTCAGAAAGCCAAAAATAACGCAAGGCACATTGGTGCTACTCTATCAGGCAAAATATTTGAAAAAAGCAAAGAAGCTGGTTCTAGCTTGGCAAGGGCCCTTTAGAGTACAGGAGGTTTTGCCACAGGGGGCTGTCCAGTTAGTCACTTTGGAAGGCGTTCCTTTGCCACTGGTAAATGGCTCCAGAATCAAGTGCTATTACTCCTCTGAGTAAAGGGTCTGCAACTATCCCGCCATCTGTATGTTCTATGTCCCATCTCTCTCCTCCCCACTATCTTTCCATCAGAACGGGTGTTTTGTTACTGTCTCAGTTATGCTCTCCTCACGACTAGCTTTCCACTAGAATGGATGCTCTGTTACTGTCTCAATTTCTGCTATGTCTTGTTATTTGCGGTTAAGTATTAAGGTCCTTCCAGTTAAGCTTTCAGTCAAGCTTCTCGTCGGAGTGGTTTTGTTCAGTTTGACAAGTGGAATCTGCTTGGGGACTCTGCTTAGATGGCAATTGGGATAATGAACAAGGTGTAATCAAGGACTTGACTTGATGAGACTCCCAATGCCATACTGTCTAGGGGAAGAATATGGCAGAGTTTATGTCAAAGAACTTTGATTCCAATAGCAGAAAAAACCTTTGGTGCCATTAAACTTTCAGCTTTGCTGTAGAACCTTAATCTCCTAATGAGTCAAAATTACCCTCCCTTTTATCTGCTCGAGATTTGTAGCTGCTCAAAAATTAGCACTTTGTACCTTCTCTTTGCTTCTGCTATCACTTTTATCACTTTGTACCGAGTGTGATCGTCGCGCCCTACCTATCCCAACCCCAAACCCCTCGTCCCTAACCTCTCCGCAAACACACTCATCCCTACTCTATACCAACCCCTCGCCCCTACCCTCCCTTACTTCCCTCGCCCTTACCTGCCCTCAACCCCCTAGCCCCTACCCACTATCTCCCCCCTCGCCCCTATCCACTTATTCCCCCTCGCCCCTATCCACTATTTTCCCCCTCGCCCCTACCCACCCTCAACCCCCTCACCCATACCCACTCTCTCCCCCCTCGCCCCTATCCACTATTTTCCCCCTCGCCCATACCCACTCTCTCCCCCCTCGCCCCTATCCACTATTTTCCCCCTCGCCCCTACCCACCCTCAACCCCCTCTCCCATACCCACTCTCTCCCCCCTTGCCCCTATCCACTTATTTCCCTCACCCTCATCACCCTCGCCCATACCCTCTCTCCCCCCCTCACCCCTATCTACTATCTCCCCCTCGCCCCTATCCACTTATTCCCCCTCGCCCTTACCTACCCTCAACCCCCTCGCCCCTATCCACTATTTTCCCCCTCGCCCCTACCCACCCTCAACCCCCTCGCCCATACCCACTCTCTCCCCCTCGCCCTTATCCTTTAAATATCCCTCGACCCTACCTCCCTTACTCCCTCGCCCCTATCCTATACGCATCCCCTCGCCCTTAACCTACCTAAACCCCTCGCCCAATTCCGCCTGCATCCATCGATTAGCAATCAGAACCCATCGTTTTCAATCCATCGCGTGCTTTAAAACAGCCATAGCTTTTTTAACTCCACATCCGCTGCCTCCATCGCTTTGAAAGGACAAGCTATTCGTTTCTTGCGTATTCAAGCTTTTTCAGAGTTAGCACTGCACACTGCAGATTGACACAACCAGGAATTCTCTTTACAATGGCTGGAACAAGCAAGCAAGTAAGGAAAAAAAAAGCTCTCTCTCCCGAGAGGCCAACTGAGACATCCCAAAGTTCTGCAGAGGCAGAGCATGTGGATACATCCAGCCATGGCCTCACTGATGTGTCCTCCACTGATCACAGTGATGAAAATTACAAGGAGTCCGAATCAAGCTCTACTTCCGACTCCGAGTCTTCGAGCAACGAGGAAGAGGAAGAGGATGATGAAGAAGAAGCTGTAAAGAACCAAAAGAAGAGAAAAGCCATCATGCAGATACTGGGTCATCCAATTCCTCGGCCTCCTTCTTCCAAGACCCAAACCAAGTTCACATTGAACTTCCATCTGCAACAGCCTCATCCGTCGCTTCGAGAAGTCCTATCAAAAGACCAGCTACACAAGCTAGGATTGTCAGCATTAGCAGACATCGATCTGCCTTCGGATATTCCCATAGATATGGTGCATGCACTCCTCAAGTTTTTTCCCCAAGTCAGAGGACACCCACTGAGTGCTACACGAATAGGTAACGCCTTGGGGATGACAACTTTTCCTGCAGTGAAACCGGCTACGCGCACCTATTCCCAACTTTCGAAAGATGCGACAATCGAGGCATGCAAAGAACTACTCAGTACGAATCATGCTGGCTATGCAAGGAATAAACAGCTCTGGTCCATTTTCAAGTATTACTTTTTGGACAGAGATCCTAAAGTCGGCAAGGGCAAGGGCAAGGGCAAGGGCAAGGGCAAGGCCAGATGTGACGTGCCTACTATATTCTCGCACTGCGAAGGCCTATACTGCCTCATCCACACCATCCCATGTGGATTTCATCAAATTTTATTTACCTCTTTACAGTCTCGGGCTAAAAGATTCAGAGCTCAGGTGCAATCTGTGCAATCTAGCTTTCAATGCTTCGCAGCTCCGATGTTGGCCTGGGTGATTAATATACCTGTTAGTCCTATGGATGTGGATGCGGCGATGCAGCGTAAAAGCTCTAAGAAAAAAGGGAAAGATATTGAACAAACAAAGGATCTATCTGAAAAGCCAAAGAAAAAGAGGGCAAAGGTAGTGAAGGACACACTAGCATCTTTAGTATCCCTGCCAATCTCCGAAAGCCAACAGCTTGGAGTGAAGCAACCAGTTCGACGTTCCTCGCATACGGTCACTACTGATTCGATGGTAAGTTCAGGTGGTCCAGATCACACTATGCATGTCACAGCTGTGACTTCTACAGTGTGTGTTCCTCTCTCTACTGCTGCTATTTTTACACCTACCACAGTGACTAGCTCCCATGTCCCAGTGGCAATTGCTTCTTCTCCTATGCCTAGTCCTGCGGCAACCACTCCTACCATCTCTACTTCGACAGAGAGGCATGCTCCTAGTCCACCGCGAGCAGTGCCACTTGTCACACCAGTCCCACCAGCAGTCCCACCAGCTGTACCACTCTCCAGCTCTCCACCCTGACACTATTACAGGACCTTCTACAGGATCGGACTCTACATCATTTTTTCGGCTATCGGAGGATATATTGCAGGAGTCTAGGCAAGCCATTGCCACCATTGAGTTGGGAGCAGAGCGTTTAGCAGCCACACACCAGCGTCACGCAGCTACTTACGCAGCTATGGAGGGAGCTCTGAAGGTTGCTGAGAGCGCCATCGCGGATAGGGATGCCACTATTTTCACACTCCAGCAGGCCCTGAAATTAAAGTCTCAAGTGATTAGTGACCTTCAGAATCAACTCCAAGGATTTAGAGAATTGCTGTTACAGGAAAATAGGGCAACGCAACCTACGATGATGGGTATGGGATATGGGTGGAATGGAGCGGGTACACCAGTGCAGCATGCAGCAACGGCTCCTTCTCAACAGTTTATGGGACTTTACTCACAGACTCCAGTTCCCGTTCAGTACTACAACCAACAACAACAGTATCCTCCTCCTCAGGGGTTTCAGTCTTCACCATTGCATCAGATGCAACATATGACTTGTTGTGATGGAGTTGCTGGAGCACATCGGCATGGCTGTGTTACTCGACGTCCTCAGTACACTATAGGACAGGTGCTACCATCGGCTCAGCAGCAGGTGGCTGGTCATTTCTCAGGAAACACACTTACTGACAGGAGAGCTCGCATACAGCAAGGCCCCACAATCGATTTGATGGCCCCACCTCCAAAAGCTGATCCTTCGGATGCAGCAGTAGCCACCACTCTATCTCTTGGATGACAGATCCAGGAACTCACCATTGTACATACTAGTAGTTTTCTTTCAAAGTTTCAGTCTTCCTCTCACCGAGACGGTGAGCGGTCTTGTGGCGGGCAATCTGTAGCAAGGCTACAGTCACTTCACAGGACAGGCAGTTGGACAGTTAGCTACAGTTGGTCTGGTTCACACTGGACAGACCCTTTGGGCTCGAAGTGACACGTGGTAGGGTACCTACGGTGGTCTAGTGGACATCGTGGCCAAGTCACCACCACCACTCAGTTTGGAGATAGACTTAGCTGGCTGGACATTTATGGGCCGTTGGTGGCTCTTATGGTTGTACATATGAGTAGTCGTGTTTTGCGGGCAGTTCTATCTTATCTTGCACGTAGTCGTCTAGAGGAGGTCTTACACAGAGCACTGCTTCACTATCCCTGCACATCTGAGCCTCGACACCCCATTTGTACCTGTGAGTCCTGGGCTGGAGCGGAGTGTGCTGCCACGCCAGAGTCTGTACATGGTTCTTTGAGCTAGTCGAGTCCACATGTTCTGGTCCACTGTTGTGTCTCTGTTGTTATCCATTGTTTCTGTGTTGTTATCCGTTGTTTCTGTGTTTCATTCTGTTTGAGAGAGTTTTCATTTGTTTGAGTGAGATTGTCACGCACATTGCACTGAGGGGCACCCACACTGTAGAGAGCACGACGCATTATCCGCGCTACAGATCTGACAATGGGGGAGAGTACACGTCTGCTGAATTTCAGCGTTATTTGGGATTAAAAGGGAGTTGACAGTCCCTTATAATCCATCTTCTAATGGTGTGGCTGAGAGGTATAACCGTACTTTATGTGAGAGAGTGCGTTGCATGTTGTCCACGGCTAATCTCCCTCATGGGTTTTGGGGAGAGGCTTTGAAAACTGCAGTTCATGTATGCAATTGCTCTCCTAACAGTACACTGAAAAATGACATTCTAGAGGAGGTTTGGTGTGGCAAACCTGCCTCTTATGATCATTTGAGAGTGTTTGGCTACGAGGCTTTTGTCCATGTTCGTAATGACTTGAGGACAAATCTAGATGCCAAGTCCATCCAAGGACTCTTCCTAGGTTATGGGTAAGAGGGTGAAATGGGCTACAGGATATGGTTGCCTCAGTTTAAGAGGGTAGTACGCAGCCGAGATGTAGTGTTCAATGAGGCTAAATTGCTGAAAAATGCTACATCTTCTGAAATTGACAAGAAATCGGCAAATTTCAGCCTCTCTTGCCACCTATTGATGTTGAAAAAGAGCCTCAGGATGCATTACCGCAAGCTGAAATTGATAATCAGCCGGTTAACCTTGAGCCAGAAGAGGTAGGACATGATTTAGATGCTCCAAATGAGGATGGACTGCCACCTGTCATGGCTGAAAATGATTTTCAGCAACATGAGCATGCTGAAAATGAGTTGCCTCCTGATGTAGAACTTGTGCCCGAGAATGTAGATCATTGGGTACATAGGTCTAATCGTGTCAGAAGGTTGATACAGCACTTTGAGCCCTCTTTGCATCATGCTATGTTGACAGATGAGGGAGAGCCTCTTACGTATAAAGAGGCAAAGACATGTGAGTCAAGCAGTAAGTGGGAGCTTGCAATACAAGAGGAAATGAAATCCTTGTATGCAAATGATACTTGGGATCTTGTGCCATTGCCTAAAGGGAGAAAGGCTCTTCCTAACAAATGGGTATACAAGATTAAGATTGTGGATGAAAAACCCAAGTACAAGGCAAGATTGGTTGCAAAAGGATATGCACAGAAAGAAGGAATTGATTTTCAAGAAATCTTTTCTCCCGTTGTAAAGCTTACAACTTTACGTGTCCTTTTTGCTCTCGTTGTGGTGCTTGATTTGGAATTGAATCAAATGGATGTAAAGACAGCGTTTTTGCACTGTGACATTGAAGAGGACATATACATGAAACAACCTGAAGGTTTTGTAGTTCTTACACGTGAGGAACTGGTATGCAAACTGAACAGGGCTTTGTATGGTTTGAGACAATCATCACGGCACTGGTATAAGAAGTTTGACACTTTTATGTTGTCTCAAGGCTTGAAACGCAGCCATGCAGATCATTGTTTGTATACGAAAAGGGATGAAGATGGTAGTTCCATCATACTTGTTCTCTATGTTGATGGCATGTTGCTTGCCGGGAAACATAAGACTAGTCTTGATGCTCTGAAACGTAAGCTAAATTCAACATTTGCTATGAAGGATTTGGGTGATGCAGAGCATATTTTGGGCATGCGTATTAAAAGAGATAGAAAGCTGAAATTGTTGTTTTTATCTCAAGAAAGGTACATTGCAAAAGTACTTGATAGGTTTAATATGGCTGATGCTAAGCCTCTTGGAGTACCTTTACCTCCATACACTCAACTTAGCAAAGCAGATTGCCCAAAGGATGAGGTAACATTGAAAGCAATGAAGGGAATCCCTTATGCATCAGCTTGTGGTTCTCTTATGTATGACACGGTTGCCACTCGTCCTGACATTGCTTATGCAGTGGGAGTTGTTAGTCGATACCTATCGAATCCTAGCAAAGCGCATTGGGAAGCTGTCAAATGCCTTCTGAGATATTTGAAAGGTACACAATCAAAGTGTATCTGTTATTGCAAAAGTGACATGATTGTGTACCTTGCAAATATCTCAGAATATCTCAAAAATGCCATGTTTCATTTGAAAGGTACTCAAAATATCTGTTATTTGAAAGGTACACAATCAAAGTCTATCTGTTCGCATGAAAGTTGCAGGGATATTGTGATGCAGACATGGCAGGTGACATGGATACCAGGAAATCTACCAGTGGATATGTATTTGCCATTGCTGGTGGTGCAGTCTCTAGGTTACAGAAAATTATGGCATTGAGTACTACTGAGGCTGAATATATTTCAACCACAGAGGCTTCAAAAGAGGCCATTTGGTTGGGCAGACTTGCAAAAGAACTTGGCATGCCTGCTCATACACCCGTGTTGGGTTGTGATAGCCAGAGTGCTGTCTATTTAGCCAAAAATGCCATGTTTCATGCGCGTTCCAAACACATAGATGTGCGGTACCACTTCATACGACAGGTATTGGAGGATGGTCTAGTTAGCTTGACTAAGATCCATACACAGGATAACCCTGCAGATGTTCTCACCAAGAGTCTTGCTAAGGCTCAACATGAGCATTGCATACAGTTGGTGGGAGTTGGTTAACTTAAAGGTGTCATTTATGCCTTTAAGTGGGAGGTTGTTGGGTTAAAGGCCTAAATAACCCCTTTTTGTACATATTTATACTTTGTCCAGGTTCATATTGAACCTGGACAAATATGAACCTGGACACATTTTTTAAAGGTCACTTATAATAAAAGTGGGAAAACCCAAAACTAACTTATTGAGTTTTTCCCAAAAACGTAAGCTCTCTCTCTCTCTCTCTCCCACTTCGTTCTGCTAGCGCTTCCATGCTGCACCACAGTGCCTCTGCTTCAAGCCTCAAGGCCTACACATCTTCGCGTGCTCTATCACTTGCACACACCGCCGCGCACTCATCAATGACGACTACACATGGGTTAGTGATACTTAATGACTTACAACGATTTCCTAGAGCAGCCGGTTTCACATGCTTTCCACACAGACACGGGGCTAGTACAGTGGACTACGTTATGGCACAGCCGAGCAAGATTTCATAGTGGGAGCCAGACCAGTGGGCGTAGTAGTGGATCATGCACTTTTGACATTGTCTGTTTCATTTCAGTATAGTACAGCCCAGACATCAAGGGGCAGTTCACATACCTGTTATACATTTACACCAAAGACTGACTCGGTTTATACACAGGAGATCTATAACCGTCTATGCACAACTGGTCATGGGACGTTGCATGGTGTAGCATCAGAGGCATACCCACACACTCAGCCGAGTCAAAGGCGATATTCTAGGAGCATGCCCTAGAATAGTTGATATAATGAGGAGTGCAGAGAAAAGAGAGCCCAGCTTCAGAGGGATCTTCTTTTAGGAGTCATCACTTACAAGAAATCTCAGATTGCTTCCCGGCGCCTTGTGCGACGAAATAAACGAGCTTACTTGGCCTAGATGGAGCGAGACTTGTATCAACTGTTCTTGAGTAGAGACTCAGGAGAGGCATGAAGATTCTTTCATGAGCACTCTCCTTCCCCGGTGATTACTTCTCCTGATGTGTGGGGCCAGTATCGTTATATATGGTTCCTAGACAGGACCCCCTTCCAGATCCTATAGAGCCATGCCCACCTACCAACACCTTCTTTACCACTGAGATGGTAAATAGAGCCATTGGCAGGATGAGGACCAGCAGGATGATGGTCTAGTAGCAAAGCACTTTACATGCTAGAGATATGCTGGTAGAGGTTCTTGCAGTGTTGTTCAATCATGCCATGTGTGAGGGGTTACCTGAGACTTGGAGGTTGTCTACTATTGTGCCTATCTTCAAAGCAGGTGATCCTACAAAGCCTGGGAATTACCACACTATTATGGTTGGGCACACATTGCACGGTTGTATGCATCCATTCTTGAGCAGCAGTTGAGTAATTGGGCAGAGGGTGAGGGTGTACGAGCAAAGGGCCACGCGGGTTTCAAGAGGGGTTTCTCCACTCTAGCAACTATGATCTCTCAACTAATCAGAACCAAGGCCTCCGTACCCCACGCTATCATTCGAGCAGAGCTAGCTGCCCCTCCTATGGAGATTGAGGCGCTTACCAGATCAATCTCCTTTGTGCACAGCTTGTGGGATACTACTAGAGACAGATATGCTAGACTGGTCCTTGAGTCTTCCAGACAATTAGCTCTTGAGGGGGACACTTCATGCTGGTATGCACAAATGACATTATGGTTTCAGACGCATGGCTTCACCATGGACAGGCTGCCCCCTTTCCAATACTCTCTTCACGCACCCTCGATGTCTCTTACACAGGTGGAGATTACTAGACTCATTCGTCAGAACCTGATCCAGCTGGATACCAGGAGGACATGGATAAAGCCACCACAGGAGTTCGGCACGAAGATGGCTTTCTATAGAGAGCATCTTCTCCACCTCACAGAAGATGGGTTTGTGATTCGGTCCAGCTACATGGATACACATATGTCTCATGGTTTGCGGTGTGCCATTGGTTAGATACGCACATCCTCACATTAGCTGGAGATTGAAACTGGTAGATTCAGAGGGATACCAACAGACAGCAGGATATGCCGCTTATGCCAGCTAGAGCCAGAGACAGAGCTACATTACATACGTCATTGCACAGTGTACTATGAGATACGGGGCCGTTTCCACTACTTATTCAAAGAGGGTTTCAGTCCTTTCTCTAGGGTCATGAGTTATGAGGATTAGAGATGTCTTGGGATATATCTACTTGAGTTACACAGACATAGAGACTCTTTACTGGAAGAAATAGAGAGAGATAGTCCCAAAGACAGATTACAGATTTCTTTTCACTAGATATGGGACAGCCAGAGGAGCAGCCATCACTGGAGAGCTCGGCCTCCACTTATTCGACCACTACCGGCACTCTCATCGACCGAGCACTAGAGCTACGAAAATCCAGACGGTCACGATTGAGGAGAGGGCCTACACAGCATCGACAAAGACTACATCAAAGGATTCGAACCATACTCTCTCGACATCCAGAGTGCAGATGAGGATGGATTCTAGTAGTATTATCTTTGTTCTAATTCTTTTGTACCCAGAAATGGTATTAGATTCACCATTTTGTAACAGATTGGTCTCATAGGTCATTTTGGCCTTTTGAAGACGTTTATATAACATTTCATTTCTTTCTCTCTCTCTCTCAGGTCACACATTCGCTATACATTTACACCAAAGACTGATTCCGTTTATACAGAGGAGATCTAGGACCGTCTATGGGAAGGCACAACTGGCACAGGTGACATAGGCCTCTCTGTGGAGGAGTGTACCACTCTACTGACTGAGACACTGCATGGTGCTGCATCAGTGGCATACCCACACACTCAGCCGGGCAGGAAACGACATTCTGGGAGCATGCCCCAGAATAGTTGGTATGATGAGGATTGCAGAGAGATGAGAGCCCAGCTTTAGAGGGATCTTCTTTTGGGAGTAATTACTAACAGACAGTCCCGAATTGCTTTTCGACACCTTTTGCGACGGAAGAAGCGAGCTTAACTCGCTCAGATGGAGCAAAACTCAGATGTTCTTGAGCAAGGGCTCAAGAGAGGCATGACGACTCTTTCATGAGCACTCCCCACCCCCAGCGATTACTTCACCTGATGTGTGGGGCCAATATGCAACATCGTTATATACGGTTCTTGGACAGGAACCCCTTCCAGAGCCTACAAAGCCATGCCCAACTATGAGCACCTTCTTTAGCACCGGGATGGTACAAAGGGCCATCGACAGGATGAGAATCGGGAGGGCATATGATCATGACGGTCTAGTAGAGGAGCACTTTATACATGCTACGGATATGTTAATAGAGGTTCTTGCAGTGTTGTTCAATCATGCCATGTGTGAGGGATTACTTAGAGGTTGTCTACTATTGTGCCTATCTGCAAGGTAGGTGATCCTATAGAGCCTCGGAACTACCGCACTATTATGGTTGGACACACATTGGCACGGTTGTATGCATCCATTCTTGAGCAGCACTTGAGTAATTGGGCAGAGGGTGAGGGTGTACGAGCAAAGGGTTAGGCCGGTTTCAGGAGGGGTTTCTCCACTCTTGATCATATTCTGACACTCAGAGCCATCATTGAGGAGGGCGGGTTTATTGTAGACGGATTTATTGTAGCTTTGTGGATTTCCGCAAAGCATTTGACATGGTACCAAGAGCTCGATTGATGCGCATACTGTAACAGACTTGGACACTCCAAGTCGAGAATCTACCGCGACACCACAAATAATCACTTCAAAACAGTTCACAGTTCACAATTTGATTCGACATTGGCCTGGCGGAGTTCCGTGCCTAGAGATATTGGCCCCAAAGACTGGCGTCCCTTTTGGTATTTCTTTTTGTATTAATATGAACTCAAAGTACAATGCGAGTCTTCGGGACTCACTCTCCGACTCTGCGTCCAAATGCTCTAGGAAGTGAGAGCCCAAAGACTCTTTTAAAGAGTTTACAAGGGATGCCAAAAGCAGAGACCCAAAAGCTGTTCTAAAAGCTGGCCAATAAAAAGCATTTAAAAATAATGCTCCACCTCTCACAAGGCTTGGTAAAAATATAAAGTAAGCTTTAAAATAAAAGCTTTGTCCCTTTTCTCCTCTTGCATAGAAAAGCAGCCACGCAAAAGCTGGCCCAAAAATCTGCCGAAAACTGCACCGCGATTTGCAGGCGTCCATACAGCTGCCACGTGTCAGTTTCCCCGCCATTTCCGGGGCTGCTGTACAGCCAGCCACGTCAGCATATCAGATTTCCCTGAGCTTGTCTATGCAGGTGTGTGTACACATGGGCAGCCACGTCACCAGTTTGTGACACAAACTGCAGGAGATGAGGGTTTGCGGGCGTCCATACAGCTGCCACGTGTCAGTTTCCCCGCCATTTCCGGGGCTGCTGTACAGCCAGCCACGTCAGCATATCAGATTTCCCTGAGCTTGTCTATGCAGGTGTGTGTACACATGGGCAGCCACGTCACCAGTTTGTGACACAAACTGCAGGAGATGAGGGTGCTCATAGAGTTCATTTGGGGGATTATGGCTTTGTACAGATCAGTGATGGGACATGTACGCACTCTGAAAGGGGTATCTGATTTAGTTCACTCTCCTATTGGGGTAAAACAAGGCTGCCCATTGTCTCCTACTCTATTCGATATGTATGTTGATGAGGTGTCTGATTACATTGACAGAGAGGGTGACAGAGGTGCCCAACTGGCAAGGACGTGGATCCCATTGTTGTATATGCTGATGATATTGTGTTGATATCTGACTCACCAGAGGGTATGCAGCGACATTTGGATGCACTACACAATTTTGTAGAGGATAGTGGATTGTGTGTAAACCAAGGTTATGGTGTTTAACACCACACCACAATGGATCGGGAGATCAGCACCTGCTTTCACATATGGTCAAAAGATTGTGGAGTATACAGATGCATACACTTACCTGGGGGCAGTCTTTACTGGGCCGAGATTTTCTTTGAGAAGAGCAGCAGAGACTAGACTAACTAGAGCTTATGCGGCTTTGGGAGCATTGGAGAGGATGTGTCCGCACGTTCAGTTCCAAGAACCTAGGAGAAAGTTATGGCTCTTTGATACTTTGGTTGCCTCTACTATGCTATATGGGGTGCAGGTTTGGGGACCTTCTGTAGGCCAGGATGGTTGGAAACGTATGGAGAATCCCTTGGTATCTATGATGTTTCGGCTGATTAGAGCCAAGGCCTCCGTACCGCATAAAATCATTCGAGCAAAGTTAGCTGCCCCCCCTATGGAGATTGAGGCGCTGACCAGATCAGTCTCCTTTGTACACAGCCTATGGGATACTACCAGAGATACATATGCCACGTTGGCCCTAGAGGCCTCCAGACAGTTAGCTCTACAGGGGGATACATCATGCTGGTATGCTCAGATGACATCATGGTTTCAGACACATGGTTTCACCATGGACAGGCTGCCTCCTTTTCAATACTCTCTACAGGCACCCTTGATGTCTCTGACAAGGGTGGAGATTACTAGACTCATTCGTCAGGATCTGATCCAGCTGGACACGAGTAGGACATGGCTAGAGCAGGTACAGGAGTTGGGCACGAAGATGACATACTATAGAGAGCATCTTCTCCACCTCACAAGGGATGGGTTTGTGATTCGACCTAGCTATATGGACACACATCTTTCTCATGGTTTGCATTGTTCCATTGGCCAGATACGCACATCCTCACATCGGCTCGATATTGAAACTGGTAGATTCAGAGGGATACCAGCAGTTAGCAGGATATGCTGCTTATGTCATCTAGAGCCAGAGACAGAGTTACATTACATATGTCATTGCACAGTGTACTATGAGATACGAGGCCGTTTTCATTGTCTATTTAGAGAGGGTTTCGGGCCTCTATCTAGGGTCATGAGAGGATCAGAGATGTCTTGGATTGTATCTACTTGAGTTACACAGGCATAGAGACACTTTACTGAGGAGAGCTGGAGAGAGACAGTCCCAGAAACAGATTACAGATTTCTTTACACTAGATATTGGACACCTGAAGGAGCAGCCACCATTGCAGAGCTCTGCCCACCACTACTGGCATTCTCATAGACCGAGCATTGGAGCTAGGGAGATGTAGACAACCGTGATTTAGGAGAGGAGCTACACAGTATCGAGGGAGACTACAACAGAGGATTCGAGCCATACTTTCTCAACGTCCACAGTGTAGATAAGGATGGATCTCTACCCCCCCCCCCCCCCCCCCCCCCCCCCCCCTTCCCCCCCTTCTCTCATTGTACTACACATTGTACTGGGAACCTTTTGTATTAGCTAGCACATCCATACAGTCCCAACTTGTAGTAGTTGTATTTTTTGTTTCAGTTCTTTGATTCCGGACATGGTATCAGATTCACTATGTTGCAACAGCTTGGTCTCATAGGTCATTTTGGCCTTTTGAAGACGTTAATATATCATTTCATCTCTCTCTCTCTCTCTCTCTCTCTCTCTCTCTCTCTCTCTCTCTCTCTCTCTCTCTCTCTCTATGAGGAGGGGGGCCACGCAGCACCGGCGGAGATTGCGGCAGAGGATCCACAGGATTCTAGCACGACACCCAAAATGTTGATCGGGATAGGCTTCATGCTACTGCTATATTGTATCATGGTGACACTTATCCCCACTTTGTACCTTTATGGCATGATACCATTGCTCAGCCTACCAGCCACCCATAGGAGTCGGTAGCACTTCTATCATTTCTTTGTTTGTAGTTTTCTTGTTTGTACCCAGACTTGGTACTAGACTCATCATTGTAATCAGTTGGTCTCATAGGTCATTTTGGCCTCTTGTAGACGTTAATATATCATTTCATTTCATTTCATTTCTCTCTCTCTCTCTCTCTCTCTCTCTCTCTCTCTCTCTCTCTCTCTCTCTCTCTCTCTCTCTCTCTCTCTCTCTCTCTCTCTCTCTCTCTCTCTCTCTCTCTCTCTCTCTCTATATGAGATTCGGGGACGCTTTCATTGTCTATTCAGAGATGGTTTTGACTCGTTAGACACAGTCATGAGATATCAGGATCAAAGATGTCTCGGATTATTCCTACTTGAGATTCAGAGACATAGAGACGCTCTATTGAATGGGCAAAGACAGAGACAGTCCCAGAAACGCATCTCAGATTTCTTCAGTCTGAGTACCACAGAGTCAGAGGGGACACCACCACCAAAGAGCTCGGTTCCCACCCATACACACATCAGCGGTACTCTCATTGATCGAGCTATAGAGTTAGGGAGATCGAGACGACCGCGACTGAGGAGGGGAGCCACGCAGCACCGGCGGAGATTGCGGCAGAGGATCCACAAGATTCTAGCACGACACCCAGAATGTCGATCAGGATAGGCTTCATGCTACTGCTATATTGTATCATGGTGACACTTATCCCCACTTTGTACCTTTATGGCATGATACCAGTGCTCAGCCTACCAGCCACCCATAGGAGTCGGTAGCACTCCTATCAGTTCTTTGTTTGTAGTTTTCTTGTTTGTACCCAGACTTGGTACTAGACTCATCATTGTAATCAGTTGGTCTCATAGGTCATTTTGGCCTCTTGTAGACGTTAATATATCATTTCATTTCATTTCATTTCTCTCTCTCTCTCTCTCTCTCTCTCTCTCTCTCTCTCTCTCTCTCTCTCTCTCTCTCTCTCTCTCTCTCTCTCTCTCTCTCTCTCTCTCTGCCATTTCCCTCTTGAATAACAGGTCTTGAGTTCAACTCTCCTCGTCGGATAGATCTTTAAGGTCTCTTGGGATAGTTTCCTACGACGTTAAACAATCTCTCTCTCTCTCTCTCTCTCTCTCTCTCTCTCTCTCTCTCTCTCTCTCTCTCTCTCTCTCTCTCTCTCTCTCTCTTTTCTAGTTCTTTTCTAGTTCTTTTGTACCCAGACATGGTATTAGATTCACTATTTTGTAACTGATTGGTCTCATAGGTCATTTTGGCCTTTTGAAGACGTTAATATAACATTTCATTTCATTTTCTCTCTCTCTCTCTCTCTCTCTCTCTCTCTCTCTCTCTCTCTCTCTCTCTCTCTCTCTCTCTCTCTCTCTCTCTCTCTCTCTCTCTCTCTCTCTCTCTCTCTCTCTCTCTCTCTCTCTCTCTCAATGTTCAGTGATTTTGAAGTTTCTGTTTGCGTGATGCTATTGATTTCTCGCTTGGAGTGTCCAAGCCTGTAACAGTGGTATCAGAGCTCACAAAGATTCCGGAGGATCGGATCCCTTCTATAGCACACGCAAGTTTTCAAGGAGAATCTGACAGATTAGTCAAGATTTTGTTTGTGAAAGAATCTTCGTGTCCGTGCCCCTAACTTATTAGCCACCTCACCCTTAGTCCATCCCGCATCGCGCTCCCATCTTCATTCCTCTGCCTTATGGGGCATAAGGCATAAAGAACCCAAGACCACACATGGGTCTCGTACAGAATCTGACAGAGATAACACCTCTCAGCGAGAAGGCAAAGAAAATTTGAAATCCAGTACGGGAACTGAAGAAGAGAATGAAGAATTGGACAAATTTTCGGTGAGAAAGTTTGCTCGAGCGGAGTACAAACATTAATTGCAAGTTGACACGAGTGTGAATAGATTAATGAAGTACTCCCAGAACCCGAAATATGTGAAGTATCTGAAGACTTACCCAATGGATGAGATTCACGCGAGATGGCGAGAGGCCATTGATTCTCCTCTTAGGTCAGGAAGAAAGCTAAAAGGACAAACGAGTGCAGAAAAGTGGAAATTAAGCTCATAGAAAGAGCTACACAGAGCTCTTGAAAAGAAGATGAACGAGATAACGAAAGGCTTGAAGCACTCCGAAAGAAGAAGAAATCGTTGGATTTCCTCGGTTATTTGGGCCGAAGTCGACTTTCGAGGTGGCAAGCAGATCCAAGAAGCGTGCTCGTTTCGAGGAGATTTTTCTTTATCTTCACAGAGTTCCAACAGTTCCTCGTCCTCTAATTCTAGTGAGGATGAGAAAAGGCGGAAGAAGCGAAGAAAAAGCAAGGAAAGCAAATTTCTGAAAAAGTCTAGAAGGCATGGAAGGCCATCTAGCAGTTTAGAGGAGGAGAGCTGGTCCTCTTCTGACATTGAAAAAATGTGCAAGGAGACCAAGGAGTTCAAGGAAGGGGGTCAAGGCGTCAAGTTTGAGACGTTTTCAGGCTACAAGGACACCCATCGAGCCCTTGAGTTTATACAACAATTTGACATCGCCTTCTCTAGAGGGTGCGAAGGGTGGCATTTTACTTGAAATGGTGGTCTACTCTGTTGTTACCCTGAGAAGCACCTGCAACGTGGCTAAAATTCAAGAAAATTTTCACGTCAACTTCAATATCAGAGGAATATGAAAGAGATGTCATCACGGCTTGGCATCATTTGGGAATGACTAAGAAAGATTTATTCGGTGACTACTGCCAGAGGTTTTGGGATACTTATTTGCCAATGTCTTTGTTTCGGAAGATTACTTTGAGGGACCAAATTGAGCAGTTTTGTTGTGGTTTGCCAAAAGAGATTCCAGAGTATTGTCTAGAACAAAAGTCTAACTCTACTCAGAGACTTATGGGACGTGCTATCAAGGATTTGAAATGCATGCCAGCTCATTGACTTATCCTACGGACAAGATAGTATCCACCTCACTAGGGCAAGAGTCTTCCAGAATCCAGTGAAGAGAATGAATCAGAGGAACCAAATGACAGCTCATCACACGATTTTGGAGCAATAAGAGAATCAGATGGTAGCACATATGAGGGTTCCAATGAACTAAGGGAACCAAATGCAAGCTCATGTGGACTCCGGAGAAGAACAAGGATCAGATGATAGTCCGTCTCAGGGGATAGGGGAGGCTAGCGAGGCTACCTACAGGTCCCTGGGCACAAGGAAAGAAAGGAAAGCAAATTAGCTGCAGAGTTCAAGCTTCTGGTTTTTAGGGTATTAGGGCCCCACGGCCAGTGCTCGTTAGTTATTTGCGTTCAGTTCTCTTGTCCACTCCGTCATTCCTCTTTTTGTTGGGCATGCCATGTCATCACTGTGTGACACAGAATGATCCCTCTATTGGTGAAGCTTTCATTGCCAGGGTTACAGTTGGCACGAGGGCTTCTATATCATGGCTCTTCAAGGGAGTAATGTGCTCTTGGGGATGCCTTGGCACCACAAGAACAAAGTTATAGTGGATTCCAGGGCTAGAAAGCTTCAGGTGACGAATAGCAAAGACAAACATGTGGTCTTTGAATTGAAACTTAAGGGCGAGTCAATCGTTGTTGTATCGGCTTCAGCCATTTCCAATCGTTTTGCTCACTCATTTTTGTCAAACCAACAAGTGAATCTGAGCATTCAAATTCAATAGAGCTAAATTCAGAGCATCTCGTTTCCTTCAGTCTCATGCGGATAGTTTCTCAGAGAGCTTATCTGGACAATTACCTCTAGAGAGGCCAGAAGATGATACCATCAACTGGAGTATCTCTCCAAACCAAGCACCGTATAAAACTCAACAAGAACGTATAACCCAAGCCAACGACTTAATAGAAAAGGGCTTAATCCAACCAAGTTATTCATCTTTCTTTTGACCAATGTACTTGTGCACATTGCACAAGAAAGCCTGATCTTGGAGGATGTGTATAGACTACACGGCTTTTAATAAGATTACCATCAAGAATAGGTTTAAAATACCCAGGATCGATGACATATTTGTTAGATTGCAAGGTTCTACTTGTTTCAATAGAATCAATCTTAAAAGTGGCTATCATAAAATTGGGATTACTCCTCAAGTCTCAAGAACAAGACCACGTTCAAGATGGATTTCGGGTTGTACGAGTTCCTAGTGATGTTGTTTGGGCTCGCTTATGCTCTACAACGTTCAACATGATGATAAGCAAGATGTTTCAAGAGCATAGACACTATGTGGCCGATATCATTGTTTTCTCCAAGTCCAAAGAAGAACATAGGGACCATGTGACACGAGAGTTCAAAGCGCTGTGGGAACATAGATTGGTGGATCAATTGAAAGAAGAGATTTCTTTTTCGCAGAGATACACATCATGGCACATTGTTTGTCCAAGGGTGTCAGCATAGATCCAGCAAAGGCTAAGAATATTCGCACTTGGTCTACATTGGGGAATATGTGTGATGTAAGGAGCTTCTTGGGCTTATGTTCTTACTATCGGCCATTCATCAACAGACAATTTGCAAAGTTAGCTTTGACGTTGCATATCCTTACTCAGAAGGGGTACCATTCCCTTGGGAAACTTCACATAATACGGCATTTGACGGCTCAAGCAGAAGTTGACTACAAGGCCAAGGTTGATACACCAATGGATGGGCGATAGGCACAGCTCGCAGACTTCTTTTATAGAGGTACTCCATTCCTTTACATTACTTTAAAAATTCTGTTGTGTGATCATCTTTCCTTGACACCTATTGCTTAACAAGGGTTAATTCCACCTGTAGTTTCTTGAGCTCTTGCTTTAGGAACGATTCCTAAGCTGTGGGTTTTGTAACGGGTGGAGGGATGCAACTTGGTTGCGTTAAAGAATCAACGAAGATTTTCTTCTTATCGCGTTCTATGGGTGGATATATGTGCATGAAGAGGGGGGTGCCAGGGGTTTTGGGGTCTTGAATCAGCGGTGAAGGGCTGAGCAGTGTCGAGACGATTTTGTACCTTATCTAAGGGTGATGAACAATACGTGTGTCATATCTATACCTAACGTACATAACTACCTTGGAAGAGCCCCTGTAGCATAGTAGCAAGGTCAACGCAGGCCACTCTATCTCCCTTTGATTGATCTGCTGAAGTCATAGTCGAATCTCTTGGATGGCCATTTGATGTACTCTCTGGGCCTGGTATCTTCGTGCTATGCTACACGGATGGGCCCAGACAAGGCTTGCTTTGGGGTAATCCCTCTCCAAATGCTGGTGGGTGGGGATGGAGCAGCTCTATAAAAGAAGCCTGCGAGCTGTGCCTATCACCCATTATTGGTGTATCAACCATGGCCTCATAGTCAACTTCTGCTTGAGCCCTCAAATGCCGTAATATGTGAAGTTTCCCAAGCGAATGGTACCCCTTCTGAGTAAGGATATGCAACGGCAAAGCTAACTCCGCAAACTGTCTGTTGATGAATGGTTGATAGTAAGAACATAAGCCCAAGAAGCTCTTTACATCACGCATATTCCGCAATGTAGGCCACGTGCGAATAGTCTTAACCTTTGCCGGATCTATGCTGACATCCTTAGATAAGGTACAAAAGGCTCTCCACACTGCTCAGCCCTTCACCGCTGATTCAAGACCCCAAAACCCCTGGTGGGCAACCCTTAGAAAGCACCCCCCTCTTCATGCACATATATCCAACCATGGCAGGCGATAAGAAGAAAATCTTCGTTGATGCTTTAACCCAACCAAGCTGCATCCTTCCACCCGTTACAAAACCCACAGCTTGGGAATCGTTCCTCAAGCAAGAGCTCAAGAAACTACAGGCGGAATTAACCCTTGATAAACAATAGGTGTCAAGGAAAGATGATCACATAGCAAAAGATTCCCTAGAGTGGTACCACTAATTGATCTAGTAAAGCCGATCCATGGGCAGGTCAAAAGGAAAGAAAACAAAGATGTCCTATTATGACGTGAAGGAGAAGGTAGCTGTCATGAAGCAAACGAAGTCTTTAAAAGAAACATCAATTTGGATATCCGATGAGCTCGCCCCACTTCAACTAAAGAACATATCATCAGAGTTAGTAGCAATATGGCTGACATATGTTTGTGACAGTATAGATGGTATATGTTTGTAATGATAAGCTCATGGCCATGGAGTTTTGAGCTAATGAGTTTTCTTTCTTTTTTTCTTTTACTGTGGAAGACGCTAAAAAGAATGATGATTTGATTTTGTCCCATATATCGAGTTCGCCCCATACTGGACATCTCTCTCTCTCTCTACTAGACATCTCATTCGACCACTACCGGCACTCTCATCGACCAAGCATTGGAGCTACGAAGATCCAGACGGCCACGATTGAGGAGAGGGGCTACATAGCATCGACGGAGACTACAGCAGAGGATTCGAGCCATACTCTCTCGACATCTAGAGTGCAGATGAGGATGGATTCTAGTAGTAGTAGTATTTTTGTTCTAGTCTTTTTGTAACAGTTTGGTCTCATAGGTCATTTTGGCCTTTTGAAGACGTTAATAAAACATTTCATTTCATTTCTCTCTCTCTCTCTCTCTCTCTCTCTCTCTCTCTCTCTCTCTCTCTCTCTCTCTCTCTCTCTCTCGGGTATGCAGCGACAGAGTTGCACTACACATGCCACTGCCCCGTCTACTACGAGATACGAGGCCGCTTCCATTGCTTGTTCAGAGAGGGCTTTGGACCATTCTCCAAAGTCATGCGGTACGAGGATCAAAGATGCTTGGGTTTGTTTTTGCTCGAGCTGCACAGACAGAGAGAGCCTGATGAGAGGAGAGGCTAGCCAGTCTCAGAGACAGATCACAAACTTCTTTAGAGCTGCCACTGGACACCCGGAGGAGTTACTACCACAGCAGAGCTCGTTGCCTCACACCAGAGGCACATTGATCGACCGACCAACTGAGCTCGAGAGATCTAGACGCCCACGACTGCGAAGGACTACACAGCATCGACGGAGGCTGCATCAGAGGATTCGGATCACTCTGGCCCGACATGCACGACGCCCGGTCAGACTACTGACCATGAAGGAGATTGATGAGATTCACAAGCGACCGATGCTGGATCTCTTGTGATCTAGCTATCCCAATTAGCTGCTTAGTTCACACCTAGCAGTTTAGGATTCCATAGTATTTTATTTTGTCATTTTGTCATCTTCTTACTCTGACTTTGTATCAGATCCACCACATTGGAACTTTCTGGTCTCGATGTTTAACCGTGCCATGTGTGAGGGCTTGACTGATACTTGGAGCCTATCTACTATTGTACCTATCTTCAAGTCGGGAGACCCTATGGAACCTGAGAATTATCGCACTATCATGATTGGACACACATTGGCACGGTTGTACGCATCCATTCTTGAGCAGCAGCTGAGTAGATGGGCAGAGAGGGAGGGGATACGCGCAGCCAGGCAGGCAGGGTTCAGGAGGGGTTTTTCTACTCTTGACCATATCTTGACACTCAGAGCCATCATTGAGGAGGGTAGATCGCGTGGGAAACGGATCTATTGTAGCTTTGTGGATTTCCGCAAAGCTTTTGACACAATGCCTAGAGCTAGATTGATGCGCAGATTACAGCAAATGGGAGTACCCACAGAGCTCATATGGGGGGTCATGGCATTATACAGGTCAGTAGTGGGGCAGGTACGCACCTCAGAGGGTCTATCCACCCCGATTCACTCCACTATTGGGGTGAAACAGGGCTGTCCGCTCTCTCCTACTCTATTTGGTATGTATGTGGATGAGGTTTCTGACTACATTGAGAGAGATGGTGATAGAGGTGCACAGATGGCACGGACATGGATTCCATTATTGTTATATGTTGGTGATATTGTGTTGATCTCCGACTCTCCGGAGGGGATGCAACGTCACTTGGATGCTTTGAATAGGTTTGCTCAAGAAAGTGGTTTGTCCGTCAACCTTGGTAAAACCAAGGTCATGGTATTTAATACCACCCCACAGTGGATCAGGAGGTCAGCACCAGCATTCACATACGGCCAGGCGACTGTGGAGTATACAGATGCGTACACTTACCTCAGAGTGGTTTTTAGTGGGCCAACATTTTCATTGAGGAGGGCAGCAGAGAATAGACTGACGAGAGCCCATGCAGCATTGAGTAGATTGGAAAGGATGTGTTCACAGGTTCAGTTTCAGGAGCCTAGGACGAAGCTCTGGCTCTTTGACACTCTGGTGACTTCTGCATTACTTTATGGAGCTGAGATCTGGGGACCTTCATTAGATCATCACGGGAGGACAGGCCGCAGTGATGGATGGGGGGACATGGAGAAGCCTCTGGTCTCTATGATGTCGCGGCTCATTAGAGCCAAGGCCTCAGTACCACGTGCTATTGTTCGAGCAGAGCTAGCTGCCCCCCCACTAGTGGTGGAGGCGCTCACCAGATCGGTCTCCTTCATACACCGCATGTGGGAACTTCCCAGAGACAGATATGCTCGCCTTGCACTTGAGTCCTCTCGACAGTTAGCCATGCAGGGAGATACAGCATGCTGGTATGGGGAGATGACATCATGGGTTCAGCATAGACAGATTGCCTCCCTTCCAGTACTCACTGGATGCACCCTCTCTGACTCTTACACAGTCCGAGATCACCAGGCTCATCCGCCAGGACTTGACTCAGCTAGACACCAGGAGGACATGGATACAGCCAGCACAGGAGCTGGGCACGAAGATGGCTTTCTACAGAGAGCATCTCCTCCAGCTTACGGTTGATGGCTTTGTGACGAGGCCGAGATACATGGACAGCCACTTGTCTCATGGGATACGATGTGCTATCAGCCAGATACGTACATCTTCACACCAGCTGCGGATCGAGACTGGGAGATACAGTAGAGTACCGGCAGAGGACAGGACATGCCCCCTGTGTGACATCGAGCTTGAGACAGAGTCGCACTACACATGCCACTGCCCCGTCTACTATGAGATACGAGGCCGCTTCCATTGCTTGTTCAGAGAGGGCTTTGGACCATTCTCCAGAGTCATGCAGTACGAGGATCAGAGATGCTTCGGCTTGTTTTTGCTCGAGCTACGCAGACACAGAGAGAGCCTGATGAGAGGAGAGGCTAGCCAGTCCCAGAGACAGATCACAGATTTCTTTAGAGCTGTCACTGTTACTACCACAGCAGAGCTTGTCGTCTCACACCAGAGGCACACTGATCGACCGAGCGACTGAGCTTGAAAGATCCAGACGCCCACGACTGCGGAGGACTACACAGCATCGACAGAGGCTGCATCAGAGGATTCGGATCACTTTGGCTCGACATGCACGACACCCGGTCAGACTACTGACCATGGAGGAGATTGATGAGATCCGCCAGCGACCGATGTTGGATCTCTTGTGATCTAGATATCCCAGCTAGCTGTTGTTCACACCTAGTAGTTTAGGATTCCATAGTACTTTATTGTGGCATTTGTCATTTCATTTTTGTCATTGTTGTCATCTTGTTACTTTGACTCTGACTTTGTATCAGATCCACCACATTGTAACTTTCTGGTCTCATAGGTCACTTTGGCCTTTTGAAGACATTAATATAAGATTTCATTTCATTTCATTTCTCTCTCTCTCTCTCTCTCTCTCTCTCTCTCTCTCTCTCTCTCTCTCTCTCTCTCTCTCTCTCTCTCTCTCTCTCTCTCTCCAGAGGGTATGCAGCGACACTTGGATGCATTACATAGTTTTGCATAGGATAGTGGAATGTCTATAAACCTTGGTAAAACCAAGGTTATGGTGTTTAACACCACACCACAGTGGATCTGGAGATCAGCACCGACTTTCACTATGGTCTAGAGATTGTAGAATATACAGATGCATACACTTACCTTGGGGTTGTAGCAGGCTACAGTGTCACTTTCGTAGGACACACAGTTAGTACAGTTGGTCTAGGCTGGTTCACACTGGACGGACTCTCTGGGCTGGGCAGTGACACGTGGCAGCAAAGATACGCACTGGTCTAGTGGACATCGTGGCCAGGTCACCACATGGCTGACATTTATGAGCCATGGGTGGCTCTTTATGGTGGTACATGTGAGTAGTAGCTGTTGGGTCAGGATCATCATCTTCTTCATATATTATCTTGTACGTAGTCGTCTAGAGTGAGTCTATACACAGAGCATGTCTTCACCATCCCGGCACACCTGAGCCTCGACACCCCCATTGTACCTGTGAGTCTTGGGCTAGAGCTGAGTGTGCTGCCACGCCAGAGTCTGTATCATTTCTTTGAGATAGTCGAGTCATATGTTCTGGTCTGTTGTTGTGCCTTTGTGAGCTCTGTTGATGTCTATTGTTCCTTTCTTTTCAGTCTGTTTGAGTGAGATTGTCACGCACATTGCACTGAGGACCACCCACTGTAGAGAGCACGACACATTATCCACGCTACAAGTGCTCTCATTTTGGCGATCACGGTGGGACATCAACTGAAATCTCACTCTGTGAGGTACAAATCTTGAAGCTAGTTGGGTCTATCTAGCTTCGCCTACCTTGCCTTGCACTGTTCTCCTCTCGCCTGGTCCAACTGGTCTAGTCCTCTCTCGCCCTAGTCATCTCTCGCCCTGGTCCAACCAGTCCTCATCCTTGGTCTAGTCCTTCCTTGTCCCTGGTCTAGGTCTCCCTCGTCCTGGTCCAGCCAGGTGGTCTAGTCATTTCCCTGGTCTAGTAGAGTTTAGACCTGTGTTCAGCCAGTTAAAGGTCTTCTTGCCCAAGGCTGGTGTGGGCTTTTGGTTACTGCATGACACATACAAGACAGTCAAAAGAGAGACAAAGCCCACTACTCAGTCCTCTAAAGTACTACCATAGGAAACGTCAACCCTTCGTGACAAGTAGAAGTCCACCAACTCCAGTGCCCCTACCTTCCCCTACAGCTACCTCCATTCCCTCAACGAGTTCTACACCTCCCCAGTCACCCCAATCAATAAACTTCTCATCCCCTGTAACAGCTATGGAGGAGCTCACAAGCGTTCTAGCTAAGGTGAATATTAAGTTTCCGACTTTCAAAGGTCTCTCCTCAGAGGATGCGGACGACCATGCTCGGAGGTTTGTTTCTCTCTGCAGAGGTCGTGGCCTCGACCGAGAAGATGCCTACTTAGTACTCTTCCCATTTACATTGGATGGTTTGGCAGACAAGTGGTACAGCCAGTTCACAGAGAACCATTTTTTTTTTTTCCGCGAAAAAGATCCTTCTATTAGTTAATGAAAGCTGCCCATAGGGCTACATCCACCTCTGCAGGAGAGGGCTACAACAAACATGATGGGGAGACTCTCCCACTGAAAAAACAGCATATATACAATAGGGCTAAATCAAGAGATGGGAGGAGGGAAAAGCCACACAGGTGGACAGTAGTGCCATCTGAGCACCCCCTCGACCATGGAGTAAAACGGCCCAGGGCGCCAGCGACGAAGGAAAGCCTCGCGGCGCTCCCGCATGCAGTCAGAGAAGCCCTGTAGTCCCTCAAGCTGTCCTCTGAGAGTATGGATCAGCTCTAGCCAAAAGTCACGAACAGTCTCTGCTGGTGGTACAAGGCGAGCCTCAAAGATGCGGAAACAACGGGCCCGCCAGATGAACCAGAGAGCTAGGCCGTTGATGAGCTCCCAACACTCCGCTCTCTCACTGCTCCACTCCTGTGGAGTAAGGTCTGTAGCAGGCTGGAGTGTAGGTCGACCCCCCTGTATCACTATCATCCTGCTGGTGGAAGATAGCTCAAACTAAAGTGCCGGGCCCGTGAGGGTGGACCAAGCCGCCGCCCCCCAAGTGAACTGTCGAGCCGTGGAGAGGGCAGGCATCAGCCGAAGAACTCGTAGCCACACCTGCTGGGCCGAGGGACAGTCCCAAAGACAGTGTCGCTGACTCTCCACCAACTGGTCACAGGCTGTACATGCGGCCGAGAGACCACAATGTACAAGCTAGCTCCCTACTGCTGTGGCTCTGTGTGCAACCAACCACTGGAACAAGGTGACGTGCCTCGGCTGTCTGGAGTCCCACAGCCTCTGCCAAAAAGCTGCCAAGAACTCAACTGTGAGACCCTCCTCCTGCCAATGACGTGCTGCAGTGGGGCGGGCCTCTCTCTGTGCTGCAAGTATATGACGTCCAAGCCGAACAGTGTGCTGAAAGAAAGGGACTCCTGGGCGGTCTGCAGAAGAGAATGGGTCCCTCCATAGCCACTCACCAGGATCCCACTGTACTCGTGCCAGTGGACAGCACTCCCAAGCCCATAGCCTCCAGTGTCCTGTCTCAAGAGCTGCTGGGTCAGGGTCTATGACGCAAGTCCTCCCACAGATGCCCACAACTCGGATCCTCTGGAAACAACACTCTGCTACCTGCGGGGCCTCTACTGCAACTCTCTGTAATCGTCCCCCACCCTGAAGCTCGAAGAACAGGGCTGGGACAGTCTCTGAGCAAGCCCTGACTGAAATAAGAACCTCCAGTCGTGTGAAGGCTCCCATCCACCGGGGTGCTACTGGCTCGAGAGGCGTGAGCCAATCAGCTGGAACTGACTCTGAGATGTCCTGACACATGCTCTGAACCCCTCTCATGCCCTGTAGCTGGACAACCTGCACCTCCTCTGACAGACCTGTGAACTCTAGCAAGTCACCTAGAGAGCGCGCTGGACCTGCTGCTATGGGACCCCAGGAAACATGAGGCCTACTCCCAACCAAGTGGCCTCTCTGAGTGCTAACCATGGGGTTCCAGACGAGGGGCTGCCGTAGGCGCTCCTCCGTGCACGTCGGCTGTCGCTGCTCTACGCCACGCCGCAATAGCTCCCAAGACCGAAGCAAACTCACAGCGAATCGGTCCTCCAGTCTCCTGCTCAAACCAACTCGGCGCAACTCTGTAAAGATCCATCTGGTCGAAGGTTGCCAAGGGCCTCCTGCCTGAGGCACCCTAGCACGAAGCCTCTGCAACAAGAACTCCTTCCAGGGCTCCTCGCCTGGAAGAAGTCCTCTAACGACGAACTTCCCAAGAAGGGCTCTGCTCTGCTGTGCTGGATCAATGATCCCAAGCCCTCCCTGAGAACAAGGAAGTGTGATGACCGACCAAGCCACCTTGGCTCGGGCAATCTGAGTGTCGCGACCAGACCAAAGGAAGTTCCTGATCAGCCTCTCTACCTGGCTGATACAAGAACTCGAGAAGATCCAGCAAGAAGTGATGTACCACATAGTCGCCAACAACACCTAGTTGGCAACTACTACTCTACCAGTCAGCGAAAGTCGTGCTGAGCTCCAATGTAACAGCTTTCTCCTGATGGACAGGAGAAGAGGAGCAATCTGCTGCTCGGGGGACAAATCCAAACCAACCTGACAACCCAGGTACCGAACTGCAGTCCCTGGAGGAATCCACCTGAAACCCTCTCCTGGCATCCAATCTGGCACAGGAGCACTACCAACTGAGAAAGCCACTGTCTTTTTCCAGTTGATCAGTGCGCCCGATGCACAGCAGAAGGTCTCCAAAGCCTGCCCACATCTGTGTAAATTGGCCTCCTGGCCCTCTAAGTACAAGGCTGAGTCGTCGGCAAACTCAGCGTCCAGAAGCTCATCTCCCCGTATAGGGAGTGCTAAGCCCCTCAAACCAACCTGCTGTGACACCAAAAATCTGCTCATCACCTCCGCATAGAACAGAAAGAGAAAGGGGGCAAGAGGACAACCCTGTCTGACCGATCGTGTGAGCATGAAGCGCTCACCTCTACCTCCTGCCAAAAGCACCTGACTGTGGGCCTGTCTGTACAAAGCTGACACCCCTCTGATCCAAGCCTCTGAGAAGCCCATCCTATGTAGCGTGCCCTCTAGAAAGTCCCAGTCAACTCTGTCGTATGCCTTCTCAAAATCGAGAAGAAGAATCACAAGGTCCTCCCCACGGAGCCGTGCAAGGGCAGAAGCCTCCCAAAAAGTGAAGATGTTGTCAAGGATACTGCGTTCCTTGACAAAACCTGTCTGAGTCCCATGTATAAGGCTCTCCAAAAGTGGCTGAATCCTCAAACTCAGAGCCTTGGCAAGAATTTTGTAGACTGAGTTGAGAATGGTGATGGGACGCCACTGTCGAATCTCATCCAAGGAGCCGCCCTCCTTAGGAATGAGGTAAATCAGGCCCTCACTCATGCTATCCGGCATCACTCCTGTGTGCAGAATGTACTGAAAGGCACTACAAAGATCTGGGCCAAGCAGGTCCCAGTACTCCAAGAAGAAGCTGGGAGTCAGCCCATCCTCACCTGGACAGCTACCACGAGGGAGGGCCCTAAGAGCCGTGTGCAGCTCCTCAAGCTGAAGAGGTAACTCAAGCCTCTGCCGCATCTCCTCAGTCACAAGACAAGGCATCTGTGCCCAAACCTGCTCCCTGCATGCATCCTGCCTCTCTGACTCAGGCTCAGCCGACAGCAACTCACGGTAAAAGTCAGTAGCAACTGCACGCATATCCTCTGGCTCGCAAACAACTGACCCATCGGGTCTCCTCAACTGAGTGACCTTGGCATGCGAGTGCCGAGGTCCCACTGTCTCAAAAAAAACACCTGTCACTCTGTCACCCACCTGAGTCCACTGAGATGCATGCCGGTGGAAGGCAAACTCATGGCGCCTCTCCTCTGTGCAAGCAAGCTCCTGTCGAGCCTGCTGAAGCTGCTCCTCCAACCATGGACTGTCTGGATGCTGCTCCTGCATCCTCTGTAGTGAAGCAATGCCTCGTCTGAGACGCTGCTCCTCCTCTCTCACTGCAGCCCGTCGAGCCAAAGACTCCTGGAGAAAGAAGTGGCTGAGCTGAGCTAGGCCTGAGGCCACTCTGTCTGCAGGTGGAGCCTGGCTGTCCATGCCCTCTGTCCATAGAGCCTCGACCCTCTCTCTGAGTGCTGAGTCCAACAAGACCCGCTCTGGGATGCGAAGCATCGTGCTCCCACTCCTCTGCCTGTCTGCCACTGTGAGGATCACTGGTGCATGGTCCGAGAAGGATGTCCCTGCCAGGATGCCCACTGATCCCCCCAAGTCACTGAAGTGGTCACTAGTGTAGAAGCGATCTATGCGCGATAGATTCACTCCTCCCACTCGGCGGTCCGATCTAGATAAGGCAAGACTCTCTGGAGGCCTCACAAAGCCAGAATGCTGCCATGTATCCGAGACCCTCAACGTCATACAAAACCTCTCCCAAGCTGCTAACTCGACTCCATGCACAGTAGCATGGCTGCCTCCGATTCTGTCAGAAGGGTCCTCCAACATGTTGAAGTCCCCTCCTACACACCACTGGTCAACCTGTGGCAAAGACTCAACCATCTGTGACCAAAACTCTGCACGAGCACTCGCCACATTGGGCGCATAGATGTTCAGGAAACCCACAAGGCTACCCTGAACCTGCATAGTAATCCACTGAGCCCTGCCTGGTACAATAATCCCTCTGCCCACAATGGCTTGCTGTAATGAGTCCGCAATAGTCATACATACCCCACCCTGGATGCCTCCAGGTCCAAAAGCAGTTGACCAAAAGGTATCATAGCGTCCACGCAAAATCTGACCACATCACCGAATGCGGCTCTCAGACAAATGGTGCTCCTGAAGCATAAGGAGATCAATCTCTCCTCCCACAAGGCATCGCTGAAGCTCCTGACGCAATCAGCCCCGTTGTCGCTGAAACTGGGGCCCACCGAGTCCCTGCACGTTCCACGAGACGATCCTCATGGGGAGCGAGAGAGAACAGATGCTGCCGCAGCAGCAAGACGAGCTATCTTCGAAGCAGGCTTGGATGGGGAGTAATCCGCATCCGAGCGTCCTCTAGATAGGCGAGACTGCAGTGAGTACCTGGTCCAAGCCCAAGTAGAGCGAGCCGTGCGTAAAGCAACCTCCTCTGTCCAGGAGTCCTCATGAATGAATACATAGCAAGGCAAACACTGCGTATCAGCAAAAAAGTATACCACAATGTGTCTACATCCTGCTGAATCTGGGGGTGTCACCGCAAACTTGGCCAGTGGCCACAAAGTCTGCAGCAGATCTGTAACGCCAAGTTCTCCCATGTGGTGAGAGAACTCGAGAACCTGTGTATGCAACCATCCCACCACTGAGTCGAGGGACCACTCTGTCTCAGTCCTGCCACAGAGGGGGAAGGAGAAACCAACTGCTGAGTCCAAGGCCTCTGTCCCCCTAGCGGCGAGGAACAGAGCGTGGACTCTGAAGCAGGCTGCCTTGTGGTCTACTGCGGAATCGCCAAGAAAACGAGTAAACCCGTAATCGAAGAAATCCCAGCGGCGTCGGAGGTCAAAGCTCGTCAAACCACGAGGGATAGCTGCAAGAGGAGATGTCTGAATCTGACTTGTGGCGAAGGCACTGCCAAGAGATCTCCTGGCCGCAGGCAAGGGTCCAGTCTCCAGAGCCGACTGTGGTACTGAAGCAGGAGGAGGGGGAGAAGGGGCTGGGGGGGGGCGGGGGAGAGGAGAAGCGGGGTGGGGCGGCAGAGACATGGGGGGGGCGAGGTGGGGAGAGAGCGGTAGCAGAGGGCGGGGGAGGGCATGAGGAGGAGGAGGGGAGATCGGAAGGCGGAGCGGCTAGCGAGGGTGAAGCGGAGGTGGAGGCTGGCGTAGGGGGCTCCTCCTGCTCAAGAGGACCAAAGCGGTTCCCCGTGGGAACCCACTGCTGCTGAGTAGGCACCTGGGGGCCACTCTGAGTGCCAGGCTGTCGTTGTGGCCCCTGGCGTCGACGGCCACGGGCCTGTTGCCACCCCTCCTCCGCTGGAGCCCCAGGCTCGAAGGGTGGCGCTGGATTTGTGCTCTGCGTCGCTGGCTGTGGCTACGGCCCAGCCTTGGCAGGCTGGGGCTGAGGCTGCGGTGCGGGTCGTGGTCTCCTCCGTGGACAGGCCTTCGCTAGGTGGCCCATCTGTCTGCAAATGAAACACTTGTTCGGGAGACCCGAGTACTCCACACTCTGTCTAAACCAACCCCCACTCACCCGAGGCAGAAGGATGACCTTCGGGAGCAAGCGTGTGGGTATCTCTGACCAAAACTCGAACTGAAGGGATGCCAGCCGCCTTGGCAGCTACTGATGCTGCCGTACGAGGTGTCTCCAGGACAGTTCCGATGGCGGAGCCAATCTTGGAGAGAAGTGGAAGGTACTCCCTCCGTAAACCCGGAAAGCAGACTCATATGGGGATGTCCGCCTCCTCTACTAGCACATCCGAAGACGGGTCAAAACCATGTCGCCACTGGCGAAAGTGGGCGCGTGCTGCTCGGATGGCCAATGGACTCATAGCTATGACCTTGGAGGCCATCTCGGAACTCTCGAACTCAATCTGGTAGTACCCCCGTCCGAGAATCTGGATATCCAAGATCTTGCCCACCTCTGCGAGGAGGCGGGCCTGGAGAAGATCTCGCAGCTCTCCTCGGCTGGGACGAGTGCCGAGAACCTTGCAGATGACAGAAGTCGCCTGCAAGCGTTCTACCTCTGTGGCAAGGCTCGCTTGCTTTGCCGGCGTAAGAGCAAGTCGAATGGTGGGCTCAGCGAGGTCGGGCGAGGGGGCTTCAGGCGAGTCCCTCTGAGGTGGAGCTGGAGCCTCCATCTGTGTCTACTGCTGAGTCGAGAAGCGGGCGATGAAGAAAATCTGCGAACGAGTACGCCAAGCACTTGTCCGAAGAGAAAGCGTTGCCGAGCCAGGTGCAGAAGACCTTCGGGAGCAAAGAGGACGGGGGGGGTGGGGTGGGGATGGCAACGCGAGAGGAGGGCAGCGGGCAGCCTGTGGGGCAGCGCGAAAACAGGGGGGGGCAGCGGGCGGGCAGCAGCGCGCAGGGGCAGCGGGTGGGGGGGGGGGGGGGGGGGGGGGGGGGGGAGAGGTTAGCGCGCAGGGGCAGCGAGTGGGGGGGGGGGGGGGAGGGAAAGGGCAGCGATGGCGCAGCAAGGGGGGGGCGAGCAGCAGTAGCGAGCAATACCCCACAGAGAACCATTTTGCAACTTGGGCAACTTTAAGACAACAATTCTGTGCAACATTCAAGCCAAGTGACTATCGGGAGAAGGTTTTGGATGAGTTGGTCAACATGGTGCTCCAACCAGAGGAGACTTTTGCAAAACTCATGACTAAAACCAAGTCTCTGGTCGCCAAGCTTCCTCAACCACCATGTGAGTTCATGGTCAAGAAATGGGTAGAGAAGGCGCTTCCAAAGACTTCTCAGCAAAAACTGAGAGAGAATCTCCAACCTGATGCTACCTTCGAGGAGTTTTTTGCTGCTGCTACTAGGATAGAGGGGGAAAGGAAGCTATTTACCGACTCTTCTCAGGTAGAGACTGCCTCGGTACTCTTGGAGAGTCCGTCTGACCCTTTGACTTCTTTACGTAGGGAACTGGAAGCCCTAAGGTTACACAGAGCTCTTCAAGAGGAGAAGTCAATCTCCCTCAGACAGGAGAAGCCCCCACATCACGACGCTTTATAGAGCTTAACCATATTTGCAGTGTTACTACACCTTATGGTCATTCCCCATTTCGAAAACAGTGTTGTGCAGAAAATGTTGCGAGGTTCATCTGCAAGTATGGACCAGGTCATTTTCCTCTCACTATCGTTAGGGACGATAAAGATGTGCTGGATCCAAACTCAGCATATCTCTTTGCAGTGGAGCCTCATTCTATTTTGCTAATTGGGATTCTTCGACTATGCAATCATACCGGGTTCCTGCCTATTCAAAGGCTTAAGGCGTTTGCAAGCAATGCAGTGTTTTTAACTCCACTTTTTGAGGCATGTAAGGTCATGATTGGGCCTAACCCTACTTCACGAAAGATATACGGATGCAGTACCTATTGGTTTTTTTTCATAGTTTTTTTAGTATTCCTCTCACCGGGACGGTGAGCGATCTTGTGGCGGGCAACCTGTATTAGCAGGCTACAGTGTCACTTTCGTAGGACACACAGTTAGTACAATTGGTCTAGGCTGGTTCACATTGGACGGACTCTCTAGGCTAGGCAGTGACACGTGGCAGCAGAGATACGGACTGGTCTAGTGGACATCGTGGCCAGGTCACCACATGGCTGACATTTATGAGTCGTGGGTGGCTCCTTATGGTGGTACATGTAAGTAGTAGCTGTTGGGTCAGGATCATCATCTTCTTCATATATTATCTTGTACGTAGTCGTCTAGAGTGAGTCTATACACAGAGCACGTCTTCACCATCCCAGCACATCTGAGCCTCGACACCCCCATTGTACCTGTGAGTCATGGGCTGGAGCTGAGTGTGTTGCCACGCCAGAGTCTGAATCAGTGCTTTGAGATAGTCGAGCCATATGTTCTGGTCTGCTGTTGTGCCTTTGTGAGCTCTGTTGATGTCTATTGTTCCTTTCTTTTCAGTCTCTTTGAGTGAGATTGTCACGCACATTGCACTGAGGACCACCCACTGTAGAGAGCACGACACATTATCCGCGCTACAGAAGTTGTCTTCACTAGGCCGAGGTTTTCTTTGGGGAGAGCAGAAGAGACTAGATTGACGAGAGCTTTTGCAGCCTTGGGAGGCTTGGAGAGGATGTGTTCATAGGTTCAGTTCCAGGAACCTCGGACAAAGTTATGGCTCTTTGATACTTTAGTAGCCTCACCTATGTTGTATGGGGTGCAAATATGGGGACCTTCTGTAGGCCAAGATGGTTGGAGACGTATGGAGAGGCCCTTAGTATCTATGATCTCTCAATTGACCAAAGCCAAGGCCTCCTTACCCCACGCTATCATTCGAGCAAAGGGCCGTTGAGTCTACCAGACAATTAGCTCTTCAGGGGGACACTTCATGCTGGTATGCACAGATGACATCATGGTTCCAGACGCATGGCTTCACCATGGACAAGCTGCCCCCTTTCCAGTACTCTCTTCACGCACCCTCAATGTCTCTTACACGAATGGAGATTACTAGACTCATTCGTCAGGACCTGATCCAGCTAGATACCAGGAGGACATGGATAGAGCCCCCACAAGAGTTGGGCACGAAGATGGCTTTCTATAGAGAGAAGCTTCTCCACCTCACAGGAGATGGGTTTGTGATTCGACCCAGCTACATGGACACACACATATGTCTCATGGTTTGCGGTGTGCCATTGGTCAGATACGCACATCCTCACATCAGCTGGAGATTGAGACTAGTAGATTCAGAGGGATACCAGCAGACAGCAAGATATGCCGCTTATGCTAGCTAGAGCCAGAGACAGAGCTACATTACATGTCATTGCACAATTTACTATGAGATACGGGGCCGCTTCCACTCCTTGTTCAAAGAGGGTTTCGGGACGCACTTCCAGCTGGCTGCTTAGTTCACATCTAGCAGTTTAGGATTCTATAGTACCACTTTTTCAATACCTATTGATTTTTGGTACTCAGACATTGTATCACATTAACACCATTTTAACTTTTTGGTCTCATAGGTCATTTTCGCCTTTTGAAGACATTAATATAACATTTCATATATCTCTCTCTCTCTCTCTCTCTCTCTCTCTCTCTCTCTCTCTCTCTCTCTCTCTCTCTCTCTCTCTCTCCATTTTGTCTACACATTGTACTACTTAGTTCACACATTTCACGCCTTTCACCTTTCACACCTATCAGCTTAGTTTAGGATTCTGCAGTATTTATATTCTGTTATCCTAGTTTAATTTATTTTGTTAATCTGACTTTGTATCAAATACACCGCATTGTAACTTTCTGGTCTAATAGGTCACTTTGGCCTTTTGAAGACGTTAATATAACATTTCATTTCTCTCTCTTTCCCTCTGTCTCTCTCTCTCTCTCTCTCTTCCCCCCCCCCCCCCCCCCTTACGGAGGATGGTTTTGTGATGAGGCCCAGATACATGGACACCCACTTGTCTCATAGAATACGATGTGCTATTGGCCAGATACGCACATCTTGCGGATCGAGACTGGGAGATACAACGGAGTACCAACAGAGCCTTGGACATGCCCCCTCTGTGACATCGAGCCTGAGACAGAGTTGCACTACACATGCCACTGCCCCGTCTACTACGAGATACAAGGCCGCTTCCATTGCTTGTTCAGAGAGGGCCTTGGACCATTCTCTAGAGTCATGCGGTACGAGAATCAGAGATGCCTCGGTTTGTTTTTGCTCGAGCTGCGCAAACACAGAGAGAGCCTGATGAGAGGAGAGACTAGCCAGTCTCAGAGACAGATCACAGACTTCTTTAGAGCTGCCACTGGACACCCGGAGAAGTTACTACCACAGCAGATCTCGTCGCCTTACACCAGAGGCACATGGATCGACTGAGCGACTGAGCTGGGGAGATCCAAACGCCCACGACTACGGAGGACTACACAGCATCAACGGAGGCTGCATCAGAGGATTCGGATCACTTTGGCTCGACATGTGCGACGCCCGGTTAGACTATTGACCATGGAGGAGATTGATGAGATCCGCCACTGACCAATGCTGGATCTCCTGTGATCTAGCTATCCCAGCTAGATTTTTAGCTGCTTAGTTCACACCTAGCAATTTAGGATTCCATAGTATTTTATTTTGTCATTTTGCCATTCTGTCATCTTGTTACTCTTGTTCCTCTAACTTTTTATCAGATCCACCGCATTGTAACTTTCTGGTCTCATAGGTCACTTTGGCCTTTTGAAGACATTAATATAACATTTCATTTCATCTCATTTCTCTCTCTCTCTCTCTCTCTCTCTCTCTCTCTCTCTCTCTCTCTCTCTCTCTCTCTCTCTCTCTCTCTCTCTCTCTCTCTCTCTCTCTCTCTCTCTCTCAGACACTACATGATGCAGCATCAGAGGCATACCCACACACTCAACCGGATCGGAGGCGACATTCTGGGAGCATGCCCCAGAACAGTTGGTATGATGAGGAGTGCAGAGAGATGAGAGCCCAGCTTCAGAGGGATCTTCATTTAGCACTCATCACCTACAGACAGTCGCGGATTGCTTTCCGGCGCCTTGTGTGAAAGAAGAAACCAGCTTACCTGGCCCAGATGGAGCGAGACTTGTATCAGTTGTTCTTGAGTAGAGACTCAGGCGAGGCATGGCGACTCTTCCATGAGCACTCCCCTCCCCCAGTGATTACTTCTCCTGATGTGTGGGGCCAGTATGCGACATCGTTATATACGGTTCCTGGGCAGGATCCCCTTCCAGATCCTACAGAGCCATGTCCACCTACGAGCACCTTCTTTACCACTGAGATGGTAAAGAGAGCCATTGACAGGATGAGGACCAGGAGGGCTTACGATCATGACGGTCTAGTAGCGGAGCACTTTATACATGCTAGGGATATGCTGATGGAGGTTCTTGCAGTGTTGTTCAATCGTGCCATGTGTGAGGGATTACCTGAGACTTGGAGTTTGTCTACTATTGTGCCTATATTCAAGGCAGGTGATCCTACAGAGCCTGAAAATTACCACGCTATTATGGTTGGACACACACTGGCACGATTGTATGCATCCATTATTGAGCAACAGTTGAGTAACTGGGCAGAGGGTGAGGGTGTACGGGCAAAGGGACAGGCAGGTTTCAGGAGGGGTTTCTCCACTCTTGACCATATTCTGACACTCAGAGGTATCATTGAGGAGGGCAGGTCACATGGGAGACGGATTTTTTGTAGCTTTGTGGATTTCCGCAAAGCATTTGACATGGTACGGAGAGCTCGACTGATGCGCAGACTGCAGGAGATGGGGGTGCCCACAGTGTTGATTTGGGGGATTATGGCTTTATACAGATTAGTGATGGGACATGTACGCACCCCAGAGGGGATATCTGACTTAGTTCACTCCACTATCGGGGTGAAACAGGGTTGCCCATTGTCTCCTACTCTATTTGGTATGTATGTTGATGAGGTGTCTGATTACATTGACAGAGAGGGTGATAGAGGTGCCCAGCTGGCAGGGACGTGGATCCCATTGTTGTTATATGCTGATGATATTGTCTTGATCTCTGACTCACCAGAGGGTATGCAGCGACAGTTGGATGCATTACACAGTTTTGCAGAGGATAGTGGATTGTCTGTAAACCTTGGTAAAACCAAGGTCATGGTGTTTAACACCACACCGCAGTGGATCAGGAGATCGGCACAGACCTTCATGTATGGTCAAGAGATTGTGGAGTATACAGATGCATACACTTACCTTGGGATAGTCTTCACTGGGCCGAGGTTTTCTTTGGGGAGAGCAGCAGAGACTAGACTGACCAGAGCTTATGCGGCCTTGGGAGGCTTGGAGAGGATGTGTTCGCAGGTTCAATTCCAGGAACCTCGGACAAAGTTATGGCTCTTTGATACTTTAGTAGCCTCAGCTATGATGTATGGGGTACAGGTATGGGGACCTTCTGTAGGCCAGGATGGTTGGAGACGTATGGAGAGGCCCTTGGTATCTATGATCTCCCGATTGATCAGAGCCAAGGCCTCCGTACCTCACGCGATCATTCGAGCAGAGCTAGCTGCCCCCCCCATGGAGATTGAGGCGCTTACCAGATCAGTGTCCTTTGTGCACAGCCTATGGGATACTACTAGAGACAGATATGCTAGACTGGCCCTTGAGTCTTCCAGACAGTTAGCTCTACAGGGGGACACTTCATGCTGGTATGCACAGATGACTTCATGGTTTCAGACGCATGGCTTCACCATGGACAGGTTGCCCCCTTTCCAGTATTCTCTTCAGGAACCCTCGCTGTCTCTTACACGGGTGGAGATCACTAGACTCATTCGTCAGGACCTGATCCAGCTCGACACCAGGAGGACATGGATAGAGCCGCCTCAGGAGTTGAGCACGAAGATGGCTTTCTATAGAGAGCATCTTCTCCACCTCACAGGAGATGGGTTTGTGATTCGACCCAGCTACATGGACACACATATGTCTCATGGTTTGCGTTGTGCCATTGGTCAGATACGCACATCCTCACATCAGCTTGAGATTGAGACTGGTAGATTCAGAGGGATACCAGCAGACAGCAGGATATGCCGATTATGCCAGAGAGAGCCAGAGACAGAGTTGCACTACATATGTCATTGCACAGTGTTCTATGAGATACGGGGGCGTTTCCACTGCTTATTCAGAGAGGGTTTTGGTCCTCTATCTAGGGTCATGAGTTATGAGGATCAGAGATGTCTTGGACTATATCTACTTGAGTTACACAGGTATAGAGACACTTTACTGGGGAGAGCTAGAGAGAGGCAGTCCCAGAGACACATTACAGATTTCTTTTCACTAGATATGGGACAGCCAGAGGAGCAGCCACCACTGCAGAGCTCGTCCCACACTCATTCGACCACTACTGGCACTCTCATCGACCGAGCATTGGAGCTACAGAGATACAGACGACCGTGACTGAGGAGAGGAGCTACACAGCATCGACGGAGACTACAACAGAAGATTCGAGCCATACTCTCTCGACATCCAGAGTGCAGATCAGGATGGATCCTCACCATTTCTTCCATCTTTGTTTCACACACTGTTACATCCAGTTTACCGGGTACCTATTGTATCAGCTGCTACACCCACGTAGTTTTAGATTGTAGTAGTAGTAGTACTATTTTGTTCCACTTCTAGTTCTTTTGTACCCAGACATGGTATTAGATTCACTATTTTGTAACTGATTGGTCTCATAGGTCATTTTGGCCTTTTGAAGACGTTAATATAACATTTCATTTCATTTTCTCTCTCAATCTCAATAGGGGCTATGTTCTATGTACAAGGAATGCTCAAAAGCAAAGCCCCAAAAGCATTGTAACCAAAAGCATATGCTCCAAAATTCCCATACAAAAGCTACCAGCAACGCAAAATGCGAAAATCTGTACAGCTTGCCACGTCAACATCAGCAGCGCAAAATCCGAAAATCTGTACAACTTGCCACGTGTCATGTGAGCGCGATTTACGGGCAGCTGAGCCAGAGATCAAGCTTTTGATTTTTAGGGTTTTAGGCCCCTCGGCTGGTGCTCCATATAGCACACTTCTATGCTTGCAAAAAACATGCCCTACTACATCTTCTTAAACAACTTAGGGCTTATCATTAACTTGTTATTTATAAAGTAGCGGGGACCCACAACCGAAGGAAAATAGGAGGATAATTATGGGTCCATTATCTGCGTAAGAATACCCATGAACGTTGGTTCTCTTTAGTGGAGATCTAGAATCTAGATCGTTTCTTTTTCCAAAAGAGGAGAGAGGGAAAATAATTGATTGTTCACAGAGAATGCCCATCAATACGAGGTCTGTCTAATGGACATCTAGGTCCTATTTCATCCTTTGTGCCTCGAAAGCAACCATAGTTTTCCATTTTACCTTCATGATCCACGACAAAATTTCCTTTTGACAGAAGCAATACAGAGATAGACTCTCTTATTGTATGTAATGAAGTGTACCCTACATATGCTTTTGTTAAAGATCTGTTATTCAGCTAAGGAGGTTCCAATCAACAAACTTAAGGATGAGTTGCTCCTGGTTAAGTGATCCATACAGATTATTATATTAGGTTTGAATAGATCAGTTCCGTACCACACCCAACCTTAACAGCTCTGCTCACATATTCACATAAAACCATCGCAACATATAGTTTACCAAAATGAAAGTATGTTGACTTATGTACCATGCACAAGAGGTTGACTTATTTTTTGATGTGTAACGTAATGTGAAGGTTAAATCATGTGTTTTCTTGTGTGGGCTGTTGTCATTCATGTAATGGCTTGACTCTCAAAAAGAAGTGTTCCATTCCACATTAAAAGAACATACTTAAAAAATGGGATTGCAGCTAGTTGTAAACTGTTTTTGGTGATCAATTGCAGGAGCCGCTCTTGTCTCTCAAACACGGACTTGCCTTTGACGTAGCTTGTCCCAAACATAGTATGAGATAAAATGTCAGCTGCAACATTCTTTAAGTCCTGTGCAACCTCCACCTCTACAGCTTCCATATGTCCTCCCTTGCTGACGTGCGTCTCCCACAGGTGTATCATGTTCAAAGCACTGGTTGCCATATCCTTAACCATACCCTGCAGAGACCAACAGTGTTTGTCGATAAACTTAAAAATTCATGTGTCTTATCACAGCTAGTAATAACTGACATAAAGATTTTTGGGCTAGAGCTGGTAGTTATCTACCTTACCATGATAAATAAATCCTCACAAAATTTTCTGCACTGGATGATGTTTACAAATCAAAAATGCTCAAAACCTTGTTTCAACGGCCTGAAAAATAATTATGTATTGAATGGAGAAACTTAGCAATTAATGACAACAACAAACATTCCAAGTTCTGCAGATACAAAACAGTAGACATATGATATGGAAAGGAATGTTTTGGTGAATTTTGAAAAATTCTGCTTTCAAAACCTTTGACCACTTGCTAATACCATGCATGTTTGAGCTTTTGTTTCTCTCCCTCTCGTCGCTCATCGGCCTCTCTTAGGCACATGTGCGTCTCTATCATAAAATCTAATATCTAACTAACCCAAATGATTTTCTCATATTAAACTGATCATTTAATTTGCGACAATAAACGGGAACAAGAGTTAAAATATAGACATGTGCTTATGGATCTATCTCAACACGGGGCCAAAGTCAATGGGTCCAAATGAGAGATGGTCTCTCAAAGAGCTAGCAATGGAGCTTAAAGACCTTAGGGTTAGCTTCATTAAAGACCTCCAAAGGTTAGTGTGAAAAGTCCTTAGACCTAGGGCCTTAGGTTAAGCTAGGCCCATGCATTTGGTGTTTAATAATTAAGATGTTAGGCATGCTTGATGACTACGGTCCTTGGCCAAGTTGGCCCTGTGCTTAAGGTGTTCCAAAGTCAACAAGCAACCATACAAAGGGGGGGGCGAGCCTACAAGCTAGGGGCATGAGAGAGAGTGAACCCATGCTCATGCTAAGCCTATACTTGCTGAATCAGGTGCTTGAGAAGCTTCCCATGCTTGGAGAGTAAGATACTTGAGACGCTTGAGTCAAAGAGATGCCCTACAAAGCAGGAGGCGAGTCCCAAAGATAGGGGAAAGTTTGACCAACCTCTCACTCACCCAAAGGGCACCCCTTCCTCAACGGGCACAAGCACACATGTCAAGTTCTCCCTATGCTTAGCCACATGGGGTGCTTGAATCCTATTGGCTAGGCTAAAGAGGGGTCCAATGAGCATTTAGTTAGTTAATTAATTGTCTGATGCATTTTCCAAGCCCTCTCTCAAAGAGGAAAGGAGGACACTTGTCCAAATGCTACCATGGTTGCTTGATATGCACTATGCATGTGATTGGCTAGGATTGTAGGGTCCAATCAAATGCAGGCATTAGCTACAATGAGGGCTTGACCAAAGCAAGTTGGGGGGGTGCTTGGGGGGTATACTGTCTCTCACACACACTCACAAGTTCATTTTCACTTGGGCAAAGTGCAAGAACTCCATCTCCTTCTCCAAGCTTGTTCAGAAGTTGAGAGCCTACATCAATACTCTTGGCTATGGAATGCAAATCCAACCAAGAGCCATGCTTCAATGCTTAAGGTTTCCATCTTCTCCATCTTCATTACTATGCTATTATGCTATGCTAAGCAAGAAGAGTGATGTTAAATGAGGAACTATTTCTTTCTCTTATGAATGTTTCTTCTTTCTCTTCCCTATCCTCATTCCCTGCTAACTCTCTCCACCTTCGAAGGTGTTTGAGGCCTTGGGACTGAGGCCAGGGATGGTTAATGCTTTTACAAAGGTTATGTTATGCTTGTGATGCATAAAGCTTTCCATCTTCATCGCATCACCTAGGTCACAAGGAAATCAAAGATTGTATTGTATCAAGTCTCTCTTTATGGGAGAATCTATAATACAAAAGCCTATTGGAGGGGGGACCAGGGCTCCACATAGATCCAGTCCTCAACTATTGTCAAGTTCTCTAATTCTCTCTCTTGCAAAAGTATTGTTCATGGCATGTCAATTAAGTATAATGGTTATGTTGCTACCGCTAATTAAGTTCACCCTAAATGTTCTCAAAGTAGTCTCATAAAAATGCTCACTCTAATTCTTTTAATTCCTCTCTTCTCAAAGTTCATAGTCCATTTCCATTACATTGGTATCAGAACTATTGATTTCTCTTTTCTTGCTTAAGAAGAGAGGTCCTTAAGTTGTCCATGAAAGGTTTGACTTGTTCATTGCAATAGGGTAAGTGGGATAGGGATCTATTATCTTGGTTGAAAAGGACTTAGTTCGAGGTACACCGTTGGGAACTATAGTCTTAATAATGGAGTCTCTCGGGGCTTGCCTTTGGCTTAACCATTATTAAGCTACTAACAAGCTCAACAAAAACCATAATCAACCAAGCAATGTTAGACCCTCTCCACTAGTCTTTGCAATCAACAGTCTCTAAACCACGGGTGTGGTTGCTTGAGAACTAATTTTCAAAGGTAAAGAAGAGTAGCGACTAAGGTTTCTGAGGGTACCAAAGCACAAAGTATTTTATACATAAGTTTAATTAGCATGGCTGATAATAGTCAAGAGAGTAGAATGATTATTGAAAACTTTGATTTTGCACATGAAGGTGCTAATGATGATGCCCCCACGTTCGTTGATTATCTTGTTACTGGGTTGCAACGAGCTATGGGCAACCTTGCTTTGCAAGCCGAAGTTACTCAACAACTTCGTGCTTATGGGATTTCCCTTCGTCTCCAAGAGGAGAGAGAGTTTAGGAGGCCTCTTGATGAGACTCCCAGAAGAAGACTCTCTCCCATAGGAGAGGAGGAATCCAAAGAACGAGAAAGAAGTGAATCACTAAGTTCCTCTGAAGATGTGGCTCCACGAAGACGGCGGTCTAGACGATCACCAACTCCTCCCAAGAGGAAACGGTCAACCCATAGTCCTTCTCCTCGTCACTCCGAAAGGGAAGAGAAGACAAAGGAAGAAAAAGGAAAGAAAGAGATCACCCTCTTCTCCTTCTTCTTCACCTTCCTCCTCTTCCAACGAAAGCAACAACTATTCTCCTAGAGAATACAAGAGGAGAGGACATCGCAAATCCTACCCTGCGTGGAGAAGGTCCCGAACGCTCAAGAAATTCAAAGAGGGAGGAAAGAGTATCCCTTTTCTTACCTATGATGACACTTTTGGTGCTACTAACAAAGTATTAGCCTTCATCCAACGATTCGACGGGGCCTTTGGAGACAAGGGCTTTACAAAGACCTCCAAGCTACGCCATGCAGCTATGCACTTCCAGAAATCTGCTCGTCAATGGTGGGCTAGCCTTCGTGGCAAGACATGGAAAACTTACGTGTTTACATCATGAAGCAATTCCTTGCAAGCGATGCAAAGGACAAAGTGCTTACCGAACGGCGGAGTTTGAAGATGCTCTCCAACGAGTCTTTCCACAAATACGTGGACAAGTTTTGGGATTTACATCTCAAGGCTACTGTCTTTCAAAAGATAGACTTCGCCGAGCAAAAGCAACAATTTTGTGCGGGATTACCTGAAGAAATGGCCAAGTATGTCAACTGCCAACGGTTTGGTTCTATCACCGAAGTAATCCACCACACTATGGTTGCTTCGTGCATCAATTTGCAACAAGGGGCTAAAAGGAATGCCAAGCCCATCAAAAACAAAGATCAAAATGAAGCAAAGGGGAAGAACAATGCCAAAAACTCTTCCCAAGGCAATTCCAACAACAACAACAATCGGTCCAAGGAGAAGGGAGTTTACAAAGGTAAAAATAAACTCTCTCCTGAAGAGCTAGAGCTTTCTGTAAGGCCCACAAATGTTGTAAGTGTGGAAAGCAAGGATATGGCTATCATTCTTGCCCCAAAAGAAATGCCCGCATTGAGACTCCTAGAGCTTCCACGATTGAAACTCCAAAAGAGAATGCTCATTGCAAAGGATCACCTCTCTCCTATGCTTGGGAAAAGGTAAGGGATCATGATGTATTCATCCTATTTAACCCTGGTTCTACTCACAATTTCATATCCACGGAGTTGGCCACCAAGTTAGGCATTCAAGCTCATGAGATGGGAGATGTTGTAGCCGATGGAGTCTTCAAGGGGCAAGAAGCGGCGGTTAGTCCCTTGATTGGGAAATTGAGGCTTCATGGCCAAGGCTATGTTGACAAAGAAGATTTTATCATCTCTCCTCTCAAGAATGAACATGTCATTCTAGGGGCACCATGGTTTGATCGTATGGCTGTTAATGTAAAGTTCCCTCAAAGAAGGTTGTATTTCAAGTATAGCGAAAAGAACATGTACATAAATGTTAATGAGCTTGGTCGTACCATACCCCTTGTAAATTCTCTTGCTTTTGACAAATCAATGAAAAGCTCAATTCATGCGTACACGATTTTTATCAAACAATCCATAAAAGGTCCTTATGTTTTATCAAATGAAAATGGTAGAATTCAAGAAGAATTAGACTTGTCTAATTTTCGAAATGGATTCCAATATGTTTTTATCGATGATATCCCTATGGACTTACCTCCAAAACGAGGGGATGATGACCATCAAATTGAGCTCCTACCAAGAAGCTCATCGCGTAACAGACCTCCTTATCGAGTTTCCCAAACTCAACAAGAGAAGATCATGGGGCAAGTACAAGAATTGGTAGACAAAGGGATGCCAGTCCTTTTAGTGCAAAAGAAAGATGGTACATACCGCATGTGTGTGGACTATCGAGCGCTAAACCATATCACTATCAAAAACAAATTTCTCGTACCACAGGTAAAAGATCTGTTTGATAAGCTACAAGCTTCGATCTACTTCAGTAGGATTGACCTTAAAAGTGGCTATCATCAAATAAGGATAGTGAATGAAGATATCCTAAAGACCGCGTTCCGTATAACGTTTGGTCTTTATGAATATCTTGTCATACCTTTTGGTTTGACAAATGCTCCAGCCACGTTCAATCGTTTAATGGAGAAAATCTTTAGACCCTCCCGTAAATTCATTGGAGTGTTCTTTGATGATATCATCATCTACTCCAAGTCCTTGGAGGAGCACAAGCAACATCTCCAGATAATTTTTCAAGCTTTAAGGGCAAACAAGCTTTTTATCAATCAAAAGAAGAGTGAATTTTTCCTTCAAGAGATTCAATACTTAGGTCATATTATCTCTCAATATGGTATCCGTATGGATCCATCAAAGTTGGACATCATAAAAGCATGGCCTAATCCAAGGAATCTACATGAGCTAAGAAGCTTTATTGGTATGTGTGTATACTATAGACGCTTCATAGCAAAATTCTCTCAAATAGCAGGATCATAACATGACTTAACAAAGAAGAACGTTAAGTACTCATGGACTGCTAAAGAGCAAAAAGCTTTTGACAAGTGTTAGGTGCAGCGGAATGAATGTTTGCGCTTTGCTCAGGATGAGTGCTCCGAACTGTGCTCAAGGTTCCTTTTGTTCTTATGGAAGGTAGAGCCTTCCGTTCTTAATGAGAGAGTGCTATGATCACAAACAAAGTGAATGGACACTGTGCGTGCAAGTGTATGAGACTGAGAGATAGAGAGAGAAGAGAGAAACGACACCAGAGACGTAAAAACCCTCCTCTAAAGGCCCCACTCTCGTCGGCGAGAGTCGTCTACTTATGATTACACAATTTGGTACAATGGGCATGCATGTGACTGATGCAAGTCTAGGCTATGTTGACGGTGACGACGAGGCCGACACTAGGGCTGAAATCTGCAATCTTTCTACTGCTGTCCAAAAACGCTATGGGTTGAAATCTGCGACTAGTCCAAAAACGCTGATTTGGGGGCTGTTTTTGTGGGTCTTTGACATTGAAAATATGCAAGTTTAGGGCTGAAAACAGAGGTGTCTTTAGGCTGAAAACTGATGGTCTTATCGGGCTAAATCTGCTACCTTTTTAGGGCTGATCTTGCAGGTCTTCTAATGATGAAAAACGCTGCCTTGCTGAATCTGAAAACATTGAATCTGGGACAAAAACGCTAGAGGCTGAAGTTGAACCAAAAACGCTAGGCTAATGTTTATGCTGGCAAGGATGCTGATGCAAAAACGTTGTATGCTGTGTTCTTCTGGCGAGGACCTGCTGATGCAAAAACGCCAATGTTGAGGATGGCTGGCGATGGTTCTTGTTGGAAACACTAGGCAATGGAGGGATCTGCTGCTTGGAGGGAACCACCAAGGCTTGGTCTTGCTGAGAAGTGGCCTGCTGAGCTTGGCTCATGTTGCCTCTTCTGCCATTTAGTGCTAGCTTTAGTTTGCTTATATATTTTCTTACCCAAATTGCCCTACCTACTTTCCAACAAAAGTCACTTAAAAATAATAAGTGAAAAATGTCAAAACTAGGTAAAATAGGCTAAATACACTCGAAAATTTCCCTGAAGGATTCTGATGGATTCTGATGGGAATGCTTATGAGCATGTTGTGTGCAACCAGAGGAAATGCATCTACAATAAGTGACTGGACATGCACGGTCTACGAATAGACTCACAAAAGTGCCAGATCACTTCTAATCTAGATTGACTTGACCGACTGAACCCTTGCTATGTTGTAGCTCGTCCACGGACACATAGGGTTAGATGTGTCACGTGACATCCCCTCCTTTTCAATGTGAGGTACTGGTACCAAACTCTATGGCGTCGAGGAAGATCGCCAATAGCATCCGGAATCCTGGAAGGGACTCTTCGCCGGCCCACTCTGATATGTGGGTCGTGCCGTACTTGAACTTCATAAAGGTCTGCAACGCTTGCTTCTTTGGGCCGCGCGCAAAGCGACACAAAGTCTTTTATGGCTCCTTCAATGCTTCAACTTCGTCGAGTGTCATGCTTCTTTCTTCTTCAAGAATCTCCATGGTTGAAAATTCCTGAAACCATTTCCAACACAAAACCATGAACATACCTATTCCATGTAAAGTGAGTGGAAAAAATCTTATCTTCGCTAAAGACTGTGTATGCAATGTAGATGAACATAGAGACGGAGGGACAACCCGTTCATCAAACACATGCAAACAATGAGATCGAATCTTTCTCTTATGATCTAGAGCAATCAACTATGGCAAAACACAATGGAAATGCCCATGCTTGGTGCTCATACTTTCATGTGCTCGTTCAGAAACTGTGTCATGCCAAGGAAGAGACATGGAATGTGACTTCCTTACATACATACTTTTCAACTTTTCATGAAAAATCCGCATACATTCGTGCTCATCCATGAGAGAAACGTGCTCAACATACAATATGTCATGCCTAGGAAAAGGGATCACATAAAGATGCTGACTATAATACAGGAAACGATCACGAAGCCAACATTCAAACAATGCATGCTATCAATCATGCGAACACATAATACTTCCTGTGATGGTTCCTTGGACCTAGGCTCGAGAGCCAAGATCGATTCTTCTTGAAGGGTCGAATCGTCCTGTGGGGGTTCTTTGGACCTCAACTCGAAAGCCAAGATCGGTTCTTCGTGATTGATCGAATCTACAACGAGGTTAGCTTCGCTAACAAAAGCATCAACTAACACATCATCCTAGTGAACAATCACATCTTCTTCATGCAACTCATTATGCTTGTGAGAAATAACATCTTGATCATGCAAATCATCATGCTCGTGAGAAATCACATCTTGATCATACAAATCATCATGCTTGTCTTTATCATCCAAATCATCATGCTGATCATTGTCAATCAAATCATCATGCTGCTTACAATCATGCAAATCCTGTGTCATGCTTTGGAGAAGAAGAGACTGAGAAAGTCTCCTTCTCATGAATCCGTTGAATCTTGTCCTGCATATTAGCAATGAAAGATGGAGAATGAACAATGTCCTCTCCATGAATGACAATGGGAGAATCATTTTTGGCATTGAGAGTGAAAGTGTTAGCCACCCAATCAATGAGAGGGTTAGCATCACAAAACCATCGAATGCCCAAAATCATATCACATCCTAAGAGAGGAGAGACAACAAATCTTCGAGTGAAGGCAGCTTTTTGATTGCAAACAACACATCAAGGCACTCGTTCGTGATGAGAGCGTCCATACCGGAAAGAAAGCCAAAGACCTCGATAGGAGATCTCTGACCAACTTCGAGGCGGGCCAGTGTGACATAAAAACGCATTTCATGCAGATGAAACCCCAAAACTCCGAAACCTATGAAACGTTTTGTCGAAACGCATAAAACGGACAGGCATTTTTTATGAAACGTTTAAAATTGGGGCTTTTTTTTCCAGAAACCCAACGCTGCAGTTAACAGATGATTGTGGTCCCTAAAACTTATGGTTTGTGACATTGAATTAAGTTTGAACTTTGTTCAATAGAAGTACTTTGCTAAATGAATCAATGATGCATCAGTTATGATTCATGAAACTAGTGGCTGTGTTTTAACTTTCATCAATACTGAACATCTCTTTGATCGTGCTCGCTTGAAGTCGCTTCTAATCAGTGAGCATCTCTCTCTCTCTCTCTCTCTCTCTCTCTCTCTCTCTCTCTCTCTCTCTCTCTCTCTCTCTCTCTCTCTCTCTCTCTCGTGGACATTAAAGTCTAGAGTCATGTGTGCTACATTGTATACATATTTATCATATTTTATTAATATATAATTTAATGTCGTTTATGAAACGTGTTTCATGTTTTTGACGCTATGAAACGAAACGTTTCAAAACCTCGAAACCCCGAAACGATCGAAACCACGAAACGTTTCATGTCACACTGAGGCAGGCTCTCTCAACAAGAGAGGGACTGATCACATCATGCATTCTACCTGGGTCAAACAATATGACAAAACGTTGCCCCGACGTACGACCATAACATTTAAAGAGAGAATCATCAATGGGAGGGTCATGAGAAACTTGGGGCACACTCGTGTTATCATTAATTGCATTAACAGAGGAAGTGGATTTTGTGGATTCTTTAGATTCATTCGATTCAAGCTTAGGACATGTTCTTTATATGTGACCCTTAATGTGACAATGAAAACAACGACCTTCCTTAGAATAAGTGCTTTGCTCTTCCGACGTGATGTATCCTCCTACAATTCCTTGTGCTATGCGCCTTGAGCTTGTCTTGGAAATCAGCCCAATTGAAGGAAAGGGACGTGAATTTGTCGGCTTCCTCTAGGTGCGCGGCTAATTGTGCCTCTTGCCATGCGTGGTACCAATTAATGGCATCACCAGCAAGGTACATAGCTGTTGTCAAAACTTTGCTATTTCCTGTCTTCTTAGTTGTCGCAAAATAAGCATTAAATTGATGCAACCAAGAATGAATAACCGTAGCATCCATCTTACCATCATACTTACTGAAAGTCAACTTCTCTGTGACTGGATGGTTGGAATCCGCATCGTGGCTTGCGCCACTTGAGGAACTCCCATAATCTTTGGCTGGTTCGGACTTCTAGGCTAGCACTTGTCGAAGAAATTCTTGAGTGCGTAGCTCTCTTTGAGCCTCTCGCTTGGCCTCCCTTTCTGCTTTTCGTTCGTTTCGTTCATCGCGCTCGCGTTCGAAAGCAAGGCGATTTGCTTCTTGTTGTGCCAACGCAACTCGATTCGCTTCTTGTTGTTGTATAGCATTTCTTTCATTATCGTTCTTCGCGCTCACGTTCCAAAGTAATGCGAGTCGCTTCTTGTTTTGCCAACGCAATGCGATTTGCTTCTTGTTGTGTCGCCATCATGTCCAACATTGACTTGACGATGGGAGTTGGTACAACTTGTGGCGTAGATGGAGAAGGGAGAGGGTCGAAAAAATCTCCTGGTGGGGAAATATCTTCGTCGCCTCTCTCATGCTCATCACCTATATGCGAAGTATCCATTCCGCTTCGGGTGACGACCATGCACTATGGTCTTTGTTTCTTAACTCCACGAGGAACTTGGGTTCTTGAGGGTCTTGAGGTTCTTGAGGTTATCTTTCGCTTGCAAACCGTGTTTGAAAAGGATCTTCTCTTCACCCGAGTTTTACTCGTTTCTGCGGGCGCACCCCTTGGTGGCCTTGCGCTCACACCAAGGTTGCTTTTTCCCACCTCACGTCGATTGGCTGGTGTAGCAGGGCTACAGTGTCACTTTCACGGGACAGACAATTGGTACAATTGTTCTAGTCTGGTTCACACCGGATGGACTCTCTGGGCTGGACAGTGACACGTGGCAAGATACGGACGGTGGTCTAGTGGACATCGTGGCCAGGTCACCACCATTCAGTTTCGGGATAGACTTAGTTGGCTGACATTTATGAGCCGTTAGTGGCTCTTTATGGTTGTACATATGAGTAGTGGTTTGGCATTATTAGTGGATTATCTTCTGCACACAGGGCACTTCTTCACTCTCCCGGCACATCTAAGCCTCGACACCCCCATTGTACCTGAGAGTCCTGCGCTAGAGCTGAGTGTGCTGCCACACCAGAGTCTATATCAGTTCTTTGAGATAGTCGAGTCATTTGTGTGGTCTACTGTTGTTGTTGTTGTTGTGTATGTGAGCGTTGTTGTCTATTGTTTCCTGTTTGCAGTCTGTTTTGAGTGAGATTGTCACGCACATTGCACTGAGGAGCACCCATTGTAGAGAGCACGACACACAATCTGCGCTACAGGTGCTCTCATTTTGGCGATCACGATGGGACCTCAACTGAAGTCTCACTCTCTGTGAAGTGCAACTCTTGAAGCTAGTTGGGTTTATCTAGATTCACCTACTTTGCCTGGCACTGTGTAGCCTGGTGGTGAATTCCTCTCTCACCCTGGTCCATCTGGTCTGGTCCTATCTCGCATTGGTCCAATTGGTCCAATTGGTCTGGTCTCTCTAGCCGAGTCCAATCCCTCCTCGTCCCTGGTCAACCTGAGTCTAGACCTATCTTCAACCAGTACAGGTTTTCTTGGCCAAAGTGAGGTTGGATTGGTGGTCACTGCATGACACATACAAGGCAGTCAGTCGAGCGTCAAAGCGCACTATTGAGCCCTTTGAAGTACTACAACAGAAGGCGACCCTTGGTACCTAGTAGAAGTCCATCAACCTCATCAACCATTCCTCCATCCGGTTCCACCTCTTCCAGATCACCTTCTCCAGTAAAGCTCTCTCCTATTCTGCTACAGTGGGCTATTGAGCAACAGGCTCAGCAAGGGGCCATGGAGCCGTTCGCTAGCGTTTTGGCCAAGGTAAACATCAAGTTCCCTACCTTCAAAGGACTCTCTTCAAAAGATGCTGATGACCATGCAAGGAGGTTTGTATCTCTCTGTAGGGGTCGTGGTCTTAACAGGGAAGATGCTTATTTGGTACTCTTTCCATCCACCTTGGATGGCTTAGCAGACAAATGGTACAGCCAGTTTGCAGAGAATCATTTTGCAACTTGGACAGCCTTAAGACAATAGTTCTGTGCAGCTTTCAGGCCAGATGACTACCAGGAGAAGGTGTTGGATGAGTTGGCCAACATGGTGCTCCAGCCAGAGGAGACTTTTGCAGAGCTTATGACCAAGACCAAGTCTCTGGTTGCCAAGCTTCCCCAGCAACCCGGTGAATTCATGGTTAAGAAGTGGGTGGAGAAGGCGCTTCCCAAGACATCGCAGCAAAAACTCCGAGAGAGTCTTCGACCCGACGCCACTTTGGAGGAGTTCATCGCAGCTGCTACTAGGATAGAGGGGGCTAGGAAGCTGTTCAACAACTCCTCTCACATAGAGAACCCCTCTGTGTTTTCGGAAAGTCCTGCTGATCCATTGACTTCTTTGCGTAGAGAACTTGAAGCCCTAAAACTACAACGCGCTCTTCAAGAGGAGAAAAATATCTCTCTTCGCCAGGAGAAACCCCCACATCTAGAGGCTTTGGATCAAATCATGAGAGAGCTAGAAGAGCTTCGGTCCCAACAGGAGACTAAAGCTATGGTATGGTGCAGCTCGTGTCGCTCTCCAGGACATCCTCCGCAAGACTGTCCCCTTCGAGCTTATTGCCACTTCTGCGAGAAGTCTGGGCATGAAGACAAGGATTGCTATTATATCAAGGGATTACGGCAGATACAACGAAGTCTAGGTACGTCTCTCCAACAAGGGCTAGCACCTGCATCAAACATGATGGCACCATATAGCCATCAAAACCCGATGCCACCTCTGCTGACAACACCTCCTATGCAAGGTATGCACAACAACTATACATCCCCCAGCTTTTATCATGCTAGTACTCCTTCAGTTCCCCAAAGCTTCTACACGTCAGCATCCGGTCCCATGCAGCAAGGGCCGAGACCACCTCGCCCCTCAAATAGGCCAATTTTGTGCTACAGGTGCGGGGAATATGGACACTATCAAAGCAAACGTCCCTTACCAAAAGGGTCCCCTCCTTGCCGACATTGCCCTGAAGCTAAGGATCACTATAGTAAGGATTGCCAAAAACAACGAGCGTCCACATCTGCAAGCCCAAGCCAAAACCAGCACGAGTTTACATTTCCAAAGCTTAACCTAATCACAGTAAACTCCATTCCACAGGCCCCGCCTTCCACGCTTGTAGTTGCCTCTCAAGATGGGTCGAAGCAAGTGGAAGAGCCAACTGGTGTGCTCACACGGGCACAGAGAGCTGCTCTTGGCCTCAGCCTCCCTGGCGGTCCATTCTTTCCATCTCCTGTCACACAAATGAGTCAAACTCCAGTAGTAGCTGACAAACCAGCAGGTAGTGTCAAGAGCCAACCTACCTCGCTTCTATCAGATATTGATGGTGCTTTCATGGAAGCAATAGAGGACTTACAGAAGCTGAAGATACCAGAGCAAGATCTAATAAAAGGAAACAAGCCCATAGCAGAGTCTATCTTGAAAAACACTTTTCAGCAAGTGTCACTGTACGACATGCTTCGACTTGATGCAAATTTTAGGAGTAACACCCTTTCCATCATCCAGTCTCTGTACCCGAGTGCAGGGCCTAGTGGCGGGCACCTACCTGTGCAGCCCTTGGAGTCCTATATGATTTCATATACAACTGCTCCCCTCACCGACTACAAAAGTCCTCGTCTCACTGTGTCTATTCTTGGGCATCAATTCTCAGGCGTCAGTGGATGGTGGATCTGGGATCAATCTACTGCCAGAATTTACTATGTTGGTCTTAGGCCTGCAGCCTACCCGCCCTGCTCCATTCACTGTTACATTGGCAGACCAGAGGACAGTCTACCCATGGGTATAGTACAGAAGGTGCCGTTGATAGTACAAGGCTTCACATTTAGCTTAGATTTCGTGGTGGTCAGTCTTCCTCAGGTGGAGGGAGGATTTCCGTAGCTGATTGGTAGACCATGGTTGTGGCATACTAAGGCACTGCATGATTGGGGAAATGACGCCATGTGGATACGTACTCCTGGCTCCCCCATGCACTCAATCCGGCTCAGAGGAGGTATGGATCCCGTGGTTCATCATAGTTCATTGTCAGTACAGTCCAACCCCGACCCTGAGCAGCCCATCCCACTTGACAGGTCTGACGAAGACCTGCTGCAGTGGTTGGAAGCTACCGCCTCGATGCCATGCTATGTTGTCTCTATTCAAAACTCACCTGTGCCGGTGACACTCTCTCTCCCAACTACTCAGGCGGACATAAATGTCCCTAGTCCTACAGCAGACAGTGGACCAGACAATGGACCAGTCGAAGAAGTCAGTAGTGTATCAACCCCAAATTCTCATGATTCAGATGATCCTCCTATGGAAGCCCTCGGCCTCGGGGAACCTTTAACACATCACCGAAGGGGGAAAAAATCTCCTCTGCATGAACTCGCCAATGATCTCCCCCTCCGTCTAGCATCTCCCAGGTCGGACACCCCGCCCCCTCAAAAACACTCGATCATGCATGTGTCTGAAGATTTACCCTTTGAGGAGCTTCCACAAGGATGGTTACAAGAAGAGTATGCGGAGTTTCATATCGATCAAACACCAGCACATGAAGTCTCAAAGCTCCAAGAGGCAGCTCAGTCCTCAACTTCTGAAGTACCCTCCACTGTTACATCTCATGACCCTGTCAAAAAAGTCAACCTGGGCGACCTTGACGACCCTCAGTACGTCCTCTTAGCAGTTTGGTTATGGGAGCATCCCGCATTACTAGATCAAGTAGTTTCTTTTATTCACTCTTTTAAGGATGTTTTTGCTTGGTTCTACAAGGAGTTGGAAGGGATCCCACCAGAAATGGGTCTCCACACTATCCCCCTGGTTGAAGGGGCTAAGCCTGTCAGAGGCCGAGCTTATAAGCTCAACCCAAAGTATGCAGAGACTGTCAAGTCAGAGCTCGAAAAAATGCAAGAGGCAAGAATCATTGTACCTGTGGAGCACTCTGAGTGGTTATCACCCATGGTGATAGCGCCTAAGAAGCAGTCAAATAAAATTCGTGTGTGCGTAGATTACCGCGCGCTGAATAAGGTAACTATCCCAGATGGTTTCCCCACACCTTTCACTGAGCGTGTGCTCGAGGACGTAGCAGGGCATGTTTTGTACAGTTTCATGGATGGGTTTAGTGGATACAATCAGTTGGGCATCCATCCAGGTGATCAGCTGAAAACGGCCTTTGTGACTCCCTGGGGTATTTTTATCTACACTAGGATGTCTTTTGGGTTGAAAAACGCTCCACCTTCTTTCAATCGGACGGTATATCTCATCTTTTGTCCTCTGCTTACGGATCATCTTCGCATCTTCATGGACGATTTTTCGACCTTCTCAGGTGCTCAATGTTCAACCCCAGTGGAAAATCTAGAGGAACACCTCGCTCAGCTCTCTGCTGTCTTCCTCCAGTGCAGAGAAGCACGCCTAAAGCTAAATCCTAACAAATGTCATTTTTTGGTCACTGAGGGCACACTGCTAGGCCATGTGGTGTCTGCTAAAGGGTTAGCACCTGACCCAGAGAAGATTGTGGCAATCTTGAAGTTACCACCTCCCATCAACCCAAAAGGGGTGCAGAGCTTTGTAGGTCACACAGGCTATCATCGCAGGTTTATACGCATGTATGCGCAGGTGGCTCAGCCCCTAACACGCCGAACCAGTGCTACTGTTCCCTTTCAATGGTCGAATCCAGAGGCTAAAGCTTTTGCATATCTCAAAAAACGCCTAACTGAAGCGCCTATCCTAGTAGCTCCCGATTGGTCTCTCCCTTTTCATGTGCATATTGATGCCAGTCAATTGGCTGTGGGTGCTGTGCTGACTCAGCCTAGTAAGGAGTACAACCTGGATCGCCCTGTTCACTATGCAAGTCGCCTACTCACCAAAGCAGAACGCAACTATAGCACCACAGAAAGGGAAGGTTTAGCTATTGTGTATGCTCTGCAAAAATTTCGGCATTATTTATTAGGGGTCCACTTCACAGTTATTACTGATCACCATGCACTTCGCTATCTGCTCAACAAGCCGCAAGTTGCAGGTCGAGTATGGAGATGGCTACTCCTATTTCAAGAATTTGATTTTGAAGTGGTACTCAGGCCCGGCAAACATCATGTCCTTGCCAACCACCTCTCTCGCATTCACACGGGTGAAGAAGCAACAGGGATTGCAGACGACTTTACAGATAGCAGCCTCTTTAAGGTGGATACCACTCCGGAATGGTACGGCGATGTTTTGCATCTACTTTCTATTGGCGTGTACCCAAAAAACGCTTCTCCACTGTAGAAACGACGACTATTGTTAAAGGCTAGGCCATTCACACTAATTGGGGGCTAGCTATACAAGTCAAGACAGGATGGTGTTCTGCAGCGGTGTGTCTCCCCTCATGAAGTGGAGTTTATTTTGGAGGATGCCCATAGTGGTCCCACTGGTGGCCATTACCCTGGTCATATTACTGCTCAGAAGATTCTACAGTGTGGCTTATGGTGGCCCTATATTTTTCGAGATGCAATTGCCTAAGTAAAAGTATGTGATGTATGTCAGCGCTGTGGCCCCAAACCAAGCAAGCAGTCAAACCATCCTCTACAGGTCTCTATGGCATGGCAGCCCTTTGAGAGATGGGACATTGATTTTGTGGGTCCAATTACTCCCTCCGCCCAACCAGGGAATCGGAAGTATCTACTAGTGGCTATGCAACAAAGTGGGCAGAGGTACTGGCAACAACGGATTGCACTGGCACTACTGTAGCCAAGTTTCTCTGCGAAAATATTTTGTGCAGGTTTGGGTGTCCCTTGGAAATCACCAGTGATAGGGGTAGTCACTTTGTGAATGAAACAATTTCAACCTTGCTGGCCAACTATAAGATTTTTCACCGAAAATCTTGTTCCTATTATCCTAGAGCAAATGGGCACGCGGAGAGCACTAATAAGGTTCTGATAACACTTTTGCGAAAAGCATGTCATCTCCATCCTGCGACTTGGGTTCAAGCTATCCACGGCACCCTTTGGGCATATCGAACTTCTTTCAAAGCCACAACCAATCACACCCCATTTCAATTAGCTTTCGGTTTGGAAGCGATAGCACGCTTCGAATTCAATTCAGGATCTCCGCGAGTAGGTAGTCTGCGTGTCAATGGAGATTTGGGATCAGCATCTGTCTCTCGTCTTTACCTTTTGTAGGAAAGCCGAAGTTTGGCTTCCCGGGCTATGGAAGCAGAGCAGCTTCGTCGCAAAGTATGGCATGATCGCCATCTCCGAAAGCCGCAAATAACGCAAGGTACACTGGTGCTACTTTATCAAGCTCAGTATCTGAAAAAGGCTAAAAAACTGGTTCCAGCCTGGCAAGGGCCATTCAGGGTGCAGGAAATTTTGCCACAAGGAGCAATCCAGTTAGTAACTTTGGATGATATTCCATTGCCTCTAGTAAATGGCTCCAGAATCAAGTGCTATTACTCTAAGTAAGCAATCTGCAGCGAATTCGCCATCTGTAGGTTCTAATATCCCATCTCTCTCCTCCCAACTATCTTTCCACAAGAACGGGTGTTCTGTTATGTCTCTATTGTTATGTCTTTATCTCTGCTAGGTTTGTAGAAGTTTCCATCTTTCAGCCTAAAGTATCCTTTCTCCACTCAGTCTCCACTCTCGGTAATTGGGTATTGTCTTCAACTTCTCACAATCCACTTACTCTTTCTGTGATTGTTCTATCATCAATGTTATTTGACATTAGCACTAAGGTATTTCCAGTTAAGCTCCTAGTCTCTTTTGTTATATTTTCTTTTAAGTTTACACGCTTCTCTGTGTAGCATAGAGTTGTCTGTTGTCTTTGAGACAAACTTAGGCAGATACTTACCTCAAGGAGCTATGGTTGGAGTCTCATCCCAACCGACTAACATGACTAACAGGGTCTACAATCCAGAAGAACAACACTACCTGCAAGTCAGTCACCCATTCGACATGTACTCCCATATAGGCATAACCAAGGATGTCTTCGTTAACCCGGCCAAACCTAGTAGACAGCATTTGCCCGATAATGTAATCACGTCATACAATTGTGCTTCATTGGCATTGGGATCAAGGTCTCCCACACATAAGGCGATTGTCAGTAAAGATTTGGTAAGTAAATTCTTAAGCCTTGCTCGGGCTTCCTCAAACATGGCGCGCTGCATTGTTCCCACTGTGGTCACAATGAGTAAAATTCAAGGACATTCTTGGACAATCAAGCAGGGGTAAGCTCCTTGGTGTATGCCTCTCTGAACAGTGATGTATGGTATCCTCACCGGAGGGGGCACAGTCTCAGAATTGCGTCTTCATAATTGGCTGCCGATCATCCCATTTTTCCAGTTCATCCCATTTCTCCAGTTCGTCCCCCTCCCCTGTCTCTTAAATTCGCCCTCCTCTGCTCTCTCCCAATTCGCCACCCTTCCCTGCCAAATTCGACCATGCTACCGAATTAGTCCCTGCCAGATTCGCACTTCTCCTGCCCATTTCAACCCCTCCATTCCAAATTCGACCCCCTCCCCTATTTCCCAAATTCGCCCTCTGCCTCTCATTCGTCCCTCCCAATTCGCCCTCTGCCTTCCAATTCACCCCTCCCCTTTGTCCCAATTAGTCCCCCCTCCCCTCCATATTCGTCCCCCTCCCCTTTGTCCCAATTCGTCCACCTACCTTTCTCCCAAATTCGCCTCTCTGCCCTCCCAATTCGTCCCCTTCCCTTTCTCCAATTCGCCCTTCGCCCCTTTCAACTGCCAAATTAGCCCTCTGCTGAATTCGCCCATGCACAATTTCGTCCCTGTTGCCTGCTGCCCGAATTCGTCCTTGCCATATCCGCCCTCCTCTGCCCTCTCCCAATTCGTCCCAATTCCTTGGCCAAATTCGCCCTCCTAAATTCGTCCCTGCTGCCTTTTTCGCCCCTGCTGAATTTCGCCAGTGCAGCCGGAAATTAGCCCTACCCAAATTCGCCCCCTGCCCAAATTAGACCCTCTACCCATTCGTCCAACTCCCCTCCATCCCCAATTCATACCCCCAGTTTTTTCCAAACTCGACCCTTGCTGCCCAATTCGCTCCTTCCCCATTCCAATTCGTCCCTTTGCCAATTTCGGCCCCCCCTCAAATTCATCCTTGAAAATTGGGCCCTCTCCTCCCTTCCAATTCGTCCCCTACCCTCCCCTACCAATTCGTCCCCCTCCCTTCCTCTTACATTCGCCCATCTTCCCCTTACTAATTTGTCCCCCTCCTTTTTTCTAAAATTGGCCCCATCTCTCTTCCAATTCGTCCCCTCTCCTCCCTTCCAATTCGTCCACCTTCTCTTGCCAATTTCGCCCTCCCTCCCAATCCCTCCCTCGCTACCAATACACCCTACCTTCTACAATCTCGTCCCCCCTCTCCTGTCCTTTTTCGCCCCTCTCTCCTTATTTGCCCTCTGCACAATTCGCCCCTACTCATATTCGTCCCTCCCTCCCTATTCACCCTGCCCTCTCCCAATTCGCCCTTTCCACATTTGGGGCTCCCCTCATATCCACCTAATTAGAACGTGCTTCCCTTATTTCAAAGTTCGCCCACCGTTCCCAATTCGGAAGCTTCCAAATTCGCCCACCTCCAAACTCGAAACCACGTCGCCTTGACCATTTGTGATCCCATCTCGGGTTCAACCAAATCAAAGATGGTTATGTGACAATCTAGATATGTAAGCAGTTGCTCTGTATTGGATAAATTTCAATCTCTTTGCACGAGGGTGCACATCAGTAAGTTCAACAAGAATTGCAAGTATCATGGCGGGTACCAGCAAACCCTCAAGAAAAATAGTCAAGAAACCACCACCTCCGCAGCTGAGTTCTGCTGAAGAGGAGGAGGATTCGAAAACGAACAGCCAAGATGTGGATGACTTCACTTCAAGTGATGCCAGCGATGAAAGCTATAAAGCATCCCCAACTTCGGAGTCGGAGTCAGAAGATGTCTCTGAATCGGATGCATCAAAAGAAACAAACTTGAAGACAGCAGGAAAAAATAAACGCAATTAGGAAATAATCCATCAAGAATTGCGAGGCCGGCTACATCTAAAAGTAGCACACCATTCTCCTTGGCTGTTTATCTACAACCACCTCGACCATCTCTCAGCCAAATCCTCTCCAAGGACCAGCTACAGAGTATGGGTCTCACAGCACTGGTCGAAGATCTCCCAACCACTGTTCCTATAGAGATGATTCATGATCTTCTGAAGAACTTTCCCAAGGTCAGGGGTCATAAACTCACAGCTACAAGGTTAGGCCATGCTATGGGTATGAAAACCTTTCGAGCTGTGAAGCCTGCCACTAGAACCTTCTCTCAGATTTCTAAGGAAGCCACAATTCAGTCATGCGAGGAAATGCTCAGTACAAATCATCCGAACTATGAAAGAAATAAACAGATCTTGACAATCTTTAGATACTACTTTCTAGTTAGAGATGCCAAAGAAGATAAAGGGAAATGTGAACTGCCCACTACAGTATCTCATTGGGACGGTCTTTACTATTTACTCCATGCCCAACCTTGTGGATTTCACCAGATCCTTTTTTCATCTTTACAGGCTCGGACAAAAAGATTTCGGACACAGGTGAGATCTGTACAGCTCAGCTTGAAATGCTTTGCAGCCCCTCTCTTTGCCTGGGTTGTCAGTATTCCTGTTACACCAAACGAAGTAGATGATGATACGCGAAGTGTGCAAGGGAAAAGGAAATCACTAAACATTCATGCTGATCCTGCAATCCACAAAAAAAAGAAGATAAAAGCAAAGGTGGCCAAAGATACAGCAGAGTCTCTAATCTCCTTGCCAATATCGGAGAGCCAACAGACTAAAGTAACACATCTTCCGCGGCGGTCTTTGTCTACCAACCCTCTCTCGCCACCAGTGTCAACTCCCGAATTTCACGACAAATCGGTGGCTTCTCCCTCGGAGATTCCTCTACCTTCTTCCCCTATCTTCACCCATACGCATCTAACTCCACCGGCTACTACCATCTCAGATCCCGTCTCAGCTCCTACTTCAGCTCCTACTCGACCAGTAGTACCTCCTCATAATGACCCACTTGTGCCACTTGGGACGTCATCAGAGGTGGCCGACTCTACTTCTCTGATACATCTTTCGGAGAAATTATTACAAGACTCCAGGAATGCTATCGCCACCATATAGCTTGGAGCGGAACAGTTAGCTGCTACCCACCAGCGCCACTCTGCCATATATGCAGCTATGGCGGGATCTTTGAAGGTGGCCAAGAGTGCCATCTCGGATCGGGATGCTACGATATTCACGCTACAGCAAGCTTTGAAGATAAAGTCGGACATCATTGAAGACCTTCGGGCACAGGTACAAATGTTTAGGGAAATGCTTCTACATGGAGATCGGCAGGGGCAGGCTCAGGCTCAGTTTGGATGGACTGGATCCGGGCCACCATTACAGACCGCAGGTCCTTCTCAGCACTTCATGGGACTATACACACAGCCTCAGCTTCCAGTTCAGTACTACAGTCCACAGTACCCTCACGCGTTTCAATCTTCATCGTCCCACATGCATAGCGTTCCTTGCTGCGACAGTGTTGCTGAGGCTCACCGCCATAGCTGTGTCACTCGTCGTCCTCTGTTCACTTCTGGACAGGTGGTCCCCTCTGCCGTGCAGCAACTGGCGGCTCCTTTCACAGGGGGCCAGGTTATGGACAGAGCCCAGTAGCCTCTACCAGCTCAGCAATCCCTACAAAGAAGTTCCACCATTGATTTGATGGCTCCACCTCCGGAGACCGATCCTTCAAGTGCAGCTATAGCGACTACTCTTTCTTTGGGATAATGAGTGACAGTCTTTTCACCATGACAGTACGGTAGTCATTTATTATTGCAGTTCAGTGTTTTAGCAGTTTCAACGGTTCTCTCACCGAGACGGTGAGTGGTTTCGTGGCGGGCAACCTGTAGCAGGGCTACAGTGTCACTTTCACGGGACAGACAATTGGTACAATTGTTCTGGTCTGGTTCACACCGGATGGACTCTCTGGGCTGGACAGTGACACGTGGCAAGATACGGACGGTGGTCTAGTGGACATCGTGGCCAGGTCACCACCATTCAGTTTCGGGATAGACTTAGTTGGCTGACATTTATGAGCCGTTGGTGGCTCTTTATGGTTGTACATATGAGTAGTGGTTTGGCATTATTGGTGGATTATCTTCTGCACACAGGGCACTTCTTCACTCTCCCGGCACATCTGAGCCTCGACACCCCCATTGTACCTGAGAGTCCTGGGCTGGAGCTGAGTGTGCTGCCACGCCAGAGTCTGTATCAGTTCTTTGAGATAGTCGAGTCATTTGTGTGGTCTACTGTTGCTGTTGCTGTTGTGTCTGTGAGCGTTGTTGTCTATTGTTTCCTGTTTCCAGTCCGTTTTGAGTGAGATTGTCACGCACATTGCACTGAGGAGCACCCACTGTAGAGAGCACGACACACTATCTGCGCTACAGCCGGCCGCTAAGTGCACGGTCCGCTCCCAATGAGTGAAAGAGACACAAGGGGAGACTGGAAAAGCCCTTCTTTCTTGGGATTCTTGTCACTCTTAAAAACAATATTAGGAATCAAAACGCCCAAGCGAACTTGGGTTCGTGCGACCGCAACAAGCAAAAAAATTCATGTGATTCTTGTGGTTCTTTTCTTGAGTGATACAGAACACTGCCAAAGCTCTGATACCAATGTTAGGTGCAGCGGAATGAATGTTTGCGCTTTGCTCAAGATGAGTGCTCCGAACTGTGCTCAAGGTTCCTTTTGTTCTCACGGAAGGTAGAGCCTTCCGTTCTTAATGAGAGAGTGCTATGATCACAAACAAAGTGAATGGACATTGTGCGTGCAAGTGTATGAGACTGAGAGATAGAGAGAGAAGAGAGATACGACACCAGAGACGTTGTAAAAACCCTCCTCCGAAGGCCCCACTCTCGTCGACGAGAGTGGTCTACTTATGATTGCACAATCTGGTACAATGGGAATGCATGTGACAGATGCAAGTCTAGGCTATGTTGACGGTGACGACCGTGACGACGAGGCCGACACTAGGGCTGAAATCTGTAATCTTTCTACTGCTGTCCAAAAACGCTATGGGCTGAAATCTACAACTAGTCCAAAAACGCTGATTTGGGGGCTGTTTCTGTGGGTCTTTGACGCTGAGAATCTGCAAGTTTAGGGCTGAAAACAGAGGTGTCTTCAGGCTGAAAACTGATGGTCTTATCGGGTTGAATCTGCTACCTTTTTAGGGCTGATCTTGCAGGTCTTCTGATGATGAAAAACACTGCCTTGCTGAATCTGAAAACACTGAATCTGGGACCAAAAACGCTAGAGGCTGAAGTTGGACCAAAAACGCTAGGCTGATGTTTATGCTGGCGAGGATGCTGATGCAAAAACGTTGTATGTTGTGTTCTTCTGGCAAGGACCTGCTGATGCAAAAACGCCAATGCTAAGGATGGTTGGCGATGGTTCTTGTTGGAAATGCTAAGCAATGGAGGGATCTGCTGCTTGGAGGGAACCACCAAGGCTTGGTCTTGCTGAGAAGTGGCCTGCTGAGCTTGGCTCATGTTGCCTCTTCTGCCATTTAGTGCTAGCTTTGATTTGCTTATATATTTTCTTACCCAAATTGCCCTACCTACTTTCCAACAAAAGTCACTTAAAAATAATAAGTGAAAAATGTCAAAAATAGGTAAAATAGGCTAAATGCACTCGAAAATTCCCATGAAGAATTCTGGATTCTGATGGGAATGCTTATGATCATGTTGTGTGCAACCAGAGGCATCTACAAAAAGTGACTGGACATACACGGTCTATGAATAGACTCACAAAAGTGCCAAATCACTTCTAATCTAGATTGACTGGACTGACTGAACCCTTGCTATGTTGTAGCTTGTCCACGGACACATAGGGTTGGATGTGTCACTTGACAACAAGCTCAAAGAGAAGCTTACCTCCCAACCAGTGCTTATGCTTCCGGATCTGTCAAAGCCATTTGAGGTCCAATGTGATTATAGTTGCCACGGAGTTTCGAATTGTTTTGTTTGAAACGAGTTTTGTCCGAGAAAGAAACGCCAAAACGGTTTTGTCCGAGAAAGAAACGCCAAAACAGAAGTTTCGTGCAAACTAAAGAAATGTACGTAAGTTTAAGTGGTATAAGCTGAGATCTATGTTTTAAGCATTACCTTAAAATTAGACATGAAAAAGAGGGAGAATAGGACTAACTTTCATCATTAGAAGCAAGACAGAAGCTACAGTCATGACATTGAGGATTTCATGACCGAAACAAAGAACAAGAGGCTTCAAGGTTTACATGTAACATGAGCCTTGAATTTACCTTTGAAACGTCCAAACTCATACAGAAACATTTTTGAAACGTTTCGTATGTTTCATGAGTGAAGAAACGCGTTTCTTGGAAACACTGAATGTGATGCTTGTCGTGATTGCCTTCGAGCAGTCTTGCTTTAAGAAGTGCATGCCATAGCATATGAGAGCCGAAGGCTCAATACCGATGAATAGGTCTTGGGCATATACGAAAAAGAGCTTTTAGCTGTTCTACATGCCCTAGACACTTGGAAGCACTATCTAATGGAAACTCCTTTTATTTTGCGAACGGACCACCAAAGTCTCAAGTACTTCATGACGCAAACCAAGCTTTCCGATAAAATCTAATATCTAACTAACCCAAATGATTTTCTCATAATGAATTGATCGTTTAATGTGGGAGAATAAATGGGAACAAGAGTTAGAATATAGACATGTGCTTATGGATCTATCTCAACACGGGGCCAGAGTCAATGGGTCCAAATGAAAGATGGTCTCTCAAAGAGCTAGCAATGGAGCTTAAAGACCATAGGGTTAGCTTCATTAAAGACCTCCAAAGGTTAGTGTGAAAAATCCTTAGACCTATGGCCTTAGGTTAAGCTAGGCCCATGCATTTGGTGTTTAATAATTGAGATGCTAGACATGCTTGATGATTAAGGTCCTTGGCCAAGCTGGCCCTGTGCTTAAGGTGTTGCAAAGTCAACAAGCAACCCTGCAAGGGGGGGGGGGGGGGGGGGGGGGGGGGGGGGGGGGGGGGGCAGCCTACAAGCTAGGGGCATGAGAGAGAGTGAACCCATGCTCATGCTAAGCCTATACTTGCTGACTAAGGTGCTTGAGAAGCTTCCCATGTCACAAAGTCATGACGTGGCTGCTCGCTATAAACCCTAATCCTAACCCTAATTGCTGATGTGACGGGCTGACACGTGGCAGCTGTACGGATCCCCACGAATCACGGCGCATATTGCGGAGCTGACGTGGCAGCCCTGGCAGATTTTGAGCGATGCTTTTGCGGCAGTTTTGGGCAAAGCTTTTTTGGCCTTGCTTTTTCCCACGCAATTGAGAGAGAGAGAGAGAGAGAGAGAGAGAGAGAGAGAGAGAGAGAGAGAGAGAGAGAGAGAGAGAGAGAAAGCCTCTTTGCTTCATATTATTAAGCGAGAGAGAGAGAGAGAGAGATAGAGAGAGAAACATCTTTTGCTTTATCCAAGAGCTCAAGAGACAACTTGAGAGAAAAAGTGGAACTGCTTTATTTTTAAAATCTTTTGATTTTTCAGCTTTTGGGGCTCTGCTTTTGGCATCCCATGTAACCTTTAAATAAACGGGCTGGCCTCTCACAACTCAGAGGATCTAGCTGCAGAGTCTGAGTGTGAGCGCCTACCCGCACTCTTGTACTTTGAACTCAGATTAATACAAAAAGAAATACAAAAAGGGGCGCCAGTCTTTGGGGCCAATATCTCTAGGCAGGGAACTTCGTCGGGCCAGTGTTGAATCAATTGTGAACTGTGAGTTGTTTTGAAGTGGTTATTTGGTGCTGTCGCGGTAGATTCTTGACTTGGAGTGTCCAAGTCTGTTACAGTGGTATCAGAACACGGCCAATTTCTCTTCTACTAGAAATCCGATCCCAATTTATTTTTTCCGCGGCATCTATGGCTTCAGGAAAAGATCAGTCGACTCCCTCTGCATCCGGAGATGCGGGAAGGGAGCATAACAAAGATTCTGGCAAGGAGTATGCCCGCCTCGACCTACTCAGGCGGACCGTCGAGAGATGGAGCGTCGTCAATTGATCGGCGATGCAACAAAGATGATGCTCAATTTTGCAAAGGACCCAAAATTTACAAAATATATGAGCGAGACTTCTTTCTAGGAGGTGCACGAGCAGTGGCAAAAAAACACAACACCACCTCCAAAACCCACTCTCAAGAAACCTTCTGCTCACAAGAAATATACAAAGAAGGAATTAGAAGAGTTGGTTGATGCACGAATTGCTCAGCTTTTTGACGCGCAAAACAAAGCTCAAAACCACGGCAAAAAGCAAAAGAAAGGCACTGACTTCCCGGGTTATTTGGGTCGTCAGTCGACATTTGAAAAAGCAAAGAAATAGAAGAAGAGTGTTCGATTTGAAGGAGTACCAAGTTCTTCTTCTTCTTCTTCTTCTTCTTCTTCTTCTTCTTCTTCTTCTTCTTCTTACAGGTCTTCTAGCTCATCTGACTCGAGCGAAGAAAACCGAAAAAGCAAAAAGCAACGCTTCGGAAAGGGCAAGAAAAAGGCAAAGAAGTCTAAATCTCGCCCTGTGAGTGAGTTCTACAGAGGACTCGTCTACAGACAGTTCAGACTTTGATGACAACAACTTTTATGCAAAGAAGAAGAATATTTACAAAGCCAACCCATATGACTTTCTGAAAGACAAGCAAGAAAGTCCGAGAGTTTAAGGAAGGTGGACAGTCAATTAAATTTGACACGTTTTTGGGATATAGAGATGTTTCGAAGGCTTTGTCTTTTGTATAGCAGTTTCACATCGCTTTCGCGACGGGACGTTACTCAGAGCACTGTAAGATTCGCAGAGCTTCCTCTTACTTTAAGGGGAATGCTCGAACTTGGTGGTCCACGCTTCTATTAAGCAAGATTGCGCCAGTTAAATGGCTGAAATTCAAGAGGCTTTTTATTTCTTCTTGGCTGACTCGAGAGTATGAACTTGATATACAAACTGCCTGGAACCATCTTCGGATGACCAAGAAGGATACGATGGACGCTTATTGCGAGAGATTCTGGAGCTCTTTTCTACCCGCCTCTTCATTTAAGAAGATCTCGTTCAAGGAACGGATTGAGAGGTTTACCATGGGTCTACCTACAGAGATCCGAGATCACTGCTTGGAACAAAAGTAAGCTTCTATTCAGGAGTTGATGAGTCATGCAAAACGGGGTTTTGCCATCCACTCTGGCAGTCTGACTTACCCCACCAATGAGATCATGACACAAAGAGCTGAACATACTTCGACAAATGAAAGTAGAAAGAGGAAGAGCAACCCAAAAAAGAAAGATGCACGACCCAAGCTTACTCCTCAGGAGCGGGCTCGCTTCATCAGGGAGGGGAAATGATTTAGATGCGGGGAAATTGGACTTATCTCCGCGAAGTGCCCTAAAAAGGCACAGAAAGAACAGAATGACAAGGACGGCGAAAGGCCTGAGAGTTAGAGAGCAGCTGAGGAAAGTAGAAGAAAAGGCAAGATGAAAACACAACTGGTTCCAGATTGCGTGGGTACCGATCCCAGCATGTTGGACGAGAGTACAGAACTTTGCCGAGCTTGGGGCAAAGTGAAAGACCAAGAGGCCCTGATCTTCTTTGATGGAGGAGCCAAGGCCAACTTCATTTCACCGGAATTAGGGGCGCGGCTCGAGATCACTCCCGATTGGATGGGACCACTTGCGGAGGCAGTTCTAGAGGCACCCAACAGGGACGTAGCCATTACACCTGTCATTGGCAAACTTCGTTTGCATTGTTAGGGGTATTTGGGGCATGAGGACTTTTACATAATGCCTTTGGAAGGTTGTGATGTTTTCTTAGGAATTCCCTGGTACCACAAGAACAACGCCGTGGTCGACTATCGGGCGAGGAAAGCGACATTGACTACAGAGAAGGGCAGAACAATTGTACTTGACATCAAACTTAAGGGCGAGTCTATCCCTATTGTATCGGCTTCGGCCATTTTTAAATTAATGAAATCCACTCTGTTTGTTTACTTGATCTCTATAAAAGATTTAAGTGATGAGGATAGGACAAATATGTCTAAACTTGATAAAGAACGCCAAGATTTTCTCCACTCTCATGCCGATTGCTTCTCAGAGGGCCTGCCAGGCGAGTTACCACCTACTCATTCTGAAGATCATACCATTGATCTAATTCCTGGAAGCACACCACCGAACCAGCCACTTTACCGTATGAACCAAGCACAGAACGAAGAGATTATGAACCAAGTGAAAGACCTCTTGGTAAAGGGTCTTGTCCAGCATAGTACTTCACCGTATTGCTCTCCAGCGTTCTTGGTTTTGAAGAAAGACGGATCTTGGAGAATGTGCATCGATTATAGAGCTCTCAACAAAATCACCATCAAGAACAGATTTCCAATTCCTAGGATCGATGATACACTCGACAGATTACAGGGATCCTCGTGTTTTAGCAGGATTGATTTGAAGAGTGGATATCATCAGATCAGAATCGCACCGGGAGACGTCTACAAGACAACCTTTCGGACGACTTTTGGGTTATTTGAGTTTTTGGTGATGCCTTTTGGCCTAACCAATGCTCCTGCGACATTTAACCGGATTATAGACAGGACTATCATGCCATCAAAGAATGTGCCAACAAAATTTTGATGCGAGCGGAAAATCCGAACCCCGGTCCATCATCCTATTGAACCTATCAGGAGCATTTGTAAGACCAAATGGCATCACTAAAAACTCATAGAGACCAAATGTCCTCCTAAACGCAGTCTTGTGCACATCCTCTGGCCTTATACGAATCTGATGGTACCCACTCTTAAGGTCTATCATGTTGAAAATTGCAGCACCCTCTAAACGGTCAAGAATATCATCAATCCTTGGGGAATATGCAGATGCAACCTTTCAATGATGGGAGTAACACACTCTGAGTGGCCAGGACATGCCAACCTTGCCTTTGCCGTGTACCCCATCTCTTCAGCTCTGATGCCCAGCTTCATAGCTAACTCTGGTGAGACAAAGTTCGCTTTGGCACTTGGATCAAAGAAAATAAGTGCCGTCTGGTCTCTGACTTTACCCCATGCTTTGCATAACTCGCTGGCATTCGTGCTTGGCCTGTCACCCACCATGTCTGGCACTAAACCTGCCGTGGGTTCGAGCTTCTTTTCTTTCTTGTCCTCTTTATCATCCGAGTCAGCTTGTCTTTTCCTTTGTAGACAATCTGTAGCAAAGTGACCAGGCCGCTCGCGCTCGCATATAAAGCATTTGTTCTCAGCCATCAAAACCTTCTTTTCCTTGAGCGACTTACGCACAAAAGGATTCCTTTTCTGTTTCTTTGCCTGCGCTCCAGAAGTCCCGACTAAGTCCTTATCCTTGTTGACCTTTTCTGACCCCTGTGACGCTTTAGGAGTCGTTTTTACAAAGGGCTTCTTTGCTGAATTTTTCTTTTGCTGCCCCCCTTTCATGTGCTCGGAAACTCACTGTCCTCTCCCTTCAACAAGGCAAGACCAGTGTTGGCAACTTCCATAAGCTGAGTGAGGGTAGCCACTCTATTCTTTGTACAATAATCTCGAAGCCCTTTAGGCAGCCCACAACAATACTTCTCAATCTGCTTTGTCAGTGGCACAAACCTTACTGAGAGCAACGCTTTGCAAAACCTCCGATTGTACTCTTGTAGGCTCTTGCAAGTAGTGGCAATGAGTTGGTGCCAATCCGTCATGACATCAGCTTCAAATTCATTTGACATCCATGCAAATACAAACATTTTCTTGAATACCCATGTGGCGGGTGCCTATCCTTGCATCAACAATGTTCTCCACCATGTAAGCGTATTGTCTTTCAAGAAAGTGGCAACTTACCTGACCTTAGAGGCCTTTGTAAAATTCCCTCCTGCATAAGCTGCATCAAACTGCTGGAGGAAAGTAAGAGCCTTTGCCTTATCCTCAAAGCCATTGAAAGTGCTAAACTTTACAGCTGCACCACCTTCTTTGTAAGATTTTGGCTTTTGTAGTGTCCCCAAATTGTCATAGGAAATTGTCTGCAACATGGGCACTGTAGTAGCCTGTAGGGGTCATTGGCATTCATTGGCCATTGACATTTTGTGTCAAAAGTGCCAATATATATGGCAGCTGTTTAGAAAAACCAGCCATGCCAAAATTTCCCTATGGCACCCCAAATTGGCTGTGATTGCTCTGAAAGCCTTGCTGCATGCCGATATTACCTATACATGGGGTTTGCCAGAATGCCTTGCATACCCCCAAACACTGTTCCTTGCATATATTGCTAGTTTCCAGCGCATAACCAGCCATGCCAAAATTGCCCTGTGGCATCCCAAATTGGCCCTGATTGCTTTGAAAGCCTTGCTGTATGCCCATATTACCATACATGGGGTTTGACATCATGCCTTGCATACCCCCAAACACTGTTCCTGGCATATATTGTTGGTTTCCAGGTGCATAATTAGCCATATTTTGGAACACAGATCCACCCCCGAAATACCCAAGATGCACCGTAGGTGGTGGAAAAACCTAATGCATTGCGTGGAAACTGGTTCCTTGTCCATTTAATGCAACATGTGGACTCTGAAAGGTGGCAGGCTGAACTGAAAAAACCTGTGGAATTGGCGTCCTAACCACCTGTTATGGTGGACGGAAGGAACCTATCTTGGAGCCCCTGGCTTCGCAACGTGCGAGTGCTCCCTATCCTGCTGGGACACATGAAGTACTTGGGCTTGAGCTTCATTGGGCTCTACTGGCTGTGTGAGTTGCCTTGTCTATTGTGGCATTGGTGGCGCTTGCAAAAACTCCATAAACCTTGGGTTCTCCACCAGTCGAGAAAACACATTCACAGCGGCAACCAACTGAGTCCTCAATGCATCATCATCAAGTTGCCCAGTCATAAATCCTTGCACTAGTGGAGCATTCACATCAACGAGAGGTACAGATAGACGTGGCCGTGAACTCTCTCCAACCTCAAACGTTGTAGAAATTGCCTGCCTGTCGCGTGAAGAGGAACTTTCTTCCATGATGCCTTTCCCTTTGTCAACCATAGTATAATCCCGCGTTCCTGTACTCTGTGTCTTCGCCGCAAACCAACCAAGGCTCACTTCTTGAGAAAAAAGTGATTCTTCCCCGGCAACGGAACCATGAAATTGGCCCGTAGGGCGGTAGAGTTTGGCTTTCACCCGAAACTTTACTTTAGACTTTAGGACACACAGAAACTTTGCAAATAAAAACCTGTAACGGGAATTGACACTTGAAACACACACGGCTTGGAATCTAGAGCGCTACCAAGCAGACGCCAACACCTATTGGCCCCAAAGACTGGCGCCCCTTTCTGTATTTCTTTTTTCTTAGTGCAAAGAAATGATTCGATCACTTTCACCTAACTCCCACCAAGCTGTCGGGACTTGTCCATGACTATAATCGCAGGTTTTTGACCCAATTTCGCCAGCATAACGGCGCAAAATCCCTGTAGGTCAAAAGTACACACCTAGGATGCTTTTGGCCGCATTCTGCAAGCTTTACGGTGAGTTGCAGGTCAATTTCAGCGTACTTTAGTTTTCTGTTTTGCCACTGTTAGGTGCCTACAGCCCTGTACACGCATCTCAAGGCCTTTTCGAGGCTTCCCTAGCAATTCCCTGCAGTTTAGGTACAAAATCCTAAACCTGCAGAAAAACACAGCAGGCTGTAGTTCTCTGTTTTGGACCGTTTTGAGCGGAGCGAACATATCTACATGTGTCTCAGACGCTTTTGCACGCAATGGGACAGTTCCCCTTTGAATCGGACGAGTTTTTCACGCGAGAAAACTCTCCTATTTCGCAATCCTTCGCAATGGAATTGTGCGTACGTGTGTGGGATTAGCAGTTAGCTAATCCGGTTCCTGCAAGAGCATAAACCCTGATAACTGTACATGTTCAACTGAGTAGCCCATCTAGTGGGGCATTACCATAAGTGCCAAAGGGGAGAGAGAGATACGCAAGAGCAAGTCATCGCGTTGCATGAGACAAGGGAGAAGGCAAGCTTTCCATTAAAGCTGTGATCACCTGCACCCACTACTCACCCACACACTGTAAAGCACAATGAGCTGCCAATCAGCCTCCTCTCTCAATTTGGGAGCTGAAAGTGGCAAATTGCTGCAGAGCCGCCATGTGTCCAGTTTGCCTCTTTAGAGTTAATTCCTAGTACCCACCGACTTATAAGTGTAGCGAGGGGATCTAAATGACTTTGAATTGAGCCTAGACACCCTTTTATTGCTCGGATTCCAGTGCTGACTGGCCCAACCATCTCGTGGTAACCTGCCCTTTCCAATTGCGGGTGAAACTCTCGGCCGTCTGCCGTTTCACACTGGCCACGCAATGTCCGGCCATTTGTGACTTCAAAAAGAGGGTCCCAAAAATTAAATAAAAGTCATCGAAAAGAAACCAACAACTAAGGTTAGCAGTTGCCAAGTCCTCGTGACAGTAATTAGCAGTTGCCACGTCCTCGTGACACCAACAAACTCCGAACTCAATGGAACTCGACTAAGTCATGGAACAAGTATAGACTCTGGTTGGCAGCACACGCAGCTCCAAGCCTAGGACTTACATGTACAATAGGGGTGTCTAGGCTCCAATTGTGCAGGGGGCTTGTAGATGTGCAGTGCTAGACTGAACACCAGACTCAAGACTCTAGACTCATAAGAGTCTAGGAAGCCTACGAAGACACTAAACCCAACTGGGCATATGCACAACCATGAAGAGCAGCCAACAACCAACACAAATATCCTTGATAGTCCAACTATGTCTATCTCCAAACTGTAGTGGTGGTGAAGCGGCCAGGATGTTCACTAGACCACCACTCCATGTGTCTGCCACCTAGTGTGAACCGAAGACCAACGGTAATTGCCTATCTAGTGCAAGTGACATTGTAGCTTGCTACAACTTGTTGACCACAGCTAAGAGGCGGGCTTGCACCAAATCTTGAACCTCCCCTTGATCATGGCGGATGCAGACAATCTTGCAAATGAGAGATGTCCATTGTAGCCGATCAACCTCCACCTCAAGGCTCGCTTTTTCTTCTTACAATAGAGAGTCGAATGGAGGCGTCCATGGGGACGGGCAAGCGAGACTTCCATGGAGTCCTATGGCGGAGCCAACATCTCCATTTGTGTCCTCCTTTCCCCTTTGAGAGAGAGGGCTTGAAAAATGCTTCAGACAATTAATTAAATAACTAAATGCTCATTGCACTCCTCTTTAGCATAGCCAATAAGATTGAATCACCCCATGTGGCTAAGCATAGGGAGAATTGTCCTTGTGCCCCTTGAGGAAGGGGTGCCCTTTGGGTGAGTGAGAGGTTGGTCAAACTTTTACCTAGCTTTGGGGCTCGCCCCCTCCTTTGTAGGGCATCTCTTTGACTCAAGCCTCTCAAGTACCTTACCCTCCAAGCATGGGATGTAACAGACTTGGACACTCCAAGTCAAGAATCTACCGCGACAGCACCAAATAACCACTTCAAAACAGTTCACAGCTCACATTTGATTCAACACTGGCCCGACGGAGTTTCATGCCTAGAGATATTGGCCCCAAAGATTGGCGCCCCTTTCTGTATTTCTTTTTGTATTAATCTGAGTTCAAAGTACAAGAGTGCCGGCAGGCGCTCACACCCAGACTCTGCGTCCAGATCCTCTGAGTTGTGAGTGGCCAGCCCGTTTATTTACAGGTTACATGGGATGCCAAAAGCAGAGCCCCAAAAGCTGATAAATTAAAAGATTTCTAAAATAAAACAGTTCCACTTTCTCTCTCAAGCTCTCTCTTGAGTTCTTGGATAAAGCAAAGATGTTTCTCTCTCTCTCTCTCTCTCTCTCTCTCTCTCTCTCTCTCTCTCTCTCTCTCTCTCTCTCTCTCTCTCTCTCTCTCTCTCTCTCTCTCTCTCTCTCTCTCTCTCTCTCTCTCTCTCTCTCTCTCTCTCTCTCTCTCTCTCTCTCTCTGTGTTGCTTAATAAAATAAAGCAAAGAGGCTTTCTCTCTCTCTCAATTGCGTGGAAAGAAGCAAGGCCAAAAAGCTTTACCCAAAACTGCCGCAAAAGCATCGCTCAAAATCTGCCAGCGCTGCCACGTCAGCTCCGCAATATGTGCCGTGATTCGCGGGGATCCGTACAGCTGCCACGTGTCAACCCGCCACATCAGAAATTAGGGGTTAGGGTTAGGGTTTATAGCGAGTAGCCACGTCATCACTTTGTGACATACCCCCCTCTTGAAAGCATTGTAATCGCCCTTGATTACGTCTGCAAAACAGACAAAGGCCATAAACCGTCTTAGCAGACACTGACTGTTAGTACCTACATACTAGGAACACACATCTAGCACATGTACCAATCGACAGTCACATCACACGACATCACAAGACATCACTAGACATCACAGGACATCACATGACATTCAACATTCATTCGGATCTTAGACCATGATTTATCAGCAATGTAGCTAGCAATCGCATCTAGATCCAGTCGGAACCTCATAGACGTCCGATTGACTAACCCCTATTGCAACCATGTCTATTCGAGATCATTTAGACCAAAATGTTGTACTCATTTCGTCTATCAGTTCCTGCACTTAAAACGAAGTCAAGAACAAATCAGTTTCATATTTTGGAATTCCATTTCTCAAAGTCATACATCAGAATACTGCCAGCTCTCAGTATCCCTGAAGCTCAAAGAGACATCAGTGACTAGTATTCTAAATTCAAGGCATCTGTTGACAAAGGAGCGGAGTAACTCCCCTCTTGTGCATCCCACTGCACCAGATCTGCGGCCAAGCTGAATTCTGGGTTCCATTTGGAAGAATAGACTATGCTAAACCAAAAGCTTCAAGGTAAAGGTTCACAATCTGAGGAGAATCTGCTAGGTCCTCCTCTTCCATCCACTTCGCATCCAATGCAGGATAGTTCTTGAATTTAACCAAGAACTGCCTTCTTACTTTACCCTTATTCTTTGTCCTTATGTGCCAAAATCTGTTCAGAAACAAGGATCTCCTCGTTTTCCTCCACTTCGGGTTGCTCATTGGGCTCCCCATCATTAGGCATATCACCTTTGAAAGGTTTCAAGAGACTCACATGAAATGCATTGTGAATCCTCCAAGTGTCAGGGAGTTTCAGTCGGTAGGAGACATCATTGATCTTTTCGGAGATCTGGAAAGGTCCGTAGTATCTCATACTAAGCTTTGGAAAAAGCCTCTCCTTTCGCTTTTTCTTTCTTAGGCGTGCCTTCTCAAAACGTAAGAGCACCCAATCATCCTCCTTCGATTTCAAATTGCGACGATGGCGATCCGTTGCCTTTTTTTATCGTTCTTGAGATTTCTGCAAAGCCTCGCGAACCTTGGTAAAAGCCGTGTCTAAGTTGCGCGTATACTCATCAGCTTCAAAAATCTTATCTTTTGTGCTTAGGAAGGGTGGAACCTTCGCAACACCTTCAACAATCTCAAATGGTGCCTTCCCTGTTGAAGAGTGTATCATGTTATTGTAGGCAAATTCCACCAAAGGTAAAGACTTTTCCCATTGAGTCTTCTGATCTGAGATGTAAGACTTCAATAAATCTAAAACCATTGAATTGGCAATCTCAGATTGCCCGTCAGTCTGCGGGTGGAAAGATGACGAGAACTGCAACCACGTGCCAATGTTCTTCCAAATTGCCTTCCAAAACAAACTCGTAAATCTGGGGTCCCTGTCGGAGAAAATAGTCTCAGGCATGTCATGTAATCTGAAAATCTGGGCCACAAACAGTATTGCTAAGTGATCCGGCTTGACTGTTTTCCTCACTGGAATGAAATGAGCTTGCTTGCTAGATCTGTCAATAACAGTCCAGATACCATCGTGACCACTCTGTGTTCTCGGGAGATAAAAAATGAAATCCATTGCAATACTTTCCTAGGGACGGGTGGGTATGGGCAAAGGCTGTAACAATCCCTATGCTTTATGCCTGTCAAACTTGACCTTCTGGCATACCAAGCAACTGTGCACAAACGCTTCCACATCCTTCTTGAGTCTCGGCCAAAAGAAATATCTCTCTACCTCTATGGTGGTAGCAATGCCGTGGTGACTCGTAAAAGGCGGACAGTGGCATTCAGTCATAACCTTTCACTTCAACTGCTGTGTAACGCACAACATGGTTTTCCTCATCAAGTAGCCATCCCGAATGGAATATCCTGCTACTACTGTCTCCCCATCCCGTATCCGTGTGAAAACGTCTGTAAAATCTGCTATCAATTCCGGCCTTGAGAACAATCGGCTCTCGTAAGCAATGACATGGCCTTCTTGCATTAAGACCGCACCGAGACTACGACCACAAGCATCACAATATACTTCAAATGACTTCTGCAAGTCCGGCAAAGTCAAAACTGGTCCCGTAGTCAATTCTCTTTCAAATTTTGAAAGGCAGTCATCTCTGTGGGTCCCCATGAGAAAGGGACTCCTTTCTGTGTCAAAACATGCAAAGGGGAAGCAACCTCTGCAAACTTTCGAATGAACCGCCTGCAGTACGAACACAATCCCAAGAAGCTTCTAATTTCATGGACATTCTTCAAATCGGGCCAATCACGGATAGTCTCTATCTTGGTCGGATCCATCTGCACTCCTGCCGCTGCTAAGACAATGTGTCCCAAAAAGTGTATCTCTGGTTGGAAAAATTCACTTTTCTTCGCATTAATCACTCAGTTGTGATCTCGTAATGCCTGAAAGACTCTTCAAAGAATGACGAGGAGCATAGGCGTCACTTGACCATTGTGTTCGAAGAGTTACACAATCACAGGTTACTTGTCAATCCTAAGAAAAGTGAATTCTTCTTGGAAGAGATCCACTTTCTTGACCACATAGTGTCAAAAGATGGTGTCCGAATGGATCCCACAAAGGTTGAAGCTATTAAGACATGGCCAAACTTAAAGACTGCGATGTCCGAAGCTTCTTGGGATTGTGCTCATACTATAGAAGTTTTATCAAGAATTTTGCAGAGATAGCTTCACCTCTTCACGCTTTGCAAAAGAAAGAGGTCACTTTCAGATGGACCCAAAAAGAGATTTCAGCTTTCAGCCTCTTAAAGGAAAGGTTGACTTCAAATCCCGTGATTGTTTTACCAGATCTCACGAAGTCATTTGTGGTCCAGTGTGACGCGTGTGGCAATAGCATCGGAGCGGTGCTGATGCAAGATGGTTGGGTAGTAGCTTATGAGAGCAGAATCTTGCAAGGGCCAAAAAAGACTGCAAATCTACGAGAAAGAGCTTTTGGCCGTCACTCTCTAGCTGGAAGTAATACCTGTTAGGTGCTGATTTTGTTGTCCAAACAGATCATCAGACCTTGCGATACTTCTTGACACAGTCAAAGCTATCCGAAAGATATGTGATGGGCAAACATTCTTTCTATGTTCCACTTCTAGATTATGCATGTGGAAGGCCAGAAGAATGTTGTGGCTGATGCGTTATCAAGGAAGCCACAAATTTCAGCTGTGTCAATTCCTTATTATCATGAGCTTGATAACATGAAGGAACAGTATGCTACTGATGAAGATTTTGCAAGGATCTTTGAACAGTTGCAAGATGGGCAACGTCATGAGCACTACCTCCTCAAAGGCGCTTTTATGGTGATGCATGGCAGACTTTGTGTCACTAGGCCATTGTGACATAAGGTCATGATAGAAAGTCATGTCCCACCGTATGCAGGGCATCGTGGAATTGATGAGACAGTTAAGCAGTAGAGACATTCTTTTATTGGCCTACTTCGAGGAGAGATGTGGATGCCTTTGTGCGAGTATGCGTGATTTGCCAAAAGGTCAAGTTCGACAGGCAAAAAGCACCAGGGTTATTACAGCCACTGCCGATTCCGGATAAGCCATGGGAAAGCATTGCCATGGATTTTACCTGTGATCTTCCAAGAACGCCGACAGGGAATGATGGTATATGGACACCATTATTTGCAGGTTCAGCAAGCAAGCCCATTTTATTCATGTCAGGAAGAAGTTAAAATCTGACCAGATGGCACAATTGTTCATGTACAATGTGTTTAAGTACCATGGTATGCCACAATCGATTGTCAGTGATAGTGATCCTTGCATGACGAGTTTGTTTTGGAGAGGATTATTTGAGAACATGGGCACTACGCTCAAGTTCTCGTCTTCGTTTCATCCACAAACTGATGAACAGTCGGAAGAGGCTAATTCTATTGTCTTGGACTTGTTTCTTTGTATTTGAGCAAGCCACACGAGGGTTTTCACAGTTTAAGGAAAGCTAATCTGCAAAAAGGAAACACAGTATCTTTTATTTGTTTCCGCTCTAATAGTGTGTATACATGGCGTGTGGCAAATTCTGAGCCTATCAATAAATACAAAGCCCACATGATACTTGAAGTCTGTTTTGACCCAAAAAGAAAGTGGACTCTCTATTCTATTCACATTTGGAAAAAGGTACCAGCATTAAGAAACATTGTACATGTCCTAACCCATGCTAATAGCATTCATATTATCTAAGAATCATACTTGGCCACAAGGAATGGCTAGAAATCATTTAGTACCCAAATAGCAGCACAAACATCTGTAGTATCTACAGGATCTATTTAGAGGTTGCAACGCCACAAGAGTGGGTGTCGTAGGCTTCAAGGGTTGTTCTGTTCCCGCAACTTAAAGCCAGCACTGAGCATGGAGAAGTGATCTAGGAGCTATTGTAGGTGGCACTTAAAATGGTTGATTGCTGTGACTTTAACAGAGAAATATTCCAGAACATCTGAGCTCAAGCAAACTTCCTATTTTAATATTGTCTACAGAATTCTGTGTAGAGTAATTTTACACAGAATACTTGTTTTTACCTTGAGCTTCTCCAGAAAAAACGCAGGCCGAAGAATGCTGCGTTGTAGATGCCAATCTTCACCTTCAGCCAAAATCAGCCCATGCCCCATCAATCTATGAAACACCCTGCGAGAACCAACAGGCCTCTGCATATGTTTTACATCTGAGGCTAATACACATCTAGCATCATCAGCTTTGGTGATCACCAACATAGGTAGATTTCCGAACCAACAAACCACTCGTGAACCTGGGGACATGTTTCAAAATGTTAAAGGACCACAAGAAGGTGCAACAGCTGCTCAATTTGAAAAAACATGAAAATTGGCAGACAGAAAACCAATGCTAGGCATTTCGAGGAAAGTTCATGTGCATGTTTTTAGGACCCATACTTACCTTGAGACAAACCTGTGAAAGCACGTGGTCTCTCTCTCTCCGCCAGCAATCAATGATGGATCTCCTGTGATTTAGCTCTTTTGAGGATTGTACACCCTGCTCATCTTGTATCAGCCTTTGTATCAGCTCTCACCCATTATATTCCCACACGCACACCCACATTGTGTTGTATTAGCCCCCAGTCACTACTTTCACCCCCCTACTCATATCCTACACAGTTCCAGCTAGCTGCTTAGTTCACATCTAGCAGTTGAGATTTTAGTTTTTCACTTTACTTCATTTTATTTTTGTACCCAGACATTGTATTAGATCCACCAAGATTGTATCAGTTTGGTCTTATAGGTCATTTTGGCCTCTTGAAGACGTTAATATAACATTACATTTCATTTCATTCTCTCTCACCTTACGTATATTCGAGAGATTGTGGAGTATACGGATGCATATACCTATCATGGGGTAGTCTTCAGTGGCACAGTATTCTCCTTGAAGAGAGCAGCAGAGACGAGACTGACCAGAGCTTACGCAGCATTAGGGAGACTGGAGAGGATGTGTTCGCAGCAGAGTAACAGGGAACGGGCGAAATGGCGCCCTCCCATTCTCGGAACGTGTTCCCACCCCCCTCTGGCATCCGAAACGGGAACGGAACCGGAATGGCGTTCTGCTGCAGGTCAAAACCGGAACGGTGGCGGAACGGCGTTCGGAACGGGCCGAACGGGCGTTCAAAAAACGTGGCCGTTTTTAGATTTTTTTTAAATCTTGCCGTTTGGGCCTTGGGCGCCTTGTGAAATTTGAACGTTTGGGGAGAGGGTGAGGGCTCTAGCCTCCTATTTAAATCCGCTTTGTAGAGTGTCAAAGTGCAGTGCGGCAGCTCTTCATCAGTATAGAGTTTGTTGAAACTCCCCATGCAAGTACAATTGCAGGGATCATTTGTACAGGGAAGGTAGAGGATCCTGAGTTTTAGAGTCTTGACTATTGACAAAATGGTGAAACCAATGATCCACTTGCTTAGAGTGATGGATGGTATGCAACCTTGCATTGGCAAGGTCTATGAAGCAATGGATCGTATGGTCGAGGCGCTTAAAGATCTTGAGAAGGACCCAGATAGGCTCGAAGAAATCAAAGACCTTTGCAGTAGCAGGCGGAATGCCTATAGTTCACCTCTTCATGGTGCAGCTTTTGTGTTGAACCCAGAGTTCCAAGGTACAGGACAGGAGCATGATTTGGAGGTGAACACACATTGGAACACCACCTTAAAGAAGCTTCACCCTAATCCTGACATGCAGCGCAAAATGAAGGATCAGCTTGCATTTTACAGGGATATGCGAGGATCATTTGGGACAATCGATGCGCAAATTGATCGCACCAAGATTTCCTCCGTCTTATGGTGGCAAGAAAATGGTTCCCGATCTTCAGCAACTTGCCGTCCGCATTCTCAGCCAAGCAGTTAACTCTTCTTGCTTAGAGAAATTGAGTGTATATAGCCATATTGCATCTAGAAAGAGAAACCGACTTGGAGTGGAGAAAGCAAATGACCCTGTTTTTGTCAGCGCAAATTTAAGAATGCTTTGCAAGTCAGCATCCAGAGTGAGATCCTTTTCTACAGTGGGAGATGGAGACAGAGGTAGAGGTGCTTGGAGAGACGGGAGGATCTACACATGAGGATCAGCCTATGCAGGAGGATTGGGATGATATTCATGACGTCCAAGATACCACTACAGATTCGAAGGTGGGATACTCTTCTTCCCCTACCCAGAGGTGAACATCAGGCATGACTCATGACTCATGACTCATTGCTCATTGATTTTTTATATTTGTTTCCTTTGTGGCTGCCAGCTTTGCCCCCTTTTTGTATTGCACTACCACATGAGTGATTGAGTCTTGACATGTCTCCTAGTGACTCTTACAGTTGTTATTTAGCACTTTAGCCTCTACATGTCTTTTTGTAGCGCCTTCGCTGGCCTTGTAAGTCATTTTTATAATCTATCATCTATTTGCTCCAAGCTTTTTTGTAGAGTCTGGACTCTGTTCAACTTTGAGTTAATGTTCTTTCTATGCAAAATCAAGATACTTTTGTAAAGGATGATCCCAAATCATGTGTTGTGTGTAGTGCGCAATCGCGTGCAAGCCTTAAGATTGAAGAATCATTGCAAAGCATGCCTAAACAGGATTCTACTTGGACTAATGGGTGTGTATGGCTCTCTACTAACATATAGGTTAAATCCAACCTAATTTAAGTATATTTTAAGCTTACCATTCCGGCCCCTATTCCCGTTCTGCTTTTCGGGAGGGGATTCCAGAAACGTTCCGGAGGCCCCCATTCGTTCCCGTTCTGTGTAATTTTGGTTCGCAGGTTCAGTTTCAAGAACCTTGAACAAAGCTCTAGCTTTTTTCCTCGGATGATTCGAGCTAAGGCCTCAAAGCCATATGACATTATTTGAGCCCTCGCGATCGAGACACTTACTAGACCAGTATCCTTTATGCACAGTTTATGGGACCTCCCTAGAGACAGATACGCTCGGGTACCCCTTGAGTCCTCTAGACAGCTAGCACTGCAAGGTGATACAGAATGTTGGTATGGGTAGATGACATCATGGGTTCAGTTACATGGGTTCAACATGGACAGATTGCCTCCGTTCGAGTACTTTTTGGATGCACCCTCCCTGTCTTTCACACAGACAGAGATCACTAGACTCATACCTCACGATCTGATTCAGCTAGATACAGGGAGCACATGGATACAGCCGATATAGGAGTGGGGCACAAAGATGGCTTTCTATAGAGAGCATCTTCTCTTCTCCAACTCACGGAGGACGGATTTGTGACTAGGCCTGGCTACATGGATACACACTTATCTCATGGGATATGGTGTGCTATTGGCCAGATACACACATCCTCGCATCAGCTTCAGATCAAGACTGGTAGATTTCGAGGAGTACCAGCAGAGGCCAAGATATGTCATTTATGTCATATTGAGCCAGAGATAGAGCTGCACTACATATGTCATTGCCCAGTGTACTATGAGATCCGTGGCCGCTTATTCACTGTTTGTTCAGAGAGGGTTTCGGACCACTTTCTAGAGTCATGAGATACCCAGACCAAAGATTCCTAGGGCTGTTTTTACTCGAGTTGTGCAAACACAACGAAAGCTTGCTGAGGACATCAGGGGAGAGCTAGTCTCACAGGCAGATCACAGATTTCTTTAAACCAGACAGTGAGCAGTCAGAGGAATGCTCACCACAGCAGAGCTCAACTTCAGATCACACCCACACCAGAGCCCACTTCCCTCCCTTTTTTAGTTGTACTCAGACATTGTACTAGATTCACCACTTGTAACTTTTTTGGTCTCATAGGTCACTTTGGCCTTCTGTAGACATTAATGTATCATTTCATCTCTCTCTCTCAGTACAGTGGACTATGTTATGGCACATCCGAGCTTTATTCCTTGTATTCAGGATTTCATAGTGGAGCAAGACCAGTGGATGTAGTAGTGGATCACGCTTTTTTGACATTGTCCGTTTCATTTCAGTATAGTACAGCCCAAACATCATGAGGCAGGTCACATACCTGTTATACATTTACACCAGAGACTGACTCGGTTTATACAGAGGAGATCTATAGCCGTCTATGCACAGCTAGTCCTGGTCTCTCAGTGGAGGAGTGCACCACTTTATTGATTGAGACACTTCATGGTGCAGCATCAAAGGCATACCCACACACTCAGCCGGGTCGGAGGCGACATTTTGGGAGCATGCCCCAGAATAGTTGGTATGATGAGGATTGCGGAGAGATGAGAGCCCAGCTCCAGAGAGATCTTCTTTTAGGAGTCATCGCTTACAAACAGTCTCGGATTGCTTCCCAACGCCTTGTGCGACGGAAGAAACGAGTCCAGATGGAGCGAGACTTGTATCAACTGTTCTTGAGTAGAGACTCACAAGAGGCATGGCAATTCTTTCATAAGCACTCTTCTCCCCTAGTGATTACTTCTCCTGATGTGTGGGGCCAGTATGCGGCATTGTTATATACAGTTCCTGGACAGGACCCCCTTCTAGATCCTACAGAGCCATGCCCACCTATCACCACCTTCTTTACCACTGAGATGCATCTTCTTTACCACTGAGATGGTAAAGAGAGCCTTTGACAGGATGAGGTCCAGGTGAGGGGTACCTGAGACTTGGAGGTTGTCTACTATTGTGCCTATCTTCAAGGCAAGTGATCCTACAGAGCCTGGGAATTACCGGACTATTATGGTTGGGCACACATTGGCACGGTTGTATGCATCCATTCTTGAGCAGCAGTTGAGTAATTGGGCAGAGGGTGAGGGTGTACGAGCAAAGGGCCAGGCCAGTTTTAGGAGGGGTTTCTCCACTCTTGATCATATTCTGACACTCAGAGCCATCGTTGAGGAGGGCAAGTCACATGGGAGATGGATTTATTGTAGCTTTGTGGATTTCCGCAAAGCATTTGACATGGTACGGAGAGCTCGATTGATGCGCAGACTGCAGGAGATGGGGGTGCCCATAGTATTGATTTGGGGGATTATGGCTCTATACAGATCAGTGATGGGACATGTACGCACCACGGAGGGGATATCTGATTTAGTTCACTTCACCATTGGGGTGAAATAGGGTTGCCCATTGTTGATGAGGTGTCTAATTACATTGACAGAGAGGGTGATAGAGGTGCCCAGCTGGCAGGGACGTGGATCCCATTGTTGTTATATGCTGATGATATTGTGTTGATCTCTGACTCAACAGAGGGTATGCAGCGACAATTGGATACATTACACAGTTTTGTAGAGGATAGTGGATTGTCTGTAAACCTTGGTAAAACCAAGGTTATGGTGTTTAACACCACACCACAATGGATCAGGAGATCAGCACCGACTTTCACATATGGTCAGGAGATTGGAGAGTATACAGATGCACACACTTACCTTGGGGTTGTCTTCACTGCCCCGAGGTTTTCTTTGGGGAGAGCAGCAGAGACTAGACTGACTAGAGCTTATGCAGCCTTCGGAGGCTTGGAGAGGATGTGTTCGCTGGTTCAGTTCCAGGAACCTCAGACAAAGTTATGGCTCTTTGATACTTTAGTAGCCTCAGGTATGTTGTATGCGGTGCAGATATGGGGACCTTCTGTAGCCCAGGATGGTTGGAGACATATGGAGAGGCCCTTATCTGGTAAGCGCCTCAATCTCCATAGGAGGGGCAGCTAGCTCTGCTCGAATGATAGCGTGGCGTACGGAGGCCTGGGCTCTGATCAGTCAAGAGATCATAGATACCACAGTCTCCTTTGTGCACAGCTTGTGGGATACTACTAGAGACAGATATGCTAGACTGGCCCTTGAGTCTTCCAGATAGTTAGCTCTTAAGGGGGACACTTCATGCTGGTATGCACAGATGACACCATGGTTTCAAATGCATGGCTTCACCATGGACAGGCTGCCCCCTTTTCAGTACTCTCTTCAGACACCCTCAATGTCTCTTACACGGGTGGAGATTACTAGACTCATTTGTCAGGACCTGATCCAGCTGGATACCAGGAGGACATGGATAGAGCCGCCACAGGAGTTGGGCACGAAGATGGCTTTCCATAGAGAGCATCTTCTCCACCTCACAGGAGATGGGTTTGTGATTCGACCCGCTACATGGATACACATGTCTCATGGTTTGCGGTGTGCCATTGGTCAGATACGCACATCCTCACATCAGCTAGAGATTGAGACTCGTAGATTCAGAGGGATACCAGTAGACAAAAGGATATGCCGCTTATGCCAGCTAGAGCCAGAGACAGAGCTACATTACATATGTCATTACACAGTGTACTATGAGATTCGGGGCTGTTTCCACTGCTTATTCAGAGAGGGTTTCGGTCCTTTCTCTAGGGTCATGAGTTATGAGGATCAGAGATGTCTTGGGCTATATAGAGTTACACAGATATAGAGACACTTTACCGGGGAGAGCTAGAGAGAGACAGTCCCAGAAACAGATTACAGATTTCTTTTCACTAGATATGGGACAGCTAGAGGAGCAGCCGTCACTATAGAGCTCCGCCCACACTCATTCGACCACTATCGGCACTCTTGGAAATCCAGACAGCCACGATTGAGGAAAGGGGCTATACAGCATCAACGGAGACTACAGCAGAGGATTCGAGCCATACTCTCTCGACATCCAGAGTGCAAATGAGGATGGATTCTAGTAGTAGTAGTATTTTTGTTCTAGTCTTTTTGTACCTAGGTCCCAGACATGGTATCAGATTCACAATTTTGTAACAATTTGGTCTCATAGGTCATTTTGGCCTTTTAAAGACGTTAATGTAACATTTCATCTCTCTCTCTCTCTCTCTCTCTCTCTCTCTCTCTCTCTCTCTCTCTCTCTCTCTCTCTCTCTCTCTCTCTCTCTCTCTCTCTCTCTCTCTCTCTCTCACACACACACATATCCGACTATGCTATATAGACCATAGGTATATATGATCTCCTGCTTGTTTTGAGGCAAGCACACAATGTCGCAGGACATCATCAGGGTGGAGCTTTTAACCGCCCCCCCCCCCCCCCCCCCCCCCCCCCCCCCCATGGTAGTGGAGGCACTCTTTCAAATGGTTTTCTTTATCCAAAGAGTGAGAGAGTTCCCGCTTGACAGACTCACACAACGAGCATTTGAGTCATCCATACACATAGCAGAGTCTGGATATGACAGAGCTTGGTACACCCAGGTTAGAGCTTGGTTCGGAGCACATGCCTTGATGTTGAGACTTGCCACCATTCTAGTATGACCCCGACTCAACCCATGTTCATCGCTCACGTAGTGAGAGAAACATAGTGCTCCCACAGGATCTCTGGTAACTATATATCAGACAAACTTGGATCACATCTCCCCTTCAGTGGAAGATGTCACAATACAGAGATCATTTCCTTACCATACTCGAGGAAGGATTCATACAGTGACCATGCTATATGGACATCTACATGCCACATAGCTCAAGGGTGGTCATTGGTCAGCTCAGAGTATCATCACACAGACTGGAGATAGAGGTGCGGCGAGCTCATGACATTCCCAAAAGAGGAGAGAGTTTATCGAGTATACAGAGAGGAGGTGGAGAGTGAGGATCATTTTGTCTGCAGATGCAAAGCTTATGATGATATTAGAGGCAGATACGAGTCATTATTCGGAACCCTCCGCAAGATCGTGCACTCTCGAGATCAGAGATGGTTGGGACGCTACCAACTATAGATATAGAGATGCACTTTTGTAGCCACATACAAAGACACGCGGGGGGGGGGGGGGGGGGGGGACAGTCACAGTTTACAGATTTTTTCCAAAGAACCACACCTCCTCCACTCCCAGATCCACCGAGGGGAGTGACTCTTTGGCAAGCTGAGATGGGGCCAGACGACGTCCGCGTGTTACCAGATGTCGGGTCTCCACGACTCCACACAAACAGATTGAGGAGATCCAAACCCGAGAGCGTCGAGTTGTTGAGGAGAGACGTGTCCAGATGATGGCTCACCCAACTACGTTCATCCGAGCAGTCCTTGCTCCCAATCCTCCCGTGTACCACATTCTACAACCCCCCTATTAGCACAGGATGGAGCTAGCTAGCTTGATGCATCTGCATGGTTGTACTACTTTGAGCATATAGACATGCACACATCTCTAGTACTAGAGGTCCATCCCTCCCCCTCCCCCCCCAATAGATCCCATCATACACCAAGGTTTTCTCTTTATTTTATGCCAATTTAGATTGTTTTGTCTTTTCCAATAGATGAGAGACATACACACATGTATACTTGATTTGTCTCATAGACCGACTATGCCTCACGTAGACGTTAAAATCTCAATCTCTCTCTCTCTCTCTCTCTCTCTCTCTCTCTCTCTCTCAAATACATATCAAGACACCCACGTCCTACTGTGCAACACGGGCCATCACCTTGATGCGGACAAGATCACACGCTCAAAAGTGAAACGGGAGGATGGCTGAATATTGATGCAAACATGAGGAGATGCACTCAATGCAACTTGAATTCATTAAAAAATGAGGCACATGTAACTCTTGAATGTCCAGCATATGCGCACATTCGGGTCGACTTTCCTCAACTTATTCAAGGATGTACTACATTTGAGGAGCTTATCTCAAGAACACATCCCTCTCTAGTAGCACTAGGCATCTATCTTGCCAAAGTGCTAGAACATCACACCACACTCACAAACAAGATCACCACATAATCATGACACGCCCCCTCCTTCACATGGGAAGGGGGGAGTCTCATATATGATATTTTGGGTCCCAGGAGTCATTCTAGCCTCCCGAGGACGTAAATACTACATCATCATCATCATCTCTCTCTCTCTCTCTCTCTCTCTCTCTCTCTCTCTCTCTCTCTCTCTCTCTCTCTCTCTCTCTCTCTCTCTACCACAGAGGTAGAGGGGCCACCACCACCACAGAGCTCGGTTCCCACCCGTACACACACCAGTGGTACTCTCATTGACCGAGCTATAGAGTTGGGGAGATCGAGACGACCACAACTAAGGAGGGGAGCCATGCAGCACCGACGGAGATTGCGGCAGAGGATCCATAGGATTCTAGCACGACACCCAGAGTGTCGATCAGGATAGGCGTCATGCTACTGCTATATTGTATCATGGTGACACTTATCCCCACTTTGTACCTTTGTGGCATTATACCATTGCTCAGCTTACCGGCCACCCATAGGAGTCGGTAGCACTCCTATCTCAGTTTCTAGTTTGTAGTTTTCTTTGTTTGTACCCAAACTTGGTACTAGACTCACCATTGTAATCAGTTTGGTCTCATAGGTCATTTTGGCCTTTTGTAGACGTTAATATATCATTTCATTTCTCTCAAACAGTCTGTATTTTGTGTACAAAAGAGACCTCTGGAGATTCTCAATGGCTTGTCACCTAGAGGAAGTACATAAGTGAGAACAATGTGAGGGCTATGTAAACATCAAGGTGGCTTGTACTATGAGCGTAAAGTGAACTACTTGAGAGGTACATAATGCCATGTGGTGTGAGCATGGTCCCAATTGAAAAGAAATGACGATGGGGTCCCAAGGGGAGCGACCTCCACGTGGTGGACCCTGAACGCAATGGATTGATTTTCCACTGTGACAAACGGCTCCCCACCTTAAGCAACCACCGTACTTTTAACTATAGTAATTGCTGAAGGTTTACAAAACCCCAAATGCTCTACTTGACCATCGCTTCACTTAGACTGAACAACTTTAAACACTTCAAATAACAATTGAACTGAAAGAGATGCACGACAGAGACGGGAAGTGGCAAAGTTCCACCCCAAGAGAGCACTGGCCCAAACAAGAGAGCACTGGCCCAAACGCTGGCGTCCCTCTCGGTATTTCTTTATTATTGCTGATTCACAAAGTACAATAGCCAGAAATCACCTCCTCTGCAATCAGCGCGCTGAGAAGAGTGTCAGAGAGGGCTAGCAAGGCTCATATTTAAAGGACTAAAGCCTAAAAGCATCAAATATGAAAAGTTGGCCCCAAAAAACACTTTTCTAAAATTTTGGAATTTCCCTAAAAATCCACCGTGAATTTTGGGATGTCCGTACAGGTGCCACATCATCATATTTTGTTGTGCAAAGTCTTTTGAGTGTGTTTCTGCTTTATTTAATATCTTTCTATCACTTGGGCCCCATCAGACGGGGTCCCTTAAGTTGGTAAGACTTCTTCTACTACTTCTTCTAAGGTTTAGGCCCCTCTGCCGGGATCTCAAGTTGGCAGTGGCTTGACATGTCAGCAATTGGTGACAACAATTTGTTGAGGTAGGTATATATATGACCCCTTGCCCCCATTGTACATTGTATGAGTTATTCATTGCGAGGGTTGATTGGTTCAGGAGACTCTCTCTCTCTCTCTCTCTCTCTCTCTCTCTCTCTCTCTCTCTCTCTCTCATGCTTTCTCCCAATGGTCTAGCTTCCGCATCGTCGACTTTGACAACAAGAGTGTGCAGCCATTGTGTATCCAACTTGGATTTTGCCTACTGATATTTCATGCTATCAAAAGATACTCCCTGCATGGAGATTGTAGACCTTGACTAAAGGGCAAAGACCCAGCATTTGTGACTTAGCGCATATGCAATTGGCTTTTCTTGGAGCATACTCAATCAAACCACCAAATTGCTTAGAAAAGTGTATCCACTTGGCTTGACGGTCACTCCAATGTGCACTAGACATAGACTGGAGTCACTTGAGGGCTTGATGATCAGTACGAACTACAAACTTTCTACCATACAAAAAATGAGGGCTTTAGAGAATGAATGACAGAGAGAAGTTGCTTATCATAAAAACATGGTATCAGAGCTTCAGGAGTGTGCTTTTCTGAAAGCATACCAGTCCTACCAAAGAGCAGACAAAGCAAGATGGCGCTTCTAAGTTTCATCGCGAATTTTCTATAGAATCTTCGTGCCCCAACCTGGAACTTATTAGCCGCTTCCACCCTTATTCCATCGCGCATCGGGCGCTCTCCCGTCTTCATCGCTCTGTCTTATAGGGCATAAGCATAAAGATAACTTGAAGAGAAGGATCAAAACTTTTTCTTTCGAGTTGCTGATTTTCTCAGAGGCAGTGCCATGCAATGGTGGATGTCTATAGCTACCAAGCTGCACACTCCAAGGACTTAGCAAGCTTTCAAGAGAATCTTTGCCCGAAGTTATATGGTTTCTAGCAGCTTCTGGCAAAGTGGGGTATTTCGAAATGCTTGCCACGGAAACCCTAGCATATTATAACTTGAAAATTTCTCAATATCTCTCAGTAGGTGTCTCTTCTCGAAGTGATGACCTTAGAGGTCCAGTGTGATTGCCATGTCTTGAGACTACCATCACCGCCACATGAACGTTGTTTGTCGAGGCTTGTTTCAACTATTCAAGAGCTTATGGACCATGCTGCGATCAACTACAACCTTATGGAAGAAAACTAACCCTAATCTTGTTGCAGGTTTCAAGATGGAAAGCCAGTCGTCTTTTCGAGCTCTCGAGATTGCTTTTTAAGTTTGAGTTCTGTTTGAGAACTTGTTTGGTGATCCTGTTTGGAATTTGTTTGAAATGGATGGTATCTGTTTTGAACCTGCCATGGTGCCAATTTGAATTGTTTGACTCTGGTTTTTATACTGGTTTCAATGATTGGTGATTTTACTCCCGGGTGGAGTAGTCAGAAATGATGTTAGAGAATGCTTGCTCATACTCATAGCCCAGACCTGGATGGTTATTTACGGGGGGAGTATTAAGAAGTCTGAGCAGTGGTTACTCTCAGCACCTCCAAACGACGCAGGCTGCGGTCTAAGGGGCGTTTGATTGTAACAGGCCTCTTTATATCTCATGGCCCGGACCTTTTTAGGTTATTTACGGGAGGAGTGATGAGGGAGTCGTTGATGGTTATTTGCGGGGGGAATGTTCATCGGCGACTTTATGTTTCTATGTCTTGTAACATGCATATGTCAGCATTTGTGTTGCATTGTGATTTGTCAACCATTGAAAACTCCTTATTGGATGAGATTTTTCTTGGAAGCCAACAACCCAAGATATCAAGAGCTCCAATCTGGAATGAAAAACTGATTGTCCCTCGGAATGATCCTCGGAAATTTTTTATCTAACTTAAGTTGTTTTGCAGATATGTTGTAATCGCGGACAATCACTTTCTTTCAAGAAGGCGGGATGTCACAAATTGCTGACGTGTCAAGCCATTGAAGAACGGAGACAACTTGCAAATCTCAGCCAAGGGACCTAGACCCTAGAAGAAGCAACAGAAGAAGTTTTACCAACTTAAGGGACCCCGTCCAATGGGACCCAAGTGACACAAAGATATTAAATAAAGCAGAAACACACTCAAAAGACTTTGCACAACAAAATATGATGATGCCGCGGGATTCGGGGCGGATTTTTAAGAAAATCTCAAAATTTTTGAAAAGTGTTTTTTTGGGGCCAACTTTTCATATTTGATGCTTTTAGGCTTTGGGCCTTTAAATATGAGCCTTGTTGGCCCTCTCTGGCACTCTTCTCAGCGTGCAGATTGCAGAAGAGGTGCTCCCTGGCTATTGTACTTTGCGAATCAACAATAATAAAGAAATACCGAAAGGGGCGCCAGCGTTTGGGGCCAGTGCTCTCTTGGGGTGGAACTTCGCCACTCCTCGTCTCTATCTTTCAATTCAATTGTTATTTGAAGTGTTTAAATTTGTTCAGTCTGTTCTTTTCCGTTGGCACGTGGTCCCCGTCCTCGTGACAAATGTCCTACCCAGACTTTGACAAATAAGTAAAATATATACCTAACAGCCAAAATAAATAATGGGATTACTTTGGGCAAATTCACTTGAGATGCCAAAACTCTAACACCCTCTTTGCAACTCACAGTGGACATAAATAGTGAGACCAAGTGTCACGTGACACATCCAACCCTATGTGTCCGTGGACAAGCTACAGCATGACCAGGGTTCAGTTTAGTCAAGTCAGTCTAGATTTAGAAGTGTTCTGGCACTTTTGTGAGTCTGTTCGCACACCGTGCATGCCCAGTCACTTAGTGTAGATGTATATCCTCTGGTTGCACACAGCATGATCATAAGCATTCCCATCAGAATCCTTTAGGGGAATTTTCCAATGCATTTAACCTATTTTCCCTATTTTTGACATTTTTCACTTATTAATTTAAGTGACTTTTGTTGGAAAGTAGATAGGGCAAATTGAGTAAGTTTGTATAAGCAAACCTAAGCTAGCACTAATTGGCAAAAGAAGCAACAGGAGCACCATTGCTCAACAGGCAACTTCTCAGCAAGAGCCTTGGTGGTGGTTTCTCCTCCAAGCAAGAACTTCAGTCCCTAGCAGTTTTCATCAAGATCCATCGCCAGCATAACCTCAGCCTTGGCGTTTTTCCCTCCAAGCAAGCATCGCCAGAGATCCCCAGTCTGCTTGCGTTTTTCATCCAGGAAGGCATCGCAGCCCTAGCGTTTGCAGAATCACCATCGTCCCCTTTTGTGCATGGCGTTTTCAGCAATAAGCATCAGTAGATACCAGCCTTGACTAGCCCTACAAACCTGCAGTTTTGTAGCGCGGATAATATGTCGTGCTCTCTACAGTGTGGGTGCCCCTCAGTGCAATGTACGTGGCAATCTCACTCAAACAAATGGAAACTCACTCAAACAGAATGAAACGCAGAAACAATGGATAACAACAGAACAACAGAGACACAACAGTGGACCAGAACATGTGGACTCGACTATCTCAAAGAACCATGTACAGACTCTGGCGTGGTAGCACACTCAGCTCCAGCCCAGGAGTCACAGGTACAAATGGGGGTGTCGAGGCTCAGATGTGCAGGGTGAGTGCCGAGGTGCTCTGTGTAAGACTCGCTACCAAGACGACGACCAGACCATCCATGAAAGATCCTGATAATGACCCAACGGCTACTACTCATAGATACAATCATAAAGAGCCACCAACAGCTCATAAATGTCAACCAGCTAAGTGTGACCTGGCCACATGTCCACTAGGCCACCATCCATATCCCTGCCACATGTCACTGCTCAGAGTGTCCGTCCAGTGTGAACAGACCAGACCAACTGTACTAATTGTAACTGTGTCCTGTGAAAGTGACATTGTAGCCTGCTACAGGTTGCCCGCCACAAGACTGGTCACCGTCTCGGTGAGCCAAACACTGAATGAAACTGCAAAAGTAACTATATGTACAATGAAAGGTGGGGCAAGAGCACAGTCCTGTCACCCAAGGGAAAGTGTCGTCGACACTGCTGCTCCAGAAGTATCCGGATCGGGAGGAGCCATCAGATCGATTGTGTAACGATGCGGTTGCTGGACTGTGCTCTGCATAACCTGGCTCAGAGTTACCGGGGAACGCCAGAACGGCGTTCCGGGGGGGTTACATGGTCCGGAACGGCCCGGAACGGCCAGACGTTCCGCAAGGACTTTTGGTACCGGAACGGCAGGCCCGGAACGGCCCGGAACGGCTCGAAACGGTCCGGACAACCCGGAACGGCTGGGAATGGGCAGATTTTCAGATTTTGGTGATTTGTCTTGTGAGCCTTCCTCTTGTTAAATGTCCCTTCCCCCACCCCTTACCTTCACTATGCACACAAGCTTTCAAGGGCCAAAGCTAAAGCTCTACCCTCTCGACTCTCGACTCTCAAGCTCTAGCCTCTTTCAAGCTTTGAAGTCTAGACTCTAGAGTCTACAAGGCTAAAAGCTCTCCCCCTCTCTCTCAAGCTCCCTCCCTCTCTCTCTCAACTTTAAGCTCTCTCTCGAGTCTCTCCCACCTTCCCTCTCTCCCCCTCTCAAGCTTTCAAGTCTACACGACACACGTTTGTCATAGTAAGACTGAATGGTCTTCAAATCAAGTGTTTTGTGAGTGTTAAGAGTCAAAGGACTCTGATACTACTTCTATTCAATCACAAAGAGCTTGAAATTGCATTATTTGGGTGTTTTTATGCCTCCCGTTCCGCGCCGTTCCCGTTCCGGGCCCCTCCCCGTTCCCCCGTTCCGCGGGGGATCCCGTCGCCGTTCCCGTTCCGCGTTCCAGGTAACTATGACCTGGCTTCCTGTGGTTGGAGCAACCATCTGCTGCACAGCGGATGGAAGCACCTGCGCTGAAGTGAACTCCGGACGCCTAGTAACACAACCATGGCGGTGTGCACCAGCAACACCATCACAGCAAGGAACACTCTGGCTCTGTATGTGTGGCATCTGGACCTGAGACCCCTGCTGAGTAAAGTACTGGAACTGGGGCTGTGGGTAGTGTCCCATGAACTGCTGAGAGGGCTGAGAGGGACCTACTGGTGCTGCAAAGCCTGCTGGATTTTGGACCTGTATCCTAGGGAGCTGCTCAGGTAGGGGGCGAGGATACTAGAAAAGCCAGTGGTAGGGACGATTTGGGATTGGGCTAGGCAGAGGGGTTGGACAGAAGGTGAGCTAGGGCGAATTAGGGTGGGGTTGGGCGAGAGGATTCGACTAAGGCTAGGCAGATTGGTTAGGGTCTAGGTGCATTGGGTAAGGGCGGATCAGTGGGGTAGGGGCGAGTTTAGGGTATAGGGGCGATTGGGTAGGTAGGGGTGAATCAAGAGGTTAGAGGCGAATGAAGTTAGGGCTGGGGCGAATGCAATAGGGTAGGGGCAAGTAAGTGAGTCTGAGGCTGGGGCGAATTTTCTTGGGCTGGGGCAAATCCAATAGGGCTGGGGCGAATTTAGAGGGAACTTGGTGGGGCGATTCCAATAGGGCTGGGGCGAATTGAGAGGAAACTGGGTAGGGGCGAATTGAACTCGGCGAATTGGGCGAATTGAAGTGGGTAGGGGCGAGTTTGAATTGGGTAGGGGCGAGTTAGATGGGTATGCCTAGGTAGGGTGGGCTAAGGCGAGTTTTACAAGGTAGGGGCGATGGCAAAAACTCAGGCAAAAGTTAGGGGCTAGGGCAGAAACTCAGGCAAAAGTGGGTGGAGGCGAGGGACGTTAAGTTTATCAGATGCACTCTTACGTATAGAACTCTCTCAGAGAGTTAGAGAGTTAGAGAGTTAGCCAAGAGAACTCAAAAATCATATGCTTCCATAGATTTAAGGAGTTTTACTTAAAAATCAGCCCAATAGAACTCAAAGATCGGTCTGACCGATTGTTGAACTTAGGGAAAGTGAATGTTCCTACTCAGAACAGAGCTGATAATATTCCACAAGAACAGCCTTATCAAAGAAAAGAGTGGAGATGGGATTTCCTCTTTTGAAGAACTCCACAGGGAAGAGAGAGACTGATACAGAGAAGCAAAGATGCTGAGAGTGGAGATGAGACAATTGGATAACCGTGGATTGGAAAGAGTGGAGATGTTTCCAAGTTAAAATAAATCAAAAGACACGCTGAATCCTGGGGCAAAATCAAGTGACTTGTTGAATGAAATGAGAGCAGATCCGAGATCCTTACTGGGAGTACAGTCGAGATGAGAAAAAGGGAATTAGAAGATCAAAGAGAGGATTGATTTTTGCTTACAACTTAGATGGGATGGAAAAGACTCGGTGACAGTTGGAAAATAGTAGAAAAACGGGAACATGAAGAGGAACAATAATAAGGCTACTGATGAAGGGATAATACCACCATATTCAATGAAGTATACTATCACCACGGCCACTGATGATGGCAAGTCAGCTCTAGTGATGGTAAATCTTGAGTCTGGATCCATTTACCAGCGGTAGGGAGACACCTTTTAGAGTGACTAACTGGACTGCCCCCTGTGGTAAAATCTCTTCCACCACGAAGGGCCCTTGCCAAGCTGGAACCAGCTTCTTTGCTTTTTTCAAATATTTTGTCTGATAGAGTAGCACCAGTGTGCCTTGCGTTATTTTCGGCTTTCTGAGGTGGCGATCATGCCACGCTTTGCGACGAAGTTGCTCCGCTTGCAGAGCATGTGAAGCTAAACGGCGGCTTTCATCCAATAAGGTGAGACGGGATATAGAAGCAGATACCATGCCCCAACTTGCACGCAGACTGCCCACCCTAAGGGATCCGGAGTTGAACTCAAATGGAGCTATGGCTTCCAAACCGAAAGCGAGTTGAAAAGGCGTGTGATTCGTTGTTGCTTTGAAAGATGTGCGGTATGCCCAAAGAGTGCCGTGCACAGCCTGAGCCCACGATGCTGGATGGAGATGACATGCTTTCCGCAGGAGAGCGATCAGAACCGACTTTTTCCCCCTTCTATGGTGGGTTATAGGCTCACCCAGGCCAACGGTTTCCATCAAGGAACCCTCTGAAGGATGGTCATCAGAGACCGGTCCACTTGGTTCTGGCGCACTTGGCTGACTAGGATTACTGGCTTCAGGTGTAGCTTCAGGTGTAGGATCAGGGGGAGAGGGTGAATCTGTTGGCAAGGGTTGAAGAGAGACTACATAGCATGGCATCGAAGAGGTAGCTTCTAACCACTGCAGTAAGTCTTCATCGGACCCATCAGGAGGGACCGGCTGCTCCAAGTCAAGGTTGGACTCTACTGACAAAGAGCTATGCTGAACGACCGGATCCATGCCTCCTTCGAGACGAATTTGTTGCATTGGAGAGCCAGGAGTATGTATCCACATGGCGTCGTTTCCCCAGTCGTGAAGTGCTTTCGTATGTCGCAACCATGGCCTACCAATCAGCAAGGGATAACCTCCCTCTACCTGGGGAAGATTAACTACCACAAAATCCAAGTTAAAAGTGAAATCTTGTACCTTTAGAGGCACCTTGTCAACTATGCCCACTGGGTAGACTGTTCTCTGATCGGCCAATGTAACAGTGAAAGGAGCAGGTCGGGTAGGCTGTAGACCTAATGCCATCATAGTGAATTCGGGCATCAAATTGATTCCAGATCCACCATCAATGATGACGACGGATAGCTGGTGCCCAAGAATAGATACAGTGAGACGAGGACTTTTATAATCGGTGAGGGGAGCAGTTGGATAGGAAATCAAATAAGACTCTGAGGGCTGTACAGGGAGGTGCCCGCCACTAGGCCCAACCCCCGGGTACAGAGACTGAATGACTGACAGGGTGTCACTTATGAGTGTTGCGTCGAGCCTTAGCATGTCGTATAGTGACACCTGCTGAAAAGTATTTTTCGAGATGGCTTTTGCTATGGGCTTGGCGCCTTCGAACTGGGCTCCCTTTGGGACCTTAATCTGTTCCAAGTCAGCCACTGCTTCCAAGAAAGCTCCATCAATGTTAGATAACAAGGAAGTTGGTTTGCTCTGAGCAATTTTGAAGGACTCGTCTTTTGGGTCAGGTAGACCAGATTGAGGAAGTGGCGACTGGCGAGGTGAACCTGTGGGCAGACTAAGACCAAGAGCTGCTCTTTGTGCTCGAGTAAGGACACCAACAGGCTCCTCCACTTGCAGTGGCTTAACCACATGAGTAGCAGGTGATGGTTGAGGCACGGTGTTCACAGTAATCAAGTTTATCTTCGGGTAGGTGAATTCTTGCTGGTTCTGAGTCGAGCCTGAAGACGTGGATGCCCTTTGCGTGGGACAATCCTTACTGTAGTGATCCTTCGAATCAGGGCAATGACGACAAGGAGGGGACCCCTCAGGTAAAGGACACTTGCTCTGATAATGCCCATATTCTCCGCATCTGTAGCAGAGTATGGCCGATTGGAAGGACGAAACGAGGGACGAGGTGGTTGCTGCATGGAGTTGGAGGCTGAAGTGTAGAAGCTCTGAGGGGTTGAGGTGGCATTAGCATTATAAAAACTGATTCAAGAAAGTACTTGACATACCTTGGACAGCAGGGGTATTGAGCAAAGGTGGCATGTAGCTGGGATGGCCGTAGTGGGAAACCATGTTGGATGCTGGTGCTAACCCCTATTGGAGAGTAGGACCAAGACTTTGTTGTATTTTGTGCAATCCCTTTATATAGTAGCAATCCTTATCTTCATGACCCGATTTTTCGCAGAAGTGACAATAAGAGCGAAGGGGACAGTCCTGTGGAGGGTGTCCTGGAGAGCGGCATGAACTACACCATACCATAGCCTTAGTCTCCTGCTGAGACCTGAGCTCTTCTAATTCTCTTTTAAGTTGATCATAAGCCTCTTGATGTAGAGGCTTCTCCTGTCTGAGAGAGAAGGATCTCTCTTCTTGAAGGGCCCGCTGTAACTTTAGGGCTTCCAATTCCCTTCGTAAAGAAGTCAAGGGGTCTGATGGACTGTCCACAAGTACATGGGCAGTATCTAACTGAGGAGAGGTGAACTGCATTCTTGCTCCCTCTATTCTAGTAGCAGCAACAACAAAGTCCTCCAGACTGGCTTCACGACGGAGACTTTCTCTGAGCTTTTGTTGAGAAGTCTTAGGCACAGCCTTCTCTACCCACTTCTTCACCATGAAAACCCCTGGTTGCTGAGGCAGCTTAGCGACCAGGGACTTTGTTCTGGTCATGAGCTCTGCAAATGTCTCCTTGGGCTAGAGCAACAGGTTGACCAACTCATCTAGAATCTTCTCTTGATAATCCCATGGTCGGAAAGCTTCACAGAACTGCTGTCTTAACATGGTCCAAGTAGTAAAGTGGTTTTCAACAAACTGACTGTACCATTTATCTGCAAGACCATCCAAGGTGGACGGGAAGAGCACCAGGTATGCGTCTTCTCTATTGAGGCCACGACCTTTGCAAAGAGAGACAAACCTCCGAGCATGGTCGTCTGCATCCTCTGTGGAGAGACCCTTAAAGGTAGGGAACTTGATGTTCAACTTTGCCAAAACACTTGTGAGCTCCTCCATGGCGTTGCTCCTAATTCTGTTGCTCACTAGCTTGCTGTAACAAAATGGGGGAGAGCCTTACCGGAGAAGGTGACCTGGAGCCTTGGAGGATGTAGAATCGGTCGAAGGAATGGAGGTAGCCGTATGAGTAGGTATGGGTGATGGGGTTAATATGCTTCTACTAGGCACCAAGGGTTGACGCCGTCTGTGGTAGTACTTCAGAGGACTCAGTAGTGCACTTTGACGCCCCAATGACCTCCTTGTATGTGTCATGCAGTAACCGCCAACCCCACCAAGCTTTGGACAAGAAGACCTTCACTTGGGCAAGGCGACCTTCACTTGGCTGAACATTGGTCTAGACTCTACTAGACCAGGGCGAGTGACTAGACCACCTGGCCTAGACCAAGACGAGGAAGGACTAGACCAAGACGAGGACTGGGTGGACCAGGGCGAGAGAGGACCAGACCAGCAAGGCGAGAGACTAGACCAGCTAGATTAAGCTATCAAGGGTAAAACTAGACCAGACCAACAGGCTGCACAGGCGAAGCGAAGAAAACCAGCTACTCAACAGAGTGAGACTTCAGTTGAGGTCCCACCGTGATCGCCAAAATGAGAGCACCTGTAGCACGGATAATATGTCGTGCTCTCTATAGTGTGGGTGCCCCTCAGTGCAATGTGCGTGGAAATCTCACTCAAACAAATGGAAACTCACTCGAACAGAATGAAACACAAAAACAATGGATAACAACAGAACAACAGAGACACAACAGTGGACCAGAACATGTGGACTCGACTATCTCAAAGAACCATGTACAGACTCTGGTGTGGCAGCACACTCAGCTCCAACCCAGGAGTCACAAGTACAAATGGGGATGTCGAGGCTCAGATGTGCAGGGTGAGTGCCGAGGTGCCCTACGTAAGACTCGCTACCAAGACGACGACCAGACCATCCATGAAAGATCCTGATAATGACCCAACGGCTACTACTCATAGATACAATCATAAAGAGCCACCAACAGCTCATAAATGTCAGCCAGCTAAGTGTGACTTGGCCACATGTCCACTAGGCCACCATCCGTATCCCTGCCACGTGTCACTGCCCAGAGTGTCCGTCCAGTGTGAATAGACCAGACCAACTGTACTAACTATAACTGTGTCCTGTGAAAGTGACACTGTAACCTGCTACAAGTTTTCAGCCCTATACACCAGCAGATTTCAGCCCGCAAGAACCAGCCCACATCAGCGTTTTTGGTGCCAGACAATCTCAGCCATTAGCGTTTTTGGGATAGCAGCAAGGCGACAGCAGAATTCAGCCATCAGCGTTTCTGGACAGCAATACCAAAGCATCAGTTTTCAGCCCTTAGATCGGTCTCGCCATCCCCGTCGTCGTCATCAATCTAGCCTAGACTTGCATCAGTCACATGCATCCACTTTGTACCAGTTTGTGCAATCAATAGTAGACCACTCTCGCCGTCGAGAGTGGGGCCTTCGGAGGAGGGTTTTACAATGTCTCTGGTGTCGTATTCTCTTCTCTCTCTATCTCTTAGTCTCACACACTTTCACGCACAGTGTCCATTCACTTGCTTGTGATCATTGCACTCTCTCATTAAGAACGGAAGGCTCTCCCTTCCATAAGAACAAAAGGAACCTTGAGCACAGTTCGGAGCACTCATCTTGAGCAAAGTTCAAACATTCATTTCTGCTGCACCTACACCAAGTCAATGAAGAAGTGACCATGGACACCCCAGCAGCCTGCAGACTATTGGTTACACCTCGAATTTGCTACCCTCAACTCTATACCGTAGAAGTTGCCATCTTGAGCATCGGTTGCCTCATAGAAAATTGAAATGTAAACCACACTACATCCAAGAATCCCCGTTCGTGAACTGTGAACACATCACGTCCAAAAATACTCCTAGATAATGAACTTTGAAACACATCCTGCCCATAATCCAACCAACAACAATGGATTGGTGCACTCATCCATAGTGTTTTAGATACGTTTAATTGGTTCCCTGCCAGATGAACTCCGACACAAGGGTCCAAATTAATTATACGGAGCACTATTTGCCCCTCTCTGCCACTCACAAGCCTCTCTCTGGTTAAAGCTAGTGGTGACAACTGCCCTTTGACTAGAAATATGGTGTTGTGGCGTTGCCACCACATGTGCTATATCGATCTCCTCTGTCAAATCTCTCTGTCCATCTTGCCTTTGTCTTTGTCTCTTTGTGAGTACCTGCTTTTGTCTTTGGCTTCAAACTCTCGAGCCAAACAAAGCGTCATGTCACATTTATAACAACTGTGGTCGGACCTCGTGGGTATTGAGACAGCTAGCCGAGTACTGGTATAGCCATCCTTGTCAAGCTTGCCTTTGCCTTTGTCCTCTCGCGACCTCGTACATTTGCTTTTGGCTTCACAATCTCAAGCCAAACAAAACAACGGTTTCCTTGAGAACTTTTGTGGAGCATAGGCCACTAACTGGATGGTGGTCGATCCACTTTCCATAGCCGATGGTCGGTGTTGGTCATGGTTCTCATTGGTGCTCGAGCAAGGGGGTGTCATCTCGTGGGTACTAGTCCTCGAAAACATTGGAATTTCTCCTCACTCTAAAGAGGCTTCACAAAGTGTCCAAGCTTTTGGCCTCCCAATCCGTACCAATAAAAAAGGTTCTCGTTGCCTTTCCAAGCCGGTCAAAGAAATCTTCTTTTTGATGCCCCTTTCTTGGGCTCCAATATCCCTCCTTCCAATCCTCCAAAACAAAGTCGCCACAACCCTCTCTACTACCATAGTGTGCCCACCACTTTGAGCTCACAGCGTTTTAAAACACTGGCTCAAATAGCGTGTGAAGCGTAAAAGTCAAGGAGTTGTTGCTAACATCGTTTTGAAATGCATAGGGACCATCACCTTGCTGCCTGCCAATGGTGTCCCTAGTTGATGTCATCTGTGCTGCAGATGCGTAGCATTTTGAAATGCAGGCTACAGCGAGAGCGTGACATCACTGGAAGGCAGCAGGTAAACCACAAACACCGCAGCGTTTTGAAACGCAAGATGCGAAGGAGATGGGCTTTGTTTGTAACAAACTTGGACACCCCCAAGTCTGCTATCTGTCACGACACGAGAGAGAGAGAGAGAGAGAGAGAGAGAGAGAGAGAGAGAGAGAGAGAATCACTTCAAACACTTCACAATTTATATCACAGTTCAATTCGAGTTAACAGGGCCCGGCATAGTTCCCTGCCCAGAAAGATTGGCCCCAAAGACTGGCACCCCTTTCGGTATTTATTTTTGTATTAACAAATGCCCGTAGGTCTTCTCTACTCACCGGCTCGTCATCACTAGCCACAGAGAGCCTAGGGGTCTTATTTAAAGGCCCTTGGCCATGGAAAAGCAGTTACACCAAAAGCTTTCAAACTCCAAAAGCATAGGCTCTCAAAAGCTAGCACTTAATCCAGCCAGCGCTTTTCACGGAACTCCGTACAGTCTATCACGTCAGCACAGCCAGCCAATTTCACGGAATTCCGTACGATCAGCCACGTCAACGATCAACGCATTATTCGGACGTCCGTACAGCCAGCCGCTTGTGGTCTTCATTATTTTCTCTAGTGTCCCTCGGGGCCCCGTTAGCAGGATGCCCATAAAGTTGTAACAACTTTATTAGTTGGTCATGCCACGTCATTAGTTTGTGACATACCTCCCTCTTGAAAGAATTGTAATCGCCCTCGATTACGCCTACAAAAGAGACAGAGGCAATAAACCAGTTCAATACACACTGACTCTAAGTACCGACACACTAGACCAACACAAATCTAGCACTTGGACAAAGACAACACAGTCAGTGCAGATTCACATCAAATCAATCACATAGAAATTGATTCCAGATCTAAGACCATGATTCCTAGCAACGTATTTAGCAATCGCATCTAGATCCATCCAATACCTCATTGATGTCGGATTGGTTGATTTCTATTGAGATCATGTCTATAGATTCTCAAGACCGAAATGCTGCAATCATTTCGTCTTTCATTCTTGCACTCAAACAAATCACATGAGAGGGTACACATCAATCAGGTTTAAGTTCGGGAATTCCCATTTTCAATATTCATAAAGTCATACAGCAGAATACTGTCAGCACAACAGTATCCCTGAAATCCAAAGCGAAAATCAGTGACTCTATTTCATCCAGGTAATCTATGACAAAGGAGCGGAGTGACTCCCCTCTTGTGCGGTCGCGTCTGGACCAGATTCAACCCTGCTAATCCGCGGGATCTTTTGGACTAGATGCAGCTAATCCAAAAGCCTCAAGGTAAAGTTCCAAAATCTCAAGAGTGTCTGCTAGGTCCTCATCATCCATCCACTTCGCATCCAATGCCGGATAGTTCTTAAATTTCACTAAGAACCGTCGAATCACTTTACCTTTCACTTTTCTTTCCTTTTGTGCCAGAATCTGTTTTGGAACGAGTATCTCCTCGCTCTCTTCCACTTCGGATTGTTCACCAGGCTCCCCATCAATTGGCACCTCATCCTTTAGGGTTTCAACAGACTCACATGAAATGCATTGTGAATCTTCCAAGTATCTGGCAACTTGAGTTTGAAGGATACATCATTTATCTTTTCTTTAATCTGGAAAGGGCCATAATACCTCATGCTAAGCTTTGGAAAAATCCACTCCTTTTCCTTTCGCTTCCTTAGGCGTGCCTTCTCAAAACGTAAGAGCACCCAATCATCTTCATTCAACTTCAAGTCACGTCGATGTCAATCTACTGCCTTCTTGTGCCGTGCTTGAGACTTCTTTAGAGCCTCGCAAACCTTGGCAAAAGCAGTGTCCAAGTCCCTCGTATACTGATCGGCTTCAAAAATCTTGTCCTTGGTGCTTAAAAGGGGAGGGACCTTCATAGCACCTTTGATTACCTCAAATGGCGCCTTCCCTGTCGAGAAGTGAACCGTGTTATTGTAGGCAAATTCCACCAAAGGCAAATATTCTTCCCATTCTATCTTTTGATCCGAGATGTAAGACTTCAATAAATCCAAAACCACTGAAATGGCTTATCTCGGATTGCCCATCTGTCTACGGTTGGAATGATGACGAGAACTGCAACCGTGTGCCAATCTTATCTCAAATAGCTCTCCAAAACAAACTCGTGAATCGGGGATCTCTGTCGAAGTCTATGGTCTCAGGCATGCCATGTAGCCGAAATAAACAACCAACAGTCAGCCACAAATTCTGCTCCCATCGGGTGTGCAACCCCAAGATATTTACCGTGGTGCCATACGCAGCACACAATGATTCAAATCGAATCGCATTGCTATCAGATTCTCAGGACGAGCGAGCTGGGGCATCTCCAGCTCTAAGTATTCCCACCAGCCTTCATGACATAAGATTGCCTCTTCATACAAATTTGGTACCTCATAGTATGAAGTTTTTAGTGACAAATAAAACACAATGTGGCATGTAGAGCTTTGTCCTTTTGTAAGTGGATACCTTCAAATAATTGTTTTTTCCTTTAATGCCAAATCTTGAGATTTAATAACCAGACAATTCTCTTTGCATTTGCACTCATGTATTGAGAACTCCCTCCCCCCTCCCCCACCTCCCTCCCTCTCTCTCTCTCTCTCTCTCACATACACATCCTTAACAATACTATTCTTTATTCTTTGGCAAGCCATCTGTATTTTATTCAAAATTTGAAAAATGGAGATTGAAATTTGATATGTACTGAACCGATGAAAACAACTGGTCTGAGTGGTCTACAAGTATGGCAAACGAGGCACCAAGACAGACAAGACAGGACGAACTGTACCTGGATGTTGAGAATAAAGCTTGTAGTAGAAGGGCAGGATGTAGGGCAGGAAGAGGTGGTGAGAGGACGAGAGAGGGAGGGGGGACAGTTGGGCTTGCGACTCCAACCGCCTGCGGAGGGGCAGATCACCCAGAAAGGGCCGGTAACTTGAAACCACCATACCCTGGTGCACCAGCGCTCTCCGCAACCTTACAGGCCTCCACCATAGCCGGTACCCCATCGCCAGCAGCAGCAGCACCACCACCACCCAACAACCTTCCATCGCCAACCCCCTGTCACCTACCATCAACATGCAGCCTGCGAGCTATCGTGTGTTTTCCCCAGGAGTGTAGAGAGAGACTGTGTGTGTGTGTGTGTGTGTGTGTGTGTGTGTGTGAGAGAGAGAGAGAGAGAGAGAGTGTGTGTGTGTGTGTGTGTGTGTGTGTGTGTGTGTGAGAAAGAGAGAGAGAGAGAGAGAGAGAGAGAGACAGACAGAACGCATGGTTCACAAATCATCTTTACTGTCATCAGCTCACGTTCGGACATCACTTTCAAAAAAAACGGACCTTTTTGAAATTGGGTGCGTTCAGACTGCGCGAGGTCCCTGAGCAGGCTACACCCACCTTTATTGTCATCAGCTCACGTTTGGACATCACTTTCAAAACTAGTCTTGCTTGGTGGACGTTGCTAATAGCTATAGAGCATCTATAGAACATAACAGGGCACTAGTACAACGGCATCGCCTCCGGTGGTGTTATGTGAATGCATCTGAGAGACACCCTTGCGACCAAGGTAGTGCCAAGCACGAGATTTTCTTTCAACGACCCCTGCTTGACAATATCAACATGAATTCTTTGGCCCATATCAGCATCTTGTGCAATGCCACGTAAAGGCTAACAATTGCCGCTCTTGTCTCCTTCCTATCTGTTTTGGCTTCTTTAGCTCGTGCAAGGACTTGAGCAAGGGCTCTCTCTCTCTCTCTCTCTCTCTCTCTCTCTCTCTCTCTTTCTTTCCGCCTCCCATCGAGGTGCATAACAGAGGTGCATATTCACCTCCCAGCTCAGGTAGCCTCTTCGTCTGCTATTGTGGTGCTTAGTAGAGGTGCCAGCTTGCATCAACTTTCGGTTCACCAGCCTGCTATTGCCAAGTTCCAGCTTAACTTCGGCCTCCTCAAGTATCACCTCGCTGCCCCCTTTCTCTATTTGCAACCGCGTGGCATTGCCTAAACGAGGCTTGCCATATTAGAGTAGTGTAGATAGAGGTGCCAGGTTGCATCAACTTTTGGTTCACCACCCTACTATTCCCAAGCTCCACAAGGTGCAAGTGTACGTGATTGCATTTGGAGAGATGCCCTCTCTGTTTATCTACCGAAAACAGCGATCAGCTTCCTAACCCTGACATTGCCTTCGAGTTGAGAGCGTATGTGATTTCATATAGAGAGTCACCCCTGCTTCGCATCCATCGAAAACAGCCCAAAGCTTCTAGGGCTTGCCCAAGTTGGGCATATCCCGCAATCAATGCATTCCAAGAGACGATATCCCCGATAGGAAGCTCCTCAAGCACTTTTTGTGCTTTAAAGATAGTTCATTGCTAGACATAGCCATGAGACAACATTGCGAACACGAAGCTCATTGAGGACCTGTTGCGCCCTGAGAAGTGCACCGCCTTGTCTCTGCACTTGCTGAAAACAACCCAGAGCTTCTTGACCCCTGACCCTGTTGGACATATCCTGCAATCAATGTAGTGCTCTGTGTGTGTGTGTGTGTGTGTGTGGACACATAGCCGATGATGCAATATTAAGCAATCATGAAAGGCTGTGTGTGTGTGTGTGTGTGTGTGTGTGTGTGTGTGTGTGTGTGTGTGTGTAGCTGTTTAAACTAATAAGACATAATTGAATTTTTACATTCAAAAGACAGTTGGCCAAGGAACAATGAACAGATAAGTACAAAAATAACTCAGTATCAAAATTATTTAGGTACAATGATTGTAGGAAAGAGATCCTCTTTCAATTAGACTAGTAGTAAAAGAACTTCCCCGTTCCTCAGTGAGTACTTCATTTAAGTAAGGTTGCTTGCCAAAGAAAAGAAAACCCTCCAAGATAGAATAGAGTCCTTACCTGCATCCATCCAAACAAGACAACAATTCAGTTAGCCTTGGATGTGTTTTACAGGTATCAATGGACCATATTAGTTGTTATCCATGTCCATCTTATAGGATTTAATTACTTTAGACAAGCTAGGTTATTTATTAGAACTTATATGTTAGCAGTCTTTTCTTATTACTTCAAAAATGAGTGGTACAATCTACTTTCTAATCTGAGTGGTGAAGTCCACCAAGAATCCAAACATTTCAAGAGCCATAGCTCGGTAGCTATGCTTAAGCCCAAAATAGCAACCATATACTTACCTTCAGAATTAGCAATCCCATGGTATCATTGGTATCCCTTTAGACAAAGAGAGGTCATGTCCGACTTTTTCTGTATAAGATGCCTAATCATTTAATTTCTATTTTTTGACAACCAACGGTATCAGATGAGGGTAATGAATACCTCCTTTTTATAAACACTAGTATAGCCAGTCAGCAGAGTAGCAAGACTCCCTCTTTTTAATATGGAACCTCATTTTACGAGCCATAGCTTGGAAGCTATGCCAAAGCCGAAAATACCAGCCATATACTTACCTTCATAATCCCAAGATATCCACAAGTCATTAGCAACCCTTAAAGAACGGTAGTGTCCGGCCCTGACTGAGTAAGATACCTTACTTGTCCAACAACCAAAGGTACTAGATGAAATAAATAACACCCCAACCAGTTGCTTCATATGAAATTTCAAGTGACAAACTGGACTTAAGCCCAGTAGCTTATCAAGCCAAGCTAACAAAGACTGTTTTAAACAAATAACGTCCAACCGTGCAAATCATGCAACATGTCATACTGCTTAATAAAGAGAGTAAATTAACGTCCTACAGTGGCTAAGAACAGAGCCCATATAACAACCAGTCTGCGCACAAGCGTCAATCTTACAACCAGTAGCGCACAACCTGCAGCGGCTGAAAACAGAGCCATAACAACCAGTAGCTACAAACCTGCAACGGCTTGAAATAGAGCCAGTACAACAACCAGTAGCAAAAAAACAGTCCGTGCACGTGTTCAACAGCAACTCAGTCCCATTTTATGCATAAGAGGTCTTAAGGCACAAGCTAAACATGCCCCAGCACAGTAGTTTAATTCAAGACCAATTAACAGTGTTTATACCAACCGGCTCCCAATCGAAGCCAACCATGCATAGTACCATAACCGAAAAACTAAAACTGGTAAAACAAGGCACCTGAGATGTTTGAGCAGCAAGCTCCATCGCTCAACAAGTTCAGACAGTAACGACACGAAGCAGAGAGAAAAAACCTAATCCAAGGCTAAGTGAGGGCCAAGGTGTGCCCTCACCTCTGTTTAAATATGTAGGTGTGCACACTTCCACAGAGGTGGAGATGAATGCACCTGGCCGCCCCTTACTATGAGAATCCCACACTCGGCCCACAATTGCCATTGCCTAGGAGGTCCATAGTCAGAGAGTAGACAGGACCGCCTTCCCCGTATAAAGATATCAATAAATTCACGCTTCGATTATGCAAGGGCTTAGCCCCACTATAAGGAAAGTATTTATAATGGCAGAGCAAAGAAAGCTCTACAATCCCAATAGGGGGGGGAAACCGAAGTGGGGGGAGAAAATTGAAATATAGCAAGCAAAAACCAGTACTTTAGTGTGTGTGTGTGTGTGTAGCTATTTAATCTTAGATGATAAGACATAATTGTACTTTTATAATCAAAAGACAGTTGGCAATGGAACAAAGAATAGATAAGTACATAAACAACTCAGTATTAGAATTATTTAAGTACAATGTTTGTAAGGAAGAGGTCCCCTTATACAGATAGTAAAAGAACTTCCCAAGTCATAAGTGAGTATTCCATCCAATGTAGGTCAGCTTTGCCAAAGTCAAAAAAACCTTCCAAGATAAGATAGAGTCCTTACCTGCATCCATCCAAACAAAACAACAGATAGTTAGCCTTGGATGTGTTTTACAGGTATCAATGGACTATACCAGTTGTTATCCATGTCCATCTTACAAAATTTTTTTACTTTAACAACCTTAGTCCAAAGTAATTTATGTGTAAAAAATGTTCTTCTTTTCTCTTTTTTATATACCCAAGTTCCTAGCAAAAAATATTATTCTGATTAGAAGGACACCACCCCTTCTAATCCAAGCGTCTTAATCCCCCATCAAAATATCCTTCAAGATTAATGAAACTCCACCATATAAAAAATTCCATTTATAGTTCAAAAGGTATCAAGCTTGTTTATGTTTGTTTAGGTCAAATAAAGTTTATGCTCATAATGGTACATGGAATCCAAAACTTCCCTTAGTTTGTATATCATTTACCTTATATAGGAACCCTTGTAGTATTATGCCAGTCCTCATTTTAAACCATGAAGTTTAGAGAAATAAGTGCCATTATGGTTTTTGTTTCCAACTTTACTTGTCTTTGTGATAAAAAGTACTGTAATACCTTAGCAAGTCAACTAGTAACGAAATAGGCCCAGTATTCGTAAGCATTCGGGAGAAATCCAAAAAACCAAATAACTAAAAAGCTGTCCAGTACCCATATGCAGTCGGCGGACCACGCCTTCCAAATTTTACCATAAGCCAGAACAGAGCGTTCATATGTAACCAGTACCGATTCTAAAACAAGAAGATACCTGGCACCATATTATTCCTATGCCAAGCCAAGGGGTACATACCATATACCCACATGTTATGGTGCAGAAAATAATGCACTCCAAAAATAGTCCACCAATGTATACTTACCTCAATTGGTAGAGGTTCCTTAGTATGAAAAAGGTGTTATTAAGTAGTAGGTGCAACAAAACTTTGATTATTGTTTAAGAAATTACACCCGCCAAGCGAATGCAACAGAAGCATTGCTCTATCTCATCAAAGCAGCCTAGTTAGTGAGTTGGTACATCATTCATATGCAGTCGGGCCAGCCATCCCCTCAAACCATAATAAGCAGTGCGCAATAAGTCGAAACCGTACTCCTCATATTCACATAGCCCACCCGATGGGTCTTAGCAGGTTTTTAAATTGACAGTGATCCATGAAGCCATGCTTATGTGACAATATCAAGCCAATCCCAAACTACACCTGCTCATGCAATTACCTCATTTAAGCCAGTCAAGTGATGAACTAGTACAAAATTGGTTAGCACCCCGAAAAAACACCCTTTTAATCCTATTAGAGAAAACTGTTAATATTCGTGTATAGTAGGTTAAAGCAAGTGTATCCTAGGCTAAGCCAGCCAAGCGATAACAACCCCAATTTTCATTTTCCACTACCAATGGATGTACAGTGAAAATATTTACCGACCATCTTTAACAACTTTTACCATGTTGAGTAAAAAACAACACACAGTGAGCATTTGTATGCAGCAGGGCCAACCATCCCCACATTAGGTTAAAGCAAGTGTAACCAAGGCCAAGCCAGCCAAGCGGCAACAACCGTAAGTTTCATTTTCCACTACTAGTGGATGTAAAGTGACAATATTTACCGACCATCCAATTTCTCGCCACATTTACCATGCTGAGTAAAAAAAAACACACAGTGGGCCAATGCATAAGGCAGATGATGTCATACTATTCTTACAGTAGAACAATCATTTTGCAATAAAAAAGTTATGGTAGTTAAGCAAAGTAACCAACCACCCTTTCCTTGCACTCTACAACGAAAAATAAAAGAGGCCAACAGAGCAGACCTATGTATTAGAAGTGGTGAGTTCCATGCTTCAATGTCAAGACACAACAGAGTTTACACTAGACACAGTAAAAACCAAGCAAAGCTAAGTGAGGGCCTGAGAAGAGCGCTCACCTCTTTATATAGAGGAAGGATGGAGTTGGCCCGCCAGATCTTGGTTTATGAGTGCAATCGCCATGAGTGAATAGACAGCATTACACGATGGTGAGGCCGCCTATGATTTGCAGAGAGAGCCACTGCACCATCACGGCAAGTAGATGGTAATACGGTAGTAAAAACCCCATGTGTAGATAATAGATACGGGCCTAGCCCCATGGTGAGGCGGTAAAAAACCCAAAAAAGCTATAGCTTAAGTCCCACATTGTGTGTGTGTGTGTGTGTGTGTGTGTGTGTGTGTGTAGCAGTTCTAAATATATACATATATGCAAAAGAACATAAACTGTTCACAGACAAGAAATTCTAGGTAAATACAATGGAATTGTACAATAATTCATTTGCTGTTGAAAATAAATTTTGTACAAGGTAGTGTAGAGAACAAAGTATAACAAGGGAAAAAGTAATCCCCAATTTAGAAGTGATGTTGCTTTAAGGTAAAAGATAATCCACATGTCATCAACCACGTCGAACAATATGTTTTAATCAAAGAAGGTAGCCCTCACATGCACCCATACTAAACAAGAAAACACTTGGTTAGCAATTGTTACTGTGTACAGGTGATGCATGGGCATCCCAGTTGTTATCCACGTCCCAATGAAAAAAACAACTATTGTAATTTGATATAAGAAAGAAAAATTATCTTGTAAAGTTCTTACTGTAAGAAAGTTTTAGGTATTTAAAAGCTCAGATTTCCCATAGTAAAAGCTCCTACCAAAGTATTTCCCGATTTTTAAATACAAACTAGAGCCTATTTTATGATTTTTGAGCAGATTCAATCATATTTACTGCCATCATCAAAAATACCTTTGTCTCTTAGTTTATGTCATGTCCGACATACATTTGACACAGCCTGTTACAAATTACATTTTATTCCATGTTACCATATACTACTCAATCCTTCCCTCTTTTAAAAAAAAATAACAAGAAAGTGACAGTTTTAATCTTTTTGGTAAGGAAAAAGAAGATATATATGTGTATTGATAGTGTAAGCCGCCGTGCTACTATTATGAAAAACAATAGCCAGGCAAGTCTAAGCAATCAAGAAAAGCATTACCCAGAACCAGCACAGAAGCAAACAGAGAAAAGTTCAAGTAAGGCTAAAAAGCCGGGACCAGCTAAAGCAAAGTCGACAAAATCTGTTACACTAGAGAGAACCTATAAACCATCAACCCATATAGGGTATCTAACACTAGCAGAAGAAACCAGTTTAAAATTCCTTGTAGCCGCATCAAGCGGGTAGGCGATCAACCTCCTACATATTAAGCTGAGATAAAGAAAGAGCAAATACTGGCAAGCTTAGTTTATTGTATAGCGGAGGGTCCAAACTAAAACCAGACAAGCAGTAACCAGTCAACAAATCGTGCGGGTGGTGAGCCACAAAAAACTGTCAGCAATCTTACAGGTAGGTATGTAAGAAGGTAAAAGAGATCAAGTAAAAATGTAAAAATTACTACATCAATAGGGTAAGTGATGTTATTCAACATTTACAAATCTTTTCAAGATAGGGCAGCTCCTCAGAAACCAGTACTCAATATGATAGTGAGCTTACAATTATCTCAAAAATTTTGGTGAAATAGACCCCGGAACTGAGCCACATTCGATCTAAAGTCTGTCCAATTAGCCAGAGTAACTCAAACCAAGATTTTACTAATTACCCAAGCATTTTTACAGTCATATAAAACCGGCCCAGCACCATCAAGAAGGTCTTGAATTTTTTTTACCCTTCCAAACTTTTCAAAAACTTGCAGTACCTCAGTACCCAACACATAATCAATATTGAGCAATTATTTTACGAAAATCAGCAACAACAACCCACATAGAATCACGACCTCCAATCCATCATAAAACCATCCAATGAGCAGTAGTTAAAACCATAAAGCATGCTATCTAACTTAAGTTTATCCCATTACTCATAAAACCTAACTAAATCCGCTCAACCCCATCTTAAAAGCAAGCCGAGTGACAACGATTTTCAGAAATAATTCACCTATAAACTCGGAGGAGATGACAACTCCACCACCGCAATCTCTTTAATTTTAGCCATGTTGCAGTCCCCACAGTTTATAGTTTAGAACGCACAGTCACATAACAATTGCTAAGTGAGTTTAGTACTCACCTGATCACCATCCGAGTGGGATTTCTAGACGACACAGTCCAGTTGTAGGTGATAAGACCCGACAGTAGCCAGCTATCACCGCAATCTTGGTTATCGTTTACAGCCCGGGTCACCAGGGATTGTAATAGCGCAAGATCCGTGGGTCGTAAGTGCAGTAGTCGCTAGTTAGTGTAAACACCTTTCTTAAACAAAAGGTAGCGTGCGACAAAGCATACAAAAGGACAGGGTTACAATATGTAGGCGGTAGCAAGAACACGCTATACAGGACATACAAAAGGTTAGGGTTAGTAGGCAACAAGGACTCACTAGTTTGAATAATTACAAAAATGAGGCTAAAAATGAATCCCATTATCATTTACTGCTAGTGAAGAAAATAAAAGAAATAGTAAGTGAGTGGCAGTAGCTAGTTAAGACTTTTTTTGACTAAACCGAGGCATGCCTCAAAAGATTTCTTAAGAGGTAAACACTCCGACATTCGAAGGATTCAGACGAATAATTACCAATATTATCGACATTTTATAAGAGGCTAATACCAGTCGGATGGCCAAATAGGTATGTTCCAAGGGGAAATATACGTCATGAAAAGAAGTTACAGTGTTACAATATTCAAGAAGTGAGGGCACATAAGGAGGGTATTGAGTACGGATAACATCCAAAAACAGGTTGCAATGAGGGTCTATATAATACAAGCATATCCTATCACAAAATGCATTGTAACCGACTTGGGTACTTCTTATCTCAACAACAGCTTACAAGTTTCTTCCATAGCTTGTCTTTAGCTATGTCTTTATACTTTATCAGCTACGGCTTATATTCAAGAACAGGCATTAGCGATATCTCTTGATCTGCAGCAGTCAAGAGAGTCCATCCGGGAGACCACCATACTCCGTTATGAGCGTCTTCAATTCCCTCAATTAGGAACATCAGTTGCACAGACGAAATGGTGGACATATTAGAATAGATTAACACGGGTGACCCTTTGGGGTCGAGAACACTTCAGGAATAACATCCGTCTGGTGATGGTCAAGGAAGCCCTAGGTATAGGGCCACAATATTATTATGTGGGACACTTAATAAAGCGTGGATTTTCTAATCGGTTATATTTGCTAGCATAGTTTCTACCACATCATAAAATATATTTGTATCCCCATTTTGGCCTACCCTTACGAGGATACTTTAACCAGACACCCCATACCAGGGAGTTAGGAGTGATTTTAGTTAACCGTATCTTACCTTTGACTCAGCGCCCACACATTTGTTACTATTGTGACAGCTGCCTCTGTGATCATGTAATGGATGGGTTAAATGAGATGTAATGGTGAAAAAGAGAAAAAAGGTTTTATAGACTCAAGACATGCTTTTTTAGTCCAACTATTTGTAGTGAAACATGATTAAGGACCCATGCAATTGTGTGTGTGTGTGTGTGTTTGTGCCCACCCATTCCCAGGCACCATATTCTAAGAGGTAGTAGACCCAAAGAATATGGGCCTGCTACCTTGACAAGAGAGAAAAAAAACTTTCGGAAAGAAAGGGTTTTCTTTACGAATATACTTACTGAAGAGTATTTTATTCTGGTTTAATGAGACTAATCAAGTTTTGTAGGTCATACTTAAGGCCGGACCATTTATGCATTTTTAAGGAATTGTAGATACATGCAACAAAGTCTTTTTTTATGAAACCCATTATTGATAAACTTGGTAATCAGAGTGTTGATTTCTTCATACGCTAAAAAATTGTCTGACGAGGCATACACTATAAGAAACACCATTCCTAGACATGTGTGTAAGGAGTTTTTAAAGGGTCTATTGCTTTTCCTTTTGGTAAATACAGAGGATTTGATCTTGAGATTTTCTCTTTTCCAGAAGAAACGAGTATAAAAACTTCCCAAGAATGGGGGAGTTAAAGTAATCTCTATATTCATGAAGTGATTCCTAGAGATAAACCATTTATCAAGCCTCATTATTCTATCTGAGAAGGTAGGTTCAATATTAAGACAGGTCAGATAAATCTCTCTAAGCGTTTCTTCGAACATGGGATTGTTCAGGCTATATAGGTCATCCATAAACCCAAACATATGAATAAAGTGTGAAAGTAACGAAGCCCTGGCAGGGTCACTCATCATTTTTAAGAGCCATTGGAATTCAAAGTGACAAAGATAAAGATTACACATAACAGGAGAAAAAGAAAATCCCATTGGGATCCCTAAAATTTGTTTAAAGCAAGTATTCCCAATTTGGAGACAACAATTATTAAGGAGCCAAAAGATATATTTATATAGATCGTCTTCTCTAAAAACGACAGGTGTCATCACTTTAGATGTTTTTACCCAACTTGTATTCCTTTTTGTCGAGATACAAGTATAACCAAGCGTTGCTCTGTAGGAGAAAGCAATCTTTATAAGATTTGATAGGGTATTAAATAGACCAATAGACCCTGATAGAGGGATATTTTCATAACATTGTGTTATGTCTGTCATAAAGATAGAGAAAATTTTTTCTGGGAGGTTAATAGAAACCTCGGCTGCATTCTTAACAATCCAAAACAGAGAGCAGTCAAGATTCACAAATTGTCTAGATCATTACGCTTAATGGCACAAATTGCTTTGATTTCTGATAGAATAAATAAGAAAAAGGTGATGTCATTTGTAATACATGAAAACATACTATTAAATGTATTAGAGATCCACCTAAACTTATGTTTATGAATTTTATAAGTTGGGAAGAGTACAAGTATTTTCTAAAAGATAGGAAAATAACCAAGTTCTGATAATTCATCATTTAGAAGTGTAGAAGTTCTAACATGAGAGGTATCAAGTTTAAGAAAATTAATTCCATTAAGTCTGGAAAAAGCAGCATCAAATGCTAGTTTTTTACAGATAAAGGAAGCAGTGTTGGATGCTTTATCAAGGCCTACAATGAACCATCTCTCCTTAATATCAGAGATGAACGTCTTAATAGTGGGAATTAGCCAGGAAGACTCAATACTTAACCACTCTTGTGGTAAAAGACTGATCTTTTTCCAAAAAATTTCTTTAAGTGTAGATGTAAGTAGAAAGTGATCATCAACCTCCAGTTGGAGTTTTAAGGCCAAGTCGCCCAGACATTCGAGTAGAGCCAAAAAGGCAAGCTGAGGATTTAGCAAAAATGGAGGGATATGATTCAAGCCCTTACCCAGGAGGCTCCTTACATGTGTATCAACTATAATTTCTAAGTTCGAAGTACATACATGTATGCCAAAGTTAGTAAAAGACTTACAAAACTTAGGATACAAGTGACAAACACAGACATGAACCTCTTCATTGTGGAGGAAATCATTAGAATAAATAAGATTTTTGATAGATGGCAAGTACTTCCAACCAATCATAACATCTTTTAGCAATAGATTAGGTCCAAAAACATGTCTAAAGCATTCAGTAAAAATAGATTAGGGAGTAAAAAATTCAAAAATCTTGCTAGTAAATAAGCAGTGTGTAAGTATTCTATTACATGCTTCTTCCTTTAGAGGTAGGAAAATCCTGCCACATGCGTTCCTTCGTATCTGCACATCACATATCCAAAAGAGTGTTGGGGCATTTGGAGACTTGCGTATCTTCATCATCAATATTCGGCTTGATTTGCCCAACCATACCTTTGATTCCTTTATAGCCTCCATAAGTGGTTAACATTGTGCCACAACCTTCAGAGCCCAGCTCTTGGAGGGTGTCGCACATAAAAGATATGTAATGTATAAAGGCGATTTGAGCTAAGACCAGATCCCTAGCTTGTCCACCCAACCACAAACAAAAGAGGGATAGATGAAACTCTTCAGCTTTGTCGTGAAAGATATTTGGAAGATTGTTGAGGGCGTACCAAATAGCATGGTCAAACCAAATGATGCTCGGCTCACAAGCAACTTTCGGATCTAAAAATATGCATGCACACTTAACACTAGGTTGGTAATGGGACACTTTTATGCCCTGGGACACTTTTATGTCCTGTTAAGTGACCATTTTCCTTGAATTATGTCAAGAGTTTCAAAATGGATTTTGAGGTGCTATCTATCTAGAAAGTTGTCTCATGAGCTGAAAAAAACTTGACATTTTTTTGGAATATCAATTCCATCTTTAACCTTGTCCTTGCACAACATTTCACAACCTAAACTGTGTGAAAAAACAGGTCCTATTTTTTGCTTTTTTCAACTTTTTGCAGCTATACCACTCTAGAATTCATGTTTGTGAGGTCTATAATGCTAGAGAACTATCTTTAGTAGTCCTCAACATGTCCTGATGCTTCTAGGGAGAAATAAATGTTAAAGTTGTAAGTTATGACCAAATTACAAAAATTATCAAATCCTGTTTTTCAGCCAATTTTAGCTCTTCTATGATTTTTTTGGTGGCTTTCATGATATCCAAATGTAGTTTTGATTTTCTATGTCCCATATTGTAACATAAAGCTAATATTCCTTGAGTTTTGGGGCACCTAATACCCTATTTTGCATAGTACACAACGATGGTTGATTTTTTCAATTATAGAAGAAAACGAAACATTCTAGTATATCAAGTATAGCTTTTTCAATATTGCTAGTTTCTTGTGACAACTATATGCATTTTGTAGATAGTAACCATATCTAGTCATAAGGATAAAATTTGGCTAGATATTCAATAGTTTCTATGGGATTCTACAACTCATAATGTTGAACCCAGTTTTTTCATGTTTGCTGTATTTAGCACTTCATCTTTGTCCCCAAGATTCCCCTTGGTAAGAGATGTATTATTCTTTTGACATGCTCCATGGCTCCTTATGAACCTAAAGGACAATAGGGGACTAATAAAACATTCATATATTATTTGTATTCAGCGTGGCTATAGAAACTTTGATGATAGGTTTGCAGAATGGTAAAAATTCAACTTTTTTGTACCTATTTCTTTTGGCAAAACAAAAAATAGTGAGTGAGAAGCAATCATATGTTTAGATCACCAACCCATTGAAGTTAACTAGGGAATTTATCTAAAGTCCTACAAAAATCCCTAATCTTATTTTTATACAAAAAAACGTAAGAAATGGCTGTTTCGATGAAAATGTACTGGTCCATCCACTTTGGAGGCTTGGTGTGACCAAAAGATGAGAAATTTTACATGTCTCTTATTTTTTCCATGTGTAGTAGGCCTTGAACTATAACCTCATGAAAGGATTTTACAAAATGAGTGGATCTACTATGGTTTTGGAGGTTTTTTTCAAAACCCTGAAAGGACACTTTTATGTCCTTTTAGGTTACCAACCTAGTGTTAAGGTAAGGTCTGAACACATTCCACACCGTTTCAGTGTAGTAATCAATATTATTTTTGCTAAAGGTCATCACGCCTTTAGTTCTTGCATATAAACCTGTATTAGATCCACATTTTTTTCGTCAAGGAAATTCATATTGAACGGAGATTTAATTAGATCACCTTTGTCCAAAAGTTGAATCCCTTTAATAACTTTAAGCTTGCATTCTTCTATAGTGGCAGGTGCGAGGTTGGCAAGGAAGACACAAGTTTCCATAGAAATGGGAGCGAGAAAGCCTTTATTAGGGAACAACCAAAGTCTGTGTTCTACACCCAAGGATTCAACTTCAATCTGACGTGAAGCTAAAAAAGGAAAGGCTCTAGAGACCTTAGGCACCATATCCAAAAGGGAATCTCTCTAAGTGAACAAAGGTCCTTTTGAAATTCTTTTACAACTTCCAAAGCCGTAGCATCTCTACAAAAAAGGCTGTTAGGAGGATGGACTTTTGGAGTAGAGGGAGCAGTAACAAAGATGGACTAAGCCCACAAAATTTTTTGAGGAGATTGGATAATTCTGAGCCTTTAGAAGAGAAGGAAGCCAAGTCCTGAATATGCACTTTGGATAGACCAGCCAAGTTAGAAGTAAATTCCAGCAGCAGGTTGATACCCTCGGTTTTATTCTTAACGAGGAGGGCTAGAGCTTTCACCCACCCATTGGTCAAACGAAATAAGTTGAACAAGTGACATACTAGAATCTTTTGAGGTATCAACAATTAAAGCTGAAGCTTCGCTATCTTGGATACATTTCAGCACAAGTAAAGAAGCAAAGGAAAGGGGTTCCATAGGGAGAGTAAGACCTTGGGAAAGAGAGATAATCTGCAAAGATTTTAATACCAAAAATTAGATCAACATCTTATTGACGAGAATAGTAGACAGACCAACATAGATTATATATAGAGCAACTTCTTTTTAAGTTTTATAGCCCTATGAAGATAAGGCCTAATCCGAAGTGAGATACTTGGAAAGACGTTCTCTAATTCTCTAGAAAGTCGTAATTTCTCCGAGGTCAGGGCCCTTTTAACTAGGTCACAACAGACCTTTCATTCTTGCAGTGAGTTTTCGAGTATCCTGGTGGACAGAGATGTTAAAAATATTATAGTGAAAAGTCAAGGCAAAAAGGTCATTAGATAGAGAGAACGAGAACAATTTGAATAGAATGGTTGTGCTAGAAACCTTTCACTAGTCAGGTCAAAGAGGACCACTACGACTGTGTGATAGCACCCCTGCCTATTAGAATATAATAAATCATATTGTAACAGGTGCTAAGTCCTAGAACTAAAGTCTGATGAGAGAAATAGACAAGTCAAACTCTCTTTTGCGTTTATTGTGCGTGTAGTAGTTCTAAATATGTACATATACACAAAGAACAGAAACTGTTCATAGACAAGAAATTCTAGGTAAATACAATGGAATTGTATAATAATTCATTTGCTGTTGAAAATAAATTTTGTACAAGATAGTGTAGAGAACAAAGTATAGCAAGGGAAAAAGTAATCCCCAATTTAGAAGTGATGTTGCTTTAAGGTAAAAGATAATCCACATGTCATCAACCACGTCGAGCAGTATGTTTTAATCAAAGAAGGTAGCCCTCACCTGCACCCATAGTAAACAAGAAAACACTCGGTTAGCAATTGTTACTGTGTACAGGTGATGCATGGGCATCCCAGTTGTTATCCATGTCCTAATGAAAAAATAAATGTTGTTATTTGATATAAAAAAGAAAAATTCTCTTGTAAAGTTCTTACTGTACGAAAGTTTTAGGTATTTAAAAGCTGAGATTTCCATAGTAAAAGCTCCTATCAAAGTATTTCTCAATTTTTAAATACAAACCAGAGCCTATTTTATGATATTTGAGCAGATTCAATCATATTTACTGCCATCATAAAAAATACCTCTGTCTCTTAGTTTATGCCATGTCCGACATGCATTTAACACAGCCTGTTACAAATTACATTTTATTCCATGTTACCATATACTACTCAAACCTTCCCACTTTTTTAAAAAAAAAACAAGAAAGTGACAATTTTAATCTTTTTGGTAAGGAAAAAGAAGATATATATATGTGTATTGATAGTGTAAGCTGCCGTGCTACTATTCTAAAAAACAATAGCCAGGCAAGTCTAAGCAATCAAGAAAAGAATTACCCAGAACCAGCACATAAGCAAACAGAGAAAAGTTGAAGTAAGGCTAAAAAGCCGGGACTAGCTAAAGCAAGGTCGACGAAATCTTTTACACTAGAGAGAACCTATTAAACCATCAACCCATATAGGGTATCTAACACTAGCAGAAGAAACCAGTTCAAAATTCCTTGTAGCCGCATCAAGCGGGTAGGCAATCAATCTCCTACATATTAAAATGAGATAAAGAAATACTCGCAAGCTTAGTTTATTGTATAGCGGAGGGTCCAAACTAAAACCAGGCAAGCAATAACCAATCAACAAAGCGTGCGGGTGGTGAGCCGCAAAAAACTATCATCAATCTTACAAGTAGGTGATGTAAGAAGGTAAAAGAGATCAAGTAAAAATGTAAAAATTACTACATCAATAGGGTAAGTGATGTTATTCAATATTTACAAATCTTTTCAAGATAGAGCAGCACCTCAAATACCAGTACTCAATATGACAGTGAGCTTACAATTATCTCAAAAATTTTAGTGAAACATACCCCAGAACTGAGCCACATTCAATCTAAAGTCTATCCAATTAGCCAGAGTAACTCAAACCAAGATTTTACTAATTACCCAAGCATTTTTACAGTCATATAAAACCAACCCGACACCATCAAGAAGGTCTTGAAGTTTTTGTACCCTTCCGAAACTTTTCAAAAACTGGCAGTACCTCAGTACCCAACACATAATCAATATTGAGCAATTATTTTATGGAAAATAGCAACAACAACCCACATAGAATCACGACCTCCAATCCATCATAAAACCATCCAATGAGCAGTAGTTAAAACCATAAAGCATGCTATCTAACTTAAGTTTATCCCATTACTCATAAAACCTAACTAAATCCGCTCAGCCCCATCTTAAAAGCAAGCCGAGTGACAACCATTTTTAGAAATAAAGAACCTGTAAACTCAGAGGAGATGATAACTCCACCACCGCATTCTATTTAATTTTAGCCATGTTGCGATCCCCACAGTTTATAGTTTAGAACGCACAGCCACATAACAATTGCTAAGTGAGTTTAGTACTCACCTGATCACCATCCAAGTGGGATTTATAGACCACATAGTCTAGCTGTAGGTGATAAGACCCGACAGTAGCCAACTATCATCGCAATCCTGGTTATCGCTTACAGCCCGGGTCACCAGGGATTTTAATAGCGCAAGATCCGTGAGTTGTAAGCGCAGTAGCCCCTAGTTAGTGTAAACACCTTTCTTAAACAGAAGGTAGCGTGCGACAAAGCATACAAAAGGACAGGGTTACAGTATGCAAGCGGTAGCAAGAACACGCTATACTGCAGATACAAAAGGTTAGGGTTAGTAGGCAGCAAGGACTCACTGGTTTGAATAATTACAAAAATGAGGCTAAAAATGAGTCCCATTATCATTTACTGCTAGTGAAGAAAATAAGAGAAGTAGTAAGTGAGTGGCAGTAGTTAGTTAAGACTTTTTTTGACTAAAGCCGAGGCACACCTCAAAAGATTTCTTAAGAGGTAAAGACTCCAACATTGGAAGGATTCAGACGAATAGTTACCAATATTACTGACATTTTATAAGAGGCTAATACTGGTTGGATAGCACAGTTTCTACCACATCATAAAATATATTTGTATCCCCATTTTGGCATACGCTTATGAGGATAATTTAACCAAACACCCCATGCCAAGGAGTGCCCAAACATTTGTTACTATTGTGACAACTACCTGTGCGATCATGTAATGGATGGGTTAAATGAGATGTAATGGTGAAAAAGAGAAAAAAGGTTTTATAGACTCAAAGCCATGCTTTTTCAGTCCAATTATTTGTAGTGAAACATGAGTAAGGACCCATGCAATTGTGTGTGTGTGTGTGTGTGTGTGTGTGTGTGTGTGTGTGTGTGTGTGTGTGTGTGTGTGTGTGTGTGTGTGTGTGCGCCCACCCATTCCCAAGCACCATATTCTAAGAGGTAGTAGACCCAAAGAATATGGGCCAACTACCTTGACAAGAGAGAAAAAAAACTTTTGAAAAGAAAGGGGTTTCTTTACGAAAATACTTACTGAAGAGTATTTTATTCTGGTTTAATGAAAAGAAAGGGTTTTCTTTACGAAAATACTCACTTAAGGCCAGACTGTTTATGCATTTTTAAGGAATTGTAGATACATGCAACAAGGTCTTTTTTAGGAAACCCATTATTGATAAACGTGGTAATCAGAGTGTTGATTTCTTCATACGCTGAAAAACTGTTTGACGAGGCATACACTATAAGAAACACCATTCCTAGACATGTGTGTAAGGAGTTTTTAAAGGGTCTATAGCTTTTCCTTTTGGTAAATATAGAGGATTTGATCTTGAGTGTATACTAGTAGTTTAGCTAGTAGCACTCACTTATCGACATATTTTACTTTAAGTGAGACGTTGTTTGGGTAAAGATGATGTGCCTTACTCCAACCCAAACATTGTATTCAACCATCGACTTTTTCTCCTTATTTATTGTATATATACAAGGAATAAGGAGCACTCTCTCTCCCTTCTCTTGAGAGGTAGCCCAAACGACTCCCTATGTCATCTCTCCACTTCCCCTTCCTGCTTCACATATGCATGCATACTCACATGTAAAGCTAGCTTGGAAGGCAAAGAAGAAAAAGCAGGTAGATGAGTTTTCTCTATGAGAGTAGCTAGGGCATGTACCATTGTTCATCATATCATCAAAACTATTGCCAACATTTGAAGAGTAGTTGGTGAAATAAATCAACAAGGAAGCTAACTAGAGGCTATCAAAGTTGGTTAAAGGAGAAGTATAGCCAGCAGGGAACCATGTATATGTTGTACCTATAATTGTATATGATGAGCAAATGCATGTGGTGGCAGTCAACATCCAAGGGGTTGCCAATGGCCATGCCATTTGAGTGAAGATAGCCTACATGTCATCTCTAATTGCTATAGTGGCTTTGAGAATGGAGGATATAAGCAACACTTATTCATATTATGGGGTAGACCTTAGCTTTGGCAAGGTAGGAACAAGAAAGATTGGGCAACAAATACCTTCTTAATAAAAAAAGATATGGAAGATAAAAGTTTGCATGCATGCCTGCATGAATGATGCATTGCAAGTTGTCAAGGGAATATATCTAGCATGGCGGGGGGGGGGGGGGGGGGGGGGGCTAGAGGATTATGAATAAGATCAAGACATGGCTATGACCACTAGTTTTGGGCCTATTTGAAATAGATCTTGCCGAATCATTGTTGAAGCGGTATTGAAAGAAGCTTGAGAGGAGGTAGATATGTGTGAGAAAGAAAGTGCCGACTCAAAGAAGTCTAAAGTGAAGAAGAAATATAAGGAATGGACCAAGATGAAACTGGTCTAGCTAACACTTTTAGATACAATTGATGGACCACAGTCAATTATCAACAAAGATGTCTAGAGCACTTCTAATGCAAAGATCTTGTATTGGGACAAGATTTTGGTGAAGAAAATTCTTTTTGGAAAGAACATGCATTCTCCAAAAGGGTCAAGGAGGAGGAGCTAGTGGACTTGAATCTCGATATTACTAATGATCTCAAGCCATCTCAAATAGGTGCAGGTTTTGATGGGGAGTTAAAAGCACATGTAGAAAAATCTCTTAAAAAAGACTTCAAGGATGTATTCACCTAGTCCTACATAGACATGAGATCTCTAAAGCCTTCATTTGCATAATAGCGAATTATGTTGGTTGAAGATGCCAATCCCATTTGGAAACAAAGGTACTGAATGAACAGCAACTATGAAGTTAAAGTTAAAAAAGAAATTGATAAGCTACTATGTGTAGCTTTCATCACACTAGTAGACAAAGCTACATGCATGTCTTCGTACTTTGTCTTGCCTAATGCCAATGTGTTTCTAGATGATGCTGTAGGCCATAAGATGTATTCATTCATTGACGGTTTTTTTGTGTGTATAACCATCTAAAAGTGGTTCTTGAAGATAGGGAGGGGATAATCTTTAAAAGTGAATGGGGTGCTTTTATATATGAAGTGATGACTTTTGGCTAAAGAGTACATTATGAAGGGAGTGGGGTCTAAGGGGGCATTTTTATTTGCCATGGGATTAAGAATGAGATTATGGAAGGGGCAAATGCATGGATGCCATGTGGATTAAAATGGTGGGTATGGCAGGGCCTAAAAGTAAGTGGTCAAACTTGTAGTCCTTTTAAAAATATAAAGAGAAAATATCTTTTAAATTCAAAAAATTGGAAATTTTCTCTTAAATGTTGGGGTTAAAACCAATCCTTTCTCTCTCTCTAGTGGCTACCAATTTCTCCCCTTCTCTCCCCTAAAAGGGGGTCCCTCCAAAACGTGCTGATCTTTCCCTCCCTCTCTCTCAACTGTACCATCTCTCACTTCTCTCCACTCCACCTTGCAAGTTGCATCTCTTTCCTCAATGTCACTTTTCCCTCCCAAAAAGCTATGCAACAAAAGTTTGAACTTCATCTCCCTCCTCAAGCTCGCTATATTCTCCTCAAGCTTACCTCTTGCTCAAGCTCTCCATTGCTCTATGAACCTCACTACATACCTCTACCTAAAGATGAAGATCTGCAACATATCCTTTTGTTAGATCTTCCCTTTTTCTTTCCTAAATATGTTTCTTGCTCCTTCTCCATTAAGCTCTCTACAGTGGACCTACTTCCCTCTATAGCTTCTCTACATCATCAACTCTCTGCTCGACCTCAACAACCCTAGCAAGCTTGTTTTCTTTTTCCCCCTTGCCCATTCTTTGGCACGCAAATCATCAAACCTTCAACTGCTTCAAATCATCAAACCTTCAACTACTTCAACTGCTTCAAATCCATGTTTGTTTATCACCGATTATCAGCTTGCACAGCCGTGCATTTTTGTACACTTAACCCCCTTGCATGCCTGTAGCTGCCATTTCTCTCTATGAATCCCTTGGTTGGTGTCCTTCAATAGCCGTTACAACTCCTCTCATCATCGGCCTATTGAACTATGCCAACATCAACTCAGACTTCACAAATCTATTGGCTAAGCTATATATGCCCTTGTTGTTCACGCCACCTACTATATATGTTGCCAAGGTGTCGCATCATTGTCAAAGCTGCACCATCATCATTGCCATTTGCACCCCAATATACCGCCACCTGTTTGCGCTCTAGTGAGCCACCATCAACCATCATTTCCAACTCGTTTTGCAAGCTCATTCTTAGCTCCCCTTGCAGCTGCTATGCCTAGATCAGCTCTCGTCTTGCACTTGCAATGATGAAATCAGCATGTTGTCAAATCTCTTACACTCGTAGCCTTGTAACAAAATTTGCAAGGTTTTGCATTCGATATTAATAGGCCCCCCTTCCCATGGCGAGTTTGATCCGAAAGGCCTTTTCTTTGAGCGCTCAATTGAAAGCGTTTTTCACATGCTGAAAAGAGATTTCCTCTTCACCACAATCAATCCTTCAAGCTTTGACTAAGTGGGCATCCACATGCTATCCAAGACCCTAATCTCCGAGCTAGCACCAACTCTATTTCATGCTCAACAATGCTCATGAATACACAGGTTAAGACACTACCGACAAAAGACTGGTAAGACCACCCTTTCACACGAGCGCACGCGCACGCGCGCGCACACACACACACACACACACACACACACACACACACACACACACACTCACTCTTGCAATGTATGCGTACTTTACAATGTTAGCCCCATGAAGGCTACCAATGACATTAATTGAAGATCAAGAAACTCAAGACCATGAAGACAAAGATGGAGAACAACCGATGATGATAAAGCATGAAGGTACTATAAAACTCGATCCGCTGCCTGACATCAACGGATGAATTAGGCGTGAGCCGCATTGCTTTGTTGCGATGCCTTGCGAGAGTTGCGCGGCATGGTGCAGGCAAAGAGCGCAGGCGAGGGAGGCGCAGGAGCCGCGGTGATCATAGGCATGGGCGAGATTGCTGGTGAGAGAGGCAGAGTGTCTCGCTCTCTCATTCATCTACAGCCTGCGAGATTGGAGGCGGGTAGGGACTGCACTGGACAGGAAGCAGGCCAGCAATCTATCTCTCTCTCTCTCTCTCTCTCTCTCTCTCGGCAAGAAGGTGGGGCGCCTGGCTCGACCACCTGCAACCAACATAGAGTTCGCCATGGCGGCAGTGAGGGGGAGGGCTTAATGCCTGTAGAAATGGACGAGCCAAAAGAATCTGGGCTACTATTAAAAATCCAATTGGTTCCAGACTTCTTTCATAGGCAAAAATATTTTTCATACATTAAACATCCTTGCAAGTTTTTTACAATAAGAATTTTGTAAACCTATAATCATTAATGTTTTTGCCAAAATGTCATATCCATTAATCAGAAATTGGTCCAAGCATAAATAAATGAATGTATTATTGTGTGATTACGATTCTGAAAAGGCCAATTTCCATGTTTCGAGTTTTCATACGAGGAAATGTTGTTGAATAAGAAGGTCACATCGGCCTTATGTGTGTTTATTTAATTTCAGAATTACCTACGACTTTGAAATCACAACACACACACCCAACCCTTGGAGGTGGAGGGAGCCCGCCGACTCTTAATGTTTTAGCTCTTAGGGGTGTTTCCATGTGGTTTGACCAACCTTATGTGGTCGGGAAGCCTTATGTGTTTTGAGAAAGAGACTCAATATGTTTTAGAAGGATATGGACAAGCCTAATCATTGTTGTCCATCATGCTTATTATTTGAACCTATTCCAATAACCCTCATCTTAGAGATAATCAAATAACCTATTACAAAGAAGTTATTAGAGAGAGTACAAAGTACTACAACAAGGAAGAACTCTCATTGTTTACGTGTAAGAATTTCACCTGAATTCAAACCGGCCTTCGGGTAGGCCAAGATCATGTCCTTTTGTTCTAGGGTTAGTCTCTCCCTTGCTAGTGAAGAAGATGTAGGATGCAATAAGTATGGCCAAAACAACTACTCCGGAAACTGACACTCCTATAATTACAGCAACATTGATACCCTGTTTTTTTTTTTTTGGTAAAAGAGAACTAGGCTCCCTAGAACTTGGAGAAATTGATGGAGAGATCTCACTACAATCCACATTTTCATTGGCATTGCACATAACCGTATTCCCATAGAATCTATAGTGAATGGAGCAAACAAATAATTAAATTTGTTAAAGACTCTACTTTAGAATTTTAATTCTAACTTTAAAGTAAAAACTCACTCAAATTTCAATGTTGATGCCTTCTTTCGTTCCAATAGGATGGTAGGTATTTGTTCGAATAGGTCATTATTGTGAACATACCTAGTGCAAGGAATCAAGGAAACTACTTAGTTTATATGGTTCTCAAAGGAGCTTTTCATTTGACAAGAGTAAGATTTCCACCACCTCTGGCACCAGTGTCACCTACGGTGGCAAAAAGAGAGAATCTTGAGTCTTAGCTTGCAGTAGGTATAGTGCATTCCAAGAGACAAGAGTCTAGATAGAAAAAGACAACCTTCCAAGTAATGGGGTATTTCTCCCTCACGTTCTCAAAGTGACCCAAATGACTACATGCAATTAGCATATCAAACAAAAATGGTTGCCTTTAAGGTGCAACATCCATTAAAAGTTTTTGAGAGTTTTTGGAGCAAGCGGCCTATACTCTATGCGGCCTGCCAGCACACGCTAGTTGAAAGCTCTTAGGTGCTTTTGTGGCAGGGCAAGCAACTGATGTCGCTTCGTTGGACTCTATGGCTCATTTTGAGCATGGAGGAGATGCCTGTTTAGTTTTAATATATTTCAACTCACTTAGTTGAGTGAGTATTGCAGCAAAAAAGAAAGGTATAACACAAATAGTTGTGAAACTCACAGTTCCAAAAAAAATAAAATATAACACAAATAGTTGTGAAACTCACAGTTCTTTTAGATTTTTCAATGTGGTCAAGGATTCCGAAATAATCCCACTCAAACTATTGTTGCTTAAGTCCCTGCATAGACAAACAAAGCGCTTCAACAAGTTATCATCTCTTTATCTACGAAGCTAAAAAAAGGACAAACAATGAATAATCCCACTCAAACTATTGTTGCAGTTGCACTAGTTTTTTTTGTTTTGGCCTTGCAATCAGAGAGGTACGCGTAAATGTACACCTATGGATAATGGTTTTCCATTGACTTGTTTTGGCTAATACCAAACTTTTTTTAAAAATTGTCCAAGATATATTACTTTAAGGTTGGACAAAAATAGGACATATATAATCAGGATATTGAGTGAATAATAGGATTCAAATTGCCTCAAAAGCAAAAGAGGATCGAAAAAAAGACTTACAATACCTCAAGTCTCTCCAACGAGCTTACATCAGGAATAAATCCTTCTAACTTATTTCCATCCAACAACCTGTGGTACATGTCTCAAAAGGTGAGATAGCTTCAAACGGAGAATCTCCCAACAAAATGTGGGTAGATGAAACTTACAACACAGTGAGCAGGGAAAGGCTATTAAAGCTTGTAGGAATAAGACCACCTGTACCATAGTTGGAGAGAGAACTACGACAATATAGTAAAGCTATATTTAGCTTAACCTTCATAAACAAACTTCTCCAAGAAATCTTGAAATAGATTTCAATACAAAGGAAAGGTCTTGCTTTCAAGCTGAATAAAAGAAAACATCAATGAAAAAGGTCTATAGTGAATGTAATGAGGATTCATCTTACATCTTCGTAACTCTTGTCGATGGAGTTGCAGTCAAGAGACATTCAAGCTATGGGTATTTGTAAGCTTTTGGAAGACAAGGATCTACCGTGAATCTTGTGAGGTTCATACTTGCCTTTATATCATCAATGACACTCACTATGGAAATCACAAAGTCGATTGCATTAAAAATACATATCATCATTATCAATATCAAACAAATAAAAATAAAGCAATCTAAATTATGAGAAGTTTAAAGGTACTTCTTCTTTTAGTTTGACTTTGTGAATAGAATTTGATGAGGTATATTTCCAAGACTTCTTTCTTGTTTTTCTATACTCACAATTGTGAGTGGTAGACTTATATTATCTCAGAAATGAATGTACAATAAACCTCGGGCACAATCTGTCCCCTGAGGAGCCAAAATATACAAAAGGGTGTAGATTTTTGCCTTTTCATAATTACTTATACAGTTCCAATTGGGAATGTGTTTTGCCTAGTAGCTGGTAGCCCAAAATTAGCTTTCTGAGAGTCTATTTTAGAGTGTTTTTTTCCAGTCATCAACATCCTTGTTTGTTTTTGCCGACAAAAAGAATCCATTCCCTGCTTTCCTATATGATTAAGTCCTTAAATTTGGCTATCACAAGTTTTCTTTTGAATACTCAAAGGTTTTGTTAAGTATGGAGCTTGATTTACCCATGTAATTTTCTGTATTAAAAAAGCAAATTTGTAAGGCCCCCGTCATGAGGAGAAGCCATCATGCGTGAAGAAAAATCACTCGCCAAAAACCAAAATTTTCAAAGCCAGTCTCAAGCTTTGTCGGAATATTCCTCGAAATATTATGGCCAGACGACGGCCGAAAAGTGGTCAAAAATCGGTCGGTCGTTTGGCCAGTAGTCAATGGCCAGTGGTCAGAAGTCAATGGTCGGTGATAGATTTCAAAGGCGGACTTGTCTTCTCAAGGGCGGCCACACACGGGCGGATTGGAGAGTCCAATTTGCACTTGTCTATGCAAGGGCGGCTACACACGGCTGCCTCTGATGAGAGAGGGCAACCCTTTTGGCCTATGAAAGGAGGCCATTTCTACACACATTTTGGAGTCTGAAGCTGATGCAACAAGGTGGGTGTGAGATGGTGAGAGTGAAGCAAAGTGGGAGCTCTATTAAGGGTATAATCCTTTTGTAACCTACTTCTTGTTTGAAGTACTAAAGCCATTGAGTGACTGCTTTCCTGTGGATGTAGCCCACATTGGGTGAACCACGTATATCGTGTGTGCTCTCCCTCTCTCTCCCTCCCTCTCTCTCTCTACTCTATAATCTCTTGTGTGTGAAAATTTATCTCTCTCCATTAAGTAAGCTACTCAAATATCTATTTAGCTACGTACTATTTCCTAACAGGTTTCTTGTTTTCAAGGTTTGTTTGAGATAGATTTTTAAGACTTCTTCAGTAGATAAATAATTGGTGAGGACATTTATATGACGAAACTCTCTTTAACTAACTAAATGTCCACTACCAGCAAATAGCTAGCACACTTTAAAGATGGTATAGCTAATGATTTACACAACCTATTCAATCAAATATATTGAAGCAAAGTTAGATCTTCAAACTTTTTGGGTGTTATGTCTCAAACAATATAAAATTTATGCATCTTTATTAAATACTAATTCATCTAAATTAAAAACTACCAAAAGTGAAGCTAGTTGAGGATAGGGATGTGGCAAAGAAACCCTAGTTTTGTATTCATACTCAAGTACAAGGATTTTCCCTCCACAGTGGATGATCTACTTTCAATTTATATTCTCTTGAGTGTCTCCATGCAATCTATGGTGAATTCTCAGTTCTGTATTTTCTTGTTTGTTTGTTTCGGAAGTTACCAAGGTCCTTCCTAGGTTTTTGATGAGGGATAGATTTTGTTTTCTTCTAGAAAAAATCCCATAGGCAAGTAGAGCTTAAGGATTTTGGTACTTATGAACACCCATGGGATTTTGGAAATAGAAACAAAGAAAGAAAGTGGGTAGGGAAGAGATCACATTGAGGAAGATCAATATCATTTACATGCAATAGATGCATATGTACCATCTGGGCATGTGGTAGCGAGTACAACTTTGTGCACATGTACAAAAAGAGCATCAAAGGTTGCAGGGGTTGCAAGTTCAGAGAGAGAAAAGAGTATCTTCAAGAATATATACAAGGATGACAAAGCAAAATGGTGGTTTGAATTTGTGATTCAAGCTATCCCAAAACCATATTGTTCGTAGGCCGTCAAGAGAGTGGCGCCAAATAATAGAATGGATGAATTAGGTGATACAATTGAGGGGAGAGACGGAATATATCACCGAATTGTCCTAGGCAAAGGCCAGAGCCATGAGGTATTACCCTAGTATTCAAAATAACTAGCTATTTGAAATATTATAAATGAAATTATACTACCAATCAAAATGCAAGGTCAAGCACAATTGCAAAGACAACACTGAAAGCTTTTCAAGTTATGGGTATGATGAGGATTAAGTTTTGCTTAGTAAAATAACTAAACCTCAAATATTGAAAAATGAGTAAACTTCGAAGGAGTCAAAGTCCAAAAAGCTAAGTTAAGGCATGACTAAATGTAAAGAGAAGAACTAGAGCTCAAAGAGGAGCAATCAACATCTCATAAAGGATGTCAATAAAGTCATAGCACGCATGTTGTAGTAGAGATTAGAGATTATACACAAGCAAGAGTAAAAAGGATATAAAGAGCAATGGAATTTTTTTAGCTTTGATCCACTACCTTTTCAACGGCTGAAAAAAAGGATGTTGATATAGCATATGAAAAAATATTACACTTGAATTCAAGTATGTGGAGACATTGCTAGAATCTAGCTATTGTTAGGAGGATGAAGGTAAACTTGCTGGAGGTGCATGTAGTGCAATGACTCAAGCTAAGTGAGGTATTTACCTATGCTTCATGGAAGAAAGGTGAATAAGGTCTACATGGATGGAGAATTCTAGAAGTCTGTGTCTGTGTAATTCTAGAAGATAACATGCATTGGCATCAAGAAGCTCACAAGAAAGTCCCTTTTTAGTGCCAAAATGGCTAGCAATAGTATGATCACATGCTTGGTAGTACAACATGATTTGGAGCAAAGGGTTGTCATGGACATAAATTTTATGCTAGCAAATTTTGTAGTGTATCCAATCATTCTTTGGGAGCCCATGGTTGTTGGGTCTGCAAGGCTATGGAGGATGCCGATGTGAAGAAGCCGGCAAGAGCAGAGATAAATGGGAGAGAAGAGAAGAAAATTGACACAAGAAGAATAAAACCAGGCTATTATTTTTTGAGAAGCCTTTACATAGTTGTAGCTTTAGGCACGTGAAAACTCCATGCACACTAGAGGTTTAACTGCATGCCAAAAGGGTATTTCCCATGGGTAATGGTCTTGAATGCAATGTTGGAAATAGGGTTGCAGAGAAATGCACATAGCTTGGAGAAGACGAAGGAAGCTCAAGGCACACAATAGAGAGTGTGTTACTTAGTGTGCAATGGAAAGATAGATAGCCCTATAGTGATGGGCTTATATACAATGCTCGGGGGAAAAAACCTCCTAAAGAGGGAAAAAATGCCCCGGCGGTCCTAGTGTGTTCACACACATCACTACCACATGTATATGGTAACAAATCCCCCCTGGAGTGATGCGGTGAACGAGAGCTGGCACATGAGTAAGGGAAAGTGCCATGCCCTGAGGACATGATCAGTCCACAAAGGGGAGTAAGCCCAAAGCTTTGCGGAACGCTTCAAGCTTCTCACGAGAAAATGCCTTTGTGAAAAGATCTGCAATGTTATCCTGTGTTGCCACATAAGCCAAGCTGATCTCTCCTGTTGAGAGCCTCTCCCTGACATAGTGGTAATGCACCTCAATGTGCTTTGTGCGAGCATGAAAAACTGGGTTCCTCGCAACTGCCAATGCACTCTGATTGTAAGTGTAGATAGTGTTGGCAGTGTCCTGTCCAACACCCAAATCAGCCATAACTAACTGTCAGTGTAGATAGTGTTGGTAGTGTATGGTGTCTAAGCCATACACACTCAATCGTAGCTGTGAAGACTGCCCTGTACTCAACCTCACAACTTGAAGTCGCCACAGTAGGTTGCTTCTTGCTCAACCATGATATACATGAAGTGCCAAGCATGAAACAAAAACCACTTGTGGACACTCGCGTGTCAAAACAACCAGCCCAATCTGAGTCCAAAAAAGCATGTAAGTCTGGCGGCAATGATCCCCCCTTGGGATAAAACAAGCCAAGATGTAAATTGCCACTAAGTTAGCGGAAAATCCTTTTGACAGCCTGCCAATCCTTAGACCCTAGGCTATGCATAAATCTGCTGACTTGTGGTACTGCAAACTGAATATCCGGCCTCATGTTGCATACATAAATGAGGTAGCCAACAACAGTTTGATAAAGAGTGACATCAGCAGGTGAGCATCATGTAGACTCAGCTTCAAACTTGTTTCCATGGGAGTGGCAATAGGTTTTCAATCCTCAAGTCCAAACTTACATAGCAATGTCTCTATGTAACTTTTTTGACACAAGGCAATACCACCATCACACTGCTTAAACTGTATACCCAAGTAATGATGCAACAACCCCAGATCTTTCATCTTGAAAGTAGCTTTCAAATCAGCCTTAAATTCAGCAATATGTCTCTCACTTGGTCTAGTGATTAGCAAATCATCGACATAAAGAACCACAATGAGAAGTACATCACCCTCACGCTTTACATACAATGTGCTTTCTGTTGGACTGTTACGAAAGCCTCGTTTGACCAAATGAGTGTCAGCTTTCTCATACCAAGCACGAGGAGATTGCTTCAACCCATACAAAGCCTTCTTACATTTGTACACTTTGTCCTCTTGTCCTTTTATGACAAAACCGCGAGGCTGCATTACATAAACTTCCTCAAATATGTCACCATTCAAGAAAGCAATAACAATGTCTGATTGATGTACATCCCAACCAAAATGAGTTTCCAATGCACATAGAAAACGCACAGTAGTCATACGACAAGTGGGAGCAAGGGTCTCTTCATAATCTATGCCTTTTTGCTGTGCATAACCCTTTGCAATAAGTCGAGCCTTATGGCGATCGATCTCACCATTCGGCTTGCGTTTCAACTTGTAAACCCACTTTGTACCAATGGCCTTTTTGCCAGGAGGCAAATCACACAAAGTCCATGTGTCATTTTCTATAAGTGCATCATATTCTGATTGCATGGAAGCCATCCAATTTTCTGAATTTTGTGCTTCATCAAAAGACAGAGGCTCTTCAACATCATGTAAGCTAGACACAGCCAAAGCATAACAATCTGATGCATAAGATGCATGGCGAGAGCTTGAACGAGTACGACTAGACAAAGGTGCATCCAATTTACTGTCACGCAAAGTGTGCACCAGCCATTTTGGCATACCTCTAGCTTGCTCATTTTCAGCCCTTTCCCCATCAAGTACATCATGTACATCTGCATCAGTAATAGGTTGATCTGTAACATTTTCAGCAACCCCATAGTTTGTACATTTGCCTCATTGGAACTTACATTCGTGTTTCCACCACTGAAAAGAGGCAAGAAAGTGTCATAAATGTCCCGTGAGCTTACATTACTGTCTCTAGTACATGACAGCAAGGCTGAACAGAATCTTTCACAAACACTACATCTCGTGAAACCAGAATACGTTTTGTTTGCGGATGATACAACATGTAACCTTTGCTTTTAGCACTATAACCAACAAAAATACATTTGACAGCCTTATCATCCAAATTTCTGCGCTGTGTTTGTGGCACCAAAGCATATGCCAAACAGCCAAAAACATGCATGTTCTCAATAGAAGGCTTTCTACCATGCCATGCTTCATATGGAGTAATAGACCACAAAGCTTTTGTAGGACACCTGTTTAGTACATAAGTGGCACACATGATGGCCTCAAGCCAAAAAGAATGCGGCAAAGCTTGGCTTTTGACCATACATCGTGCCGTTTCTGTAAGTGACCTGTTCTTTCTCTCAGCAACACCATTTTGCTGAGGTGTATAAGGCTCTGTACATTGGTGTTTTATCCCACAACTAGCGAGAAATGCATTGAATTCATGAGACATATACTCCCCCCCTCGATCGGAACGGAGGGTGCCCATAGTACATTTCGAGAAATTTTCAGCCATAGCCAAAAATTGTTTGAAGCACATAAAAACTTCGGACTTCGCTTTAAGCGGAAATACCAAATGCATGCCTGGAGTAATCATCAATGAAAGTCACGAAATAAAGGTAATTGCCCAAGGACGGAGTTTGCATGGGCCCACAAACATCACTATGCACAAGCTGCAATTTGCATGTGGCCCACACTGAACCATCCTTTGGAAACTTAGAACGCTGCATCTTACCCAAAATACAGCCTTCACAAACATGTTTGATAGGTGCTTCAAGAGGCGGCAAAGAAGCAACCATATCAGATTTCTGAAAACGCAGCAAACTGGCAAAATTCAGATGACCAAAACGTGCATGCCAAAGTTTTGCATCTGAAATAGCCCTTGAATCTGCAACTGCATTTGCAAAATTTTGTCCACACTTGTCATACAAAGTGAGCTTATACAGCCCACGGCATAAAAGGCCAGATGCAGCAATTTCATCACCAAAACTAGGATCATGAACTGTACATCTGTCATCCACAAATTTGACTACAAATCCAAGTCTAGCAAGTGCAGATACAAACAAGAGATTCTTCTTGATCCCATGTACATAAAGTGCATCAACAAGTGTGAAGGAACTGCCATTTGCAGCAGTAAGCACAATTTTTCCAACTCCCTGAACTGGATAAGAGGCTTTGTTGGCACAAGTGACTGAATTCCCATGAGGGACAGACTCAAGAGAGGTGAACAATTCACGATGTGAGGTAATGTGCTTTGTAGCACCACTGTCAAAATACCACACATGTGAATCTGCAGCAACTGATAAGCATGCATCATGGACAACAGGATTGTAAGTGCACTCTACGCTAAAAGCCCATTCTGCATCAACATCAGCAACACAGTCTCCTTTCACAGAAGACTCAACAATGGCTGCATTTGTAGTGGAACCAACATTTGCAGTGGAACCACCCTCTTTCTTCTTAGCCTCTTTGGCCTTCAACTTAGGACACGACTTGATCAAGTGATCATTAGATTTACAATAATGGCAACGCATCTTCTTTTTGCCCTTATCACCAGAATTGCCAGACAAAGTGCTGCCAGCAGAAGCATTGGGAACATAAGTTTTTTCACTCGCAGCAGAACCATAAGAAGTGGCTGCATTACTGTTACCACCCTTTCTTTGAGAAGCAATAAAAGCATGTTCAACTGCACACTGTCTACTCTTGTTTTTTCTAGTAAGTGACTCTTGCAATAGCAATGTGCATAATGCATTAAACTGGAAAACATCTAGATTTCCTTGGGTCATAAGTCTCCAAGTACTAGCAAAAGTCTAGTAAGAATCTGGTAAGGCATCAAGAACAGTCTGCACAAGGGAACTGTCTGAAATGACTTCACCTGTAGGAATAAGTTGCTCATTGATATCCTTGACACTAGCAAGGAAAGTGTCCATGTCATCTTCCTCATGCATAATATTCGACTCCAACTCTTTACGCAGCAAAGCAATTTTAGTCTCATTGCTACTTGCATAAAGACCACCAAAATATCCCAAGCCTGTTTTGCAGATTATGTTGAACGGATGTGAGGAACAATGGTGCGCTTCACAGACAATGCAATCAATGCATGAGCCTGTGCATCCTTTACATCCCAATGAGCTTGATTTGCCGTAGGCAAAACAACTCTAATAGCAGCAATCCTTGCATCAACACCTGCAACATCCTCAACATCGCCTGTATCCTGAGAACCAGGACGTACATCAATGCCCTGCACAATATTCCAGACGCCCTTTGACACAAGAACATGTTGCATCATGTAAGCCCACATAGGGTAATTGTCCCCATCCAACCTGTCCTCAGCAACAAACATCTTGAACACATGTGTGTTGTTGTCAGTCATGGAAAATACTGCACTTGATGTGAAAACTGCCCGAAAACAGGAGAAACAAAGCGGGAACAACACATGCTATATAGCACAAACCGTAGAAGAGTATAAGGCACCTGTTATGCAAAAAATGGCACTGACAGAAATTCTGCACAAAATGATGAAATAGCCTGTGCAGACCTACCTGTAGTGGAAATGGAGGCCGAAATGAGCCTAAAATATTTGTTGACCTGCGAACGCTCGCCAAACCTCACTATAATTGGAGAAAGTGAGCAGGCGTGTGCTGGAGCAGCTGGTGACTAAGCCCGAGAGAACGTAACCTGCTCTGATACCAATTGTTGGAACTAGGGTTGTAGAGAAACGCACACATCTTGGAGAAGACGAAGGAAGCTCAAGGCACACAATAGAGAGTGTGTTACTTAGTGTGCAATGGAAAGATAGATAGCCCTAGAGTGATGGGCGTATATACAATGCGCAGGGGAAAAAACCTCCTAAAGAGGGAAAAAATGCCCCGGCGGTCCTAGTGTGTTCACACACATCACTACCACATGTATATGGTAACATCCAACAATCTCCCCTCAAGTCGGAACTAGAATTAACCAATCTCATGAGATAAGAGTTTTAGGTCTACTTTGATATACCCATAACCTGGTGCTACCACAATGAACCCCCCCTTGAACACATAGGGTGCAGGTCAAAGTAGCTACCGGCATATAGAGTTTTTGGTTTACTCTCAAACCTTGGGTTTAGGTTTACCCAATAACCTCATGAGAAGTGGTACAAGAGGCTAAGAACATATGATTTTTTTGGGAGGTCTTACCACTTATATGTGGCAGTGTCTATAGCCCATATAGTTTTTGGGACAATTTTTGGGACATGGCAATAATTGACAAGTAACAAACATGACAAACATGGCAATAATTGACAACTGACAAATATATGACATAAGCAACAAGAAAACCAATATTTGGAAATTTGTGTTGATGGACTGAATTGTCAAAGAAACTATTAAACTTGGGAGATGATTTCATACCCCAATTGCGTATCAATCCCATAGTAACCTTGCCCTTGAAAACCCACACAACTTGCTCAAACAAGATTTTTACTGGGTTCACCATGAATTTTCTTGTGATTTCAAAAGCCTTTGAGGAATGCTAGTTGAGAATACTCCAAATTCGTAGTGATCGACAACCTTTTTGAGAGGCAATGCTTGTTGAAAATAGATGCTTTGTTGAATTTACTGCCCACCATTGTCAGGACACAAAGGTCTACTACACCACTTTGGGTAATTGCCGATTGACTTGTGTAAGCACCACCTACGGATGGCATTTGAATATGCCCCACTAGGCGACCTCTACTATTGTAGCATTTGGAGGAGCCCTTGGATGGTCTGCAAGCACCACAAATGGTGTTTTAAGATGCCAAGAAAAGCTACAATTGAGCTATAGATCTGCAATAGTATCTTGATAGGGCCCAAAAAATTACCAAAAAGCTCAAACAAGCACGTTTGCTTGTAACTCCAACTGTGGTTCCACCTCTGCACAAGCGTTGTGATATGCTCTGCACAAGAGTTCTGATATGCTCTGCACAGGATTACGTTAAGGGTAGTGTTTTGATATGCATGCAAAAATTTCACCTGCCTCCAACTTTGCCTAGGAAATTTGAAATGCTATTCGTTGATTAGCTCAATTCCGGGCCTTTTGAGATGCCCTTCCCAATGTGGACTTTGTTCATGATGATGTGTGTGCAGGGTAGATAGCCACGGCTTGCACCAGTAGTGCTTGAAGATTCTCCCACACTTTCCAAGGAGTTCCTAGGTCTGCAACAATTTTCGATGGCATTTTACAATGCCTATCAATATGTTGCACTACCTAGGTTTGCAAAAGGAAGCCGCTAATGATGGAATTTTGAAACACCGTATGTAGGAGCTCCTTGCCACCTTCTAGTGCCAAACACCCAAACATCAACATCGTTTTAGAACACCTAGGATTAGCAGCACTTGTAGATCTGATAACACACGTTGGGTCTGCAAGGCTATGGAAAATGCCTACGTGAAGAAGCCATGGGAGATGTTGCGTGCAGCAGCGGAGATAAACGAGAGAGAAGAGAAAGCAGATCAACACAAGCAAAATGTACTTGGGGAAAGGTAAGGGAGCATGTTGCCTTCATATTGTTTGACCCTGATTCTACTCACAACTTCATATCAATGGAGTTGGCCACCAAGTTGGGCATTCAAAATTTTGAGATGGGAGATGCTGTAACTGCCGATGCCGCTTTCAAGGTTTAGCAAGCCTCCGTTACTCGCTTGATTGGGAAGTTGAGGCTTCATGTCCAAAGCTATAGCGACAAAGAAGACTTCTTTATCTCTCCTCTCCAACATGAGGATGCTATCCTAGGGGTACCATGGTTCAACCGTATGGCTGCCAACATGAAGTTCCCTAAGAGGAGAATCTACTTCACCTACAGGGGAAAGAATATGTATATAGATGCTAATGAGTGTGGTTGTACTATACCAATTGTAAATCCTCTTGCCCCGATAAAACAATGAAAAGCTCAGTTTCTGCGTATATGATTTTTGTGAAAGAATCCCCGAAAGGTCCTAACGATTCATAAAAGGTGAATCGTAGGAATGAAAAAGACTTAGGCTTGTCTAACTTTCTAAAAGGATTCCAAGATTTGTTCATCGATTGATATCCCTATGGAATTACCTCCAAAACGAGGGGATGATGACCATCGAATTGAGATCCTATCAGGAAGCTCACCGCCTAACAAACCTCCCTATCGAGTTTCACAAGCTCAACAAGAGGAGATCAGGAGGCAACTACAAGAATTAGTAGACAAAGGGATGGTGAAGCCTAGCTCCTCTCCCTTTTGTTCTCTAGTCCTTTTAGTGCAAAAGAAAGATGGTACACACCGCATGTGTGTGGACTATCGCTCACTAAACCATATCACTATTGAAAACAAATCTCCCATACATTGGGTAGAAGATTTGTTTGATAAGCTACAAGACTCTACCTACTTCAGTAGGATTGGCCTTAAAAGTGGCTACCATCAAATAAGGATAGTGAATGAAGACGTCCTAAAGACCACGTTTCTTGGCCTTTATGAATATCTAGTCATGCCTTTTGGCTTGACTAATGCACCAACTACATTCAATTGATTGATGGAGAAATGTTTAGACCCTACCGCAAATTCACAGGAGTGTTCTTTGATGATATCATCATCTACTCCAATTCCTTGGAGAAACACAAGAAAGATCTCCATGTGATTTTTCAAGCATTAAGGGAGAATAAGCTTTTTCTCAATCAAAAGAAAACCAAATTTTTCCTTCAAGAGATTCAATACTTAGGTCATATTATATCTCGAGATGGTATTTCTATGGATCCGTCAAAGTTGGAGGTAATAAAAGCATGGCCTAATCCAAGAAATCTACATGAGCTAAGAAGCTTTATTGGTATGTGTGCATACGAAAGACGCTTCATAGAAAAATTCTCTCAAATAGTAGGACCATTACATGACTTAACAAAGAAAAACGTTAAGTATTCATGGACTGCTAAGGAGAAAAGTGCCTTTGACAAGCTCAAAGAGAAGCTTACCTCTCAACCATTCCTTATGCTTCCGGACCTCTCAAAGCCATTTGAGGTGCAATGTGATGCTTGTGGTGATTGCCTTGGAGCAGGCTTGCTTCAAGAAGGGCATGCCATAGCATATGCGAGCTGAAGGCTCAACTCGGATGAATGGGTCCTAGGCATTTATGAGAAAGAGCTGTTAGCTGTTCTACATGCCCTAGACACATGGAAGAACTATCTATTGGAGACTCCATTCATTTTACAAATAGACCATCAAAGTCTCAAGTACTTCATGACGCAAACAAAGCTTTCCGACAAACAAATGCGGTGGGAAAATTTTCTTTCACAATCTAATTTTCACATTTTTCACATTGTTGGCAAGCACAATCAAGTGGTCGATGCACTTTCACAACGACCAAGGGTAAATGTGGTGTCTATAGCAACTCACAATGATCTATCTTTTATGATAGATGAGTATGCACTGAGACTTTAAGTATCTAACTACAGCCTTTGCATTAGGGAAGAAAAAAAGAACCATTGACCTTGAAGGATGGTTATCTTCCAAACGGCAATAGGCTATGTGTTACTCACCCATACAATAAAAAAATCATGTATGAATCACATACTTCTTCTTATGTGGGGCAAAGAGGGAATCCATAATCTACTCTTCAAGGAGTAGAAATGTATTTCTGTTGGTCTACCATGAAAAGTAAACAAACAAGCGTATGTTTCAAAATGTGTGGTATACCAAAAGTTGAAATTTGATAGAGGGAAGAAACTTGGATTATTTCAGTCAACATGCTTAACAAGAAAACACACTTTATGCCTATCAAAAAGACTATTAAGGCACATCAAATGGCAACCCTCTTTAGATCTCAAATTTTCAAGCATCCTGAATTTTCAACATCCATAGTGTCGGCCAAAGATCCTAGAATGACCGGTAATTTTTAGAAGGGTCTCTTTGAGAATCTAGGAAGTAGATTAAATTTATCTTTTGGCCTATCATCCACAAATGGATGACCAAAGTGAAATAACCAATCTAACGATTCTTGATCTACTAAAAGCCTATGTCATGGAAGTAGATCAACGTTCTCAATGAGAGAAAAACCTACGTCTTATAGAGTATGCATACAATGATACTGTACATACTTCTATGGGGAAATTACCTTTTGAGGTTAAAGAAGGAACATCCAAAAGTCCCTTACTACTTAAAGTACACGGGAAGATCTTCGCTGCTGATGAATATAGCGGAGACCTACAAGAATCTTTTCCAAAGATTAAAGGGGTTCTATCCATCTCACAGGAAAGGCAAAAAGGGCTGTTGCTAATAAGCACGGAAGAGCCTTAGCCTTTAAGGAAAATGATTGGGTCTTGCTAAAGTTTCTCAAGTCTCATCTGAGGCATACTACAGGCAAGAGTCCTACGGACCACCAAGAGTATGATGCTAAACTAGCAAAAAGATACTACGGTTCTTAAAATTCTTAAGCCAGTCAATAAGATGGCTTATCAATTGAAGTTGCCCAACCATTGGCTCATGCACCATGTTTTCCATGAGAGCCTACGTAAGGCTTACAAAGGAACGCCATCAAAAGAAGCAATAGTTGTTGCAGACTCTCCAAAAATCGAAGATCAAGAAGAAGTACTTCAACCTGAGTCCATCCTATGACATGAAGACAAGGTATTAAGAAACGGTAAGATTATCTGATGATATCTTTTTAAGTTTAAAAATTATCCTTTTAAATATGCTAAATGGATGCAAGGAATCTAGCTTAAGGATAATATGAACCTTGTCAATGCTTACAATGTTGCACTAGAGTAAGCATATGAAAATGCATTTTAAATGAAAAATGTTTTTGTCTTATAAGACTAGTTCTCTTTTTATTATGCACAAATTTAAGAAGTATGCATGCTTGAAATCATGTTTCTGGTGACGATGTCTCCCAAACACCAAGTAGAACTTGTCACTCTACTTTGGAAGTATGATATGGACTAAAGAGCAGAGATGCTTGCGACAGCTACGTCTTCCAAGCACCAAATGGATTAGTCATCCATCTTGGAATGATGTCGAAGGGTTAAAAAGGGATCCTCTACCCGCTAAGTAACTTGGACTAATGACTAAGCTTTATCTTCTCTACCTCATAGTTGAGGACTACTATGATTTCAAGAGAGAGGTAATGTCATAAAATATAATATCTAACTTTGCCAAATGATTTTCTCATAATAAATTGATCATTTAATGTGGGAGAATAAATGGGAACAAGAGTTAGAATAGAGACATGTGCTTCTAGACCTATCTCAATACGGGACCAAAAGGAGAGATGTTTGCATCTCAATAGGGGTCCAAAAGGAGATGGTCTATCAAAGAGCAATGTGCAATAAGTGTCTCTAGACTTATCTCAGCAGGGGACCAAGAGGAGAGATGGTTACATCTCAATAACGGTCCAAAAGGAGGTAGTCTATCAAAGAGCAATGTGCATCTAATGGAGCTTAAAAGACCTTAGGGTTAGCTTCATTAAAGACCTCCAATGGTTTGTGTTAAAAGTCCTTTGAACTTAGGCAAGCTAGGACTGAGCTTGAGGTGGGAACCCGATCTAAGCTTGAGGTGCTTGTCGTGCTTGATGACTAAGGTGCTTGAGGTTCTTGTCATGCTTGATGACTAAGGTACTTGATGTGCTTGTCATACTTAATGGTGGGTAAGGTGCTTGAGTAAAAAAGAGACCCTACAAACTTAATGAGGAAGGTGCTTGAGAAGCTTCCCATACATGGGGGATAAGGTGCTTGAGTCAAAGAGAGACCCTACAAACTTAGTGAGGAAGGTGCTTGAGAAGATTCCTATGCATGAAAGTCCCAAATTTAGGGGAATCTTTGACTTAACTTTCCAGTCACCCAAAGGGCACCCCTTTTTCAAACGGCACATGGGACACATGTCAGACTCTCCCTATGCTTAACCACATGGTGTGCTTGAATGCTATTGGTTGGGCTAAAGAGGGGTCCAATGAGCTTCTAGCTCCATCCAACAAATATCTAGATATTTTCAAGATCTCTCTCTCTCTAAGGGGTAAGGAGGACACTTGTCCAGAGACTACCCATGTACGTGAATGCATGCTGCATGTGATTGGCTAGGGGGGAGAGGGGTCCAATGAGCTTGAAACATGTGTAAAAGCTACAACTCACCCCAAGCAAGAAAGGGGGGTGCTGGGGGGATATACACCACACACACACACACACACTCATTTTGTGGATTCATTCTCACTTGTTGAAAGTTGAGGAACTCCACCTCCTTCTCCAAGCTTGTGAGAAGTGAGAGCCTACACCAACACTCTTGGCTATGGAATGCAAATCCAACCAAGAGCCATGCTTCAATGCTTAAGTTTTCCATATTCTCCATCTTCATTACTATGCTATTATGTATGCTAGCAAGAAGAGTGATGATAAGTGGGGAACTATTTCTTTCTCCTATGGAATGTTTCTTCTTCCTCTTCCCTATCCTCATTCCCCGCTAGCTCTCTCCACCTTCGAAGGTGTTTGAGGCCTTGGGATAGTTAATGCTTTAGAGAAATTTTATGTTATGCTTGTGATGCATGAAGCTTTCCATCTTCATTGCATCATCTAGGTCACAAGGAACACAAGGATTATATTGTACCAAGTCTCTCTTGATGGGTGAAACTATAATACAAATGCCTATTGGAGGGGGGATCATCTCCGTATGAATCCGGTCTTCAACTATTGTCATGTTCTCTAAACTCTCTCTCTTGCAAAAGTATTGTTCATGCCAAGTTAACTAAGTACCATGTTTATGTTTCTACCATCAATTAAGTTCACCCACTATGCTCACAAAGTAATCTCACAAAAGTGCTTCATCTAATTTCCTAATTCCGCTACTCTCAAAATTCATAGGCCATTTTCATTACATTGGTATCAAAGCATTTCGTTTCTCTTTTCTTGCTTAAGAAGAGAGGTCCTTAAGTAGCCTATTAATGGTTGTTTTTGTTAATTATATAGGGTATGTGGGACTGGGATCTATTATCGATTTTGTTGAGCCCACTATGTGGGATATGGTGCACACCTGGGGAGATTTGGTCTTAAAAATGGAGTCTTTTTAGACTTGCCTACGGCTTTACCATTATTGAGCCATAAGAAGTCCGAAAGGAGCTATCCCTCGGCAACTTCGCTATGTTAGACTCACTCCACTACTCTCTATAATTAACCATTTTGAGCCGTGGGTGTAGATACTTAAGTGTCTATTTTCAAAGGCTAAGAGGAGTAGCAACTAAGGTTTTTAATTGCCAAGCATACACTAAGTAAACACATAAGTTTAATTAACATGGCTGACAATAACCAAGAGAGTAGAATGAACATTGATAACTTTGATTTTGCACATGAAGGTGCCAACGATGATGCCCCCATGTTTGTTAATTATCTTGTCACTAGGTTGCAACAAGCTATGGGCAGCCCCACTTTGCAAGACAAAGTTACTCAACAACTTCATGCTTATGGGATTTCCTTTCCTCTCCAAGAGGAGAGAGAGCTTACGAGGCCTCTTGATGAGACCCCCAAAAGAAAACTCTCTCCCATATGAGAGGAGGAATCCAAAGATCAAGAAAGAAATGAATCCCTAAATTCCTCCGAAGATGTGGCTCCACGAAGTAGGCGGACCAAACGATCGCCAACTCCTCCCAAGAGGAAACGGTTAACCCATAGTCCTTCTCTCTGTCACTCGAAAAGGGAAGAGAGGAAACCAAGGAAGAAAAGGGCAAGAAAGAGGTCACCCTCTTCTCCTTCTTCTTCACCTTCCTCCTCTACCCAAGAGGAAACGGTTAACCCATAGTCCTCCTCCTTGTCACCCGAAAAGGGAAGAGAGGAAACCAAGGAAGAAAAGGGCAAGAAAGAGGTCACCCTCTTCTCCTTCTTCTTCACCTTCCTCCTCTACCGATGAAAGCTATGGCTATTCTCCTAGAGAATACAAGAGGGGAGGACATCGCAAATGTTACCCTGCATGGCTAAGGTCACAAAAGCTCAAGAAGTTCAAAGAGGGAGGAAAGAGTATCTCTTTTCTCACCTATGATGGCAGCTTTGGTGCTACCAACAAAGTATTGGCCTTCATCCTACAATTTGATGCGGTCTTTGGAGACAAGGGATTCATGGAGTCCTCCAAGCTACGCCATGTAGCTATGCACTTCCAAAAACCGGCTTGTCAATGGTGGGCTAGCCTTCATGGAAATGCTGAAGCCCCAAAGACATGGAAAACTCTACGAGTTTCCATCATGAAGCAATTCCTTGCAAGCGATGCAAAGGACAAAGTGCTCACTGAATGGCGGAGTTTGAGGCTTCTCTCTCATGAGTCTATCCACAAATATGTGGACAAGTTTTGGGATTTACATCTCAAGGCTACTGTCTTTCAAAAGATAGACTTTGCTGAGAAAAATGAACAATTCTGTGCGGGATTACCTGAAGAGATGGCTGAGTATGTCAACTCTCAATGGCCTGGTTTTATCAGTGAAGTATTCCACCATACCATGGTTTCTTCACGCATCAATTTCCAACAAGGGGTTAGACGGAATGTCAAGCCCATGGAAAATAAAGACAAAAGTGATGCAAAGGGAGAAATTAATGCCCAAAGCTTTTCCCAAGGCTATTTCAACAACAACAACAACAATCGTGTTAAGTATGGAGCCTGATTTACCCTTGTAATTTTCTGTGGTAAAAGCGCACATTTGTAAGGCCCCCATTATGAGGAGAAGCCATCGTGCGTGGAGGAAAATCACTCACCGGAAACCAAAATTTTTACGGACAAGAATCAGGGGCAACTTCAAAGGCCTCGGGGGTGGAGGCCCCCGAGACTTTTTTTCCGCCGGAATATTCTTTTTTGCCGGAATATTATGGCCGGACAGCGGCCGGAAAGTGGTCGGAAAACAACCTGTCGGTTGGCCGGTGGCCGGTAGTCAATGGCCGGTGGTCGGAAGTCAATGGCCGGTGGCCGGTGGCCGGTGGCCGAATTCAAAAGCGTACTTGTCTTCTCAAGGGCGGCCACACATGGGCGGATTGGAGGGTCCGATTTGGACTTATTCGCACAAGGGCGGCTACACATGGCTGTCTCTCATAAGAGAGGGCAGCCCTTTTGGCCTATAAAAGGAGGCCATTTCTACACACATTTCATAGTGTGAAGTTGATGCAACAAGGTGAGTGTGAGGTGGTGAGAGTGAAGCAAGGCGGGAGCTCCATTAAGGGTATAATCCCTTTGTAAACTACTTCTTGTTTTGAAGTACTAAAGCCATTGAGTGGCTGCTTTCCCATGGACGTAGCCCACATTGGGTGAACCACGTATATCGTGTGTACTCTCTCTCTCTCTCTACTCTATAATCTCGTGTATATAAATCTGTCTCTCTCCATTAAGTAATCTACTCAATTATCTATTTAGCTACGTCTTATTTCCTAATAATTGGTATCAGAGCAAGGTTTGCTCGTAGCTAAATTATCTCAAGGAAAGGATTCCTTGAATTGAGTGGGAGTTATGGCGGAGGAAGGGAAGCTCAAGATTGAGAAGTTCAACGGCAAAAACTACCAACATTGGAAGATGCAGATTGAAGACTATCTCTACCAGAAGGACCTCTATTTGCCACTAGGCGGTCTTGCGAAGAAGCCCGCAACAATGGTAGATGAAGCATGGATTGTCCTTGATCGAAAGGCACTGGGAACAATCTGGTTGAGCTTGGCGTCAACGGTGGCCTTCAATGTTTCGGAGATGAAGGCCACGGAGGACTTGATGAAGTCACTTGACGACTTCTACGAGAAACCATCGGCATCCAATAAGGTATTTCTTATGAAGCGCTTGTTCAATCTAAAGATGGCAGAGAATGGTTCAGTTGCAGAACACCTAAATGACTTTAACACAAACATAAGTCAACTTCGATCCGTGAAAATCAATTTCGATAACGAAGTACGAGCTCTCCTTATACTATCATCTCTACCGGATAGTTGGGACAGCCTTGTGATGACTGTAAGTAATTCTATCACTGGCACAAATAATCTTAAGTTTGATGATGTTGTGGGTGTTCTCCTAAGCGAGGAAATGCGAAGGAGAAGCACAGGAGAATCATCAAGTGCTGCACTATCAATGGAAACAAGAGGAAGGCTTAAGGAGAGGTTCAAAAACCAAAAGGGTCGTGATCGCTCAAGGCGGAGCAAGTCACGCACAAAGTCAAGTCTTGAATGTTGGAACTGCGGCAAGAAGGGCCACGTCAAGAAGGATTGCTGGTGCAAGAAGAAGAAGGAGACAGAGTCTCAAGACAACAAGCCAACATCGGAGGCCAATGTGGCAGGTAAAGTAGAGCAAGATGCTCTAATTCTCTCATTAGACAATGTGTCTAATTCCTGGATAGTAGATTCCTGGGCTTCATTCCATGCGACACCACACAAGCAACATTTCCAAGACTACACCAAAGGTAATTTTGGGTATGTATACTTGGGAGATGATGAAGCTTGTGAGATTGTCGGCAAAGGTACAGTTTCTGTCAAAACTGCTAACGGAAATGAATGGAAGCTTAAAGATGTTAGGCATGTTCCTTCTCTTCGCAAAAATTTGATCTCTACAGAACAATTGGACGATGAAGGTCACAACATTGCATTCGGAAACAAACGGTGGAAGATCTCAAAGGCATCTTTGGTGGTTGCCAAGGGTGAAAAAGTCGGTACACTTTACTTGTGTACTATTAGCACGCAACCTTCAGCTTGTGCAGCAACTACAGAAGTTGACAGTGCGGTGCGGCACTACCGACTTGGGCATATGAGTGCCAAAGGAATGCAAATCCTTCAAACAAAGAAGCTTCTACCATGTTTGAAAGAAGTGGACTTAGAGTTCTGTGAAGATTGTGTTTATGGTAAACAAAAGAGGGTAAAATTTCAAAAATCAGGAAATGAAAGAAAAAATAAAAAACTTGAGTTGGTTCATTCTGATGTTTCGGGTCCTGCAAGTACACCATCACTTGGTGGCTCATTGTACTATGTAACATTCATAGACGATGTGACTAGAAAAACATGGGTTTATGTCATGAAGAATAAATCCGATGTATTTTCCATATTTCAAAGGTGGAAAGCCTTTGTGGAGAATGAAACAGGTACCAAGGTTAAATGCCTCAGATCCGACAATGGAGGCGAATATTGCATCCAAGCTTTTGAAAGCTTTTGTGATAGAAATGGCATTTGGAGGCAAAGGACAACCCCAAGGACACCTCAACAAAATGGGATTTCGGAAAGGATGAACAGGACAATCATGGAACGAGCACGAAGCATGTAGCTACATGCAGGCCTACCGCTTGAGCTTTGGGCGGAAGCTGTAAGTACGTCTGTGTACTTAATGAAACGGCCACCCTCAACGGCATTGGATGGGGGAGTTCCAGAAGAGGCATGGACAGGTAAACTGGTGAATTATGCATTTGTCAAAGTGTTTGGGTGTGAGGCTTTCATGCACATAGATAGAAGCCTAAGATCAAAGTTTGATGCAAAGTCCAAAAAGTGTTTCTTCATTGGCTATGGAGAAGGAGACTTTGGGTATCGCCTATGAAATCCTGAAGATGGTAAAATCTTAAGGAGTAGGGATGTAATTTTTAACGAACAAAATATGTACAAAGATTACTTGGAAAGAAAACAAACAAAAGAAACAGGTGATGAGTACATGGAGCTTGAGGACGGTGAAGACTCAAGGACTGCAAACGATGACTATGTGCAACAACGTCAACCAAATGAGGAGCCTCAACCTATTCCCCGAAGATCTACAAGAGCAAGTAGACCTCCAGAAAGGTTTGTTCCTTTCTTCAACCATCTCTTGATCTCAGATTCTGGAGAGCCGGAATCATATGAAGAAGCTATGCAACATGAATCCAAAGAAGAATAGAAGAAGAGCATGCAAGTGGAGATGGACTCACTACATCGCAACCAAACATGGGAGTTGGTTGAGTTGCCTAAAGGTAAGCGGGCACTTCAAAACAAATGGGTGTACAAGCTAAAGGAAGAAGAAGGTGGGAAGAAAAGGTACAAGTCTAGGCTTGTGGTAAAAGGTTTTTCTCAAAAGAAAGGTATTGACTTCAATGAAATATTTTCTCCTGTTGTAAAAATGAACTCAATTAGGCTTGTCTTAAGCCTTGTGGCTGCTCATGATCTAAATCTCGAGCAAATGGATGTAAATACGGCATTCCCTCACGGTGACTTAGAGGAGGAAATCTACATGCTTCAACCAAAGGGGTATGAAGTAAAAGGTAAGGAGAAAATGGTTTGCAGATTAAAGAAGAGCTTGTATGGTTTAAAGCAAGCATCAAGACAATGGTACTTGAAGTTTGATCGATGGATGTTGGATCATGGATTCACAAGATGCAACTCGGATCACTGCGTCTACACGGAGAATTTGGGAGATGGTAAATTCATCATCCTAATGTTGTATGTTGATGACATGTTGATTGCAAGTGCTAACATGCAGGACATCAAAGACCTAAAAGAGGAGCTGTCCAAATCTTTTTCAGTGAAAGATTTAGGTGCTGCAAAGAGGATACTTGGTATGAAAATATCAAGGGACAGGACGAAGAAGACAATAAAGCTATCTCAAGAAGATTACATCAAGAAGGTACTAGAAAGGTTTGCAATGCAAAATGCAAAACCAGTTTCTACACCTTTGGCTGGTCATTTTAAACTAACGAAGGATATGTGTCCAAAGACACAAGAGGAGATAGCCTATATGTCTAAAGTTCCATATGCTGCAGCGGTAGGTTCTCTAATGTATGCTATGGTCTGGACAAGGCCAGACATTGCACATGCAGTGGGAGTTGTGAGTAGGTTCATGGACAACCCAGGTAAAGAGCATTGGCAAGCTGTGAAGTGGATACTTAGGTATCTAAAAGGGACAACAACAAATGCTTTGTATTTTGGAGGAACTGATATTTTTCTAGAAGGGTATGCTGATGCAGATATGGCAAGTGAGAAAGATACTCGAAGGAGCACTACTGGCTATGTGTTCACGGTTGGAGGCACAGTAGTAAGCTGGGCTTCAAAGCTGCAGAAAGTGGTTTCACTTTCTACCACGGAAGCAGAGTATGTAGCAATGATGGAGGCAAGCAAAGAAATTCTGTGGCTTCACAGATTCTTAGAAGAGCTTGGATAGTGATAGCCAAAGCAATATCCATCTTGTGTCTTGTATAGTGATAGCCAAAGTGCTATCCATCTTGCGAAGAACTCAGCCTTTCATTCAAGGACAAAGCACATTCAGGTGAGATATCACTTCATACGCACTCTTTTGGAAGAGGGACAACTAAAGCTAGGAAAGGTGCATACAAGTGAAAATCCTGCAGACATGTTTACAAAGGTGGTCAACAAGGAGAATTTGAGCTTTTGCTCATCTTCAATCAGCATTCAAGGATAAGAAGCCAGAATGGAAAGCAGTCACAGGTTTGGTTTGGAGATCAGTCTCCAAGTGGGAGATTGTTAAGTATGGAGCCTGATTTACCCTTGTAATTTTCTGTGGTAAAAGCGCACATTTGTAAGGCCCCCATTATGAGGAGAAGCCATCCTGCGTGAAGGAAAATCACTCACCGGAAACCAAAATTTTCACAGACAAGAATTAGCGGCAACTTTAAAGGCCTCGGGGACGGAGGCCCCTGAGACTTTTTTTTTCGCCGGAATATTCTTTTTCGCCGGAATATTATGGCCGGCCGGCGGCCGGAAAGTGGTAGGAAAACAACCGGTCGGTTGGCCGGTGGTCGGAAGTCAATGGCCGGTGGCCGGTGGCCGAATTCAAAAGCGGACTTGTCTTCTCAAGGGCGGCCACACATGGGCGGATTGGAGGGTCCGATTTGGACTTATTCGGACAAGCGGCTACACATGGCTGTCTCTCATAAGAGAGGGCAGCCCTTTTGGCCTATAAAAGAAGGCCATTTCTACACAAATTTCATAGTGTGAAGTTGATGCAACAAGGTGAGTGTGAGGTGGTGAGAGTGAAGCAAGGCGGGAGCTCCATTAAGGGTATAATCCCTTTGTAAACTACTTCTTGTTTTGAAGTACTAAAGCCATTGAGTGGCTACTTTCCCATGGACGTAGTCCACATTGGGTGAACCACGTATATCGTGTGTACTCTCTCTCTCTCTACTCTATAATCTCGTGTATATAAATCTGTCTCTCTCCATTAAGTAATCTACTCAATTATCTATTTAGCTACGTCTTATTTCCTAATGAATCGGTCCAAGGAGAAAGGAGTTTACAGAGGTAAAAATAAACTCTCTCTTAAGAGATTGAAACTTTTCACAAGGATCACAAATGTTTTAAGTGTGGGGAGCAAGGACATGGTTATCCTTCTTGCCCCAAAAGAAATGGTCGCAATGAGACTCTTAGAGTTTCCACTATTGAAGCTCCAAAAGAGGATGCTCATTGTAAAGGACCACCTCTCTTCTATGCTTGGGGAAAGTTAAGGGAGCATGATGCCTTCATCTTGTTTGACCCTGGTTCTACTCACAACTTCATATCAATGGAGTTGGCCACCAAGTTGGGCATTCAAGCTTTTCAGATGGGAGATGTTGTAACTGTCGATGCTACTTTCAAGGGATGACAAGCCTCCCTTACTCCCTTGATTGGGAAGTTGAGGCTTCATGTCCAAAGCTATTTCGACAAAGAAGACTTCTTTATCTCTCCTCTCCAACATGAGGATGCTATCCTAGGGGTACCATGGTTCAACCGCATGGCTGCCAACATGAAGTTGCCTGAAAGGAGAATCTATTTCACCTACGGGGGAAAGAATATGTATATAGATGCTAATAAGTCTGTTCATACTATACCACTCGTAAATCCTCTTGCCCTTGATAAATCAATGAAAAGCTCAGTTTCTGTGTACATGATTTTTGTCAAAGAATCCCTAAAAGGTCCTAATGATTCATCAAAGGTGAATGGTAGGAACCAAGAAGAGCTAGACTTGTCTAACTTTCTAAAGGGATTCCAAGATGTGTTCATCAATGATATCCCTATGGACTTACCTCCAAAACGAGGGTATGATGACCATCGAATTGAGCTCCTATCAGGCAGCTCACCGCCTAACAAACCTCCCTATGGAGTTTCACAATCTCAACAAGAGGAGATCATGAGGCAAGTACAAGAATTGGTAGACAAAGGGATCGTGGGGCCTAGCTCCTCTACCTTTTGTTCTCCAGTCCTTTTAGTGCAAAAGAAAGATGGTACATACCGCATGTGTGTGGACTATCTCGCACTAAACCATATCACTATCAAAAACAAATTTCCCGTACCTCGGGTAGAAGATTTGTTTGATAAGCTACAAGGCTCTACCTACTTCAGTAGGATTGGCCTTAAAAGTGGCTACCATCAAATAAAGATAGTGAATGAAGACATCCTAAAGACCGCGTTTCGTATAAGGTTTGGCCTTTATGAATATCTAGTCATGCCTTTTTGCTTGACTAATGCACCAACTACATTCAATTGATTGATGGAGAAATTTTTAGACCCTACCGCAAATTCACTGGAGTGTTCTTTGATGATATCATCATCTACTCCAATTCCTTGGAGAAACACAAGCAACATCTCCAAGTGATTTTTCAAGCAGTAAGGGAGAATAAGTTTTTTCTCAATCAAAAGAATAGCAAATTTTTCCTTCAAGAGATTCAATACTTAGGTCATATTATATCTCAAGATGGTATCCGTATGGATCCATCAAAGTTGGAGGCAATAAAAGCATGGCCTAATCCAAGAAATCTACATGAGCTAAGAAGGTTTATTGGTATGTGTGCATACGAAAGACGCTTCATAGCAAAATTCTCTCAAATAGCAGGACCATTACATGACTTAACAAAGAAAAACGTTAAGTATTCATGGACTGCTAAGGAGAAAATTACTTTTGACAAGCTCAAAGAGAAGCTTACCTCTCAACCATTCCTTATGCTTCCGGACCTCTCAAAACCATTTGAGGTCCAATGTGATGCTTGTGGTGATTGCCTTGGAGCAGTATTGCTTCAAGAAGGGCATGCCATAGCATATGAGAGCCAAAGGCTCAACTCGGATGAACTGGCCTTAGGCATTTATGAGAAAGAGCTGTTAGCTGTTCTACATGCCCTAGACACATGGAAGCACTATCTATTGGAGACTCCATTCATTTTACAAATAGACCATCAAAGTCTCAAGTACTTCATGACGCAAACAAAGCTTTTCGACAAACAAATGCAGTGGGAAAATTTTCTTTCACAATTTAATTTTCACATTGCTCACATTGTTGGCAAGCACAATCAAGTGGTCGACGCACTTTCACAACGACCAAGGGTAAATGTGGTGTCTATAGCAACTCACGATGATCTACCTTTTATGATAGATGAGTATGCATCGAGACTTTAAGTATCTAACTACAGCCTTTGCATTAGGGAAGAAAAAAAGAACCATTCATCTTGAAGGATGGTTATCTTCCAAACGGAAATAGGCTATGTGTTACTCACCCATAAAACAAAAAAATCATGTATGAATCCCATACTTCTCCTTATGCGGGGCAAAGAGGGAATCCATAATCTACTCTTCAAGGAGTAGAAATGTATTTTTGTTGGTTTACCATGAAAAGTAAACAAACAAGAGTATGTTTCAAAATGCGTGGTTTACCAAAAGTTAAAATTTGATCGAGGGAAGAAACTTGGATTATTTGAGTCGACAAGCTTAACAAGAAAACACACTTTATGCCTATCAAAAAGACTATTAAGGCACATCAAATGGCAACCCTCTTTAGATCTCAAATTTTCAAGCATCATGAATTTTCAACATCCATAGTGTCGGCCAAAGATCCTAGAATGACCAATAATTTTTAGAAGGGTCTCTTTGAGAATCTAGGAAGTAGATTCAATTTCTGTTTTGGCCTATCATCCACAAACGGATGACCAAAGTGAAATAACTATGCTAACGATTCTTGATTAACTAAAAGCCTATGTCATGGAAGTAGATCAACGTTCTCAATGAGAGAAAAACCTACCTCTTATAGAGTATGCATAGAATGATATTGTACATACTTCTATGGGGAAAGTACCTTTTGAGGTTAAAGAAGGAAGATCCAAAAGTCCCTTACTACTTAAAGTGCACGGGAAGATCTTCGCTGCTGATGAATATAGCGGAGACCTACAAGAATCTTTTCCAAAGATTAAAGGGGTTCTATCCATCTCACAGGAAAGGCAAAAAGGGCTGTTGCTAATAAGCACAGAAGAGCCTTAGCCTTTAAGGAAAATGATTGGGTCTTGCTAAAGTTTCTCAAGGCTCATCTGAGGCATACTACAGGCAAGAGTCCTACGGACCACCAAGAGTATGATGCTAAACTAGCAAAAAGATACTATGGTCCTTAAAATTCTTAAGCCAGTCAATAAGATGGCTTATCAATTGAAGTTGCCCAACCATTGGCTCATGCACCATGTTTTCCATGAGAGCCTACGTAAGGCTTACAAAGGAACGCCATCAAAAGAAGCAATAGTTGTTGCAGACTCTCCAAAAATCGAAGATCAAGAAGAAGTACTTCAACCTGAGTCCATCCTATGACATGAAGACAAGGTATTAAGAAACGGTAAGATTATCTGATGATATCTTTTTAAGTTTAAAAATTATCCTTTTAAAGATGCTAAATGGATGCAAGGAATCTAGCTTAAGGATAATATGAACCTTGTCAATGCTTACAATGTTGCACTAGAGTAAGCATATGAAAATGCATTTTAAATGAAAAATGTTTTTGTCTTATAAGACTAGTTCTCTTTTTATTATGCACAAATTTAAGAAGTATGCATGCTTAAAATCATGTTTCTGGTGACGATGTCTCCCAAACACCAAGTAGAACTTGTCACTCTACTTTGGAAGTATGATATGGACTAAAGAGCAGAGATGCTTGCGACAGCTACGTCTTCCAAGCACCAAATGGATTAGTCATCCATCTTGGAATGATGTCGAAGGGTTAAAAAGGGATCCTCTACACGCTAAGTAACTTGGACTAATGAGTAGGATTTATCTTCTCTACCTCATAGTCGAGGACTAGTATGATTTCAAGAGAGAGGTAATGTCATAAAATATAATATCCAACTTTACCAAATGATTTTCTCATATTAAACTGATCATTTAATATGGGAGAATGAACGGGAACAAGAGTTAGAATAGAGACATGTGCTTCTAAACCTATCTCAACACGGGACCAAAAGGAGAGATGTTTCCATCTGAATAGGGGTCCAAAAGGAGATGGTCTATCAAAGAGCAATGTGCAATAAGTGCTTCTAGACTTACCTCAGCAGGGGACCAAGAGGAGAGATGGTCAATAAGGGTCCAAAAGGAGGTAGTCTATAAAAGAGCAATGTGCATCTAATGGAGCTTAAAAGACCTTAGGGTTAGCTTCATTAAAGACCTTCAATGGTTAGTGTTAACACTAGTTCTGTAATGGGACACTTAAATGTCCTAAGACACGAAAGTGTCCTGTTTTTCTAGCAACTTGTCATAATTATTTGATGAATCTAGAAAAAAAATTAATAGTTCACGTTCATAGCTTAGGTCAGCTATGAGGTGAAGAACTTAGCAAAATTTTACTTTTGCCAAAATTAGTACCAAATTAAGATTATAATGATAAGTTTTAATATGAAAAAATCATAGTACTTTAGTGCAGTTTTAACAAAATTTTCATAAATTGAATATAACTTCTCATCAAAATAAGATTTTGCATAGATTTTAAGGTGTATGGATATGAAAAAACTTATTATAGCAAGAAATTGAGCTTCATAACCTAGTTATGGGACTAGATTTTTGTTATAATCAAAAGACCAAAATCTTGAAAATGCTAACAAAGAGAAAAATTTTGGTCTTTCGAGGCCTCTTTCATTAACATGATGAGATTATGGGACAAAACCTTAGGTGTATAATGTATCTATAGGTCAATACTCGTCAACTAATCATTTTTGAAGGGTTCAAACTCATAGGCATCTTGTAATTTAATCTTGTTTGATAAGATTTATAGTGCGTAATTTCTTGTAGAAAACACATTGCTGTGAAAACTAATGAAAGTGTGTATATAGATCTCCCAATTGTGTCCATATGAGGTATTTATATACAAATAAGTGAGATGAATGGAAAAATCCAAAAGTGAACTTTATTCTAAGGATTATCTTCGATAAATTAAAAAATCATAATTACAATATGTGCAGTTTTTTGCATATGCCATAAATCACCAAATGTGGCTTGCATAACCATTGAAAATTATCACTTTATGTAATGGAGTCATAGATCTAGTATATATGCATCATAAGTCATTGTAAATTTAGATGAACTAAATGTTTTTTGTGATCATTAATTGAATTTGTGAGAGTTGCATATTTGACCCACAGGACTTTCTATATGTAATTCTAGTCACAAAGGATTTTTTTATCGCATGAAAATTTCAAAAATATCAAACACATATATAAGTAGTTACCACGGATTATTGCATGCACCCTGCTCATTTTTTTCTTAGGCTAGAGTACGAGTTTTAATGAAACATTGAATGCTATTTTGCGTAGGTTCTTTTCATGAGTGTAGTTAGTATTGAGGTTATGATCAAAACTAAGGGATTATAATTTCCTATGAATACTTTGAATAACATTTTATAAGTTTGCAAAAGCATTTCTTGAGATGTGCTCTAGATTTCAGGTACTGTTTTATTTAAGTTCGCAAAAAAAGGACACTAAAGTGTCCTTTTTGGTACCAAACTAGTGTTAAAAGTCCTTTGACCTTAGGCAAGCTAGGGCTGAGCTTGAGGTGGGAACCCGACCTAAGCTTGAGGTGCTTGTTGTGCTTGATGACTAAGGTGCGTGCTTGATGACTAAGGTGCTTGAGGTGCTTGTCATGCTTGATGACTAAGGTACTTGAGGTGCTTGTCATACTTAATGGGGGGTAAGGTGCTTGAGTCAAAAAGAGACCCTACAAACTTAATGAGAAAGGTGCTTGAGAAGCTTCCCATACATGGGGGATAAGGTGCTTAGGTCAAAAAGAGACCCTACAAACTTAGTGAGGAAGGTGCTTGAGAAGATTCCTATGCATGAAAGTCCCAAAGTTAGGGGAATCTTTGACTTAACTTTCCACTCACCCAAAGGGCACCCCTTTTTCAAAGGGCACATGGGACACATGTGAGACTCTCCCTATGCTTAACCACACGGTGTGCTTGAATGCTATTGGTTGGGCTAAAGTGGGGTCCAATGAGCTTCTAGCTCCATCCAACAAATATCTAGATATTTTAAAGCTCTCTCTCTCTAAGGGGTAAGGAGGACACTTGTCCAAAGACTACCCATGTAATTGAATGCATGCTGTATATGGTTCGCTGGGGGGGAGAGGGTCCAATGAGCTTGAAACATGTGTAAAAGCTACAACTCGCCCCAAACAAGCAAGGGGGGTGCTAGGGGATATACACCACACACACATACACACTCATTTTGCGGATTCATTCTCACTTGGTGAAAGTTGAGGAACTCCACCTCCTTCTTCAAGCTTGTGAGAAGTGAGAGCCTACACCAACACTCTTGTCTATGGAATGCAAATCCAACCAAGAGCCACACTTCAATGCTTAAGCGTGCCATGTTATCCATCTTCATTACTATGCTATTATGTATTCTAGCAAGAAGAGTGATGATAAGTGAGGAACTATTTCTTTCTCCTATGGAATGTTTCTTCTTACTCTTCCCTATCCTCATTCCCCGCTAGCTCTCTCCACCTTTGAAGGTGTTTGAGGCCTTGGGATTGAGGCTTGGGATAGTTAATGCTCTCTATAAAGTTTATGTTATGCTTGTGATGCATGAAACTTTCCATCTTCATTGCATCACCTAGGTCACAAGGAACACAAATATTGTATTGTACCAAGTCTCTCTTGATGGGAGAAACTATAATACAAATGCCTATTGGAGGAAGGACCGGCTCCGTATGAATCCGGTCCTCAACTATTGTCATGTTCTCTAAACTCTCTCTCTTGCAAAATTATTGTTCATGCCAAGTTAACTAAGTACCATGTTTATGTTGCTACCATCAATTAAGTTCACCCGCTATGCTCACAAAGTAATCTCACAAAAGTGCTTCATCTAATTTCCTAATCTCGCTACTCTCAAAATTCATAGGCCATTTCCATTACAAGATTGTTATCAAGAACCTGGAAAAGAAAAACTTCCATGCTTGGAAGTTCAAAATGACCAATTTTCTTATGGAGAAAAGTTATTGTAAGTACATTGATGTGTCAAGCATGAGACAACACCAATGTTGCTAGAGGCAGATGCAACTGCTGTGCAAATAAAGGTGTTTAAAGATTGGAACCAAAGAGCTCGCAAGGTCTTGTATTGGCCTTTTGTGAGTGTGTATGACACTTTGATTGGGCACATACAAGATAGTCCATCCCAAGGAGTCTTGTGACACTTTACTATCATTGAATGTGACCAACATAAAAGTGAGGAAGCTACAATTGAAGACTGATGTGAATACAAAAGCTATCTACCAATGACTATCCATTGACGATAAAGAATATATGTGAGTCCCTTGTATCAATTGGTATTACAATTGACAATGATGAAAAGGGGCTACAAAGTTTGAGTCTAGAATACAGACAGTCGAAGATTGGTATCCAACTTCAAGAGAATGTTTCCATGTTTACAAATTTAGTGTCCTTACTAGTTGTGGAAGATGTGGCACATATCTTTGCCAATGATACTATAGCTGGACTATGTACACCAATGTGGTATACCTATCGAAGTGATGTCACACTTATCCACCAACAGACTTCACTAGTGGTTCACAACATTAGACCATTGTAGTAGTTTCCCCTTATGTTGTATTTTGCCTTCTTTTCTTTAAAGATTTCTTACCCTAAATTAGTGAAGAAGAAGAAGAAGAAAAGGTTTTGTCTCCATCTTTGTGTGTGTGCGCGCGCGCTTGAAAGAGCTAAATCTCTCTCATTCTCAATCTCTTAACATTATCTTCTTGCTTATTCTAGAGTACTAGGATGCAACACCACACTCTTGAAGCAGAGAGATGCAGTAATAAGTAGCTCAATGGGATTATTCACAAATGTAAATTATACCTTACCCACTTGCACAATCTTGATGGAAACTAGTAATGATTGTATGCTTACACAAATGTAAATTCACAAATGGGATTATTCACAAATCTAAATTCTACCCTACCCACTTGCACAACCATGATTACAACTAGTAATGAGTGTATGCATACACATTCAACAAGATTAGCATGCAAACCAAAGCACTTTTCTTGTTCAAGACAATTATTGGATATTTAATAGAATCAAGAATCATTGCTCAAGGGAAGCAAGAGAGAAGAATGTTTTCCAGTGGAAAATTCTCCAGGGAGGGTCAATTTTTTGAATGTGTATTGTATCCTCTAGTTTAACCAAGGAGGGTTATACATAATCCAAAAATGTACATTTTACCCATATCATAGAGGTGGGTGAGTGTTTCTTGTTGTTAAAGATGCCACATGATGTACCTGAGTTTTTTAAAGAAAATTTTGTGTGCACTCAAGACTATATTTTTAAGTTTAGGAGTATTATTGAGTATGTTATTGATTTGGGATGTGTCTAAAGTAATCGATTTTGAATTAAAAAATTGCATGTAAGAGTTATGTTAGTTTTTGGTTTTAGAACTTAGGAAATTAAGAAGGCTATGAAGTCCCTACTTTTAGGAAATTGTGCATTGAATATTCTTTGTGGTCCTTGAATAATGGAGATAAGAAAACTCAAAAAAGAGAGGTTGATATAAACCCTCGAGGGAGACACTTAATATTTATGTGAATATCATGTGAGTGCAGTAGAATGGGTTATTAAATTTTAGAAGATAGAAGAGGAAGTAGAAGAGAAGGTACAGACATACTTTGGGCCAAATTTCATTATCTCAATGTGGGGCTCCTCAAATTGCCAAGCCTCGCTATCGTCTGGTAGTGACAGTGAGAACCACAAATATAAATGTCATATTGTGGGACAGAGTCGACTTGACTAGTGCATAGAGGCTACAAGAGATTTTCAGTCTCTCAAAAAACACACTTAATCCCTATCTTACTCAAAGCTACTCTCAACTGCATGTTAGGCAGCAAATGTTAATTATGACACCGCAAGAAAATCTCATGGATTCACTAAGCAAACAAAATCTAAACGAGATAAGACTTATAAGATGGGTAGGCAACATCTAAAGACGCATGCCCATGTAATTATTTAATACTCTCTAATTATAGATGGGTAAGGTCTGAGAAGCTAAGTTGTAAAGCCTATAATGGAGTCCAAGTCTTGTAAAGTTGGCCAATGGCCAAAAGAGCACTAGGTATAAAGTCTATTTTGTAAACTGGAAAAAGGACACATTATCATTATCAAGTTTTGAGTTTTGAAGCATAAGAGTGAGAGTGGCTACTCTCTTGAAACTTGTAATTATCATAACTCAAGCTCTGATAATCACATTTTAGATTCTAAAACTTGCATTGTGTTCCTTGCCCTTTGCTCTTTCATTCAAGTACATTCATTGTCGATTCTGATGTGATTTGTGACTGTGTGTTAGTAGGCTAAATCTACTATTTTGAGTGCGTTAATGAATGCTCTTTGACATTTTGACCATAGGAGAGTGTTCCTAGACCCTAGCACGACCTTTTTGGTACGTTTTATTGCAAGTTCTAGGACCTTGATCAAGATGGATTGTGATTTTGGTACCTCCTCTGATTGCGCTGAAACTTGGTAGGTAAGTGTCCCTAAGTGTCTTAGACCTCCTCCTAAAGTTTTGTAGCATTTGGAATTTGTTCGAGTGCCAGAATAGGTCGATGACTGAGTGCAATAACATAGGATATAGGCAGGTTACCAGATCTTAGAGTGATAGATTTTCATGTGTAAGACATATAGCCTTCTTGTAAGTTCACTTCTTGAGGTTGACACCCTCAAAGAGTATCTGTGCCCCATTTTAGTCGCTTCCCTGAGTATTGACATTATGTTAGTGTCAGAAAGCTATGCTATAGACGTGCATTGCGGTGACCTGTTAACATTGGCGCCGTTGCCGAGGATAGCGATCCTTAGGTGGTAAGTGCCCGAGTTGTAGCTTTTTACTTAAAGACTTTGATTATGATTTCCACTTCATTTACACTTTAGCAGTCAGGCAACTAGACATGGGGTTTAGTGCTTGGTAGAGTCCAAAAGTCGAGGACTTGCTAGATTTATTCTCGAGAGATATAGAGGGTTCTGAGTGAGATAGCCAAAAGCATTTCATTCTTCAAATTTCTTGCTACTTTTAGAGTGTTGTATCGTTTTTCACTTCGACCTTATTTTGTATCGTTGTGTTTGTTTTTGTTTCATGTTTCATTTCAATACTTAGGAGTAGGGTAAGAACAAACTACCATCATCAAAGTTGGGCAAAAAGATTAGCGAAAAAAAGAGTGAAAACCATATTTTTGGGCAAAACGACCATAAACTTTGAAAAACTGGAAATTTGATAGTCAAAACTCCAAAACTAATCTAAATTCAAAAGTAAGTGCAAAAAGAGCACAATCAACCTACAGGGAGTGAATTTGGATATTTTTATGCAGATTGGTGCAGGAACATGGGTTGTGATCGATGACCCCCTGTAACTTTTTGAGGGGAACTTGATACCATTGAGTCTAGAGTGGTTATAGATCAAAGAATATACACTTGTGGTGGAAAAAATTGACACAATAAAGAAAATTAGGCAAAGACACCAAAAAACCTTAGAAATAGACAAAAATTGAGGTTTTTTGACTTTTTGATGTACAAATTCAAAAATAAGTGAAAATCTGACCTCTATAGGGTATGGACATACAACTGACCACATTCCATGTCAAGATGCAATGTAACATCAAACATGATCCATGACCCCGTAAAGCATTTGAAGTTAGGATTTGGACAATAGAAAGCTGATACCATTTGGAACAACTTTTGTGAAGGTCATCATAACAAAAAAACAACAAGAAGTTGACCCAAACCTCAAAATATAGGCTATAAGTCAAAACCCACAAGCAACCACAAAACTTTGCTTCTGGCAAGGTGGAATGGTTTCAAATCCAAAAATAAGTGGATAGGTAGACCCCACCGACTTCAAGTAACAAACTGACCAAGTTTGGGGTCCAGACATGGAGAAACATGGATCGAGGTCCATGACCCCCTGCTAATTTTTGGGAGTGTAACCTTACAAAATTGTAACAGAGAACAACACAAACATTTTTTCCAAAAGCGAGGGTAGCAAAAACATTAACAAGAGGCTCAAACCAGACCAGAGGCATTCTAGCCCAAAAATTGCAAAACAGATTGACAAAGTGACTTTTGGGAAACTTGAAGAGGATCAAACCAGTTGAGAATCACCTAACAACTATCAAGGATTTGGGGAAGACCTATGTGTCAAGTTTTAAGAGAGTTTGGCGCACTGGGGTACATGGATGGCGATCCATGATCCCTTGACTCATAAATTGTCCAGACTGGTACTAATGATAGCATAAGTTATTGAGAGCATAGTGGTGCTTTAGAAATTCAATTTGGAGTTGGATTGTGCAAGTTGCAAGCAGAACAAGAGTTGTGTCAAAAGTTCGACAAAATTTTTATTTTGGTAGATTTTGACTAACCCAGCGACTGTAAAGCTATAGCCACCAAGTGAATTTTGTTTAGGTTATGTGTATCACAGTTGCAGTGAGTCTCCTTTGGTCGGAGGACTGAATGCACCATAAAAGGGAACATGTTAGGGTTTTGCAATTTGTTTTTTGTTTTCTTGATATATTTGTAGTCAGGTAAATTTCATCAAAGTAGAAACCCTAGTAATAGAGACCAATAAATCCAAATTTTGATCGAGGATAGTGTCAATCAAGTGACTAGCCCACCTTAGAGCCAATCTTTGAGGAGAGTCTTTTTGATACCTCTTTGAAGAGATCATACACCTATATGGCTGAGGATCCAAATGTGTGAGTTTCAAAGGAGACACCAAAATGGGAGCGGGACCATCACAGCCTGCATTGAACGAGAAACTTTTGCACTTTCAGTATCAGTTTGAGAATGAGCAAAGTGTTCAAATCTATAAAGATGGTATGGATTGTTACCGCATTAAGGTTTAAGAGAGATCTAGTGAGCCTAAGCTCGTAGTGCCCGTAGAATATAGTGGTGATTGATATTTTGATGAAGAGGGAAACATGCATATCGTTGTGCTTAATCCTTTTATTGTGGACAAGTGGGGATTAACAAGCACCAAAGAAAAAGTTGATGTAGAGTCTGAATAGAAGCTGCCTAAGCTAAATATTCCAAATGTCAAGATTAAACGAGTAAATGTGGCTACACTCGTCAACAGAGACAACATGCATGTGGGCTTATACAAGTATGATAACAGAGAGAAAATGCTCTATTGTAGGTACGAGGAGCCCAAATGAGAGGGAGTTGACATAGCAAAAATACTTGTACATATTTACATTTGAGGTTAAGAGAGATACGCAAATAGTCATGTTAGCCAAGTATGGTAAAAAATATTTGACAGTAAGCCATAATGAGCTCAAGGGATATACATACTTTGGGGGACCACTCTATTAGTACTATGTCACCCCTAGCATACTCAGACCTACAGTCTCAAAAACCAAAAAATCGGGAACTACGAGAGTGAGTCCTCTAATATCTCATGTGGAAGACTCATTCAATTGATCGCATTTTTTTGTACCAAGACTGATGGGATCCCTGGATTCTCGGGCTCACATGTCTACACATCAAGGTAATGACATTGCAGACACGATTTTCAGTACAAGGGTGTCGGATATCAGGACTAAAAGCCGAGATGTAAGATCCGAAGGAAGAGAGATTGATCGAACCCCTTCTAGAGAACCTATCAATGGATACGAGACGAAAGCTATAATGGTGGGAGAAACTAAGATGATGAGGATGGTTACAAAAACTCAAAAAATGCGAGATTCTCAAGTGGCTAAGTGCATGCCAAAGAAGTATAGCGGATTGGGAGATCCATACGTGTATATCTCCATTTTTAAGCAAGTTTTAAGAGCGGAGCAAGTGGAGGATTCCCACACACAATATGAGGGATTTGGGTTGACACTGGAGGGAGCAACACTGACTTGGTTTCAACCACTAAACAATAGAGATTTCCTGAACATTGATCAACTTCTGTGACAGTTTGCGAAGGAATTCTCTAAAAGACGAATCAAGCACAACACAGTTTCTTAGAATTATGCTTTCAGACAGAAATAAAATGAAAAGGTGAAGGAAGCTTTGCTTTGTTTCAAGCAATACATTAAAAGATGTCCGGTGCGAGAGTTACCATAGGATGTTTGCTTATCATTTCTCTTTATTGAGGGCTTGAGAAACAAGACTCTCAAAAACGAATTAAACTTATGGAATTACCCTTAACAAGAGTCCATTTTGGGCTAGTGCCGATGAAACTATCGAACCTTCCTATGTGGATCAAACATCTAGAAATCAATTCACAATGGACAAAAATATACTCATGTTCATAGCAAATCAAAACTACAAGTCTAGGGGTTACTCGCCAAGGGTAGGACAGCCAACGATGGCACCATGAGCAATCCGCCCCGAGGGCCCATGTTATGAATGTGGAGGCGACCCTTGGGAGAGATAAAGGTCAACAAAAAAAATCCTTTGGATTTTGTGACGGCTGTGGGAAAGACCACTTGATTAAAAATCCAAGAAATGAAACTATCAATGTCATAGGAATTTTACAATGCAAAAGCGTATTGGAGTCTGAGCCAACAATACCAGTCAAAGTGGTGACTAGATCTCAAGCTCAAGCCTGCGGCAAAAAATCAGCCTATAGCGGATGATGGTTTAAAAATTTCCGAACAAACCAAATTTGAAAGTGGATCAATCAAAACTCAAAGAAAGTCATGGAAGGCCAAACGTTACAAAATGAAAGCAAAGAGATTGAAGGAGAAAATAGCCTTGGAAACGGAATTGCACCAAACAAAAGAACAACCTAGACACAAGCAAGAGAGCAAGAAAGAAGAAAAGGAACTAAAAGAGTCAAAAACTGACTCAGGCGGTTTAGTCTTGGTGGAAAAAGTGAACGAGCAACTAGAAGCAATGTTGCAAGCCTACGCATCAAGGTTCAACAACAACCAAACCTTAGAACAAAGACAACTAACCTATTTGCACCTTGAAGACAAAACCAAAATAATGGAAGTGTGCAAAAGGCTGGTAGAATTGCTCAAGCCATGATACAACCTAGAGGTCCAAAAATTCCTAAGCCTGTAATACATGAGCTGGGAAACGAAAATACAAGGACACAGGAGGAAACCAACATAGGTGAAAAGTATACAACTCAAGGATTTTGTGACCGATGTAGAAGGGATCATGTGCTCATAAATTGTGCTCAAAATCCAGACAACAGTATCAAACCCAAAACAACAAACAAGGAAGAATCAAGGACTACGAAGGTGGTGGAAAACACGACAGATGAGGGTAGATCCTTGAAGATGCAACCAATATTGGAAGTAGATGGGCCATGTCCACAATCACTATGGAAAAGGATCAGAAATAAACAATACATAAGTGCCACATTGATATCTGCACTAATCCTTGAAATAAACATGGACCATGAGATCTATTTGGAAGACATTCAATCATTATATGGGGATGTAGGAATGGATGTTTCTATAGAGAGAAAACTTGCAACCATAAGAATTTTACCGTCCTTTATAGGACAATATGAGACAAAGTCTAGGGTAAGAGTTGTGCCATCACAACAAAATTCTATTCTACAAGTGACAGATACAAAGAGCTTGCATGATTTATTGTCTTCTCCTATAAGGTGCACAATCACCCTCACAGAGCTGCTAAAAATCAAACCATATTTATGGGAACAAATGAGCACAGACGTGGAAATATGGGAGTGAAAATACAACCAAAAGATGATCTAGTGGAGGAAATTTAGAAAACAAAACATCGTGAGAAAAAAAAAGCAGAACTCGTTCTAGTGAATAAGGTAGGTGATTATTGTGAAGGCGAAGAAGGAAACACCACCTACCTTTGGAATACAAGGGAGTAACCACCATTGCAATACTTGAAAATGGAGCTTGCATGAAATTTCAATTAGCCAATGGTATGTGGAAAGACCCTTGGGGATGCTAGAACAAGTGATAGTATCCTCAGGTGGGATAAAATACAAACACACCTTTGCCGTAGTAGATTTCAAAAAAGGCAATAATTTTGAGGTTATTTTGGGATGACCCTTTATGCGTCAACTCAAAATGGTTCAATACTGGGGCTATGAACATCTCTATTACGGCATAAGGGAGTCATAATCAAGGTAAACAGCAAGGACCATAGTTACAGGGACAAAAACCAACACCAATAGAAGATTTTGTTGTGACTACGGACGACAAAATACAGTCTTTTTCTTGGCTAGTAAAGGATGCTCACAATTGGATGTGCGGGACATCAGAATGTGGGGATCTTAGAAAGGAAGATTGCATCCTAGAGCGTCTAGTAGATGATGACAACTACATGAAGGCACCATTTCTAGAGGAGTTTCTTGAATCCTTTTGATGTGACAAAATACTGGCAACTCTTGATGTCTATGTAAATGGGGTGACCATTACTATGTTTTGTGACAAAGATGGATATAATATAAGGCCCTTTCTAATGGTGTTCAAACCACTGTCCATGAAATCGAAGACATCTCTAACACAATTGAGATGGAAAAGACAAGAGATTGCAAACAAATTGTGGACGAAGTTTCCATACGAGATCTTTCAGAAGATGATGAGGATGAATACATGATTCGAGGAGCGATAAATTATAAAACAATACGGGGGATGAACTCTCAAATGGTTTTGAAAACAAAAATGCAAAAGAACATATGTAGCCAATTTTCTACGAGTTTCCTAAGCAAAAAACACGAGATAACACAGATATCAAAGGAGACGAACAAAGAAACAACAAAACAAAATTGAGAATCCAATGCCAAAACTGATGACCAACATGCAATATCTTATGCTCATAGGAGTAGATGATCGTGTCTGAGAAAAAATCACACAAGAACCTTTAAAAGTGACTAGTTTTTTGCAAACTCAATGAAACATAGCAAAAAAAATCAAAAGACAAGATTAAAAATACACCAACAATGTCCAAAATCGAACACAAAATGAATATCAGAAGTTAAAACGGACATTGAAGAAGGTTTGGACTATAAAAATGGAAAGTGAGGAGGACTCTAACTCAAAAACATTTTATGCACTCTCTCACTTCAAAAAACACACGATAAAGACCGACATATTGTGGTGGAACAATCGATGCGAGAGCCTAAGGAACTGGGAACATCGTATAATGGACCTGAAATGCAAAGAAGATTGATTTGGTGGAACCAAGGGAAGAACCGAGACCAGCTTACATAGCCACATATCTTACCAAAAGGAAGAGGAACGACTACCATAGCTACCCTCAAACAATATAAAGATGTGTTTGCCTGGTCTTAAGAGTGCTGACACTGTCCATACACTTAGAATAAAACTTTTGCGAAGAAAATTAAGGAAGAGATAGAAAAATTAAAAGAGGTAGAGTTTTATCTACGAGATTGAGCACACGGAGTGGGTGTCACCAATTGTAACGGTGCCCAAAAAGATCAGTAAATTATGAGTGTGCGTAAATCTCAAACATGTGAACGCTGCTATAATCATGGACAACTATCCTTTACCTATCACCAATCATGTGATTGGAAAGTTGTTGGAAAGGAAGCCTACAACTTTCTAGATGGCTTTTCAGGCTATAACCAGCTCACGATCAAGTTAGAGGATCAACACAAAATTGCCTTTGCTACAAAATGGGACATATATGCATATCAGGTGATGCCATTTTCTCTAACCAATGCGCCTGCCACATTCCAAAGACTGATGAGTACGACGTTTAAGGAATATCTAAGATACTTCTTAGAAATTTATATGGATGACTTGTGTGCGCATTCTCTTCACCAAAATGAACATATCAAGCATTTACAAAAGGTCTATAAGAAATGCAAGACATATCGTATCTGCATGAACCCTGAAAAGTGCATTTTCATGGTAAGACAAGGCAAGATTCTGGGACATATTGTGTCCAAAAACGGCATTTCTTCTAACCCTGCAAAGATACAAGTGATTGTTGCTCTTCTAGGTCCAAAAATAGTTAGAGAGGTACAAGCCTTCATGGGCCATTGTGGATATTATTGTAGGTTCATTTATATGTACGCAATCATTGTAAAACCTCTCCGCATGAATCATGAGGTTTGAATGGAATGAGAAATGTGAAAAAGCATTTCAACAATTGAAGCAAAAACTTATTTCTATTTTGATTTTGAGAGCTCCTGATTGGAACAAGATTTTCCACGTCCATGCAGATACATTGGCTTATGCTATCGGATGTATATGGGCTCAACTTGGAGAAAACAACATGGATTTTGACAGCTCAATAGTGCGAAAAGGAATTACACTACCACAAAAAGAGAGGGCTTGCGAACGATCTACTCTATCAAAAAGTTTAGACATTACCTTCTGGCAAACAAATTTGTGCTCTTTGTAGATCATCAGGCACTATTATACTTGGTAAACAAACCATGCAATTCTGGTCGCATCGTTTGATGGCTCCTTATATTGTTCGCATTTGATTTATGGTGGTGGTAAAAAAGGGGACAACACACCAGAGAGCAGACCATTTGTCACAAATGCTACATGGGGAAGCTTCTTTAGGAGTTGAAGATGATTTACCTCACTCATATCTCTTCAGCATCCAAATGGCACCAAGGTGGAGCAAACAAGTTATACCATTTGTCACCATCGGTTCGCTTTAAATTGAGACAACCATCAATTATCAAGCAATCTTGCAACATGGTGCTGATTGCAGGATAATTATACAAACAAGGACACGATGGCATACTCAAATTATGTATTGTACCATCCAAAAAAGAGGTAAATCTCAAACAAGATCATGTATAAACAATGGGTATAGAGATCTATAACACAACAACACAAACATATCAGATACTAATGCGACTTGGAGTGTATTGGCCTTATATGTAGAAAAGCATACACGTCTATATTTGCTTATGCGATGATTGCACAATCTACAAGCCAATCAAGCATGCTACACTGTTTAGGGTAGCAACAACATCCAAGTGGGAAAAGTACATTCTGGAGTACTTGGAGCAAGCAAGACTACCAAAAAACTTGAGAAGATCCAGATATGATCGATTCAATTCGAAGCTGATAACAAAGGAGTGGATGCTAACTAAGGCTTTGTGCTTCAGAACATGAGTACCTAACCATTATTGAGCAAGCTCACATTGGTCCCAGTGGAGGACACTTCTTGGAAGAAAAATTGTAAAAGCAATACTCCTAGCAGGGATTTGGTGGCCCACTCTGTTCATGGATGCTAGATATTATGTGAAGCGATGTGATGCATACCAACATACTAAAGAACCACTGTGACATGATGACATGCTATTGAGACCAATAATGGGAGTACGTGCTTTTGCCAAATGGGAAATAGACTTTGTAGAGCCTATCGTGCTATCGACATATAGGATGCATGCTCAATACTATATCGTGGCAACGAACTATCTGACCAAATGGGTTAAGGCTAGAGCAACACAGAAGAATGATACTAGAACCACATCATAATTCTTGTACAAGAGTATTTTCACGTGATAAGCCTTCCTATTGAGATTGTGAGTGACACTCCTTTCATCAATGCTATGGTTGATTTTATGTTGCATAAATTTATGATACTTCATTCTAAATCAGCTCCATACCACCCTCAAGAAAATGGATAGGCCAAGAGCACCAACAAAGTATTGTGCATAGTGCTCACAAAGATTGTCAATGAATCTAGATCTTATCGGGAATTGAACCTACATTAAACCATATGCGCATATTGGGTAGCATATAAATCGCCACAAAATATAACTCCTTTCAATTTATTATTTGGGATAAATACCATATTTCTGGTATAATTCTTAATTCCTACACTATGTGTAGCCCAAAACTTGGGATGGACACGGCATGAGTTCTCTGAAAGAATAGACCAACTAATGTATTTGGACGAGTCAAGACATCAGTCAGTTATAGCAATGTATGTGCAAAAAAGACAAATGAAACAATTTGATGACAACTATGTGAAAAACAAGAAATTTTAGAAGGGTGACTACGTCTTAGTCTATCTCCTTAAGAAATATTTTAAGAAACTTAAAAAGCAGGGTAATGACCCATATGTGATCAATGATATATCTTTTAGTGGGGCCGTCCAACTTGCAAAATTAGAGGGAGAGGTAATTTCTAACTGGTTAAATCGTTGCAGATTGAAAAAGTATCAACAACCTTTCACCATAGACATGCTAGAAAAGATACACTTAGCTAAGGAGCGATATAAGAGAGTTAAAGCAACAAAAGATCAAGCACAGAAGGATGCTAAATTATGAAATTTAAAACGGACGGAACAACATCAACTACCACCTTCCATTTTAGTAGATCAAGTCGGGAAAACTTGGCTTGGTAGTATGGATATTTGGATCAATGTTTGGCTAGTTTGATAGAACAACCAAAAAGGGCACTTGTGGATACTGGAGCATGTGTCAATGCTATGCAATATTCAACCTACCTGAAACTATCAAAATCAATGATTGAAACGACCCAAATTGAACTTAAAGCCGCCAATACGTAAACCATGGTTAGTTTGGGACAAGCCAATGTCTCAATTAACATTGATGGAAACCAGTGCCCACATCGGTTCCACATTATGACTGACAAAAATTTCAATGAGCACATCATTTTGGGAGTTTCATGGATGTGGACTTATAAAGCTGTTCTAGATTGGAATGAAGACACTCTTCATTATTCTCTTAAAGATCAGTCTTATGTTAGGTCATTTGTACAAACATATCACATCTAGGATGAACAGAAAGATTCAATTGAATGTGAGCCTAAGGAAGAATTACGTGGTTCTACAGCAAAACAACCTACTAGAAAATGCACAAACAACATTACCAAAGTATGGATCCGGAAATCAATCATGGCATCAAAACCAACTCAGCTCTATGAATCCCAAAGACAAAGCTTGTAACTAGATCCTTGGCCTTACCGCCAAATAGATTTTCAAGTGCCAAAACTAACAAAGCTAAGCAAAATAGACAACATAACTTAAATCGACCAATTCAGGCTTCAACAAGATCAACCAACTGCAAATGGATTCCAATATCCAAAGTGGACACACCATAGAAATCAACAACATCCCGATGGGAATAACGACAAAAACCAACAAACAACTTGATCTTGTCACAACCTTGGGAATCAACCCTAAAATGAATACCTAAAGAAAAACCAATACTCTCTTGGCCACACGACGGCTAGTCACAAAAACAAGCATCAAAGAAAGGGCAGAAAAGCTTCAAAAACTTTTATTCAAAAAACGTGCACAAAATGAAACCTTGCCGGAAAAATCCACTTAACAGTTGGTTCGATACCCACATCTTACACATCATTCTGTTTACTCAATGCATCTCTTCTCTGAGCATAATAGGGCCACCTTACACGGTCATGCATAGACACCTTGTTTTCGTCCATGCACACCGTACAAACCTTCATCCGAAGTGACTCAGAATGGGAAGGGGGAAGTAATAAGAGTCGTTGCAGTAGCTAACTTCAACGTATTACAAGATAATAAACTGCAAGATATTGAGAGATTACATGTACAATATTTAAAGTGTGTTTGATGTTTAAATTTGACAAGCTTTTAGCAAATTTTTACTCTTATTTGACAAAGTATTGAGTCATATCAACAAATTTCAATGGAAGAGATATTAAGAGTGAGAGTATGTATATACGAGTGTGATGAATAATTTTGGCAAAATGAATTTTAATTTTTAGTAATTATCTTTGCTTTTTAATGTGACATAGATCAAAAATCAATAATTAGAGCCATGAATTTTGGATTTGAGATATGAAAGCAAACGCTGAACCTACAAAGCAAGAGCTTTGAGCATGAAAAATATGGACTGATTTGACACAAATCAAATATCGGGCTAACTTCAAACATACTAGAAGTGTAAAACCAAGAGTAAATGATGACCAAAAGTCAAAACGACAAGCTGTCTAAGTCACAGGTGGCATGACATGAAAAATGTGGCCAACTAAGGTAAGTATGCAAATTGCACTCGGGGTAAGTTGGACACATATAGGCAAAATGGGCAAATTAGACCTCATTGTAGTCTGACACTTTTAGAGAGCGCTAGAGAGAGAGAGCTTTCTGACTTAGAGCTCCTTACTGCACTTTTGCTTGCTGCTGCCACTTTGGACTTTTAGACCACACCAGATTTCACAGCTATGCTCTTTATCAATACATAAACAGTCGTATATGGTCACAAGTGCTCAAAAACTATCAGAAAAACTGCATCAATTAAATCAAAAGAAGAATTTGGGGCAAACTGACAGAGAACTTTTGGGAAGGCAGACCAACATCAAATTTCAAAAACGTACATGGAAAGGCTCCTCTCACTTGACAGATTTCAGCCCTATAATCACAGTCAAGAGATGGGGTGGAACATGGATCGCAATCCATGACCCCCCACCTCCATTTGCAAGAAAAAGTTGGGCAAATCTATCCTGGTGAAATTGTTGTTTCACTACTACAGTTATAACTTAAAAATGTTCCAAAATATGGATCATGATCCACATCCCCAACATGGCCTACTGTGGAAAATTTCAATGCAAACAATTTGGTACTGCCTTGGGAAATGTGCCCTACGAATTTGGCATGAAATGGACCTTGCAATCATAAAAAATCAAGAGAAATTTGGTTTTTAGTTAGCAAATGGCCATTTTCACCCATGATGGGAAAAATTTGACCCAAATTCAATAAGAAGTGACCCAGTATCTTGGGAAAGATGCATGGAAACTACCCTATTAGTCTTGTGAAAAATAGTGTAAGAACATGGATCGTGATCCATGCATGACCCTCTGAAGCAAACTGGTCAAGAATGAGTCCAGACTGCTTGCAGTGATCTTAAAGTTGGAAAATATGTAAAATTCGTACTGTTTTCTCACTCAAATAGGTTCAATTGTCAAGATAAGCAAAGGCAGAGTGTTAAGTGCAGAAATAGTGATTCTCGGCAAGTTGCAGGACCAAAGAAGCTTGGGAACTTATTTGTGACTCAAGTAATGTTAAGTAATGCTTGAGGAGTGACTCAAACTTGATAGAGGGTCTAGAGTGTCCAAACACACTCCAAATGGGATAGAAATCAGCAGGCAGCTGGGGTTGGGGTTCTTCTTCAACTCCAAATAATCAACAAAGCCAAATATCACACAAATGGACCATGATCAAAGATCCAAAGTGCCACCCAAAATCAAATATGCAAAGTTAGACCAAATCATACCATAACTTGGGAAACTAGAGATAAACTTGTCCAAATTTGGAATAACTTTACCAGTTGTTAGGGTAGAATATAGGAACAAGCTCCAAAGTTTCATCCTAGATGGTTGTCCAACATTATCAAAGTCAACCTAACCCTAGAGAAGTCATTTGGATTGCAAACTCTTTGCCAAGGTGCCAAAAATCTCTAAGTCAGAGAAGAATTCCAAAATCTAGCTTAAAATCACAACCGACAATCCAAATTCAAAAATAAGTGAACCATAGCATCCCCAACTCATGCTTCATCAGATGGTAACCAGAAGTTCAAAATGTTGTCCAACATGGATCGCGATTCATGGTCCCGCGAGCCAGAATTGACTTGTAGCAATTTGACATGGTGACTATCTACGCTAGATGCACTAGTGAAGTTTGGGAAAATTTGGACTTGTTTTGATAAATTTATACTCATTTTCACTTTATTGTTAAAGTTTGCATTTTTTTTTACTTTATCGACAACTTATAGGCCAAGTTCTGAATCTAATTTATGGGATGTGTGCTCACAGAATGCCTCACAAATGGCCAAGGAAACAGTGGGAGGCACCACCCTACCAAGTGATAAATATTTCTTCAAACGAGAAAGCCCATGTGTTAGATGAGGAGCTGGCATTAATACAAGCAAACATTTTCATCAATAGGTTTGAAGAAGCCGATGGCATTTAAGTAAAAACAACTATTTTTCCACAAGAGCTCTGGAACTTGCATCAGTAATATGAATTGCTTGAGGGAACAAGGTCCCTACATATGGACACCTCCTTTTGGCCACAACCATGGGGCACAAATTTCCAAAAAGGGTCCATGAATTGATGTCATCAATTTAGTACAATGATGAAGCCACTCTAATAGATAAAGATGGAGAGATAGTAAAAGTCAAAATCACTACAAATATGATCAATCAGGTATTGCATCTACGACCAAACAACCACAACCTACTGCTAAAGACAAAAGTTATAGATAACGACAAAGACTTCATCAAGAAGCAAGGGCATAAGTTTACCTATAAAGATATGGTGTATTCAAAAACTGAGTTGCCATTGCATCTGATCTCACAACACTTGAAGGTCTAGAAGCCACCAAGATACATTGAACCAAATTTACACATTGCTATGGTGATGGTCATCAAACTATCAGAGTAGAGGCTGATCAAATTCGATCTTGACACTTACATACTAGAGAATCTAATAGAAGCAAACATCAAGAACAATGTCTGGAACAAGACATATATGAATGGGCGACCAATGCTAACAAAAATTTCATACTAGGCATTATGCATGATAGATGAGCTACCCCCAACAGAAACATAGTTGGATTTACTCCATAGATCAAAACATATGGTTAGGCCAGTGGCAAGGCCATCAACAATGCAACCACCAAAGAAAGCAACTGGGCAAAGATCTAGGAGAAAGAAGTCTGACAATGAGTAGACGGAGTTTGACACAAGATTAAGTGGAGAAATCAAGCCAAAGAATAGGGATACTCCTTCTGAGTCTCTGACAATGTTGAAAGAAGATGATGAGGAGAAAGAAGAATACAAGCTCCGTCAAGTACGTCTAAAACAAAGATCTACGGAGAATATAGATTACATACCGGTTTCTTAGACACAAAGGTCTATGGAAGAGGCTCAAGCACCAAGGAAGGTGCTCAGCAAAAAGAAATCTAAAGAAAAGAAGAATCTAGGAGTTGAGGAGGATGATGAAGGGGAGGATGATGAACACAAGCCGCTGGAGAAACGCAAATCAGAGACACTAGAAAAGATCAAACATTATAAAATAAGAGTGGCCAAAGGAAATGTGGATATTGTGAAATGTGGTAAAGTATCCAAAAAAACTCAAGAAAAAAGCACAACAAAGAGCACAACAAGACACCAAGAGGCAACAAACTAATGACCTCGAGTGATCGGATAAATCCACACACTTTGAAGGCAAAGAAGAAAAACAATAACAATCTTAGAAAGAGTCCAAGGACTAGACAAAAGAAGAGAAGATCGGAGAGGAGGATGGTGTGGAGCCATTGGAAATACATAGTGATATTCCACCAAAGTCTAATCAACCACTCAAGAGTCGAAGGCTCAAGCAATCTATCAAGGAAATGAATAGCAAACCATGTATAAACCAAAGGAAACAACAGAGAAAGTGTTAACAACACCACCTACAAATCAAGCATTGGGCATGACTAAAGACAAAGAACGGAATGAGCATACCTAGCCGGCACTTCAAGATCAAGGAGATAAAGACAAGAGGGTGGCAGAAACAGAGAAAGAAGCAACCGACACATCTAGACAATCACAAGATACAAAGACAAGGCAAATGTCTCCTCGCTCTAAGGACAATATAGAAGAATGCAAGCGGTTAATCAGCTCATTTGACATTGATGATCATTTGTATCAAATCAAACTTCAATTTCAATGTCAAAGAGCACTCAACAACTTAAGTGGAGCTAGAAGAGATCAAAGCGGAAGCAATAAAGGCAATTGGAGGAAATCAACAACTACATAACAAGATGAAAGAATTACAAAGAATACAAATAGAGCTCCAATCTAAACTGCAAATAGAGCTCCAATCTAAACTGCAAATAGAGCTCCAATCTAAACTGCAAATAGAGCTACAAATGTGGCCCATAAATTTCGAGAATATTTAGCCTTTAATGAATCAAATACCAATCTACAGGTTGAGCAACAACGGCTGGAGCAGAAGATTGAAAAAGAAATGCAAAAGAATGTCAAGCTAGGGGAGTCTTATGGGGTGGTCAAAACTCGGGGGGTTCACTATGTGTAAAACTACCATATCATGTGCGTTCAAGACATGTTTGTAAAACACCTTATCTGTGAATTTTTTTAAGAATATAATGTACCCTTTTCTTTTAAAATCTGTAAGTTTTTTTCACATTTGAAAAAATAATGCCCTTCTGTATATATATTTCTATAAGTTTCAAGAACTTTAAATACCCTTCTGTTGAACTCACGTGATAGGTTACATTTTTATTAGAAGACCTCCCCGGGGGTCAAAACCACACTCACCCAAATCTTGTCAATGCAAGACACCCCAACCCCTATTTCTACCTCATCAACACCAGCCTCAATTATACAAGAGCTCAATGATATAAAGGAGGCCTTAGCTCACGAAAAGTATGACCGTCAGATCATGACCGCAGGACACAATGCAATTCAAAGCTAGAAGGATGATGATATTAACTCGGGGGGGTCACACCGATAAAAAAATGCCTATCACGTGAGTTCAACTATAGTGATTATATTATTCTATATTTTATCACATTTTCGCATAAAAAAAGGTGTTGAAAAAATGAACTTGATATTTTTTAAATAGATTGGATAGGAAAAGGGTCCCCTTTATTTGTGAAAAATTCATAGCCAAGGGGTAAGCCTTGAGCGCACACAATATAGAGGTTTTACATATAGTGCCCCCCCCCCCCCCCCTCCCTTCGAGGAGATTAAGCTGCTCAAAGAGAAATTGGCTAAAGCAAAGGAAGAGCTAGAATCACAAAGCACCACACATGCCCTGGTTATAAAACAGAAAGATGTGGCCATTAGTGCCATAAGGACTCATCCAACCGTAGTAGAAGTCCCTCTGATAATGGGTAAAGAGCACATAAGCATGGACCTTCCCCCTGTAAAACTACGAAACACATCTATAGAGGTAGGGATGCATGATTATGAAGACACAGAAGATAAGAGGAGATTCAAAGGTGGATCTCAAAAGTGCACGACCCTTAGCACAAGGAGTGCAATATGAACTCAAGGTACTGGATGAGGTCGTCAAAAACCATGGGCATGAAATGATATCTCTACCAATGATGAGACAAGAGGCCCTCCTTTGGAAAAAGAAGATGCTACCTAATCTCGAGCCCAACCATAAGGGGGATTACAAGGATGTTCTTGTCATTGCTGATCAAGTCCTGACATTCCTCAAGAACCAACCCTTATGGAGGAAAAAGTGGTTTGAAAATCACCCAATAGATGAAACATACTATACAAATGCGCCACAACACCTTAGGATTGATCCAATGTTGAACTACCCAGTCCTCACAAAGTGAACATGAAACTTCCCTCTATCCGAAAAGTATATGGTGAACATGCCAAATGAAGGATGTTTTGGATCTATGCCAAATGATGGTGAAGATTTCCAAGATGCTAATCACATGCACCACCGCATTTGAAGATATCAAAGTAGGAAAACATCAATGTTAGGTCTTCCTCAAAGGAACCAAAGGCTTGTGCTGGAATCTGGAGATAGAGATTCCCAACAGAAATGTGATGATGGGGTTGTATGTTTGCGTCATATTTTTGCCATCTCACTACATGCAAAAATTTGAGGAGGCATTCATGATTGGGTTCTTTAAGCTTGATTCATCCATCTTCAACCCCATGATAGAGAATCTACCTGCCAGACATATAGCTTGTCAATGCAACATCATCTCTCACACCAAAGAAGAACCTACATCAAAATAAAACTCATCAACAAATTCAATGACAAATGAAGACAATGAGCCCATCAACAACCAATCAAAACCTTCCATTGCCTCCACAGACACTTCTCAACAGTGCCCAAGGACGGGCACTAAAATCGGAAGGTGTGGAATGTTAACTGAGCCGACGTTAGTTAACAGGAGCTGCTAAAGATGGAAGCCTTATGAATGCACATCGAAGATGAATATGAAGAAGAAGTGAAGGTTGGATTTACACTCTTTTCACATTTTTCCAAAATGGTCATGTACTGTAATTTTCTGATTCATTTAGCCATTTTGATAATTATAACGTGTTACGGGCTTAATAAGAGTTCCAAGATATAAAGAATGGATCAAAGGTCTTCGGTGTCGGGACATTACACATTTTAAACCTTGGCTAAGGTATAAAAGCCAACTTTGTAAAGTTTTTATTAAGTTGTTGGATAAGAAATACACAACGTGAGTTAATGGTGCTCACTTCTTCCCTTCTCATGCTTTCGTCTCCCTTGTCGGTTGTCACATTGCAGTGCCGTCTGTTGCGTTGCAACCACAGGTAAGAGCTCTATGCATTCACGTGAACATATCATGGTAAATTGTAGATTTTGGTGTCGCCACCTTGTGGACTTATTTCATCATAAGTAGTAATTTAAGCTAGGAAATAACAAAGTAAGCATAGAAGGGGTATTGGTGAATCATTGCTACGCATTTAGATGCATTCAGGGTAAAAAATGACTAGGTCAAAATCTCACTGTTGTCAATAATTGCATTTTTTGCACTTCGCCAAAAGTGAGATTTGAGACCATAAGCATGTGTGCTTAGCTCTTATATACTAGCTAGAAATTTTATAACATTCGGATACAGTTGTTTGATGCTATAATGGTCATGTTTTGTTTGCCAATTAATGATTATCATTTGATGACTTAGGTCAGTTGAGTGTAGCTTGAGTTAGATGCGAGTTGTCAGTTGTTTTCCAAGAGTGACACCCTCTTGTAGCCTCTATGCACTAGTCGAGGCAGCTTCGTCCCATGGATTAACAACTATGTTTTCGGTTCTCGCTATGTCTGCAATAAGATAAGAGTGAGGTTAGGAAACCCATCCACGTTTGCTCAAAGGAAGCACCATATACTCCCACATCCACATCTTTATCTTTATCCTATCCAAGACCAAAAGGAATCTTTGCTTGTGGGTAATGTCGGCCCCTAGAGGGGACCCTAGGTGCCAAAAAACATTCCCTTTTGATACTATCTCCTTGGACCATAATGATGGATCAAACGAGTTATTTTCTAATAAAGAGATCAATCTTGATTTCTCAATACTTCACTTTGACCCTGATGCAATGGCATAGGTTTTCACAATCTTCAGAGCCCTCCTAATCACTTGAGGGAAATATTTGAGGAAGAGGAGAGTATCATTTGCAAACAAATTTGCAAGGAGTTGGTCATATTAGGAAGAGACAACCCTTGAATGCCCCCCCTAGTAGCATTTTTTTAGAGCAATGCCACCAAGGGATGAGAGCCAATGATGAATATTAGGGAGCCTAGAGGAAAAACCTCCATGATGGATCTTTTGACCTTGAATGCACCCACAATTCTTTCATTGAATAAGAGTGCAGATTGACTACTAGCACAGAAGGTGTTGACCAACCGACACATCCCCGGTCTAAATCCCAGTGCTTTCATAACATCTTCAATGAAAGACCATGTGGTCCTGTCATATGCTTTATCTAAGTCTATTTGCAAAGAAATACACTCTTCTTTAGTGGATGTTGCATACTCTATGCCAATCATTGCTAGTAGAATTTATCATAAATTGACCTTCCCTTTATAAATCCATGCTGGTGGAGAGGGATAACTTTGTCTAGGTGGGGAGGGTGTATGCATGATAAGGTGTACCCAATTTCAGCAGTTGCCCCCACCAAGATAGCCCAAAAACAGTCTCTTTTTTGCCACTCCTACATACATTTGACTTGCTTGCACTTATTTTGAAGAGGCAATATTTGGTAGCCACACAAAGCACATAGTTGCAAACACAATACAAATCTCTAATCTTCATTTTTTCACATCTAAATAGTCATTTTATTGGGCAAGGACTAATTTGGTTCAGCCTGTCATGCCTTGTCACAACATTGTGACCTTGATGAAAAATTACTTATAGTTTTTTATGGGCTTTTACTATTTATTTACCCTTTTGCACGTCAAATGTTCACTTGGCAAACAATTTTACTTGATTTATTGAATATTTTATGAATCTTTGTATAGTTATTATTCCTTTTTAATTCGAATTTCTATTTACAAAAATATGTATTTTTACCACAGATATTTAATGATGTATAACTTATTTTGCAAGATTTGATGATCATTTGATAGATTATGACCCAAGGAATGTGATCATGCAAAAAAAATAAACTTCAACGGTTCATTTTTAAAAAATCTACCTTCAAAAATAACAAATACTGCTTAGAGGACCTTGATATAGTTTTTTAACAAAATCTAATAAATAATGTACATTGCCACTCATTTTGATTTTCATATATGTCATAAATCTTAATGTTAAGTTCTCGTAAAAAAACAATTGAGTCAGTTTGAGTAAGAGAATGACACTTTTCCATTGTTTTACTTCTTTTCAATTGCACCATTCACTTGAGGTGTGCCTCCTTAGGTTTGGTAGAATACCAAACCTAGAAATGTTGACACTTGTCAACCAAACATGGCTTGGCTCTACTCTCCCAATCGTAGTTGGCTAGTCCACCTCATACAAGGAGGCCGCCATGTCACCAAAGGTCCATGTCATCACCCCATCTCACCTTCCATATCACCATACTCAACACTTTGACCTTAACACGTGGAGAGAGAGAGAGAGAGAGAGAGAGAGAGAGAGAGAGAGAGAGAGAGAGAGAGAGAGAGAGAGAGAGAGAGAGAGAGAGAGAGTCTTTGGCTTCCTTGTTCAAGCATGAGAGAAATAGAGCGTGGCTTCTCCTCCTCAAGGTTCCAAACAAGAGAGAGCCTCCCCTTCCCTTGATCAAGCACGAAGAGAGAGAGAGAGAGAGAGAGAGAGAGAGAGAGAGAGAGAGAGAGAGAGAGAGAGAGAGAGAGAGAGAGAGAGAGAGAGATTGCCCATGTAGCTCATGCAATAGCTCATGCCACAACTCGTTGAGTTCTTTTCCTCCTCAATAATACCCCCTTGCATGTACTTCCCCTGCTATATATAACTTTCCCCCCTCCCTTAGCAACGACGGATCCGTCATTGCTAGGGAGCATAAAACTAACCCTGGATGATGTAGCATCCGGAACTGTGGGTGGCACGAAATTCAATGGTAGTGGCTCCGAATGTGGTTGCCACGGGCTTGTGAGAAGTTTTCCCTTCATGGCCACTACAATTCGATCACCATAGCGCCCGGCACGAGCGATTTTCTCTCTCTCCCCTGCATCCCTCGTTGCATGCATGGCATGGATTTCTTTTTCTTTTTCTTCCCGTTGTCAACACCCGTTTTATTAGTTTAGGGTGGCCATTGAGCCAATCACCTTGGGTGGCCGGCTCCCCTTTGGGGTCATTCGGTTTCCACCTTGGGCCCTTGGGCACCACATTTGGTATACATATCGGGAAAGCCAGTTCCTAGCACAACATTCCATATTTTTAATGACAATATTATCATGAATTCTATTGCTCATATCAGCTTCTTAGTGCCATATCCCTTCAAGATGCAAGTATACGTGATTGCATTTGTAAGAAGGCATCCCCTTTGCACTCGGTGAAAATAGCCCAGAGCTCCTTACCACAGCCGTTTTGGGAATTCCCCGCAATCATTGCATTCCAAGAGACGACATTTTGGACACGAAGCTCTTCAAAAACCTTATGTGCTTCCATACGAGCACCACATTTAACATATTTAACTTCCAAAGCATGTGTATCCCCATTAGCCATATGGCCTACAGCTCAACTAAAGCACTACCAAGCACGACATTGTTTTTCAAAATTCCTTGGTTGAAGCTCAAAAATTCCCAGATTGCACACTGATTGAGCCAACCAGACTGGTACAAAACAGGCCCCCGGTGAATTTTAATATGGTGATATCTTGGTTACAATAACTCCGATCGCTGATCTAAAAAGACCGACGTGCTCCACAAAGTGAGCACTTCTGGCCCATGCATTCATTTCATTTCTATTTCCTCAGCTACAATTGCCAAATCTGGTAAGGATCTACAACTAACTCAAACTTCAAACTGCCATAAGTTTTTCATTGTATCTCCAATCGACGATCCGCAAAGAGAGGCCAGTGGAGCACTTCAAGCACTGCACTTCCAGATCATAAAATCCCATCTATGCTCACTTTAAGCATAGCATCATTAAGGAATCTATTGGACCTTTTAAGTTACATCTGGCATACATTCCTCATAAAGGTAGCTTGTTACCAAGCCCTGAACATTAATTGATAATTAGGTAACCTTCAATTAAGCTCAATGTGCAAGGGAAGTCAAGGGCCATCCTATGTGCTAAAATGTGAGATATGGATCATACAACCCATTTTAGCTCTTCTATCATGGATTAGGATATGATCATATGGTATGGTTGGATCTTTGGTCATGTACATGAGTCTTTATATGGTTGTCTATATTATCATCTATATGATTATCTTTATGGCTATATATGTGGACCTTTATATGATCACCTACATTGGTATCCTTTATATATGTGGACCTTTGGCTTTATGGCCATATATGTATAGCTTTATATGGTTATCTACATTGGTATCCCTTTTTAATGGATTAGGATATGCTTGTCTATATAGTTTCTATATATGTGTGTATATGGTTATCTACATTGGTATCCCTTTTTAATGGATTAGGATATGCTTGTCTATATAGTTTCTATATATGTGTGTATATGGTCCTCTACAATGATGTCTGTATGGTCATCTATACAACTGTCTACATGAACATATACATAATTAACTTTACAAAGATTGGTTGTCTATGTAGATCATGAATATTATCGGCTAATGTCATCAATAGGTTCATCTTCTGTAAGATTCCCAATTTTTGAGTCTCTTCTAAAAATAAGAAAAAAAAACTTTCAATATCTATTTTGCCAAATTTTTAATTAAGATGCTTGATTGACAGTATTGGAAGGTTCTAAAGTGAAAAGCAAGGTCGTTTCCATATTCCAGTAGGTTAGACGGACGTTGGTTCAGTTTTGGAAAAATCCGTTGTTTTGAGCTTTTCGTGCTTTTTGGCATCTTTGAAAAGTAATATGCTTTTTATGATGACCTAAATATAAAAATATTAATTTTAGTCTTCGAGGATTTTAAAAATGATCACCCGGAGCAAAAACGAGATCAAAAAATATTTTTACGCAAAATGTTTTATAAAAAGAGGTACCGTAATTACGCCAGGGAGTACGGGAAAGTCATAATTATGTCGGGATATTACGGTGTGGCATAGTCTAGCTACGGTTTCCATTAGTTGGCCAAATACTGCTCGGATGGTCAATTTTCTGTAAAAAGTGAATGGTAAGTGGGAGAGTTGACCACCAAAAAGTAAAGGCTTGTTTTTAGGAAAGAAAGAGTCTTTTTAGAAAAGGGGGGAGGAGTTTAGTTTAGAACTCTTTTCTTGGAAGCCAAGTTTCTTCTTAGAGACTGGATATCACACATCGAAATCCATGTCCGCTAGAAGACGAAGACAAATACCGAAAAAAATATAAAAATTATAATAAGCTGAGAACGTGCGTGAACTTGTCTCTCTTTGCTCAGTCTATTCTTAGCTTGTGATTTTGGCCTTGAGAGCCTATATAAAGACCTCCCTTCCTTTACTTTGTATACACATAGATACACTCTCGGAGGCAGAAGCTCTCTTTCCTTGATGTCAGCATTACCTATCTATTATACGGAGTGTTGCAAGCTCTTCATCACCATCTCCATAAGCTCTTCTCTCTCTCAAGAAGAAGAAGAATAAGGATACTCTCTCTCTACTTGGTTATTATCTTCTCTCTCGTTTCACGGTGTATGCGCTCTTCGAAAACTTTTGTGGCCGATACCTCTACGTAGCTCTCATCACTGCTCTCTTGCGGCAAAGCAAGAAGCCTTTCGACATCCCCTAATTGATTCTAAAGCACGGTAAGAATCCCTAAACTCCACAATCATCATCTCTCTCTCTCTCTCTCTCTCTCTCTCTATCTCTCTCTATATATATATATATATATATATATATATCTGTTTTTCTGTATAGTCACCCTCTTGGTGATTGTTTTTTCGCATATGAGTGTATGTATGGATTAACCAAGTACATACGAAGTTGTCCCATGATTAGTTTATCATGTTTAACACGCTGATCTATGCACATGATACGTTTATGAGCATGTGCGTGCATAAAAAGCGCTTTTTGTTCACGTCATAGAGACGATAGGAACATTGTTTTGGTCATAAATCACAAACCGTTATGAATCAATCCAAAACCTTTTTACCAGAGATAAAACACGTCATTTAGAATATTTTTTCTCTTTGGTGTCATGTGAAAAACACGCATGAGCTAAGAGATATGGTCAAAAAACAGTTTGCTGCACACTACACTTCCAAATATTTTTGACTCGAGGCTCCTTGGAGAACCACTAAATAGATTCACCGGATGGACAAACCCACTTAACCAATTGAAAATCTTGATGAAACTCGATGATAAATGGTATTAGGTCTCCGTTATCACTTCAGGAATGCGCGTTATTAATCACTCTATAACCGGTTTCACCTACAGGCGGAGGCATGCTTTCAAGGGGGGATACATATGACGTCGTGAATTAACCGAAGCGTTTTGATATGTTTTATGGTTTGTTTTGGTGATTTGATTTCAATTATTAGATGGGCATAAACTTATGTGGGAGTATATGGTTAAACATCATGAACCGCAAAGGCGGATATGAATAAAGTGGCTTTCTTTTGGGTTATTGTTTGTTGTGTGAGTACCATATGGTCAAAGTGATGTGATGGAGTGATAGTCTATACTATGGAGCTGAACTTGATGCATTTTTTTGAGGTCAAATACTTTCATTTTCATGTTTTGCATGCTCCCGAAAATGTCAAAAAAGTGTTTTTTGCATACGTGTGAAGTTATGGTTTATGGTTGACCTAAAGGTCGGAGTTGTTTTGGATCATGTTTATGGTGGTGGAATGTTATCATATGATGTATGGGAACTCATGGATTGATGTGGATGCCGCATATGCATGGTTATGACTGCTTTCCATCTTTCTAGGCCAAAAACTAGCTCTATGTGCTAGAGTGGCGAAGTGCAGACGTGATACATTAACTTTGCATGATTGGATGTTGTCAAAATTGGATTTTTATATCATGATTAGTTGCTGGTGGGACTCTTTTTATTCATAAAAGAATCACTTATTAAGGGTCACATGTGTGTAGACTCTGATTGATTGCAGTAGATGGATCAATCTCAAAGTGTGGGAGTTGGTTCAGTGTGATTATGATTTATGGTTAAGGACTAATATTCCCTCATGGATTATGTTTGAAATTTTATGGTGGAATCCGATGTGGCTTATGGTTGTTTTTTTTGGATTGGATTATGCTACCGAAATGTTTGCAGCCATGTTATGTTCTAAAGTGGTTATGCAGGATTGGTCGTGCCTCACCCAAGTTGGGTGGAGTGCTCACCCGTGTGATGAGATTGGATTATGGTTTATGGTTGTTTTTGGATTATATCATGAAGTGATCAAGAGGGTTTATGGTCGACGTGTAAGGGTAGAGACCCTGTGCAGTCTAATTGTTTGGAAAATGATTGTTTGTGCATTTGGGAAGTTCTATTGTGATTGGACTCATGTGTTATGTTTCTCATGGCAACGTCGCTACAAGACTAGGATCACCTACATCACTTAGCCTTAGACTAAAGGGTCATTCACCTGGGGCTTTGCTAGATCGGGGGTGTTGCCTAGGTCTTCTTCTTTTTTGTTAGGCTCATCTACACGATTAGTGCGTTGGGGGTTGAATGACCTACACGGTTAACGCATCGGGGATTTTTCCTTGGCTTTGCCTAAACACCCGGTGCTGGGCATCAAAGAGGTGTGGCATGTAAACTGGTATGGTTGGTGTTGATACCCTACCATCTGCTGGTATTTGGGATCCTTTCAGAGCTCGGGTTCATGGAGGAAGGCGAAGCGGCCTCATCCTATGTCTGGCTCAGGTAGGTTGGAGGTGTTTTCGATCGCTCTCCTTGAAGTGAAATTCTCTCTGTCCGTAGTAGATCGGAAGTGGATGGGTGGACCGATCGATCCCTCCATAGGGTCCGGTGCTTTGCTAGTTGTTTTGTCATAAACTTTTTGATGTTATGGTATACCCAGATTTTGTCATTGCATTAATATATGGTGTCCTGTTCCATTTAGTTGGGCAATTAAAGATTCACTGTTGTCATCTTCTCATGTCTTTGTGCACTCTATTTCATCCTCCACTATATTCTCTCTCTCTCTCTCTCTGTGTCTCTCTCTCTCTCTCTGTCTCTCTCTCTCTCTCTCTCTCTTCCTGCAAACGGGGTGTACACATATATTCACCCTCCACAATGTTTTTTTTTTTTGAGTATGCTTTCATTCATAACACCCATTCAAGGGTAGCACTCGTTGATAGGTACCTCTGGATGCAGTCCAGCTCATGGTCTAATCTCCATGCTTGGTTGGGTGTTGAGAACTCCTATCCTATGCAAATGCTTCTGCAACCCTGATTATATTGAAAATTGTATAAAAGTGTAAATTGTATATTTTGTGCATAGACCCCAGGGGAGGGGTATCTCTAACCTAGTATTAGAGCCAATGCTTAAGGTTATGGGGATAGCCTAATTCCTGATACTAGTCACGTTAGTTATGCATCATGCACATATTTATGCATGCTTTTTGAGAAAGGATATTGTATTCATGATGCATCTATAAGTGACATTGGTCAATGTTACTTGTTTGACTTGTCTTCTTGAGTGGAGGTGTTTGGTTTGAGTTATGATGAAGTGGTTGAAGCGTTCAAAAATGGCCATGTAATTTTATTTGAATATTTGTTTTATAGTAACCAATGGCTCCCAAAGTGACGTCTGAATGCTTTATCCAAGGGAATGAGGTTTTGGCCATAGTGTTTAACAATATGGCAACACGATTGTCCATGGATGAATGGGAACTCTTTTACTTAGAGATCGGGACCAAAGTCTTTGGCATACCAGGAAGCACAACTTGTTGGAAGAGTGTTGACCATAGTTACCTTACTCGTCACCAGGAACCTTTCTGTCAATTCTTCATCTACATTAATGATAGTCCAAGAGATTGGTTTGCCAACCTCAGACTACTTCAGCTCAGAATATGGCTACTCCTAGAAGACATGTTCTACTAGTTGGCGATGCATTTCCAAATGTTAAGGATTGCCGAAGTTGCCAAGAAGTTTGAAGCTCTTGCAGCTGTCATAGGAAACAAAAAGTTAGAGGATAACTACAGATCAGGTTGTCACGTTGGTGCAGCCAAAGTGTGTCGACTCTAGAAAAAACATGGCAAAGGGATGGTGCAGCTAGGAAGTTCATGGGATGATAGGTAGCAACGGAAGTGTATGCATGATGCAGCTTATAGGCCAAGAAAGGCTACATAAGGGGCTAATTGGGGTAGTAGGTGAAAGAGATGCAAAGTAAAGCATTTGGATCCAGAAATGGAGAGCTTGAAGTGTTGAAGGAGCAGGTCGAGACGGCTCATCAAACCGAGCTATGGAGCCCAAGTTGTTGAAGGTTAAAGTTTTGGTGGTTTGCAGATTCTTGCCGGACAGGGCAACTGGAGATAGGTTTTCCAAGTGGAACTTAAGGTACAGGTGTGTAGAGCTTGATTTATGGAGCCTACCCGTCTTTTCGGATTGTGGATCGGAGCCACGGTTTGCAAGATATGGTCAGCTGAAGTTTTTTCGAGGGTCGGGTCTGAGCCCATTTGGCCGCATTGGAGAATGTGCCATCTGGAATCTTTTGGGACTTGAAGAAGTTCTAGATCAGGGTGTACGTCATACGGAGCCAACAGGAAGTGACTGCATACCAAACGGAGTCCGGAGCAAGGAGTTACAGCAGTCGGCGCCTTTGTCCAGGGTTGGTCACATATGATTTTTTCCATTTTTGAAGCCCTTGGTTCGAGGATGCCGGCGGGTCGAAGTGCGGATACAGAGAGGGTGATGGGAGCCGAGGAAGTGGCATTTCAGGTGGTGGTTATAGCTTGGTAGTAGGACCTGAGAGCAGAGAATGGAGGCCAGATGAAGGCAGGCCAAAAAAAAGGTTTGTGTTAAAAATGTAATGGGGTTTGTTTTGGGGAGCCCAAGGCTTTTGAGTGAAGGGCCACCATGTGGCGTGCATATAAAACCCACATGCGCAGTAGATCGCAGGCATGCCGCGCTATATATAGCAGGTCGTGAGGCCTTTTGGTATCACAAGAGGAAAGGGTGGGGGAGCTCGTGAGCTCCTAGCCATGGCGTGGGTGGAATGTGGCGCTGCCGGGCGCTGTGCGAGATATGGTGGCGCCTGTGGGCGGCCGCATGGCGGTGGAATTTGGTGATGATGTGGCAAGACCTTGCTAAAGGCGGGTCTCGCGGCCCCAAGGGGCTCCAAAGTTTTGAGAAGGAGAGGAAGGGCAATAGAGACATCGCTATTGCCTCCCCCCCTCGTGTAAGGGAGAGGCCCCGCAGCAGCATGCAAGGAGAGCGAGAAGGGAAGTCCGGGAGCAAAGAGGTGGACAAAGCCAAATGCAAAGGCACCAAAGTGGGAAATTCGGCTGGCCAAGGTGGAAGGACCAAAGCCCAAAGTGTGCACACCATGTAAAAGTTTCCAAAAATACACTAGGCTAAGTGTTGGCAATGAATAAAACTTCTAAATAGAACTCCAAAGGGAGTGCACTACATGGAATCACACCACCATTTTTCTTTTTTAATATTTCTAGGCACACCCCTATAAAAGGGTGCTTATGTTCATTTGTAAGGGTCTTTTGGCTAAAGAGGGTCTTTCGACCAAGGTTTTTTTTGGTAGGAGGTTTTTGCCAAGGCTTTTGACCCATTGTTTTGGTTGCCAAGGTTCATACCGGCGGGGTGTTGGATGTACATGCCATTGCCTATGCTAGTAGATGATTCCCTACTGTTTCAAGGCGTCATTCCCCCTTCCCCCTTCTCTTCTCTGCTTGTGTGTGTGTGTTTCCAGGCGTGTGTAGGCGCGTGTGCTCCCCCGAGGTTTGTCGTGCAAAGAGAGGTAGAGAGAGGTTGTGTGAGTGTGGAAGGCTGTGAATTGAGCAAAGCGGAGTGATTGAGTCTGTCTGGTGCATTGCAAGGCGTATGTGTGTGTGGTTGTGTGAAAGCGGTGGTTTGTTTACGGGTAGTGTTGAGTTTTGAAGGTGAACTCTAGTGGATTGGGGCGCTGTGTATACCCTGGGCTATAGTGAGGCATTGTGTTGTGTGCTGGGTGTGTTCCCCTTTCCCCCTCTCCAACATGGGAGGTCTGAGAGAATACTCTGTTATGAGAGTTACAATAATATTTAGAGAATTAGCTCCAAGACACCCATAATATTGTAATGAAATCATAAAGATCAAATTTTGATGAATAAAAAAAGCATAGACTTAGTTTTGATTCACATGTGTCCTAAGTTTTCTCTCTCCCTCATTGTCTTGTTTTAGATGGATCTTTGTAATTATCTAGATGAACTCCCGAGTGATTTTGTACAAAGAATCTTTTTCAATTACGGGCCTGGATTCAGTCTCCATTGGGGAATTGAAGTTGTTGGAGTTTCAAAGGGAACTAGCAATTTCCTTATACCCAACACTTACGTAGCATGGGAGTTATATGTTGAATCTCAGCTTGAACATCGAACACAAGTGCCTGCTAGGTTCGTGAGGACCAACCCACATCTTTGGGTGAAGGAAAAGATCCAAGAAGGCGATGTTAAAGTGCAAGGATATGTTCTTTATCTTTACTTATGCTCTCATGGACATACCGAGTCGTGAACTCATACTTAGTAACAAGGCCCTTATGCTAAACCAAAGTAACAGCTTTTGTGAGAAGGTCATAATCAAAGTATGGAAGAAGTCAAATGGCGGCAACCAATTCTATTATGTACCCCAACATTGGTTCAATAGAGTCTATTGACATATTCTCAAATACAACCCTCACAATGTTACCATTACCTTTGATGACTACGAGAAACCAAGGTGCATTAGTGACTTTGCCCGAGCACAACCAATAGCAGTGAACTCAAGTAGATATTTCTATAGAAATGATGTAAATGAACGACATGCCCATGTCAACTGCTTTAATGGATTATCAGCCAAGGATGTGTCATGGGGGGAAGAATGGTACGAAAAGAAAGACGTGACTTTTAGTGCACAAGTACAGCCAAGATGTGAACAAATATAGGGGTAGAACCTCAGTTGTAAGAACCAAGAATTGGTTCATTAAACCCTTTCATATTTATGTATCTCCTTAGAAACACTATGTATCTTTTTGATCTTCTGCAGTTATAAAAATTTGATTTTGATAGAACACATATTGTTTTGAGGATATAATACTTGAGTTTGAATCTTGGTTTTCATCATTCTAACTAGCATGAGTGATGGGGTGTGTGTGTGTGTGTGTAGATATTAACATCTTACCTCAAGGATATGGACGGATATACTCTCTCGCCTTATGGTGGAGGAGCATTTCCAAACTGGAGTGGAAGTACAAAGACTTGTCACTACCACGCATAACGGAGAAGAGAAGAAAAGGTTGATGTCTATGGATTTCATTGTACCAAATACCTTCAGATCTTGGAATCATTATGCTATAGGAAATTCCAAGTTTATACCACCTCAGCATAAACCCTTGCCTGTTGGGACTATCGAGTGGATACAATCTAAGTTGGGAGTGGAGATTGTAGTCACTAATCGATGTTGGAATTAGGGTTGCATAGAAACACAAGTAGCTTGGAGAAGACAAAGGAAGCTCAAGGCACACAATAGAGAGTGTGTTACTTAGTGTGCCATGGAAAGATAGATAGCCCTAGAGTGATGGGCGTATATACAATGCACGGGGCAAAAAACCTCCTAAAGAGGGGAAAAATGCCCCGGTGGTCCTAATGTGTTCACACACATCACTACCACATGTATATGATAACAAATCCCCCTTGGAGTGATGCGGTGAATGAGAGCTGGCACATGAGTAAAGGGAAGTGCCATGCCCTGAGGACATGATCAGTCCACAAAGGGGAGTAAGCCCAAAGCTTTGTGGAAAGCTTCAATCTTCTCACGAGACAATGCCTTTGTGAAAAGATTTGCAAGGTTGTCCTGTGTTGGCACATAAGCCAAGCTGATCTTTCCTGCTGAGAGCCTCTCCCTGACATAGTGGTAATGCACCTCAATGTGCTTTGTGCCAGCATGAAAAATTGGGTTCCTCGCAACTGCTAATGTGCTCTGACTGTCAGTGTAGATAGTGTTGGCAGTGTCTGTCCAACACCCAAATCAACCATAAGGCGTCTGATCCATACACACTCAACCATAGCTGTGAAGACTGCCCTATACTCAGCCTCACAACTCGAAGTGGCCACAGTAGTTTTCTTCTTGCTCAACCATGATATACATGAACTGCCAAGCATGAAACAAAAACCACTTGTGGACACTCGCGTGTCAAAACAACCAGCCGAATCTGAGTCCGAAAAAGCATGTAAGTCTGGCGGCAATGATCCCCCCTTGGGATAAAACAAGCCAAGATGCAAAGTTCCACTAAGGTAGCGGAAAATCCTCTTGACAACCTGCCAATGCTTAGACCCTGGGCTATGCATAAATCAGCTGACCTGTGAGACTGCAAACTGAATATCTGGCCTCGTGTTGCATACATAAATGAGGCAGCCAACAGCAGTTTGGTAAAGACTGACATCAGCAGGATCGCCCGCATGATGTAGACTCAACTTCAAACCTGTTTCCATGGGAGTGGAAAAAGGTTTGCAATCCTCAAATCCAAACTTACATAGAAATGTCTCTATGTAACTTTTTTGACACAAGGCAATACCACCATCACACTGCTTAAACTGTATACCCAAGTAATGATGCAACAGCCCCAAATCTTTCATCTTGAAAGTAGCATTCAAATCAGCCTTAAATTCAGCAATATGTCTCTCATTTGGTCCAATAATCAGCAAATCATCGACATAAAGAACCACAATGAGAAGTACATCACCCTCACGCTTTACATACAATGTGCTTTCTGTTGGACTGTTACGAAAGCCTTGTTTGACCAAATGAGTGTCAGCTTTCTCATACCAAGCACGAGGATATTGCTTCAACCCATACAAAGCCTTTTTACATTTTCACACTTTTTCCTCTTGTCCTTTTATGACAAAACCGCAAGGCCGCGTTACATAAACTTCCTCAAATATGTCACCATTCAAGAAAGAAGTAACAATGTTTGATTGATGTACATCCCAACCAAAATGACCTGCCAATGCACATAGAAAATGCACAGTAGTCATACGACAAGTGGGAGAAAAAGTATCTTCATAATCTATGCCTTTTTGCTGTGCAAAACCCTTTGCAACAAGTCGAGCCTTATGGCGATCAATCTCACCATCCAGCTTGCGTTTCAACTTGTAAACCCACTTCGTAGCAATGGCCTTTTTCCAGGAGGCAAATCACATAAAGTCCATGTGTCATTTTCTATGAGTGCATCATATTCTGATTGCATGGAAGCCATCCAATTTTTTGAATTCTGTGCTTCATCAAAAGACAGAGGCTCCTCAACATCATGTAAGCTAGACACAGCCAAAGCATAACAATCTGATGCATAAGATGCATGGCGAGAGCCTGAACCAGTACGACTAGACAAAGGTGCATCCAATTTACTATCACGCAAAGTGTGCACCAACCATTTTGGCATACCTCTAGCCTGCTCATTTTCATCCCTTTCCTCATCAAGTACATCATGTACATCTGCATCAGTAATAGGCTGATCTAAAACATTTTCAGAACCCCCCATAGGCTGTACAATTTCCTCATTGGAACTTACATTCGTATTTCCACCACTCAAAAGAGGAAACAAAGTGTCATAAATGTCCTGTGAGCTTACATTACTGTCTCTAGTACATGACAGCAAGGGCTGAACAGAATCTTCCACAAACACTACATCCTGAGAAACCAGAATACATTTTTTTTGCGGATGATACAACCTGTAACCTTTGCTTTCAGCAATATAACCAACAAAAATACATTTGACAGCCTTATCATCCAATTTTCTGCGCTGCACTTGTGGCACCAAAGCATATGCCAAACAACCAAAAACACGCATGTGCTCAATAGAAGGGTTTCTATCATGCCATGCTTCATATGGAATAATAGACTGCAAAGCTTTCGTAGGACACCTGTTAAGTACATAAGTGGCACACATGATGGCCTCAAGCCAAAAAGAATGCGGCAAAGCTTGACTTTTGACCATACATCGTGCCATTTCCGTCAGTGACCTGTTTTTCGTCTCAGCAACACCATTTTTCTGAGGTGTATAAGGCACTGTACATTGGTGTTTTATCCTACGACTAGCCAGAAATGCATTAAATTCATGAGACATATACCCCCCCCCCCCCCCCCCCTCGATCGGAACCGAGGGTGCCCATAGTACATTTCGAGATATTTTCAGCCATAGCCAGAAATTGTTTGAAGCACATAAAAACTTCGGACTTCACTTTAAGTGGAAATACCCATGCATGCCTAGAGTAATCATCAATGAAAGTCACGAAGTACAGGTAATTGCCCAAGGACGGAGTTTGCATGGGCCCACAAACATCACTATGCACAAGCTACAATCTGCATGTGGCCCGAACTGAACCATCCTTTGGAAATTTAGAACGCTGCATCTTACCCAAAATACAGCCTTCACAAACATGTTTGACAGGTGCTTCAAGAGGCGGCAAAGAAGCAACCGTATCAGATTTTTGCAAACGTAGCAAACTGGTTATTCAGATGACCAAAACGTGCATGCCAAAGTTTTGCATCTGAAATAGCCCTTGAATCTGCAACAACATTTGCAAAATTTTTTCCACACTTGTCATACAAAGTGAGCTTATACAGACCACGGCACAAAAGCCTAGATGCAACAATTTCATCACCAAAACTGCGATCATGAACTTGCCCCGCTGTGTGTCCCTTTTCCTCTCCTCCACTCAAAAGGTCAACCCCCTCTCTCTTCCCCTTGTCCTTTCTCCTTTCTCTCTCCCCTCAAGCTACCCCACCCCTGTCCTCACCAATAATACATTCTAACTCACATGCCACCTCTCCTATCTTACAAAACAATATACCCCACCCCCCTTTTCTCTCTCCTATCATATCCCATGACCCAAATATCCCCACCCCTGTCCTCACCAATAATACATTCTAACTCACATGCCACCTCTCCTATCTTACAAAACAGTATACCCCACCCCCCTTTTCTCTCTCCTATCATATCCCATGACCCAAATATCCCCCTCTCTCTCTAAAGGGCACCATGTATCTTGTCCTGTAGCCAGATAACCTCCCCCACACTCACACACACTCAGTTTCACGTTCCAATTGTTTTCAATTATCTACTACTAAATTCACAGCCTCAAATGGTCAAAAGGTACATGGATCGTGATGCATGTTTGACAACATTTTGACATCAAATTGTGTGAACATAATGCTTAACCCTTGTAGGGACCAATTCTCACCGCTTTTTGGATTTGAATCTCTAAAAAAAAAGGTCCAAATTTTGGTCAAATTTCAAGGTTTTTTGTGCAATTTTCCGAATTTGTTTTTTCTGAGGATGTTTCAGTGTCAATTTTACTCCAAAAGTGTATATCAGTGACTAGGAGCCACCCTGGATCTAATGGTATCGGTTTTGGTTCAAATAGTCGTACGGGCACATGGATTGTGATCTATGTTCCTTCACCAAACTAGATGAAACTTTCCACTTTACTTCTCTTGGGTTTAGTTTTCCCCTCTTTCCATTGATTCTTGGGTTCTAATTAACATTTAGGGTCTGACCATCAAATTCTCCTTTTCTCAGAGTTATGGTCTCACTTACCAAAATATGGTTTTTTGTAGTTTTTTTCATGAACCTTTTAGGTCAATTTGATGGGTGTAGTTGCTACCTAGCCTACTCCTAGGTATTGAAATGAACAAAGAAACAAAAACAAGCTAACAATGCAAATTTGAAGGTGAAATGGATGATGGATCAATACTTTCAAAGCATCAAAAAAAATGCAAACTAAATTTTCTTCCATATCTCACTCACAACTCTCTATACCTCTCAAGAATAGATCTAGTAAGTCCTCGACTTCTAACCTTTACCAAGTACTAAATCCTATGTCTAGCTACTTGTCTGCTAACGGTTAAATGGAACGAATATCAAAGTCTAAAGACAAGAAGACTATGGATACAACTAGGTCACTCACCACCTAAGGATCACTATCCTTGGCTATGGTACCATGAACGAACGTGTCCAACATAGCTATCTGGCACTAACATAATGTCAATACGCAAGAAAGCATCTCGGAGGGGGCACGGAGACTCTTTGAGGGTTTCAATTTCAACTTGGATTACTAAAGCTCGAGAAAAGCTGATTACAAGTTTCTAGAGAGATGTGAAGCTCCAATAAACTTTAGATAATGATAAAAAGGGTGCCCTTCAAACTCAAAAGTTTGAGTTTACACCTAGGGCTCTTTTGGTCAATGGACGTCTTACAAGTCACAATTTGCATAATCAAGCATTAAAACTTAGATGTACAAAAGCTGGGCTCAATATTCACTCAACTCAATAATCATAGTTTCTCATATTTAGAAATCTTTTCTTGAAATTCTAATGGGATTACGTGGATTTAGGATGGCCAACTAGGAGGTACCCGTCTGGTTCATCCACGAAATGTTCTCACGAGCGAAAAGAGGCAACAAATTGTCATAAACTTCATGTGAGCTTATATATTGTCTCTAGTACACGAGAAGAAGGGCTGAACAGAATCTTCCACAAACGCAATACCTTGTGAAATCAAGATACACTTTTTTTGTGGATAACCTATAACCTTTTCTTTTGGTACTATAATCAACAAAAATGCATTTGACAACCTTATCATCGAATTTTTTGTGTTGTGTTTGTGGCACTAAAGCATAAGCCAAACAACCAAAAATGTGCATGTGATCAATAGATGGTTTCTTTTCATGCCATGCTTCATAAGGAGTCATAGACTACAAAGCTTTTGTAGAAAACCTATTAAGTACAAAAGTGCCACACATAATATCCTCTAGCTAAAATGAATGTGGAAAACCTTGACTTTTCACTATACATCATGCCATTTTTGTAAGTGACCTACTTTTCCTCTCAACAACACCATTTTATTGAGGTTTATATGGCACTGTGGATTGGTTTTTTATCCCACGATTGTCCAAAAATGCATTAAACTCATGAGACATATACTCCCCCCCTTGAACTGAATGGAGGGTACCCATAATACATTTAAAGACATTTCCAACCATAACAAAAAAATTCTTGAAGCACATAAAGACTTCAAACTTTACTTTAAGAAGATACACCCATGCATGCCTGGAGTAGTCATCAATGAAATCATAAAGTAAAGATAATTTCCCAAGGAAGAAGTTTCCATGGGCCCATAAACATCACTATGTACAAGTTGCAATCTACATGTAGCACTAATTGAACCATACTTTGGAAATTTCAAATGTTTCATCTTACCCAAAATAAAACCTTCACAAACATGCTTTGCAAGTGCTTGAAGAGGCGGGAAAAAAGCAACCATATTAGATTTTTTCAAATGCAGTAAACTAGAAAAATTTAGATGCCCATTTAAATGTGCATGAAAATTCCTCCAAAGAAGTTCTTGAATCCACAACTACATTTTCCACATGCAACTTTTTCATCACAAAAGGTAAGATCATGAATTGTACATTTTTTATTCACAAATTTCAAAAGAAGACCCCTAGCAAGTGAAAATATTATACAAAAGGTTCTTTTTTATCCCATGTACATAAAGTGAATCAACAATTGTGAAAGAATTTCCATTCACAATAGTTAGCAGAATCTTTCCAATTCCCTTGAGCGGATAAGAGGCATTGTTGGCACGGATGATTGTATTTCCATGAGGGACAACCTCAAGGGATGTAAACAAATCACGATGTGAGGAAATGTGCTTTGTAGTACCATTATCAAAGTACCACACACATGAATCTGTAGCAACTGACATACATGCATCATGGATAGAAGGATCATAAGTGCATTATACACTAAATGTCCAGTTTATATCTACATTAGCATCAAAATATCCTTTCACTAAAGATTCTACAATTCCTACACTTGTAGTGGAACTAGCATCTTTCTTCTTAGCCATTAGGAAGAGGATGGGGTGTAGGAGGGCCTCTTTATTTGCCATGAGCTTATGGAGGTGATTAACATTTTGATGAATAGGTATACGCCATGTGTGCAAGAATGGTGGGTGTGTAAGAGATGTGTAAGAGTGGTCAAAGGATGCACTTTTCCCCCCAAAAAGGAGGTGGACAATTTTATGATTTTTGGCCTTCCATAACTTCAACAGATGTTCTCTGATTTGAGCGGAGATCGTAGATCTACAATCTACGCACCAATCTCTTTCCATAGATATGCTACATGATATGGTTTTACTCGCTAGATTTTAAATTCCATTTTGGGGGGAAACTTTGGATTCGAATAAATTAGCCGTTTTGCCTGTTTCAATTCAAAAGCTGTCCTTTAAGTACTTTCTTAATACAAAAGGTTTGACTTCCTTAAACTGCCAGATAAAGAGGCTCCCCTAGACCCCATTCTCTTCCTAATGCCTCTTTTGCCTTCAATTTTGGACATTGCTTAATCAAGTGATCATTAGCTTTACAATACTGGAAATACATCTTCTTTTTTCTTTTTCACTAGAATTACCAGATGAAATTCTACCAGCAGAATCATTAGAAGTAGGTGATTTTCCACTCGCAAAAAAACCTGAGAAGTGTCACATTCTTGTTACCTTTTTTTATTTGAGCAACAACAAAAGATTGTTCAGCTACACGTTGTTTAGCCATATTCTTTCTTGAAAGTGACTCTTGCAAGAGATGTGCATAATGCATCAAACTTGACAACATCAAGATTTCCTTGGGTCATAAGTCTCCAAGTACTAGCAAAAGTATGGTTAAAATTTTGGAAAACATCAAGGGTAGTCAGCACAAGGTAACTATTACAAATTTCTTCTGCAAAAAATGGAATTGACAAAAAATCTCCACAAAAGGAAAAAATTGCCTACACAGTACTACCCATAGTGGAAATAGAGACTGAAATGAGCCTGAATGGAAAATCTGATCCGAATAAACTCTACAATTCTCTTGAAGTATTTGTTGACCTAATGATGCACACCAAATCTCATCCAAATTAGAGAAAATGAGCACGTGTGTGTTGGCATTGCTGGCCACTGAGACTAGGAGGATGCAGCATCCATACACCAGCTTAAATGGTGTCATGTCAGTAGTCACTTTATATGTTGTTCTGAAAGCCCAAACTCATCCCAGTCTGTCTTGCTTTGATTGACCAGCTTCCTGATAATCTTGACCAAAATATTTTTGGTAATTTTTGCATGTGCATTGGCCTGGGGATAGTACACTGTTGATTTCTTATGCAATATCATATGCAGTTCTGTCACTTTATTGATCATGTTGTTGATAAAATGTCCTCCCTGATCAGAAACTAGCTCAATGGGATAGCCAAACCTGGTAATAATGTTGATGTATAAAAATTTGGCTATACTTCTTGCTTTATTATCTCTTAAAGCCACTGATTCTACCCACTTTTTACAGTAGTCATTTGCAACGAATATATATTTGTTCTATGTAGATCTTGCAAGTGGTTTGATTGGACCAACAAAATCCAATCCCCACTTCTGGAATGGTTCCAAAGGCAAAACAGGTTGCAATGGAATTCTATCCACATTCAGTGGCCCGCCATATCTTTGTCACAACAAATAGTTCTTACTAAACTCTTGAGCATCTTTAATTACTATTGGCCACCAAAGTCCTACTTGGAATACTTTCCTTGCAGTTACCTCTCCTGAAAAATATCCTCCTGCATTACCTGCATGAGCCTCTGCTAGTACTGCTTTCTACTCAAACTGAGGGACACATCTCCTTATCACCTGATTAATTCTTCTCTTATACAAGAGTCCTACTATAGTTGTAAATGGTTTATTCCTCAATGCCATTCTCTTCCTATGATCTTTGGTCATTGTTTCAGGTAACACCCCTTCAGTCAAAAACTGAAACATGTCATCATACCAATCCCTTGACTGGTCAGTCACCTGAACTAAAAACAATTCTGCATCAAGTACTCCTGAAGAATCAATCTCACCTGTTTCCAATCTACTGAGATAGTGAGCCAAAACATGAAGTCTTCTAGGAGTATGTATTACCACATATTCAAATTCCTGCAAAAGTAGTATCCATCTGGCTAACCTTCCTGACAAATGTGGTCTTTTCACCAAATAAATAAGATCATGATGATCTACATGGAAGATTATCCTATTGGTTAAAAGATAATGTCTAAATTTTTGTAATGCATAGATCATTCCCAAGCACTCTCTCTCAGTCACTCTATAATTCTTTTCTGTAGGTGTCAATATCCTGTTTGCATAGTAAATTGGTCTAAACCAGCCTCTTCTGGTTTCTTGCATCAATGCTGCACCCACTACCACATGAGATGCATCCACAAAAATATGGAATGGTAATTTCCAATCATGAACAATTAAAATTGGTGGTACAGTCAACATCTTCTTCAAAACCGTGAATGCTCTACCCTCGTCTTCTCCCCATTCAAATATTGCATCTTTCTTTGTAAGATTTGTTCATGGTGTACAAACATGTTCTAAATATCTCAAAAATTGCTTATGCCACCTCACTTGACCCAAAAATCTACCCAATTGCTTAATTGTCCTTCGTTCTGGTACCTTACTAATTGCTTCCACCTTACTTGGATCTATAGATACTCCTTCTTCAGAAATTACATGTCCCAAGAGAACTCCTCTCTTAACTGCAAATGCACACTTGACTGGGTTTAGTGTCAGTTTGAATTCCCTGCATTTCTAAAAACACAACCTCAAGACCTAAAGATGCTCCTTCTTCTTTCCAAAAACACTAAAATCATCCAAAGAAACCCTCACAAATGTCTTAAGGAATGCAGCAAACACACGTTGTACCACCATCTGAAATGTTGGTGGACCATTCTTAAGGCCAAATGTCATCACATTGCTAGCATAAACTCCCCACTCAGCAACAAAATTTGCTTTCTCCCTGTCTTGAAGTTCCATTAAGATCCGATTGTATCCACTAAAACCATCCAAGAAACTATAAAGATCATGTCCAGCTACTGCATCCAATAGTGTATCACAAAAAGGTAATGGAAATGGATCAGTTACTATAGCAGCATTCAATTTCCTATAATCTACCCACACCCTGATCTTTCCATCCTTCTTGGAAAAAACAACAATTGATAACAACCAAGTGACCTTATCCTCTGGGTAAATGAAACCTACAACCAACAGTTTGGCATAGTTAGGATTCATCCTGTACCTTTGTTCTACAACTGTAAAATGCATCTGCTTTCAAGTTAATTTTGTGTTGACAAAAGCTAGCATCTACTCCCTTCATATCTGTACATTTCCATGAAAAAACATCTTTGAATTCTTGCAACAACTCCTTCACTTTCTCCCTAAACTCTTCATCCAGTTCTGCTGACACCTTCATTGTTTGTGGTTCCTCATGAGTGTTCCGGTTCAGTTCTTGCAGTTCATCTTGAATGACCCTAGCAATTCTTTCCATCTGATGTTCAAAAGCTCTTTTTGCCTGCTTTACTGCTTCAATAGCTTCCAATTCCTCTTTGTTTCCAATCTACAAATGTTTCAACAACTCATTACCCAATTTGATAGTTGACTGATTACCACGAGCAATCAGTGCTTCCTGAGTCAAAGACCAACCCATCATCCTCATTCTGCAAAACATACTTAGTTGCTAGTTTTTGCACGTCCACTTCAAAAATAGGTACCACTGATGAAATGGTTCTTAGAAATTCTTCTTCTATATCCTCTCCAATTCCTCTACCATGTTCAGTCCTTCTGCATGTAGTGCCCTGAAACCACGTGGTATTACGTTTCTGGCATCCATTTGCATTTCAACCTTATTCTTTTCTCTTTTGATCACAATGGAGTATGCTCCCCATAATTGTTTTACTCTTTTTGCTCTTAACCATGTGTTAAGTATGGAGCCTGATTTACCCTTGTAATTTTCTGTGGTAAAAGCGCACATTTGTAAGGCCCTCATTATGAGGAGAAGCCATCGTGCGTGAAGGAAAATCACTCACCGGAAACCAAAATTTTCACGAACAAGAATCAGGGGCAACTTCAAAGGCCGGAATATTCTTTTTCGCCCGAATATTATGGCCGGACGGCGGTCGGAAAGTGGTCGGAAAACAACCAGTCGGTTCGCCGGTGGCCGGTAGTCAATGGCCGATGGCCGGTGGTCGGAAGTCAATGGCCGGTGGCCGGTGGTCGGAAGTCAATGGCCGATGGCCGGTGGCCGAATTCAAAAGCGGACTTGTCTTCTCAAGGGCGGCCACACATGGGCGGATTGGAGGGTCCGATTTGGACTTATTCGCACAAGGGCGGCTACACATGGCTGTCTCTCATAAGAGAGGGCAGCCCTTTTGGCCTATAAAAGGAGGCCATTTCTACACACATTTTATAGTGTGAAGTTGATCCAACAAGGTGAGTGTGAGGTGGTGAGAGTGAAGCAAGGCGAGAGCTCCATTAAGGGTATAATCCCTTTGTAAACTACTTCTTGTTTTGAAGTACTAAAGCCATTGAGTGGCTGCTTTCCCATGGACGTAGCCCACATTGGGTGAACCACGTATATCGTGTGTAATCTCTCTCTCTAATCTATAATCTCGTGTATATAAATCTGTCTCTCTCCATTAAGTAATCTACTGAATTATCTATTTAGCTACGTCTTATTTCCTAACAACTGGTATTAGAGCAAGGTTTGCTCGTAGCTAAATTATCTCAAGGAAAGGATTCCTTGAATTGAGTGGGAGTTATGGCGGAGGAAGGGAAGCTCAAGATTGAGAAGTTCAATGGCAAAAACTACCAACATTGGAAGATGCAGATTGAAGACTATCTCTACCAGAAGACCCTCTATTTGCCACTAGGCGGTCTTGCGAAGAAGCCCGCAACAATGGCAGATGAAGCATGGATTGTCCTTGTTCGAAAGGCACTGGGAACAATCCGGTTAAGCTTGGCGTCAACGGTGGCCTTCAATGTTTCGGAGATGAAGACCACAGAGGACTTGATGAAGACACTTGACAACTTCTACGAGAAACCATCGGCATCCAATAAGGTATTTCTTATGAAGCGCTTGTTCAATCTAAATATGGCAGAGAATGGTTCAGTTGCAGAACACCTAAATGACTTTAACACAAACATAAGTCAACTTCGATCAATGAAAATCAATTTCGATGATGAAGTGCGAGCTCTCCTTATACTATCATATCTACCGGATAGTTGGGACAGCCTTGTGATGGCTGTAAGTAATTCTATCTCTGGCACAAATACTCTTAAGTTTGATGATGTTGTGGGTGTTCTCCTAAGCGAGGAAATGCAAAGGAGAAGCACAGGAGAATCATCAAGTGCTGCACTATCAATGGAAACAAGAGGAAGGCTTAAGGAGAGGTTCAAAAACCAAAAGGGTCGTGATCGCTCAAGGCGGAGCAAGTCACGCACAAAGTCAGTTCTTGAATGTTGGAACTGCGGCAAGAAGGGCCATGTCAAGAAGGATTGCTGGTCCAAGAAGAAGAAGGAGACACAGTGTCAAGACAACAAGCCAACATCGGAGCCAATGTGGCAGGTAAAGTAGAGCAAGATGCTCTAATTCTCTCATTAGACAATGTGTCTAATTCCTGGATAGTAGATTCTGGGGCTTCATTCCATGCGACACCACACAAGCAACATCTCCAAGACTACACCAAAGGTAATTTTGGGTATGTATACTTGGGTGATGATGAAGCTTGTGAGATTGTCGGCAAAGGTACAGTTTCTTTCAAAACTGCTAACGGAAATGAATGGAAGCTTAAAGATGTTAGGCAGGTTCCTTCTCTTCGCAAAAATTTGATCTCTACAGGAGAATTGGACGATGAAGGTCACAACATTGAATTCCGAAACAAACGGTGGAAGATCTCAAAGGGATCTTTGGTGGTTGCCAAGGGTGAAAAAGTTGGTACACTTTACTTGTGTACTGTTAGCACGCAACCTTCAGCTTGTGTAGCAACTACAGAAGTTGACAGTGCGGTGTGGCACTACCTACTTGGGCATATGAGTGCCAAACGAATGCAAATCCTTCAAACAAAGAAGCTTCTACCAGGTTTGAAAGAAGTGGACTTAGAGTTCTGTGAAGATTGTGTTTATGGTAAACAAAAGAGGGTAAAATTTCAAAAATCAGGAAATGAAAGAGAAAATAAAAAACCTGAGTTGGTTCCTTCTGATGTTTGGGGTCTTTCAAGTACACCATCACTTGGTGACTCATTGTACTATGTAACATTCATAGACGATGCGACTAGAAAAACATGGGTTTATGTCATGAAGAATAAATCCGATGTATTTTCCATATTTCAAAGGTGGAAAGCCTTTGTGGAGAATGAAACAGGTACCAAGGTTAAATGCCTCAGATCCGACAATGGAGGCGAATATTGCAACCAAGCTTTTGAAAGCTTTTGTGATAGAAATGGCATTCCGAGGCAAAGGACAACCCCAAGGACACCTCAACAAAATGGGATTTCGGAAAGGATGAACAGGACAATCATGGAACGAGCACGAAGCATGCGGCTACATGCAGGCCTACCGCTTGAGCTTTGGGCGGAAGCTGTAAGTACGTCTGTGTACTTAATCAATCGGTCACCCTCAACGGCATTGGATGGGGGAGTTCCAGAAGAGGCATGGACAGGTAAACAGGTGAATTATGCATTTTTCAAAGTGTTTGGGTGTGAGGCTTTCATGCACATAGATAGAAGCCTAAGTTCAAAGTTAGATGCAAAGTCCAAAAAGTGTTTCTTCATTGGCTATGGAGAAGGAGTCTTTGGGTATCGCCTATGGAATCCTGACGATTGTAAAATCTTAAGGAGTAGGGATGTAATTTTTAACGAACAAAATATGTACAAAGATTACTTGGAAAGAAAACAAACAAAAGAAACAAGTGATGAGTACATGGAGCTTGAGGACGGTGAAGACTCAAGGACTGCAATGGTGACAATGTGCAACAACGTCAACCAAATGAGGAGCCTCAACCTATTCCCCGAAGATCTACAAGAGCAAGTAGACTTCCAGAAAGGTTTGTTCCTTCCTTCAACCATCTCTTGATCTCAGATTCTGGAGAGCCAGAATCATATGAAGAAGCTATGCAACATGAATCCAAAGAAGAATGGACGAAGAGCATGCAAGTGGAGATGGACTCACTACATCGCAACCAAACATGGGAGTTGGTTGAGTTTCCTAAAGGTAAGCGGGCACTTCAAAACAAATGGGTGTACAAGCTAAAGGAAGAAGAAGGTGGGAAGAAAAGGTACAAGTCTAGGCTTGTGGTAAAAGGTTTTTCTCAAAAGAAAGGTATTGACTTCAATGAAATATTTTCTCATGTTGTAAAAATGAACTCAATTAGGCTTGTCTTAAGCCTTGTGGCTGCTCATGATCTAAATCTCGAGCAAATGGATGTAAATAGGGCATTCCCTCACGGTGACTTAGAGGAGGAAATCTACATGCTTCAACCAAAGGGGTATGAAGTAAAAGATAAGGAGAAAATGGTTTGCAGATTAAAGAAGAGCTTGTATGGTTTAAAGCAAGCATCAAGACAATGGTACTTGAAGTTTGATCGATGGATGTTGGATCACGGATTCACAAGATGCAACTCGGATCACTGCGTCTACACGGAGAATTTGGGAGATGGGAAATTCATCATCCTAATGTTGTATGTTGATGACATGTTGATGGCAAGTACTAACATGCAGGACATCAAAGACCTAAAAGAGGAGTTGTCGAAATCTTTTTCAATGAAAGATTTACGTGCTGCAAAGAGGATACTTGGCATGAAAATATCAAGGGACAGGACGAAGAAGACAATAAAGCTATCTCAAGAAGATTACATCAAGAAGGTACTAGAAAGGTTTGCAATGCAAAATGCAAAACCAGTTTCTACACCTTTGGCTGGTCATTTTAAACTAACGAAGGATATGTGTCCAAAGACACAAGAGGAGATAGTCTATATGTCTAAAGTTCCATATGCTGCAGCGGTAGGTTCTCTAATGTATGCTATGGTCTGGACAAGGCCAGACATTGCACATGCAGTGGGAGTTGTGAGTAGGTTCATGGACAATCCAGGTAAAGAGCGTTGGCAAGCTGTGAAGTGGATACTTAGGTATCTAAAAGGGACAACAACAAATGCTTTGTATTTTGGAGGAACTGATATTTTTCTAGAAGGGTATGGTGATGTCGATATGGAAAGTGACAAAGATACTTGAAGGAGCACTACTGGCTATGTGTTCACGGTTGGAGGCACAGCAGTAAGCTGGGCTTCAAAGCTGAAGAAAGTGGTTTCACTTTCTACCACGGAAGCAGAGTATGTAGCAATGACGGAGGAAAGTAAAGAAATTCTGTGGCTTCACAGATTCTTAGAAGAGCTTGAATTCAAACAAGACAATTGTGTCTTGTACAGTGATAGCCAAAGCGCTATCCATCTTGCGAAGAACTTAGCCTTTCATTCAAGGACAAAGCACATTGAGGTGAGATATCACTTCATACGCACTGTTATTGAAGAGGGACAACTAAAGTTAGGAAAGGTGCATACAAGTGAAAATCCTGCAGACATGTTTACAAAGGTGGTTAACAAGGAGAAGTTGAGCTTTTGCTCATCTTCAATCGGCATTCAAGGATAAGAAGCCAGAATGGAAAGCAGTCACAGGTTTGGTTTGGAGATCACTCTCCAAGTGGGAGATTGTTAAGTATGGAGCCTGATTTACCCTTGTAATTTTCTGTGGTAAAAGCGCACATTTGTAAGGCCCCCATTATGAGGAAAAGCTATCGTGCGTGAAGGAAAATCACTCATCGGAAACCAAAATTTTCATGGACAAGAATCAGGGGCAACTTTAGAGGCCGCGAGGGCGGAGGCCCCCGAGACTTTTTTTCGCCGGAATATTCTTTTTCGCTGGAATATTATGGCCGGACGGCGGCCGGAAAGTGGTCGAAAAACAACCGGTTGGTTGGCCGGTGGCCGGTAGTCAATGGCCGATGGCCGGTGGTCGGAAGTCAATGGCCGGTGGCAGGTGGTCGGAAGTCAATGGCCGGTGGCCGGTGGCCGAATTCAATGGCCGGTGGCCGAATTCAAAAGCGGACTTGTCTTCTCAAGGGCGGCTACACATGGGCGGATTGGAGGGTCTGATTTGGACTTATTCGCACAAGGGCGGCTACACATGGCTGTCTCTCATAAGAGAGGGCAGCCCTTTTGGCCTATAAAAGGAGGCCATTTGTACACACATTTTATAGTGTAAAGTTGATGCAACAAGGTGAGTGTGAGGTGGTGAGAGTGAAGCAAGGCGGGAGCTCCATTAAGGGTATAATCCCTTTGTAAAGTACTTCTTGTTTTGAAGTACTAAAGCCATTGAGTGGCTGCTTTCCCGTGGACGTAGCCCACATTGGGTGAACCACGTATATCGTGTGTACTCTCTCTCTTTCTACTCTATAATCTCGTGTATATAAATCTATCTCTCTCCATTAAGTAATCTACTCAATTATCAATTTAGCTATGTCTTATTTCCTAACACCATGGTCTCCCCAACATTATTGGATAAGAATGAACAGATTCTTGTAACCTGAGTACTACAAAGTTGGCTACAAACTGCAGCCCCCCAACTAAGATCTGCAAACTTCCCAAAATTCCCAAAGGTTGAATCCACCTTTGGTCTACCATTTTCACTTGAAAAGGAGGTTGATCCCACTTCAAGAGATTCAAACATTTGCAGATTGACTTCGGGAGGATATTAACCCCTGATCCCCCATCCAATAGTACACCGGGGAAAAAAAACTTTCCAATGGAAGCCCCAACTTGTGGTACCTTGTAATCAACATCCGAAGGTTGGACCTCACAAACTTCCCCATAAATAGTTTCCTCAGTATACATTCCTGCTTCCTGATTCTTTCATGTTACTTGCTTAGTAAGTCTCTTCAATAGTTTTTGTGAAGATGCAGATACTAGCCTCAACATTTGCTTTACTATGATTGATAATGGAGCTGACAAAAAAGCTTCATAAAATTCATCACCACCAACTTGTAGAGAATAGATGGATTGTGGTTTGAAGTTCCAATCCTTAGGTGGTACACCCCCTCTTTGAGAGTCTTGCACTTCCTTGAGTGTCCCTGTCCTTACTGCTTTTTCATCTTTCCAGTTCAAACTATCCAAGTTGTCCACTTCTTCCAAGGTGAACTTTCCAACCCTGTCCTTTGACCTAGTGACCACCATGGCATCAATACATCCACTAGGTTCTCAATTAGGATACAAGCCATGCAGTCACAATTATAATGTCTACGTGTTTCCTGAGTAAGATTGCTCTTCTGCACTTGATGATCAATTCTCTATTTCTCTTTGGGAAACTCTTCCTTTTTCTCAATCCATTCTTCCTCAGTCCATGCTTCTTCAATCCATTTTTCCAAAATCACTAAATTAGCCTGACCTGGAGGTCTTTGCTGTTGTTGTGCAGATGGAAGTGGTTGATTATGTTCTAGAGGTCGATTATTATTGTTATTAGTTTTATTATTGTACCCGATAATAGGGATTCCCCTATCATTTCAATGTCTACACCAAAGTTCACAATTAGGTCCTTGCCTGTGTCCCATGACCCCACAATAATTGCATGGTGACTGTTGCACATTGTTCTGGTTCCTATTTTGATATCCCCAATTATTAGGATTCTGGAACCTTCTTTGAGGTGTAGGTCCTTGATATCTCCTGTTAGCACTATGAGAAGCTACCACATTTGCAACTGCCTCCCTCATTTTTTGAGTAATATAGTCAGGTCTTCTTTCCCTGAAATCTGGATTATAGTAACAGTTTTCATATTCATGACCAAATCTTTGACAAACCTAACAATATGGTTTTCGTGACATTCCACACTGATTCATTCCAATTGTCTACAATTTCTCTTGAATGATTTTGTTGATTGCATCTGTAGTTACTGCTTCTTTTTCTTGCTTCTTTTAATTATTGTGCTTATCCTTATCTTTCTTCTACTTCTTCTTCTTTCTTTTCTTCTTTTCTAACCAATCTTCCTCCTCATCACTATCAGTATCAACTTCAATATCCTGATCTGAATTATCAATTTCTGACTCTCACTCTTCTGACTCTAAGTCTGAATCCTCAGTCTTATTCTTTTTCTTCTCCTTTAGTTCTACCTTACCTCCATATCTTCTTTCATCTCTTGCAGCTGCTTCCACCACATTAGTAAAATCCTGCGCATTTGTTAATGGGGGTCTCCATGTCACTGCACTTCTGAACTCTTTTTTGAGTCCCTTACAAAAATAGTCTCCCAAATGCTCCATAGAAGGTTGTTGTGCTGCTTTCAACCTATTATTCAAGTTTCTAAACTTCTATGCATAATCTTCAACGAGCAAATCTTTTTGCTTCAATTTTCTCAACTTCTTCAAAATGTCTATAGGTGTTTTATCCTCCCTCAACCTTAATAAAAATTTATGTCTCAAATCATTATAATCAGTAAAAGATACCATGCCATACTGCAAAAACCAATCCATGGCCTTACCTTGTAATGTTGTTGCAAAATGATCTTTGTTCACTACATTCAGATGTAGTGAAACTGACCAACGTGCTGGCAGCATCTTGGGACTTTTTTTCCGTTGAAATTTGCCGTGCCCACTTTTAGATCTGGTGCAACCATTGGAGGTATCAAAAGTTTTTTGAGTACTCTTATCGGGAGTGGATTGAAAGGTAAAGTACATGTTCCTAGTGGTACAAACTGCAATTGTCTTCTTGTCCTTAAAATTGTATGAGTGAGCATTACATTAACCAATTGTCCCCAAAGTGAGTCTGCTATGGGAGGAGTTGTTTGTTGGCCTCTTTGGTTTGCATGTGGGGTCTCGTGCAGCCTTGTTTAGGTTCTTGCAGTTCAGTCCCCGCCCCAACAGTTTCTTCTCCTTCAACAAGCCCCCTTAAAGGTTCTTCTTGGTCATCACTACTCGACTCTTCTTCTTGTCTTCCCCTTGTAGTAAACTCTCTCCTTAGTCAAAACCTTGTGCCATATGAGTGTTGTGGTAAATTGGACCCTTGCCCTGACCCACTCATACATGGTTTCTTCTTTTCTGTCTTAAATATTGTATCCGTTAAGTATGGAGCCTGATTTACCCTTGTAATTTTTTGTGGTAAAAGCGCACATTTGTAAGGCCCCCATTATGAGGAGAATCCATCGTACGTGAAGGAAAATCACTCGCCGAAAACCAAAATTTTCACGGCAAAAAATTAGGGGCCTCGAGGACGGAATCCCCCGAGACTTTTTTTCCCCTCGCCAGAATATTCCTTTTCACCGGTATAATATGGCCGGACGGCGGCAAAAAAGTGGTCAAAAAACAACCGGTCGGTTGGCCGGTGGCCGGTAGTCAATGGCCGGTGGTCGGAAGTCAATGGCCGGTGGTCGGTGGCCGAATTCAATGGCCGGTGGCCGAATTCAAAAGCGGACTTGTCTTCTCAAGGGCGGCCACACATGGGCGGATTGAAGGGTCCGATTTGGACTTATCTACACAAGCGCGGCTACACATGGCTGCCTCTCATGAGAGAGGGAAGCCCTTTTGGCCTATAAAAGGAGGCCATTTATACACACATTTCATAGTGTTAAGTTGATCCAACAAGGTGATTGTGAGGTAGTGAGAGTGAAGCAAGGCGGGAGCTCCATTAAGAGTATAATCCCTTTGTAAACTACTTCTTGTTTTGAAGTACTAAAGCCATTGAGTGGCTGCTTTCCCATGGACGTAGCCCACATTGGGTGAACCACGTATATCATGTGTACTCTCTCTCTCTCTCTTTCTCTCTCTCTCCTCTATAATCTCTTGGGTGTGAAATCTATCTCTCTCCATTAAGTAATCTACTCAAATATCTATTTAGCTATGTCATATTTCCTAACAACTGGTATCAGAGCAAGGTTTGCTCGTAGCTAAGTTATCTCAAGGAAAGGATTCCTTGAATTGAGTGGGAGTTATGGCGGAGGAAGGGAAGCTCAAGATTGAGAAGTTCAACGGCAAAAACTACCAACATTGGAAGATGCAGATTGAAGACTATCTCTACCAGAAGGACCTCTATCTGCCACTAGGTGGTCTTGCAAAGAAGCCCGCAAAGATGGCAGATGAAGCATGGATTGTCCTTGATCGAAAGGCACTGGGAACAATCTCGATAAGCTTGGCGTCAACGGTGGACTTCAATGTTTTGGAGATGAAGACCACGGAGGACTTGATGAAGTCACTTGACGACTTCTACGAGAAACCATCGGCATCCAATAAGGTATTTCTTATGAAGCGCTTATTCAATCTAAAGATGGCAGAGAATGGTTCAGTTGCAGAACACCTAAATGACTTTAACACAAACATAAGTCAACTTCGATCAGTGAAAATCAATTTTGATGACGAAGTGCGAGCTCTCCTTATACTATCATCTCTACCGGATAGTTGGGACAGCCTTGTGATGGCTGTAAGTAATTCTATCTCTGGCACAAATACTCTTAAGTTTGATGATGTTGTGGGTGTTCTCCTAAGTGAGGAAATACGAAGGAGAAGCACAGGAGAATCATCAAGTTCTGCATTGTCAGTGGAAACAAGAGGAAGGCATAAGGAGAGGTTCAAAAACCATAAGGGTCATGATCGCTCAAGATGGAGCAAGTCACGCACAAAGTCAGTTCTTGAAGGTTGGAATTGCGGCAAGAAGGGCCACGTCAAGAAGGATTGCTGGTCCAAGAAGAAGAAGGAGGGTGAGTCTCAAGACAATAAGCCAACATTGGAGGCCAATGTCGCAGGTAAATTAGAGCAAGATTCTCTAATTATCTCATTAGACAATGTATCTAATTCATGGATAGTAGATTCCAGGGCTTCATTTCATGCGACACCACACAAGCAACATTTCCAAGATTACACCAAAGGTAATTTTGGGTATGTATACTTGGGAGATGATGAAGCTTGTGAGATTGTCGGCAAAGGTACAGTTTCTGTCCAAATTGCTAACGGAAATGAATGGAAGCTTAAAGATGTTAGGCATGTTCCTTCTCTTTGCAAAAATTTGATATGTACAGGACAATTGGACGATGAAGGTCACAACATTGCATTCAGAAACAAATGGTGTAAGATCTCAAAGGGATCTTTGGTGGTTGCCAAGGGAGAAAAGGTCGGTACACTTTACTTGTGTATTGTTAGCACGCAACCTTCAGCTTGTGCAACAACTACAGAAGTTGATAGTGCAGTGTGGCACTATCGGCTTGGGCATATGAGTGCCAAAGGAATGCAAATCCTTCAAACAAAGAAGCTTCTACCAGGTTTGAAAGAAGTGGACTTAGAGTTCTGTGAAGATTGTGTTTATGGTAAACAAAAGAGGGTAAAATTTCAAAATCAGGAAATGAAAGAGAAAAAAAAAAACTTGAGTTGGTTCCTTCTGATGTTTGGGGTCCTGCAAGTATACCATCACTTGGTGGCTCATTGTACTATGTAACATTCATAGAGGATGCGACTAGAAAAACATGGGTTTATGTCATGAAGAATAAATCCGATGTATTTTCCATATTTCAAAGGTGGAAAGCCTTTGTGGATAATGAAACAGGTACCAAGGTTAAGTGCCGTAGATCCGACAATGGAGGTGAATATTGCAGCCAAGCTTTTGAAAGATTTTGTGCTAGCAATGGCATTTGAAGGCAAAGAACAACCCCAAGGACACCTCAACAAAATGGTATTTCGGAAAGGATGAACAGGACAATCATGGAGCGAGCACGAAGCATGCGGCTACATGCAGGCCTACCGCTTGAGCTTTGGGTGGAAGCTGTAAGTACGTCTGTGTACTTAATCAATTGGTCACTCTCAACATCATTGGATGGGGGAGTTCTAGAAGAGGCATGGACAGGTAAACAGGTGAATTATGCATTTCTCAAAGTGTTTGGGTGGAGGCTTTCATGCACATAGATAGAAGCCTAAGATCAAAGCTAGATGTAAAGTCCAAAAAGTGTTTCTTCATTGGCTATGGAGAAGGAGTCTTTGGGTATCGCCTATGGAATCCTGACGATTGTAAAATCTTAAGGAGTAGGGATGTAATTTTTAACGAACAAAATATGTACAAAGATTACTTGGAAAGAAAACAAACAAAAGAAACAAGTGATGAGTACATGGAGCTTGAGGACGGTGAAGACTCAAGGACTGCAATGGTGACAATGTGCAACAACGTCAACCAAATGAGGAGCCTCAACCTATTCCCCGAAGATCTACAAGAGCAAGTAGACTTCCAGAAAGGTTTGTTCCTTCCTTCAACCATCTCTTGATCTCAGATTCTGGAGAGCCGGAATCATATGAAGAAGCTATGCAACATGAATCCAAAGAAGAATGGACGAAGAGCATGCAAGTGGAGATGGACTCACTACATCGCAACCAAACATGGGAGTTGGTTGAGTTTCCTAAAGGTAAGCGGGCACTTCAAAACAAATGGGTGTACAAGCTAAAGGAAGAAGAAGGTGGGAAGAAAAGGTACAAGTCTAGGCTTGTGGTAAAAGGTTTTTCTCAAAAGAAAGGTATTGACTTCAATGAAATATTTTCTCATGTTGTAAAAATGAACTCAATTAGGATTGTCTTAAGCCTTGTGGCTGCTCATGATCTAAATCTCAAAAAAATGGATGTAACTACGGCATTCCCTCACGGTGACTTAGAGGAGGAAATCTACATGCTTCAACCAAAGGGGTATGAAGTAAAAGGTAAGGAGAAAATGGTTTGCAGATTAAAGAAGAGCTTGTATGGTTTAAAGCAAGAATCAAGACAATGGTACTTGAAGTTTGATCGATGGATTCACAAGATGCAACTCGGATCACTACGTCTACACGGAGAATTTGGGAGATGGGAAATTCATCATCCTAATGCTGTATGTTGATGACATGTTGAATGCAAGTGCTAACATGCAGGACATCAAAGAACTAAAAGAGGAGTTGTCGAAATCTTTTTCAATGAAATATTTAGGTGTTGCAAAGAGGATACTTGGTATGAAAATATCAAGGGACAGGATGAAGAAGACAATAAAGCTATCTCAAGAAGATTACATCAAGAAGGTACTAGAAAGGTTTGCAATGCAAAATACAAAACCAGTTTCTACACCTTTGGCTGGTCACTTTAAACTAACAAAGGATATGTGTCCAAAGACACAAGAGGAGATAGCCTATATGTATAAAGTTCCATATGCTGCAGCGGTAGGTTCTCTAATGTATGCTATGGTCTGGACAAAGCCAGACATTGCACATGCAGTGGGAGTTGTGAGTAGGTTCATGGACAACCCAGGTAAAGAGCATTGGCAAGCTGTGAAGTGGATACTTAGGTATCTAAAAGGGACAACAACAAATGCTTTGTATTTTGGAGGAACTGATATTTTTCTAGAAGGGTATGTTGATGCAGATATGGCAGGTGACAAAGATACTCGAAGGAGCTCTACTGGTTATGTGCTCATGGTTGGAGGCACAATAGTAAGCTAGGCTTCAAAGCTGCAGAAAGTGGTTTCACTTTCTACCACGGAAGTAGAGTATGTAGCAATGACGGAGGCAAGCAAATAAATTCTGTGGCTTCACAGATTCTTAGAAGAGCTTGGATTCAAACAAGACAATTGTGTCTTGTACAGTGATAGCCAAAGCGCTATCCATCTTGAAAAGAACTCAGCCTTTCATTCAAGGAAAAAGCACATTGAGGTGAGATATCACTTCATACGCACTCTTTTGGAAGAGGGACATCTAAAGCTAGGAAAGGTGCATACAAGTGAAAATCCAGCAGACATTTTTACAAAGGTGGTCAACAAGGAGAAGTTGAGATTTTTCTCATCTTCAATCGGCATTCAAGGATAAGAAGCCAGGATGGAAAGCAATCACAGGTTTGGTTTGGAGATCAGTCTCCAAGTGGGAGATTGTTAAGAATGGAGCCTGATTTACCCTTGTAATTTTTTGTGGTAAAAGCGCACATTTGTAAGGCCCCCACTATGAGGAAAATCATCGTGCGTGAAGGAAAATCACTCTATAGGGGCAACTTTAGGGGCCTCGGGGGCGGAAGCCCCCGAGACTTTCATTTTTACCTCGCCGGAATATTCAGAATATTATGGCCGGACGGTGGCCGAAAAGTGGTCGGAAAACAACCGGTCGGTTGGCCGGTAGTCAATGGCCGGTGGCTGGTGGTCAGAAGTCAATGGCCGGTGGTCGGTGGACAAATTCAATGGCCGGTGGCCGAATTCAAAAGCGGAGTTTTCTTCTCAAGGGCGGCCACACATGGGCGGATTGAAGGGTCCGATTTGGACTTATCTACACAAGGGCGGCTACACATGGCTGCCTCTCATGAGAGAGGGCAGCCCTTTTGGCCTATAAAAGGAGGCCATTTCTACACACATTTCATAGTGTGAAGTTGATGCAACAAGGTGAGTGTGAGGTGGTGATAGTGAAGCAAGGTGGGAGCTCCATTAAGGGTATAATCCTTTGTAAACTACTGCTTGTTTTGAAGTACTAAAGCCATTGAGTGGCTGCTTTCCCGTGGACGTAGCCCACATTGGGTGAACCACGCATATCGTGTGTACTCTCTCTCTCTCTCTCTACTCTATAATCTCTTGTGTATGAAATCTATCTCTCTCCATTAAGTAATCTACTCAAATATCTATTTAGCTACGTCATATTTCCTAACAGTATCAACACCTTCCTTTCATACATAATGTAACTTAAAGGTAAATTGCATGCCCCAAAAGGTAAAAATGAGGTAACCACTTTGTTAGCAATTGCAATTTTGATTTCCCCTCGCAGATTCGAGAAGAACTTCTCCAAGAATTTGGTTGCATATTCCTTAGACTCTTCCTACGGGGTTACCCAATTGGAGAATTCCCTCAGGTGGTCTATGTCCATTTGCATATCAAATCCCTGCTTTATTCATGACTGCCATATGGTTTAGGCTGAATTCAAACCGATTGCAAGATTGCCAAAGTGTTAGGGCTCACAACCCTAACATGTATTAATTACAAGAAATAGGCAGTATGAAGGAAAACGAAGCAGAAGACTGCACATTTAATCACAAAACTGCATAGTAGATGAAGAATAAACACCATAATGAAGGTAATAGAGCAATGCATTCATTGTATATTCATCATCACCATTGAACTACAGAGAAAAACAGTAATGCGACTATAGGGAACTGCCAAGACTGCAGGTCGGTTACATCCAAAAAACTTCCACACATCATATGACCATTTGAATGTTTTAAACTTCTTAGGCATAAATTTATTGTGTAAACAAACCCCTAAGGCTTAAAGCTAAGACCTTAGTTACAATCAAAAGTAAGTTCCCTAATAGATCAAGCACTAACAATTGTAAAGCAAGGGGTTGGGAAATCCTCTTGAGCAATGATGGCAGGTAGCAGGTGAGAGTTTTTGTACGTTTGCTAAATCTTTTTGTGGTGTACAGATTGTTTGCTTTGAAGTTGCAGTTTTTTAGTTCAATAAGCCTATGTGTGGTTGACTATAAATGTTCAATGAGGAGGTGGCAATGATGGTGCAGCCAAAGTTGGTCTGTGCAGGGAGGCGATCTATGCTAAGCAATGGATGCTAGCAAGTGTAGGACAAAGGGCCAATGCAAATATGGAAGACCTGGGCAGACAGATGCAAGTGGAAATGAATGTCTGATGCATCTTTTTAGTCTAGAAAGGCTTCAAAATAGGCTAGTTGGAATAATGGGTTCAAGTGTACAAAGTGCTCTATCTGTGCCTCTTGGAATGTAGTGCTTGATGTTCTCTTGAAGCTGGTCTAGCAGCTCATCAAATGGAACCGCGATGTGGAACAGATTGTAGTTTGAATTTATAAGGTGTTTCAGATCCTCGATAGACAGGGCGGTTGGGGACCAATTGCTAGAGCAGTTTTAGAGTGATAGACGGTAGTGCTTAAATTATATAGCACAAATGTCCTTTTGGTTTGCCAATCAGAGCTCTAGAAAGCAAGTTATGGTCAATTGAATATTTGCAAGGGGTCCGGTTCGTGCCAATTTGACTGCATTGATATGCATGCCATTTGGAGTTTTTAGGTCCTAGCAAGGGCTTTCATGTGCTATATTCGGCAAGGAAAGTCCATAAGAAGTCATGGCTTGTCAATCAAGGCACAGACCAGAGAGATGTTACAGATTGAACTTAGCGTTCGTTCCCACATCATGGTGCCAGTTTGGTTTTTGGCAATTTGGAAGGCCTCGGTTGGCAGACCTAGAAAGACCAAAATGTGATGAGGCATGGGTGAGTCAAAGTGACCAGTGAGTCTTTCTAATTGGGCTTTACGGAATGGGCACTAGATTCTTGTGCAGAAAATGGTGAAACCCTGAATATTGAGGGGGGAAATTGCTTTCTCATAGATATGTAGGGAGATATTTCAACCCCTTGGAGGTCAAGGCCTCTGTGATGCCATGTGGCCTGAGATGAGCCCACATGCATTAATTGAATCTAGAACCCTGGGGTATGAAGCCTTTGTTAGGACCACAACTTGGCATGAGCTAGAGGGGAGGGAGCTTGGAGCTCCATCGGTTATGGTGGAGGTTGTGTGGGTGGTGCATGAGGCACTTCTTGTGGCCAATAATGGCGACATTCTGGCAGAATGTGAGCGGTGCTGACAACAACGACTAGCGGAGGTGCCCTTGTGTTGTCTCGTGGCTCAGTGTGATGCTGACATGGCAAGCATCCTTCAAGGGCCAGGTTCCCTGGGGGTGAGCCCTCCCAATATTTTGAGGTCCCCCCCTTCCCCCCCCCCCCCCTTCCACTAGCGACATCGCTAGTGCGTTGGGGTAGAAGAGGTTTCATGCGTGAAGAAGAGAGAGGAGGAGAGTGAAGGTAGAAATAGGGTGGTCGAGAGGAAAGGTTGAGGGTGTATGAGCTAGGATGAATTTCAAGGACCCATTCAAAGGGAAAATGAGGGCAGTGAAAGGCCGTCTAAGGAGAATTTCAAGTATGAGTGGAGGCAAGTAACCCCATAAGGTGCTCGGGAGAGAGAAGAAGAGGATATGTGGGAGGAAAAAGGTAGACATGGGGTGGTCTTGGAAGTCCCAATTTCAAGAGTGCAAAGAGGAGAGAACATATCAAACAAGGTGGCTATACCTTCCAAAGTTGCTAAAAACAAGTGTCTTATCTTATTCCACTAGAGTTTTGCGAGGCGTGCTATATGTTCTAGATCTTCACCATAATCTTGTTCCAATGAGTCCAAACTTGTTGATGTTGGTTTGTTTGTTGCATTTGATCATACCAAATGTTGTATTGAGAAATATGGGCAAACTTTTACGAATGCTTCTCTACCTGGTAACATATTTGAACTCTCTTCAATGACATTGTAGCAAATGTTGTCACTATTCCAAGTGATCATGACTGCAAGGTATGGCATCACCGCTTTGTTCATGCTAATTTCTTCAAACACCTTGTTAGTATCCATGTACCTTTAGAGATAAGAAAATCTTACTCTGCTTCCATAGCCTCTTTCCATTGATCCTTTTTTGGAGAAGAGATATCTTCATGATATGTGACAAGATCTTCAATATTAGAGAAAACATTATCAAGAATATTGTCATCATAAACATGACATAAACCATGTTCAAAATCAATAGGCAAATCAACAAAAAATTCAACATCATCAATAGTAACATCTGGAATTGATGGCTATGAAGAGGGAAGCTGCTCTTTAGGAAGAGGTTCATCATTTGAAAGAAAAGGAAAAGCTTGAAGTAGAGATTTAGTATCATCAACATCATCCATGGACATGAGCCTTCCATAAGCTGCTCATTAACAACCACGATTCACGATTAAGTTGTTCACTAAAAGTAGGATCACAATTTATGGTTAATTTCTTGGAGGAGGGATCATAGCATTTATAGCCTTTAGAAGTGTTTGAATATCCAATGAAGATAACTTTGAGACCAAGTGCATCAAACTTCATTTGTGTCTCTTTGGGAACATGAATATAAGCAATACATCCAGAGGTTTGAATATGGGATACATAAGGTATTTCACATGTCCTTGTTGTGATGGGTATGTCACTAGAAGGAGCAATAGTAGGAAGATGATTCTGAACAAATACTATTGTCAAAGTATTTTCAGCCTAAAAACATGTGATAACCTAAAATGAATTAGCATACATCTTACAACATTGAGAATATCGCAATTCTTTTGTTCACTAACCTCGTCTTGTTGAGTTGAATATGTAATAGTGTATTCATGATGAATACTATTGTCAGCATAGTAGCTCGCAAACTCTTGAGAAACATATTTGCCTAATTGTCACTATGAATTTTCTTGAGGTGATGACCAGTTTGAAGTTCTGCAGCCTTTGGAATATTTGAAAATAGATATGGACTCAATTTTTTGTCTTTAAAAAAAACAATGGTATATTGTCAATAATCATCAATAAACATAATGAAGCTACGATGTGGTGATCTTGATGAAGGGAGAGCTCCATATATATATCAGTATGAACAAAATCCAATTTATCATGAGAATGAGTTGTATTTGAGAGAGGAAATGGTTTTCAATTGTGTTTTCCAAGAGCACAAAACTCACAGATTCCCATCTAAGGATTAGCTTTAAGATCCAGCCATGAATAAGATCAAGGGTAAGTGGGTGTATAGGACAAAGGTAAAATCAAATGGATATTTTGACAAATTCAAGGCATGTTTAGTTGCCAAAGGGTATTCTCAAGTTTTTGGTGTTGATTATCAAGGGACCTTTTCACCAATTGTTTGTACTACAAGTGTCTGAGTCTTATTGGCATTTGCTATTCAATTTGATTTAGAGACTCCCCAATGGATGTGCAAATTGCTTTTTTGAATGGTGATTTGAATGAGGAAATTTTTATGAGAAACGAAAAAGGTTTGTTATTCTAGGTAAGGAAGATCTTGTTGCTCAGCTTCATAAGGCATTACATGGTCTCCAAAAAGCTTCGTGGGCATGGTATATAATGTTTGATCTTTTTCTCGCCTCCAAAGGATTTATCTCTTGCTCTTAAGACCCAAACTTAGATATAAAATGGTATGGTGGTAGTTTTGTGATTCTTGCTCTTTATGTGGATGATACCAATCTTGTTTCCAATGATTTGGGATTTCTTCAACAAGTAAAGAAGTTCTTGTCTTCAACATTGATATGGTGGATCTTGGAGAGCTTGACTCAAGTCCTAGCATTCAAATTCAAAAAAAAAAAACGCATGAAAGGTATTTTGTTACTTTGCGAGTCAAAGTTTATTATAGATACTATTCAAAATTTTGGTTTGGAATTTGCATATTTTGTTATCACACCTTGTCTTGTGAGTTCTACAAAGAACACATCGAAAAGTGATGTTCAACTTGTTACAAATCAATCGTATGCTAACTTGATCAGATGTCATCACTTTGTTGGCATGAACACTCGCCCTGATATTTTGTTTGTTACTAATTATCTGGGACAACATCTTGCACATCCTTCTCTTAAGCATTGGTCTGCAGCAAAACATGTGCTGAAATACTTAAAAGGCACTATAGATTTTGGTTTGATCTTTTGATGACAATTGACATTGGAATCTATGAAATCTCTCTCTCTCTCTCTCTCTCTTGGGTTACACAAATATAGATTGGGTGAGCTCACTTTTATTGATGTGATCTACTAGTGGAAATTTATTCTTCATTAATGGTTGTCTTGTTTCTTGGATCAACAAGAAACAATGATGTGTTGCAATTTTTACAATCGAGTTTGAACATGTTGCCGCATCACTTGCAGTTCATGAGCTTATGTGGATTTAACAAATGATGGTTGATATTGGTCATTCTCCTCTTTCTAGCAAACCTTTGTGGTGTGATAATTAGAGTGCTATTAGTCTTTCAAAAGTCTATGTCTAACATAACAAGTCAAAGTATATCGTTGTGCATTATCATTATGTATGATATGAAGTATGAAATGTCACTACCATGATTGAACATTGTTTAAGTGACCAAATGATTATATATATTCTTACCAAAAGCCTAAACGAGTCATGCTTTTTCCTCTTGCGATCGGAGCTTAGAGTTGCTTTTGCCTCACTCTTTCAAGATTGGCCTCTCTGCTATCATGGTAGCTTTATGCATATGAAATTGCAATCATATAGGTCCCATGCACTATACACACTTCAAATTTTCAGACTATGACCTCTTGGTCACTTATATATTTCTACATAGATACACAATGCACTTTCATATCATTATTGATGGTTCATATTTTCACATCTGTATAGGAGCTTGTATTTTTTCCTTGTACTCCCCAAGCATTTTTTCATCTAAAGCTAGAGACCTTTGTTTAAGTGGAGGTATTGCTATATATGACTTACTCTACTCAACTTGGTCTTACCTATATATATATATATATATATATATATATATATATATATATATATATATATATATATATAGATATATATGTATTTTGTCCTCAATATGAATCAGTCTTTGGGAGTGTACATAGTGTGTCTCTTGTCTCGTCTCTCTCCCTCCATCTGTGTGTGTGTGTACATTTTAATATCAATATCATGCAAAATCCAAGGCTTATAACACTAGAGTTGGTACTTGAGAGGGTAATTGCTACTAGATTGCAAGAGCTACAAAATCCATCGATTAAAAATCCATTCTCAAGTAATAATTTGCTTCTAGATTTTGATACAATTGGCATAAAATGGGCAACAAGGTTGGAACCTCAAGATTTATTTGTTTTTTATTCACTTTTATCTTCTAATTTGAAAGAGACATAACTTGCAATGCAAGGTTCTTTGAAGGCCATAGTGAGAAGCAATGCTTCTATCCCATGCCCATGCCATGCTCTTTGAGGTAGGATGTACAACAAGGCACCAAGGGTTTGTGAATACAAGATCATATTTTATGTCTGACAAGGTTGAATCATACAATGCCAAATTTGAATAGTGCAAGGCACTTATGGGTATTGGTTAGATCCAGTTAAGCCATCATTGTATCCAAAAACTTATCACTCTATTGTTTCTAAGCTGCATACAAGGCATGCCAAAAAGGTGGACTTAATTTTACCCAGTTAGTTTTTTATTCTTTTGTTACAAAATAGGATACTCTTTCAAGGACATCGTTGCCACCTACATGATGGTTATTTGTCTGATAATCACCAAGATGGATTCAAATTAAGGTAGTATTTTCATGCACTAGAGGTGCATGACTACTTCAAATTGGTAAATCATGTTTGTTTCCAATGATTTTTGTTGATCATTTTCTTGTTTGAGATTTTGTAGGAGTTAACCATAGCTTTAAATTTCTTCTCAATGGTAGTTGAGGCTGGTGTCTTTCTTACTCCATGATTATCCTGTTCATCCTTTGTGAAACTCCATTTTGTTGAGGTGTCATTGGAGTTATCTTCTACCTTCAAATGCCATTGCTATCATAAAATATTTCAAAATTTTGGCTACAATACTCATCTCCATTGTTGGATCTAAGTCATTTTAGCTTAGTACCCGATTCATTATCCATAGAGTATTTACACCTTTGAAATATAAAAAATACATCGGATTTTTTTTTCATTGGATAAACAAATATCTTCCTAGTCGCATCACCTATGAATGCCACATAATACAATGAATCACCAAGGGATAGTGTACTAGCAAGACCCCATATATCAAAATAAACCAATTCAAGCTCTTTATTTTTATTTTATTTTCTACTTCGACCCTCTTTTGTTTACCATAAAAACAGTCCTCACTATATGTCAATTGTTGTATAATCCCTTTAATAATAGCTCCAAAGTCTTTCAATCACCAAAAAATATAAAACTTTTCTAGCTATACATACAAGAGTACCTACTTGTGATGGCTTCCTCAATCACCAAAGGACATTGGCAAGCTACATTTTTTGTCATGTGATAATAAGACATGTGGCATATATATAACCACTTATCCCTTGCTATAATGGTACAAAAGAAGATATATATAAGGTGATTTAAGTGTGTATAGTTCACACTAAAAATTATAATTTTTATACTATGTCACTAAAGAACCATCTCCTAATTTCTACATGAGGGATAGTGTAACTTTGGGGTGCCACATTAGCACTCTAGCGTGCAGGAACAACGCCATCTTTGATTGCTACCACACCACCGTAAGCCAGCTACGCCACCAAAATTCCCTCTAGTGCTGATTGTGAGTGCCCACAGCTCTACTTGGGCTGCTTTCACAACACCATAAACCAACACACAATCGTTAAGCTCCAAGAGAGCTTCCTCTCTCAACAAACACCCCTCATATGGTCATGTTACAATCAATATTTCCCATGCTTCCCCCTCTGAGATCGGCATGTGAGATCTCCCCATGCCACATGGTGAAATTTCATGAATTACCCTTGCACCACCCCTCAAAAAATCAAAAGTCAACTCAAAGCACCTCTTATGGGGCCATTTTCAAGCTGGTATTATTAGTTGCTGAGGAAATCAATGCCGGGGCTATAAAACCCAATTGAATGTTCACATCACTGACCTTGACTCATGAAAATACTGTTTCACTCCAATTCTCCTAAGACCTCGAACCGAGGTGCGAGAAAGTGGGAAAAATCACCTGGCACCCTCTCTCTAGCATTTGTCGCCAACTTAAAGCTGTTGTATCTCAACCACTGATAATTAGATCAACAAACTGGCCCTTTTCATCAACTCCACATGGTGCGTGATACCTTATCAAACTTTTGCAAGGCCTAAAAACCACTAGATAGCATAATTTCCAATGCGACCACACCCGACCCCCATCACATCTTTAGTAGTTCATAACTTTCATTTGAGATCTTTGATTGACAATCGAAAATGATTGTTATGCTCCACCATTTGAGAACTTCACATGTATCCTTTGATTCTAGCCGTGACTTCCTGACCCTAGTTGTTGTCTGTCTCCAATCTAATAGATCTTTCACACCAGGGCTTTGTTCGGGGATCCATCTAGACCGGCTCATAAAGCATCACGAACACCACATTCTGAGGTGGAGATCTCCTCAAATGAGAAAGCCCACATTTCCAAGATAGCTAAGATATTGGCCAATGTCTTTATTGGGAGATTTGAAGCTGTGGATGGAACAAAAGTAAAGACTACAATATTTCCCGAGGAACTTTGGACGTTGCATCAGAAATAAGAAGTCATTGAAGGATCCAAGTGTCTACAAATGGACACTTTCTTCCAACTAGAGTCATGGGGGACCGATTTTAAGAGATCACATGAGCTTTTGTCCTCAATTCAATATAATGGAGAGGCTACTTTGACAGACAAATATGGAGAAGTAGTAAAAGTTCCCATCACCTTCGACATAATCAACCATGCAATGCATTTACCTATTGGAAATCATAACTTGGTGCTCAAGACCAAAGCAATAGATAATGACAAAGATCTTGATGTACTCAGAGACGGAGTTGCCAATGCAACTAAGATTGTGGCATCTCAAGGTCCATAAGCCACGAAGATACTCCGAGCCAAACCTCACATTGTAGTAATAATGTCATAGGAATTTCAAATCAAAGAGTGATTTGATGTGATCTAGGAGCTTACATACTAGAAAATCTAGTCAAAGACAACCCCAAAAGAAGCACAAAGAGCAAATCTTACATGAAGAGAGGACCAATGCTAAATAGAATTGCCTACCAAGCACTTTCGATGATAAACCAATTGTCACAAGTAGAGTCGTAGTTGGATCTCCTACATAAATCAAATCATGAAGTCCAATTTATGGTGGGACACTCAATGGCTTAAGGAGAAAAGGAATAAAGAGGACAAAGTTTTCCGAGACAAAAAACTAATAGTGAAGAAACAAAGTCATATGTCAATCTCAGTGGGAAAAAAAGAAGAAGAAATAGAGACACATCTTTGAAATTTTAGACCTCTGAGGATTGTTAGCGGGTCACTGCAATGACGTCTGCAACATAACTTTTTGGTACTAACATAATGTCAATATGCTAGGAAATGACTCATGATGGGGCACAGAGACTCAATGAGATCGTCAATCTCAAAGAAGTGAACCTAAAGGACTATTCATTCATCTACAATAGAAAATGAATCACTTCCTAGTTAGAAAATTAGGCTATGTCCAATCTCACTGCTCTAGGTCATCACACCTTTTCGACATCCAAACAAATTGGGAATGCAACGAAACTTAAGGAGAGATGTTACAACACCTAAGGGCATATTCCTACCAAGTTTTGCAGTCATCTGGGAAGGTACATAAATCACGATCCATCCCAAAAAATGTATAGAAAACTAAAATAGAACTACACGGAAAGGTTCCCTTCAAGCTTAGAAATACTCTTCCAAAGTCAGAACATCAAAAAATAACCATTTAAGACCTCAAATCAATGCATTTAGCTCACAGACAAGATGTCACGAACTACAACAGAATGAAAAATGATTATACTTGGATTAAAGAGAAAGAAATAAGGAGCAGACGTCGACTGAGAGCTGCATTGATGATACAAGCTGTAATCAATCTTTCTCCTTCTTTGGTAATCAGAATTTGATTCCGAATAGCACAATAAATCCCCAAGATAATGATAATGTTTCTTTTGAAACTAAGGGTTTTGACTTAAAAACTTGAGGCCCTTTCCCATGACCATTGGCCACTATAAGGTTTGTAGGCTCGGAGATAATACTAGGTAATGATAGACTATGTTACAATTTGAGAATCATCAGCAACATAATTACACAGCTTCTTTTGAAAAAATGATTGAATACAACTGACATGTATCTGGCTATTAAGTGACATTCCGTTGTATCCACCAAACATTCCCCCCTTCCTATTCATTGCACATCCTCGTGCAATCTACATTTGACTGTTGCCTTTAGTAGTTGATCAATCTCTTTCCCACTGTCCCTCTAAGTTGCTTGAATTTCTCTACCCTTGCCTTGATTTCCATATTTGTTGCCAGCTCTCTGAAAGGATTAGGTAGGAGAGTGATCTGATATGTGATATGTCAAGCTCGTAAATCTTTGGTCATGGGATTAACGATGGAGGAGTCAACTTCAAATAATCCTGTCATGAATGCCTCCTTGAAGGTTTGCATGTAGTGTGAGGGCAAAAACATAAGTCTCGCATATAATCCCATAATGGTGTTTTTGCTGGGAATCTCTATATCCATATTCCAGCATAGTCCTCTTATGCCTTCCACAAATACCTGCCAAGGATGCTCCACTGCTTCTATATCATTGAGTGTCGTTATGCAGGTGATTAGCATCTTTGTAATTTGTACAAGCATCTGGCATGCAAGATATGGTATTTACTTCATCATGTTGATGACTCCTTTGAGCGTGTGAAGCATATACTTTTCTAAGCGAAGGAGTTTATTGTTTGTCTTGGTTATGACTCGGTAGTTTAGAACTGCTGGTCTCGTGCTTTTGCATGAATAAAAGCTTTCCCAGGATCATTGTCTACTAATGGACAATATGTGGGGTCAATCCGGAGATGTTGTGGAGCATTTCTATAATAGGTTTCATTGATTGGGTCACAGGCTCAACAGAACGACGTTGTTGAACAAAAGAATCGCATGCGCTATTCTCAATGCTGTAAGATGTATATTGATTCATTCTTGTTGAGAGAGAGAGAGAGAGAGAGAGAGAGAGAGAGAGAGAGAGAGAGAGAGAGAGAGAGAGAGAGAGAGAGAGAGAGAGAGAGAGAACCCCAAAGTGTGTAGAATACACACATGAGATGATGTATATATAGAGGGACCTGGGTGCCATATATAGAGAAGCCATATATTGAGTAGCTTCACATATAATCTCAATACCCCGGCTCAAATAAGGGTCCCTAACTGTGGATGGAAAAACCCTTGGGGATCAAAGAAAAAACCCACAGCTCTATATACACCCACCGTTATCGCGGGGGATTCACTCTATATACAAAATGGGCCGCCACCTGCGAGCAGACAACTTTGATAAAACCCCTATATACGACTTATATTAGGGAATATGGCCCCCCTCTCTATGCTTATATGACAATCAATGAAGAAAACTATCATATCCCTATCTTACATATAAAATTTAGGTCTCACATGATCTAACTGAGCAAAACTAGTCAAAGAGTGTGTAGCATAGTGACTGTCAATGTACTAAGAAACCATTTTTGTTGATAGCTAGACGTACCCTCAATATCTTAGTTTGACTTTCAAACTATGTGCCCGATCAGCCTGCACTTTGGCTACTCATCCATTTCTCACCCATCCAAAGCTGGTGTAAATCAACCCTTAGCCTACTCCAAATCAGCCCTTATCTATGATCAACTTGATGCAAAATTTGATGTGTGACTGATAAAAAGATTCCCCAAAACTTATCCAAGTTCTAGTGCACACCGGTGACCAATCGTTACAAGTAATCAATCCAGGTCACGTCCTCCCCCCCCCCCCCCCCCCCCCTCCCCCCCGCCCCCCCAAAATTTGATATCCCCCTTCCTTATTTTTATTCTTGGGAGATAAATTATTGAGGGCCTGCCCCTAAATTATACACTTATGTAGCTTGTAAAAAAAACCCCCTCCCCTGCACTTACGTGGCGTTAGAAGCGGCTAACGTCTACACCATTTATGCACCAAGTTGTGGATGTGCCATAGTGCACATTATTTACTTTTCATTGTATAGGGCTTGGGCTCATTCAGGAGTTCCAAAGTTGGCTAACGGCTACACCATTTATGCACCAAGTTGTGGATGTGTCATAGTGCACAGTATTTACTTTTCATTGTATAGGACTTGGGCTCATTTAGGAGTTCCAAAGTTGTATGAGTCTAGGCTAGAGAGCTCACTTTATCCCATAGTTGAAGGGTTTGAGGCCCAAAACTATAAAAGAGCCCTATGCTTAATGAGAGGTCATTCTTGAGTGGTCCTTTTGAGAACACTCTCCCTAGAGGAGGTCTTGATGGCCTATCCTTTGAGCTTAATGCCCATGCTTAGAAGGCTAGTGCTAATCACATGTAATTAGTGTAATCCTCTCTTAATTAATCTAGTCTTCATTATGTTGTCAATCATGTTTATCTACTTTCCTTCATTGTTTCGAAGTGTTGATCTTCTCTAATCTAACTCTTACTTATGCTAAGCTTCTCCGATTAGTGGAGTCCTTATCTAACTCTCTCGACTAAGCGGAGTGGGTGTACTCGCGATTGAGGGATTAGAGTTGTCTTCTAATGGTGTGCTTGTGTGTGTGTAGGTTTAAGAAGCCTTGAGCTTAATTTGATTATGTGTGACTTGATTTGGACACCATGATGGGCATGGTTGGGGTGGCTGACTTGAATGCGATCTTGTGTGCTTAATCGTCAATGCATGTAATTGGAGTTGTGCTTGAGAGATTCCAAGATTAGTGTGTTTCACTTCGTTGCTTGATGTGTGTAGATGATTGCTTGAAATTGATGCTTGATGTGCGATTAGCATTAGTTGATTTGGGATGATTTCTAATTGCATTGGAGGATGCACACTCTTGAATCCTCTCAATCTTTGCATCCGATGACGCTCTCGCACATTCTTTGTGTGATGCCTCCAAGCCCTAGCCGGGTCATGCTCTCTCTCTCCGGATTGATAGATTTGTGGGAGATTGCCTATGCTATGGCGAGCCTCCAACACGTGGTGCGGTAAGTTTTCCATGGCAAATCCCCCAGGACCATTATATTATAAAAATCATTGAATATACAAATGTTCATGAGGAGATACATCACTCCTTTTACAATGAATATTTTATGAGGAGCTACATCACTCCTTTTACAATGAATGTTTTATGAGGTGTTACATTACTCCTATCCTATCAAATACAATAATGAATACAAAGGTTCAATAAAGAGGTGTAAAGGCTATCAATTAGCTCGTAATCAGAAGTATCTCCGTGAATCTGTTGTGTAGCTTGTCATCAATATCGCATCACCAAACATGTCTTCATTAATCTTTTATTGTCACCAAGTTTGTCTTCATGAAATCAATTCTTTGATCAATCCTACATAGATCATAGACTCAACAAACATAGTCATGAAAATTATTAGCATCATTAGTGAAATAATTACAACAATGCCATAAGAGATGGATCGCGAAGCCACTCTTTTGACGACATATATACGCACGACAACATATGGTACATAAAGTATGAACGTAAAAGTACAAGATGCGTGATTACGTGATGCAAATGACATGTGTATATACTACATAAAATGACATTTATCAACGTCATGATATCACCGAGAATAATCATTGTATCAATAAAACAACATCATGGTGTCACCGAGAATAACCATGGTATCAAGGAAACAACATCATGATATCACCCAGAATAACCATGGTATCAACAAAACAACATCATGGTATCATCGAGAATAACCATGGTATCAACGAAACAACATCATGGTATCACCGAGAATAACCATGGAATCAACAAAACAACATCATGGTATCACCGAGAATAACCATGAAATCAACAAAACAACATCATGGTTTCATCGAGAATAACCATGGCATCAACGAAACAACATCATGGTATCACCGAGAATAACCATGGCATCAACGAAACAACATCATGGTATCATCGAGAATAACCATGGTATCAACGAAACAACATCATGGTATCATCAAGAATAACCATGGCATCAACAAAATATCATCATGGTATCACCGAGAATAACCATGGTATCAATGAAACAACATCATGGTATTACCGAGAATAACCATGGCATCAATGAAATATCATCATGGTATTATCGAAAATCACCATGACCAAAGTACTAACAAAACATCATCATGGTAGCATCAAAATCACTATGGTATCAACGAGAGATTATCAATAAAATGACGTAAATTATATCTCTAGAAGAATGGCTATACAAGAATCAATGAACGAATGTATCATATAACAAAAGATCATGTACCAACAGTAGCTCAATAGAATTTGGACGATCATCAACGGCTCGATTGAATCTGAACGATATGTAACTGGCTTCTGTAGATGAAGAGAAAATATAATTGAGAAGTTTTTAATTATGAAGAAAATCAAAAGCAAAAAGTAAAATTTGCTTTTCAAACATGTTCGCAGTCCGAAAAAGATAACCCAAAATCGGTGCAGAATTTAGAAAAAAACTTTCTTCTGCAAAGTTGTAGACCACATCAATTCCGGTGCCTCACGGGAGTAGTTTCTATAAAATCGTTTTCAATTATGATAAAAATCGAGAAACAAAAAACGAAAGTTGCTTTTCAGGCATGTACGCAATCCGCAAATGATAACTCAAAATCGGTGAAGACTTTGAAATAACTTTCTTCTGCAAAGTTGCAGACCACATCGATTCTGATGCCTACAGCGGGTAGTTTCTACAAAATCATTCTCAATCACTAGAAAAATCAAAAACAAAAAGAAAAGTTTCTTTTCAGGCATGTACACAGTCCGCGAACGATAACTCAAAATCGGTGCAGAATTTGAGAAAACCTTTTTCTGCAAAGTTATAAACCACATCGATTCCGGTGCTTTGCAAGGGTAGTTTCTGCAAAATCCTTTTCAATCAGGAAAAAAATCAAAAACAAAAACGTCCTGCTCTGATACCATGTTGAGAGAGAGAGAGAGAGAGAGAGAGAGAGAGAGAGAGAGAGAGAGAGAGAGAGAGAGAGAGAGAGAGAGTACAGAAATAGAACCCCAAAATGTGTAATACGCACATGAGATGATGTATATATAGAAGGCCCCTAGGTGCTATATATAGAAAAGCCATATATTGAGTAGCTTCACATATAAGCTCAACAATTCTAGGTTATCTCATATTTTTTGGGATGAAGCTACTTTGACAATAGTATTTATTCAGAATCATCTTCCTACTTTTGTACCCTCTAGTAAGATACCCATCACAGCATGGACGTGTGACATTCCTTTTATATCTCTTTTTTGAACCTTTGGATGTATTGCTTATATTCATGTTCCCAAAGAAAGACAAACAAAGGATGGTGCTCGTGGTCTTAGAGTTATTTCTATTGGATATTTTGACACTTCCAAAGGCTACAAATACTATGACCCTTCCTCCAACAAAGTAATTTTGAATCGTGATGCTACTTTTAAAGAATAGCTTATGGGAAGCTCATGGTCCATGGATGATTATAATGCTACTAAATCATTGCTTCAGGCTTTTCTATTTCTTTCAAATGATGAAACTCTTCCTATAGAATAATTTTCCTCTTTGCAACCATCCATTTGGAATGTTCTCAATGATGATAATGATATTTTTGTTGATCTGCCTATTGATTTTGAACATGGTTCATGACATTTTTATGATGACAATATTGTTGATTATGCTTTCTCTACTTCTAAAGATCCCGTTACTTATAATAAATCTATCTCTTCACCATAAAAGGATCAATGGCAAGAAGCTATGTAAGCAGAGTAAGATTCTCTTATCTCTAAAGGTACATGGATATTAAATGAACTACCTCTTGGTCATACAGCTACTTAGTGTAAGTGGGTGTATAAGACAAAGGTAAAAGCAGATGGAGATTCTGACAAGTTTAAGGCACATTTAGTTGCAAAAGGTTACTCCCAAGTTGTTGGTGGTGATTATCAGAGACGTTTTCACCAGTTGTTTGCATTACAAGTGTGCGAGTTTTATTTGGCATTTGCTATTCAATTTGATTAAGAAGTTCATCAAATAGATGTACGAACTGCTTTTCTTAATGGTGATTTAGAAGAGGAAATTTATATGGAACAACTAGAAGGGTTTATTACTTTAGGTAAAGAAGACCTTCTTGCTTAATTCCATAAGGCACTATATGGTCTCAAACAAGCTTTGCGGGCCTCTTATACAAAATTTGATTTTTTTCTCACCTTTAAAGAATTCATCTCTTGCTCTTTAAACCCCAACTTATACATAAAGCACCAAGGTAGCAGTTTTGTGATTCTTTCTCTTTATGTAGATGATACCATCCTTGTTTCCAATGATTTGGGACTTCTTCATCAAGTGAAAAAGTTATTATCTTTAGCATTTGATATGGTGGATCGTGGAGAGATTCACTCGTGTATTGGCATTCGGATTCAAAGGAGCTGCACAAAAGATATTTTATTCCTTCGACAATCAAAGTTTATTGTAGATACTATTCAACACACCTTGTCTTGTGAGTTCTACAAAGAAAACTTCTAATAATGGCAGTCAAATTATCACAAATCAACCTTATGCTAACTTGATTGGATATCTTTAGTTTGTTGGCATGAACACTTGCCCTGATATTTTGCTTGTTGTTAATTATCTTGGACAACATCTTGCATGTCCTTCTCTTAAGCATTGGTCTGTAGCAAAACGTGTATTGAAATACTTAAAAGGATCTATGGTTTGGTCTATCGACAACAACTGACATCAGATTCTATGCAGTCTCTTTCTCTTTTGGGCGACACAGATGCAGACTGGAAAATCTCACATTTATCTATGTGATCTACTAGTGGAAATTACTTCTTTATAAATGGTTGTCTTGTTTCTTGAACCAGCAAGAAACAACACAGTGATGCAGTTTCTATGACTGAGTCTAAATATGTTGCGGCATCACTTGTTGCAGCTCGTGAGCTGATCTAGCTTTGACCAATGCTGGTTGATATTAATCATTCTCCTCTTTCTAGCACACACTTGCGGTGTGACAACCAGAGTGCTATTAGTCCTGCAAAAGACTATGTTCAACATAATAAGTCAAACCACATTACTGTGCATTATCATTATGTCAGGTATGAAGTATGCAATGGAACCATAATGGTTGAACACTTTCCAAGTGACCATATGATTGTTGCAAACATTCTTACCAAAGGACTCAATGACTCATGCTTCATCCTCTTGCGCTTGGATCTTGGAGTTTCTTCGGCCTTAATCTTTCTGAATTAGCTTCTCTGCTATTGTGATAGCTTTGTACATATGACATTGTAATCATATAGGTACCATGCACTATTAACACTCCACACTTGCACACTGTGATCTCTAAGTCACTTGTATATTTGTACATAGATACACAATTCACTTTCACATCATCATTGTTGGTTCATATTTTCACATTGTATAGGGGATTGGGTTTTTCCCTTGAGCTCCCTAAGGGTTTTCTCAACCAGAGCTAGAGACCTTTGTTTAAGTGGGGGTGTTAGAGCTATATATGGTTCACTCTACTCAAATTGGTCTCAACTATATATTTGTATCTTGTCCTCAATATAAATTAGTCTTTGGGAGCGCACATAGTGTGTCTCTTGTCTCCTCTCTCTCTCTCTCTCTCTACATCTCAATAGTTTTGATGTTTAGTAGCATATGCTCTATTACAATCTGTGTCAAATCGATGCTTATAGCACATATTACTGGGGTGAATAGATTGTCCACAATATTCACAAGAAGAAGATGAATCTCTAGATAAATGTGGTTGTTTAGTGGTAATATTGTGTTTGCCATCATATTGATGTGCCCAACAATCATCTTCAGTATGGCCATTTTTGTTGCAGTAAGAACATTGCTTATTAGGAAATTTAAGATGAGAGAAAATATTACTGCGACGGGGCCACCCATGTGGTTTCCTCATTGAAATGGACGCCTTTGAGCATAAAAATCATGTTTCATCTGTTGTGACTCAGTCTCTTCTTGTGAAAATATAGTTGTATCATGACCATCATTACGGCGTTCTTGACATTGAGAGTACCCAATTAAAGACATGCAAGATTGGTTGAAAGTCAAGACCATGTTTATTAGAAAGAATGGTAACAATGTTATCAAAGGAAGAGTCCTTTATCGTGTTAAGGAGAAGTGTAATCGGTTGTTTTCATGGAACAGGATTTCCGGTAGCAGCAAGTTGATAGGTAATGGGTTTCAGAGACTCAATATGTCCCGTTATGGCAGTATCAACTTCACATTGTACCTTGGAAAGCAATCGTTTTAAATAAAGTATTTTTGTAACAGATTTCTTTTGAAAGTTTACAATAAGGTACTTCCATACATCGTGGAAAGTAGGTAGTTCATACACATCAAGCAAAACGAAATCACTAAAAGCAGAAAGAATGTATTAACAAACTACTTTATCATGTCGCTGACAATTGGTATACGCAACATGTGATTCTTCAAATACAAGTCCTTCAGTGATAAGCACGTTTTCATGATCCGTATCAACGGGCTAAGATAGACATACACAATTTCCAAGGACAATATCAAAGAGTTTATCGCCTTCAAGAATTAACAATATCTTTGCTTTTCAACCAGGAAATCCTTGACCTTGGAAAGGAGGAACAGAACATTGGCCATAAGGAAAACCGTTGATGAGAATAGTCATAGCCATATCTGCTTCTGAGAATATATATAAGATAAGCTCGCAAAATCTACCCACCATATATGGTGAAGGCTGCAATTGAGTACAACAGAAATATCACGACCTTGTTCTTCCAATAATAAACGCGAGAAGGATGCTAAACAAACGTCCAAAGATGTGAGGAATGTCACCCAAAAAAACAGAGAAAAGGAGACATTAATAATTAAAGAGTCCTCAAAATAGAGTGACGTGAGATGTGACATAAGACTCAAGATTGACAACCGCAATATGAATAGCAAAACACTACATTTTCTCAAAAAAGTTGATGCGAAACTTAGAAAAAAGATCGTGGATTCTTCACAAAGACGCACTTGGATGAAACTTGCATCAAGTTTGACTGTAGTAAAAACAACATAACATTTTGTTGCAAGCTCTGATTGATGCAAACCCCGAAGCCATTGCATTGTGCTTTATCGCGCTTTTCTTGTTTCTCCAAATTTTGAGCATAAGACCCTCAAAAATTGAGACGAAGTTGAGGGTGTCAAACGACAAATCAACAATTCACCACATCGATTAGCAATAAACACCACAGGAAACATTGATCATATTCTTCTTAACACAAAACAACCACAGTTAACAAGAATCAATCCTCAAAAAAAAAAAGCAATTTTGAATCTTACATGCAAATTACATACACATACTCTGTTTTCTTACCATGAATTGAATCGTCACATGTGATCATTCTGATACCATGTTGAGGTGTAGAGAGAAAGAGAGAGAGAGACAAGAGAAGAAACACACCATGTACGCTCCCAAAGACTAATTCATATTGAGAGGACAAGATACAAATATATAGGTAAGACCAAGTTGAGTAGAGTGCGCCATATATAGCTCCAACAGTACGACTGTGATGGTGGACTGAGATTGTGATTCTGAATGAGAGTGAGAGTGTGATTGAGTATTTTGCACAAGATTGAGATAGCTCGGGGGTGGTCGGGGGGTTAAAACACGAGCTACGCTCTTCTTGTACTCATCAACTTCTATCAATACAAACTTCTGATCTCATATATCTTCTCTGCGTATTTGTGCGTTCTTGTTTTTCAATCTTCTTCTCTCATATGTCTCGTCTCATACTATGCATTGTGCGTGAGTGTTGGACTCTATGTCACTCCACCATGATTAAGTTAATAGACTTTGACTCTTATGTTCATCTCATCTAGCATGAGCGACACAACTTAGATATGTTCAGCTCTTCTAGCCTAAGTGTAAGCCTAATAAGTACGACCTTTAGCACAAAGTTTAATATGACTTGAACCTTTGGGATTAATGCTTTGCTCAATTAGTGGATATCGAGTTACATCAAAGTCCTATCACTTGAAATCTTTTTATTTTGACTTTTCTTTCAATTGCGTAAAGGGAAACTGGGACAGCTTGATTATTGGAATTGGAAATGCTAAGATTTAATATTTCTAGAAGTATCTGAGATGATGAGCTTTGAGCCGTCTGTTACGGTGTGTCATTCGGTGACCGGAGTAGCAAGTTATTCGGTGACCGGAGAAGTAAGAGGAAAGGGTCCAAGAATTTCTCTTGCTTTGGGAAAAATATGGAAAATTGTTGAGCACAAGAGGTTTGGGATGCTTGAGAAGGAAGTTTCCATGTGGCATGGGGATTATCCCACATGGGAAGGGAAAAGGGAAGAGTGGGAGGTATATAGCCTAAAGGAGGAGTGTCCTTTAGGTGTATCACTTGGTGCAATTCTTGGCTTGATGGGATCCTTGGGGAGAGAGGGTGCCTTGTCCAGATGTCCACACTACCTGGCCACTTGTTTCCACCCATTTCCTTCATCAAAGGGTCACCGACACCTCATTTGATGCCCAAAAAGACAAAAAATGAGCCAATTAAAAGATGCCTACCAAGAGAGCCTTGTCGACTAGGAAGAGAGAGAAATTTTTTGGAATAAAAGATAAGGAAGACCCCCACTTTAATAGCTACAACACTTGCATAACTTCCAGAGAGCTCATTTTTTAGCAACAAAGAGTACATCCCCAATTTCGAGCGTCCATAACTCTTTCATCTTTCATCTATTTTTTGCCTATGGATACTCTACAGACATATCCACAAGATGAGCTTGGTCATTGTGTCCTTGGTTTCTACTAATTTTGAGTGTGCTTCATGCTTGAAGGGTTTTTCATAAATCTCTATATGTGGTTATCACAGGTGTTTTCGACGGTGTAATATTTCTTCCTTCCGAAGGTGTGATTTGTGCTAGGCTATAGAGGCACCCATTTTTATTGTCCTTTGTATGCTAACAATGTCTTCTCACAACCAAATATGGCTATGACTATTCTCATCAATGGTTTTCCTTCTGGCCAACATTCTATGCCTCCTTTCCAAGGCCAAGGATTTCCACGGTTGAAAGAAAAGATGTTGTTAATTCTTGAAGGCGATGAACTCTCTGATATTGTCCTTGGAAATCGTGTATGTATGCCTTAGCCTATTGATACAGATCATGACAATGTGCTTATCATTGAAGGACCTATATTTTAAGACTGGCATGTTGCGTAGAGGGATTAACAATGATGTGATAAGAAGCTCCTTGATATATATCTTACTGATTCTCTTTTTCGTTGATGTGTATGAACTTACTGATTCTATTTTGCTTGATGTGTACCTTATTGCAAACTTTTAGAAGAAATCTGTTGCATAAATACTTTATTTGAGAAGTTTTCTTAAAAAGTTACAATATGAAGTTGGTATTGCCATGACGGGACACATGGAAACTTTCAAATCCATTATTAATCAGCTTGTTGTTGCCAGTGATCCTGTTCCACACAAAAATTTGATTACAATTCTCCTTCACACGGTGAAGGACACTTCTTATGATAACATTATTACTATTCTTTCTAATAAAGATGGTCTCGATTTTGACCAAGTCTGCGTGTCTTTAATTGAATACTCTCAATGTCAAGAATGACGTAATTCTAGTCATGATACAATTATGATTTCACAAGAGGAGACAGAGTCACAATAGATGGAACATGTTTTTTATGCTCGAAGGCATCCATTTCAACGAGGAAACCACAGAGGTGGCCGTCGCGATAATATTTTCTCTCATCTCAAATTTCCTAATAAGCAATGTTCTTACTGCCACATAAATGGCCATGCTAAAGATGATTGTTAGGCACGTAAGTATGCTATGATGAAGAACACAATATTACCACTAAACAACCATGTTTATCTAGAGATTCTTCTTCTCTTGTAATATTGTGGACGATTTGATCATCCCACTCATATGCGTTATAAGTGTCGATTTGAAATGGATCATAATAGAGCATATTCTATTGAACATCAAAACAATATTATGCCAGAAACAAGCTACATCCTGTGCTCAGTTGCTCTAGACAGAATACTTCATGCACGTGAGGGATCACTTTTTATTATCAATTTTGGTGCTACACAAAATATGATATATCAGTCTAAGTGGATCCATAACTATCATCCACTACCAATTCAACGTGTTGTTTATGTTGTTGATGATACGGCTTGTCATGTAAAGGGTATTGGAGATTTATATCTTGGTACCTTATCTTCTTCCACTCAAATTTTACGAGGAGTATTACATGTAAAAGATCCTTAACTTAATATTCTATCAGTTGCTAGACTTGTTGATCTTGGTCTCTTTGTTGAATTTGATCATACCAAATGCTAAGAAAGATGGACAAACTATAGCCACTACTCCTTGAAACGTAATTTGTTTGAACTCTCTCTCAATGATGTTCTAGCAAATTCTTCCACTAATTTAGGTGATCATGATTCCAACATATGTCATCAACATCTTGTTCATGTTGATTTCTCAAAACTCCTTCATTTTCAGCGTCGTGATCTTGTTCATGGTATGGATCCTAAAGCTCATCCCCAAATGGAAATTTGTGAGTTTTGTACTCTTGGGAAAAATAATCGTAAACCCTTTCCTCTCTCAAATACAACTCATTTTTATGATATATTGGATCTTGTTCATACTGATATATGTGGACCCCTATCTTCTTAAAGATCACAATATTGCTACTTCATTACACTCCTTGATGATTTCTCACGATATACGACTGTATTTCTACTTAGAAAAAAATCTGAGACCTTATCAGTTTTCAAAAAATTCCACAACACTGTGAAAGTTCAAGCTAGTTATTACCTCAAGAAGCTTTGTAGTGACAATGGAAGCAAATATTCATCTCAAGAGTTTGTGAGTTATTGTGGTGACAGTGGAATTCATCATCAACAGACTATTTTATATTCACCTTAACAGAACGACGTTGTTGAACAAAAGAATCACACTATTCTCAATGATGTAAGATGTATACTGATTCATTCTGGGTTATCTTGTGTTTTTTGGGCTGAAGCTACTTTGACAATAGTATTTATTTAGAATTATCTTTCTACTACTGCACCCTCTGGTAAGATACCTATCACAACATGGATAGGTGACATTCCTTCTATATCTCATTTTTGAACCTTTGGACGTATTGCTTATATTCATGTTGCCAAATAAATACAAACAAAGGATGGTGCTCCTGGTCTTAAAGTTATTTCTATTGGATATTCTAACACTTACAAAGGCTACAAATTCTATGACCCTTCCTCCAAGAAAGTAATTGTGAATCATGATGCTACTTTAAACGAATAGCTTATTGGAGGCTCATGGTCCATGAATGATTCTAATGATACTAAATCATTGCTTTGGGCTTTTTCATTTCTTTCAAATCATGAAACTCTTCCTATAGAGTAGCTTTTCTCTTCACAACCATCCATTTGGAATGTTGCCAATGATGATATTGATATTTTTGTTGATCTGCCTATTGATTCTTAACATGGTTCCTGTTATGTTTATGATGACAATATTGTTGATAATGCTTTCTCTACTTCTGAAGATCCCATTACTTAGAATGAAGATATCTCTTCACCACAAAAGAATCAATGGCAAGAGGATTTGTAAGCAGAGTACGATTGTCTTATCTCTAAAGGTACATGGATACTAACTGAACTACCTCCTGGTTGTACAACTATCAAATGTAAGTGGGTGTATAAGACAAAGGTAAAAGCAGATGGAGAATTTGATATGTTCAAGGCATGTTTATTTGCAAAAGGTTACTCCCAAGTTGTTGGTGGTGATTATCAAGAGACCTTTTCACCATTTGTTCACATTACAACTGTTTTGAGATTTATTGGCATTTGCTATTCAATTTGATTAAGAAGCTCATCAAATGGATTTACGAACTACTTTTCTGCATGGTGATTTGGAAGAGGAAATTTATATGGAATAGCTAGAAGAGTTTACTACTTTAGGTAAAGAAGACCTTGTTGCTTAATTCCATAAGGCACTATATGGTCTCAAACAAGCTTTGCGGGCCTGTTATACAAAATTTGATATTTTTCTCACCTTTAAAGGATTCATCTCTTGCTCTCTAAACCCCAACTTATACATAAAGCACCAAGGTAGCAGTTTTGTGATTCTTTCTCTTTATGTAGATGATACCATCCTTGTTCCCAATGATTTGGGATTTCTTAAGCAAGTGAAAAAGTTATTATATTTAGCATTTGATATGGTGGATCTTGGAGAGATTCACTCGTGTCTTGGCATTCAGATTCAAAGGAGCCGCACAAAAGGTATTTTATTCCTTTGACAATTAAAGTTTATTGCACATACTATTCAAAAATTTGGTATGGAATTTGCACATTCGGCCAACACACCTTGTCGTGCGAGTTCTACAAAGAACGCTTCTGATAATGGCGATGAACTTGTCACAAATCAAACTTATGCTAACTTGATATACCCCCCACTCTCTTCTTTTTTCTTCATGTGGGATAATCCCCTACCACACGGAACTTCCTCCTTAATCTTCCCAACCCCCTTGTACCCAAGAAATTTCCAGATTTCCTCCCAAAGCAGGAGAGCTTCTCAGACAACATCGCCAAAGCATAACTTGTTGCTCCGGTCACCGAATGACACACCATAACACACGTCTTGGGGCCCAAGTCCTCGGCTACTTCTAGGATTCTTAAAATTCAGCATTTCTAATTCCAATCATCAAGTTGGCCCAGTTGCCTTTGTTGCATGCACCCACAATCACTTTCTATGTTGAGACCCCCGTCCACTTCAGATGCTCATAACTCATGATATACAAGTCTGATTCACGAGCTATAAAGTACGGTTGAAAATACTTGTTGAAAACCATGTTTTAAAGACTCGAACAACTCAAAACATCATCACCCAAGCCTAGAAAAATCACACCTTTGTACATGAATTTTTACATGGTCACTTCCAAGACTTGTAGGGCTATGTACACATATATACACGAGGCTTACAATTTTTTTTGAAATTCTTCTTTCCATGCGCAATTGACAAATAACCTTCTCATAGATTTGAGAAATCGCAAGCATAAACTCACTTGGTACTTGGAGTTTTTGCATCCTTCTCCACAAATTGTTATGTGGAATCATATCAAAGGCTTTCTTAAAGTCCACAAAACAACAATACAATCGCTTGCCCTTCAATCAACTTTCCTCCATGAGAACATGAAGAGTGACAAGGTGACCAACGATGCTATGTCACTGATAAAAACTGGCTTGTCCTTTTGCACACTTGTCATTCTCTTCAGCCAAATCACTCAATTTCATCTCCATTATGTACCCAAACAACTTTTCCATAAGAGACCCAATCATTATAGTTCTATAGTTGTTTAAATTCTTACTCCAATCATAAGGCATACCATGTTGACGTGAAAGGTTGAGCATATCACACATCCACTCATGGGTAAAATCTCCCGTCCATTTGATCATCTCCGGCTTGATACCTTGAAGATCTCTCGCTTTGCAAGTGGCCAACTTTTCAAGCCCACCGCATACATCCTCAATAGTTAAAAAAAGAGGGCATACATGGGAGTGAACCATAAAATGGTATTTTTTCAGTATTTAATTGCCTACAATGAATGTACATATCCACAAGACTCAAGTTAATATCAAAATTCTCAACCCTCTTGCCCCTCAAGTTTCTCCAAGATCTTCCACATGCATGTGCCTTTTCTTGGACTTGAAAAAGTTTTTGCTTTACTTCCCATCGTCTTCTCCTCTTTTGAATCAATGCCTTGTATTTATGCAAATGACTTTGATAGTTGTCTTTGTCTATAGTTGCATCAAGCTTTATCAAGGACTTTCGAGCATCTTGAGATTCTTTATCAAACCACCTTTTCCGTGATCTATCTTTGTTGATGCCATAGAGATGCTTTATGGCAAGGCGTTCTTTGGCACAAGAACAAATAACTTTCTTGAAAGCTTTCCACTTAGTTTCTAATGGTGCATCGTATTAAATCTTTGTCGTCCATAACGTTTACTCAATCATTTCAATGTACATTGGTGCATGTTTGAAATCCATACATAGTGATAATTTCTCTTCCCTTTGCTTGAGATTATCATGCTTAGTTGCTTCTTCACATGAAAGGTCAATACATAAGGTCCAATGGTCTAATTCTAGGGTGCATTGGCTAAACATAAAACTCTTTATGCGATACATGATTGCTTCGGAGAGTAGCATATAGTCAATCACACTATCACCATTATGTTTCCAACATGTAAATCTATTGGTTTAACTCCACAAAGATAGGCCATTGGCAATGAGCATACCTGTGCTAATAAACATGTGTAAAAGTAACTTTTCGTAGTATTCCGGCTCTTTCTCATCCATTGAAGTACGGTCATACAAGTGAACTTCCTCCAACTCCCTTGAAATGTATGGCATATCAAATTGTTGAGTATCATGTTGCAATGTTTTTGTGAAAGCATTCATATCCTCAATTACAATAACATCACCTTCACCTTTGAAATAAGCAATGTCCTCTTCTAAATCAAAAAATGGTTAATCTCTCATTAGGGCCAAAAGGGCCTCAAAAAGGGCTGTGTAAGGAATTGGTTAGCTTGCTAATTTGCGGAGCATTTGACGGTCAAAACGGCTCCAAATTTGACCGTTTTGGGTATTCAAAGCATATCTTGATCATTTAAAGAGTATCCCGGTACAGATCTTTCAATATGGACAAAAGATGTCATTTTCACACTACTTTCTCCCCTACTAGACCTATTTTGTTGGCTTGGCGGCAAATACGAAATTTTCACTTTTGAATGATGGTTTTCCTCACTACTCTTTCTCTCAAGCCATTTCATTAGGCTTTCTTCACCCTCACAAGCTTTCAAGATGTCTCTACCTTCGCAAGAGGACCGCCATTTCTGGTCTAGCTAGAAGGACCACTGTGGTTTTTCTCTCTTCACCATTGCAAGAGAACCACCATTTTGTTCTCTTCACCCTCACAAGCTTTCCAATTTCTCTCACTAGTTTTGCTCGGCCACAAGCTCGCTTCAACCTCAAAAGTTTTTCCATCATTTCTACTCTGCATGGAAACCATTTTTCTCTCATCACCCTCACAAGATTTCCAAATTTTCTCACTAGTCTTGCTCTTCCTAGAAGCTCAATTTAGTCTCACAAGTTTTCCAAACTCACTAGTTTTGCTCTGGTTAGAAGCTCCCTTCAGCCTCACAAGCTTTTTCACCATTTGCACTCTGCCTAGAAACTCATTAAGTTGTTCCATATGAAAATCAAGCTCAACCAAGTGTAAGAAACCGCGAGGGTTGTGTATCAAAGGTTGCAGGCGTCCGAGCTCAAGCATTACAAAGCCAACGGAGCAAGCAAATGGATATGGACAAAAGTCAGCTTGTATCTTGTTGATCCACGAACTCGAAGGTAAATAGAAAAATTTGAATCCTTACTTTCATAAATAGATTTCCATGGTGGCCATCTGCATTTGGAGATTGATCTAACTATTTCTAAAAGTACAGAAAATGTTTTGCAGGATTCTTCAACAGGAGGTTTGAAAGCTAAAAGATTCACTTAGTTTTCTCAGAAGTCACATTATCAAGCACAAACTTCATTTTTCATATCAAGAAGAAATGGAGGATGACAAAGAAGAAGCAATGCACTAAAATAACTAAGTCGATACCAAGGGAGGCAATTATAGAGGATGAGATCAAAGAGCCAACAACAACCACCTTGCTGTGAACATCACAATCCTTCCAAGGAGGATGAGATCAAAGAGCCAACAACAACCACCTTGCTGTGAACATCACAATCCTTCCAAGGAGGAGACTATTTAGATGCAAAGTTACAATATCATTCCTTGCAAAAGACTATCATTTTAACAATATAATTACTTGTAAATTTACTTTAAATCTCCTTGTAAATTTACTTTCAATCTCCTTGCAAAACATTCATTTTCACAATATAATACCTTGTAAAGTTACAACATATGTTCCTCTAGCATTGCAACATCAGGATTAACACTTTATCTCCCCTTTGCCACACAATCATTTTACTCATCTATAATTCCTAAGACAAGTTTCCCTTTAACTATTCTAACATTTGTGTGAGATCAAACTTGAGCTTGAATTTTTGTCACTCTTCTATGTAGACTTCCATGTGACCATGATTCTATAACATGACATCTAGAAACCATTGGCATGGACCATCATTATTAGAATCTTCATCACCCTCCAGAGTCCCTTTGCCTTTAAGCCATGTTAATAAAACTTTGTTGCTTCAACTCTTTTGACTCAACTTATAATTACAACTTTCAAATAGAGAAAAATGACAAAATTTTAACATCACAGATGAGTCCAAAATGCCCAAAAACCCCGAAAACGACTGGCTATATGCCTCGTTCTGACACCCGGAGAGGTCGGTACGGGATACGGGATAGTGCCTCCGGAGGCCTTTTTTGGCCATACCGACCTCTCTGGGTGTCCGAACGAGGCATATAGCCAGTCGTTTTCGGGGTTTTTAGGCATTTCGGACTCATTTGTGATTTCAAAAATTTCAAATAATATAGCTTTTAAAATTTACAAGTGTTATATATTGTAAAAATTTTGTGACTATGCTTGGGTCCAATATGTTTAATAGATCTCTATATAAAAAGACATCTATATTAGGCAAGAAAGGTGAATCTGTGAATGCAAATAACCCACATGTCATGATTGGGATAATGAGATTCTAAAACTAACCCCCTATCCTGGGGTAATATGGCACCAAATTGGTGTTCCAAAAATGACCCACACAACATGAGGGGATAGTGAGATTCTAAAAATACTCCCTATCCCGTTGTGCAAGCAAGGCGTAGTGTGGCACCAAATAGGCCTTTTGCTAATATCTTGTACATATAAGAAAAACCAATGGAATCCAAATAATAAGGTCACTCAATATTTTTTTGCATTGTGTGTGCATGTAGCCAGAACGATGCGATGAGGGGGGGAGTGACAAGCTGTATGATGCCCTCTTCGCGCGGTCTAGGTAAGAGCAAAAATAATGCAACATGGCAAGTGTCAAAGTCTTTGAGCACTTTTGCAAATGGTTTAGAAAAATAAGTCCAAATAATAAGTTCACTCAAGATTTTTTTGCATGGTGTTTGCATGGAACCAGAACGACGCGATGAGGGGGGTAGTGACAACCTGTATGATGCCCTCTTTGTGTGGTGTGGGCAAGAGCTAAAATGATGCAACATGGGGAGTGTCAAAGTCTTTGAGCGCTTTTGCACATGATTTAGAAAAATAGTCCAAATAATAAGGTCACTCAAGATTTTTGTGCATGGTGTGTGCATGGAGCCAGAACGACGCGATAAGGGGGGGAGTGACAAGCTGTATGATGCCCTCTTCGCGCGGTGTGGGCAGGAGCTAAAATGACGCAACATGGGGAGTGTCAAAGTCTCTAAGTGCTTTTGTACATGATTTAGAAAAACCTTAGGAATCCAATTAACAACGTGATTCAAGGTTCTTATGTGGTGTGGCCGCAGAGCTAGAAAAACACGATAGAAGGATGACAAGCTCACACATGACAAGAGCACTATGGGCAAGAGATGGACCGGTGCGATATGGGGAGGAGTGAAAAATTCATTGAGTCCTTTTGCGCACGATGTGGGTACACTAACGAAACGGGGCGAGTGGGGGTAGAGTGTAGTTCAATCAAGCCACAATTGCACAGTGTGGTCATTGATTCAAAACAATGTGAGAAAGAATGTCTTCAGGTGTGGTCCCATGTTGATGTAGATATCATGTACGCACGTGCTAGGTGCAAGCTCTTGATGTGGTGCTTAGAAGTAGAGGCTAAGTGAAAAGTAGACATTAAAAAAAATACGGATTAGTCAATCATTAATAGGCGTCATCATCATTGTTTGAAAAGAAAGATTTCGTATCTTCTAGCTTAATATTGTACAATATTAAATAGAAAAGAGCACTTGTACATCAGGCCCAGAATATGATGTTATTAATAGGCGTCATCATCACTGTTTGAAAAGAAAGATTTCGTATCTTCTAGCTTAGTATTGTACAATATTAAATAGAAAAGAGCACTTGTACATCAGGCCCAGAATATGATGTTATACATCAAAAATAATAGGAACTCCATCAAGTATAGGCAATTTAGCCAAATGAAAGTGACATTTAGATGTTTTCCACTAACGTGGAAGCACAAAAGCTCAAGCTAGAGGAGACAGGAATGCCATACTTTTGTATACGTGTCAAGTGAGTATTGGCCTATTTCTTAATCCGTGGATTACCAAACAGCCCTTTTTTAGACGTTTTTGGCCCTAATGTGTCCATGCAAGCATAAAAGGGAGAATCATGATGAGGAATGTAGCAATCGGCTACAAAAATGGGTGCTCTTTTTGGTGTCATAATTTTCAACCATACATAGCATTTGTACTTGTCATCTTTCACAATTGAAACAAAATCTTCCAATCCTTTCTTAACCATACATGCTATCCCTCCTTGCCCTCTTTGTTGCTTGAGATTCTTTGACCACATCAATGAATGTACATTGTAATCTTCCAAGCCATTAATTCTTTGTGTATCATGAAGTTTTAATAAGAAGTACAACATCGACTTTGCTTGTTAGTTCATCAATGCCAACCCCCACATTCCATGTGTATCCATTACAATTCCAAAAGCATATTTTCAATTCTAACTTAGTCTCATAGGTCACGCGTCCCTATTTGCTCAAGGGACTTGCCTCCTGCTTGGACACTTTTTCTTCGTGAGAGATCTTCTTGTTTTTCTTATTCTTTTCCTCATATGCCTTGCAACATATATTTTTTTGCTTAATAGTGCGATCTTCACATACAAAACATTTTGTATCCCTCAAATAGATCCAACTATTATCAAGGATAAACTTTTGTTTGGTCTCATCCAGCATGGTGCATACAATTGGCCGTTCTACCAAGCGATGAGCTCCTTGCTTACCCACTCTATGTGCTCCATAGACCATAACTCCGGACATGCCAAAGGAATTTTGAAGAAATCTTCAATAATAATGGTAAGAGAAGGAGGTGTCTCTAACTTCTCTTTGGGAATTTTCACAAATAACAATGTTCTTGGAACGTCGCTCCCATTCCTTCAACTCCTCCACATCCACATTCTTAGCATTATTTGTTTGAAACATAGCTTGCATGAGTGAGGAATTAGGAACCACATTGTCACCACATACATCAGCCGAAGACTTGTTTCTGCATACATTTTTCATATCTCATACATCCGGATAATGGTGTCAAATTTCTCCTCTTTCAATACATGGTCATGCTCTACTTTGCTTATGCACTCCTTCAAAGCATTCAAGTCCACAAATGAGCATTTACATTCCTTTATTTCCTCTTCAAGTTTCATCAAACGTGTTTTTTGCATCTCAAGTGTCCTCTTGAGATTGTCATTCTCAACCTAGTGTGTCATTCTCCATTGTAAGTGCCCCTAATTATTTGCCTTGTTTGTTTATGGTCTCTTGCAACGATACCAAGTATGCCATGATCATGGTTTTCAATGTCATTGGTTGGGTGGTTGTGTTTCTATCTTCTCACTTAGGAGATTTTGGATCATTTTCTACAATATTTGTGGACCTTGTTGAAGAAGAAGAACCCTTGCGAGTTTCGGAAGACATTGTATGTAAAATAAGAGATGAGAGTCAACTTTCTTGAACTAATTCACTTCAGAAATGCTACTACAAAAATGCCTTCCATAACTCTAATTTTTTTTTTGTCTTTACATCAATGCGTAGAGGGCATTGTGGTCTTTGATTGAGACTATAGATCACCCAAGTGGGAGCTCGGATGGAGAGAGAGAGAGAGAGGGGGGGGGGGACACTGGGGAGATAGAGAAAGAGAGAGGAAGAGGGAGAGTAAAATAGAGAGCTGTAGAGAGAGAGAGAGAGACAGAGAGCTACAGATAGAAAGCGCACCGGATAGGCTGCATGCACACACACACACACACACACACACACACACACACACACACACACACACACACACACACACACACACACACACACACAGAGAGAGAGAGAGAGAGAGAGAGAGAGAGAGAGAGAGAGAGAGAGAGAGAGAGAGAGAGAGAGAGAGAGAGAGAGAGAGAGAGAGAGAGGTTCATACTATTTTTCTCTTTTTTGAGGCGAGGTTTCTCCTTTTTCCCTTGCCCTCAACCCGAATTCTTGAAATTGAAAACGGCACGATATTAAGTTGAGACACATTTTTTCTGAACACTGCTCTCACCTACTATGAGCCACTTGAAGTTGTTGAACAATGCTAGTGCACACTTTGAATGTAGGCACCCATGCTTGCATGCACACATACACATGCAAGAACCAAGCTGGAAAAGGCCAATGCTTCATCTATTTTGTTCTCACTAAGCAGCAAGCAGTGAAAAATCCACTCACAAAACTAGGGAAGATGCACACAAGATTGCTTCATATTTTAAAGTTGATTGACATGGTCAGGTGTGATTGAGAGAGAGAGAGAGAGAGAGAGAGAGAGAGAGAGAGAGAGAGAGAGAGAGAGAGAGAGAGAGAGAGAGAGAGAGAGAGAGAGAGAGGGACACTTGGGAAAATAGAGAAAGAGAGTGGAAAAAGGAGAGCGACACACACACACACACACACACACACACAGGGAGAGAGAGTAATTTTCTTGATCTTCTTTTGTGAAATTTGTCAAGAGTAAGGATCTCGAGGGTAAGAGGGGCCATACCGCTGGAGAGGGGGAATAAGGAACACACCCAGCACCCAAACTACTTGCCTCTCTATAGCCCAAGGATTCCACAACACCCCCAACCTCTCAAAAAACACCTTCAAATTGGCTAATTTGCACTAACAAAACCACTTTAACATACAAAGCAACTACCTCACACCTTGCAAAAAACACCCACAACACAAATGCACCCACAATGCTCAACTCACCCTTCCGAATCACAAGACACTCCTAATCTGCCCTCTCGGTAACACCTCTCGAGCTGCAGGAAACCCTCTGCAAGCTATGACCAATACACGAAGAGCGAGAGAAGAGGAGGGGGATGGGGAGAAGCAACACACGAGATTGGGGCAACTGAGTGGTATTATTGCATAGAGATTAGTACAACCAATGTATGCAGCTTCAATGGCAAGCTTGGCATCACACAAGCCTCAAGATTTCACTTACTCACACAGGCAAAAAAGCCCTTTAATTTTCACATTTACAAACTTTTATGGGGGTACCTCTAAGAGGCCCCAAAAAAGAAAAAAGGGTGATTTTCTCTTGCCGTGGCCTTCTCTTAGAGCTTCTTTTAGTATTTTACTGCATTGCTAACAATTGGCCTAGTTTGCTTTTGGAAACATTTAATGGTGTGCACATTGGGCTTTGGTCCTTCCATCTTGGCCGGCCGGATCTCCCTCCCTTTGCCCTTACCTTTGGCTTTGTCCACTTTGCCCTCACCTTGACTTTGCGTCGTTCGATTTTCCCCTTAGGTGCTTTGCATAGGCTCTTGGACTCTCCTTCTTGCTTTCCTTGCATGCTGCTGTGGGACCTCTCCCTTACACGAAGGGGAGAGGCAATATCGACATCGCTATTACCCCCTCCTTCCTCCTTTAAAAGTTTGGGGCCCCATGGGCCGTGGGAGACCCCATGCCGAGCGCCACGTCATCATCGATCTCACACAACACGGGCGCCACCTGCCGCCCCGCCTCGCCGGCTACGCCGTGCAAAACCGCCACCAACGCCACTGCCGCGCCGTGCGTAGCGCCTAGGCATACCCGCCATCGCTGCGCCCAAGAGAGCTCCCCTCTCTCTCCTTGGATGCTTATGGAGAGCCCACGGCCCTGCCCATATACCCCGCACTCAGCAGCCCCGCGCCTGCATGTGGGTTATAGGCCCCTGCCACTTGGCATTCCCCTAAGCCTTGAGCCCCAAGGTCTTCAAAAACTCGTTATTGTTTTCCTTTAACCAAAAAAATGTTTTTAGCTTGCCTTTGCCTGACTCCCATTCTCTGATCCCAGCTCTTGTTGCCAAGCTGCAAAGCCCGGGTGAAACTCCATCTTTCCAGCTACAATCATCCTCTCTATACCTGCACTTTGACTTCTCGGCATCCTTGAACCAAAGCTTTCAAAAATGGAAAAAACATCTGCAACCTGATCCGGTCAAATGCTCCCAATTTTCCGACGGCTATATCTCCTTGCTCCGGCCTCCGTTCGGCATGCCGTCACTTCCTGCTAGCTCCATATGATGTACACCTTGATCTAGAACTTCGTCAAGGCTCAGAAGATGCCAGATGGCACATTATCCAATGCGGCAAAATGGCTCATACCTGGCCCCCGCAAAAACTTCAAAGGATCATATCTTGCAAACCATGGCTCCGATCCACAATCCAAAAAGACGGGTAGGCTCCATAAATCGAGCTCTACACATCTGTACCTTAAGTTCCACTTGGACCACCTGTCTCCAGCTGCCCTGTCCGGCAAGAATCTGCAAACCACCAAAACTTTAACCTTTAATAACTTGGGCTCCGTAGCTTCGTTTAATGAGCCATCTAGACCTGCTCCTTCAGCACTCCAAGCTCTTCATTTCTGGACCTCAAGGCTGCACTTTGCATCTCTTTCACCTGCTACCCCAATTAGCCCCTTGTGTAGTGTTCCTTGGCCTATAAGCCGCATCCTGCATACACTTCCACTGCTACCCGTCATCCCATGAACTTCCTAGCTGCACCATCCCTTTGCCATGTTTCTGCTTGCATGTATACACCTGCCCATGCCACCTTCTAGCGTCGACATACTTTGGCTGCACCATCACTGCCCACCCCCCTGTTGAGCATTTATGCTCAACCACATAAAGCTTTATTCCACTATAAACTGCAAAACCTGGCACACACTAGGAGAAAACGAAAACCATAGGTACATAGTTTTATTGCACTCTATCACAAAACCTTCAAGTGGGTTGCCCCACCCCCTGCATAAGAATATGATGCACCGTTGGCACTAACTCCCTTTCAAAGTAGAGCTTGAGAAGAAGACCACTTATCCTGTGTTTAAGAAACCGACCATCCAACCTGACTAGTGCATATGTACCATTGGGAAAAACCTGATGAACCTTGTAAGGCCCCGTCCACTTTTTCTTAAACTTCTTCTGAAAAGTGAAGTCAAGATAACTTTCGTATTTCATCACTAGATCGCCCTTCTCAATCTGCTTAGCTGGCAAATGTTGGTTGAACTTTGCTACCCTTCTTTCTCGTTGCTTCACATAAAAATCCGCCGCTACCTCATGATCCATCTTCAAGGTTTCGAGACTTGTAATTCTATCCTGCAAAATATCTTGATGAGTTTTATCAATTCGCCATAAAACTTTGAGAACCCCTAGCTGCACATGCACACGCAGGACCGCTTCCTTGCCATATACCAACTCGTATGGAGTGAAGTTGTTTGCCGCCTTATAAGAAGTCTTGTAAGCCCACAAAAACTTATCAAGGTTAGATTCCCATTCTTCAACCTGCTGGTATATATACTTTGTAAGCATTTTGACTATCTGCCCATTTGCACTCTCCACCAAACCATTGCACTGCGGGTGGTATGGAGATGGAAATCGGTGTTGAATCCCCAATTTGTCCACCAGAGCACGCACCAACTTACTTCTGAATCCCTATCCTCGATCTGATATAAGCACCCAAGGCACTCCAAAACGACAACATATGCAATCAAATACAAATTGAGCAACAATATGCGCATTTACCTCTTTTACTGCTTTAGCCTCGACCCACCGTGTAAGATAGTCTATTGCCACGACCACATATTTTTTACCACTTGCTGACTTGGGCAATGGACCAATTGCATCCAAGCCCGACTTTTCAAAGGCATCATGTGCGATGATAGCCCCTTGTTGCTCGGCTACCAGTCGTCTTTCACCCATCACTTGGCACTGATGGCACGTCTTGCACCAATAATGCACATCTCGCACCACAGAAGGCCACTAGAACCCACTTCTTAAGATACGAAACAAAACTTCACTCTTACCCTGATGACCGCTTTCCTCATGGCATTGCTCCAATACCATGCCAATCTCTTCTTTATAAAGGACACGATGTAGCACCCCATCTCGACCGTGCACCATAAGTTCTTCACCAACCAGAGTGAACCTTTTAGCTTTTTGAACAACCCTCCTCTTTTGTAGTTTGGAAAGCCCGTCGGAACATTGACCTGTACTCAAGAAATCATCAATATCCTTCAAAGTCTCTCTACCTGTATAAGTGGCTCGTCCCACATACAAACTCGACACTTGAGTCTGAACACGACTGCTAGCCAAATGATCTACTGCTTGGTTTTGTTCTCTCCGCACATGTTTGAATTGTACTACTTCAAAAAACTTCAACAGTTTGTTTATGAAAAAAAACCAATTCTTGAGAAAATCCCTCTTTACCTGCCATTGGCCCAACAGTTGTTTGATAACTAGTAGAGCATCACCCTTTAAGACCAACCTTGAAATGCTAAATTCAATGCACTGCTTGAGCCCCAAGTGTAAGGTAAGATATTATGCTTCGTTGTTGGTATGCACCTCCTCCAAGTCGTAAGCTTTGGAAAAAATGACTGTGCGTGCGGATCTTGAATAACCACACCTCCACTTGCTTTCTGTGTTACAAGTCTGTAACCACCATCAAACCACATCGTGAAGGCCCCTCCCATATCAGGTTCTTCCTTATCCTCCTCTTGTACCACCCTTGGATAAATTGGCAACTCCACCTCCTTGTTGACCGAAATGTCCGCCAAATGAGACCACCGAGTGTGATCCACTTTGAATTCAAACTCAAACTCTTGAAGTTCGATCACCCACTTCATGATTCGCTTCCCTAGCTTCAAGTGCAGCACCACTTCAGGCAAGAGATTGTTAGCAGTCAATACATAAAACTTACGAACGACCAAATATACTTTAAACTTCCTGCATGCAAAGACCAAAGCCATAACCCACTGCTCTGCCTCCGTATAGGTAGCTTCACCTGGACTAATGACCCTGCTCTCGAAATAAATGGGCTTATAGCTCCTGCAAACCTTTTGTAGCAATATTGCTCCAATAGCCACCGTTCCCACCGTCATAGCAATATAAAAAACATCTTCATGACTAGGAGGGCACACCGCAGGTAACTGACGTAGAATACCTTTCACTTTATGAAAGGCCTATTGAGCTTCCTCATCCCATTGAAATCCATGCACCTGTTGAGCCCTTTTTTGAAGAGGGTAGACATATTGAGACAGCATCCAAAAAAAGCGGGATAAATACGTTAACTTATGCACGAAAGAAGCCAGTTTTTTTGCACTGGTTGGAGGCTCCATAAGAACCAATGCTTTCACCTTCTCTGGATCTGCTTCAATCCCGTTCTGTGACACCACATGTCCTAGCAATTGAACCCTTGGTTGTGCTAGTTTGCACTTCTTTGGATTCAAATGAACTCCTTCTTCATCTGGCCTTTGAAAACACAGCCTTAACTTGGACAAATGCTTTGCCTTGGAACTATAGCAACCAATATCATCCATAAACACTCTGATGAACTTACCCAAGTAAGGCCCTAAGACTTTGTTCATCCAGTCTTGAAAAGTCGCATATGCATTCACTAGGCCAAAAGGCATCCTGCGATCGGCAAAGCAACCCCATGGAGAGATGAAGGTAGTCTTCAGCTGGTCCTCCAAAGCAATACCGATCTGAAAATACCTTGAAAACCCATCCATGATAGAATAGCGCTCATGTCCGGCAACCTGGTTTAAAATCTCATCTTGAAAAGGCAAAGGGTAATGGCTCCACTTGGTTGTAGCATTCAAAGGCTTATAATCTACACATACCCGCCACTTTCCATTCTTCTTCGGGGTAATGACAACAGGAGAAACCCACTCAGACTCCTTTACCGGATAATAATACCTCCCTCGAGCAACTTGTTGATCTCCTGCCATAGGGATTCCTTTTGAATATCCCCCAACCTTATGAGCTTCTGTGCTTTTGGCCTGTATCCTTCTTTAAGCAGAATCTGATGCTCCACTCCTTTAGCTCGCCTCAGATCCATATACTCCGTTGCAAATAAGTTAGGGTAGGATGCACATAGGTCCATGTAGCCTTGTTTCTCCTGCTTTGTTAAATCGGTACCTAGCATATCTTCCATATCTTTATCTTGCAAACTACAAACAACTTGCATACCACTCTTTGCAGTGGTAGAGTCGACTGTGGCCCCGAACAAATCTGTATCCAGATTTAATAAATCCTCATCACTCTCTTCCTCTTCGACACTAGTAGACCCTTCATCATAAGTAGACTCAGTCTCGTACTCATAACTGGTACTGCAATCTAGATTATCTCCACCTGCTGAGGGATGAAAATGACATTCCCTGGTCTTTAGATCCAACACAATTTGTCCGCCATTCTCTCGATCTGGCAAGGTAAACACCCCTGTCCCCTAATCTTGTTTGACTCCAATTGCTAACAGCGATGGCCTCCCCAATATAATTGGATAAGCATTCTCTCCTGCTTTCATGACAAAAAAAAATCAATTAAACATTCAATTCCCATAACCTTTACCTTCACATCCTGTGCCACTCCCAGACAACGAGCTTTGGCATGATTAGCCATCCTCATTCTCACATTGGACCTGACATTATCTTTAATGCCAATTTCCCTCATAGCCGACTCCGTGATAACACAAACTTGGGCTCCACCATCGATGTAAGCTTGAACCTGTTTCTTCTTCTCAATCGAAACATCGACCACCGGAAGCACATCGGTTGGACTTCCCACCTTCATAGCTAGATTCTGCACCGTATGTACCTCTCCTCCCACACGAGGAAGCCTAGTGCTGACAGTGGTTGACCATTGCCTCCTTAACTTAGGGTTTAATGCAAGAAGCTGCCCAAAAGTAATGTTAGCCTTCTGGTTTTGAACATCTCTTACCAAATCATACTCCGGATTTCCACGTCCCAATTGAAAATCCTTTTGGGTGATCCTCCGTCTTCGCCTTCTTCTTCTTGGCTCGGGCTGCTCTCTTCCTTCATTTACCTTCTCTTTCCCCTTCTTTGCCCTAGTTTCACGCTCCATCTCAGTCTCTCTTTCACCTCGTGCTCTTTTGTTGGCCATAATGTCAACCTCCTGTCTATCAACACCAATAATGTTTGTAATGGAATTTGCCTATTCAATTTGAGAGTAGCGGAATTTAATGAGAGTACTTTCAAGAAATGAATTTGTGAGCATAGCGGGTAGACATAATTGAAGATAGCAGCATAATCATAGCAATTAGTTAACTTGGCATAGACAATACTTTTGCAAGAGAGAGAATTTAGAGAACATGACAACAGTTGAGGACCGGATTTATGTGGAGCCGGTCCCCCCTCCAATAGGCATTTGTATTATGATTTCTCGCATAAAGAGAGACTTGTTACAATACATTCTTTGTGTTCCTTGTGACCTAGGTGAAGCAATGAAGATGGAAAGCTTCATGCATCACCATCATAGCATAACCTAAACTTGAAGAAAGCTTTAACTATACCAAGCCTCAGTCCCAAGACCTCAAACACCTTCGAAGGTGGAGAGAGCTAGCAGGGAATGAGGGTAGGGAAGAGGAAGAAGAAACATTTCATACGAAAAAGAGCTAGTTCCTCACTTATCATAACTCTTGTGCTAGCATACATAATAGCATAGTAATGAAGAAGAAATAGATGGAAAGCTCAAGCATTGAAGCATGGCTCTTTGATGGATTTTCACTCCATTGCCAAGAGTGTTGGTGTAGGCTCTCAACCTCTACTTGCTTGGAGAAAGAGAGGGAGCTCTTGCACTTTGCATAGTACACAATGAGAGTGTTTGTGAGTGTGTGTGTGGGTGATTATACCCCCTAAGAACCCCCCTAGCTTGCTTGGGTCGACCCCCCCTTGTAGCTCATGATTGAAGCTCATTGGACCCCTCCAGGCCTAGCCAATCACAAGCAGGAGCCATTACAAGCAACATGGGTAGCCTTGGGACAAGTGTCCCCCTTTCCCCTTTGAGAGAGAGGACTTGATAAATGCAAAATCAATTAATTAAATATCCTAAATTATCATTGGACCCCTTGGGTGGCCAACCAATAGGCTTCAGGCACACCATGAGGGCAACATGGGGAGGAACTTGACAAGTGTCCTTGCTGCCTCTTCAAGCTGGGGCTTCCCTTGTGTGTGTGTGTGTGTGTGTGTGTTCTCTCTCATCCCCTCCCCCCCCTTGTAGGCTCGCCCCCCTCCTTGTAGGGATATTTTTGACTTTGGATGAGCAAGCCCCTTAGTCATCAAGCATGACTAAGCACTTGAAGTAGGGGGTGTTCCCACAAGCATCTCAAGCAAGCTTCTCAAGGCACCTCAAGCACCTTAATCATGCACCAAGTCAAGCACCTCAAGCATGGAGCCAGTCAAGCACCTCAAGCATCTTAATCAAGCACCTCAAGCATGACAAGCACCTCAAGTAGGACAAGCACCTCAAGCAGGACAAGCACCTCGAGCTTGGGCCGGGTTCCCACCTCAAGCTAAGCCCTAGCTTACCTAAGGCCAAAGGACTTTTACACACATTATTGGAGGTCTTCAATGAAGCTAACCCTAAGGTATTATGCTCCATTGGTTAGCCTTGCTCTTGATAGACCATCTCCCATTTGGGCCCCTTTACTATTGGCCCCGTGTTGAGATAGATCTATAAGCACATATCTATATTGTAACACTTGTTCCCATTTATTCTCCCACATTAAGTGATCAATTTAATATGAGAAAATCATTTGGGTTGGTTAGATATTAGATTTTATGACAATGTTAACCCTGGGTATTTCATCGTTACCTGATGGAGCCGCCTGTGCTTGATTTTCAACCTCTTGTTGATCTCTTTGGCCATTAAATTGTGCCTCACAACGACCTCGACCAAAAAGAGGATACATGCCGCCCCTTTCCCTTGGTGGGTGAGGGCAATCTGGAGCATAGTGACCCTCCTCACAGCAATTGTAGCACCTGCCGGGCAATTGCCTAGCTCTGCCCCTTCCTATCCTTGCTTGACCTCTGTCCATAACACTCAAACGCAACTCTTGCATTTGTTCAGACAAATCTTGAACAGTACGTACCCACTGTTGAGGAATGGTTGGAGCCCCTTGATTGGGCTCATTCTCCACTTGAGCTTCTTCTCTCGGACTCGCAGTCGGATTGGGAACCATTGCCTCATATCCCAATGCACCTTGCTCAATCTTCTTCTTGATTTTACGGCTTTTAGACCGCGCAATAGCAACTGCCCCGTTGTAATTCTCCGGGCCCTCGAAATCCACCTTCTCACGAACTTTGGGGTGTAAAAAAAACATAAACTTTTCCAATTTAAAGTACTCACCACCATTGACCAACTGCATGGCCACTGCAAAATCTCTCCAGCATTCTTCAAAGCGAGCAAGAAAGATGCTGAATTCCTCATTCACGTCCTACTTCAAATTCTTCAACCTTGCATCCAAGTCGATAGGAGACACCTCTTTTCAAAAGTCTTGCAGGAAACGGGTCCGCAACGCCGGCCACATAATTCTTGGCTCTCCCTCCAACGCATAGAACCATGTCTTTGCTTTTCCCCGCATCAAGAACAGGATCGTTTGCATCTTGCTAGCTTCATCCGGAATATGCAATGACAACATATACAACGCAAAATCAGCCATACACTCTTCCGGATCTCCTTCTCCAACAAAAATTGGTCCATAACTATGTGATGCCATCTCTCCTTGATGGAAATAACCTCCTTTGATCAACACCAACGAGCAAACAGTTGCTCCTGAGTGGGGGCACCAAAAGATGGAGAGGGGGAATAAGAAACACACCCAACACCCAAACTACTTGCCTCTCTATAGCCCAGGGATTCCACAGCACCCCTAACCTCTCAAAAAACACCTTCCAATTGGCTAATTTTCACTAACAAATCCACTTTAACATACAAAGCAACTACCTCACACCTTGCAAAAAACACCCCCAACACAAATTCACCCACAATGCTCAACTCACCCTTCCGAATCACAAGACACTCCTAATCTGCCCTCTCGGTAACACCTCTGGAGCTGCAGCCAAACCCTCTACAAGCTATGACCAATACACGAAGAGCGAGAGAAGAGGAGGGGGATGGGGAGAAGCAACACACAAGATTGGGGTAAGTGAGTGGTATTATTGCATAGAGAGTAGTACAACCAATGTATGCAGCTTCAATGGCAAGATTGGCATCACACAAGCCTCAAGCTTTCACTTACTCACACAGGCAAAAAAGCCCTTTAACTTTCACATTTACAACCTTTTATAGGGGTACCTCTAAGAGGCCCAAAAAAAGAAAAAGGGTGAGTTTCTCTTGCCGTGGCCTTCTCTTAGAGCTTATTTTAGTATTTTATTGCATTGCTAACACTTGGCCTAGTTTGCTTTTGGAAACATTTACATGGTGTGCACATTGGGCTTTGGTCCTTCCATCTTGGCCAGTCGGATCTCCCTCCCTTTGGCCTCTCCTTTGGCTTTGTCCACTTTGCCCTTACCTTGACTTTGCGTCCTTTGATTTGCCTCTTTGGTGCTTTGCATAGTCTCTCGGAATCTCCTTCTTGCTTTCCTTGCATGTTGCTGTGGGACCTCTCCTTTACACGAAGGGGGGAGGCAATAGCGACATCGCTATTGCCCCCTCCTTCCTCCTTTAAAAGTTTGGGGCCCCATGGGCCGTGGGAACACCCCATGCAAGGCGCCACATCATCATCGATCTCACACAACGCGGGCGCCACCTGTCGCCCCACCTCGTTGGCTACGCCGCTCAAAACCTCCACCAACGCCACTACCGCGCCGTGCGCAGCGCCCAGGCATACCCGCCATGGCTGCGCCCAAGAGAGCTCCACTCTCTCTCCTTGGATGCTTATGGAGCGCCCACAGCCCTGCCCATATACCTCGCACTGAGCAGCCCGGCGCCCGCATGTAAGTTATAGGCCCCTGCCACTTGGCATTCCCCTAAGCCTTGAGCCCCAAGGGCTTCAAAAACTCGTTATTTTTTTCCTTTAGCCAAAAACATGTTTTTAGCTTGCCTTTGCCTAACTCCCATTCTCTGATCCCAGCTCCTGTTGCCAAGCTGCAAAGCTCGGGTGAAACTCCATCTTTCCGGATACAATCACCCTCTCTGTACCTGCACTTTGACTTCTCGGGGTCCTCGAACCAAAGCTTTCAAAAATGGAAAAAACATCTGCAACCCGATCCGGTCAAATGCTCCCAATTTTCCGACGGCTATATCTCCTTGCTCCGGCCTCCGTTTGGCATGCAGTCACTTCCTGTTAGCTCTAGAACTTTGTCGAGGCTCAGAAGATGCTAGATGGCACATTCTCTAATGCGGCCAAATGGGCTCAGTCCCGGCCCCCAGAAAAACTTCAAAGGATCATATCTTGCAAACCATGGCTTCGATCCACAATCCGAAAAGACGGGTAGTCTTCATAAATCGAGCTCTACACACCTGTACCTTAAGTTCCACTTGGACCACCTGTCTCCAGCTGCCCTGTCTGGCAAGAATCTGCAAACCACCAAAACTTTAACCTTCAATAACTTGGGCTCCGTAGCTCGGTTTGATGAGCCGTCTGGACATGCTCCTACAACACTCCAAGCTCTTCATTTCTGGACCCCAAGGCTGCACTTTGCATCTCTTTCACCTGCTACCCCAATTAGCCCCTTGTGTAGTCTTCCTTGGCCTATAAGCCGCATCGTGCATACACTTCCGCTGCTACCCGTCATCCGATGAACTTCCTAGCTGCACCATCCCTTCGCCATGCTTCTGCTTGCCTGTATACACCTGCCCATGCCACCTTCTAGCGTCGACATACTTTGGCTGCACCACCGCCACCGAAGGCGGTGGCGCTTTACTAGTCTTGTGTTATATATTGTTGATCTATTCTTCAAAAGTTTGCACATAATACTCATTGTCCTTTCAATATGGTTTCATTGTGTTTGTCTTGTCCAAAATAGAGGTTCGTCTTTGTCATCCATCATGAACCCTCTTCCTAGGAAAACATCTTTTTGACTACGAATAGCATCTATGTTCTGAATTACAACAAAAAACTTTAGCCATACATATTCTCCCTAATTGGCAAGCTGTCACGGAAATTTTCCACTACCCTCGGTTATTTTTAAAGCCTACCTAGCCAGTCAAAAACTAAGGTTAGTTTAGGATACACTTAGATTTCCCATAATGTTTGTCGAGTCGCACTTTGATTTCACACCATCTCATTCATACTGGAGAGGTTAGAGACACTCTTCAACACAAAATTGGGCCTATCCGGCTGCACTTCACATCAGCATCTTTCTAGGACAATCCCCCTGATGATGATCTTTACCCTGGTTGGCAGGGCTCCCCATAACACCTTCCATAAGAAAACCTTCATTCCATGCGGCCACTTTGGGTGCCAAATGTTCCGCAGGACTGTCTCCCACCTTCACGTTGGCCACTGCTTGCCCCACTCCTTGTTCAGCGGGGAGAACCAATCCTTCAAAAACATAAGGGAGAGGTACACTTTGTTACTTTCTGGTTTAAGGAAGTGTTTGTTCTTGGGCCACTACCATGCTTTCCACTCAAAAACTTGGACTTACAGCTTGATAGACACCACCAATTAAGTTGTTTTAGGGCTCTACCGACCAGTAATCTTTCAATCCCACAGAGGTTAAATTGGAGGGCCAGTTGGTCCATTCCTTTCCAACCATTATTGTTGTGATCCCAAAGTTGTCCTACATGCCTGATACCTTTGTTATTAATCTTTCTTGGTACTTCCCTCCAGAAAGGGATCAGAAGGATGCTTCCAGCCTTAGAGAGCCAAGGGGACCAGTGAGTTATAGATTTGTGAAAATACCTTGACAACTCTCCCCATTCCAAGAATTCTATTTTTCTGTTGCATTTATGAGCGAGCTCACCGATTATCCCCCCAAGTTGCAGGACTGCCCATCGAGGAGCAAGTGCTTGTCGTGCACTTCGAGCCGAGTTGGAGTTATCCATCATAGCCTTAGTCATAATAGCCCAATCCTGATCTTGCTTTGGGAGTGCCACCACAAACTTGGCACGTTGGGCCTCTCCATGGGTGTTAGGGGTAAGAATCTCGAGACCGCCTTTCTCCATATGTCTTGCAACTATCTCCCATCTAGCCCATTTCTAGGGTGTCGATTCTTTAGTTTTGTTATTCCATAGAAATTTATTCACTGGTTTCAAAAAATCTTTCCAACTGCTTTTCACTAGCTTAAGCGATAGACCGTTAAAAGCTATTAAAGGAAGCATTAATGAGTTGATTACCCTCACTCTACACAAAAAGGGGAGGACCACATACTCCCATCGATGTATCTTGTTCTTGATCTTCTCCATAACCGAAGAAAATCTTTGCTTGTGAGTTATGTCCACCCCTAGAGGGCCTCCATATTGAAGAATCAAATGAGTTGATCAATCGTGATTTTTCAATACTACATTTTGACCCTGATGCTAAAGCATACGTTTGCACAATATCTAGAGGGTTCTTGATAATCTCGGGGCACGCTTTGAGAAAACGAAGAGAGTCATCCGCAAAAATCTTTGCCAATAGTTGGTCATTGTTTGTGACGAGACACAAGAGAGAATCGGAGTGAATAATAAGAAAGTAGAAAGTATGCTGAGTAGACAGAGGAAATAAAAAATATGTATAAGTTAATGGGTACAAGAAGAGAGTAACTCATGTGTTAAGGCGGTTACGCCGCTAGTGGAAGCTAAATAGCGAGAACTCAACCAACAACAGAATTTGTCAGACGAGGACGGAGCTTGACTCGCAGGCGCATGGAAACAACTAGGTGGGTGTCAAATCACCTACTCGACCTTCTAATGACAATCACTACTAAGGAAATTAAATCTAAGTTCTAAAATACGCAAGTGACTGAAATCCGTACTACGAACGAATGCTATACGAAACAGGATCTAGAATCAGTGAATCGATCTCAAACTCAAGGGGAAGTCTATACACTAGGTAAGAACAACACCCTAAAGACTTGAACTGCAAAATCAACCTATAACCACTCCGTGCGGTAAACGCGTATGAAGACAGGCCGAAAAATACAGGTGATCGAATCTTGACCTAGATGGTACCAATGTGTAGCTCTACTCGTTGTGGTTCTATAGATATGCTGCACACTCCATTCCGACACACGAGTTGGAAGAAAACTCACACCGAAGCTCGTAGGAACTTACCACACATAGAAGCTGATAGCACGCACTCTTGGTATCTGTGCGTAGCTCTCGCCGTTGCTAACACAATGGCGGTGTCGCTTCTCCAATGGCGGCTCCGTAGCTCGCGTAGCAAGTAGATAAGAATCTCTCTCTGTCTCTCTCTCTTTCTCTCTCTCTCTCTCTCTCTCTCAGACACAGTCACGGCGCTCAAAAACTCACTTTGATTAAAAACTGAATCCCCCCTTTTAGGTCACAAAACTTTGGCTTATATACCTCAGCCTTGGAGGTGAGAACATCTCTAACTAATTACATCAGCAAGTGAAATTACTTCGGGATTACAAGCTGGAAACTCAATTGAGTCCCGTTACTTAATGAATGGCTCAAATCAAAATTAATGTCGGAGAGACATTTATTACAATCAATGGTTACAAAATGATGAGTGTGAGCAAAAATGTGGGTGTGATCCTCTGCTGGCTCAACACTCCCCCCCTCCGCGTTCATATCGTCCCTGACATGACTTTTATGCTTGGTCAATAAAGTCCTGTCATCTTGAGCATCTGCAAATGTGATTCGTATCGTAGGTTGCCGATGGTCAAGGTTGGGCCGAATATTTTGCTTTCGTGGGTGAAAAAGCCGGTGTAGAAAGCTTTTTCGAATGTTTGCATGTGGAAGCTAGGCAAAAACATAATCCTTTGGTATAGGAGGTGCAACACTTTTGGAGAAGGCTGCAATGAAAGATCATATATCATATCAGTCACTGTGTCGGCCGTCGATAGTAGACTCGAGGTCGTGGCTTTATCTGGCGCGAACACTTCAATGCAAGCTAAGAGAGTCCTGCAAATTTTCTTGAGCATCTGACACGAAAGGTCAGGAGAGCCAGTAAAGAGCTTGATGGTGCCCGTTAGGGTTTTCACCATGTAGGCTGTACCTATTCTCTCTCCTGCCTTTGGTCCTGGCATCCTGGGGTAATTAAGCCAATTTGGCTTCTTTTCTGCAATCCTGCCATGCTCTTTCCAGCTTCTGATTCGTGGCACCGGGCAGAAGGTTGCATCCTCCCGAATCTCCTTTGGTGCCTCTACCAAGTAGATGAGGTAGGCTGGGTATTTGTTCAGCCAACCTTTCCTCCATCTAGGCTGCGAATCTACAATCTTCTTTGATTGTTCCTCTTTTGTGATGTCGTCTTCGTAAAGAGCGACATACTGCTCCTCCTCTATTCTCTTTTTTGTTTTTATCACTTCAAACTTCATCAAAGGGAAAGGCAGGCTGGGTTGCATCCACTCTTCATGGAGCACTTTTGTGTCTAGTCCCTGAAGTCTAATGGAGATTAGGAGTCTCCTCTCCCATTCCATTTCCGCCTTGGCACTCTCCTCTGCTGACTTTTCTATTTGGTTATGGAGCCTTTGTTCTTCTTCTTCAGAGATTCCTGAAGTTGAGGCCACCTCTTGAAATGGGGCTGGATCTTCAATTGTGGTTGCCTCTCCAGTTTCTGGTAGCTCTATGGCTGCTCCACCTGATTCTTCTTATGGTGTCTCTGTCTCTCTTCTTTGTTGCTCTTGTAGATCTTGGAGCTGTTTGCGGAGGGTCTCATTCTCTGTTCTTAGTGTTTGATTTTCTAAAGTGAGCCTCTCCTCTGCTGCCAATGATCCCTCCGCAATGTGCAACCTTTGCACTTGCTCTAATCTCAGCTCTCTTTGTAAGCTTCAGATCTGGTCTTCTAAAGCTGGTACGAGAGTTCCTTCTTGTTCGGTTCCTGCTCTGCTAGCTCTAGGGGTAGTCCTGAGTCTAGTGATTGTTCTTTCTTGGAGCTCGACTCTTTCCCTTAGCTCAATGAGCTCATCCTTGGCTGCCTCCAACTCATCTTCTATCCGCTCCTGTGCACTTGTTACCTCTCTTGAAGCCTCGGCTAGCTGGAGTATTAAGCCGTCTCTCTCGTTTTCCGCATCGTAGAGTGATGCTTTATGACTTTCAGATTCAGTCATAGCATCCTCTAATTTCCTCTACAACTTGGCTTCCCTTTGTTTGGCTGTCTCAATCTCCACTTCCTTTGCCTTGGATCTTTCTTTGATCTTGTTGAGTAGTTCATGCACCATGTGCATGTCTTCTTCATCTTCATCTGTCAACTCTAAAGCTTTTTCTGCCACCACCTCCACTGGCTTCGGCTCTTCTAGTACGTTCTGCTCGTCCAGTTTCTCTTCACTCTCTTTTGTACTCTTTATTTTTTCCTCTGTCCCTCTCCGATCATCTTGTTTTTGTAGGTGGATCCCATAGACTGCCTCAAGGGCCTCTTCTTCAGTGTACCCTATCGCTACCAGATCCTCATAATCGTTTTTCTTTTGCTGAATTGGATCTATCTCCTTTTCCTTGGTCCCGGCCTCCGGCTTTTCCATACCAGCCGTGTCCATCTCTACTGTGGTCTCTTCCACAATGATTTCCGTCTTCTTCGGGCTTGGTACATCAGTAAAGGAGGGCTGATTGTCCTCAGTCATCTTGGATTTCCCTTTGTTTGCTTGCCCGTCTTTCTCTTGAGGTTCAGTAGACTCATCTACTTTCTTCTTCCCCTTGTCATCCTTTTTCAGCTCAGCTTTTAAAAGCTGTACTTCCTCTTCAGTGTATGGCTCGACAGGTTGCTGCTCCAGTATAGCCTCTGACTCCTCATAAGCTCTAATATATTGATCATATTGATCAACATGTGGCCTGGCTGAGCTAGTTCCGACTTTAGTGGGGTCTGGCACCCACTTTTCTTCAAAGTCCCCCTTTAGAGCTCTTTCCGCTCTAAACTGCTCCACCAGTCTTTCCATTCTTGCCGCTTTCTTACTTTTGGTTTTCTTGGGAGCAACCTTCTTCTTTGCTTTCTTCATAAGCGGCTCATCCACATTCTCTTCAGGTTCTGAAACTATTTCTAGTTTCCTGCGTGCTCTTGTGGACGCCCTCTTGGATACTTCAGGCTGTTCTTCCTCCTCATCGGCTTCTCTAAGCCACTCATTCTGGGAGGGAACCTTTGGCCATTGATCTCTGGCTCCAATAGCTTCATAAGCTATTCTTGTCAGAACTTCAGCTCCTCCTATATACTTTGGCTTCTCGTTGTGCATGGCAATTACTTGCTCATGGATGTGTTGAGCGTAATTCACCTCCTTTGGCATATTGCTCTTCAATGCCCATGTGATGGTAGTTGCTATGGCATGGGGTGGTGTCGTGTACTTTTGCGGTCTTTTACTGCAAATATGGAGAAATTGGTTGTACAGTCGGCAAAGGGTTGCCACTCTTTGGTCTGCCATATCTCCATAAGCTGCATTCTGTTTCTTGGACCCATAAACCTCTATAGCCTCCCTTCTTTCCCTGACAGAGCTCCCTTTGTTGTGCAGCTTTAATGCATCTGCAATGAGCTGTGGAGTGATCTGTACCTCTACTTTCTCTCCATCTATTGCTGTTGATCCGAGCCTATCACAAATTTTTGTTTATCATATTTTGTTGGTTTTCCTTGCTTCTAGAGGTTTAAAATAAAAGAAAGAGTGAGAACAACCTCTTGGAAAAATTTTAAAAAAAATGATTTTTTCTTGACTAGTTCAACGGAGGTGAAAGGTAGAGGGAGAACCTAGTGGTAAAGGGAAGGGAAAATATGTAAATGTGAAAAGAAAAGATATGATGTGGTTGTGGAGCCATGCACCCATGATTCAAGGGTCATGAGTGGCTCATATCATCATGGCTTTGGAGCCATATGATGATTCAAACAAATGGGACCCAAGTGGAAGACTTGGTAAAGGAAGAAACCATACACATGATTTTGCTGAATTTTTAAAAAATACTTCCACTTCGATCCAAGAAACGTTGTCTTCATCAAAGTTGTAGCTGATGAGCTGGAGATTCCGGCCATATTTTTTTTATAATTTTTGCATCTACGGTCTAGGAGATATGGAAAAAATGGTGGACGCCAGTTTTTTCAACTGTGGTGGAGACCACCCCCTCTACCTTTACACACACACACCCTTCCTTTTCCACATTGAGACCTTCTCTAAAATCAACCATTAGTCTTCTCACCCTCCTCTCCTTCCTTCTCTCTCTCAAGCTCAAAAACCCATCAAAGTTCCTCTTCTAATCACCTCTCAAGTCATGCTTAATCTTGTACCAATTCATAAGTTCTCATTCAACCCCTTCCTATTATTACTAGATATGTATTGATTTTATGTAGATTCTTTACATTTTAAAATAAGGAAGCTCTTGGACTCAAGCTATGGAGAAAGGAGTGAAGACAACACAAGTGATGATGGCGCTAATTGGTCAACAAATCACTTGGAAGGAGCTTCTTCATTGGTTGAATGTCCCTAATCAAGCTTCATTTGTACAAATTACACTTGGATCTTAACCTCACTCCTAATCACTCTCTTTCCTATATAAAGAGGCCTTCCCCTTTGTAATTTCAAGCCTCCCTCAGCCCCATTGAGCCTTTGTATCACTCACCATGAGCCCATAAGCTCATTCATTCACTCTATTCTTGCACATCCTAGAGTGCAAATTGTTTCATGCTAGTAACCTCTCCTCCTCTCACTTATGTTAATTAAGAGAAATGTTTTATATGTGTGTGAGAATGCTTGATGTGATCTTGGCTAATCCTTGAGTGATTGTTTGGTAATCTATATGCTATTTGTGTTGGGAGTGTTTGAATTCATCCATTCCTTGTACACACACTACGGTTAATGCTTCATTCATAGTGATCTCTCTCTCTCTCTCTCTCTCTCTCTCTCTCTCTCTCTCTCTCTCTCTCTCTCTCTCTCTTTGTGTAGCGGTTCTAGTCCACGCTTCCAAGACTAGGTGGTGCCCTCATCTCATTTCCCTTGTGGTGCAATGGAGTTTGTTTTGGTGTAGAGGCCGCCATTCCAAATTTCCTTCGTCATAAATTGGTGCCCCCACGGAGGAGTTCTCAAGCAGTGCTCTATCAATCCTATGAAGGAAGATCCATCAAATTCTCCAAGACTTCCACTATGGTCTCTCCAAGAAGCTCGAGAAAAGAAGCATCTTTATCGACAAACGGCACGTATGCGGGTAAAGAGAGTTAACTACACACACCCTTCTTTGCTTCAAGGAAAATCTTGTAGTCATCAAGTCCCTAGGTCAAAAAATTGTGTTGAGTGCTTTGTGGCTAGTGTGAAGACACTTCCTTTGAAGCCTCCACTTCAAGTGGTGAAAGCACTCTCAAACTCAGGAATTAACAAGTTTTTGGAGAGGGAGCTACACATCAATGGGGTGCGGTATTGGCAAGAGGCTACATATGGTGATGCACTCCAACTACTACTAGCAAGAAGGCTCAAGGTGGTTGAGAGGGTAGCCATCGAACCCTATGAACTCTACAAAGCTGAAGATGGTCACACCAAAGCTAGGCTAATCACTGGTGAGCAAATTCTTCGCATCTCTCAAATGGTGGGATCCAAGAGAGCTCAACTTCAATGAAGTGCTTCATGGAAGTTTGTAATTAATGCACCAATGAATAATCCCATTTTCTACAACTTTCAATCAGTTCAGAATATTAGGGTGAATGTGCGCATTGATTGAAAGATTTTTTTCCAACAAAGATTGGTCTTCTATTTTGGAGCTGAGAGGTTGAGAGAGATATTGCTGTCCCCTGACCCTATAATATTTCCTATTTTGGAGTATAATGTATCTTTTGATGTTCACATCTTCATCTTGCTTTAAGCATACTCCATGAATCATAGGGATTTATATGGACCTTTCCAACCTCTTGCTAGACAAACTGTGCATATAATAGCTAGCACAAAGCTTAGGTTCCAAAACATCATAAGGGACTTACTAGGCCCTCGTCGTCTAGCTGAGATTAATGCATCTATCAATCCATTTATTCTACCCTTAATAAGATATGATTTGGGCCTAGACATTTTCATCTTTGTGCTGTATTGAGAGGAAGGCAACCCACTTTTATGATGGCTTTCCCAAAAAATTTTGGGCGTAGTGGGGAAAATGCTGGGGATTTTTTGGATAACTTGGAGATGGCTTTCCTTGTCTCTGGGAGGGATGACGAAGCATTGAAATTGAGAGCTTTTCCTTTGGTGCTCAAAGAAGAAGCTAGGGTATGGTTCCAGGCTCTAGATCCAACCCAAAGAATTGATTGGGAGGGATTGAAGGTGGCTTTCCTACGAAGATTTCAACGAGCCAATTCGGCAGAAGAACTATGGCAACGGCTTCTGTCCCTTCATCAAGTTGACCCTCATGGTTATGCAACCTATGAGGAAGGTTTTTTGAAACTTTGGGGCCAATGGTCAGACTCACTAAACCCTGGTGAGCGAGCTCCCAATTGCCTCCAAAAGTATCGATTTATCTCAGGTTTGTACCCCTTGCTAAGGGAGAAGGTAAAGAGCAAATTTCCAAATGCTTTTGAAGATGCCTTAAGAATTGCTAGGGAAAAGAATAGAAAGATTCTCTATCAAGCCCAAGCTGGCCAGCTAGCTTTGGGAGGCAATATCACAACTATGGAAGCTTCTCACATACCTCCAAATGTGCCTAATGCACCAGACCTCAATAGAGGTCAACAAGAAGATATGCTCCAACAAATAAACACTCTCACAAACCAGCTAGAGGGGTTGAGAGTAAATCTTGTGCAGGGTGCAAGAAGGCCTATTGAGGGAAATGGTGGGAATCGGCCACCAATGCGACGTCAAGCAAGGGAAATGTTGTGTTACAATTGTGGGGAAATTGGCCACGGCATGTATAATTGCCCTCATCCCAGAAGATATGACTACCCTGTCAGAGGTCCTCGACAACAAGTAAGTCCACCCCGTGCTAGAGCTCAAGCACAAGAGCAACCACAACCTCAAATTTTGCAGCCACCTCGTGCTCAAGCTCAAGCCCCTGCTACTCAACCAAATGTGAGCATCATAAGGATGGAGGAGGTCCTCAAGGGCAGAAGCAACCAGGAAGAAATAGCTAAAGGGAAGATGAAGATAGATGAAGTGGCTACAATGCCTATCAAACATGTGCGTGTCCAAGAAGAAGTAGGTAAAGAAACAAGTAAGGATGCAAGCAATGAAGCAAGTACATCTCGGGCAGCTAAAGATGAAGCCAAGAAGAGAAATACCCGTACTAGGTCTCAAATTGACATCTCTGATTTCCCTATGGGATCTCGGACACAACCTTATGACTTGACAGCTGATGTGAGTTCTCAAGGACCAAAGATTACTTGGCCACAACTACTTCATATCTCCCCAAAGCTTCGACGACAATGGTCAAAAATGGTGAGCACGAGGGCAAAGCGAAGTAAGCTAGTAAGTGTAATCAAAGCATATGGTCTCAAGGATATAGTGCCTTTGGTGGAGGCTCAAATCAAGGGACAACGGATTCCAAAAACTTACATTGACAGTGGAGCAGAGGTTTGTGTCATGACAGAAAAGCTAATGCATCAATTGGGTTTAGAGGTAATGGAATCATCAAACTTTAGGGCAAAAATGGCCAATAATGTCTCTGTCACTTGTGTGGGTGTAGTGAAAGCTTTGAGAGTTTCTGTTTTTGTAATCACTACAGAGGTTGATGCTTATGTGATGCCAGTAAAGGGAGAAGGATACCCCCTTATTTTAGGACGACCTTGGCTCATGGGTATAGGAGCTAGGCAAGATTGGGCAACAGGAGACTTGGAGTTGAGGCCTCGCATGGGTGGCCATAGTCGGAAGGTGGTTTATAACCTAAAGAATGGGCGACAAGAGAACCTTGAACTAGAGACGTCAGCTGATGAGTGGAGCTCAAGTGGATGCTCCTCATCTATGGACGAGGAAGAGAGTTCAAGTGAAGAGAGTGATAGAACTCTCTAAGTCATGGGCATCACCATAAAGGAAACTACCTCATCAGAAGACAACCCAAGGATCCAAATGGAGAATGTGTGGGATGCCAGCCTAGAGGAGATGTTATCCCAGGATATAAAGGAAGAAGAAAAGGAGGGTTATGTAAATGTTCTCAAGAAGCATGCATCATTGTTTATTTCTGATTACACTCACATTACAGGTGTCACTGCAGTGAAGCATCATATCCATCTAAAAGAAGGGAGCAAGCCAGTAGTACAAAAACTAAGAAGATTAGGAGTTGTGCAACAAAATGCACTGTTGTCTGAGGTGAAGAGACTCTTAGAAGCAGGATTCATATACCCAGTAGAAGATTCAGAATGGGTCTCCCCAGTAGTGGTGAGGCCAAAGAAGAATGGTAAATGGCGAGTGTGCGTGGATTACAAGCCACTAAATGCTGAAACAAAGAGGGACCACTTCCCTCTCCCATTTCAAGATGAGATTCTAAATGAAGTAGCAGGCCATGAGAGATACACAGTGTGTGATGGCTACTCTGGCTACTTTCAAATACGCATTGCAGAGGAGGACCAGAAAAAGACTACTTTCATCACACCATGGGGATGTTTTGCATTCCGAGTAATGCCTTTTGGTCTCACCAACGCTCCAGCCACCTTTCAACGATTCATGAACATGGTCTTCCAACCTTACTTTGGTAAGTCCATAAGGGTTTTCATAGATGACTTTTGTATTTACAGCTCCAAAAGTATGCATCTCGGCAAGATTGATGAAGGATTTACTCGTTTAGCTAAGCTGGGTGGACAACTAAACAAGGACAAATGTCACATTGGGGAAAGCAAGGTTACACTATTAGGGCATGTAGTGTCCATTGATGGAATCGAGGTAGATCCTGAAAAGATAGAAACATTGCTAAATCTACCTTCCCCAACTTCCATCAAACAATTAATCTCCTTCTTGCAAAAGCTAAGATATTTGAGTAGATTCATACACTTACTCTCCCAAGTGATATTTCCTCTACAACAGCTGACTCGTCAAGAGACGCTTGTTTGGAGTGAAGAAAGTGAAGGGCATTTTAGAGAGATTAAAAAAATGTTAGGGTCACTCCCTATAATCCTCCAACCTTGTTGGGAAGAAACATTCTTTGTAAACCCTAGTGTGGGAGAAGAAGCCATTGGTGCTGCCCTCCTACAAAAAGATCCAAAAACATCCTTTATGAGGCCCGTGTATTTCGCTAGCCGCCTCATGGAAAACACAGAGAAGGCCTACACCCTGATGGAACAGCTAGTGTTAGCTCTCATGTTTGCGGTAACCAAATTTCGGCCATACTTGCTGCCGAAGAGGTTTGTAATTATCACTGTGGAGGATATGTTTCCCTATGCACTACAACATATGGAAATCTCTGACAAAATAGCAAAGTGGGTGGTGCGACTTCAAGAGTTTGATTATACAATACAGGTTGAAAGAACAACTCAAGCATGCTTAGCCGACATTTTAACAAACAAGTGCTATGAAAAAGTTTTCCATTTGAAGAGAAAGGAACTTCCACCACCTCCAGCTCCAGAGGCTTTGGTCAATGCTTATAGCCTCTACTTTGACGGAGCATACAAGAGAACCAAGGATAAGGCAGCTGCAGGCATTGTGGTCTTATCTCCATTGGGAGAGAGGATCCATGGTGAAGGGATCACTCTAGAAGATGTCCACTCCAACAATGAAGCAGAATATCATGCTCTAATTCATGGCCTTTGTTGGTGCCTCGATAATTCAATTAAGAGATTAAACGCTTTTGGTGACTCCATGCTTTTGGTAAGGCAAATGCAAGGTACATGGGCTTGCAAAAATGCCCGTCTCTCTACTAAAATGAGAGAAGCCAAAGCTCTTATGAGGAGATTTAGGGAGGCACAAGTACATCATGTGCCAAGAGACCAGAACAAGGATGCAGACCACCTAGCATCATCAAAGTTAAATGAGTCAATAGTGGGAGCAGTGGCCATCAAACTTCCACTTCAGCAAGGCAAGGAGGACTTGGAAGATATTATGCACATTCTGGAGCAAGGAGAGGCTCCTAAACACTTGAATGCAGGGGAAAGGCGATGGTTAGCTAGGAAGGCTACCAGGTATCGCATAGTAAATGATGACTTGTATTGTCTAGGTAAGGATGGTATGCTTAGGAGAGTGCCTTTGAAGAGTGAAATTGAAGAGTGAAATTGAAGAAATTTTAAAAGCTTGTCACGATGATATATGCGGAGGACACTTTGCACACGACGTCACTAGTAGAAAGGTTCTACAAGCTGGGTTTACTTGGCCAAGTCTTCACCGTGATGTCAAATACTGGTGTCAAACATGTGACGAATGTCAGAAAGCAGGACCACGACGGCTCATAGCTGAACCTCAGAACCCAATAAAGGTATATGGGCCCTTTGAGAAGTGGGGAATTGATGCCATGGGGCCTCTACCACGTACTCAGTCAGGTAAAGAGTACATCATCATGGGAGTAGACTACATGACTAGATGGGCTGAGGCTATGCCGACCAATAGAATTACTGCTAAGGATGTGAGTCAGTTCATCTTTGACCACATCTGTTGCCGGTTTGGCACCCCTCTTGAAATACTATCTGATAGAGGACCAGGGTTTAGAGCAGACTTGGTAGGAGAACTCATGAAGAAGCTAAATATTCAGCATCAACACTCTACTCCTTACTACCCTCAGTGCAATGGTTTGGTGGAAAAAGTAAATGGAATCATTTGCAAAATTCTCACCAAACAGGTACATGCCAGGCGCCAAGATTGGGACAAACACCTGAATGGAGCTCTATGGGCCTATAGAACCTCCTTCAAAACCACATTAGGGTACACACCCTTTCATTTGGTTTATGGAAAGGAGGCGCTTTTGCCCATTGAAGTGAAGTTAACAAGTCTTCGAATATTGGGTAGCCAGGTAGGCTCTCAAAAGGAGAAAGTACATCAAAGGATCATGGATCTAGAGAGGCTGCAATTGGATCGTGAAGAAGCCATCAACCACTATTCTCAAGAAGCAGAGAAGCGCAGAGAAACGTTCAACAAAAAGCTAGCATCCAAAGACATCAAAAAGGGATCTCTGGTGCTTCGATATGACAATCGCTTCGACACTCGTAAGGATGGAAAGTTTCTTTTTCGATGGGAAGGCCCGTTCTTGGTCACCAAAAAGTTCAAAAATGGCTCTTACAGACTTCAAGACATTGATGGTAAAGTGCACAAGACCAGGACAAATGGATGGCGTCTAAAGCCTTATCACATCAGGATAAGGTCAGCTCAAGATCAAAGAAAGTAGGCTAGAGGCATAAATACCCCTAGCCAGGTTTGGGGGGGCTATGATCCGAGCCTATCACAAATTTTTGTTTATCATATTTTGTTGGTTTTCCTTGCTTCTAGAGGTTTAAAATAAAAGAAAGAGTGAGAACAACCTCTTGGAAAAATTTTAAAAAAAATGATTTTTTCTTGACTAGTTCACCGGAGGTGAAAGGTAGAGGGAGAACCTAGTGGTAAAGGGAAGGGAAAATATGTAAATGTGAAAAGAAAAGATATGATGTGGTTGTGGAGCCATGCACCCATGATTCAAGGGTCATGAGTGGATCATATCATCATGGCTTTGGAGCCATATGATGATTCAAACAAATGGAACCCAAGTGGAAGACTTGGTAAAGGAAGAAACCATACATATGATTTTGCTGAATTTTTAAAAAATACTTCCACTCCGATCCAAGAAAAGTTTTCTTCATCAAAGTTGTAGCTGATGAGCTGGAGATTTCGGCCATATTTTTTTTATAACTTTTGCATCTACGGTCTAGGAGATATGGAAAAAATGGTGGTCGCTAGTTTTTTCAACTGTGGTGGAGACCACCCCCTCTACCTTTACACACACACACCCTTCCTTTTTCACATTGAGACCTTCTCTAAAATCAGCCATTAGTCTTCTCACCCTCCTCTCCTTCCTTCTCTCTCTCAAGCTCAAAAACCCATCAAAGTTCCTCTTCTAATCACCTCTCAAGTCATGCTTAATCTTGTACCAATTCATAAGTTCTCATTCAACCCCTTCCTATTATTACTAGATATGTATTGATTTTATGTAGATTCTTTACATTTTAAAATAAGGAAGCTCTTGGACTCAAGCTATGGAGGAAGGAGTGAAGACAACACAAGTGATGATGGAGCTAATTGGTCAACAAATCACTTGGAAGGAGCTTCTTCATTGGTTGAATGTCCCTAATCAAGCTTCATTTGTACAAATTACACTTGGATCTTAACCTCACTCCTAATCACTCTCTTTCCTATATAAAGAGGCCTTCCCCTTTGTAATTTCAAGCCTCCCTCAGCCCCATTGAGACTTTGTATCACTCACCATGAGCCCATAAGCTCATTCATTCACTCTATTCTTGCACATCCTAGAGTGCAAATTGTTTCATGCTAGTAACCTCTCCTCCTCTCACTTATGTTAATTAAGAGAAATGTTTTATATATGTGTGAGAATGCTTGATGTGATCTTGGCTAATCCTTGAGTGATTGTTTGGTAATCTATATGCTATTTGTGTTGGGAGTGTTTGAAGTCATCCATTCCTTGTACACACACTACGGTTAATGCTTCATTCATAGTGATCTCTCTCTCTCTCTCTCTCTCTCTCTCTCTCTCTCTCTCTCTCTCTCTCTCTTTGTGTAGCGGTCCTAGTCCACGCTTCCAAGACTAGGTGGTGCCCTCATTTCATTTTCCTTGTGGCGCAATGGAGTTTGTTTTGGTGTAGAGGCCGCCATTCCAAATTTCCTTCGTCACTGTCAATGTGGCTTTCCCATCCTTCTGAATGGAGGTTGCCAACTCATACACTCTTCTTGTATCTACACCTGATGGTCTCGAGGTGAAGAATCTGTGCAAGTCTTCCCTTTCCAGGTACCTGCTGATGTTCTCTGACCTGCTATAATCCACCAATTCTTGTGGGATCATCGGTATATCCACCGCTTGCCCTTGAGGATCTCTGAAAGTCCCCTGGTAGATCTTTATTCCCTCTTGTTCCAGTACTGCTTCCTCCACCCAAGTTTTGGTTGGCTTGAGGGTTTCTGCTAGAATGTCAAAGGGTTCTGCTTCTGCAAGAGCATCTTTGATTGTCGGTCTTTTTCTCTTTGTTGCTGATGACTTGGCGGAATCCATGGATCCTGTAACTCCAATTTCAGAAGTTAGCGTCTTTTTAGTACTGAAAGCCGAAATGAAGCTTTTAACTATTCAAATGACTTGAAAATTGAAACGTGAGCTATTCAGGGCCTAAGGATGCAGGGTAGGTGAAAAAAATGCAAACTGGGCTCAAAATCATGCAGGAGACATCATACGCGTATGATGTCTTTTGTGTCAAAATGACTTCATATTGGTTGTGCTTGTAGCTGATAGTGTATACATGAGTATCATATGCTTGGATTTGAGTTTGGATACCATTTGGTCAAGTTTATGCCAGTTTAGTCCAGTTCAGGCTCTTGGCAAAATTTTGAAAGGGAATTGGATTTTATGATCCAAATTGGATAAAACTTGGTGGTTCACCTTCAAATGGCATGTAGATCACTTCTGTTTGGTGGTTGAAGCCCTGAGGTGCCAAAATCACATAGTGAGACATCATACGCATATGATGTCTTTTAGTGTATTTTTGGACCAAATTTCTCTATAAGCTTGGATTTGGCTTTAGATAGGCTTATTCAGTGGATTTATGAAGTTTGGATAGATTTTGGGCTAAAAATGGCTCTGGAGACATCATACGCGTATGATGTCTTTTTCATCAATTTTTTATGGGATTGGTTATGTGGACTCCCCATGTACTAGTGAAGGACTGTCCCTACTCAAATCTTGGTTTGGACTTGAGTATGTTGGATTTGGGCTAAAATAGGCTTTGGATGAAGGATTTTCCCTTACTTGGACTAATGGGGTGATCCACTTGACCAAATGGTTCCAAACTTCATATGTAGCATGTATTAGATATATATAATGGATGCATGATGTCAAATGAGCAGTTTTGACTCTGTAAGTGCAAATAGACATCATACGCGTATGATGTCTTTTGTGTCAAAATGGTGCTTTTTGGTTCCAGATGGCTTGTAGATGTGTTAATCAACAATCCCACAAAGTTTCAATGAGTTTGGAGTTATTTTGACAAAATTAGGACCAAAAATCAATTTTATGGCCTACTTTGCGTCTTTTGGGTTTTCCTTGGGTTTTCTAACTCCAATTCTCATGATACTTGGTTCATAGGATGTGATTAACATGTGGAATGAAGCTATGCACTCAAATGTTGAAATGGATGTGAAAATCATGCTGTGAGACATCATACGCGTATGATGTTTTTTCTTGAAATGTTGGTCTTTTTGTGCAAAGAATGCTTTGTGCTAGTGCCCTAAGCCCTGCTAACTAGTTTTCAACTTAAAAAGTCATCAGTTTAGCTAAAAAGCCCCCTTATAGGCATTTCAGTCTCCGAAGTCGTCTTTTTGCCTTGGAGTTGAATTTCTTCAACTTTTCTTCTCGAGAGTTGCATTTCCAGCTCATTGGATATGTTGTGAAGCCACCTATTTGGTTGAACTTGACTTTGGCTCCCCGTTCTCCATCTTTCTCCATTTGGTTGCCCGAAAGCGTCTTTTTCACCATCGGTAAGTGAATCAGCTTTCTTTTGGGTTTTGCTTGCAAACATAAGTCATCCATGTATACTTGAAGCTGCTTGTGAAGTTTCATGTCATTTGGTCGTCAATTTTAGCCGTTATGCCAAAATGACGCTTTGTGTGTCCGCAGCCAAATCGGTTGTTCCGACCTACTTTTGGTGATCCAAACCCGGAGATACTCCATGGTTGCATTGCCCTCGATGTTGTTAAGCTTCCTGAGAAGTTTTGTGTCGTTTCGACAACTTTTTCCTGTTTGCCTCTTGCAGGCTCTGTCGACCTAGGGTTTTTCAAGTCGTTCTTTCTCGAGCTTTGAGTGTTAGAAACCCATCTTCTATGCTAGGGTAACCCACCTCTAAGTTCTTGCAAGGTTTGGTTAGGCGGTTGTGCCCCTACCTAGCGTTCTTTCCCATTCCCCGTCTGCTCTTGTTTCTTGGTTTTGGTCAGTTTTCACGACAAAAGTTAACGATAAGCATCAAAAGCTTATGGCAACGAGTCTACCTCTCATGTCTGGTGTCCTCTGAGCCCTCGTAGCAGTCGTAGAAGGCGGTAGAAGGTCGGATGCTCCTGTGTGCTCTTTGCTCTCTCGAAGAAGGTAATAGTGGAAATGAGCTTGAAAGTGATGTGAAAAATACTTAACTTCGGGCTTCCCGGATCACTTGTTACCAAATTTGACATGTGCTCCTATCTCGTCGTGAAATGCACTTTAGGATTTGAAATTTCTCAATTTGGACTCCGTTTGACCTGTTTCTGAGAAATCTGTCCACTTTGCCAAAATTCTGTCATTTCGGGCTTTCCGCAACTTTTTCAGAATTGTACCCAATTTTTACCATGGGTTGCCCTTGTCATTAGGACCATCACCGTCTATTCTTTTCTTTTTTCCGATCTCATTTCACCTACTTTTTATTTTTCTTTTACTTTTATTAAGAAAATCATAAAAAATAAAGGAAAATAGCAAATTGAAGCCAAAAAATTCCAAACATACACGATAAATAGCTGGTAACCTTGTGTATATTTTAGCTCCAAAAACACTCTTATTTAGTGATATTTACACGTCTAGAGACCCAAATTCATCATTTGATCTCTTCTTGTTGCAAAACAAGGTATATAAGGGCATAAATATTATCAATATCCGCAATCAAACATAAAAATTGCAAAATCATGTAAGACACTGCCCTTGTAATATAATTTTTGTTTTTCTTTGTTTTTGGCGCTTGTAGCTGCTTTGTAACTCCTGTATACCTGTATACCTCCCCCCCTCCTAGTCTGAGTCCTCCCGGACGACTATGAAGTGTCTGTGGGCGAAGCATTGTAGTTGTTTTGGTCATAAGTTCCCAATGCAATTGCAGAGCGATGATACAACAGTCTTTCTAGTAAAGCTGCTCTTTGTTTGATTGAAGGATTGGTGGTCGGGTTTTGGGTTGGTGATACTTCGGTAGTAGAATCAGTAGATGGATTCATCTTTACCTTGTTGTTCTTTTGCACAATCCAAATTTGCTTCCGCTTCGCTTGTGCTTGCCACAAACTCTTTGCCACCCAAACCTGCTTTGTCCTTTGTGTTGATTTCCTCGGCTTGAAATACCTAGGAGTTTCCGTTGATTGTGCTGAAGGGAGTTCCTCTTTACAAATCTTTGGGATCCAAATTTGCTTGCTATGGCTTTGTGCCGTCATGAATTTCTTTGGAATCCAGATCTGTTTCACTGTCCTTGATTGTCTGGAATCACTCTGTTGTCTGGAATTGAAGACTCTGTTTTCCACCTTTGTGTTCTCTGGCACAACCTTTTTTGGTCTCCATACCAACTTTGACTCCGTTTTTTTCCAAGGTTGAGCTGTTATATTATTGTTTGTCTTCCTTATCCACTGTTGAGAATTCCTCGTCGAAGAGCAATCCGATTGTGTAGAAACTTTTGGTTGCCATTGCTTCTTCTTTTTCTCTGGTTGTTGTTTACCTTTGTCTTTGGATTCGTCCTTTGGAGTTGGCTCTTCTCCTTTGGTGAACTTAACTGATTGGCTTTCACCTTCGTATTTGATAAGCACTGATTTAGAACTCCAGTCAATCATTGCATTGTATTGTTTCGGCCATGGTTGTCCTAGCAATAATGGTTGTTGTGTAGCTTGGTCTTCAACCACGTAAAACATATGAGGATACACATATTGGTTAATCTGTATATGTAAAACTGTGCATCCGACAGTTTTGATTGAATTCTCAGAGTAACTCTTTAACTCTTGCTTGGCAGTTTGTAGTTTAGTGTCATTTGTCAATTGTCTATACAAACTGAGTGAAAGTAGGTTAGCTTGAGCTCCTGAATCCAATAGTGCTCTGGCTTTGATTTGGTTGGTTCCTACTTTGTATTCAATGATGGGTTCTTCTTTGTCATTATCCATTTCTCTTATACTGACTACGTTTATTCGTATTGCTCCTTCATTGCGGTGTTTCTGACGTAGTAGTCTTCTTTTCTCCATTCTTTCTTTCGCCTCGGCTTGCGCTTCCTCCAAAATCATTTTCTTTTTCTGGACACGCAGCTTTTCTTGATGTATTTTGAGAAGAATGTCTTGGGTTAGCGGAAAAAGATACTTTTTCACTCTGCATCCACTAATCCAATTGGGCATTTCTTCTCCGTCTAATGTAGCAAGCTTGACGGCTCCACTTGGTGATAGATCTTTAATCACCAGAGGTCCCATCCCTCGCTTTTTAAGCTTCTTAGCATGCTGTTTCAGAGTGTAAACTAAGACATAGTCCCCAACCTTAAACTCTTTAGTCCGCACATGCTTATCAAAAAATTCCTTTTGTCGCCTTTTTTGAGCGTAGATAGAAGCTATTGCTTTTAGGCAAAGCTCGTCTAGCTTTTCCAGGTCATCTATTCTATCAGAAAGCTCGTGCCCTGTCCACTCTAGATCCTTAGCCACCCTTAAGGTTGAAATCAAGAATTCTATTGGTAAGATAGCATTTAGCCCAAAAACCATGTTATATGGGGTCGTTCCTATTGATGTTTTATATGCTACCCTATATGCCCATAATGTTGAATGCAACTTCTGGTCCCAGTCAGTTCTCGACTCAGATACAATCTTCGTAAGGACCGTGCATATGGTTTTGTTTGTTGCTTCAGCTTGTCCGTTTGCTTGTGGATGATACGGGGACGATTTCTTATGGATTACCATGAATTCATCTAGAAGGATCTCTATCACTTCATTTATAAAATGTGTGCCTCGATCACTCACAATTTCTATTGGCAATCCATATCGTACAAAGACGTATTCATATAGAAATTGTGCCGTGGTCCTGGCATCCGCTTTTTGAGTTGCCTTTGCTTCGACCCACTTTGTTAGATAGTCTGTAGCCACAATGATGTATTGTGCATGAGTCTTATATGCAGGAGGTGAAATGGGTCCGACATAATCAATCCCCCATTTTGCAAAAGCTCTTGCCCCCATCATTGGTCTAAGCGGCATATCATCTCTTTTAAGTGGTACTTTGGTCCGCTGACAGTCATCGCACCGTCTAACGTATTCCTCAGCGTCCATATGTAATGTTGGCCACCATATTCCTGCGGCTAAGACAAGTTTTGCTGTCTTATCACCCGAGAAATGGCCTCCACCTACTCCTCCATGAGCTTGCTCCAGGATTATCACATACTCAGACTCTGATGCGCAAATCCTAAGCTGGTTGTCTTTACCTCTCTTATAGAGTTGATCTCCTATTAACGCGTAATCTCTAGCTTCTGTCTCTACAGATTTCTGACGAGCTTTTGACGTTCCTTCTGGGAAAGTTCTATTTGTGAGATATTCAACAATATATTGACTCCATTTCGGAGCGATCATTATCTGATATAATGTCGAATACTCTGCTGGCGGTTTTGATGAACATACAATACATACAGTGACATATTCATGTACGCTTTCTTTCATTCCTGGCCAATAGACTCCCAATTGTAACAAATTCCTATATGTGTTCCTTCTTGAACAATGAAATGCACATTCTTGAACATGTGCTTTGCGCAGATATATATTATATTCCTCAGGATTGATGCATAGTCGTAAAACATGATCATTTCCCAATTGATACAACCTTCCTGCAACCAATTGAAGATTCTTGGATTGCTGAATAGCAATATGTTTCTGGTTGTATTCTCTTCTATCGAACTCTCCTCCATAGGTTAATAGGTTAACGATATTTTGAGACCACTTCGGTATCATTTCTATGTTGAACAAGTACGCGTCTGGCATGTCATCATCTACTCCTATAGGGTCTTCTCCATTCGTCAATCGCGAAAGATGATCAGCTCTAAGATGTGTTTTTCCTTTCTTTACTACTACCGTGAAGTCGAATTCCAGCAAGATAATGAACCATCTCACTATTCTCCCGGTATTGCATGGTTTATTCACTAGGTAGAGCAAGGCTTGGTGATCCGTAAAAAACACAAACTTGTTGGCTAGAAGATAATGCCGAAATTTCTTCACAGCATATATCATTCCTAATCCCTCTCGCTCTGTTGTGGTGTAATTCTTCTCTGCATTGTTGAGCTGTCGACTGGCGTAACAGATAGGAAAATCCATGTTTCCTTCTTCTGGCTGAGCCAGAATGCATCCTATTGCATATGTCGAAGCATCTATATGCACATGGAATATCTTCTCCCAATCTGGTGATTTCAAGACTGGAGCAGTAATGAGTGCCTCTTTCAATTTCTTGAATGATTCCTCACAATCCTCTGTCCATTCAAAGTTCACTATTAGCCTGTAAAGTGGTTGGCCTATTATAGCGTACATGTAAATGAATCGTCTATAATATCCGCAATGTCCCATAAAGCTCTGTACTTGTTTCGCATTGGTAGCATATCCACTATAACTTTTATCTTCTCTAAATCCGTGGATATTCCGTTTTGTGAGACAATATGTCCCAGAAATTCTGCCCTGTCAGACCATAAACACACATTTCTCAGGATTGAGACAAATGCGATATGTCCTACATTTCTCAAATACTTTTCTTAGGTGTTCTAGATGCTCATCTCTCAGAAGAGAATGTACACATAAGTCATCCATGTATATTTCTAGAAACAACCTTAAGTATTCTTTGAAAGCATGCGTCATCAGCCTCTGGAAGGTTGCCGGAGCATTGGTTAGACCAAAAGGCATAACCCGATAAGCATAAATTCCCCACTCCGTTGCAAAAGCTGTTTTATGTTGATCTTCCAGTGCTATGGCTAGCTGGTTATATCCTGAAAAACCATCAAGAAAAGAGTATGCTGTTTTCCTTGATACACGCTCTAGAACATGATCAGTTATCGGCAGGGGATAATTGTCCCTGATTGTTACAGCATTCACTTTCTTTAAGTTGACACACACTCGGAGTTTTCCGTTCTTCTTGGGTACCACCACAATCGGAGATACCCAATCGGTGTGTTCAATCTCGTATATGAATTCAGCTTCCATTAGCTTATCTATCTCTTCTTTGATTCTCTTAGCAAACGTATCATTATATGTGTATGGTCTCTGTCTGCTAGGCTTTGCGTCTTGTTTCAGTGGGATTGTGTGGTGGCATATCGATGGGTCAACTCCCTTTAAGTCCTTATAAGACCATGCAAACACATCCCTATACTGTCTGAGAAGACTCAAAAGTCTCTCTTCCTCGCCTGGAGACAAATCTGTGGCTATGTACACCAGTCTAGGTGGATCACCTGGAGCTGCTAAATCAACTTTTTTTGCATCCTCTGGTCCTTCATAAGATTCGTTCTCCTTTCTCTCTCGAATAGGTGGGGTTAATACCACCTTCCTATCCTCTATTGTGAATTTCCTATAGTGAGAGGGAACATCCATGTTTTCCTTGATTTTGGCTTTTTCGTCCTCTCCACTCTCAAATTCTGTTGTCCAAACTTCTTTCAGAGTTTTCTTGAGCTCTCTGTACTTGTTTCTATGTTCTAACTTGGACTCCGTGTGTTCTCTGTTGCGCTTGCTCTTTTCTGTTTTTTCTGTTTCTGTTTTCGTTCCATTCCTTTGAACTTGATTTCTTGAGCCTCTTTTATTTTTTCGTAAGCTCTTTTGATCATTGCCTCTCATTCTTCCAGAAACCTTGTCCTTAACACAATCTTCCGCCTTTACAAGCATTAGGAATTGATTTTTTCCTCTTATTCTAGGCATCGGATTGGTTCTAACCCCCTTTGTTTTTTTCTTTGCTCTATAGCGTTTCTGGCGTTGTTTAATTTGGTTCGGAAAATCATAAAATCGGACATCCGTTATAGTTTCTTCGTTTCCGCTTGAATTGTCCGTTGACTCGTTGTCTGCTTCATTTCCCCACTCAGGATGATCGCGAATGTCGTGAAACACCTCCTCTTCATCTTCCTTTTCCAGTGTATCGTTCTTTTCAGTTTCTTTTTCGAGTACAGTTCTCAACATGAAGTACGGAACCACGTTGTACCCGTCCTTGTCGCAAAATTTTGTTGTGGGACCATCCGGAATTGCACAAACATCTAGGGTTGCTAGAATGTGTGTCCATTCTAATGGTTGAAGTGTGTCCTCTGGAAAGGGTTCTCCTATATAAGTTTCATCTTCGATAGCCCTTTCTAAAACACATTCTTCTCGTTTCAGACTTCCACATTTCAAAGCTCCACACATCCATAACTCCTTGGGTTTACCTAACCAAGCTGGAAATTCGGATCCTGCCAAAGTAGTTGAATCAAACTCCTCCACCGGTGTTCGGTTCACATCTTTGTAGCTATGGTCTTTCAGGTTCACACGTGTAGTGGTTTCCATATTTCTCAGGTATATGTGATCGTAGCCCCAATCCTGGACCATTTTCAACTGTCTCATGAATGGTCGTCCCAGTATGATATCATAGTTATTCTCCTTGCCAAAATCGACAATAGCAAAAGTATGTTCATATTCAATGCCGCAAGAAGTCACTACAACTTTCTCTAATAACCCCATAGGTTTCTCCATGTGTCCATCTGCTAATTGGAGTTTCAACCTAGTCTTCCTTATTGCTGGTTTCTCCCATTTTTTCCAGATTTCTTTTGTAGCAATGGCTACCCCAGCTCCGCTGTCTAGTATTGCCATCGTGTTCACTCCTTGGAATTCAACTGGTAAGGTTGTATTCCCCTCTTCACCTTCGCAATACTCTCCGACCTTGTTTAAGGGTACAGGCTTAGCGTTCTTTTGTGGTTTACTCAGCTCCTGTATACCCTCTTGCAGTCTCGATGTTGGGTCTTTTACCCACAATTTCTCCAAGCATTTTCCTACAGTGGTCCACATATGTGGTCTTAGCCTCAAAAGCTCAGCTAGAGTGATAGTGCATGCCACAGGTGTTGACAAGATCTCTATCAATCCTTGCGAGTCCATGACTTTTTCTGATGAGATTCTTCGTGAGGGAAGTGCTCTAATCTCGGATTTTTCTTCATACTCTCCTAAGTATGAAGGTAAGGTATTCAGTGAGTGAGGTTTGCTCTCCATTGTTCTAACAGAGCCCTCATCTCCTCAGTAAGATTGCAGATCCAAGTCCACTTGAGATCCTGCCTCAAATTCCACTATGGGAGGGGTCGTGATGTCCTTTTCCCAATTTGTCTGATTAGCTTGGCAACTTAGCTCGTTTGCAAAGTTTGCCTCTCTCACTTGTTTCCAAAATTCATTGTAATCCTCATCTCTTCCGTAAGACCTCTGTATGACTGGATGAAAACTCTCTATCTCCTGATCGGTTGTGTTCAGTACTATGCGTTCATCCTTGTGTGTGTTTTCAGGCTTTTGTGCACTGGGAGTCTTTTCAGCTACCCGTGAAACGATAGTCTCTTGCTGAATTGGGTTTTCCGTTCCACAATTCATTGTTTCTCTTGGTGGTTCTAATAAGGCTTGTGCAGTCTCGATCATTCTCTGGCACATTTCAAGTCTCTGCTTTTCCAATTCCGCGTTTGGGTATGTCATCCACCTCTGTTCTTGTGTTTGGTTGTTCTTTAACCTAGCTTCGTAAGCTCTCATCAGTGCGTCCAATGGTTCGTGTACTTTGTCGATTAGCACTGATCCCCCTGAGCTTAAGCTAGTTGTTTCTTTGATACTCTTTTTTTTCGTTCTTTCAGGGCTCATCTCTCGTTTCCCGTTTTGACTCTCAAGTTTTTCTAATCTATCTTTCGTTCGCTTTAGTTCCTCAGCTAAAATAGCGTCTTCACGTTCTTTTCTCAACTTCATGCGTGCTTTTCTAGATTTCCATGTGTTTTTCTGACTCCGCGGTCCTGGACTAACCATTTCAGTCGCTAACTTTCCATTCTCATATTCTCTAGTGGTTTTCTTAGCTTGAGCTCTAGTAACAACTTGCGTTGGTATCAGAGTTTCATTTTCAGACCCACTGCTGGTAGGAAGAGTTTCTAGCATATTCAATGTCGTCTTTTGCACTTTGTTTGGATTCTTTGAACAATCCTCAATGAAGTGAGTAACCCCACACTCAGTGCAATAAGCGTTAATTCTAATGATTTCCGTATGTGGAAAAACATTCATCAGATGGTCACCTCCACACTTGTAACAAGGTCCTAGTGATGGTCTTGGTCCCATTTGATTCGTTCTTTGTGGATAGGATGGTCTTTGTCCTGTTAACCCTCCATGAGCTATGAACATCAATGTTCTTGCGTCCAAATTGTATCTTTCTTCATCAGAAGCACTAGTAACTGTTGGTGTTCCAACATTCCCAATCATGCCCCATGGTTCTGGTTGTTTGGGTTCTTCTGGTGGGTAATACACAGTTGGAGACATGTGTCCACCAGATTCTTCATAATAGGCTTGAACAGGCACTAAGGCTTGTTCTTCCTGATTCTCTAAGGTTGGTGCATATCTAATGCCCACTGGTCTTGCTCCTGGTAAAGGTGGTTGTTGTCCCAGTACCGGTTGCGGTCTTTCTATCCCCATAGGTCCTGGTACATTTCCCGTTGGGTATCGAGGTACTGGATGTACTTGAGGTGGTGCTAATTGAGCAGGAGGTGCATACTGACGCTCCCTTACATACCCTTTGTTGTAATAGCACTCCTCTGTTGGATGGTTTGTCCATTTTTGTTCAATAGCACACCATTTCAGTGTTTTTGGCAATGGTTTTTGGTATGGTGCCATCCTTTTTAGAGCATCTTCTATCATTTGCTCTACATTTGGCATGGTTGTTGTTTGAACATTCTTTTTAGTGGTAGTCTCTCTCGCTACTGAGGAAGAGCTACTGGATGCAAAATCTGTATCCGCTAACACCTCTCCATAAACCGTACAGTTATCCACTAAGTACAATGCCTCTCTCGTTACTTGCTCGAAACTTGTACAAGCTTTCAAGTGCAAGTCCTTCTTGAGAGTGTCGTTCCTCAGTCCCTCAATAAAGAGAAAAGATCGTCTGTCATCTTGTGGTCGTTCACGTACTGGACATCTCTCAATGTATTGTTTGAAGCGAAGTGAAGCTTCCTTCACTTTTTCGTGTTCTCTCTGTTTAAAAGCATATATTTGTGAGACCGTATTGTGCTTAATCCCTCGTTTTGAGAATTCCTCAGCAAACTCTCTTAGCAAATGGTCAATGTCATGGAATCCCCTTATGTTCAGTGGTTGAAACCATGTCAATGCCGTGCCTTCTAGAGTAAGACCAAATCCCTCGTATTGTGTATGGAAATCTGTTATCTGCTCAGCTCTTAAGACTTGCTTAAAGAGTGACACATGTGCATACGGATCTCCTGAACCACCATACTTCTTTGGCATACACTTCGCTACTTGAGATGGTCTCATACGTCTATGGTCTGCTACCAATCTCATTGCTCTTGTGTCCCGGCTAAAGCTTTCTCTAGCATCATGGACTTCATGGGTTACCCTTGTCGGTTCCCCTGCCCTGAATCTACTACTAGGAGGTAAATGTGATGGTTCCGCTTCGAACCTTGGACGTGGAGTGGTATATGTGTGGATTGGAACTGCACTACCTCGATTCGTATCCATTGACTCTCTGGAATGTAATGATCCCATTGGTCCGGGCTTCGAGTGCTGAGGTTGACTGAAAGAGTCAGCAGCCTGAGTTCTTTGTCCTCCTGTCGTCATTGGGTTTTGCCCTCCATTTGTTGGTGCTGGTCTTTGTGAGCTAGAAGTAACATAATACTGATGTAGTGGTCCCCCAAAGTATGTATATCCTTCTAATTCTTTCTTGCCCATTGTTGAGTATTGCCTCCCATACTTGTCGTAAGCGGCAATTTTCACTTCCGATCCCTCTGTGTAGGTAAAGACATAAAGTCTTTTTTGGTCTGTCAACTCTCCGGTGTAGGGTTCTTCACATCTATAATAGAGATCTTGCTCCCCATTATTATATTTGTATAGCCCCACATAGATGTTATCAGTGTTGATCCTTGTAGTTTCATTCTCTCTTCTTAACCTCGCATCAGGGAAGTTCATTATTGGTGCTTTCTCCTCAAGTTCTTCATCTACTTTGGCTTTGGTGCCCATCAATCCCCACTTGTCCGCAATGTTAGGGTTTAGGACTTTCAAGTACATGGTACCCTCATCATCTAGATATCTATCTCCGCTATAGCTCACAGGCACTAAGTCCTTGAACTCACTAGGTCTCTCCTCTATCTTTACACAATAGCGGTCCATTCCATCTTTGTAGATCTTAGCACCTTGCTCATTGTTGTACTGGTATTTTATGAACAATAGCTTCATTGTGGCGGAAGGGTTTGATGATCCTGCTGCCATATTTTCTCTGTTGTTCAGGTTCAAGTGTTCCAAGTGTTCGGTGAAAATCTCGTAAGATCTCTCCGAAGAAGTATCAGAGACACTTCCTTCAAAGATCGGCTCTAATGGTTGCACCCAACTTTGGTTTACACTTCCCTCGGTTGATATGACACTTGCTGGTTCCCCTTGTTTTGGTTGGTTTTTCTGGAGGTTCCTACCCGATCTCAAATTCATCAATTCCCCTAAAGGACTTTAACTTTTCCGTCTCGGCAATTTGTTTTCCCCAAGTTTTTGTGGTCAGAATTGATCCAAACTGATTGATACTTGGTCAATTGTTTAATCTTGTCAGTTGGACAACTTCTGTTTCATCAAGTGAGAATTTTGTTGCAGTTATGCTGAAAAAGACATTATACGCGTATGATGTCTTTTTTTCACAGATTTGGACTATTTTGGTTATGCTCACTCTCAGTAGCCCCCTTAAGCTCAGTCCACTCACAAAATTCAGTTTGAACTCTGTTTAAGCAAGTTATGGCTGATTTAGGCTTTTCTTGGCAATTTTCCGCTTTTAACTTGTTTTTTTGGTCAATTGTGATCCAAATGGGATGAAACTTGAAATATAACCTCTAGACAGCTATTACAATGGATCTGTGTTGGCAAAGTATCAAAATATGTCCAAAATTAGGTCAAAGACATCATACGCGTATGATGTCTTTTTCATCAATTTGGGTCAAGACTTGATATTTATGCTTTCTACAGTGTTTGTAACAATCTTGTCAGGTCAGATATCAAAAATAAGCAGTGGATGTGCCAAAAGACATTATACGCGTATGATGTCTTTTGTCCCAGATTTTGACTATTCTTGGTTTTAAGCCTTCTCCAATGTTTATAATTGAGTCTCAAGTGTTTTTGTCAGGTTTGAATATAAAAACAAGATCTGAATCCAAAATTTTCTGTTCTTTGCGTTTCTTGGGCTCCGACTTGTCTTTTTGGGTTTCTTTGAGTGTTAATGCTCTTGTTTAAAGTTGAAATTAGGGTATAACCCCCCTTTTGAACACTCTGGTAAAGTCAAAATTTTTGTTTTGGTCTCTTTTTGGTCATTTAGACATCATACGCGTATGATGTTTAAAGTTGCAGATTTCCAGTTTTTTGGCACAGAATCCTTCCTAAAGCTTTCTCAAGTGCTCAGCAACTCCCAGATACACAGAAAATTTCTCTGACTTTTGTTTATTGCAAGTTTCACTACTAACTCGACGGTTTAGTGATCTAACATGCAATCAACCATATCAAGCAAATACTCCAATGATTATTAGCTCAGATCAGGATCAAATGAAGTCCTACCTAAGCTATTCCTAATCATAAAATGGGTTTGGTAATTGTGATTTTAAAGAGATCCACTGCCACTCACGGACTAGCAAATTCTTCTTCTATCAACAACTACTCAACACCAACAAAACAACAAACAAATCTAAGCTAAACTAAAAATACTGTCAACACGGAAGACCCAGGAATACCCCACTTCCTAGTATCTCTCGAGATCTTCGGAGTCCACCACTCCTAGATCTTTTCTAACTAAAGTATACAAAGTAGTTTATACGACTCACCTCGTAGGATTAGTCTAAGGTCACCTACTTAGGGCTCTCGTCCTCGGCAACGGCGCCAAATGTTAAGGCGGTTACGCCGCTAGCGGAAGCTAAATAGCGAGAACTCAACCAACAACAGAATTTGTCAGACGAGGACGGAGCTTGACCCGCAGGCGCATGGAAACAACTAGGTGGGTGTCAAACACCTACTCGACCTTCTAATGACAATCACTACTAAGGAAATCAAATCTAAGTTCTAAAATACGCAAGTGACTGAAATCCGTACTACGAACGAATGCTATACGAAACAGGATCTAGAATCAGTGAATCGATCTCAAACTCAAGGGGAAGTCTATACACTAGGTAAGAACAACACCCTAAAGACTTGAACTGCAAAATCAACCTATAACCACTCCGTGCGGTAAACGCGTATGAAGACAGGCCGGAAAATACAGGTGATCGAATCTTGACCCAGATGGTACCAATGTGTAGCTCTACTCGTTGTGGTTCTACAGATATGCTGCACGCTCCATTCCGACACACGAGTTGGAAGAAAACTCACACCGAAGCTTGTAGGAACTTACCACACATAGAAGCCGATAGCACGCACTCTTGGTATCTGTGCATAGCTCTCGCCGTTGCTAACACAATGGCGGTGTCGCTTCTCCAATGGCGGCTCCGTAGCTCGCGTAGCAAGTAGATAAGACTCTCTCTCTCTCTCTCTCTCTCTCTCTCTCTCTCTCTCTCTCTCTCTCTCTCACACACACACACACACACACACACACACACACACACACACACACACACACACACACACACAGTCACGGCGCTCAAAAACTCACTTCGATTAAAAACTGAATCCCCCCTTTTAGGTTACAAAACTTTGGCTTATATACCTCAGCCTTGGAGGTGAGAACATCTCTAACTAATTACATCAGCAAGTGAAATTACTTCGGGATTACAAGCTGGAAACTCAATTGAGTCCCGTTACTTAATGAATGGCTCAAATCAAAATTAATGTCGGAGAGACATTTATTACAATCAATGGTTACAAAATGATGAGTGTGAGCAAAAATGTGGGTGTGATCCTCTGCTGGCTCAACATCATGTTAAACCTCCCGACCTCCCCCGAGCTATCTCACTCTCAATCTCAATCACAGTCTAACTTTCAATCACAATCTCAATCTTTGGATTACAACGAAGATCATAATCCGAGTAGCAATACGATCACAATCTCAATCTAATGCCACCTTGTACACATCCCATTTCACTTTGTTGAGTAGATATCGCATTGGTTTCTTTAATATTTACAAAATAGCCAAAACAACATACTCGTGCAACCAATTCAGCATGATAATCAAATTATAAAACATAATTTTGTACCATTATAAATGAGTATAATCACTTCTTGGTTGGATCAAACCAAAGAGATATTACCTGTGTATATTTGATTATAAACTAACATGTTCTTGTTTGTAGGCTACCCTACTGCTACTTTTTTTCTATCATAACTTTGTTATACGAACCCAGAATATAGACTTTCAGGCACTCAAAACGAAGAAAATAGGTCTGTTCGACAAGGCAGAGCGAACAAAATTATAGAAAATCTCTTATTCAGGCTAAAAATGTAGCTTTCACACCAAGACTCATAAAAACCTTTTTTTTTTGTCTCCATGACTTTTTCACCTTACTTTAGGCTTTTCCATGTATTTTAAGCTAAAAAGATAAATATAGAACATTGATATTGATGAGAACATCAATTTTGACTACGTTTTTGCTTTACATTCTATAGCCAAATTATCTTTAATTATTCAATGTTGAGCCAACAGAGGATCACACCCACATTTTTACTCACACTCATCATTATTGTAACCATTGATTGTAATAAATGTCTTTCCGACATTGATTTTGAATTGAGCCATTCATTAAGTAACGGGACTCAATTGAGTTTTCAGCTTGTAATCCCGAAGTAATTTCACTTGCCGATGTAATTAGTTAGAGATGTTCTCACCTCCAAGGCTGAGGTATATAAGCCAAAGTTTTTGTAACCTAAAAGGGGATTCACTTTTTAATCAAAGTGAGTTTTTGAGCGCCGTGACTGTGTCTGAGAGAGAGAGAGAGAGAGAGAGAGAGAGAGAGAGAGAGAGAGAGAGAGAGAGAGAGAGAGAGAGTCTTATCTACTTGCTACGCGAGCTACGGAGCCGCCATTGGAGAAGCGACACCGCCATTGTGTTAGCAACGGCGAGAGCTACGCACAGATACCAAGAGTGCGTGCTATCGGCTTCTATGTGTGGTAAGTTCCTACGAGCTTCGGTGTGAGTTTTCTTTCAACTCGTGTGTTGGAATGGAGCGTGCAGCATATCTGTAGAACCACAACGAGTAGAGCTACACATTGGTACCATCTGGGTCAAGATTCGATCACCTGTATTTTCCGGCCTGTCTTCATACGCGTTTACCGCACGGAGTGGTTATAGGTTGATTTTGTAGTTCAAGTCTTTAGGGTGTTGTTCTTACCTAGTGTATAGACTTCCCCTTGAGTTTGAGATCGATTCACTGATTCTAGATCCTGTTTCGTATAGCATTCGTTCGTAGTATGGATTTCAGTCACTTGCGTATTTTAGAACTTAGATTTGATTTCCTTAGTAGTGATTGTCATTAGAAGGTCGAGTAGGTGATTTGACACCCACCTAGTTGTTTCCATGCGCCTGCGGGTCAAGCTCCGTCCTCGTCTGACAAATTCTGTTGTTGGTTGAGTTCTTACTATTTAGCTTCCGCTAGCGGCGTAACCGCCTTAACATTTGGCGCCGTTGCCGGGGACGAGAGCCCTAAGTAGGTGACCTTAGACTAATCCTACGAGGTGAGTCGTATAAACTACTTTGTATACTTTAGTTAGAAAAGATCTAGGGGTGGTGGACTCCGAAGATCTCGAGAGATACTAGGAAGTGGGGTATTCCTGGGTCTTCCGTGTTGACGGTATTTTTAGTTTAGCTTAGATTTGTTTGTTGTTTTGTTGGTGTTGAGTAGTTGTTGATAGAAGAAGAATTTGCTAGTCCGTGAGTGACAGTGGATATCTTTAAAGTCACAATTACCAAACCCATTTTATGATTAGGAATAGCTTAGGTAGGACTTCATTTGATCCTGATCTGGAGCTAGTAATCATTGGAGTATTTGCTTGATATGGTTGATTGCATGTTAGATCACTAAACCGTCGAGTTAGTAGTGAAACTTGCAATAAACAAAAGTCAGAGAAATTTTTCTGTGTATCTGGGAGTTGCTGAGCACTAGAGAAAGCTTTAGGAAGGATTCTGTGCCAAAAAACAGGAAATCTGCAACTTTAGACATCATACATGTATGAAGTCTAAATGACCAACAGAGACCAAAACAAAAATTTTGACTTTACCAGAGTGTTCAAAAGGGGGGTTATACCCTAATTTCAACTTAAAACAAGAGCATTAACACTCAAAGAAACCCAAAAAGACAAGTCGGAGTCCAAGAAACGCAAAGAATAGGAAAGTTTGGATTCAGATCTTGTTTTTACATTCAAACCTGACAAAAACACTTGAAACTCAATTGTAAACATTGGAGAAGGCTTAAAACCAAGAATAGTCAAAATCTGGGACAAAAGACATCATACGCGTATAATGTCTTTTAGCACATCCACTGCTTATTTTTTATATCTGACCTGACAAGATTGTTACAAGCACTGTAGGAAGCATAAATATCAAGTTTTGACCCAAATTGATGAAAAAGACATCATACGCGTATGATGTCTTTTACCTAATTTTGGACATATTTTGATACTTTGCCAACACAGATCCATTGTAATAGCTGTCTAGAGGTTATATTTCAAGTTTCATCCCATTTGGATCACAATTGACCCAAAAAACAAGTTAAAAGCGGAAAATTGCCAAGAAAAGCCTAAATTAGCCATAACTTGCTCAAACAGAGTTCAAACTGAATTTTGTAAGTGGACAGAGCATAAAGGGGCTACTGAGAGTGAGTATAACCAAAATTGTCCAAATCTGTGAAAAAAGACATCATATGCGTATAATGTTTTTTTCACCATAACTGCAACAAAATTCTCACTTGATGAAACAGAAGTTGTCCAACTGACAAGATTAAACAATTGACCAACTATCAATCAGTTTGGATCAATTCTGACCACAAAAACTTGGGGAAAACAAATTGCTGAGACGGAAAAGTTAAAGCTTAGGGGAATTGATGAATTTGAGATCGGGCAGGAACCTCCAGAATAACCAACCAAAACAAGGGGAACCAGCAAGTGTCATATCAACCGAGGGAAGTGTAAACCAAAGTTGGGTGCAACCATTAGAGCTGATCTTTGAAGGAAGTGTCTCTGATACTTCTTCGGAGAGATCTTACGAGATTTTCACCGAACACTTGGAACACTTGAACCTGAACAACAGAGAAAATATGGCAGCAGGATCATCAAACCCTTCCGCCACAATGAAGCTATTGTTCATAAAATACCAGTACGACAATGAGCAAGGTGCCAAGATCTACAAACATGGAATGGACCGCTATTGTGTAAAGATAGAGGAAAGACCTAGTGAGTTCAAGGACTTAGTGCCTGTGAGCTATAGCGGAGATAGATATCTAGATGATGAGGGTACCATGTACTTGGTAGTCCTAAACCCTAACATTGTGGACAAGTGGGGATTGATGGGCACCAAAGCCAAAGTAGATGAAGAACTTGAGGAGAAAGCACCAATAATGAACTTCCCTGATGCGAGGTTAAGAAGAGAGAATGAAACTACAAGGATCAACACTGATAACATCTATGTGGGGCTATACAAATATAATAATGGGGAGAAAGATCTCTATTATAGATGTGAAGAACCCACCGGAGAGTTGACAGACCAAAAAAGACTTTATGTCTTTACCTACACAGAGGGATCGGAAGTGAAAATTGCCGCTTACGACAAGTATGGCAGGCAATACTCAACAATGGGTAAGAAAGAATTAGAAGGATATACATACTTTGGGGGACCACTACATCAGTATTATGTTACTTCTAGCTCACAAAGACCAGCACCAACAAATGGAGTGCAAAACCCAATGACAACAGGAGGACAAAGAACTCAGGTTGCTGACTCGTTCAGTCAACCTCAGTACTCGAAGCCCGGACCAATGGGATCATTGCATTCGCGAGAGTCAATGGATACGAATCGAGGTAGTGCAGTTCCAATCCCCACATATACCACTCCAGGTCCAAGGTTCGAAGCGGAACCATGACATTTACCTCCTAGTAGTAGATTCAGGGCAGGGGAACCGACAAGGGTAACCCATGAAGTCCATGATGCTAGTGAAAGCTTTAGCCGGGACACAGGAGCAATGAGATTGGTAGCAGACCATAGACGTATGAGACCATCTCAAGTAGCCAAGTGTATGCCAAAGAAGTATGGTGGTTCAGAAGATCCGTATGCACATGCGTCACTCTTTAAGCAAGTCTTAAGAGCTGAGCAGATAACAGATTTCCATACACAATACGAGGGATTTGGTCTTACTTTAGAAGGTACGGCATTGACATGGTTTCAACCACTGAACATAGGGGGATTCCATGACATTGACCATTTGCTAAGAGAGTTTGCTGAGGAATTCTCAAAACGAGGGATTAAGCACAATACGGTCTCACAAATATATGCTTTTAAACAGAGAGAACACGAAAAAGTGAAGGAAGCTTCACTTCGCTTCAAACAATACATTGAGAGATGTCCAGTACGTGAACGACCACAAGATGACAGACTATCTGTTCTCTATATTGAAGGACTGAGAAACGACACTCTCAAGAAGGACTTGCACTTGAAAGCTCGTACAAGTTTTGAGCAAGTAACGAGAGAGGCATTGTACTTAGTGGATAACTGTACGGTTTATGGAGAGGTGTCAGCGGATACAGATTTTGCATCCAGTAGCTCCTCCTTCGTAGCGATCGAGACTACCACTAAAAAGAATGTTCAAACAACAACCATGCCAAATGTAGAGCAAATGATAGAAGATGCTCTAAAAAGGATGGCACCATACCAAAAACCATTGCCAAAAACACTGAAATGGTGTGCTATTGAACAAAAATGGACAAACCATCCAACAGAGGAGTGCTATTACAACAAAGGGTATGTAAGGGAGCGTCAGTATGCACCTCCTGCTCAATTAGCACCACCTGAAGTACATCCAGTACCTCGATACCCAACGGGAAATGTACCAGGACCTATGGGGATAGAAAGACCGCAATCGGTACTGGGACAACAACCACCTTTACCAGGAGCAAGACCAGTGGGCATTAGATATGCACCAATCTTAGAGAATCAGGAAGAACAAGCCTTAGTGCCTGTTCAAGCCTATTATGAAGAAGCTGGTGCACACATGTCTCCAACTGTGTATTACCCACCAGAAGAACCCAAACAACCAGAACCATGGGGCATGATTGGGAATGTTGGAACACCAACAGTTACAAGTGCTTCTGATGAAGAGAGATACAATTTGGACGCAAGAACATTGATGTTCATAGCTCATGGAGGGTTAACAGGACAAAGACCATCCTATCCACAAAGGACGAATCAAATGGGACCAAGACCAGCACTAGGACCCTGTTACAAGTGTGGAGGTGACCATATGATGAATGTTTGTCCACATACGGAAATCATTAGAATTAACGCTTATTGCACTGAGTGTGGGGTTACTCACTTCATTGAGGATTGTTCAAAAAATCCAAACAAAGTGCAAAAGACGACATTGAATATGCTAGAAACTATTCCTACCAGCAGTGGGTCTGAAAATGAAACTCTGATACCAACGCAAGTTGTTACTAGAGCTCAAGCTAAGAAAACCACTAGAGAACCTGAGAATGGAAAGTTAGCGACTGAAGTGGTTAGTCAAGGATCGCGGAGTCAGAGAAACACATGGAAAGCTAGAAAAGCACGCATGAAGTTGAGAAAAGAACGTGAAGACGCTATTCTAGCTGAGGAACTAAAGCAAACGAAAGATAGATTAGAAAAACTTGAGAGTCAAAACGGGAAACGAGAGCTGAGCCCTGAAAGAACGAAACAAAAGAGTATCAAAGAAAAAACTAGCTTAAGCTCAGGGGGATCAGTGCTAATCGACAAAGTACACGAACCATTGGACGCACTGATGAGAGCTTACGAAGCTAGGTTAAAGAACAACCAAACACAAGAACAGAGGTGGATGACATACCCAAACGCGGAATTGGAAAAGCAGAGACTTGAAATGTGCCAGAGAATGATCGAGACTGCACAAGCCTTATTAGAACCACCAAGAGAAACAATGAATTGTGGAACGGAAAACCCAATTCAGCAAGAGACTATCGTTTCACGGGTCGCTGAAAAGACTCCCAGTGCACAAAAGCCTGAAAATACACACAAGGATGACGGCATAGTACTGAACACAACCGATCAGGAGATAGAGAGTTTTCATCCAGTCATACAGAGGTCTTACGGAAGAGATGAGGATTACAATGAATTTTGGAAACAAGTGAGAGAGGCAAACTTTGCAAACGAGCTAAGTTGCCAAGCTAATCAGACAAATTGGGAAAAGGACATCACGACCCCTCCCATAGTGGAATTTGAGGCAGGATCTCAAGTGGACTTGGATCTGCAATCTTACTGGGGAGATGGGGGCTCTGTTAGAACAATGGAGAGCAAACCTCATTCACTGAATACTTTACCTTCATACTTAGGAGAGTATGAAGCAAAATCCGAGATTAGAGCACTTCCCTCACGAAGAATCTCATCAGAAAAAGTCATGGACTCGCAAGGATTGATAGAGATCTTGTCAACACCAGTGACATGCACTATCACTCTAGCTGAGCTTTTGAGGCTAAGACCACATATGTGGACCACTGTAGGAAAATGCTTGGAGAAATTTGGGATAAAAGACCCAACATCGAGACTGCAAGAGGGAATACAAGAGCTGAGTAAACCACAAAAGAACGCTAAGCCTGTACCCTTTAACAAGGTTGTTAACCCTCGTGGCTCACGGACACCCTATCGCCTACGACGGACACTGTAATCGTATTATTTATTTAAGTAGAGTCAGGCACCGGGCTTGTCGGTCCAATAGGAAAAGGTAGAGTGATCGCCGATGAGAGGCGCACTCTAACACGAACATGCTAGGGCTAGTTGGCTAAGCATGGGCGCCCAAGTGTGAATGGGGTGAGCTCACATAAAAGCCAATTAAACCTAAAATTGAGTCATTCTCTCATTGTGCAATAGAAGCTGCTCTTGCTCCATCTCCACCTTCTCCTTCACCATCTCCTTGTGTGTGTGCGTGTGAGAGAGAGTGAGAGAGAGAGTGTGTGTGCGATCGAGCGTTGCGGCGGCACGATGGCGGCGAGGCGGTTGAGCGCGGCGTAGCGGCGTCTCCCTCTTCTTCGCGGCGAGGAATCCTCTACGGCAGGAGCATAAGGCGGTGAGTGACACACCATTGCCCTCTTTGAGCTTACTAGTTAAACTAGTTGTGTGCTTGGAGCCGTCTGCGGCTTGTACACGGTGTATCGGCAAGTCCCTTGCTTCGACAGTGCTGCAAGGAGCGTACATTTTTGGCGCCGCTGCCGGGGAATAGCCCTGCACTAAGCCCAAGAGGCACTTTGTGTTTCTTGTATGAGTGGTTTGCAGTAGGAAAGAAGAGGGAGAGAAAGATGTATTTTTTCTGCAAGTTGTTAATTCTGTTTTTCTGTTGCGCACAGTTTGCATTTTCTGTGTTTTCTGCTGCGTACATTTAGCATTAGTTAGACAGTTAGCAAAATTCTGTTTTTCTGTTTACACACAGTTAGCATTTCTTGCTTTTTTTTGCATTTTCTGTGTTTTCACTGCACAGTTCTGTCAAGTTTCAATTTCTGCATTTTCTGTGTTTTTTGTGTTTTCTGGTTTGTGCACAGTTAGGCGCACAGTTAGTTAATTAAGTAGGTTAGTAATTAGGTGAACCACTGATTAGCAGGTCAGTAGGTAGGTGGGACAGTAAATAGGTAGGTGAGGTCAACGCGCACCAAATAATATCTCAAAAAAAAAATGTTTTCGGAAAAAAAATTTGAAAAAAAAATTTTTCGAAAAAAAAAATCCGAAAAATAAAAACGCGAGTGAGTGGGAGGTTAAATTTTCGAAAATAAAAAACGTGAGTTATAAAAACGTACGGGTTGGTCTATATAAAAGATAGATCGGGATCATTTTCCCAAGCCCAAGCCCAAGCCCAGGCCCAGGCCTCAGTCCTCAGTCTTATGATAGATACTAGACTCACTCTTATATATATACCCTACTCCCTCAAGAGAGAATGAGAGCATGTGGGACAAGTCCTCCACTCTCCTCCCTTCTCTTCCCCCTTGCACCCTTAGACTTTCTAGTTTGGGCCTAGTTCCCTACTGGAAATTGACAGTTTTAGGGATTCCGAAGGTATAGAGTGACCAAACGGAGGGCTGTAAAGCACGGCACGACCCTCTGACCGATACGCTCGTTTCGAGCTATCACACAGCCCATTCCACGACACGCTCTAAAAAATCTAGCAAAAAAACAAACAAAAAACGTGCTAAAAACTAGTCACAAGGCCTCCTAGAGCAGCTTTTTGACACCTTAGGGTATCAAAAGCACATGCACTTACGCTCTGGGCGGGTGCTAGAACACGAGCATATTGAGGGTGCCTCTGTTCATACGGACACCCATTACCCATCCACGATAGGATCTAGACCCTCAGCGGGGACACAAGGTAGCACCACCCAAGACCCTAAAATAGCCGCTAGTGATTCCTCCTCCGACTCAGAAATCATGGAAGCATACCCTACCCAAAACACTGAGAGAGAAAGCCATGCACCTCCCGAAGCTCCACAGCCTAGTACTAGTATGTTTAGCCGTTTCATGGAAACATTAGGTAGAGCTACTCGCTCGGAACCTTATGCAAATGAAGCACACGAAGGGGGTGGGGAAGTGGACTCTCCTTTCACATCGCACGTGGACCCCACACCCCCAAAGAGTGTCCATGTGGATATCCTGCCAACTTCTTACCAAGAAGGCCCTGTTGAGTTGCCTCCTTCAGAAGTTCCCTCTAGAGTACCGTTGGTGACAAGTAAAACCACGGGGAGCAACATTGCTTCTACCTCACAAGAAACCGTTAACACGTCGACTCTAGAAGGATTGTTCATTAATGATCATTGGACATACGACCTCCACACTGAGGTGTGGACGGATCTACACTCTGGCCACGCCTACCATGTAGGATGGATAGAGATTGTACAATCCACCTCTAGTGCCACGAGCATCGAAGATCAACAGAAAATGATCTGTAATGTTATCCATGGCATTATTCAATCAGAAAGGCAAAACCGAGGGGTAAATATACTCTCAACTGGTCCCATGAGATTTCTGGATACGAGCAAGGCTCAACAGCCTACTCCATCACAAATGGAGACTCCTCTAATGAGCCCCATGGACCCATCTTACGTCATTTCACCTGGGGTCTCTATGCAATCTGAGCCTCCGAGCGACAACTTTAGCTTCCCTAACTTGGCTCAACCCTCTATTAAGGAAAACCCAGTGCTCACTCCAGGGATAAGCCTGACAGAAAATGTACCGATGACATCTACGGTTAGCGCAGTGCCACTACCTAGTGTCGTAGTACCTAATATGGGGCCTCGACCGTATGTGCCTCTAGCCCCTTATGCACACATGGCCCCCACACCTCCAATTGTACCACTTGTTTATGCTCCTCGAGTGCCGCTCCCTAGCCCTTATCCGAGTGGACCTATGTCCGGTTATGTTCCATATCCTGCATCATCCACACATATGCCAAGACCGGTACCCGTCCCTCTCCCACATATGATTCCAAGAGTACCTCCACCGGCCCTGCCTCCTCACATAGGTGACTTGGCAGCGTTTGCTCAAACCATAGGTCGATCTATCGCGGAAAATATGCGTCATGCATCTGATAGAGAGCCTAGAAGTAAGGCAGTACAAATTGCCAAACTCACGCAAAAATTCAATGGGGACGAAGATGCTAGAAAACACATTGAAATGTTTGAACAAGTATGTGATTCCTTAGGGGAACGCAACGAACTACATAAGTGCAATGCCTTAAGCTTGACATAAAGTGGGAAGGCTGGAGATTGGTATAGGACCCTAAGGGTGGACGAGAAAACAATCTACCCTACCCTTCGAAGGTTGTTTCTAAAAGAGTACATACGAGAAGGTGTGCTTTGGGGTGTAGCATCTTAGCTACAGAAGGCCGAACGTAAGGAAGGAGAGTCAGTAAGGGACTTCATTAGTCGTCTAAAGCACTTAAACTCTCGCTGCCCTGTAAATGAGCGCTTCAACAATAACCAACTGCTTGATCGATTCATTCGAGGGTTGAGGAATGAAGGAATCTATAATGGACTAGTGATTAGAGGTATCACAACCTGGGAAGATGTCACTGCCAATGCAATCCAACTAGAGGACAACTTGATGATAGCAGGCATGAGGGTGTCTACTGACACGAGATCCACTAGCTCACAAGCCATTGAGTATGAACCCATGACTGCAAAGCCCATTGCCAATGAGCCAAAGGTATTTGAGACATTCTTGACAGACCTCACCAAGGCAATCCAAGAGTCTCTTAAGGATAATCGACCCCCTCAAAATAGTCACATGTATCCAAGAAGGGAGCAACAATGGTGTTCCATTTGCTTAGGTCCACATAGCACTAGTGAGTGCCCTACGTTTAGAGTAAAATTTAATGGAACTTGCAACGCATGTGGTAGGTATGGTCACCAAGCTAAGGATTGTTTAATGATCAAACGTATTATGGCAAATAGACCACCTGTAGCCTGGACGGATGCACCTCGAGCTCCTGTATTGATGCTTGCTCCACCTGTTGAGCAACTACCGCAACACATGGTCCCTAGACCTCAAAATGTTGTACAAGCTACACCGCTACCACCTCCTGTGCTAGGACCGCAGCCCCCGCATCCAAGAGTCGCCCCTATGAACCAAGTGGGTTGCGAGCCATCAAATGCTTATGCAGATGGCTGTGAGGAGGAAATAGACACTAGTATTGCCTACGAACTTGATACATTGGAAGAGTGTCTATATACTACATGGAAGATTGTTGGGGGCAAGTGAAGCCGGTTTATCAAGCTGCTGCTCTCGCATCCAGAGGCCAAAATATCAACACCCAGGCTAGGAGGCCACCTCTTCAATGCTATGAGTGTGGTGGACCACATCGGGCAGCGGAGTGCCCTATTAGGCTGCAAAAGAATGCTGCACAGATGCAAATGAATCAAGGGAGCACATCTGCAATGCCAATACTCACATGTAATCGTTGTGGCATAGATCACTTGATTGCCCAATGCCCTTATAACCCAAATGCGCCTAAAATCACACCCCTAAATTTGGTCGAAATTGCTAGTGTGACATCGCCAATACCACCCATCGCAACCGCTTATGCGATTACACGGTCCATGCTTCAAGGGCCAGGCCATATCCTCGAAGAGAGAGATACCACGTCAGTTATCCAAGCAAAGAAAAAGAAGACACGAAGGAAGAGGTCGCAGAATACGGGAAATTCAAAGCCAAGTTCCAAAACAAACATAGGAACAGGAGATGACCCCGTGTATATGAATGACCTCGAGGATGATTCAGATTCAATCGAGACAATGGAGACTAGAACCAATACCACAAAGGGAAAGACCGACAAAGGAAACCGTAACATGGAACCAAATGAAAACCGAATAAGAGAAAACCATAAAGAGCCTCTGAAAACACCACAAGTGTTTCCAAATCCAATCCAAGACCCCCAAGATAAACCGTAGAGGCAAAAAGGAAAGAATCGTAAAAAGAAGATTGGGACGTATCCAAACCCAGTAGACGAGATTGAGCAGGTGAAACATCTAAGAGGTTTAGTGGAGGAGACTCAAGGGAAACTAGAACCAGAACCCATGCAAGTTCATCCACCCCACATGAACCATAGATCGTTAGCCATATCTAGTATCATCCAAGAAGGGAGTGAGGACGGGACATCAGAAAGTGAGCAAACACCCTTCTTGTTGGAAAGGATGTTTAACGAAGGAATACCTGATCCCATTGAGGAATATGAGATTCCATCCTCACCAGTTCCTAGTCAAGGACCTACACCCTTCAAAATGCCAATGAATGTTGCCAAACTAGTGGACTTCATGTCTTCTGAGGTCCGAACCACGATCATAGCAAAGCTGTATGGAGATCCTGAGTTATTCCTTGCACTTCGAGCATTCCTTAACGGAGAGCTACGGACGGGATTACCACAGTTTGCGCAACCAAATAGGCCTGACTCGATTATGATTGATGAGGAAAATCATGTGCAATCACTTGACTTAGATGGACACGAGTCTGTGATCGAGGTACCCATTAATGAATTAGGGCAGTATTTTGAAGGCGACGAGTCTAATGCGACCCTACCCATCACTACCAAGGGATTAACTATAAAGGGAATTCTTGATGGTGGTGCGAGAGTTAGCATCGTTACAAAAGATTGTTGGGAATCCATGGGAAAACCCCGCCTCAGTGTTACTAACATTGTGGTAAAGATGGCAAATGGTACCATAGCCAAACCTATGGGGATGCTCAAGGATCTTGAGATCAAAGTTCTAGGACACAAGGTACGACATACGTTCATTGTAATGGATTTCTCTAAACACCTTATGTCATATGAAATGATTTTAGGACGACCATTCATGAGGGAAGCACAAATGCTTCATGATTGGTCTAAAAATCATGTCTATTTGCAATTCCAAGACTCTGTCCTTAGAGTGGATTTGGTGACTGGTAAGGTACACCCTTAGGGAGTAAAACCATTATTGATCATCGCTCTGACACCACAGTTCACTCGGCCCCACTACAATATTGTTACACTTGCAAGAAGGATACAGACATTGGCCAAGATTCTCCTTACATGGATGTGTTACCGGGTATGACGGAATCAGACAACGTAGACTGGGTACACCTAGCTGCAACCATAGATACCTGGGGAAATAGAGGAACCACTTGGGTCACACCAGAGGGGGAAGAGGTACCACAAATTGCACCTCTGAACATGATAAGTGCCATACATGCATCTTCTAAGGGCAAGGCAATTGTGGACCAATCTGACAGTGACACCGATAGCTCAATAGAAGACTTTGACCAACACGACTTGGACACTGACTCCCAGAGTGAAACGGATTCTGAATCTCATGAATTAGAGAGTGGAGCAAGTTCAGAGTCAAAACATTCGGAAGGACCGAGCACATCAACCGATGATAGCTCCCCCGAGAGTGAAGAGGACACCAACGAGGACTCCTTTAGTGAGCCAGATCTAAATGCAAATCAAAAGCAGGTCTCAAATAAGAAAAATAAAAACCTTAAGAGGCGTCGATATCGAGCCAATGTACGTGCTAGGATAAAAAAGAAGAGATCCTCAGCAGAATGGCTCAGTTATATAGGGGCATGTGATGCTCATCGAAAATTGGTAGACAATTGGGGTGAATATCTCCAAAATGTTATGTGGTGTAGACCACGACCCCATGACATAGCCCAATTAGAGATCATAGACAAGCCAAGGTTGAGCCGCACTGCAAGGAGGCGTCAAAACCAAGAGTTAGCTCGACAACACAAGAAAGCAGAAATGGAAGCACAAACCAAAGCACAACCAGAATCCACAGACTTGCATCCTGCACCAGAACATTTCAAATCTTACACCACAGGGGAAGCAAAGGTTGTGTACACAAAAGCCCAAAGAATACCTATCGATGGGAATAATGGAATCTATGATGGTCCGGCAATAGTTAAAGAAATAGAATTAGCTGACCCCGGTGAAGAATCAAAACCTGTTTTTATTGCCCAAGACCTCACAGAAGTTGAAGAGGCGGTCCTGAAAGAGCTTCTCAAGGAATTCAAGGACGTATTCGCTTGGACATACCATGATATGAAAGGTGTCCACCTTCTCTGGTCCAACATAGAATCCCTATGATTAGCACTGCGAAGCCCGTACAACAAAGACCCTACCCGATGAATCCTAAGTGCGCAAAGATCATTCAAGAAGAACTAGAAAAGCTTATCAAATGTGGGTTCATATATCCTATTGAACACTCTGAATGGGTGTCTCCGATAGTTATCGTGCCAAAAAAGAATGGGAAACTCAGGGTGTGCGTGGACCTCAAAAAAGTTAATGCAGCTACTAGAAGAGACCATTACCCCCTACCATATTCCGAACATGTACTCGAAAGAGTTGCAGGCAAGGAAGCTTATAGCTTTCTAGATGGGTACTCAGGCTACAACCAAATCACGATAGCGCTAGAGGACCAAGCTAAAACTGCCTTCATCACAGAATTTGGCGTGTTTGCATTTCGTGTGATGGCTTTTGGCTTAACAAATGCCCCTGCTACATTCCAACGATTAATAAACACTGCTTTTAAAGAATATTTGAGAGAGTTTTGTGAAGCTTTCTTAGAAGACCTTTGTGTTTACTCTTCTTGGAAGGAACATCTATCATGTTTGCGGAAGGTGTTTGAAAAGTGTAGGTTATATCGTATCTCATTGAACCCGTTCAAATGCCAATTTTGGGTCAAGCATGGAGTTATTTTAGGGCATATAGTATCCAAGAATGGTATCTCAACTGATGAGAGCAAAATTAAAGTGATTCTAGAGTTACCACCACCAACCAATTACAAGGGAGTTCAAAGGTTCATGGGACACGTGGGTTATTATCGACGGTTTATTTTATTTTTCGTTGAGATAGCACGTCCTTTGTACAAGCTTCTCATTGAATTTAAATGGACTGAAGAGTGTGACCAGGCCTATGAACAATTGAAGAAAACACTAGCAAGTGCTCCGATTTTAAGGACACCTAACTGGGATGTCATTTTCCATGTGCATATTGATGCATCAAACTTTGCTATTGGGTGTGTTCTCACTCAACCAGGAGAACATAAATTGGACTATCCCATTAGCTTTGCAAGCCGTCAATTGAACGATGCTGAAAGGAACTACACCACTACAGAGCGAGAAGGTTTGGCAATGGTTTATGCAGTAAAGAAATTTCGCTACTACCTTCTGGCAAACAAGTTTGTATTTTATGTGGACCATCAAGCGTTGCTGTATCTGGTAAACAAGCCATGCTCCACAGGAAGAATCACACGATGGTTGTTAATTCTTCTGGAGTTTGATTTCACGATTGTAGTGAGACCCGGTAAAAGGCACGTCATGGATGATCATTTGTCTCGCATACCCAATGGTGAAGCCCCTACAGGAGTTGATGATAATTACCCGATACTTCCCTATTCATAGTTGAGACTATGCCTGAATGGAGTGAGAACATTGTTAACTTTTTAGTTAATGGTTTTCCACCCAAGGAACTTCGTAAGGATATCGCTCGAAGGCTAGTAAAAGAATGTGAACCCTATTGTTTGATTGCCGGAACTCTGTATAGATTAGGCAAGGATGATATTCTTAGGCGTTGTGCCCGCGAGGATGAATATTTGTATATCTTGCAAAAAGCACATATGGGCATAGCAGGAGGTCATTTTTCAGGAGACCTGACTGCTAGAAAGGTGCTACAATCAGGCTATTGGTGGCCAACTTTATTTAAGGATGCATCACTTTTTGCAAAAGGGTGTGATGAGTGCCAACGTTGCAAGACCACACAACGCAAAGACAAAATGCCCTTACATCCTATTAAAGTAACCCAACCATTTGAAAAATGGGGCTTAGACTTTGTAGGTCCAATTAGTCCCGCAACTCGCAACACTCAATCTCGATATATTCTAGTTGCTACGGACTATGTAACAAAGTGGGCTGAAGCTAAGGCTTCACAAAAAGCTGACGCGAGGGCAACATCTAAGTTTCTTTTTGAGAACATTATCACAAGATTTGGTTGCCCTTTTGAAATTGTTAGTGATAATGGTACCCATTTTATAAATGACGTAATAAGAGAGCTTACCACGACCTTTATGATATCCCACCATAAGTCTACACTTTATTACCCGCAAGCTAATGGACAAGCCGAGAGCACCAACAAGACTCTAATCTCTATCTTAACCAAGACGGTAGAAGCTCATCGCACTGATTGGGATTTGAAGTTGACATCTGCTCTATGGGCTTATCGTACTGCTTATAAAGTGGCTATTAATTGTACGCCATTCAAAATGGTATACGGCCAAGAAGCGGTTATGCCTTGGGAGTTTGTCATTCCTAGTCTTAGGGTAGCTTCGCAAGAAGGATGGAATGGTAACCCCTTAACCGAGCGTTTGTATATCTTAGAAAAACTAGACGAAGAGAGACAGTTGGCTGTGCAAAATGCTCTTGTGGAAAAGGATAGGAGAAAGAAGTGGTTTGATCGCCATGTGAAGGACAAGGACATCAAAGTTGGTGATAAAGTCCTTATGTATGGAGTATGTAAAGAGAAGAAAAAGTTGAAATATGCTAGTAAAGGACCATATAGAGTATGTGAAATTACCCCACAAGGTACCCTTCGTGTGGAAACTCTTGATGGAGTTGAAACCATTGGATTCCTCAATGGGAGTAAATTCAAAAGATATTATGATCCTTTAAGCCAAGAAGAACTACGGGCCATTCATCAAAAGAAGGCCGCCAAAGCACAAACCGAGTTAAACAAGATACAAGCTCAAGCTGAGGCTAAGGAGCGACAACAACGTATAAGACAAAAACGAGAGGCTAACCTTGGAGTCACAAATGCATTCCACGTGGAAATCGAAGAAGATGGGTTGGACTCTGACACACCTCTACGATATCCCATTGAGTTAAATAGTGCCTATGGAAAAGTGCTATATAACGCCTTATTGGACACGGGTGCTAAATATAATCTGCTATCCTATGGGGTGTGGTGTCAGTTAGGGAAGCCACCTCTATCTGAGAGTATTATCCAAGTCAAGGGTGTCAACAAGAAAAAAACTACGGTTTTTGGAATCTGGCACACTTCTGTCAGTTATGACAATGGGATTGTAGCTCAAGACTTTTTGGTCATGCCTACTGGAACTATGGAGGGTAATATAAACCTAGGCCGCACGTGGATGATAGCCACCAAATGCACTATTGATTGGGGGACTGGGGGTGTTACAACGCAAAAACCAACTCTTAGCCCTACCACTCAAGCCATAGTCCCTCAGATATTGCCTAAGGAAATAAAACCCAAGACATTGCATGTCCAGGAGGTTGAACCATACGTCCCCATAGCCCAACTCTCTAGAGCTTCAACTGATGTAGTTGAAAGAAAGCTTGAGACACACAAGAACCATCCTAATATAACAGACAAAACATACAAGTGGGTCCCTAAAGCCTTTGTAGTGACCATGGTTGATGCAAAAAAAACGGAAACCTAGTAAGAACCGTCCCACTCACTCCAAGAAATGTAAAGAAACGTTGCGTTGGATTCCTAAACGACTATTGGAAGCCCAAGGATACTATGAAGGAAATGATCAAATCTGGGTGCCCAAACGTAAAGTGTACTCTTACCTATCACCTGGCCCATGTAAACCCAATCCTGTGGCTCCAAAACGAATTGAAAATCGCGGAAAGGAAAAAATCATGGAATGTTACACACCCGATCTAGAGCTAGTTTCGGTACCAAAGAAAGAACGATTTGTTCCACCTAGCTCAGGAACAGGGAAATCAAATGAAGCTTCTTGCTCTTCATGTAGTTCCTATACGCAAATAGAAGCTTCGACACAACCTCCACCTACCACTGTACATATCCATACAAGCACGAAAGAGTTTGCACCTCCCGGGGTAAGTTCACCATCTACAACAACGTTGCCAATAAAATCATGGGAGAGTACCTTACCACCCTTGCAACTAGATGAAACGCATAGGGCGGTCGAAAACTATTGGTTAAAACCTTCACCCATAACGACTTGAGACAATTGGTTCCAAAAGGTGACGACCTCATTCCAAAAGGTATGATCTACCCAAGGAAGGGGGGAGTGTTTGCTAACATCAAACATCAATCATTCACTCGCTCCCCTCTCAACCTTCCTCCCTGACCTCTCAATTCCAATCGTAGGGAATGTATATATATAGCCTTATACTCACAAAAAACAAAAATAATAAAGAGCAAGAGCGACTAGCAACAAGAGAGCACCCTATCAGATCTTACATATAAGTCCAAATTCACCGTGTCAATTCAAGCAACACACAAAAACAACTCTTATGTTTTAAAGGCCTAACCAAATCTATCTGTCTTGTCAGAAATGGCTACTTCACCAGAGGCATGCACTTCTATTTTTGATGAAAGGTACCCTTTGTCTTTTCCTCAAGTGTTCTACGTATGCTACCCTATACTTTCTTGCGAATGGGATTTGATAGAGAGCCTTGCATGTGAGAGAAATTTTGAGGAGTTAGAATGGCTGATACGTCTATGGCTAACTAGTGATCCATACCCAATAGCGAATGTGTCTCCAATGGCACATGCTTATTCTTTTGCACAAGATGAGTATCCACGCATCGTGAGGTTCTTGATTAGCATGCTTGCACAAGAGGATGATGAAGAGGAACTAATAGAGACCGAGGAAGACTATGGCCTCACGGACAATGATGTTATTTATCTAGATGATGAGGATAGAGGCCTAGCCTTAGGGTGGCCACCCGGTTTATATAATATCCTCTTTCCTTGATTCTAAAAGGGGTGACAGATAGGTAGGTTAGGGGTCTAGATTGTGTTTTGAGTTTGTTTTTTAGGAGTTTCAATTTTTCACATTGACATGCCTCCTAGAGGTATAGTGCCTGTTTTTGGATGTGTTAGGTAGGACTTATATGGATCTCCATCCACATGGCTGAGGACATCTGCTTCAACGAAATGAGCCACTCCATACCTCCAGGTGTACTACTTTCCATGATTCATGTTGGTGGATATGTGTAATTGCTAATAATGATTTTTCATTCTTTGTTTGAGTGCAATAGTTATGATGTTATCTGCCATTATAGATGTATAAATTTGTCTTTGCTTAAGTTGATTGAACTCCAGTTTAATCTTATGGATGAGCCTGGAGATTAGGAGACCGTGACTTTAAGTTAACTCATTTACTTGACCACTAGGCCTAGCTAATAAAATTATCCGAGTATTTGAGACCTTAGGAATGTTTTAGGCAGAGAAAGGCTTGCTCACTCAAACAGCAAAAAACACTAGTGCGAATACCAAGGAAATGGAAGCAAAAAAAAAAAAAAAAACATAAGTGCCACAAATGAAAAATCTTACGCTGGAAGAGAAATCCTGGCTTGAATTGGTACTTCACTCACATGTATTGTCTATGGTACTAGAGCCCTAGAGGTTCCCAGTGTGGGCGCTTTTCCTTGAGAAGCAAAAAACCCCGGACATACAAAATAAGCACACACGTCACATGATTGTGACCCAAAGTAAAAAAGTATTAAAAATATATATATATATAATAAAAAATTAAAAGACTTCCATTGAGCTTACAGTTAACATTTCAAGCTTTTGTTTGCAGTTGTGAGAGCGAGTTGGCTAATCAAAGCTGAAAAGCATAATTAGGGAATCTTGCATTTAGATAATCTTCTTAGCTTAGCTAGTACTAGAGTAGTTGTTTTAACCTTAGTCATAGCTAACTAATTGATAGACTCACCCATAAGCTCAACACTCTTGATTAATTAATTTACTCAAAGTGCAATTTATTTGTCCTTAATGGCAGTCTAACATTTCATAAATCTTGCATTTACTCATTTCCACATGTAATTTACATTCCCCTCATGATTTATGGCAATATAATTCCGCTTGCTAAAACAGTGACTTTGCCTTGCAGATTCAAATCTAGATGCTCTACAACATGGACATACCAAGCTTCAACTCAATAGCTTCCGAGGACGGAATCTACATCAGGAAGGGGGGCAATGTTAACCCTCGTGGCTCACGGACACCCTATCGCCTACGACGGACACTGTAACCGTATTATTTATTTAAGTAGAGTCAGGCACCGGGCTTGTCGGTCCAATAGGGAAAGGTAGAGTGATCGCCGATGAGAGGCGCACTCTAACACGAACATGCTAGGGTTAGTTGGCTAAGCATGGGCGCCCAAGTGTGAATGGGGTGAGCTCACATAAAAGCCAATTAAACCTAAAATTGAGTCATTCTCTCATTGTGCAATAGAAGCTGCTCTTGCTCCATCTCCACCTTCTCCTTCACCATCTCCTTGTGTGTGTGCGTGTGAGAGAGAGTGAGAGAGAGAGTGTGTGTGCGATCGAGCGTTGCGGCGGCACGATGGCGGCGAGGCGGTTGAGCGCGGCGTAGCGGCGTCTCCCTCTTCTTCGCGGCGAGGAATCCTCTACGGCAGGAGCATAAGGCGGTGAGTGACACACCATTGCCCTCTTTGAGCTTACTAGTTAAACTAGTTGTGTGCTTGGAGCCGTCTGCGGCTTGTACACGGTGTATCGGCAAGTCCCTTGCTTCGACAGTGCTGCAAGGAGCACACATTTTTGGCGCCGCTGCCGGGGAATAGCCCTGCACTAAGCCCAAGAGGCACTTTGTGCTTCTTGTATGAAAGTGAAGAGGGGAATACAACCTTACCAGTTGAATTCCAAGGAGTGAACACGATGGCAATACTAGACAGCGGAGCTAGGGTAGCCATTGCTACAAAAGAAATCTGGAAAAAATGGGGGAAACCAGCAATAAGGAAGACTAGGTTGAAACTCCAATTAGCAGATGGACACATGGAGAAACCTATGGGGTTATTAGAGAAAGTCGTAGTGACTTCTTGCGGCATTGAATACGAACATACTTTTGCTATTGTCGATTTTGGCAAGGAGAATAACTATGATATCATACTGGGAAGACCATTCATGAGACAGTTGAAAATGGTCCAGGATTGGGGCTACGATCACATATACCTAAGAAATATGAAAACCACTACACGTGTGAACCTGAAAGACCATAGCTACAAAGATGTGAACCGAACACCGGTAGAGGAGTTTGATTCAGCTACTTTGGGGGGATCCGAATTTCCAGCTTGGTTAGGTAAGCCCAAGGAGTTATGGATGTGTGGGGCCTCGAAATGTGGAAGTCTGAGGCGAGAAGAATATGTTTTAGAAAGGGCTATCGAAGATGAAACTTATATAGGAGAACCCTTTCCAGAGGACACGCTTGAACCATTAGAATGGACACACATTCTAGCAACCCTAGATGTTTGTGCAGTTCCGGATGGTCCCACAACAAAATTTTGCGACAAGGACGGGCACGACATGGTTCCGTACTTCATGCTGAGAACTATACTCGAAAAAGAAACTGATAGAATAGATGACCTGGAAAAGCTAGACGAGCTTCGCCTAAAAGCAGTAGCTTCTATCTACGCTCAAAAAAGGCGTCAAAAAGAATTTTTTGATAAGCATGTGCGGACTAAAGAGTTTAAGGTTGGGGACTGTGTCCTAGTTTACACTCTGAAACAGCATGCTAAGAAGCTTAAAAAGCGAGGGATGGGACCTCTGGTGATTAAAGATCTATCACCAAGTGGAGCCGTAAAGCTTGCTACATTAGACGGAGAAGAAATGCCCAATTGGATTAGTGGATGCAGAGTGAAAAAGTATCTTTTGCCGCTAACCCAAGACATGCTTCTCAAAATACATCAAGAAAAGCTGCGTGTCCAGAAAAAGAAAATGATTTTGGAGGAAGCGCAAGCCGAGGCGAAAGAAAGAATGGAGAAAAGAAGACTACTACGTCAGAAACACCGCAATGAAGGAGCAATACGAATAAACGTAGTCAGTATAACAGAAATGGATAATGACAAAGAAGAACCCATCATTGAATGCAAAGTAGGAACCAACCAAATCAAAGCCAAAGCACTATTGGATTCAGGAGCTCAAGCTAACCTACTTTCACTCAGTTTGTATAGACAATTGACAAATGACACTAAACTACAAACTGCCAAGCAAGAGTTAAAGAGTTACTCTGAGAATTCAATCAAAACTGTCGGATGCACAGTTTTACATATACAGATTAACCAATATGTGTATCCTCATATGTTTTACGTGGTTGAAGACCAAGCTACACAACAACCATTATTGCTAGGACAACCATGGCAGAAGCAATACAATGCAATGATTGACTGGAGTTCTAAATCAGTGCTTATCAAATACGAAGGTGAAAGTCAATCAGTTAAGTTCACCAAAGGAGAAGAGCCAACTCCAAAGGACGAATCCAAGGACAAAGGTAAACAACAACCAAAGAAAAAGAAGAAGCAATGGCAACCAAAAGTTTCTATACAACCAGATTACTCTTCGACGAGGAATTCCCAACAGTGGATAAGGAAGACAAGCAATAATATAACAGCTCAACCTTGGGAAAAAACGGAGTCAAAGATGGTATGGAGACCAAAAAAGGTTGTGCCAGAGAACACAAAGGTGGAAAACAGAGTCTTCAATACCAGACAACAGAGTGATTCCAGACAATCAAGGACAGTGAAACAGATCTGGATTCCAAAGAAGTTCATGACGGCTCAAAGCTATAGCAAGCAAATTTGGATCCCAAAGATTTGTAAACAGGAACTCACTTCCGTACAATCAACGAAAACTCCTAGGTATTTCAAGGCGAGGAAATCAACACAAAGGACAAAGCAGGTTTGGGTCGCAAAGAGTTTGTGGAAAGCACAAGCGAAGCGGAAGCAGATTGGATTGTGCAAAATAACAACAAGGTAAAGATAAATCCATCTACTGATTTTACTATCGAAGTATCACCAACCCAAAACCCGACCACCAATCCTTCAATCAAACAAAGAGCAGCTTTATTGGAAAGGATGTTGTATCATCGCTCTACAATTGCATTGGGAACTTATGACCAAAACAACTACAATGCTTCGCCCACAGACACTTCATAGTCGTCCGGGAGGACTCAGACTAGGAGGGGGGGAGGTATACAGGTATACAGGAGTTACAAAGCAGCTACAAGCGCCAAAAACAAAGAAAAACAAAAATTATATTACAAGGGCAGTGTCTTACATGATTTTGCAATTTTTATGTTTGATTGCGGATATTGATAATATTTATGCCCTTATATACCTTGTTTTGCAACAAGAAGAGATCAAATGATGAATTTGGGTCTCTAGACGTGTAAATATCACTAAATAAGAGTGTTTTTGGAGCTAAAAAGTGAAAAAAAGTGGTAATCCAAATCCAGAAATCACAAATAAGTGTATATTCATATACACAGGGTTACCAGCTATTTATCGTGTATGTTTGGAATTTTTTGGCTTCAATTTGCTATTTTCCTTTATTTTTTATGATTTTCTTAATAAAAGTAAAAGAAAAAAAAAAGCAGGTGAAATGAGATCGGAAAAAAGAAAAGAATAGACGGTGATGGTCCTAATGACAAGGGCAACCCATGGTAAAAATTGGGTACAATTCTGAAAAAGTTGCAGAAAGCCCGAAATGACAGAATTTTGGCAAAGTGGACAGATTTCTCAGAAACAGGTCAAACGGAGTCCAAATTGAGAAATTTCAAATCCTAAAGTGCATTTCACGACAAGATAGGAGCACATGTCAAATTTGGTAACAAGTGATCCGAGAAGTCCGAAGTTAAGTATTTTTCACTTCACTATCAAGCTCATTTCCACTATTACCTTCTTGGAGAGAGCAAAGAGCACACAGGAGCATCCGACCTTCTACCGCCTTCTACGACTGCTACGAGAGCTCAGAGGACACCAGACATGAGAGGTAGACTCGTTGCCATAAGCTTTTGATGCTTATCGTTAACTTTTGTCGCGAAAACTGACCAAAACCAAGAAACAAGAGCAGACGGGGAATGGGAAAGAACGCTAGGTAGGGGCACAACCGCCTAACCAAACCTTGCAAGAACTTAGAGGTGGGTTACCCTAGCATAGAAGATGGGTTTCTAACACTCAAAGCTCGAGAAAGAACGACTTGAAAAACCCTAGGTCGACAGAGCCTGCAAGAGGCAAACAGGAAAAAGTTGTCGAAACGACACAAAACTTCTCAGGAAGCTTAACAACATCGAGGGCAATGCAACCATGGAGTATCTCCGAGTTTGGATCACCAAAAGTAGGTCGGAACAACCGATTCGGCTGCGGACACACAAAGCGTCATTTTGGCATAACGGCTAAACTTGACGACCAAATGACATGAAACTTCACAAGCAGCTTCAAATATACATAGATGACTTATGTTTGCAAGCAAAACCCAAAAGAAAGCTGATTCACTTACCGATGGTGAAAAAGACGCTTTCGGGCAACCAAATGGAGAAAGATGGAGAACGGGGAGCCAAAGTCAAGTTCAACCAAATAGGTGGCTTCACAACATATCCAATGAGCTGGAAATGCAACTCTCGAGAAGAAAAGTTGAAGAAATTCAAGTCCAAGGCAAAAAGATGACTTCGGAGACTGAAATGCCTATAAGGGGGCTTTTTAGCTAAACTGATGACTTTTTAAGTTGAAAACTAGTTAGCAGGGCTTAGGGCACTAGCACAAAGCATTCTTTGCACAAAAAGACCAGCATTTCAAGAAAAGACATCATACGCGTCTGATGTCTCACAGCATGATTTTCACATCCATTTCAACATTTGAGTGCATAGCCTCATTCCACATGTTAATCACATCCTATGAACCAAGTATCATGAGAATTGGAGTTAGAAAACCCAAGGAAAACCAAAAAGACGCAAAGTAGGCCATAAAATTGATTTTTGGTCCTAATTTTGTCAAAATAACTCCAAACTCATTGAAACTTTGTGGGATTGTTGATTAACACATCTACAAGCCATCTGGAACCAAAAAGCACCATTTTGACACAAAAGACATCATACGCGTATGATGTCTATTTGCACTTACAGAGCCAAAATTGCTCATTTGACATCATACATCCATTATATATATCTAATACATGCTACATATGAATTTTGGAACCATTTGGTCAAGTGGATCACCCCATTAGTCCAAGTAAGGGAAAATCCTTCATCCAAAGCCTATTTTAGCCCAAATCCAACATACTCAAGTCCAAACCAAGATTTGAGTAGGGACAGTCCTTCCCTAGTACATAAGGAGTCCACAGAACCAATCCCATAAAAAATTGATGAAAAAGACATCATACGCGTATGATGTCTCCAGAGCCATTTTTAGCCCAAAATCTATCCAAACTTCATAAATCCACTGAATAAGCCTATCTAAAGCCAAATCCAAGCTTATAGAGAAATTTGGTCCAAAAATACACTAAAAGACATCATACGCGTATGATGTCTCACTATGTGATTTTGGCACCTCAGGGCTTCAACCACCAAACAGAAGTGATCTACATGCCATTTGAAGGTGAACCACCAAGTTTTATCCAATTTGGATCATAAAATCCAATTCCCTTTCAAAATTTTGCCAAGAGCCTGAACTGGACTAAACTGGCATAAACTTGACCAAATGGTATCCAAACTCAAATCCAAGCATATGATACTCATGTATACACTATCAGCTACAAGCACAACCAATATGAAGTCCTTTTGACACAAAAGACATCATACGCGTATGATGTCTCCTGCATGATTTTGAGCCCAGTTTGCATTTTTTTCACCTACCCTGCATCCTTAGGCCCTGAATAGCTCATGTTTCAATTTTCAAGTCATTTGAATAGTTAAAAGCTTCATTTCGGCTTTCAGTACTAAAAAGACGCTAACTTCTGAAATTGGAGTTACAGGATCCATGGATTCCGCCAAGTCATCAACAACAAAGAGAAAAAGACCGACAATCAAAGATGCTCTTGCAGAAGCAGAACCCTTTGACATTCCAGCAGAAACCCTCAAGCCAACCAAAACTTGGGTGGAGGAAGCAGTACTGGAACAAGAGGGAATAAAGATCTACCAGGGGACTTTCAGAGATCCTCAAGGGCAAGCGGTGGATATACCGATGATCCCACAAGAATTGGTGGATTATAGCAGGTCAGAGAACATCAGCAGGTACCTGGAAAGGGCAGACTTGCACAGATTCTTCACCTCGAGACCATCAGGTGTAGATACAAAAAGAGTGTATGAGTTGGAAACCTCCATTCAGAAGGATGGGAAAGCCACATTGACAGCAATAGATGGAGAGAAAGTAGAGGTACAGATCACTCCACAGCTCATTGCAGATGCATTAAAGCTGCACAACAAAGGGAGCTCTGTCAGGGAAAGAAGGGAGGCTATAGAGGTTTATGGGTCCAAGAAACAGAATGCAACTTATGGAGATATGGCAGACCAAAGAGCGGCAACCCTTTGCCGACTGTACAACCAATTTCTCCATATTTGCAGTAAAAGACCGCAAAAGTATACGACACCACCCCATGCCATAGCAACTACCATCACATGGGCATTGAAGAGCAATATGCCAAAGGAGGTGAATTACGCTCAACACATCCATGAGCAAGTAATTGCCATGCACAACGAGAAGCCAAAGTATATAGGAGGAGCTGACGTTCTGACAAGAATAGCTTATGAAGCTATTGGAGCCAGAGATCAATGGCCAAAGGTTCCCTCCCAGAATGAGTGGCTTAGAGAAGCCGATGAGGAGGAAGAACAACCTGAAGTATCCAAGAGGGCGTCCACAAGAGCACGCAGGAAACTAGAAATAGTTTCAGAACCTGAAGAGAATGTGGATGAGCCGCTTATGAAGAAAGCAAAGAAGAAGGTTGCTCCCAAGCAAACCAAAAGTCAGAAAGCGGCAAGAATGGAAAGACTGGTGGAGCAGTTTAGAGCGGAAAGAGCTCTAAAGGGGGACTTTGAAGAAAAGTGGGTGCCAGACCCCACTAAAGTCGGAACTAGCTCAGCCAGGCCACATGTTGATCAATATGATCAATATATTAGAGCTTATGAGGAGTCAGAGGCTATACTGGAGCAGCAACCTGTCGAGCCATACACTGAAGAGGAAGTACAGCTTTTAAAAGCTGAGCTGAAAAAGGATGACAAGGGGAAGAAGAAAGTAGATGAGTCTACTGAACCTCAAGAGAAAGACGGGCAAGCAAACAAAGGGAAATCCAAGATGACTGAGGACAATCAGCCCTCCTTTACTGATGTACCAAGCCCGAAGAAGACGGAAATCATTGTGGAAGAGACCACATTAGAGATGGACACGGCTGGTATGGAAAAGCCGGAGGCCGGGACCAAGGAAAAGGAGATAGATCCAATTCAGCAAAAGAAAAACGATTATGAGGATCTGGTAGCGATAGGGTACACTGAAGAAGAGTCCCTTGAGGCAGTCTATGGGATCCACCTACAAAAACAAGATGATCGGAGAGGGACAGAGGAAAAAACAAAGAGTACAAAAGAGAGTGAAGAGAAACTGGACGAGCAGAACGTACTAGAAGAGCCGAAGCCAGTGGAGGTGGTGGCAAAAAAAGCTTTAGACTTGACAGATGAAGATGAAAAAGACATGCACATGGTGCATGAACTGCTCAACAAGATCAAAGAAAGATCCAAGGCAAAGGAAGTGGAGATTGAGACAGCTAAACAAAGGGAAGCCGAGTTGCAGATGAAATTAGAGGATGCTATGATTGAATCTGAAAGTCATAAAGCATCACTCTACGATGCAGAAAACGAGAGAGACGGCTTAATACTCCAGCTAGCCGAGGCTTCAAGAGAAGTAACAAGTGCACAGGAAGCAAGGGAGCGGATGGACGACGACTTGGAGGCGGCTAAAGATGAGCTCATTGAGCTAAGGGAAAGAGTCGAGCTCCAAGAAAGAACAATCACTAGACTCAGGACTACCCCTAGAGCTAGCAGAGCAGGAACCGAACAAGAGGGAGCTCTTGTACCAGCTCTGGAAGACCAGGTACGAAGCTTACAAAGAGAGCTAAGATTAGAGCAAGTGCAAAGGTTGCACATTGCGGAGGGATCTTTGGCAGCAGAGGAGAGGATCACTTTAGAAAATCAAACACTAAGAACGGAGAATGAGACCCTCCGCAAATAGCTCCAAGATCTACAAGAGCAACAAAGAAGAGAGACAGAGACACCAAAAGAAGAATCAGGTGGAGCAGCCATAGAGCTACCAGAAACTGGAGAGGCAACCACAATTGAAGATCCAGCCCCAGTTCAAGAGGTGGCCTCAACTTCAGGAATCTCTGAAGAAGAAGAACAAAGGCTCCATAACCAAATAGAAAAGTCAGTAGAGGAGAGTGCCAAGGCGGAAATGGAATGGGAGAGGAGACTCCTAATCTCCATTAGACTTCAGGGACTAGACACAAAAGTGCTCCATGAAGAGTGGATGCAACCCAACCTGCCTTTCCCTTTGATGAAGTTTGAAGTGATAAAAACGAAAAAGAGAATAGAGGAGGAGCAGTATGTCGCTCTTTACGAAGGCGACATCACAAAAGAGGAACAATCAAAGAAGATTGTAGATTCGTAGCCTAGATGGAGGAAAGGTTGGCTGAACAAATACCCAGCCTACCTCATCTACTTGGTAGAGGCACCAAAGGAGATTCGGGAGGATGCAACCTTCTGCCCGGTGCCAAGAATCAGAAGCTGGAAAGAGCATGGCAGGATTGCAGAAAAGAAGCCAAATTGGCTTAATTACCCCAGGATGCCAGGACCAAAGGCAGGAGAGAGAATAGGTACAGCCTACATGGTGAAAACCCTAACGGGCACCATCAAGCTCTTTACTGGCTCTCCTGACCTTTCGTGTCAGATGCTCAAGAAAATTTGCAGGACTCTCTTAGCTTGCATTGAAGTGTTCGCGCCAGATAAAGCCACGACCTCGAGCCTACTATCGACGGCCGACACAGTGACTGATATGATATATGATCTTTCATTGCAGCCTTCTCCAAAAGTGTTTCACCTCCTATACCAAAGGATTATGTTTTTTCCTAGCTTCCACATGCAAACATTCGAAGAAGCTTTCTACACCGGCTTTTTCACCCACGAAAGCAAAATATTCGGCCCAACCTTGACCATCGGCAACCTACGATACGAATCACATTTGCATATGCTCAAGACGACAGGACTTTATTGACCAAGCATAAAAGTCATGTCAGGGACGACATGAACGCGGAGGGGGGGAGTGTTGAGCAAGCAGAGGATCACACCCACATTTTTTCTCACACTCATCATTATTGTAACCATTGATTGTAATAAATGTCTTTCCGACATTTATTTTGAATTGAGCCATTCATTAAGTAATGGGACTCAATTGAGTTTCCAGCTTGTAATCCCGAAGTAATTTCACTTGCCGATGTAATTAGTTAGAGATGTTCTCACCTCCAAGGCTGAGGTATATAAGCCAAAGTTTTTGTAACCTAAAAGGGGATTCAGTTTTTAATCAAAGTGAGTTTTTGAGCGCCGTGACTGTGTCTGAGAGCGAGAGAGAGAGAGAGAGTCTTATCTACTTGCTACGCGAGCTATGGAGCCGCCATTGGAGAAGCGACACCGCCATTGTGTTAGCAACGGCGAGAGCTACGCACAGATACCAAGAGTGCGTGCTATCGGCTTCTATGTGTGGTAAGTTCCTACGAGCTTCGGTGTGAGTTTTCTTCCAACTCGTGTGTCGGAATGGAGCGTGCAACATATCTATAGAACCACAACGAGTAGAGCTACACATTGGTACCATCTGGGTCAAGATTCGATCAGCTGTATTTTTCGGCCTGTCTTCATACGCGTTTACCGCACGGAGTGGTTATAGGTTGATTTTGCAGTTCAAGTCTTTAGGGTGTTGTTCTTACCTAGTGTATTGACTTCCCCTTGAGTTTGAGATCGATTCACTGATTCTAGATCCTGTTTCGTATAGCATTCGTTCGTAGTACGGATTTCAGTCACTTGCGTATTTTAGAACATAGATTTGATTTCCTTAGTAGTGATTGTCATTAGAAGGTCGAGTAGGTGATTTGACACCCACCTAGTTGTTTCCATGCGCCTGCGGGTCAAGCTCCGTCCTCATCTGACAAATTCTGTTGTTGGTTGAGTTCTCGCTATTTAGCTTCCGCTAGCGGCGTAACCGCCTTAACATTCAATAATTATTATTAAATACATTTTTAATGTATTGTGAAGAGAATGTAATTTCTCGTTCGATATCTCAAAGTCATTTGCGTATGACTAATACTCTCTGTCTCTTAAACTATTCAACAATCTTTTAAACCATATTTAACAAAGAGTTGTAACCTATTACATTCTTTCCAACTTTAAAAACTTGGAAAAATAGTCCCATTACATTGTTGGCCAAAGTCAAGGCTTGAATCTCCCCTTTAGCAGCAGCACTATCTTCAAGTAATGTTACCAGGGGATGGGAACAAGTGGAAACCATATAAGGGGAAAGTGTGAAGCCTTGTTTAATTGATCTGTTGACCTCAAATGCACCCACAATTCTCTCATTGAAGAGTATCTCTGATTGGCTATCACCACCGAGGGTGCTAACTAGTCGGCACATCTGCGGCCAAAGCCTAATGTCTTCATGGATTCTTGAATGAATGACCATGTGATCATGTCATATGATTTATCCAAGTCCAGTTTCAATAGGATACATTATTGCTTAGTGAAATTAGCATACTGAATGCCGATCATTGCTGCCAGAATGTTATCATAAATGGACCTTCCCTTGATAAATCCATCTTGGTGGGGAGTCAAGACCCAGTCCAAGAGGGGGGAGAGCCTTAGGGCTATAGTCTTGGTGATGATTTTATAGGCTACTGACATTATTGTTATGGGGAACCAATGTTTCAACTAGGAGAAATAGACTTGTTTAGGGATAGGCTTAATGAGGCTTCCTTTAATGCTTGAGTCCATGACTCCATCAACCAAGGCTCGGTTAGCCATTTGTGTGATAGGGGACGTGAGATCATCCCAAAATTATTTGAAGAACTCAATAGTCAATCCCACCCAACCAAGGGACCTTTATTTTCCTAATGCCTATAACATGAAAGAGCATTCATCTTCAGTGAAGGCCTTCTCTAGGGAAGTTGTCTTTAGAAGGCGATATCATACTTTTGACTCTCTCAAGAATAGTAGATCTGGTGTCGTTCATTCAACTAGAGAGGACCTTCGGCTGGCCTATGATCTGTCTAAGGTGGTGAGGCATAAGATGAACCATTTCATTAGGATCCTTAGTCTTCCTTCCATCCACATCTGTAAGAGAGTGCAAGAGGCCCGGCCCCTATTTCTTTTAACTTTAAGAGTCTTGAAGAAATGTGCATGGGTTGGCCTCCTCTAATCGAAGAAAGGTTTCTTTGTAGAGGATTATGGCCTTCCCTCCCTCCTCAAGTTAGAGATCTGATAAGTACACTTTATCTTCAAGCCATATTTTGTGATCGACTTCTGAGGCAGGCCCTTCTTGCTTTTTGGTGGTCAAGAGTTCAACTTCTTCAGTGAGCTATTTAAGACATTCCTCTTGATATTTATTCCTTCTAAGGCCAGTAATTTTGATTGCTTTTTTCATATTCTTGGCAAAAATATCCGAGCCCCTAGGGTTATCTAAGTCCACATCTTTTTTAAGCTTGCTCAAAGCTTTGTGGGTTAGGCGTTTGAAGAGTGGGTCTTTAAAGAGGTGAGCCCCCATAGAGAGTATGTTTTTAGATCCTTGGGGGCATTGATCTTCTCCTTTGGTTTTTTTCAATTTACTTCTTAACACTAGGTGATCCGACATACAACGAGATGTTAAAACCTTCATTTCAAGCCATGAGGCCAGTTAATCGGCTTGATGAGAGTAATAGCAGCGGTCCAACCGAGATGTTGTACCAGCATATTGCAAGCTAGTGTATGTTAACTCAGGCATGTAGTTCCATGGGCCTACTTCCTACATATACACCAGTGCCCATTTCTCGCAGAGGCTTAGCCATTTTGACCTTTCAGATCCAGTTAGTATGTTTGATGCCGCAGTTTTGTCCTTTCTCTTCTCCACCATATTGAAGTTTCCCACCAGGAGCCATTCCCCTTTAATAGGGATGCCTTTCAGTTGATCCCAAAGCTTGGATATTTACTTTGCCAAACAAGGTCCATATATATTGATTATAGAAATATGTTTATCCCCCCATTTTACCTTAACTCCTAGAGCTCTCCCTAATGGATGATTGAACTCCACTTTTGGCTCTAGATCTATGTCCACCACCAAAAGGTTTGCACTAAAGCCATTAGTACCTTCTCCATAGAAGATCAATTTTGTCCCCACATCTTCCCCCCTCTTGCTAGCAAAATCCAAGTGACTCTCTTGGATAGCCCAATAGTTTGTACCCTTTCCTTTTCTGACTTCTTTCCTAAAACGAGAGCTCATTCTCTTGGTCTTGATCCCCTTCACAATTCATGAATGGATTACGAGCTCTTCCATTACTGAGAGAACGGCACAAACTCCTCTCCCTCCTCTTCTTCAGTGATCTCCTTCCTACTATCATCCACCATAAGATCAATCATCTTCCCTCGATAACCTTGAGGTTTTTTGGGATGACATCCGAAGCACCTCAAAGATATTGTCATAGAGGAAGGGGGTTTTGGAGATGTCTGGTGGTACCTCCTTCAGATGCCCAATTGCACGTCCTTGGGATTTGGAATTATCTCAACATATGTTAGAGAACTGGTGCGATCATTCTCCTTTCTTACTAAGTATGGGCGATAGAAAATCTTCTAAACCAAGGGGGGTGATGCCTTTTTTTAGGCAGGGGAGTGAAATGGTATCTGAAGGTGTCCTTATTGCAAACAAGATGGACTTTTGCGGGTTTCTTAATGTTCCATGAGGTTACCTTGTTAAAATTCACCTGCCCATCTTCATATGTCTTCTTCACAACCTTTTGTGGAATATCCTCTTAAGTAACCATTTGGTCTATGACATGCTTGACATTTTCACCATCTATTGGGCCTCGGGTCATCATGGAAGCACCAGGGCATGATCTAGCAAAGTTCCCAAACTTGTTACACTTAAAGCATGCCTCAAAGAAGGTGCCAAAGTTCAGAGGAATGACCTTGAGACCAGCCCCCACATTCACGACAAGATTCTTGGGTTGGGGCTTTCTAAGATCCAATAAGACACACACTTTGTTGGCAGCAGTTCCTACTACTTTGTTTAATGGTATGAACAAGGGGGTACATAAGGATGTTTCAAGGTCTTTTAAGTTAATTCTCAGCCACATAGGAAGGTTGACGAAATCCACCCATACTAGACACATATCTTGGAATGCATCGGATGACTCAAATGATGGATCCCAATGGAGCACACAAATTGGTGACGACTGGTTAAGAAATAGTGAGCTTTTGGAAAGTACCTTGGTCACCGCGACATCGTCATTGAATTTCACAGAGAAGAATCCATTTTCCAAGTATTGGGCATAAGTTACACATCCGCTCTGACTCAAAAAATTGGGACCATGTGACCAATCCACCAATTTAGCTATGGCAAGCCCGTTTTCCATGAATCCAAAGACCAACATAGACTTAGTAAGGTCCATGAGCCATCAAAGCACGAGGGACTGCCACTATGAGAGCAACCTCCACTTCCACGCTTTGCGGGAGTTTTTCTTTTTAAGTTTGGTATGTCTTGTCTCTTTTGGTAACGTCCTGGGGCCCAACGAAGCTGTTACTTCATCCATTGTCCTTTTGTTTAAGGACATTGCATCAAGACGAGGGGGGTCTCCTTCTGCCATCTTATGACTCAGGGTTTCTAAATGGTCTTTCAATTAAGAGGTTTTGTTTTGTTTCTTTTTTTCTTAAAAAGGAGAACTCTTCAAAAAGTGAATCCATTATGCATCAATCTTTCATTGTTGATGATCATTAAGCAATGAGAAAAGGCTAAAGTCTCTCATGACATAGCAAGCCAAAGTTTGTAGTTGTTAGTCACTAAAAGGAGACTAAAAGATAAGAAGAAGATTGAGAAGTAACCCTTATAGAATATCTATGAGTGTGCCTCCGCTTCCCTAAGATTGAGTCATGGTCAAGTTGTGATTCATCATCGATCGCGATCCATCTCCAGTTAGTTACTGAGCGAGGGTCTCTATTGGGAGTGGGTGCACAAGTTGTTCTTGCAGCACCATTAGTCTTGCATTGCAGGCTTGCTCTCACAACCAACTACTTGGGTGGTGGGTGCTCACACTCAAAGGTTGGATCACGATCCATCCCGGCTTGGATAGGGATCAGACTTGCATCTCAAATTTTTTTGACCTTGGCCCATTTTTGTTGCGAGGTGCAAGGGGAGATCACGTGGCCTCGAGCGTTGTCTTAGGCTCTCCCAACAATAGTTGCTATGCCTTGGAGAGCGTGATACGTCGTTGGGAGTTACGTCCAAAGGTTGAGAGCTTAGGATCTTTTGTGCTTATCACCCTTTTGGAGCTGGCCTCTAAAGGGGATCAATAAATCATGATCCTTTGACTACCTACATTTAGCAAAAAAGAGAAAAAAGAGAGAGACAAACAATGAAAAACAAAAATTGTCCTCTTAGCACCTAGTTGTCTTGTGCTACTTGGCAATGGAACTTAACACTCTGGCCGTAGATGAAGATATTGTCAAATTCGCACATATGTTAGCGGCGGAAAAAAACCTGAAAAGGAGTTAGTTGTGCCGACAGAAGAAGGAGATGGCTCGGTCTTGATATTGTTGTATGATGCAAAAATGTCAAGTCCCAATTTGCCAAGGGCTCCAACCACAAAAAAGGACAGAATTGTTTCGACTGAAAAAGTTTCCTTTAGGGAAACAAGAGAAAAAATGGGATCAGCTCAAGGGTTTAAATTCAAGGTAAAAACCCTCAAAGTCGGGGTTCCTCCACCAATAGCTAGCCAGGCAAGCTAAGCTAATGCTTGTATTTGGGTTCAGTGGAAGAATCCCCAACAGGTTTGAGATGATTCAATGGCTTCAGGGCTCGCAAATTCTTGGACATGGAGGAGCAGTTGAAAGTACTTTCTACCTAGCTAAAGGTTTTTGTTCAGTGAGATTCAAAGAGGCCTCCGATGTGGAAAAGATCCTTGATAAAGGACACCTTGTATTTAAGAGGACTATGATTTGTGTGGTGCCTTGGGAGCCAGTGTTCGACTCAGATGAACCTCTACAAGGGTTTCATCCGGGGTAGGTTAAGTTTGTGGGACTGCCTAGCTGACTGTAGGAAAATCTTAGGGTGCTTGCCAGTCAACTGGGCACCACCTTATTTATACCTAGCAAGAGAGGGTTTAACAGAACCTCAAATAGGGTTTGTATAGGCTGGAATGTTTCTAAAATTCCACCTACGAGCATGGTAATCAATGTTGGAGTTGGGCTTGTTACTATTCTGCTAAACTTTGGGACATACTTTGGAGCATGTTTTGAATGCAACAACTTTGGACACTTTGCCAAGGATTTCTGCATGAAGGCTAATAGTACTGCAGCTCCGGCAACACAGGTCCCCAATAAAAAGGAAACCTCGCTGGAAGGGTTAGAGAAGCAAGGAGGCAGTAAAGAAGGGGCAAATGCAGGGAAGGATAAAGAAGATATGGTATGCAACAAAATGGATATAAAGATGCAGGAAAATATTGTGAAGAAATTTATTCCCATACGACAAATCCCCGAAGGCTCATGCATTGATAATGTGATCATTACTTCTCCTGCTACCCTGAAATTTATGACGGTGACAACGGCAACAGCTGTTCAAGTCCCTGGTCTGAAAAGGGATAAAAGGGTGAAGGCAATGGCAAGAGACTCCAAAATGCTCAAAGTTGTGAGAACACTTGAGGTGAAAGTATCTACTCCATCCTCCACCCCTTTAAAAGGAGGGGGGTACACTATCCCACTTCACAATCCATTTGCCGCACTGCAAGAAAAGAAATCCCCTGACTTAGAACCCCTGGATTCTCTTGAGACCAAGGATAGGGGGTGTGGGCATGATTCGGATACTGAAGAATTTGCTCCTCTATCCCAATGAACCCCTCATGAATGATGGAGTCTCTCACTATCGAATCTTGGAACGTAAAGGAGTTGAAGACCCGAAAGAATAGTACCCTATTCTAGGAGGAAATAAAAAAGGAAAAGGTAGTCAATTGATGGGCCATTCAGGACCACCACTTGGATTCTCATAGCAAGAGAAAGCAAGCTCTATGAAAGAAACTTGTATTCTATGGAGAAGTACGTAACGGTTTCAGTGGCATCCTCAACATTGCGGACAGAGAATTGGAGCCAAAGCTGGTTCTGAACCACCTCTTCGGCAAAATCCCGAGGATTAGAATCAGATGGGAAGGGCATCCCTTCACCATTGTGAATGTGTACGGCTCTTGTAATGCAAAAGATAGAGCTAAATTATGGATGCATCTTAAGAGATACTCAATACTCAACTCCACAAGAGGTGCCATAGATTTTTGTGAGCTTCACTTACAAAATTCATCTCTCTCAACTCTTATGTTGATGGTATAATTCAAAGAGCCTCTCTTAATAATAAGTACTTTATTTGACTCTATGTTTGATACTTATGCTAAAGATGATGATTTCAAAACAACATGGTTGCTTATACTTGACAATTATGTGCACACGTTTTTTTATATACTATATAGGAAGATTTCATTTATTTTAAAAAAAAATTGTGTCACAAAACCTTTTCATTTTTTACACATTGAAGAGTTGCATAAACTTCCCTACGTTGGCCATAGAGAATTTAGTACTACATTTCAAAAATTATCTTATGTTGTTTATTAGCGTAATATGAAAAGTGATTTTAAACAATACGTTTTATCTTGTTTAACATTAGATTTGTGTTTGAGCCACTTAAGTGGCTTGACACCTCATTCTATAAAATTGGCTCTAAATATTTTGTAAGAAATCTTGATTAGAGGATATCATTGAGGTCCTATTACATAGAGGAAAATTCTAGTATACCATTTATCCCAAAAAAGTGTAAAATTTTAAAAAAATATATTAAGAAGCCGTAAAACTGAATTTTAAATTGAATAGCATACATGTTTTTGAGGCTTAAAACAAGTCAACGATTTTTCTTCTAAAAATAGTATATACATAGATTCTCATTGTATACATATCAATGTATTTTTCAAAAAAGTTTCAATGTGCTTTGAAGGTTTTTAAGGGGTCTACAAGGGTTATCCAAAAATTTGAGCGATTTTTGTTCGATTTTACCTAAAAGATGGCTCTTCAAAAAATAGTACTTTTATATGAAATTATTTCTTTTTTCTTCAACTCCCTACATGCCTTGAGAACAAATCCTTGAAAGGTTTTGATGAGGTTTTTTGTGGTCTATGAGAATAAGAATTTACAAAAAAGTTGCTTATAGCCACAAAAGTGACTCATGTTCACACAGGCCTAGTGTTAATTTACCAAAAGATTAAATCAAAAATAGTAAAGAGAGTGGGCCTTTTACACGCTCTCCCTATTCATGAAAGACACTGAGAATACATTTCTAAGGATTTTGTTACTAGTTTTCCACTCACTATTTCTAAGCTTGATATGATCTTGATTCTCATTGATCATTTTTCCAAACAAATATACTTTATTCCTTGCAAAAGAAATCTCATAGTAGATCAAGCTACACTTCTTTTTCTTAAATCCGTCTTTCCAAGATTTTTAGTACCTTTTGGACTACAGTTTTTGAAAATCTTGGTACTATACTTGATTTTACTTATAGGTTCCATCCTTAGTCTAATGGTCAAACAAAAGTAGCTAATCATACCATTATTGATTGTCCATTTGAGATTGTATATTGTATTTGATATTTTTAGGGTGCATTTAAGATTTTTTCCATTATAAATGATGTTTCATTTTGTTTAGATTTACCTTCACAATGCTTTTTGTACTAGCCTTTTACGACTTTTTCAAGTATCCTTATCTACACATCACAATTATGACAATCCATCTTCACTTGTAAATCAAGAAAAACAATTCATCCCTACATAAATAGATGATCATGTGACCACCACCACATGCACTGACATGGTTTACAACTGCTATCTTTTGACTTTTAAAGGCCATTCTAGAGAAGATGCTAATTGGATACTAGATACTCTTCACACTTTCCATCACTCACATTCTACTTGATTCTCTATTGAACAACTGAGGATAGTTGCTATCCCTAGTGAGAAAGATGTTACAAAGGCATCCTTCTATTTTATGTGGTTAGCATTACAATTGGGATAGCTGACGTGTAATGGTTAATTATTGTGTTGTCTTTTATTTTTACTAGTAGTGAGTTGACGTTGTGTAGATTGAACCTTTGATAACTAAATATAAGGGGCCAACAATAAAATATTTCTTCTCGACCATTCACCTTTGCATAGTGTTGTAGTGATTTTCACCAAAATAGCAATATGGCTCGATTGTACATATTTCATGAGAATTCATCCTATAAAGGATCATCCAATAGGTGACAACTACCACTCGTGAACTAAAGTGTATAGAGGCTTAAGATATTTGGTAAATATATTTAGTCAATAATAAAATTAAATACTCATCTCCACAAGAGGCTCCATGGAGTTTTGAGGGCTACATTTTTAGGCCATTCTCTTGCAAGATTCCTCTCTCTCTCAACTCTTATGCTAAGTTGTGTGTGCAAAAACTGTGTCTACATCTCTTTCTCTTATATGCTATCACTATCATATCCATTCTTGTGTGTGTATGTGTGTGTGTGTGTGTGTGTGTGTGTGTGTGTGTGTGTGTGTGTGATGTCCTTGTCTATTTGTGTATACTTGGTTTTGATAGAGATGGTGATAGATTTGATGTGTGTGTGTGTGTGTGTGTGTGTGAAAAGTTGAATAATTTAAGCATTCTCTCTCCTAATTTCTCAATAGGGAAGTTTTTCTTTTTTTTTTAATCCTAAAAATGATGCAAAGGGAGCTTGATAGTGTTGTGGCAAAGAGACTTAAGATGCAACAGCAAGTGGAGGACAAGACCTTGTAATTTTTTGGGTTGTTCAATATAATTCACTCACAATTGTGAGTTTTGCAAAAAAAAAAAAAGAGATGCAACAGCAAGTGGAGGTCAATATGCTTGGTGAGAGACATGACATTTTCTTAAAGCCTTACAAAACATTTGTTTGAAAAAAAAATAAAAAAACCTTATGAAACTGTTTGGAAAAATGACTGTGGAAAAAATGAGAAAGTTTTTCTTGCAATACTTAAGTAACCCATTGCAAGAGTACTACTAGATCTAGGTCTATAACATGTTCCTTTTCCAGCAGAGACCCTATATTTTAAGTAGATTTTAAAGGGAATTTTGTTTATATAACCCATAAGATGTGGTATTCCAATTAGGTATAACTGAATACATTAAGCCACAATACACAATAGAGTATCTCAAGAGTATGAAAAGCCTTAATGGTGGCACATTGAGATTGAAACATAGCAAACAAGATAGAGAAATCAACCTTTGCACATAGGTGGCGCCTATGTGCATTTTAGACATGTAGATGTGTTTTTACAAGGAATATGTGCTACATCACCATGATTGCAATTACCTTGTTGGACTACATAAGGAGTCTTTAGTGAAGGGTGGATTTTTGGGTGCAAATCTGGACCATTGGAAAAAGCTTGTCGATTAATGCCACATGACAAGCTAATGATATTTTTAAATTAATATTTTTAGGCCCTTGTGAGAGGGTGTTGACATTTATGTACCACTATTTTTAAAGAGGAACATTGAGTTTTGTGTCAAACATTATTTTTTATGCCTTTTGAATATATCGTGATGTAAATAATTCATTGTTACACTTGTTTTCAAAAAACCATAATATTGTATTGTGACACTACATGTTTACAAATAATCGTGTCACTTTCTATTTTTCTCAAATAAGTTTTTTATTAGGAAATTATTGGCAATAGCCTTGTGTAGGCCATAGTGAATTTTCACCTTGTGTTCACTTGTGTAAAATGAATTGTGCCAAAGTTTTCTCCAGAGAGCTGCATGGAGGGTATATCATATAGCCTGCTTGCTCCAGATTCTCCTTCAATGCGGTGAGCCTCCTTTAATTCAAGGTTTACTGTATTCATTGTGGGTCTTTTTTCACCCTTTTCTTGAAGACACGCCAAGGCAACTTCAATCACGTGCCACACGGAAGACACGTTATAATTTTTTCCCATCTTTACATCAATAAGGTCCTTTAAGCTTCCACAATCTATCAGTGGTTTTACCTACACAAAGGAGAGAACATACGAATAACCCTAGCTTAGATTAGTGAAGAAGGAAGTAGAGTCTTTAGAATTTGAACATTATTTTTACCTAATCCAACATGACAATGAAAACATTGTTATATACATCTGCTTCTAGTGAGTAGTAGTATGAGATATTTTTTTACCCAATGTACAAGTTGAATTTGCTTTCCAAGGGAGTCAACAAACATAGCTTTCTTCCCACTCAACACCTCAAATATAAGCACTCCAAAGCTATAAATATCAACTCTCTCCGTTAATTGTGACGTTTGCACATACCTGCAGATTTAAATGATGTGAGAATGTAACCAAACAAATGACAACACAGTTCAACAGTGATTAAGCATTTCAAATTAACAGCTCACTCAAATATAAGAAGACTTATAACCATTTCAATGTTCTAATATAAAATTTAGATGAAATTAGCACTCTACTTGAGCCAATATATAGTGCAGCAAGATCTAATTGTTGATAATCTCTACACTCTTTGATAATCTATGTCTCTACTGAGATAGGACCCATCAAGCTAGCGATGCAAAAGTTTGCCATTGACTTTATACATATGAGCATGGAACTTTATTTGTAGACCCATATTTGGAAATCCTGCTACAATGTTTAGAGATTCAAACAAGTGTCAATCATATATCACAATGATGGCCGACACAAGACAATGCCTAGTCAATAAATAGAAGGAGCGAAAGATAATCGATAAGCTTTCTCCGACTATCCACCAAGAGTTCCATGGTTTACTAAGGATGTGATCACTCAAAGCATAGTTACCGGTAAAATGTTAATGATCCAAGTATGCCAAAGTCGGCATAGTTACAAAAGGACTTGCATAGTTGCTTATTAGACAAATAATTGGTGCACTTATGACCATGCATGATGCATTACGTCACCACTTCATCCTTTTGAGTGGTTGAAGAGCCATTCTATAGCTACGAATACGGCCATCCGCCGAAGGCTCTCTCTCTCTCTCTCTCTCTCTCTCTCTCTCTCTCTCTCTCTCTCTCTCTCTCTCTTTATCGCATGCACGTGAGCTTCTCTCACTTTTGGCATTTAGCCTTCATCTCACAGCTTGCACCACGTGTAAAGGGAACTTCCCTTCGCCATATTATGTTAAATAGATTTTGGCTTTGCTAGAATGTACTTTGCAGCTACATGCCTTGGAGGAGAAGGACCATGGGTTTTTAAAAGTTGGTTGGGCGGTCGCTTACATGACCAACATGTTCACATGATAATTTAAACACCTTTCTTTGTTGTTGTAAATGGGGCTTTTAACTATCTTTGTGTTGCCTCTTGGTGCAGGGGCCTCAACTTTAACTACCACATGCGTAAGGAGGTGGGATCTAAGGTCCCTTTTACAAGTGGGCACCGATAACAATCGCGCATTGTACATCTTGCCGAAAATTGATCTCGAGTATCCGAGTTTTTTTCCAGCTCATGATGTTTCACACATAAAATACAAACGCATTGACATTTACATCACAAAATGCACACAAGTGGCGTGGTTAAGGCATGTGTCTAGGGAAGTCTAGGTGGTGTGTTCAAGTCCTAGGATGGTAGGGGGAGGGGGGGCATGGCCCCGAGTTTCCTTTCTCATGAAATCTCCACCATAGGTCTTGAGAGTGTGATAATCACCGTGATACCACCCCTCTTGCTTGGTTTTTTTTTGTCTTTTTGGTGTTTTGGTGCCAATTGTTACTTGTTTATACTTCTACTGCATGGTTGTCAAGGACTTGGGCTTGAGTGCAATGATGAAGCAGTTGAGCCCTACACACACATTTACAATAATTTGTAGCTCTTTATGAGATGATGTCTTGCACCCTTAATTAATGTATGTTACATACATATACACACATCTATATCTATATGTATTCTATAACATATGTCCGAGTATCCTTTACACATGTCATAATCTGCGAGCTGAAGGCTAAATGCCAAAAGTGAGAGAAGCTCACATGCACGGGATAAACAGGGGGATCGAATTTTAAGCGAAAGAGGGAGAGAAACCAATCAAAGAGCACACATTGCACTGTGAGATTTGTAGAGTTTGACCTGCAACATGGATGCCCTCGCTACTACGTCCATCTCCAATGTTGCTCCTCTGGGCAACAGCCTTGCTACCTAGAATGCCCTTCGCGAGGAGGTCCCTGTGGTGCAGACCAGAGTCAACATGAGCTTTGACTATTGGTATGGTCCTGATCGCCCCAAATACCTTGGCCCCTTCTCTGCCGAGACCCCTTTCTACCTCAAGGGCAAGTTCTTTAGCGGTTATGATTGGGACACCGTTGGCCTGTCTGCAGACCCTGAGGCATTTGTCAAGAACAGGGCCTTGGAGTCTAATATCAAAAACTGATCGGCCATGCTTGGAGCTTTGGGATGCATCTTCCCAGAGGTTGCATAGACGTATTTGAATGTGTCCTTCAAGGAGGCTATCTGGTTGAGAGAGAGAGAGAGAGAGAGAGAGAGAGAGAGAGAGAGAGAGAGAGAGAGAGAGAGAGAGAGAGAGAGAGAGAGAGAGAGAGAGAGAGAGAGAGAGATAGATAGATTTTATTATCGTCCTCGGAGGTCAAATATGACCTATGGGACCAAAGTTACATGTGATGTAGTATGTGTATGGCTGATGAGTGACTCTCGATGGTCCAAAATTGTAGTGATGAGAGTCGCAATCGAGAGCCCACACTTTGGCTGGGAGAGGAAAGTGTGTAGGTCTAAGTTATGGCTGAAAATGTGAGAGAAGCAAGTTCGGATGTGATCAAAAGCTGAGCACTCTAGTAGTGTGTGGTACTGAGACTCTCGAACTTGCAGTGAGCATAATGTGCACAATCGATTTGACTCTTCTCCATTGCCCCAACGCCCTATCTCGCATCGAAGGAAATGGGAGCTAAGCCGAATTGCTCCGATAGTGCGTATCGCGGACAAGGGAATAGGCTCAAGCATGTAAGTGTGAGTACGGTTTCCTCTCTCAGCAAAGAACATGGTTTTGTAGTTGGGGGCAATATAGGTGGTGTAATGTATGAAGCGTGACCCACCGGATTTCTCCCAAGTCGTAATACATTGGCGTTGTAGAAAAGCTTCATTCACTTGCCACAGCTGTAGGAGTGCCTACAAAAGCTGGCTGCTTTGATAGAGGGTGTGATGAAGGAGCTGGCAAGCATACGACATGAGAACTGCCGACCGAGATGTGAAGCCATTTGTTTGCAGTGTGGCAGCATGTTCTACCAAGCCAAAGGACATGGTGTTGCAAAGCATGATACTGTACACCAGCCTTCAGGACTCAACAGATCCTACTGGTCTAGGGATAGGACACTTGTCATAAAAGCTAATATCTACCCCACCCAAATGATTTTCTCATATTAAACTGATCACTTAATGTGGGAGAATAAACGGGACCAAGGGTTAAGATATTGAGATGTGCTTATAGATCCATCTCAACACGGGGCCAATGGTAAAGGGGCCCAAATGAGAGATGGTCTATCAATGAGCAAGGCTAACCAATGGAGCATAAGACCTTAGGGTTATCTTCATTGAAGACCCCCAATAGTTAGTGTAAAAGTCCTTTGACCTTAGGTAAGCTAGGGCTAAGCTTGAGGTGGGAACCCGGCCCAAGCTTAAAGTGCTTGAGGTGCTTGAGATACTTGATGATTGAGATTCTTGAGGTGCTTGTCATGCTTGAGATGCTAGGGTAGTACTTGAGGTGAGAACCCAACCCAAGCTTAAAGTGCTTAAGGGCCAAGCTTGTGGTGGGAACTGGGTCTATGCATGAGGGTCTTGAGGTGTCAAAAGGTCAAGATTCAATCCCTACAAGGAGGGGGCGAGCCCTACAAGAGGGGGGATGAGAGAGAATACCCACACACTCACACAAGGCATGCATGGTACAAAGAAAGCAAAAGGGACACTTGTCAAGTTCCTCCTCATGTTGCCCTCATGGTGTGCCTGAAGCCTATTGGTTGGCCACCCAAGGGGTCCAATGATAATTTAGGAGATTTAATTAATTTATTTTGCATTTATCAAGTCCTCTCTCTCAAAGGGGAAAGGGGGACACTTGTCCCAAGGCTACGCCTGCTGTTTGTAATGCCTCCTACTTGTGATTGGCTAGGCCTGGAGGGGTCCAATGAGCTTCAAGCATGAGCTACAAGGGGGGGGGGTCGACCCAAGAAATCTAGGGGGTTGCTTAGGGGGTATACTCACCCACACACACTCACAAACACTCTCATTGTCTGCTATGAAAAGTGCAAGAGCTTCATATCCTTCTCCAAGCTCCTTGAGAATTTGAGAGCCTACACCAACACTGTTGGCTATGGAGTACAAATCCAACCAAGAGCCATGCTTCAATGCTTGAGCTTTCCATATTCTCCATCTTCAGTACTATTCTATTGTGTATGCTAGAAAGAAGAGTTATGATAAGTGAGGAACTAATTCCCTCATGTATCATGCTTATGTAATTTCCCTTCCTCTTCAAGAGGAGAGAGAGCTTAGGCGGCCTCTTGAAGAGAGCCCCAAAAAAAGAATCTCTCCCATTCGAGAGGAGGAATCCAAAGAGCAAGAAAGCAATGAAAGTTTAAGCTCCATTGAAGATGTGGCTCCATGAAGATGGTGGTCTAGATGATCGCCCACTCCTCCCAAGAGGAAAAGATCAACACATAGTCCTTCTCCTCGTCAATCCAAAAGGGAAGAGAGGAAACAAAGGAAGAAAAGGGTTAGAAAGAGGTCACCCTCTTCTCCTTCTTCTTCATCTTCCTCCTCTTTCGATGAAAGTTATGGCTATTCTCCTAGAGAATACAAGAGGGGAGGACATCGCGAATTTTTCCCGACATGCTGAAGGTCACAGAAGCTAAAAAAGTTCAAGGAGGGGGGAAAGAGTATCTCTTTTTGCACCTATGATGGCACCTTTGGTGCTACCAACAAAGTGTTGGCCTTCATCCAGCAATTTGGTGTGGCCTTTGGAGACGAGGGCTTTACGGAGTCCTCCAAGCTACACCATGTAGCTATGCACTTTTAAAAATCAGCTCTTCAATGGTGGGCTAGCCTTCGTGGCAACGGTGAAGCCCCAAAAACATGGAAAACTCTACGAGTTTCCATCATGAAGAAATTCCTTGCAAGCAATGCAAAGGACAAAGTGCTTACCAAATGGCGTAGCTTGAAGCTTCTCTCTCATGACTCTATCCATAAGTATGTAGACATGTTTTGGGATTTACATCTCAAGGCTACTCTCTTTCAAAAGATAGAATTTGTCGAGCAAAGGTAGCAATTCTGTGCGGGATTACTTGAAGGTATGGTCGAATACATCAACTCTCAACGGCCTGGTACTATTAGCAAAGTAGTCCATCACACCATGGTTGCTTCACGCATCAATTTCCATCAAGGGGCTAGACGTAATGTCAAGCCATGGAAAACAAAGACCAAAATGATGCAAAGGGGAAAACCAATGCTCAAAATTCTTCCCAAGGCACTTCCAACAACAACAACAACAACGTTCAGTCGAAGGAGAAGGGAGTTTACAAAGGTAAAAAAAAACTCTCTCCTAAAGAGCTTGAAGCTTTTCGCAAGGACCATAAGTGTTTCAAGGGTGGAAATCAAGGACATGGCTATCATTCTTGCCCAAAGAAGAATAATCGCAATGAGACTCCTAGGGCTTCCACCATTGAATCTCCAAAAGAGGATGCTCATTGCAAAGGATCATCACTTTCCTATGCTTGGGGAAAGGTAAGACAGCGTGATGCCTTCATCTTGTTTGACCATGGCTCTATCACAACTTCATATCAATGGAGTTGGCCACCAAGTTGGGCATTCAAGCTTTTGAGATGGGAGATATGGTAATGGCTGACGCAAATTTCAAGGGACAGCAAGCCTCCGTTACTCCCTCGATTGGGAAGTTGAGGCTTCATGTCCAAAGCTATGTCGACAAAGAAGACTTCTTCCTCTCTCCTCTCCAACATGAGGATGCTATCCTAGGGGCGCCATGGTTTGATCGCATGGCTGCCAATATGAAGTTCTCTGAAAGGAGAATCTACCTCACCTATAGGGGAAAGAACATGTATATAGATTCTAGTGAGCGTGGTCGCACTATCCACTTGTAAATCCTCCTGCTTTTCATAAGTCAATGAAGAGCTCAGTTTCTGCATACATGATTTTTGTCAAAGAGTCTCTAAAAGATCCTAATGTTTCATCAAATGTAAATGGTAGGAATCAAGAAGAGTTAGACTTGTCTAATTTTCTAAATGGATTCCAACAGTGCTCATTGATGATATTCCTATGGACTTACCTCCAAAACAAGGGAATGATGACCATCGCATTGAGCTCCTTTCAGGAAGCTCACCACCTAACAAGCCTCCATATCGAGTCTCACAAGCTCAACAAGAGGAGATCATGAGGCAAGTACAGGAATTGGTAGACAAAGGGATGGTGAGCCCTAGTTCCTCTCCCTTTTGTTCTCCAATTATTTTAGTGAAAAATAAAGATGGTACATACCGTATGTGTGTGGCCTATCGAGCACTAAACCAAATCACTATCAAAAAAATATTTCTCGTGCCTCGGGTAAAAGATCTGTTTGATAAGCTACAATGCTCTACCTACTTCAGCAGGATTGACCTTAAAAGTGGCTATCATCAAATAAGGATAGTGGATGAAGATACCCTAAAGACCGCGTTTCGCAAAACATTTGGTCTTTATGAATATCTAGTCATGCCTTTTGGCTTGACTAATGCACCAGCTACATTCAATCATTTAATAGAGACAAATTTTAGACCTTATTGTAAATTCACTGGAGTGTTGTTTGATGATATCATCATCTAATCCAAGTCTTTGGAGCAACATAAGCAACATCTCCAAGTGATTTTTCAAGCATTGAGGGAGAATAAGCTTTTTCTCAACAAAAAAAAAGTGAATTTTTCCTTCAAGAGATTCAATATTTAGGTCATATTATCTCTCAAGATGGTATCCGTATGGATCCATTGAAGTTAGAGGTAATAAAAGCATGGCCTAACCCAAGGAATCTACATGAGCTAAGAAGCTTTATTGGTATGTGCGCATACTATAGATGCTTCATAGCAAAACTCTTCCAAGTAGCAGGACCACTACATGACTTAACTAAGAAGAGAAAAATGCTTTTGGCAAGCTCAAGGAGAAGCTTATCTCTCAACCAGTCCTCATGCTTCCCGATCTCTCAAATCCATTTGAGGTCCAATGTGATGCTTACGGTGATTGACTTGGAGCAGTTTTGCTTCAAGAAGGGCATGCCATAGCATATGAGAGCCGAAGGCTTAATATGGATGAACGAATCTTGGGCATTTATGAGAAAGAGATTTTAGTTGTTCTACATGTCCTAGACACATGGAAGCACTACCTATTGGGGACTCCATTTATCCTACAAACCGACCACCAAAGTCTCAAGTATTTCATGACGCAAACCAAGCTCTCCGACAAACAAATGAGGTGGAAAAATTTTCTTCGTAATTTAATTTTCATATTGCTCACTTTGTTGGTAATCACAATCAAGTGGCCAATGCACTTTCACAACGACCAAAAGTTAATGTGGTGTCTATAGCTACTCACAATGATCTACCTTCTATGATAGATGAGTTTGCTACTGACCCTACCTTTAGAGACATAATGCTAGTCCTTGCTTTGGGGAAGAAACAGGAACCATTCACCTTGCAGGATGGTTATCTTCTCCACAGCAATAGGCTATGTGTTACCCATTCCCTTCGTGAGAAAGTTATGTATGAATCCCATGCTCCTCCCTATGCGGGGCATAGAGGTATTCAACCTACTCTCTGAGGAGTAGAGATGTATTTCTATTGGCCTACCACGAAAGTGCACATACAAGAGTATGTTTCAAAATGTGTAGTATGCCAAAAGACCAAATATGATAGAGGGAAGCAACATGGATTACTCCAGCCATTGCCTATCCCAAATTCACCATGGGAGAATATATCCATGGATTTCATCTTTGGATTACCTAAGTGTATCCATGGGAATGTGGGAATATGGACAAAAATCGACAGGTTTAGCAAGCAAGCACACTTTATTCCTGTCAAAAAGACTATTAAGGCACACCAAATGGAAACTCTCTTCATATCTCAAATTTTCAAACATCATGGATTACCAACATCCATCGTGTCAGATGGAGATCCTAGAATGACCAGTAATTTTTGGAAAGGTCTCTTTGAAAATCTAGGAACAAGATTGAATTTCTCTTCGGCCTATCATCAACAAACGGATGACCAAAGTGAGATAGCCAATCTTACGATACTTGATCTACTCAAGACTTATGTTACCAGTAGATCAACACTCACAATGGGAAAAGTACTTACCTCTTGTAGAGTATGCCTATAATAATATTGTACATATACATATTTCTACGGGAAAAGAATCTTTTGAGATCATTGAGGGAAGACCTAAAAGTCCCTGGCTACTCAAAGTACATGGGAAGATCTTCGCCGCCGATGAGTATAGCCGTGACCTACAAGAATCTTTTCAAAAGGTTAAGGAGGCTATATCCATCACTCAACAAAGGCAAAAGGCTGCTGTTGATAAGCCTAGAAGGGCCTTAACGTTCAAAGAAAATGATTGGGTCTTACTTAAGTTTCCTAAGGCCCGATTAAGGCAAACAACGGAAAAAAATCCTACGGGCCATTAAAAGTGTTATGCTAAGCTAGCAAACAGATACTATGGTCCTTTCCAAATCTTGAAGCCCATCAATGAGATGGCTTACCAGCTCAAATTTCCCAACCATTGGCTCATACACAATGCTTTTCATGTGAGCCTACTCAAGCCCTACAAAGAAGAGCCACCAAGTGAACCAATTATTGAAGACCCTCCCGAAGTTGAAGACCAAGAAGAGGTGCTACAACCCAAAGCTATCCTTCAGGATGAAAACAAGGTACTACGACATGGTAAGATTATCCGACGGTATCTTATTAAATTCAAAAATTATCCTTTTGAAGATGCTAGATGGATGCAAGGAATACAACTTAGGGATAGTATCAACCTGTTAGAAGCTGGACACACCCTACGGAAAATGATGGCTCGGTAGATTATCATTTTTTGTAATTATTCATTCATTGAGAAAACCTGACATTTCACCTTGTAAATATTGGGGCTTACAAAAGTTTCCAGATTGTATCCCAGTTTTGACATTTAGATTGAGTAGATGGTTAATTTGGAACTTTAGGGTTTGAGAATTGTAAGGTATTTATACCACTTTTTGACCTTAATGAAAAAACCTTTGTCATTTTAAAAATTTTGAAGTCTGTGAGTGAGCGTACTGTGTATGAGAGAGAGTGTGAGCTTCATCTTGACGCTATGTGTGCACTGGTGGTCGGAATTGAGTGCAAAAAAGTGCAGCGGGTTGCCCCCTACGAGAGCTACGCACCTATACCTACATTACGCGTGTACGGTCCGGTTTTGCGAGCTCCATCTACGAGCTTCATCTAGTGATTCCGTGAGCATACGTTGTCCAATTTTGCATTGCAGCATATCCATACATTCACATTGAGTAGAGCTACACGTTAGGCACTTTAGATTTCAAAAACGAAGACCTGCAAATTTCTGCCAGACATTCTACGTGATTTTGCACCGTGTGTTTTGGGTTGGGGTTTTGGTTCATAGACCTTAGGGAGAGCAACCTATTGGTGTTAGTAGGATCTCCTTCAAGTTCTATGGTGTTTCGAGATTGTTTGATGGGTGTTCGGCTCTAGAAAGCGTTGTAGGAAGTTTCCTCTTATGCACTCTCGAAGGTTGTGACTTAGACATTGGGTAGAGACCTCTGTAGGAATTAGTTAGGAGTCGTTTGAGTGTAGGTTGACACCCTATCCTTGCTTCCACGCGCCTGCGGGTCGAGCTTTGTCCTTAGTTGATAAATCTTGTTAGGTGAGTTCTCGCTGTGCTGACGTCCGTCGCGACGTATCCATCCAACATTGGCGCCGCTGCCGGGGACGAAAACCTTAGGTAGGTGACCGAGACTAGTCCTTGAGGATAAGGATGTTTTGGCTCGCCAAGAGTCTCGTTTTACATTTAGATAGGATCAAAGGGTGGAGGACTCTCTAGGTCTTAGAGGGAGTCTAGGAAGCGTGTGTCTGGCCTAGATCCTTCGACTTAGGTAGATTTAGGTAGACTGAGATAGTTTTAGATATTAGTTGAGTTCTAGAGTAGGAGTTGGAGTGGTAGAAACAGTGAGAGGAGAGCTTGAGAGTCGGGAGAGGCCAGAGAGCAACCAAAACACCATTATCACCATTTCACATGATGAGTAGAAGTAGAGTAAGTAGGACATCATGATTCAGGATCTAGAGCACTTCATGCATGTATACTTGCTTGGTAGATTCATCACAAGGTTGTAAAAGACGCTAAAGTGTGTTTGAAAGCTGAAGTGAAGTCCAAAAGTTACTTTGAGTGTTTCTGATAGAGCTGCAGAGCATCAAGAGCATTTTTGTCCGGAAAAAGTTTAATTTTAAGCCAGGAGACATCCTACGCGCAGGATGTTTACAGGCTAATCTGGTGGGAATTTTGGGATTTTGAGTTGACCAATGTGTTCAGAAGGTGGGGTTTACCCTATTTTCACCTAGAAAGTGGAAATTTGATCATATCTTGATAGGATAAGGCCAGATAGACTGAAATTGACAGACATCCTACCCAAATTGTGCCAAAGAATTATTTTAAGACCAAAACCATAGGATGGTTGCATGAGCATGATTTGCATGATATATTGAGTGACTGAGAGAGGTTTCATCTCATTTGGGTGAAAAAATTGGTTTCTAAGCAGACTTTAGCACTTTTGACTGAAAAAGGCTAGAACAGCTAAACCTGGGGACTTTTGAAATCCAAACCAAAATCTAAGCATACCACTAGGTTGCTAACATCAAGCGGAAGCTGTGGGTCAAGTCTGGGGTCAAACGGGCCAAAAAGACATCTTACGCGTAGGATGTCTTCTGTGTGATTTTGCACTCCAAACCTAATTTTGAGCATACCAAAGTGATCAACACCTCAAGGAGAGCCTGTGCTTTGAAGTTGAAGCCATTCTGGGCAAAAATACATCCTACACATAGGATGTCTAAAGCAAGAAATTGAAGCCAGATACTGACTGTGGGCATAGCAAGGTGTTGTATAGCCCGAGACAAGCCTCCTAGTCAATTTCGGTCCAAATTGGAGTTGATTAGGCTGATCAAGACCAGCAACAGGCTGTCGAAACAGATTTTTGATCCATTGACCAGCTTATAGGTGCCCAAATCAAAAATTAAAAATAGCTGTGGACTCGGCACATCAAGGGGAATCCATAGTACAAAAATCCAGGCAAAACAGAGCAGGAGACATCCTACACGTAGGATGTCTACTGGGACCTACTGAAGAGAAAATTTGACTGGGCTTAGACAGTGAGGTTCCATTTGGCTTAAGGGTTCCATAACTTCTTTAAGAAGTGAATTTGGACCTTGTTTGGCCATTTGACGGAGCAAAGACTGAATTCAGACTTTTTTACGTAAATTGACCAACATCCGAGGGAAGTACAGTTCCAAATTAGCAGACCTAATCCAGAACATCGACAGTGTATACAATACAGTATTGGTTGAGATTAACTCTCCAAGTTATACCAATCATTACTAAGATCACCTCTAGCAGTTAAATACTTTGATTCGATTGCCAAAATTAAACGCTTGTGTACAGGTATATTCAGTAGCAAAGCAAGAAGTTGTGCGGAGACTGATCCTTTGCCAGGTGAGTGGTTGGATTTGTGATAAATTGCATTGATAAGTTTGATGAATTTAAGATCAGGAAGATACATTTTTAGAGACCAGAAGGTGGCAGGTGACCAAGGTATCTTGGTGTCCACCGAGAAGAGTGTAACTCGGGCAATGCTAGATCCATTAGCACCGATTATTGAGGAAGGTAGTGATATTGACACTTCGTCAGACAAATCTTTCTCATGATGGGTAGTCAACAGCCAGGATGTTTTACCTATGACAGACCAATGCCAGGAGGAAGCACATCCCTAAATCCTTTGAATGATTCCAAGTTCACTGTGATCTTCTTAGAAGGAACAAACTCGAGAGGATTCCTAGTCTATTCTAACTATCGAGGACGCAAGTGCATTTGTATTGAAGAAAGACCAGCTCAGAGACTAGAGATAATTCGAGTCTATGATGATGGAGATAGATTCCAAGATGAAAAGGGGAACCACTATCTGATAGTTAGTAACCCTGAGGATTACAACAGATATGGAGATAACGTGGAGAAGGGGAAAATGGTTTCAGAAACTCAAGAACCGCCACCAAACATTGATCGACCTGGAGAAATTTTTATGTATGATAAGAAAACAACCGGGGTGTCAACTTATAATGAGAACGTGGGAATCTACAATCATGAGAGTGAGGGAAAAGTCTCTTACTTTCGTTGCAAGGAACCATACTTAACCGAGTTAAGCAAAGACAAGGTTCTTTACTTATTCTCTTATGAAACTGCTATGGGGAAGGATATAGTTTTTGTTGATAGGTACGGGCGAGAATACCAACGTATTCTCCTAGAGGAGGTAGAAAAGGCAACAATTCCAAGAGCATCAACATATGCCCTAGAAGAAGTTCCAAGAGCCACCTACACCCCTAGCAAGTCGACAAATCCCTTTTCAGAAGAGTATGATGCTACCTCACATTCTACTCGACGACAGACATTCAACAATCAGAACCAACCAGCAACTCAGCCATCATTGCAGGCATGGCTTCGACAAAGTGCAACATTGGAGCAAGACCAAAATCGAGATGGTTATCAAGCCGCACAAGGGCTAAGGGATTTGCAAGAACCACCACTCTATTCAAAGTATCAAGGAGAGAGTAAACCAAAAACTCAAGGGTCAACAGAGCCTGGAAGACCACCCATAGAACGAGTTCAAAGAGATGAACCATCTCTGGCAAGAACTGTTAGAAATTATGACTTAGGAGAACCATTGGGAGAGGAATCAGCTTACTATAGAAGACTAGAGGAGGTATATCGATTAGGATGTGGAGATCCAATGATGAGGTTTGTAGACCATCGTAGAATTAGACCTTCTCAAGTGCAAAAATGGGTAAACAAGAAATACACAGGAAATAGAGATCCAAGAGATCATGTAGCAACCTTTGTGTGTGTAATTAGAGCGGAAGAGGTGTTAGACTTCCCTACCCAATTTGCAGGGTTTGGACTAGCCCTCGAGGATGACGTTACTACTTGGTTTGACTCTGTGGAGCGTAGAGACTTTGAGTCTATGAAGGAGGTGTTTGACGAGTTTATTGAGGAATTCTCACAAAGGGGGATAGCTCATAATACCGTCTCACAAATCCATAAATTCAAACAGAAAGACGGGGAATCTGTGCGAAAGGCAGCCCTAAGACTAAAAAGGTATGTTAAGTTCTACCCTGTGGAAGAACTGCCAACTCAGTCCAGAGTTATGCTTATATTCATCCAAGGACTAAGGAATGCAGATCTCCACAAGGACTTACATATGAAGAGGATCACGACGTTGAATGAGTTAACCAAGGAGGCTCTTTACCTTGTGGACAATTGTTCGTTCTACAAAGAGGGTGAGTTCAAGGACCTTGACGATGATTCATCTTCACAACAAAGTGGAAGCAAGTCTTGTAAGACAGCACCGAAAGGGGAAGTATCTGTAAACCAAGAGAAGCTTGTAGAGGAAGTGCTAAAAAAGATTAACTTGTACGCCAAACCCCAGGCTAAACAACCCAAGTGGTGTGCTATTGAACAAAAATGGACAAACCATGGGACAAAGAAATGTTATTATAACAAGGGATATGTGAGAGAGAGACCTTACGCTACCCAAGCTCAGGTAGCTTCTCCTCAAGTTCCACCAATGCCTAGGTATCAAGCAGGCAACCTACCAGGACCTGTAGGTGTAGAAAGACCACAACCAGTGTTGGGACAACAACCACCCCTACCAGGATTACGACCAGTCGGCATAAGATACACACCAGTTGTAACCGAATCAGAAGAGAAGGCTTTGGTGCCTATGCATGCATATTATGAAGATCCCAATGGATATGCGGAAAATCCTGTCTATTATTCACCGGAAGAACCCTCGACACCAGAACCATGAGGCATGATAGGAAATATAGGACCACCAACAGCTGCACAGGCAGCAGGAGAAGGAAGATATAGCTTAGATGAACGAACATTGTTGTTCATAGCCAACGGAGGCATGGGCAGACAGAGACATGCATACACAACAAAGAGGAGCTCAAGGAGCACCTCAACAACCCAAGGGACCCTGCTACAAGTGTGGTGGAGACCATTGGCTAAGAGACTGTCCTCATGATGAAATCATTTGAGTCAACGCATATTACACCGAGTGTGGAGTTACTCATTTGATTCCTGATTGCCCTAAGAACCCAAGCAAAGGAGCAAAAACTACCTGGAACATGCTGGAAACAGTGCCTTCCAATGGAGGGTCAAAAAATGAAACAATCATACCTATTCAGGCGGTGACACGAGCCCAAGCTCAAAGAATGACGAACAAACCCATCATAGAAGAACCAAAAACCAATGCCCCAAGTTCAGAAACAAAAAATTAGAGAAGCACTTGGAAAGCTAGAAAGGCGCGTATGAAAGCCAGTAAAGAACGAGAGCAAACAGCTCTATCCGAAGAGTTAAAACACACAAAGGATAGATTAGAGGGGTTAGAGGATCTAGCTAGCCTAAGCTCACACACCACGGCAATCATAGCACCCAAGGAAATAGCAGAATCCAAAAGTGCAGGATCAGGAGGATCAGTACTGGCAGACAAGGTAAACGAGCAGTTGGATGCACTTCTAAAAGCTTATGAAGCCAGACTAAAAAAGAACCAAACCCAAGAGCAAAGATGGATGACTTATCCATATGCTAAAATAGAAAAGCAGAGGTTAGAAATGTGTAGAAAGATGATTGAAACAACTTAATCTTTGATAGAAAACCCACTTGGTAAACCTGCAAATTGGTAGGAGGTACCAGCTCCAACCCCTATCCAACCAACTTTAGAGGAACAAATAGAAACGAAGGAAAGACTCACGAGTGCCTATGAGTCTATGGGAGAGCCTATCATAGTGCCAAATACAACAGATGAGGCAAGTGACGGGTTCCAGCCTAAAACATTGGCAGAAATGGGTAAGGACGGTAACGGTCTAGATGATTTGTGGAAGCAAATCTGTGAGGCCAATGAAGCTAACAGAGTGAGTAACCACATGAATATCACGAGAAAAGAGAAGAATGAGATCTTACCTCCTATTGAAGAATTTGAGGCAAGGTCAAAAATGAACTTTGATAAACATTCACAAGGGAGAGACCAGGGATCCATTAGTTCGGGGCACAGCCAACTAGACTCGCTGAAAACTCTACCCTCTTGCCTAGGAGAGTATGAACCCAAGTCTAAGGTGAGAGCAATCCCATCTCAAAGACTTTCTTCTAACAAAGTGATGGACTCACAATAGTTGATTGAGTTATTGTCCACCCCGGTGGCATGCACAATCACATTATCCGAACTCCTAAGGTTACGACCAAACATGTGGACCACAGTAGGCAAATGCCTAGAAAAATTTGGAGTTAAAGACCCCACCTTGAAGCTTCAAAAAGGGATCAGAGAATTGGACAGGCCTCAACTAAACACTAGGCCAGTACCATTAAACAAAGTTGGAGAGTATTGCGAGGGAGAAGATGGAAACACCATGCTACCAGTAGAATTCCAAGGAGTATTTTCCAAAGCCATTCTTGACAGTGGAGCGGGAGTTGCCATCGCCACCAAGGAAATCTGGAAAAATGGGAAAAACCAGCTTTAAGAGCTACTAGAATGAAATTGCAATTGGCATATGGGTTCATGGAGAAGCCTTTAGGACTCTTAGAAAAAGTGATTGTCACTTCATGCGGAATCGAGTATGAGCATACATTTGCAATAGTCGATTTCGATAAAAAGAACAATTACGAGATCATCTTGGGAAGACCATTCATGCGACAATTCAAGATGGTCCAGGATTGGGGTTATGACCACATATACCTCAGACATGGCGAGACAACAACCAAAATACACCTGAAAGACCATAGTTACAAGGATGTAAACCAGACACCAGTGGAAGAGTTTAATTCAGCTACAGTCACAGGATCGGAACTCCCAGCATGGTTAGGGCAACAAAAATAGCTATGGATGTGCAGAGCTTCACATTGTGGGAGCTTAAAAAGAGAGGAATGCGTCTTAGAAAGAGAAATTGAGGACAAGGAATATATTCCGAAACCTTTTCCTGAAGATGCCTTGGAACCTCTAGAATGGGAACATCTACTAGCAACATTGGATGTATGTACCATTACAAAGAGTCCAACAACAAAATTTTGCGATAAGGATGGCTATGATGTGCTACCCTACTACATGGTAAGCATTATACCAGGAGGAGATAGGACGATAGAACCACCAGAACAAGAAGAGTTTTATAACTCCTCTGAACATCTGGAAATAAATAATGATGCAGATAATGAGTGTTCAGACAACTCAAGTGAGCGTGGGGGGGAGACAGAGAATATCAAGTTTTATGATTTTGCTAATCAGCACCCTAGACTCCAGGAACACTATAGGAGGAAACGAGCAGGCAACAAAGCAAGAGAGAACCTGATGCCCAAAATAAAAGGTAAAACTCACTATTTGATGCTTGTAAAAGCAGAGGATTGTGTAAAAAATCAAATATCAGGAAGATTCTCAAAAGTTCGAAGGGAAAGAACGCAAGAGGAAAAAAGACAAGTACGAAAAGCTAAAACAGAAGCAAAATCACAAAAATTAAAAAAAAAAACAACAAAAGACCAAGAGTGGACCAAACTGGAGCGTAAACAGAAATACCAAGAACTGAAAAGGTCTTTACGAGAGATATGGACTACTGAGGAAGATAGTCATGGTAAAGGGGAGTCAGAAAAGGGAAACATGAATGTACCATCACACTATCGGAAATTTACCATCAAGGACAGAAAAATCATAATGACACCACCAGTTAGGGAAAGAACCAACCAAGAATCTTACGATGGGCCAGAAAATGCAAAAAGGATAGACCTCATGGAACCAGGTGAGAAGCCTCAGCCGGTCTATATAGCAACCGATTTAGAGCCTGAAGAAGAAGAACGGCTAACACAACTTCTCAAGAAGTATAAAGACGTGTTTGCATGGTCCTACAAAGACCTCAAGGGAGTTGATCCATCGATATGCCAACATACAATTCCTTTGAAATCAGATGCAAAACCTAGCAAACAACGTCCTTATACATATAATGACACATTTACTAAACGAATCAAAGAGGAGATTGACAAGCTGATGGAAGCTGAATTCATTTATGAAATCAAACATACAGATTGGGTGTCACCCATTGTGGTAGTCCCCAAAAAGAACGGAAAACTGCGAGTGTATGTAAACCTCAAAAAGGTAAATGCAGCCACCATAAGGGATAATTATCCTTTGCTAATCACAAAACATGTACTTGAGAGGGTGGCCGAGAAACGGGCTTATTCCTTTCTAGATGGGTTTTCAGGATACAACCAACTGGCAATTGCAATGGAGGATCAACACAAAACAGCGTTTTCCACAGAATGGGGAATTTATGCGTATCGAGTTATGCCATTTGGCTTAACTAATGTCCCAGCTACCTTTCAAAGGTTAATGACTCACGCATTCAAAGAATTCTTGAGAATATTCTTAGAAATATACATGGATGATCTTTGTGTACACTCTTTTCTACGAGAGGAACATATTGACCATTTGCAAAAGGTATTTGAAAAATTCAGGACATATCGAATCTGTCTTAACCCGGAAAAGTGTATTTTTATGGTTAGGCAAGGCCGCATCGTAGGAAACATTGTATCAAGAAATGGCATAACCACTGACCTAGATAAAGTCAAAGTCATAGTAGACCTACCCAGGCCTACTAATGCGAAACAAGTACAATCCTTCATGGGACACTGTGGGTATTATCGAAGATTCATATATATGTATGCAGTCATTGCACAACCTTTGTATCATTTTCTAGTCAATTTCGACTAGACCGAGGAGTGTGAAACTTCATTCCAAAAGCTGAAGGAAAACCTTGTATCAGCACCTGTACTTAAAGCATCGGATTGGGAAAAGATATTCCATGTTCACATTGATGCTTCTGCATATGCAATCGGCAGTATTATGGCTCAACCTGGAGACGGAACAATGGATTTTCCAGTTTGTTATGCAGGCCGACAGTTAAACAGTGCGGAAAAGAACTACACAACCACCGAAAGAGAGGGTTAGGAATTATCTATGCTGTAAAGAAATTTTGGCATTATTTGCTCGCAAACAAATTTGTGTTCTTCACAGATCATCAAGCTCTTTTGTATCTAGTAAAAAAACCATGCAATACAGGGAGGATTGTATGATGGTTTATTATATTGCTAGAGTTTGATTTCACAATGGTGGTCAAAAAGGGTAAAACCCATCTACGGGCGGATCATCTTTCAAGGATACACAATGGGGAAGCTCCTGAAGGAGTAGACGATGACTACCAGATGCTTATCTTTTCAATATTGAAATGATATCCAAATGGTCTCAGGAAATTGTTAGCATTATTTCCTTTGGAGGTAGGTTTGATAACACGGAATAAAGATCCAAACAACAAACAATTCGACAAAAAAAAAAAATTCCAGTTGATTGCACGACGGCTGTATCATCTAGGATCGGACCAAATTCTACGATTATGTATAGATCCGGAGGACTTCAAGTGTTACCTAGAAGAAGCACATGTCCAGGATTGTGCATTTCATTGTTCAACAGTGAAAACACACTAGAGACTGAAACAGTTAGGGGTTTATTGGCCAACTATGTACGCAGACACACATGCTTATGTTACCAATTGTACTATATGTAGTGCCAAACGACCTGTGGATCATGCGACATTGTTTCAGGTAAACATTGCACCTGCATGGAGTCAATATATCATTGATTTCTTAACCACAAGGATGTTTCCTGAAAACACAACAAAAGCACGGAAAAGGGCTATAGAGATGGAGGCTCTTGACTTTCAGTTAATTGGGAACCAAATCTATAAGCGAGGAAAGGACAATCAACTTAGAATCTGTGCAAGTGAAAGTGAATACCTGCTGATTTTAGAACATGCACATAGCGGAATAAGTGGAGGACATTTTTCGGGCGATAAGACGGCAAAAGTCATCTTAACCGCAGGAATATGGTGGCCTACATTGCACATGGATGCTGAAGAGTTTGTAAAGCGTTGTGACGCATGTCAGCGCACCAAGGTGCCGATAAAGAGAGATGAGATGCCACTACGGCCAATGATGGGAGCAAGGGAATTTGCAAAATGGGGCATTGATTTTGTGGGACCTATTTCACCCCCTGCATATCGCACCCATACCCAATATATCATTGTGGCTACGGATTATCTCACAAAATGGGCAAAATCCAAGGCAACACAAAAAGTAGATGCACAGACCACGGCACAATTTTTGTATGAGAATGTTTTTGTACGATACGGTTTACCAATAGAAATTGTCAATGATCGTGGAACACATTTTCTTAATGAAGTCATTGAATATATGCTAGAGGAATTCATGGTCATACATAGGAAATCTACTCCATACCATCCCCAGGCAAATGGACAAGCTGAGACCACAAATAAACCACTATGCACGGTTCTCACTAAAATTGTGTCAGAGTCAAGAACAGATTGGGATCAACAGCTACACTCAACACTATGGGCATACAGGGTAGCTTACAAAACATCGATAGGAACAACACCATACAACATGGTGTTTGGCCTAAATGCTATATTACCCATAGAGTTTTTAATTCCAACTCTACGAGTAGCGAAACGCTTAGAATGGACAGGGCATGAGCTCTCTTCAAGAATAGATGACCTTGAAAAGCTAGATGAACTTTGCTTGAGAGCTTTAGCTTCGATCTATGCTAAAAAGATAAGACAAAAAGAGTTTTTTGACAAGCATGTGAGTATGAAAGAGTTCAAAACTGGTGATTATGTACTTGTTTATACTTTGAAGCAACATGCCAAGAAACTGGTGATTATGTACTTGTTTATACTTTGAAGCAACATGCGAAGAAACTTAAAAAGCGAGGGATGGGACCCTTTGTGATTAGTGATCTATCGCAAAGCGGAGCTGTCAAGCTTGCTACATTAGCAGGTGAAGAAATGCCAAATTGGATTAGTGGTTGCCGATTAAAGAAATACCATTTACCACTAACACAGGACATGCTTCATTAAATCCATCAAGGAAAACAACAAATGAAGGAGAAATAGAGAGTACGAGAAGAAGCTCAAGCAGAAGCAAAAGAACGCATTGCAAAACGAAGACTTCTGCGACAACAACAACAAGGTGGAGCACCATTGTGAATGAATACCATACGACTAACGAAGTTTGATGAAGACACAGTGGAGCCAATAATTGCGGTCAAAGTGGGTAGCAATCAAGTTGAATCGACGGCATTGCTTGATTCTGGAGCTCAAGCAAATTTGATCTCTTACAGATTATACAAACAGCTCAAGTCCACCGGTGAACTTCATCCTACTCCACAAGTGCTGAAAAGTAGTACATCACATTCGTTGAAAACATGGGGCTGGATTATATTGCATCTACAAGTACATCAATATATTTACCCACACAAGTTTTATGTAGTCGAGAATGAAAGCACACAACACCCAATGTTGTTGGGACAACCTTGGTACAAAGAGTACAATGTGCAGATAGATTAGAATGCGAATGCAGTCAAAATACTGCATGCACAGGAACAACAGGTAATAGCCTTTGCTCAGCAACCCTGGAATAATAAGCTGCCAGCAATGAAATCACTGGAAAAAGAGCCAAAAGCAAGGGTGCCACCAAAGAACAACATGATACCCAAGGCTAACAAACAAGTAAAATCCAACAATGTTCAGTACAGGTATGAAAAGTCACCAACCGCAGTAAAAAGATCGAGTTTACAAAAACGAAAGAAACAAGTATGGCTGCGAAAGGATCGAATTGACATGGCAGACAAAAAACAAGACAATGGAGGAAGTCAACATAAGCAGATAATTCAACCAAACACCAAGAACATAAAACAGATATGGATCCCCAAAAAAATGCTCAACAATAACACAAATGTTACTCACATTTGGATACCGAAACAAAAGCAAAAGGAACTCCCTTCAGTACAAGCAACATCGGCAAGCAGACAACTGCATTTGCAACCGGCAAATCGACTTATGTGGATGCCAATAAGCAACAAAACAGTGGCAACCAAGGAAGAAGCAAGAAACCTACAAAAACCGGCAAAAACAAGCTACCAATGGAAAGCAAAAGAGATAAGGTCTACGGCCATACCGGCCAAGCCAATTCTCTCCAAAGAGACAACTACGGCTATATCAATAGTAGCGGCAAAGCCAGCGACTTTTGCAAGAAAGACAATCAAACAAAGAGCAGTAGATTTACAGCTGTTACTTGCAAAGAAAACAGGAAACAACGGCGAATGCCAATAAGCATTTTACTTATACCCTTCTGCACTTTGGCTTTTGCATTGTCGTCCAGTTGTGGGTACTGAAAGTAAGAGTCGGGCTTTCACACCACCAATGGATAGCTTCTTTGGAACATCCCGGATTTTTCGATCTCTTCTCATTCTGCTCTATCTTAACATGTCCTCAGTGCAAACCCATTTTTGAGAAGGCCGTCTCGAAGGCTGAGATTGTGGTCTAGGCAAAAAAAATGTAGAGAAACATTAGTTTTTCTATTATTTTACAAACTGCATGCATTGTGCATATGTGTACTCTAGATAGTGGGATATCCAAAATGGGTCAAAAGTTAGGGTCGCACAGATGCCTATCCAAAGCTCTTCTCCAAAATGGTTTAACAAGGATGTGAACCCCTTCCATACAATACAAGCAAGGGCTTTTGCCATACAATACAAGCAAGGGCTTTTGCTTGTTGCTCCTTTGGAAACGTTGTACATGCATTTCAAGGTTTTTAGGTCTCCAGCCATGTGCCACTCTAGATTGTAGGATCCGATGCCCTCCACATCCAATTTCTTTCCATTCTTTGTTCGCTTATTGTTTCTGGTATGTTTGTTTGATAAAAAACCCAATTTAATATATTGAAGTTCTCAGTGGGCACCTGAAAGGATAATTTTGAACGCATTAATTTTTCCATGCATTGATCGAGTATGCATACAATAGGTCCACATTACACGGCCAAGCTTTAGCATAATTTTTTCAACCTATGCACGGTACATACTCCGAGGTGATACCTTGTCGTCTGGGAGGACTCCGGCTAGGAGGGGGGGAGGCATTCTCAAATGCGGAACCAATAGCAGAAAGAGAAAAAAAGGGCATCATTTTCGACTATTTTTAAGGGTTGTTGTTTGAGTGCGAACTTTTTTGGACTAACCCAAGTACATATGCTCTTATACAGCATGAATCTAGAGGTATATGGGGCCAAATGCCAAATCAAGCCCCTAGGTGTGTGTATATAAGTAGAAATAGCCATTTTTCGGGCAAAATATTGGTAAGACAGAGAAATCCGGCCATAAAAATTGCATGTGAGTGTATATAATGTTTTGCGGTGATGTTTTTGTTTTATTATGATTTTTGGGGATTTTCTGGGTTTGATTTTCTATTTTCCTTTTAATTTTGCCAATTTTCGACAGAAAAACTTCAAAAATACAAAAAGTAGGTGAAAAACGGTCGTAATGAAAAACAAAAAATATGGGGATGATCAGTGACTATAGGACGACCTATGGAACAGTGGGGGTGCAATTATGAGACTGGAGCGAAAAGCGTGTTTTTGCCAGATTTTGACCGAAATGCCAAATCTCTAGTAAACAGGGCAAATGTAGTCCAAATCACAAACTTTTTGAGCCTAAACCGCATCTCGCAAGAAGTTGGGAGCACATATCAAATTTCATGAAAAGTGGTTCGGGGACCTCCATTATAGAAATTTTCACTTCATTTTTAGCTCATTTCCACTATTGACATTTGAGAGAGAGCTTCTGCCACCTAGAGCAAGCGGCACTTCTAGCAGCTTCTACGACGCGCACGACTACCCGACGGGCTTCAGACATGAGAGGTAGGCTCACCACCTTGAGCTTTTCGCGCATGTTTGTCGTTTTGTCACGAAAACTACCGTAGGGTTCACACACAAAGCGGGCAGTAGAGACCTACAAGTAGAAGTGGCCACCTAACGGCTAACCCAAAAGCAATGAGGATTCATCCGTAGCTTACCCTAGCATAGGAGACCAGTCTTGGATGTCCAAAGGTAGTAAAAGACCATCGGGAAAAACCCTAATTCCTAAAATCCCACAAGAGGCCACCAAATGGGAAATCGGCGGAAAGGCGCCCAAATGCTACCAAAATTCATGGGTAGGAGCATCTCGACATGCTCGACAAGTCTATCTAGCCCACATGACCAAAAGGTGACCCGAAGCGGCACTAAACTTCAGAAATGGCAGCAGACACACAAAGCGTCAAATAGCTCTCGCGGCCAAACCGCATGTCCGTTTGCCACCAAACTTCACGAGCGGCTTTCCTAGACCATCAACAACCAAGTCCTATGGTGGTAGACCACCACAAGTCATCGAAGACATGTAAACGCAACCACGGGTGCTTCTAGAGCGACAAATTGCCAAATGGAGCTCTGGTAAAGCCAAAGTCGACAAAAACCATACAATTAGGATCTCCAAGGGATCGGGAAGCTATGGAGACCAACATCAAGAAATTTCATTGTCGAAAAGCACTCCAAAAGTCAAAAAACGGCTCGGAGGCTCTGAAATCCACACAGGGAGTTATTTTCTATCCATTTGACTTTTTTGTTAAAATTAAGCTTAAAAGGGACTCAGGGGGACTAAGGGCAGGCACTAGTGACAGATTCCATGAAAAAATCATCAGGAGACATCCTACGCGTAGGATGTCTCAAGGACAGTTCTGGGCACAGAACCCAACATTTCTCATCACACACATTTTCTGAATAGTCTTTACATGCTAGCCACCAAGTTTCATCACATTTGGACCAAAATTGACCTCATATGCATGAAAAAAACGCAAAGTTAGGGCATAGAGGCAATAATGGGCCATAGACCTACAAAATCTTGTCCAAATCACATGAAACTTGCACGACACATTCACAAGCATATAGCCAACCAACCTGTGTGGTCACCTGCAAGAAATGATGAAGTAGACATCCTACGTGTAGGATGTCTATTTGACATTTTTGGCCTAGAGAGGGTATCTTTTCATTCTAGATCTTTTCTTATCATCTTCAAGAGCTCATATATCAAGTTTGAAGCCATTCTAATCATTTTGACCCCCAACACCTTCATGATACACTTTTTGAGCCCAAAAACACTACACAGGGTTCTACCAACATCAATTCTTGTCCAAATCAAAATCCAAGAGCATGGCCATGTTCCACATGCCAAGGACTACCCACAGAACAAATCCCAAGCCATTTTGATGAAATAGACATCCTACACGTAGGATGTCTCCAGCATGTTTTTGACCTTCTGTGAAAAGAATGACATCATGGGAGCCATTACCATGGTGCAAGGAGCCCATATATCAATTTTCAACCCATTTGGACATCACTTGCTACCTGTTGTGGACTTTCTACCCAGTTTGTGACCTAAAGCCTAAATCAGCCCAAAAATCCACTTTTTGATGCCCAAATCCAATTCCGAGCTCATAGCCATGTTGTACAGGCCAAGGACCACCAGCATGACAAGTCTCACCCAAATCTGATGAAAAAGACATCCTACGCGTAGGATGTCTAACTGAAAATTTTTGGCCAGAATTGCACTGTGAGCACATGCACAGTTTCACAAGTTCCTTTTAAGCTTTATTTTCAATTTTCAAGTCATTTGGATAGTTAAAACTCAGTTTCTCAGCTGATATGAAAAAAACGCTAACTTCGGACTACTGAATGCAGCAGGATCTATGGCAGCCGCAAAGTCACCGGCAAAGAAGAAGAGGATGACCATAAAGGATTACCTAGAAGAGGTAGAGCCCTTCGTCATACCAGAAGGAACTCTAAAGCCAACCAGCACATGGATCCAAGAAGATCTTCTAGAGTCAAATGATCTAAAGATCTACCAAGGCGTGTTCAAAGACACCGAAGGAAATGTGATAGAGCTACCAATGCTACCGTGGGAACTCAATGAGTTGGTCAGAAGCAAGATGGTGGAGTATCTGGAGAAGATTGATCTCCACAATTATTTTGAAGCTGTGCTGGCAAGTATTGACATAAAAAGAGTATGGGAGTTTTTAGGAAGATGGAGTGGCCAGAGTAACGGATCTGTAGGGCAAGCCAGGCACGGAGATTCTAATCACAGAAAGAGTAGTGGCAGCTACACTAGACCTCTCCAACAAGGGGGATAGTGTAACCAAAAGGAGAGACGAAGTAAAGCTGTACACTAAAAAGAAAGCCAACTACACCTTTGAAGACATTGCCAACCCTAAAGTGGCAATCATGAGTCAGCTATACAATCAATATTTCCATATGTGTACAAAGCGGCCACAAAAGTACAGGATGCCGCCTGCAGCAATTGCCACAACATTCACCTGGGCAATGCAAAAGAGCAAGCCGAAGGTGATCAATTATGCAGCTTATGTACATGATAATCTAGTGAAGATGGGCAACAAGAACCCCACATACATTGTTCCGGGTGAGCTAATTACGAAGGTGATTTATGGAGCATTGCACGCCAAGGGGAGATGGCCAGACCCTCCATCACAGAACGACTGGTTGAGGCTCAAGGAAGATAAGGAAGACGAACAGCCAAAAGCACCAAAGGTGGCAACCCATTTGAAACGCCGGTTAGAAACCCTGCAAGAAGAGTAGCCAGAGCTGAAGAAGGGAAAGAAAGAATCTGCCCAAGTGCAAGTAAAAGAGACGAAATCACAGAAAGCGGCACGGCTAGAGCGGCTAATGGAAAGCTTCAGGACAGAAAGAGCCCTCAAAGGAGATTTAGACGAGCTATGGAAGCCGTCTCTAGAAGAAATGTCGGGATCATCCCAAAGGGTGCACAGAGACAGATTCGATGATTACATTAAGAATTTTGAGATTCTTGATGCCATAGCAGAGAATATCCCACATGTACCCTTTACAGAAGAGGAAGTGGAGCAAGCCTGACAGAAACTGCTAGAAGAGCAGGAAGGCTAAGAGAGAGAAAGGAAGACAAAGGTGGACAGAGATTTCAAGAAAAAGCCAACAACTCCACCGGCCAGCCCTGAGTCCATCCCACCGCCCTCACCACCTCCTCGTAGCCCTCCACAGACTCAAGAGAAAGAGGAGCAAGACAAACCAGAAGACCAAGAAGAATCAAAGCAAGAACAAAGCCAAGAGCAAGAACCAAAAGAAGAGGCTAAGCTTAAGAGTGAGCATCCAAAGCCAAATGAAACAAGGTACAACACATCTCTAAACCTGCTAGCTGCCGGATATACAAAAGAAGAGGCTGCCACAGTCGCATTTGACTTGGCAAGCACGAGGCCCAAAGAGCAAATGCAAAGCCTACGGTTAGTGGAGCTAAAGGAGATGGCCACTGATACAGTGGAACTTCACCTGCCCACCAATGATTGGGATGTGGTGATGACAAAGCTAACCGGGCTAAAAACACAGTCAATGGCCTCAGAAAGTGAAATGGCAACTCTCAAAGCCACTAAAGTGCAGATAAAGCTTGAAGTTGACACGTTACAAAAGCAAAGCCAAAGGCAGATAGAGAGAGAAGCAGAGCTGCAAGCCAGTCTGGCAAAGGCATTGCAAAGATGCCAGGAAATGGAAAGAGAAAATCAGGCAGCAGCTCAAAGACTGCAAGGAGCCGAAGAGGAGTATAGACAACTCAGTAAGTCATTGACAGATGCAGAGAGGGAAAGGGATAACCTAACCCTACAACTTGCTGAGGAATCCAAGGAATTTGAGGCCATGAGAAATGCCAAGGAGAAGGCAGAAATAGACCGAGAGGCTAGCCAGGATGAGGTCCTTGAGCTCAAGGACCAGCTTAAAGTTAAAGATCAAACCATCCAGCGGCTACGGGCATCCCCGACCAGAGTCAGAGCTACTAGCTTGACTCACACCACTACAGAGAACCAGATCTATGAAGAACAGATGAAAGATCTTCAGAAAGATTTGACCTTAGAGAAGAAGCAAAGGTTGATGATGGCAGAACGTTCGGTGGTTATGCAAACACGCATGGAAGAAGAGCAGAAAGCAATGCAAGATGAGCTAGAAAATATCAAGAGAAAGCTCGAGGAGGCGGAGAAGATAAACGCCGAGTTGAACGACACTCCAAAAGCAGATAGATGAGCTAAGAGGCCAGCAGGCAGAAGAGCAGACAGGCACAGGGCCAGCAGCCATGGAAGGCATAGACCTAGAGAATGTGGCAGATCTTGTGGACACACCCATGCAAGAGGAAATCCTAGTAGGACCCTCTCAAGAGCCACAAGATCTGGCACAAGAAGATGAAGAGAAGCTGCGCAAGGCCATAGAGGCAGAAATCAGAGAAAAAGCCAAGGAAGCCTTGGAATGGGAGCAGAGGGTTTTTAAATCCATGACCATTCAGAAGATAGATGCCAACAACCTCCGGTGTGAATGGCTACAGCCCTCTCTCCCATATCCTTTGCTAAAGTATGAAGCCGCCACCATCAACAAGAGAATCAGAGAAGAGCCAACAGTGCCACTCTACACAGCAGATATCTCCCAACCTGAAGGGGCAAAGCTAATAGTCGACTCCCAGCCCAGGTGGAGAAAGGCATGGCTGATGAAGTATCCACAGTACCTAATCCATTTGGTAGAGGTACCCAAAATCATCAGAGATAACCTAAGATTCTTCCCTCTACCAAGGATGCGGACGTGGAAGGCTTAGGAGATACTACAAAGAAGCCAACCCACTTTGCTTAACTATCCGAATCTGTCAAGCTTGAAGGCAAGCGAGAGAATAAGTGTTCAATACGTGGTGAAAACCCTAACGGGCGCCATCAAATTGTTCACTGGCTCGCCTGACCTTTTTTGCATAATGATGAGGAAGATCTGCAAAACCCTTTTGGTAGTCTTCGAGACATTCAAACCGGGCCAGGTGACAGAAAGTATCTTCTTCATTCAAGATACTTACAGATGTGCATATGATCTGTCTGGTCAGCCTTCCAAGGAGGTGATACATGCACCCGAGGCGGTCACTTTTTAGAATGTGTATGCTATCACGTGAGTTAACCAGAGAGGATGATTAAAATATCAAAATGTATACATACAGAGGGGGATGGGGGTTTTTTAAATAGGCACGTAGTGTAAATATAGTACGTATGTTGAGGTATTATTAATAACCTCTTGAACGCATGTGATATAGGAAGCTTTTGATAAGTGACCGCCCCGGGTACATGCATTGTATCAAAGGATAATGTTTCTGCCATCCTATCACCTCCAGGGCCTTTGAAGAAGCCTTCTACATCGGCTTCTTCACCATCAACACTGATATATTCAGCCCAACACTACTGGATTTACATGCAAGATACGAGTTGCTGCTCAAGACGCGCGAAACCATAAGATGAAGAAGCAGCTCAACAGCCATGTCGGGGACGACATGAGCAAGGAGGGGGGGAGTGTTAGAAGTTGGACACACCCTACGGAAAATGACGGCTCGGCAGATTATCTTTTTTTGTAATTATTCATTCATTAAGAAAACCCAACATTTCACCTTGTAAATATTGGGGCTTACAGAAGTTTGCAGATTGTATCCCAGTTTTGACATTTAGATTGAGTAGATGGTTAATTTGGAAGGGTTTGAAAATTGTAAGGTATTTATACCACTTTTTGACCTTACTGAAAAAACCTGTCATTTTAAAAAATTTGAAGTCTGTGAGTGAGCGTACTGTGCACGAGGGAGAGTGTGAGCTTCATCTTGACGCTACGTGTGCATCAGTGGTCAGAATCGAGTGCAAAAAAGTGCAGCGTGTTTCCTCTGACGAGAGCTACGCACCTATAACTACATTGTGCGCGTACGGTCCAGTTTTGCGAGCTCCATCTACGAGCTTCATCTGGTGATTCGGTGAGCATACGTTGTCCGATTTTGCATTGCAGCATATCCACACGTTCACATTGAGTAGAGCTACACGTTAGGCACTTTAGATTTTGAGAACGAAGACCTGCAAATTTTGCCAAACATCCTACGTGATTTTGCACCGGGTGTTTTGGGTTGGGGTTTTGGTTCATAGACCTTAGGGAGAGCGACCTATTGGTGTTAGTAGGATCTCCTTCAAGTTCTGTGGTGTTTTGAGATTGTTTGATGGGTGTTCGGCTCTAGAAAGCGTTGTAGGAAGTTTCCTCTTATACACTCTCGAAGGCTGTGACTTAGACATTGGGTAGAGACCTCTGTAGGAATTAGTTAGGAGTCCGTTGAGTGTAGGTTGACACCCTATGCTTGCTTCCACATGCCTGCGGGTCGAGCTTCGTCCTTAGATTATAAATCTTGTTAGGTGAGTTCTCTTTGTGCTAACGTCCGTCGCGGCGTATCCGTCCAACAGAACCTTTTCAATGCTTACAATGCTACATTAGAGTAAGCAAATGAACAAATTTCTTTTAAATGACTCATGTTTTTGTCTTATAAGACTAGTTCTCTTTTTAATTGTGCACAAATTTAACTAGTATGCATGCTTACAATCATGTTTATGATGAAGACGTCTCTCAAACACCAAGTAGAATTTGTCACTCTACTTTGGGAGAATGAAATGGACTAAAGACTAAACATGCTTGCGGCAGTTATGTCCTTCAAGCACCACATGGATTAGTCATTCATCTTGGAAAGATGCCGTAGGGTAAAAAGAGATCCTCTACCCGCTAAGTAAGATTGACTAATGATTGAGGCTTTATCTCTTCTACCTCATAGTCGAGGACCGCTATGATTTCAAGAGAGAGGTAATGTCATAGAAATTAATATATAACCAACCCAAATGATTTTCTCATATTAAACTGATCACTTAATGTGGGAGAATAAACGGGAACAAGGGTTAAGATATTGAGATGTTCTTATAGATCTATCTCAACATGGGGCCAATGGTAAAGGGGCCCAAATGAGAGATGGTCTATCAAAGAGAAAGGCTAACCAATGGAGCATAAGAACTTAGGGTTAGCTTCATTGAAGACCTCCAATAGTTAGTGTAAAAGTCCTTTGACCTTAGGTAAGATAGGGTTGAGCTTGAGGTGGGAACCCGGCCCAAGCTTGAGGTGGGAACCCGACCCAAGCTTAAGGTGCTTGAGGTGCTTGATGATTGAGGTTCTTGAGATGCTTGAGGTGCTTGATGATTGAGATGCTTGAGGTGCTTGTCATGGTTGAGATGCTAGGGTTGTACTTGAGGTGAGAACCCAGCCCAAGCTTAAAGTGCTTAAGGGCCAAGCTTGTGGTGGGAACTTGGTCTATGCATGAGGGTCTTGAGGTGTCAAAAGGTCAAGATTCAATCCCTACAAGGAGAGGGAGATCCCTACAAGAGGGGGAATGAGAGAGAACACCCACACACTCACACAAGGCATGCATGGTACAAAGAAAGCAAAAGGGACACTTGTCAAGTTCCTCCTCATGTTTCCCTCATGGTGTGCATGAAGCCTATTGGTTGGCCACCCAAGGGGTCCAATGATAATTTAGGAGATTTAATTAATTGATTTTGCATTTACCAAGTCCTCTCTCTCAAAGGGGAAAGAGGGACACTTGTCCCAAGGCTACCCTTGCTGCTTGTAATGCCTCCTGCTTGTGATTGGCTAGGCCCGGAGGGGTCCAATGAGCTTCAAGCATGAACTACAAGGGGGGGTCGGCCCAAGCAATTTAAGGGGCTTCTTAGGGGGTATATTGACCCACACACACTCACAAGAACTCTCATTTGTGTGCTATGCAAAGTGCAAGAGCTCCATCTCCTTCTCCAAGCTCCTTGAGAATTTGAGAGCCTACACCAACACTCTTGTCTATGGAGTGCAAATCAAACCAAGAGCCATGCTTCAATGCTTGATCTTGCCATCTTCTCCATCTTCATTACTATGCTATTATGTATGCTAGCAAGAAGAGTTATGATAAGTGAGGAACTAATTCTTTCTTCTATGAAATGTTTCTTCTCCCTCTTCCCTACCCTCATTCCCTGCTAGCTCTCTCCACCTTCGAAGGTGTTTGAGGTCTTGGGTCTGAGGCTTGGGATAGTTAAATCTTTCTTCAAGTTTATGTAATGCTTGTGATGCATGAAGCTTTCCATCTTCATTGCATCACTTAGGTCACAAGGAACACAAAGATTGTATTGTAACAAGTCTCTCTTAATGGGAGAAATCATAATACAAATGCCTATTGGAGGGGGGACCGGCTCCACATAAATCCGGTCCTCAACTGTTGTCATGTTCTCTAAATTCTCTCTGTTGCAAAAGTATTGTTTATGCCAAGTTAACTAATTGCTATGATTATGTTGCTATCTTCAATTATGTTCACCCCCTATGCTCACAAAGTCATTTATCAAAAGAACTCTCATTAATTTCCGCTACTCTCAAGTTAAATAGGCCAATTCCATTACAGCATTCGTGGAAAATTTGTGCCTTTAGCAAGTGGAGACACGCAGCTGGATGAATCTCCAGGACGAGAATGGAGAATTGATAAAAACTGCCCCTTACACAGATTTCAACAAGGAGTATCCGACTTGGATGAAGCCTTCCATTAATGAGGATAATGCAATCAAGATGTGGGAGAGTCTCTTCTTCCACTTTCAAAAAGAGCTGGTGGATAAGCTGAATGAAACATAATAACCATCAAGAAAGCGTGCATTAGCGCTCACCAGAATATGCTTGCCACCACATTGCAACTGATTTAGCAGCCAACCAGTGGCTTCCAACGTGTAAGGGGGAGGGGCTCGAATCCCTTACCCTACTATAGACTTGCACCTTGAAAGCATGTGGCATTACACAAGATGCTTACATGGGCGAAAGAATTCACGATGATATTGTTAGACTAGGGTTGTTGAAAGATAACATTGTGCTTTGGCACTACCTCGATCAACATGTATCCCAAATGTGGTGCACTTCATAAAGCACAAAAAGTGTGTGAGGAGCTTCCTATCTTGGATGTCATCTCTTGGAATGCATTGATTACGAGATTTGTCCAACTTGGGCAGGGCCAAAAAGCTCAGGGTTGTTTTTGGTAGATGCGAATCAAGGGTGTCTCTCCATATGCAATCACATATGCTTGCATCTTGAAGCCAAGGATCAGCATCACAAAAGCTCCAAGCTATTTTCAGTAGGTGCAGAGAGAGGGCCTCTTTCCAACCACAATCACATACACTTGCACCTTGAAGACATGTGGCATTACACAAGATCCTCATATGGGCAAAAGAATACACGACTTAGGTTTTTCAAAGAAAATCTCGTGCTTGGCACTACCTTGGTCGACATGTATCCCAAATGTGGTGCACTTCATAAAGCACAAAAAGTGTGCGAGGATCTTGATGTCCGGGATGTCATCGCTTGGAATGCAATGATTGCGGGGAATGTAGGGCCAAGAAGCTATGGGCTCTTCTCGATAGATGTGAAGCGAGGGTGTCTCTCCAAATGCAATCACATTTTCTTGCATCCTGAAGGCAAACATGGCAAGGCGAAGGGGTAGATCTATGATGAGACATCTGTAGCTTTTCTCCAAGGCATTGTTGTGAGAATGAGATAGACATAGGCTCCAAGATTGTGCTAAGAAGAAGGATTTTTACCAAGGCAATAGGATACATGCTGATATTCACGATAGGGGGTTTCTTGAAATGAGCACACTATCTATCTATACTATATATGAGGGGGGAAGAATTTCAGTCCCTCCCTTGGTCACGTGTCGCAAGCATCTTGATCTGGTTGTGTTCTCTGTACTCCCAATGTGCAAGACAACGCGTGGAGAGAGAGAGAGAGAGAGAGAGAGAGAGAGAGATGTGCCAAGAGAAGTAGAGAGCAAGAGGCTGCCAAAGATGGCTGGCCATACTAGTACAATATATGCTACATACATATACACACATACTTGCTCTTGCTCTATGTATTAGCTGGAATATTCTAAGATTCTTGCTCGTCTGTTCCCAATGCCTTTGCTTGCAGGTTGCTCCCACGTCCCACCTTCGAGCTCGTCCACTTCACCCAGAGCGTCGGACACACTGCCGTTGCTCCCCTCTCATCGGGGCTCGAGACGAATGCTCACCCTGTTTGCCTCCCCTTTGATTTGCAGATAGCTACACCCTTCACACACTGTGCCTCCTCCTTCCACCGAAATCTCGCTGTAGACATCCATCCTGCCTTGCACTCTCGCGTCCTGGGCTGTATCGCAACACACACACACCCACGCGCTGCGACCTCCCTTGCTTTCCCCACTCAGTGCAACCCCTTCAGCTGCACGCTTCTCCCCCTTGTCACACTCATAGGCAGACAAAGACCGGCTCAAGTCTCGTGGCCTACCTTCTTTGCCCTCAAAAATTGCCCCACTCGCCTGGCGAGACACAGAGAGACACAGTCTGCACGACAGAGAGAGAGAGAGAGAGAGAGATAGAGAGAGAGAGAGAGAGAAAGAGAGACTCTCTCCATCTGCAGCCCCCCCTCAACACTAAAGGGCACGGATGGAAAGAGATGGGATCCGCGGTGGGGGTCAAATGTGGGAATCTCTAGGTGAATGGAAGGTGGAAAAACTTATGCGATCATCGTAGGCACCCGGATTCGAACCCTTGCCACTGCTGTAAGAGCCCAATGCACTAACCGCTACGCCCGTGACGTGGTCATTGACAAGTGGACAAACCATAAAATGATAAATAAACTTGGAAAGGCTTTCCGCTTGTCCAAGTTTATTATATTTTGTCCTAGTTTACCCCTGAAATCAAGGGCTGTGCGCGCCTTGATCTCCGCATCCTATTTTGCTTGCCATTGATCCCACCGTTCGGTCTTCATTAAAGGCTCCATGTCCTTTAGTGCTAAGGGAAACCCCCCCCCCCCCCCCCCCCCCTCTGCTCTTTGTCGCCATTTTCGCCACCTCGAGATCTGCACACAACCCATTTACTTAAGTAATACCAACTTGAGCATTGTCCCAATGACACTTTGGATCACAGTTGTAAAATAAACCTTTGCTTTGCTTGAAATTGCCGAGGGGAAATTTTAGGAAACTAAGTTTATTTTCTAGATTTCTACACTATTTTTCTCTATTTCGGGGCAGAATTTCTCCTTTTCCCCTTGCCTTCAACAAGCATTTTTGAAATTGAAAACCGCAGGACATTAAGCTAAGAGACATTTCTCCCGAACACAAAAAAAAAGCTATTTATTGAGATTTATAATGACAATGCTCTAATTTTTGCCTTGAAAATTAAGGTCCAATGAAAAGGAGTTGGATTTCCCATTACCAAAAAATTACAGCACAATGATTTTGGCAGGTGTTTTGAAAAGGCAAACTAATTAGAGAACCGACATACACACAAAACATAAGCTATTTCAAAATTTAACTGCGGAGAACTCGCTCTTGCTACTCGTGTTGCCCCCCGAGCTTGCTTTCTCCATCACACTCAGCCCCTCCTGCTTGCCTTGTTGCACGCTCCCTTCCTCCCCTCCTCGCCATCCTCCCCACTCACAGCCCCCCCCCCCCCCCCCCCCCATTCTGCTTGTCGGGCTTCATCAACATCTCATCAATTTTGCTTGGCGTGTTTGGTCTAGCAAGAGAATGCCTTCTCCTCTTCACCCTCACTTGCAGTAGCAGATATAGATGGAAGCTTGTGCTCCACCTAAGAGGAACTCAGATGAAGCCCCCTCGTTCGACCCCACCGAGCCCAGCATCTGACTTGCTATGTTTCCACCAGCAGAGCAAGCGAGCCTGGGAGTAGAGGTGGAGCACTTTCAGGCCACCTCTATCATCTGCAAGATTATTGACAGTCTTCCTACTCATGGAGAGGTACATGACCTTCTACATGCCCGCCGAGGTGGGGAAGATCATTGACATCCAGCTTCCTAGGCGAGGATACTATCAGATAGAGTTTGAGACTCCCAAGATGGCTTCCAAGGTCATCTCAATGAGCCCAATGGCCATCCGAGCAATCATAGCTCATTTTCGACAATGGCGCCATGGTTTCGATCAGCAATGGATGTTCTTGTTGAGGAGGTAGACTTGCCTTTTTCGGTCTACATCCCTAGCCTATGAAGGGAGTATTTATCGCTTCTTTCTAGGATTCGTTCCGAGATCGAGGCAGTCTTGGAGACCCCGCACACGACAGCTTATGTCATAATAACTAATATCTAATTCTCCTAAATTATTTTCTCATGTTAAACTGATCATTTAATATGGGGAAGTACCAAGGGAGAAAAAGCTAGAATATTGGTTAAGCTGGCAAACCGGCCACAGTAGGGATCGAAAGGGGGGGGCATCTGCAAAAGAGCAATGTGCAACAATGGGCTTTAAAGACCCTAAGGTTCAGCGGCCATTAAAATTTCCAAAATGCTAAGGTTCCAAAAAATCAAAAGTTGTGTCCAATGGTTAAGCTTAGGAAAATTGGATGCTTTGTGTGTGTACAAAAAGTCTTCATGAGTCCTACAAAGGAGGGGGTGAGACTTGCAAGTAGGAGATGAGAGAGAAACACACACACACACACACACACACACACACACACACACAGACTCACAAGCTTCCTTTACAAAGGGAACAGGGACACATGTCAGCTCCCTAGCCCAGATGCCCACAAGGTACACTCAAATCCTATTGGATGGCCATAGAGGTGGGCCAATAAGAATAAAGCTCTTTAGAAGACTATTGGACAGTCTCCCAAGGGGTCCAATGAGGATTCAGCAGCCCAATGGCTGTCCTGATTCCTATTGGCCAGAAGACAAAGGGGTCCAATGAGAGTTTAGTTGCATTAATTAGTTACCTAAAGCTCTCACAAAAGGGGAAACGGGGACACATGTCAAAAGGCTATCACTTATGCTTCTTAAATCCTATTCGCTAAGCCTAGAGAGGTCCAATGAGGTGCCAACAAGAGCATTTAGCAATAGGGGTTGACCAAGAGAGAGAGGAGGGACTGAATTTCTCAAGGCATTATTCCACACACACTCACACTAGCTCATGTGTGAAGCAAGAAGACTCTCTCTCTCTCTCTCTCTCCTTCTCAAGCTTTAATGGAAATCTTATCACCTACTCCAATCTTGTGATAAGGGAGGCCTACACCAACAACTCTTGGCTTTGTTATGAAAATCCAACCTAGAGCCAAGCTTCAATGCATGCTCATCTCCTCTAACATGCTAATTACTAAGCTATGATATGCTAATATGAGTGATTATGTGAGGAGATGTACATCTTTCTCATAAGACTACTCCTCCTTCCTCTCAATATACTCTCATACCCCGCTAGCTCTCACCATCTTCGAAGGTGTGTGAGGTCTTGGGTCTGAGACCATGAGGGAATTGATGTTGTGTTTTAAAGTGTTTGCTAGTGCTTGAAGCTTCCATATTCTTTGCACTAGCTAGTTATTGAAGGAACATGAAGAATTGTATTGTAAAATGTCTCCCTTGATGGGGGAAACCTATAATACAAAGCCTTTTGGAGGGGGGACCGGCTCCATATAAATCCGTTCCTCAACTGTTGTCCATAGGTTAATTTATCTCTCTTTTGAAGTATAGTTCATGCCTATCTAACCAGGTGTTATGATTTTTGTTTCTCTCTCCATCCAAGCACTCTTGCTATGCTCATTAGGAATCTATTCTAATGAAATGCTCACTATGTCTATGCTAATTTTTGCTACACACAAGCTATTAGGCCATTAAATGTTACATTGGTATCAGAGCACAATGTTTCTCTTTTCTTGCTCAAGAAGGGAGGTCCTAAAGCTAGCTATGAATGGTTGGTATTATTAATTGCAATTGAGTAAGTAGAATAGGGATTTTTCAGCCTTGCAGTGCGCCTGCCTTTGTGCAGATAAGGGGGCATCACCGTCGAGAGCTATTGTCTTAATAGTGGAGTCCTACGGGACTTGCCGATGGCTTAGCTAACAATAGTAAAGAGAGTGGAATTAATGTTGATAGCTTTGATCTTTCTAATGAGAACTCTACTAATGATGCCCCTATGCTTGTTAACTACCTTGTTTCTAGGCTTCAACAAGCCATGGACAATCCATCCCTCCAAAGTGAAGTGCAACGGCATCTTCGTGCTCATGGGATTCTCCAAACTTCCCACCATGACGAAAGAGTACCTAGGAAGCCTCCTTGCAAGACTTCCAAAAGAGGCCTCTCTCCGATTCAGGAAGAAGAAGAGGATCCATACGAAGGGCTCAAAAACTTTCTTCTTGATGACGCATCTCAAAGCCACTGTTTTCAAAAAGGAACGAGAAAGAAGTGATTCTCCTGCCACCTGGATATGTCTCCACGAAGACGGCAGGTGAAACGATCTCCATCACCTCCTAAACGGAGAAGACCATCACACACTTATCCACACCATAATTCAAAGAGGGATGACAAAAAACAAGAGAAGAAAAAGGCGAGAAAGAGGTCACCCTCTTCTCCATCTTCTTCATCCTCTTCCTCTTATGAAGAAAGCGATGGTGCAGACAAGGAGGACAAAGGCAAGAAAAAGGCGAGAAAGAGGTCATTCTCTTCTCCATCTTCCTCAAATTCTTCATCTTCTGAAGAAAGCGATGGTGCAACTTTTGAACCATCAAAAAGAAGAGGCCATAGTAAATCCTATGCCGCGTGGAAGAGATTGTCCAAGCTCAAGAAATTCAAAGAGGGAGGAAAGAGCATCTCTTTCCTTACCTACGATGGCACCTTTGGTGATATGGACAAAGTCTTAGCTTTCATCCAACAATTTGATGCGGCATTTGGAGATGAGGGCTTCATGGAGTCCTCTAAGCTATGCCATGTAGCTATGCACTTTCAAAAGTCTTCCAGGAAAGGGTGGTCTAGCCTACGGGCCAATGGTGAAGCTCCACGAACATGGAAAGCTTTAACAGCTTCTATAATGAAGCAGTTTTTGGCCTCTAATGCCAAAGACAAAGTACTCACCGAATGGCGAAGCTTGAAGCTCTCTCCCTACAAATCCATTCACAAATATGTAGACAAGTTTTGGGATTTACATCTCAAAGCCATTGTCTTCAAGAAGATGGATTTTGGAGAGCAAAACCAACAATTTTGTGTAGGCTTAACTGAGGAAATGGCAGAGTATGTCAACTCCCAAAGACCACGCACCATATCTGCGGTTATACACCATACTATGGTGGTTTCTTGAATAAATTTCCAATCAGGGGCTAAGAGAAATCTTAAGCCCACTGAAAACAAGGGTTCCAATGAGCCTAAGGGGAAGGATAGTGTCCAAAAGTCTCCTAAGGGCAATTCCAATAACCACAAAGCTAAGGAGAAGGGAGTTTACAAAGGCAAAAACAAACTCTCTCCTGAAGAGCTTGAGCATTATTGCAAGGATAACCGTTGTTTCAAATGCGGCGAGCAAGGGCATGCATACCGCGCTTGTCCCCAAAAGAACACTCGCCATGAGCCTCCTAGAGCTACCTTGGTCGAAATCCAAGAAGAGGAAGCTCACCACAAAGGATCTCCTCTATGCCATGCTTGGGAAAGGTAAGAGAACATGATGCTTTTATTCTCTTTGACCCTGGTTCTACTCACAATTTCATATCCACAGAGTTGGCCACCAAGCTAGGCATACAAGCTTACGAGATGGGAGATGTCCTACCCGCACATGGTGCTTTCAAGGGGCAATAAGCTTCAGTCACTCCCTTAATCAGGAAATTGAGGCTCCATGTCCAAAGCTATGTGGACAAAGAGGACTTCTTTATCTCCCCTGTCAAGCATAAGGATGTAACCCTAGGGGCACCATGGTTTGATCGCATGGCTACCAATGTTCAATTCCCTGAAAGAAAAAATTAATTTAAGTACAGGGAAAAAGATATGTACATAGATGCTAAGGAGTTGGGTAACACCATACCCATTGTACATACGCAAGCTTTCAATAAGTCAATATTTCCGTGTACATGATTTTTGTTAAAGATTCTCAAAATGAACCTAATGCTTTAGCAAAAGAAAATATAAACGATTACAAGGAATTAGAGTTATCCAATTTTCTCAAGGGGTTTCAAGATGTTTTTATTGACGTCGGACGACATCCCTTGTGAACTACCTCCTAAACGAGGCAATGATGACCGTGCACTTTGTGAGATCCCCAACCCGCCAATACCAAGATCGGGATGGGATCCTTGACAGGTCTCTAGGTCTGATAAAAATCAGAGTCTCTAAACAAGAAAAATCCAAGGAATAGACCTTTACCATTGACAATGGCTTGGGTCTATAGCCTTAGAAGAAGACCTAGTCCTGTCTCGCAGCGAAAACTGGAAAATGTATTAAAAGTCCAAAAAATAATAATTTCGGCCCTATAACTTCCATCATTTGGATTAAGGTTTCCTTAGCCAACGCTTTTTTCCCCCTATCATGTATGAGGGCACAGCCGCCGCTGGTGGATTCCTCTTCCAAGTGGAGAAATTTCTAGACGTTTTTAGTGCGCGGGAATGGATAGTTACCTGACTAATCAGGTCCACCCGTCCTTGATTGACAACCTTAGTCAGTCCCCACTTACCACCTCGCACTCACACATGATGCTTTACTATGTAATTACTACCACATTCATATATGAGGGCACAGCCGCCGCTGGTGGATTGCTCTTCCAAGTGTCTCGAGAAGTTTCTAGACGTTTTTAGTGCGCGGGAATGGATAGTTACCTGACTAATTAGGTCCGCCCATCCTTGATTGACAACCTTAGTCAATCCCCACTTACCACCCCGCACTCACACATGATGCTTTACTATGTAATTACTACCATATTCTTGTCACAATTAAAATAATGATTCCTTTTATTCTTCATAACAGGATTTCTTTAAAATAGCCCTTGAAAAACAATATTGAAAACATTCTTTTAACAACCAAACATCTTTAAACTTAAGACAGGGTACTGTCCATCAAAACATTGTCCATAATAACCATGACCAGTACTCTTCTTGTCTCAAGATCATCTAAGGGTGAAAAAAAACGTCACCCATTCCTTATTCATAATCCGGAGTGGATAAACCCCCACCTAAGGTTCCGGGTGCCCATACACCAAACCAGTTGCCCATACAACCAGGCGGCTCCGTTGGGATAAAAAAACGGTATCCTGACTTATGTAGAAACATCAAGACATGACACGGAGTAGAAACTCATTGTTCATGGGGGTAGCCGATTTTTTCGTGGCTAGAAATCCATCATTATCTTCAATTTATACCAAGGAGTCGGAGGTGTCTTGAGACAAGCTGTCTTAAGGATGATCAATCATATCTTTCTTAATTCAACCAATTTTAACCCAAACAATTCTTTCCTACATTATAAACAATGCACGTTGGAAGTTACCCTCCATTTTTTGTCAATTATTTCTTTTCTTATTCTTACTCAGTTCTTACGTATGCAATGCTAACTTATAAAAGAATTTAAACTATTTAAAGACTTAATTGAATAATGGAAACCCACATGGGATTGATTGGCCATCTGTTGCTACGCTGGCGCCTGAAGACTCTCCTCTGTAGGCCTACTACTAAGCCCAACGTCATCGTCGTGCGACGCTCTGATTCTTTTTAGACCTCTGTCCTCATCATCAGATGTAGGATTGGCTTGGGTCCTTTTAGGTGCCATAACTTCTTATCCTTATAAAAAGTATGTCTAATCATTAGGTAAATTATTCGAAAGCTAAACTTAACCTTTGTATCCAATTTTACCCAAATCTAAGTTAAATTTATAGTCTTAATTGGTAAATTCTTGACCTAGTAATTTCTTCTTTTCCTATATAGGCATGATAACTTTTCCCACGGTTTCCCTAAGGGTTTTCTAAGCTATCCTAATCTTCATATGATTTTGTACATCCTTTTCCTAATTTTTCTATCGAATTTTAAGCTTGGAATCTGCTTATTTTGATATTAATATTTATTTTATTTATTTTCTCTCAAATATTTCATTTCTTCAACTTTATATCATAGGTTTACACTTACTATAATTTTCCTAAAAACTTTTGACTGCAAAGTCTATTTAATTTAATTAATCTTTTACCAAAAATAGGACTTTTAGTCAATTATAATTTTCTAAACTCACTATTTAACTATGGTATAATTATCACAATTAGAAGAGAATATTTTTTACCTCTGGTAAATATCTTATTATTTTCTAACTTAATTGTCTAATTTCCATCTTTAATTTTCAGCTAAAATTACTATAATTTGACTTAGATAAATATTTATACTAATTTTCTAACCTTGACATAATTATCACGGTGTTTTCATCATGTAATATAACTCTAATAGATAGTATGTAATCATATAAAATGATTTACTAATTTCCCTCTTTAATTCTCAGCTAGAATTAGTATAATTTGACTTAGATAAATAACTATGCTAAGTTTCTAACCTTGACATAATTATCACAGCTTTTTTGTGATGTGATATAGCTCTGAAAAAATAGCATGTAGTCATCTAATATGATTTACTAATTTTCTCCTTTACTTTATAGCTAAAATTAGTATAATTTGAGTTAGATAAATATTTATCCTAATTTTCTAACATTGACATACTTATCACGGCTTTTTTATGATGTAATATAGCTCTCAAGAATAGCATGTAATCATCTAACATGATTTACTAGTTTTCTCCTTTATTTTTTAGCTAAAATTAGTATAATTAGACTTAGATAAATATCTATCCTAAGTTTTTAACCTTGACATAATTATCACATATTTCTCATGATGTAATATAGCTCTAAAAATAGAATGTAATCATTTAACATGATTTACCAATTTTCTCCTTTACTTTTTAGCTAAACTTAGTATGATTTGACTTAGATAAATATCTATCATAAGTTTCTGACCTTGACATAGTTATCATGGTTTTTTCATGATGTAATACAACTCTAAAAAATAGCATGTAATCATCTAACATGGTTTACTATTTTCCCCCTTCTATTTTCCACTAAAAACAATGCAATTCTATTGACATAATTAGTTAAACTATTTATCTGAGATTACTATAATTATCATGGATCTCATAAGATATAATTTACCTCTATTAATTATCTCAAAGTATTTTGGATAAGTTTACTATTTTTTCCCTTTTATTTTCTCCTAGAAATAGTGTAATTCTGTTGAGATAATTAGTTAAACTAATTATCTAACATTAGAATAATTATCACGGGTTTTGTAAGATGTGATTTACGTCTGATAATTATCTCAAAGTATTTTGGATCAATTTTCTATTTTTCCCCTTTTTATTTTTTCTAGAAATAGTGTAATTATGTTGAGATAATTAGTTAAACTAATTCTCTTAGGTTAACATAATTATCAAGGGTTTTCTAAGATATGATTAACCTATGATAATTATCTTAAAGCATTTTCAATCAATTTGCTATTTTTTCCCTTTTAATTTGTCCTAAAACAGTGTAGTTGTGTTAAGATAATTAAGTAAAATAATTATCTGATGTTAACATAATTATCATGGGCTTACTAATATGTGATTAACCTCTGATAATTATCTGAAAATATTTTGAATCAATTTTCTATCTTCCCCCTTTTAATTTGTCCTAAAAATAGTGTAGTTCTGCTAACATAATTAGATAGACTAATTATCTGTTGCTTACATTATTATCACAAGGTTCCGAAGATGTGAGTAACCTTTGATAATTATTTGATAGCATTTTGAATCAATTTGCTATTTTCCCCCTTTTAATTTGTCCTAAAAACAATGTAATTCTTCTAAGATAATTGGGTAGACTAATTATTTGATGTTAACATAATTCTTACGAGGTTTTGAAGATGTGAGTAACCTCTCATAATTATCTGAAAGCATTTTGAATTAATTTTCTATTTTCCCCCTTTTAATTTGTCCTAAAAATAGTGTAATTCTTTTGCGATAATTAGATAAACTAAATATCTGAGGTTAACATAAATATCACAGGTTTTCTAGGATGTGATTAACCTCTGATAATTATCTTAAAGCATTTTCAATCAATTTGTTATTTTTCCCTTTTTAATTTGTACTAAAAATAGTGTAATTCTTATAAGATAATTAGGTAAACTAATTATCTAAAATTAAAATAATTATCACACGTTTTCTAAGATTTGATTAATCTGTGATAATTATCTTAAAGCATTTTGAATCAATTTGCTATTTTCCCCTTTTTAATTTGTCCTAAAAACATTGTAATTCTGCTAAGATAACAAGGTAAACTAGTTATCTGAGGTTAAGATAATTATCACGGGTTCCCTAAGATGTGATATACCTTTGATAATTATCTTAAAGCATTTTGAATTAGTTTGATCATTTCCCCCTTTATTTTTCTCTCAAAAACAATGTAGTTCTGCTTAATTAATTATGAAAATTACTCAAAAAGTTATAAGATAACTTTCCTAGCATAATGATAGTCTAACACAGCTCTGATAATTATCTCATCTTAATCTAAACTTAATTAGTATAATTCCCATTAATTTATGGTTAAAAAATGGATAATTTCAGTCCTAATATGGTATAATAATTAATTAACTTAATATCCCTAAGATTAATTACAATAATCAGCAGAGAATATTTAATTAAGAGACGATTTTTGAGTATACATAGGATTAATCTTCAATTAATTAAGATAATTGTAAATAGGTTAACATAGCTTTGCTAATTAAGAAAGATTAGGGCTAATTACCATTTAATTAACCAACTAGAGTTTGATCTCTAGTGATTTCTGCGTAGAGGTCTCTCTAGATGAGAGAGAATGTGCCAAGGCTCCGAGTCTATCCAAAATCGTGAAGCAAGGGTCATATTTATAGGTCTCTAGGCACTCACAGGTTGGAAAATGGCAGTAACTTGCATCCCAAGCAGCCCTACAGCTCCAAAAACGCCCCCTGCTACTAAATTTAGTATGGGAAAGTTCATCATTACCCCACACAGCCCCCCAGATACACAGAATCGATTTTCTACTAGTTTGTTGACTTTTAAAGATTAGTTTTGGAAATATCTGCAATTTCTAAAACCTTAGGATAAAAAGCCTTTAGCAGTAATAATTACTGAAATCATTCAATTTTACTTAACTAATTAAATTCAAAGTGTAACCTTTCAAAGCCCGTAACTTTTCCAGATTTTATCAAAATTCAGTTTTGAAAAATTCTAACCCTAGTAAAGCTCTGGTTACAATTCCAAAAATACCAATATTTGCCATAGTTGGATCATTCTACAGTGTTTTCTTAACAACCAAGTTAGTTTGATTAGGCTTTGTACAATTTCTAAGGTTTCAGAAACTGGAAACCTTACACAATTGAACTTCTTCCAGGAAGTTCACCGCCTAATAAACCTCCTTATAGAGTTTCTCAAGCTCAACAAGAGGAGATTATGCGGCAAGTGCATGAGTTAGTTGAGAAGGGCATGGTTAGGCCTAGCTCATCTCCTAAACCAAGGAATCTTCATGAACTGAGAAGCTTTATAGGTATGTGTGCATACAATAGATGCTTCATAGAAAAGTTCTCACAAATTGCGGGACCATTACATGACCTAACAAAGAAAAATGTTAGGTATACATGGTCTGCCAAGGAGAACAATGCTTTTGAAAAGCTTAAAGAAAAGCTTATCTCTCAACCTGTTCTTACACTGCCGGATCTCTCAAAGCCATTTGAGGTCCAATGTGATGCTTGTGGTGATTGCCTTGGAGCTGTTTTGCTCCAAAAAGGGCACATCATAGCCTATGAAAGTCAAAGGCTCAACCCTGTTGAGCAAGCTCTAGGCATATATGAAAAGTAACTCCTCACATTTCTACATGTCTTAGACTCATGGAAGCACTAAATCTATTGGGGACTCCTTTCATTCGATGGACGGATCACCAAAGCCTTAAGTACTGCATAATGCAAGCCAAGCTCTCCGACAAACATGACATTTGAGGTCCAATGTGATGCTTGTGGTGATTGCCTTGGAGTGGTTTTGCACCAAGAAGGGAACATCATAGCCTATGAAAGTCAAAGGCTCAACCCTGTTGAGCAAGCTCTAGGCATATATGAAAAGGAACTCCTCGCAGTTCTACATGCCTTAGACTCATGGAAGCACTAAATCTATTGGGGACTCCTTTCATTCTGCAAATGGATCACCAAAGCCTTAAGTACTGCATGATGCAAGCCAAGCTCTCTTTCGCAATTTCATTTTCATATTGCTCACATTCTAGCAAGCATAATCAAGTAGCTGATGCACTCTCAAGACGGCCGAGAGTGAATGCGGTTTCCATATCAACTCACAATGATCTATCTTCTATGATAGATGAGTATGCTATTGATCCCGATTTTAGAGATGTGATTTCAGCCCTTGCACTAGGGAATAAAGAGAAACCATTTACTTTACAAGATGGTTATCTTCTCTATGGCAATAGACTGTGTGTTACTAACTCACTACGTGAGAAAGTAATGTATGAATCTCATGCTCCTTACGGTGGGGCATAGAGGGATTCAATCTATCCTAAAAGGGATTGAAACATATTTCTATTGGCCTACCATGAAAGCAAACATACAAGAGTATGTTTCTAAACGTGTGGTATGCCAAAAGATGAAGTTTGATAGAGGGAAGCAACCAGGATTGCTTCAACCTTTGCCAATCCCTAATTCACCATGGGAGAGCATATCCATGGATTTTATCTTTGGATTGCCTAAGTTTATCCATGGGAATACGGGAATATGGACAATAGTAGACAGGTTCAACAAACAAGCTCATTTTATACCTATCAAAAAGACTATCAAAGACCATCAAATGGCAACCCTCTTCATTTCACAAATCTTCAAGTACCATGGCTTGCCAATGTCCATAGTGTTGGATAGAGATCCTACAATGACCAGTAATTTTTGGAAGGGTCTCTTTGAGAATGTAGGGACAAGGCTAAACTTCTCTTCGGCCTATCACCCGCAAAGGGATGGCCAAAGTTAAATATCTAACCTAACAATCCTTGATCTACTAAAAGCCTATGTAATGGAAGTAGATCAAAGGTCCTAATGGGAGAAGTATTACCCTTAGTAAAGTATGCCTACAATAACACTGTGCATACTTCCATGGGAAAAGAACCTTTTGAGGTAATTGAGGGAAGATCAAAAAGTCCCTTGCTGCTTAAGGTACACGGGAAGATCTTCGTTGCAGATGAGTATAGACGAGACCTACAAGAATCTTTCCAAAAGATTAAGGATGCTATCTCCATCTCACAACAAAGGCAAAAGGCTACTTCTAATAAGCACAAAAGAGCCCAAACCTTTAAAGAAAATGATTGGGTCTTGCTTAAATTTCCCAAGGCTCAATTAAGGCACACCACGGGCAACAATCCTACGAGACACTAAAAGTACTATGCTAAGCTATCAAAAAGGTATTATGGTCCCTTCCAGATTATTAGGCCAATCAATGATATGGCCTATCAACTCAAGTGCCCAGCCATTGGTTCATACACAATGCTTTTCATGTGAGCCTACTAAAGCCTTACAAGTTGAGAGCCACCTCAAGAACCAACTATTGAAGACCCACTGGAGATCGAGGACCAAGAAGAGGTGCTGCAGCTCGAGTCCATTCTCCGACATGAAGACAAGGTATTAAGAGGCGGTAAGACTGTCTAACGATATCTTATTAAGAATTATCCTTTTGAAGATGCTAGATGGATGCAAGGCATACAATTAAAGGATAACCTAAACCTTGTCAATGCTTAAAATGCTTCCCTAGAGTAAGCAAATGTACAAATGTTTAAAATGAACAAAGTTTTTGTCTTGTAAGACTCTTTTTCTTTATTGTGCACAAATGTGAAGTAGTATCCATGCTTAGAATCAAGTTTGTGGAGACGACGTCTTCCAAACACCAAGTAGAGCTTGTCACTCTACTATGGAAGATTGATAGGACTAATGTGAAGATATTCTTGTGGCATCTTAGGCTCTCAAGAACCAAATGGATTAGTCACCCATTCTGGAACAATGTCGTAGGCTAAGATAGGGATCCTCTACCCACTAGGAAAAGGACTAATGAATAGGCTTTATCTTCTCTACCCCATAGTCGAGGAAGACTATGATTTCAAGCGAGAGGTAATGTCATAATAACTAATATCTAATTCTCCTAAATGATATTCTCATGTTAAACTGATCATTTAATATGGGGAAGTACCAGGGGAGAAAAAGCTAGAATATTGGTTAAGTTGGCAGACTGGCCACAGTAGGGATCCAAAGGAGGGAAAATAGGGATCCAAAAGTGGGGCCATCTGCAAAAGGACAATGTGCAACAATGGGCTTTAAAGACCCTAAGATTCATCCCATTAAGACTTCCAAAATGCTAAGATTGCAAAAAATCAAAGGTTGTGTCCAATGGTTAAGCTTAGGAAAATTGGATACTTTGTGTGTGTAAAAAAGTCTTCATGAGTCCTACAAAGGAGCAGGCAAACCTTGCAATTAGGGGATGAGAGAGAAACACACACACACACACACACACTCACAAGCTTCCTTTACAGAAAGGGAATGAGGGACACATGTCAGCACCCTAGCTCAGATGTCCACAAGGTGCACTCAAATCCTATTGGATGGCCATGGAGGTGGACCAATAAGAATTAGGCTAGAGTAAATCTAGTATAATTCATTAAAAACACTTAATAAAAGAAAAAATAATAATTAAGCTATCTAGAAGACTATTGGACAGTCTCCCAAGGGGTCCAATGAGAATTCAGCAACCCAATGGCTTGCCTGAATTCTATTGGCCAGGAGACAAAGGGGTCCAATGAGAGTTTAGTTGCATTAATTAATTACCTAAAGCTCTCACAAAAGGGGAAAGGGGGACATATGTTGTAAGACTATCACTTTTGCTTCTTAAATCCTATTGGCTAAGCCTGGAGAGGTCCAATGAGGTGCCAGTAAGAGCAGTTATGGCAAGAGGGGTCAACCAAGAGAGAGAGGGGGGCTGAATTTTTCAAGGCATTATTCCACACACACTCACACTAGCTCATGTGTGAAGCAAGAAGACTCTCTCTCTCTCTCTCCTTCTCAGGCTTTAATGAAAAGCTTATCACCTACTCCAAGCTTGTGAGAAGGGAGGCCTACACCAACTACTCTTGGCTTTGTGATGCAAATCCAACCAAGAGCCAAGCTCCTTCTTCCTCTCAATCTACTCTCATACCCCGCTAGTTGTCACCATCTTTGAAGGTGTGTGAGGTCTTGGGAGTCTGAGACCGTGAGGGAATTGATGTTGTGTTTTAAATTGTTTGCTAGTGCTTGAAGCTTCCATCTTCTTTGCACTAGCAAGTTATTGAAGGAACACAAAGAATTGTATTGTAAAATGTCTCCCTTGATGGGGGAAACCTATAATACAAATCCTTTTGGAGGGGGGACCAGCTCCATATAAATTCGGTCCTCAATTGTTGTCAATAGCTTAATTTCTCTCTCTTTTGAAGTATTGTTCATGCCTATCTAACTTGGTGTTATGATTTTTGTTGCTCTCTCCATCCAAGCACTCTTGCTATGCTCATTAGGAATCTATTCTAATGAAATTCTCACTATGCCTATGCTAATTTCCGCTACACACAAGTTATTAGGCAATTAAATGTTATAGCTTCAGTTGCAACCAAGGTTGCCTGTGTGCCTTCGGTAGGCGTGCTGGTTCATGACACCCATACTCTACTAAAGGTGGTCCTTCTACCTAGGGTGAGTAGGGGATGGTTACACGAGAGTGGAGTATTTGGACTCCCGAACCAGTGCTTCATTTTCAAGCAGATGGGCCACTTAGCGAAGGCATGTCCTCACAGGAAATAATGACCCATAGCACATGTGCAACCTCCTGAAGCTGGGCATGCCCTGCAGGTAGGTACCCAAAACACAGAGGCTGATACCTTGATAGAGGCCAACAATCAGACAATTGATGGTTGGCAACAGGTGCCCGATCGCCGTCGACAGGGACAGGCTAGCCACACTGCCCCCCCTAGTGGCCGACCTCCTGTAACTCAGTGGCATTGGGTTTTGACATGGAACTTTTTCAACCCCCTCCAGTAGGAGGCCCCCTCCACCTCAACTCCACCGCCCCCTCCCCCCCACCCCCTCCACCTTCAAACTCCTTTGTTACACCACCTCCACCCACATCCCCACCTTTCGCTCCTCCTATCTCCTTCGTGGGGCCTTCAACCTCATTACCCGACTCATCTCACACTCCTTAGACGCACAAGACTGGAGACACATCCACAACGAGAAGATCTCTTGGTAGTGATTTTGCTACAAGTCGCATGGCTCAAGAGGGAGAGCCCCATCTGACAATGCCACTTCTGGTTTAGACCTCTCCTTTTGCAACAATCCCTTGGGGTTTGACCAGCTTTGACATTCACAGACAAAGGACTTCTTTGACTATAGATTCACTCTCTTTCTCTTGGTGACTCTTCTCTCGACCTGGAGGAAGCTTGATTTTGAATTCACGTCCTCTTTCTAGCAGCCCGAGGCACTAAGGCTTTGGATACAGTAGTAGGTTTCTCCTTTCCACTATGCAGCAGGGATCAAACAGACTAGACCTTGTACTTAGTTCTTGACTGGCTCCAGGTCCATGATATTGAGTTCTCACACCACACATGGGACATGAGGGTGACAGATCTCGTACAGACACTTTGGCCTTTAGCTAAGTTTAGTGTGATGCTGTCGGATGCAGCCAGTTGCAGACACATCGTGGTGCACTTGTTTGCTAACACTAGAGTCCCACTTTCTATGTATTTGTACATGAGGATTCTTAGATAGAGGATGTAGCCCTACGGACTGCACGCTCGGCCTGGGTCTGGGTGGGACAGTCACTTCAGATTATTTTTTCTAGAGGTCGCTTGAATGTGGATTACTCCCCATCCAAACCGGCGTCAAAGATAGCAAGGTTGGCTCTGCTGCTGCAGCATTTGTTTTTTCTCATTAACTCCATGAGGATCGTCTCATGGAATGTGTAGGGATTAGGAGGCCTCCAATTTCAGTGTCAGAGGGCTCGGTTGCGTCATGAGATTCATCCATGCCTTGTGGGTGGTGAGATTGATATTTCTTATGATATAGGAGCATCATCATTGTGAGAGCCGCATTAGACGATGTGGTCACTTTTTGCGTGGTCGCTCTAAGACATTTTGGTCAGCTGCATTTGGACTTGGAGGTATCCAAGGAGGGGTATGTATGACTATTGTCATTATGGGAAGAGGTATTATTGTGACAAGTAGAGCTCAATGAATTACTATGCAGGTTAAGGTAAACATGTATGCGCCCAATATGGAAAGTACACGAGTAGATTTTTGGGCCTCATATTCTTGAGTCTTTTCTGCATGCAAAGCAATGGTGTGGTGGGGGGGACTTCAACATGTTGGAGGACACATTGACAGGATTGGAGGCGGCCATTCTACTATCCATGGGGCTGAGTTGGCAGCTTGGGAGCAACTATGTAGGACTTTGAGGGTTTTTGATGCTTGGCAACACTCACGCTTTGTGAGGCCCCCAAATAGCTTGTCTTTCTCTCGCTCTGACCGTAGAGTAGGAGGAGTGAATCTATCTTGGATAGATCACTTTATTACCAGTGACCACGTATGTGACATGAGGGAATCTATTTGCGACCTGACAGGGACTACTTTTTCGACCATGCGCCAGTGATTCTCACTGTGACAAACAGATAGAGGAAGGGGGAGGTGCTCTCATAAATGTCATGCAACACTAAGAGTAACCTTTTGGATCGAGAGCGTAGAGAGTGAGTGGAGGCACTTTGGACAGAGAGCTTGGACACGCAGTACACCCCTGTTGGTAGAGTGGCTGAGCTTAGTCGCTTCTTTCTCCAGGAGTCTATAGCTCACTTGACTATAGCTCGGGAGGAGGAGAAGCGTCTTCGACCGAGCATTGTGTCCTTGTAGAGGATGTAGGAGCAACATCCAAAAAGTCCTAAGCCCAATGCTTTAATAACGTCTTCTATATAAGACCAAAGTCTGATTGTATGCTTTATCTACGTCAAGTTGGAAGAAGATGCAATCTTATTTGGTGACATTTGTGTACTCTATTCTTACCATTATTGATGGGATTTTGTCGTAGGTCAGTCTAGCTTTAATAATGTCATGATGGGTGAGGGTTCCAGCCACATTATCCAAAATTAGAGACAACCAAAGGATAAGAACTTTGGCTAAGAGATCTCTCTCCCAAGGGGTCTATGCAAGAAATATAAAATTTACACTTTTCCATCAATATAAGAATTACAACATACATGAGAATGAAGACACAATAACATAGGGGAGGATTTTTCAATGTCCGGCCTAACATGGAGTTTAAGCCTCGTTTGAGCCATGGGGCGGACTACATCTAGAGGTACTTAGAGGTGTGCTATCCCTGAATGTGCATGAATGAAAGAGTAATCAAAATAAATGACCAAGTGGATGGTGAATATATGTGTATATTGAACACACACACACACACACACACACACACACACACACACACACACACACACACACACACACACACACACACACACACACACACACACAGGGGTGTAATAGAGTGCATAGATGACACAACAGACTAAAAAGGAGTCTTTCAATGTTCCATCTAAATGAAATAGGAAAAACCATGAATTTATGCTATTAAGGGTATACCATAAATTTAAAACCATGAATGGCTAACTAGAAGTACCAGACCCTGTGTGCGACCGGTACACCCACCCTCATCCGTTCATACTATGGATATAGAGAATTTCACTTCATTGGGAGCGAGCTAGAACACCTCCAACTTACTTAAGCCAGACATAAGCTAGGGTCGATTTGCCTCCCTCCATGAATCCGAGCTCTAAAAGCATTCCAAATACTAGTAGGTGATAGTATATCAATACCAACCATATACACCAGTTTAGTTGCCACACCTCTTTGTTTTCACACCAAGTGTTTAGGCTAAGCAAAGAGAATATCCCCAACGTGTTAGCCATGTAGGTCATTCAACCCTTGATGTGCTGCCATTGTAGATGAGCCTAACAAAAAAGGAAGATCTAGGCAGCACCCCTGATCCATCAAAGCTCCAAGTCATCGACCGTTTTATCAAAGGCTAAGCAATGCAGGTGGGCATAATCTTGTATCAATGTTGTCATGAGAAACATAACACATAAGTCCAAGCATATCATAATATTTTGTATATTCACAAATAATCATTTCCAAGGCAATCAAGCTATACAGGGTCTTTGTCCTTACACATCTTAGATAAATCATCAAATCCGTCCATAATCCAATCCAAAACCATAAATCCGAATCCAAATTGTCATCACATGGGTGAGCAATCCACCCTACTCTAGGTGATGCACATCTATCCTGCAAAACGTGTCTTTAGCACATAACATGGCTCTAGAAATTGTGGTAGCACAACCATAACAAAAAAATAATAATCCAAGAGCCACGTCAGCTATCACAACCAAAAATCATCAATTGTAACCATAAGGAGTCTTTGGCCCTTGACCAAAACCACATTCATTAGGATCAATCATTTTCCCAGGAGGGTCAGCACCTATAACAGAAGGCTCTTCGGGTTCACTGGTCAATTTAACCATGAGAGGACTCATAGACATTGCACTTTTCCTCCTACTTTCCCATCATAGGTGGACTAGCATCCTCACTAACTGCATCCTCCACTACATCCTTGTCACACCCTTCCTTCGTGGTAGTGCTTGTGTTCTCAGTTTCACTGGAAGCTTAAGATCTTAATCAACCGGCTTCTATGTGGTTTTGACCAAATGGTTATTGACAATCCAAGCCATCAGGCACTTCCTAGCACAATGACCAATCCTCTGACATTGGTAGCATGTAGTGGGAAATGGAGAAAGTCCTAGCTCTTGACAAAATTCTCAAAAGAATGCCACGGTCACATCCACAAACTTTGGGATGAAAATTTCCATGTTCCAAAAAATGCACAACTTGATATCGAAGCCAGATCCCATCCAATGCATCTTCTCAGGGGGATAATCACACGGCCCAACATCGAGGCAATGGAATGAATGTGACCATACAACCACAATAGGAGGCTTTTATATGTGACCCACATAAGGTAGAAGTGAAATATCTAATCCTCTAGGCACAACTTTAGTGTCTGCATCATTGCATATGAAAAAAATAAACCCAACACTCCATACCCCTCCTCTTATGATTAGATATCGAACAACAACTCAGAAGCACACGTAGCTGCATGAAATCCTTTGTTCATCATCGTGGAGTGTTGCACCAAAAATCTACTATTGAACATAGCAGTCGCCTAATCCCATAAGCCTTAAATTGTCATCTGTTTGCCCATGAAGTACAACACTACCCATTTTGTGCATTCAATTCTTTAGACTTTGAAGAGAGGGGTCAGGATTGAAGTACACTTGCATCACAAAGACATCAACACTCTTATTGTGGCTAAACACAATAAGAGCGGGGTCAGGATTGAAGTTCACTTGCATCATGAAGCCATCGGCACTCTTACTTGTTGGGTTAAAGGCCCAAATGGCCCCCTTTAATGTATATTTTAAAGGTTACTAACCTTTGTCCAAGTTCACATTGAACTTGGCCACTAACTGATAAATTGGTCCTATACAAATTAATAAAGGGAATGTGAGTTTTACAACTCACTCACTTATTCCCCTGCAGCTAACGAGCGTGCTCTCTCTCTCTCTCTCTCTCCTATCGTTCACCTAGGGCCTTGAAGGGGATCGGGGAGCACACCACAGACGGAGAGTGAGAGAGAGAAGGAGACACACGACACACAGATATGGGTGGGGAGACTCAAAGAGTGAGCAGCCCCCTATACACTCATGCTATGTATAAGGTATACAAGTCAGTGGGCGCCCAAACTCTGGGCGGTCGGGCAAGGCACAGGCGCCTATACCCCAACAACCTCCCACTTAAAGGCGAATGTGCCTTTAAGCAAGGGAACCTAGTCAAAAGACTACAAAAGGTGAGAGAAAACCGCTCTCAACCGATGTCCATTGGCTGGCTACGATCGTGTGCATCCGGTTGTCCTGCTCCCATGTAAGTCCATACACCACCAGACGTACCGCACACGTACTGCAAGTATGTACGCAATACCTGCATATCTCCCTCGTGCACTATGCCATCATCAGTCGACAAACGACTGACAACCCCAACTGCAAATGCTCCAACTGCAGCTGCGATATTCGGTCTCAAGATCAACATCTCATACATGAGACCACCGAATGCCGATGCAATGCTAGCGGGCCCTGCTAGCTCTACGGAGCATGCATCAACATATATATCCCTAGCAATAGGCATCTCTGACTGACGAGGCATGTCAGCCACATGCATCTCCGACACTACATCTGCCTCAACTGTCAAAGCAACAGAGTCCATGGCATCACTACATACATCTCTGAGACTGCCATGTCTCCTACGATGTCGCATACAACGAAAACAGTGCCGTCTAACGTGTCCAGAATGACCACAATACCAACATGTCACCTGTCGGCGTGCTCGTGAATGTACATGTCTCACACGAGTCCGTGATGACTCAGATCTATCATACATATCATGTAATCTACGCCAAAGTGCTCTCGAAGTAGTCTCATACATAACAAGAGAATATACAGATTCCGCAAGGTGCAAAGAGAGCGTAGATAGTGCCATCTCCTCTAGCTCCTGCCACTGATCGTCAGACATGTTTGAAGGTCTACCTGCATCACCACTCAATGGTCGATGCAACCCTCGCTGTGTCAATGCATCAAGCATACACTCTCTCCATGCCGCAAAGTCTGACCCATCAAACACGCGCATCTGTGAGAGGTCACAATCTGATCGATCACTTGTCTCTGCCATGAGCACAAGTAGCAAGCTAGAAAGCAAAACCACCTCACCAACAACACCTGGAAACTGTCTACCAATATGGCCAGAAACACAATGTAAAACCTGTGAGACACACTCCAAAATAGAGCTCCCACAATGTCAATACAAGTCAGCCCTAAACTGGCTCGAATCGCATCAACAAAAGTCTGCAAATATGGCTGTAAAATCTGATGCAAATTTGCACCAGTAACCGTGCAAAACCTTGCACAAAATCACAAGTCAATATGAGTCAATCGCGCATAAATATCTGACAAAATTTTGGCAGAGTCTCCTTTGTAACTGGAGCAAAATCTCAACAGTAAACCTCAAAGAGACAATAATATATGCCACAATGGCCAATCCGGGAATAAACTCGACCGGAATCACCTCACAAAGTCATACATATGAGCATACCCGCTCTTGCCGGAGTACCACTCAACGGCACCTCAAATGACATACATGTGAGTGATGATTGCTGCCAAAATACCTTTCAATCGATGACCAAATGTCTGCCAGATAACTATAGCAACATTTCGCAAAACCTTGCAAGATCTGTCGCTATGCACAATGCGAAATACGGCACACAAGGGCATACACAAGTGACTCCAAACTCCAACCAAATGATGACTGAAAATCACCTGTCAAAGTGGGAGTAAACTCAACCACTAAACTTTCAAAGAGCAACCTACGGATACGTAGAAGCTATGGCGAGAACCTGGATAAAATCCAACAGATTGCTTCTATAAATTGAGCCAAATCTCAAATAATCTCAGCCACAAACAAATACACAAATCCATATATGGCATACATAAACCGCCAAGACCATGGCAACATAGCTCACTCTCGCATGAGTGGCTCTCTGGACAAATGCATATCCAAAAACCTGTGTACACCTATGAATTTACTGGTTGCTGCAGAAAATACTCCGTGTGTGTGAGATATACCAAAAACAGTGTTTTTGGGACCCGAAAGTGCACAAATAAACCTGCTGCTGTACCTGCTATAATTCAAAGCATAATTTCAGCAAATAGACATCACCATCGCGTCCGGAGCATGCCAAAACCCTGACCTAGACTCCTGGATCATGTAGATCTGACTCTGTATGACGGAGCTACGCAAAAAACTGCGTTTTAGAGCCCGAAAATGGCAAAAACGAGCTGCACAAAGTCTTGAACCTGCTCCTGCTCCACTCTGCGTGATGCAATGTCCTCTCAATGCAAGCTCCAACGCAAGAGCTCTGCCACAACAGCATCCAAGCACTCGAATGTCAAGCTCTCCTCCGCTGAGCACTTCTCTAACGAGCTCCTCTCACCAAGGAAGCCGCAACCGCCTCCTCGACCAAGCTTGACCACACCAAGCTCCTAAACTCCAAAGACAATGCTCCTCAAGCTAAAATCGCTCTCCGTGAAACTCCACGATCGAACTCCACCGTCGAGAGCGAGCGAGCTATCGTCTCGAAGCTTTCAAAGCCGTCGTGCTCTCCGCGGTCACCATAGCTCTGATACCAATTGAAGGGGATCGGGGAGCACACCACAGACGGAGAGTGAGAGAGATAAGGAGACACACGACACACAAATATGGGTGGGGAGACTCAAAAGAGTGAGCAGCCCCCTATACACTCATGCTATGTATAAGGTATACAAGTCAGTGGGCGGCAGGGCAAGGCATAGGCGCCTATATCCCAACAGGCCCTGCTTCCTGCTGGCTCTTGCCACCTCTCTCTGCACACACACTGCACTTCCTCGTGTGCTCTTTCACTTGCACACACCGCCGCGCGCTCATCAACTGGTATCAGAGCCAAATTAGGGTTTGCTCCCAAACCTGCAAACGCTGATTTTCAGCCAAGGAGGTCAACTTTCACACGATATTTTGCAATTTTATCGCCAAAGGACTCGTCCCCGGACACTAGAGAGCTCTTGGCAAGTGAAATTAACCTAAAATGGGCTGAAATTAGGTCAAAATCAATAAATTACAGGTTATGACAACAAAATATAGGTTTTGCAAATGATGTATTAAGGTGTGGGAACACTTTTGCTAAGTCCCCTCTACCCAAAAACACTAAAATTGCCCAAAAGCAGGTCCTAAAATAGGTGTTTTCAACAAATTTCAGATTTACGCAGGTTTTTGCAAGTGTTTTTATGATGCGACTACATTGGGAAAAATTGATGCAGTCTACACACGTTTGACAAATTTTGGCTATATATGACCATTTGTGGCTCAATTTCATGCAATTTGATGTTACAAATTGGGGCTTTTGCTCTTACATGCTTCTAAAGGCTGTGTATTAGCCTTATGTATGTTCTGTGAGGCTAAAAACAACTAAATTTGTTGTTTTCGAGCACAAATTCGCTCGTTGAAATTTCCTGCGCATAAATTTCAGAAATTGTTTTTTGTGCCCAAATCGACCTATTTTGCCCCAAATTGCTGCTGTGACCATTTGGAGCTACAGTGCACACGTCTGCGAGACAATACTCCGGTTTTTGTGCATTTTGCCCAAAAATTCAGCATATTAGCCCTCTTATTCATGCAACTATGACCTCATCTTCTTCGGATGTGAAGCATCTCTTTGAGATTAGGAGGTTCGATGGAACAGGCTTCGACCTTTGCAAAGACAGAATCCATGGAATCCTATTTCTTAAGGATTGTGAAGGGGCACTTGAACAGGTAAAGCCACAGACTATGACGGATAAAGCATGGGTTAGCCTGAATAGGAAGGCTGTTACATACATGAAAATGTCCATGACCGATGAGACAGTCATTGATGTGAAAGGTCTCACAACTGCTTTTGATGTGTGGGAGAAGTTAAAAGGAATGTATCAGAGTACAACGTCTATCAATCAAGTGCATTTGATGCGAAAACTTGTTGGCATGCAACTAGATGAGTCCAAGAGCGTTGCACAACACTTGTCGTTGTTCGCAGGTACTTTGTCGCAGTTATAGGACTCTGGCTTGCCTCCTTTTGATGATAAGCTGAAAGCTATCTTCTTGCTTATGACCTTACCTGAGTCATGGGAAACATTGGTGGTTTCATTATCCGATAACCCCAATTTGACCTCTGATGGTGTTAGGGGTTCTATCTTGAATTAGGAAATCAGGAGGAAAGCAAGTGGAGAGGGAGGCAGCTCTGCCAACATGGTTAGAGGAAGAACAGAAAAGAAGAATGCTTATGCACAAAGGAGTAAGAGTAAGAGTAAGGAAAGGGGAAATGCCAGCAAAGGCAAGGGTGATGTGACTTGCTATCAGTGTGGCAAGAAAGGTCACAAGAAACCCATTGTAGGTACTATAAAGCCGAGTTAGAACGGAAAAATAATGGCGGAGAAAACAAGAAAGAGAAGAAGGAAGTCAAGGCAGATGCATAGGATAGCTCAAAGGACAAAGAGAAGGCCAATGTGGCTTCTAGTATTTTGATTGAGGAGCTGTCAAATGTAGAGGACATCTTGTGTGCCACTTTGTCAAATGATGATGCTTATGACTATGATTCCTCTCTTAATGTTCATTCACAGGACATGCAGATCACCAAGAGTGATCTTATTGATGCTTTGTTGACTGTCAATGGTGCATTATCCCAGACTTGGATTGTTGATTCCGGTGCTTCATTTCATCTGACTCCTATCAAGGAGTGTTTCTCTACTTTAAATGCAGGCAAGCGTGGCCATGTATACCTTGGAAACAATCATGCATGTTCCATTGAGGGTATTGGCACTGTGCATCTCTCCATAGATGGCACAAATGAGCTTGTCTTACATGATATTAGATATGTGCCAGGAATCAAGAAGAGTCTACTTTCTATTGGCCAAATGGATATGCATGGTTACATCATCTTGTTTGAGAGAGGATCATGGAAAATGACTAAAGGCTCAAAGCTGATTGTAAAGGGCACAAAGAAAGGGACACTTTACTTCATGCATGGAAAGGCCGTGTTGGGAAACTTTATTGCATTGGCTGAAATTAACTCTCACATGGAGTTGTGGCACAAGAGGCTTGGCCATATGAGCCAAAAGGGCCTTTCTAAGATTTGTACTTTGAACAAGCTTGATGCTAAAGGCACAAAGCTTGACTTTTGTAATGAATGTCAATATGGAAAGCAAGTAAAGCGTTCTGATTACTCCGGTGTCTCTCGTAAATCTTGTGTGCTTGATCTTGTACATTCTGATGTATATAGCATGCCTACTAAATCTATGGGAGGTGCATGTTATTTTGTCTCCTTTGTTGATGATCATTCTAGGAAAATTTGGGTTTATTTGCTTAAATCTAAGGATGAATCCTTTGCTGCGTTTAAGAGATTTCATGCATTTGTGACCAACCAAACAGGTAGAAAGCTAAAATGCTTGCGTACGGACAATGGGGGGGAGTTCACAAGTGCTGAATTTAACAAATTTTGTGAAAATTTGGGCATTAAGAGGGAGCTTACTGTGCCATACAACCCCTCTTCTAATGGTGTGGCTGAAAGATTTAATAGGACACTTTGTGAGAGGGTGAGATGCATGCTGTCCACAGCTAATCTCTCTCATGGATTTTGGGGAGAAGCTTTGAAAACTGTAGTGCGTATATGCAATCGATCCCCTCACATGTATTTGGAAGGTGACATCCCTAAAGAGGTTTGGTCTGGCAAGCCTGCTTTATATGATCACTTATGCATTTTTGGTTGCGAGGCTTTTGTGCATGTTAGACCTGAGCTGAGGAGTAAACTAGATGCCAAGTCCATTAAAGGACTTTTCATGGGATATGGTGAAGAAGGAGAAATGGGTTACAGGATTTGGTTACCTCAGCTCAAAAGGGTTGTACGCAGCCAGGATGTTGTTTTTAATGAGGCAAGGCTGCTTCAAAACAATTGTGCCTCAAAGCATGACCATAAAAGGGTCAAATTTCAGCATGACCAGCCACCTGTTAGGCCTATTTTTGACCCTCAGGATGCACCACGTATGGTTGAAAATGTAGATGATCCAGTGGTGTTTGAGTCAGATGATGTTGGACATCTAATTGAGGCTCCTGAAGGGCATTTGCAGCCAAGAAACAATGCTGAAAATGATGTACAATATCCCATTGTTGATGATTTTATCATGCCACCTAATGTAAACCCATTGCCGGATAATGTGGATCATTGGGTGAGGCGTTCTACTCATCTAAGACGACCTGTGAGTAGATATGACCCCTCTTTGCATTACATTATGTTGACAGATGAGGGAGAGCCTCTTACATATAAAGAGGCAAAGACATGTGAGCACAGCAACAAGTGGGAGCTTGCTATGCAAGAAGAGATTAAAGCTTTGCATGCTAATCATACTTGGGATTTGGTTGAATTGCCCAAATGAAGGAAGGCTATTCCTAACAAATGGGTGTATAAAATCAAGACTATTGATGCAAAACCCAAGTATAAGGCAAGGCTTGTGGCAAAGGGATATGTTCAAACCAAGGGCATAGACTTTCAGGAAGCGTTCTCTCCTGTTGTGAAGATGATCACTTTGCGTGTATTGATTGTCATAGTGGCTGCTCTTGATTTGGAAATGGACCAAATGGATGTACATACCGCTTTCTTGCATGGTGATGTGGAAGAAGAGCTTTACATGAAGCAACCCGAGGGTTTTGTTATTCCTGGCAAGGAACATATGGTATGTATGCTCAATAAAAGCTTGTATGGGCTGAAACAATCATGTAAATAGTGGTACAAGAAGTTTGATCGCTTCATGCTTAAACATGGTTACAAAAGAAGCCATGCAGACCATTGTTTGTATACTAAACGTGATGAGGATGGCAGCCCTATCATTCTTGTGCTCTATGTTGATGATATGTTGATAGCTGCAAAGAAAAGAAGCAATGTTGATGCTCTTAAAGGGCACCTGAAATCTGCATTTTCAATGAAAGACCTTAGGGCAGCAGAACATATACTTGGAGTGCGTGTTACAAGGCAAAGAGATAAGCACCTATTGTATTTGTCGCAAGAAAAGTACATTCAAAAGGTGTTGAACAGATTTCAAATGGCTGAAGCAAAGCCTCTTGGTGTGCCATTACAGCCATATGTCAAAATCTCCAAGGATGATTGTCCCACGTCAAAGGAAGAAGCCAATGACATGCAAAGTGTGCCTTATGCTTCAGCTTGTGGTTCACTTATGTATGCTATGGTTGCTACTAGGCCTGACATAGCTCATGCAGTGGGAGTTGTGAGCCAGTTTATGGCTAATCCAGGCAGGTTGCATTGGGATGCAGTGAAGTCCATTATGAGGTACTTGAAAGGGACTAAAAACAAATGCCTCTGCTATGGTAAAGGACCAATGGAGTTGAAGTGATTTTGTGACTCTGACATGGCTGGTGATGTGGATACACGGAAATCCACAAGTGTCTATGTATTTACTCTTGCGGGAGGTGTTGTTTCATGGTGTTCTAGATTGCAAAAGATCGTTGCATTGTCTACTACAGAGGCTGAATATATTTCAGCCACTGAGGCTTCTAAAGAAGCTATTTGGTTAGCATGCCTATGCAGTGAGTTTGGTTTGCTTGCCAAGGCACCTATGCTTGGTTGTGATAGCCAGAGTGCCATATGTCTGGCAAAGAACACCATGTTTCATGCACATACAAAGCATATTGATGTGAGGTATCACTTCATACGAGAAGTGCTTGAGGATGGCCTTATTACGTTGGTTAAGGTCCATACATCACAAAATCTAGCAGATGCTCTCACTAAGTGCTTATCCAAAGCACAACATCATCTATGTATAGAGATGGTGGGAGTCACATAGCTTAAAGGCACCATTTATGCCTTTAAGTGGGAGGTTGTTGGGTTAAAGGCCCAAATGGCCCCCCTTTAATGTATATTTTAAAGGTTACTAACCTTTTGCGTGCTCTTTCACTTGCACACACCGCCGCCCGCTCATCATTACTGTGGCTAAACACATTCACGCCGTGAAGGAACTCCTCAACCAATGTGTGCTCTCCAAAAGGGGTTGGTATGAGAGCTTTCTCAAGCCACCTTGCATATAGGACTCATTTTTAGTACCCATTTTTTCCCCTCAAATGAGAAGATAAAATCCGGTTTAGCTGATGGATCTGAATCCTTCTGGAGATTGTCATTACTTGGAGGCTCATAATCGTGAGCCATATAATCCTCCATGGAGATGACCTCAAGGATGGACATTAATTGGATCTCAAAGGAAAATGTCCAACAAGGTTGCTAAGTAAGGGGTACCAGCTGCGCAAAAGTTTTAAAAAATGGGATCTGACGTGATACCCTGTAAGCAAAAACAAAAATTTGAGAGTAAGGCTACAACGGCGAACACGTGCACGACAATCAGTGCAAAAAAATAAAGAGAACTGGATGGAGCTTGAGGTCATGGCGCTAGTAGGAGAGGGCGATCGGGCATTGCACAGGGGAAAGACATAGTGTCGCATGGCTTTTTTGGGGGGAGGGAGGCAATTTTTCTTTTAATACGTGAGGTGAGCTTTCTAGGCATTAACGACTATTGTGCTACTTGGTTAGCACAAATGATAGTGAATATTATCCCGATGTCTTAACCTAGTAAGAGAGGGTTTGGTAGAACTTCAAACAGGGTTTGTATAGGATGGGATTCATCTAAAACGCCACCTAAAATCATGGTCATCAATGTTGGAGCTGGGCTTGTTACCATTCCGCTAAACTTTGGAACATACTTTGGGGCATGTTCTAAATGCAAAAACTTTGGTCACTTCGCCAAGGATTGCCCATTGAATTCTTATGGTACTACAGCTCCGGCAGTACAGGGCCCCAATAAAATGGAATTCCCGATGGGAGGGCTGGAGAAGCAGGGAGACAATAATGAAGGGACAAATATAGGGAAGGATGAAGGAGGGACGGTATGTGAGAAAATGGATACGAAGATGCAGGAAAAGATGGTGGAAGAATTGATTCCCATACAACGAGCTTCGGAAGGTACAGGCAATATTAATAGGATCATTACTCCCACTGCTACCCCCAAATTTATGACAGTAACAACGGTGATGACTGTCTAAGTCCCTGGTCTGAAAAGAGCCAAAAGAGTGAAGGCAGTGGCAAGAGACTCCAAAGTGCTGCAAGTCGTCAGAACACTGGAGGTGAAAGGATCTAGTTCATCCTCTACCCTTCGAAAGGAGGGGGTTTCATTATCCCTATGCACAATCCATTTGCAACACCGCAAGAAAAGAAATCCTCTGACTTGGAACCCCCGGATTCTCCTAAGACCAAGGAGAAGGGGGGGGGGGATGATTCGGATGCTGAAGAATTCGTTCCTCTATCCCAATGAACCCCGTATTAATGATGGAGTCTCTAACTATCCAATCTTGGTACGTAAAGGGGTTGAAAACCCGAAAGAAGAGTACCCTTTTATGGGAGGAATAAAAAAGGAGAAGACAGTCAACTTTTGGGCCATTCAGGAACACCATCTAGACGCCCATAGCAAGAGAAAGCAGATGCTAGGAAAGAAACTGGTATTCTATGGAGAAGGAAATAACGCCTTCAATGGCGTCCTCAGCATTGTGGATAGAGAATTGGAGCCGAAGTTGGTTCTTAACCACCCATCCGGTAGGATCCTTGGGATTAAAATCAGATGGGAAGGGCGTCCCCTCACCATTGTGAATGTGTACGGCCCTTGCAATGAAAAAGATAGAGCCAAACTATGGATGCATCTCAGAGATACCCCTATTGAGGGGAGTGGTTGTTGGTTGGTGACCTTAACATGGTAGAAAAGAGCAGGGATAGAACAAGATCCTCCAGTGTGCTGGCTGGCTCAGAAAGGTCTAAATGGCAAAGTTTGTGCGAAAAGTGGTCAATGATCGACTTATGGGATGTTGGCCCATGGAACAACACGCTTGGGTTCACCTACACAAGCCTTCAGTACGCCCGCACTACCTCTAGACTGGACATATGCTATTGCTCGCACCAAGCTGACTGGATACCGACGCTGATGGAAATGAAGGTAGTCCCAACAACAATCCTCTCGGATCACATTCCTTTGCACATTCAATTTAAGAAGAATAAAGAGGAGGAGCAGGCCCCAAGAGGTTAAAAAAAATTGTTGGTAACAGGGGCACACCTATTCAAAGACCCTCTTTTCAAGAATCTAGCCAAGAAAGCACTAGGTAAGCTAAAAAAAGATGTTGACCTCAACAAACACAATGCGTGGGACCTCTTTGCTCGGAGCATCCAGAAAGCAATCAAAACCTCGGGCCCCCGAATCAAGAAAGCTAGGGAGGATTACCTGTTGCATCTTTCAGCGGAGGTACAATTGCTTACCGCTATAAAAGCCAATGGGCATGCTACTGAGGTCAAACACAAACGATGGCTTGAAGCCAAATTGAACCTTGCTAATGAGCAGTTAGAAGATATCAAAAAGGCTAGACTTCCCTCTAGGGAGATTTATTTGCAACCGGAAGCCTCCAATCAAGCTCATTTTTTTAGGGCTCTACAAAGCAAGAAGAGCCGGGGCCACGTTCGCTCGCTCGATGATGAGAAAGGGACAACAGTTCATAACCAGGATGAAATGGCTGGTATGATGCTGAGCTATCTCAATCAAATCATTGGACAGCCGGAGACCCAGTCCCAAGAAGTGGAAGAAGCTAGAGGGACCTTACTTCAGAGTGTTAAAAAGGAAATTCCCCACTTAAGTGCTAATAACTTGGAACGGGCATTTTTCGAAGACGAATGTTCACTTGCATTGCAAGCCCTGGGCAAGGAAAAGTCCCCTGGTTGGGATGGGATGAGGATGGAAGTCTATGCAGAGTTTTGGGATGATCTCAAGGCCCCAATCACAAGTTTGGCCAATAAAGCCATGGGCGAAGGGTCGTTGGAGACAAGTGTGAAGAGAGGGCTTATCAAGCCCATCCCAAAACAGATCTGCTGCTCTAAACTACAACATTGGCGCCCTATAATGATGATGTCGGTGGCCTACAAAATTATAGCTAAAGTAGTGGCCCTCAGACTAGCCCCCTTACTAACCAAGATCATCTCCTCCCATCAACATGGCTTCATTAAAGGAAGGTCCATATACGATAACATCTTGGCAGCAATGGTGGGAATAGAATACGCAACTGTCACAAAGCAGGAGTGCATTCTGTTGCAGCTGGACCTGGACAAGGCCTATGACAGAATAACATGGACATATATAGAAGCCATCATGGAAGCTCTAGGCTTTGGGCCGCGCCTCTGTCGGATGGTTCGTGTAATGGGGGCTGGAAGCCAGTCAGAGCTCCTATTTAACGGTAGAATTGTGGGCTCTTTTGAGGTTAAAAGGTCTATTAAACAGGGATGCCCTCTTGCCCCCTTACTTTTCTCCATAGGATCACATCCTCTAATCACGATGCTCGAAGCTAGTGCTGAACGCGGGGAGGTGCAAGGCCTTGTTTTACCAGGAAATAGACAACTCCTGGCAAAACTTTTTGCATATGATTCTCTCTCTTCTTAAAGGCGTGCCCCCAGGTCATCAGAAAAGATCTGGAGATTGTACAAATGTTCTCAGTAGCTTCGGGGTCCCAGTGTAATATAGAGAAGTCAAGGATGATTTCCCTATCAGAAAATGACTCATTTGACCCTTCTATCTGGTCAGGGGAGATTGTCACAAAAGGAAATATCTTCAGACATCTCGGGGGCCCCTTGGGCATAGATGTAACTCACAAGCAAAGATTCGAGTGGATGCTTGAAAAAATCAAAACAAAAATGAGTAGGTGGGAGTATGCTCTTCTCCCATTCCCAAGTCGGATAAAAGTGATGAATGCCTTCATGATTCCTTATATTGCCTTCACTAGCCCGCTTCTCAAGATGGCTAAGTGTCACTGGAAAGAGTTCTTAAAACCAGTAAAAACATTTTTATGGAAAAATAACACGAAATCTTCTAGGCCATGGCAATGGGCCAGTTGGGAATCAGTTGCTCGGGCGGGGAATCAAGGAGGCCTCGGGATTCTTAACCCTGTGACCCATGCAAAAGCTTGTTGCGCCAAATTTGTTGTTTCCTTGGCTAAACAGGATCAAGTTTGGGTAGTCATGATCAGAGATATGATAGAAGCAGCTAAACTTGGCTCGAAGGGAGGAAAGTAGAGAGGGGTGGAGGTTCATGACAAGCTGTTGTCCCCAGCGTGGTCTACCTTAAGACTGGGGGGCAGCTCAGGAGAATTGGTAAGAAAATGCAATAGAGTAGCAGGAGTCTTAAAGTGGGGGGAAGAAGCCAGATACTTCAAGAACTCCATCCTACATTGGTCCCCCTGGCTCTCCAAAGTTGTAGATCCGCCGCAAACTCCATATTGGATTGAGACAGCAAGGAAGCTGAATAATAAGGGTCTGATCCGACTTGAGCACTTCTGGGACAGTGTCAACAAGAGTTGGAAAACCATTGACCTTATGATTGCCCAGTACCAAGTCAATAGCTTGGAGGTCTTGCTTGTCCACAAAGTGATGAAAGATCTGGATACTCTAGTGATGCCAATCTGTGTCTCAGAGTTGGACTGGAAAGCATGGAAATGGCCCGGAAGCAGTCTTTTGTGGAAACCCATACTAAAATCATTTATCAGACAATGATGCAAAAGAAGAATTGGTCTAGCCCCCTTAATAAGCTATGAAAAAGCAATGGCTGGAGGAAAGGTGGGAGCATGTAATGGAGAACATATGGAAGCCAAAGGTTCGACAATACATGAAGGTTTTCTTATGGAAGGTTATTTGGGGTGCTCTACCGACGGGGGTGAAGATTCAGGTGAGAGGGATTGGGTCAGATCGATGCTTGGGGTGCAGGTTGACTAGTGAAGATCTGGCCCACCTTTTCATGGACTGCGTAGCTATAAAAGGCCTCGCAGGGAAAGTATGCAAGTGGGTCCAGAGAACATGGAAAATTAGGTTTTTCAAGACTAGCCTATGCTTTGGAGGTAAAGGTAGTCCTGCACTCCTAGTCAGCACTCAGATCGTTAGATACTTCTTCTTTCATAATGTATGGCAAACAAGGAACCGTCGTGTTTTTGAAGGAGGATTTGCGGTGGCAAGCTTCGCAGAAATTATATAGGAAAGCAAAGTGCTAATATGGGCACTAGGGCACAAGCATCACTCGGAGGATTGGTTTAGGACTACTTGTGCCTTGTTGTCAGCAGATGGAATACCTGGGAGGGGGGCAAATCTTGGCCATCGATAATTAAAGATCTCAGAATGACAAGTGTATGGACCTTGGGTATCAAGGACGTAGAGGCGGGGTGGTAGGAGTGACTGCCCTAATAGCCGTTGTAATAGATGGAATACCTGGGAGGGGGGCAAATCTTGGCCATCGGTAATTAAAGATCTCAGAATGACAAGTGTATGGACCTTGGGTATCAAGGACGTGGAGGCGGGGTGGTAGGAGTGACTGCCCTAATAGGCGTTGTAATAATGATCCCCGGATGTTGTCATGGCTTAACATGAGCATGACAAAACCTTGTAAATTTTTGGGCTGCTCAATATAATTCACTCACAATTGTGAGTTTTGCACACCACAAAAAAAAAAAAAAAAGCGCAAAGCCTCATCATGGATGGTAATTTTATCCCCATTTGCTAGTGAGACTAACCACGTGGAGAAATATGTGGAATATGAAAGCAGCCAGTAGTAGGAGCATAAAGAGCATAAAGGCAACCAATTATGGGTGCGCTTATTGTAGACCTAAATGGGCATGCTTAGTGTACTAAGGCTGGGTTCATACGAGCCTGACGACAAGCTGAACCTCGTGAACCATCGTCGTTCACAAGAAGCGGAGGTAGAGGAAAATAGAGTGTGTATGTATGTCTTGCTCGATTTTAGAGAAATCGTTAAAAATTGGAATCTGGAGGTGATGCATTTTGAGTGTTCCCTAGTACCAATCCGTAAAAATGGAATGTAAATCCTGGGATTGTTGACTACTAAGAGTCTCTCTTATCATTCTATGGAGTTTCCATAGATAGGTAAGGTCGTAAGTCCCACCTTTTCTATTTTCCCCTCTCCAAACCAAGGGTGGGGCGGCAAAGAAGATATTGGGTCTCGAAGGCTGTATACAAGTTGCACGAAGGAGGGAGATTTGAGGCAGGTGGCACGTGGAGTGTATATCATTCTCCTTTCTTGTCGAGACCGCCCACCGACTCTCTCTCCTCGTCCCCACATGATCACATCTGTTTCCCGCAAAGACACAGCACCACTCGCAGCCTCCCAAAGCAACAGAGAGAGAATGTGACCCTCTCTCGCTCTCTCTCTCTCTCTCTCTCTCTCAGCCAGCTCGGCCAGCAGGGTTGTGTGGCGATACCTGATGTACGCGTGCAGGTCGTGGAGGCTATGATTGTGTGCTGCGGGCGGGATTGTGCAGACGGAGGTTGCCAAGCAGGGGCAATGTTGCGCATGCGGTAGAAGGTAGAGGCAAAGGGTTACGTGGGGATGTCGGGACGGAGTGTGGGAGAGAGTTGGGTTTTGTTTAAAGTGAGCGGGGGCTCGCGTAGGCACTGCGAGGAGAGGATGGGTGCACGCAGAGAGAAGAGCCGAGAGGGGCAAGGTTGGCAAAAAGGAAGGTGCAAAGTGCTGCTGTTGGTCGAGGCAGAAGCCGTAGCAGGGCTGAACAAAGGCTCGAGGGAGGAGGGAGGCAGGCGGGGGGGGGGGGGGGGGGGGGGGGGGGGGGGGGGGGGGGGAGAGGTGTGTGCGCAGAGCGCTCTCTCTCTGTCTCTCTCAAATAGGCTCATAGTTGGGCTAAGGTAGGCTAGTGGATGCCATCGATTTAATCTCAGCTCTTGCGATCCATGTTTTGCGCTTTAAACGAGGAGGCAAGCCACACATTTCTTGGTGGGGGGGTCTCATTATCTGAACCCAGCCTAAAGCAAGACCAAAATTGATGCAGCTAAAATCAAAGGCCCACAGATCACACACAGTACTCATTCGCTGCACTTAGGACCTCCTCAGCTCACTGCCGTACCCTTCTCAGCGCCCCACTGTCGTAAACTCCTCAACCAGCTCGCTACCACCCGTACACTCCCCAGCCCATTGTCGTACCCTCCTCAACCCTCCTTAGCTACCCACATCCATATCCTCCTCAGCAAACGACATTTTTGCATTTCCTTGAGAAGAAAACTTGTGGTTGCTCAGTTTCCTTCAAGTACCCAGTGCATTTAACTGAATCCATGAGGAGAGCTTGAACGGAATACATAATAGGGATGTTGCTCTAAGGTGAACTATTGATAAAATTAAATAGTAATCTGAAAAAACATTTGGCAAAAAAATTTAACAATTAGTAGTACAATTGCAAGCGTTGTAGCTCACATAGGAGCCAAGCCAGCCAGTGACACGAGGAGCTGTCTAGAAGAAGTTTTTTTTAAAAAAAGAAGTGCACTTCTCAGGAACCACCAAGCCGGGTATGAACTGGTTAGAGCAATGGCCCTTAATCTACACGCAAATGCACAAGATCAAATCCAACTTTTGAATCGTGGTTTATGTCTCATTGTATAACAAGGCAAGGATGTGGTGGAATTTGTGGAAATTTCGGGCAATAAAATGAAAGATCAGCTAGTATGGGCTTTAGAGTAGTCAATTCCCAATGGAAGCAATCCTAAATTTCCTCATTGTACTATACAATCAAGCTAAACTTATTGTACCCAAAAGAAGAGTAATGAAATCGACTCCCTTTATTATATTTATCTTGTCAGAGAATGTTTGGTCATGAAGCCACTTACTCTGGATCCATGTAGCCATGGCTACCCATCAAGACAGTGGTGCCTGTCGTCTTGAGAATGTTATTCCGCGATATCCCAAAGTCGGATATTTTTGCATCAAATTTAATATCTAGGAGAATGTTGCTACTTTTGACATCCCTGTGGATGATGGGTGGATTGCATCCATTATGCAAGTAGTCAAGACCTGCCATAAAAAGAGCATATTGCACCATGTCAAGGAAGTAGCACAATAGAAACACATCAAAGCTAGCTAACTTCACATTTTTGATGAAATATTTCTACCTTGGGCTGCATGTAGCAAAATCTTCAATCGTAGGTCCCACGACAAAGGTGGGATATTTAAATCTTCTGCTTCAAGAAGATGACATCCATGTTAAGGAGAGTGAGTAATGACCAATTCAATATACATTTGAGTTGAGGCATACATATACTTACTATGAAGACAATCATATAAGGAACCATTTGGCATGAAATCATAAATGAGTACCGGGCTCTGATCAGTGCAATAGCCCACAAGCTCCACTAGGTTCTTATGATGAACTCTTGATAACAAGTCTACCTTTTTTGGCAATATAAGATAAATTAAAGATAGTTAGCTCAAAACATTGTATTGTTTATTTTTCAGCAACGTTCAACATTATTTTTTCTTCCTTAGCCATTGTACTACATTGTAAATTAAAAAAATTAAACTTACAATTATTGCAATTTTAGTTTAATTACAAGAAGAATCAACTTGATGTTTAAATCCTTAATTTCAACTTAATCTATGTTTTGTCACATGTGTTCCATCTATAAAACTAGCTACCTTCTCAAGTCTTTAACAATATGCGCATACTAAAGTAGATTACCTCATTCAAGAATTCTTTCATTCCTTGATAACTAGAGTTTGAAGCAACTTTGACAGCGACAAATTGACCATCCGTAAGAATCCCTCTAAAAACTTGTCCAAATCCTCCGGTCCCAAGAAGATTTGCAAAATTGTTTGTGATTGATTTAACATCATGAAAGCAAAACTCCTTTATCGTAAGCTTTGATTTGAAATCTTCAAAAGCTGCACAACAAGAAAAAAATACTTTTCTTACTCAAAGGACATAAAAAATTAAATAATTTCATTGTTGAGGACACATATGCATGTTTCAAAGTATAGTTCTTAATAGAGTATAATATTACAAACTCAAAGCTTCACAAATGTTTAATATTTGAATGACTATAGATAATGAATTAAAAAAATGATATACTATGATTAGAAGAAATAGCAACAGGTAGTGGCTATCTCTCACTCCATCATTGTGATAGATACACCATCTCTATGCTCCTTCTGCGCATAGCAATGACGTAGCTATCATTAGCTAGCCACGCTGTTCATATGGAGCCTAAATAGGGATGTTCCTTCCTAGGCACCCCCCCATCTTCAATTCCATCAGGAAGAGAATGGGGTCTAGCAGGGCCTCTTTATTAAAAAGTCAAACCTTTAATATTAAGAAAGTAATCAATGGACAGTTTTTGAATTCAATTAGGCAAAATGGCTAGTTTATTTGAATTCAAAAATTCTCTCCAAAATGAAATTTAAAATCTAGCGGATAAAACCATATCATGTAACACATCTATGGAAAGAGCTCGACACGTATATTGCAGATCTATGTTCTCTGCTCAAATCGGAGATCATATGTGAAAAGTTATGGAACGCCAAAAATCATAAAATTTTCCACGTCCTTTTTGGGGGGAAAAGTGCATCCTTTGACCACTCTTACACATCTCTTACACACCCACCATTCTTGCACACATGACGTACACCTATTTGTCAAAATGTTAATCACCTCCATTAAGCTCATGGCAAATAAAGAGGCCCTCCTACACCTTATCCTCTTCCTAATGCATAGGACACCTCAAATCCTCTCCCTCACTGCTCTCTTATCATCCCAAATGGCCCCTCGCTAACTACCCTATCTAGGTAACATCTCATAATCTCCCACTTCACTACCACAACCATCGTAACACCATTTCTTTGGATTTGGGAACAGTCATACGAGCAATATGAGGTGTGACTCTAACCGCTCCTAGCACCCTCAGGTGATGATTGAGATAGACCTCCTTTTTGAACCCATGTTCTATGTTCACCTAATCGTGGGAGACCTCTTGAGTTGAACTCATGTTCTATATTTACCTAATTGTGAGCAACCTCTTGGGTTGGGCCTTCTTTGTGTGTGTGTGTGTGTGTGTGTGTGTGTGTGTGTGTGTGTGTGTGTTTTCTTGATGGTAAAAATTATATTTCTCTTCTGCTCGCACAAGCCACTCCGATTTCCACAATACTACTCTTTCCATGCTACTACTCTAGAGCCTTGTAGTAGACACAATTTTGAGACCTACTAACAATGTACTTGAAGTGAAACAATGGTTGAGATCAATCTTGATAAAGATAAACTTGGGCACTAACGAGATCAATACTAGCTACGTGCTTGCTCCTTCTACCCCAACTAGTGGGTATAGGAACTAGTCAAATTTAAATGCTAATTTGTGCAAGCAGCTTAGGAATCATAATACTAAATCCTATTAACATCGAAAGCCCTCCTACGATTTGGTTCTTCTAGATCTTAGAGAAAATCACTCAAAAGAAGTAAATTGATGGGTATTATAAACAGTTTTTATTTACTTTCTTTGGACAAAAGAGAACACACACACACACACACACACACATAGAGAGAGAGAGAGAGAGAGAGAGAGAGAGAGAGAGAGAGAGAGAGATCCTTTTCAATCTCTCAAAATCCTCTTGTAGGTGGAAGCAAAGTGGGTCTGGAGATCATCTACCTCAGAGGACTATTGAGACTTTCTCATCAAAAGAGACATTAGTGGATTCAAGTTAGACTCCTATAAGGATTGGACCAATGTGAGCCAAAGAGAAAACATTACAACCCTAGAACCTAGCATTCCTTTTGGAACCAAACTAGTATTATGTAGGTTCTAGGAAGCATGAAACTCCCTCAAATCTGAATGGGAACCCACACAACCCTCACAACCATTGAAATCTATCTTCTCCTTCTTCATTAATGACTCCCCATGGTTTGGTTGGTTTGCATCTTAGTGTAGGCTGGGGCTAGGAACAAAAGTCCCACCTTTGCTACAAAGAAGGCTTTTAAAAAATGGAAGGATCTCTATCTTGGCAACACCAAGATGGACACGTAGCAAATCAGGGCATCATATAGCTTATCTGAAGCTTGTGCCTCATGGTTGCATTCAAGACTTCAAAAGGTGCGTAACATTTCTAGCCCTTTCCACAAAAGGAGCTATATAAGTAGAAGTTTGTACTCAATCTTGACCGACCCCCTTTTCACAAGCTCCATAGTATCAATTTTCCTTTTTTTTTTTTTCCAAATTCACAATTGTGAGCTTGAGGTTACTTTGTACACCAATTGGCCACTCTAAGCATGTGGATAGTTCATGATTTAAGAAGGAACATTGCCTTTGACACTATGATCTTGATAAAGAGACCTACAATTTTTTTGTGAAAAACTCACAATAGTGAGTAGATTATATTCATAAAATCCAAACAATTAGAGATTCCTATCACGTTCGTGACGAGCCATGAAAACTTCAACGGTTCATAGATACATTGGCTGATAGGGGAGGCCCCACGACGTTGGATGAGCCCACACTTCACCTATGCAAGTCCTTCAATGTGGTTTCCAAGATCCTATTCCACTCCTAAGAGTTCCTTTGTTTTCCAATGTCGATGAGCATTATCGTACTTTCTTGGACTATCTCCGTGAACTTAGTTAGCTCCATGGAGTTCTCAAAGATCCGACCATTCCTTGACTTCCAAATGTGTTTTAAGTAGCAATACCGCACGAATGGCATTGCTATGAGTAGTGCATGGCTCTTAAACACCTTCCCTCCCACGAATAGATTGTTCTTGAAGAATCCTATATTCTAGGTCTTTGAGACCCATTTGCAAATCTACCCTGCAAGACTACAGATCGTTAAGCACTCCTTGAAAAGGTAAGGGAGGTCTTCACAAGCTATTTTCAATTGCGAGAATCTATCTGGACCCATTTTCCTGGCAATAACTTTCACCTTTTGTAAGAAAACTTTCGTCCCGTCCGGCCAATGAGGTCTCCATATGTTTTTAACAACCATCTCCCATCTTGACCGTGGCGTGTTTTTGCCCCACTACTTGAACATTAAGCAGGGAGAACCAATACTTTAATGCCATAAGGGTAAGGTACACATCATTAATTGTCAATTTCAAGAAATATCTATTCACAAACCACTGCCAAGCTTTCCATTCAAACTTCGACTCACAATTCGGCAGCTACCAATTGTTAAGCTGTTCTAGGGCTCTACTAATCATCAATCTTTTTGTCCCACCTAGGTTAAATCGGAAGGCCAACTAATCCACTCCTTTCCAGTAGCTTTTGTTGTAGTCCCACAACTGGTCTATACGTGTAATACCCTTTTTATTAACCGTTCTGGAAACCTCCCTCCAAGAGAGGGTCAAAAGAAAGCCTTCAGACTTAGAGAGCCAAGGGGAATAGTGAGCTATAGAATTGTGGAAACACCTTTCCATATCTCCCCATTCCAAGGACTCTAATGTTTTATTGCATTTGGGAGTGAACTTTCTCGTTGCACCCCCAAGTTTGAGGGAGGCCCATTGAGGGGACAACAACTTGTCTTGCACCTCGAGCCCTTTCCATCGGCCGCTTTGCGAGAATACTCTGGAGTTGTCCATCATATCCTTAGCCATAATAGCCCAAGCCTGACCTTGCTTGGTGAGAGCCACCACAAAATTGGCAGCTTGGGCCTCCCAATGAGTGCTATGGTTAAGAATCCCGAGCCTGCCTTGCTCCATTGGTCTCGCAATTGTCTCCCATTTAGCTTATTGCCAGGATGTTGCATCTTTAGTGTTGTTCTTCCACATAAATATCTTTATCAATTTCAAGAACTCTTCCCAATTTCATTTAGAAATCTTAAGTAGCAAACCATTTTAGGATAATTAGGGGAGCATAAAAGAATTGATAACCTTCAATCTGCTCGAAAATTTGAGAAGCACATACTCCCACCTTCGCATCTTAATCTTCATATTCTCCATAACCCATAAGAATGTTTTCTTGTGAGTAACGTCCACCCGCAGAGAGGATTTTAGGTGTCGAAATATCTTCCCATTTGACACAAGCTCCCCGGTCCACATAGATGGATCAAACGAGTCGTTCTTGGAGAGTCCACATAGATGGATCAAACGAGTCGTTCTCGGAGAGAGATATCAATCTTGATTTTTCAATACTACACTTTGACCCCGAGGCAAAGGCAAACATTAGAAGGGAATCGTCAGCAAAAAATGGGTCAAAGTGTAGGCTACAAACATCATTGTTATGGGTCACCAATGCTTTAGTTGGGAGAATTACACGTGTTTGGGGATAGGATTATTGAGGCCTGTTTTGATGCTCAAGTCCATGACTTGGTCAACTAGGCTTGGTTAGCCATTCTCGTGATTGCAAACTTAAGATCACTCCACAATTCCTTGAAAAACTGAGTAGTCAAACCATCCCAACCATAGGACCTCTCTTTGCCCAAAGCTTGAATCATGATGGAGAATTCATCCTCGGTGAACGCTTTCTCTAGGAGGTTGGATTCAGAGAGGGATATCCTTCTTTTGACGCTCCTGGCATCCTCAATCGTAGGGGAGCGGCCTCAGACTATTCTACGATCTATTGTAGGGGACTGAGCATTAATTGAGCCATTTCATCAAGATTCTCAATATCATTTCCATCCACATCTATTAGAGGATGGACCACGCCCACTGACTTCTTTTAGCCTTGAGGGTCCTGAAGAAGTGTGTACGACTGGCGTCCTCCGACTGAAGAAATGTTTCTCTTGACAATATTTTGGCCTTCCTCACGTCGTTTAGTTGGTGATAAGCTAATTCCTCTTTAGCTTCCAACCCTCTTTTGTGCTCCACCTCTGAAGTGAACCCTTCTTGTTTTTTGGTGGTTAAACTCTCATGTTTGTCAATGAGTTGATTGAGCCGTTGGAGAGGGGGAATGGGGGACGACACCCGGCACGACCAGAAGTGCCTCTCTATAGCCGAGGGTCAACACAACAGCCCAATCCACTCGAAAACACCTTCAAAACGAAAATTTGCACATAATCCGCTTCACTTGCACAGTTCCCAAGTGCACACGCGCTTTCCAAGATTGCAAAAAGGGTCCACACTTCACTGCACCTGCTCTACCTTCCTTCGCACATACAATTACTCTCTCTCTCTCTCTCTCTCTCTCTCTCTCTCTCTCTCTCTCTCTCTCTCTCTCTCTCTCTCTTTTTGCAAAGCACCAACGATCCGAGCGTACACACGCTTCAATGGCACCGCGGCTGGCAACAGACGAGACGACAAAGAGAAAAGGTGAAGGGGGGTGCAACACGGCACAATTAGCCAAGAGGGTTGTTCATTAATAGCTTCCAAGCTCCATTACAATGCTCCTTTGAGCTTCTCTCTCTCTCTCTCACTTGCTCTCCTTCACATCCCGTGCCAAAAAAACAAAGAGCCCCCCCTCTTTACAAAGAGTTTGGCCCCTTTATTGGGCTCGTTTTTGAGTTTTTAGGCATTTTTCATCGTAGGCCGACACATGGCACTCCCCTTGGGAGGCTCAGCTTGACTTTGACTAGCTTGGTGCGCGTCCTGAGGCTTCACACTTTACTTTACACACGAGCACCCTCTAGGCAGCAACGACGGCGCCGTCGTTGCTCCTAGGGATTCACATTGCCCTCAAAAACGTTGTGGGCAGATTTGGTCCGCAGGAAACGGCCCCCTCATGGGCGGGTGGCCATGTCACCTGGGCATTAATAGACCGGCACGCGCGGGTGCGCCATCGCGCCGCCCCGCCTTACCAGTCGCGGCCAAAACCGCCGGCAATTCCACCCAACGCAGCGCCCCCAGCGCCGTCATCGCTCAACACCATAGCCAAGAGCTCCAAGCTCCCCTCGCCACCTTGTATGCCAATGGGTGTGCACGGCCCAGCGTATAAAGCGCGCCCTCTCGGCCCTTCTCTGCGCATGTGGGGCTATGCCCTCCGACACGTGGCAGTCATGGGCCTCATGGCCCCTTAAGCCCACCAAAACATAAGTATTTAACCTCTTTTTTTTTCTTTTGGCTCTTTTCTGTAGGCTCCCATTCATTGTTCCCAGACCCGATGGCAAAGCCGCAAAACCGTGTCGGATCTTCACTGAGTTGGATCTCGAGCCGTGCAAACCCCACTGCATTTCAACTTCTCTGAGCTAGCTATCTGAGGCCGCCAAAATCCGGGAAATGCATCTGCATGCCTCTCACTGCCAAATGATCCCAACTTCATCTAGCTGTATCTGACTAACCGAATATCCGATTGATGTGCAGTCGATTTGTGCTAACTCCATATGGTGCTCACTTCCACCAAGAATCTTGGCGAGGCCGAGAAACTGCCAAGTTGCACATCTTCCAATGCGGCCAAGTGGGCTCAGACTTAGCCCCTGGAAGATCTTCAATTGCCCATATCTTGCTATCCAGAGCTCCGATTCACATTCCCAGAAGACAAGCATGCTCCACCACCCGAGCACTTCACACATATACACTGACATCAGCCCGGGCCACCTGTCCCCAACTACCCTGTCCGTCGGGGATCTGCTACATACCCTTTCTTTAAACTGCAATATCTAGAGCACCGGGGCTCCGTTTGACAAGTCGTTTGAACCGGCCTGGAGAGCACACTGAAGACCACACCTTGGCACATGCTTGCCTCCTTCTGGATACCGTTGACTTCCAGCCCTGTTAGCCCCCCGTCTGGAGCCTTCTTGGCCTAAAAAACCACATTGGACATACATTTCCGCTTCCACTTAGCCACAACAGCTTTAGACACATGCCATAGCACCACCATGTGCACCTGCATGCATCCATACCCTTGCACGAGTCCCTATCTGGCGTCAACATGTTTTGGGTGCACCATCATTGCCCAACCCTCTTGTTGAGCATTCATGCTCAACTGAAAGCACACTTTAAAACCGAAAATTGCAACACTTGACAAGCACGGAATGAAGCAAAAAACCATAGTTGTATGTACATGCTATGTACAGAGTATGTACAAGGTGTCCTCTCTCTTCACAACCTCCCTCTGTCTAGGTTGGTTGCCCAACCCCCGTAGTTACAATCTGGTGTACGTCAGGCACTAACCCCCTGGAAAAGTACAGTTTGAGCCGCACACCATTCACCCTATGCCTCAAATGCTTGCCATTGTCTCTCACCAGCTGGTAGGTCCCATTCGGAAATGCTTTATGCACTTTGTACGGACCCGTCCATTTCTTCTTGAACTTCTTTTGGAAGGTAAAGTCCAAGTAGCTTTCATACTTCATCACCAGATCTCCTTCTTGAATCTCCTTGTTTGCCAAGCTCTTGTTGAACTTCGCTACTCGCTTATCCCTCTACTTCACATAAAAATCTGCCGCAGCCTCCCTATCCATCTGTAAAGCCTCCAAACTAGTCATGTGATCCTGCAACACGTCCTATTGAGTGGCACTGAAACTCCACATACCCTTCAATGCACCTAGCTGTGCATGCACTGGCAAAACCGCCTCCTTACCATAAACCAGATCAAATGGGGTGAAGTTTGTGGCCACCTTGTAGGATGTGCGGTAGGCCCACAAACACTTCTCCAAGTTCACCTCCCACTCTATCAGCTGCTTATAAACATACTTGGTCAACATCTTCACAATCTGCCCATTGGCACTCTCTACCATACCATTGCACTGCGGGTGATATGGCGAAGAGAAGCGGTGTTGGATACCCAGCTTTTCCACTAAAGCCCGCACCAATTTGCTTCGAAATCCTTGGCCTCTGTCAGAGATCAGCACCCATGGAACACCAAAACGACAACAAATGCTGTCAAACACGAACTGAGCTACCACATTTTCATTCACCTCTTTGACAGCCTTGGCCTCGACCCACCTGGTAAGGTAGTCAATCACCACTACAATGTATTTTTTACCGCTTGCCGACTTCGGTAGTGGACCAATGGCATCCAAACCCCACTTCTCAAAAGCATCTTGGGCAATGATAGCTCCTTGTGATTCGGCTATCAGCCTCCTCTTGCCCATAGTCTGACATTCATGGCAGGTTTTGCACCAATAGTGCACATCACGTACTATCAACGGCCACCAAAAACCTGCTCTCAAAATTCAAAACAAAACCTGGTCTTTACCTGGATGCCCACTTTCCTCATGACATTGTTGCAACACCATACGGATTTCTTCCTTATAAAGTATCCTTCGCAGCACTTCATCCAGCCCATAGGTTATAAGATCCTCCCCTATCAGTGTAAACTTGCGAGATTTCTGTACTACCCTCTGCTTTTGTAACTTCGACAATCTTTCAGAGCACTGACCAGTATCCAAAAAGTCTTCAATCTCTTTCAAGGTTTCACGACCAGCATAGGTGGTTGGGGCCACATATATACCTGCAACCTGCACTTGTACTTTGCTGCTTGCAAGCTGATCTGCTTCTTGGTTCTGCTCTCTTCTAACATGCTTGAATTGAACCTCCTCAAAAAACTTCAGCAACTTCTTGATGGCATAGAACCAATGCTTTAATGAATCCCGCTTCACCTGCCATTGACCCAATAACTGTTTGATGACTAACAGCGCATCACCTTTCACCACCAGCCTCGATATACCAAACTCGACACACTGTTTCAAACCTAAATGGAGGGTAAGATACTCCGCCTCATTATTGGTATGCACATCCTCCAAGTCGTAGGCTTTTGAAAAGATCACCCTGTTGCGTGGATCTCGTATCACCACACCTCCACCTGCTTTTTGTATTACCATTCTATATGCTCCATCAAACCACATGGTAAAAGCTTCCGCTAAGTCAGGCTCCTCCCTGGTTTCATCCCGCACCACCCTGGGATAGATTGGCAAATCAACCGCCTTACTGACTAGAATATCTGCCAGGTGAGATCGACTTGTATGGTCAACTTTGAATTCAAACTCAAATTCTTGTAGCTCTATCACCCATTTCATGATCCCTTTCCCTGGTTTCAAGTGTAACACTACTTCTGGCAATAAATTATTGGCCGTTAGCACAAAAAACTTTCGCACAATGAGATACACCTTGAACTTCCTGCAAGCAAAAACTAAGGCCATCACCCACTGTTTGGCTTCAGTGTGGGTTGCCTCCCCAGGACTTATCATCCTGCTTTCAAAATAAACAGGTTTATATCTCCTTCCCACCTTTTGCAATAGTACTGCCCCAATGGCCACAGTGCCTACCGCCATGGCAACATTAAAATCATCTTCATGATTGGGAGGACACACCGTAGGTAGTTGACACAAGATTTCTTTCACCCTGTCAAAAGCTACTTGAGCCTCTTCATCCCATTTAAAACCATGCACCGGTTGCGCCCTTTTTTGAAGGGGGTATACATACTGCAGCAACATCCAAAAAAACCTTGACAGATACTTCGGCTTGTGCACGAACGATGCCAAAGCCTGTGCACTGGGAGGAGGCTCCATCAAGACTAGAGCCTTGACCTTTTCTGGATCTGCTTCAATCCCATTTTGTGACACCACATGGCCCAACAATGATGCTCGGGGCTGTGCTAATTTGCACTTCTTGGGGTTCAACTGACCTCCCTCTTCATCCAATCTGTGAAAACATAGACATAGCTTTGACAAATGATCTGCCCTTGAGCTATAACATCCAATGTCATCCATGAAAACTCTAATGAACCTGCCCAAATAGGGACCAAACACCCTATTCATCTAGTCTTGGAAGGTGGCATAGGCATTCACCAAACCAAACGGCATCCTGCGATAGGCAAAGCAACCCCATGGAGATATGAATGTCGTCTTCAATTGGTCTTCAAGAGCAATCCCTATTTGAAAGTAACCTGAAAACCCATCCATAATAGAATACCTCTCGTGGCCAGCCACCTGATTCAAAATCTCATCCTGAAACGGCAATGGGTAGTGATTCCTCTTGGTCGCAGCATTCAATGGCTTATAGTCGACACACATCCGCCATCTCCCATTCTTTTTAGGAGTGATAACCACCAGGGAAACCCACTCTCATTCCTTTCCGGGGTATATAATACCTGCATTCAGTAACTGATTGATCTCCTGCCAAAGGGCTTCCTTTTGAATTTCACCCAATCTCCTTAGCTTCTGTGCCTTAGGTTTGTATCCTTCCTTGAGGGCTATTTTGTGCTCAACACCCTTGGCTCCTCTCAAATCTTTATACTCCTTTGCAAATAGGTTTGGAAAAGATGCACACAACTCGACATAGCTTTCTTTCGCCTTCTTGGTCAAGTCTCCACTTAGCATATTGACCACCTCTTCAATACCCATGACATGCACCTGTGCTTGCACCTCCTCTTTCACACAAGGTTTTTCCACAGTGACCCCAAACAAGTAAGCATCAATCTTCAGCATGTCATCCTCGCTTTCCTCTTCCTCCGTACCTGTATAGCCCTCATCATAGGCCGTTTCAGTCTCATACTCATAGTTGGTGGTGTCCTCTTCATCTCTAGCCGCTATTGGATGGAAATGGCTTTCCTTGGTCTTCAGGTCTAGCACCACTTCTCTTCCTTTCTCTTTCTCAAGTAGGGTAAACACTCCCAATCCTGTTTGGCCCCTGATGCCAACAGCCACAGACTACCCAAGATTATAGGATACACGTTATCCCTATCCTTCATCACAAAGAAGTCTATCAGGCACTCTATGCCCATCACTTTCACTCTCACATCCTGGGCCACTCCCAAACACCTAGCTTTAGTATGGTTAGCCATACTCATGCGCACATTCGACTTCGATACCGCCTTGACCCCTGTTTCCTTCATCGCAGCTTCTGTCATGACACAAAACTGTGCTTCGCCATCTATATAGGCTTGAACCTGCATCCTTTTCTCGATGACAACATCCACCAAAGGAAGAACATCCGTCGGTCTACCTACCCTGAGTGCCGTATTTTGCACCGCCTTCACATTGCCTTTACCCCTTGGTAGCCTAGTGCTAACACTAGTCGACCACTGTCGTCTTAACGTTGGGTTCAATGCCAACAACTGTCCAAAAGTAATATTAGCTCTTTGACTTTGGACATCACTCACCAAATCATACTCTGGATGGCCACGCCCAAGCTGGAAATCTGTTTGTTTAATCTTGCGACGCCTTCTTTTCTTGCTAGTTTCAGGCTTTTCTTTCCCCTCATATACCTTCCCTTTGCCTTTACGAGCTCTAGTCTCATGCTCGGTTTCTGTCTCCCTTTCAACTCTAGCCCTTTTGTTAGCCAACACTTTGACATCCTGTTTATCCACCCCAATGATGTTCACCCTAGGGACTTCACCGCCATCCGTTTGAGCTTGCTACACTGGATTCTCGACTACCTGCTCCCTTGGGCCATTAAACTGTGATTGGCCTCTCCCCCTACCAAACAATGGGTAGATACCACCTCTTTCCCTCACCGGATGGGGACAGTCGGGTGCATAATGCCCTTCTTCGCCACAATTATAGCACCTTCCAGGTAGAGGCCTTGCCCTGCCCCTTGCTCCTCTCGGCTGCCCCCTGTCCATTACACTCAATCGAAGCTCTTGCATCTACTCTGATAGATCCTGAACCGTACGTATCCACTGCTGTGGAATAGCAACCGTAGCCCTATTCCCTTGATTTTCCTCTTGAGTTGACTCTTGAGGGCTTTGTGGTTGAACATGTGCCATTGCTTCATAACCTGTTACGCCCTGCTCTATCTTTTTTTTAATTTTTCTACTTTTCGACCTTGCAATTGCCACTGCCCCATTGTAGTTCTCTGGGCTTGCAAAGTCCACTTTCTCTCTCACCTTCGGATGTAAGCATGCCATAAACTTATCCAATTTGAAGTACTCACCATTGGCTAGCTGCATAGCTGCTGCTAACTCTGCCCAACATACTTCAAAACGATCCAGAAACAAGCTGAATTACTCACCTACATCCTGCTTTAGATCTTTTAGCTTCGCATCCATCTCGATTGGAGAAGCTTCCTTATGAAAATCATGCAAAAATCTTGTCCATAGAGCCGGCCATGCCTGTCTCGGCTCAATCTCCAAAGCTTCGAACCACAGTTTGGCCTTTCCGCGCATCACCTAAGGGAAAGTTTGCATCTTGCTATCCTCATTAGGCATTCGCAAAGACAACATGTACAATTCAAAATCTGCAAGCCATTCATCTGGATTCTCTTCACTTGTAAAAATCGGACCGTAACTTTGAGACGCCATCCTTACCTATACGAAAACCTGTATTTTCCTTCACTAATGGGAGCAATCACCGTGCTCCTCCGTGGGGGCACTAGAAGATGGAGAGGGGGAATGGGGGACGCCACGCGGCACGACCAGAAGTGCCTCTCTATAGCCCAGGGTCAACACAACACCCCAATCCACTCGAAAACACCTTCAAAACGACAATTTGCACATAATCCGCTTCACTTGCACAGTTCCCAAGCGCACACGCGCTTTCCAAGATTGAAAAATGAGTCCACACTTCACTGCACCTGCTCTACTTTCCTTCGCACATACACTTACTCTCTCTCTCTCTCTCTCTCTCTCTCTCTCTCTCTCTCTCTCTCTCTCTCTCTCTCTTTTTGCAAAGCACCAACGATACGGGCGTACACACGCTTCAACGGCACCATGGCTGGCAATAGACGAGACGACAAAGAGAAAAGGGGAAGGGGGGTGCAGCACGACACAATTAGCCAAGAGGGTTGTTCATTAATAGCTTCCAAGCTCCATTACAATGCTCCTCTGAGCTTCTCACTCTCTCTCTCACTTGCTCTCCTACACATCCCGTGCCAAAAAAACAAAGAGCCCCCCCTCTTTACAAAGAGTTTGGCCCATTACAATGCTCCTCTGAGCTTCTCACTTTCTCTCTCACTTGCTCTCCTACACATCCCGTGGCAAAAAAACAAAGAGCCCCCCCTCTTTACAAAGAGTTTGGCCCATTACAATGCTCCTTTGAGCTTCTCACTCTCTCTCTCACTTGCTCTCCTACACATCCCATGCCAAAAAAACAAAGAGCCCCCCCTCTTTACAAAGAGTTTGGCCCCTTTATTGGGCTCGTTTTTGAGTTTTTAGGCATTTTTCATGATAGGCCGACACATGGCACTCCCCTTGGGAGGCTCAGCTTGACTTTGACTAGCTTGGTGCGCGTCCTGAGGCTTCACACTTTACTTTACACACGAGCACCCTCCAGGGAGAAACGACGGCGCCGTCGTTGCTCCTAGGGATTCACATTGCCCTCAAAAACGTTGTGGGAGGATTTGGTCCACGGGAAACGGCCCCCTCATGGGCGGGTGGCCATGTCACCTGGGCGTTAACAGACCGGCTCGCGCATGGGCGCGCCATCGCGCCGCCCCGCCTCACCAGTCGCGGCCAAAACCGCTGGCAATTCCACCCAACGCAGCGCCCCCAGTGCCGTCATCGCTCAACACCATAGACAAGAGCTCCAAGCTCCCCTCGCCACCTTGTATGCCGATGGGTGTGAACGGCCCAGCCTCTAAAGGGCGCCCTCTCGGCCCTTTTCTGCGCATGTGGGGCTATGCCCTCCGACACATGGCAGTCATGGGCCTCATGGCCCCTTAAGCCCACCAAAACATAAGTATTTAACCTCTTTTTTTTTCTTTTGGCTCTTTTCTGTAGGCTCCCATTCATTGTTCCCAGACCCGATGGCCAAGCCGCAAAACCATGTCGGATCTTCACTGAGTTGGATCTCGAGCTGTGCAAACCCCACTGCATTTCGACTTCTTTGAGCTAGCTATCTGAGGCCGCCAAATATCGGGAAATGCATCTGCATGCCTCTCACTGCCAAATGATCCCAACTTCGTCTAGCTGTATCTGACTAACCGAATATCCGATTGATGTGCAGTCGATTTGTGCTAACTCCATATGGTGCTCATTTCCACCAAGAATCTTGGCGAGGCCGAGAAACTGCCAAGTGGCACATCTTCCAATGCGGCCAAGTGGGCTCAGACTCAGCCCCTGGAAGATCTTCAATTGCCCATATCTTGCTATCCAGAGCTCCGATTCACATTCCGAGAAGACAAGCATGCTCCACAACCCGAGAACTTCACACATATACACTGACATCAGCCCGGGCCACCTGTCCCCAACTACCCTGTCCGTCGGGGATCTGCTACATACCCTTTCTTTAAACTGCAATATCTAGAGCACCGGGGCTCCGTTTGACAAGTCGTTTGAACCGGCCTGGAGAGCACATTGAAGACCACACCTTGGCACATGCTTGCCTCCTTCTGGATACCGTTGACTTCCAGCCCTGTTAGCCCCCCATCTGGAGCCTTCTTGGCCTAAAAAACCACATTGGACATACATTTCCGCTTCCACTTAGCCACAACAGCTTTAGACACATGCCATAGCACCACCATGTGCACCTGCATGCATCCATACCCTTGCACGAGCCCGTATCTGGCGTCGACATGTTTTGGGTGCACCACCGTTCCTCTTTATTATTCTTTCTTCTAGGGCCTGCAATTTTGATTGCTTTTTGCATATTCTTGGCAAAAATGTCTCGGGCCCTAGGAATTCTTAGATCCACATCTTTTTGAGGCTTGATCAAAGCTTTGAGGGCCAAGCTTTTAAAGAGAGGATCTTTGAAGAGGTGGTACCCTATTGAGAGTAACTTATTAGTCCCTTGATGGTAATGGTCTTCACCTTTTCTTTTCTTTTAATTTAATACATAGCAATAAATGATTTGACAGACACTGTGAAGTTATCACCTTGAGTTCTAGCCATTATGGAAACCAATCCGCTTGATGTGACCGGAGTAGGAATCTAGATGAGAATTCATACTAGCATACTACATGTTGGTGTATGTGAAACCCACCGTGCTACTCCATGGGCCTACCTCCCACATTTCCACAAATGACCGTTTCTCACAAAGGCCTAGCCATTTGGATCTAGATCGAGCCATCATGTTTCATGTGCCGGTTCTATCCCTTGTTTTCTCCACCATATTAAAATCACCCACAAAGATACATTCCCTTTCAATATGGATATCTTTTTGATTCTCCCATAATCTAGCCCTTTCCTTTGCTGAGCTAGGCCCATACATGTTGTGATAGTAAGATAATGATTCACCCACTTAATCTTAACTCCTATAGAACTAAATTTCTATGATATCTGTGACAAGGAAGTACATTACTAGAGTACTTGTGATGGACAAGAAAAATGGGAGGTGATTTCTTAGAACGGCTTCCCTCTAATTATCCATTACCTATGGTGGCACGATGAGTATAGCATGCACGACATATAGGTTCTCTATACCAGGAGAATCGGTGGCCCTTGTGCGAACTGATTTGAATTCATTCAAGCATAATCCTATCTTCCTCTTGAGGCTATTTCTATACATTAGAGAAATTTAAACTCCATCCCCTAGCTAGATTAGTTCAATGGGAGTCCAATTCACAATGGCATAGAAGTGTAAAGTAGAAACGCTCAAGGCAGGATGATCCTAATAATGGTGTAAGAACCTTGATATTGGCCCGATAATAACCTCCCAATCATCCACTCTTATAATGGCCCATGTGTAAGCATACTAGATATATGGTCGAGCCTTTCCCGAGGGACCTTCCCACTCGGTCACCACGAGCCTTCCCCACATGACCCTTGTCCTAGAACTAGTCTCCCCTTAGAGAATAGTTTTTGCTCTCAAAAAAAAAGTGAACAATCAGTTCTAAAACACATTAATGGATCCTAAGTGGGACCTTCCATAGGTATGTCCTTCCACTTGACCATGAAACTTTGTAAAGATAAAAAATTTAGGAAAAGCCATTTAGCTAAGGAGGATTAAACATGTAAGAATAAAGTAGAATGCTCGTAGCATAAACTCTTTGTAACTAGAAAGAGTTCTTGAAACCAACAAAAAGTTTTTTATGGAAAAACAACACTTACGACTCAACGCACTAGCATTTACCAACATGGGAGACAATTGCAAGACCGATAGAGCAAGGTAGTATTGGGATTCTCAACCCTAGTACTCATGCAAAAGCCCAGTGTGCCAAGTTTGTGGTGTCCCTCAGGAAGCAAGACCATGCATAGGCTATTATGACAAAGGCCATGATGGATAGTGCCAAACTATGCTTGCAAGGTGGACAATGTAAAGGGCTTGAGTTGCATGACAAATTGCTTGCCACTCGATGGGCTCGCCTGAAACATGGGGGTATGACAAGCGAGCTAGTTTGGAAATGCAATAGAGCCATGGTGTCATTGGAATGGGGAGAGCTAACTAGGTATTTTTACAATTCTATAATTAATTGGAGCCCTTGACTTTCCAAGGCAAGAAGCATCCTTCCAGACCCATACTAGAGGGAGTTTCCCAAAAAGATTAACAACAAAGGGGTATGATGATTGGTCCAATTGTGGGGGGCATCAACAATAGTAGCTAGAAATGAGCTGACTAGCTGGATACCCAATTTAACCTCAGTGGACCAAAAGGTTTCTAGTCAATAGAGCTTTGGACCTCCTCATGTGCTTGGTTTGCCACAATGCTAGAAAACCACATGTCTGCACCTCTAAGATCTGCTTGATACACCAACTTGTGTATCCAATGGCAAATTGCCATTGCAAGATGCCGTAACTAAGAAAAAAGTGAGTCTATAGATCAACGCACACAAAGTGTAAATGCATTGTCCACAAGAGATTAACCACTCAATGCAAAAGAAAAAACTAGATGGTCAAACTTTGAAGCATTAATGCATCCAATTTGTATTTGTGGTTTTATGGGTACAATATATTTCTCAAAGTGTCAATGGTATGGTAGCTTACAATTTTTTTTTCCGACAAATCTCACATTATGTGGGAGGTTATAGTAATAACAAGAAGCCGTTACATTAGCACCATGCTCAAATCGATCCATGGCCAAAAAATTCCCACAAGACAATGATGACCAGGCTTTTTACAAGGAGCTATAACCTCGCATACATAATATGATCACAATCGTGATGGTGAGAGCTACCCTATTCCACTCGTCTACACTCTTGATTTTTCCAAATATAATAATAGTTTCTCAGCTTTTTGGGATAATCTTTGAGAAGTTGGCTATCAAGAGATCCTTATCAAACACTTAAAAGTTATTGGCCTTCCAAATATGGTGGAAGAAGAAGAATCAAATAGCTTGAGTACACATCAAAAGTGATTAACATTTCATCCTTTCCTTCCTCTTTTTTCCCAAACTCACAATTGTGAGTGTGTAAATTGTATTCATCAAAAAAATGTGCAAGGGAACCTCAAGCTTGTACCGAGCCTTGAGGGATCACAAATAACATTTGATAACACAAGGTATTTGAAAGAGGCAACCCACCATACCTCACTAGAACAATCATAACTTGACAACACTGAGTTGATGTCCTAGTACCATTCATCCAAGGTCTTCCTCCTACCAATGGAGACAATGAGTTCCTTAATTCCAGTACTATTTTTGAGAAGCTTCAAGTTGACAGAGTCTTCTCAAACACTCTATGGTTCTTGGTCTTCCAAATTTCTTTAAATAAGGAAAACCTAGCGACTTGCGTGCAAATTAGGAGTGCTTGGTTTTTCATCCTCATCCCTTTAGGGAATGGGTCATTCTCCATGTCCTTTGTATCCTCTTGCAATTTTTTCTTGCTACGCCACTAATAGCTGGGCAATCTTTGAATAGGTGCGGAAGATCCTTGAAGGCTATTGTGTAGCCACTACATCTATTTGGGCTAATCCCTTTGGTGTGATGTTGGTAGACCATCGCATTCGAACGGAGTAGCCTAGCCAGCACTAAAATCAGCATAAATATGTCAATCCAAGGATGTAACCCACCCGACTACTGCATGGAAACATCAAATGCAATGCCCCAATGACAATGCATTGAGGAGAAAGGTGTCACTCTCAGGCCAAGAAGCAACTAAAGGGAAAAATGCTTAAGTCTCTGTTGGGATCTATCTTTCACTTTAATGGTCATAGAGGTGCCAAATGAACTCCAAATGACATGAAACTTGAGATTAGGGGTCTCTTAGTTATAGGAAATATGTTTCCAACAACAAAACCTGCAAACGTCACCGTCAAGTAGGTGAGCAACCGCAAATGTTTCCACATCTTACCTTCACCAACAATGACGAACAAGGGGTCGTTTGGTTCTTCCTAAGACCTACTTACCTCTATCCATGTTTGGTTTCACTTAAAACACCATTAACAAATCAAAAAAAGAAAATAAACACACTAGGTGACATAGAGCCAAAACCGCTCATTGCGTCGCAAACACACACACACACACACACACACACACACACACACACACACACACCAACACACACAAACATAGCACATTGGACATGTACATGATGGCAAGAGTATGAGAGAGCAACACAAGAGATTTCATTAGCAATGCTTACTCGTAAGGAGTCGTGAGCGCGTAAGTCTAGGCATACTCTTCACTACGTGATCTCCAAAGTTAACCACTGATCTAATAATTGCAAATTTTGGCTTATATACCCAAGGTTAAACATTGGGTATTTGGCTAGGAAGCAATAATTACTTCAATTATGTGATGAACTAGGGTATCTAGTCTCTTCATTAAGTACAAAACTCTTTTGAGACAATCAGACTCTTTCGGGTTTAGGATTTACAATGCCGACTTCGGTGAAAAATAAATGATTAGGTGAAAGAAGTTTTGGAGACCCGTCCCCGAATTGGCATGATTGAGTTCTTTGCTTCGACACTCCCCCAACCCGGCTTCTTGTCGTCCTTGAAAAGACTTCATTCTTTGAGTAGAACCTTTCTTTATTATTGTTTGTCAACGTATTGTTGGAATGCCATCATCATCATTTGTTGTACCTAATCTTCCTCATGTGGCTTGTATATTCTTGTCAAGGGGTTTGCGTGTTTGTGGAGGCTATAGGCCACAAATCTAAGCTAGAGATCCTTGCAAATTTGCATGAACATAGTGGAATTCATCTTGAAATGGCCCATATAGAATTCCTCCTCGGAGGTATGCATGTAGTGGCTTGAGAGGAGCATCATTTTGGAGAATAGGCCGTAGATTACCTTCATCTTGGGGGTATCATTCAAGTTGAATATAATTATTTTGTGTCCCTCCAAGATTGAAGTACACTTTACTTTGGTGGCCTTTGTATTTTGGAATGTATTGATACATGCGGAGAGCATGTAGCAAATCTTGAGCAACATTTTGCATGCTATATTTGGCTTCCCTCGTACTAGGATGATCATTTTCTTGATGTCCTTCCTCATATAAGCGAGTGAAGGCGCCTCTCTTGGTTTGGGTAGTTTAACAATGTAGGGTGAGAACAAGTAGTTTCTCAAAGTCATCCCACCTTCTTCTCCTGATGATTGGGCAATATGTTGGGTCAATTTGAAGGTGGGTTGGAGAAAAAGAGTTTACATTTATTGCCTGCTTGTTCTCATCCTGAACTTTCCATTTTGGCCTAACCTCTTTGATTTTCTCCATGTTCCATTCTGAAAATTATCATCCTTGTAACTCCCTTCAGCAGCAGTTGGTAGAAGTGTTAGTGGTAGTTCTTTCTTCTTTTCTACTATTAGACACTTGAGTAGTGGGTAAAGAAGTTTTGGCTCACGAATCTCCTTGTAACTTTGTTGGAGTAATTTATTTCAATAAATTTGACTTCAATAAATGATTCTCATAGCAGAGGTTCCTTGTCACAACTTCCTTAGTCACTTCCTAGTGTTTCTTCGGTAGATATGAGTACCCTTGAGGTAATTTATGAGGTTTAGTTGAAGTACCCACATCTATCGGTCCTTCAAATTGCTTATACCATGTTCTATCTCTTCTTCTATGTTCTCAAAGTCCGACCCTGTTTCCAAGGGTCCTTTCTCTTTGGGGGGGAAGGTTCTGGAATTTTTTGATTGTTGATAGCTTCTTTCTTAGATCCTCCACTTCCTTCATAAGCATCTCAATGCTTTCATCCTTTGCTTTTCCTTTGTCTGACATGGCCTTACTCTCAGTGTGTAGAGACCCTTCTAGAGCAATCCTTGTCATTTGAGAGACTTATAGTGCTTGTTGTAGATCTGCAATCTGCTTCTTATAGATGTTGTTTTCTCAGAGCTACTTGTAGGGATGAGCAAAGGATCTTCTATAAATGCCTCTAAGTGTCTGTTCTAATAAGCTATCCGGCCCTTAAGCACATCTATTGATATCCTTTTCTTTTGAGCTAACTGCTGCTGACTACTTGATATGCTTGTTGATATTACTTTTCTTTCAAATTTAGGGCAAGCTTACTGCTTTAAGCTATATTCTCATGTACTTGCCTTGCCATCACTTCCTTCTCATAAATCTCTTTGTAGTTTGCGAGCTCTCCACTGACATGTTCTATTTGTGCATTCCTCCTTTGCAGATTCTCTACTAAAACTGTGTTTTTCTCGATTAATTCTTTGTTTTCAGTCCTTCTTTTGTCCATCTCTTGCTATATGCTGACTATTGCTAGACTGCGATCGTCATTATTCTCTTCCTTCTCGTATTTGAAAGTGATTTGCATGATTTCTTTTTTTAGATCTTTAGCCAGCTTAGAGATCAATGCTGCCTTGGCCATACTAGACATCAATTCTTGAAAGAGTTTCCCTTGAGCACCATCTTTTGTCATTTCTTGGATGAATTCCTTTATATTATCTTTCATGAGATAAGTGTGATTGTGGTTGAGTGAATATCTCCATCTCATGCTCTGATTTGCCTTCATGTGGGGCTTCTTTAAGAGAGTGCTTGGGCAAGGATATCAGATTACCTTCTGGTGTTTCCTCCACATTTTTTGAAATTTTGTGACTACATTAAGAGTTTGTTGTTCTTGTATTTCTGATGAGATGGGTAACCTAGCCGTCCCGAGGTTTTGTTGTATTTTAAAAAAGCCTTTAGGGTTTGATTTACTCCTTTGTGTACCTGTTCGTTCTTGGTTTCTTGATCTTGATCAATCGTCATGGGTTTTTCATGCATTTTTTGTAAGCCCTCTGACTGAGAATATTCTCGCGTGGCCTATTCTAGTGTCCTCGATTCCGAGTTGGGCTCCTTTATGAAAGATAGTGCTAAGTCAACCGTAGCCTGGGCTTCTTCTGGACAATAGCCTGCTTATAGCCAGTTCTTGAGTAGCTTTTTGGCATGTTCCTCAGCTGTGAGTGGTCCATGTCAAACCTCTACCTTCGTACTTTTTTCTTGGAATTTTTGGGCTTTTCTGATTGCAGGCTTGGTTCAACGATAAGGGGCTCCATTTGGATCAGATTTCTAGGCATCGGGCTTAGTATCTTTGGTTCTTCTCATTGAGTTTCTTGTTTTTGCTCTTGTTTGGGCTGCTCCTCTTGTCGATAGATTTGATCCATCATCTCTATAATGTTGTCTTCTTGGGGTCTGTTAAAAGATTCTTCTTTTGCAGTGGTGGTGGTGGTTTGTTGGCGGTCAAGTCTTCTTTTTGTTCTTAATCCCTTAGAGGAGGAACTTTCTTCATGTTGCTCTTGGGTCTTGATCTGTTTAGCCTCCTCCCTTTTTTGCTTCTTCTTCTGTTGGTCTCTTTGATGTTTGGCCCATCCGTTCTTTGATTTTTGCCCTCATCATATCTAACAAACTTTGTGCTTGTTCTTTCTTTCTAAGTCGTTCTATGTCCCTTCTTTTCTGAGTAGCTTCCTCAATTTTAGCTTCCTTTCCTCCTGGGTCTTTTGATTTCTTTCCTATTCTTCCCTGGCTCTTTGCTCTCTTTGTTCCACTCTCTTGGCATATGTAGATGCTGGATTTCTTTTTTGTTTTGTGGGATCTAACTGCTAGAGCTCTAATTTTTCTTCGTCAATCTCTGATCCTATTGACTCAGAGGTAGTGGCCACTTCATCTTTGATATATTCTAGTTGGGTCATCTTCTTTGCTTTGGTGGTTCTTGCTATTGTAGAAGGTCTTGCTACCTTCTTTGCCTTGGGCTGACACACCTTTTCCACCCATTCGTTGGATTCTAGAGCATCTTCTGTTGAGTCTCTTTCTTTGATTAGATAAGATACTATTTTTGTCAAAAACTAGGCTCTCACTACCGATTGAATACCCACTTGGCTAGGTCAACAGGTGCATGTCGGTGTTGTGGTACTAGCTTGTGTAGTGTTGATGCTAGATTCATGTTTGGCCTTTTGTATCTAGTATGTCTATCAAAATAAAAATGCTGGTCTAAGACTCTTATCTAGTGCTCTACCCGCCTTTATTTGATAAAACTATATGTTGGCACTTTCATTGTACTGAAATATTCATCTGCATAGCCTTGTGGCTTCACATGCTCTCCTCTTGGAAACTTGATTATTTTTGCTATCGTATTTGGGGTGATTTCTAATGTCACCTTTTTCCCGTCTACTTTCGTGACTGTTACCGTCATTTTCTCTTCATCTATCGTCCGGAGAGTTGTTATCAAATGTTGAGCTCACCTATAATCAACTCAAACTATTGGCTTGGATAGAGAGTCTTCTACTCTCAGGTGAGAGATTTCTCTATCGGCATTTTGTGGAATTTAGGCCATGGTATTGAAGTCCTTTGGCATTTGGGTTGCCTCCCATTGCTTCCCTTCCTCGTCCTTCCATACACAGTGGAGTACTCTGAGACGATACTGCACTTGGATGGACTCGGAGGCAAAACAAGATCTTGAACATGTAATGTGGTCCATGTCGACTTGATAGCTCTCTTCTCTTCCAGCTTGTAAATACTTTTGTGTCTCGTCTTCTTGGGAGTTTTTAATCCTGTGACAAACAAATGATAAAAATCCAATTTCTAGTTGGATAGTCATCAGATGTCAGTCATTTGTGCAATTAGCTCCCTCATGGTTACTTTGGTCAATAACTTGAGTTCAAAGTTTCCAATTTTGGCATATAAGGTGTCTTTGGGATCCTCTTGAGATGTACTTCATCATGGTCTCCTCCAATCCTTGAAATTTGACACGTGGCACCAATCACTATCAGTGCCAACAATGTCAAAACTAAGAACTTTTCATTTATTTGGTATATTCATCTCTTTCTAATCGTATCCATGCTATGTATGATCAATTTGGACACCTAAAACCTCAAATTAGGCCCAAAAAGGATTTGGACTCTTTCTGACTTGGTCTCCTCTTGCCAAAAGCCTTGTTTGTCAAGCAAGCCCTAGTTATGGTTTTGCATTTGGGTTCTGTTAGGAAATAAGACGTAGCTAAATAGATAATTGAGTAGATTACTTAATGGAGAGAGACATATTTATATACACGAGATTATAGAGTAGAGAGAGAGAGAGAGAGAGAGAGAGAGAGAGAGAGAGAGAGAGAGAGAGAGTACACACGATATACGTGGTTCACCCAATGTGGGCTACGTCCACGGGAAGCAGCCACTCAATGGCTTTAGTACTTCAAAACAAGAAGTAGTTTACAAAGGGATTATACCCTTAATGGAGCTCCCGACTTGCTTCACTCTCACCACCTCACACTCACCTTGTTGCATCAACTTCACACTATGAAATGTGTGTAGAAATGGCCTCCTTTTATAGGCCAAAAGGGCTGCCCTCTCTTATGAGAGACAGCCATGTGTAACTGCCCTTGTGCAAATAAGTCCAAATCGGACCCTCCAATCCGCCCATGTGTGGCCACCCTTGAGAAGACAAGTCCGCTTTTGAATTCGGCCACCGGCCACCGGCCATTGACTTCCGACCACCGGCCATCGGCCATTGACTACCGGCCACCGGCCAACCGACCGGTTGTTTTTCGACCACTTTTCGGCCGCCGTCCGGCCATAATATTCCGACAAAAAAGAATATTCCGGCCTTTAAAGTTGCCCCTGATTCTTGTCCGTGAAAATTTTGGTTTCCGATGAGTGATTTTCCTTCACGCACGATGGCTTCTCCTCATAATGGGGGCCTTACAAATGTGCGCTTTTACTACAAAAAATTACAAGGGTAAATCAGGCTCCATACTTGACAATCTCCCACTTGGAGACTGATCTCCAAACGAAACCTGTGACTGCTTTCCATTCTGGCTTCTTATCCTTGAATGCCGATTGAAGATGAGAAAAAGCTCAACTTCTCCTTGTTGACCACCTTTGTAAACATGTCTGCAGGATTTTCACTTGTATGCACCTTTCCTAGCTTTAGTTGTCCCTCTTCCAAAAGAGTGCGTATGAAGTGATATCTCACCTGAATGTGCTTTGTCCTTGAATGAAAGGCTGAGTTCTTCGCAAGATGGATAGCGCTTTGGCTATCACTGTACAAGACACAATTGTCTTGTTTGAATCCAAGCTCTTCTAAGAATCTGTGAAGCCACAGAATTTCTTTGCTTGCCTCCGTCATTGCTACATACTCTGCTTCCGTGGTAGAAAGTGAAACCACTTTTTGCAGCTTTGAAGCCCAGCTCACTGCTGTGCCTCCAACCGTGAACACATAGCCAGTAGTGCTCCTTTGAGTATCTTTGTCACCTGCCATATCTGCATCAGCATACCCTTCTAGAAAAATATCAGTTCCTCCAAAATACAAAGCATTTGTTGTTGTCCCTTTTAGATACCTAAGTATCCACTTCACAGCTTGCCAATGCTCTTTACTTGGGTTGTCCATGAACCTACTCACAACTCCCACTGCATGTGCAATGTCTGGCCTTGTCCAGACCATAGCATACATTAGAGAACCTACCGTTGCAGCATATGGAACTTTAGACATATAGGCTATCTCCTCTTGTGTCTTTGGACACATATCCTTCGTTAGTTTAAAATGACCAGCCAAAGGTGTAGAAACTGGTTTTGCATTTTGCATTGCAAACCTTTCTAGTACCTTCTTGAGGTAATCTTCTTGAGATAGCTTTATTGTCTTCTTCGTCCTGTCCCTTGATATTTTCATACCAAGTATCCTCTTTGCAGCACCTAAATCTTTCATTGAAAAAGATTTGGACAGCTCCTCTTTTAGGTCTTTGATGTCCTGCATGTTAGCACTTGCAATCAACATGTCATCAACATACAACATTAGGATGATGAATTTCCCATCTCCCAAATTGTCCGTGTAGACGCAGTGATCCGAGTTGCATCTTGTGAATCCATGATCCAACATCCATCGATCAAACTTCAAGTACCATTGTCTTGATGCTTGCTTTAAACCATACAAGCTCTTCTTTAATCTGCAAACCATTTTCTCCTTACCTTTTACTTCATACCCCTTTGGTTGAAGCATGTAGATTTCCTCCTCTAAGTCACCGTGAGGGAATGCCGTATTTACATCCATTTGCTCGAGATTTAGATCATGAGCAGCCACAAGGCTTAAGACAAGCCTAATTGAGTTCATTTTTACAACAGGAGAAAATATTTCATTGAAGTCAATACCTTTCTTTTGAGAAAAACCTTTTACCACAAGCCTAGACTTGTACCTTTTCTTCCCACCTTCTTCTTCCTTTAGCTTGTACACCCATTTGTTTTGAAGTGCCCGCTTACCTTTAGGCAACTCAACCAACTCCCATGTTTGGTTGCGATGTAGTGAGTCCATCTCCACTTGCATGCTCTTCGTCCATTCTTCTTTGGATTCATGTTGCATAGCTTCTTCATATGATTCCGGCTCTCCAGAATCTGAGATCAAGAGATGGTTGAAGGAAGGAACAAACCTTTATGGAGGTCTACTTGCTCTTGTAGATCTTCGGGGAATAGGTTGAGGCTCCTCATTTGGTTGACCTTGTTGCACATTGTCACCGTTTGCAGTCCTTGACTCTTCACCGTCCTCAAGCTCCATGTACTCATCACCTGTTTCTTTTGTTTGTTTTCTTTCCAAGTAATCTTTGTACATATTTTGTTCGTTAAAAATTACATCCCTACTCCTTAAGATTTTACCATCTTCAGGATTCCATAGGCGATACCCAAAGTCTCCTTCTCCATAGCCAATGAAGAAACACTTTTTGAACTTTGCATCTAACTTTGATCTTAGGCTTCTATCTATGTGCATGAAAGCCTCACACCCAAACACTTTGAGAAATGCATAATTCACCGGTTTACCTGTCCATGCCTCTTCTGGAACTCCCCCATCCAATGCCGTTGAGGGTGAACGATTGATTAAGTACACAGACGTACTTACAGCTTCCGCCCAAAGCTCAAGCGGTAGGCCTGCATGTAGCCGCATGCTTCGTGCTCGTTCCATGATTGTCCTGTTCATCCTTTCCGAAATCCCATTTTGTTGAGGTGTCCTTGGGGTTGTCCTTTGCCTCCGAATGCCATTGCTAGCACAAAAGATTTCAAAAGCTTGGCTGCAATATTCGCCTCCATTGTCGGATCTGAGGCATTTAACCTTGGTACCTGTTTCATTCTCCACAAAGGATTTCCACCTTTGAAATATGGAAAATACATCGGATTTATTCTTCATGACATAAACCCATGTTTTTCTAGTCGCATCGTCTATGAATGTTACATAGTACAATGAGCCACCAAGTGATGGTGTACTTGCAGGACCCCAAACATCAGAATGAACCAACTCAAGTTTTTTATTTTTTCTTTCATTTCCTGATTTTTGAAATTTTACCCTCTTTTGTTTACCATAAACACAATCTTCACAGAACTCTAACTCCACTTCTTTCAAACCTGGTAGAAGCTTCTTTGTTTGAAGGATTTGCATTCCTTTGGCACTCATATGCCCAAGTCGGTAGTGCCACACCGCACTGTCAACTTCTGTAGTTGCTGCACAAGCTGAAGGTTGCGTACTAACAGTACACAAGTAAAGTGTACCGACTTTTTCACCCTTGGCAACCACCAAAGATCCCTTTGAGATCTTCCACCGTTTGTTTCTGAATGCAATGTTGTGACCTTCATCGTCCAATTGTCCTGTAGAGATCAAATTTTTGCGAAGAGAAGGAACATGCCTAACATCTTTAAGCTTCCATTCATTTCCGTTAGCAGTTTTGACAGAAACTGTACCTTTGCCAACAATCTCACAAGCTTCATCATCTCCCAAGTATACATACCCAAAATTACCTTTGGTGTAGTCTTGGAAATGTTGCTTGTGTGGTGTCGCATGGAATGAAGCCCCGGAATCTACTATCCAGGAATTAGACACATTGTCTAATGAGAGAATTAGAGCATCTTGCTCTACTTTACATGCCACATTGGCCTCCGATGTTGGCTTGTTGTCTTGAGACTCTGTCTCCTTCTTCTTCTTGGACCAGCAATCCTTCTTGATGTGGCCCTTCTTGCCGCAGTTCCAACATTCAAGAACTGACTTTGTGCGTGACTTGCTCCGCCTTGAGCGATCATGACCCTTTTGGTTTTTGAACCTCTCCTTAAGCCTTCCTCTTGTTTCCACTGATAGTGCAGCACTTGGTGATTCTCCTGTTCTTCTCCTTCGCATTTCCTCGCTTAGGAGAACACCCACAACATCATCAAACTTAAGAGTATTTGTGCTAGAGATAGAATTACTTACAGCCATCATAAGGCTGTCCCAACTATCCGGTAGAGATGATAGTATAAGGAGAGCTCGCACTTCGTCATCGAAATTGATTTTCACTTATCGAAGTTGACTTATGTTTGTGTTAAAGTCATTTAGGTGTTCTGCAACTGAACCATTCTCTGCCATCTTTAGATTGAACAAGCGCTTCATAAGAAATACCTTATTGGATGCCGATGGTTTCTCGTAGAAGTCGTCAAGTGACTTCATCAAGTCCTCCGTGGTCTTCATCTCCAAAACATTGAAGGCCACCATTGACGCCAAGCTTAACCGGATTGTTCCCAGTGCCTTTCGATCAAGGACAATCCATGCTTCATCTGCCATTGTTGCGGGCTTCTTCGCAAGACCGCCTAGTGGCAAATAGAGGTCCTTCTGGTAGAGATAGTGTTCAATCTGCATCTTCCAATGTTGGTAGTTTTTGCGGTTGAACTTCTCAATCTTGAGCTTCCCTTCCTCCGCCATAACTCCCACTCAATTCAAGGAATCCTTTCCTTGAGATAATTTAGCTACGAGCAAACCTTGCTCTGATACCAGTTGTTAGGAAATGAGACGTAGCTAAATAGATAATTGAGTAGATTACTTAATGGAGAGAGATAGATTTATATACACGAGATTATAGAGTAGAGAGAGAGAGAGAGAGTACACACGATATGCGTGGTTCACCCAATGTGGGCTACGCCCACGGGAAAGCAGCCACTCAATGGCTTTAGTACTTCAAAACAAGAAGTATTTTACAAAGGGATTATACCCTTAATGGAGCTCCCGCCTTGCTTCACTCTCACCACCTCACACTCACCTTGTTACATCAACTTCACACGATGAAATGTGTGTAGAAATGGCCTCCTTTTATAGGCCAAAAGGGCTGCCCTCTCTTATGAGAGACAGCCATGTGTAGTCGCCCTTGTGCGAATAAGTCCAAATCGGACCCTCCAATCCGCCCATGTGTGGCCGCCCTTGAGAAGACAAGTCCGCTTTTGAATTCGGCCACCGGCCATTGACTTCCGACCACCGACCAACCGACCGGTTGTTTTCCGAACACTTTCCGGCCGCCGTCTGGCCATAATATTCCGGCGAAAAAAAAAGTCTCGGGGGCCTCCGCCCCCGAGGCCTTTAAAGTTACCCCTGATTCTTGTCCGTGAAAATTTTGGTTTCCGGTGAGTGATTTTCCTTCAGTCACGATGGCTTCTCCTCATAATGGGGGCCTTACAAATGTGCACTTTTACTACAAAAAATTACAAGGGTAAATCAGGCTCCATACTTAACAGGTTCAAATCTTTTGTGTAGCTTCCCATGATCACTAATGAGCTTTTGGAGGGTTGGGTTGTAAACTTTTGACCTTGGACTGCCAATTTCCTTGTTTTCTAAAAAAATGCACTTAAAACGCACATTTTATGATAAGTTGAACTCTAACCAACTTTTTGCTCTATTGCCTACGGTAATGGGTTCCTTATGGTTAGGTGGAGTTTATGGTCCAAAAATTCAAGGCTTTTGCACAATTTCTGCCTAGTTTTGCAAGGTTCACGTCTCTTGGATTTTGAAACTTGTAAATCTATTTCTGGAAAGTCTCTATTGGTCCATTTCGAGCAAATGAAGTGCCTATAGACTCATCTTCACCTGTAGAATATGCAAACATCATCAGTTTCCTAGTTTGAGCCATGGGGTAGCAACCATGGTTGGTGCCAAATGTGGTATTTTTTCACAAAATTTATATAGGACTGGGATTCCGATGCCAAGAAGAACCTGTTGGGACCCTACATCTTAATTTGGCCACATGTATTTCACGTGAGAGAAAAGTTTGAGTTCACGGGTACTTTGGTTGTTCCTGATGAGTTTTAGGTATCCATTTTAGGTGTTCATAGCCTCATTAGGACCCTTTGGAAGTGGGCTACCTATTGGTATACTATATTTTTTATTTTGTGCTTGATGGTAGCTATTGCGATCGCTGACACTGCCAACTACTATAGACTTGGAGCACATCATTGCATTCCTCATGCCTTGGGGGTACTTTTGATAGCTTGCATATGTAATTTGGACTTCTTTACTCTGTGTAGTGCTCAAGTTTCTATGTGAGGTGCCTATACCCTGATTTGTGTTTCTGGTGAGTGGGTTAGTATTTGGCACACATGAACATGTTCTATAAGCATCATAGAACTCCGCTAGCTTCCCTTGCCATGGGGATGCCTGATCTGTGCGTATGGACTCTCCGAATGTTTCGCGTACTTGTTGTTGAGATGTCGAGCTCTACATCATGAGCTGGCATCCACTACAGGTCTTGGCCGCTTACGACATTTACTCACTGGCGCGTTAGGTGACCGACACGGAGGATCTCTGCTAGTGATTCTACAGCTGGACTACACTTATAGTGCCAGCCTAGTACGCTTCTAGCGAGTTCACACTTAGTGACCGCATGTACATATGTGCCACTTTTCAGTTTTAGCACTTAGTCATTTTGTACTCTCTTTTCTGTGAGAAGAAGAAGAAGCTTTCCATCTCTGTGTGCTTTGTGCTTGCCTTGTGTAGCTCTCTTGCATCCTCTTTCTTTACATGGTATCAGAGCCTGGTGCAGGCAAGAGAGGCTAAGAGAGCAAGAGTATCACACAATCCCTTCGTCGCAATCCACGACACAGAGATTTACTGTACAAGTATAGTGGTTGTATGTACGCTTGATTGTGGACACTCGTTGAGTGTAGAAAGAGTTACAGGTACCACGATAGCAAGTTCAACAGATTTGAAGGTTTTTGTGGATTGCAGCTATTTTGTCTTAGTGCTTCAAGATGTCTGACAGTTTCAGTCAGATTGTCACTGAGAAGCTTGAGAAAAATAACTACCCTGCATGGAAGTTCAGAATAACAAATTTCCTGAAAGGAAAAGGTCATTGGGACTATGTAGAAGGAGACAATGAAAAGGAACCAAAGATTCCCGAGGAAAATGCTACAACAGAACAAAGGAAAGCTTTGAGGGACTGGCAACAAGGCCAGAGCAAAGTGATGTATTGGCTTTCTATGAGAATCACAGATGGCATGATGGGCTATCTACAGGATACTGAAACCCCCGCCATTGCATGGAAAAACTTAGGCAGAGTGTTTGAGGTGAACACCAAGGCCAAGAAGCTTCAACTAAAGTTGGAGCTAAATCAAGTTAAGAGGAACAACCTCTCCGTCAATGATTATGCTTTGAAGATCAAGAGTATCATTAAGGCCCTTGGATCTATTAAAGTCTCAGTGGAAGACGATGACATTGTTTGTGCATGCTTGGATGGTCTAGGAGATGAGTATGTACATTTCAGGTCTTCCATGAATACAAGAGACGACATCCCCGTGTTCCAAGATCTGATTTCTATGCTTATTCTTGAGGAGAAGAACCTTGGTCTTGACACGTCTTCTTATCGTGGAAGAAATAGGTCTGAACAGGCCTTCTATTCTAACTCCAACAGAGGTAGAGGTAGAGGTCGTGGTCAAGGCCCAAGTGGTTGCAGGGGCCAATTTCAAGAAGGTAAGTCAAATCAAAACAATACAGGTGGTAGGGGAAACCAGTCTCAAGGCAGGGGGAGTCAAAGAGGTCGTGGTGCAGGATCAAATAGGCAGCAACATATTGTAGATAGTAGAGAATGTTGGACTTGTGGTGAAAGAGGTCACATATCATGTGACTGTCCAAAGGGAAAAGCAAGTGGAAAGAGAGAACAGGGAAACTATACATCTACTAGCAGAGATGCAGATGCCAGCAAAAACGAGCGTATGTTTGTTATGCACCATGTAATGAATACAATGACTGTAGAGAATTCCACCCAAGATGATGTTTGGTATGTGGATTCAGGTGCCTCTAATCACATGACGTCTCGTGGAGAGTGGTTTAGAGATATGCGCAAACCAAATGTGTCAGGCTATGTGCAGACAGGAGATGACACAGCTCACCCCATTGCTCATGTAGGAGACATACCTCTAAATACGAAGAGTGGGGAATCAAAGTACTCAGCAGATGTACTTCATGTCCCAAATTTTACAAAGAATCTTGTTTCTGTTGGACAAATGGTTAAGTAGGGTTTATAGCTTCGCTTCAATCCAAATGGCTGTTATGTAGAAGATTTCCAGAATGGCTATAAGCTGATCACAGAGGGAAAATGTGTGGGAAGAATGTTTACGCTGAATGTAGACATGCCTGAGGTAAAAGTTGCATTATTTGCACAGGGCACAGGTCTTGTGACTGATGTTGACATTTGGTACAAACGCATTGGCCATGTCAATGAGCAGAGATTGCACAGCACGCAATCAAAACAGATTGTAAAAGGTTTGCCCAAATTCAAGGTCGATGGTATGCATAAAGTGTGTGCAGCATGCTAGTTTGGAAAACAGTCAAAGGACTCATTTCCACATGAGCGCAATGTATGTAAAAAGCCACTTGAGGTGGTGCACACAGATGTTTGGGGTCCAACTGATACTGCAAGTATACATGGTTGCAGGTAATATGTCTCTTTCATTGATGACCATACAAGGAAAGTATGGGTCTACTTCATGCGTAACAAAAGTGAAGTGTTTGGTCATTTTCAGGACTTCAAAGTCATGATTGAGAAGGAGACAGATATGCAAATCAAGACATTGAGGTCAGATGGAGGGGAAGAGTACTTATCCAACGATTTTTCAGATTTTCTGCGAATGCATGGTATACGCAGCCAGTTTACATGCAGATATACTCCACAGCAGAATGGGGTCACAGAAAGGAAAAACAGGCACATTGCTGAGGTTGCACGTGCATTGATGAATGAGAAGAACATGCCTCATCATTTCTGGGCTGAAGCTGTAAATACAACTGTGTACATTATGAACAGGACACCTACAGCTGCGGTGCATGATGTAACACCTGAGGAAAAGTTTATATGTACAAAGCCTGATTTGGCACACTTGAAAGTGTTTGGCTGCATAGCTTACGTGCATGTACCAGATGAGTTGCGTAGGAAATTGGATCCTAAAGCAGAGAAATGTATTCTTGTGGGATATTCCCTTGAACAAAAGGGGTACAGGTGCTACAATCCTACTACACGAGAATTACGAGTGAGCAGAGATGTAGTCTTTGATGAGATGAGCAGTTGGTACAGTAATGCACATGGCACTATTGGGGCTGATGTAAAAGATGATGTGGTTGTACAAAATGTGAGGCCAGAGTCACAGGTTTTGAGTGGACCACAAGAGTCCTCTTCTCGTGGCTCTGTTGAGAAGCCATGGAATGGTAGACTACGTATGCAGGTTACTCCACCAGCAGGTACATTGAATGTATCATGAAAAGGAAAGGAAAAGGTTGATGAACCTCCCTTTATGGCTGATGCATCATCATATTTTTCACATGTAGACATGGATTCACATGGTTCTGAACAAAGTCTTGATGAGGAATTTGGAATTTCGGGTGTCAGGACACCTGGTGTAAAGAAAGTACAAGAAGATGCTAGAGGGCAAAGGAGTGACCTAGGACCGCGCAGATCTAACAGAGTCAGAAATCCAGTTCAAAAATTGACTTATGATGGGTATCTAGCGCATCACCAAGCCTACATGGCTAAGGTGATACAGGATGTGGAGCCCACATGTTTTGAGGATCCAGTTGGAAATGTGCATTGGGATGATGCAATCAATGAAGAGATGGCTGCATTGGAAGAAAACGACACATGGGAGTTGGTGACATTGCCAAGTGGCAAGAAAGCTATTGGCTGTAAATGGGTGTATAAAACCAAGCATAAGGCTGATGGTAACATTGAGCGTCACAAGGCAAGGCTGGTCGCAAAGGGTTATGCATAGACATATGGCATAGACTATGAGGAGACGTTTGCTCCAGTGGCAAAGATGACGACTGTGAGAGTTTTCATAGCAGTGGCTGCATCTAGAGGATGGATTATGCATCAAATGGATGTAAAGAATGCCTTCTTGAATGGTGAGTTGCAAGAGGAAGTGTATATGGATCAACCACCTGGTTATGTCGATCCACGTTACCCATATTATGTATGCAGGCTTCTCAAAGCTTTGTATGGTTTGAAGCAGGGCTCTAGAGCATGGTATGACAGGATTGCCAAGTATCTTGTTAGTATTGGGTTTAGGAGAGCTCATGCTGATCATTCACTCTATGTACGGGAGAGTGATGTGGGGATTGTGGTCATTACCATATACGTAGATGACCTTATTATTGTGGGTGACAATGCTATGGAGATTGACCATGTGAAGGGACATCTCAAACAGGAGTTTGAAATGAAAGATTTGGGCGAGTTGCGCTACTTTCTTGGCATTGAGGTGATCAGGACTCCAGAGGGTGTATGGCTGTCATAGAGACAATATGCTTTGGACATGTTGTCAAAGTATGGTATGGCTGATTGTAAGCCAATTTCTATTCCCTTGGATGTGAATGCAAAGCTGAGTGTAGAGAAGGGTGATGTTGTTGAAGATGTCAATATGTACAGGAAGATTGTGGGTAGTCTAATCTACTTGACTATCACGAGGCTAGACTTGAGCTACACAGTAGGCTTGGAGAGTCAGTTCATGCAGCTTCCGAGGAAGCCACATTTGGATGGAGTACGACGCACACTTCGGTATGTGCAAGGGACTCTTGACTACGCATTGTTCTATGCAGCAGATGTGCCATTAGCATTGTATGGGTATACAGATGCAGATTGGGCAGGTAGCATTGTTGATAGGAGATCTACGAGTGGCTTCCTGTTCTCTTTTGGGAGTGCTGCTGTTACCTGGAGCAGCAAAAAGAAGCCTACGGTTGCTTTATCGAGCACAGAGGCCGAGTACAGAGGTGCAGCAGTTGCGGCGTGCGAGGTAGCTTGGCTATGCATATTACTTGAGGACTTGGGAGTGCTGGTGGACCAGCAGATTGTCATCCATTGTGACAACCTCAGCAGCATGCAGTTGGCTAGGAACCCAGTGTTCCATGCCACGACCAAGCACATAGAGGCCCATTACCACTACTCTCGAGAGTGAGTGTTGGCGGGCGACATCGACTTGGTCTATGTTAGCACAGAGGAGCACATAGCGGATATCTTTACCAAGGCCCTCGGACTTGAGAAGCTTCGACGTTTCTTGACTATGCTTGGACTCTGCGACATGCAGAGCTCGAGGGGGAGTGTTGAGATGTCGAGCTCTACATCATGAGCTGGCATCCACTACAGGTCTTGGCCACTTACGACATTTACTCACTGGCGCGTTAGGTGACCGACACGGAGGATCTCTGCGAGTGATTCTACAACTGGACTACACTTATAGTGCCAGCCTAGTACGTTCTAGCGAGTTCACACTTAGTGACCGCATGTACATATGTGCCACTTTTCAGTTTTAGCACTTAGTCATTTTGTACTCTCTTTTCAGTGAGAAGAAGAAGAAGCTTTCCATCTCTGTGTGCTTTGTGCTTGTCTTGTGTAGCTCTCTTGCATCCTCTTTCTTTACATGGTATCAGAGCCTGGTGCAGGCAAGAGAGGCTAAGAGAGCAAGAGTATCACACAATCCCTTCGTCGCAATCCACGACACAGAGATTTACTGTACAAGTATAGTGGTTGTATGTACGCTTGATTGTGGACACTCGTTGAGTGTAGAAAGAGTTACAGGTACCACGATAGCAAGTTCAACAGATTTGAAGGTTTTTGTGGATTGTAACTATTTTGTCTTAGTGCTTCAAGATGTCTGACAGTTTGAGTCAGATTGTCACTGAGAAGCTTGAGAAAAATAACTACCCTGCATGGAAGTTCAGAATAACAAATTTCATTAAAGGAAAAGGTTATTGGGACTATGTAGAAGGAGACAATGAAAAGGAACCAGAGATTCCCGAGGAAAATGCTACAACAGAACAAAGGAAAGCTTTGAGGGACTGGCAACAAGGCCAGAGCAAAGTGATGTATTGGCTTTCTATGAGCATCACAGATGGCATGATGGGCTATCTACAGGATGCTGAAACCCCCGCCATTGCATGGAAAAACTTAGGCAGAGTGTTCGAGGTAAACACCAAGGCCAGGAAGCTTCAACTAAAGTTGGAGCTAAATCAAGTTAAGAGGAACAACCTCTCCGTCAATGATTATGCTTTGAAGATCAAGAGTATCATTGAGGCTCTTGGATCTATTAAAGTCTCAGTGGAAGATGATGACATTGTCTGTGCATGCTTGGATGGTCTAGGAGATGAGTATGTACATTTCAGGTCTTTCATGAATACAAGAGACGACATCCCCGTGTTCCAAGATCTGATTTCTATGCTTATTCTTGAGGAGAAGAACCTTGGTCTTGACACGTCTTCTTCTCGTGGCAGAAATAGGTCTGAACAAGCCTTCTATTCTAACTCCAACAGAGGTAGAGGTAGAGGTCGTGGTTAAGGCCCAAGTGGTTGCAGGGGCCAATTTCAAGAAGGTCAGTCAAATCAAAACAATACAGGTGGTAGGGGAAACCAGTCTCAAGGCAGGGGGAGTCAAAGAGGTCGTGGTGCAGGATCAAGCAGGTAGCAACATATTGCAGATAGCAGAGAATGTTGGACTTGTGGTGAAAGAGGTCACATGTCACGTGACTGTCCAAAGGGGAAAGCAAGTGGAAAGAGAGAACAGGGAAACTATGCATCTACTAGCAGAGATGCAGATGCCAGCAAAAACGAGCGTATGTTTGTTATGCACCATGTAATGAATACAATGACTGCAGAGAATTCCACCCAAGATGATGTTTGGTATGTGGATTCAGGTGCCTCTAATCACATGACGTCTCGTGGAGAGTGGTTTAGAGATATGCGCAAACCAAATGTGTCAGGCTATGTGCAGACAGGAGATGACACAGCTCACCCCATTGCTCATGTAGGGGACATACCTCTAAATACGAAGAGTGGGAAATCAAAGTACTCAGTAGATGTACTTCATGTCCCAAACATTACAAAGAATCTTGTTTCTGTTGGACAAATGGTTAAGCAGGGTTTACAGGTTCGCTTCAATCCAAATGGCTGTTATGTAGAAGATTTCCAGAATGGCTGTAAGTTGATCACAGAAGGCAAATGTGTGGGAAGAATGTTTACGCTGAATGTAGACATGCCTGAGGTAAAAGTTGCATTATTTGCACAGGGCACAGGTGTTGTGGCTGATGTTGACATTTGGCACAAACGCATTGGCCATGTCAATGAGCAGAGATTGCACAGCACGCAATCAAAACAGATTGTAAAAGGTTTTCCCAAATTCAAGGTCGATGGTATGCATAAAGTGTGTGCAGCATGCCAATTTGGAAAACAGTCAACGGGCTCATTTCCACATGAGCGCAATGTATGTAAAAAGCCACTTGGGGTGGTGCACACAGATGTTTGGGGTCCAACTGATACTGCATGTATACATGGTTGCAGGTATTATGTCTCTTTCATTGATGACCATACAAGGAAAGTATGGGTCTACTTCATGCGTAACAAAAGTGAAGTGTTTGGTCATTTTCAGGACTTCAAAGTCATGATTGAGAAGGAGACAGATATGCAAATCAAGACATTGAGGTCAGATGGAGGGGGAGAGTACTTATCCAACGATTTTTCAAATTTTCTGCGAATGCATGGTATACGCAGGCAGTTTACATGCAGATATACTCCACAGCAGAATGGGGTCACAAAAAGGAAAAACAAGCACATTGCAGAGGTTGCACGTGCATTGATGAATGAGAAGAACATGCCTCGTCATTTCTGGGCTGAAGCTGTAAATACAGCTGTGTACATTATGAATAGGACACCTACAGCTGCGGTGCATGATGTAACACGTGAGGAAAAGTTTATATGTACAAAGCCTGATTTGGCACACTTGAAAGTGTTTGGCTGCATAGCTTATGTGCATGTACCAGATGAGTTGCGTAGGAAATTGGATCCTAAAGCAGAGAAATGTATTCTTGTGGGATATTCCCTTGAACAAAAGGGGTACAGGTGCTACAATCCTACTACACGAGAATTATGAGTGAGCAGAGATGTAGTCTTTTTTGATGAGATGAGCAGCTGGTACAGTAATGCACATGGCACTATTGGGGCTGATGTAAAAGATGATGTGGTTGTACAAAATGTGAGGCCAGAGTCACAGGTTTTGAGTGGACCACAAGAGTCCTCTTCTCGTGGCTCTGTTGAGAAGCCATGGAATGGTAGACTACGTATGCAGGTTACTCCACCAGCAGGTACATTGAATGTATCATGAAAAGGAAAGGAAAAGGTTGATGAACCTCCCTTTATGGCTGATGCATCATCAGATTTTTCACATGTAGACATGGATTCACATGGTTCTGAACAAAGTCTTGATGAGGAATTTGGAATTTCGGGTGTCAGGACACCTGGTGTAAAGAAAGTACAAGAAGATGCTAGAGGGCAAAGGAGTGACCTAGGACCGCGCAGATCTAACAGAGTCAGAAATCCAGTTCAAAAATTGACTTATGATGGGTATCTAGCGCATCACCAAGCCTACATGGCTAAGGTGATACAGGATGTGGAGCCCACATGTTTTGAGGATCCAGTTGGAAATGTGCATTGGGATGATGCAATCAATGAAGAGATGGCTGCATTGGAAGCAAACGACACATGGGAGTTGGTGACATTGCCAAGTGGCAAGAAAGCTATTGGCTGTAAATGGGTGTATAAAACCAAGCATAAGGCTGATGGTAACATTGAGCGTCACAAGGCAAGGCTGGTCGCAAAGGGTTATGCATAGACATATGGCATAGACTATGAGGAGACGTTTGCTCCAGTGGCAAAGATGACGACTGTGAGAGTTTTCATAGCAGTGGCTGCATCTAGAGGATGGATTATGCATCAAATGGATGTAAAGAATGCCTTCTTGAATGGTGAGTTGCAAGAGGAAGTGTATATGGATCAACCACCTGGTTATGTCGATCCACGTTACCCATATTATGTATGCAGGCTTCTCAAAGCTTTGTATGGTTTGAAGCAGGGCTCTAGAGCATGGTATGACAGGATTGCCAAGTATCTTGTTAGTATTGGGTTTAGGAGAGCTCATGCTGATCATTCACTCTATGTACGGGAGAGTGATGTGGGGATTGTGGTCATTACCATATATGTAGATGACCTTATTATTGTGGGTGACAATGCTATGGAGATTGACCATGTGAAGGGACATCTCAAACAGGAGTTTGAAATGAAGGATTTGGGCGAGTTGCGCTACTTTCTTGGCATTGAGGAGATCAGGACTCCAGAGGGTGTATGGCTGTCACAGAGACAATATGCTTTGGACATGTTTTCAAAGTATGGTATGGCTGATTGTAAGCCAATTTCTATTCCCTTGGATGTGAATGCAAAGCTGAGTGCAGAGAAGGGTGATGTTGTTGAGGATGTCAATATGTACAGGAAGATTGTGGGTAGTCTAATCTACTTGACTATCACGAGGCTAGACTTGAGCTACACAGTAGGCTTGGAGAGTCAGTTCATGCAGCTTCCGAGGAAGCCACATTTGGATGGAATACGGCGCACACTTTGGTATGTGCAAGGGACTCTTGACTACGCATTGTTCTATGCAGCAGATGCGCCATTAGCATTGTATGGGTATACAGATGCAGATTGGGCAAGTAGCATTGTTGATAGGAGATCTACGAGTGGCTTCATGTTCTCTTTTGGGAGTGCTGCTGTTACGTGGAGCAACAAAAAGAAGCCTACGGTTGCTTTATCAAGCACAGAGGCCGAGTACAGAGGTGCAGCAGTTGCGGCGTGCGAGGTAGCTTGGCTATGCATATTACTTGAGGACTTGGGAGTGCTGGTGGACCAGCAGATTGTCATCCATTGTGACAACCTCAGCAGCATGCAGTTGGCCAGGAACCCAGTGTTCCATGCCACGACCAAGCACATAGAGGTCCATTACCACTACGCTCGAGAGTGAGTGTTGGCGGGCGACATCGACTTGGTCTATGTTAGCACAGAGGAGCACATAGCGGATATCTTTACCAAGGCCCTCGGACTTGAGAAGCTTCGACGTTTCTTGACTATGCTTGGACTCTGCGACATGCAGAGCTCGAGGGGGAGTGTTGAGATGTCGAGCTCTACATCATGAGCTGGCATCCACTACAGGTCTTGGCCGCTTACGACATTTACTCACTGGCGCGTTAGGTGACCGACACGGAGGATCTCTGCTAGTGATTCTATAGCTGGACTACACTTATAGTGCCAGCCTAGTACGCTTCTAGCGAGTTCACACGTAGTGACTGCATGTACATATGTGCTACTTTTCAGTTTTAGCACTTAGTCATTTTGTACTCTCTTTTCTGTGAGAAGAAGAAGAATCTTTCCATCTCTGTGTGCTTTGTGCTTGTCTTGTGTAGCTCTCTTGCATCCTCTTTCTTTACACTTGTTTGCTGGCTCTCTCCCGCAGGGTCGCTATGTGGAAATGACTAGGAAATCCTCCTAAGTTAGTATATGTGCCTAGTGCTTCTGAAAAGCCATGCATATTTTAGATTTTTGATGGATCTTCAATTTTTGTGTTTGGACTTCGTATGTCGTAGATACGACAGGTTTACCTTCCGGGTCACCGTTGTATCTAGGTCAAAATTTGACATCGCCAATTTTGCTATTATGGTATTTTGTCATTTGGCTTCAGATTCTTCATTGTTTTTTGGATTTTCTTAATAATTTATATTATATTTCTAGAAAGAAAATCCCAAAAGGTACTTAAAAAATTGTGGTAAATCTCAAAATTTAGTAGAATCAAGCCAAAAATTATCAAAAAATTAGGTAAATTATTTTTGACTAAGAAAATAAGCTTTCTTGCTATGCACAAAGTGTTTTGTTGTGTCTTTTTTTGAATTTTGACCAAAGTTGACCATATAATTAGAAACAAAATACAAAAGGTTGTCATGTATGGAGTATATACAGAATATGGGGTTACTTTTGGCCCTGAGATGACCTAATCCCCGTTTACTTACTTTTCAAGCATTTTTCAACTTTTTTGGAAAAATCAAATCGCAATTAAAGACAACAAGGTTTAAACCATTGTAAGACAGTGCCGGGTAATATGTAAAAAATCTTTTGCCATGAGTTCTCAAAACAACCTTTTGCCATAAGCTCCACCATGTCTCTCCCCTCCTGTGTTTTGAATCCTCTTGGACGAATTGGAAATTATGGGTACAAGGTGGGTGGAGCAATATTTCTGGGCCCATATAGCTTTTGTTGGAGTGGTACAACACCGTGCTCTCACTTGCCATATTGAACAAGCACCAACCTATTGGTCTTGGAAGTCTTTAAAGAGTGAAAACATTTTGCCACTTTGAATGTCTTTCTTTTTTTTCAGTTGAAGAAGATTTTTATAGATCTATCATATCTTGATTGTATGCCAAAAATGTTTAACTCATAGTCCTAGGTAGGCCTGTTCAATTTTGAAACTATTAGTATTGAAGGGAATATAGGAGGATACCAGGTTTGCATTCAAGAGGAAAAGAGAATCTTTTCTTTTTTTTGGTAGCAGTTCACACTGAAGCTATTGAAATTAGTGAATTTGATTTTCAAAAATATTTCAAGATTTCCCTTGATGAACTAGAGAATTGAAGGGTTGAAGATATTTTGTGTGTGTAGACGGTTGTCAGAGTGCTTGCCTTAGTGTGTCGTGCATCGGATGTAGACAATTTTGTACAAAGTCAAGGAGGGTTTGAGTGTGGGGAGATGGAAGTGGGCAAGTATGTAGCAGCAGATAGAAGGGGGATTATTTCCAAGGAAGCATGACGAAGCTTGCGGTGCCCTACAGGTTTGCATTCACCAGGCCAAGGAGAAAGGAGAAGATGTTGATGAGCATTGGAGATATGGGGTTAGGGTGCAATGAAATCAGGTTTGCATGGTGGTGAGGTGCGGGATTGAACGAGAAAGGGGTGAAGATTTTTAGGGTGGGGTATTTTCAAAGTAGAAAGAGAAATTGTTGCGTCTCCTGGGGCAACAACAATAGTAGCAGCATGATGGGCTAGTCTGTGCTTCGCTTGTGCCATGGAGTGCTGTTAGGCGTGGAAATGGGGTCTACAAGGCATTCTCTCTTTCAAAGGGGAGAGAGGTGATAGGAATATTCCCATTTAATTAATAGAAAATGGACTCTAGACCCAGTTGGCTGAATGCATAGAAATATTAGCTAAAACATAAATTATCTAGGGTCAATAGATCATCGAAGAAGGACAACCCACATTATGCCAATTAATGAGTGTAATGCTGATAGGTTATTTTTTATAAGTAGGTAGTGTAAACGTTACTTGCTATAGTCCTAAGCAAAACCATCGGATTCCAATCTTATTTTCATTCAATTTTAGTAGGATTTCCTAAGCTTTAAGATTTTTGGGTAATACATTTTGTTAAAGAGCATTATATGACCCATCACAAATACTTTATTAAATAAAAAACTCTCAATGAATTAATTATTAAAGAGAGTAAGTTTTTCACCTGATATTGAAATTTTCCTTTTAGGTAGCTCAACATCTTGTCCATTGATTTGATGCTCTTGTACTATAGGAGTAGTCTTTCCCTTGTACTTGATGCAAAATAACAAAATAAGTATGCTGACCAACACCAACACTCCACCAAAAATTGTCACTCCAACAATTATAGAAATATTGCTCTTCCTTCTAGAATTCGGTAAGGGAGGAGAGCTCGGAGTGACGGATGGTGAGATCTTGTCACACTTCACATCCTCATTGGCATCACACCATAGTTTATTCCCATCAAATCTATTGTAAAGGAAACAATAGGAAAAAAAGACATTATAAAGACTTTTACATATACATACATATATAGACATACAGAATTTGAAGTAGACACTCACTCAAATTTCAAGGTTGATGCATTCAAACGCTCTAATAGAGGGGCGGGTATCATTCCGGATAGGTTATTATTGCTAATATACCTAGTAGAGGGAAACATGGAAAAATATTAGTGAAAGGCAACTTCAACATCAAGTTAATTTTTGGAGTTTCTAATGAGCTTGTTGTTTGATATATGCTACTTATGGTTGATGATGACATATCAACTTGCATGTATCTAGGTGCATGATTTCTTACATGTGGTATATATATATATATTTTCAAGTGTATATATATCCATACATACATACATACATACATACATACATATATATATATATATATATATATATATATATATATATATATATATATATATATATATATTATTGAAGCATGGAAATTAACTATGTAAGACAATTTTGTTTTCTACATAATCTTTATACTTAAGACAAACTATTATATGGATTCTTATAGAAATGAAATTAGAATGGTAATTACCTTGGCTCTATACTGTCTATGGCTTGGCCATGGATCTTAAGGGTGTTTCATGTTAGATAACTAGGGCCACTACCGCAAAAGGCCAAAGAACTGCATGAATGAGAAAAGGCATATCTTACATGCAATATGCATGATATCAAAATATAGTGAGGGCCTCTATGTGTGAATCTTAAAGGCATGTGGCATTGTCCAAGAAGTTGACAAGGGTGAATATATGCATGTTGGGTTAAAAGTGAGTGATTCTCCACAATGCTTTGGTCATGTGTATATCAAATGTGGTGTACCTTCAAAAACACTGACAAGATTTTGATGTGCTTTCTATCTTGAATAAATGCCAAACAAGGGTAGGGTTAGAAAGCACCATGTTGTTTTGGATTAATCGAGAATGACACTTTCTTTGCTGACACGCATTTGATTTGAGATATCGTCTCTTGAATTATAAATCACTACCAAAGGTGGTGGGCAATTAAGTTGTTCCATTAGCCACCAAAAGAATCCTTATATTGCATCAAAATGCATCTTACCTTTGGAAGTCTTTAGGCTCAATGTTTAGGAAATCTGATAGTTGTCCAATTGAAATGCCTTTACGCTTTACCTTATTCTAGGTAGTTTTAGGCCTTGATTGTAGAGAGCATCTATTGTGTGTCCATAATAGGCTTAATAACAAATAGTCTAAGAAGCTTCTATGTGTGTGTGTGCATGTGTGTGTGTGTGTGGTGTCACTCTCTCTCTCTCACACACACACACACACACTTATATATGCCCATGACCTATTTACAATAACACTCCATTTATTGATGAGAAATTGCTAAAATAGTACAAAAGATGATAGATATAAATTGAATAAAATATTCCTTAACACTAGAATGGTAACATGACACTTTTATGTCCTTGAACACTTTTGTGTCTTGTTAAGTGACCGTTTTGCTTGAATTATTTGAAGAGTATGAAAATGAATTTCTAGGTGTCATATATCCACAAAGTTGCCTTATGAGTTGAAAAAAACTTGACATTATTTTTTGGGATATTGATCTCACTATTAACCTTACTCTTGCACAACATTTTTGAACCTAAACTGTGTGAAAAAACGGGTCCTAATTTTGGTTTTTTTTATAAAAAATTTGCAACTATACCACTTTAAACTTCATGTTTGTGAGGTATAGATTGCTAGAGGACAATCCTTCATAGTTTTCAATATGTTTTGACACTTCTAGGGAGAACTAAGTGTTAAAATTGAAAATTATGACCAAATTACAAGAATTGCCCAATCCTTTTTTGGACCAAATTTAGCACTTTTATCATGTTTTTAGTGGCTTTCTTGATATCCAAATGCAATTTTGACTGTGTATAATCTTCCTTGAGTTTTGGGGGACCTAATATGCTATACAGCATAGTATATGATGATGGTTGAGTTTCTTGATTGCTGAAGAATACGAGACATTTTAGTGTAGCAAGTGTAACTTTCTTAATATTGCTAGTTTCTAAGGCCAATTGTGTGTATTTTGTAGTTAGTAACCATATCTAATTATAAATTATTAATTTGGCTAAATATTGAGTAGTTTATATGGGATTGTAGAGGTCGTAATGCTAAACCCAATTTTGTCATGTTTGCTGTATATAGCACTTCATCATTGTCTCCAAGGTTCCACTTAGTAAGAGATCAATTATTCTTTTGACTTGCTCCATGGATCATTTTGGATCCAAAGGGGCCAAAAGGAACTAAGAAAACATGTATATAGTATTTGTATTGAGCGCGCCTGTAGAAACTTTGATGATAGGTTCGCAGAATGAAAAAAATGCAACTTTTTTCTAACTATTGTTTTTGCCCCAAAAAACAAGAGTGAGGCAAAAGTAACCATATGTTTTGATCACCAGCCCATTGAAGTTAACCGGGAATTTCATCTCCCTACAAAAATCCCCACTCTTATTTATATGCAATCAACTGTAAGAAATGATTGTTTTGGGAAAAATGCAATGGTCCATCAACTTTGGAGCCTTTTTGTGACCATGACATGAAACATTTTACATATTTCTCATTTCTTCCATATGTAGTAGTCTTTGATCTATAAGCTTATGAGAGGATTTTTCAATATGTGTGGATCTACTATGGTTTTGGATTTTTTTCCAAAACCCTAAAAAGACACTTTTATGTCCTGTTAGGTTACCCGACTAGTGTTAATTGAACAAATGGTAAATGCTATATACAAAGGAGATCTTAGATGAGTAGATGTTTGGAAAGAAAAACAAGGAACATATTTTCAAGGGGAAGGGGAGTGATTAGCCTAGTTGGAAAGTAGAAAGAAAAAGAAATGTAAGCATGAACATTAGTGTACATCAATTGGAATACATGTGCATGCACGTTGTAAGAAGAGATAATAATCGTATGGATGATATTAGTTAACATTCCTTTGTATATGATCTTTTCTTAGAGAAAATCTAGAATGCTAGAGTAGACACAATACAATGAATTTTTGTCCATATTCTTTAATGTGGTGTCCAAAAAAATTGCATATGAAACAACCCTAGCTAATATTAGTGCAGCATAGATGTGACTCACAATTCTTTAAGATTTTTCAATTTGGTCAAGGATTCTGGAATAGTCCCACTCAAATTATTGTTGCTTAAATCCCTGCACAAGAAAACAAGGCACTTCACCAAGTAATTTTCTCTTTGTCGACACAGGCTCAAGAAGGACATTTGATAGCAACTTCTATGTTCACTTGCAATGAAACCTTTTACTTTTTTGCAAACTATGCCTCAAGGTATATGATGTTGATTAGTGAAATATCCATGAAAAGTGTAACCAATAGTTTTTCAAGTCTTATTTAGCATCAGCTGATGCTTGTACTAGTACTATTACAAATCTTGTGTTTCTTGATCTTGTCATTCTTTGTCAATGTCTCCCCCACACTGCTAAATGTTGCACAAAATTATGAAATGTATGGTCCTTAAAGTACGATAATGAAAGTGGTTGATTACTGGCAAAAGGAAGGAGAAAAGGCCTTACAATATCTCAAGCCTCTCCAAGGAGCTTAAATCTGGAATGATTCCTTCTAATTGGTTTCCATCCAATGACCTGTAGTTCTTGAAAAATGGCACAACTAGACATTACAACTAAGATTCTCAAAGTCTTATCAAATGTGTACTCTCACAAAAATTTAGTTCAAAGATGGAGAAACATACAGTTTAGTGAGAAAAGTAAGGTCATTGATACTCATCGGAATAAGACCACCTGTACCATAGTTGGATAGTGAACTTTGACACAATAAGAATTTTTTAGCATGATATCATATATCATATTTTTAAAGAATCTTGAATTCTAAAAAATATAAAGAGAAGGTTTTAATTTCAAAGCTCATCAATTGAGACTATAAAAGTCTATATTGCTATGTAGATTGTAATGAGAAGATTCCAAATAGTTTTCAAGTAATATTCATCGTACATCTTTGTAATTCTTGTTGATGGAGTGGCAGTCAAGACACATTCAACCCATGGGTACTTGTAATCTCTTGGAAGGCAAGGATCTCCCGTGTATCTTGTAAGATTCAGATCAATCTTTATATCATCAATGGCACTCACTGTAGAATTTAAAAATCTCATTGCATTTACAATCTTGATGAAAACTAAAAATAGAAAAGGTAGAAAGTCCAACTTATTGTATTTTAAAGAGCTACTAGTGCTTAAGGATACCTTAAGAATATATCTTATTTACTTGATCTCTACAATACCTTTTTAATAGATAAATAGTGGGTAAATACTTCATGAAAAACATTTCTTAAACTAAATACACTAGAATATGACATGGTTCCTACAGATGACTCAATAAAATATTACTAAAACTGAGACATTTAAAATCTTATAGAAAGTCACAATCCAAATACGACCATACATTGTGTAAAAGCTTGAACTAAGCAGGTAAGCATAGAGAACTCACATTATTTTTTGTACAAATCATCAATGTTCTTGGGAAATCAATCTTCCTATTTAAATAGCCTCTCCTTGTTTTGAGTTGTATCTTGCATGGCCATGGTGGTCTTCTAAAGTACTCAAACCCCAGTGTTAATTGCCTCTATTGTAAATGTACCTCTATTCACTCCCAGTCCCTCAAGACAATGATGTAGTTATTTTACTATTCTAATCCAAATTCCAAAATGGCTTTGTTTTTTTCTAAATATCAATCTGCCAACTTATATCTTAAGAATCAATGGGTTAAGGTCCTTTTTTTTTTTGAAGTTTCTTTATTTGATAAAAAAATTCTAAAGGAAGCAAGGTCATTTATACAAACCTTTGATCACTAGGGCATCATCTAGAGGGGGCAACCAAGGTCATGGATCCATTCTTAAATGTTTTCAAGAAGGTTGCAACATCAAGGCTAGAAATAGAAAGAGTATCCTTAGGTTATATGAAGCAAATAAGGTTTTGAGATCCACAAAATGATTGAGGAAGGTGAAGGTAAAAACATGAGGTTTATGTTAATGGAAAATATGTGGGTCAGTACAACAAAACTACCCTAAGGAATAGTGAAGGATGTACAAGAACTAAAGCCCATACATGGATGAAAGAAAAAGGGAAGCGAGCTTGTACATGTATTGTGGATGTGTGGAAGCTTCTTCACCAAGCACTACATGATTTGTACCAAGAACCTTTGTAATAGTACTTCTCAAACTCAAGAGATTATGCTTGCATGTGACAAATCTTACCATCCCAAGTATGCAACTTTTAACAGATTCCAAACACAGACAACACTTCTTGATGAAGGTGAAGGACAAAGATATAGAAAACATGTTCTCTCAATCCTCACTTGCATGGGTAGAGTTTATTTTTCACTACTTTCATGCCTTGTCTATATTCTTCACTTTACAATTCAAAACTAAATGCATCTCATGTGTTTCATGCGAGCACATGAACTATCCAAGTGAAGAGGTCAAGCTCTACGGAAGGGCCCTCAGCACCACCAACACCACACCACTTGAGGCTATCTTGTGAACGAGGGCCATTAAGGTTTCACTTTCATAATGGAATTTCTTGACCATGATCAGAGACCCATGATCTCTCTTCATCTTGCCATAGCATCCTCATCTCCCTATTTGACTCTTCATTACAGTTTTCATCTCTGATTTTATTAGACCCTTGCTCGCTAAAAGGAGCATGTAGCTAATGGTTCTTTAGATAAATCCAAAGAGGATTTGAATTTTTAGTTCCATTGATGAGCTTGAGGAAGATTCTTTGATATGTACAGTTGATCATCAACTCTTGTACTCATAATAGTTTGGAGGTAGAGCCCTTTGATTATACTTGAGAGAGGAGCGTTGGGGCCCCTTGACATCTTCGTATACAAGAAAAGACTTAAAGTTGTTTCCTTCACCTTACTGTCTCTTATTTAGTGAGTTCTTTCTCTAACTCTCATTCTTTCTCATTGTTCATAGGCTGAGTTAGACTTGCGCCATGTTAAGCTCTCCACTTCTCCTTGTCATTCATGTCTCCTTTGTATGCTCGCTTCTACCCATGCTTTCAACCTCCAAATATCTTCTCCCTCCCATCCTTCAAGTTTAACTATCATGTACCTTAAAAAGAGGAATATTCTTCTTTAAGAAATTACTGCTCACCCATTTGGTCTTATTTTGGCCATATTGAGAGCCTTCATCATCTAGACATGGCCATGAAAGAAGATTCTTTGGTAATTGGGACAATAGATATGGAAAATGTATTGAGTAAGCCTCCTCTAAGTGTTGGAGCTGAGTGTCAATGGCTTCTCTAGATTCCTCTTAAATTTTAGAGTTTGAAATAAAGTGCACAAATTCATAAAAATCCATCATTTGAAACACTTTCTAGGTACTCCTCTAAGAATAAGACCTTTTTTTTAGGGTCAGTGGTATCAGAGCTCCAATTGCTTGATTCAGCCCATATATAAATTTCTTTAACCTGCATACAAGATAACATAGCCTCAAGATCACATAACCCTATGGCTACTCCATAAAGACAATCTTGTTGGAATTAGGGTTGCAGAGAAACGCACACAGCTTGGAGAAGACGAAGGAAGCTCAAGGCACACAATAGAGAGTGTGTTACTTAGTGTGCAATGGAAAGATAGATAGCCCTGGAGTGATGGGCGTATATACAATGCACGGGGGGGAAAACCTCCTAAAGAGGGAAAAAATGCCCCGGCGGTCCTAGTGTGTTCACACACATCACTACCACATGTATATGGTAACAAATCCCCCCTGGAGTGATGCGGTGAACGAGAGTTGGCACATGAATAAAGGGAAGTGCCATGCCCTGAGGACAGGATCAGTCCACAAAGGGGAGTAAGCCCAAAGCTTTGCGGAAAGCTTCAAGCTTCTCATGAGACAATGCCTTTGTGAAAAGATCTGCAAGGTTGTCCTGTGTTGGCACATAAGCCAAGATGATCTCTCCTGATGAGAGCCTCTCCCTGACATAGTGGTAATGCACCTCAATGTGCTTTGTGCGAGCATGCAAAACTGGGTTCCTCGCAACTACCAATGCGCTCTGACTGTCAGTGTAGATAGTGTTGGCAGTGTCCTGTCCAACACCCAAATCAGCCATAAGGCGTCTGAGCCATACACACTCAACCGTAGCTGTGAAGACTGCCCTGTACTCAGCCTCACAACTCGAAGTGGCCACAGTAGGTTGCTTCTTGCTCAACCATGATATACATGAACTGCCAAGCATGAAACAAAAACCACTTGTGGACACTCGCGTGTCAAAACAAACAGCCCAATATGAGTCCGAAAAAGCATGTAAGTCTGGCGGCAATGATCCCCCCTTGGGATAAAAGAAGCCAAGATGTAAACTGCCACTAAGGTAGCGGAAAATCCTCTTGACATCCTGCCAATGCTTAGACCCTGGGCTATGCATAAATCTGCTGACCTGTGAGACTGCAAACTGAATATCCGGCCTCGTGTTGCATACATAAATGAGGTAGCGAACAACAGTTTGGTAAAGAGTGACATTAGCAGGATCGCCAGCATCATGTAGACTCAACTTCAAACCTGTTTCCATGGGAGTGGCAATAGGTTTGCAATCCTCAAGTCCAAACTTACATAGCAATGTCTCTATGTAACTTTTCTGACACAAGGCAATACCACATCACATTGATTAAGCTGTATACCCAAATAATGATGCAACATCCCCAAATATTTCATCTTGAAAGTAGCATTCAAATCAGACTTAAATTCAACAATATGTCTCTCATTTCGTCCAGTGATCAACAAATCATCAACATAAAGAACCACAATGAGAAATACATCATCCTCACGCTTTACATATAGTGTGCTTTCTGTAGGACTGTTACGAAAACCTCGTTTAACCAAATGAGTGTCAACTTTCTCATACCAAGCACGAGGATATTGCTTCAACCCATACAAAGCCTTCTTACATCTGCACACTTTGTCCTCTTGTCCTTTTATGACAAAACCGCGAGGCTACGTTACATAAACTTCCTCAAATATGTCACCATTCAAGAAAGTAGTAACAATGTCTGATTGATGTACATCCCAACCAAAATGAGCTGCCAATGCACATAGAAAACGCACAATAGTCATACCACAAGTGGGAGAAAAAGTCTCTTCATAATCTATGCCTTTTTGCTGTGCATAACCCTTTGCAACAAGTCGAGCCTTATGGCAATCAATCTCACCATCTGGCTTGCGTTTCAACTTGTAAACCCACTTCGTACCAATGGCCTTTTTGCCAGGAGGCAAATCACATAGAGTCCATGTCTCATTTTCTATGAGTGCATTATATTCTGATTGCATGACAGCCATCCAATTTTCTGAATTTTGTGCTTCATCAAAAGACAGAGGCTCCTCAACATCATGTAAGCTAGACACAGCCAAAGCATAACAATTTGATGCATAGGATGCATGGCGAGAGCCTGAACGAGTACGACTAGACAAAGGTGCATCCAGTTTACTGTCACACAAAGTGTGCACCAGCCATTTTGGCATACCTCTAGCCTGCTCATTTTCAGCCCTTTCCTCATCAAGTACATCATGTACATCTGCATCAGTAATAGGCTGATCTAAAACATTTTCTGAAACCCCCATAGGTTGTACATTTGCCTCATTGGAACTTACATTCGTATTTCCACCACTGAAAAGAGGCAACAAAGTGTCATAAATGTCCTGTGAGCTTACATTACTGTCTCTAGTACATGACAGCAAGGGCTGAACAAAATCTTCCACAAACACTACATCCGGAGAAACCAGAATACGTTTTGTTGCGGATGATACAACCTGTAACCTTTGCTTTCATCACTATAACAAACAAAAATACATTTGATAGCCTTATCATCCAATTTTCTGCGCTGCACTTGTGGCACCAAAGCATATGCCAAACAGCCAAAAACATGCATGTGCTCAATAGAAGGCTTTCTATCATGCCATGCTTCATATGGAGTAATAGACTACAAAGCTTTTGTAGGACACCTGCTAAGTACATAAGTGGCACACATGATGGCCTCAAGCCAAAAATAATGCGGCAAAGCTTGACTTTTGACCATACATGATGCCATTTTCATAAGTGACATGTTTTTCCTCTCAGCAACACCATTTTGCTGAGGTGTATAAGGCACTGTACATTGGTGTTTTATCCCACGACTAGCCAGAAATGCATTAAATTCATGAGACATATACTCCCCCCCTCGATCTGAATGGAGGGTGCCCATAGTACAATTCGAGACATTTTCAGCCATAGCCAGAAATTGTTTGAAGCACATAAAAAATTTGGACTTCACTTTAAGCGGAAATACCCATGCCTGCCTGGAGTAATCATCAATGAAAGTCACGAAGTACAGGTAATTTCCCAAGGATGGAGTTTGCATGGGTCCACAAACATCACTATGCACAAGCTGCAACTTGCATGTGGCCCGAACTGAGCCATCCTTTGGAAATTTAGAACGCTGCATCTTACCCAAAATACAGCCTTCACAAACATGTTTGACAGGTGCCTCAAGAGGCGGAAAAGAAGAAACCATATCAGATTTTTGCAACCGCAGCAAACTGGAAAAATTCAGATGACCAAAACGTGCATGCCAAAGTTTTGCATTTCAAATAGCCCTTGAATCTGCAACAGCATTTGCAAAATTTTGTCCACACTTGTCATACAAAGTGAGCTTATACAGCCCACGGCACAAAAGGCCTGATGCAACAATTTCATCACCAAAACTGAGATCATGAACTGTACATCTGTCATCCACAAATTTGACTACAAGTCCAAGTCTAGCAAGTGCGGATACAGACAAGAGATTCTTCTTGATCCCAGGTACATAAAGTGCATCAACAAGTGTGAAGGAACTGCCATTAGCAGCAGTGAGCACAATCTTTCCAACTCCCTAAACTGGATAAGAGGCGTTGTTGGCACAGGTGACTGAATTCCCATGAGGGACTGACTCGAGAGAGGTAAACAATTCACAATGTGAGGTCATGTGCTTTGTAGCACCACTGTCAAAATACCACACATGTGAATCTACAGCAACTGACAAGCATGCATCATGGACAGCAGGATTGTAAGTGCACTCTGCGCTAAAAGCCCATTCTGCATCAACATCAGCAACACAGTCTCCTTTCACAGAAGACTCAACAATGGCTGCATTTGTAGTGGAACCAGCATTTGCAGTGGAACCACCCTCTTTCTTCTTAGCCTCTTTGGCCTTCAACTTAGGACAGGACTTGATCAAGTGATCATTGGCTTTACAATAATGGCAATGCATCTTCTTTTTGGCCTTATTACCAGAATTGCCAGACGAAGTGCTGCCAGCAAAAGCATTAGGAACAGAATTTTTGCCACTCACAGCAGAACCATAAGAAGTGGCTGCATTACTGTTACCACCCTTTCTTTGAGAAGCAATAAAAGCCTGTTCAACTGCACGCTGCCTAGTCCTGTTTTTTCTAGAAAGTGACTCTTGCAACAGCAATGTGCATAATGCATCAAACTTGACAACTTCAGGATTTCCTTGGGTCATCAGTCTCCAAGTACTAGCAAAAGTCTGGTAGGAATCTGGTAAGGCATCAAGAACAGTCTGCACAAGTGAACTGTCTGAACTGACTTCACCTGCAAAAATAAGCTGCTCATTGATATCCTTGACACTAGCAAGGAAAGTGTCCATATCATCTTCCTCATGCATAATCTTTGACTCTATCTCTTTACGCAGAAAATCAATTTTAGCCTCATTGCCGCTTGCATAAAGACCTGCTAGAATATCCCAAGCCTGTTTTGCAGATTTTGCTGAACGGTTGTGAGGAACAATGGTGCGCTTCACAGAAAACGCAATCAATGCATGAGCCTACGCATCCTTAACATCCCAACGAGCTTGTTCTGCCGTAGGCAAAACAACTCTAACAGCTTCAATCCTTGCAGCAAGACCTGCAACATCCTCAACATCGCCTACATCCTCAGAACCAGGATGTACATCAATGCCCTGCACAATGTTCCAGACACCCTTTGACACAAGAACATGTTGCATCATATAAGCCCACATAGGGTAGTTGTCCCCATCCAACCTGTCCTCAACAGCAAACATCTTGAACACATCTGTGTTGTTGTTGTCAGCCATGGTAAATGCTGCACCTGATGTGAAAACTGCCCGAAAATAGGAGAAATGGAGCGGGAACAACCTGTGCTATATAGCACAAACCGTAGAAGACTATAAGGCACCTATTATGCAGAAAACGGCACTGACAGAAATTTTGCACAAAATGACGAAATAGCCTGTGCAGTACTGCCTGTAGTGGAAACGGAGGCCGAAATGAGCCCAAACCAAAATATTTGTTGACCTACAAACGCTTGCCAAAGCTCACTGAAATCGGAGAAAGTGAGCAGGCGTGTGCTGGAGCAGCTGGCGACTAAGCCCAGGAGGACGTGACCTGCACTGATACCAATTGTTGGAATTAGGGTTGCAGAGAAACGCACACAGCTTGGAGAAGACGAAGGAAGCTCAAGGCACACAATAGAGAGTGTGTTACTTAGTGTGCAATGGAAAGATAGATAGCCCTAGAGTGATGGGCGTATATACAATGCACGGGGGAAAAAACCTCCTAAAGAGGGAAAAAATGCCCCGGCGGTCCTAGTGTGTTCACACACATCACTACCACATGTATATGGTAACAAATCTCATCCAAGTTTCCATTCAAAAAATCATTGTTTGCATCCATTTGTTTCAACACCCATCCTAAAGTTGCAGCCATTTCAATAAACACATGAATGGTATCCATCTTATCTACACAACTAAAATACTCCTCATAATTAATCCCATACATTTGTGAATAACCGTTGGCCACAAACCTTGCCTTGTATCTGCTTACATTCTCATCAAGATTGTGCTTTATGTTCTAGACCCACTTACATCTAATTTCCTTCTTTCCCTTTGGTAGTGGCACCAACTCCCATGTTCCAATTGAATCAAGGGAAACCACCTCCTCAACCATAGCTTGACATCAATTTAAATATTTAACACCATCCTCAGAACAAGTGGCTCTTACCTCCTATATATTCTTTGCCATAAATGCACAATGGTAAGCCAAATAAGTGTCATAACTCAATCTCTACCCGTAATTTTCTAATCCTTCATATTTGCACAGTAGAAGTGTCTTATTACTTTTTTTCATTCTTATCGCACCCAAAGTACTCATAGAGGGTATGCAAAACTTCTCATCAAAACTTTGGTCAATGCCATATTGGTGCTGTCACCATCATCATGACGTGCACTCAAATTTGGTAGCTTAGATACATCATCAAATTTTTCCTTTTATTTTCTTGGTACATGTGAAGACTTATCATGACTCACTCTTTCACATAACCTACATAGCTTCTCACCATGAACTACACTAGGTGACCCTTTCGACCCACTCAAAACATGCGGCTTTGTACATGTCTTTTTTGCAATCACATTCTCTCTTACATCAGCCCTAAATCATCTTCCACATCAACATGCCAACTTTCCATTTCATAAAAAACATCTTTGTGCATCCTAACTTTATCCATGTGATACAATTGCTATATGTATACCCCTGCGTTGCATTTATTCGATCGAAAAATGCAATTTATATCGAATAACTTGTCATTATTCATGTATTATCGTAAAACACGTGGTATTTTCAAATAATATATAATCTATCGATTGATAAACTATCGAGATCTATACAGTATCGATCGATACGCTAGATTTATATTAAAAAACGCGCGTCCTTGTCTGATACGTTTTCGATGAATTTTGATTTTGGAGCTTTCTAGTTGTCTACAGCTCACACTCTCTACCTCATACTTTCAAGATGCATTGTATTCTCTCTATGTTTATGGCAATGAATTTGTTTTGGAGTTACTAATTGATGACTTTGTTGAGAGTCAAGCAATGTCTTTTTATTTGATTTCCAAGCAATGTCCTCACTACTTATGTTTATGCGAATTCTCTTCAATACTTGACTTTGTTGCTACTAAATACTCAATAGGGAGCTACATTGAGAAAAAGTGAGATACATTATCATGAAAAGATGTTTACATTTTGCCATCTATCACAAGCACTAGGTCATCAACCTCTTCATTGTCTAAACATTTTGTAGCCACTTCCCACTCCATCTCATTGTTGCCATATCTCTGTTCCGGCACAGTTTCATGAGTTTGAAGCACTCCAAAGTGTACTTTGGTTGCACGTGTGGCTGTCTTTGTGGGTGCATGAAGGAGACGCATGTTACAAAAGACGTACACAAGGTCTGTGAAACAAGAAGGACTTAAGCGATTTTTGCGCTTTGAGTGCACAAAGTCATAAGAAGACCAATTGCGCTCACAACTACCACCGGATTCCGCGATTGAAAGCACCCTGGTCACCATGTGTTGTAACTCAACTGCATCTCCTCCATATTATTTCCACCATACTGGGCCTGAAATATTTTTTACGCTATTAAGAACCCAAGGATCTCCAAAAGTTCCTTCCCTATTGGCATAATCCACCCTTTTCTAGAATGCATTCATGCCATCGTCGCCTGGAAACAACTTCAAGCAGACGTTTCTAAAGTCTCTCATCACCTCTTTGTTGGAGGCTTGTCCGTTCATCTGGAACTTTGGATCCAAGACAAATGCAACACCATGCAATGGTGTGTGCATTTGAGCCCATCGTTTTTCCACAAGATGCACGATATGTGATCTCTCTCTTGCATTGTAGTGGTTGTATTCTTTGGTTTAACATAACACCTCAAACATGATCCAATAAACCTTACCAATGAAAAACTTATCTGTGTAAACAACCCTTAGTAGTTTCACATAGGTCTTACTAACCCCAACAAGTTTGTCAATGTTCCACCAAAAGAGAGGAGATTGCACCAAGGACACACATTTTTGAGTTGCTTCGCGATGGCTTGGATACTTGCTGAGTCAAGCCTCCCAACGGCGATCTGCAACAGTTTTTGTAAGAGCCGCTCGCACTTCAATGAGATTATTCAAAACATAGTATGATGTAGCGAACCGTGTGGCACAGATAATTTGAAGTACTTTTTTTGGAGTCTTGGAGTGAAATAAAGCATATGTAAACTGATGTTCTTGTATAAACTTGACTCTGTGATTGGTGTCAATAAGAACCTATTTTATGAATGATAATCTTTCCATATCCTTCAGGAGTAAATTCAAGGTGCGAGCTGCACATCCTATCCATGTAATTTCTGAGTACTTTTCCATAATGGCTAAACCCACTCCTTTGTAGTTTGAAGCATTATGTGTAACAATAGCTGTCACATTCTTTGGTCCACCCAGTCAAGCAATAGCTCGCTCATATACCTTTGTCAAGTAGAGAGATGTCTTCTCTTTCATTGAGGTATGAATGGCCTCCAAAAACATTGCACCTTTGGCACAAATTACCATTACATTAATCAATGGTTTTTTTTATAGATGGTCCATCCGTTGAGGGCTGTGCTATAGCCAAACGCTGGAACAAAGTCAAGCACTGTTTGCATGAGAATCACTTTTGTACTGCTCTTGACTTTGTCAACATACTCTATTTGCATTTTATTATAATCAGGATAGATGAATCCTTTTTTTGCAGTTGACATTAGTACATCTTTGAAAATAGGATTTCTTATGGCATTAAATGGGATTCCACAAGCCATGAAGTCTTGTGTGCACTTTAGATGCAATTCGAGCATGTCCTGTTGAGTGAATGCTGCTTGTAGGGGCGTACCGGCTCTCTTGAATGTCTCGGGACCAGCATCTATCCCTCCCATGTAACCATTTGAAAAAGTGTAAGGACTTTGAGGTGTTCGGGTTGTTCCCATTGAAGGTCCTTGGTTAGCTCGCATGTCTTCTTAATCTACACTCACTTCTTCTATGTTGATAGATGACGCACCTGTCATACCCTTCTGTCTCTTAGGAATAAGTCCTGCCTGTTTGCATTTCTTTACATACCCTGCAAAATGGACCCATATGTCGTTAGGTGGTGCTCTACATTCTTTCACATTGGGACTAGTGCCGAATAAATGTTCTTTGATGCGAGTTGCATTGCCGTGCCACTTATGCCCACAATGTTTGCATTCCAAAAATGAAACTTCTTTGCCTCTCTCTTTTTCCTCCACATGCGATCACTCTTTTCCTCGCACCATGCTTTCTGACTTCAACAAAATATATCCTACAATCAATAGATACCCTATGATTATAAATTTTCACTATAATAGCACAATGAGAAAGATAAAAGGTTATAGATATGATTTGCTAAATTAAAATGATGAATGAATGGTGTTAAGATAATATTTAGGGAAGATCACCAATGTGATATATCATTCTTGGATGCTAGGTGGTAAAGAGCATTTGCTCAAGACAACCTAGATGAGCGATGGAGTCATCTCACATTCCACTATCTATGTCTCTTGGAGGTAGGAGCTACTGCTCAAACACAACCAATCGACCCTAAAATAATTGAGGTTTCTAATTTTTGTATCAACATAGAGGTAAGAGCATGAGCTTGATAACATCCATGTGACTCCCAAGTACTATGCATGACTAATATTCACTAGGAGGTAAGAGCTTTCGCTCGATCACAACCTAGTGAATTCTATAGGTAATCCACCATATTCACTTAGAGGTAAGAGCATCAGCTCGATAACAACCAAGTGAATCCTACATCATAACTTAAACCTCACTTGGAAGTAAGAGAATCATCTCATAACAACCAAGAGGCACTAAGTGGACATATTCTATGCAACCAAGTGAATCCTACTTCATACCCTAAACCTCACTTGGAAGTAAGAGAATCATCGCATAACAACCAAGAGGCACTAAGTGGACTTATTCTATGTCTATATGGAGGTAAGAACATTTGTTCATGACAACCAAAAGAGCCTACATGTATGTGTATATGTTCCAAAATGTATGAACTAACACTATTATTTGTGCACATAATATAGCTATGATAGATTTTAACCATCAAATATCACTTTTAGTATCTATTCTAAAACAAATAGAGCTAAGAGTATAGCTTCTAATGTTTAGAATTATACATTCGCAATATAGCTTAAAAAGTAGACTCTAATGCGTACAATTATTTATTTATCTATTCTTAGACAAGTAGAGCTAAAAGTATAGTCTTTATGCTTAGAGTAATTTATTTAATCTTAGCAATAGAGTTAAAGAATAAATTCTATTGTTAAGAATTATAGGTGATTCAAATCTATATGATTATTTTATTTTTTCTATGTCGGAGCTAACCTGACACTTTGGTGAAGGGAATTGTACCCAAAATACGCAAATTTGGGCTTTATATACTACTACTATATCGATCAAAAACATATAGATCGATTTAAACTATCGATCAATTAGGTATTGCTCGATAGTTTATCAATTGATATGATAGCAAGAAAACGTTTTTGTAAAAAAGCTGACGTGGCAGCAAATAATATGCATGAATAAATCTTTAGAATGTATTAATTGACCATTATTCACGAATAAAATGAATGTCGAATAACAAATCATGCAATCCAGGTATACCCTTTATACTATAGGGAATAATCAAAGGACACACATTATTCTTCTTTCTACCCAAGCTTACTTCTGAGCTCATTTGACACATGTACATGAGCAATACATTCAAAAACTTTAAAATTTGATACATTTGGGTTTTAACCACAAACATTCTCTTTTGGTGTTCTATCATGCACTATAGAAATAGGGACCCTATTCATAATGTAAACACTTCACATAACAATAGCCTTAGTCAAATAACAATCAGGAATGTTCTTGTCATTCATCAATGCTCTAACAACTTCTATTATGTGCCTGATCTTTTGCTCAACAACACCGCTTTGTTGTGGAGTATACCTGCATGAAAACTACCTCTAAGCTCCATGTTTTTTTTGAAAATCTTTAAACTCACAGGAGGAGTATTCCCCCCTCCATATGACCTCAGGTTCTTTACATGTTTCCCAGTCTTTTTGTAACCATATCTTTGAAGTTTTGAAAGTGAATAAACAAATCACTTTTCTACTTCATGAAGTAGACCCATACCTTCCTTGTATGGTCATTAAAAAATATCACATGGTATCATCCAACTGTAGATGTATTCATTATCAGACCTCATACACGAGTTCCAATACATGATTTCTTACATGCTTATCATGAGGAAAGAATGGTTTTGCTTACTTTTTGAGATGACAAGCTTCAGTTTTTTTTTTGTGCATTTTAGTAGCTTTAAATGCTGGCAAACCTTTAACCATTTCTTTAATTTGTGTTGTCTTCAACCTTTGCGAATTTACATGACCAATTTTTTTAAAAGTGTGAGCTTTGTCCTAGTGTCCTAGAGTATGAGTCAAGGAGAGGAAATGTGGATTTATCCCACATACAATGGTGCAAGGTTGTAGAGCTACTTAAAGCTTATTTCATGAATGAATAAACGCAAGTCTATTTTGCATTACATCTCCCTTGTTTATGGTGAGCTTGTGATGGCTTAGCAAATACTCAAGATCGTGTTTATGAGTCCAAGTTAATTGATCTTGGAACCTATTTCGCTTGAGTGATAATCTAGCCAACACACACTCACTTGTGTGCACCATGTTTCTTTTTCATCCACCCTAGCTAGCACGATCCCATTCCCATCAAGTGGTATCAGAGCACGGATATGCTAGCTAGATTTGTTATTATGCATTTGTGTGTTAGAATGATTAGAATTTCTTAATCATCATTAGCTAGATCTATTAGATTAACTCTCTTATTGCATATCTCATTCCTAATTACTATTCTATTGGCTAGCATGAGCATGTTCTCGAGTTAACGACTCTTGGGCCACTAGTGACTGTCTAATTGGAAAGCCTAATCAGTAATAGAATTCATTAATTTTTCATTAGAAATTTGCATTTTCATTCAATAGCCGCTCCTCACTCTAGCAAAATTGGCATTTGCAATTGGTGTGTGTGCATAGCTCGTCTCGAGTGCTTTCAATCAAGACCATCCACACCAATTTTGAGCTAGTCTCCTAAATAATGCCTTGAACAAAATTCAAGCTTAACAAACTCCATTTACTATTTTTTTGCACAATTGAAGGTCTGAAAAAGGGTGTGTGTGTGTGTGTGTGTGTGTGTGTGTGTGAGTGCGGCTTTCAATGCTCACCAGAAGCTCCCAAACCATTTTTTTGGAGCACACCTTTAAAGTGGTGTGGGACCCTATCTTAAGGGGTTAAAGTCAAAGGCTTCTCACACGCACAATCAACAGGTTTTAAAACAAGTTTCGGGATCGAGATGGCCCTACTCTCCGACAGCCCGCCTCGCTCTACTTTTGCCTGCACAGCCACCTTTAGCCTCGTGCCTCGCCTTACTCCACCCACTTGCTTTTGCTCATCCATCATGCCATCATCATCTGTAGCCCCAGGGGCCCTACTCACCCGCCACCCTCACCCATCGTGCATCATCTTCAACTTGCTTAGCCATCAGCGCTTATCTTGTACAACCGTGTACCCACCGTTGACCGAGCTTGCATCTCCTACACCTTGCCTTGATACTTTATGAAGCACGCCACTAGCCTTGTGTTGCCCGACGCCCATAGTTCAGGACTTACCCTAGTCTTTTGTTGTGTTCATGAGAACTCATTTAGAATTATTTATGTCTTGCGTAGAGGAGTTTTTCTCAAGTTCCTTCTCTTCCACAAGGGACACACATACGTTCTTTAACTTCAATGAATATTTATTGATAGGTAGGTTTTAATTCTTCTTTCTATTTGTCTCAGTCTTCAACTCCAGATTTCTTGCTTTTTTGTTGGTCACATCCCACAAATTTTAAGGTGTTTGAAGCCTCCTTAAGGGTGTGAGCATATTGTATGTTCCCAATCATACTGTACTACATACTCACAACAGTACAATACATGGCCTTCCAAGCTTCCTAGTCCCAATACTAAATACCTTTATCTGTGTAGTAGTTGCACCTTCCTCTAGTAGTGTTGACACTGTCTCATGCTCTCTATCAATGTATTCTGAATAACCTTTATCCATCAGAAAATTGGTCATTCCTTTAGTAATGTTTGCAATGTCTCATGCTCTCTATCAATGTATTCTGAATAGCCTTTAGCAATAAGGAAATTGATCATTATGAACTTCCAAGCATAGAAGTTGTTCTTTTCCAACTTCTTGCTAACAATCTGTTTAAGTCTATCATTGTTGAATGACTTGTTTTCAACACTTCACCAAGTCTCTAAGAAGCCCACTAAAAATAGATAGTTATCATCTATAACCACAATATGCTTACATACATCTATTTCACAATACTAAACAATATCTATGAGAATTGTGGCCAAACCAAAACTTTTTGCACTACCAAAAGTCAAATATGTAGAATCTCAAACGTTAACATCTTTGTATGAGAAAACAATTTAACTTCAAAAAGAAGGTTGAAAAATGCCCAAAATAGAAATTTGGCCACATAGTTGTAGTCCAAAGGACCGTACAAAAAAACCCAAGATGCACAATATTTGGATAGAAGCACCTCAGTTAGAGTTTGTTTGGTAATGACTTTCGAGAATCCTGAGACTGCTTCTCTACTCTTAGGGCGGTCACTTAGCAAAAGTTCCCCATATCACTGTTGGGGTATAAAGCCCAATGTGGTCGCCCAGGTAAGTGGGCGGGCCGCCAGGTATGTACACATATTCTTTTGTAAAAAACTAATAAGAACTCACTATGCTCTACACATTACAGTAGAGCGAGTTCACCATATCGTCGTGCTCTTCTTCTCGCACTCTCTCTCGCGTCGCACTTCCGCTCGTACTCCTTCAACTGGTATCAGAGCTCAAATCGAGGCTCGGGGCAGCACTACAGGAGGCTAGAGTCACCATCTCAGATTGGAGTGAAATTCGACAGGCGAAGACACGGCCCCAAATCCTGTGGGATAGCCCAAAGGGCTTGGTGTTCTCAGAATTTCATTCTGAGGTCATCTCGGCCACAGTTCGGCTTCGACAAAGGTCTGCGCAGGCCATTTTCGACTACGTGGTCTCGACGGGTGCAGATCCGAATGTGCAAATTTGGGGTTTTCAGCCTACGACTGCAGGTGCTGAGGATATCGACACTCCCAGAGTGTTGATTTGTGGTTGTCTACACATCGAAGGACGGCTCACAGTTCTTGGAGGCGTGTCACATACGACACGAGCGCATCTACACACAGACTGTAGGCGACATCCACTAGTTCATCAGGTAGCTTGTGTTTGCTGCTTGATATTCCAGATTTCATCCTGACATTGCAGGTACTTCCACATGGGATGTATTGTCAGAGATGATGTATGTTTGTTGAGGGTTTGCTGGTTGTGAGTCACGCAGCAAACAGCCGCTGCAGCGGTTACAGCATACAGTGGGAAATTTGTGGATGTATGACTTTGTGGGAAGTCTATGTACTGTCAGATTTACTGCAGCCTTTGTTGAGGGTCGAGTGAGGTTTGATTGAGCTGGGGGATTCTCGAATGTTGAGATCCTTTCGGTGATACAGGTCTTGGAGCGATCCCTCGAGCACCCGTAGATAGGCAGCTAGGATGTATTGACTGTGAGTTAGACAGTTGGGATTGCATCTTTGATTTACTGCAGTTGAGGCATTGTCGCAGTCTATGCTTATAGGACAGTGACATGATAGTGAGAGACAGTACAGGTGCAGGACAGGTTTACCCGCAGCTTACAGTGTCAAAGAGACAGTGTTTTTGAGCTGTTTTTGGTCTGTTTTTGGTCTGTTTTTGAGTACACCAGAGCCATTTTACAAAGGAGACTCTGCCAAAATTTATGCAGAATCTGAAGCTTTCTTGGTTCATTTGACAGGTTGATATTGGTTCAGAGGTCAGTTTACAGGGGAAACTCTGCCGAATTTTTCCTGGGAAAGTAAACTGCTGTGAAGCGTAGCTATGGCTAGATCACAGGACACTGCTCTTTACAATATCAAAAAGCTGGATGGAACCAATTTCCCATTGTGGAAGAATTAGATTTGGCACGTGTTGGTACAAAAGAAGCAGATAAAACCTATAAAGCTCAAGGGGATAAAACCAGAAGATATGGACGAAGATGAATGGAGCGAAATGGATGAATTGGCACTTTCTACCATTATGCTGACTTTGGAAGAAAGCGTTTACTTCAATGTAGCAGACGAGATGTCGGCTTATCAAGCATGGTTAAAGCTGAGTGATCTTTATGAGAAGCAGAGTGCAGCTTCACAGGTATACTGGCTTAAGAAGCTTGTTGACTTGAACATGAAAGAAGGGACACCTATGTCCAATCATCTGAATGAATTCAACACAATCTATAGTCAGTTGTCAGCTCAAGGTGTCAAGTTTGATGAACCTGTTAGAGCTATGTTCCTGTTGATCACATTGCCGGAAAGTTGGGACACTTTTCGCATAGCTTTGAGTAATTCTGCACCTCGAGATGGTTTGAACATAGCAGGTGTAGAAGGAAGTCTGCTTACTGAAGAAACCAATAGAAAGACAATGGACAAAGGCAAAGGAACAGCCTTAGTTGTCAAGGGAAGGACCAAAGAAAAGTACAAAGGTGGAAAGAGGAATCAGTCTCGTAGCAAGTCCCGCAGTGCTAAAGGCAAGAGTGACATAGAATGCTACCATTGTGGCAAGAAGGGTCACATAAAAAGAGACTGCAGAGAATGGAAAGCAGAAAAAGGCAAAGAGAAAGCTGAAGACCATGGTGAGAAGAACAAGTCCTCAGTGAAGATCCAAGAAATAAGTGTGACAAACACTGTTGCAGAGGATGACAGTCTAGTGTCAGGAGACATCTACTTCTTGAAGAATACAATGGACTCAGCTCTTCTTACAACATCTGATGGAAATGCACTGAGTGACTGGATTATAGACTCAGGGGCATCACTTCATGTGTCTCCAAACAAGGAGTGGTTTACCTCTTATGTGACCACTAAAGATCATGTTCGGCTAGGCAATGGGCAGACATGTGAGATCTTAGGTGTTGGAGATGTTCAATTGAAGTTTCAGAATGGTTCTTCTTTCACGCTAAAGAATGTGAGACATGTTCCCGCAATTACAAAGAGCTTGATCAGCACAGGTTTACTTGATGACGTTGGCTACGTCACCACTTTTGGACAGAACATGTGGAAGATATCCAAGGGTTCTATGACAGTAGCACATGGAGTAAAGTCTGGAGGACTTTACATGATTTATGTATCAAATGTCTCTAAAAATGTAATCAATGTAACCGAGTAGCCGAACGTTTCTTTGTGGCATAGCCGGTTAGGACATATGTCCAAGAAGGGAATGGAAATCTTGTCTCGTTCTGGTTATTTGCCTGGCTTTTCATTTAATGATTTTGAATTTTGTGAACATTGTCTGTATGGTAAGCAAACACAGCAGCCACATAAGCATAGAAGCAGTAGAAGAGATACACAGTTGGCACTTGTTCATAGTGATTTGTGTGGACCTATGCCTAACCTATCTCTAGGGGGAGCTTCTTACTTTATGACATTTATAGATGATTACTCGAGGAAAGTATGGGTTTACTTTCTCAAGCACAAGGATGAAGCGTTTAGTGTTTTCAAAACGTTTGTGACACTTGTGGAGAATCAGAGTGGCAAGAAGCTTAAATGCTTACGCACTGACAATGGTGGAGAGTATGTTTCAAAGGCCTTTCAGGACTTTTGTGAGTCAAAAGGTATAAAACGTGAACTTACTCCTCCTTACAATCCTCCTCAAAATGGTGTTGCTGAGAGGATGAATAGGACCATACAAGAGAAGGTCAGAAGTATATTGTCTAATGCACAGCTGTCAAATGGGTTTTGGGTTGAAGCTGTATCAACAGCTGTTCATCTTGTAAATAGATCTCCTAGCAAGGTTTTGCAGAAGGATTCAGTGCCAGAGATGGTATGGTCAGGAAAAATGCCCTCATACAAGCATCTCGGAGTCTTTGGCTGTGAGGCATATACTCACGTTCCAAAGGAATTTAGGAACAAACTTGCGCCAAAGAGTAGAAAGTGCATCTTTCTAGGCTATGGTAATTCTGGTGAGATGGGGTACAGACTTTGGGATCCCGAATCCAGAAAGGTTGTCCGCAGCAATGATGTTCACTTTAATGAATGCAAATATCATTCTAAACCAGAGAGGGTTGAGGAGATTAGAAGAGTTGTCTTCCAAGAAGATGGACCTGCACGTGCAAGACAAAATGTCAGGGCTCAAGAGGAGCAAGGATAGGATAGAGTGGAACCACACATTGTGGCTGAGCCTGAGCCACCTATTGTGCGTAGATCTGGACGTGTCATGCGACCTCCTGATAGGTTTGTTCCATCTATGAACTATGTCATGTTGACTAATTGCAATGAGCCTTCATGTTACAAGGAAGCAGTGCAAATGAAGGACTCCGGGAATTGGCAATTGGCCATGCAGTCAGAGATGACAGCTCTGCATAAAAACCAGAAATGGAAGCTAGTTAAATTACCACGGGGCAAAAAGGCTCTACCTTGTAAATGGGTTTACAGGTATAAGATCACCGCTCATGATAGTCAACCAAAGTACAAAGCAAGGCTTTTTGCCAAGGGCTTTAAGCAAGAACAAGGCATTGACTTTGATGAAGTCTTCTCTCTGGTGGTCAAGATGACTACATTGAGATGCTTTCTTGCATTGGTTGCCATATTAGATTTGGTGTTGCACCAAATGGATGTCAAGACAGCGTTCTTGCATGGTGATTTAGATGTGGAAATTTACATGCAGCAGCCAGAAGGGTTTGTTGAGAAAGGCAAGGAAGATTGGGTATGCCAGTTGTTAAAGAGTCTTTATGGCTTAAAACAATCACCGAGGCATGGTACCATAAATTCCACAAGTTTATGCTTTCTCAAGGCTACAAACATAGTGAGTTCGATCACTGTCTATATACAAAGAAGGCTAAGGATGGCAGTTGGCTGATCCTTATTTTGTATGTGGATGACATGTTGATTGCTGGCAAGCACTTGGAAGAAATTTCAGCTTTGAAGTCAAAGATGGCAAAATCGTTTGACATGAAAGACATGGGTGAGGCAAGTCATATACTTGGTATGCGCATTGAGAGAGACAGATCAAAGAAGTTGATTTGGTTATCTCAAACAGAGTATATTGACAAGGTTTTGCAATGTTTCAATATGGAGAAGGGAAAGGCACTGAGTGTTCCATTGCCACCATATGTGAAACTTAGCAAACAAGATTGTCCTGTGTCTGAGGAAGAACAGGCTGAAATGGATAAGATTCCATATGCGTCTGCAGTGGGTAGTTTGATGTATGCAATGATCGCTACTCGCCCAGACATTGCATTTGCAGTGGGAGTAGTAAGTCGATACATGTCAAACCCAGGCAAGAAACATTGGGAGGCAGTGAAAGGAATATTGAGATACCTGAAAGCTACAAAGAGTATGCGTATATGCTATGGGAGTCAAGATCTAAGTGTAAAGGGTTTTACAGACTCAGATTATGCAGGTGACTTAGACAACCGAAGGTCTACGTCAGGGTATGTCTTTACATTGGCTGGTGGAGCAGTATCATGGCGTTCTAGATTACAAGATTGTGTTACTCAGTCTACTACAGAGGCTGAATATGTTGCAGCATCAGAGGCATGCAAAGAATCAATTTGGCTTAATCGACTAGTAACAGATTTGGGAATCTAAGAAGAGATGCCTGTGTTATATTGTGATAGCAAAGTGCTATACAATTGGCTCGCAACACAGTTTATCACTCAAAGACAAAGCATGTGGATGTGAAGTATCATTTCATCAGGGAAATGCTCGAGGATAAGCAACTTCAGCTTGTCAAAGTTCACACCACAGAAAATCCCGCTGATCTACTTACAAAAGGACTTCCCTCAGAGAGCTTTGCGCATTTTCGCAAGCAGATAGGTGTAGGGTAGTACATCACTTCTCTACATCTCTTGTATATTAGCTTGTATAGTAGCTTCTCTCACACTTAAAGTACCACATTGGACTTTAAGTGGGAGGTTGTTGGGGTATAAAGCCCAATGTGGTCGCCCAGGTAAGTGGGCGGGCCGCCAGGTATGTACACATATTCTTTTGTAAAAACCTAATAAGAACTCACTATGCTCTACACATTACAGTAGAGCGAGTTCACCATATTGTCGTGCTCTTCTTCTCGCACTCTCTCTCGCGTCGCACTTCCGCTCGTACTGCTTCAATCACATGTGTTCAAAAGCTTATCAATAATACATCAATATACATACTATATTCATACTATGGGTCTCTTTGAAAAAACTGTAATGTATACATAAAAGTATACATTTTGGATAATTAATCATCCTCTTCGATCAACTCACGTGATGTTTTCACATTTTGAAAAGCGATTGCCACGAGCTTTTGATGCTCTTGCTTGCTACTCCAATATCTATAGACACAACCAGGATTGATAGCATATTAGGAATAGAGGAGTAGAGAGATTGAGTGTCTTCTTCTTCTTCTTCACTAACACAAAATAAGAAGGCTACAATGCATAACAAGGAGAATACACATAAGAGTAAACTCATACAAGGACCTAGTGTGAACCATTAGTTAGTGAGCTAGATGGATAAGGGTGCCATCACTTCTATGGTGGACCAAGTCAATCTAATCTAGTTGTAGTCTCATGGGTGAAGATATGCATATCCACCAAGGTATGCCATGATGACTATTGATGATAGTCATCCAGAAGTAGTACATGTTTATCAAGTTTAAAAAATTTGCAATAAACTCGAGGGAAAACTTTCACAAAGATACCCAAAATGACATATAGCCCTATGGGTGATTCCTATATAGAATGATACATTTTAGTCAAATATTGATGCAATCAAAATATATGATTTGATCAGACTATATTTTGATTGAGCTGTTAGAAAATTATACGATATAATTTTTTTGTTGATCTGGCATCATTTAAGACAATGGTTTAATATGAGCTCTTGTATAATACTCCAAATTAAAGTGTATTATATGTACATCGTATAAGGTGCAATGCAACTTAGTTCTCTAGGTAAATAGACTGAGCTTCCAGGCCTTTGAGTGAGGTGGTGCTACATTTTTCTTTCTTGAAGCACTTGAAAGGAAGAGAACACTTCTTCCCACAAATGTTGCAAATATTTGATGCTAAGAGAGATTTGGCTATGTGCCCTTCTTTGACAAATTTGGAGCTAGTTTTATCGCTAGAACTAGTGGCAAAAGATCCTCCCCTTGAAGTAGAATTCCGTCTTTGCTTCTTCTCCTTGAATAGCAAAGAGTTGATCACATCTTCAAATTTTGGTGCTGGAACCTTTTGTTTGATGATGGTCATGTGTTCAAATATAAATGGCAAGGCTCCTAGAAGAAGTGCAATTTTTTCATGTTCTATTTAATAAGCCAGTTGTGTGTTCATGCTTTTAAGGTGATTGGCCAATCTTCCAACATCTTTTTCAGGGTCCATGTAGATATTTCTTTAAGCTCTTTTTTCTCTTCTTATTCCTACCTCTAATTATTTTCTCTAGTACCCCCATGCTTTTGATGAGGTTTCATAACCATCGATGTCTGCACGTGTGGTCAATCACACTAGATGAGGGGTCATTAAGTATCTGCTTAGCAACTTTTGATAGATATTCTAGGTTGGTGACTTGAAGTTAATTATCAAATCAAATATAGAACTAGGTGCAGACATCAGGCAACACAAAAATAGTTCCCCTCATCTACATTTCTCCTCACTTTTCTTTGCGTTTTGGCCAAATATCCATTTGATGTTAATCAAATCCATAGGGATGGTTTCCTAATACTTGTAGGTGGAATCCATAGTTAATCCAATCTCAGTTGAGCACTCTCAATCCATCCAATCTCCTTTCTGCTTGTTCTTCTATGAATAATCTCAGGCTCTTTCAAAAAATTATTGCTTTCATTTATCTAGAGCCTTCTTTTATGTCTTGTTCTAAACCGTTTGAGGTGGAACTTGAAATGTCCCATGTTGACTCGTTCCTTGAGCATTGTAGCTAGCATTGTCCTTCTACATGATCCTATAGATCACCTCCTCCTCTAGTTTCTCCCTATAGTCAGTCATCTCCTCAACTTTGGATGACCTCAGAGAGTTCCAGGTCTTTGTATCAACATCATAGAGAAATTTCTTTCCTCTAGTGAGTCTCATGACAAATTGAGGTTGTGTGAATCAAACTAGTTGGATCTGGCTGGTTAGCCTTGGTCCAAGCCTCAAATATAATTTCTTTCATTTCTTTAAATAGAGGTTTAGAGGTTGGTTTGTTGGCCAACTTGTTCTTTGAAATCCTTGATTCCTCCATAGAAAATTGAATCAGCTCATTGGAGTACTTGATCATCCACTGATCTGGCTCCTCCATTGTGTCATCATGCCTCTGAAGTTTATCAACTCATTCTTTAGCTCTAGTGTTGTTCTCTTCTATTTAGTATCAGTAAGATAATTCTTCTAAGCAACCCAAATAGCCTCACATTTTTATACCATTCTCTTATTTGGTCTACTATACTACTACACCTCTGATGACTGGTTGGTTCATTATATTTTAGGTACAAAGTAAGGGAAAATATAGGGACTTCATCATCTTACATTGGGAAAGCATACATGAGGATTGGCGAAACAGATATGAACTCAACAAAGTTCAAGACTGTCTGATTCTCTTGCATCGTCATCTTTTATAAGATTCAAACCAGTTGTAAAAATCTCTTTAAGGCCATCTAGTTTTCACAAAGACTCATTCTTGTCTTGAGCCTCTATTGCTCAATGTATTGTTTTCAAGAAATGTCCTCACATTAGGAAGAGAATGGTGTTTATAGTAGGGTCTCTTTATTTGGGAGTTTAAGGGAGTCAAACCTCTTGTATTAACAAAGAAATCAAAGGGTAGTTTTTGAATTCAAACAAGCAAAACAACTATTTTATTTGAATTTAAAATTTCCGCCCAAAATGAAATTTAAAATCTAGCAGGCAAACCATATCATGTAGCATATCTACAAAAAGAGCTCGGCGTGTAGATTATAGGCCTGCAATCTTCGCTCAAATCGAATACCACATGTAGGAGTTATGTAAGGCCAAAAATGATATGTCCACCCTCTTTTTTGGGGGAAAATGTGCAACCTTTGACCACTCTTACACCTCTCTTACACACCCACCAGTCTTGCACACATGGTGTGCATCTATTTGTCAAAATTTTAATCACCTCCATAATCTCATGGAAAATAAAGAGGCCCTCCTAGACCCCATCCTCTTTCTAATGGATTTTTCTTTCATCAATCTCCTAGAAATCCACATTTTCATTAAGAGTGTCTGTATTTATAGCCTGATGTTTGTGATACACTATTATCAAGGACGGTTTCCCAACAACATTTCCAACTACAACCCCAAACTAAGAATATTCATTATTGTTTGTGAGTTGATGTGCATGACGATTGACTAAAATATCATATGGAGCTAGCAAATATTCTAGAACTCACTCCAATAAATGTATTGTGTTGGGGTGTGAGGAAAGCTTGCATGTCGCTTGCTCATGGTATCTAATTATCTTCCATTGGTGAATCATTTACTTTGCCCCAATATAAAACATTTGGAACCTCTCCAAATTTGCATATGCACCTTTATCATGTAGAAAATTCTGGATCTGAAGAGCCTTCTCCCCTTGTAACTTCTTCTTCAAAGTAAGGCATTATATAGAGTAAAAAGGGTCCTCCTATAGTTCCAGGTCAAGCAACATAGCTTTTCCCTTATCCACCTTGGTGAGAGCCCCACTTTGCTATTGTCCTACGTTGTTTGTTAATCTAGTGCCTGATCAGTTTGGCCCCATTGGTTTTGATCACCCTATTTCTTTCCTTGATTATCAAACTAGTTGCTAGGTCCCTCTTCTTCTCCTTATGTGTTTCCCATCCAATTTTCACCAATTGCTGACCATGGCACTAGTGGAGGTGGAGAGGTTTGGTCATTGTTATCATCCTTTTTATCACTTGTCTCCTCTCTAGTATCCTTATCTTTCTTTGGTTAATCATCATCTTTACCTTTGTCTTCATCATCATCTACATCGTGGGTAAGATGCTCAATGAGGCCATGATTAGCCAGTGTGGCTCTAAACTCTTCAATATTTCCTTCCATGTATGTCTTCATGGTGCTGACTAAGTATTGTAGGTCTTTATAGCTCAGAGTTAGATTCCCATCTTGATCGAATATATATAGCAAGGAGTGGTAGATATACTTATCTAGAATATACTGTTTCAAGACTATATGAACCTTCTTTGAGTTGTTTAACACAAACTTATTTTAATTTAATTTTGTCTATTGGGCATTGCTATCTCTTGTCAACCTCCATTTTCTTGCATTGAAAGTAAAGTTCTGATCTTTCAAAATCTCAACCTGCTGCTAAAGTGCTTTAACATCCTTTGTGATCTCTTTTTATCTACACTGTAGACTAATTAAAAGTTCCATGACACATATTTTTTCTTTTAGTAGAGCTTCAAAATGAATCATCTCCTTTTTGAGTTTTACTTATAGTTGGGTAACATCAAATTTTTTGATGAAGCTCTAAGCATCTATAAATTTGGCCTATTGCACACACGATGGTGCTCCATCCTCTCTAGATGGTGGAAACACATCCATTGGTGACTATGTCTCTATTTGTTTGATTAGTATCATACGTGAGGGAAGGCAGCTGGTAGGGAATACATAACTTTACACATGTATTTACTACTAAGTTCCCCACCATGGGTTTCTTTCTAAAACATGCAACCTATCAAGTGATGTTTAACTTACTGAAGAATACACCACAATAGTGTGTTTGGACGTTGTGGCTGATCAAGATTCTTTAGAACTTCACTTGTGACTTCTGGTGGGATTCTTGGCAACACAATTGCTTTATTTGCTAGAGTCCCTTGGGTCTTATGAGAAACTAAGATTATAGCGGTATCAACAATTGTTGAGGAAACTTTTTTTGTCCAAGCTATGATCTATTCCTACAATTCCTTTGTAATCTTTTGCTTCTTTGATGTCTGCTCAGATCTCATGGATTTTGGCTGTGAAATATTCCTATTCCCCCCTATTGTGACCAGAGCCATCTTCTCTGCAGTCCTTCCTTGTTGAGTTTCCAGATCATTTGTTAGGTCCTTAGGTTCTAATTCTGTGCTAATCTTTGCCAAATAATTTGCTACATTTACATGCATTGGTGTGTTGGTTTCCCAATAGGAAAATTAATAGACATATCATGCTTTGAATAGATTCTAAGTTTTCACTTTTGCAGCTTGAATCATTATGCTATTAAATAGTATAGAACTTGTATCTATGAGGGGGGGGGGATCACTATATACAACTTATGTATATCACATGCGTTCAAGGACCATTTTTTAAAATCCTTAACTATAAGTTTTTGACAAATAAAATATACCCTTTTTCTATTCAATCTGTAAAATTTTCCCAATTCCATTTTATGGTACCCTTTTGTATGTAGAAATGTGAAAAAAAGAGAAATTAAAAAATCCCTCCTGTTGCACTCACATGAAAGTCGCATAAATATTAAGTGACCCCCCTTGAGTGGCTAATTGACCCTTTGGTGAGGAATCAAATTCCTCTAATGATTTTTCATCCTTAGATCTATTTTCTTAGCCTTTGGATGGTTCTTGCATCTAATCACTCAAGTCACTCCAGCATCTTCTTAGCTAGATCCTCTATTATCTTCATTGTGAGAGTTATTTTCTTGTGCCACATGTCAAACTCCTTAGCCTTTCCATTAGTCTTCCAAGTAGATCTTGGCTTCTCCCATCCCTGAGCTTATTTGGTTTGTTTTGTTTCCTAAATTGGTTCATCTAGTAAGTCTTTGATACGACTTCAACACTTTTGGTAACTCGCTTGGTAATGGCTCACACCGGAACTAGGTCGGCTCGTTTCAACTTGGACACCTCAATCTTACATTGTCAACACATTGGGTTGCAAAATTTTCATATTTCTAGCAAGCTTAGCAACTAAAATTTCTCCTTTCAAAATCATCCCTACCTAGTCCCCTACCATGGTATCCTAATACCTTCCTCTCTTAGGCCCATTCTTGGTACTAGACTTGTTTTCTTTGGCACCTAACATTCCATCCTGGTTTGGTGCTTCCAATTTCATCAATGTGATCATTAAGACCATTTTTCATTTCTTAAAATGACGCATCTAAATCTTTCAAGTGTTTTGTAAATGACCAAATACTTTACAGTATGTGCATTGGCAACACTCGTTGGACCTATGATCTAGCTTGCATCAAGTACACCTGGTCTTTACAAGGTGTGATTTTGGACATCTCAATGATTTATCTGGACATTGCCTTAATTTTCTTTGTCCATGACCCTTTCTTCTTGGACTCCGACTCCTATGCTGATGACTCGTTGTCACTTAACTCCCTTCTCCTTGTGGCCCTTCCCCTACTTAACCTATTGATCTAGCTTTAGTGCCCTTTGCACCAGATTGTTCAATTTCTTTGTTGGTGCTATTACCTCTTGTTCCTAAATCTTTTTTACTTCTGAACCCACTTGGGAAAAAAGTTTTCATTTGTTTTTTTGAGGGAGGTTTCTTTAGCTACCTGGTCAGCTCTTTTATCTTCTCAACATAACTTTTTACTGATAGCTTACCCTGTTTGATCTTATCTAGTTCACACAATATGTCTTCATGTCCTCTACTATCAATGTATTGAAGAAAAAATGCCTCAAGGGATTAACTTGATGTATGTCACCAAATTGCAAACTAGGTAGTGGTAACGACACTTCCTTGTTGCATCTGTCAAGTTTTGTGGAAATTATCTGCTCCACTCATCCTCACTGATGTCCTTCAATTTTTCATATTGCTTGAATGCTTGTATATGGACATTGGGATCATATTTCTTCCCACCCTTAAAGATGAGAAAATAATTTTTCAAGTAATTTGATTGCTTGCTATTTTTGGGTATGTGTTGGTGTGATTTGTGATCCATGTGTCTAGATCTTTTTTCTAACCTCCTTTATTTGGTTCTAGGTTTATTGTAGTGATTAGTGTCAGCATCCCACCTATCATTGTATTGATCATTTGTCTCGGCCATTGTGACCACATCCTTCCTATCCAACTTTCCATGTACTATTTTTTGGCTTTGTCTGCTACCATCACTACCATCCATCTCGACCTTCTGTTTACCCTTGTTATCAACCTAATGAGACTCTTGTGAAGAATGAGAGTGTCTTTAAGCCCTCTCTAAATTTCTTCTCCTTGATTGAGCAAAGTTCTAAGATCCCCCAATCCCATCAGCACCCCTTTGGTCATGGTTGACATCCGTCTTGACATTCTCAAAGTCAGGTCCACCATTAGAACGCTACCTTCATCCACGGTGCTTATATGGTCTTACTTCTTTAGGTTGCCTCCCTCTTCCTAATCATCTAGGCAACATTAAGAATGTTAGTTCTCTATCAAGGGCTTGACCTCTCCACTAGTGAAGACTTGGAGTTAATTATTAGAAAAGACATGGAGCCAAAATCTAAACTTCAAAAATCATAGAAATTGGATAAAATCTAAATTAAAAATACAAGACATGAATTGAACAAGAGAATTAGAAGTGGTATATTCATATACTTAAACAAGCACAATTGGCACCAAGTAATAATACAATAGATCTCAGTGATGCTAAGAACAACACATCAATGATTACAAGGACTTGCTCTAGTCTACGGAAAGATAGCCCCATCAAATGAAGTAGTGGGTTCTATTTATATATACCCAGATTGGACTCTCACTAACTATATACTCTACAATTACTATAGTGATTACACCCAATAACTTCCAGATCTTTCTAGGTAGTCTAACTATGAACTAGGGCATGATTGAGGCATGTTCCTCTCATCTACACAGCTTGACTATTCCCCACAACCCTCTTTCAATAACTAGCCTTTCAACTTGGTTTTCCAAGTATGAAATCCCTCTCTATTAAATTCCATAAGCCATACTCTTGTTGTGCTATCTTCTCCTTGCTACCACATCTTCCTATGACTAAGGTTGCTCAAGTTTAATGAGTCGACAACCTTGCTTCCGCTCCCGTCACAACACTTTGGTGACCACACACATCTACATGATTCTCTCTATATCATTGCACCACATGCATGATGTTCATTAACCTCTTATAATCTTGAATAGCGGGCTTGATTGAGATCTTTAAAATTATTGAGTACAACTTTGGGATCCATTAATGGCTTGTCTTGCATATAATGGTGGCCTTGAATATCAACGCCAAGTCCCCACAAGTGTTCTTTTCCACAAGTGGCACTAGTGTCAATTCTATTACAAGTGTTCTCCATAACATTCCCACAGTCATAATCCTCTTGGTCAAACTCAAGAAGGCTAAATCTTTCTCTCTTATATAGGAGCTACTTATTGGCATCAAGAACACCCAAAGACATTCTTCAAAAGTGAGAGCAAACATATTTCAAAGCATATTCAAGGCATTCACATAGGAGCATTCACAATAAGTCATCAAAGCATTTGATATTTTGGTAATATTTGTAATGCATGCAAATCTTGAGTCATCAAAGCTCCTATGGAGAATGATGCTATGCATGCCATACCTAATCTTGAGATTGTAAGGGGTTATAGACACTGTCAATGTCTATTGGTAAGACTGCCCCATAACCAAAGCAGCAAAATCATCATACACATACACAAAATGTGCTTCCATGATGTATATGCACCTAGCACATATCAAACCATGTGCACGCCGTATGTGTACCATCATCAAAATCATTTAGATTCCAAAAGCAAGGAAAATAAGGCATAGAAGATGATTCCCCTAATGAAGTTCCCAAAAAGAGAATGATGAACTATAATTGTAAGTGTTTAGATACTACCCCAATCTATATAGTTTGGAGGTAAGACCTACAATATTCTTGCATCCAATTCCATCTTATGAGCCAAATGCAATTACCCCATGTAACCCATGTTAGACTCTGTGATGAGAATCCATGTTGTATCGTGTAAGCTTCAAATTACGTAGCATCTATTGAGGTAATTCTTAGCTAATACTCATAGTGAGAACACTCCCTAAAAGCCAAACATGCACCAATTAAGTGCGTAGTCACATTTTTAACTATGGAACCTACAATGCCTCACACATGCTACCCATTCCCTAGAAACACACTACACACTTGGCCACATGCCACTTGTAGTAGCTCACACGACCCTTGCTAATTCCACTTTTGGGGCATATCCATCCAACCATTGATTGCACTTCTCCACATTGAGCCTATAAATGGCCATACCCAAAGCTTGTAATACCTCTCTCTAATTCCAATAACTAAAGGAAGTTATTTTCATTCCATATTGTGTATTGAGATCGCTCTCTAATCTATGCCTAAATATCTATTAGCTATGGAGCAACCATGAATGCCTTATTGGTCTATCCACCATAGCTTTACAGAAGCTCGAGCAAGAAGTCATCTCAAGACCATGCACACCATATTTTTTTTAAGATACATAGATTCAATGTGAGAATGAGTTAGTACTAACCATCATCTGAAGATGAAAAAGCAGAGGATGTAACATTGTTGAGGAGGAAAGATTCAACTGCAGCAACGAAGGGGGGAAAGAGAGAGGAATTAATGGTAGTTAGGTTGACAATAATTTCCCCATTTGGGGAGGGGCTTCCAATGACGGTATAGGAGGTGGCCTCATAAGCACCAACGGCTCTATCAAAGACATCAATGGGCTCTTCAGTGTTGTAAAGTACCCCATTCACTTCAATGTTGAAGGTGCGTTGTCCTTTTGCTGTCACTGATTCATTGATCTCTGCAAAATAGAGAACAAATACGTAGGTGCGACCAACCTCCCCACTTGAAAGTGTGAGCTGAAACCCTGTGCTAAATGTGAGTGCTGATTGCAAGATCCTTCCAGGAGGCAGATTTACACTATTTGTACCATCCACACTTTTGTTTGTGATAATGCTATATTCAGCTGCTATCCCAAATGAGGTCCAAAATCTATCAAAGGAATCATATGGGTACCTGTAAAGATTCAAAACTTAGAAACATTCTCTCTCTCTCTCTCTCTCTCTCTCTCTCTCTCTCTCTCTCTCTCTCTCTCTCTCAATAAAATGAATATATATATTGACATACTTAGAATTTTAAAATATATTAAAGGAGAGGGCTCTTTAAGTGCTATAGGTCTTCTAAATTTGTAGACATGATGGAGTTCATGGTATATTGGCGCCAATTTATCTTTTAGTGTTAAAATAGAATGAGATCCATCTTAAACATTTCTTTATGTCATACAACTATCATGCATAATCTTGATCCCTTGGCTAGAATGAGTATCACAAGAGACTAGTGAGAGTGAAAATTTAGTGATTGAGGTTGCTGCATTATGAAAGACATTGCTAACCCTTTCAAAGCATATCAATGCTAATCATCAATGGTTTCTACAAAAACCTAGCATATCTATCAACTATGACAGAGACACTAATATGGATGCTAACACTAGTCTTTCTAGGAGTAGAAATAAAATTGAAACTCTTGCCAGATAACCTTGATCTCATGTTAGCAAAACATAGAGATAAAGGAGGAAAGGCTGCAAATTTGTAATGCTTTGAGAGAGAACTTAATTTATTAATTAAATTGAAGCTCAATTCTTATGGCTCTCTATGTCAATTGGCCTATAGGAATTAAGCTTGCACATGGTTTGCTCAATTCTCATTGGACCCTTGATAGACTCTCCAATAGGAATAAAGGGATTTTTAATTCCTATTGATCCTTTTTATGGGATTTTCCATAATGTTTAAGCTTAATTCCCATTAGTCCTTTCCATAGGCTATCCAATAGGACTCAAGGTTAATTGGGGGAAACTTTGCTAGGGTCCTGACATGTGTCCTTTATGCCCCATGTAGAAGGGTGACTCTTGGAGTGTGTGTGTTCTCTCTCATCCTCCTAGATGTAGGGCTCACTCCCTCCTTTGTATGAATTGTGTTGACTTTTGGCTTAAGCACCTCAAGTTGGCCATAGTCTTACCTAATGGTCCTAGGCCTAAGGACTTTTAACCGTAACCTTTGGAGGATTTAATGAAACTTAACCTAAGGCCTTTTAAATATCCATTAAGTGTACATTGCTCTTTGATATACTTCTCTCCATTTGGTCCCCTACTAAGAATAGATCTAATAGCACATATCCATATCCTAACTCTTGTTCCATTTTATCTTCCCATATTAAATGATCCATTCAGTATGAGAAAATCATTTGGGATAGGTGGATATTAGATTGTTATGACATTATCTCTCTATTGAAATCATAGTTGTCCTCGACTATGAGGTAGAGAAGGTAAAGCCTAGTCATTAGTCATGGTTTCCTAGCAGGTAAAGGATCCCTTTCTACCCTACAAAGTCATTGTAGAATGTATGATTAATCCACTTGGTTCAAGACTCAGCTACCGCAAGCATGTATGCTCTTTAGTCCATATCATCCTTCCAAAGTAGAGTGACAAATTCTACTTCATGTTTAGGAGACGTCGTCGTCACAAACATGAACCTAAGCATGCATACTTCTTAAATTTGTGCACAATAAAAGAAAATGATAGAGTATTATAAGACAAAAACATTGTTTATTTAAAATGCATTTACATTTTCTTACTCTAATGTATCATTGCGAGCATTAACAATTAGGTTCATATTATTCTTAAGCTTTCTTCCTTGCATCCATCTAGCATCTACAAAAGGATAATTCTCAAATTTAATAAGATATCGCCGTATAATCTTACCATGTCTTAGCACTTTTTCTTCATGATGAAGGGTGGATTTGGCTTGGAGTACCTCTTCTTGATCCTCGATTCCTAAAGGGCCTTCAAGTATTGCTTCTCTTGGTGGCTCTCCTTTGTAAGACTTGAGTAGGCTCACATAAAAAGCATTGTGTATGAGAGAATGATTGGGAAACTTTAATTGACAATCCATCTCGTTGGTTGGCTTAAGAATTTGAAAATGACCGTAGTATCTTTTTGCTAACATAGCATAATACTTCTAGTGGCCCAAAATATTCTTGCTCGTAGTTTTCCTTAGACAGGCCTTGGGGAACTTTAGCAAGACCCAATCATTTTTCTTAAAAGATAAGGATCTTCTGTGTCTATTAGCACCAACTTTTTGAATTTGTTGTGAGATGGATATAGACTCTTTAATCTTTTGAAAATATTGTTGTAAATCTTGGACTCTACTCATAACGAAGATCTTCCCATGTACCTTAAGTAGCAAGGGACTTTTAGATCTTCCCCATATGACCTCAAAAGGTGCCTTTTGTGTAGAAGTATGTACAAGGCTATTGAATGCATACTCTACAAGGGGTAAGTACTTCTCCCATTGTGAGGGTTGATATACTTCCGTAACATAGTCTTTTGGTATACCCTTCCAAAAATTATTGGTCATTCTAGGATCTGTGTCCAACACTATGGATGCTGGTAAGCCATGGTATTTGAAAATATGAGGTATGAAGAGGGTTGCCATTTGATGTGCCTTAATAGTCTTTTTTACTAACCATGGATAGGCTCTCCCATGGTGAATTAGGAAGGGGATGTAACATTTAATGGCCTAGTAACTTGTGTGTAGCGGAAAATAGCATGAACATAGTGAGCATTTCATTAGAATAGATTTCTAATGAGAATAACAAGAGTGCTTGGGTGGAGAGAGCAACAAAAAGTATAACACCTAGTTAGATAGCATGAAAAATACTTCAAAAGAGAGAGAAATTAAGCTATTGACAATAGTTGAGGACCGGATTTTCATGGAGCCGGTCCCCCCTCCAAAAGGCTTTGTATTATGGTTAAGAGAGACATTTTACAATACAATTCTTTGTGTTCCTTCAGTACTAGATAGTGCAATGGAGATGGAAAATTCAAGCACTAAGCAAAACACTTATTAAACACAACATCAATTTCCTCACGTTCTCAGACCCAAGATCTCACACACCTTCAAAGATGGTGAGAGCTAGCGGGGTATGAGAGTAGATTGAGAGGAAGAAGGAGTAGCCTTACAAGAAAGATATACATCTCCTCACATAATCACTCATATTAGCATAGATTAGCTTAGTAGCTAGCAGGGTACAGGAGATGATCATGCATTGAAGATTGGATCTTGGTTGGGTTTGAATCACAAAGCCAGGAGTTGTTGGTGTAGGCCTCCCTTCTCACAATCTTGGAGTAGGTCATAAGCTTGAGAAGGAGAGAGAAAGTCTTCTTACTCCACACATGGATTAGTGTGAATGTATATGCCATAATGCCTTGAGAAATTCAACCCTCTCTCTCTCTCTCTCTCTCTCTCTCTCTCTCTCTCTCTCTCTCTCTCTCTCTCTCTCTTTTGGTCGACCCCTCTTGCTATTTGCTCATGATGCAAACGTATTGGGCCTCTGGAGGCTTAGCCAATGGAATTTAAGCAGCATAAGTGATAACCTTATGACATGTGTCCCCCTTTCCCCTTTTGTGAGAGATTTGGGTAATTAATTAATGCAACTAAAGTCTCATTGGACCCCTTTGTCTCCTGGCCAATAGGAGTTAGGCAAGCCTTTGGGCTACTAATGCTCATTGGAGCCATTGAGAGACTGTCCAATAGTCTTGTAGAGAGATTAATTATTATTGGTTATTTTATTAAGTGTTTTAAATTTTTTAAACTAGATTTACTCTAGCCTAATTCTCATTGGTCCACCTCCACGGCCATCCAATAGGATTTGAGTACACCTTGTAGACATCTGGACTAGGGAGCTGACATGTGTCCCTCTTTCCCCTTGTGTAAAGGATTTTTTGAATGTGTGTGTATGTGTTTCTCTCTGATCTCCTACTTCTAGGGCTCTCCCCCTCCTATGTATGGATGCATGAAGACTTTTTTGGTACACACACAAAGCATCCAATTTCCCTAGTGATGACCTTTGGACACAACCTTTGAATTTTGGAATCTTAGCATTTTGGAAGTCTTAATGGGACTAAACCTTAGGGTCTTTTAAGCCCATTGTTGCACATTTCTCTTTTGCAGATGGCCCTCCCTTTGGATCTCTATTTTCCCTCCTTTGGATCCCTACTGTGGCCGGTCTCCCAGCTTAACCAATATTCTAGATTTTTCTCCCCTGGCACTTCCCCATATTAAATGATTAGTTTAACATGAGAAAATGATTTAGGAGAATTAGATGTTATTTATTATGACACTAACTCTCTCTTGAAATCATAGTCATCCTTGACTATGGGGTAGAGAAGATAAAGCATATTCATTAGTCCTTTTTCTAGTGGGTAGAGGATCCCTATGTTACCCTACGACATCGTTCCAAAATGGATGACTAGTCCATTTGGCGCTTGAGAGCCTAAGCTGTCGCAAGCATGTTTTCACATTAGTCCTATCAATCTCCCATAGTAGAGTGACAAGCTCTACTTGGTGTTTGGGAGACGTCATCTCCGCAAACCTGATCTAAGCATGCATACTACTTCATTTTTGTGCACAATAAAGAAAAAGAGAGTCTTATAAGACAAAAAATTTTCTCATTTTAAACATTTGTACATTTGCTTACTCTAGGGAAGCATTGTAAGCATTGACAAGGTTTAGGTTATCCTTTAATTGTATGCCTTGCATCCATTTAGCATCTTCAAAAGGATAATTATTAAACTTAATAAGATGTAGTCGGATAGTCTTACCGCCTCTTAGTAACATGTCTTTATGTCGGAAAATGGACTCGGGTTGCATCACCTCTTCTTGGTTCTCGATCTCCAGTGGGTCTTCAATCATTGGTTCTTGAGGTGGCTCTCCTTTGTAAGTCTTTAGTAGGATCAGATGGAAAGCATTGTGTATGAGCCAATTGCTGGGAAATTTGAGTTGATAGGCCATCCCATTGATTGGCCTAAGAATCTGGAAGGGACCATAGTACCTTTTTGCTAACTTAGCATAGTACTTTTGGTGTTCCTTAGGATTCTTGCCCGTCGTGTGCCTTAATTGAGCCTTGGGAAATTTGAGTAAGACCCAATCATTTTCTTTAAAGGCTTGAGTTCTTCTGTGCTTATCAGCAGCATCCTTTTTCCGTTGCTGTGAGATAGAGATACCATCCCTGAAAGATTCTTGAAGGTCTCGGTTATACTCATCTGCAACGAAGATCTTCCCGTGTACCTTAAGCAGCAGGAGACTTTTTTATCTTCCCTCAATTACCTCAAAAGGTGCTTTTCCCGTGGAAGTATGTACAGTGTTATTGTAGGCATACTCCACTAAGGGTAATTACTTATCCCATTGGGACCTTTGATCTACTTCCATTACATAGGCCTTTAGTAGATCAAGAATTGTTAGGTTAGCTATTTCAATTTGGCCATCCTTTTGTGGGTGATAGGCCGAAGAGAAATTTAGCCTTGTCCCTAAATTCTCAAAGAGACCCTTCCAAAAATTACTGGTCATTCTAGGATGTCTATCGGACACTATGGACATTGGCAAGCCATGGTACTTGAAGATTTGTGAAATGATGTGGGTTGCCATTTGATGGGCTTTGATAGTCTTTTTGACAGGTATAAAATGAGCTTGTTTATTGAACCTGTCTACTATTGTCCATATTCCCGTATTCCCATGGGTAAACTTTGGCAATCCAAAGATAAAATCCATGGATGTGCTCTCCCATGGTGAATTAGGGATTGGAAAAGTTTGAAGCAATCCAGGTTGCTTCCCTCTGTCAAACTTCCTCTTTTGGCATACCACACATTTAGAAACATACTCTTTATGTTTGATTTCATGGTAGGCCAATAGAAAGATGTTTCAATCCCCTTTAGAGTAGACTGAATCCCTCTATGCCCTGCATAAGGAGACGCATGAGATTCATACATTACTTTCTCACGTAGTGAGTTAGTAACACATAGTCTATTTCCATAGAGAAGATGACCATCTTGTAAAGTAAATGGTTCTTCTTTCTTCACTAATGCAAGGGCTCAAATCACATCTCTAAAATCGAGATCAATAGCATACTCAGCTATCATAGAAGATAAATAATTGTGAGTTGCTATAGAAACCGCATTCACTCTCGGCCGTCTTGAGAGTGCATCGGCTACTTGATTATGCTTGCCAACAATTTGAGCAATATGAAAATCAAATTGCGAAAGGAAATTTGCCCACCTCATTTGTTTGTCAGAGAGCTTGGTCTGCGTCATGAAGTACTTAAAGACTTTGGTGATCCGTTTGCAGAATGAAAGGAGTCCCCAATAAATAGTGCTTCAATAAGTCTAAGGCATATAGAACTACGAGAAGTTCCTTTTCATATATGCCTAGAGCTTGCTCAATAGGGTTGAGCCTTGGACTTTCATAGGGTATGGTGTACCCTTCTTGGAGCAAAACAACTCTAAGGCAATCACCACAAGCGTCACATTGAACCTCCAATGGCTTTGAGAGATCCAGAAATGTAAGCATAGGTTGAGAGATAAGATTTTCTTTAAGACTTTTGAAAGCATTGTTCTCTTTGGCAGACCATGTATACCTAACATTTTTCTTTGTTAGGTCATGTAATGGTCCTACAATTTGTGAGAACTTTTCTATGAAGCATCTATAGAATGCACACATACCTATAAAGCTTCTTAGTTCATGAAGATTCATTGGTTTAGGCCATCCTTTTATTACCTCTAACTTTAATGGATCCATTTGGATGCCATCTTGAGGTCCTAAATAATGTGACCTAAATACTGAATCTCTTGCAAGAAAAATTCACTTTTCTTTCGATTAACATAAAGTTTATTCTCTCTTAGAACTTGAAATATTACCTAGAGGTGTTCCTTGTGTTCGTCTAATGAATTAGAGTAGATGATGATATCATCAAAGAACACTGCAATAAAGGTTCGATGAGGCCTGAATAGCTTCTCCATCAAGCGGTTGAATGTGGTCGGTGCATTGGTCAAGCCAAAAGGCATGACAATGTATTTGTAAAGACCAAACGTAGTGCAAAATGTGATCTTTACAATGTCTTGATCAACTATCCTTATTTGATTCTAGGTCAATCCTATTGAAGTAGGTGGATCCTTGTAGCTTATCAAATAGGTCGTCTACCTCTGGAACGGAAACCTATTCTTGATAGTGATCCTATTTAGTGCTCTATACTTGACACACATACAATATGTGCCGTCTTTCTTTTGCACTAATAGCATAGGAGAATAAAATGGAGATGAACTAGGCCTAACCATGCCCTTCTCAACTAACTCATGCACTTGCTTCATAATCTTCTCTTGCTGAGCTTGAGAAACTCTATAAGGAGGTTTATTAGGCAGTGAATTTCCTGGAAGAATTTCAATTGCATGGTCATCCTTGCCTCATTTAGGAGGTAGCTCACAAGGGATGTCGTCAATTAAGACATCTTGAAACCCCTTGAGAAAATTGCTTAACTCTAATTCTTTGTGATTGTTTATATTTTCTTTTGTTAAAGCATTAGTTTTATTTTGAGAATCTTTAACAAAAATCATGTACACGGAAATAAATCTCTTTATTGACTTGTTAAAAGCTTGCATATGTACATATCCTTCTCCCTGAACCTAAAGTAGATTCTTCTTTCAAGGAATTTAACATTGGCAGCCATGCGATCAAACCATGGTGCCCCTAGGATTACATCCTCCTGCTTGAGAGGAGAGATAAAGAAGTCCTCTTTGTCCACGTAGCTTTGGACATGGAGCCTCAATTTCCCGATTAAGGGAGTGACTGAATCTTCTTGCCCCTTGAAAGCACCGTTTGCGAGTAGGACATCTCCCATCTAGTAGGCTTGTATGCCTAGCTTGGTGGCCAACTCTATGGATATGAAATTTTGAGTAGAACCAGGGTCAAAGAGAATAAAAGCATCATGTTCTCTTACCTTTCCCCAAGCATTGCATAGAGGAGATCCTTTGTGGTGAGTTTTATCCTCTTGGATTTCAACCAAGGTAGCTCTAGGAGACTCATGGCGGGTGTTCTTTTGGGGACAAGCGTTGTACACATGCCCTTGCTCGCCGCACTTGAAACAACGGTTATCCTTGCAATAAAATTCAAGCTCTTCAGGAGAGAGTTTATTTTTGCCTTTGTAAACTCACTTCTTCTTAGCTTTGTTGAAATTTCCCTTAGGAGACTTTTGGACATTGTCCTTCCCCTTAGGCTCATTGGAACCCTTGTTTTCCGCGGGCTTAGAATTTCTTTTAGCCCTTGTTTGGAAATTGATGCGAGAAGACACCATTGTATGGTGTATAACCGCCGATATGGTGCGTGGCCTTTGGGAGTTGACATACTGCGCCATTTCTTCAGTTAAGCCCACACAAAATTGTTGCTTTTCTCTCCAAACTCCAACTTTTTGAAGACAGTGGCTTTGAGTTGTACGTCCCAAAACTTGTCTACATATTTGTGAATGGATTCGTAGGGAGAGAGCTTCAAGTTTCACCATTCAATGACTACTTTATCTTTGGCATGGATGGCCAAAAATTGCTTCATAATGGAAGCTCTTAAAACTTTCCATGTTCATGGAGATTCACCGTTGGCTCGTAGGCTAGACCACCATTGCCTGGAGGAATTTTGAAAGTGCATAGCTACATGGTGTAGCTTAGAGGACTCCGTAAAGCCCTCATCTCCAAACGCCGCATCAAATTGTTGGATAAAGGCCAAGACTTTTTCCGTAGCACCAAATGTTGAGATGTCGAGCTCTACACCTTGAGCTGGCATCCACTACGGGTCTTGGCCGCTTACGGCATTTACTCACTGGCGCGTTAGGTGACCGACACGGAGGATCTCTGCCAGTGATTCTACAGCTGGACTACACTTATAGTGCCAGCCTAGTATGCTTCTAGCAAGTTCACACTTAGTGATCGCATGTACATATGTGCTACTTTTCAGCTTTAGCACTTAGTCATTTTGTACTCTCTTTTCTGTGAAGAAGAAGAAGAAGCTTTCCATCTCTGTGTGCTTTGTGCTTGTCTTATGTAGCTCTCTTGCATCCTCATTCTTTACATGGTATCAGAGCCTGGTGCAGGCAAGAGAGGCTAAGAGAGCAAGAGCATCACAATCCCTTCGTTCGCAATCCACGACCGGGTTTTTCGCACAAGTTTCTGAACAGGTCTCCAAAGTGCAGTATACAGAGATTTACTGTACAAGTACAGTGGTTGTATGTATGCTTGATTGTGGACACTCGTTGAGTGTAGAAAGCGTTACAGGTACCACGATAGCAGGTTCAGCAGATTTGCAGGTTTTTGCAGATTGCAGCTATTTTGTCTTAGTGCTTCAAGATGTCTGAGGGTTTCAATCAGATTGTTACTGAGAAGCTTGAGAAAAATAACTACCCTGCATGGAAGTTCAGAATAACAAATTTCCTAAAAGGAAAAGGTTATTGGGACTATGTAGAAGGAGACAATGAAAAGGAACCAGAGATTCCCGAGGCAAATGCTACAGCAGAACAAAGGAAAGCTTTGAGGGACTGGCAACAAGGCCAAAGAAAAGTGATGTATTGGCTTTCTATGAGCATCACAGATGGCATGATGGGCTATCTACAGGATGCTAAAACCCCCGCCATTGCATCGAGAAACTTAGGCAGAGTGTTCGAGGTGAACACCAAGGCCAGGAAGCTTCAACTAAAGTCGGAGCTAAATCAGGTTAAGAGGAACAACCTCTCAATCAATGATTATGCCTTGAAGATCAAGAGTATCATTGAGGCTCTTGGATCTATTAAAGTCTGAGTGGAAGACGATGACATTGTCCGTGCATGCTTGGATGGTCTAGGAGATGAGTATGTACATTTTAGGTCTTCCATGAATACAAGAGACGACATCCGCGTGTTCCAAGATTTGATTTCTATGCTTATTCTTGAGGAGAAGAACCTTGACACATCTTCTTCTCATGGCAGAAATAATTCTGAACAGGCCTTCTATTCTAACTCCAACAGAGGTAGAGGTAGAGGTCGTGGTCGAGGCCCAAGGGGTTGCAGGGGCCAATTTCTGGAAGTTCAATCAAATCAAAACAATACAGGTGGCAGGGGAAACCAGTCTCAAGGCAGGGGGAGTCAAAGAGGTCGTGGTGCAGGATCAAGCAGGCAGCAACATACTCCAGATAGCAAAGAATGTTGGACTTGTGGTGAAAGAGGTCACATGTCACGTGACTGTCCAAAGGGAAAAGCAAGTGGAAAGAGAGAACAGGGCAACTATGCATCTACTAGCAGAGATGCAGATGACAACAAAAACGAGCGCATGTTTGTTATGGAGCATGTAATGAATACAATGATTGCAAAGAATTCCACCCAAGATGATGTTTGGTATGTGGATTCAGGTGCCTCTAATCACATGACGTCTCGTGGAGAGTGGTTTAGAGATATGCGCAAACCAGATGTGTCAGGCTATGTGCAAACAGGAGATGACACAGCTCACCCCATTGCTCATGTAGGGGACATACCTCTAAATACGAAGAGTGGGAAATCAAAGTACTTAGTAGATGTACTTCATGTCCCAAACATTACAAAGAATCTTGTTTCTGTTGGACAAATGGTTGAGCAGGGTTTGCAGGTTCGCTTCAATCCAAATGGCTGTTATGTAGAAGATTTCTACAATGGCTGTAAGCTGATCACAGAGGGCAAATGTGTGGGCAGAATGTTTACACTGAATGTAGACATGCCTGAGGTAAAAGCTGCATTATTTGCATAGGGCACAGGTGTTGTGGCTGATGTTGACATTTGGCACAAACGCATTGGCCATGTCAATGAGCAGAGATTGCGCAGCATGCAATCAAAACAGATTGTAAAAGGTTTGCCCAAATTCAAGGTGGATGGTATGCATAAAGTGTGTGCAGCATGCCACTTCGGAAAACAGTCAAAGGGCTCATTTCTACATGAGCGCAATGTATGTAAAAAGCCACTTGAGATGGTGCACACAGATGTTTGGGGTCCAACCGATACTGCAAGTATACATGGTTGCAGGTATTATGTATCTTTCATTGATGACCATACAAGGAAAGTATGGGTCTACTTCATGCGTAACAAAAGTGAAGTGTTTGGTCACTTTCAAGACTTCAAAGTCATGATTGAGAAGGAGACAGATATGCAAATCAAGACATTGAGGTCAGATGGAGGGGGAGAGTACTTCTCCAATGATTTTTCAGATTTTTTGCGAATGCATGGTATACGCAGGCAGTTTACATGCAGATATACTCCACAACAGAATGGGGTCGCAGAAAGGAAAAACAGGCACATTGCTGAGGTTGCACGTGCATTGATGAATGAGAAGAACATGCCTCATCATTTCTGGGCTGAAGCCGTAAATACAGTTGTGTACATTATGAACAGGACACCTACAGCTGCGGTGCATGATGTAACACCTGAGGAAAAGTTTACAGGTACAAAGCCTGATTTGGAACACTTGAAAGTGTTTGGCTGCATAGCTTACGTGCATGTACCAGATGAGTTGTGTAGGAAATTGGATCCTAAAGCAGAGAAATGTATTCTTGTGGGATATTCCCTTGAACAAAAGGGGTACAGGTGTTACAATCCTACTACACGAGAATTACGAGTGAGTAGAGATGTAGTATTTGATGAGATGAGCAGCTGGTACAGTAATGCACATGGCACTATTTGGGCTGATGTAAAAGATGATGTGGTTGTACAAAATGTGAGGCCACAATCACAGGTTTTGAGTGGACCACAAGACTCCTCTTCTCGTGGCTCTGTTGAGAAACCATGGAATGGTAGACTACGTACGCAGGTTACTCCACCAATAGGTACAGGGAATTTATCACGAAAAGGAAAGGAAAAGGTTGATGAACCTCCCTTTATGGCTGATGCATCATCAGGTTTTTCACATGTAGACATGGATTCAGATGGTTCTGAACAAAGTCTTGATGAGGAATTTGGAATTCCGACTGTCAGGACACCTCGTGTAAGGAAAGTACAAGAAGATTCTAGAGGGCAAAAGAGTGACCCAGGACCGCGTAGATCTAATAGAGTCAGAAATCCAGTTCAGAAATTGACTTATGATGGGTATCTAGCGCATCACCAAGCCTACATGGCTAAGGTGATACAGGATGTGGAGCCCACATGTTTTGAGGATGCAGTTGGAAATGTGCATTGGGATGATGCAATGAATGAAGAGATGGCTGCATTGGAAGCAAACGACACATGGGAGTTGGTGCCATTGCCAAGTGGCAAGAAAGCTATTGGCTGTAAATGGGTGTATAAAACCAAGCATAAGGCTGATGGTAACATTGAGCGTCACAAGGCAAGGCTGGTCGCAAAGGGTTATGCACAGACGTATGGCATAGACTATGAGGACACCTTTGCTCTAATGGCAAAGATGACGACTGTGAGAGCTGTCATAGCAGTGGCTGCATCTAGAGGATGGATTATGCATCAAATGGATGTAAAGAATTCCTTCTTGAATGGTGAGTTTCAAGAGGAAGTGTATATGGATCAGCCACCTGGTTATGTCGATCCAGGTTACCCAGATTATGTATGCAGACTTCTCAAAGCTTTGTATGGTTTGAAGCAGGGCTCTAGAGCATGGTATGATAGGATTGCCAAGTATCTTGTCAGTATTGGTTTTAGCAGAGCTCATGCTGATCATTCACTCTATGTACGTGAGAGTGATGTGGGGATTGTGGTCATTACCATATATGTAGATGACCTCATTATTGTTGGTGACAATGCTATGGAGATTGACCATGTGAAGGGTCTTCTCAAACAGGAGTTTGAAATGAAAGATTTAGGCGAGTTGCGCTACTTTCTTGGCATTGAGGTGATCAGGACTCCAGAGAGTGTATGGCTATCACAGAGACAATATGCTTTGGACATGTTGTCAAAGTATGGTATGGCTGATTGTAAGCCAATTTCTATTCCCTTGGATGTGAATGCAAAGCTGAGTGCAGAGAAGGGTGATGTTGTTGAGGATGTCAACATGTATAGGAAGATTGTGGGTAGTCTAATCTACTTGACTATCACGAGGCCAGACTTGAGCTACACAGTAGGCTTGGAGATTCAGTTCATGCAGCTTCCGAGGAAGCCACATTTGGATGGAGTACGACGCACACTTCGGTATGTGCAAGGGACTCTTGACTACGCATTGTTCTATGCAGCAGATGCGCCATTAGCATTGTATGGGTATACAAATGCAGATTGGGCAGGTAGCATTGTTGATAGGAGATCTACGAGTGTATTCATGTTCTCTTTTGGGAGTGCTATTGTTACTTGGAGCAGCAAAAAACAGCCTACGGTTGCTTTATCGAGCACAGAGGCCGAGTACAGAGGTGCAGCAGTTGCGGCGTGTGAGGTAGCTTGGCTACGCACATTACTTGAGGACTTGGGAGTGCAGGTGGACCAGCAGATTGTCATCCATTGTGACAACCTCAGCAGCATGCAGTTGGCTAGGAACCCAGTGTTCCATGCCAGGACCAAACACATAGAGGTCCATTACCACTACGTTCGAGGGCGAGTGTTGGCGGGCGACATCGACTTGGTCTACGTCAGCACAGAGGAGCAGATAGCGGATATCTTTACCAAGGCCCTCGGAGCTGAGAAGCTTCGACGTTTCTGGACTATGCTTAGACTCTGCGACATGCAGAGCTCGAGCGGGAGTGTTGAGATGTCGAGCTCTACACCTTGAGCTGGCATCCACTACGGGTCTTGGCCGCTTACGGCATTTACTCACTGGCGCGTTAGGTGACCGACACGGAGGATCTCTGCCAGTGATTCTACAGCTGGGTGGACTACACTTATAGTGCCAGCCTAGTACGCTTCTAGCGAGTTCACACTTAGTGATCGCATGTACATATGTGCTACTTTTCAGCTTTAGCACTTAGTCATTTTGTACTCTCTTTTCTGTGAAGAAGAAGAAGAAGCTTTCCATCTCTGTGTGCTTTGTGCTTGTCTTGTGTAGCTCTCTTGCATCCTCATTCTTTACACCAAAGGTGCCATCGTAGGTAAGGAAAGAGATGCTCTTTCCTCCCTCTTTGAACTTTTTGAGCTTGAATGACCTCTTCCATGCGGCATAGGATTTCCTATGGCCTCTTCTTTTTTATGGTTCCAAAGCTGCACCATCACTTTCTTCAAAAGATGAAGAATTTGAGGAATATGGAGAGGAGGGTGACCTCTTTCTATCCTTTTTCTTCCCTTGATCTTCTTTGTCTTAATCATCACTTTCATAAGAGGAAGAGGATGAAGAAGATGGAGAAGAGGGTGTCTTCTTTGTCGCCTTTTTCTTCTCTTGCTTTTTGTCATCCCTCTTTGAATTATGGTGTGGAGAAGTGTGCGATGGTCTTCTCCATTTTGGAGGTGATGGAGAGCATTTAGCCCACTCTCTTTGTGCAGCCATCTCCATCGAGGTGGCAGGAGACTTACTTCTTTCTTATTCCTTTGGTGGAGGCTCTTGAATTATCCTTTGGGAAGGAGATGTGTCATCGAGAAGCAGATTTCTGAGCCCTTTGTATGGATCCTCTTCTTCTTCCGGAATCAGAGAGAGTCCTCTTTTGGAAGTCTCACAAGGAGGCTTCCTAGGTACTCTCTCGTCATGGTGGGGAGCTTGGAGAATCCCATGAGCACGAAGCTACCGTTGCACTTCACTTTGGAGGGATGGATTGCCCATGGCTTGTTGAAGCCTAGAAACAAGATAGTTAACAAGCATAGGGGCATCATTAGTAGCCTGATCATTAGCAAAATCAAAGCTATCAACATTAATTTCACTCTCTTTACTATTGTCATCCATTCTAACAACATTTAGGTGTAAATTTTTTAGGTGTACTTTGGCACTTCAAGCCCTAAATGCTACTCCTCTTTACCCCTTTTAAAAAATCACTCAAGCTACTGTACCCGTGGCTAAAATACCATTAATTGCAAGGAATATAAGAGAGGGGCGTTCAACACCAAAACAACACTGGCTCCTCTCAAGCTTCTAATATCTCAATAGTGGTTAAGCCATAGGCAAGCCCCATAGGACTCCATTATTAAGACCATAGCTCTCGCCGGTCATGCCCCGTTATCTGCACGAAGGTAGGCACACTCCAAGGATCAAAATTCCCTATTCTACTTACTCAAATGCAATTAATAGTACCAACCATTTATAGCTAGCTTGAGGAACTCCCTTCTTGAGCAAGAAAAGAGAAACCTTGTGCTCTGATACCAATGTAACATTTAATGGTCTAGTAACTTGTGTGTAGTGGAAAATAGCATGAACATAGTGAGCATTTCATTAGAATAGATTTCTAATGAGAATAACAAGAGTGCTTGGGTGGAGAGAGCAACAAAAAGTATAACACCTAGTTAGATAGCATGAAAAATACTTCAAAAGAGAGAGAAATTAAGCTATTGACAATAGTTGAGGACCGGATTTTCATGGAGCCGGTCCCCCCTCCAAAAGGCTTTGTATTATGGTTAAGAGAGACATTTTACAATACAATTCTTTGTGTTCCTTCAGTACTAGATAGTGCAATGGAGATGGAAAATTCAAGCACTAAGCAAAACACTTATTAAACACAACATCAATTTCCTCACGTTCTCAGACCCAAGATCTCACACACCTTCAAAGATGGTGAGAGCTAGCGGGGTATGAGAGTAGATTGAGAGGAAGAAGGAGTAGCCTTACAAGAAAGATATACATCTCCTCACATAATCACTCATATTAGCATAGATTAGCTTAGTAGCTAGCAGGGTACAGGAGATGATCATGCATTGAAGATTGGATCTTGGTTGGGTTTGAATCACAAAGCCAGGAGTTGTTGGTGTAGGCCTCCCTTCTCACAATCTTGGAGTAGGTCATAAGCTTGAGAAGGAGAGAGAAAGTCTTCTTACTCCACACATGGATTAGTGTGAATGTATATGCCATAATGCCTTGAGAAATTCAACCTCTCTCTCTCTCTCTCTCTCTCTCTCTCTCTCTCTCTCTCTCTCTCTCTCTCTCTCTCTCTCTCTCTCTCTCTTTTGGTCGACCCCTCTTGCTATTTGCTCATGATGCAAACGTATTGGGCCTCTGGAGGCTTAGCCAATGGAATTTAAGCAGCATAAGTGATAACCTTATGACATGTGTCCCCCTTTCCCCTTTTGTGAGAGATTTGGGTAATTAATTAATGCAACTAAAGTCTCATTGGACCCCTTTGTCTCCTGGCCAATAGGAGTTAGGCAAGCCTTTGGGCTACTGAATGCTCATTGGAGCCATTGAGAGACTGTCCAATAGTCTTGTAGAGAGATTAATTATTATTGGTTATTTTATTAAGTGTTTTAAATTTTTTAAACTAGATTTACTCTAGCCTAATTCTCATTGGTCCACCTCCACGGCCATCCAATAGGATTTGAGTACACCTTGTAGACATCTGGACTAGGGAGCTGACATGTGTCCCTGTTTCCCCTTGTGTAAAGGATTTTTTGAATGTGTGTGTATGTGTTTCTCTCTGATCTCCTACTTCTAGGGCTCTCCCCCTCCTATGTAGGGATGCATGAAGACTTTTTTGGTACACACACAAAGCATCCAATTTCCCTAGTGATGACCTTTGGACACAACCTTTGAATTTTGGAATCTTAGCATTTTGGAAGTCTTAATGGGACTAAACCTTAGGGTCTTTTAAGCCCATTGTTGCACATTTCTCTTTTGCAGATGGCCCTCCCTTTGGATCTCTATTTTCCCTCCTTTGGATCCCTACTGTGGCCGGTCTCCCAGCTTAACCAATATTCTAGATTTTTCTCCCCTGGCACTTCCCCATATTAAATGATTAGTTTAACATGAGAAAATGATTTAGGAGAATTAGATGTTATTTATTATGACACTAACTCTCTCTTGAAATCATAGTCATCCTTGACTATGGGATAGAGAAGATAAAGCATATTCATTAGTCCTTTTTCTAGTGGGTAGAGGATCCCTATGTTACCCTACGACATCGTTCCAAAATGGATGACTAGTCCATTTGGCGCTTGAGAGCCTAAGCTGTCGCAAGCATGTTTTCACATTAGTCCTATCAATCTCCCATAGTAGAGTGACAAGCTCTACTTGGTGTTTGGGAGACGTCATCTCCGCAAACCTGATCTAAGCATGCATACTACTTCATTTTTGTGCACAATAAAGAAAAAGAGAGTCTTATAAGACAAAAAATTTTCTCATTTTAAACATTTGTACATTTGCTTACTCTAGGGAAGCATTGTAAGCATTGACAAGGTTTAGGTTATCCTTTAATTGTATGCCTTGCATCCATTTAGCATCTTCAAAAGGATAATTATTAAACTTAATAAGATGTAGTCGGATAGTCTTACCGCCTCTTAGTAACATGTCTTTATGTCGGAAAATGGACTCGGGTTGCATCACCTCTTCTTGGTTCTCGATCTCCAGTGGGTCTTCAATCATTGGTTCTTGAGGTGGCTCTCCTTTGTAAGTCTTTAGTAGGATCAGATGGAAAGCATTGTGTATGAGCCAATTGCTGGGAAATTTGAGTTGATAGGCCATCCCATTGATTGGCCTAAGAATCTGGAAGGGACCATAGTACCTTTTTGCTAACTTAGCATAGTACTTTTGGTGTTCCTTAGGATTCTTGCCCGTCGTGTGCCTTAATTGAGCCTTGGGAAATTTGAGTAAGACCCAATCATTTTCTTTAAAGGCTTGAGTTCTTCTGTGCTTATCAGCAACATCCTTTTTCCGTTGCTGTGAGATAGAGATACCATCCCTGAAAGATTCTTGAAGGTCTCGGTTATACTCATCTGCAACGAAGATCTTCCCGTGTACCTTAAGCAGCAGGAGACTTTTTTATCTTCCCTCAATTACCTCAAAAGGTGCTTTTCCCGTGGAAGTATGTACAGTGTTATTGTAGGCATACTCCACTAAGGGTAATTACTTATCCCATTGGGACCTTTGATCTACTTCCATTACATAGGCCTTTAGTAGATCAAGAATTGTTAGGTTAGCTATTTCAATTTGGCCATCCTTTTGTGGGTGATAGGCCGAAGAGAAATTTAGCCTTGTCCCTAAATTCTCAAAGAGACCCTTCCAAAAATTACTGGTCATTCTAGGATGTCTATCGGACACTATGGACATTGGCAAGCCATGGTACTTGAAGATTTGTGAAATGATGTGGGTTGCCATTTGATGGGCTTTGATAGTCTTTTTGACAGGTATAAAATGAGCTTGTTTATTGAACCTGTCTACTATTGTCCATATTCCCGTATTCCCATGGGTAAACTTTGGCAATCCAAAGATAAAATCCATGGATGTGCTCTCCCATGGTGAATTAGGGATTGGCAAAGTTTGAAGCAATCCAGGTTGCTTCCCTCTGTCAAACTTCCTCTTTTGGCATACCACACATTTAGAAACATACTCTTTATGTTTGATTTCATGGTAGGCCAATAGAAAGATGTTTCAATCCCCTTTAGAGTAGACTGAATCCCTCTATGCCCTGCATAAGGAGACGCATGAGATTCATACATTACTTTCTCACGTAGTGAGTTAGTAATACATAGTCTATTTCCATAGAGAAGATGACCATCTTGTAAAGTAAATGGTTCTTCTTTCTTCACTAATGCAAGGGCTCAAATCACATCTCTAAAATCGAGATCAATAGCATACTCAGCTATCATAGAAGATAAATAATTGTGAGTTGCTATAGAAACCGCATTCACTCTCGGCCGTCTTGAGAGTGCATCGGCTACTTGATTATGCTTGCCAACAATTTGAGCAATATGAAAATCAAATTGCGAAAGGAAATTTGCCCACCTCATTTGTTTGTCAGAGAGCTTGGTCTGCGTCATGAAGTACTTAAAGACTTTGGTGATCCGTTTGCAGAATGAAAGGAGTCCCCAATAAATAGTGCTTCAATAAGTCTAAGGCATATAGAACTACGAGAAGTTCCTTTTCATATATGCCTAGAGCTTGCTCAATAGGGTTGAGCCTTGGACTTTCATAGGGTATGGTGTACCCTTCTTGGAGCAAAACAACTCTAAGGCAATCACCACAAGCGTCACATTGAACCTCCAATGGCTTTGAGAGATCCAGAAATGTAAGCATAGGTTGAGAGATAAGATTTTCTTTAAGACTTTTGAAAGCATTGTTCTCTTTGGCAGACCATGTATACCTAACATTTTTCTTTGTTAGGTCATGTAATGGTCCTACAATTTGTGAGAACTTTTCTATGAAGCATCTATAGAATGCACACATACCTATAAAGCTTCTTAGTTCATGAAGATTCATTGGTTTAGGCCATCCTTTTATTACCTCTAACTTTAATGGATCCATTTGGATGCCATCTTGAGGTCCTAAATAATGTGACCTAAATACTGAATCTCTTGCAAGAAAAATTCACTTTTCTTTCGATTAACATAAAGTTTATTCTCTCTTAGAACTTGAAATATTACCTAGAGGTGTTCCTTGTGTTCGTCTAATGAATTAGAGTAGATGATGATATCATCAAAGAACACTGCAATAAAGGTTCGATGAGGCCTGAATAGCTTCTCCATCAAGCGGTTGAATGTGGTTGGTGCATTGGTCAAGCCAAAAGGCATGACAATGTATTTGTAAAGACCAAACGTAGTGCAAAATGTGATCTTTACAATGTCTTGATCAACTATCCTTATTTGATTCTAGGTCAATCCTATTGAAGTAGGTGGATCCTTGTAGCTTATCAAATAGGTCGTCTACCTCTGGAACGGAAACCTATTCTTGATAGTGATCCTATTTAGTGCTCTATACTTGACACACATACAATATGTGCCGTCTTTCTTTTGCACTAATAGCATAGGAGAATAAAATGGAGATGAACTAGGCCTAACCATGCCCTTCTCAACTAACTCATGCACTTGCTTCATAATCTTCTCTTGCTGAGCTTGAGAAACTCTATAAGGAGGTTTATTAGGCAGTGAATTTCCTGGAAGAATTTCAATTGCATGGTCATCCTTGCCTCATTTAGGAGGTAGCTCACAAGGGATGTCGTCAATTAAGACATCTTGAAACCCCTTGAGAAAATTGCTTAACTCTAATTCTTTGTGATTGTTTATATTTTCTTTTGTTAAAGCATTAGTTTTATTTTGAGAATCTTTAACAAAAATCATGTACACGGAAATAAATCTCTTTATTGACTTGTTAAAAGCTTGCATATGTACATATCCTTCTCCCTGAACCTAAAGTAGATTCTTCTTTCAAGGAATTTAACATTGGCAGCCATGCGATCAAACCATGGTGCCCCTAGGATTACATCCTCCTGCTTGAGAGGAGAGATAAAGAAGTCCTCTTTGTCCACGTAGCTTTGGACATGGAGCCTCAATTTCCCGATTAAGGGAGTGACTGAATCTTCTTGCCCCTTGAAAGCACCGTTTGCGAGTAGGACATCTCCCATCTAGTAGGCTTGTATGCCTAGCTTGGTGGCCAACTCTATGGATATGAAATTTTGAGTAGAACCAGGGTCAAAGAGAATAAAAGCATCATGTTCTCTTACCTTTCCCCAAGCATTGCATAGAGGAGATCCTTTGTGGTGAGTTTTATCCTCTTGGATTTCAACCAAGGTAGCTCTAGGAGACTCATGGCGGGTGTTCTTTTGGGGACAAGCGTTGTACACATGCCCTTGCTCGCCGCACTTGAAACAACGGTTATCCTTGCAATAAAATTCAAGCTCTTCAGGAGAGAGTTTATTTTTGCCTTTGTAAACTCACTTCTTCTTAGCTTTGTTGAAATTTCCCTTAGGAGACTTTTGGACATTGTCCTTCCCCTTAGGCTCATTGGAACCCTTGTTTTCCGCGGGCTTAGAATTTCTTTTAGCCCTTGTTTGGAAATTGATGCGGAAGACACCATTGTATGGTGTATAACCGCCGATATGGTGCGTGGCCTTTGGGAGTTGACATACTGCGCCATTTCTTCAGTTAAGCCCACACAAAATTGTTGCTTTTTCTCTCCAAACTCCAACTTTTTGAAGACAGTGGCTTTGAGTTGTACGTCCCAAAACTTGTCTACATATTTGTGAATGGATTCGTAGGGAGAGAGCTTCAAGTTTCACCATTCAATGACTACTTTATCTTTGGCATCGATGGACAAAAATTGCTTCATAATGGAAGCTCTTAAAACTTTCCATGTTCATGGAGATTCACCGTTGGCTCGTAGGCTAGACCACCATTGCCTGGAGGAATTTTGAAAGTGCATAGCTACATGGTGTAGCTTAGAGGACTCCGTGAAGCCCTCATCTCCAAACGCCGCATCAAATTGTTGGATAAAGGCCAAGACTTTTTCCGTAGCACCAAATGTTGAGATGTCGAGCTCTACACCTTGAGCTGGCATCCACTACGGGTCTTGGCCGCCTACGGCATTTACTCACTGGCGCGTTAGGTGACCGACACGGAGGATCTCTGCCAGTGATTCTACAGCTGGAATACACTTATAGTGCCAGCCTAGTACGCTTCTAGCGAGTTCACACTTAGTGATCGCATGTACATATGTGCTACTTTTCAGCTTTAGCACTTAGTCATTTTGTACTCTCTTTTCTGTGAAGAAGAAGAAGAAGCTTTCCATCTCTGTGTGATTTGTGCTTGTCTTATGTAGCTCTCTTGCATCCTCATTCTTTACATGGTATCAGAGCCTGGTGCAGGCAAGAGAGGCTAAGAGAGCAAGAGCATCACAATCCCTTCGTTCGCAATCCACGACCGGGTTTTTCGCACAAGTTTCTGAACAGGTCTCCAAAGTGCAGTATACAGAGATTTACTGTACAAGTACAGTGGTTGTATGTACGCTTGATTGTGGACACTCGTTGAGTGTAGAAAGCGTTACAGGTACCACGATAGCAGGTTCAGCAGATTTGCAGGTTTTTGCAGATTGCAGCTATTTTGTCTTAGTGCTTCAAGATGTCTGAGGGTTTCAATCAGATTGTTACTGAGAAGCTTGAGAAAAATAACTACCCTGCATGGAAGTTCAGAATAACAAATTTCCTAAAAGGAAAAGGTTATTGGGACTATGTAGAAGGAGACAATGAAAAGGAACCAGAGATTCCCGAGGCAAATGCTACAGCAGAACAAAGGAAAGCTTTGAGGGACTGGCAACAAGGCCAAAGAAAAGTGATGTATTGGCTTTCTATGAGCATCACAGATGGCATGATGGGCTATCTACAGGATGCTAAAACCCCCGCCATTGCATCGAGAAACTTAGGCAGAGTGTTCGAGGTGAACACCAAGGCCAGGAAGCTTCAACTAAAGTCGGAGCTAAATCAGGTTAAGAGGAACAACCTCTCAATCAATGATTATGCCTTGAAGATCAAGAGTATCATTGAGGCTCTTGGATCTATTAAAGTCTCAGTGGAAGACGATGACATTGTCCGTGCATGCTTGGATGGTCTAGGAGATGAGTATGTACATTTTAGGTCTTCCATGAATACAAGAGACGACATCCGCGTGTTCCAAGATTTGATTTCTATGCTTATTCTTGAGGAGAAGAACCTTGACACATCTTCTTCTCATGGCAGAAATAATTCTGAACAGGCCTTCTATTCTAACTCCAACAGAGGTAGAGGTAGAGGTCGTGGTCGAGGCCCAAGGGGTTGCAGGGGCCAATTTCTGGAAGTTCAATCAAATCAAAACAATACAGGTGGCAGGGGAAACCAGTCTCAAGGCAGGGGGAGTCAAAGAGGTCGTGGTGCAGGATCAAGCAGGCAGCAACATACTCCAGATAGCAAAGAATGTTGGACTTGTGGTGAAAGAGGTCACATGTCACGTGACTGTCCAAAGGGAAAAGCAAGTGGAAAGAGAGAACAGGGCAACTATGCATCTACTAGCAGAGATGCAGATGACAGCAAAAACGAGCGCATGTTTGTTATGCAGCATGTAATGAATACAATGATTGCAAAGAATTCCACCCAAGATGATGTTTGGTATGTGGATTCAGGTGCCTCTAATCACATGACGTCTCGTGGAGAGTGGTTTAGAGATATGCGCAAACCAGATGTGTTAGGCTATGTGCAAACAGGAGATGACACAGCTCACCCCATTGCTCATGTAGGGGACATACCTCTAAATACGAAGAGTGGGAAATCAAAGTACTTAGCAGATGTACTTCATGTCCCAAACATTACAAAGAATCTTGTTTCTGTTGGACAAATGGTTGAGCAGGGTTTGCAGGTTCGCTTCAATCCAAATGGCTGTTATGTAGAAGATTTCTACAATGGCTGTAAGCTGATCACAGAGGGCAAATGTGTGGGCAGAATGTTTACACTGAATGTAGACATGCCTGAGGTAAAAGCTGCATTATTTGCATAGGGCACAGGTGTTGTGGCTGATGTTGACATTTGGCACAAACGCATTGGCCATGTCAATGAGCAGAGATTGCGCAGCATGCAATCAAAACAGATTGTAAAAGGTTTGCCCAAATTCAAGGTGGATGGTATGCATAAAATGTGTGCAGCATGCCACTTCGGAAAACAGTCAAAGGGCTCATTTCCACATGAGCGCAATGTATGTAAAAAGCCACTTGAGATGGTGCACACAGATGTTTGGGGTCCAACCGATACTGCAAGTATACATGGTTGCAGGTATTATGTATCTTTCATTGATGACCATACAAGGAAAGTATGGGTCTACTTCATGCGTAACAAAAGTGAAGTGTTTGGTCACTTTCAAGACTTCAAAGTCATGATTGAGAAGGAGACAGATATGCAAATCAAGACATTGAGGTCAGATGGAGGGGGAGAGTACTTCTCCAATGATTTTTTAGATTTTTTGCGAATGCATGGTATACGCAGGCAGTTTACATGCAGATATACTCCACAACAGAATGGGGTCGCAGAAAGGAAAAACGGGCACATTGCTGAGGTTGCACGTGCATTGATGAATGAGAAGAACATGCCTCATCATTTCTGGGCTGAAGCCGTAAATACAGTTGTGTACATTATGAACAGGACACCTACAGCTGCGGTGCATGATGTAACACCTGAGGAAAAGTTTACAGGTACAAAGCCTGATTTGGAACACTTGAAAGTGTTTGGCTGCATAGCTTACGTGCATGTACCAGATGAGTTGTGTAGGAAATTGGATCCTAAAGCAGAGAAATGTATTCTTGTGGGATATTCCCTTGAACAAAAGGGGTACAGGTGTTACAATCCTACTACACGAGAATTACGAGTGAGTAGAGATGTAGTCTTTGATGAGATGAGCAGCTGGTACAGTAATGCACATGGCACTATTTGGGCTGATGTAAAAGATGATGTGGTTGTACAAAATGTGAGGCCACAATCACAGGTTTTGAGTGGACCACAAGACTCCTCTTCTCGTGGCTCTGTTGAGAAACCATGGAATGGTAGACTACGTACGCAGGTTACTCCACCAATAGGTACAGGGAATTTATCACGAAAAGGAAAGGAAAAGGTTGATGAACCTCCCTTTATGGCTGATGCATCATCAGGTTTTTCACATGTAGACATGGATTCAGATGGTTCTGAACAAAGTCTTGATGAGGAATTTGGAATTCCGACTGTCAGGACACCTCGTGTAAGGAAAGTACAAGAAGATTCTAGAGGGCAAAAGAGTGACCCAGGACCGCGTAGATCTAATAGAGTCAGAAATCCAGTTCAGAAATTGACTTATGATGGGTATCTAGCGCATCACCAAGCCTACATGGCTAAGGTGATACAGGATGTGGAGCCCACATGTTTTGAGGATGCAGTTGGAAATGTGCATTGGGATGATGCAATGAATGAAGAGATGGCTGCATTGGAAGCAAACGACACATGGGAGTTGGTGCCATTGCCAAGTGGCAAGAAAGCTATTGGCTGTAAATGGGTGTATAAAACCAAGCATAAGGCTGATGGTAACATTGAGCGTCACAAGGCAAGGCTGGTCGCAAAGGGTTATGCACAGACGTATGGCATAGACTATGAGGAGACCTTTGCTCCAATGGCAAAGATGACGACTGTGAGAGCTGTCATAGCAGTGGCTGCATCTAGAGGATGGATTATGCATCAAATGGATGTAAAGAATGCCTTCTTGAATGGTGAGTTTCAAGAGGAAGTGTATATGGATCAGCCACCTGGTTATGTCGATCCAGGTTACCCAGATTATGTATGCAGACTTCTCAAAGCTTTGTATGGTTTGAAGCAGGGCTCTAGAGCATGGTATGATAGGATTGCCAAGTATCTTGTCAGTATTGGTTTTAGCAGAGCTCATGCTGATCATTCACTCTATGTACGTGAGAGTGATGTGGGGATTGTGGTCATTACCATATATGTAGATGACCTCATTATTGTTGGTGACAATGCTATGGAGATTGACCATGTGAAGGGTCTTCTCAAACAGGAGTTTGAAATGAAAGATTTAGGCGAGTTGCGCTACTTTCTTGGCATTGAGGTGATCAGGACTCCAGAGGGTGTATGGCTATCACAGAGACAATATGCTTTGGACATGTTGTCAAAGTATGGTATGGCTGATTGTAAGCCAATTTCTATTCCCTTGGATGTGAATGCAAAGCTGAGTGCAGAGAAGGGTGATGTTGTTGAGGATGTCAACATGTATAGGAAGATTGTGGGTAGTCTAATCTACTTGACTATCACGAGGCCAGACTTGAGCTACACAGTAGGCTTGGAGATTCAGTTCATGCAGCTTCCGAGGAAGCCACATTTGGATGGAGTACGACGCACACTTCGGTATGTGCAAGGGACTCTTGACTACGCATTGTTCTATGCAGCAGATGCGCCATTAGCATTGTATGGGTAGAAATTGCTCTTTGCTTTCATGTCAAGTAGGTGATAGGGACACTATTTTGGCTGTATCTCATATACCATTATGAATTAGCTCAAACCCCTTGAATAACAAATTAACTGCATCATTTAGAGAATTTAAATTTTCATGTGTCATTTGAAAATTCTGCTTGAGTGAAGAGTTATGATCAAAATACAACGTGCTTCCCATTGCACTATCAATATTTTGGACTCCAGGCTTCCTAGAGAGCCACTATATAGACTTGGATGGAAAATCGAAAAATCAATACCTTGATTAGACATGCAAAGAAATGTATTTAGATCAGCATTATTACTCTATGACTGTGAGTTATTGATCGTTCTTTGTACACGATTACTTATACTTGTAGGGATGCTAATAAGAAGGAGTCCCATATAGAGTTTTGGGTTTGATAAGAGGCTCATTTATGTTTTATGGTTTGTTTTGTTAAGCTGATTTCATGTGTTTGATATCCTGGATACACTTATGTGTGGATGTATGGTTAGCCAAACCAAAATGTATGGATGGTGTTGTTCATGTCATCGTTGTTAGCACAAATCTCATACGTGTGAAGTGATGTGACAAGTTGTTAGTCAATGTTGTAGGGCTGAGCTTGATCCATTTCTATGAGATCAAACATCCCCTTTTGTAAGTCATGTGCGAATCTAGAAATAGGAAAAAGTTGTTTTGCACTTATATAGGACCTTATGTCATATTATTGATATAAGTGATAGGGCACGCTTTTTTGCATCATGATTGGGTTACTGGGATTATTTTTTATGATGCATGGAACCTCAAAGATAGTTGTGGATGTCTCATGTGCATTTGTGTACGACTTTTCACCCATTTTATGTCAAACTAGATCTATGTGCAAAGGGGGTGGGGGGAGATGACATGCGGTCGTGGCACACCATTTACATATGGATAAAAACTTTAAAAATAATTCTTTGATATTTTTTTTAGTCTCTCGTTGAACTTATTTGTATGCATAAAAATTTGTCCTTTAAGGGCTACGTTTGTTGGCTCAGCTTTTAGTGAGGAATATGGTTAATGGTGGTCAGGGACTAGATATCCCTTATGGTTTTTGCTGTGAATTTCAATTGTGGAAGTTGGTGGGGATTTTGGAGACTTTTATTATTTATAGTTGTGGTTATGCTAAATTTGTGTACCCATGTTATGTACTAAGGTGGTTTGGCGGGATGGGTGTGCATCACTCAAAGTAGGGTGGAGTTCTCGCCCATGTGATGAGAGTTGGATTATAGTTTAAGATTTTGGATTGGATTAGGAAGTGGCTTTGATGGTTTATGTCACAATTTAAGGGTAGAGACCATATACAACCTAATTCCATGATTGGATTGGATCATGAAGATGTTTGTATGGTTTATGTCAAACGTGTAATGGTAGAGACACCGTACAAGCTAATTGCCTTCTTTGAAAGGAGTGTTTGTGCATATGCAAGATGCTATTTTGGTTGAACTCATGTGTTATGTTTCTCATGGCAGCATTGATACAAGATTAGAATCACCTACATCACTTAGATTTAAATGAAAGGTTTGATGACCTGGTGCTTTGTTGGATTGGCGGTGTTACCTAGATCTTCCTCTGTTTTTGTTAGGTTCATCTACACAGTTAGTGCATCAGGGTTGAATGAGCTACACGGTTAATGCATCAGGGATCTTGCCTTGGCTTGGTCTAAACACGCGGTGTGGCACCTAAACTAGTATAGTTGGCATTGATTTCCTACCATTTGTTGGTATTTAGAATATTTTTAGATCTTGGATTCACAAAGGGAGGCAAAGCGACCTTGGCTTATGTCTGGCTTATGTAAGTTGGAGGTGTTCTGACTCGCTCTAGTTAAAATGAAATTTTGTATGTTCATACTAGGAGCGAATGTGGATGGGCGGGCTGGTCGATCCACACATGATGTGGTGCTTCTACTTCGTCATTTTTGGTTTTGAAGTTAATATTCATTAACTCACTGTTTTCCCATTTCATTTGGATGAGATGTTTAAAGATTTTGTTTTTTTCATTCTCTTATGTCATCTGTGCATTCAATTTCACCCTCAACTTCTCTGTGTGTGTGTGTGTGTTCCCATAATGCAGCGTCACTCATATTCATACCCTCCACTTTGTCATTTTCTTAGGTACACTAAATTATTTATACACCTTCAAGGGTAGAACTAGTTGCTAGATACTCATGGATTAAACTAAAGGCTAGATCGGGTGCTGAGAACTCCTCCCGGTATGTTATTACTTCCCCACTAATGTATAATGAATTGTATAAAAGTGTAAATTGCATAACTCTTGCATGGACTCTTGGGGAGAGGTATCTCCGCAAGGGATGCACTATATAATCATGTTAATATACCACGTGACTTTAGCGAGAGGGATTTTCAAACGCAAAACTTTTGAGCAATTTAACAGAGATGCCTTAAAATAAGAGGTTTTATATTCCATTTTGGAAAAGAATTCATACAACAAGGGGGCATTTTAATGATTCAAACATGTCAAAAAAGGGTTTTTTAAATTCCCCCACAAATACACATTATATATGGAGTACCAAATAGTGGACCCCCCAAGGGTATCTCTTAAGCATCAAAATCAATTCTAAGATATTCCCCTTGAATTTCAAGGGCACAATATGACATTAAATTTCCAAGTCATGAACATGGATAGGGCAGGGATGTGGCTCTAACACGAGTGGTTGCATGGGTTGCATTCTTCATTACATTGTAGCTCTTTGCACAATGTTTTAGTGCTTGAAGCCAATGGCTCAAACAATTTACTATTGGGCATCCCTTTGTTACCATAATACATGACACAAGAGCTCCCATTTGTATTGGTTGACCCACAAAAGAAGTGGTACTCTTGACTAGTACAGCTTGAGAAGCCACATGGAGCTACACATGGATATCTTCAATTGACGAGGTGTCACATAGGCACTAAGCGATAAATAATCTCCAATTATACTAGAGGGATTATATACAAAGACACAAAAAGAGACATCTGTTATGAGATTGGGCACCCTTGTATTATATGTGGTTAGCTACAATTGGGATAACTGGAGCGTAATGGGTAATTACTGTGTTGTGTTTCTATTTGTTACGAACGGTGAGTTAATGACTTGTAGATTAGAGTTCGGGGAGTTGATAAGAAGGTATCGGAAATAAATAAATTCATTGGCCATTTTATATTTGCATAGTGTTCTTTCAATAAGCCACTGTGACTGTTTTGTAAATAAGATAGTGAGAATTCACCCTAAAAGGGTCATGCAATAAGTGATATGCTCCACTCATAACTAAAGTGGAACTAAGTGTAAAACAGGGGCCTCCAATTTTTGGCTCCAACAAGTAATATAAAATATTAAATACCAAACTCCAGAGGAGGTGTGTGGAGTTTGGGGCAACCTTTAGGCCTTTCTTGTGTAGATGCTCAAAATTTCCCTATCCCTTCTATTAACCTATGTCTTGGGCTATGGAGTTTCTCTATGTCACCTTCTTGTGTAAAAGTGTGTAAGAGTTTGTCATTTCCTTCTTCTCTTTGTGTACTACTATGTGTAGATATGTCGACATCTCAGTCTCTTTCTTTCTCTATCAACATCTTCCCCTACTATCTCTCTCTTTTCCCTTCTCCATCAAGGCAAAGTCAATGGTTGAATTTCATGGCCAAAGGTGGAAGCCCACCCTTGCTCCCAACAATGGTATTAGAGATTCTGGTTGGATGGAAATTGGCAATTCATTTAAATTTTTAAGAGCAATTTGAGAATCAAGGCTAATCGACAACGACTAATCGAAAAACCGACAAATTAATTTTTCTTATTCACAATCAAATAGGGGGTATCCAACTAGAGAAAAATGGGAAAATCTCCAGAATCTTTGAAAATGCTCTCCCTCGATTTCCAAGTGAGTATGCAGGTCGAAGGTAGAGTCGGGTGAGATGAGAGCACGTCGCCTCCATGCGGGGTGAGGGATGAGGAGAAACTAGCGGGGACTAGAGGCGCAAGGATAGCAAAGCAAAAATGCAGCTGAGACTTATAAGCGGAAAAAAACGCAGTTGCAAAGAGGGGTAATCAGTAAAGGGCGTTGAAGCTTTCAGCGACATAGCGTTGGCGGAATGGTTAGGTCAGCGCCCCTTACTATTTAAAACGTCACACGTTCGAAACTTGTTCGAGTTGTTGCTTTTGTCCTCTGGACCTAGCAGCACACAATGGGATCTGTTGAGATTCCGTACTAATAGAATGGGGAATGAGCCAATAGGGGTTACCAGTTGGTATATCAATTTGACAACTAAATCTTGTGGATTGTGAATGCAAAAGAGCGAGAGTTGAAGAAGCAAGATATTTTGGATTGGGCATCGAATTTGAGAAGATTAATTGAGTTAATTGAAATTAATTAGAAATTTTTGCTTGTCTATGGTCAAAACTAGCATGTGCCTCAATTAATTTAAGACAACTAATTTTGAGTATGTGTAAATAATATAGACAAGGGAAGAAAATAATCGGATCTTGAAGACGCTCGAAATAGAGAAAAGTATTTAATTGTGTTGGTAAAGCAACATGAAGGCTCTAAAAGGGCATCACAGAACTGACAGAGAGCAAGGGGGAAATCTAACATATCTTTGAGGATTCATTCAAAAGCCAACTCAGGCTCGTCGAGGTAACTTAAGCTGTGATCGTAATTTTGAGGGCGATCCTTGGATTCAAAATCGCCACAAAGGAGAAATTAGAGAGAGATGGAAGTCAAGAAGGAGCCCTTGGAGAAATGAATCAAGAATTATTCTCTGCATAAACTTCCCATGGAAAGCAAACTTATCAAAATCCAACCAAATTGGCTCACACCTGTCGTGTGAAGCCGAGTTTACACACCCCCAAGCCAAGCCGTCGACCTGCACCAAAAAGCTCAGACTCATTTGCGAACAAGGTTGCCTTGGACCGCTGGTCAACTTCTTGGTCGTGCATGCACGCCAGAATTACTTTTGCAAGTCACCCTCAACGTTTCTCTTCCTTGCTCGTCGCTTTCGGCCACTACAGCTCATTGCCAATTATTTTTTTACATGCATTCGATCATATTCAACTTAAGTTAAATTAAAAAAGATCTTAGTAAATCATTGTACGTCACCCATTGCAAGCCCAAAATTAAATCTAGCGGCCATGCTTCACCAGAAACCAAATACCCCATCGTCCCAGAATCCCTTACTGCTTTAAATTCTTTGATTGGTCACTGGACTCAAGAAATCCCCTATCATCAACAACTTTTGGCCACCCAATTCGAGAACCCGCTTACAATACTTTGGCCGTCGGGTCTCGCTGCTTAGTGAAGCCTTTGTTTTAGATTAAAACTCAAGGCCACATACTATCAAATTTATTTGACCATTGCATAACCACAAACCCTTTCACTCCCGCCGACTTGATTTCTTCGAACTACAAATTGAAAATTTCTCCCACCAAGGCCTTTGCAGCTGGCCTCCCAAGTCAATGCATCAATGACATTGGTCCTAGGTAATCATTAGAACGCAAGCTACTACTTCCAAGTTCTTTTGGAATGATAATGTGAACATCGAAACTGATGTGCAAGTTAGTTCTCTTATTGGATTGTATAGTGAAATTTGGAATTTCAAAATTGGGTCTGAGATCATTGTACAATTTGTATACCGCTAATGCTGATGATATTGAAAAGCTCTCGAAGTGGATAGAAATTGTCAAAAGGGCTTGCAAAGAAGCCTACTAGATCTGACAACCAGGTAAATTAATTTAAACTTATTACATTTTCTTGTGTAAAAAAAGTAAAAAAAAAAATCGTGTCTTTTGAGCACATTTTGGAGCCCAATTTGCACTAGGCTCCCTTGTTAATCGGATGGTACTTCTCTCCATGATTATACACAAGTTTTTGCCATGTATATCAAATGACTTTTATACTACTAACTCTCCATAAATCAATGGAGTTTTCTCTATCTGCATGTTGTAGATGTGGCACTGATATGATAGTGTATCCTCCGAACACATGTCTGTATTTGAAGCCATTTGGACAAACTGACCACCAACAATAAAAAGGTCGCAAATTGGTGAGATTTTCTTGTGTTGGTTTTACAAGAAATAAAGTGGCTCGCACTCTCCTGCTCGCTTGTTCTTATTTTATTAAGAAAAATCTTTGAATTTGTCAAAATCTTCATAGTCTCCACCCACCTCATCTCATGAGAGGTGTTGTTATTGCTAATCAAAATTGTAACTCTAAAGTCTCAACCCTTTCACTCTCCACTAGTGATGTAGGAAGGGTAAGCTTAGCCATCCTAACCACTCGCCACTTGTGTTCAAGACCTCCTTTCATAATAATAAAACAAATCCTTTCATGGCAATTTAAAAAGAAAGGGTTGTCGCCTTTGCTGCCTCCTTCCTTAGTAGGTTGGCACACATTTCTCTTTGACCAAAATCTAGCAAGATACCTCTTGAAATTGAGAAGTTTGAAGAAAAATAAAGCTAGTTTGAAGAAAAATAATAGCCCTTTACTTTCCCTCGTCACTTTCAACCCTTTCCTTTTCCTTCCTTCTCATTATAGTAACAGGAATGAGCCTATTTTTTGATTTAAAATGAATTGGGGCCGATCAAACAAAAAAATCTCACTCTTATGGATACATACCTTGTGAATGAATACTCTGCCACCGCAGTTGTGTAGTCGTCGCGGTTGCCAAGGTAGAGAGCGTCTCTTCCAGTGGAGTTCATGTAGCTGGTGGGCGTCAGAGTGGAGGGAAGAGGCCGAAGCTCCAAGGTGGAGATGAAGGGCGCATCTCCGTCAGGGCTACTACGCGCAAGGCACACGTCGATGCTGTCGTGTTGGGCGCGCACGTACATCTCATGAGACCACCACGTCGTGTTGCCAAAGAAAGGCAGTTTCACGTCGGTCCACTTATCAGCATCGATGAGCAGCTGGAAGCGGTAGCTGCCATCCACACTCTGCGGCTTGTAGAGCGGGGAAGCTCCGGCCCAGAATGAGGCTCGTACCAGAAAAAACGCCTTGCTCTTAACCATGCTGTTTGACAAGCTATAACAGTACTTGCTTGCATTCCCGGCAAACAATCGCATTCTACTTAGCAGTTTGTCAGAATGCGTGCCTACCTCCACAGGTTCTCCTTCCTGCATAATGCTTGCGTCTGGCACCCAATCGATCCCATTGTTGTCAGTGTATGTAGGAGATGAAGGCTCTGCGCCGCAATCTAAGCTGATGAAGCCTGCCAAGTACATCATGGCACGGTCTTAATATAAGTCTTACACATAACAATCGCACAATTAGAATCAGACAGATGGAATAACAATTCGTGGCATTCTACATTAATCCACTAATAATTATAAGGTAATTACCATCTTGGGCTCTGACAGAACAGCCCGGCCAAAGTAGCAATATGGCCTGAAAAACGATGATAGACAGCGTGATTGAGGTCAGCAGGCTGAGAATTGTCATAATTATGAAGAGGTTAAAAATAGTAATGGTGCTGCGGGCAGATCAGGTTGAACGACATTCAATATAGACAGACTTGATTAGGGATTTGGTAGATTAGGATAATAGGGGACATTAATTGGAGATGAGAACGCAGATAATTAACACATCAAAGTACTTTGAGATTATAATCATAATTAGAGTAGCAGCGGAGAAGGCGGAGAACGACCAGCTGAGGTGCCCTCGATGTAATTCATGCTAGCAAGGTTAGCAGGAGCTGGAATTTATGGTGTTACCAGAAAGAAGAAGAGAAGAGACGAAGAAGAAGAAAGGAGAGGATTCTCGGGAGAGAATGGCTTATCATACTGGCATCATGGCAGTTGTATGGCTTCATGTTGAATTGTCTTATCATACTGGCATCATGGCAGTGGCATGGCTTCATGTTGAATTGTCTCCTCTTATAATTTTTGTCATTGACTTTTCGAAAAATAATATCCTTTCGGGCCCTTCCTCTAAGGATATTAGCGTTATTACATTTGAAAGTCTTTAAAACCCTTAGTTACACACAGCTGAAAAAGTCCAGTTTCAAAAAAGACTTACGGTCGATTTACTTAGCCTTTGGCACTCATTGCACTACATGTAAAAATGCCCTCATATAACATTTGTTATAAAAAAAAAACAATACAGAGCCATGTGACCTCGCCCTTTAAAGTATTTCCCATGACCATAAAGTTCCACAATGTAAACTATCATTAGATATGGTATGCTCTAATGGAAAGTAATAGTACTTGAAATTTACAATGCAGGTGTATTGTAAGTGTTTCGTTACAATTCAGTCAATGTCCAACCCTCGCAAGATTAGAGAAAGATGAGAGTTAGTAGATGTGAATAGTATGGTGTTGCAAATATCATGTGATTGATGGAGTAATGCATTAAGCGTGCACATGTTGTGTCCATTAAAATATTAAAAAACAATACGTCTCTATATTGGTGGAAAGATAGCACCATCCTCACCCTAGTGTTATAAACCGTAGGGAACGTGTCCTTCCCCCATGAGCTTGTTATCTCCTCCAGTGTTGGAGAGTTGGGACATGCTTCTCCTCTAGTGTTGAAGGGCTCAAACGACCTCTAAGCCAGAATCTCATCATGGATTTGCTTTCCTTCATCAATGGTTTCCATTGCAGATCCACTCCTTATTTTGTTGTACCTTTGTACATCTCTACTAGCATAAGATAGCTACTAGTAGAGACCTCATGTATTTGCTTTCCTTTGTCAATGGTTTCCATTACAAATCCACTCATTGTTTTGTTCTACCTTTGTACGTCTCTATTAGCATTCGATAGCTGCTATTACCTTACTCTGCATACCTTATCTTCCATCTATTATCCATGCAACCTGGTTTAGTCGTCCCTCTATTGCCTCAGCATCATGTAGACTATAGCATTCACTCAAGCAATCTATGTCAAGCCAAGGGCAAGAGGCTAGGGGCCAATCTAAACGGCTCGAGGGTGCCTATATAAAAGGAGTGGATGGGTGGAGAGTAGGGGTTCAGGCTCCCTTTGGTCTAAAGCTGTATCACAACTAAACTTTGTCGAGGAGCCAAATTTAGAAAAGAAGCGTGCATGAAGGATTTCTAAGTTGGGCTCTTGACGAGAAGAAGACCGTATGCAACATCACTTTAAGCAGGCGGGTAGTGACAACAGGGCAAGCGTCATATCACAAGAAAATGAGCTCGGTGGGCTCGTGTTGGGGTGGGGAGTAATTTTTGTCTCTAATTGCATGGCCTCTCTCAGCCATCGTACAACACACTGCCCTTGACTTTGTTTCTCTTGCATAGCTCGCCTTCGCCATTGCTTTGTCGAGCTTGACATTTTCCCACTTGGGGCACCCAAAGGTTAGACTTTAGAGCGAAGTTTTTTTTTATAAAAAGAATAGTATGGGAGGGTGCCCACAACCAGCATCCCCCCCCCCGATCCCCCACTTGCTCTCTTGAACTACAAACTCAACTAGCCTCCGGATGAAGGTAGTCGAGGCACAAAGAAAAAGGGCAGCTCTCTAATTGCTGCAAATATCTACAAGCTCCTTCTATATTATACTCATTTATACAAGAGATTCCTTTGAATCTCATGCCTTCCTTCTAAGGATCCCTTATCATTTTTCTTACCAAGTAAAAGAGGTGACGATGGTGACCCCTAGAGCAACAATCAACATCTCACCCTCCTGACCAAATGCGCTCACACGCTGACCTGCAAACGGAGCAACCATCCACAAATATATAAAAAAGGCTCCACCTCCTGCTCTAGCGCGATCCCATCTGGTATTCCCCCCCACTTGGCAATGGCGTTGGCGTATTCCTCACTTGGCACTGACGCTCGTCTTTCCCTCTGCTTTGTAGGCTTCACGTACTTTCTCTCTAAATATTAGTTGATTTTACTTCTTTTAATTTAATCCCAACAGGTACCCCCTACTTGCTATAAATTCAAAAAAAGTTCAGAGCATTCTCGCAATTCCAGCAACTTACGAAAAGACGTTCTAAACATCATACACGTAAGCATAGTTTTGACCTTCTTTATTGGTGAAGACTTTGACTGGCAAATCAATATCAACCATGGGTTCAGTCACAAAAAGGTGGTAACATCTCGCAAAACCCTTTTTGCAATCTTCAACCTAATAATTCTTAGAAGTTAGATTAGCCACAACCTTTTCTCACGGGCTTTTAAATATTGGAAAAACTCACAATTGGATGGTGATTTACAAATATTGCCACAGGACATCAATGATTGTCTATAACTTGGAGGTATTGAATTAGCAAGACTAATTAATGTCATAGCCGATTTTGAACTACTCGCGATTTTCTCTAAGTTACATCTTTTCTCTTGCTAGCACATCACAAAATGCCATGGATTTACATATTGAAATGCAACATACATTTAATTTTGACAATCCTGCACGAGTTCCACCTTCTCTTGTGCCCCTCGATCAGCTACTCTCATAGAGGAAATCCGCGTGTTAGCATACGTTGTCGTGCCGCTCCGCTTCCACGATGGAAAAAAGAGTAAAGAGAAGCATAAAAAGTCTATTTGAAGATCGCACATTTATTGAGCAGTGACCAGGGCTCGAGAACAAGCAAGGAGATCCAGAAAGTGTATGCTTTATGTAGTTATGAAGGCCTAAGCTTAGAGATTTTATGTTTGAAGAAAAGGTTTTACATGTGAAAGGGCTCTTAGGACATATAAGGCAACTTGAGTAGAGGAAGACATATGGTCAGTGGTAAAAAGGAAAGTGTGTGAGAGACTTCACATCTTTGCATGAGGGAGGCCGAAAAAGTCCTATTCTGGAAAATTTTTGTAAAACAGGTTTCCTGGACAAAACGGGCCGCGATGGAAGAAGGAAAAGGGCGTTTTGAGCATTTTTGCCTCTTACGCTCAAAGGCTAATTCTGCACCGATTAGGAGCTATTCAAGTTTTCGTGCTCTGCTGTATTAGCGGGGAGGAAGCCAAAAGCTTTGAGCACTCTAATCACCAGCCAAGCGTCCATAGCCCACTCTCATCCAATCTTCCATAGCCAATCTAATCAAAGACACCATAAGACACTCTAATCCAAGCTTCCAAGCCACTCTAATCATGGAAGGAGTTTTAAATAATGTAAGCAGCGGTACTGTTAATCAAGCTTCAGGATCTTGTTCAAGCTGTTAATTTCAAACTTTGTCTACATTCATTCTGTGTGCTGCGACTGTCTTCCTCACACCTCTCACAGCCAGAGGCCCCGCTCCTTCCCGGCTCACCTTTTGAACACAAATCCCCCGACATTCTTGGTGAACCCGACGCGAAACGAGCCGGGGTGGGAGGTAAAGATGGAGATGCCAGAACAGTTGATGCAGTTTATTGAAGATTACAATTCCAATGGATTTGATAAAAATCTAGCAGTTGCAGATCTATCAAAAATATTGCAATTGGTTCAGGGATGTTTACAAGAAGTGAAAGCCATGAAGATGAAAGAGCATATTGATTATGCTATAGAGCTAGCACTTGATGCTGTATGTGAGCAGTATTATGTTTTTCAGGGATATGATCCATAAGGTTTTATTGCATGTTACGAAGTTGAGATGAAGAGCCGAGATGTTCCAGAAAATCGGATGATTGCATCTTTTGAGGAGGTTGTAAACTCGGATTTTAAAAAGCAGGTTCAAGAACTGGCAGAAGAATATCCCACACGGTGGGAGTATTTTGCAGAGGAATTTATTTACGAAAGCTCAAGGATTCTAGATCGAGAAATAAAGGAGATTACTGAACGAAATAAGGTTGTCTTCAGTAAAGGTGAAGGGGATCAAATGCAGATCCTCAACTATGATGAATTCTGGGAGCATATTTCTGCAAGAAGTAAAGCCAAAGAGAATGCTAATCTGGAAGTAGCAGATTCAGTTTCAGAGGAGCTTAATTTGAGCAACGAAGAAAAGGTAAACAATGAATTTAATGCTGGAACAGATTTATATGAATTTTTTTCAAAGATTGCCTGCATGGAGGCTACCTCTAATCATGGTTCCAGTGAAGACATAGACTATGCAGCAAGCGGTTCGCAAGCTTTTGACCTTGACATGGGTTATTCTGAAGGAGTTCATCAAGAAGATGAGCCTCTATAGGATATTATTGAAACTATTTGCACTATAGCCGAGCAGGACAACATGTTTGTTGCAGATGCGTGCATAAACAAAGCTATTATATACACAGTAGCTGATGAAGTGACCAAGATTGTGGACCCAACACAGGATGAGCCTGAGGATATCAATGAACCTATGATTGCTACTAACCATATGTTTGCAGATGCTATTATCATGGAAGAAGATGCCATAATCGATCATTTCTTGTCTAGATCTCAAGGAGATGGTTATGACAGTATAGAAGAGCTTTCTGATGTGTGTACCTCTTCAGAGGGGGTGCCAGATGAGCCTTTGCAGTGCTATGATGTATTGCTAAGTAACATGGATACAAATGAGGAAGCAGAAGCAGAGAACTATATGGATGAGTATGAAGATTGCTTAGATTATGTTGATTATGAACAGGATATTGACATGGATTTTACATCTATGCTTATATACAGGCTACAATAGGAGCCGACTCCTAAAGCTTTGTTGAATGTTGAGACTTCCAAGGGTGATTTTCCCAAGGATGTTATGGATGAAGATCTTTAGGATAAAGCTATTATTCATTATCAACCTCAAAAACCAGGTAAAAATCTCTCTGATGATACAAGTCGAGGAAGTCCTAAGGTTTTTCGTGATGGCTATGAAGCTAGAGGGGGTGACATTGCTAAATCATCCCTGATACAACATAAAGTGCATAGGATTTTTCGTTTTCTTGGGCAATGTGCCAAATGTGGCTGGATTTGGATACTATTCATAGTAATTCTTATATCAATGATGTCCTAGATACTAGTAAAAGGGAGTCAGAATTCTTTAATTCTTGTTAGTAATGACCTTAAGTTATCAAAAGTTTGTGAGATGTGGCTGCTACACTATGCTTCATGAGAAGCTCTAGTAAATTGCGGAGGCCAACAATGCTATGTGATCTTAATGGTATTTGATCCAGGAGATTCGACAGATCTTCAAAGGCAGGTTCATTATGGATGGGTATTTTTGAGTATATATTGTGGTTTCTTTCTGCTAGATCTTGGAATAGCATATTTGGAGCAAACTTCTTGAAGTTGATTGATACAGGATGTGTGTGCTTATGTGGAGATTATGCTGCTCCACTATTGGGGCAATTTCTTATTATCCCATTTGATCCTGGGAGCTATTGAAGAGCAACTTGCAGATTCAGAGATATCATTCATTTTCCTGTAGCAGGTTACCTAGCCTTAGGTTTTGTTTTTTATTTATGCTATCAAGAAAAGAGTATTGGATTTTGTGGTGAGTAATCTTATATGGCTAGCTTCCAGTTGACATCTTTGGACAATTGATAAAGTATCTTCACATCTTTTGAGTTGGTTCTGCTACCAGAACTTGAAGTAAAGGACTTGACGGCTATTCCGTGTGCAGACAGAGTAAGGCATACTTGAGCTTGACAGGGTTCCCTAAAGCGAGCTTGATGGTCAAGTCGTGTGTATCATTAACTGGTGCACTTGAGTCTGGCGGGGTTCACTAAACAAGTTTTTCATAATTGAATGCTTTGGAGACACGACATACATGGTTCAAAGATTTGCGATGGACAACTACCAAATAATTGAGCTAGACCATTGATGATATGGTTTAAGCCTTATTTTGTTTTACATATACTTACCAGTTATGTGATCTTGATGGCCATCCGCTTAAGGTGATTATAGTAGATATAGATTAAAGACCGGTTGGCACAGACCGGAGGCTGTGCAGGTTCAGAGGGGGTGGATGTCGTGCCACTCCGCTTCCACGATGGAAAAAAGAGTGAAGAGAAGCAGAAAAAGTCTATTTGAAGATCACACATTTATTGAGCAGTGACCAGGGCTCGAGAACAAGCAAGGAGATCCAGAAAGTGTACACTTTATGTGGTTATGAAGGCCTAAGCGTAGAGATTTTATGTTTGAAGAAAAGGTTTTACATGTGAAAGGGCTCTTAGGACACATAAGGCAACTTCAGTAGAGGAAGACATATGGTCAGTGGTAAAAAGGAAAGTGTGTGAGAGACTTCACATCTTTGCATGAGGGAGGCCGAAAAAGTCCTATTCTGGAAATTTTTGTAAAACAGGTTTTTGGACAAAATGGACCGACGGTAGAAGGAAAAGGGCGTTTTGAGCATTTTTACGTCTCATGATCAGAGGCTAATTCTGCACCGATTAGGAGATATTCAAGTTTTCATGCTTTGCTGTATTAGCGAGGAGGAAGCCAAAAGCTTTGAGCGCTCTAATCACAAGCTAAGCTTCCATAGCCCACTCTCATCCAATCTTCCATAGCCAATCTAATCAAAGACACCATAAGCCACTCTAATCCAAGCTTCCAAGCCACTCTAATCATGGAAGGAGTTTTAAATAATGTAAGCAGCGGTACTGTTAATCAAGCTTCAGGATCTTGTTCAAGCTGTTAATTTCAAGCTTTGTCTACATTCACTCTGTCTGCTGCAACTGTCTTCCTCACACCTCTCACAGCCAGAGGCCCCGTGCCTTCCCGGCTCACCTTTCGAACACAAATCCCTTGACAACGTTTAATTTTGAAAATCGTGCATCAGCTCCACCTTCTGGTACCCCCGACCCGCTACTCCCACAAATAATACTCGGGTGACAGGGTTAAATGATAGCTATGAATTTCTTGACATCCATGAGTTTAGAGCACTACAAACATGCATATCTATTTTAGAATCAAATTTTGCACAATTGAATACGAACGTCACCAATATGTATGATATGCTTATGCAGTTCATACAACAGTCATCCAAGGACGAAGTTGATGAGCACACTCATGTTTTTGCCACCCATGTACCTGATGGGTACACACTTGGTTTGCAATGTCAAGGCTCCAATGTGGAGGGGCTGCACCTTCTCTCTCAAAAAGAGGTGGTTGACTTGTTAAAGAATACTAGCCACCGATGTCTAATTATTTGAGAAGAGAAAAGGGAACACAACAAAGATGCTGGGAATATATTCATAAGAAAACGGGATGGGATTCACTATCTTAGACACACTCCAGATGCAATCAAGGCACTCCAAACAAGTTTGCTGACAGTAGAAGGCAAGGCCTACGAATGGTGGATATCGGTGAATGATAAGGGCATCATACCACACACTTGGGTGGACATCAAGAATGGGTTCAAAAAAGAATTTCTTCCCACAAATGAAGCAAAAATAAATTTGTTTGCATAAGATAAGCGCTCTATGCATCAACATAAGACATTGTTGGAGTATATCTCACACTACCATGCTGTGATTCTCAAGTTGGAGGATTTATATAATTTTTAACAAGCATGTGGGTTCAGTCGTATATTGACCCTAGAGCTTAAGAAGCATGTCAAAACCAAGGACCCCAAGACACTTAAGGAGGCTATAGTGCAAGTGCATATATACGACAATTCTGATGAGAAAGCATTACATAACACTCACGTGTCTAACACTGCACATAAACATGCACACACGCAACATGGACATCATATGAGAAAATCTATAGTAGCTTCATTTGATGCGTCCAAGAAGCCCAAGGGGCCAAGGTGCCAACTGTCCAGTGAAGATTTGGAGAAGGCTAAGAAGGAGAAGTTATGTTTTACATGTTTAAGGAATGGACACGGAAAAAATGATTGTCCCAAGGGGCAATCTACTACCCAAGATAAGGAGAAAGCGATGTACATGTTGCAACTACTATCGCTTGATTCCTCCTCCAGTTTCTCTAATGTGAAAGTAGCACATACCAAAATGGTACATAATTAGTGTATCACAACCTCAATGTGACAACCAACCTTTAGTCCACATGAGTTGGTGTATATGCATGTCTTTATCCAATGCCACAAGGTGCAAATCTTGATAGACGATGATGCTTCATGAAATTTTATTAATTATAAGTTAGTGAAACGGCTCAATTTGCCCAAGACTTGGAGTTTCAAGCATTACAAGGTAGCAAAGATTGACGGTCATGATGCTGACACAAGGTGTGGGACACTCAAATGAAATACTTACCACTGGAGATTCAAGAGTATCATATGTCCTTGACTTTTCAAGTCATTAATATGAATCTGGAAAATATGGTCATTGGTTGGGAATGGTTATATAGTTTAGGATCATCGTTAAAATGTACCTATGAGCACAATCATTTGATGTTCAAATCCAATGGCATACATGTGTTACTACTAGGGAACAAGGAGTTTCTTTATGTATAGTCAACGAGCTTATGAAGCTCTATTCTCAAGATGTAAGAGAGGAACTCTATTTGTGTTACTCACTATGTCATTTTTTACCAAATGTTGATAATGTTTTGAATGACAATTCCTCAACGCCGCATGCTTTCTCTCTTCTCTTCTAACTATGGCTACTTCTCTCTCATCATAACAAGCAAATGTTTCTAATAAGTTAAACGATTTAATAATGGAATACAAAGATGTATTTCTAGATGATTTTCCACCAGGGTTACCACCGACAAGTGATGTGCAGCATGGCATAGACATGGTTTCAGGCTGTGAGTCCATAGATAAACCACTCCACATAATGAACCATTTTGAGTTGCTAAGGTGGAGCGTCTTCGGTTTGTTGACTATCTCAATAGAGGGCTTATACAACCCAATTCCTCACCATGGGCCTCTCCCATCTTGTTGGTCAAGAAAAACAATGGTAGTATGCACATGTGCGTAGATTACCGTGGACTGAACGCGGTTACTATTTCAAACAAGTATGTGTTTCTAAGGGTGGATGAGTTATTTGAGAAGCTCGCCCATGCTCGTCTTTCTATGACATATTAGGCTTGTTGATATATGCGATGAGTTCTTAGTTATACCTTTCAGTTTGATCAATGCACCCGCAACTTTCATGATGCTTATTGAGAATGTCTTTAAACCATATTTGGGCAAATTTCATATCATTTTTCTCAATGAGATTTTAGTGTATAGAGACTCTGAAGAAAAGCACTTACAACATCTAAAGTTGATGTTTGATTGTTATAGGAAAATAAGTTATGCTCAAAATGTGATTTTTTAATGGAGGAAATTCACTACTTAGGGCATCTTATTTCAACAAGATTTCATTACGAGGTGGTCTTCTCGCAAAAATCTGGAAGAGTTATAGATTTTTTTGGGATTTATAGGTTTTTATCAAAGTGTTGCTAAAACCTATGCTCATATTACTGTTTTGATGATGGACCAATTGAAATCCAAGGGGAAAAGATTTCAGTGGGGAGGATCTCAAAAACAAAGTTTTGATGCTCTCAAGGATACATTAGCTATAGCTCTTGTTTTAAGTGGATCCTTTGAAATCATTTGTACTAGAAACGGATTCTAGTAGATGTGCTATTGGAGGATTCCTTTTGCAGGAGAGGGGAGTCCAATTGCATTTGAAAGCAAGAAACTTGATCTTTCATAGTAGAATTATTTTGCTAATTATGAAAGAGAACTCTATACAATAGTATCTATTTTGAAGACGCGGTGACATTATTTGTATGAAGCTCAATGTGAAATTGTGCTTGACCATGAAATTATAAAATGTTTTACACAACAAAAAGATTTGAAGGGTTAAAAGGCTAGGTGGGTAGAGACTCTTCAAGAGTATGATGCAAAGATCCAATATCATAACGAATGATATAACATGGTAGCTAATGCTCTTAGTTGTATGCCTAATATCAACTCTCCTTTTCACTGCGCTTCAAAGAGAGTTTTTGGTATCTCTTAAGGGCAAATATGAGCATGACAATGCATACTCCAAAGTGTGGAGCCATGTGAAAATGAGGGATTTTTCTCACTCCAATTCTGGTAGTGTCTCTTTAACTTCCACATCCGATTCTCTTCTTTTGAGTGATGACCTAGAGAGATGGAATAATTTTTTCAAAGTTGATGGATACTTGCTCCACAAGGGGACATTCAATGCCAAATTCTTTATGAATGCCACACCAATCCTACTCTAGGGAACCCTGACATAACTTATGCACTCATAGGAAGTTAGTTTTACTGGTTAGGGTTACACAACTATGTTCAAGACTATGAATAGCAGTGCCAAAAATGTCAAATAAATAAAGCAGAATGCCTGAAAGTAAGAGGACTCTTGCATCCATTGGAGATTTCTAACCACAACCTTGTCAAACTCTTCTTATGAGTACAATCTCTACTTTTTCTACATTCAACGCTGCTTTTTGCTTCATTGCCAACTTAAGATGTGAATGGATGATATATTGCCATCATGAATGAACCTTGTCAAGTGGTTAAGTCTTCACGTACATGATTCACATATTTTACACCCTTGAGTACTTGATCATTTTTTAGCTTAAGTTTCAACCTTGAGTTGATGTTGGTACTTGTATTACTGAGATCCACTTCTCTTAGTTTTCATGATCTCTTGAATCCTCGAAAGGAGACGTTCTCTTATTGGTACCTCTATTGGTTTCTTATGTCCACCCATTGAGATTGTGATTGAATTTAGTTCCATGTAGATTAGTAGTCAGGGGGTGTCATCTTTGTTAAATTCACTACTAGAATCCATGTGTGTTGCAAAGATATATTATGTTCTCAATACAATAATAATTATCTAAGCTCTAATACCACTGTTATAGGCTTGGATACTCCAAGAATGATTTAGCAGTAAGTCCTAGCATTTTGCATATTGCATCAGATCACTCTGGAGTTTTAATGCTAAATTAGTCCTCATATTTTTTGCATCAGATCAGCTTGGCATTGTTTTATCAAATTAGCCCTAGAATTTTTGTATCATGTCATGTCTAGATTGGATTCCAATCATTGGTAGACAATGAGTCATGTTCATCGACAAGGGGGAAGTTGTCTCATTTTTCCTATTTCCCTCTCCAATTAGGTGTGTATTGGTCAACAACAAAGGAGCATAAGAGATGTTCCTAAAAGGTGTAATAATTACTCTCATCACCATCTCTCTCCATTGCATCATGACCACTACTTCGTAATCTCTATTTTAGATCTTGAAAAAACATGTCAATGACCATCCCAAGCAAGATAGCGCATTCACCAAGCATGAATTTTTCTTTGTGCTAATTTATGTAGCTGCTTTTTGTACTTTGGAAGTTTTTGAGAATGACCTCCCGAGAAAGTGATGTCAAAATGGTGTATGAATGCAAGGGCTCCATGGGTTTTCTTGAAGCTTGTAAATGTGTCAAATTGAACTGCTTGATCTACATGTTTGAAGTTCTTGGCTGTGTTAATCCTTATCTCATTGTATGAACCCTCAAAAGAGGATGAGGTCTCCTCCTTTGAACTGCAAGATTGCTTTCTAGAGTTTTTCTTGTATCTTCTTTTCTTGTTTTCCTTTGCTTCTTTTTCCTTTTATCATCCTCAACTTAAGTAGAGGATGAGGAACCTTTGGAGCTATCTAAAGAAAAAGAATCTAAATCATCCTCACGACGTACACACTTCTTGAATTTACTAGCTACCTCAAAAATCATTTTTTGGCCCAAATAATTGGGTAATCTGTACATTAGCTTTTCATTCAAGAGTACTTGATTATTTTCATCAACTAATCTGCTTATCAAGAGATTTGTTAAACTCTTCTCACAATTAGAGTCTCTGATTTTATATAGTTGACTCTCCTTTCTTCTTTATTTCCAACATGAGAGGTGCATGCATGGTATCTTGCCATCATGAGTGAATCTTATCAAGTGGATGAGTCTTTAGAAACTTCACATTTTTTGTGTCCTTAGAGTACTCGATCATTCTTATTATACAAATGTCAACCTGGAGATGACATCAGTACTCTATTTTGTTGACATCCCCTTTCATCAATTTTCCATGATCTCACAAATTTTATAAAACGAGGCTTTCTCTTGTTGGAAATTCCATTGATTTCTTTATCCCCCCACTACAATTGGGGTTTACTTTATCTTCCCACAGATGAGTAGCCAAGGACGGGGGGGCGGGGCGGGGGGGGGGGGGGGGGGGGGTCGTCTTTATTGAATTCACTACTAAATTCCATATGTGATGCAAAAAAGGATCAGATCTTCATAGAAGAATAACGTGTAAGCTCTAATACCACTCTTATAGGTTTGGACACTCCAAGAAAGATTTAGCGTTTAGCCCTACCCTTTTATCTATTGCATTAGATTGATTTGGCATTTTAATGTCAAACCAACCCTCTTATTTTTTACATCAAATCAACCCCAACATTGTTTCAGAAATCGACCCTAGCATTCTTGCATCAGATCATGCTCATTGGATGCTAGTCATTGGTGGGGCGGACAAAAATCTCGGTTCATCGACAAGAGGGAAGTTGTTTCGTTTGCTTGGTTTACCTCTCTAATTAAATGCTTATTGGTTAGTAGCAAAAAAAGACGTCCTTGAAAGATGTAATTACTCTCATAACCAACTTTGTCCATTGTATTATGACATACTTTGGAGGTTTCCAAGAAATGGCCTCCCAAGAAAGTGATATCAAACCATTGTATAAATGCAAGGGTTGAAGTGCTAGATTGATTTGTAGAATTCTTCTTCTTGGAGCTTCTTATCTTGATTTTCTTGCTCTTTCTTCTATTTCAAAATGTGAATCACAAGTTTCAAACTACTATAAAACAAAGGCTTAGACCCTTTGGTCAAAAACCTAATTTTGAGAGACAAAGTTTCGCACCATTATTCAAAAAGGCGATCCACATTCCTAGACAAAAGCTCGTGTGTAAAGCCTCTCAAGGAGTGGAGTCTTTTTCATTCAAATCTGGAAAATCTCTCAGAAAAGCTCGTGTGTAAAGCCTCTCAAGGAGTGGAGTCTTTTTCATTCAAATGTGAAAAATCTCTCTCTTAAATCTTTACACTTTGAAGCTTCCCCACATGCTCTCCTTTCGTCTTCTTAAGATTTAGTAATTATCAAAGAGTTCATTTGATTTTGAATAATAGTGACCTTTACCTTTCAATTTAAACTTTTGAAATTTTGAAATCTTAAGCTTTACATTTAGTGTCTTTGATATTTGACTATTTTTCTATTTTTTCATTGAAGTTTAAATAACTCAAAATTAGAAAAACCCATTGTACTTTTTCAATGTTCACATCAACATGTCCCGCACATATTCCTGTTATCTAGAAGGGATACTTTTTTTGAAGTAGCTTAAAAACACTTGCTCCCGCACATGTTGCTGTTTTCTAGAAGGGATACTTTTTTTGAAGTAGCTTGAAAACACTTGTCATATTTTGTGTTCCCTTAATCACCAATAGCTTAGCACACTAACCTAGTTCTAAAAAAGATACTATTTTTGAAGTAGCATAAAACCACTTGTAGTATTTTTTGTTCCCTCAATGACCAATAGCTTAGCCCACTAGCCCAATTCTTTTAAAGTCCTTTTTGGGGTCAAATATTTTCCTAATGGGAGCAGTTGTTTGCATAGGCACGAACATCTTGTTTCATGTTTGGCTAGTAAACCCCTAACCACGTAAGTCTTTTCAAGGTTTGGTCTACTACAAAATTGATCCCAACTACTATTATGTGAGCTTGATTTAGGTAGTTAGCTTATTCCTCTTGCTTATGCAAAAAACAAAATTTTTGGCTTGATTTTTTAATACAATCTTTTTTCTAATAATTAATACATCATTGCTTGCTTGATAAGCTATGGTGTTAGAAGAAGTGGAATTTATGAATTTACTTGTGCTATGATCATCAGAGTAACTAGACCTTAAGACTATCTAGGAATCATCTCAACAGAGAATAGATATGCATCTGGAAAATCATCACTGCCGATTCCCTTGGGAGGTTCCTCTGACGTGATCCTTGATAAGTGACCAACTCTCTAATGTGTAGTGCCATTTTTAACAACCATCATAAATTCAAACTCTAGTAAGATGATGAATGATCTCATAATTCTTTCATATTACATGGTTTGTTGATAAGATAAAGTAGTGCTCAGTGGTCTAAAAATAAGACAAACTCATTTGCCAATAAGTAATGCATAAGTTTTTTGACAATATAAACTATTCGTTGTCCTCTCTTAGTTGTGGTATAATTCTTTTCTGCTATGTTCAATTTTCTATTAGCATATGAGATGGAAAATCTTATTTTTTGATAAGTAATGCTCAAACTTTTTGGTGGTGGTGGAGCCAAAGTTGGTATGGGTAGGGAAGTGGACTATGCAATGCTAAGGGTGCTAGCACATGCACAACAAGGTTTTAAAGCAGGTGCAAAAGACATGGGTAGGCAGATGATTGCTAAGGTATATGCTTGATGAGGCTTATTAGGCCAAATGGGCTCCAAAGGGGGCCAAACAGGTTAAAAGGTAAAGGTGCCCGAAGTGCTCAATTGGTGCTCTAGAATGTGGTCTTTGACAAGCGGAGGTACAAGCTGGTCCAAACGGCTCCTCAAAGAGAGTCCTAGTGTGAAAGATACACTAGTTCAAAATTGAAGTGGCTTACTACAGATCTGCCAAGACGGACAAGGTAGCTAGAGACATGTAAAAGAGTTGATGTTAGTTGATACACGTGAAGATATCAAGTTGTGGAGCATGCCGGTCTTCCCGGATCATCAATAGGAGCTCTACATGTCAAGTTATGGCCAGGTCAAGATTTATTGGGATCCATATATAAAGGACAAGTTAATCACATAAAAATGGGGCCATTTGGTGTCTTTTGGAACTCCATAGGACTCAACAGGGTAGTGTACATGATGTGTGGAGCCAATGGGATTTGACAGCTTGTCAAATGGAGTCACCGTTGCCAATTTATGGTTGGAGGAAGACGGGTGTTTTCGCTAGAGGAAAAGGTGTCAGATGACTATTTGCCATTTTGTTGGCCTTGATAGGCGGCCTCGAGTGATGTTTTGGAAGCCCTAGGGCATTGAGGTGGCTCTAGATAGCCTAGTTTCTGGTGGTGGCTATCGTTGGACGACGAAGATCGTTAATGTGTGCTATTGACGTGGCAAATGGGTGCCCTATACGAGCCCATTCCCATGAGGTCTTCAAGGCCAAATTTTTTGAGGAGCAAAGCCCCTCCCCTCCCCACTAGTGAGCTTGCTAGTGGTGAGGTGAAGGGTGAATCTCTGGATGTGCAAGAGTGAGAAAGCTCCAAAGTGGGCTAGGAGGTAGTTTGAGGAATTTGGAGGCCCAATTAAAGGGGCAAGATCCAAGGCATAGAGTAGTTGAAAGGTGGGAGAGGGCCAAAGCCCACTCAAAAAGGGGGGGGGGGGGGGGGGGGGGCGGTGAGCTCCAGGGCCAGACATGAGTTAGTTCCAAGCTTAGGTGGGTGTTCAAGGCCAAAGTGTGCTAAAGGGTCATTCCAAAGATGGTAAAAGGTGAAAAATAGACGAAATAAAAAATAAAAACACCAAATGCTAGGATCATTAGAGATGTCGTTAGTGCAATGCCACTAAAAGCACAAGAGAGGAGGGCAATTGAGAGAGAAATTCAAAGGTGGTTCCTCCCTTCCAAAGTTACCAAAATGGATGCCAGATGGTCCAATCAGGAGCCAAATGCCCACAATGATGGGAACACCCCTGTAAAAGTCAATTTTTGATCTCTTTTAAGGCTTTTTTATGATGGGCAGAATTTTGTGGCTTGAAATGAGCATTGAAATGCGTGTGGGTAGCTATGGTGAGAAGGTTTGTGCGTTGGTGTGTATAGGTAGTGGCCTGTTTGGTAGAGTGTGTTCTTTGAAGGTGTTTTCTGAGAGCACAGGGGTGCTTTGAATTCCCTCGGCTATGGATAGGCCTTGTGTTGTGTGCTGGGTGTGTTCCCCCATTCCCTCTCTCCATCTTCTACTCCCACATAGGAGCTCATAGTTTGCTCTTTGGTAATAGTTGGCAGAATTTGGTTTCGATTTTCAATGGTGATGAAGATGCAGACAAGTGGCTTGTATATTTTCAGTTGTTTATGCTTTCATTGCAGATGCAAAGTGATGAAGAAAATGTGGAGATGGTGCTTGGTTATACGAGGTAAAGCAAAGACTTGGTTTGATGGTTTGGACGTTGTAGATAAGCAGGATCGGGTTGGTTTTCAAGAGCGGTTTCTATACAAATTTTGAAAGGAGGTGTCAGTTTTTGTTGAAGCGAATGTGAGGATCAAAAGTCTACGGCAAGAAGTGAAGATTTTGGCACTTTTTTGATAGTTTGAAGCTTGTTGGAGAGATTTGGTGGTTGTCACCCGAGTGGTCAATGCGGATTGTTTCAAGTTGGAGAAGTTTCTAGCTTGCATGCATCCTTGTGTTCGAGAGAAGGTTGATTAGGAAGAGCCAAGAAGCTATGCCATGACTGGCAAAGTTGCCAGGGTGAAGAGCAGGAAAGTGAAGAGCAGGAAAGTGAAGAGAATGATGGATTTAGGCTTGTTGAAGCATGAAAATTATGTGCCTATGGTGACCGTAGGGTGTTCTATGGACCAATCGAGGATGGTGTCAAATGTGAAAAGTGTGGAGGCTTGAGGTAAGGTCTTTGATCAATTATGGTCCTTGTAAGTTACAATCTATTTGTGAGATTACTATGGTAATCGTGGAGGATCTCGTCAATGAAGATGAGCCTTTTGTTAGAGAAGATCTATACATAGAGGAGTTAGAAATAGATACCAAGTGTCAAGTGCAACCTAAAGAGGTGAAGTTTGTTCATGTGAAGTGTTTGTATGAAAAGGTAGCAGAATGTGGCCAAGTTTTAGGTGCCAAAGTCTTGGGATTGAATGATGAAAGTATGCAAAGCCATGATGATGGTCATGCTCTTATGGAGAAAAGGGAGGATGAAGATGTAGATATTGAGTCTGCTTATGGTGATGTAAATGAAGCTACGCGTTTGAGATTTTGGGAGACAAGCAAGAGGATAAAGAAGAGGGGTCTACATCCTATGGTGAAGAGATAGATTCCAATGATACAGTGTTGTTAAGGGTAAAGCTACCTTGTATGTCTGATTGATAAGGTGAGCGGTAAGGTGAAAGAAGAGCAGGTTGAAGTGCCAAAGATGATAAACGAGGATACGCTGTTAAAGAGGGCATGCAATGCCATGTTGGTGGGTCATGCTGATGAAGGTAGCATTGAAAAGTGCTATGGCGGTGCAATTGGTTTGAAGCTTTGCAAAGAATAGCAAGGTTGTATAGCCAAGTGGGCCTAGAGGGTTAACAAGAGAACAATTGTGAGTGGAGACCAAGGAAGCTGAGAAACTTTTTTGTGCTCATGACATGCAGTTGCAATTGCCTGTAGCTTGCATGGATGATGTGGTGGATACATGGTTTGGGAGCCACGTATAGTTGGAAAGTGAGTCTCATTGAGGATTGGATGATCTTGAGGTTTCTATGGGAAAAGAGGCACAATTTCTTGTGGATAAAGCTTTGGCCAATATATAGGTGATGTGAGGGTTTGCCCCTCCACAAGTGGAGGTTCCTTTGGGAGAGAAATGGTATTCTACTATGGTTATTCCCATAGAAGTAGTTGTGGAGGAGTACTTGTATCAACCACAATGCCCTTTAGAAGATATCTCTTGCATGGAAGTCATGCCCATACATGAATGGGTGAGAGGGTCAGGTATGTCTCGTGTGAGTGATGGTATGTATGATGAAATTGATGGGTGCTTGATGATGCATGGTTTGAAGTGGAAATGTTTTCCAATGGGTATTTGGAGTGGTGGAAAAATGCCATGGGCAGCGTATGTGGATCATTGGCTATGTGCTGGGGTGCGGAACAATGGGAAGTGCTTGCAAGTGGATGGATGAGATCAAAGGAAGGTGTTTGACCCAGGTGGAAGCTATATGGTAATGCAGGGGGCTAGGCAACCCAGTTGAGAAAAGGTGACGGCTAATAAAAGCCAGTTTTGTACATATAATAGTTGTTTTGTGATTGTAGAGAGTGTTGGTTTGGTGATGTGTTTTTTAGTCCAATAAGCATGTGTGTGGTTGAACATAATTGTTGAACAAGGAGTCTGGACAATGATGGTGCAACCAAAGTTGGTGTGTGTAGGGAAGTGGACTACGCAATGCTAAGGGTGCTAGAAGGTACATGACAAGGTGTGAGAGTAGGTGCAAAAGACCTGGGCAAGCAAGTAATTGATGAAGTGTATGCTTGATGAGACTTTTTACACCAAATGGGCTCCAAAGGGGGCCAAACAGGTTGATAGGTAAAGGTGCACAAAGTCCTGAGTCAATGCTATAGAATGTGGTCTTTGAGATGATGTACGAGCCGGTCCAAACAAAGTCCCACTGTGAAAGATACACTATTTCAAAGCTAAATCTCGGGGGGTTCACTGTTTAGTACCCCCCTATATAACATGCACTCAAGGGGTAATTAAAAAACCCCTCTTTTAACATGTGAGAATGAATAAAATGACCCCTTATTTTAGGATTTTTTTTCAAAAGTGAATATAAAACCCAGTTATTTTAATGTATCTCTGTTAAAAATTCCTAATTTTTTTCATTTTGAAACCCCTCCTTTCGAACTCACATTATACCCCGGGGGATTCACCATGGAAAACTTATCGGACCACGTAAGTGCAGAGAGGGGGTTTTTTAACCAAGTTACATAAGCATATAAGTTAGGGGTAGGCCCCCAATAATTTGTTTCCCAAGCTTAAAAATAAGGGAGGGGGGTATCATATTTATCTGAGGGGAAGGGGGGGACTTGATTAGGGTTGATTACTTGTAACAATTGGTCACCGGTGTGCACTTGAAATCAGATTAATTTAGGAGAAGTTTTTTATGTTTGGTCACACATCAAATTTTGTATCAAGCCAATCATAGATAAGGGATGATTTGAAGTAGGTCAAGGGTTGATTTACACCAAATTTGGATGGGTTAGAATTGGATAGGTAGCTAGAGTGCAGGCTGATGGAGCACATAGATTGAAAGTCAAAGTAAGACACATTGAGGGTACATCTAGTTTTTAGCAGAAGTGGTTCCTTAGTATGTTGCCAGTCACTATGCTACACACTCTTTGACTAGTTTTACACAGTTAGATTATGTGAGACCTATATGTTATATGTAAGATAGGGGTATGATAGTTTTCTTCATTGATTGTCGTATAAGCCTAGGAAGGGGGGTCATATTCCCTAATATGAGTTGTAAATAGGGGTTTTATCAAAGTTGTTTGCTTGCAGGAGGCATCCCCTTTTTTATAAAGAGTGAATCCCTCGGGCATTGTACATTAACATGATTACATAGTGAAACCCCAAGAGCTGAAGTGTCTTGTAGATCCAACACAAACATGAAATCTAGGGACATGTGGCTAGAGTTGGGTCAATGGATACATGTGAGCTTGAGCTGTGGATAATTACGATCTTTTTAGATCGTCAATTGGAGCTCTATAGGGCAAGTTATGGCAGGTCAAGAATTTTCAAGGGACCCGTTACGGACTGAGTTAATCACATTGGAAGTGGGGCCTTTATGTGTTTTTTGGGACTGAACTGACTCAAGAAGTTAGTGTGTGATGTGAAGAGCCAATGGGATTTGACGTCTCATCAAGTGGAAGCATCGTTGCCAAGTTATGGTTGGAGGAAGTCGAGTGTGTTTGCTAGAGGAAAAGGTGCTATTTTGACGGCCTGGATAGGTGACCTTGAGTGATGTTTTGGCGGCATTGGGCACATTTAGGTGGCTCTGGTCATTGCTCGTGGGGCCATTGGTGGGTGTAGTTCGACAATAATAGCTGTTGATGGGTGAGGTGAAGGTTGATTCTCTAGGTGTACAAGAGGAAGAAATCTCCAACATGGGGTAGGAGGTAGTTTGAGGAAGTTTGAGTCCCAGTTAAAGGGGCAAGATCCAAGGTAGAGAGAAGTTCAAAGGTGGGAGATGTTCAAAGCCGAATCAAAGGGGGTGAGCTCCAGGGCCAAAGAAGAGTCAATTACAAGCTTAGGTGGGCAGTCAAGGCAAAAGTGTGCTAAAGGGTCAATCCAAAGATGGTAAAAGGTGAAAAATGGAGGAAATAAAAGTAAAAAATACCAAATGCTAGGGGCACTACTGATATCGCTAGTGCATCCCCCACTCTAAGCACAAGAGAGAAGAGAAGTTGAGAGAGAAATTCAAAGGAAATTCCTACCTTCCAAAGTTGCCAAAATGGATGCCAGATGGTCCAATCAGAGAGCCAGATGCCCAAAACTAAGAGAACCCTTGTAAAAGTCAATTTTAATCTCTTTTAAGTCTTTTTCATGATGGGATTTTTTAAAGGTAGTCTAAGCATGTCAAAAATCACTACCACTTTCTCAATATTTGTAGAAATCCTATTTTTAGAAACAATATGTTTGAGAATTTTTCCTTGTCTAATTCTTAATGCACAAGTCATCCATCTAAACTTCTAAGAAATTTCATAGGTATTCCCTTAAAGCATGGCTCATTAGACTTAGGAATGTTGTCGGAGCATTTGTCAGCTCAAAAGGAATGACTCTAAACAAAAATATTCTTTGTTTCATGGAAACATCCCTTTTATGTTGGTCCTTCAGATCAATGGCAAATTGGTTATAACCAGAGAATCCATCCAAGAAGTTGAAACTTATTTTCCAGACACTTTCTAAAAGACATGGTCAACGATAGGAAAAGGGTAATTATCTTTTGTATTTTGTGGCATTCACCTTCTTAAGATTCACTTACACTCTCAGATTACCATTTTTCTTGGGTGCCATCATGAATGGGCACACCCATTTGGTGTGTGTTCTATTTCATAGATGAATTATGCTCCCTTGAGTTTTATGTCTCTACATTGATCTTTTTTGCAAAAGTCTCATTATAAGTGTAGGGTCTTTGATTGCTTGGCTTAGCATCATCTCCCATGGGTATAGTATGCCGACAGATACTAGGATATAGTCCCTTGATATTCTTGTAGGACAATGCAGAGAAATTCCTATACTCCTCTGTGTTCTGATGAGGATATCCTCTTCTTGTTGAGACAGGTGAATTACTATATAAGAGAGTTTTGATTCTTCCCTAGGTTCTACTAGGTCAATCTTTTTGGCATTTTTTGGCCATTTGTAGGTTTTTCTTGGTTCCCTAGGTTGTTTCATGGTTTTTTCGGCAATGATCCTTTGGTCTTGTAGAGTGTACTTCTTGTAGTGTAATGGAACATTGATAGCCCCTTGTTTGTTACTTTTTGATTTCATTTTAGTCCTCCAAAATTCTTTCAAGGTTTGTTTTATTTCCTTGTATTTTTCCTTTACTTCCGTTTTATTCATATACGGTTCTTTTTCTGTACTTTTGTTGGCTTTCTAAGTTTTTTGTAGTCTGTTCTTTTGTTTTGTTGTATTTTGCCTTTACTTCCATTCTATTCATAGATGGTCCTATTTCTTTAGTTATGTTGGCTTTCTAAGGTTTTTGTAGTCTGTTGTTTTGTTTTTCTCTTCTTTTTTGAGAGGGGGCCGGGTATCTGTCAATGATTTTGTCTTTGATACGATCTTGCTTTTTATTTCTGGCATGTGTAAGTTTTCTTTTTGTTCTCCCTCTTTCTTTCTTTGGTATGTTTGTTTTCATCCTCGATGCTGATTGGAAAATTTTGAGAACTTTTCCTCTCCTTCCCACAACAATAGTTTTGCTCTTATAGGCTCTTTCTCTAAGCCACATTCCTCTATTCTAAGAATCTCCTCCTCTAGCTCATCAGTAGCATCATAATCATGATCATCACAACGACACGCTAGTTATCAATTAGATTGGAACAGTGTTGTAGCATTCCTCATCACAGAACATGGTTGATGTGCACTTCTTGACACAAATATCCATGATAGCCAATATCTGAGTCCACTCAAATGGCGCAAACAAGTATTCAAAAAAATAAATCAAGTATGTCATTTTGGCAATGTCACTTTTTGATCGAAGATGCAAAAATAAACTACCATTATTCTTGTCTTAAACTACCATGTTTAACACTAGGTTGGTAATGGGACACTTTTATGTCCTGGGACACTTTTATGTCCTGGGACACTTTTATGTCCTGTTAAGTGACCATTTTCTTTGAATTATGTCAAGAGTTTCAAAATGGATTTTGAGGTGCTACCTGTCTAGAAAGTTGTCTCATGAGCTTAAAAAAACTCGACATTTTTTTGGAATATCAATTCCATCTTTAACCTTGTCCTTGCACAACATTTCACAACCTAAACTGTGTGAAAAAACGGGTCATGTTTTTGGCTTTTTTCAGCTTTTTGCAACTATACCACTCTAGAATTCATGTTTGTGAGGTCTATAATGCTAGAGAACTATCTTTAGTAGTCCTCAACATGTCCTGATGCTTCTAGAGAGAAAAAAATGTTAAAGTTGTAAGTTATGACCAAATTACAAAAATTGTCAAATCCTATTTTTTAGCCAATTTTAGCTCTTCTTTGATTTTTTTGGTGGCTTTCATGATATCCAAATGCAGTTTTGATTTTCTATGTCGCATATTGTAACATAAAGCTAATATTCCTTGAGTTTTGGGGCACCTAATACCCTATTTTGCATAGTAGACAACGATGGTTGATTTTTTCAATATTGTTAGTTTATTGTGACAACTACATGCATTTTGTAGGTAGTAACCATATCTAGTCATAAGGATCAAATTTGGCTAGATATTGAATAGTTTCTATGGGATTCTACAACTCATAATGTTGAACCCAGTTTTTTCATGTTTGCTGTATTTAGCACTTCATCTTTGTCCCCAAGATTCCCCTTGGTAAGATATGTATTATTCTTTTGACATGCTCCATGGATCCTTATGAACCTAAAGGACAATAGGGAACTAAGAAAACATGCGTATATTATTTATATTGAGCGTGGCTATAGAAAATTTGATGATAGGTTTGCAGAATGGTAAAAATTCAACTTTTTTGTACCTGTTTCTTTTGGCAAAACAAAAAATAGTGAGTGAGAAGCAATCATATGTTCTGATCACCAACCCGTTGAAGTTAACTAGGGAATTTATGTCAAGTCCTACAAAAATCCCTAATCTTATTTTTATGCAACAAAGCGTAAGAAATGACTGTTTTGATGAAAATGTAATGGTCCATCAACTTTGGAGGCTTGGTGTGACCAAAAGATGAGAAATTTTACAAGTTTCTTATTTTTTCCATGTGTAGTAGGCCTTGAACTATAACCTGATGAAAGGATTTTACAAAATGAGTGGATCTACTATGGTTTTGGAGGTTTTTTTCAAAACCCTGAAAGGACACTTTTATGTCCTGTTAGGTTACCAACCTAGTGTTAAAGCCCCACAAATCCAAATAGGAGTGTCTTTATCTAACCATGATGGTAATTTTGTTTTAGTTGGATGTTTTTGAGTTGAATTCTTGGATAGGTATTTTTAGGACATCCTTGTAAGATTGATCTTTCAAGTTTACTCATGTAACTTGTATAGGTAATTGTTTTCCCAATGTTGGATCAATCTCTCTCACGAATGTTCATCCCAAAATTATCTCATATTTCATATTCTTTCCAAAACCTACAATAGAAAATGTATGTTGGTATTTAATCTCACATGAGATGACTATCATATTTTCTAACAACCCCGTTGTTTGTTTGATGTGACCATCTACACATTGTAACTTCATTATTGTGTTCCTATTTGTTGGTCTATCCCAAGATTTCCAAACAACATTTGTGGCTATGGTAATGCCTTCTCCAGTTCTATATGTGATCATGTACCAACTGTAATCTCATACTTCTTTTGTGTCTATGGGGAGAAAATAAAAATGTGAGCTTTTCATTTAGAGCTTTTTCATACTTTTGTAGCCTTTTTAATTGAGTGCTTAAAAACCCTCTTTAACATATGAGGGAACTATTGTGATGGATTACTTACAAATTGTGTCTAATCTAAACTTTGTTGTGGCTTGCACCATTTATTATAGCAAAACAATAAGCACTTAGGGCCAACATCATGAGATTCATTTTTCAAGCTAAAGTATCCAAGTCTTATGTTGTCATCTTTGCTTGAATGACTCATTGTATGGAGTTACGATGCCTATTGGGCGTGATATAGCCAAAGTATGAATGGAAATTTTATAATTGGAGACATTGTGATAAAATCCAGGCAAAGAATTAACAATGAAAGTATAAGATCGGGCCATCATTTGGACAATCAATGCTCAAGCCCAATGATCTATTACATGTAAGCTCAAGAGCTTCTTAATAACATATTGGATATTGAGTCTATTTAAATGTTTCATGTTTATTAAAGTATATTGTGGATAATTATAAATATACCTAAGGCCACCTCAAACATGGTTGCATTTCTAATAGATATCTATAAAATTTTCAAAGCAATACACCATGAACTCAACAAAAAAAATATAATGATCACAACCAAGAAATTGTGTCCCCAGTTATCTCCACAATAATCATACCACTTATAACAAGCACCAAGAAATATGATATAGGTGCACGTTTATGGATTCATCAAGGTGATGAATCGCGAAGGCTATTGTAGCCCTCTTGTAGCCCCCCCCCCCCCCCCCCCCCCCCCCCCCCCCCCCGGGGGGGGGCGGGATAGATCTTAAAGAGTGCCTAGAATCACATGTTAGTAAGTTATGACCGGGAGTAGATCTTAATGAGGACCTATAGTCACATGTTAATGAGTTATGGGAGTATATCTTAATGAGTGCATACAGTCACATGTTAGCTATGTTGTGTTATACTATACATTGTATTGTCTATTACACAGACATAAACAAAAATTCGTTATATGTTCCAAATGGCCCTACTTAAACAACAAGGTGAAAGGCCAATGTACAACAAAAAGAAAGTAAAATAAAAATAGTAATATATAAGGACCCATTGAAAAACTAGAACAAAAGAATATTTTTGGATTTTTATAAGAAAAGGTAGATCTAATAAGCATAAAAAATAACAAAATAAAAACTCATGAAATGCACCTTAATAAGTTTCTTAAATGAAAGGAATCTTTTATAAATTAGCATATCAAGGAAAATTTCAATGAGTCAATACTTTACATCATGGGATCAAACTCCTAGGAAGGCACTTCTTAATCCCTTGTTCTCTAAGGCCTATTTGAGCGAGCCAAAAAACTCTGGGGAGCAAAGAAAAACACAACCCCTACAATGTGTTAGTTTTTGCATACAAAGAAGAAAAACAGGCTACATCATTGAATCTTTTCTACATACTAGTTATCCTCCTAAGGGGAAGTACCACATACTTTCTTCTCTAAATATATAGAAAACACAAAAAAATCACCCTCTAGCATAAGGCAATGATACAACACTACGAGCATGCAAAGCCCAACCGTCCATAGCCAGCAAATGTTGGGTATGTGATCATCCTCATTAGTGAAAGTTTCTAGCAACCAACTAGAAGAAAGAACAAGACAAGTTAAGGATAATGCATGTATGTGCATTCATGTGTGTGGTATATGTAATTGGATATGTGGGATTCTATGTAAGTAGTATTTAAAAAAAATAGAACTTTGCTCTAGTCCTCCTCGAAACAAAGCTCCACCCCTTGGCTAAAGTCCTTTCCTATATGTGCCACTGACTCTATGATACAACTCTTCAAGGTAGGAAACAATTCCGATGAAAGAGACTCTCCAACCTTGCTATTGTAATGTGCCACACTACCATCCACATGCTTTTGATAAAACAACCCAGTTGGAAGATTCATTACTATGAACACAATTTCTCTCTTGTGCAGGGATGTAATGTCCACCATCACACATGAGCATCGACCATCGATAGAGATGCAACCCAATCTTGCTAGCATATTTTACCAACTTACACAAGTGTTATGCAAGATACAAAGTCACTAAAAAGTTTTCATCCACTAGACATACATATGTTATCTTTGTAACCCCTGTCATGAATGGTGTGGACGAATGATTTCACAATAGGATAACAATATTGTCTTCATTTGTGCATGTCGTCCACTTTTCTATGACACTACAATAATTCATTTTATTATGGATAGTAGTCGTCATTTTAATGATAAAACACACATATTGGTACATTCTTTATTATACAAAAGATTCCTGCAAATCTCATGCTCCCCTGTATGATGACCTGACCTTCAAAAAGGACTAGAGAGGATTCGAACTCAGGCCCCCTCGGCGTACAGGTCTTATTGTCTCAAGCCTAACCACATGCACCAAGACATCGATCTAGTATTGCAATTGATTTATCAAGTTCTAAAAAAAAACCAACGAACTCTGCGCAAGCCTCAGCATCCGGCTTTGTCCCCCGCCCTCTGTCACGGAGCTTGAGGCCGCCCAAGCTCACTCCAACCCTCCCTGCCTCTCCTCGCTCGTCGTGTGTCTTTACCTTCGCTCCATCTTCAAAAGATTCCAATTAATGCATCATTTTTGGAATCGAGGACACATACTTGATCACGAACATCTACTAAAAAAGTGTATGAAGATCAAGAGAATAATGTATTTTTGGCGATACTTTGAACACCGTGAAGTGGGTGACAGAGAAGGTGCTAGCAGTCAAGAGGCAGTAGCTGCGGTTTTGGGTGGCGAGGGCACGACCATCGATTGGCTGGGTGCGAGAAGAGAGACATTGATTTTGTGAGTGGCGCTTCTCTACACCAGCAAAGCACTGGCCATTGCGCGATGACGTTGTGACATATGGTTACTGAAGCAAAGCCCCACTGCAATCATGATTGGTGGGCCGGATCTTGAAAAAGAGAGACCGAGAGAGAGAGAGAGAGAGAGAGAGAGAGAGAGAGAGCAGACTTTGGAGGCCGGTAATTAAGGGTTAATGCAAAGCTACGACAGCAATATGGTGAGGCCACCTTATGTCAGAACACCATTGGTAAAGTAGGCACCATAGACACTGCTACAGCCGCCATCACACTCATGATGGCTTCGACATAGCTCCACAAACAATCCAAAAATCTCTCTCTCTCTCTCTCTCTCTCTCTCTCTCTCTCGTATAACAGCCCTAACAAGGAGAACCACTACATAAAAAATCTCCGTCCAACGGGAATATAGTAAGGGAGGGAGAAGCTGTGGGCGTAGCGGCCTTCGTGCTTCAACCAAGAGCCCGCAACACGAGACGCATGAAAATAGCCCAAGTTGGCGGCAAGAGCTAGTTTCCTACAAGGCACCCTGAAGCAAGCTGTCACCCTGTCCAGCTGGCCAAGAACTCTCTCTCAAGGTTGCCTCTTCTTGGCTTTCAAGAAGGCTAGCCTACGTTAAAAACTGCAACTAAAGCATGAAGATTCAGGCAGTTGAATCTGCATTAAATGTATGCTTACTCAAGAAATTTTGTGTAATTCTAAGCTGGAATTTTAGAGTTCGAGTGTACAGAGTGGCATATCATTTTGTTCCAAATTGTGAGCCAGTAGGGGTATGGGTATGGTTAGTGCCATCTTGAGAAATTTTGTGTAATTCAAAGCTGTACTTCCAACATAAACATCGTTTTGATTGCATATAAACATAAAGAAAAGTTCTAATTGCTAAGCAAGGAGTGAAGACTCCTCACCTCGATGGAGGGACAACATGCATAGCTAATTGTGGCACTCCTTTGTTGTTGTCTCTAGTAGCGTTAGCTACTTTGCCAGCAACTCAGCAAGTCTTGTATTGGTCTTCTCTTGAAGATTAGCATGCTCTAAGTCATACATTAAACAATGCTTTTAGCTTTGTAGTCAGAATTCATGAACATTGACAAGATGAAAGGGTGTATGTGTATATACCTACTGATAGTGAATGTTCGTGCCCTATTGAGGTGATATGCCTCCCAAAAGAAGACATCCATACACTATATTAAACACAGACACACACATACAAACACAATAAAACTCAAGCCATTGACAGGAAGACAAGAAAACAATTACTCTCAAGTAGCTGAATAAGTTCAAAATAAAACTTACTGTAGAAGAGTTGGGTAGCTTCTTCTTTGCCTTCAGATACGGTTCTCATGCTATCAAGGGAACACTTTGCTCTATTCGTGATATGGAAGCAAGCTACAGTAAGCTTTTGCAGAACCTCTCGACTTTAAGTGAGCACCAATGGGGCATGCCAACATCATCAGGACTTCCTCCGGACTTCGTGAAATGGATCCTCCCATACTATGCATGAGGAGCTTCCCATGTTGGCACAATCTGCTGACAAGACCCAAAGGCGGTGGGGAGACACAAAACCACCCAAGGGCGACAACTAATAGCTGGGACCAACATTCACAAAGACCGCAACACAAGCTTGGTACTCACGCGGATTTATTGCAGGGATCGAGCAACAACTACAATAAGGGAGAGAGCAAGCAGTGGCTTCTCCTCTTCCACTACATTTAATGAAGAGGTTCTTGGGTGCTTACGCCAAGAACTCTAAGCTAAAGTGAAGAGGCATTGAGAGGGAAACCTTCCTCACGGTCGTGCTTTGCGACGCTTACAACTCCCGCCCCTACACTCAGTGACTCTTGCCTGATCTCGGGCTGCAGCAAGGCTCTATGACGAAGTCCTACGGTCCTAGCTTGCTTCATAGTTCCTGTCACACATTGCTGCATGCTAGCAAGACCAATATTCATGAGCACACTGCCTGTCCGCGCGCGCACGGACGGCTAACGAGCTCATGTTATAAGAAACATTTCATAAGAACGCCGTCACGCCAACGTCTTACAGTAACTACAACGCAAGCACAATGAACCATCACATTTCCGCAGCATGCAGCGAGAACACTTTGTTAGCAATGGCCACGTTCTAAATATTCACAGCAGTCGCAATGTGCTACCACCCTTCAACGAGCAAGTTTGATCGTCTACACAAGGAAGAGCTGCAAAGATCACAAGGTGGGCATAAACTCACATGGGGTGGGAAAAATGCTCTTAGCTTAGGCTTGAGCAAGTTGAAAGTTCAAGAAAAAGGAAATTGTAGCTTGGATACTGCAAGAAAATATTATGACTATGCTAAAAATTACAAATAACATTGTGACTTTATTTGATGGAAAAAATGCACGCTGGTGAATGAGGACGTAGTCCGTCTGCACGCGTGCGAATGGACTGCGTGCTCATCCTCCAATGTGCCTTTTTGTGTGCACTCCAAAAGGCACGTTGAGAGATGAGCTCGCAGTCCGTCCGCGTGCACGCAGACCAATTGCGGGCTCATCTGTCAACATGCCTTTTTTCATTGAATAAAATCACTCGATTTTTTGCAAATTAAACTACATTTTTAGCATATTCATACTATTTTCATGAAAAATTCAAGCGGAAAATTCCACTTATGTACGTACTGACAAACTTATATACATGATCGCTACCCTAGTATGTTCTTCTAGTGATAGTAAAAAATGCTTTATATTCCTTGCGCAATTCGAACAGTTGGCATGCAATTAGGCGTAGTAGGAAGCATTGGAGGCATGAGAGTCAGCTAGATGCTCAGGATCATGTAAATGCCAGGAGGTATGAGAGTTGGAAATGCCAAGCATCTTTTAAAAAATAACACAGGATGATGAGAGAGAGAGAGAGAGAGAGAGAGAGAGAGAGAGAGAGAGAGAGATACCCCAAGTGAACCAGACAAAATTACTTGCACATGATAAACGATAAGGTTTGAGTTGGGTAGAAAGGTAGGTTTATAGCTCGATAGAAAGGTAGGTTGTGAGGATTATATTGTCTCAAATGTACAAGAACAAAGATTAACTTGTTTGATAACATTAATTTCTTGCAAGTTGAAATTAATTATGTTCTTTTGTTTACTCAATATGTCCTTAGTACATGCCTTCATGTTTAAGTTGTTGGTCATGTTGGTCGCAATGCAGTAGGAATGTTTGAAGTGAAGAGAGCAATCAAGCAAGGTTGCCCGCTTTCCCCACCACACTTTGCAGTTGGCTGTTCACATCCACTTCTGCCTTCAGTAAAGGGAAATGTTACAAAAGGGAATATTCAAGGACTATCATTATCGAGGATAATCAATTGCTAGTGAAATTATTTGTTGACGATTCTATACACTTCATAGAAGGCAACTCTTGCAACTACATCAATCCCTATGCAACAACAAAAAATCAAGATTGATTTCAATAATTGTAAACGACTAGTTTCACTCCACCAAATGGTCGAGGGGGATTATTTTAAAAGGCAATGTGGTCACATACCTCAATGCATGTCTCGTATAAACAAAAAATTGAGTAAGTAAGGACACTGGCAACAAAGGAGTCTCCAAGCTGGTACATTTCTAGGATGATGACAACTACCGTTGGAAGGATGTGGACTAGATGGTGGTGCAACATAGTTCTAAATGAAGGCTATAGCTTAGGAGAGTCTTTGAAGGTCTGTGAAATTTATAAGATAGATTGTTTAGCTTTGCTCATCAAACTGTGGAGGGTGAATTAGTTACAAGAGAAGTCCTTAAAAAGATAAACAACACTTGGGAGGTAAAATGGCCAAGCTCAATGAAGATAATCACTTTGAAGGTGTTGTGGGGGCGCTATATTTCCTAGTAGCAATGAGATTCTTTCCAAAGGTATTGACACGCACACTTGCTTTGGGTGCAAAGAAACTTTGGAGAATCCCTTGCATATGTTCAAACACTACCTTTCCTCGTAGTGCCAATAATGGAAAATACATTGGCATGCCACTCTAGCTGCCACTAGTTTTGATTGTCTATTGTAGATCTAGAAAAATAAAAAAGTAAAAGCATTGAATATATACACAATGGAATGGAACTCAAAGAACAAGAGGAATAGGATATGATTTAATACAAATAAACTCATACATATGAAAAGATATGTATATTTATAGGACATGAAAAAGTTTAAGCTTTGATTCTATATTCTTTTTAGGTACTATTCTACCTTTTAAATTTCCTTAATTAATTTTAAACTTTTGTAGAATGGGGTGGTGCGCCCCTCCTAGCCCTCAAACATGGAATCACAACACACCAACAAACAAGAAATGTCAAAAAGATGCTACAGTGTTTGGAACTTATCTACCACAATATAGCCTCATTGGGTTAGTAGCACTCACATCAATTTTGTCATTTAATTGTTTAATTTTTTCACCTTGAGAAAGGAAGAATTTAGATATTCATTTTCAGTGAGTATCCCTTAAAGATCCACCACTATATGTCAATTTCAATCAAGTCCAAGGGCCCCTCCAAAAGAGAAATCAACGTGTCTACAACCAGCTAGATAAGGATTTTCTTCATGCCCTTGCTTGTTTGTTTTGTTTACTACATCAACACTTGCAAGTCATCCCCTTGGAGGGGAAGCCTTAAAAAAAAATGTTGTAATAGTATTGGCTTCTTAACAGGATTCTCATTAAGACAGCTAACTGGAATTTTGATAAACGACCTTTACAATGTTGGGCTTAGGATCTTGCTACCAATTCTTATTCCCTACTTTTTTTACTTCCTTCTATTGGTCAACTAGTCTAATAAAATGATTCAAAAATGTACTTTTCTTACGCACATTTTCTTTGGAATACTATCAGGAATGCATGAGCGATGGTTGCATGGGATAGATCGACACTGCCTTATGCTCTCGGAGGATTAAATATTTTCAATATAAAATCTCATGCAATGGCAAGGAGGGCTACTCTCATCAAACATGGTTTTCATACTAATACCAATTAGACTAAATGTTTTTGGAAATTGATGGATTCTTTAGTTGTTTACTCTCATGGTACTTAATTTTTGTCTACTTGGGATAAAGTTTTCAATGTTGCACATATCAAAACTCATTTTGATGTATCAAATATGCTTCTTATAAGGCAATTCAAATTGAGTTTTGACTTCAGGATTCCATGGACCGAACTATACATGCTCTGCACATCTTATCAACTCCAATGAGGAAGATAGACTCAAGGACTAGGTGCTTCCATTCACAACTCTTATGTAATTTCCAATTTTACCATCAAGTACTTAATTTTACCACCGTCTTATATGTGTGTCACATGTAACAAACAATGGTCCCTCACTCATAATGAGCACTAGTGACCTCAAATTCTAGTAAATTATGTAATATGGTTGATTCCCAATCAGTTCATGCTAGTTATTTGAAGAGTTTTTTGGTAGATGCCTTAATGTTATGAATCTTGTAAAAAAGCCTTCACTAGTGGAAAATGTATCATATGTACTTGGTTACAGATTGCTAGACATGTTTTCTGGTAGTGTATATTTATGACACAATGGTGGAAATGGGTAGTATTTTAGTGGTAGGATGCTTGGGGTGTAAAGAGCCACAAGGAAATAGACAGGCAAGACATTACTTCTATTTGGGTATAACAAGGTTAAGCCTCTAATCTAATGGGATTTAGTGAATTTATTAAATATCAATACCTAAACAAAAATTGGACATTCTCATAGTATCAAAAAAGGACAGCAACCTCATGAAACAAGGTGGAAAATTTTATTTGATCTATCGTTTTAGAAAAGACAATGTTTAGATAGTCTACATGTAAAGCTCAAAACCAGAAAAGATCTATATTTCTTGGAAAAGCTCCAAATCAAAAGCTTACGAAAAAAAAAACACTCTGTCTAAGGCAATGCCTGCTTCACTATCCAGTACAACCATGGTTTTATAGTGTTATATTCCATTGGAAGCGTTGTGTTTTCTTCATTTCCCTTGCAACAATCTCCCAATTTGTTCATAGGAATGAATTTAACAAGTTTACTTCAAGATTCTTCTCATCGTAACTCTTTGGCTTTCTCATTTTTAAATCCTATAATCCCCACTTTTTCTAAAGTTTTTTGAAGATCTTTCCATAGATGTGTTCGGATCTTCAACATTTCTCCCAATGTTATGGGACATTAAATGGGTGTTGACATGCTCGATTGAAGGCTTTCCACATCTAGAGTTTGGTTTGTCCGGTTTATTTTCATGGTCCTACATACCAAGTATGTTTGTTTGTTATCCCCCAAGTAGAGGATAGGATTTTGAGTGTTTGGGCTTTTGAGAATCTTGATTGCTCTAATCTCCAATCTCCATGTAGAGATTGTCTATCTAATTCCATGGGTGGATCACTATGAGAGATCGTGGTGTTTACGGCGGGCCCTTACCGCAAAACAAGAGAGAGGAATTCAAAATGAGGAGAGAGAATCCTTTTGATGCTCAAGCGGCACTTTACCGCAAATATTACCGCATGCATTTCCGCCAATATTGCCGCGCACATTACCACTAAGGCTGGACCCCCTTCCCCCTCCCTCTCCCGCGGGTTTCCATTTAAATCCAATACAACTCAAAATGTATTTACACACTACAACTCCTACACTCTCCAGAATGCTTGCTCACTTCACTTAATCTCTCTTTCACTCTAAAAATTATATACATAAATCATTGAACTCAAAACAAAACCATCACAAATACTATTCATAAGCACATAACGAAACATTTGCAAAACCATCACGAAACATAACGAAACAAAACCATCACAAATACTATTCATAAGCACATAACGAAAGATTCTTCCTCCTCTCCATCACCTCCTGTAGAATCATCATCGCTTTCTCCCTCTTCCTCCTCCTCAAGATGACTATTTGCAAGGCTTGGCTGATCTTCTTCAACTTCTACTACATCTTCCTCTACATCTTGTGGTGATGGTATGATGGGATCAATTACTGGCTCAATGTCCATCTCTGCAAAGATAGATCTACCCCGTGGCGTGACTAGAATGACATACCAAAGTCTTCTTTGATATATACATGGCACATAAAAGACCTGTACGTCACACACAAATAATAAGATGATATACATAACTTAAATTTTTAATTTAAGTTAATTGCACATAGCCTAAATTACCTGCTCGTAACTACTAGGATACACCAAGTTGTCAGTTTTCCCCCGATGGAATTGGGTGGAATCCACCATAATGAGCCCATTTTCATGTCTTTTGACCTCACCCGCAAACCATCGGCACTCAAAGAGGAATTTGTGAAAAGATCTGAAATCCACTTTGATTATTCTCTCTATAGTACCACAATATCTGACCTCATCTGTTGTTGTGTCAAAGTTTCCCATCACACCACAATCATTAGTGGTCCGACGCTCATCTATCTTGCGGGTGCGAAAATGTTCGGACCAAATGGAGTTGAAAATGAGACCCTACAATCACAATGCATAACAGGTTATATCGCATTTCATTAAGTGATTTGCATACATGCATACATAACATATATACACTCACCTTGCGCAAGCATCCTCGCGCATACTCCCATTCTTTAGGGCTTATTTGTTCTCCTTGTGCTTTGGCATTGGTCATGGCATTATGGATCCACTCTACTTGAATCAAATCAGGATATTTTGCAAGCTCTTTAGGAAAAGGAGGTGCACGTCTACCTCCATGGACCCTCTTCCATGCATCTCTATCCCTTTCTCTAGCTCCGTGGGCTTCCAAGTACATATTGGCCCATTTGGTCATGATAGTGGCATTGAGTAAAGAGTAGTTGTTGACTACGGCATGAAACTCTCTATGATCCATGACCAAGAGTGAGCCTTTTCCACTGGGAATGGTTGAGTGCTTCCTAGGATCCTCTTCTTCACTCCACAGACGAGGCAATGATGGATCCACTGTGATGAGATACTGTGAGACATACACAAATGCCTCTTGCACCACCCAACCTTCTGCCATGCTCGCCTGAAAACATTAAAACCACATATTTTTATTAGTAACTCCACAGCGTATAAATGCTATCTATATTGTATTGATTTTGCATACCTCCGGTTGTGACCTCAATCTAACAAAATCCTTTAAAGTCTTCAAGAATCTCTCCAAGAAGAACATCCATCTAGAGTGAACCACCCCACAAATGGAAATCTCCTCAACAAGGTGAAGCAATAGGTGTATTTGGCTAACAAGGATTGTACGTGGGAATGCATCCTTAATAGCACACACCGCCTCTACTGCTAGCTGATGGGCTACTGGTATGGCTTCTATTTCTATCTCCTTGGAGCTCACAAATCTACAGGGTAAACGTTATATAGTAGATGAAAAAAAATTCCAAAGTTCATGCATACACAACATGATATAGTACTTGAAAAAAACCCATTACCTCACAATCTCACCCACTTTGAATATTGTAGCCTTCATCTTAGTGTCCCCATAACCACTAAAAGTTATGGGAAGTACAAACCACAAACAATAAAACATCTTAGTGAATGTCAGCCTATATATAAGGACACATAGACACCACAAATTGTTCTACTCTTACCTGAAGGATTTTATGCCAATCATGGGATTTCAATCCATACAATTGAGTGGAGCCACCCTTTTTGGTTTTTGTGAAACCACCTTTGAGTGACCGCATATATCCCGTTGGAGTTCTGATGGATGCAATAACTTGCTTTACTTGGTCTGCCTTTGACATTATCCACGGTGCTTTTGGGAGAATCATCTTTCCCCGTTCCCCCATGCGGGGCGTGGCTGAAGGGGGGAGACGTCTAATGGCTCTTAAATCTTCCCTAGCACCCAATGAATCCTTCTTGCCAATTATGTGATCCCATATAGCTTTCCCAACATTTTTGAATACATGCATAGGGTCCAATAAGTGCTGAATTTTCAACGAAGCCCAATAGGGGAGCGACAAGAAGATTGAGTACCTCGACATACCCTTTGGCAACCCATTGGGAGGCAGTGAGGTACCATGATGCTCCTCCCAATGCTTTGCCCAATCAGCCATGTTCCAATGGAACGGATGCACTCCATTGATAGGAGGAGCATATCTACGATGTGAAGGAGGTAGGAAGCGATGGTTGTTGGGATAGATCACCTTCCCAATAAGAGGAGGTCTCTCTGTCACAAGGGAAGGGCCATAAGTGGGACACACACTATGTCCATATGTTGCCAATCCTGCCAAGAGGTAAACAAACGTTACACATGAGATGATAAACCTAACGCAAAGAGTACAATTAACATGTGCATACTTACCAAATACCTCTCCAAATCCTGGGTAATCATGCATGGTCGACATGAGGATGCACTTGATGACGGCTTTGCGGTCTCGTGGTGGCCGTGAAATGTCAATGACATCTATGCCTCTCCATAGTTCTTGAAGCTCATCAATAAGAGGCTACAGATATACATCCATGTTTTTTACCTTGTGCTTTCCTGGAATGAGAAGTGATAGTAAAATGTTTCCCTTTTTTGTTTCCTCCCAAGGCGGAATATTGTAGTTTACAACCACCACCGGCCAAGTGCTCCATGAAGTAGAGCGGTGCCCAAATGGATTCACTCCATCACTAGCTAACCCAATCCTCAAGTGACGAGGCTTATCCCTGAACTCTGGCCATGTGTCCTCTATGTGCTTCCACGCTGGTGAGTCAGCTGGCACTCTCATAATACCATCTGTGGAGCGATTTTTTGCATGCCAACTCAAAATCTCACTCGTACCCTTCAATCTAAACATGTGTTGGATGCGAGCGATGAGTGGAAAATGCCTCAAAACTTTACGTGGAATTCTATTGCTACACATTCCTTCTTTGAACCTAGGCTCCCCGCACGATGGACATGTGTCACAATCGGCATGCTCATTACGAAAGAGCACACAATCGTTCACGCAAGCATGAATGCGATCATAATCCATCCCTAATGCAGTCACCACTTTGCGGGCTTTTTGTCTATTCTATGGCATGTGATTGCCAACTGGCGGCATCTTTTCTAGCAACCTATCACAAGAAGAAAGTACATTAGAAGCTAATTTATGCACTCCACAAGCATCCTTCACAATCTGTATACATACCTCAAAAGTGCGTCAACACTCGCATTGCTCCATCCAAACATCGCCTGAAGGTTAAGGAATTCGAGAGATGCCCTTAAAATGGAGTAAGAGCATCTATCATATACTGCGGTGTGTGCCAAATCGAGTAGCTCACTCCTTGTTCTTTCGGAAGCTTCTTCGCATGGACACTCTAGTTCATGCTCCTCCTCTCGTGCAAAGAGATCCTCAACCATTCTATGCAAATGGTCGTCTTCTGCATCCACGTAAGGAGATGGGATGTGGTCACTCGGATAAGAGGGAGCAGCAGTACTTGGCTGATTTGATGTGCTTCCGTCCTCTCTAATGGATTCCTGGCGCATGTGCTCTTCCACCCTCCTTTCCCCTCCTCCACCAACCACACGTCAATGAGGGGTGACGTCAATAGCCGCTACAATTCGCAGATCGTTTGTTTCCATCCGTGCACGCTTGCGAGGATCGTCCCATAGTCCATAATCTTCTACATGGCTCAATCATATCCGTCGAAGTTGAGCAATGGCGCATTTGCACCGCACGCATGGGCATGGTAATCGCTCGGCCAACCACCGTGATCTATCCGGTTCAGTGGACGGGCCAAAATCATCCCAAGCAACCTACATTAATAAATTGCATACACTAATTAAAATCAAATTACCAAAGAATGTTAATAAAATATCAGTAAAAAGTAAAAATTAAACTTTTAGGTAAAAATGTCATTTTCAAAGTACTAGGAATACTTTCATTCTATATATATTTTATAAAAAACATAGTACCAATAGATTTTGAAGATCAATAGTAATAATGTCAGAACGTGGCCATCTGTGTATATGGCCCGAATTTGCGCTGCAATAATAGGTGCGGTAATCGCGCGGTAAGGCACGCGATAATACTCATGGTAATAGGAGCTGCAAATCAATTTTCAATTTTTTTTATAAATAGGGGCACCTGCGTGCCCCGCGAAGTTCAAAGCCCTAAAATTCGAATCTCATCGTCTTCTCCACAGAAGCCGAAAGCGCGAACCTCACAACCTTGAGCTCTACCTCCATCTCTACTCTTCTACTCTCCACCATCTCTACTCTTCCACACTCCTACCCTCTTCTACCCTCTCCCAACAAGCGCTTCAATTCCATGTAAGTTTTGTTGTTATGTTTTTTGATTTTTTCACACGCATACACACACACGCATACACACATGCATACACTCATACACACGCATGCATACACACACACACTAAGTAGTGCATGTGTTCTTTACACACACTAATAAGTGTGTGCATTATTCTAATGCACACACGAATTAGTGTAAGTAAAGACACACCAAAACCTAAATTTGTTAATTATTAGTTACTTGCAAAATCTAAACTTGTTAGATTTGTCAAATTTGTTAAATTTATTACTTGCATAACCTAATATGTTAAATTTGGGATTGGCCATGCTCACACTAATTAGTGTGTGATTAGTGTGTGCATTGGTCAATGGGATTGGACAATTCACACACTAATTTGTGTGTGTTAACACACACTAATTTGTGTGTGATTAGTGTGTGTATTGGCCAATGTGATTGGTCAATGTACACACTAAAAAGTGTGTGATTAGTGTGTGCATTGGCCAATGTGATTGGTCAATGTACACACAAATTAGTGTGTGATTAGCTTGTGCATTGGTCAATGGGATTGGCCAATTCACACACTAATTAGTATGTGTTGCCACACACTAATTTGTGTGTGATTAGTGTGTGCATTGGCCAATGTGATTGGTCAATGCACACACTAATTAGTTTGTGATTAGTGTGTGCATTGGCCAATGTGATTGTTCAATGCACACACTAATTAGTTTGGGATTAGTGTATGCATTGGTCAATTGGATTGGCCAATACACACACTATTTAGTGTGTGATTAGTGTGTGCATTGGTCAATGGGATTGGTCAATTCACACACTAATTAGTATGTGTTAACACATACTAATTTGTGTGTGATTAGTGTGTGCATTGGCCAATGTGATTGGTCAATGCACACACTAATTAGTTTGGGATTAGTGTGTGCATTGGTCAATTGGATTGGCCAATACACACACTATTTAGTGTGTGATTAGTGTGTGCACAAGCCAATTGGATTGGCCAATACACACACTATTTAGTGTGTGATTAGTGTGTGCATTGAGCCAATTGGATTGGCCAATACACACACTATTTAGTGCGTGATTAGTGTGTGCATTGGTCAATTGGATTGGTCAATACACACACTATTTAGTGTGTGATTAGTGTGTGCATTGACCAATAGAATTGGCCAATGCACACACTAATTAGTGTGTGTTAACACACACTTATTAGTGTGTGCACAAGCCAATTCACACACTAATTAGTGTATGCACAAGCCAATTACACACTAATTAGTGTGTGTTAACACACACTAATTATTGTGTGCATTAGTGTGTGCACACACTAATTAGTGTATGTTAACACACACTAATTAGTGTGTGCACAATCCAATGCACACACTAATTAGTGTATGTTAAAACACACTAATTAGTGTGTGCACACACTAATGCACACAATAATTGGTGTATGTTAACACACACTAATTAGTGTGTGCACAAGCCAATTACACAAGCCAACACTAAAACACACACTAATTATTGTGTGCACAAGCCAATTACATAAGTCAACACTAAAACACACACTAATTATGTTAAATTAAACAACAATCAACACAAAAACATAAACATACCTCCATGATTAAGTCGTAGGTGACGTATTAGGCCCCAATGGCCGTCCAAGTGATCGCGCAATCGGTCACACTAATCATAAACACAATAATCTCTTATTAGTCAATACACACACTAATATCTTATTAGCACTCAAGGCTTTGCAAGACTCTTTTATAGGTTGTAGACACACATTGGATTCTTTCCACATTGGATTCTTTCAACATTGGATACTATAGAGAATCCAATGTTAAAAAATCCAATGTTTGAAAAAAATCAATGTGTAAATTTTTAATCATATATTCGAATTTTATACCCTAGTTTAATCTTTGTCGTAATAAATGCATACCATGTCTTCTTCTTCCACACCACACTTGCGCAGCATTGAGGATTTCATGGCAGACAGGATGTCATATCCCGACGCTCTCTCTGCCTATCATTCACAGCCGTCGCCTGAGCAGTCATCATCAGGGTTCGGCTGGTTTCGGGACGCTCTAGGTGGGTCCGCTGCCGTACCTGTGACCAATCCAGATGTGGAGAAGGCATTGCGGCTTCGGGCTGAGTGGTTAGGTTCGTAGCAGACCGTTACGCAGCGCTATTCATCGGCGCATCTAGCAGCTTTTGGATTATGAGAGGTCTCTACTCCGACTGGTGGCACTCCATACCTGCAGAGTTTTCCAGCTACAACTCCAGGTTCAACTTTTCCTTCACAGGGTCCGACGGTGTTGGGTGGGACGCCACAGGGTCCGACGCCACGGGCATCCATCTAATAAAGATGGTCTTGATTTCGACCAAGCCTGCATGTCTTTAATTGAATACTCCCAACGTCAAGAACTTCATAATGCTCGTCACGATATAGCTATGATTTCACAAGAGGAGACTGAGTCACAACAGATGGAATGTGCTTTTTATGCTCGAAGGCGTCCATTTCAACGAGGAAACCGCAGAGGTGGCTGTCGCGGTAATATTTTCTCTCGTCTCAAATTTCCTAATAAGAAATGTTCTTATTGCAATAAAAATGGACATATTGAAGATGATTGTTGGGCACGTTAATATGATGAAGAACACAATATTACCACGAAACAACCACGTTTATCTAGAGACTCTTCTTCTTCTTCTTCTTGTGAATATTGTGGACGATCTGATCATCCCACTCATATGTGCTATAAGCGTCGATTCGACACAGATCATAATAGAGCATATGCCACTAAACATCGAAACAACATTGTACCAGAAACAAGCTGCGTCCTATGTTCAGTTGCTCCAGATAGAATACTTAATGTACGTGATGGATCACTTTTTATTGTCTATTCTGGTGCTATAGGAAATATGACATATCAGTCTAAGTGTCTCCATAACTATCATCCACTACCAGTTCAACGTGTTGTTTATCTTGCTGATGACACTACTTGTCAAGTAAAGGGTATTGGAGACTTATATCTTGGTACCTTATCTTCTTCCACTCGAATTTTACGAGGAGTATTACATGTACCAAATCTTCAACATTATCTTCTTTCAGTTGCTAGACTTGTTGATCTTGGTCTGTTTGTTGGATTTGATCATACCAAATGTCGAATTGAGAAAGATGGACAGACTATAGCCACTGCTCCTCGAAACGGTAATTTGTTTTAACTCTCTCTCAACAATGTTGTAGTAAATGTTGTCACCGCTCCAGGTGATCATGATTGCAAAGTATGGCATCACTGTTTTGTTCATGCTGATTTCTCAAAACTCCTTGATCTTCAACGTCATGATCTTGTTTATGGCATGGATCTTAAAGCCCATCCCCATATGGGAATTTTTGAATTTTGTGCTCTTGGGAAACACAATCGTAAACCCTTTCCTCTTTCAAATATAACTCATTCTCATGACACATTGGATCTTGTTCATACTGATATATGTGGACCTCTACCTTCTTCGAGATCACAATATCGCTACTTCATTACTTTCATTGATGATTTCTCAAGGTATACGACTGTATTTCTACTTAGACAAAAATCTAAAGCCTTATCTGTTTTCAAACAATTCCACAAGGCTGCGGAACTTCAAACTGGTCGTCGCCTTAAGAAGCTTCGTAGTGACAATGGAGGCGAATATGTTTCTCGAGAGTTTGTGAGTTACTGTGCTGATAGTGGAATTCATCATGAACACACTATTCCATATTCGCCTCAGCAGAACGGCGTTGCTGAACAAAAGAATCGCACTATTCTCAATGTTGTAAGATGTATGCTGATTCATTCTAGCTTATCTCGTGTTTTCTGGGCTGAAGCTACTTTGACAGCAGTATTTATTCAGAATCATCTTCCTACTACTGCACCCTCTGGTAAGATACCCATCACAGCATGGACAGGTGACATTCCTTTTGTATCTCATTTTTGAACCTTTGGATGTATTGCTTATATTCATGTTCCCAAAGAAACACGAACAAAGCTTGATGCTCCTGGTCTTAAAGTTATTTTTATTGCATATTCTGACACTTCCAAAGGCTACAAATTCTATGACCCTTCCTCCAAGAAAGTAATTGTGAATCGTGATGCTACTTTTAACGAACAGCTTATGGGAGGGTCATGGTCCATGGATGATTCTGATGATACTAAATCATTGCTTCAGGCTTTTCCATTTCTTTCAGAAGATGAAACTCTTCCTATAGAGCAACTTTCCTCTTCACAACCATCCATTCCGAATGTTTCCAATGATGATATTGATATTTTTGTTGATCTGCCTATTGATTTTGAACATGGCTCATGTCATGTTTATGATGACGATATTGCTGATAATGCTTTTTCTACTTCTGAAGATCCCGTTACTTATGATGAAGCTATCTCTTCACCACAAAAGGATCAATGGCAAGAGGCTATGGAAGGAGAGTACGACTCTCTTATCTCTAAATGTACATGGATACTAACTGAATTACCTCCTGGTCGTACAGCTATTAAATGTAAGTGGGTGTATAAGACAAAAGTAAAAGCAGATGAATCTTTTGACAAGTTCAAGGCGCGTCTAGTTGCAAAAGGTTACTCCCAAGTAGCTGGTGTTGATTATCAAGAGACTTTTTCACCAGTTGTTCACATTACAAGTGTTCGAGTTTTATTGGCATTTGCTGTTCAATTTGATTTAGAAGCTCATTAAATGGATGTGCGAACTTCTTTTCTTAATGGTGACTTGGAAGAGGAAATTATATGGAACAACCATAATGGTTTGTTATTCCAGGTAAAGAAGACCTTGTTGCTCAACTCCATAAGGCACTATATGGTCTCAAACAAGCTTCGCGAGCCTAGTATACAAAATTTGATCTTTTTCTCTCCTCTAAAGGATTCATCTCTTGCTCTTCAGACCCCAACTTATACATAAAATGCCAAGGTAGCAGTTTTGCGATTCTTTCTCTTTATGTGGATGATACCATCCTTGTTTCCAATGATTTGGGATTTCTTCAGCAAGTGAAAAAGTTATTGTCTTCTGCATTTGATATGGTGGATCTTGGAGAGATTCACTCGTGTCTTGGCATTCAAATCCAACGGAACCGTACAAAAGGTATTTTATTCCTTCGACAATCAAAGTTTATTGCAGACACTATTCAAAAATTTGGTATGGAATCTGCACATTCAGCCAACACACCTTGTCTTGCGAGATCTACGAAGAACACTTCCGACAATGGCGGTCAACTTGTCACAAATCAACCTTATGCTAACTTGATTGGATGTCTTCAGTTGGTTGGCATGAACCCTCGTCTTGATATTTTGTTTGCTGCTAATTATCTTGGACAACATCTTGCATGTCCTTCTCTTAAGTATTGATCTACTGCAAAGTGTGTATTAAAATACTTGAAAGGCACTACAAATTTTGGTTTAGTCTATCGACGACAACTCACATCAGATTCTATGCAATCTCTTTCTCTTTTGGGTTACACAGATGCAGACTGGGCAAGCTCACATTTATCTATGCGATCTACTAGCGGAAATTGCTTCTTTATAAATGGTTGTCTTGTTTCTTGGACCAGCAAGAAACAACGTTGTGTTGCAGTTTCTACGACTGAGTCAGAATATGTTGCGGCATCACTTGCAGCTCGTGAGTTGATTTGGCTTCGAAAAATTCTGGTTGATATTGGTCACTCTCCTCTTTCTAGCACACCCTTGCGGTGTGACAACCAAAGTGCTATTAGTCTTGCAAAAGACTATGTTCAACATAATAAGTCAAAGCACATTGCTGTCCATTATCATTATGTCAGGTATGAAGTACGCAAAGGAACCATTATGGTTGAACATTGTCCAAGTGACCAGATGATTGCAGACATTTTGACCAAAGGCCTCAACGAGTCACGTTTCATCCTCTTGTGCTCGGAGCTTGGAGTTGCTTCGGCCTCACTCTTTCTAGATTAGGTTCTTTGCTATTGTAATAGCTTTGTATATATGACATTGTAATCTTTTAGGTACCATGCACTATGCACACTCCACATTTGCACATTGTGATCTCTAAGTCACTCGAATATTTGTACATAGATGCACAATTCACTTTCACATCATCATCGTTGGTTCATATTTTCACATTGTATAGGGGCTTGGGTTTTTCCCTTGAACTCTCCAAGGGTTTTTTCATCCAAAGCTAGAGACCTTTGTTTGAGTGGGGGTGTTGGAGTTATATATGGATCACTCTAATCAACTTGGTATCACCTATATATTTGTATCTTGTCCTCAATATGAATCAGTCTTTGGGAGCGTATATGGTGTGTCTCTTGTCTCGTCTCTCTCTCTTTCTCTCTACATCTCAACAAAGAAGACTTCTTATTGTTGTCAAAATCAATAGCATTATTTCTCTTGTTTTTCTTTGCTTATGTCCTTGTCACTACTTTGATCAAAACTGTACGTTTACTATCAGAGAATCTAAATGGCATGACATGTAAGATGTTGATACATATTTTTTCTTTGTTTATAGAATTCCTAGGAAAATCCTCCGGATAATGTCCACCTTTCCTGCCACATTGTACACATTAAGCCTCAACTAACTTAGAGTTCTTATCAATTTTTGGATAATTGTTAGTCGGTCACCCCGTGAAGAATGTCCATAGCATAGCCTTCTAGCACTAACATACTCAAGGAAGTGACTTAGATGGGGCACGAGAGTCTTTCAAGGTGTAAATCCTCAAGAAATGAGCCCAACAAGAAAATGTATTAGTCTCTCTAAGAAAATCATTAACTCATTGATAAAAAAATCTACCTATGTCTAACCACACCACTCCTAGTCATCACGCCATTCAATGACTAAACAAATTTGGATAGCCATGAAACTTTAAGGGAATTTTTATTAGGTATAATAATACAAGTCTACAAAGATTGAAATCACTCCAGCAAGGTACAAAAATCATGATCCATCATTTACTAGGTCATAAATATTGCAATAGAACTATTCAAACATGTCTCCCTAAGGTCTAATAACACTCTCCTATAGTCAAAATGTCACAAAACAATTTAGTATAAGACTAGCAAACACGAGGTCACAAACGAAGATAGAACTTTAAATGCTTACACTTGAATGAAAGAGTAAGAGAAGAGGAACACAATGCAAGCTTTTTAATTCAAACTAGATCACCCAATCATGAGATATGTTGACTATAAATTTGAGCTAGGAAGCCGTTGGACAGTACGTGCAATAGAGATTCTTTCTTCATCCAAAGAATGCCATTTCAAACTAGAGTTATTAACTTTTGTATCTAGGGCTTTCAAAAATGGCCAACGGCCAGCTACTCTAGACCTTACATACATAAAAAAAGTTATATCATAGAAGTCTATAGCTCTATGGTCAAGATTTACATAGCTCATGCACATGGTTCAGGGAATAATAAAGTAAAATTTGACAAAATTTTGGCATTGGAATGTGTGTCCGACTAGAAAAGTGCCCATAAGTTGTATTGGCCAAACACTCCCTCCTTCCTAGATGATACACATCCTCATGCATGCTACAAAAGATTAGTAGTAATTTTTCAAATGTCACTTTTCCAAGGACTTTAGCACTTTGCTGTATTTGGTAGCTCTTACCATGATATCTTTCTTGAAAGATAAATCTCAAAGAGTGTTGTTGAGTACTGAGATTTGGTAGGCCACATGTCATGATTGTAGCTCCTTTGTTAATGGATTGAAAATTTTCAAATCCATCTTTAGAAATCCTATCATGAATGCCTCTTCAATGTTTTTAGTGTGAGGGACAAAACATGATGCATGCACACATTCCCATTATGAAAATCTTGGATGGTGCCTCTTGCAGGTCCCAGCTAATGTCAACATTGTCTTCAAGAAAGACTTCCCATGGATCCTCTGCTACTCTGTGATTGCCATCAAAAGCTTATATGCAAGTAATTATCATCTTTTCTATTTTGCAAGTCATTTGGCATGTCAGATCTAGCACATTATGCAACATTGTTATTGTATCCCTAAGAGTGTGTAGCATATATTCTTTCGTGGGTTTGGTGCTCTACTTTGGATGGGAAGGACACGGTAATTCCACACCATCTTATTTCTACTCTTACATAGTACATAGGTCTCCTAGGACCACCTTCTAGGGATTGGAAAATAAGTGGGGTCGATTCTCAGATATTGGGGTGCATTTTTGTAGATGGTTTCATCCTGAGGCCACTTGTTGAACCATCTCTTTCTCCATAGTGGCTTTCTCTCAAGGACAAGTAGCACATGTTATTTTGTGACTCTAACTCCTTCATAGTCTCCGTGTGCATGAAGCTCTAAAGTTTAAGCACCTTCTTTTTCCATAGGATACCTTCTTGTTGCATTAAGGTCAAGGGCAACATGTCATCTCTCTAAAAAATTTAATCTTCTCATCTACGTGGATCATTAGAAGTGCTGCAGACTCAAAAATCAAAAACCTCTAGATGATATTCGATGTATTATTTCGCTACTCCATTCAACATCACTACAAGAGGTTGTGTGCTCTTGTGATGCTGTTAGCGACGGAAATACACTGGGTTTTTATAACCCCGGGCGTCGCTAAAACCGTCGCTAATAGCGTCGCTACGAGAGCGTCGCTATAGGCGTCGCTATATGCGTCGCTATATAGCGACGCTCATAGCGATGCCTATAGCGACGGTTATAGCGACGTTTACACAGAAGTCTATAGCGACGCTCATAGCGACGCTACAGAGCCATAAATAGCGACGGTTATAGCGACGCCCGAGAGAAATTTTTTTTGGTGACAGGGCATTGAATGCCCTGCCACCCATCAACCATATTGTACTTGATTCACTTTTTAAAAAAATTGCAAGGGTAGATAATAGACCCAAAATAGTCACAAGACGCATTGTTTGCAAAATTGACAAGCGTAAAATTGACAATTGTACACATCATAGGAAAAATGAATTGATTGGAAAATGTAATAATGACAATTGTACAACATCATAGGCATAAAGAATTGATTGGCAAAATGAGCTGCGGTGACAAATGTAATAATATACATGGTTCAAAAAGACGTATAAAATCCGTCTTATGATACATAAGCTATGAGAAACCCTAAACTAATGCTATCTAGCTACGGCTAAACTGACGTCGTCTAGTCAGACGTCTCATCGCGTCCAAGCAGCGTATCTGTCGGATTCTGCAAAAAAAGACAATAAGACAGCTTTCAGTAAGTATAAACATATAACGACATTTATAAAACAATACAAAAAATAGAAAAGAGTAAACCCTAATACTAACCATGCCGCCGCGAGAACTGAGAATGTCCATCAGGGCGTTTAAGCCCTTCCTGCCTGCGTACTCGCGCTCGTACGGTGTGGGATCACGTCCTGTCATCGACCACTGTCAAAACATACAAAGATTTCATTATGTTAGAATTAAAAAACTCATAAATCCTAAACTATCGAACATAAAGAGCAATGCGAAAACACTTACAAAATCGGCCTCAAATGATGCCCATCCACCGCTCCCCAAGTGGTGCGAGCTCCCTGCCTCTACTCACGCTCTGGCTCCATCCTTTTGTTGCTTCCACTTGTCGGGATTCTCGCGCGTTGCTTTCTTCGCATTCTTCCAATCTTCTTTGGCCAGCCAATCTAGCCTGTTCCACCCATGCTTGATTGCTTTTTGCACTTCCGAACGCTTGTGTTTGCAGTATTCGCACATTCGAATCTTCATCAGGTCTTCATTGAAGTGCTGATCCCGTGTTGGAACGGGAAACTCATCATGAAGTATGCTGATGACTCTGTTTTCTAAATCACTTGGTACTTCACTCCATTTGTTTAGTATGTAGTGTCTAAACAACTGAGAGAAAAGACCACGCATGCGCGAGATCACCTTCTTGCCGTCATCATCCATGATGATGCCGCCGCTGAAGTCGACGGAGTAAGGGAAGCCCTCTGGCCGGTGACGCGTGAACCTGGGTGTCCCGGTTGGGGTCTCTAGCGGCGTGTTGATGGGGGTACGGACGTCAGGTGTCTCCACCGGCGTCTGGGGCCCGAAGCGAGGAGTGTCGAGTGGGGTGGCTCCTGGCGCAGTAGGTAGAGGTGTGTAGCTGCTAGGAACAGTCAGCCGCGCAAAACCTGGCGTAGATGGCGATGCTGTGGCTGGTGTGGGGGCGGGCAAAGAAGGGGAGGGTAAAGAGCCTCGTCGAACACGAGGCGGTGTGGAGGCATCGGCGGCGGAATCCCCACAACAACCGCCACCGCCACCACTAGAGCGCCGGTGTCTAGACGAGTGTGAAGCTCGTCTCGTCGACGCCGAAGCTTCGGAGCGCGCCGAATGCTCCGAAAGAGAGGGAGATGCGGATGGAGTAGGAAAACGCGATGATGCGCCACTTGATTCGTGCCCTTTGTCGCTCTTGCTTTGCATCCTCATATTGTGAAATCCACCTTTGCATCACTGGATTGTGAAGCATGCAAAATCGGTTGATTTTAGCCTCTAGATCTTTCGTCATCTTCTTCTCAACACCGAGATTGCACATGACAATCCCAGATATGCGCTCATCATCTATGGTTCGCCATAGCGTGTCCCGAGCTTTATCAAATCCGTCTAGCCACTCTCCAATGTACACTAGGGACTCTGATACCAACCAACCTTTTGCCATGCTACCCTCCGGACGTGCCTTTTGATGCACATATCCCTTAAGCGTTTTCATGAAACGTTCTAAGAAGAACATCCATCTGGAATGAACTGTGCCAGCTATTTCCACCTCATCAACTATGTGAACAAGAAGATGCACCTGAATGGTTAGCATGGTAGTAGGAAAATGTTTCTCAAACATGCACACAAGCTCCGCAGCATTTAGTTTGGCGAATGGTATGGAGTCTACGTTGATCTCCTTTTGTGAGATCCATTGCACCAGCTTTGCAAGTTTGTAGATTGTGTTACGGATGTCGAGAGACAAACATCCCTCAATGGCAACCGGTAAAATAAACTGTAAAGTATGTGCAGCAATGATATTAAAGTCCACATTTTATGCAATGATATTAAAGTCCACTATGAACGTACCTGACATATTTTATGCCAATCGTGTGACTTCAAACCGGTAAGCTTTCCTTCTTTAGTAAAACACGTTCGGAGCGAGTGCATTACGCCAGTGGGGGTCCGCAAAGATCGAATGGTCTCTTTTACTTTGCGTTCTTGGGCTCCTGTGAAAATCCATGGTGCTTTAGGGAGTTTTATCGATCCATCAGACGTTGTTTGCGGCCAATATTGCTCCATACGATCCACATTTCTAAGGTCAACTCTGGCTCCCAAAGTATCTTTCTTGCCGGTCAGATGGTCCCATAGTAGATTACCCACATTCTTGAATATGTGCATTGGATCGAGCAAGTGATTGATCATGAGTCGGGGCCAGTATGGTAACTCGTACCATAGAGATAGTCTCTTCATCCCTGGAGGCAATCCGTCATCGCACATCTCCTTCTGCTCTAACCATGCTTGTGCAGACATCCTTGGTGGCTCTCTTCCCAAAAATCCATCGCATAACACATGATTCTCTAGAAGATACGCTTGATGACCTTCGTAGATTTTCTTCTTCAGTGAGGGCGCCCTACGTGCATTCAGCCTAGGTCCACATGTGACACATGCTCTGTATCCGCTTGTTTGAAGCCCTGCATGTATACACATGATAATACATCAACTATGGGAAAAAACAAGATTTACAGTGTCTGAGTGAGGAGTGTCAATAGATCACCTGAGCATTGTGTTAGCCCGGGATAGTCATGCATGGTCCACATTAGAATGCCTCTGATCAAAGCATTCCGTCGTCCTGTGTGTCGGCTCATATCCACCACCTCTATGCTAATCCATAATTGTTGTAGCTCTTCCAATCTCGGGCTCAAACATTGCCTCGTTGGGAATGTGCTCTGCATGATTATCCCCCGAGTTGGCAGAGGCTACATCTTGTGGCCTCACATATGCTGCTTGACCAAAGCGCCTGCGAACACATCTATTGGGTTGCAAGATTGCTGCTTGTTGGCCAGCGTCAGAGTCCGACGAGTTATAATTGGCAACAACTCGATCTATAATAGATGGATCCAACTCGCGAAATTCGCGAACATGCTGCAAAGAAACACGTCTTGTCCGTCGCACAGCATGCTTGCATTGATTACAAGGACATAAGACCCTCGTTGAGAGATAGGTGTTTTGGTTGGACGGTCCCACATCCTCGTCACTACTCATAATGAGGATAAAAATCTTATAACCTGGACAAAAAATTTAATATTCTATTGGCATTCTTCGTCTTATCTCTCTCTCTCTCTCTCTCTCTCTCTCTCTCTCTCTCTCTCTACCTCACATTCTCTAGTCATGTCCAATCCCCGCACACCTCGGTCTAGAGGTGCACGGAGATCAGAACCACCGGGTTATAATCTCGTCTTTATTGGTCAATACCTATATTTGTGGGTACAAGAAATCTACAAACCCACGTTTACATGATACTGCATGTAGTGGACAAAACCCCTTTGCCTCTTCTCTAGCTGTAGCACTTCACAGCATCTTAACATCTTTTCACGGTAGATCTTTTCACTGTTCGTGTAACTCTAAACCCTAAACCGTAAGTAATTCTTGCGTGGACTCGATCTAACGTAAATAAGCGTACACTACAAGAGGTTGTGTGCTCTTGTGACGCTGTTAGCGACGGAAATACACTGGGTTTTTATAACCCCCGACGTCGCTAAAACCGTCGCTACGAGCGTCGCTATATGCGTCGCTATAAGCGTCGCTATATAGAGACGCTCATAGCGACGCTTATAGCGACGTTTACACTGTAGACTATAGCGACGCTCATAGCGACGCTACACAGCCATAAATAGCGACGCCCGAGAGAATTTTTTTTTGGTGGCAGGGCATTGAATGCCCTGCCACCCATCAACCATATTGTACTTGATTCACTTTTTTAAAAAAGTGCAAGGGTAGATAATAGACCCAAAATAGTCACCCACAAGACGCATTGTTTGCAAAATTGACAATTGTACACATCGTAGGAAAAATGAATTGATTGGCAAATGTAATAATGACAATTTTACAACATCATAGGCATAAAGAATTGATTGGCAAAAGTAACTGCGGTGACAAATGTAATAATATACATGGTTCAAAAAGACGTATAAAATCCGTCTCATGATACATAAGCTATGAGAAACCCTAAACTAATGCTATCTAGCTACGGCTAAACTGACGTCGTCTAGTCAGACGTCTCATCGCGTCCAAGCAGCGTATCTATCGGATTCTGCAAAAAAAGACAATAAGACAGCTTTCAGTAAGTATAAACATATAACGACATTTATAAAACAATACAAAAAATAAAAAAGAGTAAACCCTAATACTAACCATGCCGCCGCGAGAACTGAGAATGTCCATCAGGGCGTTTAAGCCCTTCCTGCCTGCGTACTCGCGCTCGTACGGTGTGGGATCACGTCCTGTCATCGACCACTGTCAAAACATACAAAGATTTCATTATGTTAGAATTAAAAAACTCATAAACCCTAAACTATCGAACATAAAGAGCAATGTGAAAACACTTACAAAATCGGCCTCAAATGATGCCCATCCACCGCTCCCCAAGTGGTGCGAGCTCCCTGCCTCTACTCGCGCTCTGGCTGCATCCTTTTGTTGCTTCCACTTGTCGGGATTCTCACGCGCTGCTTTCTTCGCATTCTTCCAATCTTCTTTGGCCAGCCAATCTGGCTTGTTCCACCCATTCTTGATTGCTTTTTGCACTTCGGAACGCTTGTGTTTGCAGTATTCGCGCATTCGAATCTTCATCAGGTCTTCATTGAAGCGCTGATCCCGTGTTGGAACGGGAAACTCATCATGAAGTATGCTGATGACTCTGTTTTTTAAATCACTTGGTACTTCACTCCATTTGTTTAGTATGTAGTGTCTAAACAGCTGAGAGCAAAGACCACGCATGCGCGAGATCACCTTCTTGCCGTCATCATCCATGATGATGCCGCCGCTGAAGTCGATGGAGTAAGACAAGCCCTCTGGCGGGTGACGCGTGAACCTGGGTGTCCCGGCAAGGGTCTCTAGCGGCGTGTCGATGGGGGTACGGACGTCAGGTGTCTCCACCGGCGTCTGGGCCCCGAAGCGAGGAGTGTAGAGTGGGTTGGCTCCTGGCGGAGTAGGTAGAGGTGTGTAGCTTCTAGGAACAGTCAGCCATGCAAAACCTGGCGTAGATGGCGATGCTGTGGCTGGTGTGGGGGTGGGCAAAGCAGGGGAGGGTAAAGAGCCTCGTCAAACACGAGGCGGTGTGGAGGCATCGGTGGCAGAATCCCCACAACAACCGCCATCGCCACCGCCACCACTAGAGCGCCGGTGTCTAGACGAGTGTGAAGCTCGTCTCGTCGACGCCGAAGCTTTGGAGCGCGCCGAATGCTCCGAAAGAGAGGGAGATGCGGATGGAGTAGGAACGCGCGATGATGCGCCAGAGCGATGACGCTCCATGTACCACTGTCTCTGCTGCGGTGACAAAGAAGTCATTAGGACAAGCGTGGATAGAATTGTAATCCATCCCCAAGTTTCGCAAAATCTTTCTTGCTTCATCTCGGGAATCTGGCATCACATTGTCAGCTGGTAGTATGTGCTCTTTCAGCAATCTACACAACATAAAAATATGATACAATCGTGTAGAAATCTATCAGATCATTATACATTTAGAGTTTTATTAAAGTAAACTAATTGTAATAGATCACCTGAAAAGCGCTGTGACGCTAGTGTCACTCCATCCACTTTGCCTGCATGTTGAGAAGAACCAGGAGTGCTTTCAATCTAGACATACGTGCTCCATTATACAATGGCGTATCGGCTTCACTTTTCATATCATCATAGATAAGCCTTTCTGAATCCATAATCGTCTCGATCATTTCATCAATCTCGGGCTCAAACATTGCCTCGTTGGGAATGTGCTCTGCATGATCATCCCCCGAGCTGTGAGAGGCTACATCTTGTGGCCTCACATATGCTGCTTGACCAAAGCGACTGCGAACACGTCTATTGGGTTGCAAGATTACTGCTTGTTGGCCAGTGTCAGAGTCCGACGAGTTATAATTGGCAACAACTCGATCTATAATAGATGGATCGAACTCGCCAAATTCGCGAACGTGCTGCAAAGAAACACGTCTTGTCCGTCGCACAGCATGCTTGCATTGATTACAAGGACATAAGACCCTCGTTGAGAGATAGGTGTTTCGGTTGGACGGTCCCACATCCTCGTCACTACTCATAATGAGGATAAAAAACTTATAACCTGGACAACAAATTTAATATTCTATTGGCATTCTTCGTCTTATCTCTCTCTCTCTCTCTGTCTCTCTCTCTCTCTCTCTCTCTCTCTCTCTCTCTCTCTCTTTACCTCACATTCTCTAGTCATGTCCAATCCCCACACACCTCGGTCTAGAGGTGCACGGAGATCAGAACCACCGGGTTATAATCTCGTCTTTATTGGTCAATACCTATATTTGTGGGTACAAGAAATCTACACACCCACGTCTACATGATACTGCATGTAGTGGACAAAACCCCTTTGCCTCTTCTCTAGCTGTAGCACTTCATAGCATCTTAACATCTTTTCACAGTAGATCTTTTCACTGTTCGTCTAACTCTAAACCCGAAACCGTAAGTAATTCTTGCGTGGACTCGATCTAGCGTAAATAAGCGTAAATCTAAATAAACGTAAATCTAACTAAAAATAAACCTAAATCGAATTTAACGTAAGTCTACATCTAACCTAATCTTTAACGTCTTTTGGGATAGTTTCCTACGACGTTAAAACTCTCTTCTTGTGTGTGTGTGTGTGTGTGTGTGTGTGTGTGTGTGTGTGGGTAAACCTAAATAAACCTAAGTCTAATCTAATATAACATAAATCTAAATCTAACGTAAATTATGTTATATTAAAAACAAAGAACTAAACTAACACGGATTATAAGAACCTTAAAACTGATTTAACACATAATTTTTCACATAACTCGGCAAGAGTTGGCATTCTCATCACTAAAGATGTGAGAGTTAACTTCCGGCGGTGATGCTGCCTCATCTCCATCCACATCTGACGACAGTAATTGGCCCTTTAGACCGTTCTTGCTCTTGTTACTAACTTTGAAGTTGCTGTTGAATGACTAGAGGTTGTCTAGATGGTCATTGTGTCGGGGATGTAGTGACTCTTGCCGCCCTGAAGATCCACCTTCTTCCCTATCTTCTGAAGACATTTCACCAGTACTTTTGGATCGACGGAGCCCACCATGAGTGAAGGCAGCAATACCCTATATTCCATTGAGAGCTTTCTTCACCCGCTTCATGCAGGCATCGCAGTCTATGGAGACCTAAATTTAATCTAATATAACGTAAATCTAAATCTAGTGTATAAACGTAAATCTAGTTAAAAATAAACCTAAATCTAATTTAATGTAAGTCTACATATAACCTAATCTTTAACGTCTTTTAAGATGGTTTCCTACGACGTTATAACTCTCTTCTTCTTGTGTGTGTGCGCGTGTGTGGATGTGTGTGCCAATAAAAAGAGATAAATGGTATAACCTTTCTATCACCCATGCCAAGTATGATAGATTGATTATGCCATTTCCCTCTTGAATAATAGGTCTTGAGTTCAACTCCTCGTCGGCTAGATCTTTAGGTCTTTTAATTTTAATTAGTTTCCTACGACGTTAAATTAGTTTCTCTCTCTTTCTCTCTCAATGTGTGTGCGTTTTTTTGGATCGTATGCATGTTTTCTCTCTCTTTTCCTCTCTCAATGTGTGCGTTTTTTGTTTATGCATGTTCTCTCTCTCTTTTCCTCTCTCAATGCGTGCGTTTTTTGTTTATGCATGCTCTCTCTCTCTTTTCCTCTCTCAATGTGTGTGTGCATTCTTTGTTTATGTATGTGTGTGTGCGTTTTTGTTTTTGTTTGTACTCTCTCTCTCTCTCTCTCTCTCTCTCTCTCTCTCTCTCTCAAAAACACTATGTGTGTGTGTGTATGTGTGTGTGTGAGAGAGAGAGAGAGAGGGAGAGAGAAAGAGGGGAAGGGAACATGAGAATGAGGAGAGGGAAGGAGCATACCTGGCTCTCCTTCCTCTCCTCGTGTGTGTGTGTGTGTGTGTGTGTGTGTGTGTGTGTGTGGAGAAGAAAAAGAGAGAGAGAGAGAGAGAGAGAGAGGGAGAGCGTTACCTGCTCCTTGCTTGAGGGCGCCAAAAAACTCAAATCTGAAATCTGAGTTTTTGGGCGCGCTCAGTTATTTTTTTAGCACAGCCGGCGTCGCTATGAGCGTCGCAAATTTCTTTGTAAATTTGCGACGCTCATAGCGACGCCGGGAATTTTTCTTTTAAGCGTCGCTGTGTGAGCGTCGCTAATATGAATAGCCTCTTGTAGTGGTAAATCTAAATAAACGTAAATCTAACTAAAAATAAACCTAAATCTAATTTAACGTAATTCTACATCTAACCTAATCTTTAACGTCTTTTGGGATAGTTTCCTACGACGTTAAAACTCTCTTCTTCTTGTGTGTGTGTGTGTGTGTGTGTGTGTGTGTGGGTAAACCTAAATAAACCTAAGTCTAATCTAATATAACATAAATCTAAATCTAACGTAAATTATGTTATATTAAAAACAAAGAACTAAACTAACAGGGATTATAAGAACCTTAAAACTAATTTTTCACATAACTCGGCAAGAGTTGGCATTCTCATCACTAAAGATGTGAGAGTTAACTTCTGGCGGTGACGCTGCCTCATCTCTATCCACATCTGACGACAGCAATTGGCCCTTTGGACCGTTCTTGCTCTTGTTACTAACTTTGAAGTTGCTATTGAATGACTAGAGGTTGTCTAGATGGTCATTGTCAGGGATGTAGTGACTCTTGCCGCCCTGAAGATCCACCTTCTTCCCTATCTTCTGAAGACATTTCATCAGTACTTTTGGATCGACGGAGCCCACCATGAGTGAAGGCAGCAATACCCTATATTCCATTGAGGGCTTTCTTCACCCGCTTCATGCAGGCATCGCAGTCTATGGAGACCTAAATCTAATCTAATATAACGTAAATCTAAATCTAGCGTAAATAAACGTAAATCTAACTAAAAATAAACATAAATATAATCTAATTTAACTTAAATAAACCTAAATCTAATTTAACGTAAGTCTACATCTAACCTAATCTTTAACATCTTTTAAGATAGTTTCCTACGACGTTATAACTCTCTTCTTCTTGTGTGTGTGCGCGTGTGCCAATAAAAAGAGATAAATGTTATAACCTTTCTATCACCCATGCCAAGTATGATAGATTGGTTATGCCATTTCTCTCTTGAATAATAGGTCTTGAGTTCAACTCCTCGTCGGCTAGATCTTTAGGTCTTTTAATTTTAATTAGTTTCCTACGACGTTAAATTAGTTTCTCTCTCTTTCTCTCTCAATGTGTGCGTTTTTTTGTTTATGCATGTTTTCTCTCTCTTTTCCTCTCTCAATGTGTGCGTTTTTTGTTTATGCATGTTCTCTCTCTCTTTTCCTCTCTCAATGTGTGCGTTTTTTGTTTATGCATGCTCTCTCTCTCTCTCTTTTCCTCTCTCAATGTGTATGTGCATTCTTTGTTTATGTATGTGTGTGTGCGTTTTTGTTTATATTTGTACTCTTTCTCTCTCTCTCTCTCTCTCTCTCTCTCTCTCTCTCTCTCTCTCTCTCAAAAACACTATGTGTGTGTGTGTGTGTGTGTGTGTGTGTGTGTGTGTGAGAGAGAGAGAGAGAGAGAGAGAGGGAGAGAGAAAGAGGGGAAGGGAACATGAGAGTGAGGAGAGGGAAGGAGCATACCTGGCTCTCCTTCCTCTCCTCGTGTGTGTGTGTGTGTGTGTGTGTGGAGAAGAAAGAGAGAGAGAGAGAGAGAGAGAGAGAGGGAGAGCGTTACCTGCTCTTGCTTGAGGGCGCCGAAAAACTCAGATCTGAGATCTGAGTTTTTGGGCGCTCTCTGTTATTTTTTTAGCCCAGCGGGCGTCGCTATGAGCGTTGCAAATTTACTTGTAAACTTGCGACGCTCATAGCGACGCCGGGAATTTTTTTTTTGAGCGTCGCTGTGTGAGCGTCGCTAATATGAATAGCCTCTTGTAGTGCATGTTTGCTATCCATTGCTTGGGATTATCTCAAGCATCCACTTTAGGTATGTCTTCCTCTAAATCCTAAAGTTCCCCCCACGGTTGAAGTATCGAGTAGGTCTATAAATGGTAATAATTGATCAACAGTTTCAAACTCTAATGTGTTTGGCTTGGGTGATCAACACATGTTCAAGTGCTTGGGAGGTGTCAAATTCATATCTTTGGATTTATCTCCCAAGCATGCACCTCTATTTGTGCAGTCATATCTACTTTTACTTTGGCAAGACGTTCCTGCATCGCTCTTAAATATGGTGCTTTGACATGAGCATGCCAACAAATACTGTAACTTCTCTTGTTCCAATTCATCTTTAAGTGCTTTAAGTTCATCAAAATCTGCTATTGAAGGGAGAGAAGTAGATGCTATTGGTGCCACATCTTGATTGGCAAGAAATGTAGAGGGTATGCTTCATTGCATCATAAGAATTTCATAGCTTTGAATATTTCTTCCTCTCCAATTCTAGTTTCTCTTCCATTTCATTATGTTTCAAGTGGAAGTGGTTTTTGGAATCTATTTCCCAATTGAGATCTATGTAAGTGTCTTTAGCATCCTTCTTTGCTTTCTCAAGCTCTATTTGTAGCTTTTGTTTTTTCTTTTGCACTCCTTCCACTAGCTGTTTGAGCTCTGCTATCTCTTGATTTTCTTTAGTTGTGTCAATTGACTTTAGTATCTTTTTATTTATTGATTTAAGCCCCATTTTCCATTTTGTGTCAGTTGATTAGGAGTTCCATCATGTCATGGGTTTCTCAAATGTCCAACTTTTGGACTATCCTCATGGCCACTTTTTCATGTGTTGACTGCAAAGGAGGAACATCTCTTGTCATCATCTTTTTTTTTTTTCTGTGATGTGTCCGCATGTCCTTCTAGTTGTGGAGAAGATTTTGGTATGCTAGTAGATTTGTCATGTGTATGCAAGGATTTCATTAACGTGATCACAAACATGTGAACACGTTAATAACGTTGAGTGATCACGTTTCAAAATACGTGATCCCGTTAAATATTCACGTGACTTCTCCTTAACCTATAAAAATCATGCAATTCGGTAAGCCCACTTTGATTTTTTCATTTCTTAACGGGATCGATTTAGGGTTCACATAGTTTTGGAGTAATCTCGTCAAGAAAAACACATATCTCGGTGGGGTTTTGGTGGGTTGCCATGTCACCACTTATTGTCTTTTTTGTGATCACGTTAATCGTGATTATGTGAATGTGATTATAAACATTGTGATCACTAGAAATTTCACCTAATCACATGAATACTAAATCCGTGTGTGTATGGTACTGCACTTCAAGATGAAGCGGTTCTCCATACAGTCGATCTTGCATCTCTTCTTCAGTTTGGGATTCTAGATTTTGCTGCTTTGACACAATTTTAGGTTGAGACATAGGTTGTGTGGAAGCTTGTCCTTCCTTTATACACATTTGTAGATGGTGGAGGAGGTGCTTTGGGATATATGGTATCTCCTCTTCCCTCTACTATATTTGTAGTACTTGCAATTTTTGAAACGGTCTCCTCCTACTATAAATGTGAACTCAAAGGAAAATCCAAGATAGAATCGAACTCTATAATCTATTATCTCATGGATTCCACCTCTTTTTAATCAGCATTGCACTTTAGCACTGTATGGATTCTTTGTCTTTAGCATCAGTCAGTTTGATGCCGTCTTTTGTAGTCAATCTTCTTTCTTCTTTGAGCCTTTGTAGCCAAGTATCCAGTTGTGAGTCATCCAAATCTGAGGAGGATGAAATCTGTTGTGTTGTTGTAGCCTTCTCTTTCTCTTTAGATTTCTTTGCAAGCCTTTTTTCTCTCAACTTTGAGCCTCATCCATGGATCTCTACACTTACGTTCTTGTAATATGCTCCTCTTGTTGTGGTTTCTTCAGGACAAGGGGAATCTCTATTTCTTCTTCCTCTTCATTTGTATGATACTCTAAAGGGATGTCCTCTTTTGTCTTGATCTCTCCATGGAGCTCTATGTCAAACTCTATGCCTTTGCTATATGTGGTTGGTGCTTTTGAGTTGGATCCATGCATCTTTCTTTTTGTGGGCATTGTAGAAGAACTCCTCACCACTTGGACACTATGCTTTGACTTGTGTAGAAGGTCCAACTAGGACTCAGCTCTAGGGATTTCCTCAATCATTTTGAGAGCTTGGTATGCTATGTGGGTGAGCATCGGTCCAGAATCCATGTAACTCTTGTTATTCTCCTTGCTCTTTAAGTCTCCTCCGACTAGATTCTGGGATATGTAGATTCCTACGTCGAATTTGATGACATGACACTCTAATGATCCAATGGCCATCACCACGGCCAAATGTAAGTGTGGGTGGCTCTCTGTATTTGGGTAGCCTCTATACCTTGAGGTGCTGTGAAATCAGTCACATTGGGAGATCTATCTCTAAATAGATCAAGTCTTATAGGTGAAATTATGGCCATGCTCCTTGATGAATGCCTTGTCATTATCAATTACCTTGGTATTTAGCAGAAATTGGTGGTGACCTACTGGAAGATGGAGTTCTTGGAAAATGATTTCACTTGTGATATTACTTGCATTGTCGCTCTATCTTTGTCTATGAGAGTTTCTTCTCCATTGTGTGAATGCTTGACATTAGTTAATGTGCTCTATGAGAGTTGATGCCCCATGGTAGTAGACAAAATGTATTGTCCAGGTGTAGGCATCTGACACTAATCACTTCGGGCTTCTAGTGTAGTGTCCACAACTCTTTGGAAAACATGGTTGCTTTTTCTTTGGTCTCATCCACATATCGGAGCTTTCAATGAAGATAATTTTTGGTATTTGTTCCAAATATTTGTCTTTGACATGGTCTTTCTCATTGGATGAAATGTCCACAATCTCATAAGGTGTAGCTCCCTATTCATTTGGTGCATGTTTGTGAGGCATCCTGCTAACAAAATATATCATGGATAGAGGTGCATGGATGTCAATCAACACTTGGAAGACAAATCAAGTTCTCGTGGTACCAGTAGGCTCCACATGATTAATAGATTCTATGGCAGAAAACTCTTTGGATATGGATTTTTGATTTGCACATCAAAGCAAAAATCCATATCCAAATTTACTAAGTTAGCCCAATTTCCTAGTTTATGGCCATATTTTCCAACTTTGATCCAAAATTGATTCTTTAGCACTCTATATTGCAATCATGTGGCTAATAGGTGTTACCTGATCTGATGCTTTGGTGATAAAACCCACCTTAGTATAGGACATTGGTCTATCAAGTTTTATCAAGTTTCACCACAATCTATCTTTGATGGACCCTTTTTCAATTGATGTCAAGTTTCATGCTATGGTCAAGCATTGTCTGGATACATTTTGTCACTTTAAGCCATGTAAATGCTTCCATGGTCCTAAGCTTCAAGGTTTTCAAGAAAATATATCTTTTGATTTTGGGAGTCTCTAAAGGTGCACTCTCTTGAATTCCATCCAGACCTGTGGATTTATTTGAAACCTTTGTTGCCCTTTCCCTATAGGTATATTAAGCTATCTATGGATCTGGGTTTGGGATGCACTAGTATCTAGGGGCATGAATCACGATCCATGTTCCAAAGTTAAATGATACAAATTTTGTGCAATAGCTTCTAGGCATTTTTACTCAGTTATTAGACACCAACATTCTGGGTTTTTCACTAATTTTCCTTGCTCTGGGTTAGAATAAAAATTTGGACTCTAAGATTTTGACCTAAAATTTGGGTTTTTTAGGCCAAAATACTTCCAAATTTAACCATATTCTAGGGGGCCTCCCATGGCTATGCTCTAAGTGCTAGCAAGTTTTACCCTAGATCTATGAAAGTTGGGGACATGGATTGTGATTCATGCTTGATTACCTTTTCCTATTGTTTTTGTTGTAGTGCTCTAGCGTGGGGGCTGATGAAGTCTCCTAGAGAAAAAGATTTGAGTTTTAGTGCTAGGGAACTTGGATCATGATCCATGTTACACTACCAAATAATAACAATTTAGGAATTTTGAAAAAAATGCACAAAAATGGGACAATTTTGCTTACCTCTATTTCTAAGAATATCTACTAGTCTAGTTGAAGATGCCCATCATTCTTGTCTAAAATGTACAAACTACTAAACAAGTGCTGTTTATGAAGCTCTAAGTTTTGTCTTGGAGCCCAATGCTTGTGGCACATGTTACATGTAGGTTGTCCTTACAAGAAGGTGTAAAAGATGTACGATCATGATGCAAATTCTTGATGGTAATACTCGAAGAGTGGTGCAGATCCTCTCCTTGAAAAGTATTGTGAGATTTTGAAAGTATGCATTTCCAGAGACAATGACCATATCAAAAGTGTTTGTGGGACTGAATATCTTGGTTGAGGGTGTGTGCCATCTATAGCATGAGCCTATTGTAGTTGTGCAAGAAAGCATATATGGTGACAATAAATTAGAAGATACAATGGTTAGCTTGCATGATGGATACAAATCTTCACCAGTGACCAAAAACTCCATCAAGGACAAAAATCTTGTTAGAAGATGTTAGGACTAAAAGTTTAGATCAAGCATCTTTGAAAATGCTTACAAACGAAATGGGAGGTCCAAATTGTGTTGACATAAACATAGAGAAGAGGTTGCTCAACTCTAGGAATAATTGTAGAGATCTTGCAAGGTGACTACCTTGCACATCTTTGTATCATTACAACTTAATCTTGAGAACATAACCAAAACCACTTGAAATAAGCATTGAGGCTCAAACTTGAGGTAGAGGGTTGCAAACCTATCCCAAAACTAGTGCTAAAAAGCTCACAAGAGGTCAAAGAGCTATCCCACAACTAGTATTGACAAGCTCACAAAGGGGCAAATAAGTGACCAAATCTGTAGGGCCACATTACCACCCCGGAAAGAGAGAAAATGGAGAAAGGAGAAGTCCACACTCCATCAAAAAACTCCTTCAACTGTTGTCATTGCCAGCCAGGAGTCTAGCATCACATGGTCCACCTCTAAACCTCATCCAAGGAAGTCAGATGATCAAACAAAAAATGGTTTGAGAGATAGAAGTATCCCTCTCTCCTTATCAAAGCCCTCTCCAACACATGGACTGGAACATGCACGTGAATTGTCGAATATCGGATGAACAAGAGTTGCCTGAGGTCGGAACTAGAACTTCCATGCTTAGAATTTATACTCGATGTGCATCTTCAAAGTCTCACAGCATAATGCATACTCTATGTACATCTTCAAAGTATGGATCTAGAACCTCAAAGGAAGATTGAAGCTCAAACTTGAGGTCGAGCAAGGTGAAGGCATTGCATTATGATTGAAAGCATTTCATTACATTGCTCTTCTAGGGGCTAGCAAAAGGGTGTGACCGTGTGTGGGTGTGATCATTGGGCAGTCTCATGAAAAGTGAGTGGTGTGCACCATTACTTAGTTCAAGACAAGATATCACCTGAACCTCATTTAGTAAATGCACTTTAATTTGAATTTTGAAATTCAAACTTCAAATCCATCAGATTGTGACTGTGGTTCTCCCCTACCGTCTGTTGATGTCGTTCATTGCCGTTAAGTGCTGCAATGTATTTTGCTGCCAATGTTGAGCTTCATGTCAGCCTACGCGCATGGTGGTGATGATGGTTGCAGCAGCAATGGTTGCTGCTGCTACAAAGCGACGAACATTAGCAATGTAACAAAGTGTAGCCTCGACTGTCCCGTGTTTAGATATTAGAGAATTTCTTGATGGAACACTAGGGATGATAAGGGAATCGATACTCCCCGCTTAGCAAGCGCAGGTTTGTATTTTGTTCAGCAGTGTAGGTTTGTATTTCGGTCAGCAAGCACATATTTGTATCTTGACAAAGCCTTGAGTAGCGACCCCATGCCATAGTTTGTGAGGAAACATCCCTGCCATTGAAGGATGGGAAAGCACGTACGTCTGTGGTGCCCATCTAATCACACATCCTCTCTCTGTGCTTCTCTCTAGAAAGCCATCAAATGACATCAACATGAGATCCACCTGCGCATTCTAGCATCACCCTGCCCTGCATGGTGGTCGTCGAAGCTAGGCACCCACAAAAATGGTTGTTTGGATGCTTCCAAACCCAACGCCATCTCTCGTGACTCCTCCTTAGTGAAGTACACCATGATCCTCTACCCCACATACACTGCAGATGCAAGAGAATGCACGTCGAACCACTACATAAACTTTGTCCGCCCATAGTGTAGCTTAAGTGGCCTGCCTTGGGCGTGTCTACCTCCAAGCTAGACAATATAGAGCCCAAAATATACACAAATGAACCCACCAGCACAACCAAACTCTGCACTATCTCTAGCAGTTCCAGCTGATGCATCGTGTTGAAAGTCATTTGCACGGGACTCCCTACAGTGGAATTAGTGTAGATATGAGAGAATCAGTTACCTAGGAATATTAGAGGATCCGAAATAGAAGTGACTGAAATAGAGGCAGAGGGAGAAATCTGTGGTAATTGGGGTACATGGAGTTGAAGGGAAGGAGGATCAGGCTTGTGTTGCATGAATATGGTGACTAGTGTTGCACAATCATCTCAAGCTTGCAACCAATTCTAACTGCAGCTCTCTTGTCATTGGATTTCATAAAAGACCTCACTTTCTCTGAGTATTGGTGCACATTTTGTGGCCAACATGGAGATAGACTCTAGCCTCCTGACCTTTATTGACTTAGAACAATGTAGAGGCTTAAATATTTATGTCCCTTGCGTGCCTAGAGCAAGGTGGAGGCTTGAACTTAAGTTCGAGCCTCACACACTTACCGACTTTGGACTGCAAGATGGAGACGCAATTTTTTACCTATAAATTTGGAGCAAGAAAAAGGCTCAAACTTAAGTTTTAGCCTCATGTCCTTGTCATATTTGAATCAAGGTAATTGCTTAAACTCAAGTGCAAGCTTTTTGCCCCTTGTATACCTAGAGCATCAGCAAGAAATTAAGTTTGAGCTTTAAATCAAGTTCAAGCTTTATACCCCTTGTATACCTAGAGCATCAAAAAGAACTAAAATTTGGTCATCATGTCTTTACCTATTGCGGGTTTGGAACAAGGTAGAGGCTCAAACACTTCATGTTCCTTACATACCTAGAGCATAGCCCCAAGAGTTTGAACTTCAGCCTTGCCTTAGGTATTGAAGGGACATAAGGCTCAAGCTTAAGTTTGAGATTCATTTCCTTTACATATTACCTAGAACATGGTGGACGCTTGAACTTACCCCTTCAGTATCTAGATGAAGACTCAAGATTTTGGAGCTTTATGCCACTAATCTACCTAGACCGAGGCAAAGGACTTTTAGCCTTATATTGCATATGTATCTAGAACAAGGTTGATCCTTGAGTCATACTCTGTACATACGTATAGCAAGATGGAAGCTCCTTACATACCTATAGCAAGGTCGACGCTCACATTTTGAGTGTGATGATCATCATGTCCTACTGTTACCTTGAACATGGTGGTCGCTCTAGACTCATTCCCCTTATGTACCCCCTTTCAATACCTAGCAAGAGGTGGAAGCGTACATTGAAGGGGCATAGAATGGGCACACATAAGGGGCATGAGGTTCAAGTCTAGAAGGAGGTAAAAGGTTATAGTAAACCCTATATGAGTCGTATAAAGGGGTTTTATCAAAGTTGTCTGCTCGCAGGTGGCATCTTGATTTGTATATAGAGTGAATTCCCAGGTAAGAGACTTTTTCTCCCACTTGCCGTATGACTACTGTGTGTTTTCTATGTGCATTGGCAGCTCATTTTGGTTGGGGTATACATCAATCATACATTGTTACTGCTTTCTTGAATGGTGACATATTTGAGGAAGTTTATGTAACAAAGCCTCGGCGTTTTGTCAAGAAAGGAGAAGAGGACAAAGTGTGCAGATGTAAGAAGGCTTTGTATGGGTTGAAGAAATCTCCTCGTGCTTGGTATGAGAAAGCTGACACTCGTTTGGGCAAATGAGGCTTTCGTAATAGTCCAACAGAAAGCACATTGTATGTAAAGTGTGAGGGTGATGTACTTCTCATTGTGGTTCTTTATGTAGATGATTTGCTAATCACTGGATCAAATGAGAGACATATGGCGGAATTTAAGGCTGATTTAAATTCTACTTTGAAAATGAAAGATTTGGTGTTGTTGCATCATTACTTCAGCATATAGTTAAAGCAGTGTGATGGTGGTATTGCCTTGTGCTAGAAAAGTTACATAGGGACATTCCTATGTAAGTTTGGACTTGACGATTGCAAACCTATTGCCACTCCCATGGAAACAGGTTTGAAATTGAGTCTTCATGACGCTGGTGATCCTAATAATGTCACTCTTTACCAAACTGTTGTTGGATGCCTCATTTATGTATGCAGCACAAGGCCGGATATTTAGCTTGCAGTCTCACAGGTCAGCAGATTTATGCATAGCCCATGGTCTAAGCACTGGCAGACTCTCAAGAGGATTTTTTGCTACCTTAGTTGCACCTTACAACTTGGCTTGTTTTATCCCAAGGGGGGATCATTTCCGCCAAACTTACATGCTTTTTCTGACTCAGGTTAGGCTGGTTGTTTTGATACGCGAGTGTCCACAAAAGGTTTTTGTTTCATGCTTGGCAGTTCATGTATATAATGGTTGAGCAAGAAGAAACCTATTGTGGCCACTTCAAGTTGTGAGGCTGATTATAGGGCAGTCTTCAAAGCTACAGTTGAGTGTGTATGGCTCAGACGCCTTATGGCTGATTTGGGTGTTGGATAGGACACTTCCAACACTATCTACACTCACACTCAGAGCGCATTGGTAGTTTCAAGGAACCCAGTTTTTCATGCTCGCACAAAGTGCATTAAGGTGCATTACAACTATATCAGGTAGAGGCTCTCAACATAAGAGATCAGCTTGGCTTATGTGCCAACACGGGACAACCTTGCAGATCTTTTCACAAAGGCATTGTCTCGTGAGAAGCTCAAAGCTTTCCACAAAGCTTTGGGCTTACACTCCTTTGTGGACTGATCATGTCCTCACGCATGGCACTTCCCTTTACTCATGTGCCAGCTCTCATTCACCGCATCACTCCAGGGGGGATTTGTTACCATATACATGTGGTAGTGATGTGTGTGAACACATCAGGACCGCCGGGTATTTTTTCCCTCTTTAGGTGGTTTCTCCCCGGTGCATTGTATATACGCCCATCATCCTAGGGCTAGCATTTTTCCTTTGCACACTAAGTAACATACTCTCGGTTGTGTGCCTTGAGCTTCCTTTGTCTTCTCCAAGCTGTGTGCGTTTCTCTGCAACCCTAATTCCAACAGGGACTATTGGTGTTGTTGTTGTTGAAAGAAAATTTTCATCCAGCTCTTTATCAATACCATACTCTCTTTCATATGATGGGAGTTGATTATGTGGAAAGTGTCCTTGAACTCCCCAATACTCATCTTGCTTATAGCTTCTACCACTCCAAAGCTAAGAATTGGCATTTTGGAGCTTGCGTGCATTATTTCTTCTAGTTCCTTGATTGTTGGCTTTTCCATCATTATCCAAGTGTCATAAGATATTAGAACTCTTTTCACATAAGGATTGATCACATATGAACATGTGATTTTGCGTCTTGTTTTTCCACGTATATTGAATTTAATTGTTGTAGGAGACAATTGATCTTTTTCTATATCCTTTCATATGATATTGAGTTTGTGGAGCATTTGATGTGCAACTTGGAAAGTGTGCTCCTTACTCTGTTTTCAATTGTTCTTCTTCTAGGGTCAGCTGCTCTGAAACAGCTTTTGTGGATTCTTTAGATATGTCAACAATGAAATATCCTTATGGTTGCTCTTCTTCCTTCATTTGCACTTTTGCATCAGGCTCCATAAAATAGTTGTCTATCTTACCTATTCTGATTTCACACTTACAATTTTCATTAGCTTCCTTCAACACTTTTATCATAAAATAGGGATTTATGTCCAAGCCTTCCTCATTAAAAAAAATTGTAGGGATTATTTCATTCACGCATATATCTAGAGTAGGTAGGATTTGATCTCAAGAACCAAAAGGTTCAAACAAATATCTTGGAAATGGTTATTGAACCTAGTCCTTATCCTATATTGATCTCTCTAGGATTCAATCTTCTTTCTTCAAGCTCCCACATTCAAATGCTCCACACATCCAAATATGTGCTTTGTTTTGCAATTGTGTAGGTATTTTGTTTTCATGGAACATAGTTGAGTCAAAGTCTTCCACTGGGGTTTGATTCATGTCTCTGTAACTATGGTCCTTTGTTAACTGAGTCAATGTCAGTAAATAGAACCTGCTAAAGATCGAAGATGTACGTGTGCGCTCCTTGCCGCACTGTCTAAGCAAGGGACTTGCCGATACACCGTATGCGAGCCACAAACGGCTCCAAGCACACAACAAGCCTAAACTAGCAAGCTCAAGAGAACAAAGGGTGTGTCACTCACCGCTCTACGCTCGCCTTTGTGGTGGATTCCTCGCCGCGATGAAGAAGAAGCTGCAGTCGTGCCGCGCTCAACCGCTTCGCCGCCGTCGTGCCTTCGTAATGCTCGATCGCACACACACTCTCCCTCTCTCTCTCACACACACACACACACACACACACACACACACAAGGAGGTGAAGAAGAAGAAGATGGAGATGGAGATGGAGCAAGAGCACTCTTCTATTGCACAAATGAGAGAATGAGTAAAAATTAGGTTTAGTTGGCTTTTATAGGAGCTCACCCCATTCACACTTGGGCGCCCATGCTTAGCCAACTAACCCTAGCATGTTCGTGTTAGAGTGCGCCTCTCATCGGCGATCACTCCTACCCTTTTCCTATTGGTCCGACAAGCCCGGTACCTAACTCTAAATAGTACAACGTTTATAGATCATAGGGTGTCCTTGTGCGTGAGGGTTAACATGCCCCCCCTGATGTAGATTCCGTCCTCGGAAGCTATTGAGTTGAAGCTGGGTCGTCGAGGTGGAAGAGCATTTGAGATGAATGTCCTTAGCCTTCTTTAGTCACTGCAAAATCAAACAACATTGGCACAGTAATTGCATTCTCTTAAAAAGCATATGCAGTTTTAGGTAGAAAAATTGATTGGTCAAAGAATTTCAAACAATTTGTTAGCAATGAACATTAAATTGCAATGTAATCAAATGCATAAACAGATGTAAAGGTAGAAAATTAAACAAGTCTGGGGTCGCTAATTTGACGGTCGAAAGGCACTAGAGATCGAATATTAATACCATGGGTAAGCTTCTTAATTATCTGTGGTCAATTAAGTTGTTTAATCGCGAGAGCCAAGTATTGATGTTCGAGGGCTGACTAGAGGCTATATCTAGAAAACCTTGTAGTTAAGCTACCATAAAAGGAATTTCTCATGAAATCATCGCCTGACTGATTACTTTTTCTTTGACCCCCCAAAGTCTTTTCACATTGATTCAATTATGATGTGTGTGCTTATTTTGTATGCCTTGGGTTTTTTGCTTCTCAAGGAAAAGCGCCCACACTGGGAACCTCTAGGGCTCAAGTACCATAGGCAATACATGTGAGTGAAGTACCAAATCAAGCTGAGATTTCTCTTCCAGCTTAAAATTTTACATTGTGGCACTTTGATTTTTTGTTTGTTCATTTTTAGCATTTTAATTTGTAACTTTGGGGGGTCATATAACACTGTTACCCTCCCCAGGCTCATCACATTAGTAAAATCCCTTTATAATACTTAAGCTAAAGGTCACTAGGGTTAAGCCCACTAGAAATCCCTAGTACATTTCATACAATGCTGCCTAAATCGGATTAAGAACCTAAGTAACCATTGCTTATTAGGAAGGCATTCCCCATGGTATTAAGAGAAGATTTCTAATACCTAGCTTGGTCAAACTAGCTTAGTCGGACTGCTTGATTTTTAAACCTAGACAAGTGATTATGACAAAACATTACATTGAATTAAATGTTTGATACTAAGCAAATGCGTTGAATATTATGCTACCAATCACAATCAAAGCAGACAAACATAGATGCAAAAAGATAAGGGCAATGCTAATGGACAAGAAACACCTGTTTGTGTCGATGGTCGCGCTTGATTTGAAGTGTGAACGAGAGAAAGGTTCCATGAAGGTCCAAATCCTATCAATAGCAACACGCTCCTGTACACACTAGGAAACAAAAGGAATACCTCCAGGAGGCACATTAGTGGGAAAAGATAACTTCGCTAATCTCTCAACTCTAAAACAGAAACACTCCTATCGTACTAATCTTACCTTACCCTCCATCACTCAAGTGATGAGGATCGAAGGTGTTTTATGGCATAGGTTTCTGTTTCACTGTACCAGATGTGACATGTGTAGGTCTGAGTCAATGTTTTGACTTTTATTGTGCATACTCGTTTGCTAATTTCTCTTGCTCTTTATTTTTATTTTTTTGTGAGTATAAAGCTTTATATCTACATTCCCTAAGATTGGTGATTAAGAGGTCAGGGAAAAAGGTTGAGAGGGAAGCAAGTGAATGATGACTGTCAGCAAACACTCCCCCCTTCCTTGGGTAGATCATACCGTTTGAAATGAGCTTGTCACCCTTTGAAACCAATTGTTCCAGTTGGTAATAGGTGAGGATTTTTGCCAGTAGTTTTCTATTACCCTAGGTGCCTCGTCAAGTTGCAAGGGTGGTAAGGTACTCTCCCAGGATCGAACTTGAAGTGGTTCATCAGGTGATTCTTGAACACTGGGAGGTGTGGATTCTTTTGTAGCTTCATGGAGGTCCACTACTATAGATGGAGGCTGTGTAGAACCTTTTACCTCTATGGATGTATTACATGAGGAGCTAGAATCTTCATGGGACTCCCCCCTTCCTGAGCTAGGTGGAACAAATCGTTCTTTCTTTGGTACCCAAACTAGCTCGGGAGCGGGTGTGTAGCATTCTGTGATTTTTTTCTTTCCACGATCATTGATTCGTTTTGGAGCTACGGGATTGGGCTCACTTGGGTCAGGTGATAGGTCTCACTTGGGTCAGGTGATAGGTAAGAGCACAATCTACGTTTTGGCACCCAGATTTGATCATTTCCTTGATAGTAGCCTTGGGCTTCCAATAGTCGTTTAGGGATCCATCGCAACATTTTCTTACTTTTCTTGGAGCGAGTGGTACGTTTCTTACAAGGCTTCTGTCTTTTAGCACTAGCTATGGTCACTAAAGAAGCTTTAGGGACCCACTTGTATGTTTTCTTCGTGACATTAGGATGAGTCTTGTCGGAAGCGATATGCATTGCTTGTAGCATATTTAAGGGTATAGGCATTTCATCCCCCTCAGGTGTTACCCAGGTCGTCCCCCTATTTCCCCAAGTGTCTATGGTTGATGCTAGGTGGACCCAATCCACATTGTCTGATTCCGTCATACCCGGTAACACATCCATATAAGGAGAATCTTGGCCAATGTCTGTATCCTTCTTACAAGTGTAACAATATTGTAGTGGGGCCGAGTGAACTGTGGTGTCAGAGCAATGATCAATAATGGTTTTACTCCCTAAGGGGTGTACCTTACCAGTCACCAAATCCACTCTAAGGACAGAGTCTTGGAATTGCAAATAGACATGATTTTTAGACCAATCATGAACCATTTGTGCTTCCCTCATGAATGGTCTTCCTAAAATCATTTCATATGACATAAGGTGTTTAGAGAAATCCATTGCAATGAACGTATGTCATACCTTGTGTCCTAGAACTTTGATCTTAAGATCCTTGAGCATCCCCATAGGTTTGGCTATGGTACCATTTGCCATCTTTACCACAATGTTAGTAACACTGAGGCGGGGTTTTCCCATGGATTCCCAACAATCTTTTGTAACGATGCTAACTCCCACACCACCATCAAGAATTCCCTTTATAGTTAATCCCTTGGTAGTGATGGGTAGGGTCGCATTAGACTCGTCGCCTTCAAAATACTGCCCTAATTCGTTAATGGGTACCTCAATCACAGACTCGTGTCCATCTAAGTCAAGTGATTTCACATGATTTTCCTCATCAATCATAATCGAGTCAGGCCTATTTGGTTGCGCAAACTGTGGTAATCCCGTTCGTAGCTCTCCGTTAAGGAATGCTCGAAGTGCAAGGAATAACTCAGGATCTCCATACAGCTTTTCTATGATCGTGGTTCGGACCTCAGAAGACATGAAGTCCACTAGTTTGGCAACATTCATTGGCGTTTTGCAGGGTGTAGGTCCTTGACTAGGAACTGGTGAGGATGGAATCTCATATTCCTCAATGGGATCAGGTATTCCTTCGTTAAACATCCTTTCCAACAAGAAAGGTGTATGCTCACTTTCTGATGTCCCGTCCTCACTCTCTTCTTGGATGATACTAGATATGGCTAACGGTCTATGGTTCATGTGGGGTGGATGAACTTGTGTGGGAAACACTGTGTCATGAATTTTGACATGCATGGGTTCTGGTTCTAGTTTCCTTTGAGTATCCTCCACTAAACCTCTTAGATGTTTCACCTGCTCAATCTCGTCTACTGGGTTTGGGTACGTCCCAATCTTCTTTTTATGATTCTTCCCTTTTTGCCCCTGCGGTTTATCTTGGGGGTCTTGGATTGGATTTGGAAACACTTGTGGTGTTTTCAGAGGCTCTTTATGATTTTCTCTTATTCGGTTTTCATTTGGTTCCATGTTACGGTTTTCTTTGTCGGTCTTTCCCTTTGTGGTATTGGTTCTAGTCTCCATTGTCTCGACTGAATCTGAATCATCCTCGAGGTCATTCATATACACGGGGTCATCTCCTATTCCTATGTTTGTTTTGGAACTTGGCTTTGAATTTTCCGTATTCTGCGACTTCTTCCTTCGTGTCTTCTTTTTCTTTGCTTGGATAACTGACGCGGTATCTCTCTCTTCGAGGATATGGCCTGGCCCTTGAAGCATGGACCGTGTAATCGCATAAGCGGGTGCGACGGGTGGTATTGGCGATGTCACACTAGCAATTTCGACCAAATTCAGGGGTGTGATTTTAGGCGCATTTGGGTTATAGGGGCATTGGGCAATCAAGTGATCTATGCCACAACGATTACATGTGAGTATTGGCATTGCAGACGTGCTCCCTTGATTCATTTGCATCTGTGCAGCATTCTTTTGCAGCCTAATAGGGCACTCCGCTGCCCGATGTGGTCCACCACACTCGTAGCATTGAAGATGTGGCCTCCTAGCCTGGGTGGTGATATTTTGACCTCTGGATGCGTGCGCCGCAGCTTGATAAACCGGCTTGACTTGTCCCCAACAATCTTCCATGTAGTATATAGGACACTCTTCCAATGTATCAAGTCCGTAGGCAATACTAGTGTCTATTTCCTCCTCACAGCCATCTGCATAAGCATTTGATGGCTCGCAACCCACTTGGTTCATAGGGGCGACTCTTGGATGCGGGGGCTGCGGTCCTAGCACAGGAGGTGGTAGCGGTGTAGCTTGTACAACATTTTGAGATCTAGGGACCATGTGTTGCGGTAGTTGCTCAACAGGTGGAGCAGGCATCAATACACGAGCTCGAGGTGCATCCGTCCAGGCTACAGGTGGTCTATTTGCCATCATACGTTTGATCATTAAACAATCCTTAGCTTGGTGACCATACCTACCACATGCGTTGCAAGTTCCATTAAATTTTACTCTAAACGTAGGGCACTCACTAGTGCTATGTGGACCTAAGCAAATGGAACACCATTGTTGCTCCCTTCTTGGATACATGTGACTATTTTGAGGGGGTCGATTATCCTTAAGAGACTCTTGGATTGCCTTGGTGAGGTCTGTCAAGAATGTCTCAAATACCTTTGGCTCATTGGCAATGGGCTTTGCAGTCATGGGTTCATACTCAATGGCTTGTGAGCTAGTGGATCTCGTGTCAGTAGACACCCTCATGCCTGCTATCATCAAGTTGTCCTCTAATTGGATTGCATTGGCAGTGACATCTTCCCAGGTTGTGATACCTCTAATCACTAGTCCATTATAGATTCCTTCATTCCTCAACCCTCGAATGAATCGATCAAGCAGTTGGTTATTGTTGAAGCGCTCATTTACAGGGCAGCGAGAGTTTAAGTGCTTTAGACGACTAATGAAGTCCCTTACTGACTCTCCTTCCTTACGTTCGGCCTTCTGTAGTTGAGATGCTACACCCCAAAGCACACCTTCTCGTATGTACTCCTTTAGAAACAACCTTCGAAGGGTAGGGTAGATTGTTTTCTCGTCCACCCTTAGGGTTCTATACCAATCTCTAGCCTTCCCACTTAATGTCAAGCTTAAGGCATTGCACTTATGTAGTTCGTTGCGTTCCCCTAAGGAATCGCATACTTGTTCAAACACTTCAATGTGTTTCCTAGCATCTTCGTCCCCATTGAATTTTTGCATGAGTTTGGCAATTTGTACTGCCTTACTTCTAGGCTCTCTATCAGATGCATGACGCATATTTTCCGCGATAGATCGACCTATGGTTTGAGCAAACGCTGCCAAGACACCTATGTGAGGAGGCAGGGCCGGTGGAGGTACTCTTGGAATCATATGTGGGAGAGGGACGGGTACCGGTCTTGGCATATGTGTGGATGATGCAGGATATGGAACATAACCGGACATAGGTCCACTCGGATAAGGGCTAGGGAGCGGCACTCGAGGAGCGTAAACAAGTGGTACTATTGGAGGTGTGGGGGCCATGTGTGCATAAGGGGCTAGAGGCACATACGGTCAATGCCCCATATTAGGTACTACGACACTAGGTAGTGGCACTGCGCTAACCGTAGATGTCATCGGTACATTCTCTGTCAGGCTTATCCCTGGAGTGAGCACTGGGTTTTCCTTAATAGAGGGTTGAGCCAAGTTAGGGAAGCTAAAGTTGTCGCTCGGAGGCTCAGATTGCATAGAGACCCCAGGTGAAATGACGTAAGATGGGTCCATGGGGCTCATTAGAGGAGTCTCCATTTGTGATAGAGTAGGCTGTTGAGCCTTGCTCATATCCAAAAATCTCATGGGGCTAGCTGAGAGTATATTTACCCCTCGGTTTTGCCTTTCTGATTGAATAATGCCATGGATAACATTACAGATCATTTTTTGTTGATCTTCGATGCTCGTGGCACTAGAGGTGGATTGTACAATCTCTATCCATCCTACATGGTAGGCGTGGCCAGAGTGTAGATCCGTCAACACCTCAGTGTGGAGGTCGTATGTCCAATGATCATTAATGAACAATCCTTCTAGAGTCGACGTGTTAACGGTTTCTTGTGAGGTAGAAGCAATGTTGCTCCCCGTGGTTTTACTTGTCACCAACGGTACTCTAGAGGGAACTTCTGAAGGAGGCAGCTCAACAGGGCCTTCTTGGTAAGAAGTTGGCAGGATATCCACATGGACACTCTTTGGGGGTGAGGGGTCCACGTGCGATGTGAAAGGAGAGTCCACTTCCCCACCCCCTTCGTGTGCTTCATTTGCATCAGGTTCCGAGCGAGTAGCTCTACCTAATGTTTCCATGAAACGGCTAAACATACTAGTACTAGGCTGTGGAGCTTCGGGCGGTGCATGGCCTTCTCTCTCAGTGTTTTGGGTAGGGTATGCTTCCATGATTTCTGAGTCGGAGGAGGAATCACTAGCGGCTATTTTAGGGTCTTGGGTGGTGCTACCTTCTGTCCCCGCTGAGGGTCTAGAGCTTATCGTGGATGGGTAATGGGTGTCCGTATGAACAGAGGCACCCTCAATATGCTCGTGTTCTAGCACCCGCCCAGAGCGTAAGTGCATGTGCTTTTGATACCCTAAGGTGTCAAAAAGCTGCTCTAGGAGGCCTTGTGACTAGTTTTTAGCGTGTTTTTTGTTTGTTTTTTTGCTAGATTTTTTAGAGCGTGTCGTGGAATGGGCCGTGTGATAGCTCAAAACGAGCGTATCGCTAGGAGGGACGCGCCGTGCTTTACAGCCCTCCGTTTGGTCACTCTATGCCCTCGGAATCCCTAAAACTGTCAATTTCCAGTAGGGAACTAGACCCAAACTAGAAAGTCTAAGGGTGCAAGTGGGAAGAGAAAGGAGGAGAGTGGAGGACTTGTCCCACATGCTCTCATTCTCTCTTGAGGGAGTAGGGTATATATATAAGAGTGAGTCTAGTATATATCATAGGACTGAGGCTTGCGCCTGGGCTTGGGCTTGGGCTTGGGCTTGGGCTTGGGGAAATGATCCCGATCCCGATCTATCTTTTATACAAACCAGCCCGTCCGTTTTAAGAGTCACGTTTTTTATTTTCGAAAAATTTCACCGCCCGCTCACTCGCGTTTTTATTTTTTAGATTTTTTTTTTCAAAAAAATAATTATATATATATATATATATAATGCAGAAATGCAAAAAATGCAAGAAATGCAAAAAATTGAAAACGCACAGAAATTGCAGAAATTGAAAAAACGCAAGAAATGCAGAAAATTGAAAAAACACAGAAAATGCAGAAATTGCAGAAATTGGAACTTGACAGAAAATTTAACACAGAAAACGCAGAAAATTGCAGAAATTGAAACTTGACAGAAAATGCAGAAAATGCAAAAACGCAAGAAATGCTAACTGTGTAGTGCAAACCAGAAAACGTAGAAAACGCAAAAAACAGAAATCTCCACACAACTACACACCCTCATTCCCTGCCTTTCCTATGATAGAGATTGCACCACAAAAAAGCGTAAAGTGCTAACCGAGCTTAGTGTAGGGCATATCCGCGGCAGCGGCGCCAAAAATGTGCGCTCCTTGCCGCACTGTCGAAGCAAGGGACTTACCGATACACCGTATGCGAGCCACAAACGGCTCCAAGCACACAACAAGCCTGAACTAGCAAGCTCAAGAGAACAAAGGGTGTGTCACTCACCGCTCTACGCTCGCCTTTGTGGTGGATTCCTCGCCGCGATGAAGAAGAAGCTGCAGTCGTGCCGCGCTCAACCGCTTCGCCGCCGTCGTGCCTTCGTAATGCTCGATCGCACACACACTCTCCCTCTCTCTCTCTCTCTCTCTCTCACACACACACACACACACACACAAGGAGGTGAAGAAGAAGAAGATGGAGATGGAGATGGAGCAAGAGCACTCTTCTATTGCACAAATGAGAGAATGAGTAAAAATTAGGTTTAGTTGGCTTTTATAGGAGCTCACCCCATTCACACTTGGGCGCCCATGCTTAGCCAACTAACCCTAGCATGTTCGTGTTAGAGTGCACCTCTCATCGGCGATCACTCCTACCCTTTTCCTATTGGTCCGACAAGCCCAGTACCTGACTCTAAATAATACAACGTTTATAGATCATAGGGTGTCCTTGTGCCGTGAGGGTTAACAGTATGGATGCACATTGAAATTAACATGAAGAAGCAGTAAAGAATGGAGTTACACATTTTTCACTCATCCGGTTTGGATTAAAAACAAGAAATCAACACAGAAAGACAAACACATGGGATGGATAGCATCACAATGGAGCTTAAAAGAACAAGAGTACTATGGAGGTAACAGATAGATATGGGTACCAAGACCTCAAGTAAGAGCATATGAAGTGAACTCAAGACCCTCACAAGAAAGAAGGCCCACAAGGTATTAACCGTGACAATATCCCGGGATACCTAAGAAGCAGGTATGCCGCAGAACAAAATTGAAAGATGCTAAAGTCTACCATAACTCACAAGAGGATACAGAACAAAGGAAAACCTCAAAGAATGTTTCTCTTGGACAAGGATTCAACATGGGTTATACAAAGATTTGGCTACCAGTCAATCATAAGCCAACTACAACTACACCAAACCTGTATGAAGATCTCAGGAACTCAACAAAACCTAGAGCAGAGCAAAGTCAACACTGGAGATATAGAGGTCATCAAGAGATTTGGATTCCTAAATCTTCCAATGCTGCTAGTCAAAATCCAGATGCCTACAACAACATCAAAGCCTCCTATCAGTAGGACTATTTGGAAAATCAAACAGATAATGGAGTGTTCACTATTCACACTCACAGAAGGACGACCCAACCAATGCAAATGCAGATTCAAAGATGATAAAACAGGTATAGCAAAAGAAACCTACAATGCCAGATTGGTCCTTCACTAATCCTCTTTTTGAGGAATCAAGAATTACTTTTATTTGAAGAAATGTTTGTAGTTAGCACAAGAATGTAAGAATTCAAGTCTCCAGGGTGCAAAAAACAACCTTTGGCATAGTCAGAGTCGGGTTGTTGAGCCATAAAATGAGAAAATCATTAGTCCCAAAGCTTCAAGTCATACTAAACTATGTGCTAAATGTCGTAGTTATTAGGTTTACTCTCAAGCTGGAAGAGTTGAGCATATCTAAGTCGTGTCGCTCATGCTGGATGAGATGGGCGTAAGAGTCGAAGTCTATTAACTTACAATTGGTGGAGTGTTGTAGAGTCCAACACTCGCGCACACTGCACAATAAGATGAGAGCACATATCCTTGTCAACAAAAACCATTCTTAAAGGGATGACGGCTTGTAAAGCCATGTCATATGCTTTGATAGCTACACCATATTTCTAAAGAACCCCTCAAAATCCTTCTTGCATAGCATATTGTTTCCATGCATTTTTGTGTATGCATAAATACGATGTCCCATCATTGGACATATGCACTAGACACTCTTTTTGCTTCTACCTATGCACATTGAGTGGACTACAATAGGCAAACCAATGTCATGCTAACCAACAAGTCATGCAGTGGAGTCACTACTAAGCGAATAGTAGACTTGGGGACTGCCCAACACTCCCTATCTCTCGGTATTGACCTAGGTGTTAAAGCCGTTACAAACACCAACAAAAACCTTGGGGCATGATAACCGACAACAGAAAGACAAAATTTGATGAAGTCAATACTGGGCGAATAGTAGGCTTGGGGATTTCCCAGCACTCCCTATCGCTTGGTACTGACCTTGGTGTAACCGATGAAGAAGACCACGGTGATGTGATTACAGAAACACAGTTGAGTCACTATTGGGCAAATATAAAGCTTGGGGACTACCCAACGTTCCCTATCGCGTGGTGTTGACCTTTATCTTAAAGTCATTACATATGACAATTGAGTCAATACGGGGCGAATAGGACTGCCCAACATTTCCTATCACTTGGTACTGACCTTGGGATTGAAATCATTTCATGCAATAGTGAAGTCATCACTGAGCGAATAGGATACTTGGTGATTTCCCAACGCTCCCCATCACTTGGTGCTGACCTTGGCAAATTGGCATCGGCCCACTAAACTTCCATGGAGATTACATTTTCTAATTCCATATCTATCAATGAAAAATCCCTTCAGTACTTTATTAATATTTTCCATGCTACTAAGTACTCGAATAATGCGCGTATCCCAAAGGCACTATTTTTCCACTGGGTTTTTTCCCTTTGGTAATCTAGGTATTAGACCCTAATTAAGAATATCATCATTCTACTTCCCTTGTACATACTTTTCATAAATAAACAATTGCCTCATCATTATGCTATTACAACAGACAAATGCAACATCGTCTCTCACATCAGACATATTCGGACCAATGAAGATGGTGCAACAACATATTGAGACTCATCAACAAATCCAACAACAACTGATGACCATCAACCCATCAACAACCAATCAAAAACCTTCCACAGCCTCCAAGGACACCTTTCGACAGTACCCAAGGACGGGCACTAAAATCGGAAGGGGGGAATGTTAACTGAGTCAACATCAGTTAATAGAACCTGCTAAAGACCAAACACATACAGATGCACATTGAAGATCAACATGAAGAAACAGTAAATGTTGGAGTTACACATTTTTCCAAAATGGTCACGTATTGTAAATTCCCAATTTATTTCAAGCCATTGTAATATTTATAATGTGTTACGGGCTCAATGGGAGTTCCAAGTTGTAAAGAGTAGGTCAGTTATTGTGCATAGGTTGTAGATTTAGTAAGTGGTGGAGCCCTAAAGGCCTTGGGCACTGGGACATTGCACATTTTTACCCTAAGTATAAAAGGCAGTGTGTAAAATAAATTAGGGTTCTCAAGCTCATTTGTTGACAGCACTCTTTGGTGAGAGCTCTTGAGGTGTGTGGCTATGGAGTCCTTGAGCTTCTCCTTGCTCATGAGACTTGATTAACACTAATCAATGATTCATTCTCTCTCACTATACCTCTCTCATGCTTCTTATGATTGCTTATGATGCTTAGATTAGCTAGATCTACACTAATTCGTGGATAATCCCTCTCTAATCTTGTGTGATTGCCCTCTTTTGCTTGTGTGTGCATGTAGGTTTGATTGGAGTGTGGTGATCGATAGATCTATGTGTGTGTGCTTGCGATTAGTGTGTTGCATGATAGGATTAGTGTTGTGTGTGTCTTGCAATCATAGTGTGTGTGGTTGGGTTGATTAGGGGTGAAGAGAAGTGGATATGGAAATTGCCTTTCATTGCGGCTTAGCTCCTCTATAGGCCGAGAATCTCACCTCGTAGAGTTAACCATTTGTGTTACCACGATTAGCTCACTAGCCGTGTGAGTGTTTCCATGCCTTAGCCGGGTAGCTCATCCGTCCGTATTGACAATTTTGTTGGTCGTTGGAGCTATTGCAATGATGGGACCCCAAACATTTGGCACCGTTGCCGGGGAGGATGGCCTACTCTAGTGTAATTGTGGCATAAACAAATGCGTTCCCTCACTAATTTCATTTGTGCGTTTATGTTTTTGTGGATTTTGATTGTGTGTGCATGAAGCAATGTGTATATAATTCCCTAATGTGTTACCATATCTTGCCAATTGTTTGTTTACACACTCTAATTTCTCACTAACCCCTTGCTAATTTGACTAATTTTTGCTAACTTACTAGTCTGCTATGAAGGATTGGAGCATTCGACCATTCAATTGATCTTCAACGGAAAGGTAATTAAGGTGGTATTCTCAACATCCCTAGAATCTAAGGATGTGTAGAATTGTGTAGAAATCCCACCATGATGCAATGTAATGCTATGCTATGTTGATGCAATGCAATGTTGATGATATGGATTGAAAATTTTACGATTATTCATTTTCACGCCGTCCTAATACCGAAATTTGTAAGAATTGTGGTGCATGAATTTGACAAGTTTCAATTGCTAATTGGTGAATATACGTTGCTAATTGGGTGTCTAATTGAGTTAATTGCATGCTTGGATGGTCAATTTCAAGTGTGTGCACTAAAATCAAGTGTGTGTGCATTCTAATTGAGTGTGTGTATGCTAATTTTAGGTATGTGTGCACTATTTTGCCCTTGTTTGAGCACCTAGAAATCAATGTGAGCGTTATGATTTTTCAATTGTGATGATTGATCTGTGTTGTGCTTATACCCAACTAATGATTTGTGAAGTCACATTGCAAATCCGACAAGTTTAACCCTTTTGTGTGCGCACCTAAAGATTGGTAAAAAATGCCAATTTTTTTGTGTGTGTGTGCCTAAAAAATGCTAAAATGATTGATTCATATTTTAATTGCATAATTGATGTGTATAATGACTAATTTCTGAATTTTTGTGCTCAAAACAAGAATTTACACACTCTAATTGCGTCAATTTTTTACCTAATTTTGTCGGTTTAATTGCGTAGTCTTTTTTTTTTAATTGATGAATTGTTCGCAATTGAATTGATGTGATTTTGGCAATTTTATTTAGCTGCACTATTTTCCAATGTGTGGAGAATTTGTAGAAATTATTTGGGTATTTTCTGGATAATTTTTGCAAATTTTTGGCAATTTTCTACTTATTTTTGCATTAATTTTTGGATAATTCCATAAAAATTTGAATTTGCGATCTTTACAAGCTATTTTGTGTGTCCGTATTTACGGCATCATTTTGTTAGCATTCGTGCCCTTTGTGGTCGAGTTTTGAGCGTTTTGCTATTTTCAAGGGCCGGGTGGAAAATTTTGTCAAAATTGACGTTTGTAAAAAAAAAAATGTTGTTTTCGATGTGTTTAGCGTGTCGTGAATGTCGGTGATTTTCTAAGATTCTTAGAAATTTTTGGGACTTTTTTGTACTTTTCTGGCAATTTTTAGGAGTTTCGGCTAATTTTTTCCCATTTTTGTCATTTTTTGAAAAATTGAAAATAAATAATAAATAATAAATAGTAAATAAAAGAAATCCGGTTCGAGCTCGAAGCTTGTGCCTTGCGGTGCATAAAATACTTCTCTTCTTCTTCCTCCCGCTTCGTGTGAACCAACCCCACACCCTCACTCTCTCTCTCTCTTCCCGTCACACTTTCGCTCTCGTCTCACTACCAGGGCACGATCAATATGTATTTTAAGCGACCGAAATCCTAAAATCCCGGTTAGATTTTGAGCTTGCCTTGTACAAAACCGGACGATTTCCACAAGTTTTAGTGTACTTATCAGCAAAGGCTTCAAATTTTGACCAAAAAATCCGAGACGATTAGTTCCCTTGATCTCTCTCTCCCATCTCTCCCTTAACCCCGCGTGAACCCTCTCCCCATCTATCTCTTAATTCTCTCTCTTCCCCTACTCTGTCTTACTCTCTCTCTCTCTCTCTCTCTCTCTCTCTCTCCACTCTCTCCCTTTTTCTCTCTAACTCTCTTCTCGTTTCCACACACACACACTCCCAGGATGCCTCCCTTTCTCTCTCCTCACACTCTCTCTCTCCTAACCGTTGCCCACTCTCCTCTCTATTCGTCGCTGTCAGGCCTGCCCCATGCGCGTGCTCTCTCCCCTTCGCCTTGTCGTATACACTTGCGTCAATGCCAGCTTCCCACGCGCACCATCTCACGCTCCCTCACACTGCGTCGCCAGGCCACATGCAGCTCCCACATTCAAGCGGCTCGTCTCCCGTCGGCTTCAAAACTGCTATCAGCGGGTCAGTGACCCTCATCAATGCCAGCTGCCCACGCAAGTAAGTGTTCTTTTAATCAATACAAAAATAATAAAAAAATAAAAACCATAAAAAGATAAAAAATAAATAAAAATCAATAAAAGGGCTTTTTAAAAAAATCACAAAAAACATTAAAAAACCATAAAAAGAATAAAAAATCAAAAAATCCAATAAAAAACTTTTTAAAAAAACCATTAAAAGAATAAAAAAAAGAAACTAAAAATTTGATAAAAAACAAAAGAAAATCTATTAAAAAATTGTCAAAAGTTCATAGAGAATTAAAAAGCTCATTCAAAAATCAACAAAATATTTTTTAAAAATCATTAAAAAATAGGAAAAACATAGAAAATCCAAAGGAAAATAAAAAAAACATAACAAAAATTCCATCATAAAAACACAAAAAAATCCTTTTTTAAAACAAATTCACAGCAAAAATCACAAAAATAGTAAAAAATCCAAAAATTCACAGATTATTCACCAAATATCATAAACTGACCAGAAAAAATCAAAATAAATCACAAGAAATACATAAAAAACCTAAAACCTTCAAAGAAATCACAAAAAAGAATCTTGAAAATGAAAGCCGGGAAGTAGTGTATCGCACATTGAGCAAACATCGCAAATCGAGAATAGAGGCGAGGAAAAATCGAGCAAACAACGGAAAAGCCCGAAACGGCAAAAGAACGGCTGGAAAAAACGAGCAAAAAGACCGACTCCAAGCAATGGAACATTAGGCAAATAAATTTCAAGAATTTTGCATGCTAGAAATTAACTAGTGCGAATAATGGCGCTGCAAATTGAGCTTCTAATCGGACGAACAGGGGCACAACTCACATGTGAATGCAGATTAAGCTAGTACAAGCAGCCGAAATTATGCTAATTGATACCCAAATCTGCTAGGAGACAGTTTTTACAAAAACCAGTCAACATGGACTCAATTCGATCGGAGAGTTCAAGTACATCAAGACAATCCAATAGCAGTGGCAGCACAAGTGCAACTGCAACCGACTAGATTTTACAACTATATGGCTACAATGGAGACAAAGTTTTATATGCAGATACAGAAGGCCATAGATACTTGATGAGCAGTAAAAGAAACACGGGAGCCAAGATCCTGCTAATTAGGGTAAAGCTAGATTCAGAAAACTCCCAGATGTTCATAGACTTTAGTGGAGCTAGGTATTGTAAGCTTAAAGATGAAGTACAGAAAGAAGTGCAAAAAATTAACCCAAGTGTTTATTTAGAAATTTGCACAAGTCTGCAAAGCATCCAATTAGTGTATTTGCAATTTGGGTCATTGTACATGGATTATAGTGGTCAGATCTATAATCGAGAGCCAGTAATGGAAGATACAGCAGATCAACCAATAGAAGCCAGTCTAATTGGAGAACGGAGCCACAGTACCAAGGTCAAGATGGAGCATTCTACAGCTTGATGCTTAGTGTTCTGAAAGAAGATGCCAACAACTTGGTTAGCATAGAAACAGAAGCACCTCAAGTAGAGCTTGACATGACAGAACAAGTTGAAATACCAGCAGTCATGGCGTATTGCTCAGATTGTGGACAAAAAGTTGGACATTTTTTTGAAGATTGTCCAAGAGATCCTGACAACAAGGACATATCAACCACCAAGGAAGGTACATAGCAAATTGGAAATGCGAATCTCGATGTAAGTGCATTTAACTCATCAATTTTAATGCGATCGGATGATTTTGCATTACCGTTAGAAGCACCATTAACGGCAGTACAAGTTCAAAATGAGCATAAAGATGCACAGGCACCTGAAAAGATTAAAATTGATTCTTTGAACAACAATTTCTTGCATGAATTTAGTCAAGGTGTCAAGATATTACCAAAGCTTGAAAAGGCTGTTAAATTTGCAAATGATTTTTCATCCACTAAAGCAAGAGTGCAATTATTCATGAGTCTAAAGGACACATCAAACAGAATGATGTTAGCTTTGTATGGTACACATAATTCATGTACACACTATGTAGACCAAAAAGGGAAACTCTACAAAAAGGATCAACGTGTGTTTGAATGGCCCACATACCATCTCATAGAAGTGCGTCCAATGGTAGATCAGAAAGGATGTCTCATTTAAGAGGAAAGAATCTATTATAGCCCATTCACTCTGGAGCTGAAGGATATTACTCGAGTGAACCTAGAAAACTATTCAAAGCCAAACTCTCCTCCATCGAAAATCACGCTTCGATGTTGTGACCAAATGAACATATACTTTGACCAAAATGGTCGTAGATATAGATGAGAGTCTAGCATCTATGATGCATTGGGTCCTGAAACCACAAAAGCTCATATGATAGGAGAACCATCGGATAAACAATATCAGGGCAAACCTAATGCTATCTACAGCTTGACTTGGAGAATAATTTGTCATGTTTCAAGAAGATACATAGGAAACTATGTCGAAGGTTTATAGATGCCGAACAGCAACAGTGCTACCCAAAGTGTACCTTCACAGTCCCAAAAGGTGACTAAACCAGAGCAAAATAATTTTGAACTCTTACAATGAACCAGACTATAGTGATCACCCTAGGAAGGAGGGAGCTGTAAATCCATCAAGCTCAGCTTATGTACCAAGAAATGCTACACCAATTAGAATCCCTAGAGCCTTTAGCCAACAGACCCCTTGAAAGCAAAAACCATTGAAAGATCATATGGTTGTTGGAAGTTTCCAATTGACCCAGATTCTATCAGAGTCTATAGACAAAAGATTATATGAAGATCATCAGGGACAAAAGTTTCAACTGATCTCCACACGTCATATTCAAAAGCCGACCAAGCCCATAGTGTTCAAACATTTACATGTGATCAAGCTCACATATGCATATCAAGATGCCCATGGTAACAAATATTAGCAAGGTCATGACCTTGTACAAACCCCACAGATGGCCCGACTGAAGCTAACACAAAATTCAACGTCAATGGGAGCTAAAGTCCGAAAAGCTACACAAAGGTCACTACCAAAATCTCCTCCGAAGAGATAGATTTTGCCAGAAAGTACAATGAATATTCTCATATCAAAAGTTACTCAAATGCAGGTGGACAATGCTCATCAGTTGCAAACAAAAAGTGCAGTATCACAGTCATACGAGTCAACATCAATTGAAGTAAGTGATCAAGCAAGGAAAATGTAGATGACATTGAACCAAAGGACACTGCCACAACAAAAGTAGTCAATTCAGACACGAATCTTGAAATGATCAAGTGCAACATCATTGGTGAACACGAAGAAAAGCTATCAAGAGAAGTAAAGCTGGATTTTCAGTTAGACAAGAACATCATGTCTTTTTGCACTTGGAAAATATGTGGCCAACCACAGCTGGAAGATGCTCCTGAATTTGTGAGCATATGAAGAAACAAACGAGTAGAATTCTGGGGAATCATCTCCACCACCATTGAAGTAAGTTCACAAATCATCACATCTCAATTCCATGTGATCACAACAAAGGATCTGCCAGACGACATCATAATGGGAATGCCAATGGCCTAGGAGATGCTAGAGATACAAAGTTCAAACAAGACGGATTCATCACAGACATCAAAGAATGAAGACCAAGACTTGTCACCCGCGGACCATAGCACAAAGTCCTCAAGAAAAATTCAAATGGAGACTGATGCCAAAGCAAATCTTATTGGAGATGATTCATCTCCATCGAACAAAACTTGAGAAGAGCTAGAAGAAGATCAAGCAACAACAAGTGCAAATCAAACAGAGCGAAGGGCAAGCCAGAAGTTAAAAAGAACAGGGTTGCAAAATACCAAGAAGCAATAGGAAGTCCAAAGATCAATCACTCATTGCTAGCTAAATCAGCTGATGTAAGTCAAATTGGAAAACAGAGTCTCAAGCCACCCTCCATACAGACACAGCTAGATCAAGATGAGACCAGGGAAAAATCAAGACAAAGATCTGCAATAGAACCAAAAATTTCAGATTCAGAGTTACAAGAGTCACAAGAATCAAAGACAAATCGTGCAGACAAAGGTAAAGCTAAAGTGGAACTTCCATCGATTAGCACAAAAGGTGTGACAGAATATGCCTCTACATCAAAGAACCCTCATGGATCAGCTTCTTCAAGCAAGTTAGGCTTTCAAAATTTCAAGTCAATTGTTGACCCAGCTAAAACCTCTAAGGAATCACCCAAAAAATCAAAGGTATACCAGCCAAAGTACTCAAGACTACAAAGAAAAGTCAAGCAATTGTTTGTTCAGAGTAGTTAGTCAAAGTCACTGATTCGGATTGTATTGAAGATAAGAAATCAACATAGAAAGACAAACACATGGGATGGATAGCATCACAATGGAGTTTAAAAGAATAGGAGTACTATGGAGGTAACAAATAGATATGGGTACGAAGACCTCAGGTAAGATCATATGAAGTGAAGTCAAGACCCTCACAAAGAAAGAAGGCCAACAAGGTATTAACCTTGACAATATCCCAGGATACCTAAGAAGCAGGTATGCAGTAGAAGAACATTGAAAGATGCTAGAGTCTACCATAGCTCACAAAAGGATACAGAACAAAGACAGATCTCAAAGAATGTTTCTCTTGGACAAGGATTCAACATGGGCTATACAAAGACTTGGATACTAGTCAACCATAAGCCAACTGCAACTACACCATACTAGTATGAAGATCTCAGGAACTCAACAAAACCTAGAGGAAATCAAAGTCAACAACCGAGATATAGAGGTCATCAAGAGATTTGGATTTCTAAATCTTCCAATGCTCCTAGTCAAAAGCCAGATGCCTCTACAACCAACAGAGGCCTACAACAACATCAAAGTCTCCTATCAGCAGGCCTATTTAGAAAATAAAATAGATAATGGAGTGTTCACTATTCACACTCAAAGAAGGATGACCCAACCAACGTGAATGTAGATTCAAAGATGATAAAACAGGTATAGCAAAAGAAACCTACAATTCCAGCTTGGTCCTTCACTAATCCTCTTTTGAGGAATGAAGCTTACTTTCACCTGAAGAAATGTTTGTAGTAAGCATAAGAATGTAAAAATTCAAGTACCTAGGATGCAAAAAACAATCTTTCGCATAGTCAAAGTCGGGTTGTTGAGCCATAAAATGAGCAAAGCATTAGTCCGAAAGCTTCAAGTCATATTAAACACTGTGCTAAATGTCGTAGTTATTAGGCTTACTCTCAAGCTGGAAGAGTTGTGTCGTGTCGCTCATGCTGGATGAGATAAGCATAAGAGTTGAAGTTTATTAACTTACAATTGGTGGAGTGTTGTAGAGTCCAACACTCACGCACAGTGCACAATAAGATGAGAGCACATATCCTCGTCAACAAAAACCATTCTTAAAGGTATGCCAGCTTGTAAATCCATGTCATATGCTTTTATAGCTACACCATATTTCTGAAGAACCCCTCAAAATCCTTCTTGCACAGCATATTATTTCCCATGCATTTTTGTGTATGCATAAATAGGATGTCCCATCATTGGACATATGCATTAGACACTCTTTTTGCTTACACCTATGCACATTGAGTGGACTACAACATGCAAACCAATGTCATGCTAGCCAACAAGTCATGCAGTGGATTCACTATTGAGAAAATAGTAGGCTTGGGGACTGCCCAATACTCCCTATTGCTTGGTGTTGACCTAGGTGTGAAAACCGTCACAAGCACCAGCAAAAACCTTGGGGCATGATAGCCGACAACAGAAGGACAAAATTCAATGAAGTCAATATTGGGCGAATAGTAGGCTTAGGGATTGCCCAACACTCCCTATCGCTTGCTGCTGACCTTGGTGTAACCGATGAAGAAGACCATGGTGATGTGATTACAAAAATATAGTTGAGTCACTACTGGGCAAATATAAACCTTGGGGATTGCCCAGCGTTCCCTATCGCCTAGTATTGACCTTGCTCTTAAAGTCATTACATAGGACAATTGAGTCAATACAGGGCAAATAGGATGCTTGGGGACTGCCCAATGTTTCCTATCGCTTGGTACTGACCTTGGGATTGAAATCACTTCATGCAATAGTGGAGTCAACACCGAGAAAATAGGAGACCTGGTGACTGCCCAACGCTCCCCATCCCTTGGTGCTGACCTTGGAAAATTGGCATCGGCCTAGTAAACTTCCATGGATATTACATTTTCTAATTCCATATCTATCAAAGAATAATACATTCAGTACTTTATTAATATTTCCCATGCTAATAAGTACTCCAATAATGCGCGTATCCCAAAGGAACTTTTTCTCCACTGGGTTTTTTCCCTTTGGTCATCCAGGTATTAGACCCTAATTTAGAACATCATCATTCTACTTCCCTTGTACATACTTTTCATAAATAAATAGTAGCCTCATCATTATGCTATTACAACAAACAAATGCAACATCATCTGTCACATCAGACATGTTTGGACCAATGAAGATGCCGCAACAGATTGAACCTCATCAACAAATCCAACGACAATTGATGACCATCAGCCCATCAACAACCAATCAAAAACCTTCCATAGCCTCCAAGGACACCTTTCAACAGTGTGGGCACTAAAATCGGAAGGGGGGGATGTTAACTGAGTCAACGTTAGTTAGCAGAATCTGCTAAAGACCGAAGACGTACGGATGCATATTGAAGATCAACATGAAGAAGCAGTAAAGATTGGACTTACACATTTTCCACGTTTTTCCAAAATGGTCACGCATTGTAAATTCCCAATTTATTTCAAGCCATTGTAATATTTCTAATGTGTTACGGGCTCAATGGGAGTTCCAAGCTGTGAAGAATAGGTTAGTTATTGTGCCTAGGTTGCAGATTGAGTAAGTGGTGGAGCCCTAAAGGCCTTGGGCGCTCGGACATTGCACATTGTTACCCTAGTATATAAGGTGGTGTGTAAAAGAAATTAGGGTTCTCAAGCTCATTTGTTGAGAGCACTCTTTCCTGAGAGCTCTTGATGTGTGTGTCTAAGGAGTCCTTGAGCTTCTCCTTTCTCATGAGACTTGATTAACACTAATCAATGATTCATTCTCTCTCATTATGCCTCTCTCATGCTTCCTATGATTGCTTATGATCCCTAGATTAGCTAGATCTACATTAATTAGTGGTTGATCCCTCTCTAATCTTGTGTGATTGACCTCTTTTTCTTGTGTGTGCATGTAGGTTTGATTGGAGTGTGGTGCTCGATATATCTATGTGTGTGTACTTGTGATTAGTGTGTTGCATGATAGGATTAGTGTTGTGTGTGTCTTGCAATCATAGTGTGTGTGTTTGGGTTGATTAGAGGTGAAGATAAGTGGATATGGAGATTGCCTTTCATTATGGCTTAGCTCCTCCATAGGCCAAAGGGCTCACCTCATAGAGTTAACCATTTGTGTTGCCACGATTAGCTCACTAACCATGTGAGTGTTTCCATGCCCTAGCCGGGTAGCTCATCCCTCCGTATTGACAATTTTGTTGGTCATTGGAGCTATTGCAACGATGGGACCCCCAACATCCTTGGTATTGATTCTCGTTGTTATGCCTCAATTAGAGGTGGTCATAGCCCCAATATTGCACCATTTTGAGTCGATGCATGATTGGTGACCCAAAAATGACCTCAAAGTTGTCACACTTTCCAAAATCCACTATTGAAATGGTATGCCTGTAATCAATCCGCATGAGGATATTATGAGATGTTCTAGCATACCCAAAGGTCTATCTATAAACCCATCTACAAGTTTCAATTTCATTTATGAATTTATGAGGGATGGTCTTCCCCATTTCTCCTAGGTTAATTTTGTAGCTATGGCTAATCCAACCCCGCTATCAAGTATGGCTATTGTTTTCACTCCTTTGTGTTCTAGCCGCAAGGTAGTATTCCCTTCTTCTCCTTCACAATAATCTCCCACGTTGTTTACAGGTATTCATTTCACTTTTGGTTTCTTCGGTGGAGTTTTATCATGTTTTCATCTCCGGGGGTTCACCTCTTACACATGTAAGTTACCACGTGAATTCAAATAAATGGGTTTTTTAATTGCCAAAATTTTAGAATTTTAACAGGATTATATCAACAAAAAGGGTTTTTAACTTTATTTTAGAGAAAAACACGTAAGTTTTTGGATAAAAAGGAATCATTTTATTACCTTAAACATGTAAGTAAAGGGGTTTTTTTATTACCCTTTGAACACACATTATATGATTAGTTGGTTGAAGGTGCACCCCCGACGTTTCATCTACAAGAATATCTTGAAGAGGAATTTTTAAACCACTCTTCTCTAAGTTTTTGCCCACTTCTCCCCATAGATGTGATTTAGTTTTCAACAACTATGAGAGAGAAAGCATGCGTTGTACAGGACAAGACATCATTTCATAAAGGCTTCTAGTATCCATCATTTTTGGTGTGGCTTTCACTGCAATGGCACCACTCTAACCTTGTATTTCATTTTGTATTCTCCTATGAAGGATGACAAAGTTCATAGAGAGTGTTTTTTGATCCCTTCAGATGCTCTAGTCCTAGAATATCTCTATATAGATCGTATATCTCTAGGTAGAAGTCATGTTCCATGTTGATATTAGTGATAGGTGCTGACTATAAAGTAGCACTACCATATTTATGATTGTTTTCGACAAGGATTGTTTCCATGGCTCCTCTACCTCTGGCAGAGGTGCCACAAATTGTGATCTTACATCATCAATGGTGTTGGACACTACCGTTGTGTCCAAAGGTGTTCTTGTGTTGGGCTTCATTTGATCATTTGTGTCATCTTTAATGTGCACATATTATGCGTACCTTCTATGGATCAACAATGATTTTTGGGGGGTGTTTAGTGTGAGGTCCCCACCCCGTTACCATATCCATTTGGCAAAATGAGGGTATCTGATAGGTCGCTAGTCCGTAATCGATTGAGAAAAGCATAGTCAAATAGACAAGATTTCTAATGGACAGACTCTCGTAACCAAGTAACTTGAGTCCAAGCCATTGAAAAGGGGTCCTTTCCCTGTCTTGTAGGGAAAGCATGAACTAACACAATATTTTGATGTTCCTAATTCTCACCTTACAAAAGAAAGAAACCCTAAATGACTTTTTCTCCATAATTTTCAGAGGCACGTACAATTGGGACTTCTCGACTCTTGGCACAACGAGTCTCTAGTTTCTCTTCTTGTATCAATGAGGAGCGGAGAGTTTCTTGACTAATCAAGACCACCCATCCTTGACTGCCAACATGAGCCAGTCCCCACTTTCCACCTCCACACTCACACTTTGTTTTTCTTGTTTTCAAATTACTACAACATGATTGTTCATACACAAAGTTCCTTTTTAAGATTTCTATCACAAGTTTGTTAAGAGAGCCCTTCAACCATTATCAATCGGAACCAAGACAATCTTTTCCTAGTAAAAATACTTGATAACACAAATTCATTGACTATTCCAATACTCTGGATTTGTAGAAACCTCTTTCACTGGATGTTCACTCCATCCGTTGTGTCAATTGGCCGCCCATATAACAACCAGTCTAAGACCCACCCATTCTGGAGTAACCCTCCGGGTAAAATCATGTATCCACCACCCGCAAGTAGTGGACATTTGATCCCCTAATTGGTCAGCTCTGCGTAACAGAATACTCTAGCTTCTATGATAACCTCGGGAGCTATCCCCAGTGATGTTATGTTGCAATATTTTCCCTAGGCAAACAATCTTTCCTAGATCAATCAATTAACTGTCAAACATTTCTTTCCTACTTTATTTAGGTTCAAATCTAACAAGACAATTAAGATGCTCATGTTGTAGTTTTGATCGGTTTTTCCAACACATTTTGGAAAGGTTCAATCATTCACTAGCTAGTGTAATCCAATGCTTAATTAGATGAACAAAATGACTTTGAGCCTACCTCACCAATCCTTGCTCCCTTGCTTTGTGAGATGGTCGGATCCTCCTCCCTCATGGGTGCCTTGCCATTGGGAGCCGTGTTGCTAGTAACCGCTTCACGGTCATTAGCACCACTAAAGCGAGTTCTCTTGGGAGCCATGTCTCACTACTTGGGTCAGAGAACTCCAAAGAAACGAAACTCTATGTGTGATGAACCTTTTTCCACACCAATAATGAGTAACGTTCACAAGTATTATGAGAAGGACTAAACCTAATCTTACACATAACGATTAGTTATTTGAGACAACTTCTACATCTAGGGAAGTGCAAGCTTTTAAGAACTTAAGATGGTGACTCATGGCATAACCTCCGTCAAGCAGAGACTTGACTTGGGTTATGGATAACCACACAAACTTGCATAAAACTTTCATAGAAAAAAGGAAAAATAACTTCACATAACTAAGTATTCCAAGAGAGGATTATGGTTAGAAAAGATCAATCAACATGCTAATTAGGCTTAAGTAAATTACAGAAGGAGATTTCTTTCCCTATTTATGTATGTAATGATACATAAGAAGAGGTTAATTCTTCATAATCTAGACACTTAATTATGAGAAAAAAAAATTATAATCTCCTTATAAATACTTTATAGGATTACCATAATCAAGCATGCATAATCGTCTTGTAAACTCATCAAAAGGTTATCATAACAACTATCTACCATATGCATTATGAGGTCATATTCTTTCATCAATTAGGTACATCAATTTAATGTACAAATAAAGATTATAACCATGCATAGACTAGGGAAAAAAGAGAATCAAATTCAAATTTACTATGCATAGATTATGTTATAATTAAATTATTATTATTTGATAAGTGTTTCTGGCTGATATGAAGAGTTGGTTGAATGAATATATTTTTTACTCGTGAGTAGCGAGATGATTCCACGGTAAGCGGAGATTAAGCTGAGGTTATTGGCTCTATTTTGTTCCTCGTGGTTAGCGGGATGCCTCGCGGGTAGCAGGATGCATGGCGATTAGCAAGATGCCTCGCGGGTAGCGGGATGCCTTGCGGTTAGCGAGATGGGAAGGTCACGCAATTCGCGGTGCCAGGAGTTTTTTGGAGAAATGGATTGCGCATATGTACATACACATGCATGGTGCATCGAATAAAGGATTGCCCAATTTCCATAGCCAGGTGGTTACGTGGGGCCCACATGTGTACAGGTAGGACAGCATGTACATAGTGCATCGATTTTCACTATCACCAGTACCAGTATGTTTTTTCTATAATAATGAGGAGTTTATAGCGCGTAAAAATTCTAGAGGAAGCTATCCGTGGGCCGACGACATGAGGTAAGCAGGTGCGTCAGATGGCATCTAGTGACGTCAGGAGGGCGAACGGGGTCAATATTTGCATGCGGATGAGGACAGACACAACGTGGGTGTTTTCTTGTGAGAGTTATGCAGAAAGGTCATCATTAGGAACAATTTTTGGGGCCACTTCACGTGGTTGTGAGACACATTATTGAAAAGAAATGAGTGCCAGGTGTGCGGATGATGCAAAAAAGGTGACAACTATGCACTGCGAGGTCAGTTTTTGGCCTGTTCGGGGTCCGTTTGAGGTCATCTAAAAGGCCAAGGGTGCCCAACTAATAAAGCTAAGTGTGGGAATTGAAAAATCAGAGAGAAGACCAGAAAAAACGTGGAGAGAAGAGGAGGAACAGCCGAAGGTGTGTTTTTGGTGTTTTTGGAGCCTGTTTTGGCCCTAAACTGCTCATCCGACGTCGGATTTGAGCACTTTGACATTGCAGACTGGGGTTTTGGGCCGTTCCGGACGCGATGGAGCTGTCCATTTTGCCAAATTTCTCATTGTTTTTCTGCTGTTTTGGCTGTGTGAGTTTCTCCTATGAATGAAGCTTCTTCTCCAATTTGTGATTGTATCTGGCATATTTTACCCATATTGTGTGAGCTGTTTGCCCCATTGGTGTTGGCCCAAGCTCATTTGTATCTAATTATTAGAAGTTCTCCTCTTTTGAGCTGAGTTTTTTGGGTGTGTGTGTGTGTGTGTGTGTCTCTGTGTGGAGTGGGCAAGTGGATAGTCTCTCTCCTCTCACTCCATAGGTGTGTTCCTTGTCTCGGCCAGGTGTGTTGTGTAAGCCGAGTGGTACCCCATAGTGTGCGTGTGTATCTTCCGAAGAGTGTGTGTCGGGTCGTTATAGAGACGCTGTGTGTGTTTTCATCCCGCTCATATTTCTTTTGGCGCCCCCACGAAGGATCTTCTTCGAGTACCTTCTGCTTCGAGCTTCGAGATTCGAGATTCGGGATTACAGGTTGCAGATTACAGGTTACAGGGACAGGTACAGGTACAGGTGATTCACACAGGTACAGGTAGCTGGAGTACAGTGATATACTAGCATTGGTGTCACTTGCAGTTGTTGTGGGTATGCATGATTTGGTCCTGTTTGAGCGCTTTGTCTACTGGTATTGTACGTTACTTGTGGAAACTGCCATTGTACGCCTTTGTGGAGCCATATATGGTTTTATTTGGCAGTCCTAGCCATTTCTAAAACTTGGTCTGGAAGATAGTCATTTCTGAGACTTGACTATACGCGATTTGCATTAGCCTTCGTGTGAAGGTCGATAGCGTGAGGTTTATTGAGCTGGGGGATTCTCAAAGGTGGAGATCCTTTCGGTGATACAGGTAGCTGGAGCACCCTTTTCGTGACCTCGCCATAGGCTATGTACTATTGAGTCCTATTTGATGCTCAGGTTCTATTTTTGACAGTTTATGCATACATATACAGTCTATTTTTTGGGTTCCTACTGCTCTACTTCTAGGGAAACTCTGTCAAAATTTTCCCAAGTTATGATGGCTGGTGTTTTGGTCTTTGAGCCATTTATGTTTTTATGCTGCTGAAATTTTGGCAAAATCAGAGGATAAGTCAGGTGTGCCTTCTTGAAGCTTCATGGTTGGCTTTAATGGATGATCAAAATGGCCCTCAATTCACTCCTTTTCATTTAACTCAAAGAATCCAGATAAATGTTTATGTGTCCAGGAAGATTTTTTTCCAGCAGCGCATAGTCTTTATGTTTGGGCCAAGAAGATTAAGGGAGATACTAGAATGTCCTTTGCCTGTTGTCATTCCGATGATTAACTATGAAAACTCATTTGATGTGCATGTGTTTGTCCTTATCTAAAGTTGAGCTCCATTGAAGTTTCTGGGGATTGGGTAGTCAAAAGTTTTGGGTTCTTGCATGTGTGTTCAAAGGGGTTCTCAAAGCATTGAAACTTGGGTAGCCATGGCTTTCTCTTATCCGGAGTTTTATGGAAGAAGTGATGAAGATGTGGAAGAAATTTTGGAAAAGATGGAGGTTGCCTGCATTAGCAACCAGATTCATGACCCTGCGTAAATGTTACGCCTTCTCCAAATTTGTTTGAAGAGTGATGCACGAGTTTGGTCTAAAGCATTTGAAGAGGAGTTGCGTGTGGCAGATCCACCTGTAAGGTTGAGTTGGGACAATCTACGACATGGGTTGGAAGTGGAGTTTGTGAAGATAGAAGATCCTAACAAAGTGTGGCAAGAAGTACAGGCTTTGGTGCAAAAGGAAGGTGAGCCAGTAGATGCGTACATACGTAAGTTTTCATTGGCATGGGAGCGAATGTGCAAGGCCTTAGCACCACAGGTACCCCCGCGTGACATGATAAAGAAGGACAGGTTCTTAGCCGGTCTTTGGGAGAATATACGTTGGAGAGTGGAGCTAAAGAAGCCTAGGACATATGAAGATGCACTAGAGGTAGCAAGGAACAAAGAGTGGAAGCTGAGGAAAATGAGCCAGTTAGGGGTGGAGTATTTGCCAATGAGGTCTGAATTTCAGCCTATAGAGTCTTTACAAGGTCGCATGTCAGGGGTTCATCATGAACCAGTGGTTCCTGTTACTACTCAGGTTATGCCAGCAGTGGTCACTACATCAGTGCAAGATGATGGGCTAAGGCAAGACATGAGGCAAGTGGTAGATTTGATGAAGAATCTCAGCATAAACATGCTAGGTCAAGTGGGAAATAATCAAGGTCAAGGGAGGTTTGCAAATCAGCCAGGAGGTGAAGAAAGGCCTAGGAATGGTGTTGGACAAAGAAATGGTAGGTTTTGGAGGCAGACGCTCACATGTTATAATTGTGGAGAGTTGGGTCACATCAGCCCGCAATGTGATAAGCCACCAAGGATGGGGGGAGTCATGTATCCATTGCCAAGACAGGTGCTAACTAGGTCAAATGATTATGGCATCGAAATTAAGGGAGACGAAGGAACCAGTGGACTGACCCAAGAGGAAAAGGGAAAGACAAAAGTGCTAAGTGTAGTCACCTTGGAGAAGGCATCAAAGCTAGAGGATACATTAGTGATGCCTATTGGGAAGAGGACCACAGAGGATAAGGAAGGAAGAAGTGCCCCAGGTCCTAGTAAGAAGAAAGGAAAGAGCCATGAAGGCTAGGATGTCAAGGCCAAGAGGAAAAGGAGAGCTCGTCGAAAGTTTCATGTTTCAGATTTTCCACTAGGGGATGGGCAATTAAGCTATGACTTGAAGGAGGATACGACAAGAAGGAAGGAAGATGTTACTTTTGGGTAGCTTATAGAGATGGTGCCTAAGCTAAAGCGACAGTGGAAGAGGATGGTTAACCCAATGGAGAAAGAGCCAGAGAGAGGTTCAGTAAAGGTGTTGGCAATGGATGAGCTACCAGACATTTGTCCAATAGTAGATGTGTGGCATAAAAGGAAAAATTTGGGACAAGGTTATGTGGATGGCGGAGCCCAAATATGCGTCATAACACACTCATGCGTTGAGAAGATGGATCTCACAGTGGATGGGGTGTCATGTTTTCGGATCAGATTGGCAAACCATCAAAAAGTAAAATGCTTGGGTGTTGTAAAGAGCTTAGAAGTGGAGGCATATGATGCAAAGTCAGTGGTTGATTTTCATGTGACGCCAGCAGGGTTGGGAGCATATCCTATTATACTGGGCAGACCATGGTTACGTGCAGTGAGAGCTGTTCAAGATTGGCGACATGGTACGATTAGCCTCTATGGAAAGACAGGTATCGAGAAGCTTTATAATATGGACACAAGGAAACGATTAGAGGAGCTTTATGAAGATGAGGATGAGTCTAGTGATGAAGACTCTTCCACGGTGATAGATGAGGACAGTGATAGCACTACCAGCAGTGATGAGGATGCTGATGTTGCATTTCTTTTGATGGACAAAGAAATCCAGGAGATTGGTTTAGTTGCATTTGCGAATGAGGTTGAAGATGGAAGGGAAGGGCCTTATGAAGTGATTGAAGGGCTGATGCAAACCAAGGTTGAGTTGTCAAAGAAGAAGGAATTGATGACACAAATGATCAGTGGAGACCTCTCAGCTATGGAGAAGGATATATATTTGCACATGCTGGCTAGTTTTCCTGATTAGTTCATTACTTCATATGAAGAGATCAGAGGGTTCAAGGGCAAAGAGATGCATATAGAGCTGAAAGAAGGTGCTAATCCAGTGCGGCAAAGGCTAAGAAGGATGGGTCAAGAGCAAATGGAAGCCTTGCGGGTAGAGGTGGACAAGTTATTGAAGGCAGGGTTCATAGTTCCAGTGGAGACCACAGAATGGGTGAGTCCAGTTGTAGTTAGTCCAAAGAAGGATGGGAAGTGGAGAATTTGTGTGGATTTTAAACCCTTAAACGCAGCCACTAAGAAGAACCCATATCCTCTTCCATTCATCGATCAGATCTTGGATTCAGTGGCAGGTTATGAGAGGTACAGTGTGTGTGATGGTTTTTCAGGTTATTTTCAATTGAAGATTGCCCTTAAAGACCGCACAAAAGACAACTTTTATTACGCCATGGGGCTGCTATTGCTACACAGTATTGCCATTTGGGTTGTCAAATGGACCTTCCTTCTATCAAGAGAGAGAAAATTGGGTGTTGGAACCATTCATTGGTAGTTGTGTTAAAGCTTTTATGGATGACTTTTGTGTCTATAGCAGTAGGGCTGAACACCATGAGAAGCTGCAGATGGTATTGGCTCGATATGATGAATGTGGAGGACAACTAAATCCAAAGAAATGTCATCTAGCACAGCCAAGGGTGAAGTTATTGGGCCATATGGTGTCAGAAAATGGCATTGAGGCTGATCCAGATAAGGTTAAGTCTATTATTCTTCTTCCATCACCTACGAGTACGAAGCAATTGGCAACCTTTTTACACAAAGGGAAGTACATGGCAAGGTTTATTCCATTGTCTTCTCAGATTCTTTATCCATTACAACAAGTGGCAAAGCATGATCCATTGCAATGGGATGACAACTGTGAATAAGTGTTTCAAGAGGTGAAAGAGGTGTTAGGGGGTTTGTCAGCCATGCAGGCTCCTGATTGGGAGAAAGTTTTTCATGTAAATCCCTTAGTAGGGGATGATGCCATTGGAGCCATGCTATTGCAAAAGGGGAAGGGCAGCCATTATATGAGGCCAGTGTATTGTGCAAGCCGAGTGAAGTTGGTAGCGGAGAGAAAGTTCTCGGAAGTAGAGCTAGTGATGGCCAGTGTAATATTTGCTTGTCGACGATTTCGTCATTACTTGCTACCACAGACTTTTGTTTTCATGACGATGTCGAGAAATTTGCGATCTTGCCAGGAAAGCACCGGGCTTATGGCTGTGAGAGTTTGTGAGAGAACTCAACAAAAACTATATGAAGGAGTTAAACCATAGATGCCATGAAGACTAGGGTTTGGAAAGAAGTGCAATCAAAGAAGACTCACTCTTTCTCTTGCATTCGCACACACAAAGAAAGAACGCAAAAGAGAATGTCAAAACAATACGAAGATGAAAACATCAAGGCTATGGTCATATCGTATCATGGGTAATATGAAAGGGTTAATGGACGAGTTAATGGCATTCAATCTTGGCTGAACAAATAGGCTACGAATTGTTCTTTGGAATTGTAGTTTTGTGCTTACCATAATATATATATTTTGTCTAGTGATTGGGATTAATTGTGTGTACAAATATTCTTGGTTCATAGCAAGATAACTACGCTTACATCAAAAGAAAAATTATAGTCTATGAGAGGTAGTATGATGGGATCCGGTGATAGAAGTATTTCATTGAGCCTTTCAGGGCCAAAGAGAAACACTGTACGTTATTGAAAGTGTATTTTACGGCTAATCCATACGTTAATTCTAATAGATTGTACAGAGTGAAAGTGATAGAAATGATTATCATGTGGGTTATTCATTTAGGATAGTATGTGAGAAATGTAGATATGAGAGAAGTGAAGAGATGAGAAGCTTCCCTCCCAAGCCCTATTCTTGCCCGTAGGCAATAAGGATATTGCGGGGAGAGATGTATCTGTAGCAAGAGAACCTAGAGAGGATGAATTACTAAGAATGAGAGAGATAGGTTTGCTTTAGGAGATGAGATTAGATACATATATATATGTTGGATTAGAGATGAAAAAGAAAACAACAACAAATCAAGAAAACATCAATGTAGAACACATCTTACTTGACAAACCCTTTGGCACCATTATTGATGGAGAGAGAAGAAGAGTGGATAATTCCACTTTGATAGATACACCAAGTGCAAGACCTTCTTTGATTAGAGTTGATCTTCCAAGGTTAGCTTGTTGCAAGAATGGCTAGTCTCCCTTTAGGAGAAAGTGTAGGCTTGGGCTTATGTTAATGGCTAAGTACAATTAGGCATTACTACTCACTCCCTCGAGAATTCCTCTCATCAATGGCTTGAATGCTTGAGTTCCTTCCAAGGAAGAAGAGGTCCCCTTTTATAGGTGAATGGAACTGTGCGCTCCTTGCCGCACTGTCGAAGCAAGGGACTTGCCAATACACCGTATGCGAGCCACAAACGGCTCCAAGCACACAACAAGCCTAAACTAGCAAGCTCAAGAAAACAAAGGGTGTGTCACTCACCGCTCTACGCTCGCCTTCGTGGTGGATTCCTCGCCGCGATGAAGAAGAAGCTGCAGTCGTGCCGCGCTCAACCGCTTCGCCGCCGTCGTGCCTTCGCAATGCTCGATCGCACACACACTCTCCCTCTCTCTCTCTCTCTCTCACACACACACACAAGGAGGTGAAGAAGAAGAAGAAGATGGAGATGGAGCAAGAGCACTCTTCAATTGCACAAATGAGAGAATGAGTAAAAATTAGGTTTAGTTGGCTTTTATAGGAGCTCACCCCATTCACACTTGGGCGCCCATGCTTAACCAACTAATCCCTTGAATGTCCAAGTTAAAGTGCGCCTCTCATTGGCGATCACTCTACCTTTCCCTATTGGACCGACAAGCCCGGTACCTGACTCTATCGAATACATAATACACGTCCGTCGTAGGTGATGGGTGTCCGTGTGCCGTGAGGGTTAACATGCCCCCCTTCCTGATGTAGATTCCGTCCTCGGAAGCTATTGAGTTGAAGCTGGTTCGTCGAGGTGGAAGAGCATTTGAGATGAATGTCCTTAGCCTTCTTCAGTCACTGCAAAATCAAACAACATTGGCACAGTAATTGCATTCTCTTAAAAAGCATATGCAGTTTTAGGTAGACACATTGATTGAAAAAAGAATTTCAAACAATTTGGTAGCAATGAACATTAAATTGCAATGTAATCAAATGCATAAACAGATGTAAAGGCAAAAAATTAAACAAGTCTGGGGTCGCTAATTTGACGGTCGAAAGGCACTAGAGATCAAGTATTAATACCATGGGTAAGCTTCTTAATTTTCTGTGGTCAATTAAGTTGTTTAATCGCGAGAGCCAAGTATTCATGTTCAAGGGCTGACTAGAGGCTATACCTAGAAGACTTTGTAGTTAAGCTACCATAAAAGGAATTTCTCATGAAATCATCGCCTGACTGATTACTTTTTCTTTGACCCCCCAAGGTCTTTTCACAGTAATTCAATTATGATGTGTGTGCTTATTTTGTATGCCTTGGGTTTTTTGCTTTTCAAGGAAAAGCGCCCACGCTGGGAACCTCTAGGGCTCTAGTACCATAGGCAATACATGTGAGTGAAGTACCAAATCAAGCTGAGATTTCTCTTCCAGCTTAAAATTTTACATTGTGGCACTTTGATTTTTTGTTTGTTCATTTTCATCATTTAAATTTTGTAACTTTGGGGGGTCATATAACACTGTTACACTCCCCAGGCTCATCACATTAGTAAGCTCCCTTTATAATACTTAAGCTAAAGGTCAATAGGGTTAAGCCCACTAGAAAGCCCTAGTACATTTCATACAATGCTGCATAAATCGGATTAAGAACCTAAGTAACCATTGTTTATTAGGAAGGCATTCCCCATGGTATTAAGAGAAGATTTCTAATACCTAGCTTGGTCAAACTAGCTTAGTCGGACTGCTTGATTTTTAAACCTAGACAAGTGACTATGACAAAAGATTACATTGAATTAAATGTTTGATACCAAGCAAATGCACTGAATATTATGCTACCAATCACAATCAAAGCAGACAAACATGGATGCAAAAAAGATAAGGGCAATGCTAATGGACAAGAAACACCTGTTTGTGTTGATGGTCGCGCTTGATTTGAAGTGTGAACGAGAGAAAGGTTCCATGAAGGTCCAAATCCTATCAATAGCAACACGCTCCTGTACACACTAGGAAACAAAAGGAATACCTCCAGGAGGCACATTAGTGGGAAAAGAGATCTTTGCTAATCACTCAACTCTAAAATAGAAACACTCCTATCGTACTAATTTTACCTACCCTCCATCACTCAAGTGATGAGGATCAAAGGTGTTTTATGGCATAGGTTTCTGGTTCACTGTACCAAATGTGACATGTGTAGGTCTGAGTCAATGTTTTGACTTTAATGTGCATACTCTTTTGCTAATTGCTCTTGCTCTTCTTTTTTTTTTTTGTGAGTATAAAGCTTTATATGTACATTCCCTAAGATTGGAGATTAAGAGGTCAGGGAAAAAGGTTGAGAGGGAAACAAATGAATGATGACTGTCAGCAAACACTCCCCCCTTCCTTGGGTAGATCATACCGTTTGAAATGAGCTTGTCACCCTTTGAAACCAATTGTTCCAGTTGGTAATAGGTGAGGATTTTTGCCAGTAGTTTTCTATTACCCTAGGTGCCTCGTCAAGCTGCAACGGTGGTAAGGTACTCTCCCAGGATCGAACTTGAAGTGGTTCATCAGGTGATTCTTGAACACTGGGAGGTGTGGATTCTTTGGTAGCTTCATGGAGGTCCACTACTATAGATGGAGGCGGTGTAGAAGCTTTTACCTCTATGGATGTATTACATGAGGAGCTAGAATCTTCATGGGACTCCCCCCTTCCTGAGCTAGGTGGAACAAATCGTTCTTTCTTTGGTACCCAAACTAGCTCGGGAGCGGGTGTGTAGCATTCGGTGATTTTTTTCTTTCCACGATCATTGATTCGTTTTGGAGCTACGGGATTGGGCTCACTTGGGTCAGGTGATAGGTAAGAGCACAATCTACGTTTTGGCACCCAGATATGATCATTTCCTTGATAGTAGCCTTGGGCTTCCAATAGTCGTTTAGGGATCCATCGCAACATTTTCTTATTTTTCTTGGAGCGAGTGGTACGTTTCTTACAAGGCTTCTGCTTTTTAGCACTAGTTATGGTCACTAAAGAAGCTTTAGGGACCCACTTGTATGTTTTCTTCGTTACATTAGGATGAGTCTTGTCGGAAGCGATATGCATTGCTTGTAGCATATTTAAGGGTATATGCATTTCATCCCCCTCAGGTGTTACCCAGGTCGTCCCCCTATTTCCCCAAGTGTCTATGGTTGATGCTAGGTGTACCCAATCCACATTGTCCGACTCAGTCATCCCAGGTAGGATATCCATATAAGGAGAATCTTGGCCAATGTATGTATCCTTCTTACAAGTGTAACAATATTGTAGTGGGGCCGAGTGAACTGTGGTGTCAGAGCGATGATCAATAATGGTTTTACTCCCTAAGGGGTGTACCTTACCAGTCACCAAATCCACTCTAAGGACAGAGTCTTGGAATTGCAAATAGACATGATATTTAGACCAATCGTGAACCATTTGTGCTTCCCTCATGAATGGTCGTCCTAAAATCATTTCATATGACATAAGGTGTTTAGAGAAATCCATTACAATGAACGTATGTCGTACCTTGTGTCCTAGAACTTTGATCTTAAGATCCTTGAGCATCCCCATAGGTTTGGCTATGGTACCATTTGCCATCTTTACCACAATGTTAGTAACACTGAGGCGGGGTTTTCCCATGGATTCCCAACAATCTTTTGTAACGATGCTAACTCCCGCACCACCATCAAGAATTCCCTTTATAGTTAATCCCTTGGCAGTGATGGGTAGGGTCGCATTAGACTCGTCGCCTTCAAAATACTGCCCTAATTCGTTAATGGGTACCTCGATCACAGACTCGTGTCCATCTAAGTCAAGTGATTGCACATGATTTTCCTCATCAATCATAATCGAGTCAGGCCTATTTGGTTGCGCAAACTGCGGTAATCCCGTTCGTAGCTCTCCGTTAAGGAATGCTCGAAGTGCAAGGAATAACTCAGGATCTCCATACAGCTTTGCTATGATCGTGGTTCGGACCTCAGAAGACATGAAGTCCACTAGTTTGGCAACATTCATTGGCGTTTTGCAGGGTGTAGGTCCTTGACTAGGAACTGGTGAGGATGGAATCTCATATTCCTCAATGGGATCAGGTATTCCTTCGTTAAACATCCTTTCCAACAAGAAGGGTGTATGCTCACTTTCTGATGTCCTGTCCTCACTCCCTTCTTGGATGATACTAGATATGGCTAACGGTCTATGGTTCATGTGGGGTGGATGAACTTGCGTGGGAAACACTGTGTCATGAATTTTGACCTGCATGGGTTCTGGTTCTAGTTTCCTTTGAGTCTCCTCCACTAAACCTCTTAGATGTTTCACCTGCTCAATCTCGTCTACTGGGTTTGGTACGTCCCAATCTTCTTTTTACGATTTTTTCCTTTTTGCCCCTGCGGTTTATCTTGGGGGTCTTGGATTGGATTTGGAAACACTTGTGGTGTTTTCAGAGGCTCTTTATGGTTTTCTCTTATTCGGTTTTCATTTGGTTCCATGTTACGGTTTTCTTTGTCGGTCTTTCCCTTTGTGGTATTGGTTCTAGTCTCCATTGTCTCGACTGAATCTGAATCATCCTCGAGGTCATTCATATACACGGGGTCATCTCCTGTTCCTATGTTTGTTTTGGAACTTGGCTTTGAATTTTCCGTATTCTGCGACTTCTTCCTTCGTGTCTTCTTTTTCTTTGCTTGGATAACTGACGCGGTATCTCTCTCTTCGAGGATATGGCTGGCCCTTGAAGCATGGACCGTGTAATCGCATAAGCGGGTGCGACGGGTGGTATTGGCGATGTCACACTAGCAATTTCGACCAAATTCAGGGGTGTGATTTTAGGCGCATTTGGGTTATAGGGGCATTGGGCAATCAAGTGATCTATGCCACAACGATTACATGTGAGTATTGGCATTGCAGACGTGCTCCCTTGATTCACTTGCATCTGTGCAGCATTCTTTTGCAGCCTAATAGGGCACTCCGCTACTCGATGTGGTCCACCACACTCGTAGCATTGAAGAGGTGGCCTCCTAGCCTGGGTGTTGATATTTTGACCTCTGGATGCGAGAGCAGCAGCTTGATAAACCGGCTTGACTTGTCCCCAACAATCTTCCATGTAGTATATAGGACATTCTTCCAATGTATCAAGTCCGTAGGCAATACTAGTGTCTATTTCCTCCTCACAACCATCTGCATAAGCATTAGATGGCTCGCAACCCACTTGGTTCATAGGGGCGACTCTTGGATGCGGGGGCTGCGGTCCTAGCACAGGAGGTGGTAGCGGTGTAGCTTGTACAACATTTTGAGATCTAGGGACCATGTGTTGCGGTAGTTGCTCAACGGGTGGAGTAGGCATCAATACAGGAGCTCGAGGCGCATCCGTCCAGGCTACAGGTGGTCTATTTGCCATCATACGTTTGATCATTAAACAATCCTTAGCTTGGTGACCATACCTACCACATGCGTTGCAAGTTCCATTAAATTTTACTCTAAACGTAGGGCACTCACTAGTGCTATGTGGACCTAAGCAAATGGAACACCATTGTTGCTCCCTTCTTGGATACATGTGACTATTTTGAGGGGGTCGATTATCCTTAAGAGACTCTTGGATTGCCTTGGTGAGGTCTGTCAAGAATGTCTCAAATACCTTTGGCTCATTGGCAATGGGCTTTGCAGTCATGGGTTCATACTCAATGGCTTGTGAGCTAGTGGATCTCGTGTCAGTAGACACCCTCATGCCTGCTATCATCAAGTTGTCCTCTAATTGGATTGCATTGGCAGTGACATCTTCCCAGGTTGTGATACCTCTAATCACTAGTCCATTATAGATTCCTTCATTCCTCAACCCTCGAATGAATCGATCAAGCAGTTGGTTATTGTTGAAGCGCTCATTTACAGGGCAACGAGAGTTTAAGTGCTTTAGACGACTAATGAAGTCCCTTACTGACTCTCCTTCCTTACGTTCGGCCTTCTGTAGCTGAGATGCTACACCCCAAAGCACACCTTCTCGTATGTACTCCTTTAGAAACAACCTTCGAAGGGTAGGGTAGATTGTTTTCTCGTCCACCCTTAGGGTCCTATACCAATCTCCAGCCTTCCCACTTAATGTCAAGCTTAAGGCATTGCACTTATGTAGTTCGTTGCGTTCCCCTAAGGAATCACATACTTGTTCAAACACTTCAATGTGTTTCCTAGCATCTTCGTCCCCATTGAATTTTTGCGTGAGTTTGGCAATTTGTACTGCCTTACTTCTAGGCTCTCTATCAGATGCATGACGCATATTTTCCGCGATAGATCTACCTATGGTTTGAGCAAACGCTGCCAAGTCACCTATGTGAGGAGGCAGGGCCGGTGGAGGTACTCTTGGAATCATATGTGGGAGAGGGACGGGTACCGGTCTTGGCATATGTGTGGATGATGCAGCATATGGAACATAACCGGGCATAGGTCCACTCGGATAAGGGCTAGGGAGCGGCGCTCGAGGAGCATAAGCAAGTGGTACAATTGGAGCTGTGGGGGCCATGTGTGCATAAGGGGCTAGAGGCACATATGGTCGAGGCCCCATATTAGGTACTACGACACTAGGTAGTGGCACTGCGCTAACCGTAGATGTCATCGGTACATTCTCTGTCAGGCTTATCCCTGGAGTGAGCACTGTGTTTTCCTTAATAGAGGGTTGAGCCAAGTTAGGGAAGCTAAAGTTGTCGCTCGGAGGCTCAGATTGCATAGAGACCCCAGGTGAAATGACGTAAGATGGGTCCATGGGGCTCATTAGAGGAGTCTCCATTTGTGATAGAGTAGGCTGTTGAGCCTTGCTCGTATCCAGAAATCTCATGGGGCCAGTTGAGAGCATATTTACCCCTCGGTTTTGCCTTTCTGATTGAATAATGCCATGGATAACATTACAGATCATTTTCTGTTGATCTTCGATGCTCGTGGCACTAGAGGTGGATTGTACAATCTCTATCCATCCTACATGGTAGGCGTGGCCAGAGTGTAGATCCGTCAACACCTCAGTGTGGAGGTCGTATGTCCAATGATCATTAAAGAACAATCCTTCTAGAGTCGACGTGTTAACGGTTTCTTGTGAGGTAGAAGCAATGTTGCTCCCCGTGGTTTTACTTGCCACCAACGGTACTGTAGAGGGAACTTCTGAAGGAGGCAGCTCAACAGGGCCTTCTTGGTAAGAAGTTGGTAGGATATCCACATGGACACTCTTTGGGGGTGTGGGGTCCACGTGCGATGTGAAAGGAGAGTCCACTTCCCCACCCCCTTCGCGTGCTTCATCTGCATCAGGTTCCGAGCGAGTAGCTCTACCTAATGTTTCCATGAAACGGCTAAACATACTAGTACTAGGCTGTGGAGCTTCGGGAGGTGCATGGCCTTCTCTCTCAGTGTTTTGGGTAGGGTATGCTTCCATGATTTCTGAGTCGGAGGAGGAATCACTAGCGGCTATTTTAGGGTCTTGGGTGGTGCTACCTTGTGTCCCCGCTGAGGGTCTAGAGCTTATCGTGGATGGGTAATGGGTGTCCGTATGAACAGAGGCACCCTCAATATGCTTGTGTTCTAGCACCCGCCCAGAGCGTAAGTGCATGTGCTTTTGATACCCTAAGGTGTCAAAAAGCTGCTCTAGGAGGCCTTGTGACTAGTTTTTAGCGTGTTTTTTGTTTGTTTTTTTGCTAGAATTTTTAGAGCGTGTCGTGGAATGGGCCGTGGGATAGCTCAAAACGAGCGTATCGGTCAGAGGGTCGTGCCGTGCTTTACAGCCCTCCGTTTGGTTACTCTATGCCCTCGGAATCCCTAAAACTGTCAATTTCTAGTAGGGAACTAGGCCCAAACTAGAAAGTCTAAGGGTGTAAGTGGGAAGAGAAAGGAGGAGAGTGGAGGACTTGTCCCACATGCTCTCATTCTCTCTTGAGGGAGTAGGGTATATATATAAGAGTGAGTCTAGTATATATCATAAGACTGAGGACTGAGGCCTGGGCCTGGGCCTGGGCCTGGGCCTGGGCCTGGGCTTGGGCTTGGGCTTGGGCTTGGGAAAATGATCCCGATCCCGATCTATCTTTTATACAAACCAACCCGTCCGTTTTAAGAGTCACGTTTTTTATTTTCGAAAAATATCGCCGCCCACTCGCTCGCGTTTTTAATTTCCGAATTTTTTTCAAATTGACAGAAATTGAAAAAACGCAGACAATAGCAGAAATTGAAACTTGACAGCAATTGCAGAAAACGCAAAAAACAGAAATCTTCCACACACTCCTTCCCTGCCTTTCCTATGATAGAAATTGCACCACAAGGAAGCGTAAAGTGCTAACCGAGCTTAGTGTAGGGCATATCCCCGGCAACGGCGCCAAAAATGTGCGCTCCTTGCCGCACTGTCGAAGCAAGGGACTTGCCAATACACCGTATGCGAGCCACAAACGGCTCCAAGCACACAACAATCCTAAACTAGCAAGCTCAAGAAAACAAAGGGTGTGTCACTCACCGCTCTACGCTCGCCTTCGTGGTGGATTCCTCGCCGCGATGAAGAAGAAGCTGCAGTCGTGCCGCGCTCAACCGCTTCGCCGCCGTCGTGCCTTCGCAATGCTCGATCGCACACACACTCTCCCTCTCTCTCTCTCTCACACACACACACAAGGAGGTGAAGAAGAAGAAGAAGATGGAGATGGAGCAAGAGCACTCTTCAATTGCACAAATGAGAGAATGAGTAAAAATTAGGTTTAGTTGGCTTTTATAGGAGCTCACCCCATTCACACTTGGGCGCCCATGCTTAACCAACTAATCCCTTGAATGTCCAAGTTAAAGTGCGCCTCTCATCGGCGATCACTCTACCTTTCCCTATTGGACCGACAAGCCCGGTACCTGACTCTATCGAATACATAATACACGTCCGTCGTAGGTGATGGGTGTCCGTGTGCCGTGAGGGTTAACAGGAACCCACAAGGATTTACACAAGAAGAGAGGAGCCAGTGTGAACAGGAATTGGAAAAGTTGGAAATGAGCTGTCCCTGCATGATGTGGGCAGATTGGGGTTCAGTATTTTGATCATATCGCCTCAACCGTGGCTCCAAATAAAAAAGTAAAAATATGGGCAAAAACTTCAGCTCATTAGCTACGATTTTCATTGTAAAATCGTTTTCCAATTTGGATTGGAACCTTGTGTAAAAAATTCATCAAAATAGGGTCCATTTATGGCAGCAAAAGTCTTCATGTGGTCTCCTTAGCCTAGACTTTCATTTAATTCCAAAGGACACCTCATGCCATATGAAAGCATGACATTGCTCCTTGACAAATTTTTGTAATCATGCTTGCAATAATGCATTAAAATAAGTGTATCTTTGAAATTATGCCACCTAGTGTCCCACTAGGATTTGATTCTCTCCTAGTAGCTATTTAAAAAGAAATATAAGAAAAATATAAAAAATACATAGAATATATATATATTGGAGTTTACCCTAGATATAGGATCTAGCTAGGGTGTGAGATGATAATGAAATAGTAGAAATAAAGAATCAATGCTTTTTGCCCCAAGTTAAAGAGACGGAGCTATTGATGCTTTTCCCATAGTATTTTCTGATGGTAAAGTAAGGATATGTTATCCTTGAGAAAAATAATAGGATGAGATAGAAGCTTATTATTATACTTAAATATGCATATGTACACTATAGGAAATATAATTATGTATCTAAAAAAATACAAGATAGATCTTGTAGCATGCGTTCCCACTATGTACGTGTCACAGCACGACATCCACCCCCTCTAAACCTGCACATCCTCCGGTATGAACCACATTGTCTCTTTGTAAGATTAGAACTCTTGTACATATTCCTTGTCTTATTCTTCACTGGATGATTCCAGAGCTTCATGTTCACTTTGATCTTCACCTGTGTTTTTCTCTTCTTCCTCATCAATATCTTCTAGATCATTGTCTCCTCTTCTCTTAAACATTTTAATCCTTTTTCCTGCAATGGGAATCTTTACTTCTGTACCATCTAGTTCAGACAAGCTGTAAGTAGCATTTTCATGCACATGCTTTACAACATACGGTCCAAACCATCTTTTTGAGAACTTACGCATGACTGTGTGCTGGTTATCAAGGCTACTATCATACACTAAAACCCAGTCACCTTTGTCAATTGATTTGCTCCTGAGTCGATGTCGCTTATCAAAATAGTCCTTGTTTTTCAACCTTGCATTTTTGAGTCGTTCTTTTGCAGCTTCAATGTCTCTAGGTCTTCTCTCTAGCTGCCTTATACGCAGTGCAAGGAGATCTTCCCTACTAAGCCCCTCTTGCCAAGGTAGTACATTCCATGTGGGAATTGTATCCTCAATCGGCATCACTGGCTTTTGACCATGCATTAGCTCCGCAGGCATGTAGCCAGTTACTGAGCTATGTGTTGTACGATCAGCCCATAAAGCATATGGTAACAATTTTGGCCACTCACCAACTCTTCCTTCACAAGCCTTGGCCAAAGCTTTGATGATAGGAGGATTCCCTCTTTCACTCTTTCCATTGCCTTCAGGGTTGTAAGCTGTAGTAAGAGAAAGCTTGATCCCTAATCTAGAAAAGAACTCCCTTGCTTCTTCGGCATCCAGTTCACCTCGATCTGCAGTGATTTTTCCCACACAACCATAACGGCAAATCACCTCATCAAGAAGGAATTTGCACACAGCTTCTGTGGTCTTAGCTCTTAATGCTCTTCCTTCAACCTGGCTAGTTAGGTCCTCTCGTGCAAGAACCAAGTATCTCATCTGCCAGAGTCCTAAAGGCATCGTGACTAGATCCACAACCCATTTATAGTGCATGGCTAGTGGACATGTAGGGTGCAATCCATCACGATGTCCAACATTTGAATACATTTGACAAGTTACACATGACTCTACAAACTGAGATACATCTTTATACATACCCTTCCACCAGTATTTTTCTTTCAACTTGGAGAAGGTCGCCCACACACCCCTGTGTTCAGCCCATAGACTCTCATGAAACTCTTGCATGAGCTTTACTTGAGTCTCTTTTTTACATATAACCCATTGTGGTGTAGCACCCTTTTTCTTAGGATGCTTCCACAAGTAACCATCCCTTAAAAAGTACCCATATGCTTTCCTGCGTATCCTCTTGAATTCTTGTTCAGACCAATCATTCTATTTTGTTAGAGTATTCAAGTAGCTTCCAATAGAAAGCCAATCACCTTCATAAAGATCTTTGAAGAACAATTCAAGTGAATTAGTCATGCAGACATTGTTACCTTTGACATGAGAGATAGAATAGAATTTTGTGCCTACATCATCTCCCTCATCAATCATTTGTGACTCATCTTCATACCTTGCCCTTGATATCATATCTACCACTGTATTGTCTTTACCTGCAATGTGCTTAAACTCGGGATTTAAGGACTTAATGTAGGCAATCCACCGCAACATAGCAATGTCTGGTGTTGAGCAGCTTGTAATCATCCCAAGAAGTGGTAGACAATCTGTTTCTACAACCACACATGCACCAATTAGGTACTCTTTCCCACTTTTCAAGGCTGTAACCATACCCCATAACTCTCTCTTTATCTGTGGATAGTTTCTTTGGCGAGCACTTAGTACCTTTGCTCCAAATCTTACCACATACTTGTGTCCTTCTTTGTCATCTTTCCCTATTGCCCATCCAATCCCTATAGGACTGGTATCTACTGTCACAATCACTGGCCTTTGACACTCATAGTCTACCTTTCTCAAAGTCGTTGCTGACTGGAGTAACTCCTTTAGCTTTTTCATGGATTTTACATGTGCTTCTGTCCATTTAAACTTTTGATTCTTTCTAAGCAGCTGATAAAGAGGATCAGCTACATGTGCATAATGTGGAATCCAAATAACATAGAAGACACATGCTCCCAGAAACCTTCTAACCTCAGTGATGCTAGTGCATATTTCTTTCATTCTTTGGATGGCATCTACCTTTGATGGACAAGGTTTCCTACCATATGGCCCGCACATGTGCCCCACAATGATCACTTCTTTGACACCAAACATAGACTTTTTCCCTGACAATGTAAGATTCACTTCTTCCAACCTAGACAAAATTTTATCACAATCATTTATGTGATTTACCACAAACCTGCGACATCCCTTGAGATCCAAAGCTTCATCTTTGTCACTTTCTTCACATCCTTTGATAGGCAAATCATCAATGAAAGGCATTGTGTTTTGAGGAATAAAGTCACGTAAGACCTTATTCATCCCATTCATCATATGTGCAACCGAGTTGGTTGCTCCCTGTGGCAAGGTACACATCCTTACCAAACCCAAAGGTGTCCTCATGGTTGTCAAGTCTCTGCTTTCGATTGCAAGCTGAAATTGATCATACCCTGAGTAGAGATCCCCCATCGAGTAGATTGCCCTCCCTGCAAACGCCTCTGCAAATTCATCCACAATTGGACCTGTACCTACATTTCTAATTGTCACCTTGTTCATTGGTTGCATATCTTGGATGAAGCATAGAGAACCATTCTTCTTTGGAACTGTGAACCACCTGTTTGAGTATGGAGCACAAGAAGGCTCCAAGATTCCCATTTTGATTTTCTCATTCAGTAGCTCTACTAACTTTGGCAAATGAGCCTTTGGAACCGGAATAGGCCGCAGATTCCAAGGCACATGAGGTATTGTGAAAATTACCATAGGAGCTACAATATAAGGATCAACACATCCTATCTCATGTGGCTCAAATGCAAAAGCCTTACCATGCTTTGAAAGCATTTCTTTGAAGCACTTTGTCTCCTCCTGTGTTAGAAACTCCTCGCAACCAATCTGCAACTCTTGAAAAGAATCCTTTGTGAAGGTATGCCCAATCTTTTTAGGATTCCGCAAACTTGGTTGTAAAGAAGCCTGTTCAATCTTTTCCCTATTGTTGGGTGGTAAGGGTGAAGCTACTGGTTTCACCTTCTTTGCTACACTCTTGTATTTAGTTTCAACATGGACTTCTGGGCCAACTGTTTGATACATTTCTATTACTTGATACATTTCCATAGAGCAAACTTCCACAACTTCATTTTCAAGATGCAAACTAGATCTCATTATAGCATCAAGCTCACCCATAGTATCTACAAAAGAAACTTGTTCACACAAAACCCAAAACATTTTCAGTAGGCTTTAGCAACCCACTCTTTTTCATGCCTATTTGTACATTATGCACATATTGCCTCTCATATCTCTTCAAATCTTCAAGTTTTGTAAAACATACTGATCCATTCTTTGTTACCAAGGAGCTCATTGAGAAAGTTTCACCTATTTTTGGATCAGGCGAGACCCTTTTTCTTTCTGTACCACTGCAATCCCGCTTTACAATGGTACTTGGAAAAAACCCATCATTTCTCTATGATCATGAAACTCTTTGCTTACCTTTGGTAGAGGATGTTCTTTGAGGTTGTCACGATTTCTTTCATGGTTTACACAAACTGTGAGAAATTGGACATCACGTTTACCATCTTTGCTACGTATCCTAGCATATGTTGAACCATCGTCCATTACCTTTGTTTCCATTCGAACTCCCACAATGTAGGGTTGTCCAAGGATGAGATGATATGAAGATGTGTCCTGAACAAAGAAGTTTTGGTCAATCTTTACATCACCTATTGTCACCTTCACACCTGGACATGCTGCATACAATTCACCGGATGAATTGTTTGCCACTTTTACCATCCAACCATGATCTGTGTCCATTGGCCATTTGCACTTGTTGTAGAGACTCTTTGACATTATGTTTATTTCTGAACCATGGTCAATCAAGGCAACAAATGGCTCTTCAAGATCACCTACCTTGACCAAAGTTTCTGTAGTAGCCCTTGCCCAATGACTTCGTGAATAGTAACTCCTAGGAATATCTTCAACTTCTTCATCATCATTTGAGAAATACACTTGCTTCACTCTCCCACTAGATTGGTAGCATCCTACCACAGCTCCATCATTCTCCTTATTTTGCAGTTGCATCCCTTGTGTCTTTGAGGTTTCCCCTTCAACCTGTGGACGAGAAACTTCAGCAAGGGTTTGCCTCTTCCTCTTGATGATGTCAATGATCTCCTCATGGAATTCACGCTTTGCAATGCCAATAACTTCTCCCAGAGTAAACTCAATCTTGCTATTCAAGATCCTTTCCTCCAAAACTTTCTTTAAATCTGTAGCAACCTCAATATCAGATTGTAGTTTATAAGTTGGGCCTTTTGTCTTACCTTTCGTTGGCTCTTTCTTCTTTCCTGTTGTAGACTCCTCCATGAGTACTTCAGGTGGAGATGCTCCTTGTGTTGAAGGTGTTTGAGAAGGCATTGAGTCGCTTCTTCCACCACTTCTAGAAGCTCTTTTTGATGGTCCTTCATCATCATTCTCACGTCTGCGCTTCTCTTCTACAATTGCCTCATTTTGTTGGCATTTTGTAATGTAGGCATGCAATGACAATGAGTCCACTGGATCATTCCATCCTGTTTCTAGACGTATGCAATCACCTGCTTCATGTAGAATCTCTTTTGTAAGCTTTCCCTTTTTAGCTAATTGCATGACATTTGGCCAAATTTGACCATGATGGTCACTCACCTCTTCATCACAAAAATGTTCAATTTTTACTCCATAAGTAGCTGCCTCAACTGAAGAGGTGGCATGCTTGGTTGCCATATCTTCAACTAAGGTTTGCATTCGCCCCTTCCCAAAGTTAGTTCTCAAGGGTAGACCTGTCTCTCTTAAGTGGATTTTACCATCCTTAAAAAAGACAACATCTTTTGACAAAGCATCACTAAAATCATCACAATCCCTTCTTACATGGTCTGTACTATCACACCAAATACATCTATTAACAAACCCTTCTTTGGGCTGTTGTCTTTGCCTAGGAAGTGGCCCTGATGGTCGGCCTTTTTCTTCAAGCTTTGCAAACTTCACCTTCAAGTCACGCATTCCCTTCACAAGCTCATCTAGCATGGACTCATCAAACTTAGGAGCGATAAAAGTAGGCTTTACCATTTTGTCAGAAGTTGAGGTGGAAGGACTTGTAGTGTTTACTACCATCTTGTCCCTTCTTCTTTGTCGTTTGGCAAGCAGTGAGACAGCACCTTCAACCTCATTCCAGTCGGTCTTTAGACCTTGCTCAGCATCTTTATCTTCAAGAAGAAGCTCCAAATTTTCTTGAAACTCTTTACCTGCAGCTTGTAAGAAAAGATCTGTCTTCTCTACATCTAGTGTGGCCCTTTCAGTCCTTGTGAGTTGTGCATAGCGCCGCTCAAATTCCCTAAGTAGTTTTGTTATTGATAGTCCTTGCTTTGGCTTGACTACCCATTCTAAGAATGTCCTTTTGGTCACTCTCTCAGAGTCCTCCATGAAATATTCCTCCTTTAAAGCTACTTTGAGTTCTTCCCAATTTCTCCCATGCCCGTCTTTAATTGCCCTAACATGCTCCCTAATTTCTGGAGCAACAACTAGCTCAAAGCTTTGAATCATCTCACCTTCTGACACGCGATGCAGCTCCATCTCCTTCACATACTCGCGTAAGTACTTGGTTACATCTTTGCCATTGAAGTGATCCATTCTGTTGACGACCGCTTGTATGGCCTTCGTTGCTGAAATCTCCCTTCTTTCAGTAGCATGTTGTTGTTGCATGAACATTGCAAATGCTTGAAACATTTGCATTGTTGCTGGGTCAAAATGCATACCCTGTTGCTCAACATGATCACCCATGGTTACCCACAAACTCTCACCCTAGCAGATTCGCATCGGGTTCACCAAAAATATGTCGAGAAATTTGCGTTCTTGCCAGGAAAGCACCGGGCTTATGGTTGTGAGAGTTTGTGAGAGAACTCAACAAAAACTATATGAAGGAGTTAAACCATAGATGCCATGAAGACTAGGGTTTGGAAAGAAGTGCAATCAAAGAAGACTCACTCTTTCTCTCTTGCATTTGCACACACAAAGAAAGAGCGCAAAAGAGAATGTCAAAACAATACGAAGATGAAAACATCAAGGCTATGGTCATATCGTATCATGGGTAATATGAAAGGGTTAATGGACGAGTTAATGGCATTCAATCTTGGCTGACCAAATAGGCTACGAATTGTTCTTTGGAATTGGAGTTTTGTGCTTACCATAATCTATATATTTTGTCTAGTGATTGGGACTAATTGTGTGTACAAATCTTCTTGGTTCATAGCAAGATAACTACGCTTACATCAAAAGAAAAATTATAGTCTATGAGAGGTAGTATGATGGGATCCGGTGATAGAAGTATTTTATTGAGCCTTTCAGGGCCAAAGAGAAACACTATACGTTATTGAAAGTGTATTTTACGGCTAATCCATACGTTAATTCTAATAGATTGTACAGAGTGAAAGTGATAGAAATGATCATCATGTGGGTTATTCATTTAGGATAGTATGTGAGAAATGTAGATATGAGAGAAGTGAAGAGATGAGAAGTTTCCCTCCCAAGCCCTATTCTTGCCCGTAGGCAATAAGGATACTGCGGGGAGAGATGTACCTGTAGCAAGAGAACCTAGAGAGGATGAATTACTAAGAATGAGAGAGATAGGTTTGCTTTAGGAGATGAGATTAGATACATATATATATGTTGGATTAGAGATGAAAAAGAAAACAACAACAAATCAAGAAAACATCAATGTAGAACACATCTTACTTGACAAACCCTTTGGCACCATTATTAATGGAGAGAGAAGAAAAGTGGATAATTCCACTTTGATTGATACACCAAGTGCAAGACCTTCTTTGATTAGAGTTGATCTTCCAAGGTTAGCTTGTTGCAAGAATGGCTAGTCTCCCTTTAGGAGAAAGTGTAGGCTTGGGCTTATGTTAATGGCTAAGTATAATTAGGCATTACTACTCACTCCCTCGAGAATTCCTCTCATCAATGGCTTGAATGCTTGAGTTCCTTCCAAGGAAGAAGAGGTCCCCTTTTATAGGTGAAGGGAACCCACAAGCGTTTACACAAGAAGAGAGGAGCCAGTGTGAACAGGAATTGGAAAAGTTGGAAATGAGCTGTCCCTGCATGATGTGGGCAGACTGGGGTCCAGTATTTTGATCATATCTCCTCAACCGTGGCTCCAAATTAAAAAAGTAAAAATTTGGGCAAAAACTTCAGCTCATTAGCTACGATTTTCATTGTAAAATCGTTTTCCAATTCGGATTGGAACCTTGTGTAAAAAATTCATCAAAATAGGGTCCATTTATGGCAGCAAAAGTCTTCATGTGGTCTCCTTAGTCTAAACTTTCATTTAATTCCAAAGGACACCTCATGCCATATGAAAGCATGACATTGCTCCTTGACAAAGTTTTGTAATCATGCTTGCAATAATGCATCAAAATAAGTGTATCTTTGAAATCATGCCACCTAGTGTCCCACTAGGATTTGATTCTCTCCTAGTAGCTATTTAAAAAGAAATATAAGAAAAGTATAAAAAATACATAGAATATATATATATTGGAGTTTACCCTAGATATAGGATCTAGCTAGGGTGTGAGATGATAATGAAATAGTAGAAATAAAGAATCAATTCTTTTTGCCCCAAGTTAAAGAGGCGGAGCTATTGATGCTTTTCCCATAGTATTTTCTGATGGTAAAGTAAGGATATGTTACCCTTGAGAAAAATAATAGGATGAGATAGAAGGCTTATTATTATACTTAAATATGCATATGTACACTATAGGAAATATAATTATGTATCTAAAAAAATCCAAGATAGATCTTGTAGCATGCGTTCCCACTATGTACGTGTCACAGCACGACAACGAGTTATGCCTTTTTGCCACAGTTAATTAATGGTACTAACATGTCAAATGTGGTGAAGAAATGGGTAATTGAGCTGCAAGAGTTTGAGTTCTCTTTTCTAGTGGAAGATAGTACAAGGGATACCCTAGCTGATTTGTTGACCTACAAGGAGAATCCACTTATTGTTAAGGAAGAGGTGGTGAGAAAGGTAGTTGAAGAAGTGCCACAGATCAGCAATGCACATGTGTTGTTCTTTGATGGTTCATACAGAAAGAGCCATGATGCAGCTTCAGGGGGTATAGCACTTTATGATCCAGAGGGGAAGCTAGTATGCAAGAGAGGGTTCAAATTGGATGCTCATAGTAACAATGAGGCTGAATATGCTACTCTGGAAGCCGGATTACACATTTGTTTGAAGCATGGGGTTCGAAGGTTGAGCATAAAAGGTGATGCCTTGTTAGTGGTGAAGCAAGTGCTGGGTGTGTGGAAGAGCAAGAACACCTCATTGAAGGAAATGTGCTTCAAAATTAAAGGCCTGTTAAAAAATTTCGAAGCATGGATCATCAGACACATTGAACGTGCTCTAAATGAAGAGGCACATGAAGCAGCTCAAGGCATGATTGGGGAGCTATTTGTGTTGAGGACCACTTTACCTCTTTATCATGGCCGGGAAAGTTTGGATCAAGAAGAGGAGTTTTTGCTAACAGGAATCATTCCAAAGGAGATTCAGAAGTCTAAGAAGTATGGCTTTGTGCGTAGAACATACAAGTACAAATTGATTGGTGATGTCTTATACATGAAAGGGGCTGATCTCGTGGTGAGACGTGTACCTTGGCGGGAGGAGCTTTACAGAGTGTTGGAAGAGAATCATGAAGGCGCATGTGGTGTCCATTTTGCTCTAAAGATCACCTTGCATAAGATATTGCAAGAGGGGTATGTATGGCCTAGTTTGCACAAGGATGTTCACCATTGGTGTAGGTCTTGCAATAGGTGTCAAGCATTTGGGAAGAGAGTGTTGAAGCCAGAGCTACGAAAAACCATTATGGCGTTTGATGTGTTTGAAAAGTGGGGGATTGATGCAATAGGCCCGTTACCTATCACAAGCAGGGGCAAAAGCTATATCTTGACGGCAGTGGACTATCTCTCTAGATGGGTAGAGGCTACAGCAGTAAAACAGATCACTGCAAAGGATGTGGCCAAATTTGTGTATGATGAAATATGTTGCAAGTTTGGGGTGCCATTAGAGCTACTTTCATATAAGGGGCCAGGATTTAGAGCTAAACTGCTAGACTTCTTATGCACAAAGATGAAGATTAGGCACCAGCATACCACTCCTTATTACCCGCAGTGCAATGGATTAAATGAAAGATTCAATTGTGAGTTGGTACAAATTATTTCTAAAGTGACAGAGCACCAAGGAAAGAATTGGGATTTGGAATTGCCTAGTGCATTATGGGCTTATCGTACTTCGGTGAAGACAGGTACTGGGTTTACTCCATTTCATTTGGTGTATGGAAAGGAAGCACTATTGCCTATGGAGGTAGAGTTGACTGCGGTCAAGATGTTAGAGAAGTTGCTTGGGCCGCCTAGTGATGCATTCAAAGAGAGGCTCTTGCAGTTACAAGAGGTCCAGTTGGATAGGATGAGCGCATTGGAGTATTATGGGCAGATGCAGGATAAGGATTTGGCAAAGATAAATGAAAAGGTCAAAAGTAAGGGTATCAAGAAACATGACTTGGTTTTGCTCTACAACAATAAGTTGGATAACACCTTCGAAAAGAAGTTTCAAATTAAGTGGGAAGGCCCTTTCAAGGTAGTGGAGTGTTTCCCGCATGGTACATATCAGTTGGCTAACTTGGATGGGTTTCTACATAATTCAAGGGTAAATGGATTGCGTCTTAAATTGTATCATGCCAGGTTGATGATGGTCGAGCAGGATGAGTTGTATGTGGATCAAGGAGTGTTGGTGCGGGATGAGGAGACTTGTGATGCGGCGAGTCTCATATCTCTTTTTGCTGCTGCTGATCATGAATGATCTAGCAGGCTAGGGGATGGGCAAATTATGTCAGGAGTTTTTTGGAGCAAGGGATTGCGCATATGTACATACACATGCATGGTGCATCGAATAAAGGATTGCCCAATTTCCATAGCCAGGTGGTTACGTGGGGCCCACATGTGTAAAGGTAGGACAGCATGTACATAGTGCATCGATTTTCACTATCACCAGTACCAGTATGTTTTTTCTATAATAATGAGGAGTTTATAGCGCGTAAAACTTCTAGAGGAAGCTATCCGTGGGCCGACGACATGAGGTAAGCAGGTGCGTCAGATGGCATCTAGTGACGTCAGGAGGGCGAACGGGGTCAATATTTGCACGCAAATGAGGACGGACACAACGTGGGTGTTTTCTTGTGAGAGTTATGCAGAAAGGTCATCATTAGGACCACTTTTTGGGGCCACTTCACATGGTTGCGAGACGCATTATTGAAAAGAAATGAGTGCCAGGTGTGCGGATGATGCAAAAAAGGTGACAACTATGCACTGCGAGGTCAGTTTTTGGCCTGTTCGGGGTCCGTTTGAGGTCATCTAAAAGGCCAAGGGTGCCCAACTAATAAAGCTAAGTGTGGGAACTGAAAAATCAGAGAGAAGACCAGAAAAAACGTGGAGAGAAGAGGAGGAACAGTCGCAGGTGTGTTTTTGGTGTTTTTGGAGCCTATTTTGGCCCTGAACTGCTCATCCGAGGTCGGATTTGAGCACTTTGACATTGTAGACTGGGGTTTTGGGCCGTTCCGGACGTGATGGCGCTGTCCATTTTGCCAAATTAATCATTGTTTTTCTGCTGTTTTGGCTGTGTAAGTTTCTCTTATGAATGAAGCTTCGTCTCCAATTTGTGATTGTATCTGGCATATTTTACCCATATTGTGTGAGCTGTTTGCCCCATTGGTGTTGGCCCAAGCTCATTTGTATCTAATTATCAGAAGTTCTCCTCTTTTGAGCTGAGTTTTTTGGGTGTGTGTGTGTGTGTGTGTCTATGTGTGGAGTGGGCAAGTGGATAGTCTCTCTCCTCTCACTCCATAGGTGTGTTCCCTGTCTCGGCCGGGTGTGTTGTGTAAGCCGCGTGGTGCCCCATAGTGTGTGTGTGTATCTTCCCAAGAGTTTGTGTCGGGTTGTTATAGAGACGTTGTGTGTGTTTTCATCCCGCTCAAAGCGGCTAGCGAATAGATCCTTTGCAAAGGCTCTGTTGGTTAGACAGAGAAAGTCGGAGAGTAGCGGCAAACTCATGAGAAATTGGAAAAGTTATTTTTGTTGAATTATAGGTCTGTCTTCACTAGGCCTTGTTTGAATTGTTTTGGTATTGTTTGAAGGGCTGTATAAAAGAATCTGTGTTTGGAATTAATTAAGGAACAATGTTTGTATATGTAAAATAGTGTGGTAGTAATTAGAAAACAAGATAAAAAGTGTGAGTGTGGGGTGCAAAGTGGGGGTTGGCTCAGGTTGCCAGTCAAGGATGGGTGTTCTGGATTAGTCGAGAAACTCTCCACTCCCTCTTATTAAAAGAAGAGAAATTAGAGACTCATTCTGCCAAGAGTCAAGATGTCCTAAATCTACGTGTCCACAAGATTACTATTTAGTTTAGGCTAAGTCTCATATTATATTTATCGTTTATGGATGGCGGCCATGCCTCTTAAACGTGGGGGAAAAGGCAATGTTTACGGATTCTAAATATGTCAATGGTATTTCATCTTTATGTTAGGAAACAGCTTCATTAGAATCCTATATTTATCGACCTGACTTGTGGTGTATGACCCTTAACGACGTAAACGATGGAAAGAGGACTTACTCTCTTCTGTTGCTCGTATCTCTACTTTGTAAAAATAGAGTAGGATGTTGACAATGGAAAAAGAGAATAAAGAAAGGCCATCTATCAAAGACGCCCCAATCTCTCGGGGTTGGGGACCTCACAATTGGTATCAGAGCTTAGATTAAAAAGAATAAGTTGGCTACTTCAAGCTTCCTCATGTGTATGATTAGTATAACCATTAACTGACTCGTAGAGATATTAGCTATGTCGATTGATGTGTATCATAGTTATGGTTGAAACCTCTATTATGTTTTTTTATAAACTAGAGAGATCTTTTGTAGACCCCTATATGACATTTTGATGATTTATGAATAGAAAATTGAGTTGTTTTCCTACAAAGAAATTGTTTGGCTGGTTAAGTCATGAGTGAGTTTATTTGGTGGATTGAATGATCCATGAGTGGTTAAGTCATGTGATTGGATAACCTATGACTGGTTAAGTCATGTGATTGAGATAGATATGACTGGTTAAGTCATGTGACTAAGTTTTTTATGGACTGGTTAAGTCAAGATTGGTTAGGTCATATGATTGAGTTTTAATGAATCGGATAATTAATGATTGGTTAAGTCATATGATTGAGATTTTAGTGGACTGGATAAAATCTAAGTTTGGAAATTACCCTATTGATTTGACTTATTATAAATATCGATGTACATTCAGGGAAATCCTCAAATCACTTCTACGTTGGAAAACCCTCAGATTGATGCTATCTATATGGAGATTCGAGAGAAGAATTTTTTGCTCAAACAAATGCAATCACCTTCTTTTAAAGGAGAGGGTGATGATATTGAGAAAGATGCAAAAGTATGGATTGAAGCTATGGATGATTACTTCTCTGCTGCAAGGACCACAACTCTAAATCAAGTGATGTTAGGGATGTTTCATCTCTCAAGAGAAGCGAAATTATGGTGGAAACAACATTGTCGTGACATGGGAGTGTTGGAGAACTCTCAAAGTTGGTGGAAAATTAAACAAGCAGTGAAGGAAAGCTACTTACTCCCTGTCCATGCGATAAAGATGAATGAGTTCTTTAGCTTGAAACAGTACAATTTATCCTTGGAAGAGTACTACTCAAAGTTTGTAAGGCGTAGACGTTACGCACCATCAATGACCATAGAGCAGCAAGTAGCTTGCTTTTGCCAAGGTTTAAGGGAACCAATTAGCTCACGATTGGAATCCCTAAAGCCTACTACTATATAAGATGCTTTACGACGAGCTAAAACTTTGATGAAGGAACAAGGGATTACAAGAATAATTGAACAGAATCAAAGATTCGACGATAGACAACCACAAAGAGCTTATGCTGCTCATGTACAAGATCGTCCACCTTTGAATAGTCGATGCTTCAAATGTGGAGCGTTGGGACATTATCAAAACTCTTGTCCATGACTAAATAATGAAGCAAAAGTAGCAAGTGAAGCAGACTAGGGACATTACCTTTTAAGACATAATGATGGTCGCTAGTAATTAGAGTAGGAGTATTCTCACTTTTTCTCGAGATGAGGACACCTAGAATCCCTAAGTTGGGGAGATTGTAATGTACCCAACATTTTTCAATAAAAATATTTTATTTATTTAGTTTAAAAAGATTTGAGGTTTGCATTTTATGAAATCAAAAAGCATTCTAATGAACGATCAGATAAAAAATCAGAGTTTAGAACTATTAATTATGACTCTCATTCACTTCAAAACTATAGGTTGATGGGAAGCTTAACCGTCAAGACTGTATCTTAAGATAAGAGTTGACCTTTTAGGAAAAAGAGAGCATTTTTAGGAAAGGAAGAGTATTTTTGGGAAAGAAAAAGGAGGGAGTTAAGTTTAGAGTTCTTGGCTTGGAAGTCAAGCTTCTTGTAAAATAAAAGAACCAAAATTGCGCATCAGAATCCGTGTCCAAAAAATAAAAATAAAAATAACAATATTTTAGACAGCCGCAAACGTACGCGAACTTAGCTCTCTTTGCTTTCTTCTATTCTTAGCTGGCCTTGAGAGCCTATATAAAGACCCCTCTCCCCTCACTTTCAAGGAGACATAGACACACACTCTCAGAAGCGGAAGCTCTCTTGGTTTGATGTCGGAGTTATCTTCTCTCCCTCAACCTCTCTCCCTCGAGCTCTTACCTTCAATCCATCTCCATCTACAAGTCTTTCTCTACCATCGCCGTGTTGCCCTTGGAATTCAGCAGTTCTCTTTCTCTCTTTTCCCTCTTCTCTATATCGATACAATGGCCTCAAAGCAAGTGACTCGAAGCTCGAAGGACGCTCATGTTGCTCCACCTCCAAGGAAGGTGCAAAAGAAGGTATCATCTACTCCAAACGTTGTTGAAGTGGATGTATTGGTCACGGAAGAAGTCGAAGCCGTCCAACCTCAAACAGGGGAGGTAATAGAACATATCACTAATCCAGTAAGAGAAATTTATAATTCTGTATTTCTATTTATGTTTGGCTTGGGAAGCTAAGCATAGGGAATCCCTTAAACCGTCCAAGAAACGTGATTCTATCAGAAGAAGCAAGCATATGTTTTCATAGATTAGTGAAAGAATTGTTTGATAAATTGTTATTATTTGTTGAATAGTTATTGCTTAATAAAATGCTATTGTTTGATAAGTATTACTGGTTGATATGAAGAGTGGGTTGATCATGTTTGAAGAATCATTTAAAGAGAAGAATTGTTGAATGAATATATTTTGTTCTCGTGAGTAGCGAGATGATTCCCGCGGTTAGCGGAGATTAAGCTGAGGTTATCGGCTCTCTTTTGTTCCTCGCGGTTAGCGGGATGTCTCACGGGTAGGGGGATGCCTGGCGGTTAGCAAGATGTCTCGCGGGTAGCGGGATGCATGGAGGTTAACAAGATGCCTCATGGGTAGCGGATGCCTGGAGGTTAGCGAGATGGGAAGGTTGCGCAATTTGCGGTTAGCGAATAAATCCTTTGCAAAGGCAAACTCATGAGAAATTGGAAAAGTTATTTTTGTTGAATTATATGGCTGTCTCCATTAGGCCTTGTTTGAATTGTTTTGGTATTGTTTGAAGGGTTGTATAAAAGAATCTGTGTTTGGAATTTATTAAGGAACACTATTTATATAAGTAAAATAGTGTGGTAGCAATTAGAAAACAAGATAAAAAGTGTGATTGTGGGGTGGAAAGTGGGGGCTGGGTCAGGTTGCCAGTCAAGGATGGGTGGTCTTGATTAGCCAAGCAACTCTCCACTCCCTCTTATTAAGAGAAGCAAAATTAAAGACTCATTGTGCCAAGAGTCAAGATGTCCCAAATCTACGTGCCCACAAGATTACTATTAGTTTAGGCTAAGTCTCATATCATATTTATGGTTTATGGATGGTGGCCATGCCTCTTAAAGGTGGGAAAAAACACGTTATTTATAGATTCTAAATATATCAATGGGATTTCATCTTTATGTTAGAAAACAGCTTCATTAGAATCCTACATTTATCGACCTGGCTTGTGGCATATGACCCTCATAACCACGTAAATGATGGATAGAGGATTTCCTTTCTTGTGTTGCTCGTATCTCTACTTTGTGGAAATAGAGTACGGTGTCGTCAATGGAAAAGGAGAACATAGAAAGGCCATCTATCAAAGTCGCCCCAATCTCTCGGGGTTAGGGACCTCACAACTTTTGGTAAATTTTAGCATAATTTTTATCATCTGAGCATACACACGTGTTAAACACTTCAAACCAAGCTTCTTAGTCAAATTTCACTAAATTTGAGCAAGATTTATCAAGTCAAACTCAATTTCTTGACAATCAGTATAATTTTTAAATTTTTTCAATTTTTTGGTATGTTTTGTGATCCAAAATCTATGAGCCTTCACAAAGATGTTTGTAATCATGCATAGAGTCTTTGGTATCAACCTTGGTCAATTTTGAGCTAAAAGTAAATATTCGTGATTATTTACTTTTGGCTTAAAATAAACTTTTTTGCAGATTTTTAATGATCAATCTTTTTGTGACATGTTTTAAGCCTCTGAGTCAATTCAAAACTCAATTTGGCCTAAATTCTCAAGAAAATATAAATAATTTGAGTCTTTGCAAACTCTTGCGAATTTACCTCAACTGCATCTTTAAGGTTACCCACTTGTTTATACAGCTCTTATGAGCATAGAGCATAATCTCCAGTCGGATTCAGTGGTTGATAGTCATTTAGTGTTGTTTCAAGTCGTAGACCTAAAATTTTGCAACTTCACATAAACACCTAAAATATGATTCTTTTGGAATGAGAAATGATTTGAGATCCCACCTCGTAGAATAGTCCCACCTTGGATTCTACTTACCCTACTCCTAGGTTCTACTGCAACTGGGTTGTGGAAGGTGTCCACAAACACTTGTTTTTTTGTTTTTTATGGTTTTTTGAGCCTTGATCTTAAGACTTGTCTTGTCCATCAATCATCCTCAAAATCCTACAATCCTACAAGGTACTTAGCAGAGTACAATCTACTACCAAGATACCTCTACACAGCAAAAGACAACATTCTTAAGCTATGCGGTTTTGAAGAGAAAGTTTTACTCTAAGTCATCATAGAGGACGTTAAAGGACAACTACACAAGGTGCGCTTGTTTTTCCTAGTTTAGGTCTATTCGTTCCCAGAAACGGTGCCAAATGTGGATGGGTTTTCTAAGCTCACTCTTATCTTCTTGCAGACATAGTAAGAACCACGAACATAATTGTCAATCCATGAGACGAAGCTGACTTGACTAGTGCATAGAGGCTACAAGAGGGTTTCAATCTCTTGGAAAACAATAGACAACCCATATCTAACACAAGCTACACTCAAATGACTTAGGTCATCAAAAGATACTCACTAATAAGAAAACAAAACATAACCATTACAGCATCAAACGACATCCGAATGTTACGAAACTTCTAAGACAAGTATATAGGACCTAAGCACACATGCTTATGGTCTCAAATCTCACTTTTGATGAAGTGCAAAAAACGCTATTATCAACAGCAGTGAGATTCTCACCTAGTCATTTTTGACCCAAAAATGCATCTAAATGCTTAGCAATGATGCCCCAATACCCCGCCTATGCTTATTTTGTGATCTCCTAGCTTAAATTCCTACTTATGACAAAACTAGGCCGTGGGCTGGTGATTTCAAAAGCTACGATTTACCATGATTTGTTTACTTCAATGCGTGGAGCTCTTACCTATGATTGCAACACAATAGACAATAGTGCAATGTGAGAACCGACAAGGGAGTACGAAGCATGAGAAGGAGAGAAGAGCGTCGTTAGCTCATGCTGTGTATTTCTTATCCAAAAAACTTGAAATTAACTTTACAAAATTGTCTTTTATACCTTAGCCAAGGTTTCTTTTGTTAGGTTTAATGGCCATGTGACCGACCGCCCATCACTAACTGCTACTAGCCCTAAGTGTACAGCTATACACTTATGTGAGAGCCACTAACACTAAGTACAGTGTGTGTTGTGTCTTAGTGCATAAGTTAGAGAAGAAAGAAAGGGAACACAAATAGAGTGTGTGTTGTCTCTCCCCCTTCCAACCTGTGTGAGTGGCTATGGTGCTATGTGTGTAAGTGTGTGTGTGTGCGATTCATCTTCCTCTTTTTCTGTGCTACCAACTCCTCCTCTTCATGTAGTATCCAAGCGGTTTTATTTCCAAAAAAATTTCCACGCTTTCAAGAGTGCAAACAGGGTTCCGACTTCGGTATTGTCAAATTCACCATTTCGAGAGCGTTTTTCACCAGGTGTCCTGCCATTTTAGGTATCCTACCATTTTAACCCTCTTTTAGAGCCATTCGTTCCATCGGAAACCTCGTTCGAGCTACGGTTTAGGAGCCACATTTTTCAGCCCTCTTTTCGTAGTTTGTGCTACAGAGCTTCCATAGCCATTACAGGGACCATTCTTGTAGTCTCTTCCATCTACAAGAGCACATGGCTCATTCAAGAGTGTGTAGCCTCTTTCGGAGTGGCCTTGTACACACACATAGAGTGGGAGTCTAATGGCATTGACTTATTCATCTACAGGTACATATATAGATACAGGTACATAGAGCAACCTGGTTAGATTCCTTTGTGCTTCACGGCCTCCATTTCGGATTCGTCTATGGCATCGGTATCAACTCACACGCTATAAATTTTAGTGCTTGCAATATCCTGGTTCCAAAGGGAGCCATTTTTTATGCGTACATGTATATGTTGGCACTTTTGACATTGTTTGAGCTCTTTTGAGAGCAGTTTGACTCCCCGCAAGGATATTTTACATGCACACGCTTTTGGCTCCTGTTTGAGCGTCGTGACAGACTTGTATGTCTTTGTGGATATTTCCATTGTACGCATGATACCTATTTTTGAGACTTGGCTATACATTTTGCTACATAACCTACATTGTTGAGGGTTGATAACGTGAGGTTTCCATTGAGCTGGGGTATTCTCAAATGTGGAGATACCTTTGGTAATACATGTAGCTAGAGCATCCCTTATGAGGCCTCACCATACGACATGTATAGAGTGGTATAGGTGCTTTTGACACCGACTTGGCGGTCTATGGTTAGTTTGATAGTTTATGTGTATCAGTTGGTCTCTATACAATGTGCTTTTGAGAGGCATTTCCCTCTTTATGCTTCATGAATGACATACTAAGTCATATTGTCTAGTATTTTGATTGACATAGTCCCAAATACAAAGGAGACTCTGTCAAAACTTTCACGAAATCTTTTGGTAGTTTTGTCACCATGTCTACTAGCAAAGACAGTGACATGTATGACATAAAGAAGTTTGATGGCACTAATTTTCTGTTTTGGATGAACCAAATGCATGACATGCTCATCCAAAAGAAGCAAAAGTTTCCTATTGCCTATGCGGCTAGAACTAAAGATATGCACATGACTCAATTTTAGTGGGAAGAGCTTGATGAACTATGTAGGTCTACGATTAGATTGCACCTTGGTGAGTCGGTGTACTTTTCAGTATTAGAATGCGAGACTGCTCATTCTTTATGGCAGAAATTATGTGACACTTATCAAAAGGAGACGGTTAGCAATAAGGTTTTCATGATGCGAAAACTTTTCAACCTTCTTAAGAAGGAAATAGCTTTTGTTGCCAGCCATATCAATGATTTTGATTCTCTTTTTTCCCAGATTCGTGCATAGCGCATCACCATTGATGATGAGATGAAATCAATATTTTTGCTTTGTTCGTTGCCACCCTCTAGGGATATCTTTTGCACGGCTTTTAGTAACTCTACTCCTAATGGTACGCTAAAATACGATGATGTTACTAGTGCACTTTTGTCAAGAGGAGATGCGTTGGAAGACCATGACTAGCTTGCATTATGTCGAATCTCATTATGTGCAAAGGGATGATAAGCAACGTAAGGGCCATTCTTCGCAACATGAGTACAAGAAAGAGGGAAATAGAGATACATCAAAGGGTAGATTAAAGTCTCGTGGTTGTCGCAATGTTCAATGCCATTATTGTGATAAGTTTGGTCACATAAAGAAGGATTGTTATGCTTGGAAGCGTGACAAAGAGAAGGGCAAAGGTAAAGGAAAACATCACAATGATAAAGAGGAGAAACCAAAGATTTTGGTTAAGATTGAAGAATTGAACATAGTCCAAAATGACAGTGATGCGCAAGACATTCATATGTTGATTGAAAATAATGATTTCTTTTATGATGCACAGGAAACTCTATCTTTGCAGAGTTCTATGCTAGTTGAACTCCTTGTTAGTGGTGAAGTATCCCATACATGGATTCTTGATTCAGGTGCTTCCTTGCATGTCACACCTCATAGGCATTGGTTTACTACATACGAGGAAACCATTGGCTCTGTTACACTTGGTGACAATTACTCTTGTGACATTGTTGGCGTAGGTGATATTTCCATGGTTATGGAAAATGGGGTGAATTATATCATCCATAATGTACGTCATGTTCTAGCCTTGACATGCAATCTGATTTAGGTTCCATGTCTTGATGACTTGGGTTAGAAAGTAACTTTTCATTAGTAGTTTTGGCATGTTGCGAAGGGTCATCTTATAATAGCCCATGGTTGTAAAGCTAGTTCATGTTATTCTCTTTATGTATCTGATAAAAACAGTGTTCTTTCTGTAATGGAACCACCAATGTTGCTTCTTGGCATAGCCGGTTAGGACATATGTCAAAGAATGGAATGGAGACACTCTCTCATTTGGGTTACTTAATGTCTTTGTCATTTTTAGACTTTCCCTTTTGTGAGCACAGTCAATGTGGAAAGCAAACATGGACACATCATACACATTCGTTTGACAAAGAAAGAAACCCTTCAAGCTTGTGCACATTGATTTATGTGGCCCTATGCCTTCTAAATCCCATGGTGGTGCATCCTATTATGTTACATTCATTGGTTGACGATGCAACACGAAATTTTTCGGTCTACGCCATGAAATCTAAAGATGAGACCTTTTCTTGCTTCAAGATATTCTTATCTAGTGTTGAAACTCAGTCTAAACAGAAGCTGAAAGATTTGCACTCAGACAATGGTGGAGAATATGTTTCCAAAGAGTTTACAAACTTCTATTCAAGTAGGGGAATTAAGTGTGAGTTACAACTCCTTATAGCCCTGCAAAAAATTGTGTTGCAGAAGTAATGAATAGGACCATCCAAGAGCGTATTATGTCTATGCTATCAAAGGCTAATTTACCGCAAGCGTTTTGGGCTGAAGCATTATACACAGTCGCATACTTGATCAATAAATCACCACATGCTTCATTACAATTTCGTGTACCTTTAGAGTTATGGTCAGTATATAAATTGTCTTATGAAAAACTCTGCACATTTGGCTGTGAAGCTTATGTACATGTACCATCCAAGAGCGTATTATGTCTATGCTATCACAGGCTAGTTTATCGCAAGCGTTTTGGGTTGAATCATTATACACAGCCGCGTACTTGATCAATAAATCACCACATGCTTCATTACAGTTTTGTGTACCTTTAGAGTTATGGTTGGGACATAAATTGTCTTATGAAAAACTTTGCACATTTGGTTGTGAAGCTTATGTACATGTACCCAAGGAGTTGTGTGCTAAGCTAGATCCTAAGTCCAGGAAATGCATCTTCATTGGTGATGGTGTAGATGGTCAATTTGGCGATCGTTTATGGGATCTAGATGGTTGATCAGTGATCCCCTAGCAGTGATGTTGTCTTTAATGAGACTAAGATGCATAGACAACCAATGAAAGAGGTTGAATTCCGAAAAGTGACACTTTTTGATGTATCATCTCCTCTCAAAACAGCTCCCGAGCCACTTACTACACAGGCTATAGGAGCTCTAATCAGCCACAGAGATCTCAAACAATCTCACATCCGCCACAAAGTTTTGATCCAGTGTGGATTTTGTTTTACTGACAGATAGTGGTGAGCCTTCTTGTTACAAAGAGGCTATGCTAGCCAATGATAAGGTTCAGTGGGAACATGCTATGAACAGGGGATTGTCCAGTATTACAAAGAACAAAACATGGGAACTTGTCCCGCTGCCAAAAGGTAGGAAAGCATTGCCTTGTAAATGGGTTTACAAGAAGAAGATTGACAATTACAAAGCTCGTAGTGGCCAAAGTTTTCAAGCAAGCATATGGTGTCAATTTCCAGGAAATCTTTTCTCTAGTGGTCAAGATGACCACACTGAGAATGTTGCTTGCTTTGGTTGCCACTGAAGATATGGAGCTTGATCCAATGGATGTAATTACAACTTTCTTACATGGTGTTCTTGAGGAAGACATTTATATGCAGCAACCTCAAGATTTTGTGCTAAAGAGCAAGAAACATTTGGTTTGTAAGCTTTTTAAAAATCTATATGGCTTGAAGCAATCATCTAGACAATGGTATCAAAAGACTAATGCATTTATGCTTTCCGTAGGCTATAAGCGCAGTAATGAGGATCCATGTCTTTACGTGAAAAGATAACCCAATGGACAGCTATTATGCTTATCCTTTATGTAGATGAGATGCGTATTTCTTGTCCGTCCAAGAAGGACATTGCTGACTTGAAAACCAATATGAAAAGTCAATTAGACATGCAATATTTGGGTGAAGCCAATCACATTTTGGGTATACGCATTACTCGTGACCATCAGAAAAGTTTATTGTACCTTTCTCAAAAAAAGTATATGCACAAGGTTCTTGATGGTTTTAACATGCAGAAGGGGAAGGCTTTGAGTATTGCATTGCCTGTATATTTGAAACTTAGCAAGAATGATTGTCCCAAATCTGCTGAGGAGAAACTTGCAATGGCTAAGGTTCCTTATGATTTAGCTTGTGGTAGTCTCATGTATGCCATGGTGTCTACAAGACCTGACATTGCACATGTAGTGGGGGTTGTTAACAGATTTATGTCTAGCCCTGGTAAAAAGCATTGGGATGCTGTCAAGTCAATTCTCGGAGACTTGAGTGGCACTGCAGATAGACGATTATGCTATGGTCATGGAGAGTCATCCATTCAGGGATTTGTAGACAGTGGTTATGCAGTTTGTGTTGACAGTTGTAAATCAACAACCAGGTTAGATTTATACATTTGCCCTAACGAAGGATAAATTGATACAATTTGAAAGCCTATAGCTTCGGCTCATCGATTACAATATCTAGCTGGCAAATAGGAGTTACAATATTCTCAGTTTATCAAAAGAATAAGTGTGGTTACAATAAATCTCCCAAAGAATGTTACAGGGGTTATCTTGCTGCTAGCATACACCCTATAGTGTAGTGAACCTGTGGAAACATAAAGTGGTTTAAATCTAGCTATGCATCGAAGGAGTCATCTCTTTGGCTACGAAATTACTTATCTCCACCCTTTGAAGTTTTTTTGAATCCCCTCTTCTTATAGATGTATGCTTTGTGGTTCATATATTGATAGATGTTTGAGCTCAAAGTTAAGAATTATAGAAACTTATGCATGTTTTTTGGTGCATATCATACGAGTAATGGATTTTTTTTGCTAGCTTTTTTGTGTTGTTACAAAAGGCTCCAAATTTAAAGTCAAAAAAGCTCAAAAAAATGATTCTCATTGCAAAATCTCAAAACTAGAAGCTTGCAAAAAAAACCACACTCCCTTTCAAAAGATTTAGGATGTGTTTTATTGCCTCTGAGTGCTTCTTGTCAAGATTAGCCATGTACCGGCTAACACTCCCACTGTAAATGCAATGTCTAGCTATATAGCAACCATCGCATACTTGAGGCTGCCAACTATGGAAGAATATGGCACCTTGACCATCTTTGATTTCTCAACATCCAATTTAGGAGAATCTTCCTTGTGGACTTTCAAATATACAGGCATGGGAGCGCTCACTACTTTCCCATCACGCAGTTCGAAACGTTGCAAAACCTTGTGTATGTAGGACTCTTGAGATAACTCTAGAATCCCCTTACTTCTATCCCTCCTAATATGCATACCAAGAAATTGTTTGGCGTCACCCAGATATTTCATAGAAAATGTTGTGTTGATCATTTTCTTTAATATGGCAATCTCATCATTATTTTTCCCAGTCATAAGCATGTCATCTACGTACAAGGTGAGTATGATTAGTGTACCATCACTAAGCTTTTTTATGTAGAGTCAATGATCCTCTTCACTCCTTATATAAGCTTGAGATGGAATAAAAGTATCAAATTTTTAATACCATTTCCTTGAACCTTTCTTCAAGATATAGAGTGCCTTTCGTAGTCTACATACAAGGTTTCCCTAGTAGGTTTGTTGAGCTCTACAGGTGTTGTCTCAAAACCTTCTAGTTGTTTCATGTAGAGATCCTCATCAATAGAATAAATCTAGCGGTGTGCTAGGAGACCTATTCACAATGTGGACTGTTGTCAAAACAACTTCTCCCCAAAAAGCTAGAGAGCCAGCTTTGCCATAAAAAGCATAGAAGTGACTCACTTTTGAATAATACGATTCCATTCTAAGAAGGTGTGTATGGGGTAGCCAATTGGATTTTGATTTCTCTTTTGTCATAGAAATTTTTAAATTCATAGGAGGTATACTCCCCCATTTTCTGTCCCTAAAGCTTTATTATTTTGTCCCTTTTGGTTTTCAACCATGTTTAAAAAAGTTTGGAAAGTTAATAAGACGTCGTCTCTACTCTTGAGAAGATAGACCCACACCTTTCTTGTAGATTCCTCTATGAATGTGATGAAGTATCTAGCAACATTGTGCCACATACATTGCCATGTACCAAATCTAGAGGTGCTTCTAGTTTTTTTTCAACCGCAAAGAGGTCGACCTAGTTTTTTTACCTTATATGATATGCTCACACAATTAAAAGTCAAAATAATCTAACACAAGAAAATAACCAAAAAGTGCCAAATTTTTTATTCCCTTTTGCCTCATATGTCCTAGATGACTATGTTGCAACTTGGTAGAAGGCAGCTCGACTACATAGATAGAGTTATATTTCACACATGAGCTTCTCATGGAGTATAAATTCCCATGCTTTTGATCCTTGATAATGACAATATTACCTCTTCAAATCATCCATGCACCATTCCCAAAACATTTTTGTAACCTAAGTCATCCAATTGACCAATAGAAATCCAACTTTTGGTTAACTTGGGAACGTGTGTAAGGTCTCTGACCCCGTTAAAAAAGAGCACCATTGTACCATGAAATAAACATAATGGAAAAGGTCACTATTTTTAGCAGTTTTCCGAATTCTGTCAGTGCCATGATGTTTATAATGTTTTAAAGCTTCGAAATGTGAATTAAAATAATTTTTGTTAAAAAATTTCCAAAAATAGTAAGTTTTTCGTCACCCGACCCGTCCAGTTTTAACCGGCTCGAAAAACTGCACTCGTACCCCGAATTTGAAAAAAATGCATTTTCGGACCCTGGGGACTGGTAAATATGGCAGGTACTCAGACCAGTACGCCTTAGTTAGGGCTTGGCATAGCAATTTTCGGCATCGAATTTCGACTCGTATGACCCGTTTTAGCCTAAAACCAAATTTTCCAAAAATTGTCCGGGGAGGCACCGAGGCTCGAGGCTGTGTGGGAGCAGGTTCCAGGCCACTATGAACCAGTTTTAGCAGCTAGGGGGTGCCCTCTTGCCTTGTGGGAGTTGTAGGGAAGTTTCCAAGCTAGAGAGTGGGTGTGAGAGCCAGTTAAACTAACCAACTGGACACTTAGTGGGTAGGCAACTAGACTTGCCAATGCATTAACTGGGTGCTCACTCAAATGCTTATAGCAACCTAGATTGATTTTCAGCCTGGAGGAGCCTATTTAAAGGTGTGTTCACACATACACACACACATTCTCACACACACACCCAGTACACACACACACACCTACACACACCTTGGGGAGGTGTTGGCGGCACACACACAGTTTTTGAAGGAGAAGCAGGGAGGGAGGTGCTGCCGAAATTCTCATCTTGAGGATTCATTGGATCAGAAATATCAAGAGGATTCTCAGCCCCTAATCACGGTAATCATGACTTCATTCCTGCTCTTCTTAATTCTCATCATTATTCTCCAAATTCCTCGTCTACTATGCTTAATCTTAGCTATAATTCCCAATAGTTGCTCTCTAAGTTTACATAGCTATACTCCATTACATAATCCTCATTCAATTTGCTAATTTATGCAACCATTCATAATTCTTGATCAATGATTAATACATGATTAGGAGAGATTTCTGTCTCTAGGCAGCATAGTTAATAAATTGTCAGCCGGTAATAATGTAGATTTGATGAAATTCATTCTTTTACCACTCAATAGTGTTGTAATTAAATTAGATTCAATTTTCTCACACATTAAGATGTGATTAAGGTAAAATTAATCCTTCATTAGGCCACTAAGAAGAAAATTTCCTAGCACCTATGCATGCGGTAACTCTGCATCTTTCTTATTACACTAGTAAAGTAATTGAGCTTGCTTAATCCATCTCTCTTGTAAATCAATTAGTAAAATTCTGAATTTCTTAATCATCTAAGACAAGTGATTAACTCTAGAGACGGTTCCCATAGGGCAAGGAAAGTATTAACCATAAAATTGCTAGGTCTCGTAACCCTCTTGCATAAGGAGGATTGTTCAATGATTCTAATCTGCCATTTGGATTGTTATGATACTCTCGGACTTTAGCTCTTTTCTCCAAGTTTATCATTTAAAGTAGTGAGTATAAAATGGCCCCGGCTAAGAGAACTCGCTTTGGTGGTGCCCACGACCGTGAGGCGGGAACGAGAAATGTGAACGGAAAGGGAAAAGCTCCCATGGACGAACAAGCACCGGCCATCTCACGGGCCATTGACGAAGAAATGGAAGAGGTAGGTCACAATTTCATTCAAGTTGTTTAAGTTATCATTGCACACGTTTAACTAGGAAATGTTGGAATTAGGGTTGCAGACAAATGCACACAGCTTGGAGAAGACGAAGGAAGCTCAAGGCACACAATAGAGAGTGTGTTACTTAGTGTGCAATGGAAATATAGATAGCCCTAGAGTGATGGGCGTATATACAATGCACAGGGAAAAAAACCTCCTAAAGAGGGAAAAAATGCCCCGGCGGTCCTAGTGTGTTCACACACATCACTACCACATGTATATGGTAACAAATCCCCCCTGGAGTGATGCGGTGAACAAGAGCTGGCACATGAGTAAAGGGAAGTGCCATGCCCTGAGGACAGGATCAGTCCACAAAGGGGAGTAAGCCCAAAGCTTTGAGGAAAGCTTCAAGATTCTCACGAGACAATGCCTTTGTGAAAAGATCTGCAAGGTTGTCTTGTGTTGACACATAAGCCAAGATGATCTCTCCTGCTGAGAGCCTCTCCCTGACATAGTGGTAATGCACCTCAATGTGCTTTTTGCGAGCATGAAAAACTGGGTTCCTCGCAATTTCCAATGCGCTCTGACTGTCAATGTAGATAGTGTTGGCAATGTCCTGTCCAACACCCAAATCAGCCATAAGGCGTCTGAGCCATACACACTCAACTGTAGCTGTGAAGACTGCCCTGTACTCAGCCTCACAACTCGAAGTGGCCACAGTAGGTTGCTTCTTGCTCAACCATGATATACATGAACTGCCAAGCATGAAATAAAAACCACTTGTGGACACTCGCATGTCAAAACAACCAACCCAATCTGAGTCCGAAAAAGCATGTAAGTCTGGCGGCAATGATCCCGCCTTGGGATAAAACAAGCCAAGATGTAAAGTGCCACTAAGGTAGCGGAAAATCCTCTTGATAGCCTGCCAATGCTTAGACCTTGGGCTATGCATAAATCTGTTGACCTGTGAGACTGCAAACTGAATATCCGGCCTCGTGTTGCATACATAAATGAGGCAGCCAATAGCAGTTTGGTAAAGAGTGACACCAGCAGGATCGCCAACATCATGTAGAATCAACTTCAAACCTGTTTCCATGGGAGTGGCAATAGGTTTGCAATCCTCAAGTCCAAACTTACATAGCAATGTCTCTATGTAACTTTTCTGACACAAGGCAATACCATTATCACACTGCGTAAACTGTATACCCAAGTAATGATGCAACATCCCCAAATCTTTCGTCCTGAAAGTAGCATTCAAATCATCCTTAAATTCAGCAATATGTCTCTCATTTGGTCCAGTGATCAGCAAATCATCAACATAAAGAACCACAATGACAAATACGTCATCCTCACGTTTTACATACAATGTGCTTTTTGTTGGACTATTACGAAAACCTCGTTTAACCAAATGAGTGTCAGCTTTCTCATACCAAGCACGAGGAGATTGCTTCAACCCATACAAAGCCTTCTTACATCTGCACACTTTGTCCTCTTGTCCTTTTATGACAAAACCGCGAGGGTGCGTTACATAAACTTCCTCAAACATGTCACCATTCAAGAAAGCAGTAACAATGTCTGATTGATGTATATCCCAACCAAAATGAGCTGCCAATGCACATAGAAAACGGATAGTAGTCATACGACAAGTGGGAGCAAAAGTCTCTTCATAATCTATGCCTTTTTGTTGTGCATAACCCTTTGCAAAAAGTCGAGCCTTATGGCGATCGATCTCACCATCCGGCTTGCATTTCAACTTGTAAACCCACTTTGTACCAATGGCCTTTTTGCCAGGAGGCAAATCACATAAAGTTCATGTGTCATTTTCTATAAGTGCATCATATTCTGATTGCATGGCAGCCATCCAATTTTCTGAATTCTGTGCTTCATCAAAAGACAGAGGCTCCTCAACATCATGTAAACTAGACACAGCCAAATCATAACAATCTGATGCATAGGATGCATGGCGAGAGCCTGAATGTTACGAGTACGACTAGAAACAGGTGCATCCAATTTACTGTCACGCAAAGTGTGCACTAGCCATTTTGGCATACCTCTAGCCTGCTCATTTTCAGCCCTTTCCTCATCAAGTACATCATGTACGTCTGCATCAGTAATAGGCTGATGTAAAACATTTTCAAAAACCCCCATAGGCTGTACATTTGCCTCATTGGAACTTACATTCGTATTTCCACCACTAAAAAGAGGCAACAAAGTGTCATAAATGTCCTGTGAGCTTACATTACTATCTCTAGTACATGAAAGCAAGGACTGAACAGAATCTTCCACAAACACTACATCCCGAGAAACCAGAATACGTTTTTTTGTGTGGATGATACAACCTATAACCTATGCTTTCAGCACTATAACCAACAAAAATACATTTGACAGCCTTATCATCCAATTTTCTGTGTTGCACTTGTGGCACCAAAGCATATGCCAAAGAGCCAAAAACATGCATGTGCTCAATAGAACACTTTCTATCATGCCATGCTTCATATGGAGTAATAGACTGCAAAGCTTTCGTAGGACACCTGTTAAGTACATAAGTGGCACACATGATGGCCTCAAGCCAAACAGAATGCGGCAAAGATTGACTTTTGACCATACATCGTGCCATTTCCGTTAGTGACCTGTTTTTCCTCTCAGCAACACCATTTTGCTGAGGTGTATAAGGCACTGTATATTGGTGTTTTATCCCACGACTAGCCAGAAATGCATAAATTCATGAGACATATACTCCCCCCCCTCGATCGGAACGGAGGGTGCCCATAGTACATTTTGAGACATTTTCAGCCATAGCGAGAAATTGTTTGAAGCACATGAAAACTTTGGACTTCGCTTTAAGCGGAAATACCCATGCATACCTAGAGTAATCATCAATGAAAGTCAGGAAGTACAAGTAATTGCCCAAGGACGGAGTTTGCATGGGCCCACAAACATCACTATGCACAAGATGCAACCTGCATGTGGACCGAACTGAACCATCCTTTGGAAATTTAGAACGCTGCATCCTACCCAAAATACAGCCTTCACAAACATGTTTGATAGGTGCTTCAAGAGGCGGCAAAGAAGCAACCATGTCAGATTTCTGCAAACGCAGCAAACTGGAAAAATTTAGATGACCAAAACGTGCATGCCAAAGTTTTGCATCTGAAATAGCCCTTGAATCTGCAACAGCATTTGCAAAATTTTGTCCACACTTGTCATACAAAGTGAGCTTATACAGCCCAGATGCAACAATTTCATCACCAAAACTGAGATCATGAACTGTACATCTGTCATCCACAAATTTGACTACAAGTCCAAGTCTAGCAAGTGTGGATACAGACAAGAGATTCTTCTTGATCCCAGGTACATAAAGTGCATCAACAAGTGTGAAGGAACTGCCATTAGCAGCAGTGAGCATAATCTTTCCAGCTCCCTGAACTCGATAAGAGGCGTTGTTGGCACAAGTGACTGAATTCCCATGAGGGACAGACTCGAGAGAGGTAAACAATTCACGATGTGAGGTAATGTGCTTTGTAGCACCACTGTCGAAATACCACACATGTGAATCTACAGCAACTAACAAGCATGCATCATGGACAGCAGGATTGTAAGTGCACTCTGCGCTAAAAGCCCATTCTGCATCAATATCAGCAACACAGTCTCCTTTCACAGAAGACTCAACAATGGCTGCATTCGTAGTGGAACCAGCATTTGGAGTGGAACCACCCTCTTTATTCTTAGCCTCTTTGGCCTTCAACTTAGGACACGACTTGATCAAGTGATCATTGGCTTTACAATAATGGCAATGCATCTTCTTTTTGCCCTTATCACTAGAATTTCCAGATGAATTGCTGCCAGTAGAAGCATTAGGAACATCATTTTTGCCACTCGCAGTAGAACCATAAGAAGTGGCTGCATTGCTGTTACCACCCTTTATTTGAGAAGCAATAAAATCCTGTTCAACTGCACGCTTTCTAGTCCTGTTTTTTTTTGAAAGTGACTCTTGCAACAACAATGTGCATAATGACTCAAACTTGACAACTTCTGGATTTCCTTGGGTCATAAGTCTCCAAGTACTAGCAAAAGTCTGGTAAGGCATCAAGAGCAGTCTGCACAAGGGAACTGTCTGAAATAACTTCACCTGCAGAAATAAGTTGCTCATTGATATCCTTGACACTAGCAAGGAAAGTGTCCATATCATCTTCCTCATGCATAATCTTCGACTCCAGCTCTTTACGCAGCAAAGCAATTTTAGCTTCATTGCGGCTTGCATAAAGACCTGCTAGAATATCCCAAGTCTGTTTTGCAGATTTTGTTGAACGGATGTGAGGAACAATAGTGCGCTTCACAGACAACGCAATAAATGCATGAGCCTGCGCATCCTTAACATCCCAACGAGTTTTTTCTGCCATAGGCAAAACAACTCTAACAGCTGCAATCCTTGCAGCAAGACCTGCAACATCCTCAACATCGCCTACATCCTCAGAACCAGGACGTACATCAATGCCCTGCACAATGTTTAGACACCCTTTGACACAAGAACATGTTGCATCATATAAGCCCATAAAGGGTAGTTGTCCCCATCCAACCTGTCCTCAGCAGCAAACATCTTGAACACATCTATGTTGTTGTTGTCAGCCATGGTAAATGTTGCACCTGATGTGAAAACTGCCCAAAAACAGGAGAAACGGAGCGGGAACAACCTGTGCTATATAGCACAAACCGTAGAAGACTATAAGGCACATGTTATGCAAAAAACAGCACTAACAAAAATTCTGCACAAAATGACAAAATAGCCTGTGTAGTACTACTACCTATAGTGGAAACGGAGGCTGAAATGAGCCCAAATCAAAATTCTGAGCACGCTTGTCGACCTGCGAACGCTTGCCAAAGCTCACAAAAATCAGAGAAAGTGAGTAGACGTGTGCTGGAGCAGCTGGCGACTAAGCCCGGGAGGACGTAACCTGCTCTAATACCAATTGTTGGAATTAGGGTTGCAGAGAAACGCACACAACTTGGAGAAGACGAAGGAAGCTCAAGGCACACAATAGAGAGCGTGTTACTTAGTGTGCAATGGAAAGATAGATAGCCCTAGAGTGATGGGCGTATATACAATGCACAGGGGAAAAAACCTCCTAAAGAGGGAAAAAATACCCCGGTGGTCATAGTGTGTTCACACACATCACTACCACATGTATATGGTAATAGTAAAGAACATTTCCGCAAACATGTTGGAGAAATCTGACGGAAACCTCGGCATTGAATTCATTTGAACATTAAAGTCTAAAGTAGGAAAGAAATGATTGATGGGTATGCTGTTTGCAGTAAGAAAGAATGTCTGCTAGGAAAAAAATTAGCTCGACATGTTCATTCTATTTCCAATGCTGAATGAGTCCTGATCCCCATACTGATCACAGGGGGCAGCTCGCGACGATTTCGCAGTAGCTAGAGTTACTAGCTTAGGGCCTTTACCCACGACTTGCTTTCTATGCGGTGGGAATCCATGTCTTGCTTTCTATGTGGTGGGAATGTCCATGTCGTGCTTTCTATGCGGTGGACATACCTAGTTGTATGGGCAGCTAGGCAACAACGGGAGGAGTAAACTCTTGCTAGAGGGGGGATGTTGTACCTCTAGACCATTGGAATTTTAATGAATAAGTTTGAGTAGAATACTGTCTTGGTGCCGATTTGCAATACTGATTGAAGGGCTGTCTTAACGAACATTGTGAATCGGAATCTAATCAAGGAACTTTTATGTTGAACAACTTGTGTGGTAGTAATTAGGACACACAAGGAAGTGTGAGTGTGGGGGTGGAAAGTGGAGGCTTGGCTCAGGTTGCCAATGCTTATGAGAAGGGTGGTCCCGATTGGTCGGGAACTCTCTATCCCCATAGTGTTTAAATCGATACTAGTAATACTCATTGCCCCTAGAGCAGCGAAGTGTCAAGTGTACGTGCCTTTGAAACATGGGGAAAAAGGCACGCGAGGTTTCTCTCCTCTTGGAAGGTGGGTATTAGGATTGATAGATAGGTTAATCACGCTTCCTCTGCGAGGTGGAGTTAGATCTCATTGCTAGTAGGCTCGAACTCCACTCGCTTTGTGATGAGAGAGCGTATGCTAGCTAAACCCTGAACCACTTTGTTTGCTTTCGCTATAGATCTAGTGGCCACCAGGTTCACCATCAGATCCGCTGTTTGATACGGTGGGGTGGGGACCTCACACCTGGTATCAAAGCCTAGGTTAGGCTGAGAAATAAAGTCGTATTGTTTGAATATTTAAAAAGGAACTGAAAGTATATAGGTAACTGATCCGAATTCCTTGCATTGGTGTTGCAGGAAGACCCCATGCTAGAATATCGGAAGTTCCAAGTGTTTGAGGTTATGAGCAAGCTTGACGATCCCCAGTTTACCAATTCAAGTGAGATGTCATGGAGATACTGATGAAGGCTCATACGCCACACTCCACTCGCATCGATAGAGGATGGGGACTTGATTGGAAACTTGCAGGAGGGGTTTACTACATCAACGCTCGAAAGCTAGGATGCCTGGCTACCGATTTGAAGAAGATACATTGGGGAGAAGAGTTGAGGGTGGTGGAGTTATTCTACTTGCTGCCTACCCGATTAGACTTGGCTGTCTCAGGCGACACCAATCAAACCATCAACGACTAGCTCTTGGAAAAGGTCACCGATGGGATCCCAGCGAACAGATTCAGAACTTTTGGAGTACCAAAAGAAGAATCCCAGCTTGATATCTTAGTTTATTATCCACTCAAGGATGAGTACAGGAACTAATTCACGAACAAAGTAGTGCATCATGTGAACACAATCTCCTAGGCGTATCTTATACGCAATCCAAAAAGCCATGTAATAAGTTGATCATCAGTTATCCTAAGCCTTGAGGGGTTTAGATTATAAAAAATTTTCATCAATAAAAGTTCTTTTTGTCTCTGAATCTCTGTCTCTTGACAAAGTGGGATCTTGAATTTTATTTAAAGTCTCGTGTCTATTTTGAAATCCAAGTAAATGTATCATGAATCTCGTATAACCCATGTAGGCACCGCCTGTTGCTCTATACTCGGCAGCGCAAGAGAAGAAGCTCCTCCTTAAGCAAGCCCAACCTCCACTCTTTAAGGGGGAGGGGGCAAATGTGGAGAGAGATGCGGAAGTGTGGATGGAAACCATGGACGATTACTTTGAAGCTGCAGGAATCCAACCCGTGAATCAGACTATGCTTGCGATGTTCCGCTTGTCTGGTGATGCCAAGATATGGTGGAAGCAACATTGCAGGGGCGTGGATATTAAGGGATCTTCCCAATTCTGGGAAGACATCAAAGTTGCGATAATGGGGCGTTATTTACCACCTGCCTATAGATCCTTGAAGATGAATGAATTCTTTTCACTTCGGTAGCTGACTTCATCTGTCGAAGAGTATTATGTAAAGTTTGTCACTCTTCGGAGATATGCTCCTAAGATGACCTTGGAACAACAAGTGGCGAGGTTCTGCCAAGGGCTAATTGACCCTTTGAATACTCAGTTGGAATCTCTCAGGCCGACAACACTATAGGATGCCTTGTTGAGGGCCAAACCTTTAGCTCTTGAAGTACAAAAGGTTAATCAGAAGAGGAGGAATCATTGATCAAAGAGGGAAAGGACAACTACCTGGAACAACAGACCAACCAACCAAGCATGTGACCAGTGTTCTATTGTGGCTAACACCACAACCATGGAGTTCCTAGATGTTCAATGCTATGGTTGCAACGAATATGGATATTACAGATCCAAGTGACCCAGGAACACTCAGGCAACCAACGCCAATGCCATACCCTTGAATACACATGGGCGTGGCCAAGCTAATGGAAGAGGAGGACGTGGAAGGATGAACAGAGGGTGAGGGCGTGGAGCTACCGCTAGAGTAAATGCAGCAGTGGTACAACCAACTGTGGGTGATGAAGCAGTAGAGAGAGCAACCCTGCATGCTGCAATTGGCAACCCCAATGGTTTCGAGCAATACGCAGTCATTCATACAGCAGGATCCCTCAGAGGTGAACAAGCTAACTTCCTTATAGATTGTGGTAGTACTCTTTCATTTCTTTCACCCAGATGCATGAGGAAGCTAAAGCTAGATAAGTATCCAAAAAGTAAGCTAGTGGTAGAGTTAGCAAACGGCAAGGAAGTAGTATCTCAACATTCTGCAGGAAATATCGACTTTGATTTAGGGGGACACCCAACTTCTGCCCAATTTCGAACCCTACCCTTGGGATTCTTTGATGGGATACTAGGGATGGACTGGCTAAAGCAAAATAAGGCCCACACCCGGGGAGGTCACCTAATAAAAATGTAACCTATCACGTGAGTTCAACAGAAGGGTATTTAAAGTTCTTGAAACTACAGAAGGGCATTATTTTTTCAAATTTGAAAAAAACTTACAGATTTTAAAAGAAAAGGGTACATTATATTCCTAAAAAAATTCACAGATAAGGGGTTTTACAAACATGTCTTGAACGCACGTGATATGGTAGTTTTACACATAGTGAACCCCCCGAGGGCCCACATCCATTGTGCACAAGGGAAGTTTACCTTTAGAGATAACTTGGGTAATGAAGCCTTAGTCCAGGGGGAAAATGGGAGACCTAGGGCTACTCTAGTTAAGGCCAGCAGACTCTTGAAGGGACTAAGAAAGGGGCAACAAATTTATGCGGTAAAACTCAACAAGGTGGACCAATCAGATACCTCACTTCGACCAAACTGGTTGAGGGAGTATGATGATGTATTCCCTGAAGACCTTATGAATCTTCCGCCACAAAGAGAGGTAGATCATGAGATTGAGACTATCCCTGGATGTGAACCTATCTCAAAAAGACCTTATAAAATTTCACTTCCAGAGGCCATCGAACTCAAGGAACAACTTAGGCAACTCATTGAGCAAGGACTCATTCGACCCAGTACTTCTCCTTGGGGTGCACCAGTTCTTTTTTAGAAGAAGAAGGATGGAACCTTAAGGCTATGCATAGACTACCGTGGACTGAACCACGTAACTGTCAAGAACAAGTATCCAATTCCCAGGATTGACGAACTCTTGGACAGGCTCCACGACGTCAAAATATTTACAAAGATTGATCTAAGGTCAGGATATTACCAAATCAGGAACAAAGAATCAGATATTCCAAAGACAGCCTTCAACACTAGGTATGCGCACTACAAATTCACAGTAATGTCTTTTGGTCTAACAAATTCTCTTGCAAGCTTCAATCGACTTATGCATGATATTTTCAGACCTTACGTGGATGATTTCCTTTTGGTTTTCTTTGATGACATTCTGATCTATTCTAAGAACGAGGCAGATCACGAAGAACATGTTCGCAAAGTAGTTGATCTTCTTCGAGAACACCAACTTTACGCTAAAGAGAGCAAGTGCACCTTTTTCTCACCAAAGGTCAATTATCTTGGATTTGTCATATCGCTGAAGGGATTTCAGTGGACCCAGACAAATTCAAGGACATCGTTGATTGGCCTCAACCATCCACCGTCAGTGAAGTAAGAGGATTTCTTGGGATAACGGGATGGTACAGGATTTTTGTCAAAGATTACGCACGTATTGCTGCACCTTTGACGGAACTCCTAAAGAAAGGAATGAGGATCGAATGGAAGATCGAGCACGAGTCTAGCTTTGCTAAGCTAAAAGAATTCTTGGTCTCAGCTCCTATATTAAACCTTCCAGACTTCAGTAAAGAATTTGAAGTAGCGACCGATGCTAGCAAATTTTCTCTAGGCGGAGTTCTTACTCAAGAAGGAAGACCGGTGGCTTATACTTCACGAAAGCTGAGGGATCATGAGAATAATTATCCTACTCATGATTTGGAACTTTTAGCGGTTATACATGCGCTGAAGTTATGGAGACATTATCTTCTCGGACGCAAGTTTCAGCTGGTTACAGACCACAAGAGATTAAAATGGATTTTTACTCAACCTATTCTGAATATGAGACAACGGAGATGGATAGAGCTTTTACAAGAATACGACCTTGACATAAAGTATAGACCAGCAAAGGAAAATGCAGTTGCAGATGGTCTTAGTCGAAAATCCTTTCTCGGAGCTATCTCTATTCCAAATAACCCTATCTAGGATAGAATCAAAGAAGCATCCTTGGTAGATCCAGAGTACCAATGTAGAGTATCATTAGTTCAGAAGAATAAGATGCCTGAAGCTAAAGATTACCCTCTTATGGGAGGATGTCTTTACTACAGACATAGACTTTGTGTACCCAGAGACCCAGCTCTAAAGAAGGCTACCTCGTATGAAGCACACGATAGCCCTACATCTAGACATCCAGGCAATACTAAAACTCTTCATGCTGTCAGGAGGACTTATTTTTGGTCTGGAATGAAAGGAAACATACTTTGCTACGTGAGTCAATGTCTTTCTTGTCAGCGGATAAAAGACGAAAGAATCAAGCTACCATGGCAAATTCAACCTCTTGACATACCCCAGATGAAATGGGAATGCATCAGTATGGACTTCGTTACATGATTACCTTCTACAGGAGGTTATGATTCTGTTTTCGTGGTTGTTGATATGCTCACAAAAGTGGCTCATCTAATACCTGTAAAGACAACCTATACTGCTTCAGATATTAGTCGGGTATTCATCAAGGAGATTTTCAGGCTACATTGTATACCCAAACGTATCGTCGGTGATAGAGACACCAAGTTTACATCAAAATTTTGGACTTCTCTTTTCCAATCTATTGGGTCACAATTAGCTTTCAGTACAACATACCATCCGCAGAAAGATGGGCAAACTGAAAGGGTTAATCAAGTCATCAAGGACATTCTCAGAGCATATTGTTCGGAAGAACCAAAGAAGTGGCTACAATATCTACCTTTGGTGGAGTATGCTTATAATTATTCCGAACAAACCCCTTTGACCACACCAAAATACACGACAGTCTTCCTAGAGAGAACAAACGCACATGGAGCCCTAGTTTATGTAGATTCTCAAGGCATTAGGGAATTTCAGAGGTCATTTGGAGGGCCTTCTAAGAAAATGTATTTTTTGCACTCTCTCTCTAGAAAAAATGGCAAATAATAGAGCTGGGTCTTTCATAGTAAAAGTTCAAAAAGTGTACTTTAAGTAGATTCCTTACTCTTCTGAACATTTGTTCGTAGTGATTGAGGGATAATCCTCTTTTCAGTTGCATTGAATGAACCTCGTCAATATGGAGGGAATGAGGCTAACATGGAGGGACGAAGGCGCAACCGCTATTCACTTTCCATTAAACCTGCACATTTGGCTAATGGCGCACTCCTCAAATGGCACAAATGTTACCCAGAAACGAGCCAAATATCACCTTCACATTGATTTGGACAATGAGTACCAACCATTGATTAAGCGTAGTAAAACAAACACACATATACCTCCCGCTTCCATAGACACGCTCAGAGCTCAGGAAGCTAAACACATAGATATCTGGACGAGAGGCTCTCTCTACCCTAAGAATCCAATGACTAATGCGTCTCCACCGTTTGTCAATCCTACAAGCTTATTGACCTTTGCTGGTGATGGAGAAAAGGGCCTTCTGGGTTATTGTAAATCTCTTACAAGAGAAGCTGAAACTTACAAGGGCATTCTCCAAGCTCAACAATGTGAGATTGTTCGCCTTTCACATTTACATTCTACAGATCAGGTTACCATTTTGCAACATAAAACAGAGGTACAAGAACTGAAAGGAAAGGTGCGAAGTTGTCAAATGAAGGACACTCTCTTGGGTGGTCGTATCCGAAAGAAGAAATTGTGCAATCTTGAAACATTGCAGGTTGCATTAGGAGGTATCAAGAAAAGATTCTTTTTGGTGCAAAGGGCAAGCTGAATGTCGGCAAGAAGGTGGTAATTCCCTATACTTCTTCAGTCCCTGTCCCTTTCCACCACAGTCATTTCAATGCACAAGAGTCATAGTGGGCAGAACAACTCTCCCTACCTGCACCATCACTTCAAACTTATCTCTGTAGGACTGCAAGAAATTACTGTGCTGAGCTAACAGGTCTTCAATGTCAAACTTTGGGTTAAACATAGAATGAACTAGATCAAACTTGTCCCCAGCACCACAAGATGCTGCAAAATCAAACAGCCTCTCATCAGTTGCAGCTGGGTCTTCCAGAGAAGACACATCCTCTTTGGCTTTACCTTTAGTTGCACAGGGACTACTTTCTAGCACATCTGCATCATCTGAGAAGTCTATATTCCTCTTTCTTGTATTTTTCTTGACAAGTACTGTACAGGGTGAGGGAGCCTTGTAGGGTGAGGGATCCTCTTGGCTTGGTGACCTCTCTGATTGATCTTCACCAATTGACTCTTCTTCAGATATGTCCTGACAAAAGTCAACAATTCTTTTGGCAGAAACATTAAGCAACTGAGCCTGCAAAGGTTGAAATCCTGGCACAAGATCTTGGTCTGGTTTCAGCCTCTTTTGCCTACTGGACCTTAATCTTATTCATCAGGAAACATGACAAGTCTCTCTCTCTCTCTCTCTCTCTCTCTCTCTCTCTCTCTCTCTCTCTCTCTCTCTCTCTCCACATATATATATATATATATATATATCTTTCTCTCTCCAAAGCACAAACAAAAACACACATAGTCTCTCTCTCTCTCTCTCTTTCTCTCTCTCTCCAAAGAACATTAAAAAAATACACATAGACTCTCTGTGTGTGTGTGTGTGTGTGTGTGTGTGTGTGTGTGTGTGTGTGTGTGTGTGTGTGTGTGTGTGTCTCTTTGTACTAAAGGCGCGCAAGGACGACAACATACTTTTTGCAACTCTCTACGTGCGCCTTAAGTACAATTGAGAGACAGAGAGAAAGAGAGAGAGAGAGAGAGAGAGAGAGAGAGAGAGAGAGAGAGAGAGAGAGAGAGAGAGAGAGTCATAACTATACTATAGGCGTGCGGAGAGAGCTGCAGCCAGTGTTTGGTTGGCTCTGCACGCCGTTAGTAACGGGGAAAGAGAGGGGAGGGAGAGAGAGAGTGTGTATGTCTCTGTGTGTGTGTGTGTGTGTGTCTCTGTCTATGGAAGTATGTGTTGAGGTGTGTGTGTGTTGAACAACAGTATGGGTTTTTCTTTGTTTACACATACACACACACACACGCACCAAATTTGTACCAACTGTTGGAAATACAAAGAGAAAGAGTGAGGGATCACCTTTTGTTGGTGGGGTTTGCAGAAACTCCAAGGGAGGTGTCTCCTCCATTGCTTTTTGTCTGTCAAACTGACTCTGTCTCTCTCCCTCTCTCTCTCTCTTAGAGTAAGGAGTCCCTCTCTCTATCTCTCTCTCAATCTGTCTCTCTCTCTCTCCTTCTCTCTTTCTATGGTTCTCTCTCTCTCTCTCTCTCTGTCTCTCTATCACTCTCTGGCAGTAATGAGGCTCTCTCTCTCTCTCTCTCTCTCTCTCTCTCTCTCTCTCTCTCTCTCTCTCTCTCTCTCTTACACACACAGCCGTTTTTTGACCTAGTAGACAGCAGTTCACTCTTTTGACCATAACTTGCTCATCCGAACTCCGATTTAGGTGATCTATAGCCTCAATCGAAGAGCACGAAGCCCTCTACGCATTGATGTAAAGACAGAATTTTTCTGTGTAATGGAAGGCTTTGCTGTAACAGCATCTCAGAACTGAAAAAACTGTCAAAACTTTGTGTTTTTGTTGCCGACTTGAAGGCAATGTCAGACAAAACTCGCAAGGGTGGAAAAGCCACACTCGCCATGGAGAATGATGCAAAATCTCCAAGGAATTTGGATGCTAATCCAACCACATCGTCTACAACAACGGAAGCAATGATCATGGCTTACTTGATCTCGTTACAAGAAACCGTCAACAAGCAAGGTGAAGAGTTGCGCGCACTTGCAATGGAGAATGGTACTTTAAGAGTTCTCGTTGTGGAGAATGAACACCTCAAGAAGGTTCTTGAAATGCAAACAACGCGCTTGATGCATCTTGAGAATGAAGTTCAAGAATGTAAACTCTCTCTTGTGGACATGAATGTAGTGAAAGAGCGCTTGAGCAAAGTTGAGAGTGATCATGTATTGAAAGAGGAAACGATAGATACAATACGACATGATGTATGTGAGATAAGAAATGCATCCAAATCATGGGCTGATATATGTAAGGATAATGTGGTTTCTACATCTCCTATCACGCAAGCCGTTGTCCAAGCAAAGAATGTAGAGAATGTGGACACTCAAGAATTGCAAGAACGACAAAAACGCTCAAAGAACATCGTCATTCGTGGAATCAAGGAGGAAAGCATGGAAACACCCCAATCTCTTGCGGTTGCTATTGAAGAGTTTTTTGCTACACACTTTGGCATGTCAGGAATCATGGCTTATGGTGCACATCGAGTTGGAAAACAAGGAGTCCCTCGCTCGGGAGAAAGACCTATTGTATGTACCATGGCTGATGAGGTAAAGAAAAAGATCATCCTTGACAATGGTTGGATCTACCTCAAAGGAACGGGTTGTAATGTATATGAGGATCGCACTCTTATGCAACAAAATGTACGTCGCAAAGCATACGAGGAAAGAAGCAAGAAGGTTAAGGTATCATCTCAAGAAGAAAAGGCACTTGAGGAGGATGCAAGTCCACCCAACAAATAGGGACACGTGATCTATGAGACCAACTCACGCTTGCGAATAAGCTTTTGGAATTGTAACGGGTATCCATGGAATGCGGGAATTGGCATTGATGAGCTTACCAATGACTCCGATGTGATACTTCTTGTCGAAACATGGGAGCATGATGCGCAACGAATTCTTGGATTTGACAAATACGATGTACATTCTTTGATGTGGGCCAAAAATGCAAAGCAACGAAGAGGCCAAGGAGGCATAGCATGTATGACCAAAAAGGGTTTGAAAGATGTTTCCATTGTCAAAGAAGATAAGTATAAACGCTACTTATGGCTGAAAATCAGCCCACCAAATGGTCAAGTCATGTTTGTGGCCGGCTGCTACATTCCTCACTATGACTCCAACTTTTATGCTCGCTTGAATATGGATAGAGATCAGCCCTTTGTTGAACTAGAGGAAGACATTGCTTATTACAAGGATCAAGGTGAAGTCATTGTTTTTGGAGACATGAATGCTCGCACAAATATGTTACAACACGACACACAACAAGTCGACATGCCGCATGTATCAAGAAGAGTGGATGACTCATACATGTATAATCGAAGTTCTAATGATGCAAAAGAAGTGGATCACTATGGAAAGTCACTTCTACATATGTGCAATAGTACCGGAATGCTCATTGCAAATGGTGTATCTCTATGGCAAGGCACCAATGACTTTACATGTAGAAAGCACAATGGTGCTAGCGTGATTGACTATATGTTGTTCTCAGAAGCCACTCTAGAATGCATACAAAGCTTTACACTTGGTGAATGGAATCCGGAATCGGATCATAGGATGTTATGTATTGACCTCAAGTGTGGTAAACGGCCCAAGCATGTAGCCTCTAATCATGATGTGAATCATTTGTACCTACATCTAGACTTCAAACGAGCACTTATATATGCTGATATGGTGGACCAAATGTTAAGCATGATAGAGCATCAAGGGAGCCCAACATTAGAATGCAAGTGGAAAGTTTTCAAAGAAGTAATTTTCTCTTGTGCGAAGGAATGCTTTTCGGCGAAACACATGTCTTGCAAAAGGTCTAAGAAGGGTAGCACCAAGAAGAAATGGTTTGACATGGAATGTAGTCAAGCCCGAAAACACTTGCTAAGATTGGATGCAATCAAAGACAAGGAAGTTTACTTGGAATGTTCACACACATACAAAGCACTTGTTCAAAAGAAGAGGAGAAGGTGGGAAGTCGAAAAACAACTTTTTTTAGCACAAGAGAAAGCACATGCATGTGGCAAGTTTTGGCAAAACCTAAAAGGCAAGCGCGTTGAGAGCTTTGGTGACTTGACTCTTGAGGATATGTATATGCATTGTAAGAACCTCTATGAGAAACCCAATGTTGATAAGATGGAGGGTTGTAGCTCCCTTCCATTTATGTCTCCCTTCTTTACCATTGAAGATGTATGCCGCGCGCTTGAGAAACTTGCTACTCGCAAGGCAGGTGACCTTCAAGGTGTCAAGGCTGAAATGATTAAATGGACAAGCAAGAAAACACAATATTGGATATGCGATATGTTTAACCTTGCACTTCAGTATGGCATGCCTCATGATTGGAGTGCAAATTGGATCAAACCTTTGCACAAAGGAGGAGATGTAAACAATGTGAACAACTATCGCACTATAATGGTTGGTTCTTTGATGGCAAAGTTATTTGGATGTATCATGGAGATGAAGATAAGTGAATGGGCTGAAAAGAATGGCAAACGTGCGCTTGGCCAAGCAGGTTTTCGAAAGCATCATAGCACTATTGATCACCTTGTCACTCTTCGAGTTCTTATGGAAGCGTCTCGATTGAAAGGAAAAAAGTTGTATTGTTGCTTTGTGGATTTCAAGAAAGCTTTTGACATGGTACCGCGAGGAAATCTTTGGAGACGTATGCAAAGCCTTCAAGTGCCGAGAGAATTTATGCATGCAGTCTTTCGCATCTACCAAAAAGTGATATGTCGATTACGTATGGGAGATGGAATTTCAGAATTTTTTGCAAGCACTAATGGTGTCAAACAAGGATGCCCACTTTCCCCAACCCTCTTTGGGCTACTCATTGATGAATTGGAATACATGGTTCTTGATTTTATGCAGCAAGAAGGCATAGAAGAGGTTAAGATTGGAAATGCGGTGATCATGCTTTTGCTTTATGCCGATGATGTAGTGCTCTTGGCACATACCTTAGAAGATGCACAAAAGCTTATGAGTGTCTTGGAACGCTTTTGCCTAGATAGCGGGCTGATCGTGAATGGATCCAAAACCAAGGTTATGCTTGTAAAGACCCTCAATGACGAAAATCCATGCATTGTATACAACAATGAGAAACTTGAAGTGGTAGATCACTTCAAGTACCTTGGCCTTGAGGTTCCATCCAATCATAAATGGAAGGATTGTGCAATGAGTCGCTTGGAAGCCGGAAAGAGGGCTTATTATGCATTTGAGAACATGTGCAATGCAGGAGAGATCAAGTGTTGGGCTCTCAAAAAGTACCTCTTTGACACATTGGTGACACCGGTGCTTCTTTATGGAGTGGAGGTGTGGGGTGGAAGCATCGGGAAGTCTACTTGGAAAGAGTTTGAGAATGTCCAAAAGCGTTTTCTCACCAACTTTCTCCAAGTCAAGACACAAACACCCTACATGCTCTTACTTCTTGAGTCCGGATCGCTTCCCATTGAGGTCTTGGGCATGGAAAGGGTTGTGGAGTACATGCGTAAGACACAACGTAGCCCTTTGCATCGACTTCCTAGAATCGCATATGAAGCAAGTCAAAAGGTTCAAAAGACATGCAAGAGCAAAATACTAAGTTCGGGGTGGATGCTTGATATCAAGAAATGGTTTGGAAGATGGGATGCATGTCACTTGGTCAAGGATGCGTCGATCGACTCCCAAGTTAATGAGGCCTTCTTACAACGCCAATGTATCATGGCTTGGGAGAAATCTGGAGGTTCTCGCTTCAGCCATTACACCACACACGTTGCCCCAAACTACAAATCTCTCTTCTTCTCGGAACGAGGTAACCGAACCCATTCCTACATCCTTGAGCCCATCCCGTTGAGTGCGATCCGCACCATTGCCTCCATTCGTCTTAGCTCCCATTCTCTACGCTGCGAGACAGGACGTTGGGGCACTGGCGAGGAGTGTGATCGACTTTGCACCTTATGCCCTCGTCAAGTGCGAGAGAGTGAGTACCACACACTACTTGAGTGCTCAGCTTTTGACCACATTAGGTTCTCTTTTCCCCATATATTCAGCCATGAGCTCTCCCTACATACCTTCCTCTCCCAACCACGATGTGGACTCTCTATTGCGACGCTCATTTCAGCCATTTTTGAGCATCGAGAGTCACTTATGAACTCCACTCACACCACGTGACATGTTCATTTGGTCCCATAGGTCATATTTGACCTCCCAGGACGATAATAGAACTATCTAGAACTATCTATCTCTCTCTCTCTCTCTCTCTCTCTCTCTCTCTCTCTCTCTCTCTCTCTCTCTCTCTCTCTATTGTTCTCTCTCTCAAAATCACACTTATAACGGATACACACGGCGGCGCCCCACGTGTTACTATAAAATAGAGTATAATTGCATGTTGTCGCGCGTGCGGTCATTATTGAGACCGTATACTTTTGTACGTCATATATAGAGTTCATGAGAGAGAAAAACCACACCTCGTGAAAGAGAGTGAGTGAAAGAGAGAGAGAGAGAGAGAGAGAGAGAGAGAGAGAGAGAGAGAGCCGTCGTCTGCGTCTCCGACAGCAAGCCGACCCATCTTAGACATAACGAAGTTCTGCGTCCTCAGAAGGTTTGGCCCTCTCTCTCTCTCCCTTTGCTTCTGAAATTTCCCTCTGCCTTTGCCTCTTTCTCTCTCTATCTATTTTTGTCACAGTATATTGCATATCTAGCTCTGTCTTAACAAACAACACACACATACAGTCACAAACACACACACACACACACACACACACACACACTCACAAACACATAGACACAAATAAAACATACACACACACACACACACACACAAAAACAGACAAATATAACATACACACCAAAGACACACACACTCACAAACCCAGAGACACACAAATCTAGCATACACACACATACACACACAGATATAGACAAATATAACATACACACAAACACACAGAGACACAAATATAACATACACACACACAGACACACACACACACACATATAGATTCACACACACACTCGCAAACACACACACACACACACAAATATAACTTACACACACACACACAAATACAGACACACACACACAACCTCTCTCTCTCTCTCTCTCTCTCTCTCTCTCTCTCTCTCTCTCTCTCTCTCTCTCTCTCTCTCTCTCTCTACTAAAGGCGCGCGTAGAGAGGCATAACCGGTGTGCATGTCTCTATGCGCGCCGTTATTACTGTGCATCGACCAGTGTATGTGTGAGTGTTATAGAGAGAGGATGTAAGGCAGGGGAAAGAGAGAGAGAGATAGAGTGAGTCTTTCTTTTACCTTATACTAACGGCGCGCGGAGGTGTTTTTTGAGGTCAAAACATGCTCCACGCGCACCTTTAGTAATGGAAGTCTCTCACTCTCTCTCTCTCTATTTAAATATGCTAAGCTATAGACAGGAGAGGAAGAGGGAGAAATAGAGAGAGAGAGAGAGAGAGAGAGAGAGAGAGAGAGAGAGAGAGAGACTCCTCTTTTTGTATACAGTGAAACAGCTAGAACAAAAGCCACTGCAAGGAAGGCAGGCAAGGGACCAGGATTAGCAGCTAAGGCAAGCAGCAGATCTGCAACCCCAAAGAAAAGACCTGGAAAACCCAATAAAATTTTGAAAGGTCCAAGGGTGAAGAAGTTACAAACCTGCATGGGACTTTTCAGAGAAATAAAAAAGGCACAGAAATGTGTAGATTTATGCATACCAAAGCTGCCCTTTCAGAGGATGGTGAGGTCCATATGTGAAGAAGCTACCTGGGGCACCAAAAGGTGGAAGGTGGTGGCATTAATGGCTCTACAAGAAGCAGTAGAGGACTTCCTACTGGAGTAATTCAGAAGGAAGTACTCCAGTAGAGGACTTCCTATTGGAGTACTTCAGTGACATCACCATTGTTGCAGCCCATGCCCACAGGGTTACTATAATGGACAAAGATAGTGAGACACTGAAAAGAATAAGGTGGAGGTATGACAAACTACTGGTCCCCAATGTCTGCAGGGATAAGAAAATGAGGGAAATTTTTTTATACCCCCCTGAGCTGATTCCACAACTCACAGTTGTAGATGTCACACATGATGTGAATACAAGGGCAAGGGCAGAGACTATTGCTCGCCAAACAGAGGACGTGAGGGAAGCATAGCTTAAGGAGAAAGCAAAAGTAGCAGTGGAGTCCCAGACGCAAACAGAATGCAATGTGACCCTGTCCATAGAGTCAAGCAATCAAGAAACTCTACTTTCAATGAAGGATGGTTTGCTTGCAGAGATACTATTTGTAGATGGACCCAGAAAGCTAGCTCTGGAAAAAGTGGACATTAATTTATTGCAGAATCCAGATGCTCAGATTTCAGACACAATTATCTATGATTGTCTTAAGTAAGTGTTACTGTCTTGCTAGCTTTGAAAACTCAGATAATAGGTTTGCTAACTCGGGTAAACTCTTTGCAGCCTGATCAAAAGTCAACTCCCACTGCACACCCACACAGAGGTGTTTCTTCTTGATCCACAAATGTCAGTGATTATTAGACAAAAGAACAGTCCATCTGGGACCTTTGAGAGTTGGTTTCTCCACTGTGCTATGCTGGAAGTTACTGTCATCATCTTTCCATATGAGAACAACCATCACTGGAGTCTCATATGCCTTGATGTTGACCAACCAGCAGTGTGGGTGTTCAATTCAATAAAAGGAACCCACCCTGAAATTAGGTTGTAAGTGTTTTGTATCAGAAACTGTTTCTTATAGATATCCATGTAAATTTGAAGCCTCATGCTAACATCTTGACGCTGCTTTGTGCAGTTGTATAAAGAGGTTTTTGCTTGCCTATGGAAAGCTATGTGGAAGCGATGTACTATACAACGCCCCAATCAAAGATGTACCTGTCCCAAATCAAACCGATGGAAATTCTTGCGGCTGGAGATGTCTTCTCATGCAGGGACCCTTGCTACCTGTAGATACGATTTTTCCGGTAATGTCTATTCAAGTATGGCAAAATATGTTCATCTTCTAACTACTTATATGTACTTGTCAACTTTTACAGAGGTTGATTATCTTGGACGTCAATGGATTGCTGCTGATGCGCGTGCCTCTCGGTGACACAGAACCCTTTGAGGATTTGCAAACGTTTCGGATGGGAACTTGTCGAGTCGTGGTTCATCCAGGAACCAAGGAATTTATTCAGTTTCTTCTTCCGCGCTTTAGAGTTGCCATATGGTCTTCAATGCAAAGGCAAAACTTGTCGCCACTAGTTACAATAGTTTGCAGTGTATGCGGCACTCACACGTCAAATTTTGCCTTTTTGTATGATCAAAGAAAATGCGTTACCATTGAGGGCCACTACCACCCTAAAAAACCACACTTACCTCATTTGTACAAACCGTTTAGCCAAATCGGTGTACCCTTTGATGCAACTAATACACTACTAATTGATGATACTCCTGAAAAGGGAGAACTAAATCCTCCGGGAACAACTATCTCACCACTTTCTTTCGAGGGGCATTCCTTCGATTTTTACCTTGAAGACATTCTGATTCCATACTTACAGAAATTGTATCTCAGTCCATTGTTCACAGACGAGTTTGTACTTTCTAAAGAATTAATATGACTCTTCTACCATGTCTTTGTCTTGTCTAACATTGAGAGAGAGAGAGAGAGAGAGAGAGAGAGAGAGAGAGAGAGAGAGAGAGATTTGACATGGTAAAGAAATGTATTTCAAGCACACTTTTTCACAGGGCACAATTGACAAATGAGCTCAATAAACTTCATGTATTGAAAGTCATTTGTATACACTTGGGTTCACAAGAATATCTGTTACATTGACACTACTTCAACCGGACCATCCAACTCTTTGAACAAAATATCTTTTTCCCTTCGCCGCATCACCTTATGGCCAGCTAGGAAAAAGGAAAAATCTGATAGGTCCCTGTCCATTGACTCTTCAATTATGTCATGCCGCAAATGCTGAAGACTGCATAGATCCCTTATTGTAACCACCAACAGTAGGCCATGCTCTTTATCAATCACTTCCACATCCACAGCAGGATTATCTTCCAAACCTGCAGAAACCTGGTCCATAGGAATGTACTTACCATTGAGCATTTGTGATCACATATACCAAAATGAGAGTAACAGTGATTGGCTTGCAATCATGTACTTGACAACTAGAGTATCAAGCGCGACCTCGCACCGTAAACCAATCTCTTCCTTTACTTACCATCCTCTGTCAAGAAGTTTGTCACAGGATGACTGCTGAAATGACTTGCACATGAACATAGTTTTCGTAACACGGATGTTGTAGCTATGAAACAACTCTATGAAGAGTGCAACAGGACAAAAGTTTGCAATTCTAACCAGTTTGGTGGGAATAGAGCTACGTAGAGACCTCTGTATATCCTTGTAGAGATTACTTTGCATTGCCTCCACCATTGTTTCCTCGGGAACTGGCCAGTCCACAGTGTTCCAATCGGTTGGTAGAGGCACTTTCACCAACATGCCATTCTTATTCTCTGAGCTGAGTTGGTAGAAGTGGTCATAAAAAAATATTCCCTCATCAACCAGGCTTTTGCTGCTCCTCCCTCAATACTGTAGAGAACCAATGTGGGCATGAACAACATGGAAGAGGCCTATTATGCACTCCATATGCTCCCATTGCTCATAAGAAGAGGGATAAACATCTGCAATATATATAAGAAGAGTTAAACTAAGAGTATCAATAAGTAAAAATGACAAATCTAATGTAACTGAGATGTGAAGAATGGAGACATTGCTCATAAGAAGCGGGAGAAACATTGCAAAATATATAAGAAAAGTTATAATGAGAGTATCAGTAAGTTCACATGTCAAGAGTACTACAATTGCAACGTGGTTGATGTATATCTGATACATTTCCACCGTTTGCTATCACCTCTGGATGGGTAAACACATGCTGAAAAAGAACTTCCTTTACAGATCTTTTACCGATTTCAACTTTGAAATCCAACACTCTAGCCTTCCATGCTGAGCGGTAAACGTTGATACCACTAGACCGCTTGGGTCTTCTTGGTTGCATGAGGACCCATGAACCTTTGTTTATCCTTTGTCCAAACCATTGGTTCTCTGCACTTATTGAAGTTGATATTGTAATTGAGGATATGCTACTATTTGGCCTTCTAGGCAAAGTGCAGCTGTTGGTTGTTGGTGTGAGAGACAGTAAACACCTGGAGCTTCTTCGGCAAGAAGATGTGGAAGCCATAGCTCTCAGAGAAAAGATTTAGTGGAGGGAGATTCACTCTGAAAGCATTCTAATGGAGGGAAAGTGTTTTAGAATTCCAATATCTTGTGCGGGCTTAATGGTCACCCTCCAGTACGTTAATGACCATAAGAGAATATCAGAAGTGGGACCACATGCAAGCACCTAAAAGCTCGGTAAAAGGAAGGAAATTACGATGCTACAATCCTAGATTCGTGAAAGTTTTATGCTATTTTCCTATTTTTTGAGTCTTTCCACGTAATTTCCTACGTAACGTAGCCTTCATGCTCATTGGACACGCTCTATTTTTCTCTCTCTTCATATGGCCCTCCATATGACCTCTGAAATTTCCCAATGACACAATTGCATTTGTATTGAAGAACAACCTGCTTGAGGACTATAAATAATCCTAGTGCACAATGATGGTGATAGATTTTGCAATGAGGAAGGAAATCACTATTTCATTGTCAAAGACCCAAAAAAGCTATAATCAGTATGGAGACAATGTGTCAAAAGGTAAGATGATCATGGAGACCCAAGAACTATCTCCTAAACTCAACCTTCATGGAGCTTTTTACATTCATGGAAAGAGAGTGGTAAGAGTGGCTAAAATTCATGAAAATATTGGGATTTACAAACACGGGGATGGGAGGATCATCTCATACTACCAATTCATGTAACCCCATGTGAATGAATTAAGCATAGATAAAGTCCTACAGTTGTTTTCCTATGACACGGCAACAGGAGTTCACATCGTTTTTGTCGATAAGTACGGACATGAATATGATACAATCCAGCTCGGGGATTTGGAAAGAGTGATAACTCTAGAAATGTTGACAAAGGCTCCTGAGGAGAAGCAAAATCACATACACACCCCTAGCAAGTCCACAAATCCTTTCTCAATTGATTATGATACCACATTGTGTCGACAAACAAACAACCATTGCCCAATCCACAAGACCAGCAAGCAACAACACCATCATTACAACAATATGCGAAAGCTAAATAGAATGCAATTAGAGGTGGTTATTGAGCCATGTTAGGGCTAGAGCAGCACAAATACCACCACTCCATCAGCAGCACCAAGATGAGAGTAGAACAAGAATATAAAATCCTACAAGGATAGAAGTTCCACATCAAGAATGAGAACGGGTAGAAAGGGTCCAAAGAGAGAAACATCCACCTGCGAGACTAGCCAAGAATTACAGATTAGGAGAGCACTAGGGGAGGAGCACTTACTTTACCTTAAGCCAAAAAGATATCATAGAGGAGGGCCAAGAGACCCTATGCTTAGATTTCTAGATCATCGTAGGATCTTAGCATTCCATATCTAGAAGTGGGCAAACAAGAAATATTCTCGGAACATGGATCCTAAGGATCATGGGGGAGCCTTTGTGCATGTAATCACAACTAAGCAAGTCCTAGATTTTTTAGCACAAATTGTAGGATTTGGACTAACCCTTGAAAAGGATGCTACCACCTAGTTGGATTTCGTAGTAGGGACTTTGAGTCGATTGAGGAGGTGTTTGGCGAGTTTATGGAGGATTCTCTAACAGAGGGATAGCTCACAACACCATCTCAAAAATCCATAAATGCAAGAAAAAAGAAGGGTTATTTGTACAAAGAACATCCCTACGGATGAAAAGATATGTGAAGTTTTTCTCATTAGAAGAACTACCAACTTAGACAAGGTTCATTCCCATTTTTATCCAATGACTAAGGAACATAGATCTCTAGAGATATCTACACATGAAAAAGAGCACCACACTGAACAAATTGATGAAAGAAGCTCTAGACTTGGTAGATACTTGTGTTGTCTACAAGGAAGGAGAGTACAAGGATTTAGATGAGGATTCCTCATCACAACATAGTGGAAAATCTGCCAAGTCAATACAAAGATCCAAATCTTTGCTAAATCAAGAACAACTCATTGACGAGGTTCTCAAGAGGATTGATCCATTTTCTAAGCCACACGTTAAGCAACCTAAGTGGTGTGCGATCAAGAACAAATGGACAAATCAGAACTACTATAACAAGGGATACATAACAGAATGTCAATATGCCCCGCAAGCCAAAGTAGCACAAGAAAAAGCCCCATCAGTACCAAGATACACCACAAGAACTCTTCCAGGACCATTAGGAGTTGAAAGGCCACAACCAGTCTTAGGAAAACAACCTCCACTACGAGGAATGAAGCCTATAGGAGGGAGGTATGCACCAGCTATAAAAGACCCTAAGGAGCAGGCACTTGTGCAAGTCCCAAAATAATACAAAGAGCGTAGTGGATATATGACTAATAAGGGATACTATGCACCTGAAGAACCCAAAGTGTCAAAACCATGGAGCATGATTGGGTCTATTGGACCACCAGCTAATGCACATGCTGCAGGAGAAGGTAGATACATTTTGGATGAATAGACATTTCTATTCATAGCAAATGGAGGATTATCAAGCCCAAGACCTTCTTATCAGCAGAAGGATGCTTAAGGAGCACCTCAAAAAACCAAAGAACCATGTTATAAGTGTGGCGGTGAAATCATTACAGTGAGTGCATATTGCCCTGAGTATGGAATCACTCATTGGGTCCTTGACTTCCCAAAGAACCCTAACAAAGGAGCAAAGTAATTAGTCGAGGAAATACCACCTAGTAGTGGGCCAAAAAACAAAAATGTGATACCAATGCAAGTGATCACAAGAGCACAAGGTCAAAAAGGGGCAAATGAAACCATCCTAGAAGAACCAAGGATTGAACAAAAAATTTAACAAAACACATGGAAAGCTAGGAAATCTAGGATGAAATCTAGGAAGGAATTTGAACAGACTTCCTTAGCCGAAGATCTATAACAAATAAGAGAAATTTGAGAAAATTGGAAGGAGAAACAAACAAGGAAAAGGGACCCCTGAGGCAGTACCAAAGCCATTCATAGTTGAGGAGCACAATAGCACTAGTTCAGGAGGATTCGTTTTGGTAGAAAAGGTCAACAAACATTAGAAGCCCTCCTTAAAGCCTATGATGCACGGACCAAAAACTATCAAACTCAAGAAGAAAGGTGGATGACATATCCATATGCCAAGCTAGAGAAGAAAAGGCCTGAGATGTGCCCAAAAATGATTCAAACGGCCCAAGACTTATTAGAACCTCCAGTTGGGAAACGTGAATATTGATAATTGTCCCGTCAGCACCAATCCCACCAAACAAGGAGAAAATAAAGCTAGATCCCAGTCACAAGCATGAACCAGAACCCAAAAAACTAGCACAAGGACAAAAGATAGTGATGAATATTATGGATCTGTCTTTTGATGAATTCCACCTAGGTGTACCAGAGGAGTATAGAGAAATAGATGGTCTTGAAGGACTATGAAAACAGGTCAGAGAGACCAATGAAGCTAGTGAGCTAAGAAAACATGTAAACCAAACCAATGATGGAAGAGGAGTGCTTATTCCACCAATAGATGAGGTAGGATCTCAAATAAATCTAGCAATGCAATCATATTGGGGAGACCAAGGATCTATTTTATTTATAGACAATTAACCCCATTCACTAAGAACACTACCATCCTATATGGGAGAGAACACGAACAAATCAGATGTTGTTGTAGTCCCATCACAGAGTCTCTCTTCCAAGAAAGTCATTTTGTCTACACATGTAACATGCACAATAACATTATTTGAACTATTGCAAATACGACCTAATATATGAATGATGGTAGGAAACTATCTAGAAAAGTTTGGAGTAAAGGACCCATTGAAGTGAATTCAAGTTGGAATCCTAAAAACTTGAAAATCTGCACCTAAATACCATGCCGGTATCATTGAACAAAGTAGGAGAATATTGTGAAGGAGAAGATGGCAACACAACTCTTCCTATAGAATTTCAAGGTGTCACCACCGTTGCAATTGTTGACAGTGGGGCTGGGGTAGCCATTGCTACAAAAGAGACGTTGGAAAAATGGGGAAAATCTACTCTATGTAGAAACCTCTAAGACTTCTAGACAAAGTAGTTGTCACCTCTTGTGGAATTGAACATGAGCATACATATGCCATTGCTAATTTTGGAAAGAAGAAACAATTACCACATCATACTTGGAATACCATTCATGAGATAATTAAAAATGGTCCAAGATGGGGGGTAGGAGCACATTTAACTAAGAAACATGGAGACCACAACCAAAATAAACTTTAAAAACCATAGCTACAAGGATGTGACACAAAATTTCACTGAACAGTTTAATTCGACTACATTAGCTGGATTTGAACTCCCAATATGGTTAGGTCAATAAAAATAGCTATGGATGTGTGGAGATTTAGATTGCGGGAGTTTAAAACATGAAGAGTGTATCCTAGAAAGAGAATTAGAAGACAAAGACTACATCCTAGAACCCTTTCAGATCAAGCACTAGAGCCTTTAGAATGGGAACACATTCAGGAAAGCTTGGATTTGTGTGTTGTTGCGGATGGTCCCATGACAAAGTTCTATGACAAGGATGGTATGACATGATACTATATTACATGGTCAATGTAGTTGAGGAAGAGGGTGAGAGGCAAACCTTAAATGAATCCTAAATAAGAAACCAAGAAAAAAAAGGATAGAAAGAGATGTTTTACAACTCTCTAAAGCATTTGGAATCTAATAATGATGCAGATTAACAAATTCTTTGACAGCCCTAGTGATCAAGAAAAGACCATAGCAGATGTCCGATTTTATGACTTTACAAATTAAAAAATCATAAGTCAACAACAATATACGAAGAAAAGAGCCTTGAGTCTGGTGAGAGAAGATCCGATACCGAATGTAAAAGGTAAAACACACTTCTTGATGCTTGTGAAGGAAGAAGATTGTGTAAAAGACAAAATCTCATGTCAATTCACAGAAACTCAGGACACAGAAACAAAAGAGGGTATTAGGAGCTTAAGGAAGCAATCTCAAAAGACTGGAAAATAAATGAAACCAAAAGAACCAGGGATCTATGAGTTTGGGGAACAAAATGGACCAAGGTAGAGCGTAAAAAGAAATACCAAGAATGTTAAGAGAAGTGTGGACAATGGAGATAGAAAGTGAGGAAGAAGAGAGCATCACTAAAAAAAAAATGGATGTCCCTTACCACTATCAGAAATTCTTAACCCAGGATAGGAAAATAGCGATGACACAACCCATAAGGGAGAGAAAAGGAAATGAATCATATGATGGCCTAGAAAATGCAAAACAAGTAGATCTAGCAAAACCTAAAGAGGATGCAAGACCGGTCTACATAGCAATAAATTTGAGCACAAAAGAAAAGGAGCTACTCATCTAGCTCCTCAAGGAGTATAGAGATGTTTTCTCATCGTCATCATCGTCATATAAAGACCTAAAGGGAGTGGATCTGTCGATATGTCAACACAAGATTCCCTTGAAGCCTAATGTCAAACCTTGCAGACAACGTCCCTATACCTATAATGACACATTTGACAAACAGAATAAAGAGGAGATTGACAAGCTCAAGGAGGTAGAATTCATTTATGAGATTGAACACACTAATTATATGTCACCCATTGTGGTTGTCCCCAAGAAAAATGGAAAATTATCTGTATGTATAAATCTCAAAAAAGTGAACATTGCAACAATAAGGGATAATTATCCTTTACCAATCATAGAGCATGTGTTTGAGTGAGTGGCTGGCAAGCAAGCCTACTCATTGCTAGATGGATTCTTAGGATACAAACAATTGACTATCACAGTAAAAGACCAATACAAAACGGTATTTTCCACACAAAATGGGGAATGCCTTTTGGCTTAACCAATGCACCTGCCACATTCCAAAGGCTAATGACACACGCCTTCAATGAATACTTGCGGTTATTCTTAAAAAGTTACATGGATGACTTTGTGTTTAATCTATCCTTAGGGAAATACATATTGAGCATCTCAATAAGGTATTCAAGAATTGAAAGACTTATAGAATCTGCCTAAATCCTAAAGAAAGTGTCTTCATGGTAAGAGAAGGCAGAATATTGGGGGATATTGTATTTGAGAATGGTAAACCTATGGATCTTGACAAGATCATGGTGATTGTAAAAATGCCAAGGCCAACTAATGTCAAGCAAGTATAATCCTTCATGGGACATTGTGGATACTATTCACGGCTCATATACATGTATGCAGTCATTGGACAACCAATGTATAGATTGATAGTTGTCTTTGATTGCATGAATGATTGTGAGAAATTATTCCAAATACTTATGGGTGCACTTATATTAGCACCAATACTTAAAGCACTGGATTGGGATAAAATATTCCATGTTCACATTGATGCCTCCACTTTTTCAATAGTCAATACCTTGGCTCAACAAGGTGCATGTATGATGGATTTCCCAGATTGCTATGCTAGTAGACAGTTAAATAGTGCAAAAAAGAACTACACAACCACAAAACGAGAAGGTCTAGGTATGATATATGTTGATTATCTTTTGGCCAAAAAATTTGTTTTCTTCATAAACCATCATTAGGAGAAAGTTGGACTCAATTTTGGGGATTATAAGAAACGTCAACTCAACATAATCCTAAAAAATACAAAACTTGTTTTTTAGAATTATATTCCTCATAGTACATACATAAAAGTTTGCACAATCACTTAAATGCATGTTCGTACAAAATGATTTTCGAGAGTGTCATAATGATCAATATATAATTCTCCTAAATTATTTTCTCATGTTAAACTGATCATTTAATATGGGGAAGTGCTAGGGGAGAAAAAGCTAGAATATTGGTTAAGCTAGCAGGCCGGCCACAATAGGGATCCAAAGGAGGGAAAATAGGGATCCAAAGGGGGGGCCATTTGCAAAAGAGCCATGTGCAAAAATGGGCTTAAAAGACGCTAAGTTTTAGCCCATTAAGACTTCCAAAATTCTAAGGTTCCAAAATTTAAAGGTTGTGTCCAAAGGTCAGCATGGGGGGAATTGGATGCTTTGTGTGTTTCCCAAAAGTCTTTATCAATCCCTACATAGGAGGGGGCGAGCCTTCGCAGTAGAGGATGAGAGAGAAACTCACACACACACACACACACACACACACACACACACACACACACACACACAAGCTCCCTTTACACAAAGGGAATGAGGGACACATGTCAGCTCCCTAGCCCAGATGCCCACAAGGTGTACCCAATTCCTATTGGATAGCCTTGGAGGTGGACCAGGAGGTGGACCAATGAGAATTAGGCTAGAGTAAATCTACTTTAATTAATTTAAAAACACTTAATAAAAGAACCAATGATAATTAGGCTCTCTAGAAGACTATTGGACAGTCTCCCAAGGGGTCCAATGAGCATTCAACAGCCCAATGGCTTGCCTAATTCCTATTGGCCAGGAGGCAAAGGGGTACAATGAGAGTTTAGTTGCATTTATTAAGTACATAAAGCTCTAACAAAAGGGGAAAGGGGGACACATTTCATAAGTCTATCACTTATACTGCTTAATTATCATTGGCTATCTAGGGAGGTCCAATGAGAGTGGAGCATGAGCAAATAGCAACAGGGGTTGACCAAGAGAGAGAGGGGGCTGATTTTTGTAAGGAATTATCACACACACACTCACACAATCTCATGTGTGAAGAAAAGAAGACTCTCTCTCCTTCTCAAGCTTTAATGGAAAGCTTACCATCTACTCCAAGCTTGTGAGAAGGGAGGCCTACACCAACAACTCTTGGCTTTGTGATGCAAATCGAACCAAGAGACAAGCTTCAATGCATACTCATATCCTCTACCATGCTAATTACTAAGCTAAGCTATGCTAATATGAGTGATTATGTGAGGAGATGTACATCTTTCTCGTAAGAATACTCCTTCTTCCTCTCAATCTACTCTCATACCCCGCTAGCTCTCACCATCTTTGAAGGTGTGTGAGTTCTTGGGTCTGAGACCGGAGAGAATTAATGTTTTGTTTGATAAGTGGTTTGCTTAGTGCATGAAGCTTTCATCTTCATTGCACTAGCTAGTCTTGAAGGAACACAAATAATTGTATTGTACAATGTCTCTCTTGATGGGAGAAACCATAATACAAAGCCTTTTGGAGGGGGGACCGGCTCCATGTAAATCCGGTCCTCAACTGTTGTCAATAGCTTAATTTCTCTCTCTTTTGAAAGTATTGTTCATGCTATCTAACTAGGTGTTATGCTTTTTGTTGCTCTCTCCACCCAAGCACTCTTGTAATTCTCATTAGGAATCCATTCTAATGAAATGCCCACTATGTTCATGCTTATTTCCGCTAGACACAAGTTTTAATGCCATTAAATGTTACATTGGTATCAGAGCACAATGTTTCTCTTTTCTTGATCAAGAAGGGAGGTCCTCAAGCTAGCTATAAATGGTTGGTATTATTAATTTCCTATGAGTAAGTAGAATAGGGATTTTTCAGCCTTGCAGTGTGCCTGCCTTCATGCAGCTAATGGGGCATCACCGTCAAGAGCTATGGTCTTAATAGTGGAGTCCTATGGGGCTTGCCTACAGCTTCACCACTATTGAGCTATTAGAAGCTTGATAGGAGCCGGTGTTGTTTTGATGGTGAAAAACCCTCTCTTCTATTCCTTGCAATTAATGGTATTCGAGCCACGGGTATAGTAGCTTGAGTGCTTTTTCTAAAGGGGTAAAGAGGAGTAACAACTAGGACTTGAAGTGCCAAAGTACACCTAGAAAGTTTACACCTAAAAGTTGTTAGAATGGCTGACAATAGTAAAGAGAGTGAAATTAATGTTGATAGCTTTGATTTTGCTAATGAGCAAGTTACTAAGGATGCCTCGATGCTTGTTAACTATCTTATTTCTAGTCTTCAACAAGCCATGGGCAATCCATCTCTCCAAAGTGAAGTGCAACGACAGCTCTGTGCTCATGGGATTCTCCAAGCTCCCCACCATGACGAGAGAACACCTAGGAAGCCTCCTTGTGAGACTTCCAAAAGAGGTCTCTCTCCGATTCGGGAAGAAGAAGAGAATCCATACGAAGGGCTCAAGAATTTACTTCTTGATGATGCATCTCCTTCCCAAAGGAGAACTCAAGAGCAGGAACGAGAAATAAGTGAGTCTCCTGCCACCTCGACAGAATGGCTCCACAAAGACGGCGGGCTAAATGCTCTCCATCACCTCCAAAACGGAGAAGACCATCGCACCCTTCTCCACACCATAATTCAAAGAGGGATGAAAAAAAACAAGAGAATAAAAAGGCAAGAAAGAGGACACCCTCTTCTTCATCCTCTTCCTCTTATGAAAGTGATGGTGAAGACGATGAAGATCAAGACAAGAAAAAGGAGAGAAAGAGGTCACCCTCTTCTCCACCTTCTGAAGAAAGTGATGGTGCAACCTCTGAACCATCAAAAAGAAGAGGCCATAGGAAATCCTGTGCCGCGTGGAAGAGGTTTTCCAAGTTGAAGAAGTTCAAAGAGGAAGGGAAGAGCATCTCTTTCCTTACCTATGATGGCACCTTTGGTGCTACGGACAAAGTGTTGGCCTTTATCCAATAATCTGATGCCGTGTTCGGAGATGAGGGCTTCACGGAGTCCTCTAAGCTATGCCATGTAGCTATGCACTTTCAAAAGTCCGCCAGGCAATGGTGGTCTAGCCTACGAGCCAATAGTGAAGCTCTTCAAACATGAAAAGATTTCAGAGCTTCCATTATGAAGCCGTTTTTGGCCGCCGATGCCAAAGACAAAGTACTCATCAAATGCCGAAGCTTAAAGCTCTCTCCCTATGAATCCATCCACAAATATGTAGACAAGTTTTGGGACCTACAACTCAAAGCCAGTGTCTTCAAAAAGTTGGATTTTGGAGAGCAAAAGCAACAATTTTGTGCGGGCTTAACCGAAGAAATGGAGGAGTATGTCAACTCCCAAAGGCCACGTACCATATCGGCGGTAATACACCATACTATGGTGGCCTCTCGAATCAATTTCCAAATGGGGGCTAAAAGAAATAATAAGCCCATGAAAAACAAGGTTTCCAATGAGCCTAAGGGGAAGGACAATGTCCAAAAGTCTCCTAAGGGCAACTCCAACAAAGCTAAAGAGAAGGGAGTTTACAAAGGTAAAAACAAACTCTCTCCTGAAGAGCTTGAGTGTTATCACAAGGATAACGGGTGTTTTAAGTGCGACGAACAAGGCCATGCGTACTGCGCTTGTCCCCAAAAGAACAACTGCCAAGATCCTCCTAGAGCTTCCCTGGTTGAAATCCAAGAGGAGGAGACTCACCAAACAACTCACAAAGGATCTCCTCTATGCCATGCTTGGGGAAAGGTAAGAGAACATGATGCTTTTATTCTCTTTGACCCTGGTTCTACTCACAATTTTATCTCTATAGAGTTGGCCACCAAGCTAGGCACACAATCCTACAAGATGGGAGATGTCCTACCCGCAGACAGTGCCTTCAAGGGGCAAGAAGCTTCAGTCACTCCCTTAATCGGGAAATTGAGGCTTCATGTCCAAGGCTATGTGGACAAAGAGGACTTATTTATCTCTCCTCTCAAGCATGAGGATGTAATCCTAGGGGCACCATGGTTTGGTCGCTCGGCTGCCAATGTTAAATTCCCTGAAAGGAGAATCTCCTTTAAATTCAGGGAAAAAGACATGTATATAGATGCTAAGGAAATGGGTAACACTATCCCCAATGTACATACACCAGCTTTCAACAAGTCAATAAAGAGCTCTATTTCCGTGTACATGATTTTTGTTAAAGATTCTCAAAATGAACCTAATGCTTCAGCAAAACAAAATAAAAGCAACCAAAAGGAATTAGAGTTCTCCAATTTTCTTAAGGGGTTTCACGATGTTTTTATTGATGACATCCCTTGTGAGCTACCTCGTAAACGAGGTAATCATGACCATGCAATTGAACTTCTTTCAGGAAGCTCACCGCCTAACAAGCCTCCTTATAGAGTTTCTCAAGCTCAACAAGAGGAGATTATGCGGCAAGTGCATGAGTTAGTTGAGAAGGGCATGGTTAGGCTTAGCTCATCTCCATTTTTCTCACCTGTGCTATTAGTGCAAAATAAAGACGGCACATATCGTATGTGTGTCGACTATAGAGCACTAAATAGGATCACTATCAAGAATAGGTTTCCCGTTCCACGGGTAGAAGACCTATTTGATAAGCTACAAGGATCGACCTACTTCAGTAGGATTGACCTAAAAAGTGGCTATCATCCAATAAGGATAGTTTATCAAGACATTGTAAAGACCGCATTTCACACCACATTTGGTCTTTACGAATACATTGTCATGCCTTTTGGCTTGACCACATTCAACCGCTTGATGGAGAAGCTGTTCAGGCCTCATCGAACCTTCACTGGAGTATTCTTTGATGATATTATCATCTACTCTAATTCATTAGACGAACACAAGCAACAACTCCAGGTAATATTTCAAGTTTTAAGAGAGAATAAACTTCATGTTAATAGAAAGAAAAGTGAATTTTTGTTGCAAGAGATTCAGTATTTAGGTCATATTATTTCTCAAGATGGCATCCAAATGGATCCATCAAAGTTAGAGGTAATAAAAGGATGGCCTTAGTGGAGTATGCTTACAATAACACTGTACATACTTCCACAGGAAAAGCACCTTTTGAGGTACTTGAGGGAAGATCAAAATGTCCCTTGCTACTTAAGGTACATGGGAAGATCTTCGCTGCAGATGAGTATAGCCGAGGCCTACAAGAATCTTTTCAAAAGATTAAGGATGCTACCTCTATCTCACAACAAAGGAAAAAGGTTGTTGTTGACAAGCACAGAAGATCCCAAGCCTTTAAAAAAAATGATTGGGTCTTATTAAAATTTACCAAGGCTCGATTAAGGCACACGACGGGCAAGAATCCTATGGGACACCAAAAGTAATATTGTAAACTAGCAAAAAGGTACTATGGTCCCTTCAAGATTCTTAGTCCAATCAATGAGATGGCCTACCAACTCAAGTTGCCCAATCATTGGCTCATACACAATGCTTTCCATGTGAGCCCATTAAAGCCTTACAAAGGAGAGCCACCTCAAGAACCAACTATTGAAGACCCACCGGAGATCCAAGACCAAGAAGAGGTGTTGCAGCCCGAGTCCATTTTCCGACATGAAGACAAGGTACTAAGAGGCGGTAAGACTATCCGACGATATCTTATTAAGTTTAAGAATTATCCTTTTGAATATGCTAGATGGATGCAAGGCATACAATTAAAGGATAACCTAAACCTTGTCAATACTTACAATGCTTCTCAAGAGTAAGAAAGTGTACAAAATGTTAAAAATGAACAAAGTTTTTTTCTTATAAGACTCTCTTTTTCTTTATTGTGCACAAAAATGAAGTAGTATGCATGCTTAGATCAAGTTTGCAGAGACAACGTCTCCCAAACACCAAGTAGATATTGTCACTTTACTATGGAATATTGATAGGACTAATGTGCAGACATGCTTGCGGTAGCCTCAAGCTCTCAAGCGCGAAATGGACTAGTCATCCATTGTGGAATGATGTCGTAGGGTAACATAGGGATCCTCTACCTGCTAAGAAAAGGACTAATGAATATGCTTTATCTTCTTTACCCCATAGTCGAGGAAGAATATGATTTCAAGAGAGAGGTAATGTCATAATAAACAATATCTAATTCTCCTAAATGATTTTCTCATGTTAAACTGATCATTTAATATGGGGAAGTGCCAGGGGAGAAAAATCTAGAATATTGGTTAAGCTAGCAGACCGGCCACAGTAGGGATCCAAATGAGGGAAAATAGGGATCCAAAGGGGGGGCATTTGGAATAGAGCCATGTGCAACAATGGGCTTAAAAGACCCTAAGGTTCAGCCCATTAAGACCTCCAAAATGCTAAGGTTCCAAAATTCAAAGTTTGTGTCCAAAGGTCAAGCATGGGGGGAATTGGATGCTTTGTGTGTGTCCCAAAACTCTTTATCAATCCCTACATTGGAGGGGGCGAGCCTTGGGAGTAGGGGATGAGAGAGAAACTCACACACACACACACACACACACACACAATCTCCCTTTACACAAAGGGATTGAGGGACACATGTCAGCTCCCTAGCCCAGATGCCCACAAGGTGTACCCAATTCCTATTGGATGGCCTTGGAGGTGGACCAATGAGAATTAGGCTATAGTAAATCTATTTTAATTAATTTAAAAACACTTATTAAAGAACCAATGAGAATTAGGCTCTCTAGAAGACTATTGGACAGTCTCCCAAGGGGTCCAATGAGCATTCAGCAGCCCAATGGCTTGCCTGATTCCTATTGGCCAGGAGGCAAAGGGGTACAATGAGAGTTTAGTTGCATTTATTAAGTACATAAAGCTCTAACAAAAGGGGAAAGGGGACACATGTCAGAAGGCTATCACTTATACTGCTTAATTATCATTGGCTAGCCCTAGGGAGGTCCAATGAGAGCGGAGCATGAGCAAATAGCAAGAGGGGTCAACCAAGAGAGAGAGGGGGCTGATTTTTGCAAGGCATTATCACACACACACTCACACAATCTCATGTGTGAAGAAAAGAAGACTCTCTCTCCTTCTCAAGCTTTAATGGAAAGCTTACCATCTACTCCAAGGTTGTGAGAAGGGAGGCCTACACCAACAACTCTTGGCTTTGTGATGCAAATCCAACCAAGAGACAAGCTCTAATGCACGCTCATATCCTCTACCATGCTAATTACTAAGCTAAGATATGCTAATATGAGTGATTATGTGAGGAGATGTACATCTTTCTCGTAAGAATACTCCTTCTTCCTCTCAATCTACTCTCATACCCCGTTAGCTCTCACCATCTTGGAAGGTGTGTGAGGTCTTGGGTCTGAGACCGGAGAGAATTAATGTTTTGTTTGATAAGTGTTTTTCTTAGTGCATGAAGCTTTCATCTTCATTGCACTAGCTAGTCTTGAAGGAACACAAATAATTGTATTGTACAATGTCTCTCTTGATGGGAGAAACCATAATACAAAGCCTTTTGGAGGGGGGACCGGCTCCATGTAAATCCGGTCCTCAACTATTGTCAATAGCTTAATTTCTCTCTCTTTTGAAAGTATTGTTCATGCTATCTAACTAGGTGTTATGATTTTTGTTGCTCTCTCCACCCAAGCACTCTTGTAATTATCATTAGGAATCTATTCTAATGAAATGCCCACTATGTTCGTGCTAATTTCCACTACACAAAGTTTTAATGCCATTAAATGTTATAGAGAGCCCAACTTAAGTGTGCACAAAAACCCATGCCCGTGAGTCTTAATGAGTGATGTGATGTGAGATGAGAGAAAACACATAATAGATGTTTCCAAAATACAAAAATAACAACACGAATGCATTGAGAACGTCAAAAAACCTTAGGATGGCACTTTAAGACACTAAAATCCGATGTCTCTACCAAGCGAGTAGAGGCCCAAAAATGAGTCTATTTCTTTCTTAATGCAAGCCCTCTTGTATTTGGTAAACAAATGTTGCAATACATAAAGACTCATTCATTGGTTCATCATATTGCTAGAGTTTGATTTTATGGTAGTGGTTAAGAAAGGCAAAACACACCTTAGAGTAGATCACCTCTCTAGGTTACCCAATGGAGAAGCACCCAAAGGAGTAGATGATAGTACACCAAATGCTTACCTCCTCAACATTAAGATGGTTCATAAGTGGTCTCAAGAGGTAGTCATACTTTTACAGAGGGAGGTGCATTTGATAGGAAAAAACAAACCCACAAGCAAAAAATGATTAGACAAGCGAAGACATTTCAACTTATAGGGGGACACCTGTACCATCTAGGATCCAAAATAATATTGCAAGTATGAACTAGTCCAGAAGAACATGAGTGCTATCTCATGGAATCCGACGTGCAGGGAATATCCTTCCATTGGTCTCAAAAGAAGACACACCAACGCCTAAAGAAATTGTGCTACATGCAGGAAAAATCCATCGCTCGAATATGCAACATTGTTTAAAATAATAATTACACCTCAATGGAGCCAATATATGGTTGATTACCTAGCAACTATGACCTCGACTAGGACATTTTGTGAAAATGTAAAGCGATCCAGACAAAGAGACATTGAATTGGAAGCTAGAGGCTGTACGTTAATTAAAAATCAACTTTACAAAAGAGGGCAGGATAACCAAATAAAAATATGCGGAATAGAAAACAAAAATCTACCAATCTTAGATCAAGCACACGGAGGAATTAGCGAAGTCCATTTCTCAAGAGATAAGACAACTAAAATTGTTTTTACTGTTGCAATATGGCGGCCAACATTGCACATGGATGTGAAAGAATATGTTAAGCAATGTGATGATTGGTAGCGTACCAAAGTACCTAGAAGAGAGATGAGATGCCAATACGGCCAATGATGGGAGCAAGGTAGTTTGCTAAGGGGGACTTAGATTTTGTGGGACATATCTCACCACCTACTTACAAATCCCATGCCAAATATATCATCTTTGCCATGGACTATCTCACGAAATGAGCTGAAGAAAAATCCACACAAAAAAGAAAATTCCAAAATCACTACACAATTTCTATATGAAAATGTATTTGTAAGATATGGATTACCCATAGAAATTGTTAGTGATATAGGCACACACTTTGTAGATGAATTTATTCAAAATCTTCTTGAGGAATTTATGATTATTCATAAGAAGTATGCCCCTTATCACCCATAGGCCAATGGATAGGCTGAAGCTACTAATAAGACACTTTGCACAATATTGACTAAAATTGTGATGAAATCACAAACTCATCGGGACCAAAAGTTACATTCTGATTTGAGGGCATATAGAGTGGCCTATAAGACATCCATTGGAATAATGCCTTACAATATGGTGTTTGGTCTGAATTCCATCCTACCCATTGAATTCTTAATCCCAAATTTAAGAGTGCTAAACAATTAGAGTGGGAAGATCATGAGTTGTCAGCAAGACTAGATGATTTACAAAATCTAGATGAGCTACGTCTTCAAGCTGTAGCATCTATCTATGCTCAAAAACTATGCAAAAAAAGAGTTCTTTGACAAGAATGTGCAGTCAAAAGAATTCAAAACATGGGACTAGTCCTTAGTGTATACCCTAAAACAAAATGCTAAAAAATTTAAAAAGAAAGGGATGGGACCCTTTGTGACCAAACATCTATCTCCAAGCGGGGCCGCCAAGCTTGCAAGATTAGAAGGAGAAGAAATGCCTAATTGGGTTAGTGGATGCAAGCTCAAGAAGTATCACATGCCACTAGCCCAAGAGATGCTACAACGGATTCATGGACAAAAACAACGAACAAAAGAAAAGAAATGGATTGTTGAAGATACACAAGAAGAGGCTAAAGAACGAATGGCTAAATGAAGGCTACTATGACAACATCAACAACATGGGAGACCATTGTGGATCAATACTATTTTCATAAATGAATTGAATGAAGATAGATTGGATCCAGTGATCAAGGTCAAGATTCTCAAAAATCAAGTACAAAATACCGCTCTACTCGATACAAGAGCCCAAGGAAATGTCATTTCCTTCAGCTTATATACAAAGCTCGATCAAGACGTAGAGATTCAAATGACACAACACGAGATGGAGAGCTATATTGACGACCATCTCAAATCATTAGTATTGGTAACCTCATTTGCTCAAATCAATCAGTATATCTACCCACATAGATTTTTTGTGGTGGAAGATCATCAGAATCAACACCAATTACTGCTAGGTCAGTCATGGAAAAGGAAGTACAATGTTCAAATAGATTGGATACAAATTTAGATTGAAACAAAGAGTCAAATGGTTTTATTAACTAAAGTAAAAAAAATACGGCCAGCTTTAGAATACATGACTAATATGGGCAAACAACCCTTGCATACAAGAAGCACGCATTGGATTCACAAAGAGTCTCCACAAAAATCAACACTTCAAATCAAGGTGACACTAGTCTCATTCACATTAAAAATGAAAAAATTCCAACAAGACAAACACAAAACAAAAGAGAAAGATGGATACCCAATGACCAACTCAGAATAAAGCAGGTTTGGGATAGGATAGATGAGATATATGCAAAAGAGTCACTCCAAACCCATGAGCCGGTACAGACTCAGCTATAGTCTGACACACCCATACAAACCCCTCATGCATCTATCACACACATATGGCTACCAAAGAAGTTAGTTCAAGCTTAAAAACACAAGAAATTATTTGGATTCCCAAGACCATTATGTCAAAAATCTCTAAAACGAAAAACCACTAGACAAAGCAACCCTTACCGACTCAAAAACCAACCAAGTCAACAAAGCAAGTTTGGATAGTCAAAGAGTTATGTCTTGCACAATGAAATCAATGCTGGATATGGATCCGAGTGGAAACACCACATAGCAAACATCAAAACCATATGCTCAGTAAGGAAATGTAAAAACAACGAGCATGGCAGCCAAAATAGCCCAAGCAAGTTATCAACATGGCAGAACCCATTGATTTTTTCCAAATGCCTATGAAAGATTGTGTTGCACTACTCCAACAGAAACTATATGGACCTAGAAATGTTGCTCCACCCACCTTGTATGTATAATTTCCAATTCATCGAGGATGACTCAGTCACGAGAGGGGGATGCATATGGAACCTATGGAAATTATTATCGCACACTGTCTTACAATGTTTTAAACCTTGTTGTGCTTTATTGCAATTTGATTTTTCAACAAATGATAAGTAGTTTCCATAAGTATGTAAAGGGGAATCGAATCATGTGAGGGCCAAAATTAACCCCGTACTCTTGTATATACTCCACACATGAAATTTTTTGTATTTTGTTTCTAATTATATGATCAACTTTGATCAAAAATCAAAGTTTATCAAAAATCAAGAAAACGCACAAAAAATAGACCAATATAGGCTTAAATAATATCAAGAAAACCCACAAAAAATAGACCAATATAGGCTTAAATAATATAGCAAGAAAGCTTATTTTCTTAATTGAGAATAATTTAGCTAATTTTGAGATAGTTTTTGGATAATTTTTGGCTCTATTTTACTAGATTTTGGAATTTACCGTAGTTTCTTTAAGTACCTTTTGGATATTTCTTCTAAAAATCTAATAGAAAAATCCAATGAAGCAACAGAAAATATATAGAAAAATGAAAAAACATGATACCATGAAGAACTCTCAAAAAATGTTTGGAAGAAAATTGAAGATATCAAAATTTGACCTAAATATGAAGGTGACCCGAAAGGTGAACATGTCGTATATCTGGGACATACAAAGTCCAAATGTGAAAATTGAAGATCCATCAAAAATCTAAGGTATGCATAGGGAATGATGGGAGCAAAAAGAAAAATGGAAATCTAGAAGCACTAGGCACATATACTAATTTAGGGAAATTTCCTAGTCATTTTCACGTAGCGACCCTACGGGAGAGAGGAAGCCAGCGAGTACATACAGCATTTGAAGAGTACATATGCATAGATCAGTCATCTCCATGGTGAGTGGATCTAGTACTGAACTCTATGTTGCTTATTGTTAAAAGGGTAGTTGATTAGCCAATGCTGAATTGGATTCTGCTGAGTCAGAAGTATGCTTAGTCGAATATTGTTAGGTCGAACGGTGCTGACTCGGATGTATATGCCAAGAATATTTAGTTAGAACAGTTGTGAGTCTCTTTAAAAGTAGAGATTGTGGGTATGTAAAGGAGAACACAAGATGTACAATCTCCATCTATGAAGTTTTCTTGATGTGTCTGAAGTTTCTCTTGGCTCTGTTTTGCTCTGTCTAAAGTTATCTATTCTGTGTTTGACTGAATCAAATCATGGAGTGAGAGTTATTTCTCTATTTGAGATCATGTATGGACAAGGAATTATGTGTTGTTTGAACCCCAATACTTATCGAACATGTGCTTGCATGCCAAATACTAACCCAATCACCAAAAACACAAAACGGGGTATAAGTTTCAAAGTTAGAAACATGCACATTGGGGATTGCATAGGTGACCAGAACTTGAATGGAAGGGATCAAAATAACCACTAAGGTGGAGGGAGAGTAGATCCAGAGTCTTAATAGGAAAAATCACCAAGTGACAGCTACCATGGTCGGTGCTACCATTCCAAAAAATTGCATCCAAGTGTTGGAGCATCTTCACAAGGAGTTGTAGACCATGTGCATGCCATGAAATCCCTATTTAAGTAGGTACTTGTCACCAATGCAAGAAAAATGTTTTCACAAGGAAAAATAGGCCATCCAGACCCAACCTTGGCTCCCAATGGATCAAACAAGGCACTTACAGGTACACAAGAATGGTAGGAAGCTACCCATGAAGTTTGGTCAAGAAATCTCTCAAGTGGCAACTACCATGATTGGTGCCACCAAGGCCATTTGCACTGATAGGTGATTTCCACAATTTCCCCATGCTAGGAACATGTTGCCCATGCTTAGAAATCACCGAATGAACCACCCTAAAGTAAAGATAGCACAAATCTTGCAAATTCTAGGACAAAAATCCGTAAAATGAAAAAAATAGGTAAAACCAAAGGGCAATTCTAGAATTTTGATGCCATAAGCTGAAAAGTACCCAAAGGAATCTAAAACAATTGGAAGTTTAGCAAAATTTTCCATAAAACTCAAACTAGGACAAAATGTGTATTTTTTGTGTGTTTTTCACCAAACAAGTCACAATGGACTAAATCTCATACCACAAATAGGAATTTCTCCATGCAAAGCTCAAGAAAGACCTAAGGAATAAGCAAGAAAGAGTTGAAGTTGATTAAAAAAAACCAAAGAGACCATAACCAAGCCAAATACATTTAGGAACACGAAACATTGGACGAGGCGACTAAAATCAAAATTTCTAAGGTGGTGCATAGCATAAAAGGAGTATAAAATCAGTAGGGACCAATATAGATACCACTCTCTTGATGATTTATTACAAAAGCCAGCTACCGCGGTTGGTTCCATAGGGAGAAGAAAGGAAATTATAGGTAGAAAAGGACACTTGAACTGTAGCAAGTGGGTACTCCACTGATCCAGAATGATGAGGGGCTCCCACCTATGGTCTGGGAATCACAAGAAATTATTCTAGGTAATAGATGACCACACAAGACCAAATATGTAAGAGCCAAGATCCCTTTTTTACCTGAAAATAGGGTTGTTGAGATCCAAATTGGTCAAACAGGGTATGGTTGGAATGAGTAAGACAAATAGAACCAAAATGTACAAACTTCATATCCATGTGAAACAGATGCTAGATATTGTGGTTGTTTCCACCTGCTCAAATTTGATAGAGGATGGTATCGGTATGTAGCCTTCATCAAGAGGATCTTACTGACACATCATATGCCAAAATTGGACACCTTAAACTCAAGTAATTGACCAAATTAAATATGAGATAACTACCAGCACAAATGATTGACATCTGATGACTATCTAGCTAGAAATTGTATCTTTATCATTTGTTTGCTATAGGGTCAGACACTCCAAAGAAGATGAGTCATACAAGCATTCTACAAATTGGAAGAGAAAGAGAGTTATAAGTTGACATGGACCACATTACAGGATCCAAAGCATGTTTTGTCGAGACGAATCCATCCAAGTACAACATGGCCTAAGAGTGTTCAACTATGTATAGAAGGAAGAGCAAGGGAAGAGATGTGAGGCAAAATAGACTCCTGTTTATTCATTCATGATATGAGCTTTAAGTATCTCTATAGCCTTGCACCATTGTAGGTGGGATAATTCCACCTTTCCTCTCCTTGACTCATACCTTGTACTCTAGGAAAAAACTCACACTTGATAATCCTCCCGTTGAGGTTTGGACTAGGAAGAAACTAAAGAAACTCACATACCTAGCACACTCAAATCCAGGATCAAAAGGAACATCTCCAATCTAGGAGACCATCCCCAATCTAGGAGACAAACTATATATAATCCAAGAGACACTCAAGAACTCCCCTCAAACACATGTATGAAACTGAGACCAAGCTAGTACAAGCTATCTTCAAACAAAATACAACTGAAGGGAAAATGCCAAAACAAAAGGTAGAGAATGTTTTGGTAGACTAGAAGGATACTACCGCCTTCTTCTTCATCTTCATATTTATCTTCTTTTACCAAATATACTTTGGGCCTTTGATTTCTATAGGTGCTTCCTCTATCACTTTTGAATCACTTGGAATGAAAGTGGCCATTCTTCCCACAAATTTTGCAAGTCTCTGATGCTAGACAGTCCTTTGCTATGTGCCCTTCTTTGCCACACTTGAAAGAATTTTTGTTACTAGAGCCAATGGAAAAATCTCCTCCCCCTTAAGTAGCATTCCTCCCTTGATTCTTCTCCTCGAACATTGAAGAGTTGATGGCATATTCAAAATATGGTGCTGGATCCTCTCCTCAATGATGTTCATGATCTGGTCAAAGCTAGGTGGTAAGGATGCTAGATGAACTGCAATTTTGTCCTCCTCTGGTACTAACTCTTTACATAAGCTAGTTGTGTTGTCATAATAATCAATATCTAATTCTCCTAAATGATTTCTCATGTTAAACTGATCATTTAATATGGGGAAGTGCCAGGGGAGAAAAAGCTAGAATATTGGTTAAGCTAGCAGACCGGCCATAGTAGGGATCCAAAGGGGGGGGGCATCTGCAAAAGAGCCATGTGCAGCAATGGGCTAAAAATACCCTAAGGTTCAGCCCATTAAGACTTCCAAAATGCTAAGGTTCCAAAATTCAAAGGTTGTGTCCAAAGGGCTAAAGCTTAGGATGAATTGGGTTGTTTGTGTACTCTCCAAAGTCAACACACATCCCTACACATGAGTGGGCGAGCCTTAAAGGTAGGGGATGAGAGAGAAAGTCACACACACACATACACACACACAGACTCCCTTTACACAAAGGGAATTAGGGACACATGTCAGTTCCCTAGCCCAGATGCCCACAAGGTGTGCCGAATTCCTATTGGATGGCCTTGGAGATGGACCAATGAGAATTAGGCTAGAGTAAATCTAGTTTAATTAATTTAAAAACACTTAATAAAAGAAACCAATGAGAATTAAGTCTCCTAGATGACTATTGGGCAGTCTCCCAAGGGGTCCAATGAGCATTCAGGAGCCCAATGGCTTGCCTGATTCCTATTGGCCAGGAGGCAAAGGGGTCCAATGAGAGTTTAATTGAATTATTAATTTACCGAAAGCTCTCACAAAAGGGGAAAGTGGGACACATGTCAGAAGGCTATCAATTATGCTGCTTAATAATCATTGGCTTGACTTGGGGAGGGCCAATGAGAGTTGAGCAAGAGCAAATAGCAAGAGGGCTCGCCCAAGAGAGAGAGGGGGCTGATTTTTGCAAGGCATTATCACACACACACACACTCACACAATATCATGTGTTAATAAAGAGAAGACTATCTCTTCCCAAGCTTTAATGGAGAGCTCATCACCTACTCCAAGCTTGTGAGATAGAAGCCTACATCAACACACTCTTGGCATGTGGATGCAAATCCAACCCAGAGCCAAGCTTCAATGCATGCTCATCTCCTGTACCAAGCTAATTACTGAGCTAATCTATGATAATATGAGTGATTATGTCAGGAGATGTACATCTTTCTCGTAAGATACTCCTTCTTCCTCTCAATCTACTCTCATACCCTGCTAGATCTCACCATCTTCGAATTTGTGTGAGGTCTTGGGTATGAGAATAGGGATAATTAAAGTTGTGTTTGCTAAGTGTTTTGCTTAGTGCGTGAAGCTTTCATCTTCATTGCACTAGCTAGTCTTGAAGGAACACAAAGAATTGTATTGTACAATGTTTCTCTTGATGGGAGAAACCATAATATAAAGCCTTTTGGAGGGGGGACCGGCTCCATGCAAATCCGGTCCTCAACTGTTGTAAATAGCTTAATTTCTCTCTCTTTCGAAAGTATTGATGATGCTATCTAACTAGGTGTTATGCTTTTTGTTTCTCTCTCCACCCAAGCACTCTTGTAATTCTCATTAGGAATCTATTCTAATGAAATGCCCACTATGTTCATGCTAATTTCCGCTACACATAAGTTTTTAGGCCATTAAATGTTACATTGGTATCAAAGCACAAGGTTTCTCTTTTCTTGATTAAGAAGAGAGGTCCTCAAGCTAGCTATAAATGGTTGGTATTATTAATATCCTGTGAGTAAGTAGAATAGGGATTTTTCAGCCTTGCAGTGCACCTGCCTTTGTGCAGTTAACGGGGCATCACCGTTGAGAGCTATGGTCTTAATAGTGGAGTCCTACGGGGCTTGCCTACGGCTTAACCACTATTGAGCTATTAGAAGCTTGACAAGAGCCGGTGTTGTTTTGGTGTTGAAAGACCCTCTCTTCAATTCCTTGCAATTAATGGTATTCGAGTTGCGGGTACAGTAGCTTGAGTGCTTTTTCTAAAGGGGTAAAGAGGAGTAGCAACTAGGGCTTGAAGTGCCAAAGTACACCTAAAAAGTTTACACCTAAAAGTTTTTAGAATGGCTGACAATAGTAAAGAGAGTGAAATTAATGTTGATAACTTTGATTTTGCTCATGAGCAAGCTACTAATGATGCTTCAATGCTTGTTAACTATCTTGTTTCTAGGCTTTAACAAGCCATGGGAAATCCATCTCTCCAAAGCAAAGTGCAACGGCAGCTCCGTGCTCACGGGATTCTCCAAGCTCATCATCATGACGAGAGAACACCTAGGAAGCCTCCTTGTGAGACTCCCAAATGAGGTCTCCCTCCGATTCGGGAAGAAGAAGAGAATCCATATGAAGGGCTCAAGAATTTACTTCTTGATGATGCATATCCTTCCCAAAGGAGAACTCAAGAGCCTCCATCGAAGGAATGAGAAAGAAGCGAGTCTCCCGCCACCTCGACAGAGATGGCTCCACGAAGACGGCGGGCTAAACGCTCTCCATCACCACCAAAGCGGAGAAGACCATCACACTCTTCTCCACGCCATAATTCAAAGAGGGATGATAAAAATCAAGAGAAGAAAAACGCAAGAAAGAGGACACCCTCTTCTCCATCTTCTTCATCCTCTTCCTCTTATGAAAGTGATGGTAAAGACGACGAAGATCAAGACAAGAAAAAGGAGAGAAAGAGGTCACCCTCTTCTCCACCTTAATCAAATTCTTCACCTTCTGAAGAAAGTGATGGTGCAACCTTTGAACCATCAAAAAGAAGAGGCCATAGGAAATCCTATGCCGCATGGAAGAGGTCGTCCAAGATGAAGAAATTCAAAGAGGGAGAAAAGAGCATCTCTTTCCTTACCTATGATGGCACCTTTGGTGCTACGGACAAAGTCTTGGCCTTTATCCAGCAATTCGATGCGGCGTTTGGAGATGAGGGCTTCACGGAGTCCTCTAAGCTATGCCATGTAGCTATGCACTTTCAAAAGTCCGCCAGACAATGGTGGTCTAGCCTACGAGCGAACGGTGAAGCCCCACGAACATGAAAAGCTTTAAGAGCTTACATTATGAAGTAGTTTTTGGCCACCGATGCCAAAGACAAAGTACTCACCGAATGGCGAAGCTTAAAGCTCTCTCCCAATGAATCCATCCACAAATATGTAGACAAGTTTTGGGACCTACAACTCAAAGCCACTGTCTTCAAAAAGTTGGATTTTGGAGAGCAAAAGCAACAATTTTGTGCGGGCTTAACCTAAGAAATGGCAGAGTATGTCAACTCCCAAAGGCCACGTACCATATCGACGGTAATACACCATACTATGGTGGCCTCTTAAATCAATTTCCAAACGAGGGCTAAAAGAAATAATAAGCCCCCGGAAAACAAGGGTTCCAATGAGCCTAAGGGGAAGGAAAATGTCCAAAAGTCTCCTAAGGGCAACTCCAACAAAGCTAAAGAGAAGGGAGTTTACAAAGGTAAGAACAAACTCTCTCCTGAAGAGCTTGAGCGTTATCGCAAGGATAACCGGTGTTTCAAGTGCAGCGAACAAGCGCATGCGTACCGTGCTTGTCCCCAAAAGAACAACCGCCAAGATCCTCCTAGAGCTTCCCTGGTTGAAATCCAAGAGGAGGAGACTCACCAAACAACTCACAAAGGATCTCCTCTATGCCATGCTTGGGGAAAGGTAAGAGAACATGATGCTTTTATTCTCTTTGACCCTGGTTCTACTCACAATTTTATCTCTATAGAGTTGGCCACCAAGCTAGGCACACAATCCTACGAGATGGGAGATGTCCTACCCGCAGACAGTGCCTTCAAGGGGCAAGAAGCTTCAGTCACTCCCTTAATCGGGAAATTGAGGCTTCATGTCCAAGGCTATGTGGACAAAGAGGACTTCTTTATCTCTCCTCTCAAGCATGAGGATGTAATCCTAGGGGCACCATGGTTTGACCGCCTGGCTGCCGATGTTAAATTCCTTGAAAGGAGAATCTCCTTTATGTTCAGGGAAAAAGACATGTATATAGATGCTAAGGAAATGGGTAGCACTATCCCCATTGTACATACACCAGCTTTCAACAATTCAATAAAGAGATCTATTTCCGTGTACATGATTTTTGTTAAAGATTCTCAAAATGAACCTAATGCTTTAGCAAAAGAAAATAAAAGCAACCAAAAGGAATTAGAGTTATCCAATTTTCTCAAGGGGTTTCAACATGTTTTCATTGATGACATCCCTTGTGAGGTACCTCCTAAACGAGGTAATAATGACCATGCAATTGAACTTCTTTCAGGAAGTTCACCGCCTAACAAGCCTCCTTATAGAGTTTCTCAAGCTCAACAAGAGGAGATTATGGGGCAAGTGCATGAGTTAGTTGAGAAGGGCATGGTTAGGCCTAGCTCATCTCCATTTTGCTCGCCTGTGCTATTAGTGCAAAATAAAGACGGCACATATCGTATGTGTGTCGACTATAGAGCACTAAATAGGATCACTATCAAGAATAGGTTTCCCGTTCCACGGGTAGAAGACCTATTTGATAAGCTACAAGGATCGACCTACTTCAGTAGGATTGACCTCAAAAGTGGCTATCATCCAATAAGGATAGTTTATCAAGACATTATAAAGACCGCATTTCACACCACATTTGGTCTTTACGAATACATTGTCAGGCCTTTTGGCTTGACCAATGCACCGGCCACATTCAACCGCTTGATGGAGAAGCTGTTCAGGCCTCATCGAACCTTCATTGGAGTGTTCTTTGATGATATTATCATCTACTCTAATTCACTAGACGAACACAAGCAACACCTCCAGGTAATATTTCAAGTTTTAAGAGAGAATAAACTTTATGTTAATCGAAAGAAAAGTGATTTTTTCTTGCAAGAGATTCAGTATTTAGGTCACATTATCTTTCAAGATGGTATCCAAATGGATCCATCCAAGTTAGAGGTAATAAAAGGATGGCCTAAACCAAGGAATCTTCATGAACTAAGAAGCTTTATAGGTATGTGTGCATACTATAGACGCTTCATAGAAAAGTTCTCACAAATTGCGGGACCATTACATGACCTAACAAAGAAAAGCGTTAGGTATACATGGTCTGCTAAGGAGAACAATGCTTTCGAAAACCTTAAATAAAAGCTTATCTCTCAACCTGTGCTTACAATACCGGGCCTCTCAAAACCATTTGAGGTCCAATGTGATGCTTGTGGTGATTGCCTTGGAGCCTTTTGCTCGAAGAAGGGCACGCCATAGGCTATGAGAGTCGAAGGCTTGACCCTGTTGAGCAAGCTCTAGGCATATATAAAAAGAAACTCCTTACAGTTCTACATGCCTTAGACTCATGGAAACACTATTTATTGGGGACTCCTTTCATTCTGCGAACGGATCACCAAATTCTTAAGTACTTCATGACGCAGACCAAGACCTCCGACAAACAAATGAGGTGGGAAAATTTCCTTTCGCAAATTCATTTTCATATTGCTCACATTGCTGGCAAGCATAATCAAGTAGCTGATGCACTCTCAAGACGTCCGAGAGTGAATGCGGTTTCCATAGCAACTCACAATGATCTATCTTCAATGATAGATGAGTACGCTATTGATCCCGATTTTAGAGATGTGATTTCAGCCCTTGCATTAGGGAAGAAAGAAGAACCATTCACTTTACAAGATGGTTATCTTCTCTATGGCAATAGACTATGTGTTACTAACTCACTATGTGAGAAAGTAATGTATGAATCTCATGCTCCACCTTATGCGGGGCATACAGGGATTCAGCCTACCATCAAAGTGAACATACAAGAGCATGTTTCTAAATGTGTGGTATGCCAAAAGACAAAATTTGATAGAGGGAAGCAACTTGGATTGCTTCAACCCTTGCCAATCCCTAATTCACCATGGGAGAGCATATCCATGGATTTTATCTTTGCATTGCCTAAGTCTATCCATGGGAATACGGGAATATGGACGATAGTAGACAGGTTCAGTAAACAAGCTCATTTTATACCTGTCAAAAAGACTATCAAAGCCCATCAAATGGAAACCCTCTTCATTTCACAAATTTTCAAGTACCATGGCTTGCCAATGTCCATAGTGTCGGATAGAGATCCTAGAATGACCAGTAATTTCTGGAAGGGATTCTTTGAGAATTTAGGGACAAGGCTAAACTTCTCTTCGGCCTATCATCCACAAATGGATGGCCAAAGTGAAATAGCTAACCTAACCATTCTCGATCTACTAAAAGCCTATGTAACGGAAGTAGATCAAAGATCCCAATGGGAGAAGTACTTACCCTTAGTGGAGTATACTTACAATAACACTATACATACTTCCATGGGAAAAGCACCTTTTGAGGTAATTGAGGGAAGATAAAAAAGTCCCTTGCTACTTAAGGTACATGGGAAGATCTTCGCTGCAGATGAGTATAGCCGAGACCTACAAGAATCTTTTCAACAGATTAAGGATGTTATCTCTATCTCACAGCAAAGGCAAAAGGCTGTTGTTGACAAGCACAGAAGATCCCAAGCCTTTAAAGAAAATGATTGGGTCTTGTTAAAGTTTCCCAAGGTTCGATTAAGGCACACGACGGGCAAGAATCCTTCGGGCCACCAAAAGTACTATGCTAAACTAGCAAAAAGGTACTATGGTCCCTTCCAGATTCTTAGGCCAATCAATGAGATGGCCTATCAACTCAAGTTTCCCAATCATTGGCTCATACACAATGCTTTCCATGTGAGCCTATTAAAGCCTTACAAAGGAGAGCCACCTCAAGAACCAACTATTGAAGACCCACCGGAGATCGAGGACCAAGAGGAGGTGCTGCAGCCCGAGTCCATTCTCCGATATGAAGACAAGGTATTAAGAGGCGGTAAGACTATCCGACGATATCTTATTAAGTTTCAGAATTATCCTTTTGAAGATGATAGATGGATGCAAGGCATACTATTAAAGGATAACCTAAACCTTGTCAATGCTTATAAGACTCTCTTTTTGTCTTATAAGACTCTCTTTTTCTTTATTATGCACAAAAATCAAGTAGTATGCATGCTTAGATCAAGTTTGCGGAGACGACGTCTCCCAAACACCAAGTAGAGCTTGTCACTCTACTATGGAATACTGATAGGACTAATGTGCAGACATGCTTGCGGCAGCCTCAGGCTCTCAAGCACCAAATGGACTAGTCATCCATTATGGAATGATGTCGTAGGGTAACATAGGGATCCTCTACCCGCTAAGAAAAGGACTCATGAATATGCTTTATCTTCTCTACACCATAGTCGAGGACGACTATGATTTCAAGAGAGAGGTGTTGTCATAAAAATCAATATCTAATTCTCCTAAATGATTTTCTCATGTTAAACTGATCATTTAATATGGGAAAGTGCCAGGGGAGAAAAAGCTAGAATATTGGTTAAGCTAGCAGTCCAGCCACAATAGGGATCCAAAGGGGGGGGGCATCTGCAAAAGATCCATGTGCAGCAATGGGCTAAAAAGACCCTAAGGTTCAGCCCATTAAGACTTCCAAAATGCTAAGGTTCCAAAATTCAAAGGTTGTGTCCAAAGGGCTAAAGCTTAGGATGAATTGGGTGGTTTGTGTACTCTCCAAACTCAACACACATCCCTACACATGAGGGGGCGAGCCCTAAAGGTAGGGGATGAGAGAGAAAGTCACACACACACACACAGTCTCCCTTTACACAAAGGGAATTAGGGACACATTGTTAAGTATGGAGCCTGATTTACCCTTGTAATTTTCTATGGTAAAAGCGCACATTTGTAAGGCCCCCATTGTGAGGAGAAGCCATCGTGCGTGAAGGAAAATCACTTACCGGAAACCAAAATTTTCACGGACAAGAATCAGGGGCAACTTTAAAGGCCTCAAGGGCCGGAATATTCTTTTTCGTCGAAATATTATGGCCGGACGGCGGCCGGAAAGTGGTCGAAAAAAAACCGGTCGGTTGGCCGGTGGCCGGTAGTCAATGGCTGATGGCCGGTGGTCGGAAGTCAATGGCCGGTGGCCGGTGGTCGGAAGTCAATGGCCGGTGGCCGGTGGCCGAATTCAAAAGTGGACTTGTCTTCTCAAGGGCGGCCACACATGGGCGGATTGGAGGGTCCGATTTGGACTTATTCGCACAAGGGCGGCTACACATGGCTGTCTCTCATAAGAGAGGGCAGCCCTTTTGGCCTATAAAAGGAGGCCATTTCTACACACATTCCATAGTGTGAAGTTGATGCAACAAGGTGAGTGTGAGGTGGTGAGAGTGAAGCAAGGCGGGTGCTCCATTAAGGGTATAATCCCTTTGTAAACTACTTCTTGTTTTGAAGTACTAAAGCCATTGAGTGGCTGCTTTCCCGTGGACGTAGCCCACATTGGGTGAACCACGTATATCGTGTGTACTCTCTCTCTCTCTCTCTCTCTCTACTCTATTATCTTGTGTATATAAATCTGTCTCTCTCCATTAAGTAATCTACTCAATTATCTATTTAGCTACGTCTTATTTCCTAACAACTGGTATCAGAGCAAGGTTTGCTCGTAGCTAAATTATCTCAAGGAAAGGATTCCTTGAATTGAGTGGGAGTTATGGCGGAGGAAGGGAAGCTCAAGATTGAGAAGTTCAACGGCAAAAACTACCAACATTGGAAGATGCAGATTGAAGACTATCTCTACCAGAAGGACCTCTATTTGCCACTAGGCGGTCTTGCGAAGAAGCCCGCAACAATGGCAGATGAAGCATGGATTGTCCTTGATCGGAAGGCACTGGGAACAATCCGATTAAGCTTGGCGTCAACGGTGGCCTTCAATGTTTTGGAGATGAAGACCACGGAGGACTTGATGAAGTCACTTGACGACTTCTACGAGAAACCATCGGCATCCAATAAGGTATTTCTTATGAAGCACTTGTTCAATCTAAAGATGGCAGAGAATGGTTCAGTTGCAGAACACCTAAATGACTTTAACACAAACATAAGTCAACTTCGATCAGTGAAAATCAATCTCAATGACGAAGTGCGAGCTCTCCTTATACTATCATCTCTACTGGATAGTTGGGACAGCCTTGTGATGGCTGTAAGTAATTCTATCTCTGGCACAAATACTCTTAAGTTTGATGATGTTGTGGGTGTTCTCCTAAGCGAGAAAATGCAAAGGAGAAGCACAGGGCACCCAAGGCCAACCCTTAGGGCAAATCTAAAGAAAAAATCATACAAGAGAGGGTGCCATGGCATACAACCCCCCCATCTTCTATCTTTAAGTGTAGATTTGGCAAGGTACCAAGAGATGGTAGCTGAGGTAAGTGAGGGCAAAGAATAGCTCTTGAACATCTATAAATAAATTTCTTTTTTTTGAGAAATTCAAGAGTTTCAAAAGCATATATTTCTTCAATACTATCTATTCGGCAATGGTCCTCGGCTATAAAACGAGCTACACCATATAAGCCAATCGATGCTAGCAACACCGTTTTACTAATTACCAATTGAAAGTTCCTCCTTGTCACATTAGGCATGTTATTTTTTAATGGGATTTCAAATATCGGTAACTTTTACACTTGAGCAGAGCTTGAGTTAGCACGGCTAATCAATTTTGGGTATGGTCTCTTCTTGGCACACGACTTTCTCTCCAAGGGACATCTTTTATCTGGCTAGCACAACATGCTACACCATGGATTTGGAGATTAACATTGTAAGAAATGTGGAATACAATAGAATCTAGTAGCAAGGAGAGTAGAGAAAGAGACAAATTAGTGGCACATAAAAAATTAAATTAGCACACTATTACAAACTAATGGCGTCACCCACCCATGCACAGCTTAGATGGAAATTTAAACAACTAGAGCAAATAGGAATACAAGGGGATGTGTAATGGCGCATAGAGAAGGCCTCCTTATATAGATGTAAGGGAGCCTCTAAACGCCAATGTGTAGCCACTCTCACTATAAAACTTTCAAAACATTTATCGCACAGAGAGAGAGAGAGAGAGAGAGAGAGAGAGAGAGAGAGAGAGAGAGCAATATGGAGTGGCCAAAGAGGAGAGAGGGGAACGGGAAGGACTTTTTGTAAATCATATATTTTTGTGCATATTACTGCACATATTATCGCATATATTATCACATAATTTGAAAAAAGAATAGAGGCAGTATGCCGCGTTTTTTACAGTATACCTTGCTCTTCTACTCCTACCGCCATTGCACCTGCAACCATATTCTCTCTTTCTTTCCCTCTCAGAGCTCACACCCCTCTTCCTGCTTCTCTCTCTCTCAAAGCTCACATCTCTCTCTCTCTCTCTCTCTCTCTCTCTCTCTCTCTCTCTCTCTCTCTCTCTCTCTCTCTCTGTCTCTCTCTCTCTCGCTCTCTCTCTCTCTCTCTCCACACCACACACACACACAATCAATCTTTGGTGTAGCACTCCATCACTCGTTGGAGAGGAGAGGGTAGATTGCAAGAGGGATCTATACAAGAGGACCGCAAAAGACTCGAATGCTAGAGGAACACAAGACGCAAGCTTCTACACAATCCCCCCTCCCCCCTAGTGTCTTAAACACACACACACAAATTAGAAAAGTTAGATTCAAAGATGTTGTACCTCTTTCACGTTTGGTGTAGGTACTTCTTGCTTGCTTGGTTGACCTCACTTTGCTTATTTGATTGTTTGTTGTACGTGTGTGATTAGTTTGTAGATGCTTGCTTGCTTAGTGTGTAATTAGGGAGAGAGAAAAAACAAAGAGGAAAAGAGAGGAAGAAAGAGATATTACCATAGATTTAATGGTTAATGTTAAAATAGAGATTAACGTACATTTAATGGTTAATGTTAAAGTAGAGATTAGCGTATATTTCATAATTAATGTTAAATAAACGTTTAAGTTTTAAAAAAAAGAGAAAAAATCAAATTAAACATCACACCGACACATCAAACTTCTTGTATGTTTAATGTTAAATTAGTGTTAACTTAGAATAAGTTGATGTACATGTTAAATTAGAAAAAAAAGGAGAGACAAAAATAATAAACAATAGGTATTAAAAAATAAAAATAGAAAAATAATAGAGTATGATAAATTGTACATTAAAAAAGGGTTTAGAGAGAGATTAGAGAGAAAAAGATTTCAATTTAGTGTATGTGAAATTGGCGAGTGGAAGAAAAAAAACGAGAGAGAGAGAGAGAGAGAGAGAGAGAGAGAGAGAGAGAGAAGAGATAAGAAGAATAAGAAAAAGAAATATTAGAGAGAGGAAAAGATGCATAGAGGGTGTAGAGATAGTGGAGATAGAGAGAGAAATAGAGATAGAGAGTGTAGAGAGAGAGTAGATAGAGGGTACAAAGATAGAGATTACATGGAGAGAGAGTAGAGAGAGTAAATATAGAGATTAGGTAGAGAATAGATAGATAATGTTAGGATCTAGAAAGAGATTAGGGTGTAGAGAGGTGTAGATAGAATGGGGGTAGAGAGGAAAAGATTAAGTAGAGAGTATAAATAGAGAGAGTCAAAATTAGGGGATAGAGAGTAGAGAGAGGATAAATATAGAGATTAGAAAGATAGTGTTAGGATTTAAAAATATTAGGGTGTAGATAGGTGTAGATAGAATGGGGGTAGAGGTTAGGTAGATTAGGTAGAGAGGGAGAATACATAGAGAGTAGCAATAGAGAGATTCAAGATTAGGGGATAGAAAGAGTAGAGAGAGGATAGATATAGAGATTAGGTAGATAAGGTTAGGATTTAGGAAAATATTAGGGTATAGAAAGAGGTGTGTATAGATAGAGAGGGTGTAGAGATTAAATAGAGAGTACGTAGAGAAGGTGTAGAGATAGAGATTAGGTAGAGAAAGAGAGAGGTGTGGATAGAGCTTAGGATGTAGATAGTGATGGGTGCAGCTAAGGTGGGTGGTACCTGTTGCAAGCCATGGTGAGGAGCTGGGCGTGCAGAGAAAGAGGAGCGAGAGAATCGACACAAAAAAACTCACGCTATGCTTTTTTTGTTTGTTTTGTATTATATTGTATATGAAGCCTTAATACATAAATATAGCTTGCCATGCAGACTGAATTGTAATTGCATGCTTATCTACATGCCATAAGGACAAGTGCCCACGGGTATGACAAATTAGCCGAACTCCGGCTTGAATACCCAAAAATCCCCCCCTCAAGCCCGATCTAGACATGCAACTCATGATACCTAGAGTTTTTGGTGTACTCGTCAACCGTGAGTTTTAGGTTTCCTCACAACCAAGGATTTCTAGTGTATCCATAACCTGGTGCTATGATAGTAGAACCCCCCCTTGAACAGGTAGGGTGTAGGTCAAAAAATTAGCTACCAATACATGGAGTTTTTGGTTCACTGCCAAACCTTGGGTTTCAGGTGTACCCAGTAACCTCATGAGAAGCGGTCACAAAATGGGCTGAGAACAAATAGTTTAGGGAGGTCTTACCACGTATGTGTGGCAGTGTCTATAACCCGTACAAGAGTTGCCAAAATAAAACTATGTGGAATGGAAATAATACTCTAAAATTGATAACAATATGTCTCACTGTAAAATGGGGGAATACATAAATATCACTTGTTTATGAGGCTTCACCTCTATTGTGTTCATCCTCATGATCGCCAATATCCTCCATGTTTCTCCCAAGACTTCCAAGAGCATAGCTAGCAGCTGCCCATGCAAAAAACGCCTTCATCAATTCCTGTAATGACAGATTTCCAATCATCACGGAATTTGAACTTGGAGGCCCTCAATGAGACACGACAAGACTCCAAGATACTCTCATGAACCTGAACATCCAGCCTTCGCAAACCTGTTGTTGCCATAAATAAATCCTTGCATCCAATCTCTCTCTTTCAGGCACGTTCTTTGGAGCAAAAACAAGAAGCTCTTCCAAGGACTGGCTAGCATTATGAGGTTCTTCTGCAAAAGAAGATAAGCATGGCTTTGTCTTCAACGACCATTCCTCTTTACCTGAGAATCCCACAACTGGAAGGAGACCCTCATTGATGTAATGAAAAACATGGGCCCTAGAACCAGAGCTTCTTGCATCAATAATAATGATGTAGCCTCTGTGTTTAAAACTACTGAACTGCTTGGAGAATTGAAAACCTCTAGAAAAGGAGAACCCATATAAAGCAAAACATATAACAAGGAAAGAAAATTGTGTAGAAGCATCCAGGCCTGCCGTTGGATGAGAGTTGTAGGGTTTCAGTCCTGACATTGGGCGAGGAGGCAATTGAGTGGGGTGAAGTAAAAAGGGCAAGGTGAGAGAGTTTCTGCTATGTGAAGCTATACGGAGTAGCAATTTCGGGGGCTTTCTAGATGAAGTCCATTTCCATTTCTTTAGACGATAATGTGAGCGTAGAGGCAGAGCAACGCATGAGGCCAAGTGAGGTCGACCGCCTATGCTGCCAAAAATTCCCAATGGGCTCTGTCTTTCCTGTCGTAAGAAATACGCCGGCCCTCGACTGATTTAGCACACTCCCTTCGGCTATCTTTTGAGATGATGACCAAGCTAAGTGGCTAAGCATCCACGGGTTGTTAACTTGCTACCTTCTTCTTGATCTCCTTCTCACTCTCATTGTTAGTCTCCCTAGAACAAAACCCATAGCTCTGATACCATATGATGGGTGCAGCTAAGGTGGGTGGTACCTGTTGCAAGCCATGGCAAGGAGATGGGCATGCAGAGAAAGAGGAGCGAGAGAATCGACACAAAAAAACTCACGCTATGCTTTTTTTGTTTGTTTTGTATTATATTGTATATGAAGCCTTAATACATAAATATAGCTTGCCATGCAGACTAGAACTGTAATTGCATGCTTATCTGCACGCCATAAGGACAAGTGCCCACGGGTATGACAAATTAGCCGAACTCGGGCTTGAATACCCAACAGATAGAGGGAGCAGAGAGGGTGTAGATAGAGAAAGGGAGGATACATAGAGTGTAGAGATAGTTAGAGGGACCAGAGAGAGGTTAGGGAAAGAGAGAGTTGTGGATAGAGGTTAACATGTAGAGGGAGAGTAGAGAGAGGTTAGGATGTTGATAGAGGCAGTAGAGAGGGCGCAAATAGAGAGAGGGAGGATACGTAGAGTGTAGAGATAGATAGAGGGACTAAAGAGAGTGTAGAGATCTACCTCTATATATTGCTCTCTCTATGTTTAGAGGGTAGAGAGAGGGTAGATATAGAGATTATGTAGAGACTAGATAGATAAGATTAGGATTTAAAAAAATATTATGGTGTAGAGAGAGGTGTGGATAGAGTAGCTAAAGAGGGTGTAGAGTTCAGGTAGAAAGGGTGTTGGAATTAGGGTTGCAGAGAAACACACACAGTTTGGAGAAGACGAAGGAAGCTCAAGGCACACAATAGAGAGTGTATAACTTAGTGTGCAATGGAAAAGATAGATAGCCCTAGAGTGATGGGCGTATATACAATGCTCGGGGGAAAAAACCTCCTAAAGAGGGGAAAAATTCCCGAGAGGTCCTAGTGTGTTCACACACATCACTACCACATGTATATGGTAACAAATCCCCCCTGGAGAGATGCGGTGAACGAGAGCTGGCACATGAGTAAAGGGAAGTGCCATGCCCTAAGGAGATGATCAGTCCACGAAGGGGAGTAAGTCCAAAGCTTTGCGGAAAGCTTCAAGATTCTCACGAGACAATGCCTTTGTGAAAAGATCTGCAAGGTTGTCCTATGTTGGCACATAAGCCAAGTTGATCTCTCCTGCTGAGAGCCTCTCCCTGACATAGTGGTAATGCACCTCAATGTGCTTTGTGCGAGCATGAAAAACTGGGTTCCTCGCAACTGCCAATGCGCTCTGACTATCAGTGTAGATAGTGTTGGCAGTGTCCTGTCCAACACCCAAATCAGCCATAAGGCGTCTGAGCCATACACACTCAACCGTAGCTGTGAAGACTGCCCTCTACTCAGCCTCACACCTTGAAGTGGCCACAGTAGGTTGCTTCTTGCTCAACCATGATATACATGAACTGCCAAGCATGAAACAAAAACCACTTGTGGACACTCTCGTGTCAAAACAGCCAACCCAATCTGAGTCTGAAAAAGCATGTAAGTATGGCGGCAACGATCCCCCCTTGGGATAAAACAAGCCAAGATGTAAAGTGCCACTAAGGTAGTGGAAAATCCTCTTCAGAGCCTGCCAATGTTTATACCCTGGGCTATGCATAAATCTGCTGACCTGTGAGACTGCAAACTGAATATTCCTCCTCGTGTTGCATACATAAATGAGGCAGCTATCATCAGTTTGATAAAGAGTGACACCAGCAAGATCGCCAGCATCATGTAGACTCAACTTCAAACCTGTTTCCATGGGATTGGCAATAGGTTTGCAATCCTCAAGTCCAAACTTACATAGCAATGTCTCTATGTAACTTTTCTAACACAAGGAAATACTACCATCACACTGCTTAAACTATATGCCCAAGTAATGATGCAACAGCCTCAAATCTTTCATCTTGAAAGTAGCATTCAAATCAGCCTTAAAATTCAGCAATATGTCTCTCATTTGGTCCAGTGATCAGCAGATCATCAACATAAAGAACCACAATGAGAAGCACATCACCCTCACGCTTTACATACAATGTGCTTTCTGTTCGACTGTTACGAAAGCCTTGTTTGACCAAATGAGTGTTAGCTTTCTCATACCAAGCACGAGGAGATTGCTTCAACCCATACAAAGCCTTGTTACATTTGCACACTTTGTCCTCTTGTCCTTTTATGACAAAACCGCGAGGCTGCGTTACATAAACTTCCTCAAATATGTCACCATTCAAGAAAGCAGTAACAATGTTTGATTGATGTACATCCCAGCCAAAATGAGCTTCCAATGCACATAGAAAATGCAGAGTAGTCATACGACAAGTGGGAGAAAAAGTCTCTTCATAAGCTAGGACTTTTTTCTGTGCATAACCCTTTGCAACAAGCGGAGCCTTATGGAGATCAATCTCACCATCCGGCTTGCATTTCAACTTGTAAACCCACTTCGTACCAAAGGCCTTTTTGCCAGGAGGAAAATCAAATAAAGTCCATGTGTCATTTTCTATGAGTGCATCATATTCTGATTGCATGGCAGCCATCCAATTTTCTGAATTTTGTGCTTCATCAAAAAACAGAGGCTCCTCAACATCATGTAAGCTAGACACAGCCAAAGCATAACAAACTGATGCATAAGATGCATGACAAGAGCCTGAACGAGTACGACTAGACAAAGGTGCATCCAATTTACTGTCACGCAAAGTGTACACCAGCCATTTTGGCATACCTCTAGCCTGCTCATTTTCCGAGCCCTTTCCTCATCAAGTCCTGTGAGCTTACATTACTGTCTCTAGTACCTATAGCAAGGGCTGAACAGAATCTTCCACAAACACTACATCCCGAGAAACTAGAATACGTTTTGTTTGCGTATGATACAACCTATAACCTTTGCTTTCAGCACTATAACCAACAAAAATACATTTGACAGCCTTATCATCCAATTTTCTGCGTTGCACTTGTGGCACCAAAGCATATGCCAAACAGCCAAAAACACGCATGTGCTCAATAGCAGGCTTTCTATCATGCCATGCTTCATATGGAGTAATAGACTCCAAAGCTTCCATAGGACACCTATTAAGTACATAAGTGGCACACATGATGGCCTCAAGCCAAAAAGAATGCGGCAAAGCTTGACTCTTGACCATACATCGTGCCATTTCCGTCAGTGACCTGGTTTTCCTCTCAGCAACACCATTTTGTTGAGGTGTATAGGGCACTGCACATTGGTGTTTTATCCCATGACTAGCCAGAAATGCATTGAATTCATGAGACATATACTCCCCCCCTCGATCAGAACGGAGGGTGCCCATAGTACATTTCGAGACATTTTCAGCCATAGCCAAAAATAGTTTGAAGCACATAAAAACTTCATACTTCGCTTTAAGCGGAAATACCCATGCATGCCTGGAGTAATCTCAATGAAAGTCACGAAGTACAGGTAATTACCCAAGGAAGGAGTTTGCATGGGCCCACAAACATCACTATGCCCAAGCTGCAACCTGCATGTGGCCCGAACTGAACCATCCTTTGGAAACTTAGAACGCTGCATCTTACCCAAAATACAACCTTCACAAACATGTTTGACAGGTGCTTCAAGAGGCGGCAAAGAAGCTCAACCATATCAGATTTCTGCAAACGCAGCAAACTGGCAAAATTCAGATGACTAAAACGTGCATGCCAAAGTTTTGCATCTGAAATAGCCCTTGAATCTGCAATAGCATTTGCAAAATTTTGTCCAGACTTGTCATAAAAAGTGATCTTATACAGCCCACGGCACAAAAGGCCAGATGCAATAATTTCATCACCAAAACTGAGATCATGAACTGTACATCTGTCATCCACAAATTTGACTACAAGTCCAAAGGCTAGCAAGTGTGGATATATACAAGAGATTCTTCTTGATCCCAGGTACATAAAGTGCATCAACAAGTGTGAAAGAACTGCCATTAGTAGCAGTAAGCACAATCTTTCCAACTCCCTGAACTGGATAAAAGGCATTGTTGGCACAAGTGACTGAATTCCCATGAGGGACAGACTCGAGAGAGCTAAACAATTCACGATGTGAGGTAATGTGCTTTGTAGCACCACTGTCGAAATACCACACATGTGAATCTATAGCAACTGACAAGCATGCATCATGGACAACAGGATTGTAAGTGCACTCTGCACTTAAAGCCCATTCTGCATCAACATCAGCATTACAATCTTCTTTTACAAAAGACTCAACAATGGCTGCATTTGTAGTGGAACCAGCATTTGCAGTGCAACCACCCTTTTTCTTCTTAGCCTCTTTTGCCTTCAACTTAGGACACTTCTTTATCAAGTAATCATTACCTTTACAATAATGGCAACGCATCTTCTTCTTTCCCTTATCACCAGAATTGTCATACGAAGTGCTACCAGCAGAAGCATTAGGAACAGTATTTTTGCCGCTCGCAGTAGAACCATAAGAAGTGGCTGCATTGCTGTTACCACCCTTTCTTTGAGAAGCAATAAAAGCTTTTTCAACTGCACACTGCCTAGTCCTGTTTTTTCTGGGGAAAGTGACTCTTGCAATAGCAATGTGCATAATGCATCAAACTTGACAACTTCAGGATTTCCTTGGGTCATAAGTCTCCAAGTACTAGCAAAAGTCTGTTAAGAATCTGGTAAGGCATCAAGAACAGTCTGCATCAGGGAACTGTCTGAAATGACTTCACCTGCAGAAATAATTTCATGCATAATCTTCGACTCCATCTCTTTACGCAGCAAAGCAATTTTAGCCTCATTACGGCTTGCATAAAGACCAGCCAAAATATCCCAAGCCTGTTTTGCAGATTTTGTTGAGCGGATGTGAGGAACAATGGTGCGCTTCACAGATAATGCAATCAATGCATGAGCATGCGCATCCTTTACATCCCAACGAGCTTGTTATGCCGTAGGCAAAACAACTCTAATAGCAGCAATTCTTGCAGCAGGACCTGCAACATCCTCAAAATCGCCTGCATCCTTACAACCAGGATGTACATCAATGCCCTACACAATGTTCCAGACGCCCTTTGACACAAGAACATGTTGCATCATATAAGCCCACATAGGGTAGTTTTCCCCATCCAACCTGTCCTCAGCAGCAAACATCTTGAACACATCTGTGTTGTTGTTGTCAGCCATGGTAAATGCTGCACCAGATGTGAAAACTGCCCGAAAATAGGAGAATTGGAGCGGGAACAACACGTGCTATATAGCACAAACCATAGAAGACTATAAGGCACTTGTTATGCAGAAAATGGCACTGACAAAAATTCTGCACAAAACGATGAAATTGCCTCTGTCGACCTGCCTGTAGTGGAAACGGAGGCCGAAATGAGCCCAAATCGAAAATCTGAGCAGACCAAGCTCTACGAGCTTGCTCGAAGTATTTTTCAACCTACGAACGCTCTTCAAATCTCACTAAAATCGGAGAAAGTGAGCAGGCGTGTGCTAGAGCAGCTGGTGACTAAGCTCAGGAGGACGCAACCCGCTATGATACCAATTGTTGTAATTAGGCTTGCATAGAAACACACATAGCTTGGAGAAGACGAAGGAAGCTCAAGGCACACAATAGAGAGTGTCTAACTTAGTGTGCAATGGAAAAGATAGATAGCCCTAGAGTGATGGGCGTATATACAATTCTCGGGGGGAAAAACCTCCTACAGAGGTAAAAAATGCCCCCGCGGTCCTAGTGTGTTCACACACATCACTACCACATGTATATGGTAACAAAGGGTGGATACTTAGAGAGAGTATAGATAGAGATTAAGTAGAGGGTAGACATATAAGTTAGGATTTACAAAGCGGTTAAGGTTTAGAGAGAGGTGTAAATAAGAGGATGTAGAGATTAATCAAAGAGGGAGGATTCATAGAGAGTAAAATTAGAGACAGTGTAAATGAGAGATTAGGTGGAGAGAGAGAGAGAGAGTAGAGAAATAAATTAGGATATAGATAAAGGGAGTAGAGATAGAGATTAGGTAGAGAGAGATTTGGATAGAGGTTAGGGTGTAGAGAAAGAGTAGAGAGAGGTTAGGATGTAGATAGGAGTAGAGAGGGTGTAGATAGGGAGAGGGATGATACTTAGAGTGTAGAGATAGATAGAGGAAGTAGAGAGAGTGTAGAGATTTTCCTATGTCTATGTTTAAGGATAGAGATAGAGATTAGGTTTAGAGTAGACAGATAAGGTTAGGATTTATAAAGAGATTAAGTTGTAGAGAGAGGTGCGGATAGAGTAGATAGAGAGGGTGTAAAGATTAGGTAGAGAGGGAGGGAGGAGGAGACACAAAGAGTAAAAATAGTGTGGATAGAGAGGTTAGGTGTATATACACCCTCTCTATCTATGTCTCTCTATGTCCTCTCTATCTACCTCCTCTCTGTACATCCTCTCTATCTAGGTGTGTAGATTATGTAAAAATTAGTGTAGAAAGAGGGGTAGATAGATGGATAATAATATTCTATCTACCTCTCTCTCTCTCTTTGTGTGAGTCTTCTCTTTCTTGTGTCATCCTCAGTCTCCCCCTGGGCGAGGGGCTACCTCATGGGAAAGAGTTAACACAGCCTTGCCCTCCCAATAAACATTGCCTTGCCCACACATCCACTCATTCCCACAATTTTGACTTTGTCTGACTATTTGAGCTGCACGTGACTCTCTAGTAGTGTTGCTATGAGTCTCTCCATAGGAAGCATGTGCCTATCATGGCCACTCAAGCCTCATCTCAAGGCAAGTCTACGTTCTCCCGGGTTGTGGAAACACTTTCAAACAAACAACATAGCACATCTTCAAAATGAAGCTGAGAAGCTTTGCAAGGAGAATGAGGAGCTAAAGCATAGACTCATCGTCATCGAGGCTCGACTCACCAAACTTGAGAACCGCAAAAAGGAAGAGATGGAACATATGGAAATCAAGCTCAGTAACACAAAGGTGGAAGTAGAGACAACCTTCACAAAGGAGACCAAACTTAAGTACAGGATATCATCTTTCATAAGGTTGAAGATCCTGGTGTCCACACTACGTGAACGACAATGCCAAGAGGATATCGCTCTCAATGTTCTTATTGGCAAGCTTCCAAGTGAAGGGGGACCTCAAGTTCAATAACACAAAGGTGGAATTAGATACCACCCTCAAAAAGGAGGTCAAAAACCAATTGTAAGATATCATATCTAGTAAGGTTGAAGATCGTGTAGTGTCCATGCTACATGAATGAGAGTGCCAAGAGGATATTGCCTTCAATATTCTCATTGATGGGCTTCCAAGCGACTGGAAAGGGGAAGCAGACCTCAAGTTCGATGAGTCCTTTGCTCACATCCAAACAGTAGTCCACATGGTACAATGGGACCCTGCCCTAATCACCTCTCTTACACACGAACATCGCACCAACCATGCAATCCTCACTTTCAAGATGAAGATGGATCCAATCAAACTCCTTGATAAATTGAGGCTTCTCAAGGACATCAAATTTTGGTTTGCAAAAAATCTAACACCCACTTAACTCAAACATAAGAAGGAAGAACTCCAAAGGATGTGAGAAGCGCAAACAATAGGAAAATGGTCAGTTTATTGAGAAGGTTAAGCCATTGTCCAAGAGTTTTGAACTCCCAAACTAGCTCCCCCCTCACCTATCCCTTCTTAGGTTTTGTTTATTTCATCTTATCTCCCCTTTATCCCACCTTGCTAGACCCTTACTCCTTAATTGAGATGTATCCAACAACCCCTTCACTCAGAAGAAACTTTGTAATGTTTTGGTTTTGGTCCCATAGGTCATAGCTACCTTCCTAGATGATAATTTAATATATTTGTCTATCTATATCTACCTATCATAGATGCCATGATGAGCAGAATGCATAACCATTGAGAATGCGAAATGTATGCCATCACGCACAAAGAAATTATCCTAGCGAGGTAGAGAAGTCGGTCCTATATGCAACCCATCAAAGGGGAGATCCAAACAGATTTTTTATGTAGCGACAAATAGGGAGGACCTTTGATTCTACGAAGATATCAAGGCATATAAGTTCAAAAGGATTGGGGTTTTTTTGGATCTCAAGAGCAGGTGCAAGTATCCTTGCATTCAAAGTGTTTTTTTCCCTAGGTAGCTTGGAGGCAAGGAGAAACCACATGTGTTCAAATTTGGATGGGACCAAACATGCTGCCATGCAGGCATGTATTGAGGAGAAAACTAGCCTGTATGAGGCAATTGCACTCCAATTTCACAAACATGGCCATGGAAATGCCAATGCTACAAAGTGCCAAATACAATGCTTATCTAAAAGGTTAAAGGTCTGCTCCTTGTACTAGAAATAATGATCATGCACAGAGGTTCTTAAGTCAATCATCAATTACATTAGCTATCAAATCATTGGTTGATTTGACTCACTCTTCAATGTCAGAGATGAGTATACAAACCTCCTGAGATAGATAGATCTCCCTTGTGAGAGAGTATTAAGAAGAAGAGACCAATGTTTGTTGATGTGGACTATGTGCTTGAAGAAGACAGTCATAGACCAGATGACTTTATGTAGGTCGACAATGAAGATTCTCATATGGGCCATCCAAATTGGATGGCCAGATGAGCATCTTTATTTTTGAAAATCCATATGGAAAAAATATATGCGGTAATATGCGCAATAATATATGCGATAATATGTGATGTAATATGCACGGTAATATTTGCAATAATATTCATGGTTGTATATGCGATAATAATCATGACACTATATTATTGCTCATATTACCACATATATTGTTGTTAACCACTACCACATCCTTTTTTTGCTATTATTTCCACACACACAATAAGTTCTCTTTCTATTTTCTTTTGTTAATCTGTGGAAATGCTAGACGTTCTGGACTTTTTCTCTTATAGTGACTTAGGTAGCCAAGTCCAAGTAGAACTTGGCCATGCATCCATGTGTGTGGATACCCTTGTGTAACCAAATCCAAGTAGGACTTTGTCATGCACCCATGTGTAGCTCCTCTTGGGTAGACAAGTCCGTCTAAAACTTTGCCACTAGCAATTGAAATCCGGGCACCAGCCAAAGACCAAAGACCATCGGCCATCAGCCATCGAACATCCGTTTTTTTATTGTCTTTGGGCCACCCGGCCAAAATATTCGAGTGAAAAGGAATATTTTGGTGAATAAGGCCCCCAAAGTTGGCTCTGGATTTTCTCTATATCATCCACGATCACAAATGAAGATCTCATCAGAGTGCGAAGCTAAAATCCACCAAATATATGTGCATTATTGGCTTCTCCTCATATGGGGCCCTTACAAACTGTGCAACATATATTGTGGTGGAAAAATTGAGAGGTGGGCATTGTAAGTATACTAACACCCTCCCCCCCTCAAAGAACACCCGAAGATGCTTTATGTTGGTTGTGCGCCAACTCCAAGTTAATGAAGGTGTCAAAGTAGAGCTGGTCTTTCCCAAGAGCTTTGATGAAAATATCTACACAATTATCTTCATTAGGACAATACTCAAGCTCCACAATCTCATCCTCAATAACCTCCTGGACATAATGATACCAAATCTCAATATGCTTTGTGCGTTCATGGAAGATAGGGTGCTTGGCGATCGCCATGCAACTTTGGGTGTTGCATTGAAGTGTTGTTGTTGAATCCATAGAATTTCTAAGTCCATGAGAACTCACCTAAGCCAAACTTCTTCACAAGCTGCAAAACAAGAAACTTTAAACTCTACTTCCACTGAAGATAGAGTGAAGGTTGGTTGCTTCTTGCTTATCCAAGAAAACACTCAAAAACCAAGTGAGAAATAATATCAAAAAATTGAGTTCCTGGAATCACAATCTCCTGCCCAATTAGAGTCACAATGCCTAACTAGAGTATTTGTGTCAATACCATAGAAATCTTTGTGGCTCAAAGTACCTTTGATGTACTTTAGAAAACGCATTTCTGCCTTGGTTGGTTGGAGTACCTTTTTAAAACACCTACTTCAAAGAAGTATGTGGTCTAGTTTAAGCTTTCCACAAGTTTCGTGTACTTATTAATGTTGACTAAGAGAGAAGAATATTCCATGGAGAGTTTCACATTTACCTCCATTGGAGTGCTCATAGGTTTACAATCTATCATCCCCAAAGCTTTTAGGATCTCTATTGCATACTTTTGAGAGATGAAGATGCCCTTTGTGGATTGCCAAACCTCAATCCCCAAACAATAATGCAACATACCCAAGTTTGTCATTTGATGGATGAGCTCTTCATGATCATCTATGATAATCAAGTCATCTACATACAAGATAATAATGATTTTCTTTCCATTCTGTCTAAGCACATACAAATGTTCTTTAGAAGCACTTCTTCTAAAGCCAAGTTTTTTTAAAAACTTATCAATTATGACATACCATGCTCTTGACGATTTCTTAGGACATAAAATGTCTTCTTTAATCTGCACTCACTACTTCAATCTAAAAGGAATCTGGCATATCCTTGGCTATGAGCATGCATCATGCCATCTCTACCATCATCCGATTGCGACACTCCACAACTATAGTTTTTTGTGGTGTGTAAGTAGTAGTAAGGTGATGTTTGATGCTATGCTTGTTGCTGTATTTGTTGAATTCATTTGAGACGAATTCTCCTCCTCCATCTCTGCAAATCTTCTTGGCCTTCTTTCTTGTCTCATTTTCTACAAGCTTTTGCCAAACTTTAAACTTTCCAAAAACTTTAGACTTCTTACAAATGAAATACATCCACATATTTCTACTAAAGTCATCAACTAACAACAAAAAATAGAAAAATCCACCCAAAGTGGACGTAGAAATTTTTCCACAGAGATCCGCATGTACCAACTCTAGAGGAGACTAAGCTCCATTATTACTCTCTTGTGGAAATTCCTTTCTTTGTTGCTTGCCCATCATGCAAGATTCACATACTTCATTTATATCTAAGATTTGAGGCATGTGTTCGACCATACCAACTTTCTGCATCTCTTTTAGCAAAGCAATGCTTAAGTGACCAAATCTCTCATGCCATAATTGAGTTGTATCTTTTTTTGTAGCAATCGTAAGTGCAAAAGTGGGTAAAGGTTGTTGCACTTATCACTTTCCCAATGTGTTTCCTTCAGAATCCAAGATTTTTACTCCACGTTGTGAGAGGGATGAAAACACACACAATGCCTCTATAATGACCCGACACACACTCTTGGGATGATACACACACACTATGGGGCACCACTCGGCTTATACAACCCACCTGGCCGAGACAGGGAACACACCGATGGAGTGAGAGGAGAGAGACTACCCATTTGCCCACTCCACACAGAGAGACACACATACACACCTTAAAAAACTCTGCTCAAAAGAGGAGAATTTCTAATGTTTAGATACAATTGAGCTTGGGCCAACATCAATGGGGCAAATAGCTCACACAATATGGGTAAAATATGCCAGATACAATCACAAATTGGAGCAGAATCTTTGCTCACAGGAGAAACTTACACAACCAAAACAATAGAAAAATAGTGAGTAATTTGGCAAAATGGACAGTGCCATCGTGTCTGGAACTGCCCAAAACCCCAGTCTACAATGTCAAAGTGCTCAAATCCAACCTCGGATGAGCAGTTTATGGCCAAAACAGGGTGCAAAAACTCAGTTGCGGTTGTTCCTCCTCTTCTCTCCATGTTTTTTCTGGTCTTCTCTCAGGTTTTTCAGTTCCCACACTTAGCTTTATTACTTGGGCACCTTTGGCCTTTTAGTTGACCTCAAACGGACCCCGAACATGCCAAAAACTAGCCTCGCAGTGCATAGTTGTCACCCTGCTACATCCATCCGCACACCTGGCACTCAACTTTTTCCAATAATGCATCCCGCAACCACGTGAAGTGGCCCCCAAATATAAACCTCATGATGACCATTCTCTAGCCTGCTAGATCATTCATGATCAGCAACAGCAAAAAGAGATATGAGACTCGTCGCATCAGAGGTCTCCTCATCCCTCACCAACATTACTTGCTCCACAGATATCTCATCTTGCTCCACCATCATCAATCTAGCATGATGCAATTTAAGACGCAATCCATTTACCCTTGACTTATGTAAAATCCCATCCAAGTTAGCCAGTTGATATGTACTACTCCACTACCTTGAAAGGGCATTCCCACTTAATTTGAAACTTCTTTTGGAAGGTGTTGTCCAGCTTACTATTGTACCGCAAAACCAAGTCATTCTTCTTGATACCCTTACTTTTCACCTTTTCATTTATCTTCGCCAAAGCCTTATCTTGCATCTGCACATAATGTTCCAATGCGCTCATCCTATCCAGTTGAACCTCTTGTAACTGCTAGAGCCTCTCTTTGAATGCATCATTAGGCAACCCAAGAAACTTCTCTAACATCTTTACTACATGCAACTCTACCTCCACAGGCAATAGTGCCTCCTTTCCATATACCAGATGAAATGGAGTAAACCCTGTATTTGTCTTCACCGAAGTACGGTAAGCCCATAATGCACCAGGAAATTCCAAATCCCAATTCTTTCCTTGGTGTTATGTCACCTTCGAAAGAATTTGTACCAACTCACCATTGAATCTTTCATTTAAGCCATGACATTGCGGGTAATAAGGAGTGGTATGCTGGTGCCTAATCTTCATCTTCGAACATAAAAAGTCTAGCAGTTTAGCTCTAAATCCTGGCCCCTTATCCAAAAGTATCTCTAGTGACACCCCAAACTTGCAACATATTTCATCATACGCAAATTTTGCCACATCCTTTGCAGTGATTTGTTTTACTGTTATAGCCTCTTCCCATCTAGAGAGATAATCCACTGCATTCAAAATATAGCTTTTACCAATGCTTGTGATAGGTAACGGGCCGATTGCATCAATCCCCCACTTTTCAAACACATCAAATGTCATAATGGTTTTTTGTAGCTCTGGTTTCAACACTCTCTTCCAAAATGCTTGACACCTATTGCAAGACCTACACCAATGGTGAACATCCTTGTGCAAACTAGGCCATACATACCCCTCTTGCAAGATCCTCCGTGGGGGTGCCAAAAGAATGTAAGCGGGATGAAAACACACACAACGCCTCTATAATGACCAAACACACACTCTTGGGATGATACACACACACTATGGGGCACCACTCGGCTTATACAACCCACCTGGCCGAGACAAGGAACACACCGATGGAGTGAGAGGAGAAAGACTACCTACCCATTTGCCCACTCCACACAGAGAGACACACACACACCCAAAAAAAACCCAGCTCAAAAGAGGAGAATTTCTTATGTTTAGAGACAATTGAGCTTGGGCCAACACCAATGGCGCAAATAGCTCACACAATATGGGTAAAATATGCCAGATACAATCACAAATTGGAGCAGAAGCTTCGCTCACAAGAGAAACTTACATAGCCAAAATAGCAAAAAAACAGTGAGTAATTTGGCAAAATGGACAGTTCCATCGCGTGCGGAACGGCCCAAAACCCCAATCTACAATGTCAAAGTGCTCAAATCCAACCTCGGATGAGCAATTTATGGCCAAAACAGGCTCCAAAAACAGCAAAAACTCAGTTGCGGCTGCTCCTCCTCTTCTCTCCACTTTTTTTCTGATCTTCTCTTAGGTTTTTCAGTTCCCAATTATATTTATTACTTGGGCACCTTTGGCCTTTTAGTACCTCAAACAGACCCCGAACAGGCCAAAAACTGGCCTTGCAGTGCATAGTTGTCACCCTGTTGCATCCATCCGCACACCTGGCACTCAACTTTTTCCAATAATGCATCCCGCAACCACATGAAGTGGCCCCCAAATATAGTCCTCATGATGACCTTTTTCATAATTATCACAAGAAAACACCCACATTGTGTCCTCGCTTACCCACGTGCAAGTCTTGACCCCATTCTACCTCCTGACGCCACTAGATGCCATCTGACGCACCTGCTTACCTCATGTCGTCGGCCCGTGGATAGCTTCCTCAAGAATTTTTATGCGCTACCAACTCCTCATTATTATAGAAAAAACACATTGGTACTGGTTGAAGGAGTACGAGCGGAAGTGTGATGCAAGAGAGAGTGCGAGAAGAAGAGCACGATGATATGGTGAACTCGCTCTACTGTAATGTGTAGAGCATAGTGAGTTCTTATTAGGTTTTTACAAAAGAATATGTGTACATACCTGGCAGCCCGCCCACTTACCTGGGCGACCACATTGGGCTTTATACCCCAACAACCTCCCACTTAAAGTCCAATGTGGTACTTTAAGTGTGAGAGAAGCTACTATACAAGCTAATATACAAGAGATGTAGAGAAGTGATGTACTACCCTACACCTAACTGCTTGCGAAAGTGCGCAAATCTCTCTGAGGGAAGTCCTTTTATAAGTAGATCAGCAGGATTTTCTGTGGTGTGAACTTTGACAAGCTGAATTTGCTTATCCTCGAGCATTTCCCTGATGAAATGATACTTCACATCCACATGCTTTGTCTTTGAGTGATAAACTGGATTGCGAGGCAGTTGTATAGCACTCTAACTATCACAATATAACACGGGCATCTCTTCTTTGATTCCCAAATCTGTTACTAGTTGATTAAGCCAAATTGATTCTTTGCATGCCTCTGATGCTGCAACATATTCAGCCTCTGTAGTAGATTGAGTAACACAATCTTGTAATATAGAATGCCATGATACTGCTCCACCAGCCAATGTAAAGACATACCCTGACGTCGACCTTTGGTTGTCTAAGTCACCTGCATAATCTAATTCTGTAAAACCCTTTACACTTAGCTCCTGACTCCCATATCATATACGCATACTCTTTGTAGCTTTCAGGTATCTCAATATTCCTTTCACTGCCTCCCAATGTTTCTTGCCTACGTTTGACATGTATCGACTTACTACTCCCACTGCAAATGCAATGTCTGGGCGAGTAGCAATCATTGCATACATCAAATTACCCACGGCAGAAGCATATGGAATCTTAGCCATTTCAGCCTGTTCTTCCTCAGACACAGGACAATCTTGTTTGCTAAGTTTCACATATGGTGGCAATGGAACACTCGATGCCTTTCCCTTCTCCATATTGAAACGTTGCAAAACCTTGTCAATATACTCTGTTTGAGATAACCAAATCAACTTCTTTGATCTGTCTCTCTCAACGCGCATACCAAGTATATGACTTGCCTCACCCATGTCTTTCATGTCAAACGATTTTGCCATCTTTGACTTCAAAGCTGAAATTTCTTCCAAGTGCTTGCCAGCAATCAACATGTCATCCACATAAAAAATAAGGATCAGCCAACTACCATCCTTAGCCTTCTTTGTATATAGACAGTGATCGAACTCACTACGTTTGTAGCCTTGAGAAAGCATAAACTTGTGGAATTTATGGTACCATGCCCTCGGTGATTGTTTTAAGCCATAAAGACTCTTTAACAACTGGCATACCAAATCTTCCTTGCCTTTCTCAACAAACCCTTCTGGCTGCTGCATGTAAATTTCCACATCTAAATCAACATGCAAGAACGTTGTCTTGACATCCATTTGGTGCAACACCAAATCTAATATGGCAACCAATGCAAGAAAGCATCTCGATGTAGTCATCTTGACCATTGGAGAGAAGACTTCATCAAAGTCAATGCCTTGTTCTTGCTTAAAGCCCTTGGCAACAAGCCTTGCTTTGTACTTTGGCAGAGTATCATGAGCGGTGATCTTATACCTGTAAACCCATTTACAAGGTAGAGCCTTTTTGCCCTATGGTAATTTAACTAGATTCCATGTCTGGTTTTTATGCAGAGCTGTCATCTCTGACTGCATGGCCAATTGCCAATTCCTGGAGTCCTTCATTTGCACTGCTTCCTTGTAACATGAAGGCTCATTGCAATTAGTCAACATGACATAGTTCATAGATGGAACAAACCGATCAGGAGGTCGCATGATACATCCAGATCTATGCAAAATAGGTGGCTCGGACTCACCCACAACCTGTGGTTCCAATCTATCCTGTCCTTGCTCCTCTTGAGCCCTGACATTTTGTCTTGCACGTGCAGGTCCATCTTCTTGGAAGACAACTCTTCTAATCTCCTCAACCCTCTCTGGTTTAGAATGATATTTGGATTCATTAAAGTGAACATCATTGCTGCGGATAACCTTTCTGGATTCGGGATCCCAAAGTTTGTACCCCATCTCACCAGAATTACCATAGCCTAGAAAGATGCACTTTCTACTCTTTGGCTCAAGTTTGTTCCTAAATTCCTTTGGAACGTGAGTATATGCCTCATAGCCAAAGACTCTGAGATGCTTGTATGAGGGAATTTTGCATGACCATACCATCTCTGGCACTGAATCCTTCTGCAAAACCTTTCTAGGAGATCTATTTATAAGATGAACAGCTGTTGATACAGCTTCAGCCCAAAACCCATTTGGCAGCTGTGCATTAGACAACATACTTCTGACCTTCTCTTGTATGGTCCTATTCATCCTCTCAGCAACACCATTTTGAGGAGGATTATAGGAGCAGTAAGTTCACATTTTATACCTTTTGACTCACAAAAGTCCTGAAAGGACTTTGAAACATACTCTCCACCATTGTCAGTGCGTAAGCATTTAAGCTTCTTGCCACTCTGATTCTCCACAAGTGTCACAAACGTTTTGAAAACACTAAACGCTTCATCCTTGTGCTTGAGAAAGTAAACCCATACATTCCTCGAGTAATCATCTATAAATGTCATAAAGTAAGAAGCTCCCCCTAGAGAGGTTAGGCATAGGTCCACACAAATCACTATGAACAAGTGCCAACTGTGTATCTCTTCTATTGCTTCTATGCTTATGTGGCTACTGTGTTTGCTTACCATACAGACAATGTTCACAGAATTCAAAATCATTAAATGAAAAGCCAGGAAAATAACTAGAACGAGACAAGATTTCCATTCCCTTCTTGGACATATGTCCTAACCGGCTATGCCACAAAGAAACGTTCGGCTGCTCGGGTACATTGATTACATTTTTAGAGACATTTGATACATAAATCATGTAAAGTCCTCCTGAAATTACTCCATGTGCTACTGTCATCGAACCCTTGGATATCTTCCACATGTTTTGTCCAAAAGTGGTGACGTAGCCAGCATCATCAAGTAAACCTTTGTTGATCAAGCTCTTTGTAATTGCGGAAACATGTCTCACATTCTTCAGCGTGAAAGAAGAGCCATTCTGAAACTTCAATTGAACATCTCCAACACCTAAGATCTCACATGTCTACCCATTGCCTAGCCGAACATGATCTTTAGTGGTCACATAAGAGGTAAACCACTCCTTGTTTGAAGACACATGAAGTGATGCCCCTGAGTCTATAATCCAGTCACTCAGTGCATTTCCATCAGATGCTGTAAGAAGAGCTGAGTCCATTGTATTATTCAAGAAGTAGATGTCTCCTGACACTAGACTGTCATCCTATGCAACAGTGTTTGTCACATTTATTTCTTGAATCTTCACTGAGGACTTGTTCTTCTCACCATGGTCTTCAGCTTTCTCTTTGCCGTTTTCTGCTTTCCATTCTCTGCAGTCTCTTTTCATGTGACCTTTCTTGCCACAATGGTAGCATTCTATGTCACTCTTGCCTTTAGCACTGCTGGACTTGCTACGAGACTGATTCCTCTTTTCACCTTTGTACTTTTCTTTGGTCCTTCCCCTGACAACTAAGGCTGTTCCTTTGCCTTTGTCCATTGTCTTTCTATTGGTTTCTTCAGTAAGCAGACTTCCTTCTACACCTGTTATGTTCAAACCATCTGGAGGTGCAGAATTACTCAAAGTTGTGCGAAAAGTGTCCCAACTTTCCGGCAATGTGATCAACAGGAACATAGCTCTAACAGGTTCATCAAACTTGACACCTTGAGCTGACAACTGACTGTAGACGGTGTTGAATTCATTCAGATGATTGGACATAGGTGTCCCTTCTTTCATCTTTAAGTCAACAAGCTTCTTAAGCCACTATACCTGTGAAGCTGCACTCTGCTTCTCATAAAGATCACTCAGCTTTGTCCATGCTTCATAAGCCGACATCTCGTCTGCTACATGGAAGTAAATGCTTTCTGCCAAAGTCAGCATAATGATAGAAAGTGCCAATTCATCCATTTCGCTCCATTCATCTTCATCCATATCTTGTGGTTTTATCCCCTTGAGATTTATAGGTTTTATCTGCTTCTTTTGTACCAACACGTGCCAAATCTGCTTCTTCCACAATGGGAAATTGGTTCCATCCAGCTTCTTGATATTGTAAAGAGCAGTGTCCTATGATCCAGCCATAGCTAAGCTTCACAGTAGTTTACTTTCTTGGGAAAAATTTGGCAGAGATTCCCCTGTAAACTGACCTCTAAACCAATATCAACCTGTCAAATGAACCAAGAAAGATTCAGATTATGCAGAAATTTCGGCAGAGTCTCCTTTGTAAAATGGCTCTGGTGTACTCAAAAACAGACCAAAAACAGCTCAAAAAACATTGTCTCTCTGACACTGTAAGCTGCGGGTAAACCTGTACTGTCTCTCATTGTCCTGTCACTGTCCTGTAAGCATAGACTGCGACAATGCCTCAACGACAGTAAAGCAAAGATGCAATCCCAACTGTCTAACTCACAGTCAATACATTCAAGCTGCCTATCTAAGGGTGCTCGAGGGATCGCTCCAAGACCTGTATCACCGAAAGGATCTCAACATTCGAGAATCCCCTAGCTCAATAAAACCTCACTCGAACCTCAACAAAGGCTGCAATGAATCTAACAATACATAGACTTCCCACAAAATCATACATCCACAAATTTTCCCACTATATGCTGTAAGCGCTGCGACGGTTGTTTGCTTCGTGACTCACAGCCAGCAAACCCTCAACAGACATACATCATCTCTAACAATACATCCCATGTGGAAGTACCTGCAATGTTAGGATGAAATCTGGAATATCAAGTAGCAAACACAAGCTACCTGATGAACTAGTGGATGTCGCCTACAGTCTGTGTGTAGATGCGCCCGTGTCGTATGTGACACGCCTCCAAGAACTGTGAGCCATCCTTCGATGTGTAGACAACCACAAATCAACACTTTGGGAGTGTCGATATCCTCAGCACCTGCAGTCGTAGGCTGAAATCCCAAATTTGCAGAGTCGGATCTACACCCACTGAGACCACGTAATCGAAAATGGCCTACGCGGAACTTTGTCGAAGCCGAACGGTGGCCGAGATGACCTCAGAATGAAATTCTAAGAACACCTAGCCCTTTGGGCTTGCCCACAAGATTTGGGGCCGTGTCTTCGCCTGTCGAATCTCACTCCAATCTAAGCAGGTGACTCTGGCTACCTGCAAATGCTGCCCCGAGCCTCGATCTGAGCTCTGATACCAGTTGAAGGAGTACGAGCGAAAGTGTGACGCGAGAGAGAGTGTGAGAAGAAGAGCACGACGATATGGTGAACTCGCTCTACTGTAATGTGTAGAGCATAGTGAGTGTTATTAGGTTTTTACAAAATAATATGTGTACATACTTGGCGGCCCACCCACTTACCTAGGCGACCACATTGGGCTTTATACCCCAACACTGGTGATAGTGAAAATCGATGCACTATGTACATGCTGTCCTACCTGTACACATGTGGGCCCCACGTAAGCACTTGGCTCTGGAAAATGGGCATAGGATGGAAGTAGGACGAACCCTAACAATCACCCTCTTAAACCTGATTTCGTCCTAGGATTGCCCAAGATCTGTCATGCCTGCATCTCACTAGATTTCGTAGGTCATGGTTCACACAAGGCTTCCTTAGGTAGATGCATGGGCTCACATTTGGATGCATAAACATGGTTCCCAAACTGGATACATCATGTTTTGCTCACATTCAGATACACCATGCAAGTGTAGAGGGTAGTGTAGTAGTTAGGGATTCATTGTTGTGCATCCGATAGCGTAATGTGATCCTAGTTCTTCGTGTCATAGTCCTCATGTTGGTTGTCATTTTCATGTGTTAACGTAGTTTTTCTTCATTGATGGTCGTTCTTGTCATCTTCATTTCATGTTGAGTTAACTGATTTTCATTGGCATCGTTGGTTTGATTTGTTGAGGAGTATCTTTCTTGGCTAATGGTGCAATACACATGTACATAGAAAATGTGGTGCGCATCTGGTGTGTGCTGATGTTGACGGACAATCTTATCATACACTTGGTATGTAGGCAATGTCTAAACCCATGTGTGCATGGATGAGTTGCGTGCTCTCTCTCTTTCTATCTACTCTATAATCTCTCATGCATGAAATTTATCTCTCTCCATTAAATAAGCTACTCAATTATCTACTTAGATATGTCATATTTCCTACAACTAGTATCGAAGCAAGGTTTGTTCGTAGCTAAAGTATCTCAAGGAAAGGATTCCTTTAATTGAGCGGAATTAATAGTGGAGGAAAAGAAGCTCAAGATCAAGAAGTTCAATGGCAATAACGACCAACACAAAAGATGTAGATTGAACACTATCTCTACCAGAAGGACCTTTATTTGCCACTAGGCGGTCTTGCAAAGAAGCCTGCAACAATGGAAGATGAATCATGGATTGTGCTTGACCAAAAGGCATAAAGAAAAATCCGGCTAATCTTGGCATCAACGGTGGCCTTCAACATTTTGGATATGAAGACCACGGAGGACTTGATGAAGTCACTTGACGGCCTCTACGAGAAACCATCGGTAGCCAATAAGGTATTTCTCATGAAGCGCTTGTTCAATCTAAAGATGGAAGAGAATGGTTCAATTGTAGAACACCTAGATGACTTTATCACCAACATAAGTCAACTTAGATGGGTGAACATCAATTTTGATGACGAAGTGTGAGCTCTCCTTATACTATCATCTCTATCGGGTAGTTGGGACAACCTTGTGATGGTTGTAAATAATTCTATCTCTGGCACAAATACTCTTAAGTTTGATGATTTTGTGGGTGTTCTCCTAAGCGAGAAAATGCTAAGGAGAAGCACAGGAGAATCATCAAGTGCTACACTATTGTCGAAACAAGAGGAAGGCCTAAGGAGAAATTCAAAAACCAAAAGGATCGTGATAGCTCAAGATAAAGCAAGTCAAGCACAAAGTCAGTTCTTGAATGTTGGAACTGCGGAAAGAAGGACCACGTGAAAAAGGATTGTTGGTCCAAGAAGAAAAAGGAGAGGCCAATGTGGTAGGTAAAGTAGAGCAAGATTCTCTAATTCTCTCATTAGACAATGTGTTTACTTTTTGGATAGTAGATTCTGAGGCTTCATTCCATGGGTCCATGGGACACCACACAAGCAACATTTCCAAGATTACACCAAAGGTAATTTTGGGTATGTATACTTGGGAGATGATGAAGCTTGTGAGATTGTCAAAAAAGATACAGTTTGTGTCAAAACTGCAAACGGAAATGAATAAAAGCTTAAAGATGTTAGGCATGTTCCTTCTCTTTGCAACAATATGATTTTTGAAGAAAAATTGGACGATGAAGGTCACAACATTGCATTTAGAAACAAACAATGAAAGATCTCAAAGGGATCCGGTACACTTTACTTATGTACTGTTAACATGCAATCTTCCACTTGTGCAATAGCTAAAAAAGTCAACAGTGCAGTGTGGCACTACCGGCTTGGGCAGATGAGTGCTAAAGGAATGCAAATCCTTCAATCAAAGAAGCTCCTACTAGGTTTGAAAGAAGTGGACTTAGAGTTCTGTGAAGATTGTGTTTATTTTAAACAAAAGAGGGTAAAATTTCTAAAAGCAAAAAATGAAAGAAAAAATAAAAAACTTGAATTAGTTCATCTTTTTGTTTGGGGTCTTGCAAGTACACCATCTCTTGGTGGCTAATTGTACTATGTAACATTCATAGATGATGCAACTAGAAAAACATGGATTTATGTCACGAAGAATAAATCCGATGTGTTTTCCATATTTCAAAGGTGGAAAGTATTTGTGGAAAATGAAGTAGGTACCAAGGTTAAATGCCTCAGATCCGACAATGGAAGCGAGTATTGCAGCCAAGCTTTTGAAAAGTTTTGTGCTAACAATGGCATTCAGAGGCAAAGGACAACCACAAGGACACCTCAAAAAAATAGAATTTCCAAAAGGATGAACAGAACAATCATGGAGCAAGCATGAAGCATGTGGCTACATGCAGTCTTACCGCTTGAGCTTTGGGTGGAAGCAGTAAGTATGTCTGTGTATTTGATCTAGTGGTCACCCTCAACAGCATTGGATAGGGGAGTTCCACAAGAGGCATGGACAGGTAAACCGGTGAATTATTCGTTTCTCAAAGTGTTTGGGTGTGAGTTTTCTTTAACCCTTGTAATTTTCAATATTAAAAATGAACATTTATAAGGTCCCCGTTATGAGGAGAAGCCATTGTGCGTGAAGAAAAATCACTCGTCGGAAATCCAAATTTTGACGGCTAGTCTTGAGCAAAGAGGATCAAATTTACATGCTTCAACCAAAGGGGTATGAAGTAAAAGAGAAGGAGAAAATGGTTTGCATATTAAAGAAAAACTTGTATAGTTTAAAGTTGCCTCACCATAATTTTCCTTTTTGCTGAAATATTATGGTTGGACAGTGGCCGAAAAGTGGTCGAAAAACGGCCGATCGGTGGCTGATGGGCGAAAGTCAACGGCCGGTGGGCAGTGGCCGAATTCAATGGCCAATGGCCGATTCCAAGATGGACTTGTCTTCTCAAGGGCGTCCACACATGGGCGCATTGGAGAGCCCAAGTCGCGCTTGTCAACACAAGGGCGGCTACACACGGCTGCCTCTCATGAGAGAGGGCAGCCCTTTTGGCCTATAAAAGGAGGCCTCTTCTACACTCAAAAATGGATTGTGAAGCATTGTAAAGTTGATGTGAGGTGGTGAGAGTGAAGCAATACGGGAGCCCCAAAAGGGTATAATCTACTTTTTGTTTTGAAGTACCTGTTGGAATTAGGGTTGTAGAGAAATGCACACAGCTTGGAGAAGACGAAGGAAGCTCAAGGCACACAATAGAGAGTGTATTACTTAGAGTGCGATGGAAAGATAGATAGCCCTAGAGTGATGGGCGTATATACAATGCACGGGGGAGAAAACCTCCTAAAGAGGGAAAAAATGCCCGGGCGGTCCTAGTGTGTTCACACACATCACTACCACATGTATATGGTAACAAATCCCCCCTGGAGTGATGCGGTGAACGAGAGTTGGCACATGAGTAAAGGGAAGTGCCATGCCCTGAAGACATGATCAGTCCAGAAAGGGGAGTAAGCCCAAAGTTTTGCGGAAAGCTTCAAGCTTCACACGAGACAATGCCTTTGTGAAAAGATCTGCAAGGTTGTCCTATGTTGGCACATAAGCCAAGCTGATCTCTCCTGCTGAGAGCCTCTCCCTGACATAGTGGTAATGCACCTCAATGTGCTTTGTGCGAGCATGAAAAACTGGGTTCCTCGCAACTGCCAATGCGCTCTGACCATCAGTGTAGATAGTGTTGGCAGTGTCCTGTCCAACACCCAAATCAGCCATAAGGCATCTGAGCCATACACACTCAACCATAGCTGTGAAGACTGCCCTATACTCAGCCTCGCAACTCAAAGTGGCCAGAGTAGGTTGCTTCTTGCTCAACCATGATATACATGAACTGCCAACCAAGAAACAAAAACCACTTGTGGACACTCGCATGTCAAAACAACCAGCCCAATCTGAGTTTGAAAAAGCATGTAAGTCTGGCGGCAATGGTCCTGCCTTGGGATAAAACAAGCCAAGATGTAAAGTGCCACTAAGGTAGCGGAAAATCCTCTTGACAGCCTGCCAGTGCTTACACCCTGGGCTATGCATAAATCTGTTGACCTGTGAGACTACAAACTAAATATATGGCCTTGTGTTGCATACATAAATGAGGCATCCAACAACAGTTTGGTAAAGAGTGACATGAGCAAGATCGCCAGCATCATGTAGACTCAACTTCAAACCTGCTTCCATGGGAGTGGCAATAGGTTTGCAATCCTCAAGTCCAAACTTACATAGCAATGTCTCTATGTAGCTTTTCTGACACAATGTAATACCACCATCACACTGCTTAAACTGTATACCCAAGTAATGATGCAAAAGCCCCAAATCTTTCATCTTGAAAGTAGCATTCAAATCAGCCTTAAATTCAGCAATATGTATCTTATTTGGTCCAGTGATCAGCAAATCATCGACATAAAGAACCACAATGAGAAGTACATCACCCTCATGCTTTACATATAGTGTGCTTTCTGTTGGACTATTACGAAAGCCTCGTTTGACCAAATGAGTGTCAGCTTTCTCATACCAAGCACGAGGAGATTGCTTCAACCCATACAAAGACTTTTTACATCTGCACACTTTATCCTCTTGTCCTTTTATGACAAAACCGCAAGGATGCATTACATAAACTTCCTCAAATATGTCACCATTCAAGAAAGCAGTAACAATGTCTGATTGATGTACATCCCAACCAAAACACATAGTAGTCATACGACAAGTGGGAGTAAAAGTCTCTTCATAATCTATGCCTTTTTTCTGTGTATAACCCTTTGCAACAAGTCAAGCCTTATGGTGATCGATCTCACCATCCGGCTTGCGTTTCAACTTGTAAACCCATTTCGTACCAATGGCCTTTTTGCCAAGAGGCAAATCACATAAATTCCATGTGTCATTTTCTATAAGTGCATCATATTCTTATTGCATGGCAGCCATCCAATTTTCTGAATTTTGTGCTTCATCAAAAGATAGAGGCTCCTCAACATCATGTAAGCTAGTCACAGCCAAAGCATAACCATCTGATGCATAAGATGCATGGCGAGAGCCTGAACGAGTATGACTATACAAAGGTGCATCCAATTTACTGTCACTCAAAGTGTGCACCAGCCATTTTGGCATACCTATAGCCTGCTCATTTTCAGCCCTTTCCTCATCAAGTACATCATGTACATCTGCATCAGTAATAGGCTGATCTGTAACATTTTTAGAAACCCCTATAGGTTGTACATTTGCCTCATGGAACTTACATTTGTATTTCCACCACTAAAAAGAGGCAACAAAGTGTCATAAATGTCCTGTGAGCTTACGTTATTGTCTCTAGTACATGACAGCAAGGGCTGAACAGAATCTTCCAAAAACACTGCATCTCGTGAGACCAGAATACGTTTTTTTTGCGGATGATACAACCTGTAACCTTTGCTTTGAACATTATAACCAACAAAAATACATTTGACAGCCTTATCATCCAATTTTCTGCGCTGTGTTTGTGGCACCAAAGCATATGCCAAACAGCCAAAAACACACATGTGCTCAATAGAGGGCTTTCTATCATACCATGCTTCATATGGAGTAATAGACTGCAAAGCTTTCATAGGACACTTGTTAAGTACATAAGTGGCACACATGATGGCTGCAAGCCAAAAAGAATGTGGCAAAGCTTGACTTCTTTGACCATACATCGTGCAATTTTCGTCAGTGACCTGTTTGTCCTTTCAGCAACACCATTTTGCTGAGGTGTATAAGGCATTGTACATCGGTGTTTTATCCCACAACTAGCCAAAAATTCATTAAATTCATGAGACATATACTCCCCCCCTCGATCGGAGCAGAGGGTGCCCATAGTACATTTTGAGACATTTGCACCCATAGCCATAAATTGTTTGAAGCACATAAAAACTTTGGAGTTCACTTTAAGCGGAAATACCCATGCATGCCTGGAGTAATCATCAATGAAAGTCATGAAGTACAGGTAATTGCCCTAGGACGGAGTTTGCATGGGCCCACAAACATCACTATGCACAAGCTGCAACCTGCATGTGGCCCGAATTGAACCATCCTTTGGAAACTTAGAACGCTGCATTTTACCCAAAATACAGCCTTCACAAACATGTTTGATAGGTGCTTCAAGAGGCGACAAAGAAGGAACCATATCAAATTTCTGCAAACGCAACAAACTGGCAAAATTCAGATGACCAAAACGTGCATGCCAAAGTTTTGCATCTGAAATAGCCCTCGAATCTACAACAGCATTTGCATAATTTTTTCCACACTTGTCATACAAAGTGAGCTTATACAGCCCACGGCACAAGAGGCCAGATGCAACAATTTCATCACCAAAACTGAGATCATGAATTGTACATCTGTCATCCACAAATTTGACTACAAGTCCAAGTCTAGCAAGTGCGGATACAGACAAGAGATTCTTTTTTCTCCCAAGTACATAAAGTGCATCAAAAAGTGTGAAGGAACTGCCATTAGCAGCAGTGAGCACAAGTGACTGAATTCCCATGAGGGACAGACTCGAGAGAGGTAACAATTCACGATGTGAGGTAATGTGCTTTGTAGCACCACTATAGAAATACCACACATGTGAATCTGCAGCAACTGACAAGCATGCATCATGGACAGTAGGATTGTAAGTGCACTCTGCGCTAAAAGCCCATTCTGCATCAACATCAGCATCACAGTCTCCTTTCATAGAAGACTCAACAATGGCTGCATTTGTAGTGGAACCAGCATTTGCGGTGGAGCCACCCTCTTGCTTCTTAGCCTCTTTGGCCGTCAACTTAGGACACGACTTGATCAAGTGATCATTAGCTTTACAATAATGGTACCGCATCTTCTTTTTGCCCTTGTCACCAGAATTTCCCGACAAATTGCTTCCAGCAGAAGCATTAGGAACAGAAGTTTTGCCACTCGCAGCAGAACCATAAGAAGTGGCTGCATTGTTGTTACCACCCTTTCTTTGAGAAGCATTAAAGCCTGTTCAACTGCACGCTGTCTAGTCCTGTCTTTTTTGGAAAGTGACTCTTGCAACAGCAATTTGCATAATGCATCAAACTTGACAACTTCTGGATTTCCTTGGGTCATAAGTCTCCAAGTACTAGCAAAAGTCTGGTAAGAATCTGGTAAGGCATCAATAATAGTCTGCACTAGGGAACTGTTTGAATGAATTCATCTGCAGAAATGAGTTGCTCATTGATATCCTTGACACTAGCAAGGAAAGTGTCCATATCATCTTCCTCATGCATAATCTTCGGCTCAAGATCTTTACGAAGCAAAGCAATTTTAGCCTCATTGCGACCTGCATAAAGACCAACCAAAATATCCCAAGCGTGTTTTGCAGATTTTGCTGAATGGATGTGAAGAACAATGGTGTGCTTCACAGACAACGCAATCAATGCATGAGCATGTGCATCATGAACATCCCAATGATCTTGTTCTGCAGTAAGCAAAACAATTCTAACAGCAGCAATCCTTGCAGAGAGACCTGCAACATCCTCAACATCGCCTACATCCTCAGAACCAGGGTGTACATCAATGCCTTGCGCAATATTTAAGATGCCCTTTGACACAAGAACATGTTGCATCATGTAAACCCACATAGGGTAATTGTCTCCATCCAACCTGTCCTCAGCAGCAAACATCTTGAACACATTTGTGTTGTTGTTGTTAGCCATGGTAAATGTTACACCTGATGTGAAAATTGTCCGAAAATAGGAGAAATGGAGCGGGAACAACACGTGCTATATAGCACAAACCATAGAAGACTGTAAGGCAACTGTTATGCAGAAAATGGCACTGACAGAAACTCTCCACAAAATGACAAAATAGCCTGTGCATTACTGCCTGTAGTGGAGACGGAGGTCGAAATGAGCCCGAATTAGAAATCTGAGCAGACTGAGCTCTACAAGCATTCCCGAAATATATGTCGAACTGCGAACGCTCGCCAAAGCTCACTGGAATCGGAGAAAGTGAGCAGGCGTGTATGGGAGCAGCTGGCGACTAAGCCTGGGAGGACGCAACCTGTTTGATACCAATTGTTGGAATTAGGGTTGTAGAGAAATGCATACAGCTTGGAGAAGACGAAGGAAGCTCAAGGCACACAATAGAGAGTGTATTACTTAGTGTGCAATGGAAAGATAGATAGCCCTAGAGTGATGGGCGTATATATAATGCACGGGGGAAAAAATCTCCTAAAGAGGGAAAAAATGCCCCGGCGGTCCTAGTGTGTTCACACACATCACTACCACATGTATATGGTAACATGACCAAAGCTAGTGAATGGCTGCTTTCTCATGGACGTAGCCCACATTGGGTGAACCATGTATATTGTGCTCTCTCTCTCTCTCTCTCTCTCTCTCTCTCTCTCTCTCTCTCTCTCTCTCTCTCTACTCTACTCTATAATCTCTCATGTGTGAAAACTATCTCTCTCCATTAAGTAAGCTACTCAATTATCTACTTAGCTACGTCATATTTCCTAACAATTTTTTCATGAAAGTTCAAGGTTTGTCAAATTGACAATGAAGTAGATTACTGAAGGAAGCCATGTTGTCTTCAGTAAGGTGAAGGGGATCAGATGTAGTTCCTCAACTATGATGAACTTTGGGAACACATTTCTACAAGAAGTAAAGCCAAAGTAAATATAGCTTTGGAGGTGGAAGATTCAGATTTAGAGGACCATATTTTTAACAACCTAGAAAAGGTAAACAATGATTTTAACGTTGAAATAGAAATAGATGAACTTTTTTCAAAGATTTCTCATATGGAAGTTACCTGCAATAATGATTCCAATGAGGACGTAGACTGTACAGCAAGTGTATCACAAGCAACTTCCTTGGCATGGAATGTTTTCAAAGAGTTCATCAAGAAGATGAGCCTCTACAAGATACTAATGGATCTATCATCACTATAGCTAAGCAAGACAACAGGTTTGCTACAGACGATTGCATTAATAAATTTATTATATATACATCAATTGATGAAGTGAAGGAGATTTTGGAGCCAACACGGGATGAGACTAAGAAAACCAATGAGTCTATGATTGCTATTAACTATTAATATGCTTGCAAGTGTTGTTATCACAGAAGAAAATGCCATAATTAATGGATTCTTGGCTAGATCCAAAGGAGATGATTATAACAGTATAGAAGAGCTCTCTAATGCAGGTACCCCTTCAGAGGGGGTGCCAGATGAACCTTTATAGTGTTGTAGCATGGATGTAGATGAGGAAGCAAAGGATGACATTTATGAGCTTGAAGATTGTCTAGATCATGCTGATTGTGAACAGGTTATCCATGGGGAGTCTACTTCTATGCCTATACATGGGATGTATGAGGAGATAACTTCTACAATTATGATGAATGTTGAGACTTTGAAGGGTGGTTTTCCTAAGGATTCTATGGATGAATATTTACAGGCTAGAATTTTTTTCCATGATCAAGTTGAAATCAAGGTTAAAAATTTTCTGATGATACAGGTTCAAATTGTTCCAAGGTTCTTCGTGATGGCTAGGGTGGTCAGTATGCTTACATGGATATCTTCTAATTGACATCATTGGACAATTGATAAAGTATCTTCTCATCTTTTGAGTTGGTTATGTTGCCGCCATAACTTGAAAGGAAGGACTTGATGACCATTTTGTGTGTAGACAGACTAAGGCATACTTGAGCTTGAGAGAGTTCCCTAAATTGAGCTTGATGGTCAAGCCATGTGCATAATTAACTAGAGCACTTGACTCTAGCAGGGTTCACTGAGCAGGTTCTCCATAATTGAGTGCTTTGGAGATACAATAGATATGGTTCAAAGATTTGTGATGGACATCTACCTAATGATTAAGCTAGACCATTGATAGGCTTTAAGCCTTTTGTTTTTTACACGTACTTACCAGTTATGTGAACTTGATGATGGCAAAGAGCTTTAAGTGCTTATAGTAGATGCAGATTAAAGACCGGTTTGCACATACCAGAGGTTGTGCAGGTTCAAAGGGGGTGGAGGCCGTGAAACTCTGCTTCCATGATGGAAAAAATAGCAAAGACATGCATATAAAGTTTATTTGAAGCGTGTATGATTATCCAGCAATAATAAGGGCTTGATAACAAGCAAGTTAAATGCTAAATGTATGCCACATGTGGCTATAAGGGTCAAAAGTTGTCTTCATGATGCTAAAAAACGAGTATGGTTGAAGTGATCACAGATTGGAGTTTATGAACTAGAATTGTAGTGCTTGAATTTCTCTACAGGCTTGTCTTTACGGCTTGTCAATTGGAGCTATGGTGAGGAAGCTAGCGACAACTTGAAGTTGGGATGGTTTGCAAATCGGATGGGTGCAAATGAAGGATTAGGGTTGTAGTTAATGCATGGGCCTGAAGTGCTCATCTTGTGGAGTGCGTTGATCTTTCTAGACTAGAAATTGGAGTTTTGGCTGCCAAGATATTGCTCGCTTAAGTTTTCGTGTGGGCCAGTTTTGTGCCAAGTTGGCACCCCGATCAATGTACCGTTTGGGAGTTTTGGGGCTTCAATTAGGATCTGGAGTATGGTGCACTTAATAGATCAATAAGTTCTTGAGGAGCATCTTGCCCAGAATGGCATCTCTTGGAGTGCATTGATAGATGGGTGTGCTCGGCATTGCCGAGGTTAAGATGTAAGCCAAATGTGATGATCATCGATGCTTGGTCAATATTTACACCAAATATGTTGTGGTTGGCGATTCTGGGGTTTATATGTAATTAAATGTGGTGCTCTTACAAACACACATAAAGTTTTTGATGAGCTTTAAGTTAAAAAAGGTTGTTTCTTGGAGCACATTGGTAACAGGATATGCCCCTTATGGTTGTGGCAAGGGTTTTGTGGGTAATTTTAACCAAATGCGAAGGGAACGCCTCTCCTCAAATGCAGCACCTATAGTCGCATCTTGAAGGCATGTGTCACCATCCTGACATTGAAAAGGGCAATGAACGAGATGGAGAAGCAGGTGGTGAGCAAGGGGATGAAGGAGAGGTGAAGGGGATGGAATCTCCTTTGCTCTCTCTCTTTTTCTGCTATGCTTTCTCCTCCTCTCAACTAAGAAAGGGAAGAGCATGAAACTCGAGGAACGAGCATGAAGCTGAGGAACGTGAAGGGCAAGGAGATAAGTAGGGAATAAGGGGAAGTAAGTCTCTCTCTCTCTCTCTCTCTCTCTCTCTCTCTCTCTCTCTCTCTCTCTCTCTCTCTCTCTCTCTCTCTCTCTCTCTCTCTCAAAAGCATCAAAGTGGGAGAGCTTGCAAGAAAGGGGATCATAAGCCCGTATGAAGAAAAATAAGCTCGTGGCTGTGAGGGTACACAAGGGAGGGGAGATGCTTTAGGATCTTTCTCAGTCTCTCTCTCAACTATGTGCTCCATCTCTCTCGGCATGAAGAAATCACGTGCTCTATCTCTCTCTCTCTCTAACTCCAAATTTCAAGGGAAGCTTGAAAGGAATTGAAGCACAAAAAGAGCGACAAGAAGAAGACTTCCATCACCATCATCAATTTAGTCTGTTGATCAATTTTTATAAGTCTTGGAGCCGTTAACAGCCCATTTTATCTTGTAAAGGGAGCCTAAACTCCTCGTTTTCAGTCTATTCAAATGATGGTGCTATTAATAGCCACCTTGGCTAATGATTCAGTTGTATTTAAGGCACTACTCAAATTCATGCTGATTATGGTAATTGTTGGAGCTTTTGGTGTCTATTGATCTCTCTCTCACACACCTCCCACAGCCAAGGGCCTGGTGCCTTCCTGGCTCTCGTTTCGAACACATATCCCCCACACCATTTGTCGAGAGTGAATGAGTTATTTGATAAGCTCACTCATGCTCGTATCTTTGCAAAGGTAGAATTTTGGTTAGGGTATTATTAAGTACAAATTAGGCTTGTTGATATGCCCAAAATTTCATTCCAGACAAGGTTTGGACATTACAAATTTTTTACTGTGCCCTTTGAATTGACCAGTGCACCCGCAATTTTCATGACAGCTATGGACAGTGTCTTGAAACCATACACGAGCAAGTTTGTGATCATTTTTCTCAATGAAATTCTAGTGTAAATTTTATTTGAGGAAGAGCAATTACAACATCTGAGACAAATGTTTGAATTGTTATGGAAAAGTAAGTTATTCATGGTGTTGTGGGAGCACGTGCATGCACGAGCTATGTGTGGGTGCAGTGCAATGCAAAAAGAGATACAATATGGTGGAGCTCTTGGTGATAATTTCTCACCACTCCTTATTGCTCATATAAACAAAGAACAAGGAGATATTGGTTAGTGATGGAAAGTTGGCCAATTAACCTGGCTCCTAACAGTCTCCCACTTGAAGTCCAACATGGCCTATGTAGCCATTATAAGTGTAAGGGTTAGTATGTAAAACTATACAAGTGTGAAGCATGACCATAGGTTCACCCTACTCCCGTTATCTCTATGCAATGTGCAAACCGCTGTGAAGATAGGCTCTTTGTTAGAGCATTTTCTAGGTTCTTATCCATGTGGACTTTCGCTAACTCAATGCATTTGCTAGCCAAAATATCCCGTATCACATGATACCTAACCTCAATGTGTTTTGATTTGGAATGAAACGCGAGGTTCTTTGATAATGCAATTGCACTCTAGCTATCACAATGTAACATTGGAGTCTAGTGTATACCAAGGTCTCCCACTAGACGAGATAACCACACGACTTCCTTGTTGGCACTAAAAACTACACCATACTCAACCTCATTGGGGGAAGACAAAGTTCAATTTGAGAGACATGATCTCCAAGACATTTCCACTCTAGCAAACAAGAGAATGTAGCAAGATGTGGATCTCCTAGTGTCCACACAACCTGCATAATTAAAATCAATGTATCCAAGCTATGGATGCATCAATGTTCCCAAAACGTAAGCACTTGTTGGTTGATGTATATAAAGATATGATTCACTGCTTCTCAATGCTTTTCTCTCTGATGTTTTTGAGAGCCCTTTGACACTAGAAGTGTAGTTTGATATGCCCAAGGTGCTCATCAATGTCAAATGAATGTACCATCTTGTACTAATGCTTGTGATCAAGGCAACAACGGCTTCTTATGTGATGTGTGCGGTCCACTAGACATGCCCAATTCTTTATTTTTGTTTTGTGTCTCCTCTTTGATCTCTATGCTTGTTCTATTACTTTTGGTGGGGCCATCTACTTCTCTTCTTGGTCCTTCATCTTTGTCATGTCCTTAATGGTGGGTGGACTCCCTGACACTTGCTTTGATGTTTTCTCTAGCACTTCTTCCTTTTGCTTGTCAGTCCCTTTGTTTGCAGCTTGTTCAATAGACTCTTGAGCCCTTCGGAGGAGGAGTGGTCGGTTGGTTTGATAGGGGTGGAGTAATATCAACATGTATATCTAAGGGCTCCACACCACCTCCTGTGATTTTGACGATGTGCTAGATGATTCAAGATTATTGAGTCATTGCCATTTAGACTCCTACTATTCCCTTTGAGTGACTTTCCACTTGAGCTCCCTTTGAATTTGTTGCCACATTTTGATGGCAATTTCTAAGTTATCTTTGGTAGTTCTTCTCTTATATTGCTTGATTTTTTCAAACCTTTCTACCTTTCGCTGCTTCAATGGTTTATCTTTGTCGTCTTCTCCTTCGTCATCTGCCTCAGCTCCCCTTGTTCTTTTTTCCCGACATCTCCTGCGAAGTTTATCTCTTTGTGCTTGTGCAACTTCCAGTGACCTTTGTGCTTGAGAGATTGGTATTTGATCTCTATGCTCATCAGATCTTCTTTTTAGGCACACCTAGCAAAGTATGTATTCCTCCTTTTCCTTGTCATCCCCTTCCTCTTTATAAATCTAGTATTCCAACAAAGTGTCCTTGTTCCCTAAATTAATTTCTTCACTGAGCTTTATATCTGATTTTGTCCCCTCACTATCAGATTTTTTCCTTCTGAACCTCTGTCCAGCTGCTTTCTTGGGTTGTTGAACTGCTCAGGGCCCTACCACTAGTCTAAGAACATGCTTGGACTTGTGTAGTAAATCCAACTGTGATTTGGTCGGGGGTAGCTCATCAATCATCCCCAATGCTTGGTACACAATCCTCATTAACACTAGTCCACCATTCATGTAGGTATTGTTTTTATCACCATTCTTGAGATTTGCTTCCACTAGATTTTCTAGTATGTAAGTTCCCAGATCACATTGAATCATCCTTTGCTTTGATAGTTTAATGGTCATCACTATAACAATGTGAAGGTTAGGCTTGGTGTATCTAGGTGGCCCTTGGACCTTCAGATGCTGTGAGATAAGACATGTACACGAGATCCCGTCATTGCTTCTTGACAAAATCTTTTTCATTTTTTTGCAGATTTGATCTTTAGCAGCAAGTTGTGGTTGTTTGGTGGCAAGTATAAGGCTTGATCGATCATATCTGTAGTGATTTAGACTTTCATGGTTTCACCATCCTTATCTATCATAGTAGGTTCTTCATTGTACTGAATTGAGGACATAAGTTCGTGTGCTCTCTGAGGTCTATTCCCCATGGTTGCAGCCGCAAAAATGTGAAGGCGCCGTATTCCTTCAATAACTTCTTGTTCTTGATGTAGAATCCAAAGTTCTCTAGGGAAAATTTTCATCTTTACTTTTGTACCATCGGCTACTTCAAATTTGCCAATGAAAATATTTTTGGGGATTTGTGTAAGCTCCTCCTCTAATACATGAGTGAGTGTTCTCATTCGATGAGATTGCCAACACTTGGTAGGGTGAGGCTTCCCATTTCTTTCTTGTTTGTCTACGAGGCATTATGTGATCAGACATTCCATAGATTATAGATCCAAAAATTGGCCAACAAGTTGTCGAGAAAATTCAAAAAACACAAACTTTGACCAATGAGAAATGATTAGAACTTGATCAAAACACGTCCAAACTTCACGAATGCATCTAGGGAAGCTACATACACTAGGTCAAAAGGCTGCAAGTCAATTTTGGCTCAGAGGGTCATGGATTGAAATCCATGTTGGACAACATTTTGAAATTCTAGTGGTGTCATCTGATCAAGAATGAGTTGGGGATGCTATGGTTGACTTCTTTTTGAATTTGGATCTCTGGTTGTTTGGGATTTCATGCCAAATTTTGGCAACTTTCTCAAACTTTGAGATTTTTGGTGTTTTGGCAAAGATTTTGAAATCCAAACGACTTGAAACTCTAGGGTTAGGTTATCCTTGATATTTGGGACCAGATGGTATGGTTTTTGCTTGGACACCTTACAGGGGGTCATGGATCACAATCCATGTTGGACAGCCTTTGGGGGTAAAACTTTTGGAGCTTGTTCCTATAGTCTATCCTAACACACTGGTGCTGGTGAAGTTATTTCAAATTTGGACAAGTTTATCTCTAGTCTCCCTAGTTTTCCAAGTTATGGTCTTATTTGGTCCGAGTTTGCCATATGTGGTTTTGGGTGGCACTTTAGATCCTTGGTTGTGATCAATTTGGTTGGCATTTTGACCATCAAAAGCTTTGGAGCTAAAGAAGAGTCCCAATCCCAGTTGTTTGTTGATTTTTATTGCATTTGGAGTTTGTTTGTGCCCTCCCAGACTCTCTAATACTTTGATTCATTTCTTAGGCATTTTTGGTAGTTCTTGAGTTACAATAAGTTCATAACTTCATTTGATACCCAAAATTTTACACCTGGACACAATTTGTATATTTGACACTTGTACAATGCTAAATGTGAAAATCATAGCACTTGACATTACCAAATACTGAAATTTTACCACATCTCATACTCTTTGACTTATGCACGCAGTCTCAACCAATTTTTGACGGCTCTGCTTCAGGGGGACATGGATCGCGATCCATGTTTGGAACCCACTTTTGACCAAACTTTCAAGATAGCATATTGACATAATCTCTAAACCAATGGTGTACTTTTCCCTGAGTTTCGGTTAAATTTTCCCATTATGGGTCAAATTGACCATTTGGAGACTAAATTTGCCATTTGGCTTGGTTTTTGGTGATTTTGAAGCCTACTTTACTCCAAATCTCCAAGGTCCATTTCCCAAGGCAAGTTTAAAGTGTGTGAACAAAATCTTTTCCATTCTGGCATGTTGGGGCACATGGATAGCAATCCATGTCCAGCAACATTTTTAACTGTGATTACTGCAGCTATACGCGCTTTCAAGGGTAGTAATTGACACAATTTATTTCTACAATCCATGTTCCACCCACTCTAACAACTGTGATTGCATGGCCAAATTTTTCTCAGTGATTAGAACTTTCCAATGGACTTATCTTTGAATTTGGACTTGTCTACCCATCCCAAACATCCTCTGCCAGTTTGCACAAGTCCCGTCTTTGATCTAATTGATTCTCCTTTTTGTGCATTTGTTGGGTGTTTTTGGCAATCCACAAATGTTCTAGAGTTAAGAGGATATACCTAACCAATCTGGTGAGTGTCGGTGTCCAGTGTGAGTGTAGTAAGTAGAACCACTACAAAGTGCTCGAGGTCACACAAACTCTCTAGCTCTCTCTGTGAACTGAAAGAATGCAAATGAGATTTGTCTTGCCCATTTTGACTCTAAGTGCCCGGCTCGTCATTTGCACCCTTGGTCGTTATTTTCTCTTGATTTTGCAACTCTGGACCGTTTTAGGTTAGCCTTATATTTGGCTTTTTTCAAATCATTCCATATTTGTCATGCACAAAGCTCTTGCTTATTAGGTTTGGTGTTTGCTTTCAAATCTCAAATCCAAAAACCTTGGCTCTGTTTATTAACTTTTGATTATTATTATTAGATTAAAAAAGGAAAGAAAATTACTCAAAGTTATTATTATTTCGCCAAAAATTTTCCAAAATTATTCTTCACACTCGTATGTACATACTCTCTATTTTTTTGGTCAAAATTTGTTAATATGGCTCAATACTTTGCCAGATAAGAGTAAAAATCTACCAAAAGTTGTCGAAAACAAAACATTTAAGCATCAAACACACTTTATACACTGCACACATAATATCTCAAAAAAAATTAGGTTAGTATCTTGCAATTTTTTGCTCCAACTACTGTAGCCACTGTTACTCCCCCCTTCCCATTTTGAGTCACCTCAGACAAAGGTTGGTGCTATATGCATGGGGAAAAACGACGTGTTTATGAAAGGCCATGTAAGGTGGCCCTATTATGCTTAAAGAAGAGATGCATTGGGTAATACAATGTTGTGCAAGATGTGGGTATTAAACCAACTGGTTAGTGGTTTTTGTTGGGGTATAAAGCCCAATGTGGTCGCCCAGGTAAGTGGGCGGGCCGCCAGGTATGTACACATATTCTTTTGTAAAACCTAATAAGAACTCACTATGCTCTACACATTACAGTAGAGCGAGTTCACCATATCGTCGTGCTCTTCTTCTCGCACTCTCTCTCGCGTCGCACTTCCGCTCGTACTCCTTCAACTGGTATCAAAGCTCAGACCGAGGCTCGGGGCAGCACTGCAGGAGGCTAGAGTCACCAGCTCAGATTGGAGTGAAATTCGACAGGCAAAGACACGGCCCCAAATCTTGTGAGGTCATCATTCTGAGGTCATCTCGGTCACCGTTAGGCTTCGACAAAGTTCTGCGCAGGTCATTTTCGGCTACGTGGTCTCAGCGGGTGCAGATCCGACTCTGCAAATTTGGGGTTTTCAGCCTACGACTGCAGGTGCTTAGGATATCAACACTCCCAGAGTGTTGATTTGTGGTTGTCTACACATCGAAGGACGGCTCACAGTTCTTGGAGGCGTGTCACATACGACACGGGCGCATCTACACACAGACTGTAGGCGACATCCACTAGTTGATCAGGTAGCTTGTGTTTGCTGCTTGATATTCCAGATGTCATCCTGACATTGCAGGTACTTCCACATGGGATGTATTGTCAGAGATGATGTATGTCTGTTGAGGGGTTGCTGGATGTGAGTCACGCAGCAAACAACCGTCGCAGCGGTTACAACATACAGTGGGAAATTTGTGGATGTATGACTTTGTGGGAAGTCTATGTACTGTCAGATTTACTGCAGCCTTTGTTGAGGGTCGAGTGAGGTTTTATTGAGCTAGGGGATTCTCGAATGTTGAGATCCTTTCGGTGATACAGGTCTTGGAGCAATCCCTCGAGCACCCTTAGATAGGCAGCTAGGATGTATTGACTGTGAGTTAGACAGTTGGGATTGCATCTTTGCTTTACTGCCATTAAAGCATTGTCACAGTCTATGCTTACAGGACAGTGACAAGACAATCAGAGACAGTACAGGTGCAGGACAGGTTTACCCACAGCTTACAGTGTTAGAGAGACAGTGGTTTTTTGAGCTGTTTTTTGGTCTGTTTTTAGTACACCACAGCCATTTTACAAAGGAGACTCTGCCAAAATTTCTGCAGAATCTGAAGCTTTCTTGGTTCATTTGACAGGTTGATATTGGTTCAGAGGTCAGTTTACAGGGGAAACTCTGCCGAATTTTTCCCAGCAAAGTAAACTACTGTGAAGCGTAGCTATGGCTGGATCACAGGACACTGCTCTTTACAATATCAAGAAGCTGGATGGAACAAATTTCCCATTGTGGAAGAAGCAGATTTGGCACGTGTTGGTACAAAAGAAGCAGATAAAACCTATAAAGCTCAAGGGGATAAAACCAAAAGATATGGACGAAGATGAATGGAGCGAAATGGAGGAATTGGCACTTTCTACCATTATGCTGACTTTGGCAGAAAGCGTTTACTTCAATGTAGCAGACGAGATGTCGGCTTATCAAGCATGGTTAAAGCTGAGTGATCTTTATGAGAAGCAGAGTGCAGCTTCACAGGTATACTGGCTTAAGAAGCTTGTTGACTTGAAGATGAAAGAAGGGACACCTATGTACAATCATCTGAATGAATTCAACACAATCTACAATCAGTTGTCAGCTCAAGGTGTCAAGTTTGATGAACCTGTTAGAGCTATGTTCCTGTTGATCACATTGCCGGAAAGTTGGGACACTTTTTGCACATCTTTGAGTAATTCTGCACCTCCAGATGGTTTGAACATAGCAGGTGTAGAAAGAAGTCTGCTTACTGAAGAAACCAATAGAAAGACAATGGACAAAGGCAAAGGAACAGCCTTAGTTGTTAGGGGAAGGACCAAAGAAAAGTACAAATGTGGAAAGAGGAATCAGTCTCGTAGCAAGTCCCGTAGTGCTAAAGGCAAGAGTGACATAGAATGCTACCATTGTGGCAAGAAGGGTCACATGAAAAGAGACTGTAGAGAATGGAAAGCAGAAAAAGGAAAAGAGAAAGATGAAGACCATGGTGAGAAGAACAAGTTCTCAGTGAAGATTCAAGAAATAAATGTGACAAACACTATTGCAGAGGATGACAGTCTAGTGTCAGGAGACATCTACTTCTTGAAGAATACAATGGACTCAGCTCTTCTTACAGCATCTGATGGAAATGCACTGAGTGACTAGATTATAGACTCAGGGGAATCACTTCATGTGTCTCCAAACAAGGCATGGTTTACCTCTTATGTGACCACTAAAGATCATGTTCGGCTAGGCAATGGGCAGACATGTGAGATCTCACGTGTTGGAGATGTTCAATTGAAGTTTCAGAATGGCTCTTCTTTCACGCTGAAGAATGTGAGACATGTTCCCGCAATTACAAAGAGCTTGATCAGCACAGGTTTACTTGATTATGCTAGCTACGTCACCACTTTTGGACAGAACATGTGGAAGATATCCAAGGGTTCTATGACAGTAGCACATGGAGTAAAGTCTAGAGGACTTTACATTATTTATGTATCAAATGTCTCTAAAAATGTAATCAATGTAACCGAGCAGCCGAACGTTTCTTTGTGGCATAGCCGGTTAGGACATATGTCCAAGAAGGGAATGGAAATCTTGTCTCGTTCTGGTTATTTGCCTGGCTTTTCATTTAATGATTATGAATTCTGTGAACATTGTCTGTATGGTAAGCAAACACAGCAGCCACATAAGCATAGAAGCAATAGAAGAGATACACAGTTGGCACTTGTTCATAGTGATTTGTGTGGACCTATGCCTAACCTATCTCTAGGGGGAGCTTCTTACTTTATGACATTTATAGATGATTACTCGAGGAAAGTATGGGTTTACTTTCTCAAGCACAAGGATGAAGCATTTAGTGTTTTCAAAACGTTTGTGACACTTGTGGAGAATCAGAGTGGCAAGAAGCTTAAATGCTTACGCACTGACAATGGTGGAGAGTATGTTTCAAAGGCCTTTCAGGACTTTTGTGAGTCCAAAGGTATAAAACGTGAACTTGCTGCTCCTTACAATCCTCCTCAAAATGGTGTTGCTGAGAGGATGAATAGGACCATACAAGAGAAGGTCAGAAGTATGTTGTCTAATGCACAGGTGCCAAATGGGTTTTGGGCTGAAGCTGTATCAACAGCTGTTCATCTTGTAAATAGATCTCCTAGCAAGGTTTTGCAGAAGGATTCAGTGGCAGAGATGGTATGGTCAGGCAAAATGCCCTCATACAAGCATCTCAGAGTCTGACTGTGATGCATATACTCACGTTCCAAAGGAATTTAGGAACAAACTTGAGCCAAAGAGTAGAAAGTGCATCTTTCTAGGCTATGGTAATTCTGGTGAGATGGGGTACAGACTTTGGGATCCCGAATCCAGAAAGGTTGTCCACAGCAATGATGTTCACTTTAATGAATCCAAATATCATTCTAAACCAGAGAGGGCTGAGGAGATTAGAAGAGTTGTCTTCCAAGAAGATGGACCTGCACGTGCAAGACAAAATGTCAGGGCTCAAGAGGAGCAAGGACAGGATAGAGTGGAACCACAGGTTGTGGCTGAGCCTGAGCCACCTATTGTGCTTAGATCTGGACGTGTCACGCGACCTCCTGATAGGTTTGTTCCATCTTTGAACTATGTCATGTTGACTGATTGCAATGAGCCTTCATGTTACAAGGAAGCAGTGAAAATGAAGGACTCCGGGAATTGGCAATTGGCCATGCAGTCAGAGATGACAGCTCTGCATAAAAACAAGACATGGAAGCTAGTTAAATTACCACAGGGAAAAAAGGCTCTACCTTGTAAATGGGTTTACAGGTATAAGATCACCGCTCATGATAGTCATCCAAAGTACAAAGAAAGGCTTGTTGCCAAGGGCTTTAAGCAAGAACAAGGCATTGACTTTGATGAAGTCTTCTCTCCGGTGGTCAAGATGACTACATTGAGAAGCTTTCTTGCATTGGTTGCCATAGTAGATTTGGTGTTGCACCAAATGGATGTCAAGACAGCGTTCTTGCATGGTGATTTGAATGTGGAAATTTACATGCAGCAGCCAAAAGGGTTTGTTGAGAAAGGCAAGGAAGATTGGGTATGCCAGTTGTTAAAGAGTCTTTATGGCTTAAAACAATCACCGAGGGCATGGTACCATAAATTCCACAAGTTTATGCTTTCTCAAGGCTACAAACGTAGTGAGTTCGATCACTGTCTATATACAAAGAAGGATAAGGATGGTAGTTGGCTGATCCTTATTTTGTATGTGGATGACATGTTGATTGCTGGCAAGCACTTGGAAGAAATTTCAGCTTTGAAGTCAAAGATGGCAAAATCGTTTGACATGAAAGACATGGGTGAGGCAAGTCATATACTTGGTATGCGCATTGAGAGAGACAGATCAAAGAAGTTGATTTGGTTATCTCAAACAGAGTATATTGACAAGGTTTTGCAACGTTTCAATATGGAGAAGGGAAAGGCACTGAGTGTTCCATTGCCACCATATGTGAAACTTAGCAAACAAGATTGTCCTGTGTCTGAGGAAGAACAGGCTGAAATGGATAAGATTCCATATGCGTCTGCAGTGGGTAGTTTGATGTATGCAATGATTGCTACTCGCCCAGACATTGCATTTGCAGTGGGAGTAGTAAGTCGATACATGTCAAACCCAGGCAAGAAACATTGGGAGGCAGTGAAAGGAATATTGAGATACCTGAAAGCTACAAAGAGTATGCGTATATGCTATGGGAGTCAGAAGCTAAGTGTAAAGGGTTTTACAGACTCAGATTATGCAGGTGACTTAGACAACCGAAGGTCTACATCAGGGTATGTCTTTACATTGGCTGGTGGAGCAGTATCATGGCGTTCTAGATTACAAGATTGTGTTACTCAATCTACTACAGAGGCTGAATATGTTGCAGCATCACAGGCATGCAAAGAATCAATTTGGCTTAATCGACTAGTAACAGATTTGGGAATCAAAGAAGAGATGCCTGTGTTATATTGTGATAGTCAAAGTGCTATACAATTGGCTCGCAATCCAGTTTATCACTCAAAGACAAAGCATGTGGATGTGAAGTATCATTTCATCAGGGAAATGCTTGAGGATAAGCAACTTCAGCTTGTCAAAGTTTTCACCACAGAAAATCCTGCTGATCTACTTACAAAAGGACTTCCCTCAGAGAGCTTTGCGCATTTTCACAAGCAGTTAGGTGTAGGGTAGTACATCACTTCTCTACATCTCTTGTATATTAGCTTGTGTAGTAGCTTCTCTCACACTTAAAGTACCACATTGGACTTTAAGTGGGAAGTTGTTGGGGTATAAAGCCCAATGTGGTCGCCCAGGTAAGTGGGCGGGCCGCTAGGTATGTACACATATTCTTTTGTAAAACCTAATAAGAACTCACTATGCTCTACACATTACAGTAGAGCGAGTTCACCATATCGTCGTGCTCTTCTTCTCGCACTCTCTCTCGCGTCGCACTTCCGCTCGTACTCCTTCAGTTTTTGCTGGTGAGGTTTCATCTTGTTTTGCTAAACAGAAGTTGTTGAAGCTCAGATGTTAATGCTTGGTCTTGTTAGTATCCTTTGTGTGGCTAAGAGATGATTGGGTTGTACTTTAGTGAGCTATTTGAGGCTTGTTTCTGGAGACTGCGAGAAGATTTGGTTGCTTGTTGGTTTCAACCTCCATTTCCATTTGGTTGTCGTGGATTTCTTTTTCTTATTGAAGTTGGATTTTGCAATCCATTTGTAGTGTGTTAACCTATTGAAAAATTCACATGTCAATTGAGGTTCTACTATTGGCTTTGTTTAGCTTTTTTGGTTTGGTAATTGGGAATCTATTTGTTGGTAAGGGGAAGGTTTGAGTAACAAGCATTGTCTTTGGAATCCATATTTGTTTTGGTTTTGATACCATGATTGATTTTTGGATCCAAACTTTGGTAATTTTTCTCTCGCGATTACTTCCAGATAGTTGTTGTAGAAACAATCAGGTCTCCCCTTGTGTCATAGTCGTTTGAATGCTTCCGTTTATCCCAGATATAATTCGTTTACGTAAATGGTGTAACACATGGCTTATCATTGAAATTAATAATGTAGTGTGTTATCTTTCCAATCTAGAACAGCCTTGTAAGTGTGCATCCATGAAACTCCCAAAATGATTCACTCATTTAGATTTTTATCCGCCATAATGTGGAACCGATGTGGACAGTGGTTGCCATCAATGTTAATTGAGACATTGGCTTATCTTAGACTAATCATGATTTCTCGATTAGCCACTTTGAGTTTAATTTGAGTTGTTTCTATCTTTAACTCTTATAGTTTTATATTGCATAGCATTGACACGTGCTCCAGTATCCACCACAACTGCTCTTTAGATCCTTCCATTGGCTAGCTAAACATTTTTCCCTCGTGCATTGTATATACGCCCATCATTCTAGGGCTATCTATTATTCTATTGAACACTAAGTAAAACACTCTCTATTGTGTGCTTTGAGCTTCCTTCGTCTTCTCCAAGTTGTGCGTGTTTTCTCGCAACCCTAATTCCAACATTTGGTATCAAAGTAGGTTGCATCCTCTCGAGCTTGATTGTCGGCAGCTCCAACACACGCCTACTCACTTTCTCCAATTTTGGTGAGCTTTGGAAAGCGCTTGTACGTTGACTAATATTCAAGGAGAACTCAAAGAACTCAGTCTGCCCAAATTTTTGATTTGGACTCATTTCACCCTCCTTTTCCACTACAAGCAGTACTTCACAGGCTATTTTTATCATTTTGTGCTAGATTTCTATCAGTGTTGTTTTATGCATAATAGGTCCCTTACAGTCTTCTATGGTTTGTGATATCTATCACATGTTGTTCCCGCTTCATTTCTCCTATTTTTGGGCAATTTTCACATCAGGTGCAGGCATTCATCATGGCCGACAACAATACAGATGTGTTCAAGATGTTTGCTGCTGAGAACAGATTGGATGGGGACAATTACCCTATGTGGGCTTACATGAGCAGGAGACTGGAGGATCGATTTGCTGCGAGCTAGCTTAGCTCTTGGGAGCAACTACGAAGGGGCCTAGAGGAGCACCAGCCCACTTGCTCGGAGGGCGCTTGAAACAGTCCCTTGTTTGGAACCCCATGTTTACCACTCAGACATGCCACTTGGTTGGTATTTGGCCTCATGTTTCTTCGGGTCCCATGGCAGAGGGTCCAATCCGCACTCTAGGCGAGTGGCTTCAATTTTCATGTTTGCAAGAGGAGGTATAGAGCACCCAGTTACGGGGCATGAGAGGGGTGCAGAGCATGTGCCAAGACATTGTAGAGGCTCTTCCAGCTAAGTGGCTCACCACTCTAAAGACAGCAACTCCCAAATGGATGGAGGCCTTCACGCGACTTGAGATCCTCATCGCAATGTGTGCTTGCTTGGAATTCGTTCCCTCCATGTTATTCGAGATCCAGGGAGAGGGTCGAGTTCACAAAGTTTTAGTATAGGCTCCACAAGTTGCAGAGTGTGTCGCCTTTGTTCCTAGCAACATGCCCACTCTATCCTATAGGTTCATCTCGACTTGTGCGTCTGTCCTCCACCTGCGACCCAATGCAGAACAATGACAGAGCAGGCTACCTGTCCATCGAGCTCTATAGCCAAAAAATATGCACTTGTCAGATGCACAACAAGATCTTTCTCTCTCTCTCTCTCTCTCTCTCTCTCTCTCTCTCTCTCTCTCTCTCTCTCTCTCTCTCTCTCTCTCTCAGTGCAGCCGTTTTTTGACCTAGTAGACAGCAGTCCACTCTCTTGATCATAACTTCTTCATCCGAACTCCGATTTGGGTGATCTATAGCCTCAATCGAAGAGCACGAAGTCCTCTACGCATTGATGTAAAGACAGAAATTTTCAGAGTTATGGAAGGCGTTTCTGTAGCAGCATTTCCGAAGTGAACAGGTTCAACAAAATTGATTCTCATCTCCTATTTTACATACAATGTCTTCTGGCACTCGCAAGGGTTCTTCTTCTTCAACAAGGTCCACAACCATTGTGGAAAATGATCCAAAATCTCCTAAGTGTGGAGATAGCAACACAACCACCCAACCAACGACATCGGAAACCATGATCATGGCGTACTTGGTATCATTGCAAGAGACCGTAAACAAACAAGGCGAAGACTTACAAGCACTTGCAATGGAGAATGGAACACTAAGGGTACTTGTGGTTGAGAACGAGAATCTCAAGAGGACACTTGAGATGCAAACAACACGTTTGATGCAACTTGAAGAGGAAGTCAAGGAATGTAAACGCTCTCTTGTGGACTTGAATACTTTGAAGGAGCGGATGAGCAAAGTAGAGCATGACCATGTATTGAAAGAGGAGAAATTTGACACTATGAGCCGGGATGTATGCGACATGAAAAATGTATGCACAAACAAGTCTCGGGCTGATGTATGTGGTAGCAATGTGGTTTCTAATTCCTCACTCATGCAAGCTATGGTTCAAACAAAGAATGTTGAGAATGTAGATGTGGAGGAGTTGAAGGAACGGGAGCGACGTTCCAAGAACATTGTTATTCGTGGAATTCCCGAAGAGAAGTTAGAGACACCTCCTTCTCTTGCCATTGTTATTGAAGATTTCTTCAAAACCCACTTTCGCATGTCGGGAGTTATGGTCTATGGAGCACATAGAGTGGGGAAGCAAGGAGCTCCTCGCTCGGGAGAACGGCCAATTGTATGCACCATGCCGGATGAGACCAAGCGAAAGATTATCCTTGATAATAGTTGGATCTATTTGAGGAATACAAAATGTTTTGTATGTGAAGATCGCACTATTAAGCAACAAAATATGCGTCGCAAGGCATATGAGGAAAAGAATAATAAAAACAAGGAAATCTCTCATGAAGAAAATGTGCCCAAGGAGGAGGCAAGTCTCTCAAGCAAATAGGGATGCGTGACCTATGAGACCGAGTTACAATTGAAAATATGCTTTTGGAATTGTAATGGATACCCATGGAATGCGGGGGTTGGCATTGATGAACTAACAAGCAAAGCCGATGTTGTACTTCTTGTTGAAACTTGGGAGCATGATACACAAAGGATTAACGGCTTGGAGGATTACAATGTACATTCATTGATGTGGTCAAAGAATCTCAAGCAACGAAGAGGACAAGGAGGGTTAGCATGTATGGTTAAGAAAGGATTGGAAGATTTTGTATCAATTGTGAAAGATGACAAGTACAAACGTTATGTATGGCTGAAAATTATGACACCAAAAAGAGCACCCATTTTTGTAGCCGGTTGCTACATTCCTCATCATGATTCTCCCTTTTATGCTTGCATGGATAGAGATCAACCATTTTTTGATTTGGAAGAGGACATTGCTTATTTCAAAGGTGAAGGTGATGTTATTGTATTTGGGGATATGAATGCTCGCACAAAAACATTGCAACATGATCCTCAACAATTTGATATGCCATACATTTCAAGGGAGTTGGAGGAAGTTCACTTGTATGATCGTACTTCAATGGATGAGAAAGAGCCCGATCACTATGGAAAGTTACTTTTACACATGTGTAATAGCACGGGTATGCTCATTGCCAATGGTGTATCTTTGTGGAGTGGAACCAATGGATTTACATGTAGAAGACATAATGGGGATAGTGTGATTGACTATATGCTACTCTCTGAAGCCATCATGTATCGCATAAAGAGTTTTATGTTTGGTCAATGGACCCCGGAATCCGACCATCGCACCTTATGTATCGACCTTTCATGTGGAGAAGCAACTAAGCATGATAATCTCAGCCAAAGGAAAGAGAAGTTATCACTATGTATGGATTTCAAACGGGCACCAATGTACATTGAAATGGTTGAGCAAAAATTATGGATGACAAAGCTTCAATGTGATGCACCATTGAAAACTAAATGGGAAGCTTTCAAGAAAGCTATTTGTTCTTGTGCGGAAGAATGCTTTGCCATAAAGCATCTCCATGGTATCAACAAAGATAGATCACGCAAAAGGTGGTTTGATAAAGAATGTCAAGATGCTCGAAAGTCCTTGATAAAGCTTGATGCAACTATGGACAAAGACAACTATCAAAGTCATTTGCATACATACAAGGCATTGATTCAAAAGAAGAGAAGAAGATGGGAAGTAAAGCAACAAGAATTTCAAGTCCAAGAAAAGGCACATGCATGTGGAAGATTTTGGAGAAACTTGAGAGGCAAGCGGGTTGAGAATTTTGGTAACTTGAGTCTAGTGGATATGTACACACATTGTAGGCAATTATATGAGCAAGCAAATACTGAAAAAATGCCATTTTATGGTTCACTCCCATGTATGCCGTCTTTTTTTACTATTGAGGATGTATGCGGTGGGCTTGAAAAGTTGGCCACTCGCAAAGCGGGAGATCTTCAAGGTATCAAGCCGGAGATGATCAAATGGACGGGAGATTTTACCCATGAGTGGATGTGTGATATGTTCAACCTTGCACTTCAACATGGTATGCCTTATAATTGGAGTACTAATTGGGTTAAGCCTTTGCATTAAGGAGGGGATGTAAAGAATGTAAGCAACTACCGGACTATAATGATTGGGTCTCTTATGGCAAAGTTATTTGGGTGCATAATGGAGATGAAATTGAGTGATTGGGCTGAAGAGAATGACAAGCATGCAAAGGGACAAGCGGGTTTCCGTCGATGCCATAGCACCATTGATCATCTTGTCACTCTTCGTGTTCTCATGGAGGAAAGTCGGTTGAAAGGAAAGCGATTGTATTGTTGTTTTGTGGACTTTAAGAAAGCCTTTGATATGATTCCACGTAACAATTTGTGGAGAAGGATGGAAGAACTCCAAGTGCCAAGTGAGTTTATGCTTGCGGTTTCTCGAATCTATGAGAAGGTGATTTGTCAATTGCGCATGGGAAGAGAAATTTCAAAATTTTTTGTAAGCACTATTGGGGTTAAACAAGGATGTCCATTGTCACCAACTCTCTTTGGTCTATGCATCGATCAATTGGAACAAATGGTACTTGACTTTATGCAAGAAGAAGGCATTGAAGAGGTCACTATTTGCAATGCAGTAATCATGCTTTTGTTGTATGCGGATGATGTAGTGCTTCTAGCACACACTTTAGAAGATGCACAAAAGCTTATGGTTGTCCTTGAGAACTTTTGCTTGCATAGTGGGCTGATTGTAAATGAATCCAAAACAAAGGTTATTCTTGTGAAAACCAACCATAAGGAGAAGCCATGCATTGTGTACAACAACGAGACACTTGAAGTTGTTGAGAGCTTTAAGTACCTTGGCCTTGAGGTTCCATCCAATCACAAGTGGCATGAATGTGCTATGCGTCGTTTGGAAGCGGGAAAGAGAGCATATTATGCATTTGAGAACATGTGTAATGCGGGAAACATCAAGTGTTGGGTTCTCAAGAAGTATCTTTTTGATGCATTGGTGACACCGGTTCTTCTTTATGGAGTTGAAGTGTGGGGTGGGAGCATCTCAAAGTCTACTTGGAAAGAGTTTGAGAATGTCCAAAAGTGTTTTCTTACAAACTTTCTCCAAGTTAAGACACAAACACCATATATGCTCCTACTTCTTGAGTCGGGATCTCTTCCAATTGAGGTTATGGGCATGGAAAGGGTTGTGGAGTACATGATAAAGATGCGTCAAAACCCCTCACATCGACTTCCTACAATTGCATGGGAAGCAAGCAAAAAAGTTCAAAAGACGCATAAAAGCAATATCTTGAGCACGGGATGGATGCAAGACATAAAGAAGTGGTTTGGGAGATGGGATGCATTACACTTGCTACATGATGCTTCAATTGACTCTCAAGTGAATGAAGCTTTTCTACAACGCCAATGTATTACGGCTTGTGAGAAATCCGGTGGGTCACGCTTCATACATTACACCACCTATATTGCCCCCAACTACAAAACCATGTTCTTCGTTGAGAGAGGAAACCGTACTCACACTTACATGCTTGAGCCTATTCCCTTGTCCGCGATACGCACTATCGCAGCAATTCGGCTTAGCTCCCATTTCCTTCGATGCGAGATAGGGCGTTGGGGCAATGGAGAAGAGTCAAATCGATTGTGCACATTATGCTCACTGCAAGTTCGAGAGTCTGAGTACCACACACTACTAGAGTGCTCAGCTTTTGATCACATCCGAACTTGCTTCTCTCACATTTTCAGCCATAACTTAGACCTACACACTTTCCTCTCCCAGCCAAAGTGTGGGCTCTCCATTGCGACTCTCATCACTACAATTTTGGAGCATCGAGAGTCACTCATCAGCCGTACACATACTACATCACATGTAACTTTGGTCCCATAGGTCATATTTGACCTCCGAGGATGAAAATAAAATCTATCTATCTATCTATCTATCTCTCTCCACCCACGTGCCATCTCCTTCCTTTTTCTACTCCAAGGCATAAGAGGATCTGTATAGATTCTCCTTAATAAACCCCACTTTCAAAATTGAGTAGGCCTAGTCGATTTAGTATAACCCCCCTTACTGAATTTTGAGATTTTCCTCAAAAGATCTAATTTGCCTTTAAACACTCAAGAAAACATAGATTTAGTGCAGTCCCACTTACAAACTTTGAGATTCATCTTTGAATTATAAGTCAACCCAAAGGCGAGAGCACTGAAGAAACTCAAAAAAATATCGCGTAAAAACCTTCAGAAACAGTCGAGAATTGTCGGAGTTGCCTCTTGTCATCCACCTTTGCTGTTTCTTGAGGTATGTTCCTACCTTAGGCTTGCACATCTTCTTCTTTAGATTTTTTGGATTGAACTTTACAAACTGCGTGAACTCTCAATTTTGTAGATGTCGATGTTGTTTTTTTCTTTTTGATTCTCGACTATGGATTTTGTTGATTTTCTCTCTATCGATTGCTGATTGTAAAACCAATGCTTATTCTCCCTCTCCTCTCTCTCGAGTGCCGGTGTGAGAGCTCTCTCTCTCTCTCTCTCTCTCTCTCTCTAGAGCTTACTGTTCTAGCACACACTTTAGAAGATGCACAAAAGCTTATGGTTGTCTTTGAGAACTTTTGCTTGCATAGTGGGCTGATTGTGAACAAATCCAAGACAAAGGTTATGCTTGTGAAAACCAACCATAAGGAGAAGCCATGCATTGTGTACAACAATGAGACGCTTGGAGTTTAGGGTGCCTTGGCCTTGAGGTTCCGTCCAATCACAAGTGGCATGAATGTGCTATGCGTCGTTTGGAAGTGGGAAAGAGAGCATATTATGCATTTGAGAACATGTGTAATGCGGGAAACATCAAGTGTTGGGTTCTCAAGAAGTATCTTATTGATGCATTGGTGACACTAGTTCTTCTTTATGAAGTGTGGGACGGGAGCATCTACTTGGAAAGCGTTTGAGAATTTCCAAAAGAGTTTTCTCACAAATCTTCTCCAAGTGAAGATACAAACACCATATATGCTCCTACTTCTTGAGTCAGGATGTCTTCCAATTGAGGTTTTGGGCATGGCAAGGGTTGTGGAGTACATGATAAAGATGCATCAAAAGCCCTCACATAGACTTCCTACAATTGCATGGGAAGCAAGCAAAAAAGTTCAAAAGACGTATAATAGCAAGATCTTGAGCAGGGGATGGATGCAAAACATAAAGAAGTGGTTTGGGAGATGGGATGCATTACACTTGCTACATGATGCTTCAATTGACTCCCAAGTGAATGAAGCTTTTCTACAATGCCAATGTATTACGGCTTGGGAGAAATCTGGTGGGTCACGGTTCATACATTAGACCACCCATATTGCCCCCAACTACAAAACCATGTTCTTCGCTGAAAGAGGAAACCGTACTCACAGTTACATGCTTGAGCCTATCCACTTGTCGGTGATATGCACTATCACAGCCATTAGGCTTAGCTCTCATTTCCTTCGATGCGAGATAGGACATTGGGGCAATGGAGAAGAGTCAAATCGACTGTGCACATTATGCTCACTGCAAGTTCGAGAGTCTGAGTACCACACACTACTAGAGTAAGCTTTTAGTCGCATCCAAACTTGCTTCTCTCACATTTTCAGCCATAACTTAGACCTACACACTTTCCTCTCCCAGTCAAAGTGTGGGCTCTCCATTGCGACTCTCATCACCACAATTTTAGAGCATCGAGAGTCACTCATCAGCCATACACATACTACATCACATGTAGCTTTGGTCCCATAGCTCATATTTGACCTCCGAGGACGATAATAAAATCTATCTATGTATCTCTCTCTCTCTCTCTCTCTCTCTCTCTCTCTCTCTCTCTCTCTCTCTCTCTCTCTCTCACACACACACACACACACACACACACACACACCCAGACACTCACTCAAACAGCCTAAAGTGAATGACGTTCTCTCTCTCTCTCTCTCTCTCTCTCTCTCTCTCTCTCTCTCTCTCTCTCACACACACACACACACACACACACACACACACACATAATGCGTGTAGGACATCCATAACAAACTGTTGGACTCCTATCACTAAATTGTTGAGCTCAATGTACTTCGGTAATGCAATGCAAATGTGGAAAGCCTTCATATAATGTGCCAACATCTTGGGGAGCGGCACATCGACTTTGTCTCTTATATTCACAAACATTGAGACAATGGGTCTCTCTCTCTCTCTCTCTCTCTCTCTCTCTCTCTCTCTCTCTCTCTCTCTCTCACACACACACACACACACACACATGCACGAATACATGCATCTAGCTTTTTGAACTTTGAGTGTCAAAGTCAAAGCTCATTTAGGACATAGAAGGTCCGTTGCAAACCTACGAAGGGAGGTTCATTGAGCGACACATGGAGAAAATTTCTTTATTGCCTTCAAAATGTAAAGGAAAGCCACCCTTCAAATGATTTTCAAAAATAAAAGTAGTTAGTGGTCAGCCTTGAAATTGAGACCTGGAGTGAAATGGCCTCCCAAAAACTATAGGCTTAAGTATTATAAATTTAGATAGAGTACTAAGGTTTTTTTGACTTTTGTCCGACTCCCTCCTCATAAGTCTTTTCATTTTCTACCATCCTAGTACTTACCCTTTACTTTTGTATTTTCAATTAAATATTTTTTAAAGATTCTCTTTGAAATGAAGCAGAATGTGACACATGGAGGGTCTCTCCTTCCTTGAAAATTTTAAGATGCTTCATATATGTATAGATATAGATAGACAAATTATTGGACTCCTACCAATGAATTGTCAACCTCAATGTACTT